>NC_141699.1:271008799-273915966 GCF_964263255.1 Lissotriton vulgaris | reverse complement strand
GGGCCTCCGGGTCCCGGTAGACCTGTATCCCGAGATATTTAAACGTGGTCGGCGCCACTTGGATTTCGTAGGCCCCGATCTGTATGAGGGGGGGCTGTCTGCCATCTCGAAAGAAGAAACCCAGGGACTTCCCTGGATTTATAGCCAGCCCAGATATGGCCTCAAACCGTCTAAAGATATTCGCCAGGACCGAGTGGTCTCCTCGCAGGTTCCGGAGGAACACCAAGATGTCGTCGGCATATATTGAGATCATGTGGTCTGTGCCTTCCACTGGTATGCCGTCCTCCGCAGCTCTATTGCGAAGCGCGATAGCCAGGGGTTCCAGCGTCAGCACAAACAGTAGTGGCGACAGTGGGCAGCCCTGTCGGGTGCCCCTATGGACTTCATAGCTGTCCGATGTGTGTCTCCCTGTGCGTGCCCTAGCCATCGGGCCCGTGTATAATAAGCGGATCCATTTTATAAGGCCGTCCGGGAAACCAAAGCGATGCAGGACTTCGAACATGAAGTTCCACGTCAGGGAATCAAACGCCTGACGGAGGTCTAGTGCTACATAGCCGGCGTGTGGTAGGTTGTGGGGTGTAGTTGTCATGAGGGCATGGAGTCGCCTCGAGTTCTGGGAGGTACTCCTCTCTGGGAGGAAGCCGCATTGGTCAGTATGGATCAGGCCAGGGAGGTGGTGTTGGATCCTCATGGCAATAGCTTTACTAAGGATCTTATACTCCGTGGAGAGCATGGAGAGGGGCCTGTAATTACCTACATCTTGACTGTCCCTGCCGGGTTTCGGGATAGATATCACCAGGGCCTGCATGGTGGTAGCCGGGAGATGGCCAGCCTCGTACGCCGTGAGGTATATTTTCTCCAGGACAGGGGCCAGCACATCGGCATATGTTTGATAAAACTCCCCTGGTAGGCCATCCATGCCCGGGGTTTTGCCCCGGTTAAGCGAGTGGATTGCTACCTTTATTTCCTGCTGTGTTATAGGCCCGGCTAGAGCCGCCTGGATTCCAGGGGCCAGCACTGGGAGCGTCAGTCCGTCCAGGAAGTCCGTCAGTTCATCCCTATCCACTACAGAGGGGGGAGCATAGAGGTTCTCTAGGTGGGTCTTAAATACATTGTTGATCCCCAGTTGAGTGTGTATCAAGTCACCCGCCGCGTTCCGGATAGACGTTATTGTAGGGCTCTCAGGGGCATCCCGGACCAGCCGGGCAAGCAGAGCACCGGACCTGTCCGCCTCCGACTGTTGTCGTTTCAAGTAGGCCCCGTAGTCCATCACTCTCAGGGTCTCTAACAGTTCAGCATGTTCGATATTACACTGCTGTAGATCAGTCTGTCGGCCAGGGTCCAGCCCTACCGCATTTTCAAGGTCACGCAAGCGCTTCTCCACCTCGCATAGCCTACTGTGGATCTCCTGTCTGGCTCCCACTAGGCGGCCTATAGCAGCCCCCCGTATCACAGTTTTCATCGCGTCCCATACCACTAGGTTCGAGGACGCAGAGTCCCAGTTTGGATCGAAGTAGCCAGTTAAGGCTTCAGCTATGTGTGATCGAAACGGGCCATCCTCGAGCAACTTAGGGTTAAGCCTCCAGGTAGGGACAGGTGAGGCACTCTCCCCCAATGTAGGTCAAGCGTTAGCGGCCGGTGGTCTGAGAACGTTTTAGCAAGGTAATCTGACGAGTCGCATCTAATCGCGACTGAGGTGGAGCATACAAATCTATCTAGTCTGGTATGTAGGTTGTGTACAGGGGAGTAGTATGAGTATTCTTTATATGTTGGGTGCAGTGTGCTCCAGATGTCAGCCAACCCCCAGCCCCGAAGCCACGTCCCAAACAGTTCAGACAGTTTATGTATTCCCGCCGCCTGAAGGGGGGGCTTGCGATCTGTCAAGGGCCACATCTAAGATCATGTTCCAGTCACCTCCCAAGATCCAGGGGACGTCCACCCAGTCCGTCAATGCCCGTCCCACTGCAGCTAGGAACTTATCTTGGTAGAAATTCGGGGCATAGATGCTGCCCAGCACTACCACCTCCCCGTCTAGGGTGCCCCTCACCAACACATAGCGCCCTTGTTCGTCTGTTCGTCTCTCCAGTTCTACAAATGGAGTGCCGTGGCGTACCCATATCGTGGCCCCCCTGGAGAAGGCAGAGTATGTGGTAGAGAAGATAGTACCCCTCCATATTTTCCGTAGCAGGAGTGCTTCGGGGTGTGTCATGTGTGACTCCTGTAGGAACGCTATCTGTGCCTTTTGTCGTAACAGGAAGGCATGCACCCTTTGTCTCTTCTGCACTGCCCCCAGCCCTCTCACATTCCAGGTGACCAGCCTGTACTTGCCTTGTGCTTCAGCCATAACCCCATGTCGCAAGGAGTATTCCCATATGTCTTAGTGAGTGATTCGCCCGTGTCAACCAGGAGACAGTACCCTCCCTATCCCAAACCCCAACTGTGGAGGCGCAGCCTCTGAACTCCGCTGTGCCGAACCATAAACATTGTAACGTGATTAAACAGGTAACGTTGCATACAATAGTGGGGGGTGGGCCAAGCGCTGGCCGTGTCCATAGTGCCATGCCTGGTCAAGTCGCCGGCTCAACGGCGCCGCCGGGAGAGTTCTTTCGGGATTGTTCGGTATATGTGTCCACGTCTTGTGGGAGGGAGGGGGGGAGAGGAAGGGGCAGGGGAGGGGGGAGGAAACAAGGGCAGCCTCACACTGGTACAGTTAGCAAACAGCGGCCAAGTGCCGTAGGATCTCAGGAGATGCAGGAGTCACATCTCGCGGTCCCCGCATCTAAGTTTCCTTCCCCACCCATGATTAGGCCACGTAGTGTTCGCCAACAAAGAAGGGCCATATACATTTTCCGAGCAAACCCCCTTTCGCCCCCCCTCCCTCTCTCCCCCCCTCCCCCCTTAGTTCACACACAAAAAAATATCGTAGTGTAGTCAAGCTTCAGGTATTGGTCCATAGGAGGTCTTACTCTTGGGCATTGTCTAGAAGTTCATCCGCGGCTCTAGGTGTCACCGTCGGGAACAGGACTATCCTGCTGTCCGAGTCCGAGTGGACTGTGCTATCCTCAGTATCAGTGTTGATTGTCTCTCGGTCGTCTCTGAAGGAGCCCACTGCTGCCACTGCCTCCACCTGGCCCTGCTTCTGCTGATGGGCAGTCGGTTTACGCTGTCTTGGGTGATTGCGTCGGGCGCCGCTCCCGTCCTCCTCCTTAGACTGGCTTTCCTTGGACCTGCTGTCCTCGGAGATCTGTGTCGGGTCCAGTCTTTCCTCAATGTCCATCACCTCCATCCATTCTTCCACATCTGTGGGGCTTTCAAAAAAGTGGGTCTTCTTGTCATGGATTACCTTCAGGCGCGCAGGGAACAGTAAGGCATAGCGTAATTTCGCCTTTTGGAGTTTCTGTTTCACCTCATAATACGACGACCGTTGTTTTTGCACTTGAGTGGTGTAATCCGGGTACAGAGATATTCTTTTATTCTCCCACGGTATGACCGATTTTATTCTGGCCTGATTTAGCAGCATGTCTCTGTCCCGGTAATTTAGGATCCGGACAATGAGTGGCCGTGGCGTCTGTCCCGGTTTAGGCTGGCCAGTTGGGATCCTATGGGCCCTCTCTACACAAAAGAACGGCGATAGACCTTCAGGGGCAACGTTATCTCGGAACCACTGTTCCATGAACTCTGCCGGACGTGATCCCTCGCTTCTTTCCGGCAGGCCAATAACGCGAATGTTATTGCGTCGATTGCGCCCTTCTGCATCCTCCACGCGTTCCATCAGGGTTTTGACTTGACGCTGGATCAGCTGGATGGAGTCCGTGTGTTCCGCCACTGCCGGGGTAATTTCAGCCAGCGAGAGACCTTGGTCCTTAACTTTGTCCGCTAGTTTCTCGTGGTCCGCCTTAAGCAGGGAGAGGTTAGTGGTGAGGGTGCCCATCTGCGTCTCCATCACAGCTCTGGAGTCTCTGATCTCCTTAAGTATAAGGTCCAGCTTATCACCTTGTTGACTCTCTGAGAGGGTGGAAGACAACGTCAGCGGCGCAGAGCCCCCGGGGTCCGCATCTTGAGTAGGGCCCGTGACCGGTCCTTCCTTGCCCTCCGTGTTCCTCACGCCTTTGCGCACCATGGTAAGTGCCAGGTGGCGGCAGGGGCGCGCCCCAGGGCAAACCCCAGCCGTCCGGGGCGTAACTGTTGTCGCAGTAGCCCCCTCGTTGGCCTCTCCCAGCACTCACATCCCGGGGTATCCGTTGAAGGTTGCCGTGACCCTGCTGGGGGGGGGTACCCCCTCGGGCCCCGTTCAGCTTATAAGGGCGTCGGGGCTCTTCGCAGCGCCAATCACCTCGAGGCGCTATGTCGTTCTCCCTACCCAGCTTACTGTAGGGGCCAAGAGCGGTAGCAGGATCAAGTGGGTGCCGCCCCGCCTGAGTCTCCAGCACTGTATGGGCGAAGTGTAACCGGGGCCTTGCGGATAATGGAGCAGGTTAGGCGTCTCGGGGGTACCAGCAGCCCCGGTCCAGGCCTCTCCGGCGCTCCGACCTCTAGTTCGCCTTGTGGGGCAGGCCCACACCCCTCAGCATACACCGCGTCGCAGCCGGGCAGTCAAGGCGTCTCAGCCGGTCCCGGCCTCTACCCCAGGGGTCTCCGTCCACCCTAGTCCGCCCTCTTCAGGCTGTGGGGCAGCAGCGCTACTCCAAGCCTCGGTCCTCCGCTCAGCTCAGGACTTTCAGGGGTCCCCCCCCCTCTCCTACGGACCTCTCACCGGCAATCCTCGCGGGCAGGGGGCAGATCAGGCGGTGGGGCACCGCATCCAATGGCGCCACCGGCGGCGGGAGTATCCGGACCACAGCGTCCGCGCTCCTGCACCCCTGCCTGCAGCCCCCGACCCTCCACTCGGCACTCGGGGTCACAGGGTGTCGTCCGCTCCTCTCGTCCGCCACGGGGTCGGGGTCCTCGTTCTAGGGGTCCACTTCCGGTCCCGGGGCCTCCGGCGTGCCGCCCCCTCTCGGCCCTCGTCCTCCGGGTGCTGCTGTCACCCGAGGCCCAGGTCTGCAGCGCGACACCAGGCCCCTCCTTCAGCCACGGCGCACCTCCGGGGTCCCTGCCGCCCGAACTTCAGGAGTTTCAGCGGGCCAGGCGGGAGTTAGGAGCTTCAGTATGCAGCCGTTTTTAGGTGTGAACGGCCCCTCGGCGTGGGTTGCAGGATCGAACCTCCCCCAGCGGCACCGGAGCACTAGCAAACTCCGTCCGCCATGTTGGCCTGCTAGCCACGACCCTGTAATGCAGTTCCTTGATGTTAATCCGCATCAACCCTAAACAGTCAGATCAAAGAAGGGTCCTATGGCCAACGGAATGCTATTCGGTGAAGTTCATCAAAGACCTGGTCAAATTTGTCCACACATTTACAACCCTTGACAAAGCGCAGTCATCCCTCATCAAGGTATTCCACCTACGCTTTTTTGGCAAGGCCGACTATTATAGAGGACGACCGAACTGTAGCGCAAATGTACGTCATACCATCAGCCGTACCATCAGCCCAGAGGCCATGGTTGCTTTTCCAAGCCACCTTCTAGCCTGCCAGGGCTTGAAGAGGTAGATATCACTACAGGAGAGGTCCCTACCACTCCCAGGGCAACTACAATGCCGGAGGAAGTTCCCAAGGTCAGGCTGATTCATTCTTCCTCTATTGTCTTGGTAGACAAAACTCAGTACTTTCTCTCCAACTGGACTTCTCTGAACTCCGACCCAAGGGTCCTGGAAAAAGTGACCGGTTACAAGATGAAGTTCTTCTGTGTTTCCCCTAGCCCTCCCCTCCCCAGCCCCTCCATTTTTCCCAGCAATATCGGTACTTTATTCAAGCAGAAATAATCCAACTTCTGCAAAAGGACGCAATTTGTACTTGGAGTTCAACGGATGGATTCTCTACCACCATTTCAAAATGGAGGGGATTCAACTCTGAGATCTCCTCGGGGGAAAAAGATTGGATAGTGTGCTTCAACTTGAAGGATGCCTATCTCTCCATTCTGAATTTTCCTCCTCACCAGAAATTCTTTCAATTTATGTGGGACAACCAATGATACAGGCTTAAAGTGCTCCCTTGAGGCCTATCCTCCCGCCCCTTGGTGTTTTATCAAGGTCTTGAGTCTAGTTGCCAAGAGTCTTCATGCCAAAGACGTTCGTCGGATTACTTATCTAGACGTCCATTCTCCTGATGGAACAAGACGAACAGGTATTGCTCCATCACTTGAGCTGGACGGTCCAACTCCCCCAGGATTTAGGCTTCCTGGTGAGTGAAACTAAACCCATTCTCGTTCCCTCTTGATGCATAGAGTTTCTAGGCTTTAAACTCGACTCTGTGTTAGCCCAATTGTTACTTCCCCCACAGAAGTTACGCACTGCCCAGAAGGAAATTCACTCCACTTTTCACAAGGACAAGGTGTCCTTGAAAGTTTCGGCCAGAATCGCAGGCCTGCTGTCTTTCTCTATCCAAACCCTACTTCGCTACAAGGCGCCCCAACGCCTAAAGATCATCATCTTAAAAAGGGAGTAGCTTAGTCAGAGCTGATCAATCTGACTCCAGAGACCAGAGCCGAGCTACAATGGTGGCTGAATCACATGATTGTTTGGGATGGCAGAGCCATATTTGCCTACCGAACAAATGTCCTTCTAGAATCAGACACCAGTTTTGGGGTGGGTGGGGTGCCAGATGCGGAAATTTCTCAACCGGAGGTCGGTGGACCTCGGAAGAAGCCAGCCTTTACATAAATTGCTTAGAGCTTTTAGTAGGGTTGTTTGAAATGAAAACCTTAGCCCCTCGGTCCAGTTGCTGCGTTTTGTTGAGAATGGACAACATCTCAGTGGTTCGCTGCATAGACAAACTGGGCAGGACAAGTGCCCAAGTTCTAGCAGAAATTGTGAAGATGTTCTTACACTTTTGCCTTTCACATGGCATCTCAGTGATGCCAGAATATATGCCGGGTCAGAGCAATGTGATGGCCAACTGGAACTTGAGATACCTCAGAGATTCCATGGAGTGGAAACTACATCCCACCATCTTTCAAGCACTCCAGAACCGCTAGGGTCAGTGCCACCTGGACCTCTTAGCGTCCCGTCTGTCCACTCAGTTGCGGAGGTTCCTTTTTTAGAGGTGGAATCTGATGGTCCTAGCCACGGATGCCTTTCTTCAAAATTCGAGGGGACTTCTGCATTCTGCTTTCTCTCAATTCTTGCTGATTACGAGGGTTTCAGCATATGTATTCTGTTACAAGTGGAACTGATCCAAGAGACTTCACTATGAAAAGCTCAGCCCTGGTTCCAGGACATGCTAGAGATGTCCTGCGATTGCCCAGTTCAGGTTCCCTTACTCCCAAATCTTATTTTGGAGCCAGCAGGCCTACAACACCCGTTTCTTCTAAAGGATCATCTTCATCTCATTGCCTGGTAAATTTCAGGCAGTGCTGGTTCTTCTCCTTTCAGACCAATCTCTCTATTTCATATCTAAGTCCTGGTCAGACTCTAGCCAAAATCAATACGCCTCAGCCTTACGGAGATGGTTGGGTTGGTGTTGCAAACTGGGGTTGGATCCTCTGGGGACCTCCGTTGCTTCTGTCGTCAGCTTCCTATCTGAAATGGCTTCCAAGGGATTAACCTATTGCTCTGTGAATAATATTCGATCTGCGATTTCAGCAGGTCATTCTCTCTTAGAGGGCAAGCCAATTGACCAACACCCTCTAGTCCAGTGGTATTCAACGTTTTTAATGTCATGCACCCCCCCCCCCGTGAGAAAAAAAATAATCGGGCCCCCCTCAGAATTATCCACAATTATTCTATTAAATTGACAATGTTGAAATAAGTCTAGACATATTTAAAATAGCAGTTTAGTTCTGTTATCGTTTAAAAAAATGCAATCAAATATATGATTGCCAAACATACTAATCTGGTCAGGCAGGCCTTACTAACTTGTAAAAGTATTCACAAAGTGATTATTAGAAATGAGGGGTTTGAAAAATATTTGGAGTCCCTTCCATTTTGACACATACTCCCAGCTAGGATATACATGACAAAATATGTTGGTGATGGCCATTACAGAGCGCCTTAGTGTGGCTCATTTTTTTCTGCTTAACACAAAGCACTGTTATCAGCATAATGCTTCTTTTGGTCAGATAGAGGGGTATAGATGCCTTCAAGGGAATTCGTTTAAGCAACTATTGATCATTCAAGTTTAACTAGAAAGGATAAATCAATGATCCTTATAAGAATTCAATTCCACAAAATGAGTTAATAATTATAAAAGAACACAATTCATCAAAACACAAAAAGAATACATGGATAACAAACACAAACACAAAAAGTGTATAGGAAAAATAGAATTTATCAAATGGTAAAACAATTAATTTCATATACAGATATAGTTAATTCGAAATTGATTAGGTCTGCAGGTATACAAACAATATGTTAATGAGTAACTCAACAGAACCTAAAAACACCTATCCAAAATCCAAATACGTGACATAAAGTAAGGATGAGGCGGAGGTCGACGTTTCGGTCTCCTAGAAAGCACTTTGTGAGACCATGTTCAGGACTGGTGTCAATTGAGAAATGTATATTAACCAAGTGTAATCTCAATTTAGATGCTGGGCAACGTTATTTTTCGAGTTGGAACGCTAATCCATAAAGCGGGTCTGGTTACTCCCGTATCAAAGATGGGCCACACCGATACACATTCAGTTTCAGTAGCAACGGAGGTCAAAGGCCGAACACATCCAATCTAAGGGTCGTTGTCCAAGTCGTAAGGACAAACAGAGTAAGTAGCGTTGTAAGCTTAACCCACGTAATGAAGAGGAACGATTCCGAGTCTCTAAGTCCAATCAGTCAGAGCCTGGCATACTGACACCCGGATCACTAAAGACCCACCTAGCAGGACCCACCCGCATCTTGAAGACACCTGTTCTAGTCAGTTGAGTCATGCAAAGTGTTAGTTTAACTAACGATCTCCTTCCAAAATATTTGGTCCTTTTGGGATGTCAATATCAACCTCTGATTTCTACAGAGATAGCCTGCCAACTCCAATTTATCCAGAAAACAACTATCAGCAAAGTTAACCATCCTGTATGTCTAGTTTCCTGAAGAAGGGTGCCAGTGTCAAAGCCCCGGATATCTCAGGTAGTAACGGATACCCCGTTTGGGGAATATATTCTATCACAAGACGGACAAGGACTCTTTCTAGGCAGATTACTTACCCTAGCTTTCCATTGTGCATTGTGGAATGTATGAAAGAATACAAAGATCATACAAGGGAATTTAGTTAATCCGATGGGGGTCAGCTACTAATTGCCCATCAGAAACCCTTCCATCCAGTCTCTTCTGCTAATTTAGCCTGCTGGGGGAAATGGATTCTCTCAGAGGCAGGTATTGATACTTCACAATTTGGGGCACACTCAGTCAGAAGAGCCATGGCTTCGAAATCCTACAGCCTCGGTACTCACCTCCAAGACTTCATGAGAGCAGTCTGCTGATTCTACTTTCAAAACATTTTACTACAAGCCAATTCTAGATGTAACCTCATTTGTGTTACAGCAGCTTTTAACAAGCGTAATCTGAAGTCTCTAGTACTGATATAGAATTTTATTTTCTCCAGCTAACACACCAAGAATTTACAATTCTGTTAAGGACACTGTGGAGAGCATTATCCCATCATCACTTGCTAAATAATGTAGTTATCACGATGCAGTGTTAAAATGTTCTTATATATAATCTCACCCTTATGTTTTGAGATATTCAGATGTTATGTTTTACCCTGCTAGGCACTGGGTATTATAGTGATTTTTCCTTTGTTTCTTCCTAGATTCTGATCGGAAGACTAACTAGATAAATTAGAGTTCCCAAGCTTTGGCTCTTCGATGCCTTGTTGGTCTCATGGATGATTCCAGTGCCTGAGTATTATCTCTGAATTTCTGGTAAGGTTATTGTGCTGCAGTGATTTCCAGTAGATGGAGACGTTTTTCCGGAGTTCAGTTCAGCCGATAAGGCAAAGAAAGAGGACATTAATATGGCGACACTGCAATTTATATGAGCAGAGACATTACAATTGGCGCAAAAGACGTGCTGCCATATGAAAGTTTATGGGAAATGTGGTATAATAAAAAAGTCTATTTTGGCTGCTGTGGAACTAACTGTCTTAATTAATAGCAAAAAAGGAGACGCAATATCCTCGCCTCTGTGTCCTTAATAGAATTGAAAATTCTTGATACGCTGCCTAGAATTTTTTTTGTCTAAATCTGTCCATTCTCAAGTTGATCCTCTGTTCAGAACAGAAGAGTACGAGTACAGTACGTGTCTAGCATCACGTAACGCCACCATAATACCCCTTTTAAAGCAACAAGACACAAAGAAAGTGAATCTAGGTAATAAAAGGGAATATTAAAAATGTTGAATGAATGAATTAATGACACAGTTGTGGCTGTGTCTAGGATGGGCAAACACTCCAGGAAGAGGAGATGTTCTGATTCATCCCAGTCTTGCTGTTCTCCTTCAAATAGAATAGGGCTAAGTAGGAAGAAATATTGTTGGAGGACAGAAACGAAAATATTGCACTGGAGACCATGTACTTTATTAATTCTCCTCAGGCTCCTAAGCCTTTGAACAAGAACCAGTGTTCTACCTTTTCCAGTTCTGGAGACTGAGAAGCAAGCACAGACGTCCTTTCTTCTGTCGCAAAGGGCACATTTATTGATAAGGAAATGCTACCTGAGATTCTGGCCGGAGTACGCCATAATATGGAATTTCTTGTGACGGACTTCCCATGTACCTCTTCTGCACTGGTTCCTAGGCAATTCCAGCAGCCCAGGGCCTTGGGTATTTCTATTCATCAACATGTTGCTGATGAGGTCCAAACGGAGTGGACGGATCTGGACAAAATCAATATCCCTAGATTCAGGACTATGCTTTGCCTTTTAGAAGAAGTTGACAAGTCTATGTCTGAATCTGTGGCAGTGGGTTCCTTGATTGCCAGTTTTGTTGTCAGGACAATCTTTGGCTGAGTAGATTGTCCTTAAATACCAGACTGGAAAGATAATTGACTCAAGAAATCTTACGCTGGAGCTAATTTTGTGATGCCAGCCGGTATTTATAGTACTTGTACTTCACAGTCCCTCATCTCTGACATTAAGAGCTTGTGTAAAGCTGTTCAGGAGAATATGGAGTGTTCAGAACTTCTTAAAGGCTTGGAGAAGTAGGTGGAGGTTTTATATGATATCTCCTTTAACATAGTGAGAGCTTCTGCACTACCAGCGGGTTCCACCATTTGCGCTAAAAAGAATCTGTATTCGAAGGAGTAGCAGCGCAGAAATCAATCATCTGAAGAGTGTCTTTTGAGGTAACCAAGCTCTTTGTTACGGATCTTGAGAAAAAGCTAGATAGAATCTCCAAGGAAAAGCAACATTTGCAGTTCTTTCAACAGAGTGGTTGTACATCGGGGTCAGGATCCCACTCCTTTTTTCCCAAATGTTACTTTTGCCACCCTGCAAGATGATCTGGATAGTAGCAGCCATTAAAGATTAATGGGGTGACCCAGTATCCCACAGAACCTGGGGGACTAGAACAGTATGTACTACTGGTTGGTTCTGTCGAGCAAGGTAGAATTACTTTAATATTTATATTTTACCCTCACCACTATGAAAAACCAATCAGTGATATATTGTTCGCATTCTATACCATTCAGATACAAAAACACTGAGACCGACACAGTGAATTCAAAAAGTGAACGATATATTATCAGGCATATATCGTATAGCACACTATTTATACAAATATATAAAAGACAATTCAACACTGTACATTATTACATACATAGATATGTGTCATGTGATCAACATAGACCAACATTCACAAAGTTCGTTGAGAAGGAAAGAAAATATTTTTTTGTTAGGCAGCCGTAGTAACTTAGCATATTAATTGGCACATATAGCCTTATCAGTGGGCACCCATATGTGAAGTGCTAGTGCGGAATGTCTGTTCAGTACTTCGACATTTCGACCCCTATTCAAAGAGTGTAAATAAATTATACACCTTAATAACAATGCCAGTGAGTGATTAACTTTTTAAAAGGAAAGTACTTTAATACACACAAGAAACATATACTACTCATAAAACCAAGTTACATCTCTAACTGTACAGGCAAGTGGAATAAGCACTTGTGCACAACAGGTCAGGACCGCAGAAACCCATCACTGTCCTATATGGTACTCCCCTATGTCATAATATTAACAGGGATCCCTGAGATCAATAATGGGCAAAAAGAATTGCAGCTAGATCTACGACAGAGCTGGGGAAATTTTAATGGTTCGAAGAGTGGGATGGTTGGGCGAAAATCCCAAAACAATCCAAGGAGATTGCATAGTTATCAATTTTAGCAACCCCCTGACCATACAAACAATTGCAGGCCAGTTCACTAGCACCCACGCAATGCGCACGGATGTCCGAGCCCACACTCTGGACTTTTTCTATCCAGGCAACTACATCCCTCCTTGGACTCCAGTACACAGGGCCCCAATAAATAGATTCCAACCTTATCCAATAGCAGCCCAACCCCTTAGACGTCTTTTTAACATCCCATTGGCAAACAGATATGGGCCCCTCGAGGAGGTGGATTGACCCAGGTTGCAAGACCGCTACAACCCCAACACTGGGACGGGGGGTTCAAGAGGGTAGCTGGGATAAATACTAGTGGGAAACAGGCACAGCATATGCACAATAGCAACAAAAACAAACCAGGGGACCAACAACCCTCATTTCTCTGGGGAGCCTGAGATCATTACGGGACAGGTGTATCTATGCATAGAAATCCATCTTTAACTCCTTTGGATCATGTAACTCCTTGCCAAGCTAGGAGTGTCCCTACAGTGAAAGAAGCCAAAGTAATTCCTATGGCTCATCTAGACGTTATTCGAAGTCCTAGTAACAACTGTCATGATGCACACGGTGGCAATTCTTCCGCCGGTCATAAGTTAAGGATCCTATTGTGGAACGTCGCTGGAATGAAAAACAAACTGCACTGCCTAGATTGGGGGCAGTTCGTAGGCAACTATAATGTGTGTATGTTTCAGGAGACTTGGGCAAGAGAAGTGATAGAGTGAGGGGGGTATGCAACCTTCATCGTCCAGGCCACCTCAGTGAGAAGAGGCAGGCCCTCTGGGGCTTATGCACCTGGGTTCCCACCCACTTGGATTGTACCGCGGTTCAGTTGAATACTGCATCCAACGATATCCAGTGTATTGTACTCACTCTTCCCGCCAGTTTAAAACTTGCTCTCATTAACATCTATTCCCGTCATGTAAACATCACACAGGAATCCCCAAGCATAGACCTACTTAACCCCTTCATCGACACAGTACCCCTGAATGCTAGATTGATTATTGGGGGAGACCTTAATTGCCAATTTGAGCCCTTGGCTTTCCCCACTGATGCCCCCTCTAGCGATGAGGATTGTCTTTGGTTAATCCCTGATCCTTAAATTCCACCAGTAAAGGCCTGGACTCCTCTGGCACTCCAGATAAATGCAGTAACCCTAACCCACTCTCTGAGGGCATGTAACAGCCGTACCAAGTCTGAACAGCCAGGGAAGCTAACCTTTATTAGACCAGGACAATTTTCCCTTCTGGATTATATCCTAGTGGAGACAAGCATTTGGCGGTGGGTGGTTGACTTCGCCGTCATGCCAAGGCTTGACAGTGATCATAACGCCCTGATGGTGCAGCTGGAGCCCCCAGAATATTGTAATCCCACAACTATTGGCTCCCCTGTAGGTACCAGCTTAACTCTAGCCAACAATCGAATGAAAATAAGGTGAGGAAAACTCAAGCAGTCACCAGACAAGGCAGCCGCATTACGTTCTCTAATCATCTCGCCCATAATGGAAATGGAGTTGGCTGCCGCAAAACTCAACACTCCACAAACCATTAGTAGATTAGAGGTACTGCATGAAGAACTGTCAGCAAGCCTGACTAATATTTGTAATCCTTTGACACATTCTAAGCCCAAAAGGGTGCCAAGCAAACCTGGTTTAATAACTCTTGTCTTAAGGCAAAGGGTGCCCTTATTGACACTATTAAACTCAAGGATAGATTCTTAATAATATCAAGCAGGGCCCAGTATCGAGAGAGTATCAAGCTAGCCAAGAAAGCTTGAAAGGTGGGATGACATCAAGGCAGCATTCTTTACTAGGGACATGAAGAAGTTTTGGTCCCTAATTGGGAAGAGATTGTCTGGGCGCTGTCATCTATAAGGGCGTGTAGCGTTCTGGGTAGCGATGGTTTTCCAGCCTCGTTCTCTAAGACGTTCTCCGAGCTATTGCTCCCCAAGCTGCTGAAGCTTGTTGAACAGATCGCAGAAGACAGACGGATGCCCCCAATAATGCGTGAAGCAGTCATTATAGCTCTCCTAAAACCGGGTAAACCCCTGGAGGACTGTGCCTCCTATCGACCGCTATCTCTTACTAACGTGGATGCCAAGATCTTTGCAAAAATAATTGCGAATCGTATTAGTCCACTGATGGGGCCCCCGAACAGGCGGGATTTGTTCCCAGCCGTACTTTGACCTATAATTTGCGAACAGTGTTTGCGGCATTCCAGCTTGCGAGACAGGAGGTGCCGGCAGTAGCGGTATTCTTCGATATGGAAAAGGCCTTTGATTCTGTCGAGTGGCCTTTCCTACGCGCGGTGCTCCCATGCATGGGTGTTGGGGAACTGTTCATACAACTGCTGAACACGCTATACACATCACCAACAGCGTGTGTCCACATAGGATCGTTTACGTCAGAACACTTCGGTATTGGGCGCGGTACCAGACAGGGCCCCCTCTCCCCACTCCTTTACGCCCTAGTGGCGGAGCCCCTCGTGTGCGCCCTGCGGGAGTACCATGGGCACCGTGGTATCCGTTTCCTTCGGTACAATCTGATAGTATCCACATACGCGAACGACACCCTACTTTATGTGCGAGACCTGGACACGAATCTATCAAGAGTACTGAGGGAGGTAGTCTTGTTCGGGTCACTGTCTGGGATCAAAGTGAACTGGAACAAAACTGTGATGTTCCCTCTCACCCCTGCCACCAGCAGAGTAGGCTCGGATTACCCTATACAATGGTCCACAGATTCGATCAGATATTTGGGCATAAGGCTCCACACGGACACAGAGGTGGTCCTATGGGAAAATTATGGTGTTGCTGTCTCCAAATTGGAAGACGACGTACAGAAATGGATTGGACTTCCTCTTTCCTTAATGGGCCGCATCTCGCTACTGAAAATGATCGTACTACCACCGCTTCTTATTCCTGTTCAGCAATTTCCCCATGGTGTTGTCTAGCACGTTTTTTAAGTAGCTGCATACCCTGATATTAAGAATGGTCTGGGCCGGCAAACAACCCAGGGTAGCTTGGGATATCCTTATCCAGCCTTATGAGGACGGAGGCTTGCAGGCTCCTGATCTGGAACTATATTATCGAGCCGCTCAGGGCGCACACGCGTTTTGCTGGATACACGGTCCCGCTAACGCCCCCCACATTCGAGGGAATAGTAGCTGACCCAACTCCGGTGCCGGCACTCATGGCTCATCCCTGAGACAGACGTACGGGCCCATTAGATTCCCTTAATGTGGTCACTCACGCGTGGCACCATCTTATGGACGCTCAAGCCTGTTCGCTACTGTATGCGGCGGGGGCCAAACTAGAATGGTGCTCATGGCTAGGCCCATGTAGAGACAGAGGAATTTCTTAACGGCAAGGCTCGTACGTGGGAAGAGGTGAACGCGGGAGACGGTCCAAGCGCACATCTCTTGCTCGGAGCCACCATCAGTACAGACATATGACTATGTAGTCACAGCTAAATCTCCGGCGCTTTTAATACCACGTCTCTATCGTGACACATTGAGGGAGAGAACAGCGCATTACGCTAAACCCAGGCTAGCGTGGCAGATGGATTTAGAGATCGAACTTCCTGAGGACAAATCGAGATATTGCTGCGCCAACGTCAGGAGAGTTTCCCTCAATGGCCTACACCGGCTACTGCATTTTAAATTCCTTAATAGGGTGTACTACTCCCCTGAGCGCTTGCACTGATATGGGTCACTAGACACTCCCAGCTGTGAACGATGCAAGGCGCACTCTGCAGGTTTATTACACCTTGCCTGGCTCTGCCCGAAAGTTGCAGACTTTTGGCATGCGGTTTACTTAGAGGTGAACAGGGTCCCTGAATTATCGTTATCCCCTGAACCGCTGCTCGCGCTACTGGGATATTCCAAAGATATCGCGCCGGAATTTCGTCGCATGGTTGATACAGCCTTCCTAGTGGCCAGGCGATGCGTGGCACTCACTTGGATGAGAGGGCCCGTTCCGACACTAAATAGGTGGACTAGAGATATGGTATATTGCTGCACACAAACAGGATTGTACAGCGAATTGTTGCCCCCTCGTAATCGGCCGAAGAGAGAGGAGAGGAGGCCTGTGGCGGACGATGCTGACACTGACGACACACGATCTGACTTGGAGACGGGGAGGGTGCAGGAGTGCGCGCCGTAGTGGAGCGAGAGGGCAACTCAAGATAGGTACCTATCATACTGACACTGATGATGTAGGAGAGTGACTGGGTAATGACAGCATTCGGTGACCCTCACTGCCTGATATGATGTTATGTTATGTTATACTTTTATTTGTATAGCGCACGGCTACTCAGAAAGAGTGTCCCGGCGCTTTATACAGGCAGCTCAGCATAAACAAACATAACAGCATAAAACAGAAACAAAAGGAAAACAGCCTAAAGGTTAAAAAGCCAGGTCTTAAGGCTCTTCCTAAACAGGAACAAGTTGGGAGTACTACGTAGAGTCAGCGGTAATGAGTTCCATAACTGGGGGGCCCTGAGACTGAAGGAACGACCCCCAGTGCGAGCCTTCCTAACTCGAGGGACCACGGCCGTGAACAGGGATTCCGACCGAAGTGAGCGAGCCGGGCGATAAAAGGCAAGCCTTCGCTGCAGATACCTAGCTCCCGAGCCAAAAAGTGCTTTATGCACCAAAGTCAAAGTTTTAAACATAATCCGCTTCCGGATGGGCAGCCAGTGAAGCGACTGTAGCTACCCGGATGCACTCGCTCGCCTATGAAGGCCATAGATGGCGCGAGCCGCGGAGTTCTGCACCACCTACAGCCGCTGAACCAGATAGTCCGGGAGCCCTAAATATAGGGCGTTGGCATAATCCAATCTAGAGCCTATTAAGGCTTGCACAGTGACCTTTCTATGCTCTTCTGTGAGCAGCGGTAAGAACTTCCGGAGCATCTTCAAGATGCCAAAACAAGTGCCCGTCAGACCAAGAATGTGTGATCTTAGCGTGAGGTTGTTATCAAACTGGACTCCTAGGTTTTTGGCCACCTGAGATGGCTGAGCAGGGGGACACATGTCCACTGGCGACCACTCACGCCATTCAGGGTCTGCGGCGCAGCCAAAGAGCAAAACCTCAGACTTGTTAGAGTTGGCCTTGAGGCTGCTCTGCTGGAACCAATCAAAGACCATCCCCAGGCACCCCTGGATGCTCTCTCCATCAAATGCCTGATCTTTCCTGCATGCGAAGAGCAGTTGCGTGTCATCCGTGTAGGACACGATCTGGGCCCCAAAAGACTCCACCAGTGCCGCCAGTGGGGTCATAAATATATTAAAAAGAGTCAGGCTCAACACAGAACCCTGTGGAACTCCGACTCCCAAAGGCGGCATCTCAGCGGAGCTCGGGGAGGCCCAGACCGTTTGTCGGCGGCCCTCAAGAAAGGATGTGAACCATTTGAGCACCGTCCCCCTAAGACCGATGTCATAGAGTCTGGCGAGAAGCGCCTCGTGGGGGACGGTGTCAAAGGCCGCCGACAGATCTAGCATGACAAGCATGGCCTTGCCTCCTGCGTCCAGTGTCTCCCGGATAACCTCTGACGCCTCCAGGAGTGCCGTCTCCGTACTTTAATTAGGCCGGAATCCGGATTGCGGGGGGGGGGACAGTAGGTCATTTGATTCTAGATAACTAGAAAGAACGCCATGCACATGCTTCTCCGTGATCTTAGCCAAAGCCGGGAGGAGGGAAATTGGCCTGTAATTGGCCCGAACCTCGGCATCTAATCCAGGCTTCTTGAGGAGGGGGATCACCATAGCCCTTTTCCAGGCCCGCGGGACCCTCCCCTCCCTCAAAGACAAGTTCAATAAAGGATTGACCAATGGGTTCACCACCGGCGCCATCCTGGCCATAAATTTGGCCGGACAGTGGCGAGCCTGATTTAAGACTGGCCAGAAGCACAAGGGAAGCATTGATGGAAACAGGGGGGAACTCCGCCAAAACAACATCTGGCGTGGACGATGGAACAGGTCCCACCCCAATGCTAAGAAACCCTTCATCGAGCCTCTCTGGAAAGGAGGCCTGGATCGATTTGATCTTATCCGTAAAGAACCTGGCAAGATCGCAGACCCACGACTCAGATGACACTGTTTGAGGCAAATTAGATCTAGGAGCCGTGAACTCCCTCACCACAGTAAAGATCTCCTTGCATGAGTTAGAGGACGCCTCTATCCTTCTGGCAAGATATTCCTTTTTTGCACAGAGAATGTTGCGATGGTAGGCTTTAATCGCCGCCTCTCTACCAGCCAACCCTGCAAGGCCTCTGTGTCCAACTCCAGGTCACCCGAGAAGGGGCACGGGTGGTCAACAAACGCCTGAGCTAACAGCTCAGGCGTCACTCTGTGTAATGCCCTTGAGGCTAATCTAGGCTGTATGGGGGCGTCACTGGGTAGTTGCTCACTCCCTAATATGGAGAACCTGATCAACCTATGATCAGACCATAGCACCGGGAGAAGTTCAATATCAGCTAGGGGGATCGACGAGAACACTTGATCCAGGGTGTGTCCCTTGTCGTAAGTGGGGCCAGTCAGAGAAGGAGCAAGGCCCAGAGGGGCAGTAATGTCAAGCAATTTGTTTGAGTCCGAATCCTCAACCACATCCAAATGAAAATTAAAATCACCTGCCAGCAAACAATGCTGCGCAGACAAAGCCAATCCAGAGATGGCAACCTGGAGGTCCTCGAAAAAAGAGCCCACAGGTCCTGGAGGTCTATATACCAGCAGCCCTTTCAAAGCTTGATGCAAGGTCAGCTTGATAGTAAAGGCAAGGGACTCAGCGCCTACAATAGTGTCCACGGGGAGAATAGAACATGAAAAACTCTTCTTCACAACCACCGCCACCCCCCCTCCCCTTCCCTTGACTCTGTCCTGACGGAAGATGTTATAATCCGGTGGAATAGCCGCTAAGATGTCTGGATTTGACATCTCCCCCAACCAGGTTTCGGTCAACAAAAGGCATAGAGGTTTTTCCCTAACGAGAAGATCAAATATGTCCAGGGCATGCCTGCCTACTGATCTCGTATTAAGCAGTAGGCATAGATGTTTCACACAAACCTTGTCTAACCGAAGAGTGGCAGGGGGGCATGAACAGGCGACCAACCACACCCAGGGCAGAGCCGTTTACCCCTAAAACGACGCGGGAAAATGGTTCGGCAGGTACAGGAAGAGATATTCAAAGCCTGAAGGGTAGCCGAAGAATAGCAGATCATCCTCCCAGCGACAGAAAAAGAGCTTTGTCAGGCCAGAATCTCACGCCGCCCCGCCGCCTCCGGGACGCAGACGGGCAGGACTCTGGCGCGACTCAGGCGCGAGTCAGGCGCGCCCGCTGCGCGGGAGGGGTGAGGATTAAATAGAGGCTCACCTGATCGACTGCCTGAGCACTAGAGCGCTCAGGCGGATGGCACACAAGGGGTCACCTAAGATGGCGGCAAGACGCCACGAGCAGCTAGTATAAACACAGTTAATTCCGCCCTAGAGAGCGGTGGGGGCACAATTATAGAGCAAGTATGTGGGCAAGTTGGTATTATTTAAAATCAGGGAAAAAGAAATGATAAATAACGAAAATAGAAAAACGAGGTCCAATTTAAAAATAGCGCTGCAAAGCCCTATTACATGCTTGCAGTAATGCTGGTAAGTTTAAATGTGCACAGAATAAAAGAACAGCCTTTCCCTAGGACGAAATGCTTCAAGTGTTCGCCTTAAATAGAGGCTCACCTGATCGACTGCCTGAGCACTAGAGCGCTCAGGCGGATGGCACACAAGGGGTCCCGGCTACACCTAAGATGGCGGCAAGACGCCACTAGCAGCTAGTATAAACACAGTTAATTCCGCCCTAGAAAGCGGTGGGGGCACAATTATAGAGCAAGTATGTGGGCAAGTTGGTATTATTTAAAATCAGGGAAAAAGAAATGATAAATAACGAAAATAGAAAAACGAGGTCCAATTTAAAAATAGCGCTGCAAAGCCCTATTACATGCTTACAGTAATGCTGGTGTGTTTAAATGCGCACAGAATAAAAGAACAGCCTTTCCCTAGGACGAAATGCTTCAAGTGTTCGCCTTAAATAGAGGCTCACCTGATCGACTGCCTGAGCACTAGAGCGCTCAGGCGGATGGCACACAAGGGGTCCCGGCTACACCTAAGATGGCGGCAAGACGCCACGAGCAGCTAGTATAAACACAGTTAATTCCGCCCTAGAAAGCGGTGGGGGCACAATTATAGAGCAAGTATGTGGGCAAGTTGGTATTATTTAAAATCAGGGAAATAGAAATGATAAATAACGAAAATAGAAAAACGAGGTCCAATTTAAAAATAGCCATGCAAAGCCCTATTACATGCTTACAGTAATGCTGGTAAGTTTAAATGCGCACAGAATAAAAGAACAGCCTTTCCCTAGGACGAAATGCTTCAAGTGTTCGCCTTAAATAGAGACTCACCTGATCGACTGCCTGAGCACTAGAGCGCTCAGGCGGATGGCACACGAGGGGTCCCGGCTACACCTAAGATGGCGGCAAGACGCCACGAGCAGCTAGTATAAACACGGTTAATTCCGCCCTAGAAAGCGTGGGGGCACAATTATAGAGCAAGTATGTGGGCAAGTTGGTATTATTTAAAATCAGGGAAAAAGAAATGATAAATAACGAAAATAGAAAAACGAGGTCCAATTTAAAAATAGCGCTGCTAAGCCCTATTACATGCTTACAGTAATGCTGGTAAGTTTAAATGCGCACAGAATAAATGTCATACTGTCTGTGATTGATCGCACTTGTTTCGAGATTACGGACTGGTGGACTGGCTGTGAACGGGAAGGCAGGAGAGCTATGCATTGACAATGTATATATTGCATTTCACATGAAGAATTGTTTTGTGGGGGACTGCTACGTATGTCGGGGGTGGGGGGGACAACGATTATTGCGGAGTATAATATGCAAAGTCTACAATGTATAGCAGCCTCAATCTGATGTGTCTGTCGATGTTATTGCCAAATCAATTGTAATCCTTTTTGTTTTTTCCTTTTTTTTGATATGCCAATAAATAAATTAATTTAAAAAAAACGTTTTGGTCTCTAATTAGTGCAGACAGCAGTAGAGAGAACTCAGCGCTTGAGCCAAACATTGCTGCAGCTGCATGGAAGTTGCGCTTCCAAGCTCTCTATTCTACTGAGGAACCCATAGAGCCCAACGATGCAGCGTCTCTAGCAACTATGGAGAATCCTAATGAAGACCCCCAATGGATTATTGTAAAAGAAGTTTTAAACACAATTGGGAAGCTCCACCTAGGTAACACCCCTGGGTTAGCCAAGATGGCTGGGGTCTTATTTAGAGAGGAACATAATATTTGGGGACATATCTCTGGTTATTATTCAACGCCATTTTGTTAGGCATGAAGATCCACGACATGTGTCTAGGAACCGAAATATTCCCAGTCTTTAAGAAAGGCTCACCCCTCTTGCCCTCCAACTATAGGCCAATCATCTTGATAGATGTCACCCAAAAATTGTTCGCCAGGACCCTCCTTGAGCGACTTCACTCTTGGATGGAAGAGCGGGAAGTTCTGAGTGTGTATCAGGCCGGGTTTCAGAAGAATATTTCCACCATCGACCAGCTGTTCAGGCTCCAACTATTATACTGGAAGACGGTGTCAATAGAGGGTGGCAGCCGCTATTTGATATTCGTCAACCTTAAATCGGCCTTCGATCTGGTCCGCCGAGCCATACTGTGGGAGGTTCTTGAGCAACTGGGTATTCCGCCTTACCTGTTGTCACTGATTATGCAATTGCATACAGGCAACTTTGCCCGTCAGATATGGGAAATACGGAGAATTGACCCCCACTTCCCACTTAACAGAGGAGTGAGACAGGGGTGTGTACTGGCCCCTAACCTGCTTTGCCTTTTTATCAACGCCCTGGTTACCCAACTAAACGAAGTAGCAGACAATGACGCCCAGAAGCTGGCGCAAGGCAGGGTGCCAGCAATGATGTTTGCGGATGACACTTTGCTGTTTTCTAAGTCATCTATGGGCATTCAAAGGATTCGAGACAGCTTTTCCTTATTTTGTCAAAACCGGGGGTTGGAGATTAACACTACGAAAACCAAATTTATGGTCTTCAACTCGGCGGAAATATCTCGTCCAAACCCCTCCTTAAATGGCACCTTGTTAGAGAGGGTTACTGTCTTTGAATACCTTGGTGTCACATTGTCCGAAACTTCGAATGGGGCCCACAACTAGACAAGACTGGCTTGAGGCTATGGTGGGGGGTATCACTAAAACTTTTAGGAATTCCCTATACAAACCGCCTGGCCCGGTTGCTGAAATATATAAAGTTCAAGTAAGGAGTGCTGTAATGTACGGGCAGAACTATGGGGTCACCGCCACTCTGGCGGATTGGCCAAAATAGAGAACCAATTTATGAGAAAGCTCCTGAGATTACCGCCCAGCACTCCCCTCATCCCCCTGCGCCTGGACCTAGGAATCAAACCCATTGCAGAGGAGATCGGACTAAGACCATTGACCTTTTGGCAAGACTGTGGGCAACTCCTGAACTATTATTCTATCAAAAAGAACTCAAGGGGATCCTATGACTTCCGGGGGCTGGAAAGCTGCCATGGTTCAAGTTCATCAAAGAAGCCTGCGCTAGTATAGACATGTCCAACCTGTGGAGCAATCCCTTGGAAGTGTCCCCAATATTATCTCGACTTCAACTCGTAAGAGCATATATATCGTTCAAATTAGCCGATCCGCAGGGGAACACCAAACTCTGGCACCTAACGGCTGACTTTCTCAACATAAAATCTGAGTATCTTCTTGAGCCTTTCTGGACGATATACAGCCCCTTATGGCTAGGAAGCTGCATATCCAGCTTAGAATAGGGACCCTCCCGGTTAGCGCTTTTACAAATAAATGTTCAAAAGACCACTCTGCTGGGTGTCCCGCTTAAACAAGTCCGGATGAGACCGACATTAATATTTTTTTCTTTTGCCCCAGCTTCAAATCTGCCAGGCGGCTTTGGCTCATACCACTATTTAGGAACTTGGTCTGTACACAGTGTTTGAAGGTGTATAGAATTCTAAGATTTGACACAAACACCCCAATAGTTTTTTCCGTGTCCCGATTCCTCAATTCTATGTGGCACAGGCGTAGGGCCATTTGTAATATATCTCAGCAACTGTAAAAAATGTCCCCTCCAATCATGTTGTTTTTACTTAAAAAAAATTTAAACATTTTTATCTGCTTTTAACCATCTTTGTTTCTAACTGGTGTAAAGTCATTGGACAAACTAAAATGTTTCTCTGGCCATATTTTGTAATTTGCTATCAATGAAATGTCATGGTTTGTCCTAAAAGAGCTATACATGTATGTATATGTATTTTTTACTTTTTATGGCCTTTTATGACAGAAATAAAGTTGAATGAATGGAATGGTATTACTGGTTTCATCCCACAGCAATCTTGTTCATTCAACATCAAATAGCCTCCATTTGAAAACAATCTGAATGCCGTACGAATCACATTAGCTGGGAAACCTTTCATATAACAGGGCAAGTTCACCTTGGATGAACTACATGTGCCATTGAGTGTTACATCTCTGCAAACTAGAGAATGGCCTAAAGTGTTCTCGCAGTGAGTACCTTTAAGACAAACCACAGTTGCACCATTTCTATAATAAGTGAAAGGTGGGATTCATGCCTCATATACAAATCACTCTCTTAGCACTTAATACCTGCCTGCCTGATAGTGTTGCAAGCAGTATTCAAAGTGAAAAGTCAAAATTGGCTAAGAAATAAACTTGTGTATAATCCAATCTGCTGATGGTTCCTCCACGCCAATAAATGGTCATTTTTTAAAACTTTTCTATGTGTACCATAGTGTATTTCTTGTCTTTTCTGGCCATGGTGGTCTGTTCTTTTGTTAAGTTATATAGTAAAAACAAATGAGTAACATATAAGTGCTTCCATGAAATCCAACCATTTCATAAAGTCTTTGGAGTCGAGCTTAGTAACATGATAGACCTAATCTGCGCTTGCCCATGTTGCAAAAGGGACATGTCACTCTGTATGATGTCAATAGCAAACTACAAAATATTACCCAGAGAATATATCCTAGTGAATAGTATAGTCATACCATTATCAACCACTGCTGAAGCCTTTTTTAAACTTGCTCTGTCAATTTCACGTATTCTCTCCGCAGCTTCTTGCTGTGAAACATTGCGTACTTTATTGTATATTACATACAGAAAGCGGTTTTGACGTCACTTTCTAGAACCTAATAAGAAATCCTGTAAAACCATGTCATCACAAAGGAGAGACAAGTGATGCTTCAACTCAGTCAACAATTAATGTTTTTGCCAATTTAGGCACAACTTTTCAAAGCTGTATGTTGTTACCACTTCAGAGTGATGAAAATATACTTTTATTTGATTACATTTAAAATCATCAAAGGATGATACAGTTTACCCACAAAATGCATAAAAATTATCAAACAGTACTAGTTTAATCAGGACATTGCATTAAACTCGTTAAAATGTGTTCTAAAAAGGATGTTAAAAACAATTTACATTAATTGCATGTTGGCGTATGATTAGAGGCCGTACTAGATAAAGCAGGCTTCTAATATAACAGGAGGAGGCATCGCCATCGTCCATAAAAACTCCATCCGCATCTCAACCAGCTCAGACGTCAACCTTGCCAGCGCCGAACACCTTCACTTCCAGATCCACACCGACCCCAAGACCACACTCAGAGGCACCCTCCTCTACAGGCCACCAGGACCCCGTGCACAATTCAGCGACGATATCACTGACTTTATCACCCCACACGCCCTCCCCTCTGAGGAATACATTCTACTGGGAGACCTCAACTTTCACCTGGATAAGAGCAATGACAGCAACGCCACCTCCCTTCTGGACAATCTCACCAACCTCGGACTCAAACAACTTGTCACTACGCCCACCCACATCGCTGGTCACACACTCGACCCTATCTTCACCTCCAGCAAACATGTCTCCTTCAGTCACACCACAACTCTCCATTGGACGGACCACAGCTGCGTACACTTTATCTACAATAAGACCACAACTCACAACCATCCTCAACCCACTCTGCGAAGGAACTGGAACAAAATCACCATCGACCAAATCTCCTCATCGCTTCTTCAAAACCCCCCTGCCCACTCCTCAAACCCCGACCAAGCAGCCACTGACCTCACCCAATGGCTATCCAACAGCGCCGACATCCTAGCACTGTTGAAAAAACGTCAAATCAAACTAGGCAGCAAAAACGCCTCCTGGTTCAACGATGATCTTAAGAAATCGAAGAAACTCTGTCGCTCCCTCGAGAAGGCCTGGAAAAAAGACCCAAACACCAGCACCAGGGACGCCTTCAAAAACGCCACCCGCATACACCACCAACTAATCCGGTCTGCCAAGAAAGCCGCATTCAAAGACCGACTAGATAACAACGCCCAAAACAGCAAGGAATTATTCAACATCGTCAAAGAATTTACCAACCCCTCAGCCAACTCGAACGACATCACCCCCTCTCAAGCCCTCTGCGACTCCCTAGCTTCGTTCTTCCACAACAAAATCGCAGACATCCACAACAGCTTCGACAACCGACCCGGAGACCAACCCACCCAACCTTCTGCAGGACCCTCACCCCCCTTGAACATCCTTAATGACTGGAACCCAATCTCCACTGAGGACACCATCCGCCTGATGAACTCCATCCACTCAGGATCCCCCACAGACCCTTACCCTCACCACATCTTCAACAAAGCAGACTCCATCATAGCACCACACCTCCAAGACGTCATCAACTGCTCCCTCAACTCCGCCACCTTCCCGGAAAGCTGGAAACACGCAGAACTTAGCGCCCTTCTGAAAAAACCCACAACGGACCCCACCGAACTCAAAAACTACCGCCCCATCTCGCTCCTTCCATTCCCTGCCAAAGTCATCGAGAAAGCTGTCAACAACCAGCTCGCCGCCTTCCTCGAAACTAACAAATCCCTCGACTCCTCACAGTCCGGCTTCCGAGCCAAACACAGCACGAAGACCGCCCTCATCGCAGCAACAGACGACATTCGAACTCTACTGGACAATGGAGACACAGTCGCCCTCATCCTCCTCGACCTCTCCGCAGCCTTCGACACAGTCTGCCATAGCACCCTTCTACAGCGCCTCAGAAACATCGGAATCCAAGGAAAAGCACTGGAATGGATCACCTCATTCCTCACCGGAAGAACCCAGAGAGTCTGCCTCCCACCATTCAAGTCAGAGGCCACTGAAGTCATCTGCGGCGTACCACAAGGATCCTCACTCAGCCCCACCCTCTTCAACGTATACATGAGCCCCCTCGCGGCCATCGCACGCCAACACAACCTCAACATCATCTCCTACGCCGACGACACTCAACTGATCCTCTCACTCACCAAAGACCCTAACACCGCCAAAACCAACCTACATGAAGGAATGAAAGAAGTAGCCGAGTGGATGAAGCACAGCCGTCTGAAACTGAACTCAGACAAAACAGAAGTCCTGATCTTAGGTACTTCCCCCTCCGCCTGGGATGACTCTTGGTGGCCAGAGGCCCTTGGAAAAGCACCCATCCCGACGGACCACGCACGGAACCTGGGCGTCATCCTGGACTCCTCACTCTCTATGAACAGACAAGTCAACGCCGTTTCATCATCTTGCTTCAACATTCTTCGCATGCTCAAAAAAACATTTCGCTGGATCCCCACCAAAACCAGAAAAACGGTCACCCATGCACTGGTTACAAGCCGCCTGGACTACGGAAACACCCTATACGCCGGTATCACCGCAAAACTCCAGAAAAAACTCCAACGCATCCAGAACGCATCAGCCAGACTCATACTAGACATCCCGCGTAAAGACCACATCTCTAGTCACCTGAAAAACCTCCACTGGCTTCCCGTCAATAAGAGGATCACTTTCCGCCTCCTAACCCACGCACACAAAGCACTTTACGAACTTGGACCCGAATGCCTCAACACACGACTTTCCTTCTACACCCCCTCCCGCCAGCTACGATCCTCCAACCAAGCCCTTGCTACCGTACCTCGCATCAACAAAACCACCATGGGAGGTAGATCCTTCTCCTACCTTGCAGCTAAAACCTGGAACTCACTCCCCACTCACCTTCGTCTCACTCAGAACCACCTAGCATTCAGAAAGCAACTTAAAACTTGGATATTCAACAAGTAATTTCCCCACCCTCTTCAAGCGCCTTGAGACCCTCCGGGTATGTTAGCGCACTATATAAATCTTTCTGACTGACTGACTGACTGAAAGGGCAGTTGCAGCAGAAGGACATAGGCTATGCAGACGCCCACCATATACATTTAAAAGGTAAAAGAAACGTGCCAGCAAAGTAGTCCCTTGTGGGCGCATCTGCGTTGTGCTGTGGGCGTGTGCTGGGGCCGTGACAAACGCTGGGGGCGTGTGGTACGTTCCGCCCTTCATACCATGTCTCATATCGTCTGCTAATCCCACCCTGCTCCCTTTAAATACCCCTGCACCCCATAATCATAACCCACCCTTACTCCTTAAAATACCCCAACACCCTTAAACACTAACCCATCTTAACCCTATAAATATACCCTGTACCCCAAAACCCAAACCTAGCCCTGAACCCTAAAAATACCACTGTACCCCAAAACCCAAGCCTACCCCTGAACCCTAAAATACCCCTGTACCCCAAAACCCAAACCTATCCCTGAACCCTTAAAATACCCCTGTACCCTTAAAATACCCCTGTACCCTAGAAATACCCCTGTACCCCAAAACCCAAACCTAGCCCTGAACCCCTAAAAATAAGCCTGTACCCCAAAACCCAAGCCTACCCCTGAACCCTAAAATACCCCTGTACCCCAAAACCCAAACCTACCCCCTGAACCCTAAAATACCCCTGTACCCCAAAACCCAAACCTAGCCCTGAACCCTAAAAATACCCCTGTAACCCCAAACCCAAACCTAGCCCTGAACCCTTCAAAAACCCCGGAACCCTAAAAATAACCCTGTACCCCAAAACTCAAACCTACCCCATAACCCTAAAATGCCCCTATACCCCAAAACCCAAACCTAGCCCTGAACCCTAAAAATATCCCTGTACCCCAAAACCCAAACCTAGCCCTGAACCCTTAAAATACCCCTGTACCCCAAAACCCAAACCTACCCCAGAACCCTAAAAATAACCCTGTACCCCAAGAACCAAACCTACCCCTGAACCCTAAAATACCCCTATACCCCAAAACCCAAACCTAGCCCATAACCATAAAAATACCCCTGTACCCCAAAACCCATACCTATCCCTAAACCCTAAAACTACCCCTGTACCCCATAATCTAAAACTATATCTGAACCCTTAAAATACACAAACACCCCAAAACATATACCTCAGTACCCCAAAACATATACCCCTATACCCATACTTACCTTATCCAAACATTAAAAAAACATGCTTTTACCATTCATGCATTTACAACTAATTTAGTTGTAAATGTATGTGTGGTAAAAGCATATAAAATGTAATGCCATGCGTTATAATGGCATTGCAGAGTCATGGTACTTTCGTAAGGAAAGTATGCAGAGTGATGATATGCGAAAAGAAAGTTGCGGAATAATGGGTGTTTACCCTCCCCCGGTAAGTACATTGGTGGCACGGCAGCCCACATCTCCAGCAACATACTCATATTTTTTCACCACCCATTTGAAAAATGCACAGGTCTCTCTCATTGATGGCCAGCACCGACATACACTTTTAGACACACCTCCCGCCACAAGTTCTAGAATTGCGAACTTTAGAGCTGGGGAGCTACGTTCGAATCTCGGCATCAGCTCAACATCCTGTGATTCCAGGCAAATCGCTTTTTCTCCCCGTGCCTACCACAAATGAATGTGTTCTTCTGTAATGTAAATTGTGCTCATGCCATGTTGTCGAGTTTGCGCTATATAATATTGCAAGGAAAAATAAAGTAGGGAAACTCGAGTTCACACACTACTTAACGCGCACTCTTAAGTGCATCAGCAGTGCACTGTGAATCGGAGCGTTTCACAGGCCTGTCACAGATAAGAAATGCTATCAAAACGAAATCCTACAAAACAATATACTACTGGCCGGCAGCAATTCATACCTGGACAACGTCGGGACGGGCTGCTAGTTATTTATAAATAAAGTGCTGCTGCTATAGTCATTTGAGCTGCTGAGTTTTGATTTGAGTAAATAAGGTGATTATGAGAAGACATATTTAATTCGGTTAATGCTCTTTTCTAATTTGTTTGCCGCTAGGCTCAAGAACTTAATCGCCTTACATTCCATTTGGACTGTCGAGCCTCCTAAGCATGTTATGATGGCAGCTCTGCAAGACTTTATTTGTTCCCCCTTCAGTGTTGGCCGTAAAAGGGTTTTCTAAATATTTAGTAGTGTCAGACAGATACATAATTGGTGGAGTAGTGACTTGTTTCCATTCCCACAAAGGCGGCATTCCACAGTAGGCCAGGGCCTTTCCATTTTGGGGTGAGGTCTTTAGATGGATAGACTCCCAGTCTTAATGAAATCAGGTTCAACTTTTTTGTCTTGAAGTGTTCCAGCAGGTATGGTTGGGGTTTTAGGCCCACATGCATCAACAATGCCATTCCATATTAGCGAAAAATAAGGATTCGCTAATAAGGAATAGCAAAAGGCTATGCATGAAGAACTCACTAAAAAAATAGCGATTTCTTAAAATTCCTTAATTGCGACTCGCAAATTGCGAGTCGCATTTAAGGAATAGCTCGCCATTCATTCCTATGGTCCTAGAGGCCCATTGGAATGAATTGGAAGACATTCTCAATTTGCGATTCTCAATTAGAGAATTGCAAATTGAGAATGCAATTTTAAGGGTGCCAGGGTGTCAAAAGGACACCCTGTTGCACCCCTGAAATCTGTCTATGAGTACATCTTGCACACACACATGCCCCAAGGGCATGTGTGTGTGCGTGTAAAATGGAACTTTGAAAAATACACTTTAGTGCATTTTTCAAAGTTTTTGCAAATTACCATGAGGTTCAACTTCATGGTAATTTGTTCCCCCTTTAGCGAAATCGCAATTTTTTTTACTTTGATGCATTGCATTTAAGGAATCTCCGTCAGTCAGTCATAAATACTTTTATTTAATTTCATTAAAAAATCATAAAAGGGTGGGGAACCACCATTAGTAAAATGTAAATTTTGAAGTTAAAAACAGGAGAGTTTAAAGTATTTAGACAATTCCGTTAGAGGGTATGCTGGAACTTATTAAATTAGTAAATGATTTCCTTTTTTTTCCAGTTCTGTTGCTGCCATTTTGAGGAATTTTATTGCTGTACAGGACAATTGGATTGATAGCCCTCCGAGGCATTGGATGACGGCTGCTCTACATCACCGTATTTGTTCCTTCCTGAAAGCTTCCCGGAGGACCGTTCTTCGGGTCACTACCAGGTAAGGGCATATGCATAGTAAGTGTAAACAAGCATTTACAATGCAATAGGTGTCGCAGCATTAAAGTTGGAGTTGCTGGCATTGTAAATGACAATGCTTTGCATTAATATTTTTTTTTAATTTGCAATTGGTATATAAACATTGTTTGTGAATGGTTAGCTGTTGCTTATGCTAAGCAAAGTTAGAAATAATATAGAGTGCTAGTCTTGCTTGTTATAAGCATGCTGATTTAAAGCGCTCTGATACCTGCCGGTAAAGTTTGCGCTATATAAAAGTGAAATAAATAAAAAAAAAGCCTATCTGTACCACGTCCGTTCTTATTGAGACCATGAGTAGCCAATGCCTATGACAAACAGACCCTCAGACACACAGGCTTTGCCCTGTGAAGCTGGAGAGGATACGGCAAAGCCCAACTGCACTACTGCTTCTCCCTGACCATCCTGTCACTTTCTGCACAAAGTCATCTTTTGGCACACTGACACTAAGGCCCAGTCCAGTGAGTTACCTTCTCTAGTGTGAGCACATGGTGGATGCAGTAAGGTGATAGACAGAGTCAAACATTATTTTTTATCAGAAATCAAATAAAAAATACACGGACAGAGAAGAGAGATGCGTGTAGATGTCACCGATGAAATCTAATCGGTAACAACAGTATTGATTTTGAGTTTTAAAAGGCGGCAAGAGGGCACTCATGGACTTGAGTCACAGCTGAAAAAAATCTTCATGTTAATGTAAGGCTTGAAGACTCTTTTCTTAGTCTATTATGATTGAGCGTTGATTTATCCCTCCCTCCCTCTGGCAGTAGTATGCCTAAAGGAGAAGATTCTGGGTGAGATGTGTGAATTTCAACCACTTGTTTCAAACGTGATGATGCACACGCCATGGTGCATAAACGAGAGGTGCTGTGACGAGTGCAAGAGACACTTTTAGCATACTGGTTTCCAATTTTGCATAGTTCGTCATCAACTACTTGAGATGATAACGACGGTAACAGCCATGCATTAGTGCACTCATTTTTAACAAACTCCACGCCCCACTGCTATTTACAATGTTTTCTTATTTGGAGTCCTAATGCAAGGACATGTTAATGCCATGTGTTTACAACATGTTTACAACAGCAATTATCAAAACTCAAGGCTCCCTGTGGGTCACAGACAGGAAGACATCAGTGTGTGCCATGGCCCAGATTCATCAGGAAGAATATTGGCTCTGGCATCGTTATAAGTTGGCCTAACGAGCTGCTACATAGGCTAGTGATGTGGATGTCATGGCTCATGAAATGGTTCTTCACTACGATGGAGTGACAGTCCAGAGGGGTAATGTGTTATTTGTACCAGTCCTGGCTGACATTCTGAGGTCTTGGAGATCAGTAAGAACACCCCAGGCTGGTCCTTGCACATGTGGGGACCTGAGCTGAGCGCTCCGCCTGGCCTTATGTTTGTCTACTCAGTTCAATAATATTTCCTCTTTCTCCAATCTTGCCTCTTGAAACCCATCCACAGTGGTCCAGACCCCGAGCCTCTCCCACCGGCCCTACTGCAACACTTGTTGAGTCGTTTTTCTCAGCTGAGCAGCTACTTCTTTGATTATGCTTATTAGCAACAACAAAAAACAGCCCTCCCTCTCCGGTTGTTGTTGTTGTAGTTAGCATTGGCAGAATAATAATTTTAGGAGTATCTCGTTATCAAACCCAGGGAATGTGTTCATTTGCAGTTGACCTGATGACACATAGTGGGCCACATGTAAGGCTAAATAATGCAACGTTCGCGGTGCCTAAAGCTCTGTACAGGGGTAAAGATTTTTTATGTAATTTTATTTGAGAAGATCCTGATTTTGTGCCTTCCAAATTAAGCAGTAAGTCGTTTGCATTCGGCCTCTGGTAGTTGCTATTCTTTTGAAGAGCCTCCTGAATGAGGGAGAGAAATTAGAGATGTGCGATATTGTCAGAACTAACGGCTCGCGACTTCGGACATTTCTTCAAACGCTTTACTCTAATTAAAAGAACTGTGTGTATACATGCGTGTTAGCAGCGCAGGGACTCTTCAAATAACGGAAGGTCCGGTACTCAGCGCCCTCTGATTTATAGCACTGCAGCGCCTCTTTGTAGTCGCGCGGTTTTCCATCTCTCCTCACTCCCTGAAGTCTCCGGATGGGACTTCCATGAGCAGTGAAAGGAGATGATGCAGCAGAGCGGCTGCACTTGTGTCTCCTGTGCCACTTACTTCACAGTGGGAGAGCCGAAATATTCGCAAACTTCAATGATGGACAGGACATTCAGCTGCAGGGCCTCCGCTGGCAATCCGAGACTTCAGATGTCGTTGTGTAGTACGAAACCCTACAAACATGCAGGACTACTCAGGTGCAATTACAAATCCTAGACAGAACAAGCACTGCATGGGCCCGAAACCGAAACCGCGGTGGGAGCGCACGAGATGCCGTCGCCGTCCACGTTGGCTGTCCCGGCGCAAGCTGTGGATCGCGGAGAAGGCACGCCAATGCCTGCTGCCGCCGAGAGTGACCCGCTGCGGAGGGAGAGAGACATGTGAGAAGAGCCCGGTGAGTGAGCGGAGAGTGGGGGGGGGGGTAGAGGGAGGGGATGTGTGTGTGCACGCGGCGGGGGGGGGTTCTCTATGTGTGTGTGTGTCTGTTTACAAGGAGCCATGAGACACAGAAGATGGTGAACGCGCGCGCGACCTGATCCGATTCCGCAAGGTTGCACGTGCACATCACTTGTCTCCTGTCTCCCTTGACTCCTTGTAAGCAGAACTGATTACAATAGAGTCTTGCAGCGACGATCGCTTCGGAATCCGTTCGCAGGTGCGATACCTAAAAAGACTCGTTCCATCCTCCGCATAAGCGACATTCCTTGGATTGCCAGGGTTATTTCCATTTTGGTGTCAGGTCTTTTGATGGAAATTACCCCAGCCGCAGTAACGTTAGGTAGTACTTTTTCTCCTGGGAGAAGTGGTCTCGCAAGTATGGTTGAGGTTTCAGCCGCTGATAGCCTTGAATCACGGCCCAGGCGTGTTTTTGTTTTTGAGACAGCTGTTTTGTCCATTAATAGGGAGCTCCTTTTGATTGCCTTCTTCACTACGGTTTTGAAACTGGAGTAAGTGGGGAGGGTGAGCCAGGCCTCCTCAACCTGCAATGCCACGAGGGAGTCCTTCAGAACACTCAACGTTGAGTTACTTAGCCTGGCTTGGATTTTAATTTCCTTACAGCAGTGGTGTGCAAGGGTGTTATCCTCTGCATCCCTCATTCTCCAGTAGTATTTGGCTAATGCCCCTTGTCTGTCGGGAGTCTGGTTTCTCAGACCATACTCAAGACGAATTTGGGATTGTGAAATGTGTCGGGGGATTGAGAACAGGACCTTAAAGAAGGTTAATTGTGCAGAGTTTAGGGAGATGACATCTTTCAGGTTTAGGATTTCCGAGCCCTATGAAATCGAGGGTAGGAATTTTGCTGAAATGGCTTTAAGCAAATGGCCTGTAGAACACTCAATTTGAGATTCCTTAAATGCAATCGCAATTTAAGTAATCACAATTTTGGGATTTCCTAAATTGCAAATTTTGCATTTGGGATGATGCATCCCAAATGCAAAAATACTGGTCGCAAAGGGGCAGATTCTGAGAATCTGCCCGTTTGCGACCTTTTTTCCTTTGATGTATGTGGGCCTTAGAGTTATGTATGTTGGCATCACCACCCAGGCATGGGATTTGAGGGCCAAGAATGCTTTGTCTATTAGCTGAGATTGCCGTTTGATGACGGTTGGTTATTTGTTTGAACTCGGGATATGCTGCTATCCTGAGCCAAGATTCCTCTAACTTTAGGACAGAAAGTGATTCGTTTAAAACAATGAGTACTGACTTATTCAACTTGGATTGTTTTTCGACTTCCAGCCAGTAATGATGGGCTAAGGAATTTTCTCCGGCTACCCTCATTTTCCAGTGATACTTGACGAGGGCCCCTTGTCTTGCCGGTATCTGATTATTTTTTTTAACCAAATTCCAGTCTTATCTGGTCTTGACATATGTGGCGTGGGATCGCAAAAAGTTTCTTGAACACACTGGATTGTGCAGTATTTAAAGCTGTTGAGTCCTTGGTGGTTAACAATTCTGATCAATACTTAATCGAGGGCAAGAATTTTGCATCAACGACTTTTAGTAGATGGTGTGTTGCGCAGTCGATTAATTTTTTCTGCAAGATTTGAAATGTGAATAGCAGTTGTTTTCCTTTTTCTTGCCGTATTGTGAGATATTGCTTATAGTTGAGATGCCGTTCTAATTGTATCCCCAGATATTTATATATTTCCACTTGGTCCAAGCTGTTACTATTTATCGACCAGGTGAATTTAGGTTGTTTTTTATGGGCACTGGAGAAGCACATAACCTTCAATTATTGGAAGTTAATTATTAATTGGGCAGAGGATGTGTATTCTGCTCGCTGAGTGATCGGCCGCTGTAGGCCCTGAGGTGTTGGGAAAGCAGAACAATGTCGTCGGCATATTGCAGGCTTGCTATTGGGACATTTCCCAATTTTGGGGGGTCTCCTTTTGTTAAGCGGAGATAGTCCTCTAAATCAGCCATGTAGATATTAAACAGGCAAGGAGCCAAGACATAATCCTGTTTTAAGCCATTGATAGTTGGGATTATGTTGATTAGACTTTGACCGTCCCCCAATTTTATTTGGACCCACATGCTTGGGTAGAGATTGATGATTGCCTCTGATAAGTTTGCGGGAGCTCTCCAAGATTTCATTTTTGCCCATAATTTGTTTCTGGGAACCTCATCGAAGGTGGCTTTAAGATCTACAAAGCACGCATACAGGAAACTTGATTTGGCGATAGCTTTGTTGGCCAGGATCATGATTGCGGATAGATTCGCTAGAGTGCTCATCCCAGCCCGGAATCCTATTTGTGTTTTAGGGATTAGGTTTATGGTGTTAAATTGCTGCAGGTACCGCTGTGCAGGAATTTATTGATGTTGTCCCACGGCCAAGGAGCACTATTCTGTCACTCTGTTACCTGTAGGATAACAGTTGTGTGTAAAATAACACACCCATAACTCACCTGACCTCGCAGCTTCAGCTGCACTGGAAAGCGCAGACCACTGGCTGGTGCCGCTGAAATTATGCTTCCAGGTGATTTTGTGTGGAGTTTATACTGCGCATAACACCACACACCTGCCCGTCTCCCACCCTTTATACCATGCACCAAAGCTAGCACACTGGCTGCATGAACCAAATCTAAACATGCAGGTGCACAAGGCTCGCTCCAGGGTTGCGGCTTTTTAATGGCCTGTGCACAGTGCTGGCTGTGCTTCAGAGAAAAATTCAATAGACCCAGCCCTGAGAAATAGGTGCTGTGCTCAGCACCTGAAAGCACCTGCACAAATTAAGCACTGGTGTTAACCCAGTCCTCTATATCTGTCAATAGATTTGAAGCATATATCTTAGCCTCGACATCGATGAGCGCTATATTAGTCTGTAGTTGGTTGGGTCTGAGCACACCCCTGTTTTTCATATTGGCTGTAGGATACTTCCTGGCCAGCAGTCTGGGATGGTACATGTCTACAAGGCATAAGCAAACAGGGGGGTTCGGTAGGTCGACCAAAAAGCTGGGTGTTGTGTCTGCAGGTAACATGGGTTTGGCCTATTCATCAAGAACCCTTTCATGCTGTTATGATGACATGCCTGACATCCGTTAGTAAACAAAGGCCACACAAACATCCCTCTGGACTGGAACACAAAGAATTGTATTGCCTGTTTCTAAGCATGCTGTCAATGACTTTGTGAACTGCTGCCAATTCTAAAAACATACAAAGGTGAGAATGTTTGGTGTATTTATATCCTTTATCTTGACTAAGCTGAGACAGAATGTTTGCAGCACAGTTGTATTCCGGAAAATGTGTTGCTGTGGTTTAAGGCATGTTCTCAATAAAGCCTTGTCCCCCTGAACTTGCCAATCTATGTTTCCCATATAGAATAAAATCAATATGGTCTTTCCAAAAGTCATACCCTTGTGTCTGCAACTGGAAAATGAAGAGGCCGAATAAATCAACTTTGTGTCAGTGAGCATATTTTTCTTCACCTGGGAAGGTAAGTTGATAATAATAGGACTCTGGGTCTACTGGAATGTGACCAGAAAAATATGCAAACTTTTGTGCCAATGTCTTTGAGCTACCATGGGGTGGTGTAGGGTAGTATTCCCATTGCATGTAAGAGAGGTAGTGGGGAGAGGATGTAGCCTAAGAGTTAGTGTGGTCGACTTCAAATCTGGGGAACCGGGTTCGAGTGTGTGCAACGACGCTCAACATCCTGTGATTCTGGGCAAATCACTTAATCTTCCTGTGCCTAACAAAACAAATGTGTCCTCATGTAACGCAACTGTTGCTCATGTAAAGCGCTCTGATACCTGATTTTGGGTCAAGTATGCACTATATAAAACTGCAAGAAAAATAAATACAAATTAAATACAGCACATGGAATAATTACTTTATGTAAATAATGGTGATCATAATGGTGAAAACAAAACATTTAATCATAATTAGATATTCCATCATACTTTTCTTCACTTTCAAATACAGCATACTGCTCTAAATTGGCGAGCCTTTCATTTACTGTGTAAATGTCCCAATGATCGAAGATACTGTCAGGAGTAATGACATAATTTAAAGAAATACGAAAAACACATGGGACTTGTAAAGTTTCTGTTGGTCCAAATATTTCATAGGGTACCTTATCCCAAACAAAACAGGAACCGGAACCGCTGAAATGTTCACCAGGAAACTTACTCTTCGCACTTTGTGTAATGAAGAATGGGGTTTCAAAACCTCATTTACCAGTTCAACAGCAGAGCACTCTGGAAGATAGTGTCAATTCAGAAGCAAGAAAAAGACAGTCACAAAACCAATCCTAAAGAAGAGGAAAAGTAATGAAATTGTAATCCAAATGTATATACAGGGTAGAATAAAGTACGTCTTTTTGTGCCAAATACAAAATTCACATATTCCATGCTATGAAGGTAGGTCTGACGAATCCAAAGAAAAGTCATCAATGTCAACAAAAGAGCTGGAGGACGTTTGTGCAAAATTGGGAGGCTTGTGGAGCTTTGTCCAACTGGTAGATAATTCAAATGGTGGAATGTTATAAACAATGTCATTGTTTGCTTGCTGTGTTGAAAAGTGTGTGGTCATTCATGACAATTGTATAGTGTTTGCAGATGTAACTGGAAGTAGTGAAACTTTGGTGTTAGCTCTCCACAGCCGGAGAGAAGAAATGCCATTGTTGGTTAAAGCTTGTAATGAGATTTATTGAAAGGTAATGAGAGGAGGCAGGAAACTACGCAGGAGCCCCCACGACCTTCTATGTAGAACCGGCCACATAATGTGGTTTGATGAGATCAATAGACACAAATCTCTTGTGTCTTGTAATATTACAATTCTGGTAACTTCAATAGCCAGGACAAGCATAGGAGCTCTGTAAAATGGCATAAACTCCTCATGTCCACTATTTTCTCCCACACTAGATCACCGTTCTTTGGATTCAAACAAGGAGTTGCTGGTGCTTCCTTCACTTCACAAGTGGCAGACAGTTTTTGTTGGACATTGCTCTGAGCGTCTCTGAAGCCATTCAGTTCTTTTAAAACATCCAAATGTTTACTGATATCAAAAGGTGTTTCCGCCGCCACTGCACTGGGAATGTCAAGGTCTGTAATGCACATTTTAACCCTGAACAGGACTTCATAGAGAGTCCAACCAGCCAAGTATCTTCTTGGCAGATTGGTTTAGGCTCTCTGTACCCCATACAGTTGATAGCCCCAACTGTGATCTGAACCTAATACTCCATATGTTAAACACTCTTAAGTCATGGTTTTTCCTCTCCACACTATGTTAACCTACGGATGGTGTGGGGAGGAATAATGCACAGTCACACCCAATGTTCCCATGGTGTCTCTGTAAACCCTAGAGGCAAACACCAGACCCTGGTCCGAATGAAATGTGGCTACTGCATATGTGCCTATAAAGATCACAAGTGCTTTTTAACAGTTTGAGCATCAGCTGATCACTGTATCCATACCCATAGGAATCGAAAACAAGACTCCAAGGCTTGGGGAAACATGGCGCCCGCGTGTTGAAGTGGTAGCGCGCGTCCTAGTAGGCTGCCTCTCCTCTTAGCCCCGTGCATGGCATGAATGAGTTACTGGTGGTGCTAAAGACCTAAAGAGTCAGCGGAGATCACTGAATAATCTTTTCTTTTGTACTTATTTTCCATTCCAGCGAGAGACGGCTGCGGATCTGTTTCGGCAGCACTGCTCGATCTCTACATCCCTCCCTCCTGCCACTCTGGTCGAAAGCCGCCGTGGAGTTGAGACGCAGTCGCAAAGCGGCGGCCCGCGGTCTCCTCCGGGGCGACATCAGAACTGGCTCTTGTGTCAGCGCTAGTGCTAGCAAAGCTAGCAAAGGAAGAATCAGAATTTTCTTTCCTCCGGCGGAGGGGGGGCCTGACGGTTCTGCTAGAATCTTCAAACAGGTACTGGACGGCCTTGGGGGATGCAAGGAGGATGGTAAGAGCGCGGCTCCTTTTCAAGTTAAGACAGGAGATATAGCTCTGTTGGAGGAGAGTAATGAGATTGGTCTCGACGCTTTAAAATATACCCAGGCTAAGAAAGTGGGTAGAAAGAAATCTAGATGAGGCAAGGGCACACGAATCTCACAAGCAACACAGGGAACACAGGAGGCTGATATTGGAGGTGTTGGAGGTGCTGCAGGGGTGGTGTGTGCTGATAGTGCTCCAGGGGGTGCTTTGGCTAGTGGTACAGGTACAGGTACGCAGAAAGAGGCCAGCTCGAGCCAGGAGTTCCATGTAAAGGGGGTTGTAAAGGGGGCAGCTACGAAGGCGCCAGAAAAAAAATCTTCTAAAAGCACAGAGAGAGCAGAGAGCAGCTGAAAAAAATAGTGCTGCAAGTATTACACCCTCTTTGCGCTCGTTCTTTAAGGTTCTGCCCCAGGTCCTGAATATCCACTCTACTGACTCTACATATCATTCAGGTTTTTCCTCCCCTAATACATCCCCCTTAGCAGCCAAGGGCGCCCCTGTTATACCCACTGACACACTAAATTTGGTCGATCCTACAGGACAGATGGAAGCGCCTGTTGCACCAGCTGAATTAACTAGGTCACCCAACCATCCAGTCGTCCCAGACAGCATCAGCAACCCCGAGGAGGCGTTGTTACATGCTTTGGGGGTCTTCCCTCCGCATCGGTGTCTTCCCGGGTGGAGGAAGAGGATTGCGGTTCAGGCAGATCAGGTGGGGCGGAGGGTTCGCCTAGGCTCTCGATAGAGGACCTCTCACATCTATGAAGGCAGACATAAAAAATGGTTTCCTGGTCTCAGCCGAGAATCAATCAGAGATAAGGGCGGCCTGTGAGGTCCTCGAGAAAAAGGTTGACTTACTCAATAAAAGAACTGAAACTTTGGAGGGTTCAGTAGAGGAGCTCAAAGCAAACTTGGGGTCAGCTGAAGTAAAAATCCAAGCCTTACGAAGAGATGGCGATGTCATTCGGGAGAGAGTGGAAAGCTTAAAGAATTACTCTCGGAGGAACAATCTTTGACTACTGAAGGTTCCGGAAGGACAGGAAGGAAGTGAAATCAAGTCCTTCGTGGTAAAATTACTAAAAGATTCGCTAAATCTCAGAGGGTGCACAGAGACCCATTCCATTTAAATCCCGGTAGCGTGAAACCTAGAACATTTTTAGTTAATTTCCTTACCTACACGTTAAAAGAAAAGATTTTGAATTTGGCGCTAAAAGCAAAATCACTAAAGGGTCCAGATTTTCCATTCGAGGTTCGTTCAGATCTTTCCAAAACTACACTGGATAGACAATGGGAATTAGGCCAAAGGATGGAGAAATTAAGATCATACATCTGGCCAGTGTAAGAAGGGATGGGCGTTCCTAAGGGGTGGGGGGCGGGTACGGGCACAGAGGGTGGTGGGGTTAAATTTTTAAAATTCCTCATTTGCTGATACCCTTTTGGCATCATTCAATCTTTAATTGCTTCCAAATCTTTTGTTATGGAGTTCAGAAGTCTCTGGTTAGGGCAGAGCTGTATCGAGGGTTTGTCAATAATTGGTCCACGGGGAGGATGGAGGTGTTGGCCGAGGTGGAGGTTGGGATCCCATGATGTTGCTCTAGTTTTTATCCTGGAATGTCCATGACCTGCGTATGAAGGGTAGAAGAGACAGAATACTCCAATATCTGAGAGATTCCCCGGCGCAGGTCATTGCTATACAGGAAACTCATCTCCTCAAATCCGTGACTACGGCTCTATTAAAAAATCAGAGATGGATTGACACTTTTGTATGTACGGACCAAACTGCTAATATTAGAGGGATTTTGGTGTTATTTAAAAAACAAGCCAAGGCTCAAATTATTATTATTATTATAATTAAGTTTCTAAAGCGCTCAGCTACCCGTAGGTTTCCCGGCGCTAAAACCAAAAGGTGAGGGGGGAAAGTCAGAAGAGAGCTATTAGATGTTGAATAGCCAGGTTTTTACCTGTCTGCGGAACCTAAGGTAGTTGGATTCAGTTCGTGTCTGAAGGGGGAGAGAGTTCCAGAGTGAGGGGGCCAGCCAGGCAAAAGATCGGCCACCCATTCTGGCTTTTTTAATTCTAGGAACTGAAAGTAAGTGTTGGTTAGAAGATCGCAAATTGCGAGGGGGATGGTATAGTTGTGCCAAGGGGTTGAGATAAGGTGGAGCTAGACCAGAATTTATTCTGTGAATGATGCAAAGGGCCTTAAATTTTGTCCGATTTTCAATTCGGAGCCAGTGCAGGGAGCGAAGGGCATTGGAGGTTGAGGAAATGTTAGGTAATTTGCAGAGGAGTCGCACAGCCATGTTCTGGACTGTCTGTAATTTACGCGTCACCTCTTTACTGGCTCCCAGAAGAAGGATGTTCCCGTAGTCCAGTCTCGAGGTGATGAGGGCCTGGACCACAGTTTTCTGAGTGTCCAATGGAAGCATCCAAATGATTTTTCGCAACCATTTGATGATAGTGATGCAAGTGGATGAAGTTTTGACCACATGGTTCTTCATAGATAGTTGATCGTCAAAAATGACACCGAGGTTGCGAGCTGTTTTGGATGGGGTAGGTAAAGGGCCCATTTGAACAGGCCATTGCCGAGGTCCCCATAAGGTGGTGTTGTGACCGAACAGAAGAACCTCTGTTTTTCCCCCGTTTAGTTGCAGTTTATTGTCAAACATCCAGGCTGCGATGTTGCTCAGTCCTGTACAGAGGGAAGAGGAGGGGGAGTGAGAGTCAGAGGAAAGGGAGTAGATAACCTGGGTATCATCGGCGTACGAGTAAATAGTGAGCCCAGATTGCTCAGCAATAGTAGCCAAAGGTCTGACGTACAAATTGAATAGCAAGGGGCTCAAGATGGAACCCTGTGGCACCCCGTACGCCGATGTGAAGGTTTGAGAAGCAGAGGACGAGGAGAAAACTTGAAAGGTGCGATCTGAAAGAAAGCTAACAAACCAGTTGAGAGCTGTGCCGATGATCCCAGATGACCTGAGGGCATTGATAAGGATGGGATGGGAAACCGTATCAAATGCGGCACTCAGATCAAGTAAAATGAGTGCCACGGTTTCCCCCTTATCAACTCGGCATCGGATGTTTTCGGAGACCCCTAGCAGAGTGGATTCAGTCGAGAAGCCACGTCTGAACCCGGATTGAGATGGATGTAATAATCCACTTGCTTCAACGTGGGTTGACAGTTGGGAGTTGATGTGTTTTTCCATGATTTTAGAAAGCACCGGAAGAAGTGAGATTGGGCGAAAATTAGATGGAATGCTAGGGTCTGCATTAGTCTTTTTTAACAGGGGCAATATCATTGCATGTTTCCATGCAGGGGGTACTGAAGCTGTTTTAAGGGAGGTATTGAGAAGATCTACAATAAGTGCAAGAGAGGAATGATCCAGTCTGTTTAGTATATGAGGAGGAAGGGGGTCCAGTGGAGAACCGGATTTAATTTTGCAAATAATGTCAGAGAGAGTCGTAATGTTAAATGGCTCCCAAGTATCGATCGAGAGAGAGGCAGGAGAACTGGTTTCTCGGGGAATTCTGGAATCACAGATGATCATAGGTTCAGGGGGAGTGGAAGGGATTAGTTGACCTGAAGTAAGAGACAGGTCATCTAGTGTCAGCTGTTCAGAAAGTGGGATAGGGGCGGGTAAGTAAGACAGCGAGGGAGAGGGGACAGGTTTCTCAAAATTGGAGTAGATGGTATCTATTTTGGCTATAAAAAATTCGGCCAATGAATTACATTGTGCAGTATCTAAGCATGGTGGTTTAGGTTGACATAATGCACCCGATAGACTCTGTACTACCTTAAAGAGAGCTTTAGGGCGGTTTTGTGCTTCGAGGATGGTTATGTTAACATGTTCAACTTTAGCATTTTTGCATAAAGAGTGGTATTTAGATAGAGCAGCTTTGTAGATTTGCTTGGAACCAGGATCGTATTTTATTCGCCATTTGCGCTCAAGATTTTTACAAATAGTTTTTTCTATTTTTAAGGCAGCTGTGAACCATGGTGCGGGCCGGATGGTGAAGATTATGTTTTTGCATGCGTTGGGGTAGGCATGCATCTGCAGCCTTTGCTAGCCAGGCGTTAATAGCCTCAGCAGTCAAATAGTCGAATGTAGGGAAGATCATAGTGGAAGATGGCTTTTACTAAGAGTCTCTTTAGGGGGTGTGATGTTCTCCCTGGTGGGATATTACGGCCCAAACAAGGATGACCCCTCCTATCTAGATACCATCCGCTGCCACCTATCAGACTTTCAAGACCCGGTAATCTGGGTAGGGGATTTTATTATTGTATTAAACCCCAAGCTTGACAAATCATCCAACTCTAGAGCCTGTGTTCCTGTTAAATCCGGGCAATCTCTTCTGCTAATTATGGCTCAACTAGGTTTGGCAGATATATGGAGGGAAAGGGTGGGTGAGCGATTGGGGTTTCCTTTAAGAATTTAAAGTACAAGCACAAGTCTAGAATAGATTACGCACTGTTCAGTTACAGTCTTAGAGAATCGGTGGAGGATATAGAATATCTGCCATCTTCCCTTTCTGATCATTCGTCAATCTCTTTTAGCCTAACCCCTGTTCAACGACATCGGCACAGTTCATGGTCCTTCGATCGCACCATCTTATTAGTGAACGATGAAATAAAATTCTTTCAGTCTGAGACTAAACACTTCCTTGAGGTAAATCTAAATTCAGCAAACATCTCCATGGTCTGGGATGCGCTAAAAGCCTTCTGGAGAGGATGTATTACCAGCAGAGCCTCTCATAGAAGAAGGTTATTTAGGGACACCATCAAGGGTCTAGAGGCAGAAATGAACACCATAGAGCTTAAATTAGGGGCTCATATAGGCTCAAGGGAGGATCAAGAAAAACTAGGCTCTCTTAAAAACCAACTTGAAAATATTCTCCAAGATAGGGTTGCCAGAAGGTGGGAGGCGAGTAAAATCTCTCACTTCGAATTTGGGGAGGCAGCAGGCAAGACACTTGTTGGAAAATAAAAACAGACCAAGCGCGAAATCATATTAGAGAGATTAGGGTTGAGGGAGAGTCAGCTCATCGCCTTTCGAACTCAGAAATTGGGAGTGCCTTTCAGGAATTTTTTCAGACCATATATAGGGAAGATATCAGGAAGACTGTGCAGAGAAAAACATCTGGCTTGAAGGGGTCTCTTTGCCCAGACTTTCAAATGGCTAAAGACAGGGTTTGGAGGTAGAAATCTCTGAGGAAGAAGTAAGGAAGGCCATTGCTCAGTCTAAACGAGGGAATGCGGCTGGCCCAGATGGTTTACCAGGGGAGCTGTATCGCTCTCTTAGTGAGGCCATCATTCCAACTTTGGCGAAAGTCTTTAATAGTATTCGCCTGAAGGGAGAGAACCCCCCAATTTCATGGAGTGAAGCGACAGTAGTTTTGATCCTTAAATGAGGGAAAGACCCAACTGATTGTGGATCCTACCGCCCGATCTCACTCCTTAATAACGATTATAAAATCTTTGCTGCCATCTTGTCTAAAACATTGGGGGGTGTAGTAGATTCCATTATACACCAAGATCAAAAGGCTTTGTAAAAGGGCGCCAATTAGTGGATCTCACGAATGATCTAGTGGGGGCCATAGACATCGCATCAGCCTTTTCTCTCCCTTTGGCCGCTCTTATCCTGGATGCGACCAAAGCTTTTGATAGGGTGAACTGGGCCTACCTGGCCGCGGTAATGAGAAAATTTAATTTAGTCGACAGTTTCTGCCGAGTGATAGAACTCTTATATAAGGCACCAAAACGCTAGACTGCTTGTTAACAGCGCCCTGACTGAGACTTTTAAGATTACAAGGGGTACAAGGCAGGGTTGCCCGCTTTCCCCATCCTCTTTAATCTATATATCGAACCCTTCGCTCAGGTCCTTAGAGAGAATCCCAATATTCCTTCCTTTAAATTTGCGGGGTGAGAAAGGCGGGTGGCCTTATATGCAGACGACATCCTCATATTGACGGTTGATCCTGACCTTGCTTTCCCAACAGTTATCAAGAGGGCAGAGGAGTTCAGCAAGGTTTCGGGATATGAAATAAATACAAATACAACCAAAATAATGGCCTGGAACATCAGAAATACACAATTGAATGTCGCCTCCACCTTGCTGTATCTGGGGATCAGTATTATTCAGGAGGTAGGAAAAATCCCCGAATACAATCTTGATCGGGTATTTAAGACCTGTCAGAAGCAGCTAAAGGCTTGGGCTTACCTCCCCTTATCCATCTTGGGGAGGATAAATTTAGTGAAGGTGTCCACTTGCCCAAATGCACATTTCTCTTCAATTCCTTCCCTCTGGCTTTTGACACCAAACAGTTAGATACGTGTCAACGTGAGATTAACTCCTTTATTTGGAAATATAGAGCCACCAGACTGGCGTGGAAAAAGCTCAGGCGGAGGAGGGAAAAAGAAGGGTTCACATTACCCGACCTCCAATACTATGCATGGGCTTTTCAGCTCTCGCATTCAAGAATGCTTTAAAAAAAAAAACTCAATCACACCAGGAGGTGAAATGTTTTGGGCCATGCTAGAAGGGGCCGATTTACCAGTTGAGGGCTTTTTGTTTAAATTTGGGGACCAAAAATTCTTCAAAAAAGTCAAATTAAAAATTCTTCAATCTTTGGCTAGAAGCTGAGTAACAATTAGAAAGAAAATAGGACTTAGCTATTTTTCTAATCTTGCACCACTGTGGGAATCACCAGGTACCCCACCTTGCCTACAGGATAGCTTGGCTACTCGCTTGAAGGATTCTGGAATTATGAAGAAGGGAGAATTGTTGATAGGGGATGCACTGCAGCCTTGGGAAGAGCTGCGAGGGAGAGTGGGTTTCGGTTTATCCCGATTTAAATATATGCAGTTGAATAGTTGGGCGCAGGCACAGCTCATACGGGGAGGTCCCCCTAGGGAAAGACAGCAATTTGGAAAATCTATTGGTGGCAAGGCCAGGGGTAGTAAAGAAGTTTCACTTTGGTACTGGGCAATTTCGGAGGAGGTCGATGTCAACTTTAAACTCGCTGATGAGTTATGGGGTATTGAGCTAGATACCCAGTGTGAGCAGGTGTGGATAGATTCATTCTCTCTTGATAAATTAGTGAAACCTGCATGGCTGAAGCGAAACCACTTATTCACAGCCCATCGAGCGTATCTCTCTCCCTTAAGACTATCAAAATTCCAGCCAGGGAAAACATGTAACAAATGCGGTTTATTAGAAGCATCTGATGTGCACATGTTTGAGACTGCCCCTCCTCTTTTGGAAGGAAGTGAAGGTGACGCTGGATTCCATTCTCAATGCCTCTCTAAGCATCAGTCTCCCACTAATTATTTTCGGTATCGATGACAACATCTCCGGACATGCAAGATCTTTTCTCTTTTATGCTATCCTTTTGGCAAGAAGACAAATTTGTAAGTTCTGGGTAGACGCAGCTGCGCCAACACACTCTGGCTGGCTGACGTCCTTGTATGAAACATCTAGAGTAGATCTGGCTACGTCCTGTAGCAGGAAAAAAACTCGCATTTTGGGGCTTATTGGTTCAGTGGAGATAGGACATTTTTTTGATTTTGTTTTTTCCCCCCGGGTCCTATGATTATGCCGTCCCTGCTCCATGGATCATTGTTACGGGTCCCTCAGGTAGATAATATGGTCCAACAGGTTGAAAATTACATTGGTGGAGTTAATCAATTACCCCTCTAACCCTGGATGCTTCTTCCGCCAATAGCTATTTTGTGTCTTGGTGTGAGATTTAAAAAGATCTTTTGAACTCGCTCAGGTAAGACACAGAAGGTGGTCGGTGTTTCCTAAATGGGGGTCAAGGCAAATGAGGACAAAAAAAAAAAGACTCCAAGGCTAACATATTGTATTTGTAAGATCCATTTAAGTGTGAGTGTCCTCAGTGGTCCAAATAAACAAAAGACAGAGGCTTGTTTGAGATCAATAGAGTTGTCTGTGGTAGGAGTGCTGTGGTGGAAATATTTATTTGCTGGCAAATGTCACATTTAAGGACATAGGGCCCGATTTAGATCTTAACTAGACTGCTATTGTCCCTCTGTGGCGAAGTGTACAAGTACTCTGCCAAGCTGACAGAATCCTGTCCGCCCGATTTAGATGCATGCTGGCTGAACCTCAGTTTATGTCGACAGAGTGTTTACCGTTGCATACTCGGCTCATTGCAGCTGAGTCCTCTGCTATCTAACATTCCTCTGTCGCCGTGGGGGTTGCGGGATAGAGCTGTGCCTATTTAGACTTCACAGTTGTGTTGGCTGTGTCCTAGCGTCAGTTTCCCGATAGAGGGATATTGTTGGGGAACGCGTTCAACAGTGTACTTGTGGCTATTGAATGGATGCTAGCACCGCACACCTGTTGTGTTTTGGCTAATTGTTAATACTTGCATGCCACACTATAACACACTCCAGTTCAGATCATGATCCTTTGCCATTTCACTGCAGCTCAACATTTAGAGGCTGATAATTTTTTAGTTAAGGCAGGTTGTAGGAAGGTGGATATCTGACTATATGGTTACCCCAACTTTTTGCTGAGTGTTTAGCTGGTTTTCGACTTAGTTGGTCTGGGATCCTGCTAATCAGGGCCCCAGGCTATCTGCTCTCACTGTAAAATGGACTCCATGTACTTTAGGTACATCTCCTCTAACCCCAAGAAACCTTATTGCCATGTCTGTAAACAGCCTGGCCACTGGAAGACTGACAGTAGTTGCCCAAAGGCCAACAATAAGGAGAACATTCCTCCAAGTAACACTCCAAGACCTCCTGTTACTATTCGTTGTAAACCCCCAAAACTGTGGCTGGGTATACTTGGGGAACTCAGGTGGACTCTGGCCTAACCAGGTCCCCTAATACAGAAACTCTAGTCTGTGAAAATGGCATGGGGTTTGCCAACTTCACTGCTTGTTCCAACACTTTGGGCAAGTGCAGACAGGAGCCCCTCATCAATGGCCAGAAAGTTGAAGCCTATAGAGACACAGGGGCTAGCATCACTATGGTGACTGACAGTCTTGTCCCCTCAGGACAACTTTTACCTGGGGTCACCTATCAGGGGATCAACATTGATGGAGTACAGACAGATCATCCCATGGGAGTAGTAAATCTCAGCTGGGGAGGTGTCACTGGCCCAAAGAGAGTGGCAGTGTCTACACACTTGCCTGTAGATTGTCTACTGGGAAATGATCTAGAGATCTCAGCCTGGGCTGGGGTAGAACCAGAAACCCATTCCAAAATGGTAGACCTTCCAGAAAAGGTTAGTGGGGCTGTGTTGGTCGCAGCCCCAGCTCAAGCAGAATTCCTCCCTGAAAAGGTTGGAAGGGCTGTGATGGTCAAAGCCCAAGCTCAAACAGATTTTAGTGTTTTGAAGCCTGAAACGATGGATCACTCCACTAAGACAGAGAGTATTGTGGAGGAAGAAAAGTCTCCCTCCCACCAGACATTAGGTGAGAGTCAGCCTCCTCAGGGAACTGACCCTACCCCTTGTGAAGGAACTGCCCCAGAGGTAGTCAGGCCTAGCCTGACAGAGCCCCTGATGTCAGTGAACCCTTCCAAGGTGGGTCCCAGTCTGGAGCAGGTAACCTGCCCCTCTCTACCCTGCCTCAGTCAGCCCAGGGCTGTAGAGGTCAGGGAGGCCAGTGGACCCCAAAGGGCCCCCTGTCCACAGGAACACCCCCATCAGCAGATTAGGGGAACCAAAGCTAGGCTAGCAAGGTGAAAATTCCAGAAAAACCCTGAGGGATCTCCCTTATACTTAGTTAGGAACCTCCCCTAGATGGACTCTGTTGGGCACAGCCAAACCTGGGACCTAAGGGCCCCAAACCTGACCTGTCCCTCCAGTGAGCCAACAACAGGGACCCAGCCTCCAGCTGTAGGTAGCCAGAGGTTGACCCTGAGAGCACAGTGCAACTCAGTCAAGGAAAGAAAGGCCTACATGGTGGAAAGTAATTGGAGGAAGCTGAGCCCTACATTAGAGGAGCCTCACTTCAGTACTCCATCTCAACACCAGCCTTTTACTTTTCCAAAACACACCACAGGTAGAGATTCCCTATGGTGGAGACCATATGATACCCTTAGGGTAAGGGATTGCTTAGTGGACATGAGACAGGGGTAACCATGCTAGTGCAGGTACTTCCTTATATGGCCACTTAGGCAATATAGGCTTACCTGGTCAAGGATAGCCTTATCTCCGTTCGTTTGGGGAGGGGGGGGGGGGTTAGAAAGGTGGAGTTCTGACTATATGGTTACCCCAACTTTTTGCCTAGTGTTTAGCTGGTTTTCGACTTAGTTGGTCTGGGATCCTACTAATCAGGGCCCCAGGCTATCTGCTCTCACTGTAAAATGGACTCCATGTACTGTAGGTACATGTCCAATTGGATATTGGGTCACCTTATGAACCACTGTATAGTGTACCATAGGTACCCAGGGCATAGGTGCATCCAAGGCCTACCAGGGGCTGCAGCATGTATTATGCCACCCCTGGCTGGCCATCCAAACGGACACATCTGGCTGATCACTCAGCTGAGGCAAGGTTGTGTAATCACCCCTTGCTTAGGTATAGTATTCCTATGCCTACCTTTATATATAGACACATATATACCTATAAGTCACTCCTATGGCAGGCCTTGACAATCCTGAAGGCAGAGTGCTTGGTTTTATGTGAGATGGTGCTCTAGCATGAGCTGAGCCTGTCTGCAGCTTTCTGAACCATGTCCTTATAGCTGTTCTATGATCTAGCCATTCCATATACTCTTAAGTGCATTATAATCCTTGCGGTTAAAACTAACTTTGGTTTGGCTTTATCGAAACATGTTGTGTAAGGTGTCATACGATTTGGAATACTACCCCCCCGCCAGTCCTGGCGGCGGGGGTAGCATTCCATCCTTCTAGAGGGAGAAGACATGTAGTTGTAGCTTTACCCGGTTAAAGTTAAACAGAGCCTCAGCATCACAAAATGGATGCTGCTGCCACAGACACAAGTCTGACCTCCTGCAGCTGGGAGCCCTTCCAGCGAGGGAGGCCTGGACAATAGGTTTCCTGCCTTGGGAGGTGCTAGCACCTCCCCAGACAGGCTATAGTGTATTGGGGCAGGATGGGTTGAATGAAATGAGACACTGCCTGGGGCACACAAGGTGCTCCATGCATAGCCCTGTTCAAACCAGTTGCTGGGGCACTCCAGCCCCAGCTCTGGCACGAAACTGGACAAAGGTAAAAGGGGTGTAACCACCCCCATCCCAGGTTCCACCCATATGAAGGGACCTAGCAGGTAATCCAGCCCATTAGATTGGTATAATGCTAGGAACTGTGTCTAGAGACTTTAGATTATCATGAAATGAAACTCTGAAACGAAACTCTGGACCTTTGACATTCTACTACAACTAGAAGACTGAAGAATCTCCCTTGTGGTCAAGGAGTGACCACTTTGTGCAATCAGGCACCACCTAGCGAATTGCCGGTTTGCTTTGTCGATGCTCCCGAAGGATCCTGACAACTCTGCTTCACAAGACTGGACTTCCAGACTTCTCCGACCCCGACCCACACCTCCAGCAAAGTTGAGACCCGTGGCGGACACGAGAGACGTGGGACCGGACACCTGGCCATTTTGCTCTGTGCTAAATTGTGCAGCTTCTGAGGTGTCCTTGAAGTTGTGCATTGGGACTTGAGAAGCCCCAACCCTGAGTCATAAGAGCACCGAAGCTCAGCCCTCCACACTCCACGAGTGCCGCGTGGGGCCTGCTCTTGCATTTCCTCTCGACGCGTCTTTGCGGTTGCTAGCCCACTGGCTGGTGGCCATCTTGAAGACTCCATTTTGAAACAACGCTGCTTGCCTGGTTGCTCTGGGCTGGCTCTTGCTGTCCCGTAAAGGGGAAGCTCCACAGACCTTGCTGGTCTGTACAAGAAGCAGATCTACACTTCCTACGTGGGTTGCCTTTGCCAAGGCTTGTTGACTCCAATCCGGAAGCCGACACCGCCAACAGCGAGAGCCTTCGTGGGACAGTACGTATACAGCTCTTAGTTGTAGACGCCTCCTGGTCCACGTGGCTGCAGAGACAAGCTTCACTTCTTCACCTGTATGCAGCTCGACATCGCCTGGTTCCTTCCTGGTCACTGGCTACTGACCCATACTCTGTCCCCTCTGCTTTCTGGTTCTTCACTTCTTCGATCCACCCTTGGATCCATCCGGATATCTTCCTTCTGGTCGCCTGCAGCATCTTCTTGCAGCTCTCCATAGGAATCGACGACGAAACCAGACAACTTCATACCTATGCACCCGGCTTCCCTGGGTGAGGTAACTCGTCCTCCAGTGCTCCTGTGGGTAATAACTATCCAAGTGTCCCGTTTTAACTGGGTTTCCCCGCAATTCCACCCGGACTGTCCGAAATCAACTAGTTTCTAACTTTTATGTTCCCATTGAAAGTCTATGAGAACTCACATGTGTGTTTAGACACTGCACACGCATCCTGTGAGACTCCTACTTCCTAACCTGTGGTTGTTCAGTGTAGTCCCAGCGATTCCCTAGGCCCTAGGCCTATTCACCTGTTCTGAAGTGGTTCTTATACCACTTATTTAGTATATGGTTCGTGAGGCCCATAGGGCAGAATTGTATTCGTGCAACTTATAGTATGCTTATTGAGTCACTTGTGCTGTATCTCGAACTCTGACCTCATAAAGAGTGCAGAGGGGTTGTGTTAATAATAAATACATATATATTTTATATATACCTTGTGTGGTGTCCTTTCATTTGGTATTCAAGGGGTTATTATTGGTAAAACAATTGGCTTCACATGCTCTCTGAAGTATTAGCCTAAGACTGCTTTGTCCATGCTACCACTAGGATAGCTGGTCTATGAGGTTGACTTTACAACCATCACCATAAGGGTTTTTTGGACTGATACAGGGTGCCCACTAGAATAGTGGACATCACATATCAGGCCAACTTCTCACACAGAAGTCTTTTTTTCCTCTGTTTCTTTTCCTTTTTTTTCTTCTTTCATTTATTTTCTTGTGGGTTATATAATTTATTTAATTTCTATTAATCTAGATAATAGCAGTGAAAAGAAATTCCCATTTTACAGAGGGAAAATTGTCAGTCATGGTGGATGAAATGATTAGAGTAGAGCCACAATTGTTTAAAGCCCAAGTACAAAATACAACCATATCTCAGAAAAGGCAAATGTGGGCCAGAATAGCTGACACAGTGAATGATGTGGCTAACAATCTGCTCCCACATGAGGACATTAGGAATAGGTGGAACGACCTGCGGGTTAGAGGGCGTTCCCTGGACTCCAGGCATCACCTGGAGGCCCAGAAGACTAGTGATGTTTCTCCCAGCCCCCCTTACAACATTTTTCCCTAGGATGAGAAGGTCTTGCTGATCCTATATCCTGAAGGCTTGACAGGAATCCCTAATGGAGTGGAGACTGGTAAGTTATACTGTTGAATGTGTCACTAAACCTAAATGTCCTTATAACTTTTCATTTACCTGTTGCTAATGTGTTTTGCACGTTTTGCAAGCATAGAAACCTGTATATATTTGCCTCAATCTATTTTTGTCTTGTTTGTGTGTTTCAATGTATTATCTTTTATTTAAGATTACTGGTTTGTTTCAACCTCCATTACATTTCACATGATATAATGGCCCCTGTAAGTATTTGACACCAAATAACATATTTCGTATATGTATCTTCTACAGCAAAAAAATTATAACACGAGACCCCTAGACATGTAAATGTTGTGAGGCAGGCAAGAGGGGTCTATAGATTAGCGCTTAATAAAAGAAAAATCGCTCTGCGAAATTAGGCCTGGGAATCCTTGCATAAGGTCTCTGTAATGGGAGACAGCTCGGCATTCTGGAAAGGTGTTAAAGTACCCTTTTTGAACCTTGATGTGGTCAGACAATGGAAATTGCTATAAGTGAGGACCAATGGAGTGACCACTTTGCAAGGGTATATGATCTTGTGGGTAGTTCTGAGACTAGTTTTGAAAACTTGGGATGAATTCACTATTGTGCCAATTTTTATAAGGGGAAATCGCCAGGACCCTGGATGTTATAGGCCCATCTCTTTATTGGATTCTCTGATAAAGGTTGTGGGCTGAATAATTTTAGAAAGTTTACACGCCTGGGCTGAGGATAAGAAAGTCCTCTCTGACATCCAATATGATTTCCGGGAGGGCCTGGGTACAACTGAACAGAGTATAAACTTAGCCATCCTTGTCGGGAAATATACGCGGCTGAAAGGGGGTAGGTTGTTTTTAGCTTCTGTGGATCTCACCGCAGCTTTTGATTCTGTGCGGCACAAGAAGCTCTGGGAGATTCTTGAGGTGATGGGGGTGGAATCTCAAACAATTCTTTTCTTTAGGCGCCTAAATAGCGACGCCCAGGGGCGAGTACGATTTAGTCTGAGTGGCGCATGCACTGCCCAATTTCCTATACAGAGGGGGGTCAGACAAGGTTGTGTTCTGGCCCCCTTTCTTTAGGTCTCGGCCTGCGTAGGCTGCGCTTGCGCACTCTCGCCGGCGAGATCTTACGTTTTTCAGTGTGGGGCTTGAACCCGCCCCTCTTTTCCATTGGCTGGCTTCCTAAATGGAGGCCAGCCATTGGAGGAGAGGGGCGTCTGTCCATTTAAGCCCTGTCTTTTTGGGATTCGTTTTTTTTTTTTAGTTTTTCTCTCCTCTTCCCATTGGCTGGAATTTTACATTCCAGCCAATGGGAAGAGTAGAGAAAGAAAAACACTCCCCCGAATCCAAAAATGACGGGGCGTTTCTCCGAGGCATTTCTGCATGACCTCGGAGAAAGATGGTGGTGTTGGACTGCCCTCCTGACGGCTTGCTTTCTCGGGGACGGGCTGCGTTTCAGCAAGAGATGTGCGGGTGGTCTTGTCTAGATATGTTCCATTCTTGGTTGGAGAACGTGGGGTGCGTGAGGAGCACTCGCTTTTAGAAAAGTTAATCCTACTTATAGGTTGGTGCTATGATTGTAAGGGCTGTCACTCCCAAATTTAACTTAGTTAAGACTAGCCTAGGGGTTAGTCCAATCATGCACTGTACACTCGGTGTTTTCCCACACCTGTTCTGTTTGTAACATTCAAATTATTTCATTACAACCTCATTATTCATACATTTTAATTTCTTAGTTTTCACCAAAATTCATTTTATGTACTATGAGTCATTAATTCTTCATGATCATCTCAGAACTGTAAATTGCATATACATTTACATTTGTACATAACATTATTTTCCATAACACATTTCAAAATCAATCAACATTGACATTTAACACGCCCGCCCGAAGCATTTCGGTACCCCCATGGTACCTTCCTCAGGGGCAATACTAAAAGGAAAAAGGAAAATGTGTGTATTAATTCATGAGCCCATGGTAGCTGTTTGTGTATGTTTTCCCTTGTATTCAAATGTTCATACCTTGTTAAGGGTGATATCTGCGAGGTCTCCCTGCAGAATGAAAAAATATCTGTGTGTTACATATTTTTACTCACATTACCATAGTGAGTTTAAACCCTAGCGGTTCGTTTCTCTTACCTACTGGTGCTTGTTGCTGGATCTAATTCTACAACAAAGATCATACATATAATGTATTAAAACCATGGCTATGACTGATTCGACTTCCATATAAAGGAAATTCTATGCAATCAAGTTGCACAGCCTACCTACGTGTAATGTTTACTCGTTCGGAAACCTGTGGGTTATTATAAAGAAAGGAATGCAAAATTTCATTAAGTCTCAGGTTTTCCGATGGGTTATTGCCGCTTTAATATGCGTCATTATGGGTCCTACCTGGAAAGATGGTGATTTACGTGTATCTGTGAAAAGACAGACACGAACATAATTCAGTTGTTATCCATTATCTAAAGGGAACGTCAGCTCAAATAAGGCTGTTTAGGTAGCGTTACGCGTCTTGTAACATACCATGTGCAGATGTCTTCTCAACTTCTCTCACGGATGCCAAAAGTTCCCGGTACGATGTGCTCGTTACTGATTCCTATGTTTGTGCACACCTATATTCACCAACACTAAGAACGGACTGAAGTTTACCGATATCGGACGCCATCTTAGAGTGGAGCCAAACTGGCTAAGTGGTTAAGATGTGTTGGAATTAATACATCTAGATGTGTTTATATATTAATATTTGGGTTATATCTTAATGGCTACCTGGGATTCAAAAGGTTAGATATAAGTCCGTGTGAATTGCTCGTGAGTAAAAATATGTAACACACAGATATTTTTTCATTCTGCAGGGAGACCTCGCAGATATCACCCTTAATAAGGTATGAACATTTGAATACAAGGGAAAACATACACAAACAGCTACCATGGGCTCATGAATTAATACACACATTTTCCTTTTTCCTTTTAGTATTGCCCCTGAGGAAGGTACCATGGGGGTACCGAAATGCATCGGGCGGGCGTGTTAAATGTCAATGTTGATTGATTTTGAAATGTATTATGGAAAATAATGTTATGTACAAATGTAAATGTATATGCAATTTACAGTTCTGAGATGATCATGAAGAATTAATGACTCATAGTACATAAAATGAATTTTGGTGAAAACTAAGAAATTAAAATGTATGAATAATGATGTTGTAATGAAATAATTTGAATGTTACAAACAGAACAGGTGTGGGAAAACACAGAGTGTACAGTCCATTCTTGGTTGGAACAGTGTGGGGGTGTCGGCTGGTGGAAGTGGGAAGTGTTGTCCGGCATGCATGGCTGTAGTAGTGGGTGCCTGGCGCGCCAGCTGTTTGTGTGTTTGCATTCTCCGCACAATGCCTCTGTTGTGCGGCCTTCTCCGCCCCTGGTAAATGCGAGGTATGTTCCGCCGGTGGTGTGTTTATTTACCCAGCCCGTGTAGTTCCTGCTTTGAAAGGCGGGCCATTGATGGCCACCCCGTGCCGATGGAAGAGGTGTGTTTACCTCTCTCCTGCACGGGCGGCTCTGCCTGGGGAGGCATGAGTGGGACGGCCCTGCCCTCCACCGGCGGAAGGTGGGGAGCACACAGAGGTGAGGGCACGAAGGGAAGCCCGCCCCACCCGTGCCAGCGGGAGATCCCGCCCCCTCGGTGTGCTGAGGGGGAAAGGCACAGATGTGCAAGCGGGACGCGGAAATATGCGGCAGAAAAGTTTCACCCACAAGTTGGAACTGGTTCCTGCAGCTACGGAAAAAGACATGAGAGGTTTTGTGTTTCACTCTCATTATACATGTTTGGGAAACAGCCGCGCCAATGTGCACCGTCTCTGAGGGCTTCTCTGAAGGAAACTGCATATCAAAAGGGCTTGGTGGGTAAGTGACCCGCCTCCCCAGTAATTGTAACCGGTTCTAGGGGGTTTGAGGCAATGTCTGTAAACTGCGGGTAGAGAGAATGTGCGAGTGTGTCTGTGAGTATACACGGTCCTCGCTCGCATACTGTGCCTTTAAGTTGTGTGTTCGAAATTCACCACCGTCTGTGTTTAACGACTGAGTGCAGTCTGGTCTCAGCGCTGCATGTGCAAGGTCAGTTCATATCACATGTATGTTGATGCTTCATTGCCTTGATACAACCACCCCACAGAGGCAGCTGCATGCTTCAGCTGGTGTGGCAATGAACGTATCGTCGTGGGACTTGCATCTACTTTATTGCAGCATTTATAAAGTGCTTACTTCCCGTATGTGGGGTACGAAGGCGCTTGTCTACATGGCCAGCAAAGCAAGCCTACTCCACAAAGAATGGAATTGTATTTATGTTGCGATTACTGCTCCTGACGAGGCGTTGAAGCGCTTTGCCCCGAGTACAGAGCTGCTCTTGAACCCAAGGTTCCCCGAGGTAAGTGGGTTAATATCATTAAGAAAATTGAAAAACAAACACGATTTTTTATACATCATTGTTAAATAAATGAATGCTGGTAAAAGTTTAAGATGTTTTGGAACATGACTAAAATTCTCTGGTAGCTGGTCTTGACAGCGGTTAAAAGTCAAAAGTAGATTTCTTGTAATTTGAACCTTGATACTTAGTGTATCCAAAATATATGCCTGAATGTGTTTTTCTCATGCAGAGCATACCTCTATGACGACATCAGTGACCTCTCTTAGGAAAACAAAACGGTTTTCAAGCTACTACTTGAGAAAAGAAACACTCTATCAATTCAGTTGTCTCTCTGATATCTTCTGCTTTTTAGGAAAAGCATTGTTTGCCTTGTTTCATAGCACAGACCACCTGAACCTTAAGCAAAAACTTCCTGCTCACAAGGAACTACTATATGCTGTCTGACATTCTAGCGTTATTATAGGGTTTACAGCACTCAATGAGCATTATGAGACAAGTTCATAAATACTGCTTCCACCTTGGGACACGATAACAGGTTGGCTGTTCTTCACTTTTACACATGTGCGCCAGCAATTATGATCTTTGTATTTCAACAGGAAGGAAACTAGAAACAAAGCCACGTTAATTTAGGATCACCTGGCTGCAGTTGTAAATTCTACAAACATTTTGTTCAAATGCCATTTTAATTTCTTCTTTGATTAACGTTTTTACGGAGTTTGAAAAAGCAACTCAGTTAATGTCTTTGTATAAAGCTTAGTCTGATCACTGTTTCTTTCCCTTTCTTTCTTTTAGGTCGGAGAAGGAAGGGTTATCATCTGAAGGAAGTGGAGTTCCGAAAGATGCGCTATCCATCCAAGGGCGGCCCCGGGGAGCGGGCGCTGGGACTGGCGGCTTGGCATCTGGGAGCACAGACATTGCACTAGCTGGGAGCTGGTATTTTTCGCTTTTCTTGCCTCTGTTCCCTGCTTGTGATTGTTTTTTCTTGCCTCTATTCCCTGCTTGTGATTGTTTTTTCTTGCCTCTGTTCCCTGCTTGTGATTGTTTTTTTCTTGCCTCTGTTCCCTGGGGCTTTACTGGGCAGAGATGGGCGTGTGGCTGACCTAGACTGCGGGAAGCAACGGGTGAGCTCTGGGAGTTGGTGGGGGCCTCGAATAACCCATTTGTAAATAAGGAGACTCCACGGGGTGAGGGTGTGTGTGACTCTTTGTGTGTGGCTCTGTGTGTGTGTGTGTGGCTGTGTGTGTGTGTGTGTGTGTGTGTGTGTGTGTGGCTCTGTGTGTGTGTGTGTGTGTGGCTCCGTGTGTGGCTCTGTGTGTGTGTGGCTCTGTGTGTGTGTGTGGCTCTGTCTGTGTGGCTCTGTCTGTGTGTGTGTGGCTCTGTCTGTGTGTGTGTGGCTCTGTGTGTGTGTGGCTATGTCTGTGTGTGGCTCTGTCTGTGTGTGTGTGGCTCTGTCTGTGTGTGTGGCTCTGTCTGTGTGTGTGTGTGGCTCTGTCTGTGTGTGTGTGTGGCTCTGTCTGTGTGTGTGTGTGGCTCTGTCTGTGTGTGTGTGGCTCTGTCTGTGTGTGTGTGGCTCTGTGTGTGTGGCTCTGTTTGTGTGGCTCTGTGTGTGTGTGGCTCTGTGTGTCTGGCTCTGTGTGTGTGTGTGGCTCTGTATGTGTGTGGCTCTGTGTGTGTGTGGCTCTGTGTGTGTGGCTCTGTCTGTGTGTGGCTCTGTCTGTGTGCGGCCCTGTCTGTGTGTGTGGCTCTGTCTGTGTGTGTGGCTCTGTCTGTGTGTGTGTGTGGCTCTGTCTGTGTGTGTGTGTGGCTCTGTGTGTGTATGTGTGGCTCTGTCTGTGTGTGTGTGTGTGGCTCGGTCTGTGTGTGTGTGTGTGGCTCTGGCTCTGTGTGTGTGGCTCTGTGTGTGTGGCTCTGTGTGTGTGGGTGAGTGCGTGTGGCTCTGTGTGTGGCTGTGTGTGTGTGGGTGAAAATGCAATAGGTCTCGCATTTGCGAGAGATTAAGCTATTGGCATTGTAAATGACAATGCCATTTATTTATTGTTAGAAATGGGATTCCCGGTTGGACAAGGCTTGTGCCAAGGCCAGGCAGGAACCACCATTCCTAGTTAGGGTAAGGAAGTCACCCGCCAAGACAACCCCTGCTCACCCCCTTAGTAGCTTGGCACGAGCAGTCAGGCCTATCTCGGAGGCGATGTGTAAAGCATTTACGCACGCACCCACCAGCAACAACCTCCAGGCCCCCCCACAAAAGAAACTCCACACAAGGTATATATGAAAATAGCCTTTGTATTAAAAAGAACACATTAGATAGGAAGACACATTTTACAAGGTGCCAGAGGCACAGGCAGAATTTACAGAGGACTATGTACAGGACAGGGCCAAGGGACCACTGCCAGGAATATGCACTTGATGGAATTGGCATTAGAACACATAACAACTAGGAGCTTCATAGAACTAGCATTAGAACTCACTCTAACTAGAAGCAACATACATGAGGCATTGGATATTCAGGAGGGAAGGAAGGACAAGGCACATAACACATCAGAAGCACCTTCAGAGGTGCCACCCATAATAACTCTCAGGAATCACATAAAAATGAGCTCACAACTTCAACAGGCCATCTGGCCTCTATGGGACTAGGACGCCCAAAGTCACAATGTCAGGACAGGCTGCAGGTAGCCATGAACAAACCTACACGTGGCAACTGCCCACGAAGTGCTGGGCAGCTGTAGAGGAAGATGTGGGGGGGGGCCAACGTTGGACCCGCGCAGGCTCGGCACAATTATGCAAAAGGTGGAGCCTCTCTGGCTCGAGAAACAACTGGGCCCCTTTGAGCCTCTCGGGCTCATGAATAAACGGGGGGGTTGGTGGAGCCCCTCTCGGGGGACTCTCGATGAAGCACTGCCCCACTGAGCCTCTCGGGCTCTTTAGAACAATAGGGACGCCTGGAGCCTCTCGGGCTCGAAGAACAAACTGGCGCTAGAGCCTCTCGGGGCTCGAGAGCAATTGGCGGTAGGTGGAGTCCCTCTCTGGGGACTCTGCATCAGGGGAGGCCCCACAGCCCTCCGAACACTCAGGCGCTCGCACTGGAGGGCAGGGGCGGGCACCGGCAATGTGCCCCGACGCCCCATCTCTCTTCTCTCTGCAGCACTCACCGGGGCTGTGGACGCGCCGGTCTCTTCTGCTCGGCTGGCCTACTCTCGCTCTCCGGGGCTCTCTCTCTGGAGCCCCGGGGGGGTCGGCAGCTTCTCAACATCTATGCAGGAGCGCGGAGTGGGCTACCGCCGCTCCCTGCGTCCTCTGGCTCCGGGGGCGGGACTAAGCAATCTCCTTGGGCCGGCAGCCAATCACGGCGCGGCCCGGGGACGGACGTCACCAGGGAGTCCCGGGCCGGCAGCCAATACTAGCGCGGCCCAGGGGAGGATGTCACGAGGGGCCAGCTCAGGGGGATAACGAGGGGTAGGCTCCCTCGAGAATCAATTTAATGTGAAATAAAGCGAGGTAGGCACTCGCTGGGGGACCAGGAACCTCCGTGTGACGGGCAAATGCCGGGTGGGCACCGGCTTGGTAAACACAGCGCTTCCAGCGCTGGGGACACGGAGAGCGCTCTCAAGCGCTAGCAGGAAAGGACCAGAACCTCCAAGCGCTTAGGCAAGAAGTAAAGCGTTTCCAGGCGCTAGGGTCTCAAAAAGCAAAAAAGTCTTGGTAGAGTCCAGGCCAGCAGTAGTTTAGGGGCTGGGCAGGGCCCAGGGAGGCAAGCCTTACCCCGGGCCCAAGCAGCAGCACGCCCCTGGTAGATTTGAGTTGAGAACAAGAACATTTGTAGAGTGTCACAGCACCCTTTTTATACCCAAAATCCTTTGTCTAAAGGGGCAGGCAGTGTGAGAACCAGCTAGAACTGGTTATAGGGAATTCCTTTCACTGGCCAGGCTAGGGACATTAGACACACCCCAGGGGGTGGAGCCAGCATTGTGTGGGGAAAACCCAACCTCATTCAGGACCCTCAAACCAGACAGTCAATCCACAAGCAGGCCCAGGCTCACTCCTCCCCTCACATCAGCCTGCTAAACACTCCATTCACCACCGGGGCAGACCCTCCCAGACTCTTGGAGCCAGACTCACCAGCCAGCCTCAGCCAATCACACGCCAGACACAAATTACACAAATATGCCAACTTCTAAAAGTATTGGAGGCAAGGGAGACCCTCATCATCAAATATATATAAACATATTCCATAAACACATCTCGATATCTCCGTGTACTTCCTTCCATTGATTAACTCTTTTTTGATTGAATGTGATATTCTGTCGATACACCGGAGTTTGATACAGATGTACGACTCATAACTATGATTTTATGTCTCTTTAAATGAATCCCATGTAGCACACAGTGTTTTGAAAACTTCTAAAAGTGACACTTCTACACTAGACACAATATGCCGCATATACCATTGCGCAGCATTCAATCTCACGAGCTTGCACATACCAGACTCGACCCTGCACGCCCCACACATCAGGAACTACCAGGGACACATACATTCCCCATGTCTTCCTATGAGAGGGCAGGCCTCTCTCACCACATGCACTCAGAGTGGGAATCACCATCCCCAGGTTACTTATAACAAGCAAAAACTTCAGGGGTGGCCCTGCCAGAAGGGCCAAGTCCAACATTTATATGTTTTAAAAACAAAAATAATGTCATGAGCAATGCCAATAGCTCTAACTTTAACAAAGACGAGACCATTGCATTGTAAATGCTTGTTTTAATCTTTATATTAATGGTCTGGAAGAGGCGCTGATCAAGAAAAGCTATGACTTTCCTCAAATAGCTGGATGGGTATGAGACATACTCGCTCTCCTTTATGCGGATGATGTAGTTTTAATGTCACGCACTCCAGTAGGACTGCAGAGGGTGCTAGATAACTTCTCTAATTTCGGGGGGCGGAGCTAGCCGGCAAGCGAGATGGCTGCCTGATCCCGCGGCTCCGCCATGCACTGAATAAAATATCCTTCTTTACTCCTAAATAGCAACGTTAGCGGGCTGATTCCAGCTTTCTCATACTGCCCAGAATAAGGAGATCGGACGAGCGCCCCAGCGGCAGCGAGGGAGAGGAGACCAGGCTGAGCGGAGCTGCGGCTGAGCCCCCGAGGTGATAGGCCGGAAAGCCGCGGGCTGGAGTGCGCCCCGTGCCCGGGCGAGGTAACACGGTGTGCGGCCGCGGACTGTGCATTGTGCCGGCCCTCCGGACTCTTCTCGCCAGAAAGTGTGTGGCTTGCCGGAAGGGCTGGGGCGAGCTGCGGCACCCCACGCTCCTACCCCGATTGGTGAGGAACCACCGGGACTGCTCCTGCTCCCCTCCCAATACATTGAAGGACAGAGGAAGGCCCTGGCCCCTCCCGGGAGATCGGACGGGTGACGGCCTGACCTTGGCTGGCCCGGGGGACCACCAACGGAACGAAAAACACTGATAACCGGCCTGGAAGCACTCGTCCTGACCTGCTTGAGTGAGAGGGACAAATACTTCTTCGGCGGAGCTTCGCGCCATTTCTCCATTTGCACGTGGCGGTCCGGTGAGACATTGCGCTCCCGAGGCAGAGGGCGGAACCGTACCTGGAGCGTGGTGTACCCCCTGGTTAGTCCTCCGTTGGACCGTTTGGTCAAAGAGCTGGGATTCGGCCCCCCCCCCAAGTTGGTCCTTTATTCGGGGGCCGTGCTGTGCCTTGGGGCGACCCCTGAGTTGCAGTCCATCCTACCTTTCTACAGTGGCACACATCATACCTGCCCTAGGTTGAGGAGCCGCTTGGATCCTGGGACGAGGCGGCAGCGACGTGGGGCCGGACATCGCCCTTCTCTGGCACTTTTTGAGAGGCGGCTTGGGGTGCGGCGACGACCGCAGGGTTGCATGGCCCTGTCGATACACATACTGAGGCCAGTCTCGCGTCCTCTGCGTTCACTCACAGACTTGGTGCGAAAATAGTGGAGTGATGGGCAAAGGAGATAGAACCCAAAGTAAGCTGCCCTTTTCACAGAAGCGGTTGCTACAGTAGAGCCTGATAACAGAAGATGGCCCTACGTCGCAGACGGAGGAGGCTCGGAGCGCGGACTCAGATATTAAGGCCATGCTGCTTTCCATGGAGCAGGGCATCCAGACCAGCATCTCCGCACTGGGATCCAAGATAGACGCTATGTCCTACAGAATGGATCGAATGGCGGAACGGCTAGATAAACATGCCGAGAGACATGATATGGCCGATAGGAGGATGACCGAAGTAGAAGAGGCACAAACAGACCTTGACACGGCCCAAAAGAAAATGGAAAGACTGATGCAGGCCCTGCAGGATAAGACAGAGGATTTAGAGGAGCACTCACGACGCTGCAACCTACGCATCACGGGCCTTCCGGAAAGCACATCTACGGGCCCTATGGAACGCTTTGTGGAACAGCTGCTCACGAAACTTCTGGGAGACGGAGTGTTCTCAGCCATGTTTACGGTGGAGAGGGCACATAGATCACTAGCCCCTCGCCCGCAGCCGGGAGCGCCTCCGCGACCGATAATTGCGAAGCTGCTTAACTATAGAGACAGGGACACTGCGCTCCGATTGGCAAGGACAAAACAAAACCTGCAATATGAAGGGTCCGCCATATCGCTATACCCAGACTTCACTGCAAAGGTGCAGGAAGAGCGTAAACAATTCATTCCACACAAAAAGCGTCTCAGGGAGATGGGCCTGGACTATGCCTGGCTGTACCCGGCCAAGCTGCGTGTCAATAGAGGTGGGCACTCACATATCTTCACAGATCCCAAGGCTCTGCAGCAAGCAATGAAGCGGTGGACGAGGGAGCAGAAAGAGAACACTGAAAGACACCATGAGGACGAGGAGAGCGATAGCCGACTGGATGATCAGATTGATCTCTTTAACTGCATGGCTGATTGCCTTGCGTCTCTGCTGCGATGTACCGGGAAGACCATAGACAGCCTCCCCTGAAGGGGTGGAGGGACATGCGGCACAGACTACGAAGACTACAAGATATACAGATAAGTGGTTCTGGGGGGGGGATACACGGCAAGGATAGCTACTCTGGTTGCATAACAGTACACAGTTGATCCCCGTGCACACTGAGCTCTAACGCACGGGCTCTCTTTTTGAAATTTTGCAGCGCCTCGCATGGAGTTGGGGACATTCAATGGGCAGTGGCTTGAGAGCGCATCGTGGAGGCGTGGCGCACAACAGACAATTTTAACTGCTAAGGAAACGTTGAGCTGTTTACAGACACTGTGCATGGCGGGAGCGGGTGGAGGGACACACAAGAGTTCTGAGACAAAGGTAGAGACTATGACTCCAGGCTACCTAGGCCCCCGCGCGTTAAGCACACTGTTGTGGTGGTTGTTCAAAGTTGGGATGGGATTGATAGGGAGTGGGGAGGGTGGAAGACTGCCGGACTGGGTTGGGGTGGGTCTGCTGTGGGCGGGGGGATGGAGATTGGAAGAAGGGGAGTTCCTGTTTCTGTTGTGGGAAGGCGGGGGGGGGAGGGGAGGGAAGAGGGAAGTTCGCAGAATGTTCACTGGCTCATTCAGACAGACCCCCCAGGATTTTGCGGCATAGATTTGCAAATTTAGCGGCACAAAAATGGAAATTTAGCGGCATTATTGCGGCACTTTATTTTATTCGTAATCATTCCTTTTCAGCCTTAAATCAATTTAAACTGATTTACCGGAGTACTCCACTGTGAAATAGGCATATATAAAGTGTCCTATTTGCATCTCGTGAGAGGGGCCCTATTTCTCCCTGGGGTGTTCTAGCACCCAATTATGCACACCTGCCGGGGCACCTCTACCTTCTGGGCCCGAACAGAATGTGCTACACCTGTGAGCCAAGACGAGTGTTTGCCTCCGAGCCAGAGTGAGTGATAGCCACAACTCAGGTGAGCTCAGTCTCCTCTTTACAGATCTGAGATCGGTGCTACGAGCAACTCTTGAAAATGTTTAGATACCAGGCCTAAAAGCGTGCACTACACCACCAGGTCGGTTTTCAAGGCTGGGTGCCTGTCTACCATGCCCCGGAGTCAACCAGCTGCATACCACGGTTTTTCTGGCGTCTTATATTTGTGATGGGGTGCACTGAAGTGTGTGGGTTCCTACATTACTCTTCATGGATGGGATCTATTTATTGCTTAGTCATGTGGGAGTTCACCCCGGTTCCACTCTCTATGGTATAAGGGATGCAGTCTCCACTGCATGTTCTGGATAAGCTTGGGAGCGTGGCAGCTGAAATGTTTTTCTTTTTCAAATCGATCTTTTTTTTGTCTGTATGTGTGTGCATATTTAAAAGTAACTGTATGTTTGTTGGCTTGCATGAAATTTCAAGGGCATTTTTTGTGAATTTATCTGTGTGTGTATACATGCCTGTGTCTATTCAACATATTTCCAGGATACAAATGACAGCCTTTATAAGCACGCAATTAGTGAACTGCAGAAGTTTAAGATTTTCATGTAGTGCACTCGCTTACAAAAATTAATAAATGAAATCCGATTTTATTGAAAACCATTAGCATATTCACAGATTCGCCCCTTTGTTTAATTGCTTGATAATACTGTTCATCATCAGATCTTTAGTAAGATTAATTCTAATTTAATAGACTGCATTGAAGCTTTCAAAAAATAACTCTCTAAACACAACAGCCGCGCAGCAGCTCATTCCTCAAAATATCCTTGTGGAAGATATGTTGGCAAAACAGCACGTGCAGTTACAACAAGGGCAGGTAAAACCACCAAATGATTCAAAACCCTGTGTAGCCAGATGCTTTTGTTGGGCAGCTTAGAATTCAAACTGCTGCAACTTCAAAAATATCCAAGTGGCTGTGGACGCCTGAAGAAAATATCTGGCAACATAACGGTGGTTCTTTTTCTCATTAATTGATGCTGAGCAAGGCTCCAATTTTCTGCAGACTTGTTCTGAGAAAAAAGCGACGGATAAAAGCTGTGCACGTATTGTTCTTCTTGATCGCCTCTCACAGCTTGGGCAGGAGGAAGCAGAGATTGGACGGCGGCACAGAATGACGTGTGCGCGCACAGCCAATAAATGGGGATTTATTTGTTTTGCTGTCTCCCGGTAGCAACTTTGACTTTTTTTGTAAATATCGCGGCCATGAATGTAAATATCGCAGCCATCGCGCTAGTCCCCTGATTTCGCGATTTTTTCGTGAATCGCGAAATCGCGAAAAGCTGGAGGGTCTGTTCAGATAACACAAGGAATGCTCGAGTTTTTGTGGTTTCGTGCTACTGTATCGATTTTCATTGCCTCTGATGTCTAGTGCTTCAGTGATGGATTCAGAAAATCCTGTTGATACCCTTCGAGTGTTGACCTGGAATGTCAGAGGATTGAATGACCACAGGAAGTTAAGGAAGGTGCTCCACTACTTACAGAGACACCACATAGATCTGGCTCTTATACAGGAAACCCATTTACCACTCACGAGCAAGATGTTGCAACACAGGGGCCTGGTGGGGAACTCCACTGTCGCGGGGTTCACTACACACTCTAGGGGGGTTCTGACATGGGTTAATCCACGCTCCAATCTAGATCTACGGCTGGTTCGGGCTGATACTGAGGGTCGCTTTTTAATATCAAGATGCGTGGGGAAGGGCCATGACTTGATTGTAGATAATGTTTACTGCCCGAATTATGACTCCCCAGATTTTTATGTCCAGCTGGCCCTGAGCTGCAGAGAATATGCCACAGCACACATGCTCTGGGGGGGAGATTTCAACTTGGTGCTAGACCCGGAGTTAGACAGATCCTCTGGGCCCCAACGTAGGCCAGCTGCGGCTGCTGTGGCTCTCCAGGCTGAGCTGCTCACCCTTGACTTGGTTGATGTATGGAGAAGTAGAAACGCTGGCAGGGGTGGGTACACACACTACTCGTCATTCCACAACATTCATACCAGGATTGATTACTGGTTGGCCTCTTACTCCATCACTAGTCAAATTTTGGCATGCACTGTACTTGCGCGCACATTATCTGATCATTCGCCGATACTACTGGTTATGGAGACGCCGACATGCAGGATCCCCCTCGTTCACATGGCGCTTTCCCCCGTATGCGCTGTTGGATGACGCTTTTAGAGGGGAACTGTCAGAAGAAATTGATCTCTTTTTCGAGAAGAATATAGGATCTGTGGATTCTTTCCACACGGTTTGGGAGGCGTTTAAGGTCTTCATCCGTGGGATCGCTATGACCAAACATTCTAGTGTCTTGAAGGACATACGGTGGCGGCTGCGCACCCTGGAATCTCAGTTAGCTGACCTGGAGAAACAACACTTGGCTGCCCCTGACCCCTCTATAGAAGATAGAATACGATCCCTTATCTCGGAATTCAACGAGGAGGCGGATAGGGAGGTATGCTATATGGGGAAATATGCTTCGGCGAGAACTTATGGAGAGGGCGAGCGCCCTAGCTCGCTATTAGCCAGTACATTACGCAACACCAGGAGAGCCCCCAAATTGACTGAACTTATTACCTCGGGAGGGAGCATGGCCACAACAGACGAGGAGATCATCATGGAATTCCGTGATTACTACTCCAATTTATAGACTACAAAAACGGAAAACCTAGACTCGGACATGGACGACTAACTGAAACACATACAGCTGCCGTTCTTGGCTCAGTCAGACAGAGAGTTCCCAATGTCCCCTATTCAGGCAGACGAGATTTCGGATGCCTTGGCTAGTATGCGCGCGCACAGCGCCCCCGGGATAGACGGTCTGATGGTGGGGTTCTATAAGGCATTTAAGGATAAACTTATTCCTCACCTGCCTTCCTTATTTGACGAGATATGCGAGGAGGGTAGCATGCCACACACGATGAGAGAGGCCCTATTGGTTGCCATCTTAAAACCTTCTAATGTTTGTAGCTCGTATAGGCCGCTATCCCTACTGAACGTAGACACCAAACTCTATGCCAAGGTTCTGGCCACTCGCCTATCTCTTATCGCGCCAGAAGTAGTATCCCCAGAACAGTCTGGCTTTGTGCCTGGCAGGAACTTAACCTATAACATACGCACTGTGTTAGGTACTTTGCAACATGTGTGACAGGACGCGAAGGCTGTCGCAGTATTCCTGGATATGGAGAAGGCCTTCGACTCCGTAGAGTGGCCGTTCATGCTGAAGGTCCTGCGCAGACTGGGATTGGGGAGCAGTTCTTGCAGATGATTGGAGCGCTGTACTGGAGACCCACGGCCAGGGTGCGCCTAGGAGACCGAGTTTCGGATCCTTTCAATATTAGTAGAGGCACGAGGCAGGGCTGCCCCCTGTCCCCGTTGCTGTATGCCCTCGTCGCTGAGCCGCTGGCCTGCGCACTACGAGAGTATCACTGGCACCGAGGGGTTAGTTTCCCGACATATAAAATCGTCATCTCGACATACGCGGATGACACACTACTCTATGTGCGGAACCCGGAAGCGAACCTATCCCCAGTCTTACGTGAGGTGGTGCGTTTTGGGGCCCTCTCGGGCCTAAAGATTAACTGGCAGAAATCAGTGGTGTTCCCGTTGACCCCGGTGACTGTCCGCTTTGACATGGAATATCCCTTGCACTGGTCGACTGACTCGGTGCGATACCTTGGCATAATGATCCATACGAACGCGGAGGTACTTTTCCGCGAGAACTACGGGGTGGCATTCAGTAAATGTGAGGACGATGTGGAACGGTGGTGTAAACTCCCACTCTCCCTGATGGGCCGAATAGCCATCATGAAGATGGTGATACTGCCGCGATTCCTTTTTTTGTTTAACGCTTTGCCCATAATACTCTCGAAAGCCTTCTTCGAGAAATGAACGAAACTAATGGTCCCGCTGGCCTGGGGTGGCAGACAGCCGCGAGTTAAGTGGAGCACGCTCACGCTTCCGTATGAGCTAGGTGGGCTCGGCGCGCCTGATCTTGAGCGATACTATAGGGTGGCACAGGCTGCTCACTTACATACGTGGATTCATGGCGAGAAGAACATCCCTCATGTGCGGATGGAGCAACTCTTCGCGGACCCTCTGCCGCTCCCTGCCACGGTCTGCACCCCAGTGGATCGTAGAGTTGGAGTGCTGGACTCGATTACTGCTACAAAAGCATGCCTGGAACTCGTTGCTGAAAGCCAGGGGAGGCGAGTTGCTTTACTCCCCCTCGATGGCGGTGGAGTGGCTGCTGTGGCTGGCACCCATTGAGGAAAAGAACGTTGTTCGAGCCTTACACGGGCTGGGGATTAAGTCTGCGGGAGCGCTGTTTGAAGACGGGAAAGCTAAAACATGGGATCAGATAGCTCAGGGAGTGGATAGTCCAACGCTGCTGCAGCGATTCCAGTTTCACAGGGTCTGTTGCGCCTTGAAGGACGCTCTGGGCCTAGACCAGACCTCCCGGAACTCTCCCATGTCATAGACACCGAATCTTCGTGTCATACGACAGCACACCTATACAAGGGCATTGCCTCACACAGGGAGCAGGAACCCTCCAAGGCCCGTCTTGCTTGGCAGGGTGACCTAGAGATCGCGATAGACATGTGGACATATTGCTGCACTAACACTAGGAAGCTGTCACTGAATGGACGTCACAGGTTGTTTCATTTTAAATTCTTACAGAGAGTGTACTACACCCCAGAGCGCCTACATCGTTATGGTCTTCGGCAGTCCCCTGAGCGCGAGCGTTGCCATGCACCTGTGGCTGACTTCCTCCACGTGGCGTGGGGATGCTGCAGGATACACGAGTTCTGGGTGGCAGTCATAGCGGAGCTGAGCGAGATACTGAACCATGAACTTCCTGTCGACCCGGCCTTGGCACTACTGGGCTATTCAAGGGCATTGCCGGTGGCATACAGGCGTTTGACAGATATGGGCCTATTACTGGCAAGACGTACAGTGGCGCAGTGCTGGATGAGGAGTCCGACGCCAACCAAGAAGCGGTGGGCCAGAGACATGGTATACTGCTGCACACAAACAGAACGCTACAGTGAACTCCTCCCACCCACCAGCCGCCCGAAAAACTTCTGGGGTCTATATAACACCTTTAGGCACACTAGAGAGGACAATGCGGATACACAGCGGGAAGGGGAGGATGGTGCGCAGTAACTCACACATAGACAAAAGGCCTTCGTAGAAACCTAGTGGGAGGGGTTCGATGGTGACCCGTGGGGAACTGCGGTGGCTGGGTGGAGTATTGATATCCGGTCACTCCGTAGTACGAGGCCATATGAAATACACACAGGACACTTCTTGAGGGTGCACTGGGCTCAGGCAAGACATTCGGGGGCAATTACAGTCGGGGTGGGGGACACGAACATTGGAACGCAATGCAATGTGACATTTTCTGCGACATGAAGGTCAGCGAACTGGCTGCATAGTTGGGATGGGGGGTTCTTAGGGGATTTTTTTTGCATAAAGGGGGAGGGGGGTTTACCTTGGGACGGGAGGGAGGTTTCTTTCAAAATAAAATACACCTACATTTCTGGACTCTGAGAGTAAGGCCTACACGGATCTACTGCTATGTTACTATGGACTTTTGCATGTATGCTATAATGGCTCCTGCATCTCCCAGCGGTGCATATACATTCTTTAAGGAACCCTCGCGCCGCCGTACCCCAGGGTTGACGGCACATGGCTGTGTATTGATAGTTGCATGATTCCTAAATATGTATGCTTTTATCGCATTGCCGGCCCGGGAGGGTTGTAGGCGGTAAGCCGTGTATGTACCTGTCTGTATTAATAAAGGTGTAAATAAAATAAAAAATTTAAAAAAAAAATAACTTCTCTAATTTCATGAGTGGTCTTGGCCTTAGGGTTAATATCTCAAAGACCTTCATAATGAGGTGTGGTCGTGGAAGCCAAAGATGCAAGGACATGTTTGTGGACGGACAAAAGATAGAGCCCACAAAGAGATTCTCATATCTTGAAATACTCTTTGATCAAAAAAGGTTTATGGGCTCAAGCAGTATCAGAAAAAAAATGAGTATTTTCAAAGACAATCACCACACTTTTCTCAAGAAAATTGTGTAGGCGACCCCCTGTGGAGCTTATTAGGGTTTTACAAAGCTAAAAGCGTCTCCACAGCTATGTATGGAGCAGGCGTTTGGTGTTTTGCTGATACGCATTCGTTGCAAACAGTACAACATATGTTTTTGAGATACATTGTCTGTTCCGACCAGTGCATCCTCGTTAAGGGTGGGCCGCAAATTCCGTTCCACTCGCGGAACTTGCGGAATTTCTGCATTTCCGCACGGAACGCAAAAATGCCGAAACGTCCGCGATCCGCGGAGGAATGGAATTCAGGGGCAGGAGGTAATACTAAACCTCACCACAAAGTATGACCAGGAGGCTGCTTTCTCCTCATCTGCTGCTCTGATCGGTCTCTGACCCTTTATAATCAAGAGGCATGTGAACTCTCATAGGAACTGAAGCACTTACAGATATAAATAAAGCAGGGGCCTGAGTTGAAGCTCAAATTCAGTAACGCATTAATCAGCCCAAAAGATAAGTATGCACTGTTGAGGCTAGGCTGGTGAGCTTTCTCCCCATATCGACCATCTACAATTAGCTGTAGTCCTTGATGGAGGTCTTTGCATCCATGAGTTTCTCAAGCGCAATCCCCGTGTAGTTCCTGTGACCAGGAGGCTGCTTTCCCCTCATCTGCTGCTCTGATCCATCTCTGATCCTTTATAATCAAGAGGCATGTGAACTCGCATAGAATCCCCCCCGTTTGGCCCCGCCCCACACACACTAGCGGTATGCAACGTCTGCCCTCCATTTCCCTACTATGATTGACAGCACATTCAAGCGACCGCAGTGACTTTCCACGCCGTGACAGTTACAGACACATATGGTCACTGGAGACAACTTTTCTGTCCCTTTACGCAGCTGTAATGTAGGAAACAAAGGCAAGCACTATACATCTACCCAACGAGGTAGCACTAGTAGAAAGTACTCCAGTTGAGTAGAGGTATGGCACAAAACGGTAGCATCTTCTTGGTAAATATCAGGGCTCGCCTGCTCGTCGTTATATAATTGAAATGTCTTCAACTACCATGAAGCCATTTTTCGGTTTTATAAAAAAAGATCACTATGATATCTTGCTCATTCTCTTTTCTACAGCATTTTCACTTATGGTAAAGTATAATGTATTTATCAATCAATAGTTCATGCTAAGTTTTGAAATGTTGTAAGGTTTAAATTGCTATGTTGTCCTATCCTTGTTATGCTATAGAATGAAAAATGTCCTAGCTATCGTAACAGAATGTTTTCATTCTACTAAGCACTCGAAGGAGAGGCTTATGCCTTCTTTCTTCGTTTAATTACAATAGCAGCCCTAACTGGACAACAATAACAAGAAACTTAATTTCCCATAAAACCTGGGAAAGAATTTAACCCAAAACAGTCACAGTCCAATCAGGGGCTGTCTGCCACCTCAACAGGGAGTTGTCCACCTTCTGTCTACCGCTTTCTTCCTGCGACCAAGCTGAATTTGGAAGATTCTTCAATCCTGTTTAGAGGACTTGCCTTAAGCCTGGTAACAACAATGCCACAGAACAATTAAAAGTCACCAGGAGAATATTGTAGGAAGGTTGATATCTTATATATGATTATATGGTTACCCCCACTTTTTGCCTGGTGTTTTGCTGTTTTTTGACTTAGTAGGACTGGGACCCTGCTATTCAGGGCCCCAGTCTATCTGCTTTCTCTATAAAATGGACTCCATGTACTTTAGGTACATCCCAGATTGGTTACTGGGTCACCCTTGTGAACCCCTGTATAGTGTACCATAGGTACCAAGGGCATAGGTGCACCCTAGGCCTACCAGGGGCTGCAGCATGTATTGTGCCACCCCTGGTTAGCCTTCCAAACTGACACCACTGGTCTGTTCTTACAGCCTGGGTAAGGTGGTGTAATCCCACCTTACTTAGATATAGTATATCTATATCTACCTTATATATAGACACATAGTAACCTATAAGTCACTCCTAAGGCAGGCCTTGACAATCCTGGAGGCAGAGTGCTTGGTTTTGTGTGAGAGGGTGCTCTAGCATGAGCTGAGCCCCTCTGCAGCTTTCGGAACCATCTCCTTATAGCTGTTCCATGATATAGCCATACCATATACTCTTAAGTGCATTATAATCCTCACTTTTAATGTTAACTTTAGTTTTGCTTTATCAAAACATGTCGTGTAAGGTGTCAAACACTTTGGCATACTACCCCCACCAGTCCTGGCGGCAGGGGTAGCATTCCACCCTTCTAGAGGGAGAAGACATGTAGTTACTAGTTTATCCGGTTAAAGTTAAACAGTGCCTCAGCATCACAAAATGGATGCTGCTGCCACAGACACGAGTCTGCCCTCCTGCTGTTGGACGAAACTCAGTCAGGGGAGGCCTGGACAATAGGTTTCCCGCCCAGGGAGGTGCTGGCACCTCCCCAAACAGGCTCTTTGTGTATTGGGGAAGGGAGGGCTGCATTCAGTGAAGGCTTTCCAGACACTGCCTGGGGCACACTAGGTGCTCCCTGCATTTCCCAGTTCAAGCCGGTTGCTGGGGCACTCAGCCCCAGCTCTTTATTGGGGAAGGGAGGGCTGCATTCAGTGAATGCTTTCCAGACACTGCCTGGGGCACACTAGGTGCTCCCTGCATTTCCCAGTTCAAGCCGGTTGCTGGGGCACTCAGCCCCAGCTCTCCCATAGGAGGGACCTTAGAGTTAGTCCAATCCCTAAACTTGCTATAAGTATAGAACCCTAGTCCCTAGGACTTTAGATTACCCTGTACGAAATTCTGCAATATATATCCTGGACCTTCGACATACCATTTCGACTGGAAGATGGAAAATATCTACCTTGTGGTCAAGGAGAGACCACCCTGTTCAAACAGGCACCAACAGTATCTTTGCCAGTCTGCATTTTCGAGGCTCCTGCCGGATCCTGAAGAATCTGCGACACAGGACATGGACTACCAGACATCTCTGACCCGACCTTTGCTCACAGCAAATCTGAGACTAGTGGCGGACACGAGAGATGTGGGACCAGAACTGCTGGACAACCTGCATTTTGCTACCTGCACCAACTTCCCAAGGTATCCCGAAGTTGTGCATTGGGGTGCTTGAATTCCTGCTCTGAGCACCTTTTGCACCAAAGCTCAGAGGCCCACACTCCACGAGTGTCCCGTGGGCCCGCTTTATGCATTTCAGCTTGACGCATCTTTGCAGTTCCTAGTCCGTTGGCTAGTGAGCCCCCAGGAAGATCACTCTTGAAACTACTTTGCTTTCCTGGTTGCTCCAGCTTCCCTGCAAATGAGAGGCGCCCCAGACCTTGCTGGTCTGCACCTAATTCAATCTCGACATCTTGTGTGGATTGCATTTGCCAAGGCTTGTTGGGTCCAATCCGGATACCAACACCGCAGTCAACTACATCCTTTGTGGGACAGCTCAAATACAGCCCCTGGTTGTCGCCGACGCCTCCTGGTCCGCGTGGCTGAAGAGACAAACCACCTTTTCACCTGAAATCACCCGACATCCGGTGGCATCTTCCTATCGCCGCCCTGGTCACTGGCTAGTGGCCCAGACTCTGTATCCTCAGCTTTCAGTTTCTCCAGATCTTCGATCCACCCTTGGATCCACCCGGACACTTTTCCTCTGGTCACCTGCAGCACTTCTTCGCAGCACTCCATTGGAATCAACGACGAAACCAGACACCAAAAGACACCTATGCACCCGGCTTCCGTGGGTGAGGTAACACGAGCACTCTGGTAGTCTCGAGGGTATTGACCCTCCAAGTGTCTAAGTCTAAAAGGGTTCCATCGTAGTTCATTCAGAATTGTCCTTAAATTGTAAAATTGTAACTTGTTCGTTTCCCATAGAAAGTCAATGGTAACCCGCGGCTGTGTTTAGACACTGCACACCAAATCTGCGAGGCCTGCAAGCACAGAAGGCCCTCTGGAGAGGACAGGCAGATAAAACGCCCTTATCAACTCTTACTTCTTCAGTCACTCGGCAGCCTGGGAGGAGTCTGCCTTGCGGGAGACTGTGCTGCCGATTCAATCTTACCCTGCAGTGTGTCTATGCTCCAGGATGATAGGGGCGTAGCAGAGCTCGGTGCAGCAGTGGACAGAGGCGCTCAGTTTGACAAGAAACTGACGCACTCTGTCTCCACGACCGACTTAGAGATAGAGCATCACAGGAGATACGTGTTGGAAGTGCGTGCTGTTTAGCGGCTCGCAGGCCGCCACGTGCCTTCGCCCCTGAGCCCTCACACAAGGGAAGAATGGTTATATGATGTTACAACGCATTCCGTTGCAACGCATGCCTTTTCCACGCATGCGTTACAACGGAATGCCATTACCATGCATATGGTTTACCACAAAAATGCCTTTACCACGCATAGTTTAACAACTTTTTTCGTTGTTTAACTATGCATGATATTGGCATTTTCATGTTAAACCGACTGCATGATTGATTATGTAGTTGAAATCCATACATGTTTTTTTAATTATGCCTAACCTAATACATTATTATAATTTTAAAATGTACTTACATGTTCTTTCGACGGTATTCTCCTTCTTCTAAGTGGTCCTTTCTCTATTTTTGATGGAGTACGTAGACGCACGTACGTAATCACGTCTGTTAGGGAGGCTCTTTCCATGAAGGACAGAGGCACAGAAGAGCGTGTTTAAGGTAAGTTTTTTTTTTTTTTTTTTATTAAACCCTCTCGTTTGTTTGCTTTTTTTTGGGGGGGGGGGAGACCCCCCTGAACTCCCCCCCCCCTTTTTTTCCGACCTTTAACTCACATTCCTTTACTACGTTTTTCGTAGTAAAGGAATGCGTGGTAAAGGTTATAGTGGTAACCACGCATGCGTTGTAAAGCATGCGTGGTTAGTGCATTCGTGGTAAAGGCTTCGTTGTAGTGGCTGTTTCCCGGGAAGAATATCTTCGTATCAGTTGGGAATGGAGCGAGTGAGCGCTCCTGCAGCCCCTTAGGATAAGGCAAATAATCAATCAGGATGAAAGCAAGACAAACAATGGAAAAAATAAGAGCAAAGGGCACTGGAGTCCCGACACTCACCCGTCCTCGGCTGTCACAGTGAAGAAAGAGGGAGAGAGAAGACGGACAACTCCCTGTTGAGGGGGCAGGCGGCCCCTGTTTAGACTGTGACTTTGTTTTGGGTTAACTTCTTTCCAGGGTGATGAAGTTTCTTGTTATTGGTGTCCAGTTATGGCTGCTATTGTAATTAAAAGAAGAAAGAAGGCATAATCCTCGCCTCCTGCCATAGAAATTAACGTCATGTGTTTCAAAATGTTATGGTGTTTACATTTGTATGCTGAATATAAGTGTTTTTTATTAATTGTTTTCTGCAATATTTATTGCTATAGATCAGTCTAGGTTGTGTAAAGATTTTTAGCATGCCAGGCCTTGGAATGGTTTATTTCACCTTTCTCCTCTCCACTGTGTTGTTTTGAATGTTGGTTATATTTAAATGTATACTTTTTAATTAAACTCTTATGTCATTTCAGGACATCTTTTTACCTGCTTTTCTGGTTTACTTCTGTGTGTTATTTAAACTGTTTCTGTTATTGATTATAATACCACTGAAATGTTTAATCATTATGTTACATTTCTTTTTCCTTTTAGGTTGCAACTTTTTTAGCTTGATGTAGAATCCAGACTTTTTTTCACAACAAATGTTATTAGGTTTAGTATACACACATGGCCTAAGTGGCCCAGAGTGACATGCCAGATAATGAATACACAGTACCAGATATGTGGGTAAAAAGGTCAGGTAAAAAATAGGAAAATGAAACAAACACCTTGCACGGATAAATCGACCCACCCCAACCCCTACAAATTGTTTGGCTTGACCCTTAGTATTACATTGCTGCAGTCAGGTTTCCACCCACATCATACAAGCTACATCCCCGAAGGTTCTTGTCAGCCCCAGGGTCGTGAGGGCATATCGGTTCCAATACAAATCCTCTATAGTCTGCCCATCACTGCCCACGGAACTGATAAACAGTCACCTCCAGCCCCATATATTCTATGCCCTTCTTCAATGTGGCCAGTGGAGGTGGAGTTTCCGCCTTTCATGTCTTAGCTATATATAGTTTGGCGAGAGTAAGGACCAATAATAGCAGTTCACGTTTGTACCTATTGCCCCCAATCCCCTCTGTAGTGTGGAGAAGGATAATTTTGGGATCCCTTGGTATGACCCATGAGAGGACCTCACCCAAACAGGGGAGAACACTCTGCCAGAAGCTATCCAGTGCCATACAGTTCCACACCAAATCTAAGAGCGTACCCTTCCGTTACCCCACAGCAGAGACATCTGGGGGAGGCCACCAGACACATGCTCCATAATCTGTATCACGTATAGGAGGTGATGTGTGGGTATTTAAATTATATAAGGCGGAGGTGGGCCAATACTACTGGCTCTCTGGGCCTCCATCCAGCCATCCTTATCCATTGTATCTAAGTCCCTCTCCAAGGCCACCCGAAGGGTGAATAGTGTGTTGGTGTTGTTAGTTGGCGATTTTTTTCGGACTACAGATCACCCACAAGGAGTTTGCCCTCCATGGGTTTGAATTTGGGGAGGGTTATGACCTTCCATATATATGGGGTGAGGGCACGATGGAGCTGGAGGTAGAGGTGGAATTGACTACTGGATAGTTGGTATTCTACCTGCAAGTCTTGGTAAGATTTCAGTACCTACCCTGCATTACCTTGTCCAATGTGGAAATCCTAATAATGTCCCATTACCAAAAACCTTCCAGCTGGGGCGCCTGGTGCAGCAGATGGCCCTGCCAGAGTGGTGTCTGCTCCGTCAGCCACCCCATACCTTGCAGAGCATTCTTTCAGAGTCCCAGAACCACCTGAGTAGGCTGTGGGAGGGATACTACAGTGTCCCCATCTTATAGATATGCCGTTATAGGTGTATTGTTCATCTAGCACTTCTCAGCTGCATAGGTGGATTACTTGGGAACCGTACCACCAGTTGTTTATAACCCAAAGATGTAATGCGGTGTAGTAGGCAAACACATCAGCAACAGCAATGCCCCCGCAATATATAGATTGGAAACACGTCTTGAGGGTGACACTAGCTGCCCCACCCTCTAAAGTATCCCCCCCAGAATGGAGTAAATCTGTCTAAACCAAGCTTGGGGAATGGTATATGGGTGGTCCTGTAGTTGGTGAGATAGACTGGGGAGTAACACCATTTTAAAAATTACAGATCTGCCTGTCAGTGACAAAGGGAGGAGAGACCAGGTCTTAACATCGTCTCTCATCTGGGTCAAGGTTGATGACAAGTTCCTATCCCATTTTATGGTCAGGTCTGAGCATACAAACACTCCCAGGTACTAGAACCCGCCTGTCATGAGGGTTAGGCCTGGCTCCCACTTGGTGGGTCCGCTATATCCATTGATCAGAAAGAATTATTTTTTTTACATTATATTTGGCAGCATTCATATAGAGGGCCGATGTCTCCCCGAATACATGCATGATATTTCTGAGGTGGTACCCTGTGTTCTCCGGCTCTGTAAGGAAGAAGAGAATATCATCGGTATAGAGGGCAATTCTGTCAGAAAGTCTTGGGCCTCACTTGAATCCTCGAACCTGAGAGCATCTATCCTAATCCACACTGCAAGGGGCTCCATGGCCAGAGCAAAGAGGACCAGGGAGAGGGGGCATCCCTACCTCGTCCCCCGGTGAATTGGGAAGGGGTCTGATGTGGCACCCGCGCCCCTTACCGTCCTGGACAGATCTGTATAGAGGAGCAGCACATCTGAGAGGAACTTGGGATGAAGGTTTAGCCTCTGTAGAAGAACGAAGAGGTATAATCAAGACTTTAAATAATTCATTTTTCATTCATAATAGATCTAACACCAAGAGTATATGGACAGACACATGCCACTGAAAATACTTCCACTCCACACAAGGAACAAGCCTTCAGTAAGGACTCCACTCCAGCAAGTCTAGATAATGAGGAGCTGACTGGCCCATCTGGTCTTCCTGGGCAGATGGCTCTAGTGAGTCTCACTTGGCCCACACCTACATCTCCTACCTCAGCTGTTACCAAATCTCTGGCCAGGGATACCTCCAATCCCTGTGTCTTAAGCAACATCACCCCAATCTTGTGCCCCCCAGTCCTGGCTGCTTGTCACACCGACATCACCACCACCTTAAGTTGAGCCAGGAACCAGGGGTATAGGGCACACTGGGTCAAGGTCACCGGGTAGTGGGGGTAGGGGTCATGTGGGGGAACCTATGGGCTGAACAAAGTGAGGCCACTGGGTTAACTGTCACCCAGGCCACCATCAACCAAGTCTTAGGATCCCTCCATCAGTCCCAAGACATGATGGACCAGGTCCATACAGAGCTCTAGGACATGAAGTAGTTGCAGAGGGAGCTAAATTCTCAGATGGAAAATCACAACTCCACTATGGGCTCCTTGATTGTGGTGCTGCATGACATTTTCAACCATATATACAGGGCTTTTCGAGCACCATCTCCCCCTTTCTGTGGTCCTACAACATCTGGGCCAACTACATCTGCCTCAGCAACAGAAAGGGGACCCTGCCACATGAGGGAGTTCCAGCACCTACTTTAGTATCTCCGACTGTGAATCTACCATTCCTCAGCAGGAGTACACGTTTATCTGGACCACCAAGAGAGGATGGCAAGACCACCATCACCACCAGTAAGAGATGACAAAACTAATTTTCTCCAGTGTGTGATTACTAGTCACTCTGTGGACTATTTCCTGGACACATTTACCTTTTTGATGCCAGTTGTATTTTGTATATTGGACTTCGAAGAAATCTGTCTCTTAAGCAATAGTTTCATTTACCATGACTGACTTTTTTTTATTTTTTTGTGTCCTTTACTGTTTTCATCTAGTTTGTTTAATTGGTTATGTTTAATGAATGCACAACTAACAAAGTCAAAGACTAGTGTTGTATTACTTTTCTCAATGTCCTTCCATCATACATTTTAAAATGTAAACAAAAAATAGAACATTGATTCATAAGTAATTTCCATGTAGGCAATGTACCTTACATCTGTCACAAATGACGAAAAAGAACAGACGCCACCAATCAACAACGAGTATTTTATGAAAATGTAATAGATATTTGTTTGTCATAGTTTACCAAAAACATTGCGACCCATGAATAACCCAAATACTCAGTCCCATTTTTACATTTATAGTTCCAAACCTTGCCTCCATGGCCTAACAGGGAATAATTTAAATTGGATTCAATAGGCAAGCAATGATTGATGTATGTCATCAGCTGGAGTCAGATCTACTGGCTCACAATAGGAATCCTACATCAATAACACCAATATTCAAAATCATTCTATTACTGCATGTTGATGCCACAGGAACATTCCTAGACATTGTTGCAGTATCTGGTGCAATGTGATAGCCAACTTTCAGTGGTGTGCTACAAGAAGTTCTTTCTACAATGATGAGACCCATTAAAAGCTGCATACACATAGCACAAAATGAGAATTTTGTCAATGTAAAGGGAGAGTAGTATGAGTTGGCTTGACTACCACATATGGGGCCCGATGTAGGTAAACTCCAATTTACCACTTCTTAAATACCGAATCATACCGATTCGGTATTTAAGAAGTGGTAAATTGGAGGGGGGGAGATGTGGGTATTTCAGAATCGGTAAATACCGAATCTGTAAGATTCGGTATTTACCGATTCTGTAAATACCGAATCGGTATCCCCCATTGATTCCTATAGGGCTTGAAGCCCATAGGAATCAATGTGCATTACCGAATCGGTATTTACCGATTCGGTAATTACCGATTTCTGCAAGGGTGCAGGGGGTGTCACTTTGACACCCTCTAGCACCCCCAATACTGGCTTGTGTGCCATGTGGCACACAGACATGCCCTAAGGGCATGTCTGTCTGTCACATGGCATAGGTGTGCATGCACACATGTGCATGCACACCTGGATTCGGTATTTTAACACCCAATTGGATTGGGTGTTAAAATACGGAATCTGAAGGGCCTGTGGGACTGAAAGTAGTCCCACCTACATCCCGAATTTTAAAACTCGGTAAACTTACCGATTCGGTATTTTTCAAATTCGGTAATTTTACCGAATTGGTAAAATACCGAATCGTACAAAAAAAGGTCCCCTACATCTCAAAAGGCCAAATACCGGTCGGAAACGGCCGAATTCGGCCGTTTCCGACCGGTATTGGCCACCTACATCGGGCCCATGGTTAGAAAAATTTGAGCAGAAAAATATTGCCTTGGTGGCAGCATTCAATAGAAAACAAGTCTAATGCATCTAATGTTCAATCAATGTGCAAGTTGCCTTTCTACAAGATATGTACACCAGAAGTCTGTGTATGTGTGTATTTCACAGGATCAACTCATGTTCCCTTTGTACTTCCCAACAGCAGCATATAACAGCAAATGTCACCGCTGTGAAAGGTCCAAAAGAAGATGAGATGGTAAAGGAACCTAAAACAGGAAAAAAAGATTCTTTAAATTACATTACAAAATAAACATGTAAGTAATGAACTATTTTGAGGACACATTTTTTATGGACAATCAAAGATAAACAATGTAAATGAACAAAGGTGGGAATGTGTCAAACCTTTGATCAACAAACAGCTTTGCCCTGTAATTCCTTAGCTTTCCCTTTCTAAAAAATGTCCAGCACTGACTGTCATTCTCATTCGATTAAAAGTTGGATTTAACATTTCTTTTCTAAAACTGTTAATATATGCTCTTACTTACGTGAAGAAGTTGTCAATAACATCTTGATCTAAATCAGTTCCTTCCTCTTTACCCCTATCATCTTCATTTGGCAATTCAACATCCTCACCGGGTGGCTCTTCATGGTCTCCATCCTATGCGATGTATGGGATGTCCCATCGCAGGGCTATGTTGTGAAGCATGCAGCAGGCCATGGTGATTTGGCTCACCTTATTGTTTGAGTAGAGGAGGGCTCCACCAGTCTTATCCAGGCAGTGAAATCTGGCCTCTAGGAACCCAAATGCCTGCGCTACTGACCTAGTGTTTGTTCATGGGCGTTATTGAAGTCTACTTCCCCATGCGTTGTTGGATTCCTCAGCAGTGCCAACAACCATGGTCTGTTAGGATAAGCTGAGCCTCCTATATGGGAAAAAGAGCCAAAAAAGTATTTTTTTTGTAGATCATGAAACTTTAAATCAACCAAACAACATATATTGGAATACTGTTCTTACTAACAAGCCAGGTCCTCTTAGGTCCAAGTTGTGACATTGGAGGGGTATGCTTCTGTACAATAGTACAAAGGAATAATCGGTTGATCCGGGGAAATGCACACAGAGACTTGTGATGTACAAATTAGGCAAGCAGATAACTTGGACAATGATTGAATGGAAGTGCTTCCGATTCCGGTAGACATGTTCCCTTGCGTGTGGTGGTACTAAGGCAATATTTGTCCCATCAATTGCTCCAACCACATGTGATAGGCGACCCAAAGCATAAAAATCTCCCTTCACATTGGCCAAATCCTCATATTCTGGAAACTGGATAAAGCTGTTGATGTGTCTCATCATTGAAGAAAGAACTTCTTGTAGCACATCATTGAAAGTTGGTTGTGACATTCCACCAGATACTGCCAAAGTGCATTGGAATGATCACGAGGCCACAAAATGAAGTACTGCCATGAGTTTGACAATTAGATTAATAGATGTGGGATTTCTATTGTGAGGCAGAAGATCTTGTTCCAGCTGAAGACATAAATCCACTGTTTTTTGCCTATTCAATTTGAGATTTTTTTAGAATATCCCGTTCTTCCATGGTGGGAGGTCTGGAAATGGTTGGAACACCTGAGGTTGTCGTCTCGTCACTGAACCTGGGTTCATATGTCTGCATTAAAAACATTATCAACATTTTAAAACATTCACAAACTTTTTTTGATGAATAGCACAACTTTAATATTTTGTTAAATATTTAACACAACATGTAATATTGGTGTAAACAACACTGCGAAACTATCACATTTAAACATAATAACACACTACATATAAATGTTTATTATTAAATTAATTAGTAACATTAGCATATTGAATAGGTAAACAAACTATCCACCTTTTTTGAGTGGTGGTGACGCACTAAACATTGACAAACACACTATTTGACCATTTAAAATGACAGGCACCTGATCTCGCCATCAATCATTGGAGACCACTCCTATTCATAATATACCGAAAGGTCCCAGCAAACTGGAACTCAAGCGAAATCTGAGGAAGGTGACTAATGAGTCATTGGCTCCATTAATTTCCACTTTATTAATTTTAAGAGATGAGTACGTTGACTCCGCGGTACAGAGGTTTGAAGACGTCACCTCTGCAGCTGTGGATGAGCTTGCACCTCTCTCTTTCGCTATAGTGCTAGAAAAAAGGCCATCGGCTCCTTGGTATGTCGAGTCCCTAAGGCTATTAAGACAAGCCTGTAGAAAGCAGGAACGATGTTGGAGATCTAGCGGGAATATGCAGGATAGAGAGGATCACAAAACTCTTCTGAGGGAATACAGGACGGAGCTTATTAGAACTAAGCAAGAATATTTTTCAAACCTCACTGGGGCTCTTACCTCTCCGAAAGAGCTCTTTAATATCGTCGACTCTTTAATTACTCTGAAGACCCCTGAACTTGTTATTAATTCACAGCAGCTTTGTGACAACATAGCAGATTTTTTTCAGGACAAAATTTAGGGCATTGTCTCGGCTCTTGAGCTCCAAAGGATCCCTGCATCTTTGCCTGCTCTCTCTGTTCCTCAGATCCCTCCCCTTACTGGGCCGGTCGGTCCTATAAATTCGATCTCGTTGTCTAGCTTTCCTTCACTTTCCTTACAGGAATTAGAAGTTCTCTTGACCAAGACCAAATCCGGCTCACCTCTCGATCCCTGCCCTCTTCATCTCCTCAAACAATGTAAGGAAACTCTCCTGCCCCCGTTACTTCAGATTATGAACAAGGCCTTGAGTGAAGGCACTTTCCCTTCCCAATGGAAGAAAGCGGTCGTGAAGCCGCTCTTGAAGAAGCCGTCACTGGACCCAGAAGTGCTGAAAAATTTCCGCCCCATTTCGCTGCTCCCAGCCCCAGCAAAGATGCTGGAAATCCATCTACACCATCATCTTTCTTTCTTTCTGGATTCCGCTGGTCTTTTGGATCACTCGCAGCATGGTTTCCGGAAGGGTCATAGCACGGAATCCGCCCTGACCGTGGTGCTTGATAACATCCGCACCACGGTTACAAGGGCGGAAGTACGTTGCTGATCCTTCTGGATCTCACAGCTGCGTTTGACACCCTGTCTCCCCTCGTTTTAACATCTCGTCTGAGGGAGATAGGGGTGGAGGGGCACGCTTTAAGCCTGTTGGCCTCCTTCTTGGACCAGAGGGAACAGAGAGTGAAGCTGGGAGAGTTCCTATCTCCATCCCTGCCGCTGAATTGGGGGGTCCCACAGGGGTCGGCGTTAAGCCCGACCCTGTTTAACATCTATGTGACCCCCCTGGCCAGGCTCATTAGATTTTTTGGGATGGAGGTAGTGTCGTACGCCGATGACACGCAGATCTTGCTGTCTCTCGCCCAGCCTGTCAGCTCCTCTGCCTCTAAGTTCAGACTCTGCATGGAGGCAGTTGCCCTGTGGATGATCAACAATTCACTGCGGCTAAATGGCGAAAAGACGGAGATCCTTGTATTCCGCGAGAAGGAAGACATCTGGTCGACGGAATGGTGGCCCGAATCCTTGGGGACCTGTCCGGCCCCAACTCGTGCAGCACGAAATCTGGGGGTTATGATTGATCCCTCCCTTGATATGGCTCTTCAAGTAAGGCGGACTATTTCCACCTGCTGGGGCATCATTGCAATCTTGCGCAAAATCAAGTACTATCTGTCTGTGCAAGCTCGGAAACAAACTGTCGTAGCTCTGATAACATCTCGGCTCGATTATTGCAATGCTTTATATGCCGGAGCCAATAAAGGTCTGTTGCAAGGCCTTCAATCGGTGCAAAATGCAGCGGCGAAGTTCGTCCTGGACCTTCCGAGAAGGTCGTCAGCGACCGCCGCCAGGAAATCTTTGCACTGGCTTCCCATTGACGCCAGGATTTCATTTAAAGTGTTATGCCTGGTGAATGGTGCTTTAAACGGGAAAGAGACTGGAGGCGTAAAAGATCTCCTCCTCCCGTATTCTCCTGCTAGGAACCTTCGTTCCTCGGCGAAATTGCTCCTTACTGCGCCTCGAGTGCGAAGAGCTAAATGGGGAGGCAGAGCCTTCTCCAACCTGGCCCCAAGATGGTGGGACAATGTTCCCTTAGAGATCAGGATTTTACCCTCAATGCAATCTTTCAGAAAAGCTTTGAAAACATGGCTCTTTGGTAAAGCATACCCTTAGCTTTTGGTTCTGCCTTTTCTTTCTTTTTTGATCTCTTTGGTAGGCGCCTTGATGCCTTTGGGCAAAGTTGCGCGTTTATAAGTTTAATTTCATTCATTCATTCAAGACATTTGGAATTAGACGGGCACTGTAAAAGTTGACCACTTAGTGAGTGTGAAACTCCACGACGGACACAGCTATAGGCTAACGTGTGTGAAAGCAATATATGACAGCCAATGGATGTGTCCATCGCCATTGATGATCGCGTACATCGTGTACATGTACGCAGTGTTGCAAAAAAAGCTAATTTGCCTCCTAACAATGCAGTCAACAAGAACTCAACTTTTGCTGCCATTTCCGACTTCTGGGAGTCACGATGTCAAGCAAAGCATGTTGCCAGAGGAGTTGGAGTTTCTGGCAATGGAGGTCCTGTACAGGTAGCTCTATGACTCACCGGTGGAAAAGGTACATGTTTAAAATGTCTTTGTAAATCTGTCTGTTTGTTTTAAAAAAACACAGGCTAGAATAACCCATTGAGTTCCTGGGTGAAGTCTAGTGATTGAAGTGAAGTGCCATTTATTTTTTACAGGATATAGAACACTGATGGTATACATTTTTAACCACTTTCTAATTAGAGAAAACAACAACATTAGTATGCGTTGTGTGTTTTAAGTCCTGCATTTTATGTGGTGTGTTTTTTTAAATATATCCATGAAATTCATTTGAAATGTGGAAATTTCACATCATGTTAAATTAGAAAACCCATTATATTTTCTTTACAACTGTACATATATTTAATCTTGTACATACCAAATACAAATGATGTGTGGTTTGTGTGTAATCCCACAAAACACTCAGCCTAATTCAGGTGTCCCCAACCAGTCAACAACCTTGCGTTCTATTTTCAAATTGGCACAATAGCATGTATTCGTTTCAAAGTTAAGGGAAGGCTGTGATCATTTGACATCATGATCATCCGGCTGCAGATAGCAGGCCCTGACAATGAGCAGTACTCAGATTTGTGGAGAAGGCTGGGGCCGAGTCACAGAGATGAACATCCGAAGCACTGAGGTATTTGACTCTTAAAAAAAATCCTTGCCAACTCAAAATTGGAGCTGTGAACAAAATGAAGCTTCTGAATGCTTTTACGTGAAGAAAAATGGAATAGAGAGTTACCTGAATTATTGAGTTAACACTCCATATTTACTCACATTTCAAAGTGTTGCATTTACAAACAGTGGGCGGTAGACACTCTGCCATAAGTGTATGGGAAAAATACAGCCCTTTTTTTACATGAGAGAAATTTTAAGTGCAGAAAAATGTTCCTTAATATGAATTGTTTTACATTAATACAGACAAACCAGTCACAAAACAATTATTTTTTTGTCTTTCATATTTTTTTATCCATACAGATACATGTCAACACCCATCAGAAAAAAACATTTGGAAGGCCATTGCCAAGAAGGTGCAAACCCTGAGGGTCTACGAGCTGCGCAGCATTCAATGTCGAAAGAGTTGGGAGGACCTACGCCGTTGGACCAAGAATTCATCAGAAGTCCAGCTCGGCAAGTCCTCCCAATGTGGAAAGCATGCACGCCACACCCTCACCCCCAATGGCTTGCATACTAGCCGGGGTCTATCCGCAGCTTGATAGGCAGTTGAGAGTCCAGCAGCAGGATCAAGGGGGTAAGTTCCAGTTTAAGTTTACCATGTTAAATAACTACTTTTTGTTACAGCAACTAATTTTGCAATCAACATTAAGTTCGACACATGTCCAACTCACAATTAGAGTTCTTCAAGGTGCATGTTTTGCACAAGGTGTATGATGATGTGTCTTGTATATGAATTTACGGAAAGGATACCACCTGATTTCTAATCACTACCAAAGGACTGGTATCAGAAGTGCCTGGCTAAACAATAAATATAATCAAGTTGTTTGTTATAAAGGGCAGTTGTACCAAACAGGCCACTAGTATTTATTGTGTCAGGTGTGATGCTCCTTCACTATTGTGAATTATGTAAGGTTAGCCCTATTACAAGTGACATAGCATAAAAATGCAGTTACGATACAGTGGATGTTCCAAACCTCACATTGGTAAGTTGGTTTTATACACAAACAAGAGTGAGCAAGTGAGCCAAAATTACTAGTAACATCAAATTAAATGGCTACATTCTGATTCAAAACATATCCCAAATGTGTTTTGATTACAAAATTATATTTCATTCATGCTAAAAGTGACAGATTTGCTTGATGTCTTACTCCTTCACAAATGGGGTCTTTGCTGCAGGGCCCTCACACCCCGTCCCTCCATCTGTGCTGAGTGAGGAGGCTATAGACCTGGACACAGCATCTTTATAGGCCAGACTGCACTCCTGAATGCCATCAGGGGCCTTAGTTTCCTTGTGCAACAAATGCTAGCATACCTGGAAGGCATTCATAATAGTGCTATGTCTGGCCTGCAGAGATCATTTACAGGATTAGTCTCCGCACTGACTGCAGCTTCGCAAGCAGTCCAACCTTGTGCCCCAACTCAGGCCCCTTACCCATCCCAATTCCCATTTCCCAGCCCTGTTCCAAGCACACACACGCCTTTGCACCCACTCTCTTCAACAGACACAAGCAGCACACCCACACACAAACACAAACCCAACAAGAAACACAAGCATACACTGAAACAATATACAGGCACCATCCCCACCACAAACACCAGCACAGCCACAACCACCACAGCAACCACAGCGCACTCACAAGTACCACGCCCACAAATACCTCCATACCCACAACCACCACACTCACAACCACTCCCACCACAACCTACCATCACCTCCACACCCATAAGCACTACACCCAAAACCACCACCACATCCACAAGCACCACACCCACCACCCCACCCACAAGAAACATTACACTCGCAAGCACCACAAACACCTCAACAGCACACTCATCCAAATACACACCTGCATGCAAAACAACGCCCACCAAACACAAATGCACACACTCACGATCAACATACACCTGCCAAGAAACAAACACCCAAACGTACAACACATACACCAGTACTGCAACTACACAACTGACTTCATATTTTTAGTTACCATTATGGCAGAAAATACAACAGATTTTTTCAAATGTCCTTTTTGTTGAGTGCATACAATGGTTAAAATGTATATAATGGTCATTTGAATTTAGATGCAAGGATTCATCATGATAATGGACACTTGCACCAACAAATAGATGTTTTAATTTTAGTGTTAGTACAGGTGTGTTTATTTTAACTTGATAAGTGATGAGAATAAACCATAGGCATTACACCTTAAAAAGAATGTGATAATTGAAATTTGATGAAATACAGGAATTGCACTAGACAAGGGGAAATGTTACATGGATTAAAATATTAACTGATTCAAGTTTGGGACTGACATTTATTTTACTGGTATTTCAAAATCAAAAGTTGCACCTTGTCTAGTGCAATTTCTACATTGTTACATTTTACGTACCCCAATGATGTATAATGCATATGTTTTTAATTAGACAATTTATGCAATTTATTTAAACATATGTATATGGTCACTTTTAGATTTTTGGATTGATGTCCTTTTTTGTGTGTAAGTGTCCATTTTATGGAAGGTAGCATGCACCAAATTTAGAAATACAGTGTAATCATAAGGTGTATTTCTTTAAATTTCTTAAACATCAACATTACACACATATGCATTGCACATTGGTATGCTATTGCTTGTAAAAGAGATTTAAAAATGCACAAGTCCAGTGCAAATGTTAACAGAGAAGTCAAAAGGTAACAGGTAAAAGAGGAACTTACCTTCAATTGCGGCCACAATGGGGTTGATGTGCTACGTGGTCAGGCAGCAGAGGCAGGACTTGGAAGATTGATTCCATGGTGGAAAAGGAAGTGTGAGAGTGAGAAAAGGTGTGTTTCCGACTTATATCTCTTCCAATTCGTCAACTCAAGTGTGGAGGTTTCCCCGCTACTGTCACGTCGGTAGGAAGGCACATAATGACCGGCCCAGTGGACAAAGTCTCTGTACTCCCTACAACAACCGCTTTTGTCAATGGCACTGCCAACATGGGTGAACACAGCTGGCAGAGTCGGTGGCATCCTGACGGTCTTTCGTCCATGTACCCACTAGCATCTAAATAGAGCGGGCGGACAGCCTTGTAGGCGGATGGGAAATCCAATGGAAAAGCGATTGTGGAACCATTATCGCCAAGATCTAAGTCAGGCCCAGTGATTTGGCACAGTCTTGGAACATTCTTTAGCTGTTTGTAAAGACCTAGCTATCAATAGCATTGCTGGAATAGTTAAATTGTAGCATCCGGTGCAGATGCTAGACCCTCATGTGCTTCTAGGATTAGTCTTAACCTGTGATCTGAATTTGATATCACTCGATCCCCCACTCCAGGAAGATGAGCTAATGGAATGTTTGCGTGTTTAACAGGTAGCACCATTTTGTTGGAAAATCTTTCGGTAAGGGGGTGCAACTGTACGAAGCTGTGACAGCCTTCATAATGTCTCCATCTATTCTCGGACTAGAATTAGTCACTGCAGTGACTGCAGCAGTTTGCACTGTTGCTTCTGTGGCTTCATCAGCCAACAAATTCCCTGCAACATTGGTGGCTCAGTGTGTGAATAACATGACCTTGTGGCAAACTTGATTTAAGTTTAGTCACCTGGCCCCAGAGCTTTTTATGCTTGATCGTGTACCGTTTTGAATCTCTTACTCCATTCTGGCTTCAGTCATGTAAGTACTCATTGTAAGATTGCACACAATTATATGAATCGCATACTATAGTATGGGGAACTCATAAGCTGTGTTCTCAAGTGCCAAAATTAGAGCTTTCAGTTCAGCAAGCTGTGCAGTGTAATCACTAAGTGACTGTGTGAATGTTTTATTTGGTTGGAATCCTTCACTCCTCATGTTACCGCTGCACAAGCAGAAGATTATTGGTGTTTTGTCCCTACTGCAGGCTAGGCAGAACCATCAGTGTAGATTATAAAATCATACTGATCTAAAGGCATTATTTTACTGGGCAGAGTATATTTGTGCTCATATTGAAGGTATGCCTGTGTTTTGTAGTGTAGAGTCAAAAGCATAATCTACTTCTTTTGCTGTGAGTCAGTTGGCCTATTAAATCCATCTCGGAAGTAAAGCTTTCACGTTAGGAACCCTGGCCTTTGTAACAGCCTTTATGGCTGGAATCTGAGTCACTGCAATTATTCATTTTCCCTGAGTCAATGATCTTTCTTTCACTACAGCTGTCTGTACTGACGCAGTATTTTTTCAGTTGGTTCAAAAAGCATTTCTGCATTTGTGTATAGATGAGATATATTGGCAAATGGTACAGAGTCTCCTTCTCTGAATGTAACAGTAGTGTAACCTGATATCCCCACAATTGTTCAGATCACAAAATGTGTGGTGTTGACATGTGTGTGTAAGTGTTTTGAAGTTAGCATGTCAGCTTGTACTGAATGTAAAATATGTGTGTGTTCATATGCCCAATATGTGCTTGAAAAGTCTGGACGTATTAAGTCCTCAAATGGTTTTACCCGTTGTGCATAGTCTGGTATGTATGTTCTCCAAAAATTTAGGAAATCCAATATTGATGGGAGATTTTTCAATTTGTTTGGAGGTTGTAAAAGCACACACTTCTCTAAGAAATGTGTTGCAAGACTTTTGGCTTCACTTGACAACTCGTATCCCAAAAACAGGACACTGAGATAGGCAATCTTGGATTTTTTAAAGTAGAATTTGTAGCCCATGTGAGCAAATCAGAGAATTATGCAATGTACTCTAGCCAGTTGTGTTGTAAGTCATTACCTGTCAAGTATAGTTCATTGAGGGGGCGTGGCTACGCCATGCAGCAGAAATTGCCGCCTTCTAAAGAGGCTCCGCAGACCAGGCGGCATTATCCTGCAAAATCACGTTTTAGAATCGGACTCTGCCGGAGCTGACCCACTCAATGTGCGGTTGAAATAACCTGCTCCAATTCGGCAGGGTTTCAACGCTGGAGGCGACGCGGAACCATGGACATGATACGAGGCCTACTGAAACACGAACGGAGCGGCGCACCAACATAGCCACTGAGCTACGCAGTTAGGCAACTCGAACTCCAAGGTCGCTGAACTTGGGTACGACACTACCACTGTAGGCTAACCGCTGAAAATATAAGCGCTGTGCAGTCAGAGCTGAGTAGAGCTGAGTAGAGCATCCGGAGCTGCGTGAGCCCCAAAGATAACTGTTGGCGATATCGCAGCATATGTAATAACTGTGCCAAGCAGAAGGTGGAATTTGCCAGACTTCAGGGGAACCCCCGTAATTGTTTGTTCGACATAGCGGAGCTCCGCGCTTTGGAACCGAGTCCTCATCTATGCCACATCTCTGGGCCAGACGAAGAAGGAACCGTAGTGACGCACACTACTGGTGCAGACTGTCTACTCGAAGAGCTCCTGTAAGAGATGTCCTGCGGGGAGAGGCATCTGATCATCACAACGAGGTGCGGGAGGTGTGGGCTGGGGCTTGGGGTGGTGCAAGGCCATGAGTGCCCCTGCTGTAGTAGCCTGATCCCCCTGATAACATGTAGGCAGCTCAGGGGCCGGGGGTGTGTGTGTGCCTGCGCCACGGGAACCCTTTGTTCACACCGGGCCGCTGAGAGGCTGCGGAGCCTTGTGCTCCAAGGTGGATGTGTGGGCTGGTCAGACCTCTTGCTCCTCATTTGTGCCCCCCGCACAAATGTGCAAGGCGTGGGGGGCCTGAATTTGGGGTATGGATGCCGCTCACCTTGGGCCCAATCTGGAGTAGGTGGGTACCAGGCACTGGCTCTGACCCGCTGTTCAATATCGCCATAATATCCAATCCCTCGGCGCGACCTAACTCTGGACTGGGGTCCTAATAGAAGATCTATTGAGACAAGAGGAGGTGCTACATAAAAATAAGCATAGCACACCTCGCTGGGTGAGCGCTGTTGGGGTGTTGGAGCTCCAGGTTGAACCAGTGCAGCTTGAGCCTTGTTTTGCAGTCCTGCGCGATCAAGCACTGTGTTGCAATGGAAAAAGCAGACCCCAAACAGGCGAAATTACCATTCGAGAACAAACGCCTCACCCACTACAATGACACTGGCCCTGAACTGGAGGCGGCCCAGGGCTGTAAAGGTCCAGAGGATGATATCCGCACAATCTTGCTGGACGTGTGCTCCAGCATAAAAACAGTAGATAGCAAAATAGGCGCCCTCACTTCCAGCCTTGATGCTGTTAAAAAGTATGTCGATGTGCATGAGAACCACCTGGACGTATTGGAGAACAGGTTGTCGGACACTCAGGATGTGACAGCGGAAGCCCAAACCCAAATCCTAAAATGGAAAAAAATACTAGATGTGATTAAAGGTAAGAATGAGGACTTGGAGGCGCGCTCCAGGTGCAATAACCTATGCATTATTGGACTGCCAGAATCAATTGTCATTCCAAAAATGGAACCTTTTATAGATAACCTTTTGCATGAACTGTTTTATTCAGCTCTATCACAAGTTATGATAGTCAAAAGGGCGCACCATACCTTGGGCCCTAGACCTCGACCAGGAGCCAAGCCTGCCCAATTATTGCGCGCCTTCTGAACTACAGGGACAGAGATGCTATCCTCATAGCTACAAGGGACCAAAGCCCCATATCCCACCAGGGGAACTCCTTGTCCTTTTCCCCTGACTACACATCTATGGTTCAGGCAGCCCATATGGAATTTCTGCCTGCGAAGCGCATCCTGCAGTCAGCCTCCAATGAGTATGCTATGTTAAACCCAGCAAAGCTCAAAATCACATATGATGGGAAACCACAGTTCTTTACTGATGCTAAATCAGCTCTCAAGTATGCCAAACATATAGGAGCAAGAAAATTGCCCTTGCTACCCTCACAGCAAGCTGCTTTAGAACCTACTCTAAGTGATAATAACTAAGATGTAGCTTATCATTCTCATACTGTTATACGCAGGCTTGGTCGTCGATCTGTTAGCTGCCACATTGCAGTATGAGAACCTGTCTACCTTTATTGCAGTTGGAATACATAAGATTTTGAGGTGGGGCAGTTTTGTCCTTGGGTAGAGTTTGTACCATTAGTTAACGCCTGGTCACCCTGCCAACAGGCAGGTTAAAGCAGACGTCCCTAGCCCCCCGAGGGAGATCTCCCATGGGGTGTTGTTCTGTTCATTGGGTCAGTTGTGGGTGGGAGGGTGATTATGCATCACAACCTGATTGGGAGGTTGTTGTGGGTCAAGGGTGAGGGGAACATTACACACTCAGGTGCATGGGCCATAACTGTACGGCATATACAGGAAGAGAACTGCTGTTTTGATTTCTATTACAGGTTGCACAAGCTTTTACTTTTTACGAAATATAGAATATGGGAAATCGGCATGGCTGTACATTTTCTGCTGTTCTATTGTACATTTATTCTACGGGTGGGTACACATTGCTTATCTCTTGTCTACTAGAAATGACTGAGACTAAATTTCTCACTTGGGACATTCGTGGGCTAAACGACTTCAAGAAGGCTCGGCGGGTACACTCATATTTGAGCAGGTATCACAGAGGTGTGCTTCCTTCAGGAAACTCATCTATTCCTGCGGCTCTAACCCCAAGCTAAGGAATAGATACTGGGGGGAAATACACTTGGCACCCTTCTCTAACTACGCTAGCGGGGTCGTGATACTGATTAGACCTGGAACACAAAACATTAAGGGAAATCTAAGGGAAATTTTTAAAGACCTGCAAGGTGAGTTTCCCCTATATAACGTTCAAATAACACACAACACCTCGGGTCTAGTAAGGCAGGTGAAACATGAACAAGAAAGGGACAAGCAGAGATGAAAATATGTCAACAGGTTAAGACACTAGCCACCTCAGTAGGGAGGAGAAACTATCTTGCCAAAACCCATCATTCACAAGTTGTGAGGTATCATCATTTGGGTCTGGCCTCCTCTCGCTAGGGCACTCAGTCTTAGAAATAGACTGGGGTACCCTGAGCTGTTAGGAAGACTAGAGGATGGCTAATGACTCCACAGAGTACAGCATAGAACCCATAAGCATATATTCATGCTAGGTGAAGAGGATTTCTACAAAAATAAAGAAAAGTGCAGCGCTAAATGATAAGACAAAAGTGTGTTTAAAAATGACTAAAGGAGCTCCATCCCAATTTTATTATCAGAGTTCCCTTGTCATGGTTAAAAAGCAGTGTGTTAACACTAGACAATGTCAAGTGTTAAGCGATGAATTAGGTCGACATGTTTCTGCCCACACAAGGATCTAACAGTATCGGGGCATTCTTCAGGACCAAATAAGCAAGTAATATATAAAGCTGCTGCTGAATATCAAAAAGTAAGAAACAAACCAGTGATGAATGTCAAGTTAAACATTACATATACTCCACCGATAATATCCAACTAGGCAGTAGTGGAATAGAATACCGGTTACCTGAAAAGACAATATACATATATTAAAGTAGTGCTTGCCCCAATGCTCAAATTTCACCACACACACAGCCTCCATCTAATGACAAGGCTGGAATTAAACCAAGTATGGTTTCAACATAGTCCATATAGTGCATACAATACATACACTTACCCACAACAGTTGGGTGTCACCCTCACCTCTACCTGGTGACTACTCAGGGAAGGGGGCCTCGCTCTGTAACAAAAACGAAGTCCATGATACAATTAATCATGGCATATCTGTCTATCACATGATTCTTGGTGGTCATGTCTCTTACACTGTAACAATACACTCTCAATACAAACGTGAACCTCTCTGAATAAAAACCGACTATATTGAGTCGCGTGGAAAAGAAAGAAAGAATGGATGCAAAAATCATTGCGCTTCATTTGAATGGCACAATACTTGTTTTGCGATACTATTTAATTCAACTACGAGCATTTGTTATGGCACATTCTGGGGGCAATTCAATAAAGTTTCTTTAAAGATCAGCAGGAATGTGTGGAACGCATTGACTGACACTTGCCTTAACAACCATGCGCTAACCGGGGAACACTTTCCCCTACAGACATGCGCAGTAACGACATACGGCGTCTACCTGTTTTGCGACACTATTTAATTCAAGTGAGGAGAGGAGACCTTGCCTGCCGTGCTCTATGAGCATTTGTTACGGCACATTGTGGGGGCAATTCAATAAAGTTTCTTTAAAGATCAGCAGGAATGCGTGGAACGCATTGACTGACACTTGCCTTAACAACCATGCGCTAACCGGGGAACACTTTCCCCTACGGACATGCGCAGTAAGTAGTAACGACATACGGTGTCTACCTTGCAGGCAGTAGCGTAGAGTCCGCTTTAGGACCTCTACGCCCAGGATAAATGAACACGCCATGGCCACCGTCGGTACCTCCAGTCATTACTCAAAGACCGCCCCAGGGTACCGACGGAGAGGTAAGTCCTTTTTGACTCCTTCCGTATTTCCAATGCCTCATTTAAATGCCTGCCCGCATTCACTTTCTGCCGCGCTAGCGACGTGTTTACAAGTCTTCAGTGTAGCTACACTACACTGACGACTCTTTTAAATACCGAGTCGTTTGTTTACATGTCCTATTGGTCGCATTATCCTTTCCTTCATGATACTTCATGATATTGTCTGCCTGAACACGTTATAATAATAATTGAAGGCAAAGTCGTCCAACTTACCTGCCAATTAAATTCCATTACATGCCTTTTTAAAGAGTGACACGCTTTTGCAGTTTTATCCCCTAACGCACTATGCCTGTTTCAATGAGGATAACAATAGGTATCATTCTTTCTTTCCCACGCGACTCAATATAGTCGGTTTTTAATCAGAGAGGTTCACGTTTGTATTGAGAGTGCATTGTTACAGTGTAAGAGACATGACCACCAAGAATCATGTGATAGACAGATATGTCATGATTAATTGTATCATGGACTTCGTTTTTGTTACAGAGCAGGGCCCCCTTCCCTGAGTAGTCACCAGGTAGAGGTGAGGGTGACACCCAACTGTTGTGGGTAAGTGTATGTATTGTATGCACTATATGGACTATGTTGAAACCATACTTGGTTTAAATCCAGCCTTGTCATTAGATGGAGGCTGTGTGTGTGGTGAAATTTGAGCATTGGGGAAAGCACTACTTTAATATATGTATATTGTCTTTTCAGGTAACCGGTATTCTGTTCCACTACTGCCTAGTTGGATATTATCGGTGGAGTATATGTAAAGTTTAACTTGACATTTATCACTGGTTTGTTTCTCACTTTTTGATATTCAGCAGCAGCTTTATATATTACTTGCTTATTTTGTCCTGAAGAATGCCCCAATACTGTTAGATCCTTGTGTGGGCAGAAACATGTCGACCTAATTCATCGCTTAACACTTGACATTTTCTAGTGTTAACACACTGCTTTTTAACCATGACAAGGGCACGCTGATAATAAAATTGGGATGGAGCTCCTTTAGTCATTTTTAAACACACTTTTTTCTTATCATTTAGCACTGCACTTTTCTTTATTTTTGTAGAAAACCCTCTTCACCTAGCATGAATATATGCTTATTGGTTTCCATGCTGTACTCTGTGGAGTCATTAGCCATCCTCTAGTCTTCCTAACAGCTCAGGGTACCCCAGTCTATTTCTAAGACTGAGTGCCCTAGCGAGAGGAGGCCAGACCCAAATGATGATACCTCACAACTTGTGAATGATGGGTTTTGGCAAGATAGTTTCTCCTCCCTACTGAGGTGGCTAGTGTCTTAACCTGTTGACATATTTTCATCTCTGCTTGTCCCTTTCTTCGTGTTTCACCTGCCTTACTAGACCCGAGGTGTTGTGTGTTATTTGACTGATTAGACCTGGCCTGGGCTGGTCAACTACGCAGGTACAATTAGACCCTAAGGGTAGATACATTATTCTCATGGGCACCTTGATGACTACTAAAATAACGCTGGTGGCAATTTATGAATGTGGACGACCCACACTTTTTTCTCACTGTATGGGCCAAGTTGGCATCACTGTGGGGGCGACACAATTATTTGAGGTGGGGACTGAATGTTACTCAATAATATTTGTGACAGAGTGGGTGCTCCTCGTAATTCCCATCACAGGGCTACATCTCAATTAAACACTTTTATACTTGAACAAGATCTAACAGACATATGGCGTAGTAGAAACCCAACTAAGAGGGAAGGCACCTGCATCACCTCGTACCGCAATGCATGGTCAAGAATCGACTACTGGTTGATCTCATGTGATATTGCGTCATGGACCACACTCCACCTTGCACACAGACTATCGGACCACGCTCCGGTGCTGCTACACTGAAGGATACCAAAAACATCACCCCGCGCATTCAGTTGGCATCTACCACCCGATGTACTCTGTGATGCTGCATTCAGGGAAGAGATTAGAACTGATATGACACAATATTTCTCCATCAACTAAGGCTCTGTAGTCTCCGCGTTGACCCTGTGGGAGGCGTTTAAGGTCATGATTAGGGAGGGCGTGCATTTCCAAGCAATCAGGGGAGCTAAAGTCAATTCGTACCACCAAAACGAAACTAGAGCAAGAGATCAAAGTTGCTGAACAACTGTTCTTTCAATCAAGGGACCCAAGTCTCCTGGCCACCATTAGGGGGAAGATCACAGAATTCGAAGAAGAGGCAGACAGGGAAACTAGCTTCTTTGGGGCTCATACAAGGGCGCGTAGTTATGGTAAAGGCGATAGGCCTGGTAAAACGTTTGCTAATGCACTACAACAGCGCACTTCCCCTCTTTTTATAGCAGAGCTATTGAATGATGATGGAGACCTTAAAAGAGGCCAAGAGGACACACATACATTTCTCATTAAATATTATGCTTCACTGTACACGGCAACGCAGGAGGCCCCCTACCCAGACCTCATACAGTGAGTATCTAGATGTGCCGTCCTCGATAGAGGACATCATACAAGTTATTAGTAGCCTGCCTGGCGAGAAAGCGCCGGGCCTAGATGGCCTAACCACCATATTTTATAAGACCTATGTCCAGGAGCTGGTGCCTAGGCTGTTGGATGTATATCAGGAGTCACTTCAGAAAGGGATCCTTCCACCGACTACGAGCGAAGCTGCTATTATCTCTCTTTTAAAACCTGAAAAGGCTGTCAATCTATGCAAATGATATAGACCCCTTTCGCTAATTAATGTGGACGTAAAGATTATTGCTAAACTCATAGCTAATAGACTTCAGCCACTACTACCGCTTATAGCCAGACCGTATCAATCAGGATTCATCCCGGGTAGGTAGACAGCCCACAATTTGCGCACGTTTTTTGCCACACTACACCAGATTGATCTGCATTTGCCCTCCGCTTCAGTTTTTCTCGATGAAACAAAGGCTTTTAACTCTCTAGAGTAGACTTTATGGTTTACTTTCCTGCCCAGATTGGACTTAAGCCCCAACTTTGTTCAATTAATAAGTCTGCTATAGACTAAACCCAAAGCCAGGCTGCAAGCCAATAACCTAACCTCAGAACCATACTACATAACTCACGGAACTAGACAAGGCTGCCTGCTTTCACCGCTGCTGTTCGCGGTGGCAATGAAACCCCTGGCGGCCAGGATTCGCCAACAACATTGCATGTGAGGCCTGGGATTTACGGATAGGAATCTTGCCATATCAATGTATGCAGACCACATAACATTATACATCCGTAGACCAGACGAAAACCTTAACCCTGTTTTGAAAGAAGCTCTCCGCTTTGGTTGAATGTCTGGCATACAGATCAATTGGTCTAAATCTTCCATTTTGCCTTTGACAAATGCCCTGCTGGAAACTACCTTGGAATTGCCACTTAAGTGGGCGGATGGAGCGGTCAAATACCTAGGGGTCTGGTTCAGCAGAAACTTACAGGAAATTTGGCGGATGAATTTCGGTAAACTGATATTGGTTAGAGGGCAAATCAAAATTCTGGGCAGCTTTGCCTCAGTCACTTGCTGGCAGAATCGCTATCACCAAAATGAAAGTTCTTCCTAAATGTCTATAGTTATTTGTTAATATTCCCATTCCCTTAACTAAGGCCTTTTTTAATTATCTGGGCTTGTGCATAATTGCCCTAGTTTGGGAAGGCAAACAGCCTAGAGTAAGCTGGAAATTACTGACAAGCCCGCTGTCCGGGGGTGGATTGGGTGCGTCTGACTTCGAACTTTACCCACTGTGTGCACAGGCCCAATTTCTTAACTTTTGGATATACCCCATCCTATTCCAACCACACTTGGCGATTGAAACATATATAGCTGACCCTGCCCCTTTGCAAGGAGCCATCTATAAACCATACCACAGAGCGATGAATAAAATAAATAAAGTTGAGACTCTTCGATGGGCCTGGGAATGATTAAGGAAAAGAGTGATGCTGCCATAGTTATACGAGCCATTCACTCCGATTGCACACCCCCTCATTTCCCCTTCCTTAATAAGGGATCGATGTCACAAGCGCGAGACACAGTTGTCGTTGCGATGGGGGACCTCTACCCGCGGGACACGTTTTTAGAGCAGCCACAACCACAGGAAGAGGCTCCGGTGCCACTCCGCAATTTATTTTTATATTTTCAGCTCCGTGCTCCCTGTAGGGCACTGAATCCAGTTTTTCCAGCCCCCTAGATGTGATGAAACCATTAGAACACCTATTAGCTATTCTGCTGCTCACATCTGAGATACCTATCCTAAACTATAAGCTACGATTGATTCATTTTAAATGTATTCACTGGTTATATGGCACTCCTCTCCTATTGCGCAAACTGGGGTTACATCCAGATTCGTGCTGCTGGAAGTGCAGACGAGTAGCAGCTGCTTTTCTGCATGTTGCATGGAGCTGCCACTCCATTGCCGAATTTTGGAATGAGGTACATGACATTATTCAGGCAGTTGCAGGTGTGCAGTTGAAACCTACTCCACTGGTGGCCTTGCTGGGGTATGTGGGGGAAATCCCACCCAAGAAAAGACTCTTGGTGGCCATGATGTTATTACTCGCAAAGTGCAGAATAGCCATGCGGTGGGGTGCCCAGGAGATCTCCCGGGTGGCCGAATGGGTGAGGGATGTGGCTTACTGTCAGGAGCAGCAGGCAGCATTCTGGGACCTAATGCCGACGGCATCTCGCCCAAGGGATATCTGGGAACCGTTAACCACATGGCTACGGGGTCAAAACACAGATCTTCCAGATGCTGCTGGCCCAACTTAGGTCACTTCCCAGTCCATGTTGCTTTATTAACCCCTCTACAGCTTGGCCGTTTGTGGGTGTGCTCCCAGCGCTCAGGCGACGTCCGGGTTTGGGCTTGGGGCCAGGGTCACGCAGTGCATGATCTCCCCCTCTTGAATATACTGGCCTATGACTTTTTGTCTCTACGACCTATAACTAACACTGATATTTTACAGTCAATAAATCTATGATAGTTATTACCATGTGATGTATAGATGCACCGGTTAAGTAGTTGGTGGGATAATCTGTAACAAAGCAATGTACCTGAAAATCTTTAATGTTGATATTCCATTCTTCTATGATAATACTGTTTGAAGTTAAGCTGAACAGTGCTCAAATGTGCAAGCATTTATGTTATATGTATGCCTGAATAAGACAATAAAAAAAGAAAAAAATTCAAGTATAGTTCACCAACATAGAACAATGCTTAGCCAACAAAATCTTGTAACAGTTCTGCTACACTAGCTGAAAACAGTCCAGGGTTATTCTCTTACCCTTTGGGCAATTGACAGAATTGCTTTTGAGAGTCAAATACGCTAAATGCAGGCAGATGCCTGCTCTCAGATGCTATGTTTTGGCCGGAAAACCCTTTTGGATGTCTAATGTGGTTTTATACTTATTGTGTACTATATTGTTTATTAGAGCTGTACTGTGCACATTCTGTACAGAAAATGTGTGTGTAGTACTGTTCAATTGTCTGTAGTTCTAGACAAAATGATATGAATGGTCTTCTTTCATTACTAAAAACATAGGATTATTGATTGGTGAGATCTATTACAACCTGATATTCAAGTTGTGTGAGCATCTCTCCAACTTGCATTTTGGCCTCATGTTTAATGGGGTATAATGGTATAGTGGTTGTGGGCTGGACTTCACGGGTATGATGTGGTAAGGGAAGGGGGACGTGTCTAGGCACGCAATGGCGGCGGTCGCACTCGGGTAGAGCTCAGAGCCGAGCTCCCCTTCCCTGGGCCGATTCTCCGCTAGTTCTTCTTGCAGCTGCCTGAAACTACGAGTGGACCGTTGCAGAGACGACATCGACCCGCTGGCCGATTTTTGAACTGAAGAACCGATCATGTCCGCACCGGACCTTCCGGAAGACCTCCTGCGGGACTCCTTGCTGCTCGGCCGGCCGAGGTGACTATGAGAGGCTGTGGCTTGGAACTGACAACCGGGCCTGCGCATGCGGCCTACGAACTAACAAGCGCGGCCTCCCTGCCTGCCGGAAACGGTAATCTGGGAGCCCTTTTGCCGCTCCGATCCAAGAACAGCCACACTTCTGAGAAACTGCAGGGGAACCGAGCCTGAGGGGAACGGAGACCTAACCCGCTGTCTGCCTGTTACACCGGTGAGGGCCCGAACCACGAGCGCTACCACCCGGCTGCTGAGTGCCGTGGTCGGAGGCACTGCGACCGCCTGAGGAACTACCATCAGCGCCTCAGCGAGGCTGAGACGTCAGAAGAGAGGGCCCCCCCTCCGGGACTTACCAAGCAGTCGCGGATGCGCGACGGGCCTCTCTTCACCCGTGGGCGATATCGCTGTGAGCAGAAAGCCCTGCTGGGAGCCTGAATTGGGCGCCAAGGCCCACACAGAGAAGACACCGGAAGCCTACTAGAGCCATAACCCTGAAGTAAGGCGCGCACTTGTGGCACCCAGCTGGCGGAAACGCTACCTGACCCCGGTCACCACGAGCCCCCCCTGAGCCCTTTACGATCGGCTGACCTGGGGAAGTCTGGCGAGAGGCGCCCTGCTGCACCTCCGACGGAGGATCGGAACCGTTGGAGACGCGCGGGACACTGGGAGGAGGCCTTGGAGCTGGCGGGGGAGAGAGGGCCCCGTGTGAACTAAGCAACCCTGTGACGCCGTTTCCAATACCGGAGGGCACCTGGCCCCCTGCGGCTAACCGTGGAGCCGTAATGCTGTAATCGCGGATCCCCGGGTCCACCGGGGACCCCCCACGGACCTCCCGTCTGCCACAGATGCCCTAAAATTATTGTGGCCGCAGGCGGAGGTGAAGACTGGCACCTGCTGAATCGCGCAGACGCACTTGCCTGCTCCGAGGACCACCATCGCCGACACACGCGACAACACCCTGCTAGCTACGTTGGAGCCGTCACGCACCCTAATTCCCCTCAGATCTTGGGAACCACCAAGCCTCTTCAAGACAACGAACTAAGGAGCACCTCACTGCCAGGGCCTCCTGTGAACTCCACCGGGCTGATAGGCACGTAGCTCTGGCCATGTCCGGAGGGGTAAGGACGTGCACCGGAACTGGAGGTGCCCCACCGAAAGGGAAGACTGATAAGACACAGAGGAAGATGGATGCCGACCAGTTGACCACGAGACTGGATAGCGTGCTCGCTGCCATGGAACGCCTGGAAGAGTCGCTCCAGTCGACCAGAACTTTATTTGAGACTAAAATAGACAGCGTCGCCATAGACCTCACCCACCTAAGGGACGATCACAAAAAACTGGCAAATCGCACCAAGGCCCTGGAAGGGACAGTGGCGGACCTTGATCCCCGAGTTAGCCAGACGGATAAACAAGTGCAGGACCTTCTGAACAGGGTCGAGTTTTTGGAAGACCGTGCCGAGGATACGGAAGGACGGGCACGGCGGAACAACATCAGACTTGTGGGAATTCCGGAAAAATGGGAGGGCAACAATCCAGCCCACCACGTAGAGGACTGGTTGAGGACCATACTGCCGGAAGACACGCTTTCGCCCTACTTCGTGGTGGAACGGGCGCACCAAGTACCCACGAGGCCACTTCCCACGGGCTCCAACCCGAGACCACTGCTCCTCCGGATACTGAATTATCGTGACCGTGATTCTGTCCTGTGGGAAGCTAGAAGGCTCGGAGAAATTCGCATAGACAATGCCACAGTGATGTTCTTCCCGGATTACACTATCCAAGTGCAGCGTCAAAGACATTCCTTCCTAGAGGTAAAACGACGGCTTTGCACAGCAGGTCTCAAGTATTCCCTCCTCTTCCCTGCAAAGCTGAGAGTGGTGGCACAGGATAAAGCTTATTTCTTTACTAACCCTGAAGAAGTAAACGCTTGGCTTGATGCTGGCACTGACATGGCACCCAGACAAACACAGGGCTACGAGGCGAGACCACGGGCACGTGGACCGAGAAGTCGCCGTAGGAACAGAGAACATCAGACTCGTCGCCCAGAGGAAGCGGCACGTCACTCCCCGCCGGCAGACCAAATTATCCAGGAGCAGCGGGACGAACTCCGCAGGGTCTCTGAGCTTAGCAGCTCCCCGACATTGGACGCCGCACCGGGCACCAGCCCTCGGATAGTTCCAAGCGATGATGAAGCCATCTATGGTATACCGGACTCTCAGCTTTCTGTAGACCTGCCAGATATCACACCACAGACAGCTGACCTGCTTAACTGAGATCACACGAGGAGCCCTGGCAGAACCTGCAGGAATGAATGAGACGCTAATAGGGGCCGGATGGGCGCTGCTGTGCTGTTGGAGCTCGGTGACACCGGGAGTGACTTCCTTGCCTCTTGGACGGACGGCGGGGATGGGACGCAGTGAGTATTGCTCCAGTCACCTGAACACAGACATGGTGCTGTAATGGGAGGGCCTCCCTGTACCCCCGCCCCCTGCCCGCCGGCCTTTGCCCAAAGGAGACTGAACATGTTTATGGCCTGGGGTGTACGGTCTATTTCACTTTATCCCAAAATGGCTGGCTGGACCTGGATCCCTGCGCCGCAGGCTAAGCCAAAATTCCGCACACTGACTCTGGCTGCAGGACGCATATACCATATGGCCCAGGGAGGGATAGTGATTTCCCTCTTTCTCCAGGTTGCTATACTGCTGAGACTGTGCCTAGCACGTAACACCCCCTAAACTTGAACGGTTGTCCCTCTCGATCGAGAGTATGGACGGTGGCACGTTTCGCTACTGCCCTTTTAGCATTCATATATGGTTCACCCCCCTTTGGTTAACTTTGTTATTTACTTATTACCCCTTTTGTGAATTCCTGGGTTGTGATACTTGTGTCAGTGGAAATAGCTGTGGACGTGCTTGGTGGAGGGATGTGACGGACCCGGGGTCAACTAATGTATATGGAGAAGAGGGGAGACTGCCTAAACTGATATTATGTCAGCGATAAAAATCTGTACCTGGAACATCAGAGGCATGCACACGCCATCACGCCGCTATCAAATATTCTCATACCTCAAAAGACACCAGATCCAAATTGCACTTTTGCAGGAAACACATTTGAACAAGGCGGAAGCAATAGCGCTGCGCCGCCGATGGAGGGGGCAACAGTATGCTACAGAGTACTCCTCATATGCCCGTGGAGCGCTACTGTGGGTAAGACCGGGCACTCCCTTTGCGATGACGCATTCCCACGCTGACCCGGAGGGCAGATATGTGCTTGTGCACGGCCGTCTTGATGGGCAACCCGTGGTTCTAGCATCCATCTACTCTCCCAATACAGATATGGGGGGCTTTCTTGCACACCTCTCAGAGAAACTGACGCCCTGGCATGGAGTCCCCTGGATACTCGGGGGTGATTACAATAGTACACTGGACACAACACTAGACCGTTCCACGCCACCCCGACCTGATGCACCGTCTTGTGGAACAATGAGGGCACTTATTCAGTGGGCAGCACAATGGGACCTCCAAGATGCCTGGCGTACCCGCAATCCCAACACTAGGGTGTACTCCTACTATTCTGGGGCACACGCTTTACATGTACGTCTGGACAGATACATGGTATCATCGGAACTGCTGCCCCTCATCACGGACACACAATACCTTGGCCGAACACATTCAGACCATAATCCACATACACTAGACATAGCATGGGAACGCCCGCACCCGCCCATTCCTACTTGGCGATTACAGCCCGCCCTATTACTAGATGCCCCCTTCCGAGATTCCCTACAAGCTTGCGTAGCGCAATACTTCGCAGATTATTCAGGCACGGCGTCCTCCCCCGCAGATCGAATGGGACGCCTTCAAGGTCGTGATTAGGGGGCACTGTCTGGGCACACAGGGGAATATGCAGAAAAAACTGGAAGCAGACCTGCGCTGGGTAGAGGCAGACCTACTCTGCCGGGAGCAGGAAGCGGTGGCAGGAACTGATGAGCAGCTGCTTGCGGCCCGTGAGGAACACATGAAACTGTTGGAACGGCTATGTCACCTTAACTACGCAGCCCACTCGGCGCGTGTACATCACCATAGCGACAAACCCAGGAAACTATTGGCCTGGCTTGTCAGACAGGAAGGCCGCACTACGCCAGTGTCTGCCATTCATACGGCTGGGGAAGGGGTGGTGTACACTCATAGCAAAATGCATCAAGCTTTCGTGCAACACTACCAGGCCCTATACCGGTCACAGCTGAGAGCCACAACTGAGACTCTCACAGATTATCTCACAGACTTGCAGCTGCCATACCTCACAACTGCGCAGCAGGGAGACCTGGAGGCGCCGTTCACGCCGGAGCAAATACGCAAAGCTATTTTTGCTCTTTCCAACGGCAAATCGCCTGGCCCGGATGGGCTGCCCGCCGAATTTTTCAAAGCATGCTCAGAAATCTTAATCCCGGATTTACTTAAAGTGTACACTGCTGCAATAGATGACTCGGTCGCTCCCTGCCACACTCAATGAAGCCACTCTTGTCTCGCTCCTGAAACCCGGCAGGGATGAAATGCACATGGGCTCATACAGACCTTTACCCCTGTTAAACACTGATTATAAAATCTTCACCTCTCTATTAGCCCGGCGCCTAGCCGCCGTAGTCTCGACCCTGGTCCATAGTGATCAGAATGGCTTTGTTCCTGTTCTAAGGACACCCCCGCTCCGCACGGCCCCCAGCTGTGTGTGTGCCCCTCGCTGCTGCTCGCAGCCTCGTTGTGCCGTCTGCCTGCCTCCCTAGCTGCCTGCCTCACTGTACCTTTCCCCAGTTGTTTCGCCATATTTTTGTCTCAAGTTGTTGTATTTTGTGCCTAAATTGTTAATAGTGGTTGTATTTAGTGTTTTTTCCCCATGTGCCTGCCCACCCCGCTCCCCACTTCCCGCCGCCGTTCACGCGGCCACGCCCCCTTTTGTTCCGTGTCCTCCCCGCTCCCGCCTCCCATCTGCTCCTCCCTCCCACTTGTCCTTAAATGGCGACCGCGCGGCGCAGGTGAGTGTGACCTGTTCTGAGGACACCCCGCGCTGCACGGCCCCCAGCTGTGTGTGTGCCCCTCGCTGCTGCTCGCAGCCTCGTTGTGCCGTCTGCCTGCCTCCCTAGCTGCCTGCCTCACTGTACCTTTCCCCAGCTGTTTCGCCGTATTTTCGTCTCAAGTTGTTGTATTTTGTGCCTAAATTGTTAATAGTGGTTGTATTTAGTGTTTTTTCCCCTTGTGCCTGCCCGCCCCGCTCCCCGCTGCCGTTCACGCAGCCACGCCCCCTTTTGTTCCGTGTCCTCCCCGCTCCCGCCTCCCAGCTGCTCCTCCCCCCCACTTAGACTTAAATGGCGACCGCACGGACGCGCAGCGGTCACACGCAGCGGGCGCCTGGACCGCGCCCAGCGCCAGGACCACTGGCCCCCGCCGACGCCAGACAACACGACAGACCGACGACGCCGCCACCCTCAACGCACTCAACGCCGGCCAAACACCCGCCTGCTGCCGAGCCACCCCGAAACGCACCCACGGACCCTTCACCTGCCAAGCCTGCAAGTTCACCTGCCTCCGGACCTGCACCACTCCCGCCAAGCCGAGCACCCGCGGTAACCACCTTAAGTGCATCCTGCTCAACACCCGCTCCGTCCACAGACACGCCGTCGAACTCTGGAACCTGCTTGATACCACATCGCCAGACGTCGCCTTCCTCACGGAAACCTGGATGAACGCCTCCTCAGCGCCCGACATCGCCATCGCCATCCCTGACGGATACAAGATAATCCGGAGGGACCGCGTGAACCAGACTGGAGGAGGCATCGCCATCGTACACAAGAACACCATCCGCATCACGACCGACTCCAGCGACACCTTCCCCACCGCCGAGCACCTCCACTTCCAGATACACACGGACCCCAAGACAACCCTCAGAGGCACCCTTGTTTACAGACCCCCGGGACCACGCACACAATTCAGCGAAGACATCACGGACTTCATCAGCCTGCACGCCCTCCCCTCCGCGGACTACATCCTCCTAGGGGACCTCAACTTCCACCTGGAGAACAACAAGGACCGCAACACCACCGCCCTGCTGGACAACCTCGCAAACCTCGGACTCAAGCAACTAGTCAACACCCCCACTCACTACCCAGGCCACACGCTTGATCCCGTCTTCTCATCCAGCAAGCACATCACCTTCAGCCACTCTACCGGACTTCACTGAACCGACCACAGCCGAGTCCACTTCAGCTTCAGAAGAACAACGACCCACCACCACCCGCAACAGGTTCCTCACAGGAGCTGGAGCAAGATCACCGCCGAGCAGCTCACCACCTCCCTCAGCCAGAACCCGCCCGCAAGCACAACGGACCCCAACGAAGTAGCCCGCAACTTCACACAGTGGCTGAACGCCTGCGCAGACGACCTCGCGCCACTGAAGAACCCTCCCAGCAGACTCAGAAGCAAGAAAGCCACCTGGTTCACCGACGAACTCAAGGACTCCAAGAAGAACTGCCTCACCCTCGAGAAAGCCTGGCTCCTCAACCAGACCACAGACAACATGACCACCCTCAAACAAGCCACCCGCAAGCACCACCAGCTCATCCGCACTACCAAGAAGAAAACACTGAAGGAACGACTGTACAACAACGCCCACGACAGCAAGGAACTCTTCAGCATCGTCAAGGAGTTCTCCAACCCCAGCACCGGCAACAACGACATCACTCCTTCTCAAGAACTCTGCGACTCTCTTGCCTTGTTCTTCCACCGCAAGATCGCCGACATCCACAACAGCTTCGGCGCACCAGCCACGCTCCCCTCCATCGAACCAACGCCCCCCACCGCCACCCTCCGCACCTGGACCATGGTGACCACCGAAGACACAGCCCGCACGTTGAACACCATCCACTCCGGATCTCCAACCGACCCCTGCCCCCACCACGTCTTCAACAAGGCCGACTCCATCATCGCACCCCAACTGCGGGACATCATCAACATCTCCTTCAACACCGCCACCTTCCCGGAGAGCTGGAAGCACGCCGAGCTCAGCGCCCTACTGAAGAAACCAACAGCGGACCCCACCGACCTCAAGAACTTTCGCCCCATCTCGCTCCTCCCTTTTCCTGCCAAAGTCATCGAGAAGACCGTCAACAGACAGCTGGCCTCCTTCCTCGAGACGAACGGATCCCTTGACCCCTCGCAGTCCGGTTTCCAAGCCAACCACAGCACCAAGACCGCCCTCATCGCAGCCACCGACGACATCAGAACCCTGCTCGACAACGGGGAAACAGCGGCCCTCATCCTCCTGGATCTCTCCGCAGCGTTTGACACTGTCTGCCACTGCACCCTAGTCCAACGCCTCAGCAACACAGGTGTCCAAGAGAAGGCTCTGGAATGGATCATCTCGTTCCTCGCCGGAAAAACACAGAGAGTCCGCCTCCCCTCGTTTCGATCCGAGGCCACCGGAGTCATCTGCGGCGTACCGCAAGGATCATCACTCAGCCCCACCCTCTTCAACGTCTACATGAGACCCCTTGCAGCCATTGCACGCCAACACAACCTCAACATCATCTCCTACGCCGACGACACCCAACTGATCCTCTCCCTCACCAGTGACCCTGCCAACGCCAGAACTAGCCTACACGAAGGGATGAAAGACGTCGCCGAGTGGATGAAGAACAGCCGCCTGAAACTGAACTCAGGCAAGACGGAAGTCCTCATCCTAGGACCATCGCCCTCCGCCTGGGACGACACCTGGTGGCCCCCGGCCCTAGGCAGTGCACCCAAGCCAACAGACCACGCAACCTGGGATTCATCCTGGACTCCTCCCTCTCGATGACCAGACAAGTGAACGCCGTCTCCTCATCATGCTTCAACACCCTACGCACGCTCCGGAAGATCTTCCGATGGATCCCGACCGAAAACCAGGAAGACGGTCACCCAGGCACTCGTCAAGAGCCGACTGGACTACGGAAACACCCTCTACGCCGGAACCACAGCCAAGCTACAGAAACGACTCCAACGCAACCAGAACGCCTCCGCCCGACTCATCCTGGACATCCCCCGACGCAGCCACATCTTCAGACACCCGAGGGACCTGCACTGGCTCCCCGTCAGCAAGAGAATCACGTTCAGACTCCTCACCCACGCACACAAGCCCCTCCACGACCTGGGCCCCAAGTACCTCAACGACCGCCTGACATTCTACACGCCCACCCGCCAGCTACGGTCGACAAGCCTCGCCCTCGCCGCCGTACCACGCATCCGAAGAGCCACCGCCGGAGGAAGATCCTTCTCCTACCTGGCAGCCAAGACGTGGAACTCCCTCCCCACCCACCTCCGGCTGACCCAGGACCATCTCGCCTTCAGGAGACAACTCAAGACCTGGCTGTTCGAGCAATAGCAGACCCCCCTTCCCCTAAGCGCCTTGTGACCCTCCGGGTGAGTAGTGCGCTATACAAATGCCATGATTGATTGTACCTGCGCGAAGCACCTCACACAACATCCGCCGCCTCTTCCAGATACAGGAAACTGCCACACTGCACTGGCCGAGATCAGGGTGCCTGGTACTGGACCTTGAGAAAGCCTTTGATTCTGTAGAATGGCCCTACCTCAAGGCAGTGCTAGAAAAATTCAACCTAGGTGACGCATATGTCGACATGGTTGGGTTGCTCTACCAGAGACCCAGTGTGAGAGTGAGAACAGGCGGATTGCTTTCGGAAAAGGGGAGGTGCGCAGAGGAACTAGACAAGGTTGCCCCCTGTCGCCACTACTCTTCTCCCTGGCCATAGAGCCCCTTGCGGCGATACTGCGAACGCGAGGAGCGGGATGGGGGATCCCAATGGCTGATGGCATACATGTGGTCTCGCTTTATGCAGACTACCTGCTTCTGTATGTGCATGACCTCGCCTGCGTGCCGTGTTTATTGTCGGAAATATTCCGGACGTTTGAGGAGGTGTCGGGTCTTAAGGTCAATTGGGCCAAGTCCGGAGTGTACTCGTTTAGTCCTGACACACAAGAGTGCGATGTTCGCCTCGGGGGTGTTGGGCTCACTTGGTATCCCACTACATTCAAATACCTCGGAATGCACATCTATAGAGACCCGCCAGACATAATGGAGGGTAACCTGTTGCGTGCTATTTCCTCTTTTCGTGCACAAATGGCCTTCTGGAAGACAGTACCCCTAAATGTGCCCAGCCGGATAGCGCTATCCAAAATGATAGTGTTGCTGAGACTGTTATACCACTTCGCCAACATCCCGCTGTATGTCCCTGCCCGGGTGTTCCGCGACCTAGAATATATGATTCGCAACCTGATCTGGAACGCTGGGCGCCCTCAAGTTGCTTTGGCAAAACTCTACTCGCCCACTGAAGCAGGGGGGTTGGCAGTCCCCAATTTAGAACTGTATTATCTTGCGGCACAGCTGCAATGGGTGACACAATGGCTGAGTGGCACAAACCTGGATGATACCGCCACTGACGCCACTATATGGACCCATGCGCAAATATGCACTCTGTTCCACCCTCTGACCAAGGGACCCCGCCCGTTACCATTACATTTAGCAGTGGCTCGCAAATGCTTCCTACGCAGCCTGAAATTGACCCGAGAAGTCAAACCTTATGCTCCCGCGCTCCCCCTGCTGGGTAGCCCCAGGAGGGGTGGAATGGTGACATCGCACATGCTAGAGAGTTGGATTACGGCTGGGGTGGAAACCGCGGCGACCTCTATGCAGATGGAACTATACTCCCTTTTGTAGATCTGATGGAGAGCACAGGCTTGCCAGCCAGGCAATTCCTTCTCCATGCGCTCATGCTGCGCGCGTACTCAGAGTCCTGGGGTGATATACGCGAGGAACTGCCGATACACCACCTTGTGCAATACCTGCATGTCATGGGTAATGGCTCCCATATCATACATTGGCTGGTGCAGGCCCTCCTCATGCATACGCAGCGATTCACGCAACCACTACGAGATAAGTGGGGGGCCCCCCGAGGGAGGGAATGGACAGACAAGGAATGGACAATGGTGTTAGCTAGCCCCGTGAATATTCCACACAACTCCCGTTTCAAAATAATACAGTTTTATATATTACATATTACATCAGGCATATTTGTCGCCAGATAAGATTAATAGGTATTTTACGATCACTACCGCTAGCTGCCCCAGATGTGACCTGATAGGCGCGGACATTTTACACATGCTCTGGCATTGCCCTACTCTTGCCAAGTGCTGGAACGAAGTGACATCCCTTTTGACGCACAGCGCTGGCACAGGCCTGCCCCACACATGGGAGGCCTGCATTCTGGGGCTATACAAGAGGACTAAATTGAATAAAGTACCGGCCAGGTTCTGGGACCTGGGACTTATTGCTGCCAAGCGAATGCTCACTAAACACTGGAAAAAGAAGGAACATCCGCTCACTAACTACTGGTACATTTCCTTTCTTAACTGGGCTAGGGCTGAAAGCATCACATTACATCGAGAAGAAACAGCGGGCTTGAGGAAATTCCCAATTGCACAACTCTGGGATGACACCTTGGGTTCCCTCCGGCGGGAGGGCGCGACTAGGAGGCTCACTTAGATGCGGATGCACTAGAAGAGACACATGTTGAGGTGATACGATGCCACCACGGGATCAGACTGTATTATCCCCCTGACACCTGCAAGACTTGGGAACTGACGATGTGGCGCCTTCAGGTTGAAGGGGGCTTGGCCTCCCCTGCTCCATCAAGCACTGATTGTAACACACCTCTGCCACACTGGCCACGGGTCCGGGCACCCACCCACACGACTGTCCACTGATACACGACATGGCACAATACCCCCCTGACACACCCCACAACCCCACTTCCCCTATATTCCCCCCCTTGTTCTTCTGCATAAACTTTTTTTCTTTTTCTTCCTTCCTCGTCTCACTCGGGGAACGTTTAGCACTCAAAACATCCGTATTCTTATTTTCATGGTTGATTGCCCTTTTGGGCCCTTTGTCCCCCGATTGGAACTAGTTTGGGAATTAATATGGCAGGTTCAACTGCCATGCATGTTAAGATATTCACTGTATTGATTGGGAGGTCTAGACACACCCATTACGCGATATCCCTGACCATACGATACACCTAATGATACCACACACTGTCAGCCAGACATGAGGTGGATACACACAAGAGTCACACACCCATGTCGCCTCCTATAGGATGCCAACACACAACATCCTGAGAATACATTGCCCTACAACCGGAATAATATCCAGTACAATGCAGCTATATTATAGAACAGAGCTGCTCTAGCCTCATTACTACAGGGCTTGATAAATGCGGAACTTATTCCGCATACACTGTAGCTGCATTACTTACCTGTGCTGAAACTTCTCTTATGCAATGATATTTGGAAAGATGCTTACCGTTATATTTGGGCAATGTACATCCATGTATCGAAAGATTGAATACATGAACCAACAAAATATATCCAAGTAAAAATAATCATAGGGGGATGTACGACAGTATTTTTAAACCTTTAGCGCCCTCCAGCGCAAGTCGTGGTAACGACTTGCGTTGTAAGGGATGCGTGCTAAAGGTACTGCGTTGTGAAAACTTCGTGGTAAACGATGTTTACCATCATAGGGTCTATATTAGACTACCATATGTATCCGTACAGCGGATACTGGAATAATACCACGCCGATACTACAGACTTTCTGAGTAAAACGGACAAGAACTGTTGAGTCTATTGATTTGGTTCCTTTTGTTGTAAAATGTAAAAATAAGACGTCATTTGAATGTAAATACGAAATGTTAGTACACGTGATGCATACAATACTTTCTATGCTACCGGATCTGACGTTATTGGCTGAAGAGCTGTTTCTATTCTTACTGATTGACGTGTTGCAGCCGGCCCAAGGGTTGTAGGCTCCACACTGTGTACTGCTTACAAATGCTAATAAACGTCTTACAAAAAAAAATAAAAAAATTATGTGGTAAGGGAATCCTTCATCCCTAATCCACGTGGTTGCGGTATAACGCTGGGGGTTGTACTAAGGCCCACTCCTTGGCATATGTGTGTTTTACTGATTCTGAAATGAGGTCAGAAAAAGCTGGTAATATTACGTTTTTCCCTAGTGAGCAATCCCTAACAAACTTAGGTGGCCAATCATTTTCAGTCAAGAGAATGTAACAGCTGAATTACAAGTTCTCCCAAAAAAGCACATTGATAATACGTGGTATCTCCCCCTTCATCTGGAGTTGCAATTCATATAATTGACTTGAGACACTCACTTTCTGATCCGGTGATTTCACCTGGATGTAATCACTCATTGCTACTGCCACCAGACACTCCATAAGATTATGGTGAACTATTGTGACTTCTATGGGTCTCTGTCAAGTAGGGTCAGAGACACTCCCCTTTCAGAAGCAGAGTCCTCATTATTCATGGCATGCTTGACTTTAATCCCATTAAATGAACAGTGGTTCTACCACAACACACTTTACACAATTGACTCTTCTATCCCCATAAACGGTGGGATTACATTGAATGTTTGCAAAAGAATCTGCCTAAACACATGTTCCACAAAAAGAAGTACGAACTAATCATAATATTCAAATGAAATTTAAAGTTTATATGTTAAAGAATCATATATTTCTCAGAAACAGGACATATCATGTGTATATTTAAAAAAAACAGGACATATACACTAAATAAATGAAACATAGAAAAAAATACGTGAATTGTACATCTATCACAACATATTACAATACATACATGAAGTATTTACATAACAAACAGTCACATATAGATAGAGAGTGACACCATAATGTCTCAGGATGACCTAAGATTGTATTCCTTTTTAACCATAGTGGTCAAGATGGACTAACGCTTCTTAAATGAGCATCGACGTTTCGACCCTTCTATTATCATGCAGTAAAAAAACACCAAATTGGGCCTTCATCAGGAAAAAACAAACATAACCTGTGTATAGCCTTTAGAATCCCTCTGGGGATTCCACTGGTAGAAAATACTTCTTCCTGGGGCTCATGAATAGCTCCCAGTTGAGTAGAAATTAATAAAGGGGGTGGGCGGGCACAACGTGCTCATACACCACCTCCGGCCTCAAGCGCTCAGAGAAATCCGGTGATTTCAGCAAAATTAGGGGCAGTCTGCCTCCTTAAATAAGTCCATTCATATGTCAACTGAACCATTAATTAGAAGGCCCTCTCCCGCATCAGCAGCTCAATCCAAAAACACTCAAAACTGGCTTGTACAAGACTTAGCCACTTTCTTCTTAAATTGAGGGTTTGATTCTGTAGGTTTTGCTTCCTTTTTTATTATGAAGTCAGAACAGCATTGTGAGTCCTTCGGTTTCACTTACTCCTCTCTTCTAAGCTCTGATCGTCCTCCTCTCTCCGAGCATATTTCGGATTATTCCTGAAAGGATCGAGAAGGACGTGTATCAGTATCCTGATACCTATCAGGCAGTTTAATTTAATCATGGTTGCACGAATTGTAGCACTTTTCAGAGGACTTCTGTTGAGGAGATCCACCCCATGTTTTAGTCTTCTTTATTTTTCTTCTTTTCCCACCGTTTATAGTTAGACTAGCAGCCCGTCCCGACGTTGTCCGGGTATGAATTGCTGCCGGCCAGTAGTCTATTGTTTTGTAGGATTTCGTTTTGATAGCATTTCTTATCTGTGACAGGTCTGTGAAACGCTCCGATTCACAGTGCACTGCTGATGCACTTAAGAGTGTGTGTTCAGTAGTGTGTGTACTCGAGTTTCCCTACTTTATTTTTCCTTGCAATATTATATAGCGCGAACTCGACAACATGGCATGAGCACAATTTACATTACAGAAGAACACATTCATTTGTGGTAGGGCACGGGGAGACAAAGCGATTTGCCTGGAATCACAGGATGTTGAGCTGATGCCGAGATTCGAACGTAGCTCCCCAGCTCTAAAGTTCGCAATTCTAGAACTTGTGGCGGGAGGTGTATCTAAAAGTGTATGTCGGTGCTGCCCATCAATGAGAGAGACCTGTGCATTTTTCAAATGGGTGCTGAAAAAATATGAGTATGTTGCTGGAGATGTGGGCCGCCGTGCCACCAATGTACTTACCGGGGGAAGGTAAACACCCATTATTCTGCAACTTTCTTTCTGCATACCATCACTCCGCATACTTTCATTACGAAAGTACCATGACTCCGCAATGCCATTATAACGCATGGCATTACATTTTATATGCTTTTACCACACATATATTTACAACGAAATTCGTTGTAAATGCATGAATGGTAAAAGCATTTTTTTTAATGTTTGGATAAGGTAAGTATGGGTATAGGGGTATATGTTTTGGGGTACTGAGGTATATGTTTTGGGTGTTTGGGTATTTTAAGGGTTCAGCTATAGTTTTGGGTTATGAGGTACAGGGGTCGTTTTAGGGTTTAGGGATAGGTATGGGTTTTGGGGTACAGGGGTATTTTTACGGTTCAGGGCTAGGTTTGGGTTTGGGGGTATATGAGTAATTTTAGGGTTCAGGGGTAGGTTTGGGGTTTGGGGTACAGGTGTATTTTTAGGGTTCAGGGCTAGGTTTGGGTTTGGGGGTATAGGGGTATTTTTAGGATTCAGGGGTAAGTTTGGGTTTTGGGGCACAGGGGTATTTTTAGGGTTCAGGGCTAGGTTTGGGTTATGGGGTACAGGGGTATTTTAGGGTTCAGGGGTAGGTTTGGGTTTTGGGGTACAGGGTTATTTTTGGGGTTCAGGGCTAGGTTTGGGTTTTGGGGTACAGGGGTATTTTTAGGGTTCAGGGCTAGGTTTGGTTTTGGGGGTATAGGGGTATTTTTAGGGTTCAGGGCTAGGTTTGGGTTTTGGGGTACCGGGGTATTTTTAGGGTTCAGGGGAAGGTTGGGTTTTGGGGTACAGGGGTATTGTAAGGGTTCAGGGCTAGGTTTGGGTTTTGAGGTACAGGTGTATTTATATGGTTCAGGGCTAGGTTTGGGTTTTGGGGTACAGGGGTATTTTTCGGGTTTAGGGATAGGTTTGGGTTTTGGGGTACAGGGTATATTTATAGGGTTAAAATGGGTTAGTGTTTAAGGGTGTTGGGTTATTTTAAGGGGTAAGGGTGGGTTATGATTATGGGGTGCAGGGGTATTTAAAGGGAGCAGGGTGGGATTAGCACACAATATGAGACATGGCATGAAAGGGCGGAACGTACCACATGCCCCCAGCACACGCCCACAGCACAACGCAGACACGCCCACAAGGGACTACTTTCCTGGCACGGTTCTTTTACCTTTTAAATGTATATGGTGGGCGTCTGCATAGCCTATGTCCTTCTGCTGCAACTGCCCTTTCGAACGCTGTATTGGGTGTTGTGATTGGTGCTGTGGTTCCTGAGATTACCCGCCTCAAAGGTTTGGGCTATCTCTTTATTATATTAGTATGGAAGGCTCTGGTGTCTGCTTTGAATTATCCTTTTCAAAATTACCATTAAGTTGTGGTTTATTAGGTCTGGCTCCCACATTATCTCTACCTATGCATGTATAGGATTCTCTAATAATTTTAAGTAGTTCACCGTCCTGATCTGCTGGAGCAACTTGCGTGAGCCGCTGGCGTACTGCCAACACTGCTGCTCCCCGTTTATATTACTTAGTATGATTGCGGATACTGTAGCAAAATTGCCCTTTAGTTTCATCCCCCAATTCAGGACAGGGCTGCCCTGTAAGCATTTTGAATTTGTTTAAATGTCCTCTGGCAAAACAGCTAATGATGGTGTACCATGCGTTTTGGTATATACTACAGCAAATACTGTGTCCCAAGTGGGGCAATGTACCACCGGGGGACTAATCCCAATGGCAGGCATACTGTGAGAATTATATGCTTTTCTTGGGGTCCCGTATGGGGAAACAATGCTTCAAGCTGATTCATATTCTGTGCAATCCAGAATTAAATCTCATCCCGTCAGATGGGAACCTTACGCATTATTGTATCACTGGCCACAAAACTAATTCCAGGCATCATCAATTGTGGTTGTACAGCTTGAACAGCCCTTTGTGGGATCACCTTTATTGTTTGCTTAACTAATTTTACTAGACTTCTATAGAATGTAACTAAATGTGTATAGTATTCAAAGTTCTACATCTGTAAGGTTTGCTATGTCTTGATAAGGTGTATAACCAGCTAAGACTGCCCATGTTGCTCTCTCATTACTAAGGAGATCCAGTCTGCCATTTTCTACTGCATGTGGGAAGGTGCTTGTACACCATTCAGGTGTTCCTGAGAAGTTAATGGGATTTCTAAATCCACATATGCTCTATATCGATTTGGTACTGCTACTTCAGTGTATGCGTGAAAATGCCCTATGTTGGTATTTGCTGCTGGGAATGTGACCAATGAATAGAATACCTCTGTTCTTTATGCTTCATGGGCCTCTACCATGAAGGTAACGTCCCCAATCGCCAGGGTGAGCTCATGTTGTAACAACATTTGTGTGGATGCATGTCTGCAATTAACTGGTAAAACCACCTGTCCTGGATTAGGTGTTGAAATGTTTGGAATTTTGAGTGGGTACCTCTGTGGAAAAATTCCTATTAAAGGTTCAAGCTTTAACAACCTAAAGACCGAAATAGAGTTTCCATACTTAGCTGAAGAGGATTTTTCCTTAACACCAGGGATGCATCAGGCTAGTTGGCGAGTTGGGCTTTGACGCACACAAAGGAAAACTACTCAGGAGATCCATTAAATAAGTAAACAAGTTAGAACATTGGTGGCGCCATGGAGTATCATTCATACTTTCTTAGTAAGACTGTGCGTTTTTAGACAACATAAACATCAAAACTGTATAAGACTGTTTAGAAGACTGTTTAGATCACAGTGCACCATGTGCACCCCTAACCTTGAAAGGTAACGGGTGGTATGTGCAAGAACATGACAACCCTGATTCCCCAAGGAAATTGTGGAAACAGATCAGTCTCTTTCGTTACTAACTCAAGCAGGCCTAAAGCCGGGAGAGTGGAGACACAAGAAATACTCAAATTGGCATTTCAAAAATTTTATTGAAGTAATAAGATTCATATGTAAAATAAGTGAGCTGCAATTATTAATAGAAGGAAACAAAACAGAGTAACCACCATCACATGAATAGTAATGACACTGAAAAACCATTGTGCTGTTACATGAATTATATGCGTGCTTATTAGTATAGTTATGCTCCTACCTAGAGCTCCCTATCCAAGTGTGCCTAGGATGGGTGAATCTGCCAGAATTCCTTGGGGTGATTTAACTACCCAGTTCCCTATGGATATGTTTCATCTTGGAGCCCCTCTTGGTTTAGAGCAGGGTACCAATCTTCTCAGGAGGTAAACAGGATTGCGCTGCCCTGGAATTCTGGCATGGGGAAATCTCAACAGTGTCAGCAAAATGCTCCTGTGTCTAAACAAATGAGTGATGTCATTTATATATTAAACTTCACCCATGTTACAATGCTGAAGCCCCAGTCAGGCCGCCATTATTGATTCTGTCTTTACATAGCTGTCACAGAGCGGACAATCACGAACATCAACATTTTACGCAGTGAAATGAGCCCTCATATAAAATGTTCAAGGCTCTGTGTCAGGTTCCGGGGCTCCTTAACCCTGACAATACGGAGGACGAAGCAGGAATACCTTTGCTTGCCTTACAGCCCTCAAGCCCTTCTACCCCCGTCATGTATGCTGTTGTAGACCCGCTGGAAAATCCATGGGTCCTTTAAGATATGGAGGCCAAGCGAACCCAAGGAAACCAGGGCCACCCCCTGGTGAGAGGAGTTGCCAAAACCGGGAAGTGAAAGCGATGCGAACGAAGTAGAGACATGTTCGGCGTTGTCGTGGAGAACCGAAGAAGGCAGTCGGATGACCAGAGAAGCCGCGGAATCCACCGGAGCTGAAAACGATGACCGAGGTGGGATACCGGAGGAGAAGGCCCACCCAGAAGACCCGACGAGAGTGCCTGGAAGCCATCGACCCCACGAGTCGCCCAGCCACGTTCCTGGAGGAACGTGGCTCGCCCAGGTGCATGCTCTGTTCCGTGAGCGGGGCGGTGTGTAAGTGAAAGAATGAGGTCTTTCAAGGGGGGGTCCTCTACATACTGCCCGACGAAACCTACCTAGGTCCCCTTACACTATCCGCTTCCTGGTGACGGTTATGTCTACACCAACCTGCATGACGGGTGTATGTCTCCCCCTCACTCCCTCCCCTATGACTGTGATGTAACCCGACCAGAGGCCTAATGCCTATGTTGTCTTTTTCTTTTTATTTTGGGGCATAACTGTATCCTACCTCACCCCAAATTCCATGGTGTAGCATACCGGCTGCTAAAGAAGACAGCTATTTTCCCATTCGTTCTTAGACCCAAAGAACGGAAACTTTCAGTTATTGTATGAACTGTTGCAAGTAAACAGAAATAAAAGTGTTTAGTACGGGCCCTCTGTCTTATCTTTTTTTTCCCCGCGACACTCTGATAATATGCCTACAAAGAAATGTAAATGTATGCAAAGGCATTTAAGAGAATATTATCCCATTCAGACATGCAAGTAAATGTGTGTCAAGTGTCAACGCTCAAGAAAGATGTCAACTTTAAACTTGAGTAAGTAAAATAGTGGTGTTCTTGCCAGGGCCTAAGTAACCATATAATATGATGATGAGTGAGGAAATTGTATTTTATATCTATGTATACATTATTTCATACTTTGTTTTTCTTGTTTAATATTTTATTCAAGGTCCACAATACATCAAATATTGGGGTAAAGTTCAGTTCAGCGCCGAAATAAAGAGATAACAATTTAAATGACCCAAAACGCATACAAATCTTCAAGTTAAAACACAGTGTGGAACAAATGCTCCACATGTAGGGCATAGAAAAATTGGGAGGATAGCCACGTATGTAATTAAACCCCCAATGCGGCACTATCGGAGAGTGCGGAAATTCTTTTCTTTGTGTGCGATTGATTGACGGCCTGCTCCGCCGCCATCCCGCATCACCTGCCTCAGGCCACAGATCCTAGCAGGAGCATTTTTGTGCGGAATATATATATATTCACTGAAAAAAACATAGGTTTCAAACATGTTATAGTTATGAATTAGCCTTTTAAAAACCTTAGAAATTCACTGAAAAAAAACATAGGTTTCAGGGGTGTTATAGTTAGCTGGACATTTCACTCGTACGAAACCATTGAAATTCCTCTGTTATGTTTAGTTCTACTAACTATAACTCGCGCGCCCGCAATCCACTGCTGATGATGTCACATATTACATCATTCATGACATGGTCAATGGTTTTGTACAAGTGAAATGTCCAGCTAACTATAAAACCCTGAAACCTATATTATTTTCAGTGAATGAAGTGAAGTGAAGTGAATTTTTAAGGTTGTTTTAATGCTAATTCCTAACTATAACATGTCTGAAACCTATGTTTTTTTCAGTGAATTTCAAAGGTTTTTTAAATGCCAATTCCTAACTATAACATATCTGAAACCTATGCTTTTTTCAGTGAGTTTCAAAGGTTTTGTAAATGACAATTTTTTAATGTATTAATTATTATATTTATTCATTTTTATACTGATTTTCTACATTTTGCAAATAGGCAATATACTTTTAAGTACAGTTGTTGCAATGGGCAACACAATTTCAAACACAATGCAACATTGAGCTCAATTTGAATTTCTAGTTAAATACAATTAGTTACTTTATGGATTACTTTTCTAACCACAGGACTGGATCCTAGATTCAGTCCTGGGACATCTCCTGTAAACAGATAAGTAAAAGCGTTTTGGTTACAGTAGTGACTTTTAAGGAATATTATTGTATTTTAAAAGTTGACACCAAATTTTTTTCACATAGAATCACCAATGTTATCCAATGAGAGAAAATTCAAATAGCAAGTAAGTAGTGTTATCATTACTTTTTCTTACTCAGTGGTGGATCCTGGATCCAGCACTAGTGCATCTCCTGTAAACAGTTGAAAGAATGCGTTTAAGTCATACAGGAGATTTTTAACCACATCGCTGCTGTGGTTATTTTTCCCCTGTGCTGGAAATTGCTATTCTCCTATATTCATGACGAGCTCAGCTCGTCATCAGCACAGCTCAACTGTGCCTCATGACGAGCTGAGCTCGTCATGAGCATGGAAAGGGTTAAGGAATATTTGTAGTTTGTGAAAATAGACACGTAGAAACTTTTCTGGTGAAAACCAGACAATGGATTCCTATGGAAGGAAATACAAGTTACTGGCAAGTACGGTTAGAATTACTTTTTTGGGTCAGTGCTGGGCTAAAAGATGCAGCACGGGTTCCTCTCCTGATAACAGGTGAGTAAATCGGAATTCGTTGTTCTGATGATTTTAGGTGAATATTTTAAACTTACAAAACTCCACACTTAGAAGAATTTCCAAATGAAACCAGTCAGTGTTAGCCTATGGAAGGAAGTTCAAGTTACTGGTTAGTATGGTTAGAATTACTTTTCAAGATCAGTACTGGGCTCAAAGATGCAGCACTGAGGTCTCTCTTGATAACAGGTGAGTAAATCGGAATTCGTAGTTCGGCTTATTTTAAAGGAATATTTGTAAGTTTCAAAAATCGACAGAAACTTTTTCAGCAAAATGCAGGCAATGATATCCTATGGAAGGAAATTCAAGTTACTGGTAAGTATGGTTAAAATTAATTTTCAGGATCAGTACTGGGCTCACAGTTGCAGCACTGAGGTCTCCCCTGATAACAGATGAGTAAATCGGAATTCGTAGTTCGGTTGATTTTAGAGGAATATTTGTAAGTTCCAAAACTCCACACTTAGAAGAATTTCCAAGATAAACCAGTCAATGTTAGCCTATGGAAGGACATTTAAGTTACTGGTAAGTACGGTTAAAATTCCTTTCAGGATCAGTACTGGGCTCAAAGATGCAGCACTGAGGTCTCTCCTGATAACAGGGGAGTAAATTGGAATTCGTAGTTCGGCTGATTTCACTTCGGTCCAGTATATATAGAGCTACTTTCCTACACCATGCCCTTCCTTCACCACTGTGCAAACACGCCCTCTAGCATGTTTTAAGTTGGGGAAATAATTCCGCTTCAATCCTGAGGGTCCCTAGAGTCCAATTAGCCCACTAGGTACATCCAGTAAGCGCCACAGAGCTGCGTAGCTGAGAGATGTAAAAAGGGGCACAGCCTGCACCACCTCTCTGCAATGCAGCGCAGTGGCGATTCCTGGAAGCACCTGGTGGGCTAGTTGGCCCCCGTGGTCCCTCATGATTGAAGTGGAATGAATCCCCAATTTAAAACGCGCCACAGGGTGTGTTTGCACACATCACCTCAGGCCCCGTCCCCTCCCTTCACCACTGTGTAAACACACCCTGTGGCAATTCTAAGTTGAGAGATTAAGTCCCCTTCAATCCTAATGGTCCCTAAGGTCAAACTAGCATACTAGGTACCTCCAATAAGCGCCACAGAGCTGCGTTGCTGGGAGGTGTAAAAAGGGGCGTGGCCTCTGAACACCTGTCTGCAACGCTGCTCCGTAGCGCTCACTGGAGGTACCTTGTGGGCTAGTTGGCCCCTAGGGACCCTCAGGATTGACAAGGAATTAATTCCCCAACTTAACCCCTCCCATGCTCATGACGAGCTGAGCTCGTCATGAGCCACGGTGCTCCGGTGCTCATGACGGTGCAAACGCGCCCTGTGGCACGTTTGCAGAGGGGGAAAGAATTTCCCTTGAATACTGGGGGTCCCTGGGGGTTAACTAGCCCACCAAGAACCTCCAGTAAGCGCCACAGAACTGCGTTGCAGAGAGGTGTAAAAAGGGGCGTGGCCTCAGAACACCTCTCTGCAATGCAGCCCTCTGGCGCATCCTGGAGGTTCTTGGTGGGCTAGTTAACCCCCAGGGACTCCCAGTATTCAAGGGAAATTCTATCCCCCTCTGCCAACGCGCCAGGGGCGCGTTTGCAGAGTGCTGCAAGAAGGGGGCGTGGCCTCTAGCGCAATGCCAGTCTTTTTTTAATTTTATTTTTTTAAGAAGGGGGGCTGTGTAGCCCACCTTCTTTTTCAATGTTTTGGGCCCTGGGGACCCCATCCCCCAGGGCCTGCCCCCTAATTATTATTATTTTTTTAATATAAAAAAATGAGGAAGGGGGTAGCGTGGCCCCCCTCCCAAGGCCTTAATCGCCCCGGGGATCCCCTATTGGGGACGGGGGCCTCGTGGCCCCCCCTCCTGGGTCACTTATGGCCCCTGGGACCCCATCCCCCGGGGCCGGCTTTTCAAATTTTTTTTTTACGGAGGGGGGTCGCCTGGCACCTCTCCCAGGCCACTTGTAGCCCCGGAAACCCCATCCCCCGGGGCTGCCCTTCTTCGTTGGGGACCGCTGGCTCCCCGCCTCCTGCGGGAGCCGGCATTGCTTTTCCACACAGGTAGCAGCCAACATGCTGCTCCCCCTGTGGAACAGCAATCTGCATTACTATTTGGAAGAGAGAGCTCCCGCCCTGCCATAGCAAACTACAGTGTCCCAGGGGTGGGCACCCCAGGACACTGCAGGAGCCAGCCTTGGTGGTCCCCAGGGCCAACAAGGGCTTCAGGAGGGGGCCCCGCTCACCTTTTTTAAAGACCCAGGGGTGGTGGTCCCTGGGGCTGGGGGGGCCTATAACGGACCCCCCAATTTACATATTTAGAGCCCCGGGAGGTGGTGGTCCCTGGGGCGTGGCGTTTCAAGCCCCCCCCACGCATTGTGCCCCCTGCTATTTCAATGTAGTCGAGCCCCGGACGGTAGTGGTCCCCAGGGCTCGGGGGGCCTTAGAGGCGCCCCATAATTAAACTTTTGAGCCCCGGGGTGGCGGTTCCTGGGGCTGCAGGGGGCCGTGTGCCCCTGCAATTACAGATGCTTTTGACCCGCTCACCTTATTTAAAGACCCGGGGGTGGTGGTCCCCGGGGCAGTGTCGCGGGATTTGCCCCTCCCACATGCCCCCGGGATTTGACCCCCCGGGGGCTAATTATCATAGAAGCACGGGAGCCCGAGCTTCATTTTTTTATTAGCAGCAGGATCCGTGCATCCTCCTCGGATTTTGCTGATTATTTCTTTGTGGGACCCCCTGAAAAGGCCTAGGGGGTCAGGGTGTTTCTACCCTGCCCCCTTTTTGCGTTTTGCGCTTTTGTTTAATAGGTTTCTTGGGCCCCAGTTCTACCAAGGCACAAGATGGACGCCAACACTTCCTGATTTGGAGTGCTGACAGTCAATTAGAATACAGCTCGTGCACGGCAGGGTGCGCTTACGGTGCACGGATCCTGCGTGGCCATAGATATATATGTTTAACAACAAGGGGTGGTGATCGACAGAGTTTCTGAATTAAGCAGAATACTCTCACCCAGTCAAGAGATCAGGGCTAGATCCAACACCGTTTTTTAGCTCACTGCACCATCCCAGCTCAGAACCTGGCTATATGCAAATTAGTCTGTTCCTGTCCCAGTGCATGATGGGAACAGGGCAAACCAAACTACCAAGCCAATTCTTACACTGGGAAGGAAACAAGCTTCCGGGGACCGGTTTCTGGCATTTCAGCCGTCGTCGGCCCGGCTTGCCTGAATCCTGATGGTGCAATGAGCAAGGGACTCACATCTGAGTATACCCTTCCACGCTTAGGGTATAGATATATATGTACTTTTTTTATTTTTTATAAATCTTTTTATTGAAAAACAAAGAAATAGGTGGTGTTCGTCACAATCAAGGCATAAAATAACCACATTAGAGCGCAGGGGATTTCAGTACATACACGTTAATCATGATTTGGAGGCATTAAGCAATTTAACACTTAGCGATTACAGTACAGACGGTTCGTCAATCGAGACGGTTTGGGGGGGGTTCACATATGTTCCCTCTATATTAGCTCCAAGCGGTCCATATTTGTATCAATTTGCGCAGGCACCCTCGTGCCTCATACACAGTCTTTTCCTGAAGCATGCACCAGTCCATATCAGTTTTCCACAGGCCGACTCTAGGAGGCCGATCCGCCCCCCCACAGCCTAGCAATGTTTCTCTTGGCGATTGTAAACCACAGAGTGGCCCATAACCTCCCACTAAGTGACAGGTCTGTTGGTTCCCATATATTTAAAAGGCACCTTTTTGCTTCAAGTCTGAGTTGTGCCCCCCAAACTTCCTGCAGAGAATGGGTCACCCAGGCCCAGTAGTTGTGCAACAGTGGACACTCCCAGAGTATGTGAAAGTAGGTCCCCATCTCCCCGCACCCCGTCGACAAAGCCCATCCGTGCTCCGGCCCATTCGCTACAGTCTAGTCCCTGAGAGGTAAACTCGGTGTAAGATTTTTAGCTGAATGAGCCGGAGCCTGGCCGATATGGCAACCTCCTTAGGGGAGGCAAGTGCAATTCTCTATTCTTCCTCATCTATTTCTAGGCCGTCGGCTTCCCATTTACCTTTGAGGGGGAGCAATAGGTCCGGGGAATTGTTAATGATTTTTTTGTATGTGAGTGATATGGCATGTTCGGGGAGGTGACCATCCAGGAGCCTATCCTCAAGCGGTGAAGCGGTAGGGGGCTGTGTGCCCTTGGGAATGGTTGTCTGGAGGGAGTGTCTAATTTGTAAGTATCTAAAGTGTTCCGAGTGTGCCAATTCGTAGGTGTGCTGGAGCGAGGCAAAGGGCACCATCCCCTTCGGACCCCACAGGTCTCAGACGTGAGAGATGCCTATGAGGTCCCAGTTCCGGAACCCCTTGGTGCGACCGAGCGTGCCCAGTCTCTCCGAGACCCATAAGGGGGTGGCCATCGTAAGGGTGCCGGCCCATCCTAATTTACGTTGTACTATATGCCACAACTGCACTGAGTGTTGCGTGGGCCCTATCAGTGGATATCGCCCCGGTCTAGAGTAGAGTGCAGCTTCAAAGTTTCCACCCGGCAATAGCCACCTGTCCATTCCATACGCCGGGTCATTCCCATCACTGTACGTGCCCTGGTTAATGGCTGAGAGGTGTATATTTTAGAAATAAGGGGAACCCCTGCTGCTAATGCATACACTACCGGCAGGGAGTAGAATAGACAATTTTTTAGAAAAACATATGGTAGTGAGCTTAGTGAATGAGCCAAAGAACCCAAGGAACCAAAGGAACTAATTAACTCATTGAAGTGACATGTAAACCAAATTGATAAAACAGAACCCAATGATTATATTCAAAAATAGTTTGTATTTTATTTAAATATTTTCTACATATTTTTTTTTTTTTAATAAGAATCTTGTTTCTAAAAGATACATGTAAATATTTAAGACATCACTAACATGTAATTTGTCATGTCATATACAGAAAAAAACTCTCAAATAAAGAAGGTGAGGATTAAGAGATTTAACACATAAGAAAAACCAAGAGACAGAGTACAAATGACTATGGTGATAGGTCGGGCTAGCGGAGTAAGCAAAGCGGTGGGTGGAAACTCATTTTTTTTAATAAGAATCTTGTTTCTAAAAGATACATGTAAATATTTAAGACATTACTAACATGTAATTTGTCATTTCATATACAGAAAAAAACTCTCAAATAAAGAAGATGAGGATTAAGAGATTTAACACATAAGAAAAACCAACAGACAGAGTACAAATGACTATGGTGATAGGTCGGGCTAGCGGAGTAAGCAAAGCGGTGGGTGGAAACTCTACGCGCGTTTCGGCATTTGCCTTCCTCAGGAGTCCGTCATTTGCTGGTCCCGCGATGCATTGACGTAGCACATCCAGAACCCCCGGTGAAGCTTCTCGTGCGACCTCCCATCGATAGTTATTTGGATCGAGGCGCACCCAGCATCCAGATGTATCTAAATGCCCGTTTTAATTTTGGGTAATAAGTTGGCAAACATAGAAAACCAGGTATAAATGAACAGACCCGTTTCTGCCATAGCGGCTAACACATATCAGTCAGTTACCGCCCAGGATTCGTTCGCCATACTAGCTTCTCGCTTGGTACTACTTCACCCCGGGCAAATCATCGCGTCTTAGATTCAACTCTTATGAAGGCAACTATAACAACCAATAAGCGAGATACAGAGAATATCCTCATCTTCATGTCTGAACAGCAAGAGATTTTTTCTTAAATGTTATGTTTCTGTCTTAAAGCAAATGACGGACTCCTGAGGAAGGCAAATGCCGAAACGCGCGTAGAGTTTCCACCCACCGCTTTGCTTACTCCGCTAGCCCGACCTATCACCATAGTCATTTGTACTCTGTCTGTTGGTTTTTCTTATGTGTTAAATCTCTTAATCCTCACCTTCTTTATTTGAGAGTTTTTTTCTGTATATGAAATGACAAATTACATGTTAGTGATGCCTTAAATATTTACATGTATCTTTTAGAAACAAGATTCTTATCAAAAAAACAACAAAAAAAATGTAGAAAATATTTAAATAAAATACAAACTATTTTTGAATATAATCATTGGGTTCTGTTTTATCAATTTGGTTTACATGTCACTTCAATGAGTTAATTAGTTCCTTTGGTTCCTTGGGTTCTTTGGCTCATTCACTAAGCTCACTACCATATGTTTTCCTAAAAAAAAATAATGGCTGAGAGGTGTGCAGCCCAGTAATATTTACGGATGTCAGGGAGCGCTATACCGCCGTCGAACCACCCCAGGGTCAGTTTCTGGAGGGATGTGCGGGACGTTCCAGACCACAGTAGCTCCTTCTGCGCAGCCTCGATGGACGCGAAACAGGAATGCGGGACCAGGTCTGGGTAGTTTTGTAGGGCGTATAGGAAACTTGGCAACACCATCATTTTGAAGAGCGCCACCCGCCCGAGGAGGGACAGTGAAAGCTGTCGCCATGAGGCAGCGTCTCTTTTGAATCGCTGCAGAGGCGGGAGAAGGTTCCTCTCATACCTGGCAGCCGGCTCTTTGGAGATAAAGACACCCAAGAAGCGGAACCCCTCGGTGGCCACCGCGATAGGGCAGTTTCGCGGGAGTGCAGGAGCGTCTCCCCGCAGGACATACAGGATGGACTTGCCCTAGTTAATGCTGTATCCTGAGGTTTTCCCGAAACTGGTGAATATGTCCATAGCCACTATCAGTGACTTACGAGGTCGCGTGAGGTAAAGGAGGATATCGTCCGCGTAGAGTGAGATCCTGTCCTCCCAACCGTCAGCCCATCTTATCCCCTTCAGGGACAGGTCCTGCCTGATCCATGCGGCCAGGGGTTCCAGTGAAAGGGCAAAGAGGAGGGGCGGGAGGGGGCAACCCTGTCGCGTTCCTCGTCCGAGTTTAAATATATCAGAGATTTTATTGTTGACAGAGACCAGAGCCAAGGGCGCCGTGTAGAAGAGGCGCACCCACCCTATAAAACTCGGGCCGAAGCCCAGTTTGCGGAGGACTGCCATCATATATGACCACTCGAGCGCATCAAACGCCATTGTAGCGTCAAGGAGCAGCACCACCGCATCCTCTCGGATAGTATGACATCTACCCAGAACTCCGTGTAGCCTTCGGAGGTTCAGCGCTGTGTTACGGTGAGGCATAAAGCTAGATTGGTCCGGGTGGACCAGGGCGGGCAAGACCGGATTGAGCCTATTGGTGAGGGCTTTAGCTAAAATGTTGGGCTCCGCGTTGAGGAGGGATATGGGCCTGTAGGAGGCACAGGAGTCTCTTGGTTCCCCTCCGTGTGGATGGCCACTATTGTAGCTATAAGTTGATCACGCAGTAGAATGTCCCAATCCCTGCTTTCATCAAACATCCGCTTTAGGTAAGGACTCTTAAGTGCATCAGCAGTGCACTGTGAATCGGAGCGTTTCACAGGCCTGTCACAGATAAGAAATGCTATCAAAACGAAATCCTACAAAACAATAGACTACTGGCCGGCAGCAATTCATACCCAGACAACGTCGGGACGGGCTGCTAGTCCTCGTATATAAGTTAATACTCTGGAGTGTTATGCCAAATTGGTCCTGACTCTAGAACCTTGCCGTCCACGGCATACACCAGTTTTGGGGTAGGCTTCAGCATTAGTTTTGCCCCTAGACGTAGAGCCTCTTCCTGATCCATAAAATAGCCAGTGGCTCCCAGGTCGAACATAGCTTGGATGTGTTTGGGTTTCTGGTTGATTACTATAACCAGCGGTAAAAAAAAGATCCGTTTCCACACTGGTGAAAGTGCTTACCAAAGGGATTACACAACCACTTGAAGACAAACCTTCCTGAGTCCTCAAGCATGGCAGTTTTCCTCCTTCTTTTCCGTTGTTGTGGCGGCAGCTGACCCTGATTGAGGACGACCGTATTTCGGCTTTACCGGACACTCACAAAGTAAATGGCCTTTTCTTCCACAGTACAGGCATTGGCCTTGTTTGAGGCGATGATCTCTTTCGCTGAGTGTCAAAGATGCTCTCACCGTTCCAATCTTCATGGGTTCAGGTTTAGGGTTTGATTTCTCGACGCCGAAAGCGCACTCGCTGTAAGGAATTGTTTTCTCTTTCCTTTTATGATCTCCTTTGCTCTCTCACATCCTGTGGTCTAATCGAAGGGTGCGTTCTATGAGAGCGGCACAGGAACTGGGTTTAGGGTCAATCTGAGCTAGAACGTCCTTAAGTTCGTCTGTGAGTCCTTGATAGAAAATAGCCGACTGTTTGGCCTCCGGCCAGTCGGTTTCTGCCACCAGTCTCCGAAAGGTGTTCAGATAGCTAACCAAATCAGAAGTTCCCTGACGCAACTCCAGCAGGTCTCTATCCACCAAGAAGGTCTCGACTCGCCGATCAAAGGTTTTCTTGATATTTTCTCTAAATTCGTTCCAGTCGTAAAGTAAAGGATCATCTCTCTGTATAATGGGAACCACCCACTGTGCAGCTTCCCCACCCAGATAAGAGTTCAGGAAAGCCACTCAGGCTTGATTGGTGGCGAACATCTTTGGCTTGCAAGTGAAGTGGAGTAACACTTGTGTAACGAAGACTTGTACTTTCTTGATGTCCCCAAAAAATCGCTCTGGAGGGGCCAATGGTATTTGAGCAGGCATCTCCACTACTACTGACGTTGGGTGGGGGTTTCCCCTGCATTGAATGGATTACGTTGAAGCCTATTCACTCTAACCTGTAGGGCTGCTGTCTCCTGGCGTGAGGCAGCAGGTTCAGCTTTAACAAGTGCCAAAGCAGAAAAATCACATCCTCTAGGGTGGCCATCTATGAACCCAGCACGACCAGGAGGAAGCCAATTCTTGGGCCGATTATTCTGTTGCGATCCTCTGTTCAATTCCTCAGGGTCCTGCTGATGCTCAAAGGGGGCCCACCTCTGAACTACCCCAAGTCTGGAATAGAGGTACGTACACAGACTTTTGAGGTAATTGAGCGGGGGAAGGAAAGGGTAGGAACTGCGGGGAGGGAGATCTGTGAAGGAGACAAGAGAACAATGTAAGACCTACTATGTTATTTCTTCCCCACAATCGTTACTATACAGCCTGTTCCTCTATACAACAACCCTTACCTGAAACAAAGAGAAAAGGAGTCGTAAAATCAGAAGAGAGCAAAGGGTGATGGTTTATTCAGAACACCTTCTATGTAACAGATAAGACGACAGTGAAAACAATGTTAGGGACGGTTTCTTGTTCCACCCCCCCTCCTTGAGCCTTCACCATATATCTTTGCACTAAGTACCAGAAAAAAACACCTACCCAGGCTATTTGTCCTGTGTACTGTTTAGCCAGATTCTACCCTCTCCAAACGACCTCTCTCCTGGCGACACTAAAGAAAGAAGGAACAACCAAATGATAGTAATCAGAGGGTTACTCTGGACCCTATAATCAATGTAGCTTGAATCCTTCACCATTGGTACAAGGAGTCCAGAAATGTTAGAGAAAGGAAGTTCAAGCAGCAAGTAATCACAACCTGATATTGTCCTTTACAAGGTCATGAATGTTTGATACCAAAAACTATACAAAGGTAAAGTGTCACTTAATCACCAAGATATTATGTCATAGCTGGGATTATCGCGGGTGCATCTATTTCCCTGCACGAAACTGGAGGAGCTTCACGGTTTCACCACAGGAAAATAGCAGACCCAAGCGCCTTTCTAGGCACCTAAACTCCTCTGCAAGAGACCAAAATGGCACGTGTCTCGTCCAACAAGGGAGTCTATAGAAAGCACGTTTACTCACCACCATGCACTCACACCCCACAGAGCCTTTCATACACCTACTCCTACACAACCATTCACAAATCCATTCAGAGACCCAAACCAGTTCTTACACACCCACTCATACATCTATACACACAATCAATCAATCAATCATTTGTAGAGCGCGCTACTCACCCATGAGGGTCTCAAGGCGTTGGGGCGGGGGGGCAGCTACTGATCAAACAGCCAGGTCTTGAGGAGTCTTCTGAAGGTCAGCAGGTCCTGGGTCTGTCCTATGTGAATGGGGAGGGTGTTCCATGTCTTGGCGGCGAGGTGCCAGAAGGATCTGCTGCTGGTGGTTGTTCAGTGGATGCATGGCGAGGGCGAGGTCAGCGGAGTGGTGCTGGCAGTTGGGGGTGTAGAAGGGGAGTCGCTTGTTGAAGTATGCTGGTCCTGCATTGTGGAGTGCTTTGTGAGCGTGGGTGAGGAGCTTGAAGGTGATCCTCTTGTTGACAGGAAGCCAGTGCAGGCCCGTCAGGTGGGTGGTGATGTGGCAGGGCGGGGATGTCGAGGATGAGGCGTGCGGAGGCGTTTTGTATGCGTTTGAGTCTTTTTTGGAGTTTGGCCAAGGTTCCCGCATAGAGGGCGTTGCCATAGTCCAGCCTGCTGTAGACGAGGGCCTGGGTGACAGTCCTTCTTTATTTTGTGGGGATCCATCTGTAGATCTTGTGAAGCATACAGAGGGTGTTGGAGCAGGAGGTGGAGATAGCGTTGACTTGTTGGGTCATTGACAGCGAAGAGTCCAGGATGAACCCCAGGTTGCTTGCGTGGTCGGTGGGTGTCGGCGCAGTTCCCAGCGAGGCTGGCCACCAGGAGTTGTCCCAGGTGGAAGGGGTGGAGCCGAGGATGAGGACCTCCGTCTTGTCCGAGTTCAGTTTCAGGCGACTGCTCTTCATCCATTCTGTGTCGGCCTTCATCCCTGTGTGGAAGTTGGTTTTGGCAGTGGCTGGGTCTTTGTCGGCGTAAGAAACTATGTTGAGGTTGTGCGATTGGACGATGTTGGCTAGCGGTGTCATGTAGACATTGAAGAGAGTCGGGCTGAGGAATGATGTTTGGAGTACGCCGCAGGGGAACTTGGTGGCTCTGGATCAGAATGGAGGAAGGCGGACTCTCTGGGTTCTGTCGGTGAAGAAGGAGGTGATCCATTCCAGGGCTTTGTTAGTGGATCCCCACATTGTAGAGGCGTGTGTGCAGGGTGCCGTGGCAGACAGTGTCGAAGGCAGCCGAGAGGTCCAGCAGGATGAGGGCCGCGGTTTCGCCATTGACCAGCAGGGCCCTGATGTCGTCGGTGGCAACGATGAGGGCGGTTTCGGTGCTGTGATTGCTCCGGATTGGGACGAGTCCAGGGTGTTGTTTTCTTTGAGGAATTGGATCAGTTGTCTGTTGACGATCTTCTCGATGACTCGCCGGATACAGGATCAGGGAGATGGGCCGGAAGTTCTTGAGGTCCTTTGGGTCGGCCTAGAGTTTCTTGAGTAGGGCGTTGATCTGTGTGTTTCCAGCTTTCCGGGAAGGTGGCGGTCTCGAATGAGCTGTTGAAGATCTTACGGAGTTGGGGTGCGATGATGAAGCTCGCTTTGTTAAAGATGTTGTGGGGGCAGGGGTCTGATGGTGAGTTAGAGTGGATGGTGTTCATGGTCTTGATGGTGTCTTTGTCATTGGCGTGGTTCCAGGAGATCAGGTGGCCAGTGTGACAGGGGGGTGGTGAGTCTGGGGTGTCAGCGGCTGTCGGAGGGGTCTGGGTGTTGAAGCTGTAGTGATTTTGTGGTGGAAGAAGGTGGCTAGAGTGTTGTATAGGTCTTGTGACAGCGTGATGTCGTTGGAGCTGTAGCTGGGTTTGGCAAGTTACTTCACGATGTTGAAGAGCTCTTTGCTATTGTGTGCGTTGTTGTTGATGCGTTCCTTGAAGGTCCTTTTGGCCATTCAAATGAGCTGGTGGTGTCTCAGGCTGGCGTTCTTGAGGGCTGCATGGTTGTCCGGAGTTTGTACATGGCGCCATTTCTTCACTAGTCTCCGGCAGGTCTGCTTGGATGTCTGAAGGTCGGCGGAGAACCAGATGGCTCTTCTGTAGGTGCGACTGTTTGTGGGTTTCTTGATCGGGGCGAGAGTGTTGGCGAAATCATCAATCCATTGCTTGAGGTTGCGGGGGCGACTGTGTCGGTGTGGTCGGTTGGTGGGTCTCGGGCGAGGGTGGTGATTAGCTGATCTTTGGTGATTTTGTTCCAGCTGCGGTGGGGGATTCTTTGGTGATGGTTGTGTGCAGTGGTTTTCTTGAAGGAGCAGTGGTCGGTCCCGTGGATTCGGTGGTGCGGCTGATGGAGACGTGGCTGCTGGCGGAGAAAATGGGGTTGAGCGTGTGTCTAGCGGAGTGTGTGGGTGTTGTGGCAAGCTGTTTGAAGCTGAGGTTGGCGAGGTTGTCCAGTAGTGTGGTGGAGTTGCTGTCGTTGGTGTTCTCGAGGTGAAAGTTCAGGTCTCCGAGGAGGATGTAGTCTGTGGAGGCTAGGGCATGCGTGCTGACGGCGTCTGTGATGGAGTCGATGAGTTGTGGCTGGGGTCCGGGGGGGGTCTGTATGCGAGTGTTCCTCTGAGGTTGGTGTTGGGATTGGTGTGGATCTGGAAGTGCAGGTGTTCGGCGGTGCTGAGGGTGTCTTCGGTGTTGGCCGAGATTCTGAGGGTGTTTTTGTGGACGATGGCGATTCCTCCTCTCCTGGTCTGTTGGTGCGGTCCCTGCATGTGATCTAATAGCCATCCAGGATGACTATGGCATTGTTTGGTGCCGATGAGGAGTTCATCCAGGTCTCCATCAGGAAAGTGACGTCCGACGGAGGTTGAGTCGAGTAGGTCCCAGAGTTTGACGGCATGCCTGTGGACGGAGCGGGTGTTGAACAGTATGTATCTGAGGTGGTTGTGGTCTACTTTGGTGGGGTGTACAGGATGAGCCGGTGTGTGCTGGGAGGTGTACCTGCAGTTTCGGCAGGTGAAGGGTGAGCTTCGGTGTGGCCTGGAAGCAGGTGGAGGATCGGCCGGCTTTGGGTGCATGGAGGGTGTTGGCGTTGTAGCAGTGTCTGGCGCCTTCGAGCTTGCAGGGACCAGGGGGTCTGGTGCACAGCGGTCAGCATATGTAGGGGAGGGGGTTGGGAGCAGCGGAAGGGAGGCGGGAGCGGGCTTGGTCGGGGCGGAGCCGCAGGGGCAGCAGCAGCGGGAAAAAGGAAAGAGTGGGTGCCGGCAAATCAGGGGACACAGGAAATGAAAAACAACAGCAACACAATCACAACAAGTAACACAGGAGAATAAAAAAGGCAAAAACAATCAGGAAAAAAGAACCACAGTTGTTAGAGGACCTGCCGCGCAGTCACAGCAGCCGGCTCCTACTCAGCCGGGAGGGTGCTAAGAGCAGCAGGCAGCTGATCAGGTGGAGCTGCTGGGGAGAGTGCTGGCCCTGGCCCAGGAGGTCAAGGAGTCGTGCGCGCACCCCCGCAGCGGTCGGCAAATGTAGGGGAGGGGGCGGGAGCTGCAGAAGGGAGGAGGGAGTGGGCTCGGTCAGGGGGAAGGCCACAAGGGCAGCAGCAGCAGGAAAAAGGATGCAGTGGGTGGCAGCAAATCAGGGGGCACAGGGAATGAAAAAGAACAGCAATACAATAACAATATGTAACCCAGGAGAACAAAAAAAGGCAAAAACAATCAGGTAAACAATCAGGAAAAAAGAACCACAGATGCCAGAGGACCCGAGGCGCAGTCACGGCAGCCGGCTTGAACCCAGCCGGGAGGGAGCACAGAGCCGTGGGCAGCTGATTGGGTGGAGCTGCTGGGGAGAGTGCTGGTCCTGGCTCAGGAGGTCAAGGAGTCACGCCACTCACTCACCCATACAGCCACTCAGTCACTAATACAGCCTCTGACATATCTACTCATACACCCATACAGCCATTCACACACTGTCAGCCACCCATACAGTCGCTCACCGCTACAGTCAATCACACAGCCACTTACTCGTCCATACAGATACACACATACCCACTAACTCATACAGATACTAATACATACTTACTCACCCATACAATCACTGACAAAAGCACACACTCACCCATACGGCTACTCTCATATTCACTCACTCACCCATACAGTCATTCACCCCATCACTCTTATTCTGCCTTTCACATGCCCAGTTACTCACCCATATTCCACTGACACATCCACGCACTCACCAACACAGCCATACACACACTCACTCACCCATATAGCTCCTCACACACACACACACACACTCACTACCCACTAGAGTCACTGACTCATCCGTACAGGCAGTCACACATTCCTTCACCCACCCACACAGACACCCATTGAGGTACTCAGACAACCAATCACTTACCCATACAGAAACAATGGGAACCTGTGTTGTCGGTTGGAACACGGGCTCCCATTGAAGTCAATGGGAGTCTGACCAAACGGTGTTCGGAAAGATCATAATTGGTTGGTCAGACTCCCCGTGTGAGTCGGTTTGAAACGATTCCCATCCTATGGTGGTATCTCTGGTCCAAGCTGACCTTCAGAGCCGATAATTAGTATTCGGAATTCAGACAGATTATCGAGTTGAAAATCTCGACAGACAAGAATATTGGGTCAGACATATTATGACATGGAAATATCAACATCAAGGATATCGATGTCAAGAATATAGATTTTATTTTAAGGTACTATTAATTTTTAAAATATAGAAGTCATTAATATTGTTTGCAAAAATTTAGGGCCCGAAGTAGGTAAAACCGAAATACCGAGTTCTTAATAGCGCACTTTACTGATTCGCTATTAAGAACTTGGTATTTCCAATGTAGATAAAAAATCGATAAAAGTTAGTGATTCAGTAAAAATCGCTAATGAAAATACAAATTCCTCAGTACCGAATTGGTATTACCGATTCCATAATACCGATTCAGTAATTAGGGATTCCGGTATTTCAAAAAATCACAAAGCTGTGATTCAGCCAATCCTGTGCTTCCTGATGACCCCACAACCAGGAAGTGGCCACACACATGCAGCTGCACTGATCCTGAATCTATTGGAGAGGCAGGGAGCAGGAGCAAAAGCACAGGAGCTGCACAGCCACCACCTAGCTGATGAACAAAAACAGAACCATGGACTCACAGGAGAAGGGGAAGGATGCTGGAGAAAGAAAGCGCAAACACAAGTTCAGTAAGAGGGAGTTGGAAGTCCTTCTAGAGGAGGTGGTGAAGGATCACGATCAGCTCATTGGCAAAATATCCCTGCATGTCCCTGAGGCACAAAAACAGAAGATTTGACTGGTGATCCAGAAGAAAATCAATGCCATTGCCGTCACCAATAGCTCAACAGAGGACCTCAAGAAGCGATGGTACGATCTCCGGAAACGTGCCAAGGAGAGGGTGGTCGAATGGCTGAAACAAGCCAGGAAGACAGGTAGGAGGCACCAACTGCATTAGAACAAATGTTGGAGTCCACCCTCCAGTCGGAGAGCGTCAGTGTCATCGGAGACGTGGACAGTTAAGTCACAGGGTCCAAAAGACAAGGTAAGATGCATGCACAGCAGGCTGTGCCCCCTCCCTAACCCCAATCCCCCTGCAAGAATCCCCCTCCAGACCATGTTTTGCCTGAAATCAGCAATGCATCCTGGGAAATGTAGTCCCTATCAACTAATAGCATATCAGTCAGTCCCCAAAAAGCATATGCATTTCACACACATCAATAGGATAAGCAAGCTGGGGACAGACAGCTAGATTGGCAGTCATGTAATTTATTTGTAGGCAAATGCTGCCAGACAAGTGAGTAATAGTACATTCTGTATCCACAGGCGAAACATTGTGCCAGGCTGCAGAAGGGGAGACAATAGAGGCTTCCAGGGAGCACAACACACTGGAGGGGGATGTCCTATCACCTGCTTATGCCACATCACCACCATCCCCACCACACCACCACCACGAGCCAGGAGTTATACAGTGGGTAGCCTCCAGGAGATGGAGGGCACAGAGGATGAGAGCCAGGGAGCACAACAGACCCCACAGGAGGGTGAAATACAGGCATCTGTAACACAGTCCCCTATAGAGGTTGCCAACACAGGTGCACATAGACACCGACAAAGGGAACACAGTCCTGAGGCAGAGTAGTCCAGTGTCTTCTCTGGTCTGGAGGGGCAAACTCTTAAAGTGTAGCGCCAGCAAGGAAAAACAATGAGGGCAATGCAACGCCAGATGCTGGCAAACAATAAAAACTTCAAAGACATGAAGGAGGCCATATACTCCCTCAACAACACCGTGGCAGAGGGCATGAAGGAGATGTCTGATGCTGTGAGGCTGTTTTGCAACAAGATTGATAGTGACCATGGTGCAAGGCACAGGGACAGAAGTGTGACTGGAAGAGCACACTAAGGCAGGTTGAGGTACGGAGTAAGGATGACGGCACGCACCGCATATGCGCTATCACCTAAGTGTAAAAGAAAGGAAAATGATTCACAGTCAGCAATCGTTGCATCTAATGTATACCTCTGGGTGTGTCACATGGATTTACTTAGCTGGTAGTCTTCTCCAAATTCACCCGCAGCAAGACGGGTATAGATCCCACTGTTCCTGAATATGTAGGAATCATGCGTGCTCCCTGGGAATTTTGCAACTGTCAGTGATGATGTGAGAAGCATCATATATAACCTGTACATTTACTGAATGTGTGGATTTGCGGTTGAGGTAGATGTACTCAGTCGCAGTGGGGGCAGATTGGTATATGTGTCCCGTCAATGCACCCTATGACGTGTCGGAACTGGGCCTTCTGATAAAAGTCCATCTTGGTCTTATGCAGTTCTGCCTGTGTGCTGGGGTACTGGATATAATGTGGCATCCTTTGCAACATGGCATCCAGGAATGTATTGAAGAAATGTGACAGGCAATTCTGTGAGACTCCACCTGCCACAGCTATTACCCCCTGGTAACTGCCGGAAGCCAGTAGGTGCAGGCAACAGAGTACCTGTACATGTGGAGGTATTGCGTGTGCCCTTGGTGTCTGGTGCTCCAGTATTGGGTGCAGGTCCCGTATCAGATGCAGGATGGTGTTTGGGTGAAGCCTGTACCTCTCATGGATTTCAGCCTCTGTGAGTTGGAATAAGGTGACGCGCAATCTGTATACACGTTCCTGTCGTCTCCAGATCCTTTGTGCTTCAGCTCGTATCTTTAACCGCCTTGCAATCACGTAGAGGGCCGACATTTTGTTCAGGCGGATGCATTCTGGGGCAGTTTATATGCTGTGCACCTGGTTACCACCTGCTTTGAGTTTGTGGTCATTTGCGACTCTTAATTAGCGATTTTTTAAAGGATTCGGTAATAGCGAATTTATGTATATTGCTTAGCAAATATTTTTAGCGATTCCTTATTTTGCTAATCGCTAAATAGTGAGTCGGTGTGGCATTTTTGCTAAATAAGGAATCGCTAGTTGTTTTAAGTTGTTTTTAGCAATTCCTAATTTAGCGTTTTGGTGTTTCTGCCTCTACATTTCACATGGTTTATTACTGGTCGCAAATGTTGAAATTCTGCGATTTTCAGCCTTAGCGATCAGTATTTGGCCACCTACATCTGGCCCATAGTTGTTTAAAATATTGTTGTTTAATTATTATGGGCCCGATTCACAGAATGAATTTAAGACTCAATCCTAACATTACTACTATTTTGGTATTCACAGAATGCACTTACTACTTTTGGCATTCACAGAATGCACTTACTACTTTTGGTATTCACAGAATGAACTTACTACTTTTGGTATTCACAGAAGTTAGGATTTTGTCTTAAGTTTGGCTTAAGAAAAACTTAAGACAGACATAAGACAAACTTAAGACAGACTTAAGTTAGGATTTTGTCTTAAGTCTGTCTTAAGTTTGTCTTAAGTCTGTCTTAAGACTAATTTAAGACAAAATCCTAACTTCTGTGAATACCAAAAGTAGTAAGTTCATTCTGTGAATGCCAAAAGTAGTAAGTTCATTCTGTGAATGCCAAAAGTAGTAAGTGCATTCTGTGAATACCAAAATAGTAGTAAGTTTAGGATTGAGTCTTAAGTTCATTCTGTGAATCGGGCCCTATGTATATTAGTATAGATTTTAAATGTTTAATGTTTATGATGTAATTTTTTTGTTTAATTATTGTTCATGTTTCTTAATATATGATTTATATTTTTAGTAGTGGTAAGATTTGGGGGTCTCTAGTTGGCACAGGTAGGTACTTGTGACAGATAGAGACCCTCTCCTCCAGTCAAGATAAGGGGATTATACTCCTAAAATAACCCCTGGTCACCCTCTAGGTTGCGTGGCGTGAGCAGCCAAGGCTTATTTCACAGCCGTTGTAAGTTAAGCAGTCATGACCCCGTATAATAATCCAGTGACAACACTACAAATGGACACCACACAGGTTTTATATAAAAAATAAGTAGACTTTATATAGTGTTACGACAAGACCATAACAACAAAAACTACACACTATGATTACTTTAAGATGGTAGATTTAAGCTTAGTTCAGTTCAGTTGTTAGATGCGACACTCTGCGTCAATGTACCTTAAGTTGCGTTGTGCTTCTACGACAAGCAATGTCGCAGCGATGAGAAATGCAGCAAAGTTCAGATACAAAGAAATAAAGACGTGAAGTTCTTCGAGATGGGGCATGCTTCTCCGGGATGCAAGCAGTTTTCGTTTCGATGCGTGGACTGCAGCGGCGACACCCTTACGATGCGACGACAACAGCTCCAGCGGCGATGCTCTTCTCCCACGATACGTGAAGCTTCCGCTCAATGCGACAACTACAGCGGTGACATCCAAGATGCAACGGCAGCAGCTCCTACGGGAATGCGGGGTGCTCTTGATCGATGCGGTGCAGTGCAACAGTTCCAGTGGCGACACCCTCCTTCAGAGTTTCGACGGCAAGCACAGCGACGGCAACAGACTCCAACTTCGTTGCGAGATTCTTCTCCTGAAGCGGTGCAGTGCGGCAACTACAGCGTCGACAACCTCGTTCGGAGTTGCGACGGCAGCAGCAGCGTGGGCGACACACTTCCTCTTCATTGCAGCATGCTTCTCTCCAATGCGGTGCAGTGCGACAGTTCCAGCGGCGACACTCTCCTTCGGAGTTGCGACAGCAGGAACAGCAACGGCAACAAGCTTCTTCTCGTTGAGTCGTGCTTCCAGCTCCTTGCGACATGCAGTTCCTCAGAAGGCCCAATACAGCAGTAGGCACTTCCAAAAGAACTCTGGGGAGCTGGGGTTTGAAGTCTGTTGTCCCTGAGACTTCAGCAGGAGGCAATCTCTTTACCAAGCCCTTGGAGATCCTTCACAAGTTGAAAGCAAAGTACACAGAGGGGCATATGATCAACAACTAGCGATATTTATTGCTAAATAAGCTTAGCGAAATTATTTTTATCGCCGCGCATCGCCGGATATTATCTAATCTGAATATCCACCTCCCATTGGATATACAGGCTAAGAAGTGGTCTGAGCAGGCGTTAGGATTTGGCAATATTCGCGCTTAGCACAAATATTTTAATCGCTACGCCTGCGTTGATAATAAGCGATAGTGATGTTAGCGACTGCTTTCAGTCGCTAACAGGTTGGGTACGTCCACTTTGCATGTCATTAGCGATAAATATCGCTGACATGCAAAGCGGGCCCCAAATCGCTCGCTATCACCTAAAAGCTGTCGCTAACTGATGTTAGCGACAGCTTGCTAATAGGGCGATGAAATTATCACCGCTTTGTGGCTGAAAACGTCCGCAAAAGCGGCAATAATTTAATTCTGCCTACCTTGGTAATATGCCCCAAAGTTCCTTTCTCCTTCCTTTGGCAGTAAGGCAACCACAGCAGGCCAATCCCTCAAGCAGCACTTCAGCTTGGGACTAGTCTCTCCTCAGTTTCTTCAGGTTCCTGTCCTCAGTAAAGGTTTCTTCTTGTAGTCCAAAAGTCAACTAATTTCATGGGATAAGGGTCCCAATATTCATACCCCCAAATCCTTTGTTCTCTGAGGGGAGAGGGGCCTTTGCCCAGTCCAAACCAGTTCGGAGTCCTTCTCTCAGTGTGCAGGACAGACACACCAGCAGCTCCTCAGGGGGTGGAGCCAGCATTGTGGAAGGCAAGCACAGCCCTATTAAAGGTTCAGGTGCAACTCCTCCCTCCCATCTAGATGCAGATCTTTCTATTCACCACTGGGTGACTCAGCCTGTCTCCTAGATTTCCCCAGCCCTGTCACTCACAAAACCAGACATAGGAATACACAACCTAGCAGAGGCAGGTTTGAATAGTTAGACAAGCAAATACCTACTTTCTAAAAGTGTTTTTTGTAAACACAGAATATTAAAATAAACTTTACTAAAATATGTATTTTATTATTCTGAGTTCAGGCATACTAAACTCAAATTTCTAATATGTTCTCTGAGACAGTTAGGATTATAAAATGTAATAACTCTAACAGCCCATTCTGGCCTATGGAGAACAGGTAGCCTTGCAATAGTGAAAAACGAAAATGGCTGTATTTCACTATTAGGACATGCCACACACATCAGGGATTGTCCTACCTTATACTTGCAATGCACCCTGCCATTGGGCCTACCATAGGGGTGGCTGATATGAAGAAAAGAGAAGGTTTAGGGACTGGGAAGTGGGTGTACTTACCCAGTCGGCATGACAGTACCAGACTGCACACAGGCTCTGCAATGGCAGAACTTAGACACATTTTACATGGCTGCTTCTGTGGGTGGCACAACCAGTGCTGCCGCCCATCAGCAGCATTTGGATTTACACGCCCTGGGCACACTCAGTGCACTAGACTGGGGTCTGACAAGTAAACCAAATAGCCAAACATGGAACCACTGATTAATACATCAATTTACAATAGGGAGCACTTGCACTGTGGCACTGAATAGCAGTGGCACAGTGCCCACAGCATCTAACACCAGCAAGAACACATGAGGCAACAGCAAAAATGGAAGGGAGACCCACGCCAAAGGTGCCAGGTCTAACAGTAGTTATGAAATTTAATTTCATTAAATTTTGTGTTTTTTAGTTCTGTAGCCAGTTGTGCGTTTATAGGGGTATAGGGTGGGAAGAAATTCAATTATAATAAATTCATTCATATTTTTTATTTAATATTATTTATTTAATATATATTTAATTATGTTCATTGAACAATTTTTTAATGTAAATGTATTGTGCTGGTTGTGGGTTTATAGGAGTAAACGGTGGGAAGTAATTTATTTTTAATTAATTAATAGTTAGTTAATTAATATTAATTAATTGATAACTAATAATGGTAATTTAATTTAAAAAATTAGGTGTGGGTTGTGGGGTTTATAGGGGTAAAGTGTAGGGAGCAAATGCATTTTAATGAATTAATAATTACTTGTGAAATACTATTAATTATTTAATTGTATTGTTATTATTTTTTTGTTTAATTGTAGGTGGTGTTGTGGGGTTTATAGAGGTGAAGGGTGCGAAGTTAATTTGTTTTGATGAATTTATATTTAGTTATAATAAAAAATATTTGTTTATTTGATAATTATGTTAATTGTGCAGGTATTTATTTTTTTATCTTAGATGTGGGTTGTGGGTTTTGTAGGTGTGTGGGGTGGGAAGTAAATTAATTTTAACAAAATAAATATGTTTTTATTAATATTAATGATTGATTTGATTTATTATGTTAATTGGGTACCTAATTTTCTGCCAAATGGTATGCGTTGTGTGTTTTGTCGGAGTATACTGTGGAAAATATATTAATTGAAACTCATGAATAATTAATATTTAATTAATGATAATTGATTTGTTGATAAATATTTATATTAATAGTGTGCATATTTTTTATTTTAGTTACGTTTTGATGAAGTCTGTGAGTTTTGTGTAGTAATAGGGTGGGAAGTAATTAAATGTTTGCAATAAATATTTTTTTGATCATAAATACTTTCTAAATAAAAATGTTTATTTAGATAAAAATTATCTTTGTATTTTATTGATAATATTTGTAGGTATTTGGGATATATATATATATTTTTTCTGAACAAAATTTTTATTGTTATTTCCTGTTGTTGAAGGATTACAAAGAGGGCACTGCTCTCCATAAGCCAGAGGAGCAGTGTGCAGATAAGTAATCATCACATACAAGCATTTCAATCAACAACTTTATATAAGTGACCTTCCCCGAACTCCCTGCCCCCCAACTCCCTCCCCTTTGACCCCCCGCCCGGAGCCCACCCTCATCCCCGCACAGTGTCTACATGGTCCGAAAGTAAAATCATAGTAAAAATATAGTCAGTGTGTGTACTTTTTCACCCAGGGTCAACAAGCAATTTCCTGCATCAGCATCTTGTTGCACTGGTGGCTCCAGCCACAGTCCTCTATAGTCCGCCCATCTCTTCCATATTTTAAAATGTTTGCGGGGGCAACCCCTGGCTTCAAAAACCGGGCGCTTCAGCCCCATATAAAAATCCAAACCTCTCTTCCACACCCCTGCCAAGGGAGCCCTGGGGTCCTTCCAGGCCCGAGCTATATCTCTTTTGGCCGCCGTAAGGCCTAGGAGCAGCAGATGGCGTTTATAGATATTCCCTCCTACCTGTTCCATAACATGAAGGAGGCCCAGCTTCGGCGATCGGGGGAGGTCCCAGCCCAACACTTCAGACAGGCAATCCCATACACTGGTCCAGAACCTCAGCAATTTATCACATGCCCACACCGATTGAATGAAGGTGCCTACCGCAAGGCCACACCGCAGGCAATCAGGGGAGGCAATCAGACCAGCTCTCTACAATCGGTCCCCAGTATAGTAGGCCCTATGTAAGTACTTGAATTGAATAAAGCGCAGGCGCACTGCAACAGCCGCCCCCCTCTGGGCCTCCAGGGCTTCTCTCCAGTCCTCCTCCTCCAAGTCCCCCACGTCTCCCTCCAACACGGACCGTAACCTGTCCAGGGGAGAGGAACAGTGCGTAACTAGTGTCTGATATATATTAGATATTTTCTTATTTTCTAATTCTCCCATGAACACCTTAGCCTCCAGAGGGCTAAATTCGGGCAAGGATTCCAGGCCGACCAAGGCGGGGGACAAGGCGTGTCGGAACTGCAGGTATTTAAAGAATTGAGTTCGGGGCATATCATATTCCTCTCTCAATGCTTGGAACGATTTAAGGGTCGTGCCTTTCATGACGTGACCCAACGCCGATATTCCAATTGCGTCCCAGCCGCGGAATCCCTGTAAGGACGCCAGTGCCGGAAGCCTCCCATTCTGCCATAATGGGGTTTCCCTCGTCAATTTGTTCCACCACACCATACGGCGTAGAGCTCCACGCCACACCCGGAAATCCACCTGGGTAACCACCGGGAGCCTCTTTCTTATGGCCGCCGAGTACAGAATGGTGTGTAGCGTGTCTGGGTCCATCATGTATCTCTCGAGGGCATAGGCCGGGTCGTCCCGGTCCCCATACCACCATTCGTTTAGTACTAAGAGATGAGACGCTTGATAATAGGACAAGACATCCAATGTGGCTAAGCCCCCACAATATGTGGAGAGGAAGCAAGTGCGGAGTGCCACTTTCGCCACCCCACCAGCCCAAAGGAACTGGCTCAACGCCGAATTCACCTGTCTAAATGGTGGAATAGGATATGGATGATTTTGCAGTTGGTAGAGGAGACGCGGGAGAGCCACCATCTTGAATATGGCTGACCGGCCATATATATTCAGGGGCATTCTTGACCATGTTTTCATATCCGACCGTACGCGGTCGCAAACAGGCAACACATTGCGTGCCCAAGAGACTCCAGGGACATCTGTCAGGAATTCGCCCAGGTACTTAATGCCTCCATCTGCCTCCTGCAATGCTGACGCCCAGGATCCCAGGCCCCCACGCTCTCCCAGCACCCACAGCGTAGATTTACGTAAGTTTAAGTGAAGGCCAGACACCTCACCGAATATCCGCATGATTTCGAGGACCCTGGGCCCCGATCTATTTAGGTCTGTGAGGAAGAAAAAGACGTCATTGGCGTAGAGCGTGATTCAGTCGGACGGTCCCGCTTCCCATTCAACGCCTCGCATCTGCGTGTCAATTTGCACCCACGCTGCCAGCGGCTCCATGGCGAATAGGGTGAAAGGGGGCTGCCCTGTCGGGTGCCCCGGCCTATAGGGAAGGGGCTGGATACCGCTCCCGCCACTCTCACTGACGCCGTCAGATCCGTGTATAGCAGCTGCAGGTACGAAAGGAAACGGGGTCCAGGGTTCAAGCGAGACAGGAGCGCACGAAGATAGACCCAACTCAATGAGTCGAATGCTCTATCAATAACGGCTAGTAGGAGTGCCGCCAGAAGCTTGGCAGCCCAAGCTGCCTCCACCACCACCTGCACGCGTCTGATATTGTGTCTCGTTGCCCTGTGGGGCACAAATCCGGCCTGGTCTGGGTAAACCAAGTCAGTAATGTATGGGAGGAGACGATTGGCCAGGGCTTTCGCCAGTATTTTTGCTTCAACATTTAGGCGCGATATCGGCCTATATGATTCATGTTGTTCAGGAGGCCTCCCAGGTTTACAAAAGACCACGATTTCAGCGTGTCACCAGTCCACTGGGAGGTGACCACACTCCCTGGCCGCCTACAGTGCCCGTCCATAATGCATCCCCAACTGGAGATGAAATGTCTTCATGAATTCACACGGGAATCCATTGGGTCCGGGGGCCTTACAGTGTTTAGTTCTCCGAGTGCCGTGCCCAGCTCCTCAGCCGACAACGGGAGTTCAAGCCGAGCATGCCCTTCATCTGATAGCGCCCGTGGCGGGAGGTCCGCAAGGAATTTATCAACACCTGCCGCTGGAATAGACTCACGGGGGGTGTATTGGGCCGCATAATATTGCACAAAGCTGGCAGCCAGGTCTGCTGGGGCTGTCACAGGATCCCCCATCTCATCCCGAAGTCCTGGTAGAGATTGCGCCTGGAAGGTACCCTGACTAAGCCTATACAGCATTATGCTGGATTTATCTCCCCAGTGGTATATTCTACTTTGTATAGCCAACCACAACTGACAAGCCTCATCCAGCAGCAGAGAGGTGTATGACTGTTGCATCAGCAGTATTTGCCCTACACCATCTGCATCCCCCCCGTGCTGCACTCCTCCTCTAACTCTCGGACCCGATTCGCCGCCTCCTCTATATCACTCCTACGGGTCTTACGGTCTGCGGCATACCAGGCAATATCCACACCACAGAGCACGGGTTTTAGGGCTTCCCATAAGGTTGTCATCAGTTTCGGGCCTATCATTATTGTCCCAATACTGAGCTATGGCTTCTCTCATGTGCGACTGATAACTGTCTCGTTGCAAATGCCATGTGGATAGGCGCCACCTAAAAGGCTGCCGCCTCCTATCTAGATGCAAGTCCATCGTTATTGGGGAATGATCCGACAGGCCGCACGGGAGTATGGACGTGAAGTCCACCCTCCCTATCCAGGTTTGGGGAATATACAGGTAGTCTGTTCTGGAAAAGGACTTATGGACCGATGAGACATAGGTGTATTCGCGGCTATGAGTGTGTTGGTATCGCCATGCATCAATCCAGCCCATTCCCTGCACCATGCCGCTCAATTTGGTGGGAGTATCCGCTATTTGACCCCCTCCGGGTCTGCAACGATCCATCCGCCCATTCATTACATCATTCCAGTCGCCGCCCACTATCGCCAACACATTCGGGATTTCAGCCCAAACATCGAACAGCTTTTCTATGAGAGCCTCTTGCAGCGGGGGCGGGGCATACACACTACCAAAGACCATGGATTCATCACCCACCACTCCCTTAATGAAGACAAATCTGCCGTGTGTATCTACCCATTGTGTCTCATGTACATAGGTCAATCTGCGATGTATCAAGACTGCGACCCCGCTCGACCCTTTCACAAAGCCAGCATGAAATACCTGCTGGTAACCATACCGATGTTAGCTAAGGGTTTTGGTTCCTAGGAGATGCGTCTCTTGTAAGAGTAGCACATCCGCCCTCTCCCTCTTCCCTAGCCGCAAGACTGCGCCTCTCTTTATTTTATCTAGCATCCCCCGCACATTCCAACTCACAACACGCAGTGACTCCCGTGGGAGGCCTGTCTCGTGGATGTCAGCCGCCATCGATGGGCAGATAGTTCAGGGCCCTAGGTGTCTGGGGCCAAACACATACATAAAATTTCAACCGGACTCGAATGGACACTGCGCCGATACAAACTGCCCCAACCCCACCAACTCCCCCTCCAACCCCCTCCCTCCCCCCAACAGCCCCCCTACCCGTCCCTCGCCTCAAACCATACCCACAACTCTCCCGCCACCCCCCTCCCCATACCTCAGCAACATTGAAGTACCTGTCGCGGTATAGATTCTCTCCAGCCCAAACGGGAGGCTAGAGACCCACTATGCCAATGGATCCCCACCAACTAAACACCCAATCCTAACCTACCCCTTACCCAACTAACTTCGCTAACCTCAGGGGTTATGTCCGCCCTCCCTCAGGCATCCCCCGACCCAAGGTCCACCTCTATACATTTACAGTTAAGCAAAGGTTCCGGTGGTGAGTCTCAAGAATTATCTTCGTCCCCGGTACAATCATGGTCCGTCAGCAGCCATCCGGGGTTTTGCGCCAAAGGGGTACAGAGTATCACTGGGTCTCAGGGCTTCAGAGTCTGAGTGTCAGCAGCATTGGTGTCCCCCGTCGCCACATCTTGGGGAGGTGGGCGCTTCTGAGATCGCGATCTCCAGTTGCTCCTGCTTCGCGACCTTCGGGGAGTCCTCGGGGGTCTCACCGTGGAGGACGAGTCGGAATCCCGGCCCGGAGGGGTATGTACTCTGATTCGGACTGTCTCATCTGTCCAGGCAAAGACCTCCTCTGGAGAGTTAAAGAACTGGGTCCGGGACTGGAATACCACACGTAGGCGGGCCGGATAGAGCAGGGCGTATTGGATTTTAAGGTCTCGCAGTCGCGCCTTAGCTGCAGTAAAGGATTGTCGTTGCTACTGCACCAACTTAGTATAGTCCGGGAATATCAGAATGTTGTGGTTCTCGTACATTAGGGGCTCCTTTGCACGAGCTTGTCTCAGGATAGTGTCTCGGTCGTGATAATTGAGTAGTTTGGCTATCACTGGCCGAGGGCGAGCACCCACTGGCGGCTTCGGGAGAAGTGCTCGATGCGCTCGCTCAATTACAAAGCAGCCCGAGAGGGACTCCGGCGGGGCCACCCCTCCAGCCACTGGGTCAGGAATACCTCCATGTTGCCTTTTTCGCTGTTCTTCGGAAATCCCACGAACCGCAGGTTGTTCCTCCGGGCCCGCCCTTCCACATCTTCAGCCCGGAGCGCCAGTCCCTTCTGAATCCCTTCCATGGTGGCCACTTTCTTCTTGAGAATCGCCACATCATCCTCCACCCCCGTGATTCTGGTTTCAGTTTCAGTGATACGGGAAACAGCATTGCGCAAATCCTGTCGGAGTAAGGTGACATCAGCCCCAACAACCCCAATTTTGGCCATAAGGGCTGCATTGTCCAGTCCCGGTCCCTGTTGACCTCCGGAGGCCCCCGCTCCACCACTCGGCCCTGTGAATTTGTCGATAGGGCCCTGTTTCGTAGTGCCGCCACTGTTGCCGCCCCTCGTCATGATGAGCCTCGGGCGCGAGAATAGAATTCAATCAGGCCACGGGGGTGCTAGGCAATCCACCGGGTGGGGTCCACCGATCTCTTCCGCTCACTCGAGCTCTGTGGGGGCCGCGTTCTAGCTTCCCAGTAGGCCGGTGTGGCTACTTGCAGTGTTGTACTACTTCACTTCACCCCGGCGACAACTCCAGATATTGGCGCCATTTTCCACATCATGTCCCTCAGCGCCTGGGACACATCCGTCCTCCGTCCGAGATCCAAAGTCCGTTCAAAACAGTTTTGCCCCCCCGTTGAGGGCTTTCACCGCTAATTCATGGAGGTATACGCGCCTGGCCAGTGCCAGGGCCAGCAGGAGACGGTCCGACCCCCCCTCTGCTGTTCCAAACGACGTCGTCCAGACCACGGTCTGAGCCCTGATGCCGGCCACACTCTCTCAGTCTCGATGGGGGGGGGGGGGGTTCTCAGTCCCGAGTGGGGGGGGTCCCACCCCGTGGCCCGACTCAGCCGCCGAGTGGGGGGCACCCGTAGGAGTACTGCAGCAGCCCACAGCCCGAACTGGGCCCACTCCAAGCCGCCACCTTCAGCAGCAACACACCGCGTCGGGGGGGAGTTGGGGGGGAGAAGACAGGAGCCCGCCAATACTCCCGGGCTACCGGGCTCCTGCAGATTTTCCTTTATATATGTTTGTCTTATTTTTTTTTAAATAATATATATTTTTTTTAAGTATTAAATACATTTTATTTTTATTATATGTGTAGTAATATTAAATTTCATTATTATTTACTATTTAAATGTGTGTATATTAAAAAATCGATATTTTAGACAACTATATTAGTAACCACGATATTTTTTGTTGGTATTTTTGTAATTTCAATTATAAGTACAGGAAGTTGATATTTTTGACTAAATATTTTTTAATGTAGACATTTTGGTAATCAATATTTTGTCAGTGAGCATTAGTACTCACAGGCTCTTCTAAGCATATGTGCCCCCCCCCAGTGGCATTGGACTCCTTCTTGTTCATCCTCCTCGACCTGGTGTCTGGGCTCCCTTCGGGCCTTACCCTAATAGGTGGGGATTTCTTTTCAGTCCTTCATCCGTCACTGGATGTTACGGGCCCTGTTTCCAAGCAACAGAGTGCACGGTCCCGAGCATTGCAACTATGTGAGGTATGGAGGGTTTGGCATCTCCGACACCAGCAGTACACGCACACGTCAGCTGCGCATCTCACACAGGTGCCCAATGTGGCGGCTTAACACCTGGCACCTACAGGACAAGATTTATGCTCAGGCAGTTGTTAAGGAAATCCAGCAGAACTTTCAGGTCAATGCTGGGCTGGTCCAGTCACCGGGTATTCTTTGGGGGATATAAGGCCACCATCTAGGGCCACGCCAGGAACATCCTTCGGCAAACTGAGCGATGGCGACACCTTCCGGTGACCCGACTAGAGACTGAGGTGCTACGCTTGGAGGAGCGACTAGCCAGTGGACCACCCGATGAACCCATGAGACACCTTTCTCTGATTCGCAAGGAGATCAAGGTCCTAACTCTTGAAGCAGCAAAGATGTTCTGATGGGCATCCACAAATCGGATTAATGGGTGGGGGGACAAAAATGGGAAGCTACTTTACTGGTTGGCATCTCGGCCCTTAGCATGCAGGGTGATCCCAGAAGTTTTGGATGGCACGGGTTGTATCTACTTACTTCCTCGGTATAGCGCAAGCATTTGTGGACTATTATTCGTCCCTCTACACAGCTATTCCATGCCCGGTGACGGAGGTGGCGGTGCCCCTCCGTGACGGGATGCTGCTTCCCTGTCTCTCATGGGCTGAGCGCCGGGCACTGGATGAGCCAATTACACTGGAGGAGTTGGGAAAGGTTATAAATTCGATGGCGGCATGATAAACTCCTGAGCCGGCTGGGTTTCTGAATGAGTTTTACCTTAAATACCGGGATGTTCTTGCCCCCGCCTCCTGCATATGAATATGGAGGACATGGAACTTGGCTCCTTTCTTAAAGAGGTTGATCACGCCACAATAATGGTCATACCCAAATTGCGCCCCCATCGACTTCCTGTGATGACTACCTCCCTATCTCCCTCCTTAATGGGGAGGTGAAAATCTATGCCACATTTCTTGCCACAAGCTTTAGGCAGGTCCTCTGGATCCCTTATTCATCCTGATCAGTGTGGCTTCATGCCTGGGAGGAGCACGCGACACTGTCTCTGACTCTCCATATAGCCAGGAGCCCACCCTGGTCCGAGCAAGGAAGATGGAAGAATAACGCAAAAGCAGCAAAGACGCGGTAAGAAGCCCCCCCCCCACCTGCCTGAAAGCGAGAGTTAAACTGAGGAAAGCGAAGGCATCATGGTGCACCCGACCGTGTTCTGCCGCCGCTGCAGTGTGAAGAGCCCCGCTTCGTGCGTAGATTTAAAGCCAAATCTCGTGTGAACGCGGCAGCCATCTTGGGGTCAGGCGGGAACAGCCAATCAGTGAGGAAGGAGCACTGGTGGTCATTTTGAAGTCAGGCACTGGAAATCTCTTCTTGCGCAGATCCGGCAGCCATTTTAAAGACAGGCAAATAAGCCAATAAGGAAAGAGGAAGGCCAGGAGGCCATTTTGAAGTCAGGAAAAAGCAAAAAGCGAAGAAAAGTGAAAAAAAAAGGCCAGGAGACCAATTTAAAATAGAACACAAAGGTGTATGAAGAAAATAGAGCCACAAAGATGCAATAAAGAAGAAAATAAAAGACAGAAAGTGAATGAAAAAGTGACAATACAGAGAGTAGAAGCACAGCTGTAGCCATAAGGCAGGGATTACAGAAATAAAGAAATGGTTGACACAGCGATCGAAAAGAGGAGTCGACAAGTAATATTCAGAAGACCGCTGCCATTCAGCCTATCGGAACCACAAGCTGGCATCCGGTAGGAAAGGTGGATTAGGTAGTTTGAGCGCTACATGCGCGCCACAGATGTGGTAGACAGCAAACACCTGGACCTCTTTCTGAATCTCGTAGGGGATGAAGTGGAGGACTTGCTCATAACAATTCCCAGCGAGCAAACAGCGACCTACAAAGGGGTGATACAGTGTCTCACAGCGAGATTTGACCCGCAACGGAACATTAACTTTGAGAGATATACTTTCAACACAGTGTGTCAGTGAACAGAGGAGTCCCTTGATGACTTCGCAGTTTTTGACAGTTTTCGCAGAGTTTGACTAGTTTGACAATGAGCAGGCAATCAGACTGCGCATCATTGCAGGCTGTCAATCTGTGGAGTTCCGTGCACGTATCCTGAAAGAACCAACAACGCTGGAGAAGATACTAACCATGGCTCAAGTGAAATCAAGAGCAACAACACATGCCAAAGAGATGCAGCCGGCAAAGGAGAAAAGAGTGGAACAGGCAAATCGAGTCACGGGAAATATGAAGAAGAAAGAATACCTGGTGGCCTCGCCCCCAAAGAGAAATGAACAAACATCATGCTATAGGTGCGGACTCGACTTCCCGCAAGTTGGTGCGTGCCCGGCGATGGGTCAGAGATGCAGGAAATGCAACAGGGACAATCGTTTTGCAAGCACCTGCATGAGCAGGCAATTCAGAAGCGAGCGGGGCACAGTGGCGAGATCACGGACGACCGACAGCCGGAATGCCCGGCACATGGAAACGGCAAATCGCAGTTCCTCTGACAAGTCGGAAGAAACAGCAGCACCTGTAAGTGTAGCACAACTATACCTCATGTCTGATGCCTCCAAGGCAGACCAAAGACCAGAACACATTCATCTCATAGCGAAAGGAAAAAATAAAGAAAACTCTAACCGTGGACTTTGAAGTAGGACTGCATAGCACTCAGTTTGTGCTTGACAGCGGAGCCACGTGCAACATCATGTGCATGTCAGAGTATATAAAAATGAAAGTCAGGCTGCAGCTAGCGCCGTCCACGGTTGATGTATTCAAGTGGGGCTCTATGAAGCCGGTGGGGAACATGGGGAAGTTCACAGAGACGCTAACATACAAGGAAAGATCATACCAAGAAAAGGGACATGTGCTGAGAGGTGACGTCCCAGCACTGTGCCTACTAAACAACGTCACGGCGCAAGTGAAGGGTCTACTGGCGATGACATACCACATGTCGGAAAAAGGGAACATTCTGCAGGAACATCCGGCCCTCCTGAAGGGCCTAGGAAAGTTGAAAGGGAAACAGATAACATTGCACATCAACGAGGCAATCAAACCAGTAGCACAGCATCATGGCCGAGTACCAATACACCTACAACCGCAAGTAGAAGAGGAAATTCAAAGCCTACTGGCCCAGGACATCATTGAGTCTGCGGAAGGACCGACGCCATGGGTGTCTCCGATAGTGCCAGTCCCGAAAAAGAACACTTCAAAGATTCGCATATGTGTGGACATGAGGGTACCGAATACAGCAATAAAGCGAGAACGTCACCCCGGGCCACATCTAAAAAAGATGATCAGCTGTCTCACGGGAGCCTGTAAATTCTCAAAGCTGGACCTGTGCAAAGGGTACCACCAACTAGAGCTGGACCAACAGTCAAGATACATTATCACATTCTCGACGCATATGGGCCTGTTTCGCTACAAGAGACTGAGTTTTGGCATCTCGTTGGCTGCAGAAATATTTCAAGAAACCATAAGGCAGGTGATAAGGCCGGTGAAGAACAGCCTAAACTATAGTGATGACATTCTAGTATTTGGGCAGTCAGATGAGGAACATGATAGAGCAATGCATCAAGTATGCCTACAGCTGGAACAAGCGGGACTAACATTGAACGCTGACAAGTGCGAACTGGGGAGAAGTGAACTGGTATTCTTCTGACACATCTTCTCCAAGAAAGGGATGAGGCCGAATCCCAGCAAAGTAGAGACATTGAAAAACACGAATCCTCTCAAGGATGTCGCAGAAGTAAGGTCATTTCTAGGGCTTGCCAGCTACTGTGCTCGCTACATCAAGGACTTCGCCACAGTGAGCACCCCGCTCCGAAAGTTAACAAAACAAAGTCAGAAGTTCTTGTGGCCACAGGAGTGCAGCTGGGCAATTGAAGCAATCAGAGAGGCCGTAATGACTGTAGATCACCTTGCCTATTTTGACACGCTGTTATGCACGGAACTACCGGTAGATGCCAGCCCAGTGGGACTAGAAGCAATACTAGCGCAGCACCTGCCGGGGAGAGACTCACCAAGGAGGATTGTTGCATATGCAAGCAAAAGCTTGGACATTGAAAATGCATACTCGCAACCAGAAAAAGAAAGCCTAGCAGTGGTATGGGCGTTTGAACACTATCACATGTTAATTCATGGGAAGTCGTTCACCATCATCACAGATCATCAAGCTCTGGTGACAATCTATGGCAATCCATCAGCGAAAAGGCATAACCTGGCTGACTACATGTCGAGACACCCTCTACCACAGTCACCAGAGATCGCATCAATGGCTGAGGAATATCTCAATTTTGTACTGAAGCAAAACACTCCCGCGCCAATAACAGTAGCGGAACTAGAGCAGGAAACAGCAAAAGATGCCACCCTGCAGCTGGCCAAAGAAACAACAAGGATGCAGAGATGGAGAAACATCAACAGCAACTGCACCTGGGGAGAAAAAGTAAACAAGGAGAAAATGCTGGCACTAAAGAAAATACATGAAGAACTATCGGAGACAAAAACATGAATAATGATGCGAGGAACAAGGATAGTGATACCAAGTTCACTGAGGAGACAGACTGCCAATGTGGCACATGAGTCACACCGCGGAATGGTGGCAACGAAAAAGATGTTAAGGGAAAAGTTTGGTTCCCTGGCCTGAACAAAATGGTGGAAGACACCATCATGACATGCCAAGTAACAGGACAACAAACCAACCCTGAACCGTTACAAATGTCAGAACTTATAAAGGCGGTGTGGAAAACATTGGCGGATGACTTCTTTGAGTCACTAGACACGGGTAACTACCTGCTTGTGATCATCGATGAGTACTCGAGTTTCCCTATAGTGCGACACGTGCCATCAACGTCAGCAATAGTGACGCTGCCAATCATGGATTACATATTTGCGGCCTGGGGCTCTCCAGAAACACTAAAAACAGACAATGGTCCTCCGTTTTCAGGAGAAGAGTTCAAAAAGTTTATGGCCTACTTGGGCATTCATCACTGGAAGGTAACGGTGCTATGGCCACAAGTAAATGGCATAATGGAGCGGTTCAAGGGGAACATCAAGAAAGCTGTGCAAGGAGCAAAGCTGGCATAGATCTCCATCGGACAAGCGATATGTCAGATTCTACGAGACTACAGAAACACACCACACAGCTCGACTGGAAAATGTCCGGCTGAGTTGGTACTGGGAAGACCCCTGCAGGACAAGGCTGCCACAGATAGAAGCAAAAGGGTCACCAGAGCACAGCAACATTGCAGCCAAAGACAAGGAGGCAAAAGAAAAGATGAAAGTGTGTGCAGATGCCAGGCGGCATGCCACCACGTCACACCTCAAAGAAGGAGATGCCGTGCTTGTGCGCCAGCGACAGCAAAAGAAATCTGCCAGCGTGTTCTCAAAGGAACCACTCACGTTCATAAAAGTGAAGGGCCCGATGATCACGGCTGCGTCAGAACATCACTGAATAACACGGAACAGTTCTCACTTGGAAGGACTGCAGACCGTAAATGAAAGTGGCCAAGATACTGCGATTGGAGGAGATGAAGCAATGGTTCACAACGGTACAGGAAAGGACAAGCATGAAGAGAGAGCAGAAGAACTACAGGAAGAGACTTCTCCAAAGAGAGCGAGCAGAAGGCCAAAGAGACTTATTGAAGAAAAGAAGTGAGAAATGCCTACGTGGTGTTTCCTCACTGTGAGCTATCTTTTCTTTCTTTTTCTCAGTATCTCTACATTTTCCTTCTCTCTGTTCTCGTTTCTCTCTCCTCATTTCTTTGTGACGAAAGGGGAAGATGTAATGGACTGAGTGAGGGGCACTAGGACCCTGAATTGGACAAGAAGAGTAGGGAGGCAAGCAACTGGACACCACTTCGGGTCAGGGAGTGGACGGGCAGTCCAGCAAAGTAAGGCACGAGAACGGACATGTCTGTGGGCCGAGAACAACAATAATAATGAAGTAACAAATAAGCTCACCTGGTCTCCTGAGTGGTTCATTGGTGGCAACAACATGACAGTAACCAAGGCAACCAGTCATCTCTTCTCGACCTGGGAATGACTCGCACTCCACCTGATTGCACAGCAAGCGCATGCTGTTTACGTCCTTCCTTAGCCCTAGGGTGCGTTGTGCAATTCTGAGGCACTTCATTAGGCATGACATAGCAGTTAAGTGCGGTGTTGCCGGCACCAGCACAAAAATGTGTTATACTAACCCATGATGCCTGGCACTTGGCAGGGCTGTATCCTTAAAGTGCCAGGGATCTATTCTGGGTGGCAGTGTGATGTCTTTGAGGGGACCCTGTAGCAGTACCTCCACCAGGGAGTGATCAGAGATACCCGTGCTCTATGGGTTGCATTGCAAAATAAACCGGCACTTGTAGTATGTGTGAGGATATGATCCAGGTGGAAATAAGTTCAATAAACTGCTGAGTAGAATGTAAATTTTCTCGCCACAGGATGTGGTATCGCCACAAATCTGTCAGCCCCATTGCATAAACAACGGTTCTTAGGGGCTCCGGGCCAGTTCCACAGCAGGACCCCGATACCCTGTATCTCTCTAGATCCATGGTAGAATTCATATCACCTCCCATTAGTAAAATGCCCTGGGACAGCTCCAATAGCAAAGCACTTAGTGTTGGAAGAGTATCTGTGTGGAGTTTCTGTGGTATGTAAATTGAGCACATGTTGAGGGCCAAGCCCTCCCACGGGCCTGTTAGTGCAACATATCTACCTAATGGATCATGCCAGGTCCTACCCAGAATAAGAGGGATAGATGTCTTAACCATTATCCCCACCTCCATAAAGCCCGCCGTAAAACCTGCATGGGCGGCAAGGGTGTACCCATATCTGTCTAGGGCTTTATAGTGGTTGCCTTTCAAGTGTGTCTCCAGCAGGAGAACTATGTCCGGGGCATGTCTACGAAGACATTCCAGGACCACAGTACTCTTAATTTTGTTGCCTAGACCATTGACGTTCCACGTCATGACTATCAAGGTGGAGCACACTCAGGGTTTGTTGAAGTGTGGCCTGGGTGTATCCTCAATGTCAGGTGGGTGGACCATGTTGTCTAAAGTAGTGGAGCTCCAGTTGTTGTGTTGCTGCACGGTAAGTGGAATGAGGTTCCTCTCCCCCCCACCTTTCTGTCACAGGTGCCTGTCTCAGCATGACTGTTGCCACTGAGATAAACCAAAAATAGTGATAAATGACCGAACGATATTGAACAGTAAAGTGATAGCCCTAGTTGCGTAACTCCCCCCACCCTGCTCAGTGGGTTCAAAATCACCCACCAACCCACCTTGCAGAGTGCCTGTTGTCCCGATAACAACATAAGCTATAATGGGGTGTGCCAGCGCCATCGAGATGGCCCATCAATCGTTACTTACATCTTGTCTCACCCTTATAATGGCTGTCTGTGTTTCCAGGTTTACCTCCACCCCCACCACCCCTCAAACCATCATCCCCACCGCTGCCTGTGCATAACATGAGAATTCAGAATTCAAAGGATACAAGCCACATCCATATTTAGCATTGGTACTTAAGCAATTGTTTGAAAGCGTCCATAGTCTAGATAATAGATTGAATAATCAATATCCATGCTCAGTCTCCTCCATGGGCCCCATTCCGCGGTATCTTCTCCCTGCCTATCTCTTCTTTTTTTAACGTAATTTTATTGGCATTATTGTTTCAGTATTCATCAAGAAACAGCAAAGATCTTCATTACATATTATGTATTAACATTGCCATAGGTAGGGGGCATTAACATGCTCACTTTATATTCTGTTTTTCTTTTTTTCCTTATCTCCTCCCCGGGTTCAAATGTTAACATTACAAGGGCACTTTTCGGATGTTGTCAGTATTTGAATCATGGCAGTTAGTGGTTCACCCTAGCATTTCTTAGTATAAAGCTGAACACAAACCAATTATAATCTGTGTGTGATCCCACATCTGGGGGCCTAACACGAGTCTGTCTCACTGTTTGCATGGAACTATTTAACCATTGCAACTTAACATGTAACTGATTGTGCATTGGTGTACTTACCTTAGATCGTGGCTGTGATGCATGGGGTGTGTCCGGGGTGAACGGAGCGCATGGGTGGGCAGGAGAGGCCCACGTATCGACCATGTCTTGGCTGACGTCCAGCCATCGCTGCCCTTCGATTATATATTCTTGTGCAATGAGAGATGGTGCCTATGAAATGGGGGCCTTTTCCAGTCAGTATTCTTTCCTATCAGTGTGTCGGGTTCTGAATATGTTAAAATTCTCTATTCAAGGTTTCCCAGCGCTGGGTACTCGTATATGTCTTCCCTGAGACCTATCCACTCCATCCCTGCCAATCTATTGGGCATCCTTTTGCCGTATTGCATGGAGATGAGCAGCCCACTGTGTGCCAGCCCTCTAGTCACATGTTTCCTCCAGTGTGTTGAAGTGTCCCTTCTTCCCATCTGATACCGGGCCAAACACCAAGGGGCACACCAGGTTTCTTCAACAAGACAAGCCTAGATGGAAGGAGGTGACAGCTCACCCTGATCTTCATCCAGCAGCGCAAGCCTGTAGACCTAACTTGTCAGGAGATCCAACAGTAGATAACCAACTCTTCACGCAGTGGATTTACACCTTAAGGAACCGTTTTGCATCCCCTAGTCCACAAAACGTCCGCCCAAAAAAGACGCCCTCCACCGCATGGTATTTGCAAACTCTGAACAAGCTACAAACCGACTGTAGAACCCTAGAACGAAGATGGCGTCAGAACTACAAGCAGACTGAACTAAGCAATTTTAAAGTGGCCTTCAAAAACTATCATACCCAGATCAAAATAGCCACAGAAAAACTACTATACAGAGGTAATCAAAACAACTACCTAACCAAAAAACTATCTTTGAGCTAGTTAACACCTTCACCAATCATAAAGTCTTACAACAAGAGATCTCCCCTCGCAGTTCCTCTACAATAGCATAGCAGACTACTTTGAACAGAAGGTTTTCTCATTACAAAAAAAATTCTCTCCTCCCTCTTTTCCTCCCACCAACAATGATGCAGCTCTAGGCAAAGCAGAGCGACTTTGCAAACCTTTAAGCCAATCACTCCTGAAGAATCACATCAGGCGATCCTTACTACTAAATCAGGCTCCCCCTTTGATCCCTGCCGCCCCTGATGCTACACACCATAATCAACACTGTAAAGCCCATCATAAACAAAATAATAAATGCTTCCTTGTCAACTGCTAAAATCCCTGAAGAATGGCAGCTCGCAGCTGTAAAGCCGCTCCAAAGGAAACAACTTGCGGCCCCCTCTACCCTCTCCAATCTTCGACCTATTTTTCTTTTACCTTGCCTCAGCAGGATCACGGAAAAACTTGTTAACATCCTGGAAGAAGCAAATCTGCTTCAACCCAACCAATTCAGGTTCAGATCGCAACTTTCTACAGAATCAGCCCTACTGTATATGGCTAAATCCCTCAGAGCAGCCCTTGACAAGGAAGAAAATGCCATCCTGGTGTTATTAGGTCTGTCTGCCACGTTCAACACGTTCTCAAATGTCATCCTTCTAGACCGTCTTGGATCCTTTGGCATTTCCCATACAGTCCTGGCCTGGCTAAAGAATTTCCTGCAAAATCGCAGACAAGTTATCACACTAGGCCAGTACAAATCAGAAGAAAAACCATTACTCTCCGGTGTGCCTCAGGGGTCCAGGCTTAGCCCCACACTCTTCAATGCCTACATGGCCCCATTGATCAGCCTGATATCGTCCTTTAACATAGAGACCATTTAATATGCGGACGATGCACAGTTAATTCTGGTTTTGGACAAAAACACCACACAGGCGTAAGAAAACCTACGCCTATGTCTTACTGCTACTTTCAACAGGATGAAAACGAACCATCTAAAGTGCAATTCTGAAAAAAATGAAATACTACCACTAGGACAAGAGAACACTTTCTCTCCCAAGACTTGGTGGCCATCTGACAACTCCCACCCGCCCAATAATGTGAAAGTGGTCCAAAAGCTGGGAATTAAATTTGATGCCACTCTCTCCTTCAAACAGCAATCACTGGCAGTTGCAGGTACTTGTTTCCATATAATAAAAACATTTTTAAAATGCTTTGATTTACTTCCCATCTCTCTCAGACAGACAGTTGCAGTGGCCCTAAGCATGCCCACACTGGACTACTGCAACAGCATTTTTGCAGGTACAAACAAGTCAGTTTTACAAAAGCTTCAAATGGTCCAACATGCAGGAGCACACCTAGTGCTGACATGGCCCAGGAGGTCCTCTGCATCAGCAGCTTTAGAAGCACTCCACTGGCTGCCAATTCATAAAAGAGTTCTGGTTAAAGTCATGATAATCACCTTCAGGACAGTCCACTCCTCAGGTCCTCATTATCTCCGAACCAGATTTACGTGTTATACTCCCTCCCGGAGTCTTGGGTCGTCTAATGCTAACCTGTTGAAAATACCAGCTTTTTGACGAGTCTCGAAGGGAGGAAAATCGCTGGCAGTAATAGGTCCGAAGGCGTGGAAAAACTCCCAAACTAACACCGCCAATCCGAGACACTCTTTAGGAAAGCCTTAAAGACTTGGATTCTCTCAGCATCTGACGCCCAATGCAAAACATTTATCTAATGCCTTCCCTCGCTTCTAGCAGCCACCCAGTATCTCTCCAATCCTGGGTTCCGCTCAGCGCCATGATTCTCCTCTTCGTTGATGATGTGCACCTACAGCATAAAGTCTGGGAAGAAGTACACCACTGTGTTTTCAAATTGCAGGTCACCATGAGTGGGCTTCTTATAGAATACGGTCTCCTTTTCAATAGTTCAATATCCTAGCTATGATTGCACGGGAGGTGCCCCCAGTTTTAGCTTTGGGACAGGCGCCGAGGGTGCAAGCTCAATTTGTGAAAAAGTTTGAGAGACATTTAGGGCACAGATGGTTGAATAGTAGATCTTACAGAAATAGGTCAACAGTAGGTCCCTCCGATCCTTCAAGGACTCCTACCACCCTGATGTTGTTCCTTCGAGCACGTTCTTCCTGATCCTTCAGACTCACTGCCACAACAGCTTTTGCTTCATGAGGAGTACTTGCTCCTCAAACCTCTTTTACATGAATTGTAACTGGTTAATATTAGTTTTGACTGCCGTGACCTTATCTGAGATTTTACAAAACTCTGTTCTAGAGGTTAACATAAACAGTAACTGCCGGGGAGGAGCCAAGATGGCGCCCGGGACGGACGCCAAGTCCCTCGGCTCCGAGGACCATCTCCTCCTTTGCTATTATCCTGCCGGCGATCCTGCACCAAGGCGACACATACATCGCGGAAGCTGATGTGTTCCGACGGCCCACGGTGAAATCCTGAGGCTTGCGCTTCCTCGCAAGCGGGTGAAACGTCCGACTGCAGTTTGCGGCCCGCAGCAGCACTGGGACCGGGACCTCGAGTGGATATCGAGGCCGGTCGCCAAGCGAACAACACCGGGCGTCAGCGACTGTGGGGAGCCGGTCGGATCACTTCTACTGAGACACGGCCGAATTTTGAGACGTATGCCTTGCTGGACTGCAGGTACGGAACCAAGCGTACCTGCCGATTTGATTGGGGGAATCGCACGCTTGCAGGAGCCCTAACTTTTGGCTGCCAAGAAACTTTTCGCGCATTGTCCCGCTGTCGGCGGGAGGCTCCCGAATTTTCCGCCTCCAAAATATCGAACGGGGCGGCTTCTTTACGGGACAATGCTTATGGCAACACATCGGTTCTGCCTGCCGCTCCTTCAACATACAGACATCTGATGCCCCACTGTGCACAGCCTGGCCTGACTCGGAGTATCCCTACTAACGACCACAGAGGGCACAATGGAGTGCAGCCTAGGGGAGTCTGGACTACAATGTGGTCGCGGACGTGTGGAGCAGGGGGACACTGGAGGGGAGAGTGGAGGTAACCGGGGTTATGGCGATCTTCTGGCGGCTGTTGTCTCCCTGCGTCACGATATGGTGCACTCTGTTCGGACCCTGGCCAGCAGGGTGGATGCTATTGTGTGTGCACTGGGACAATCGAGAGTGGCTGACTCGCAGGTCCATAGCGACATTCTTCGCTCCACGTCCGTCTACGACAAGATGGCTGCCCTATGCGACAGTGACGGCTTCGAGACTCTAAGCCCCGAGACGAATCTCGCAGTAGATGATGTTTGCCCGGGACGACGTGAAAACCTCGGATTGAAATCGCGACAGGAGTTTTCTCCCCAAGCCATGCTCCCCGTTATCCGGGGGCCGCTCCAGAAGTGGTTGGACACTGAAACTTTCCTCACTGGCTCGTCTCCGCTCTATATTATGTGGATGGTGTACTTTTGGCCCAGCCTGGGAACACTGGATCCGCGGGTAACTGATATGATTGAGTGTTTGGATCGCATTGACATTGTTGGACTGTTGTTCACGCTCTCCTGGGTCACTTTGGTAAGCAGTGGCGGAAAAGTTAAAACGGGACAGGGATGAACGCTTTTTACCACAGACTGGCAGTTTCTTCGTTGCTGACCGAGATAGATGTGCGTTGGGCTGATTTCTCTGATTACGCAATGTGCCGATTTCGTGCTTTGTAAATTGTTTGCTAGTAATGTCTCTTGTCACCGGACTTTACACCTTGTGCTAAAATCGGAGCCACGGGAGGGTGATGCCGGGGGACTGGTGGTGGGTTCCTCCCCGTTTCCCACTACTTTCATTGTAGTTATAGATTAGGACCTTTTTCTTACTTTCTACATTTCGGGACTCCTTTTTCTGGGGCGACAGGCACACTGCTGGGGGGGGTAGGCCGTAGCCAGCTGCAGGGGTGCAGGGTGGGGGTGGGAGGGGGCTTTTGTTTTTTCTTTTTTGTTCTATGGGCCTTCTATTCTTTTTCCTTTTTTCTTCTGGGCTTTAGAGTAAATCGACTTCCCGTTTATTGTAGACTGAACGGTGTGTATTATTGACTACTTAGACGTATTTCTTCAATGGGGATAGTCGGGGTTCTGGTAATGTTGGTGAATTGTGTACTTGTCTCTCCTGATCCTTAAACACCGGAACCAACGTGCTGACCTAAGACATCCTGACACCGTTCATCTTTACGAACTATAATTTGAAATTAGACCTCAGTACCTCTGTAATTAATCCTTTGCACACTGCCATATCGCTATGTACTGTATTTGTGAGCCTTCGGGCGTTTTGTTGGGCTTTGTGTACATTCTGCTATAAAGGTCTTCCAAAAATTAAAAAAAAAAAAAAAAAAACAGTACCTGCCACCAACTTTGGTTCTATAGTTCTCTTCAGATCGTTTATGGCTGCCATGATGGCACTGAGAGAGGGATCAGTCACTTCTGTCTGCTCCGATGGCTGGCTTGTTTCAGTCCTAAGGAACAATTGGTGTACTTTGCTTTTGCTGAATTTCAGGAAGTTTGCTGAGAGTCAGTAGGCTCTCTCATTTGGAGTACTAAGACACCATCCTTATTTTCTCTGTATACTCTGCTGGGTATTAATACACTCTGTGGTTCAGGTGTGTTTATGTGCCAGCAGGCACTTCACTCTTAGCGAGAATTGATGAGAGTAGTCATTTTGGTGCTATGCAATGTTTAACCGTGTATTCTGTTCTTATATCATTTCAGAGCCTTTGTCCCAGCAGTCCCCTCCCCGTTCCTGACATCCCTCGCCTAATGGTTCCAATTCCCTGTGTTATAAGATCAGGGAGCTGGTAACGTTAGGAGGTGGACCCCCATTAGCAACGACCGGATCCTGTGGAACGTAATCTTGACAGAATTACGCGCCCACGAATTGTGCTCCACCCGATCCGGTGGTTCTTGGAATCATGGCCACCATGGATGATGTGCTTCAAGCACTGGTCCTAGTGCAGCAGGAATTGATTGCCTCTAAGTCTGAGGCATCTGCATTGCGTGAAAAGGTGGACAAGTTAGCCAGAAACCCTTTTGACGCTACCGCTGCTGCTCCTCCTATTCAGGTTACGGTACCCTCTCCCATTCCACTGGCTAACCCCGAGAGGTATTCTGGCGATCCAACTAAGACTCAGGTTTTCTTAACACAAGTATTGATGCACTTTTCTTGTAAGCCTTCTTCGTTCCCTTCCAACCATTTGCGTGTAGCTTTTCGCGTTTTCTTATTTAAGCGGTGATGCAGCTAACTGGGCAGTGCCTCTGGTGCGGTATGACGATGCCATCTTATCCAACTGGACTGCATTCCGTGCGGAGTTTGAGAAGGTGTTTGATAGGAGGGCTACCACCTTCAGCGCTGACAGAGAGCTATTAGAGTTAAGACAAGGGAGACAAGATCTGGTATCATACCTTACCACCTTTAACAGGTTGGTAGCAGAGACGGCATGGCCTGAAGAGAAGAGAATGTCTCTATACTATCAAGGGCTACGCGAGGGCTTAAAGGATGTCATAGCACAGATAGGTCCTCAGCCTCTCACATGCTCTGACATGATTAACCTTTCCTTACGACTAGATGGGAGGCTCACTGAAAGAGGGGGTGAGAGACGCAAGGCTGAGAGAGGGTACTATCGTTCTGAGTTTTCCCCTCTTAAGTTAAGCCAACCAACTGACACAGGCAGTGAACCCATGGAAATAGGAGCGGTAAGGGCCCCTTTGTCCAGAGCAGAGAGGGAAAGTCGTTGAGTTCTAGGACTGTGCATGTATTGTGGGAAGAAAGGCCATTTTGTTAAGGAATGTCCCACGAAACCTAGGGCTTCGGGGACTTGGTCAAGAAACAAGAAAGCAAATGTGTCCTCAATAACCATAGAGGATATAGCCCCAGTGGTGAGGGAAGATAAGAACTGGAAACTCCCTTCTCTCACAGCCTCAGAAATACAGGAACATGAATCGCACATTGTGCTCACCATGTCCTTGGAAAACCAGGCTCAGTTTCACCAGGTAATGGTAATGGTTGACTCAGGGGCTACGGGGAATTTTGTAGATAGTGGGTTCGAAACCTCTTTGGCTTTAAGCAGGATACGGAGAGACAGCCCAGAGGAAGTATGGGCAGTAGATGGCAAACCGCTGAAATCAGGGCTCATAACTGAAAGGACGGAAGACCTTGTGGTATCCTTGCCTGTCCCGGGGGGGGTGTATAGTGAGGAGATAAGTCTGTACAATATAGAGTCAGAAAAGGGGGTGGTGATTAACAGAGTGTCTGAATTAAGCAGACCACTCTTACCCAGTCCAAAGATCAGGGCTTGATCCATCACCGTTTTTTAGCTCACTGCACCATCCCAGCTCAGAACTTGGCTATATGCAAATTAGTCTGACCCTGGCCCAGTGCATCATGGGAACAGGGCAGGCCAAATTACCAAGCCAATTCTTATACTGGGAAGGAAACAAGCTACCGGGGACCGGTTTCTGGCATTTCAGCCGTCTTCGGCCCAGCTTGCTTGAATCCTGATGGTGCAATGAGCTAGGGACTCACATCTGAGTATACCCTTCCACGCTTATGGTGGACAAAAATGATTCAGAAAAGGGGGTGGTGATGAACAGAGTGTCTGAATTAAGCAGACCACTCTTACCCAGTCCAAATATCAGGGCTTGATCCATCACCGTTTTTTAGCTCACTGCACCATCCCAGCTCAGAACTTGGCTATATGCAAATTAGTCTGACCCTGGCCCAGTGCATCATGGGAACAGGGCAGGCCAAACTACCAAGCCAATTCTTATACTGGGAAGGAAACAAGCTACCGGGGACCGGTTTCTGGCATTTCAGCCGTCTTCGGCCCAGCTTGCTTGAATCCTGATGGTGCAATGAGCTAGGGACTCACATCTGAATATACCCTTCCACGCTTATGGTGGAGAAAAATGATTCAGAAAAGGGGGTGGTGATACTCAGACATGAGTCCCTTTCTCACTGCTCCATCAGGATTCAAGCAAGCCGGGCCGAAGACGGCTGAAATGCCAGAAACCGGTCCGCGGTAGCTTGTCTCCTTTCTGGTGAAGAATTGGCTTGGTAGTTTAGTCTGCCCTGTTCCCATGATGCACTGGGCCAGGGACAGACTGATTTGCATATAGCCAGGTTTTGAGCTGGGATGGTGCAGTGAGATAAATAACGGTGATGGATCACGCCCTGATCTTTGGACTGGGTAAAAGTGGTCTGCTTAATTCAGACACTCTGTTCATCACCACCCCCTTTTCTGAATCGTTTTTGGCCACTATAGGTGTGGCAGGGTATACTCAGACATAAGTCCCTTTCTCACTGCTCCATCAGGATTCAAGCAAGCCGAGACGAAGACGGCTGAAATGCCAGAAACCGGTCCCCGGTAGCTTGTCTCCTTTCTGGTGAAGAATTGGCTTGGTAGTTTAGTCTGCCCTGTTCCCATGATGCACTGGGCCAGGGACAGACTGATTTGCATTTAGCCAGGTTCTGAGCTGGGATGGTGCAGTGAGATAAATAACGGTGATGGATCACGCCCTGATCTTTGGACTGGGTAAGAGTGGTCTGCTTAATTCAGACACTCTGTTCATCACCACCCCCTTTTCTGAATCGTTGTACATTATAGAAGCACCCCAATATGAAGACATCCTGGGTATGCCGTGGCTGAGCCATCACAATCCTTTGGTGGATTGGAGAGAAAAAACCCTAAAGTTTACAGATCCTAGTTGTAGGGCCCATTTCGTGTTTGAACAAGCCCCCCAAGTAGTAGCGTTATTGTACTCCCATTGTCTAGCTACTGCGGCAGAAAAGGTGGTGTTCCTGCCTCCCTGCTATCAAGGGTTTCAGGATGTATTCAGTGAAGCTATGGCAGAGCAGTTACCCCCACATAGGAAATACGACTGCTGTATAGATTTGGTGGAAGGTGCCGTAGTCCCCACGTGTAGGGTGTTCGCATTATCAGTCCCTGAAACAAAGCACCTGAAGGAATATCTAGATCACTACGTGAAGATAGGTTTTATCAGGCCTTCCCGCTCGCCTTCTGCTTCTTCTTTGTTCTTCATTTCAAAGGCGAACGGTGATCTACGGAATTGCGTGGATTATCGCAAGCTCAATAAGGTCACTGTTCGAAATAGATATCCTTTACCTCTCATTACTGTATTACTGGATCAGGTTCGTAATGCAAAGATATATACCAGGCTTGACCTCCGAGGGGCATACCATTTGGTCCACGGCAGGGCAGGAGATGAGTGGAAGACCGCATTTAAGACCCATTACGGCTTGTATGACTATCTGGTCATGCCATTTGGGCTGTGCAATGCCCCTGCCGCTTTTCAGTTTTTTCTGAATGACGTGTTGAGAGAGTACATGGACATCTGCGTGGTTGTATATATAGATGACATTCTGATTTACTCTGATGTCAAGTCAAGTCAAGTCAGAGAATTTATATAGCGCACTACATACCCAGAGGGTCTCAAGGCGCTTAGAAAGGGGAGGAGGATTACTTGTCAAATATCCACGTTTTAAGTTGCTTTCTGAATGCTAGGTGGTTCTGGGTAAGGCGAAGGTAAGCGGGGAGTGAGTTCCATGTTTTAGCAGCCAGGTATGAGAAGGATCTGCCTCCCATGGTGGTCTTGTTGATGCGAGGTACAGTGGCGAGGGCTTGGCTGGAAGAACGTAGTTGGCGGGAGGGGGTGTAGAAGGACAGTCGTGAGTTGAGGCATTCTGGTCCGATGTCGTAGAGTGATTTGTGTGCGTGGGTTAGCAGTCGGAAAGTGATCCTCTTATTGACGGGTAGCCAGTGGAGGTCTTTAAGGTGACCAGAGATGTGTTCGTTGCGTGGGATGTCTAATATGATCCTGGCTGAGGCGTTTTGGATTCGTTGGAGTTTCTTCTGGAGTTTAGCGGTAGTGCCTGCGTAGAGGGTGTTTCCGTAGTCCAGTCGGCTCGTGACCAGAGCATGGGTGACTGTTTTCCTTGTTTTGGTGGGGATCCAGCGAAATGTTTTTCTGAGCATGCGAAGAATGTTGAAGCAGGAAGAGGATACGGCGCTGACTTGTCTGTTCATTGAGAGTGAAGAATCCAGGATGACGCCTAGGTTCCGTGCGTGGTCTGTCGGGATGGGTGCTTTTCCGAGGGCTTCCGGCCACCAGGAGTCGTCCCATGCAGAGGGGGATGTACCTAAGATGAGGACTTCTGTTTTGTCTGAGTTCAGTTTCAGACGGCTTTGTTTCATCCATTCGGCAACTTCTTTCATTCCTTCGTGTAGGTTAGTTTTGGCGGTGCTGGGGTCATTGGTGAGAGAAAGGATTAGTTGAGTGTCATCCGCGTAAGAGATGATGTTGAGGTTGTGTTGGCGGGCGATGGCCGCGAGTGGGCTCATGTAGACGTTGAAGAGGGTGGGACTGAGTGAGGATCCTTGTGGTACGCCACAGATGACTTCAGTGGCCTCGGACTTGAATGGTGGGAGGCGGACTCTCTGGGTTCTTCCGGTGAGGAACGAGGTGATCCATTCAAGTGCTTTTCCTTGGATTCCGATGTTATTGAGGCGTTGTAAAAGGGTGCTGTGGCAGACTGTGTCGAATGCTGCAGAGAGGTCGAGGAGGATGAGGGCGACTGTGTCTCCGTTGTCCAGTAGAGTTCGAATGTCGTCTGTTGCTGCGATGAGGGCGGTCTCAGTGCTGTGTTTTGCTCGGAAGCCAGATTGTGAGGAGTCGAGGGATTTGTTGGCTTTGAGGAAGGCGGCGAGCTGGTTGTTGACAGCTTTCTCGATGACTTTGGCCGGGAATGGAAGGAGTGAGGTGGGGCGGTAATTTTTGAGTTCGGTGGGGTCCGCTGTGGGTTTTTTCAGAAGGGCGGTGAGTTCAGCGTGTTTCCAGTCTTCCGGGAAGGTGGCGGAGTTGAAGGAGCAGTTGATGACGTCTCGGAGGTGCGGTGCTATGACGGAGTCTGCTTTGTTGAAGATGTGGTGAGGACATGGGTCTGTGGGGGATCCTGAGTGGATGGAATTCATCAGGCGGATTGTGTCCTCAGTGGAGATTGGGTTCCAGTCGTTAAGGGTGTTCACGGGGGGAGAATGTTCAGCAAATGGTAGGGTGGGTTGGTTTCCGGGTTGGTTGTCGAAGCTGTTGTGGATGTCTGCAATCTTGTTGTGGAAGAATGAGGCTAGGGAGTCGCAGAGGGCTTGAGAGGGGGTGATGTCGTTGGAGTTGGCCGAGGGATTGGAAAATTCCTTGACGATGTTGAAAAGTTCCTTGCTGTTGTGGGCGTTGTTGTCAAGTCGATCCTTGAATGCTGTTTTCTTGGCCTTTCGGATTAGTTGGTGGTGAGTGCGGGTGGCGTTTTTGAAGGCGTCCTTGGTGCTAGTGGTTGGGTCTTTTTTCCAGGCCTTTTCAAGGGAGCGGCAGAGTTTCTTGGACTTCTTAAGATCATGGTTGAACCATGAGGCCTTTTTGCTGCCAGGTTTGCTTTGACGTTTTTTCAGTGGTGCTAAGGTGTCAGCGGTGTTGGATATCCATAGGGTGAGGTTGGCGGTGGCTTCGTTTGCGTTAGAAGAGTGGGCTGGGGTGTTTAGAAGGAGCGATGCGGAGATCTGGTCCGTGGTGATTTTGTTCCAGTTTCTTTGCAGAGTTGGTTGGAGGTGGTTGGTGGGTTTTGGTTTGTTGTAGGTGAAGTGAACGCAGCTGTGGTCAGTCCAGGGGAGATCCGTAGTGTGGCTGAAGGAGACATGATTGCTGGAGGTGAAGATGGGGTCGAGTGTGTGACCTGCGATGTGGGTGGGGGAAGTGACTAGTTGTTTAAGTCCGAGGTTGGCGAGGTTGTCTAAGAGGGTGGCGGTGTTGCGGTCGTTGATCTTTTCAAGGTGAAAGTTGAGGTCTCCCAGAAGGATGTAGTCTTTGGAGGGGAGCGCGTGTGGGGTGATGAAGTCCGTGATGTCTTCACTGAATTTTGCGCGGGGTCCTGGTGGTCTGTAGAGGAGGGTGCCTCTGAGTGTGGTCTTGGGGTCGATGTGGATCTGGAAGTGAAGGTGTTCGGAGTTAGCGAGGTTGGCGTCAGAGCTGGTTGAGATGCGGATTGATTTCTTATGGACGATAGCGATTCCTCCTCCTGTGTGGTCGGTGCGGTCCTTGCGTGTGATCTTATAGTCTTCAGGGATGGCAATGGTGATGTCTGGGGCGGAGGAAGCGTTCATCCAAGTTTCTGTTAGGAAGGCGACGTCTGGAGAGATGGTGTCTAGTAGATTCCATAGGTCAATGGCGTGTCTGTGGACCGATCGAGTGTTGAGAAGGATGCACTGTAGGTGGTTGGGGTCGGGAATCTGTGTTGTGGTCGTAGCGGAGATGTTGTCGGTGCCGATGAATTTGCAGGAGTAGCAAGAGAAAGGTCCATGGGTGTGTCCAGGGGCGGCTTGGACGCAGTTGGGGGCGCGACCGGGGTTAAGGGCTAGGAGGGTGGCGGCATCGTAGGTAATGCGGGGGGGCTGGGAGGGACGGGGGCCAGGGGGTATGGCGCTGGGCGCGGTCCAGGCGCGGACGGGCGTAGACGGGCTTACCTTTGGCGCACCTTCGGCGCGGATTGGGCGCGATCGCTGCGCGTGAACGCTGCGCGCAAAAGCATCTGTCATATATGGATAGTGGAGGGGGAGGGGCGAGGGAGGGTCAACAGGGAGGCGGGAGCGTGATTGGAGGAATGGGCTGGGACTACACAAACAACAAAATGGCAGCAGCCGTAAACAACAGTGGTCAGGAGCAGTGAGCACAATAATACAAGCACACAGCAGCGCTATAGTAACAGCGCGTTAAAGCAGAGTGCAGCGCTATTAAAATGAGGCAAAATTAAATGCAGACACTGCGCAGGAAGCGTCTAATCACAGGCACAATGCGGCGAGATTACAAGAAGTTAAAGATCACAAGTAGCGTCTAGACACTATGCACAGTGCGGCGCTATGAAATGAGGCTAGATGCAATGCGCAGCTAAATGAGCTAAATGATGAAAGCAAAGCCCAGGCAGCGTGGAGAAAAGCGCTACGATACCAGGAGGAATTGCGGGGAGCGGCCGATTCTGTGCAGGACAGGACGGTCAACACACACACATCGCAGGTCATCATGGTACTCCAGAAGTTGAGAGAACATAAATTGTATTGCAAGTTAAGCAAGTGCGAGTTTAGGGTGGACTCTGTTGAATTCCTGGGGGTTATGTTACACCCAGAGGGTCTGCGCATGTCTGATCGCAAGGTCTTAGCAGTCCAAGAATGGCCTACTCCTAAGTCAGTAAAGGAGGTACAGAGCTTCTTGGGCTTTGCTAATTACTACAGACGTTTCATTGTGGGGTTCTCGCAGATGGCAGTTCCTTTGACACGCCTGCTCAGGAAGGGAATGAAATTCTGTTGGTCGTTGGAGGCTGAACAGGCCTTTGTGTGCTTGAAACAGGCGTTCACTTCAGCCCCTGTGTTGGCCCCTACTAAAAACGAGCTGCCTTTCATCGTAGAAGCGGATGCCTCCGATGAGGCCCTCGGGGCTATCCTTTCGCAAAGAGACCCGGAGACCGGACAACTGCATCCGGTGGCATACCTTTCCAGAAAATTGAACCCGGCCGAAAAGAACTATACAATCTCAGAAAAATAACTCTTAGCAGTAAAGAGGGCCTACCAGGAATGGAGACAATACCTTTGGGGTGCTGAACACCCGGTGACGGTGTATTCCGATCACCGGAATCTTCAATACATGCAACCAGCCAGGCATCTGTCTCAACGCCAGATGAGATGGATGCTGTTCCTTGCTGAATTTAACTTTGTCATTACATTCAGACCAGGTAGTGAGAACAGAAAGGCTGACGCACTGTCCAGACAAGACGAAGGAGATTCCGCAAGTGTTCCTGCAATGGAATCCATAATAGAACCCGCGAAGGTGGTTTGTGTACTTAGCGCGGAAACATTCTTGAGTAATATACGGAAAGCTAAAACTCTTTCTCTTTGGGTTTCCTGGGCGGCAAAAGACAGACGTCGATCCATGAAACAGGGATTGCCTTTCGTTAACTCTCAGCTGTTCTTGCCATCCATCGCCTAACAGCAAGAGGCTTTTCGGTGGTGTCATGTGGCTCCTCTGGCAGGTCATCAGGGAGTGCTCAAGACAATACATTTGGTACAGAGACACTTCTGGTGGTTGACTTTGAGAAACGATGTTACCTTATGGGTAGCCCGTTGTGATGTTTGTGCACGATCTAAGACCGAAAGCGGAATGAAGAGAGGTAAACTGATACCCATGCCTACGCCCAGAAGACCCTGGCAAACGATAAGTTTGGATTTTGTGACGGGTTTGCCATCTGATCAGGGCAAGTCGGCAATTCTGGTAGTGGTGGATAGCCTAACCAAACTGGGACACTTTATACCCTGCATCAACCTACCTACGGCTGGTCAAAGGGCACAACTGCTCCTCACGGAAGTGATCTGTTTACACGGGGTACCTGAGGTTATTGTCTCAGACAGGGGCCCCCAATTCGTCGCCAGATTCTGGAAATATTGGTGCACGGCATTACAGATCAAGTCGTCTTTGTCCACGGGCTTTCATCCTCAGACGGATGGACAAACGGAGAGGTTAAACCAGACACTAAAGAAATACCTCTGTTGCTATGCCAATGCAGCACAAGACTCATGGGTGTCGTTGTTGCGGATGGCTGAGTTGGCATACAACAACGCCTGGCATTGCTCTGCAGGTGTGTCTCCTTTTTATGCAACATATGGGGTTCACGCTAACATCCTTCCTGTTAAGATTCCTGAGAGCGTGTCTGCTCAGCCCTCTGTGTATAGCAGGGTGAGAAAGCTACACTCAGTACAGGAGCAGCTCATCACACACCTGAGCAGGGCTAAGGTGGATTACAAACGTTGGGCCGATGTTCATCGCAGGGATGGTCCTGACTATCAGGTGGGGGACAGGGTCTGGCTCTCTACCAGGAACATAAAATTCAAACTACGAAGTGTGTTCCATCCTCGTTTCATTGGTCCGTATGTCATCATTAAGAAAGTGAACTCTGTGGCTTTCAAGTTGAAACTGCCTGCAAGTATATGAATCCACCCTGTGTTCCACAGCAGTCTTCTGAATCCCGCTTTGTCAAGTGTCAGGAGGGCTGCTCCTCCAGTGTTGGTCGATGGTGGGGTTGAGTATGAGGTGAGGTGCATTCGTGACTCTAAATGGAAACGTGGCGCCCTGTGGTACTTGATTGCCTGGAAAGGGTATTCGGCTGAGGATGATACATGGGAGCTGTGTCATAACGTACATGCTCCTGCGGCTATACGTCGCTTTCATGCTCGATTCCCGGCTAAGCCTGGCCCTAGGAGGCGCTGAGGAGGAGGACCTACTGTCAGGGTTCGGGCTCCCTTCGCGCCTACCTAGTATAGGAACTACAATTCCCGTGAGCCTTCATACCAGGAAGGTACTTAGCGACATCACGCGCAGGTGCGGATGCGAGTAATTCGGTTTGGTTTCCTGTTGCCTTGCTAGAGGTCTGTAGGAGCGGGTCTCGAGACTCTTCTTGGCTGCTTTCTGCCTCGTGTGTTCGGAGGCTTCCAAATTTCTCGTTGCAGCAGCGGGTGAGCGGACGACTGGCTGCTGCTTCCCTTTTCTAACAACGGAACGTTGTGTGTCAGCCGACCACACGTTACCGTTGCATTTCATCAACTTTCTCCTATTATCGGTGGCCCGAGGGGTTCCAGCGCGGCTGCGCCTTTACTAATTACAGAACGCCGTGAGTCGCTGGCCACGCGTCTCTGTTGAGTTCCTGCCAATTTCGATCTTATTGCGAAACATAGTGGTGGTTGCCACATCACATGTTACCGTGACATCCTATTTCTTCCTTCTTATGTGCGGAGCGCAGTGTGTTCCTTGCCATGTGCTACCGTTAATGATTAATCATTCGGCGTTTGTAGCGGAGTAAGGTGTGTTGGCTAACCACTTGCTGCCGTGATCCCTTGTTTGTACTTTGTTTCTCTAATATAGCAGATTATTGTGGTGGCTGCTACATTCTGCCATTTGTATTGTTTTCTGTTGGGATTCAACCTTATCCTTATTCCTTTACCCACGATCTGGATATGGCTTTAAAATATTCCAGGTGTTTCGGAACCTTGTTTCAGTCCTAAGGAACAATTGGTGTACTTTGCTTTTGCTGAATTTCGAGAAGTTTGCTGAGAGTCATTAGGCTCTCTCATTTGGAGTACTAAGACACCATCCTTGTTTTCTCTGTTTATGTGCCAGCAGGCGCTTCACTCTTAGCGAGAATTGATGAGAGTAGTCATGTTGGTGCTATGCAATGTTTAACCATGTATTCTGTTCTTATATCGGTTCAGAGACTTTGTCCCAGCAGCCCCCTCCCCGTTCCTGACATCCCTCGCCTAATGGTTCCAATTCCCTGTGTTATAAGATCAGGGAGCTGGTAACGTTAGGAGGTGGACCCCCATTAACAACAACCGGATCCTGTGGAACATAATCTTGACATTTATCAGTCTGAGCGGGCGCCGGACCTTTGGTTTTCATCATAGCCTCTCAAGACGCTACATCTGAGAATGTGTTAACAGACAAATTGTGGTGGGCGGCTAGTCTTGTCGTCGATCCCCCACCAAGTCCGGCCCCTAGTTTTCACCAATGCAATTCAGGGAGCCCCCCAGCACCTCGTTCCTGTCTGCAGTTGCCCTTTCCAAATCTCTGATGATGCTTTATTGGATGCAGAATGGTGTCCCCCTGGTCTTATCTAAATCTCTTTAAGGCACTGTGTTAGAACTGGCTATTTCTGGTAGGCTAAGGCTGACGCCAAAGCCAGGCAGAAACCACCATTCTAGTCAGGGCAAGGAAGTCACATGCCAAGATAACCCCTGCTCACCCCCTTGGTAGCTTGGCTCAAGCAGTAAGGCTAAACTCGGAGGCAATGTGTAAAGCATTTGCGCCAGCGCACAACAGCAACAACATACTAGGCACACCACAAAAAGAGACTCCACACAAGGTTATTATAAAAATAACTTTTGTATTTTAAAAACATATCAGATAAAATCACACATATACATTGTGCCAACTGGCACAGGCAATATTCACAGGGATTATTTACACCAGACAGGGCCACAAGGGCGCCTGTCAGAATCAGATATAGTACTCCTAGATAAAATGTAGAATATAAAATCACTTCTAGAATAAAGAATAAATGTAACATAAAATAATAATCAAAGATAACAACCAGTAACCATTGGTAACAGGAACCAGGACTTTACTAGGACCACCTGTACTAAGAAAGAAGAACCACCTAAGTATCACACAGCATTTAGGGGTCTAAGAAAGAATACATTACTCATGATGCAATAAACCTACATTCAGAGGAGTAGAAAAGACAACCACCTAAGTATCACTCAGCGTTTAGGGGTCTAGGAAAAGAACACATTACCCATGATGCAATAACCTACATTCAGAGGAGTAATAGATAAAGCACATGATGCAATAAAATACATTCAGGGGTGCAGCGCAAGAAGACACATGATGACTAAACATTCAGAGGTGCATAATAAATCAATAGCGCCAAAACTCACATTAGCAATAACTATTAAAAAACATAGAAATCACCTTGCGCCAACACTACATAAGCCACTACCTGTGGCAGTCCTTAGGCCAACTGGCCTTGTGGGGCGAAGATGCCCTGAGTCCAAAGTCAGGGTGCGCTGCCATGCCAAGTACAAAAACCTAAACGTGGCAGCCGCCCACAAAGTGCTGGGCAGCTGGGATCAAAAAGCTGTGGCAGGGCTCTCAGTAGCCCCTAGAACAAATCTGCGCCACCTGAGCCACACAGGCTCTAAAACAAATATCTCTCTGGAGCCCTCTGACTCCTCAATAAACTGCCCCCCTGAGCCTAGCAACAACTGTGGGGTCGTTGGAGCCCCCTCTGGGGCTCGACGTCATAAAAATGGCCCCAGAGCCTCTCTTGTCTCACACACGTTGGGGCGACCCACTGCCAACCGGGGCCGCCCTTGAAGCCCTCATGGCTTGACTCGCGTTGGGGCGACCCACTGCCAACTGGGGCCGCCCATGAAGCCCTCATGGCTTCCCTCTGACATGAAGCGCGAGCTCGCGCTACTGGGGGGGGGGGGCGGACACCGACAATGTGTCCCGGCGCCCCTCCCCTTCTCCGGCCCCACTCACCGGTCGGTCAGGCGCTCGCCGGTTCTCCTCCTCGGGCTCTCCCTCCAGTCGGGGAGCCTCGCGATGGGGGCAGGCACCGGCAATGTGCCTCGCGCCCCCTCCGCTCGTGTCTGCAGGCCGCTCCTCTCGCTGCAGGGCTCCCTCCGCTCACAGGAGCCCTGCAGACCAGCCGCCATCACTCGTCCTTCTTCCCCGGGCCGGCCTCATCTTCTGCCTAGCCAGCCAATCCCGTCGTGGCCCCTGGGACGAGCCTCCAGCAGCAGCCGGGGGTCAGCCACTCACAGCGCGGCTCCCGGGACAGCTTTCGATGACGCGGCGGCACTTCCTCCAATGGATGCGCAGCTCACCAGAACAGGCCCACAGCAGCGGCCAATCACAGCGCGTCTTCTTCGACGAGCCTCCAGGCAGCAACCAATCAGGTCGCGGCCCCTTCGTGATTCTCCCCGCAGCCTCTGGTCACCTTCAGGCCCCCGGGCAGCAGCAATCACGGCGTGGGCAGCCGAAGTTAAATGAAATTAAAAATAAGCGAGGTGGGCACTCGCCAGGGCGGGCAAAGCGCTCCTCAGCGCTATAATCAAAATAAAGCGCTCTAAAGCGCTATGGGGCAATAAAGCGCTCCCAAAGCGCTAGGAAGTCCAGATAAAAGCGCTCTCAAGCGCTTGGGGAAAATAAAGCGCTCCAAAGCGCTATAAAACAGGCAGAGCGCTCCCAGGCGCTCAGGGGGAAGCACAGCGCTTCCAGGCGCTAGAAACACAACACAAGCGCCCTCCACAGGAAAATGCAGCTTCTCCATGCTGCAAAGGTCCCAGAGATTCCCAGGGGTAAAGCAAAGTCCCCCCCATCAGCCCAGCAAGGCAGAGGGGTCCCCCAGGAGTCCAGGAAAGTCCATCAGAGGTCCAGGAGCTGGGCAGGGCCCAGGGATTCCCCTGAGCCCCAGCAGCAGCATGCCCCTGGCAGATTCAAGTTAGAAACAAGAACATTTTGGAAGGGGACACAGCCCCTTCTTATACACAGAAAAGCCTTTGAAGTCCTTGGAAGTCCTTTGAAGCAGGCAGTGTGAGAACCAGCCAGAACTGGTTACAGGGAAGTCCCTTCAGTATCAGGGACAGAGGTGCCAGTCACCCAGCGGGAGGTGGAGCCAGCTTTGTAGTCAGGCAGGCACAGCCCTTCACTATCAGGTGCCATCTCCTCCCACTTCCCTGGCAGCAGATGCTGCCTTTCATTCATGGGCTGACTTCAGACAACCTCCTGGGCTCTCTAGCCCCTGTCATCCTCAAACCAGACAGTCAATCCACAAGCAGGCCCAGGAAGTCTGGGCCAGGCTCACCAGCCAATCACACGCTAGCACCAACTTACACAAATATGCCAACTTCCAAAAGTAGTACTTCTAGACTAGACACAGTCATGCCGCATACATCATTTTGCAGCATTCACTCTCACGAGTTCATACATACCAAACTCGCCCCTGCACTCCCCACACATCAGGACATGGGCATACATATTCCCCATTCATTCCTATGGGAGGGCAGGTCACTCACCACACATACAGAGAGCTCAAGCACTTTACACTGTACCACAGTGAAAAAGTGCGCAGAGGCCTAAAATCACCAACACCAGGTTCCATAAACAGGCTAGGAAAAAGCAAAAAGTCTAGGGGTGAACCTGCCCAACGGGCCGGGTCCAACACACTGTATGTAGTTAGGGCCACCCAGGGCACACGTGTATAACACCGCTGGAAGGGGGCCCACAGCGCCTCATACCCCCTGTCCCCCCAGCAACTTGTCATGACTCCATCTCCCATGAACAGGTGATTGTCACTGTCTGTGCCTCCTCGCCCAGGCAGTTCCAGTTGCATCCTGAGGCTTCTGCACTTCTTTCTGGTTGTCTCGTCCCCTCTCTCACTTGCATCTTGCCATCAGGCCCCTTCCAATGTCTTCTGGCCCACTGCATCGTCATGAACAGACCTTCTTGAAGTGTGAGCCAAGGGGTTGGGGGAGAGGTCTCCGCCACCCCCAACACTGAATTGCAGGGAGCCATCAGGGCACTGAGACTGTCAAAGACAACAGTACCTCTCATCCCTTCTGAGGACCGCCTCCTCTGGGCTATAATCACGCAGATATCAGTTTACAGGCCAAGCAGGATTCACACATGCGCAGGGTAGCCACACAGGGGCGAAAGGATGTTAGGTAAAGGGGTCAATCGGTCCCCCTGATGGGCAGGGGGGTTAGATGACTGCCGATTCTGGCTCGGTCCTCTTCACAGCACCCTCGGTTTTGTATGTCACGAGCAGGAGTGGATTAATAAACGAATTTCAGGGATTAACTGCAGTTCGGGCGCAGAGCTCTGCTAGTGTGCGACCATCGCGGCCCGCACAAAGCCACGCCCCCGTGGAGTGTTGGACCCTTGGCCCACATGCCTAGCAATGAGGATACGCAGACACTGTAGTAGGGGACTAGAACAGGCCCAGGGCACATGCGCCCGGCCCCTTTTATTAACAAGGTCACCTGACTGGTGACGCCTGTGATGGGTGGGTGTTAGTGAAATGAAATGAAATGAAATGAAAGGTAGATTTATAGAGCGCGATTGCTGCCCGGGGGCGTCCAAGCGCTAGGAACCAACAGAGGTGGCCTGGTAGAATTGCTAAACAGAAAAATTACTGAGGGAGGTTGAATAGGAATGTCTTTAACTGTTTGCGGAATGAAGAAAGGTTGGGGTTGGCTCTAAGATGTAGGGGGAGTGTATTCCAGGTCTTGGAGGCATTGTAGGTGAACGTCCTGCCGCCAGACCTAGTCTTTTTTATTCTTGGGGCAGTAGCCATGAAGGCCTGGCTCGAGCGGAGACTTCTGCTGGGTTGATAGTGGGTGACTAGGTCGCGGGTGATCATAGGACCTGTGTCCCAAAAGGCCTGGTGGGCAATGCACATGGCCTTGAAGAGGATTCTCTGACGCACTGGCAGCCAATGTAGGCTGATCAGACCAGCTTTAGCTGATTGTCTGCGTGAAAGCTGAAGCAGTGTGCGAGCCGCACAGTGCTGCACTGTCTAAAGTCTACACAAGGTGTATTCTGGAGCATCAAGGTAGAGGACGTTGTTAAAGTCTAGGCGGGACTGTATCAAACCCTGGATGGTTACCTGCTTAGCCTCCATGGGTAATAGGGGGAGAATTTTCTTTAACATCCTAAGAAGGCCAAAGCAGGTAGCCGAGAGTTTTGTAGCCTGGATGTTAAATGAAAGGGATCTATCCAGCCACACCCCGAGGCTCTTGATGTTATCCTTGGGTGCTGGAGGGGTGCCTAGACAGGGGGGCCACAAAGAGTTGAAGAAACTGGGGTCAGAGGGGCCCAGAAGCATCAGCTCCGTTTTGTCCCCATTTAGTTTGAGGGATGAGGAGGACATCCAGCTCTTTACCTCCTCTAAACCCTTTCTAAGCCCGCCTAGCATTGGCATGTTGGCCTCCTGCACCAATGAGACCACCAGCTGGGTGTCGTCCGCGTAAGAAATAATCTTAACCCCAAATGGACGAACAACCTCAGCCAGTGGCCTCATATAGATGTTGAAAAGCGCAGGACTTAAAGAGGAGCCTTGTGGGACCCTGCACCGCAATGGTCTGCTAGTGGACACTGCCTCACCATCGAATACTCGAAAGGGTCTGTCCTTCAAGAAGGACTTGAACCAAAGCCATGCTATATCCTTGATTCCGACAATAGACAGACGGTTCAGCAAGATGTCGTGGCTGATCGTATCGAATGCCGCGCTAAGGTCGAGGAGGATCATTGCCACTGATCCTCCTTGATCTAGGATTTTTCTGGATTCCTCAGTGACCATAAGGAGGGCGGACTCAGTACCGTGTTTGGGTCTAAAACCCGTCTGGGTGGGGTCTAACAGTTGGTTGTTTTCTAAGAAGTTCACTAGTTGAAGGTTAATGTATCTCTCCAGGATTTTACTCACCCAGGGGAGCAGGGAGATAGGCCGGTAATTGCTAAAATCGGAGGGATCCAGATTGGGTTTCTTTAACAGGGCTCGGACCATGGCCCGTTTCCAGACAGGAGGGACAGTGCCGGAGGTGATGGATACGTTCAGGAGGTCCATTATGGTTGGCAGTGTGATCTGGGATGCTGACATTATGATATCTGGCGGGGCTGGATCGTCAGGGGATCCAGATTTTACTTTCCGAGCCTCGGATTCTAAAGATGCAAGATCTAGAAGAGGGAAGTGGTCCCGTGTGGGTGGAGGCTGTAATGGGGAGTGAGCCATAATTGTATTGGTCCGAGCTGAAGAGGTGGTGGCTAGGGGTGGAAAGATGAGTAGATTTTGTTGACTTTTGGTGAAAAAACTCTGCTATGTCGTTACAATGGACTGTTGATTTTGTCTCGTGCAGGCTAGGTGGAGGATTGGTACGTTTTTTCACGATTTGGAAAATTTCTTTGGGTTTTTATTTGGCAAGAATAATTCTATTAGAGAAGTATGCAGCTTGTGCGGCTTTGACTTCTGCTTTGTAGTCATTGATTGAGTCTCGGTATCGAATTTTTTCCTCCGGGGAATAATCTAGACGCCATTGTCTTTCTGTTTTTCTGCATTGGCGTTTCTTTTCCCTGAGAGCCTCTGAGTACTAGGGGGTGGTTTTATGGGAGCGTTTAAGCGTGATTTTACTTTTAGGAAGGGTATCTTCAAGGGTTTGTGTAATCCAATCTTCATAAGCCTGATTGGCTAGACAAGGATCCTCATTGTAGAGGGGTTGGTTGCTGACGAGCTTAAAGGTCCATTCGTCGACTGGGAGGCGTGACCAGGCTCTGGCGAGTCTTATCGTGGGTCTAGTGGGTGGAGGCTTAAGTGTGGTCCAGGTGAAGGGGACCAGTAAACGATCCGTCCACGGGAGGGGAATTGGTAGTCCGGCTACCAGGTCTACGCAGTTGCTAAACACGGGGTCCAGCAGATGGCCCTTAACGTGAGTTGGGGTCCTGACATGTTGGATAAGTTGCAAGGCAGCTAGGTCATCTACGAGTGTAGTGACTGTATGATCCAGTGCAGAATCAAAATGAAGGTTGAGATCACCCAACAGAGTGAAGTTAGATGTAGTACTAACGCGTTCAGCCACAATCGAAGAGAGATGATTGTGGAACTGCTTAGGGGGGCCTGGGGGGCGATAAATTTGTGTCCCTGAGAAGCAGTTATTAGGAGAAAGTTCGAGACTGAAGGCTAAGCTCTCGCAGTCAGGGATTGTTTCCGGAGTAAGTCGGCAGTGAAACTGTTCTTTATAAATGATTGCTAAGCCTCCTCCTCTCCCCTCAGGTCGGTCCTGCCGAGTAATTTGGAAGCCTGGAGGGAGGGCTGTTACTAGGGCAGGGTCGGAGTCACAACGTGTGTTTGACAGGGTGAAACACTAGAACGTGTCAAGCCGGACACTACATCCCTCCCAAACTTTAATGAAAAGAAACAAACAAAAGTCCAACCTGGAAGAAAACAAATTAACAACACATAGCACCAAATGAGTCTCTTCAGGCCGTCACCCAGGCAGCGCAGGAGCTACGGACCACATGGTCAGGATGCTTTGGTCCGCCTTGGTGATGTACTTCAGACCGGCCTGGTCTCCCTGTGTTGGAGTCTATTTACAAAGTTCAAGTATCAGTGCATCTGGAGCAGTGGTGGAGTCCACTCTGGAGATCTCGCCGGTGCTGAGATTCTGGTGGACGACAAACTTACAGCTGTTGGGGATGATCTCGGTTTATGAGGCTTTCCCTTGGAGGCGACGTGTTGATGGTCCTTCTTTCTCCTGACTGCCGAGCAACTTTAGACTTGCCTCTCTTGATTAGACTTCTCTCTCACTGGAGCTTCCTGAAGAGCCTTCCTGCCGGGATGCCATGGGACAGTGTGGACTGTGCGGGCTTCGTGAAAGCCGCACAAAGGCGTCGCTGAGGAACTGCCAACAGGACTCACAGCCAAGTCGCTCATGTAGCCGCAGAGAGTGGTGTCTCGGTCTGAACGTTCTTGCCATCAGGACTCAGGTTCTGTGCCTTCCTCCTGTGGTCTTTGGTTGACCAGTCTTCAACTGTGGCCTCCATGCTTCCCGTGCCCTTGTGGAGCTGCTGCCAACGCATCTCTCTTATTCAGATTCCTCTCTCACAGGAACTCCGTCCAGGCCCTTGCCCCTGGATTTCCACGTGACCGCGTGGGCTGTGCGGGCCTTTTCATAGGTCGCACTGAGGGGTCGCTGTGGAACTCACAACAGGGCCACGGCCAAGTCATGTGTAACCCCAAGGGTGGATATTCCAATTCCAGTGGTCGGGTATGCTCTACTTTGGTAGGCTTCAGGTTGACAGGGGCACACAGAAGGTTCCTGGGTGGCTCACCTCGTTGAACTCTGGTTGTCTGGAGTGTGGGGATCCACTCTGGTGGTGAGATGCTCCTGGGTGATGATGCATCTGGATGACAATGGCAAAACAGCTATTGTTCTTCAGTTGGGCAAACAGGCGACAATCTATGGTATTGGGTGACCTTGCAGAGTGAGGAGGACTAGAGGGACTGCGCAGCCCGTGTCTTGGTCTTGCTGAGGCTGTTCTTCACCCGTGGCATCTGCTGTGAGGAGCAGGATTGCCGTCTGACTTGGACTGCTGATGCTTGTGACTGGACGGTCGCGCTGGGAAGCGTTGGAGAGAGACACAGTTCACGCTGGCTGCGGCTTACATTTGGTTTTCCAATTGGACTTTCTCCGGGGACATCAGCCTGGCTTCAGGATCGTACGGTCGCACTGGGAAGCGTTGGAGAGAGACGCGGTTCGTGCTGACTGCGGCTTACATTTGGTTCTAATATGGGCTGTCTCCAAGGATGTCAGTCCGGCTTGAAGGCTGTCTGGTGTCTCTGGGTGCGCTCATCATGTGGTGGTACGAGTCATCTGTCCTGTCGCTCTGCTTCTTTTTCTCCTGCCCGCCTGTGGTGGTTGTCTGCCCTGTGGCGTTGTGCCACTGTTCTTCTTTCCTTCGTGGAGTGGTGTCCTGCCACTCTCTCCTCCTCCTTCCGACCAGGTCCTCACTTGGATGTGGCGTCCTGCCACATGTCCCATGTTTGTGCCACGTGGACATCTAGCTGGTCGCGTCAAGTTCTTGGGACGGTCTTCACTCTTCTGCAGACTTGTCGCTGGTCTGTCCTGTCAGTAAGACTTTCTTTTTCCTTTTGGGGACCTTTCACGGGCACCATCACCCCCTCAGGGATTTTGCGGTGCTCCTCTTCTCTTCACTCGAGAGCGTTGTGCTTGCGCGGTCATGGAACTTGATACTGCCTCCCTTCGGGCATGCTTGGTGTAGTTGGTCACTTCGAGTGACGTGCTCCCTGCTGGAGGTGCGACTGTGGCATCCGGGCATGTGTCGCCTGAGGTCAGAACACAAGTTGTGGCGTCCTGCCACGTGGGGTGTGCGGCTCTCCTTTTGCCTGTTGTGGATCTCTGGCGACTCCGTCTTAAGGCAGTGTGAAGGAGGACACTGATGTGTTGGCCCACTGCGGAGCTTTGCTGGCATGGTGGAGATGTAGAGGATCTCCCTGCAATCTTCACTGTTGCTTTTCTCTGATTATTCCTTTCTTGCGGTGGTGGCTGTTTACGATTAGGGGTTAGTGGCGCTGTTACCACGCTTACTGTGGTGGCAGACAACCACTGGGCTTGCGTATTGCTCACTTCTCTCCTCTGGTGTGGTTCTTCCTTGTTGTGTGGCCTCTTTTCTCTGGTCAGCAAGTAGTGCCCCTTCATAAGGAAAGCAGATCTCTGGCTGCCAGCAACCGAATTAGTGGGCATTTACAGTGTCTGGTGAATCACTATTACGTCCTCTGGGGGCGGGACAACTTTGCTGACGTTGTGGGCTATGCTGCTCCTTTTCTTCTTTGATCTTCCCCTTGTGTGTGGAGTTACAGTCTCTTGATGTGCAACGGATACGTAAATCACTTGAGCATGAATGGTACTTTTGCTGAGTTCCTCTCTTGACACCTCCGCGGCATAGTACGGCGAGTGTGTACAGATGCATGTGTTCTGTCAGTCCTGCAATCACAGCAGGGTTCTGATGGAGCGAGATTACCAGCTTGGGTTAGTTCTAAAACACCATACTCACCTGGGCCCATAAAACATTCATACAATAAGCTAGCAATCCTCCGCTGAAATTCTGGACTTAGTCTATCTTGAAATATATAATTTACCTGTACACCTTTCTTACTAAACTTTAATACCTTAGTGCTTAATTTCCTCTGTTCGTTAGATCAGGTTGTTAGCATAATAGGCATAAATAACATATACTTTTTTTTCTTTGAATGACAGAAGACTCTGAAGAGTTTTAAAATCTTTATCTATGCAATATTGTGTGAATCAAATACCAATACAAGTCAGTCACCATCACCAACTTCTCAAGGAGAAAAATAATGATCAAAGCAAAAATCTTTAAAGACTTAATTAAAGTCTCTAGACATTGGTACCTGGAAAGGGTGGAAAAGGAAAATGGTACAGGGACATACCACACAGATTTATATTTAACTAGAATAGTGCGAGGACCAACCCCTGGCCAAGGGCTGGAAAAGAAAGGGCTCCCGACTAATCAGGAACCAGCAGTTCAGGACAGGTACAGGACAGGACAGGTAACCTCTTCTAAGTGCAACGCCAGTGTTACACCCCTCTCTGCTGCTACTCTCTTCCCCTTCTAGATCGATTGATTCTTCTTCATCAGCAATCTCCCAATTCTTCTTTCAGACTGCTCGACCAACCCTCTGAGCTCTGTGGCATTCATGATCTTCTTCCGCAAAGTTGGGTCAGTGACAGGTCTGTGACAAGTCGGACAACCTAACTGACTAAGCCTACCTTAGTTATACTAGTCTCAGTGTATATACCACTCCCCAATGTTTCACAATTTGTGTATTCTCTTCATTCGATTGGTCAGTGGGATAGGGAGAGGTCATCACACCCTACTAATGTGAAGTCATCTTTTTTGGTTTAATTGTTTTAAGTTCCCGCCCTTCAATTTACTTTCCCATGCTTTATTCCTCCCAGCAGCATTCACATTATTTCAAGTACAAAGTATATAGTATTTGTTCAATTTTCTTACTTTCTCCGGGTCAAAAGGTAAAGTTCTCAGGCACATTGCTTGTGAGACAGTTCTTGGCGATGATTCAATGTCATTGTCACTGGAGTTTCATGATTTCAGTACGCATGTGTAGAGTTCAGACAAGATGGAGAATTCAGTCACCCTCCAGGCCCAAATACAAACTAATAATAAAGTAAAAGAAGTACATGTTAGAATACGAAAATAAATGAATGCACTGTATACCACTTATTTCTACTCTAATTACATTATTTTATTTTAACTATTGCATTAGCAGATTAGCAAGACAGGCAAAGTGTAATTTAAGCATAACCTAACCATATGCATTAGCCCCAACGCTTTTTAACTTGTTCTTAGGAGACCTTATTCCGATTCTTAATAATTGCAATTCTCACGCACCGAAACTAGGAGGTCAAATACTGCCAACGTTACCCTATGCAGATGACATAGTTCTAATCAGTCATACAAAAATAGGGCTGCAAAATCTTGTGGATGCCACACAGAAGTACTCTGATGAAAACCAAATGACGATAAATTTGGAGAAGACCCAAACAATGTCAATTAACAAGAAAGGGAAAATTCCACACAGCTGGTTTTGGAACAACATCCTTATAAAAGATACAACAGTGTATAAGTATCTAGGAGTTAAAATTGACAATAGTGGCCAGTTTACCACTCAGAAAGCGAGCATCAGAGGAAAAGGCATTGCTATAGCAATTTCTCTAAAAAAAATTAAATGGCAGACTCACCAGTCCCTCTCTTCTGCCCCTGACACAAGTTATACGAGCCAAACTCTTGCCCACAATTACTTACGAGAGTGAAGTACAGAGAGGAAGAGATGCAGCGATTCTGGATAAAACTGTGACAGCTGCATATAGGATCATCATCAGCCTGCCAAAATATACCTCCCTGGCTCAACTTAGGCTTGAGTTTGGCGGCCAGAAGCAGTCTCTGGCAAGACAGGGGGCCTACATAACCACATTGGACAAAGTCCGGAAGGCCAAAAAGGGAAACTTAAACAGCTACTTATGGTCGGAACTAGAGCAAAATCCTGCCTCCCCATCTGCTAAGTATTTGAAAAAAAGCCTGGCGAACTTAGGTCTACAGGAGGTGTGGAATACCCCTACTAATCATACTACGGTCAAAAGATTAGTAAAGAAAACAACAAAACATCTTTCATTGATCGAAGATAAGGCGTCTGTTGCCAAGAGGTCACATGGATGGATTATCCTAAACTCCTATTCTAAATAAGGTCAACAGAGTTACCTTGACTTGGGGTACTCAAGAATTACAAAATTGATTTTTTTAAAGTACAGATTGGGCCTGTTACCTTGCATATGCCATCTTCCACACTGGCTTAAGGATAAAGGGGGATCCCTCTGCCGTTTATGCGGCATGGCATCTGAGGACATGCCACATTTGTTGTGCCCCTGCGACAAACTGCTGGAGGAAAGGAAACGTTTGTTGAAATTCCAGCTCAGCCTATATACAGTTTTGTTTGCGCTGGCAATGGGATTTGTGTGCCTCACTTTCCTAGTCTGTGCTTAAGTGTTTGTGGCTATGTGTTGGGGCATTGCTTGCTCTCTTTCATGCCCAGTGTAAGGCACGTGTGGCTGACATCTTCATCCTCGGGCAGATCAGCTGTCCTTTTGGCAATGCTGCCTTTCCATGTGTTGCCATACAGCTTACATATGTGTCTCTCACTGGGTAACCTCTGCTTCATTCACATGCAGCCTGCCCTTTTGCATGGAGGAAGCATTGGTCCTTCTCCTGGGTAGTCTCTGTGGTGACTAATGTGCCTTCCCTGTGACACAGGGACTTTGCTTTAGTCGGCAGCTGGTTATTCCACTTAAGAAGTGATACCGGCGAGACACCACGAGGTGGCGCTGCAGCTACCATTCTTAGCTAACTGCTCCTGGTGGGGCTGGATTAATGATCCTTTTAACTAACATGAATAAATCCTCCTGAACCTCATCTAACTGCGTGGTGTGATTACTACACTGATGCAGAGGTATGTGCTCGCACTGCATACTTCCCGCTGTACGGCAGGGCTTTTGACACTTTCCAGATAGGTTTGAGGGGCTGAGGGCAGCTATTCAGTCACCTGGGGCTGCTCACAAGGCTCTGCTGTCATAAATGCTTTAGCCCAGTGTTTCCCAAACTGGGGTCCGCGGACCCCCAGGGGTCCGTGACACATTCCCAGGGGGTCCGCAGGCAACAGTTTTAAAAGCACAGAAACGTTTCTTGTATAATTAGCAGCTTTCCAGCAACAATAAAAGTGTCAAGATTATAAATAAATGCCAGTGATTAATGTACCTGCTGGAGTGGGAGGAGAGTTTTGTTCAGTGACAGCTTTGACTAATGTAGCACAGAGGGTTAATGTGCCTACTACAAAGAACGTGTAACATGCATTTTAAAAAGTATTTTATGTGCATAGGTTCGTGGTTACTGCTTTTGTCACAGATTCTTTCGTTACTGTGCACTTCATAAGTGACAATCATAATGTAGCAGAGGGACCTATAAACTGTCATCAAAGAGCTGCTTGAAAACTGCATGGTACCAGTTAGTAACTTATGTTTTTTCCCAGTTAGTCATTATCCTGATGCTGCTAAAAAGATTTATTTGGGTAGAAATACATTTTTAATGTTAAAGTCAGTGCTAGCCACTGCGTTATGTTCTGAATCCTGAGTTTGTGCTTTTCCAGACCAAGCACTCTTTAAACATTTTATATACACACCGATTTACATGTATGATTCAATGTCTATATGTGTGTGATGTAAAGTGCTCTGACATCCTACAATGGTATGAGAGGTGCTATAAAAAAATTGAAATACATGTGACAGAGGGGCTATTACTTCAATATAAAATACTAAGGGCCAGATCCGTTTTTAAATGCGCGAACGGGTTCGCGAACCCGTTTGCGCATGCATGTACATTGCCTATTTTGAGAGTCGAAATTTGTTTGCGACTCGCTCAATAGGTTTTGCAACTTACCATTTGGAAGGAGCATTCCCTTCCAAATAGCGAGTCTGAAAACCATGTACAAATGTTTTGTGGTCGGAAAAAACACTTGCCATTACCACCTACTTCATGTAGATGGTGAGGCATTCGCAAATGGGAAGGGGTCCTCAGGGGACCCCCTTAGAAAATAAAACGAAAACGTTTCATTTTTTTTTTTTTTTTAAATGCATGGTAAGCGGGCTGCATTTTTTATTTAAACTGCATTATTTAAAAGCAGTGCCAGACATGGTGGCCAGCACAGCCCAGCAGGCCACCACACCTGGGAGGGCAGGCATTCCCAACGGGCTCGCAAATTGCGAGAGGCTCATTAATATTAAGGAACCTCGCAATTTGCGACCACATTGGGAATCCCAAACAGTGTTAAACACACTGTCTTACATTTCATTTAGCAACTCGCAATTTGCCACTTGCAATGTATTGTCAATTGCGAGGCGCTAAATGAAATTGTCGTACATCTGGCCCCAAAATCGTTAGTACTTTAAGTATTTTTTAATTACTGTTTCAATATTTGAAATTTAACTCATACAAATTGCTTGGGGGTCCCCGGCTTCCAGTGGTGACTCAATGGGGGTCCTCAGGAGTCAAAAGTTTGGGAACCACTGCTTTAGCCCATCTAGCTGAGTGAGCGTGCTGGTGTGGCAGAGCGGTTGGCTTGCTGGAGGGGCAGGAGTCTCACCTCCTATGGTGCTGATCGCATTGCCTGCGGTCACCTCGGGTCCGGTGCTGGGCTGGTCAGTGCAGCGGGCTAACCCCGGGTAAGTATGCGGTCGGATGCAGGACGAACAGGAGGGCCGGTGTCCAAGAGTGCCTCAGATCCATTGCTGCAGTCGCTCAGCAGCCAGTGCGGGGGTGCCCTCTGTTCGAAGTACACTTTCCACCACACGGGAATGGGACGCGGCCTTCTCCTCATACGTGGGACAAGACCATTGTGGAGTCTTGGGCCCGAGGCCCACATGCCTAGCAATGAGGTTACACAGACACTAGTAGGGTACTAGAACTGGCCCAAGGCACGTGAGCCCGGACCCTTTTATTAACAGGGTCACCTGACTGGTCACGCATGTGATGGGTGGGTGTTAGTGTGTGTTGTTTGACACGGTGAAACACTAGAACGTGCCCAGCCGGCCATTACACCCCCCCCCCCCCCCCACCCTCCACCCCTTAAAAAAACCCAATCTATTTTCAATCACAAAGAGTTAGCAACATGTAAAATGTCTTCGGTGTTACCTTTCACATCATCATTCTTTTTCAATTGTGCTTGGGCTAAGATTATTATGACACGTGACTTGGCAGACCCTGCCATTTCTATGAATGAACCGAATGAATTAAGCATCACATTTAAATAAACAATAAGCGTGGTAACGAACGACCGGGTAAGCAAGCAATAAGAACGGGTTGGTTGTCCAGTCGTAAAGCGAGGAGCCATATTGCCATGGTCACCGATAGCTCACAATGATCGGTGCTGTGATGCCGGAACGTCACGCTTTACCCAGGAAGGAATCTTCCGAGACATCGAGCACAGCCTGCCTCCACGGCATTCCCATGCCCACTCCCCTCCCCTCTTCCTCGTGTTCACTGTCCCCCCCTTGTTGGGCCCTGCTCGCATTTTGGGCAACAGCTTCCAGCGCCTGGGCGCTAGCTGACGTTCCCATTCAACTGCTTTAATTCGCTAAAAACAGTCCCTCGTTTTCGGAAAATAACCTCGTCTCGCACTGCACCACAAGGCCCTTCACCTACGTTTTGATCAAACCTGGCCGGACTTTGCCCATCAAGACTAGAATAATCGCCCAAACGCTTTTCACGTCAGTATCCCTCGGATGTTTCTTTCACCCACCCAGTGACGCGAAAAAGAACATTTTACCACCTAATTATTTAGCGGGAGTACCGGCCCCTATTACGGACGTGGAGGTAATATCTCTCATATTTGATTTTGATGGAACATCTATACACCAACTGTCAAAGACATTTGAAAGGCTCTACTACTGGCTCTAGAGTGAATATGGCCCGTGCACCTACATCCTCTTTACAGAAAAGCGTCCCCCCATTCAGGCACGAAACAACTACATACCCATGTAATTGCTCTGCAGCGAACACGTGCCCCGCTAAAACCAAACAAGCACAGACCTACCTCACATCATTGTCCTTATGTAATTCCTGTGCGATTTCTTCCCAACCACATTGTAACACCCCCCGTGAATCGTTATCAGGGAAAAGGTGGATAAAGGATAACTCTTCCTGGATTAGGTACCCTTCTCCTATCACACCATGGAGTACCTGTCCCTATAATCCGAGTAATACACAGGTGCCTCAAGTCACCAGCTGTAGATACCACAATGATGAAAAGCTATGCAGTTAACTAACCTCAGGAAACTTCTACCCTACTTCATGCCTGACCTGACGAACATTCTTAAAGTGTCTATTTCCCCGTTGCTTGCGCCATATTGGCCCCCGGTTACTTTCTCTCTTGCTAGTGGATGCCCTGTGCTTCTTCCTCAGGGAATGCTCATCATCAACCTCCATCCTTGAGAAGTTACTCAGTACAGCTAACATGCTCCTTGACATATTACCTGCACCTGTGCTTCTTTTTATTAACCAACCCTCTACTCGTCCTCAGAGTGTGCCTACTCTCATTAATCATTCTCAGGAAATGACTGTTCCATGTTCCACCCCCCACCCCCAGAGATGATAACATGTCACATTCTTCCTTTAGTGTATTGATTGACTCCACGTCAGGGAAAGCCTAGCGATGCATACCCCAGAGATAGCAATCTGCATCTATACTTCCTGCATGTACCAAGGGAATATGTGTTTAATGATTAGGATCTTTCTGTACTCATTCATTTTTATGGGAATGTCTGTCCAGACTTCCTCTGGAGGTATTAATCTGCTCTGATACTCCACCCTGAGATTTTACACGTCATCCATGCTTCCTCCATTGTACTACTAGTAGATTCCATGCTTAGCCTTTAGTGTTCATTCCATACATCTTTCTCAGAAATGTCTCTCCATGGCTTTCTCTGGTGGCATTAATCTAGTCTGCTCCTGTGCTCCATTATCTGGATTTATCAACCTTGCCCTTGCCTCTCAAGAAATGCCTATTCTCATACATCAATGCTCAAATGTCTGTCATGTGATCACTCGGAGAATATTAATATGCATGTGTGCTTCATTCAGTTTAAGGATTAACCCAGTGCATATGTCTCAGGGAGTGTAAACCACATGCCTTAGTCCAACAGAACTTCTGTCCCAATCTTCTTCCTAGTCATTATTTTATTCTCTGAAATACCCGCCACTAGTTAAATTGCACACATACCTAGTTCTCCTGCCAAAGGATTCTACTTTGGAGGTTACTTGCACCACACTGCTTCTTTTTGTATTATCAATTCCTCTTCATCCTCAGGAAATGGATATTGTGTGCTCCGTAACCATGGAATACGCGATGGCGCACTTATCAGGTAATACACACCTCCACTCAGACCCTTATTATATTTGTGTACCAAATGATACATGGTGCTTTCTTTCTCTTTAAATGGTTTCTAAGGTAATTTTTGCATTTGTACTTCTTTGTCTGACAATAAATGACCCTGTGTGGAACTGGGGTAGAAACCATTCCTTCTTAAAGTTATTTTGTATTGTTCTACCTTATAAGAATGTTAAGAATAGTAAATTATATATAGATAGTAAACGTTGAACTAGTTTGGAGCAGTTGGGAGTGGACAGCGATGGAGAGATGTGGTAGCTGCCCTTTGGGTTGTCTTTGAATTAAGAAGCTGCAATCATTTGGAGGTTGCTTGCCTCATTAAAAATAGTTTATGAGTTATACATGGACAACCCTTTACAGACCTACATATGTAAACCGGTGCTGGATTATCCCCAGAAACTGCTGTTTGTATGAGGAAAGTAAGCACAGAAACTATGGGAGGAGGAAGTATTTCTTCACAGTGTCCAATGAGAGTAAGGTTATACCTCATCAAATGAACTGGTGAGAGTTCTGTAAGGTACCTGTAAATTATAAATATCTCATCAGTAGGGCATCTCCACTGTGCTCACGATTAACAATGTACTAGCTAAACAATGCAATGGAGTGGCATGAAGATTTTTCATAGGGTGCCTGTGCTAAAGTGTCAGGCCAAGGGGCTGTCACGACAGCTTCGAGCATTGCGTAAGAGTGTGCGCTTGCACGTTTACGCTGGCTCTAGTGACAGCAATCACAGCCTGAGCGACTGAGCACTGGGAACGCCAAAGCTTCACTCCTTTGCATTTCTTTTTGAGTGCTGCAGAGAGAATGGAGAACGCGCAACAACCAGCAGCTTGCATGAAGTATGCAGATAAAAGTAACAGAAAAGAAAACATTAAAAAAAGATGTAAAGATATTTTAAATTATTTTCCTGCAGCAGATTTCCTCTCACGTGCAGTTAGTTTCACTCCAAATTGTTATGGAACACAAGCTATACTATGGCATCTACATATCAACTTAACCTTATTCAACAAGACACAGCCTTTCCTGCACACTTCAGAAGAGCCATGTATGAATTGGCAAGAATGGAAAGTATAGTTTTAGGTTTCACCTGGCGTTCACTGCGCAAGCAGTGTCGCGCAGGCGAAATTTTATGTTTTTCAGTAAGGGGCTTTCACCCGCCTCTCTCTTCCATTGGCTAGCTCCATAAATGGAGGCTAGCCATTGGAAGAGAGATCTGTCAGTAATTCTCGGAGCAGATTCGTGGGCGTTTCAGTGATTTTTTCTCGCTCCTCCCCTTTGAGAACGTCATGCAGCGGTGGGAATTTTTTTTTTTTTTTCTCGGCATGTTTTTGTCACTTCCATCGTGTCTTTTGCAGGAGTGGGCTGCGCGATTTAAGTTGCCGGGATGTTTTTCTTTATTTCCGAGCAGGTAAGCAGCATTTTGTTATAATTTTCTTTGTACGTCCTCCGTTTCTTGTCGTCTCCGTGTAGTCCGTCCGTGGATTCTTTCCGTCTTCTGTTTTTGTTGTTTTGTTGTTTACGTGTCCTGTTGTTTCCGTGTACCGACGTGCGTGGCGCCGACATAGCTTTAAAGCGACCGGCAGTGTACTTGTGTCTTCAATAATGGTGCATTGCTGTGTGTCTACTTCACACACAATCTCACCGAGGGATGTCACATAATAGTCAGTCGTGGCTCCAGAAACTTGAGCTTCATTCCCAGCGTCCCTAAATCCCCCTTCCCGCAGCCCTCCTCCTTTCCACTCTTGCCTCGCCCCCCGCTCTTGCTCCCCCACTCTCGCCTCCCCCCTTCCCTCTGCCCGCAGCTCTCCTCCTCACAGCTCTTCTCCGTCCCGCTCTCGCTTCGCCTCCCCCCACCATACCAATGTGTGCACAGTGACTACTCCGTAGCAGACACATTATCACAGCTGGACAGTCCCATGCGTAGCTCTATGAAGTTTGCACAGTTGTGCGTGAGAGCTATTGGCCGTGCCAATGTGTTGATTTGCGTGACCCTGTTAACACTTCTGTGTAGGCATAGCAGTAATCTGTTGAAGGGTGGTGTAGGTAAGCGTAAAGCCTACTGGAGACAAAGTGGCTTCTAAGCTTAATAGGCGCATGGCGTCACTATAAGTGGAACATGTTTTCCATTGGGCCATCAAGTGCACATCTAGTTTACGCCCAGCCTACCCAACCTACTTACTCTTTTGAAGAGTCAAGGTGCTGAGCTGTGCACAGTTGCGGCTGGGTTTGATGATCCATGTCTGTAGTTGAATTGTTTAAAGTAATGCAGTGACTGCGGGAGTGTGTATAGAATAGTGACCATATTATTTGTAGCCATACAGATGTACATTTTTGATGAATAAAATGACCAAGAACGCAGCGGAGCACTGACTTACATTATAAATGATGGATCTGTTCCCAGGAGCGTCACGTGGAGTGCACTAATAACAATGCGCCAACTTTGATCTGCGGCTTAGTAAGTACTTTTTATCTAGTTCACCAAGTGTTCCTCTATTCCTACAGAAGCTTGGGTTTTACAAGTACGTAACGTATCCTATGTTGCTTTACAAGGAAGGCTGGGAAGTAGGTGGTGCATGTGGGTACGTTTTCGGCAGCCAATTTATTTTAGGGCACAGATGCATTCTTCAGAGGCGACTCTTGCATAGCTGAAGATTGCATGGAAGTGCTGAATCTTCCGAGCTGGAGAGAGGTCAACTGAATGCTGCTAACTCACCCCGATCAGCTCTTCGAGCCGTCCTTAGACTTTCTAATTCACTCTGGAGCATGTCTCGGAAGGGAAGTCGCATAATGATTCAGATGTTGAATACAGACGCCGAGCTGGGCTCCTGGACGCAAGTCGCCATGTAAGCTGATCTCTTCATGCTGGTGTCGAAATATATTGCAGGGTGGCAAACTAAATGTCGATCCAATAGTTCATGGGTGAAATCGCTTGATTCATTTGGTGTGTGTGCTTTGTAGTGTCCCATTAATGTCGTTACCCGTGTTTGAGTGGGACAGAGGAGAGCGGTGGCTTCTACCTCCAAGCAGTTCCGACTTTGTTAGTTGCTCAAGGAGGACTGTGTTTCAAATGATGTTTAAAGTCCTTTGCTCTGCCCGTGTTTGCGTTCGCTTTGTATAGTTGTGTACACCTGATCTTTTCTCTTGTTAAACTATAGCTCTACTAAACAGGAAAAGAGTTTTATAGCCAACTCCACTGTAGACTCGGATGAACATTGTTCACCTACAGTTTGCGTGTCACTTTTGTGTTGCAGTTTCTTTCAATGCAAGTAAGAGTACAATGAAACCATAGATAATATGTATCTGTGATAAAAACGAACCAGTTATAAATTGTAAATTTGGTACCTTGCTTGAGGAAGTATTTCAGGACTAGATAGTCGTGCACATATAAAACCCAATGTACAACAACAATTCTGGGTTAATTGAGATTCTTCACTCAAATACTTGATAACAATAGTAAAGAAGGCAGAGTTATGCAGTCAATGTGCCAACACAGCATTGTACAGTGAAACTAAGATTTAGATTAGATAATGAACAGACTTTCTGAAAAGAAAAAGATCTTGAGCACTGTGAAGGACACTGCTGGACGGACATAACAACAACCTAAGACTAATAGCATTGTATGTTATAGGCTTAGCAGTTTTAAACTTTCTACTGAGTTTACTAAGACCTCAATTATAAGTTTGGTGGTAAAAGCTGATTCTGTGGTGTTTGATAAATAATGTGTATGTTAAGTTACACTCTCTGGGAAGTCCACAGGTTCTAGCACAGACTTTACGAAGCTGTACAACAGTGGTGTCACAGTAATGGCTTGACAGTGTATACTCTACATCACAAGATAGATAGATGATGGACCCACAACATTCCAAAAAATCAATTGGGGAAGTGTAGAGGAGATGATAGAATCACCCTCCTGAGCTAGACTTGTAAACAATGGGATTCTATCAATGTGAGTGGTGACTAATTTTATATGATTTTGTATATTTCTCTAAACTCGTGAATACACTACAATGTGAAAATTAGGCCTCTCTGCGGGTGGCAGAATGAGGGCACTGTGTGTTTTTAAAATACCCCTCACACACTATGAATCCCATGGTGTCATTCTCCCATCATTGTGGTCTTCCCGTCCCTCTTCGGGGCGGGGCGTGCTTCGACCTACGAGTGACGCGGGAGCACTTATATTTTTGACAATAGGCTATGTGATGTGATGAGAATAGTGATATGTGTTAGGGAGTGTAGGGACCTATTTACGTGAATGGTAGTGTAAAAAAAAGGGTTAAAAATTCCCTGGCTAGTCGAAAAAATTAACTTTAATGGTTTTGCAAGCTGGGAACATTAAAAGGGGGTTAGTAAGTAGAATTACAAGTGTGGTCTACTTTGTCGACATGACATGTTTCATAGGCAGACCCCTCCTGCCTACTCATCAGGACCTCTGTTGATCCCTACAAAAATACTCAATTCTAAACTAAATGTTAAATGCCTATGGTCCTAAAACTTAACAGCAAAAATCGGCTGCTAGGTTTAGCCTCGGGGCTTGAGTTGCCCCTTAGTGAGGCATTATCATGAAAAATAACCTAATATGGTCTCTGTGGAAAGAAAAAAGGAGAAAAAGGGTACATGGTTGTAGAATTACAATATGTAAAGCACAATTCATACATGGCTCATTTTTGCGTGAGTCACAATGTGGCTTAGTATCCCAAAGTATTCTCAACATTAATTATGTATATTGGCGGGAGGAAATACGCGGGCATCCAAGATGGTCGCGTGAGCAGAGAGCTCCTGTGGCCCGCGCCGCCCTTCCTGATTTATCCTTCAGCTATCCTGGTCACTTCGACGGGCTTTTAAAGTGCTACTCTTACTGACACTGTTGATCTTTTTTGGGCCGGGATCGGACTTCGGGGACCATTTTTACATCGTCTCTAACTTCTTGGCCTAACCCCGGACGGAACCGGGGTCTCTGTTGCCTTGGATGGCCGAGCAGTAATGCAACAACAACGGCAGCCTGGCATTTGCTTCACCGATGGTGTGCCACTTTCACTTTCGGTTTCTAGCCCTCTTGTGTCCTGACTCCCTGTGATCTGCTACTTCATCCTGGTCTGCTGCTTTCACTGGCAACACTTTTTCTCGCGGTGCCGGCTGTGTGGCCCGCGACAATTTCTTGCAAAAAACAGACTTTTGGGATCGAGACTCGTCGGCATTCATCTGCACCCGGGTTGTCCCCGTGGGGTGCTGAATTTAACATGGCGACGAAACCCGAGATGGAGAAGCGCAGGAAGACCAATACCCGTGGGGGGTCGGTCCAGTCCAACATGATTGAACGCTATACGCAGCCGAGAGGTTCCCCCAGTGCTGCCAGCCGTGGCTTGGAAGACCCTAAGACGGACATGGCGACTTCCTCGGAAGTGTCCCTTTAGGACCTACTGGCCGCCATTGCGGGACTCAAGGCCGATATGAGTCAACAGTATGAGGCCATCGTGTCGAAGATTGACACGGTGGCGGTTGATGCTACTCTTATTCGTGCCGACCTGGCCAAGACAAACGAGAGGGTCAAGGCGTTGGACCTGAAGGCGTCGAGTTTGGTGACGGACATGGCGGAAGCGCAGTCGGAGATTGGGAATTTACGTTCCTCGCAAGACCTGTTGTTCAAACGCATGGAGGACTACGACAGTAGGGCCCGGCGGAACAACATTCGCCTAGTCGGAGTGCCGGAGGACAATAGTATTGCCTCGATCGATCTACTGGTTGAGGAGCTAATTGTCGCTAAACTCGCTCCCGCAGGCCTCAGCAAGTTTTTTGCGGTCGAGCGTGCTTATCGCTTCCCGGGTGGACAGGTAAAGCCGGGGGGTCCCCCGAGGCCTATCATTGCTAGACTGTTTCACTTTCGGGACAGAGACGCCATCCTTCAGGCCGCCCGCAAGCACGGCCCGTTGAAGTTCGATAATAACTCTGTCTCGATTTATCCTGACTTCACTCCTCAAGTGCAACGGCAACGTTCTGGATTTCTTGGAGTAAAGCGTCGCCTGAGGGATTTGGGACTCAAATATGCAATGTTGTTCCCTGCTCGCCTGCGGATTGAATACAGGGAACGTGCCTACTTCTTCGATCAGCCAGATAGTGCCAGTGACTGGTTGGACTCGCTGCCAAAAGATGACGCCGAGAGCGGAGGCCCCGGAGGCGCGGACGGCGGTGCAACGACCCAGGATTGAATTGGGGCCCCTGAGGTCCGGCTTTGAACTGTGAACTCTACAGAGTAACTTATATCGTATGCTTTATGATTATGCCCGTGGTGGGGCGGGTTGGGGTGGTTACTCCCTTCCTCCTCGGGGGTTTCTTTGTGTAGATCAGATGGGGCGACAGGCACACTGCAGTTTGGGGTGGCTCTTTAGTCAGCAGGGGTGCAGGCTGTGGGGCGTTGTAACGGGTTCTTGGTTGGGGGGTGGTTGGTGGGGACTTGGTTGTGTTGTGTGTTTTTTGTTCTTCCTTGTTCATGGTACATTACTGATTGCGTACATCCTTGACCTGTGGTTCCGGGAGGGGGTTGGGTTGGGTTGTTCTTCTTGGGATGAAGGTTCTTTCTTGGAACGTCAATGGTTTGGGTGACAGAATTAAACGGGGCATTGTGTTACAATTCATAAGGCGTCATGCCCCTGATGTTGTGCTACTTCAAGAAACCCATTTGATCGGTAATGCCTGTAAAGCTCTTGACCGTCGGGGCTATCGGTTGGTCGCCCATGCTGGTTTCACGTCTGGCTCCCGGGGAGTGGGTATAATGGTAAAATCCTCCTTGGCCCTTGAGATTGATGATGTCACCCTTGATGATCGGGGACGCTATGCCGCTGTCTCGGGGAGATGGGAAGGGAAGCTAATTGTGATAGTGGCTGTGTATATTCCCCCGGGGCTGCAGGCAACCACATATGCAGATCTTGGCAAGACTCTTCTTGGTCTCCCCGATGGTCTACTGATCATGGGTGGGGATTTTAACTCTGTGATGTCTGGTGATTGGGATCGGCTGCCCCCTAGAGTTCTGCCGCAGTCCCAGATGTGGCTCACTGACATGGCCGAAACTTTTGGTCTGGTGGATGTTTGGCGTGCGCTGCACCCCACCCAGACGCAGTATACTTTCCACTCTGGTGCACATGGCAGCCTCTTGAGGATAGACTACTTTTTCATGCTGACCTCTGCCCTATCCTTGGTGCGGGAAGTTCGTCATCTCCCCCGGGGTATTTCAGACCATTCCCCTTTGTTGATTGAGGTCTCTGTGGGTGGTCTCCCTGGTAATAGAGTTCCCCCTGTCCAGCCCTGGCACTTTCGGAACCCCCGGCTCCGCTCAGATTTGGTGAAGGCGATTGATTGTTATTTCGATGAGAATGTGGGTTCGGTAACCTCCCCTACGGTTCTCTGGGAGGCCTTTAAAACGGTCATACGGGGATCCGCACTGTCTCTTATTGCAGCTGAACGGAAAACCAGGAGGGAGGCTGTGCTGGCCCTTGAGACCGAAATTACTGCACTTGAAAGTGAGCTGGGTGGGGATGACACGCCTGCGCTTCTACACATTCTGGAATTGAAGCAGGCGGATTACAAAGCTTGTGTGACTGATGCTGCTAAGTTGATGCGTGCAAATCAGCTGGGCCGTTTGTATGATGTGGGTGACAAGGCTAGCAAACTCCTTGCGTGGCTGGATAAGGCTGAAAGAATGAATCGTGTGGTGCCCGTCATTACCCATGAGTCTGGTGAATGTGTATCTGACCCGGTGAGATTGTTGACTGTTTCGTGGACCATTTTCGAAAGGTTTATACCCCAGTGAGTGATCGAGACGAGGCCGATTCCCGTTTACTGTTGCGTGATATTGCTCTTCCTTGTGTCTCGGAGGAGGAGGGTCTGGCTCTGCAGGCTCCCTTTACGGTGGACGAGATTGCCCTCGCCATCAGATCCTTGTGCTCGGGTAAGGCGATGGGGCCTAATGGTTTGCCTATCGAGCTCTACAAACTTCGTCCAGACAAGATGGCCGCCCATCTGCGGACCATGTTTCTGGACGCATTTGAGGCCGGAGTCCTTCCGCTTGAACAGCGCCTGGCCACCATAGTGGTCGTTTATAAGGATGGCAAGCCTCGTGATCGCTGTACCTCCTACCGCCCCATTTCCTTGCTGAACGCGGAACCCAAAATCCTTGCTAAGGTCCTGGCCAATCGGTTGTTGACGGTGATTTGTGACCTGATCCATCCGGACCAATCCGGCTTCATACCCCATCTGAACACGGCCCTTAACCTGCGTCGACTCCATCGTGTTCTCGCGAGAGCTTCAACTCTCGCTGAGCCAGCGGTGGTGGCCTCCCTGGACGCTACAATGGCTTTTGACACCATTGAATGGCCTTATCTGTGGGCGGCCCTTTCCAAATTTGGCTTTGGCCCTAACTTCATTGCATGGGTGAGGCTCCTGTATGAGCAACCACTGGCTCAAGTTGTGGTGAATGGCAGAAGCTCTGACCCATTTCCGTTGGGACGTGGCACCCGTCAGGGGTGTCCGCTTTCCCCACTTCTGTTTGCGCTGGCGCTTGAGCCCCTTGCGGCATGGCTCCGGTGGGAACCCTCGATTAAAGGGATCCGGTGGGCGCCGGATTTGGAGGATTGCGTCTCACTCTACGCCGACGATATCCTTCTTTATTTCACTTCCCCCCAAAAGTCCTTGAACGTGCTCTTTGACGTTCTCACATCCTTTGGTAAGAACTCCGGGTTGGTTATCAATTGGACCAAGTCCTGTGTTTATGTCATAGCGGGGGTGTTGCCACCGCTGCCCCGTAGGTTTCCAATCCAGGTGGCGGACGATGGTTTCAAATATTTGGGGGTCTATGTCTCCACGGTTTCTGCGGTGCGATATGATCGGAATCTGTATGCTCCTCTCCGTCGCCTTAAACAGGATGTAAGGCGGTGGCGTGAATTGCCCTTGTCCCCGCTGGGGAGAGCGGCACTTTTCAAAATGATGTCGCTCCCTAGATTTCTCTATACGTTGCAGAATTTCTTCGACCCGGTCCCCGCTCGCTATTTCCGTGAGATCGAAAGCCTACAGCGGCAGTTGATTTGGGACGGACGTGCCCGTATCGCATTGTCTAAACTCACACTCCCCTGGTACGACGGCGGTATCGCTTTACCAGATATCAAACGATATTACTGGGCCTCGCACTCAAGCGCAATTAACCACGTCACATATTCATCGGAACCCGCTCCTGCTTTTGCCCTGGACAAATTCCTACTACCCGGTGGCAACTTCAATAGGGCTTTGTACTCGAAGTCACCAATCCGTCTTCTTACTGGTCCTACGAAGTGTGCGGTGCGTGCCTGGAAGGATGCGACTGTGGCTACGGGCTGGAGTGGCAAATTGACGCGTATGACTCCACTGTATGACTCTGATCGACTGGGCAACCTTTGGCGGACGAAAGGGTTCGACAGGTGGGATATGATTGGGATTAGTAAGGTGGAGGATCTTTGGGCCAGGGGCACTGTGAAGTCCTTCGAAGCCCTAAAACTGGAATATCAGCTTGATGATAAGGAGTATTTTCGGTATATGCAGGTTCGTCATGCCTTATCCTCAGCCTTTCCCCCTGGGACTGATATTCCCCAGTCGTCCCCACTGGAGGATCGTATCCGTGATGGCCACATCCCTGACAGCACGATTTCATTAATATATAAGAAACTTATTAACAACAGGGCTGACCTGCTGGGAAAGCTTCGTGCCTCCTGGACGGCAGATGGGCTCGAATTAGACGACGAGGATTGGCAGTCGGCTGTTTCTTCCCCTAAAGAGGTGGCTATTCCGGCCCGGCTTCGTTTGTCCAACTAAAGATCCTCCACCGTGTGTATGTGACCGGTATGTGTCTGATGCGAATGGGGCTTGCGACGGATGGACTGTGTAGACGTGGTTGTGGTATGGATGGTACTTTTCTTCATGTCTTGTGGGAATGCCCGGTTGTCTCGGCCTTCTGGTCCAGGGTGCATGATGTGATGGGACGTGTTACTGGAGTCCCCCTCCTTCCTGAGGCGCGGCGTTGCCTACTCAATGTGTGGGAGCCTACGGATTGTACGGCTGCCCAGACATTCTGGGTCACTCTGGGCAACATGGTTGCCAAGAGGGACATAGCTCAGCTCTGGGGCTCCACCAGACGACCAAGGCTCAGTGCCTGGAAAGACAACATGGACTGGTGCATGTTTCGAGAGAAGACGGTGTACGAGGCACGGGGTCGTCCTAAAAAGTGGTCCAGGGTTTGGGCGCAATGGAACGCGTACCGTGGTGATATCTGCTCCCCTCCACTTGATTATGACGAGACTATCCCCTCCTCCCCATGATTGGCGTTCCCTTTTTATTTCCTATACTATTCATATCCTATACTCCCTCCATGACCACCCCCCCCACGTTAGACTCGCTCCTGTGTATATATACTCCTTCCCTCTTTCCCCCCCCCTCCTGTGAGCCTTGTCAGTATAATGCCATGTGTTTGTTTTTGTTGTTTTTATCTCACCAAAACTATAAAATTAAACCTTCGCTATCCTTTTATTATTGTATTATGCACCACACCATAACGGACGCTCAGTGGCCGCCTCTATTGCGTACTGTCTTTCTTTCTTCTTTTAATGTTTGTCATAGCGGCCGGCCCGATGGGGTTGTAGGCAGACGCTGTGTATCGTGCATTTGATAAATAAAGGTTTAAAAAAAAAAAAAAATTATGAATATGACCCGATGAACTGCCATTCGCCATTGTGGCCAAAGGGTATGAACCCTTGGAAAACTTTAACACAAAGCGTGGTTTACACTTCAAACACAAACACATCTTCACAATCCAAAACGACCCATCTGGTGGTGGGTTTTTTAAACAAGCAAGGGTGTGGACTTCCTTGCAGTTCCAGGACAAGTGTCTAGTTAAGAAAAAACTTCTCACTAGCGGCGTGACATCAAAACATCCACTCATCATACTGATAAATGGGTCATTATCACACATGCCGGTTGATATATTATTCGTGAATAAAACAGCAGATGATGGCTTAATGCCTCCCAGGCATCAACCTATCAAGCTCCCAAAATGCGTCATAGTCAAACATGCTGGTTGAAATAATGATTGTGAAAACGAGCGACAGCAAATGATGGCAAATGCCTCCAAATGTGCAAGCATGCTACAATTGATACATACATTTGAAGCATGGTGATAGGGCCTCATGAGCCTGCGTCTTAGGTCAACTAATCACCCTAAGACGCAGGCTCATGAGGCCCTATCACCACGCTTCAAATGTATGTATCAATTGTAGCATGCTTGCACATTTGGAGGCATTTGCCATCATTTGCTGTCGCTCGTTTTCACGATCATTATTTCAACCAGCATGTTTGACTATGACGCATTTTGGGAGCTTGATAGGTTGATGCCTGGGAGGCATTAAGCCATCATCTGCTGTTTTATTCACGAATAATATATCAACCGGCATGTGTGATAATGACCCATTTATCAGTATGATGAGTGGATGTTTTGATGTCACGCCGCTAGTGAGAAGTTTTTTCTTAACTAGACACTTGTCCTGGAACTGCAAGGAAGTCCACACCCTTGCTTGTTTAAAAACCCACCACCAGATGGGTCGTTTTGGATTGTGAAGATGTGTTTGTGTTTGAAGTGTATATCATGCTTTGTGTTGAAGTTTTCCAAGGGTTCATACCCTTTGGCCACGATGGCGAATGGCAGTTCATCGGGTCATATACATAATTAATGTTGAGAATACTTTGGGATACTAAGCCACATTGTGACTCACGCAAAAATGAGCCATGTATGAATTGTGCTTTACATATTGTAATTCTACAACCATGTACCCTTTTCTCCTTTTTTCTTTCCACAGAGACCATATTAGGTAATTTTTCATGATAATGCCTCACTAAGGGCCAACTCAAGTCCGAGGCTAAACCTAGCAGCCGATTTTTGCTGTTAAGTTTTAGGACCATAGGCATTTAACATTTAGTTTAGAATTGAGTATTTTTGTAGGGATCAACAGAGGTCCTGATGAGTAGGCAGGAGGGGTCTGCCTATGAAACATGTCATGTCGACAAAGTAGACCACACTTGTAATTCTACTTACTAACCCCCTTTTAATGTTCCCAGCTTGCGAAACCATTAAAGTTAATTTTTTCGACTAGCCAGGGAATTTTTAACCCTTTTTTTACACTACCAGTCACGTAAATAGGTCCCTACACTCCCTAACACATATCACTATCCTCATCACATCACATAGCCTATTGTCAAAAATATAAGTGCTCCCGTGTCACTCGTACGTCGAAGCACGCCCCGCCCCGTAGAGGGACGGGAAGACCCCAATGATGGGAGAATGACACTATGGGATTCATAGTGTGTGAGGGGTATTTTTAAAAAACACAGTGCCCTCATTCTGCCACCCGCAGAGAGGCCTCATTTTCACATTGCAGTGAATTCACAAGTTTAGAGAAATATACAAAATCATATAAAATTAGTCACCACTCACATTGATAGGACCCACAACATATACAGGCCATCGCCATATCTGACAGGCTATTCAATTGGTGGCCAATATATTTTGATTTTTTATTTAGTTTTCCTGATTTTATGCAGATTGACTACTCATTTTGGTCCTGAAGAATTACCCAGAACCCCTGTTAGGGTCTCCCAAGGGCAGAAACATGTTGACCTTCTGTAGGGGTATGTTTGCTGATAACCCCTAGTCCTCTTCATTTTTTATTCCTGTCGTAGGAGTCCATGGAATACAGGTTATTTGGTCTTCTGCAGACAGTTTTTCCCTCCATCTTCTTTTGCACTCTGCCCTTCACCCACTCTTTCCACTATTGCTCTCTTGTTTCCCAAAACAGCTGAGCTCTTCCTCACTCTCTGAGGAGTTGTAGGCCACAGCAAGGACTTTGCGGCCTTGGTGTGAGGAGGGAACCCAATGATGAAGCATGTCATTTTTGAGTGAGTGTGGGTTCTCGTCCTGAAAGAGGTTCTCTCCTGAAAACGATTGAAACACACTGTTCAACACCCACACTTCCCCAAAACAATGTAGAGTGTTCTCTATTTCTATTCCTATTTCTACCAGATGCTAATTGTGAAATTCATATGTAGACAGGGAGTAGTACATCATTGGTTGGGCCTCTCCCGCTAGATACACAGGGGCATCTTGCGATACTTTTGCGCTGCAACGCAACAGTGGCGTAAAAAATGCCGCAAATTTACAACGTGACACATCTAGGGAGATGCGTCACATTGTAAAGCCCTGCATGACATTATACCTGCATCAGGTATAATGTATGCAAGGAAGGCGTTCCGACGCAGGAAAGACTTTTAGGACGCCACTGCGTCAAAACCTTACGCATGCTTGAAGCAGGCGTAAGGAGTGACGCAGTGTATTGGGAATAGACCGCAACACGCATTTCTGGCGTTCCGTCGTGCTTGCTACATGACTCCAGTACTGCGTGACTTTTCCGCCAACAGTGCGGCAGAATTCCTGACGCATCTGTCAATCCTTGCGCCCTAGTGTGCCGTATTGTAAATAGGCGCATCTATGGTGGCACAAGAGTTTTTCACGCAGACGCAGTGAAATGCATCCTTACAGATACATCAGTTTCTTGTAAATATGCCCCTCTGTGTGTGTTAATAAAATATAGAATGTGTGCCATTTGCCCAGTGTGCTAAATAGTGCACCCAATAAATAGCAGCAGCACACAATATAAGGAAGTGCCAATTTTAAGGCATTGGAAGTTAATAATGTGAGAAATTAATCCTCAGAGAATAGAAACAGCCAGCACATAGAAGTGCTCCAGTAGACCCAACATCTCCTTCCTCCGTAGAAGTGGGCAAACATTTATTTTGAGTGGCCATTCTACCTCGAAACAAGGCAAATTGATTCCACTGCCATTCTGTGACATTACTCAGTCATTATAAGCAGAAACATGTCAAACCTTTCCATCATGGACCAAAGCTGGGTAGGCGTGGAAAAGAACTCCTGCTGCACTTACATAAAAAAAGAAGGCTAGATGACAGGTGAAGTTGCTCCACTTATATTTCCACAAGTAAGCAGTACAACATCCCAGTAACAAATGCCGGGTCCGTTACAAAACGCTGCATATTTATCTCAACCACATTCAAAAGACGCCCACCAGATCCACAGACATTGACTACAACTTCCAGTCATTATTTAGACCAGACACGAGTACAAAGTCCTGCATTTGTGTCTACTTCAAACAACAACACAAGAAGCAAGAATACACAAGTGCAGGTGCTCATGTTACAATAGTAGGTAGTCCAGTTTTTTAAATCCTGAGCCAGAGGTCCTGGCCAAGGAAGCGGTAAGACACCATGACTGCCTAATGTGCCATCTCATTCTGAAGACCCCACTGAAAACAAGAACGTGCCTCTAGAATGAGGACAAAATCAATTACTGTATCAACATATCCACATTGTGTTGAGAAAGCAAAAACAGGTGCCGAACCTTGAAATACTAGGTACATATGCAAGTCATGTATCACAAGCACAAAAGCATAACAACTGGTGGTAGTTCTGCAGCCCAGCTCTTCCTTAAGCAGTGGGAAGAAAAACATTTTGAAAATCCTCAACACCTTGGATGAAAGAAGTGAATGAAGGGCTCGGGGTTCGAGGAATCGAAAGTAAGAGAAATGAAAGTTGCAATGACACTACATGTGTTTGTATTTATTTTTCATTTTTTAAGTCCTCATAAAACCTCCATAGCTTAAACAGCCTCTCAGTCTGATCCGCCCCTGCTGTTCATGGCTTGGAGGTCCAGTCTCAGCTGATGTTCTCACGGGAGCCAACCCGTACAACACATCATGAGCTGACCAAAAAGGTATAATCACTGGACACAATAGTGCAACCATTCCCTGCTAATCAGTATCTAAGAGATTTCAAAATAGTCCAAGCTCAGTTCTTTCTCTGTAGACATTAACCTTCTGGTCTAAATCCCTAAAATATCTCACCGAGTTCCACCAGCCTCTCCATGTAGAGGGTGCAGTTTGGCGCACGTTCTTACAAATCTCTCTCCTTGCCAAGAAGATCAAGTAAAACACTCATTTATTCTGCACCTTTATTCTGCATCCCCGAAAGACCTTCCACCCCATCGGCCAACAGGGCAATGGCAAACAAAATTACAGAAGGGCTTACCTCCACTTCTTTACCCAGGTTGTCCAACAGAGTCTTACCCACATTGCCCCAGAACTCCTTAATCAGGGGGCAGGAGGCAAACACATAGATGTCATCCGCCTTCTGAGCACTGCATCTCGTACACTTTGCTTCTCCACTGCCCTTTATTTTGGAAAGTTTTAGTGGGGTCCAGTAGAACCTGTGGAGCATGAAAAAATGGTTTCTCCTTAGTGCAGCAGATTTAATCAACGGGTAAAGCAAGTCTAAAGATACTTGCCATTCATTTTTCAGCTCTTTGTCCGGCAAGTATTTCGCCCAGATCAAAGAAGGATGTTCCAGCATTCTGTGGGCTGCAGCAAGTAGATGATTGTACCACTGTGCTACTTCCTTCCATTTTAGGTTCGAATCTTGAAGCTCTTCGTCTATTACATTATCCTCCAGAGAATTTCACTGCTGGCTCTTACACCATGTTAAAATTTGATAGTATTTAAACCTGGAAAGTGCACTGCTAGTTAGATTCCTCCAAGTATCCCATGGTAGGCATTTGGTACCGTCCATAATGTCCTTCCAGTGTGCCACACCTGCATCTTATAGTGGCTGAACTACAGCGTCCAAAAGACACTCTGGTGTACCTGGGGAATCCCACACTGGGGCCCCTTCACTATAGTAAGGCAAGCCCAAGCAGGACCGACAGTCAGACTACAGCTTGACCATCGCATATAAGACCTTCAGCCGAACCTTTTTAAAGAATTTGGGAGCGCCAAATTTATACATAAAACACTCCTCGGAGAAGTCAGACAGCATAGCTTTAAACATGCTTTCAATCAGAGTACTATCTGGTCTGAGAAGTAGCATCCTACAATTCTTATATTGGTATGCCAACAATACAACTGAAGATCAGGTAAGCCCATACCACCTTGTGAGAGTTTACGCCTTAGTTTCTTCCGGGTCAGCCTATTCCCTTTACCTGCCCATATAAAAGAGGATATCTTGCCCAGTATTTTAAGTAAACAACCTTTATCAAACTCCAATGGAATATTATTAAATAGGTAGGCATACTTAGGAAGAACACACATTTTAATCAAATTAACCAGCCCAAAGTGAAATAACGGGAGATTCTGCCACCTTTTTAATAGTGCATCTACCTCCTTGGAGATTCTCTTCAAGTTTATTTTAGGAGTATCTCTAAGGTCCTGAGTTATGGTTACTCCAAGATATTTTATCTGTCATCGACATACAGGGCTAGCTTCCTTGTCACGCCATTTACAACAAAGGGGAGGATCTTTTCATTCTGCCTTAAACTTTGAGCCAAAGGCTCAATATGCAAATCAAAAAAGAAGGGGAGACAGTGGGCACCCCTGTCTTGTACCACACTCTATTGCAACAGAAGCAGTGAGGCTACCATTAACCACAATCTGAGCCCTGGGAGCTTTATAGATTTTCCTAAGGACGTCCCTAAAGATCTCACCAAAACCAAAAGCCTTCAAAGCTCTACTCAAGTAAAGCCAGTTGACTCGATCGAAGGCTTTTGCTGCGTCTATGGTGATGATCGAGAGTGTAACGCCCTGTGCTGTTGCCAAATCAATCGAGCCAACTAAGGTATAATACATGTGGTTTTTGACACCTTAGCTGCGGCGCAAATATCCCTCCCCAGTGCTGCGCTGTCCATTGGAACTAGTGCTGAATGGACGTCCAATGGTCGTGCGCAGCACTGGGGAGGTAGTGCTCGTGACGACCGTTGGCCGTCGGCAGCGCTTAAGAGGTTAAAAAGTTTGCTTAGCTGAGAATCATCATCATTTTGAAGAGTGACCGATGTAGTTTGTCACACATATTCGCATTGATTCATATATGTGGTGCCATAGGTGCTAATAATTCTACAAATGTAGTGAGATTGACCTGCAACATTCATATTGTATTGTAATCTTTGATGATTTTTGCTTGGTTTATCTGCCACTCACCAAGCATCGAAGTACCTTGATGGTATTGTGTCACAATAGTACGACTAATGTTGCACATCCAACAGATCATGGTATTGTGGTTGAACCAAGACACCAAGCACAGCGTTCAGCTTACACAGGTCCGCATCGCACAACATTTACACATCAATGGTGTGCTTTACTTTACAGTTGCAGCACACTTTTTTTGGTGTATTTGAGGTCACCAGATGTACATGAGAGCAATCAATTGACCCTAGTACATCAGGAAATCCCAGTGTGGCGCAGAAGTTTGGTTTGCTGACATTGGCTATGTGGGTCTCCACTGGTAACTGTATATGCTGCCCACTACTCTCAGAAAAACACCCTTCATTTAGTAGAGTATTTAGCTGAAGGTTGGCTAGGAAATACCATGCACAAATTCTACTGTCCATTGTGTGGTGCATGTTGCAAAGAAATCTAGCACTGCTAGCTTTTTCACTAAGGGGGAAAGGCAGTAGATTCCAATGTTGGGCTATAGGGTATCCCTAATGATGAAAGTATATTTTGTATTGTACCCACATTGAGTGTGTATGTCTTGTGAATCCCAAGCCTACTCATGGTTAGGGGCCTTTATTTTTCAATCCTGGCTCTCATCCTGAATTGCCTTGAAGGCCTTGGCTTGGTGGCATGGTTTCCATCCTCATGCCGCATGGTTTATTGTAGCAGAATAAGGATTATGCATAGCATGATACAGTGGTCTAGCAGTGCTCCTTCATTTTTTGTATACTGTGCAATGGAAGTGCAAGCTGCTACAATAAACCAGTAAGTACTTCACCTCTGCATAGCTGTCTATATAGGTCTGACTCTGCAAGTGTATCAGTGATTTTATGTTTTTAATTCAAACAATGCACCTACTTTTTTTGTGCTTCATTGTGTTTATATTACATTTGTTAATATTTTCCAGCTTTTCTTTCATTCCCTTCACTTTCAGGAACTTTTACCACCCGCTTCTTACTGGAGGTAATTTAAGATTGCATTTTCCACTAGTTGTCAGTGCCTTCTCATATTTGTAATTTTCATTTAATTACCATGTGCATTATTTTTCATATTTATTAAATATCACATGCAATATTTAGCACATGTGATAACTATTGCATGGGCTTTTACCTCATGATCAGATAGGTATGTAAATTCAAGTGCTTTATACCTTGGAATGCTTTAATTACCACTATGCCTAACTTACATTCAAATCAATATGAGAGAAACTGTAAAAAAAAAAAGGGAGACCGCAAAGAAAATGTAAAAGGAGGTACATCTTGTTGTGGCATGCAAATAGTTTCACCAGCACTACATTACAATATATTCATAGTTAACTCAGTAGTAGGTGTGCACATTCGTGCTCTTGAAGGTGAACGACGCAGTAACACAAGGCAAGGTGAAGAAACAGCGTAAATGACGCAAAAATACAATTGAATTGGAGGTCACAAAAACAGTTAGCAGTTAATTTTACAGAACGGTATTCAACGGTTTAAGGAGACCACAGTAACGCCCACAATTGCACTGAAGGGTCGACGGCGTTTCGACCTGTACAATTTCAGGTCATCATCAGGCAAAGTTATGTGAATAAGGTAAGTAAGTGCTGTATAAGGGCAAAAAAGGGAAGAGATAAGGGCCAAGAAATACCAGTAAGGTAAACATTGAACAACAGTAAAGAGAGGAGAAGGGGCTGCCTGGGGAGGTAGCGTAGAGTCCAATGGAGAAGAGCGAATCAAGTCCGGAAGATGCAGGCTGGCTCTGTGGAGAAGTGAGAATAATGAGGGTGCATAAGGCAGTTGAAATAAGAGAAACATTTTAAAGGGTAGTGTAGCTACCTTGGAAGGATGCAAAGAGTCAGGGATGTAGGAATGAATCAAGTCGGGACATAAATCAGTGATCAACCAAGGCACGCGTATTGCAAGTCGTAAGCAGTAAACGCGTGAAGAGGACAAGTCTCTCGGTGTAGATGAGCAGTACCGGATTGCTGAGGTCCGCGACATGTGTGGATGGACATCAACTGGAAAGGGAAGGGGAGGCATATGGATAAGCTGAAGGAATTCAGGTATCTGAGGGCTGGGTGATACTGAATAGTGTGAGGAAAGTTACCTGTAACGGAACAAATCCATAGGGTTGGTGAAGATGGCTAGGCCGGGAATAGTTCTCTGGCATGTAGTGGGAAAGCAGAACACAACAAACGTCTGGATCCGTGAATACGGTCGCGGTACGTCTGGGGAAGCTAGCATTCGGAGAGTGTCTAAATCAGAATTAGAGAATGGGTTAGGTGCTACGCGAGAGGGATATGCCGGACGGAAAACAGAACTATCCAGTGCTCCCGGTGGGATGGAGACGGGAAAAGGAGTAGGTGGAGACTCAACTAAGACGGGAGATCAGGAAGTGCCGATAGTTACGAGTGAAGATAGATCAAGGGCTCTGAAAGTATATGTGTGAGCAAATTAGCAGTGGCCATGGTATGCAACCATAGGTCTACAATTGTGCATAATAACATGGTGATACATATAAAAAAAAGAACGATATGCATGAGCAATGGAAGGGTAATAAGCAATTAAGGCATGCATGCAAGCAAATAGGATGTAACCGAAAGATCACAGCGTTACAATTATGCACACAGTCAAGAATGGTTATACAAATAGGAACAATGATTCCCATTCCCATTGTTGTAATGACAACAGGGGCTAACAAATTATGGCTGTGCTTAAATTCCATAAATTAAATTAAGTTACAGCAGGAGCATAGAATTCTTCTGTTGGTTATGGTCACCTGGAGGGAAGAAACAAGTACATATAGACATCTATTTACATGGGTATTAAGTGTGCCATAAAAGGTATTGTCATTTCATTTCATCAACTTTTATTCGATTATAAAATTGTATAATCATAAAAAGTACAGTTTTATAAAGGTCATGAATTAATACAGTAAGAAAAGGTCGTTTGCGTATGGACACATATAATGTTAAAAAACGATTTTACGACGAGTTTTTGTTACTGATTTTAAAAAGGTCACTATCAATTTTGCTTCATGCGGGTTTTTCGGTGACTGAAGATAGGCGAGTGCTGGATATGTATGTCTGAGTCCGCTTAAACGAAGAAGGGGCAAAATCCATTTTTTCCTTGCTGGTCTATAGTATTTACAGAACAAGATGACATGGACCGTTGATTGATTGGAAACCCCATCACAGGGGCAGCATGTCAAGTTCCGAGACCAGTTATTCAGTTCAGGAAATGAGACCATGCGGAAGAAAAGGTCGAACCGTAGTCTTGTCAATAGGAATTTTTCATAGTTCGAAAGAAAGAACGTCAGGTAGGGCTGTAACAATTTCTCTGACTGCAATATGCGGATTTTTTCAAAAGGTATTGAATATACAGTTTTAAGTCCCCAAGACCACCCATAAATGTTGCAAAATGACAAAGTCCCATCTTCTGATTGGTCAAGGGAGGTGGTTTAAGACATTTGTCACCACCTATATTTCTATTACGTATTTCACGTGACATTACCCTCCCCCTAACATCTGGGTTCCCAGGCATACGTGTGGGAAAGTACAATAGTGAAGAAAAGGTTTGCAACATTGTTGCGCATTTCAGAGTAAAAATAGCAGGTCTTCAAGGGCGAAGGTGCGCTTGGAAAGGACAGTCCCCTTTTCAATGGCCAACTGGCCAGGTTCCATTGCTGCACGTCCCAGATCTTTGATCACGTGATGAGGGATACGTCAGCTTCAAAATGGTTCCCATCCCTACTTCCAGGCCCTCATTTACGCGGTACATGAAAAGTAAGCGAAAACAAATTAATAACACAGAATAAAATGAATACACTGTACACCATGACCAACTACTCTTAATCCCTTATTTTATAATACTTATAGCATTAAGAGTTAGTGCAGAAAAGATGCATAGACAAAAGCGGCTTAAGATAGCATGAAGCATGATTAGTGACAAGCGGCCATTTTAACACCACTGCGCATGAGCGAACTTTTCCCTCCAGATTGCGAGTGCGTCACATCACATGGGTATGACCGACGCATGCGCAGACTGGATTTCTGCAAAGCGGCCATTTTATTAATGTGCAAGCTTGATTACGATGAAAAACACATAGGCAAGCCTCCTAGGGACACCCGTGTGTTGGGGAAATACAAATAAATGACAAACAATCGGAGTTAGTACCGTTATGATTTAAGGCGAGGTTCATGAAAGAGAGCAAGTCGCGTTACGTGCGAATCCTTGCTCCATCAATCCCCTCTTTGATGATATTTACTATCATCACTACACATGAAAACAGATGCCAACTTCATTCATCCAATTCATCCATCTCAATCTCAATGAACTTATTGTTGAGCTTTCTCTCCGCCTCTCTGTGTGTATGATTGTTCTTTATTTTCTTATATATCTGGTTTCTTAATTCTTCTAATTCTAATTCTTCAGCCTTTCGCTTTCCTCTTTTATTCACTATATATTTTCTGCATTTCTGGCATTTGCAACAGATGAATATGAACAGAACAATCAAACCTATTCCAGCTATTGGCATCAGTATTTTCCATATAAGACTTTTACCTAAGTTAGAGAACCAACTACCTACAGAGGAGAGACCATCAGTCAGTCTCTTCCAGGCACTGTCAACCTCTAATGGTTTGAGTTCTTTTTCCAAATTAGTAATGTTTCTTATATACTTCTTAATTTCGACACTTTTATCAGGAATATAAGTGCAACAATGTTGTGCCCTCAGCATCCTGCAGACTCCGCCCTCTTTTGCCAATAAGGTATCAAGAGCAAGGCGATTCTGTAAAACCATTGATCTGATCGCAACCATTTCGGTATTGATCATCAGAAATCCAGCAGCAGTGTCAGTTGATAACCGATCCACTACTGTAGATAATTTGCAGATTCTATGAGTATTCAGAACTACCCCCATTCCAGGTATCAGTGCACTAAGAATATCACCTATAATTTCTCCTACACTTTCACGTTTTCTACGCACTAAGCCATTAGTAATCTCATTGCTTCCAGCTGCATTGTTCACATGGTATATTTTCGGAAAGACAATGCCAAAGTAGCAGCTTCCATACCAGTGATCCGGCAATTTGAAATACGCCTTGTTTCCACATATATAATAAATTCCTGGAAACACAGGTTCTGACTTATTTTTGAAACCCCAACCTCCAATGACCTTGTAATTATGTTCACACTCGCTGGAACCAATGAATACATTGTTATAATAACTAGTCTTTTCTCTATGAAGACAGAGTTTCCCTTTCCGTTCAAAATCCAGCAACAGAGCAGGAGTAACTTCGCTTTGTGAGGTGTTATCCATGTTTTCTGCCCATCTAGGGGTTCTGTTCTTTTCGTCATTTGCCTTTTTCTGAAACTTTTCCCTTCTCTTCTCCGCCATTTTCAAGAACATTTTCTCTTGTGCATGTAAGGAACAAGTCAGGTTAGCTTTTCTAGCTTCATCTAAGTCTATGTCACCTATAGTCAGGAAATATTCTCCCATGTAGCGAGTCACTCCACCAAGGGTATGTACAAGGTTCAGATTCCCTCTAATAGGAAGTTCTGAAAAGATAACGTCAGTGTTTGAGTAATAGTACTGTAAAGTGCTTCTATAAAATAAACTAGCTAAAATACTACAGGAAATTCCATAGGTCAGGGGTAAATGGTGGTATGTCACGCCTTCAGCCACTGAAGTAGGTAGCATCATGCAGACATAGCAATCTTCTATTTCCATAGCTTCTACATAGTGCACTAAAAGGTTTGCGAAAACATTTAAGTGTGTCCTGTTCTTCATTTGGTGATAATGTAGTTCTCCCTCATCTGATGCTTCTAAGTCGGGTCGTGTATGTCTCAGACTCATTGCATTGTCACGTCTTTCTACTCTTCGTGGTGTTTCTTCAGTATGTACAACTTCTGCGTCTTGTGTCGTCAAGTCTGTAGGATATATGTTAGGGTCTTTGCTTATCATTAAATCTGGACCTTCCAGTGACATTTGAATCAGACATTTTATCTTACAGGTGGCGTTTTCCAACCCCTCTTCGTTTCTTCTCAGCAGAGGTTTTACTTCGCTTCACCTCAAGGAGGGTCTTCGTCAGAACTCCGATTAGCAATTGACTCTTCGTCACTTTTGCCACAGGCTTCGGGCTCATCAATTTCTTCCAACACCAAATACGTCCATTCAGGGCTCCGATACAGTTTGTTCTGTTTCTTTACTCTGTCGCCCTTTCGGATGGACTTTCCTCGGGCTTCTTTTCCTTCACTTTCAGCCCTTTTTCGGTCCTTTAGTTTTTCTTCGACTGTTTTTATTCTTATTCTTAGTCTTTTTACATATCGGGGTTCATCCTTCTTTTCGATCCTATTTGTAGTCGAGGAAACTTGCTCTTCCTCGTGAACTCTTTTGCTTTTTCTTCTTTGTCGCACTATTGCTTCAGCAGTGTCTTTTTTCCTTCCTGTCTGACTAGTTCCAGGTCTTTCATCTATTTCTTCTGCCTGGTCCTTAAGCTGACCTAGTTCAGGTTTAGACTGTATTTGATCTTCGTTTGTTAGTGATTCACTGGACTCTTCTTCCTGAACACGTTCATCTATTACTAACTGATCCTGTTCATGCTCTTCGATCTCTTGATTTTCTTCCGCATGAACTTCTGCTTTGACTACTATCTGTCCCTTTCCAGTCTCCTCTGTCTCAGAAGGAGTGTCGATGACTTGAACTGTCCCTACTTGGCCTATTCCCTGATCAGATTTTATGATGGCTTTGATGATCTGACCTTCTCCTTCTTGTTCTGACTCACCTGCACTGTCCCACTCACTACCTAGGTAAGAGTATTTTCTGGTTCTTATTGGATCAAGAACTTGGTCATCAGCAGGAAACCATTCAACTTCTTGACTTGTGCCTGGTAGTTCGATGTCAGCGGGATCCGGACCCTCTTCTGGAGTCTCCTCAGCTGGACTACCTCCGGCTTCAGTCGCGTTTTCTCCAGTCACCTTTTTCGTGTGACTTGCATGGATCCACTTTGGTACACCAGCACACTTCACAGCAGTTGTGGTGACAAGGATCACTTGTCGAGGCTTGCCCCACTTTGGTCCAAGGCAACTCTTCCGGGTGTGTTTCTTCAACACCACCCAATCACCTGGTCTCAGATTGTGTGCTGGAGTTGTAGGCCATTCGACAGCAGTCTCTCCAATCTGGTGAGAGATAGAACGCACTTGGTCACCCAACTGCCTGCAGTACTCTAGCACCATATCATCAGAAATACTTAGCAGTTTGTGTCCAGGTACCCATGCCTGTCGCATCATTCTTCCCATCAGCACTTCATGGGGGCTCAGGCCTGTCTTTCTGTTTGGAATACTTCTCAAGCTCATCAGCACCATGGGCAAAGCTTCTATCCAATTCATTTTTGTGGAGTCACACAGTTTTGCCAGCCTGGACTTGAGAGTGCCGTTTATCTGCTCGACTATTCCAGAAGCCTCTGGATGATAGGCACAGTGCAGCCTTTGCTCCATTTTGAATGCTTTGCAGAGTTCTTTTAGGACTTCGTTTGAAAAATGTCCACCTTGGTCTGATTCAATTGTCTCAGGAATTCCAAAGCGGGGGATCAGTTCCCTAAGTAACAATTTAGCTACCGTCAGGGCATCGTTCTTCTTTGCTGGATAAGCCTCCACCCACCGGGAAAACAAGCAAACTATGACCAGGACATATCGATATCCCTTGCACAGGGGCATTGTTATGAAGTCTGCCTGCATCCTAATGATGGGACCTTCTGCTCTCCCAATGGTACTTTGTTCCACTACTGTCTTCTTTCCTGCATTGAACTGTTGACACACTAAACACCTCTGACAAAGTTTGTCTGCTGTGCTCCTGAATTTTGGACTGTAGAACACCTTTTCAAACATTCGGCACATGGCATCCCTCCCAATATGTGTTGGTTCATGTATTATCCGTGCCATTGCGGTAACCAGTCGTTCAGGTAGTACAGGCATACCAGTCACGTGGACCACAACACCATCCTCTTTCCTTGGTCGACATTCATCCTGCCTCCACCTGTTCCTTTCTTCCCTGTCTGTTGTCTGTTGTAGTTCTCTCAATTCATCCCATGTTCCCAATCTTTCAAACAACATCAGTTGGCAGCTGCTTTCACCTCCCCATAATTTAATTAGGAGGGACATTTTGTGTCGGGCGCAGTACTGGGCAATTTGGTCAGCATATCTGTTTCCGGCTGTCACCTCGTCATTTCCAGATCGGTGAGCCGCACACTTGACCACAGCCAATTCTTTGGGCAATTGGATGGCTTCTAGTAAGTTTTGTACTGGTTTTCCATTTCGGATAGGAGAACCTGAGGAAGTCATGAATTCTCTTTGCAACCAGAGCTGGCCGAAGTCATGAACAACCCCATAACAGTACTGACTGTCAGTATAAACAGTTACTCTTTTGTTTTTCCCTATTTTACAAGCTCTTGTTAGAGCAATGAGCTCCGCTACTTGAGCAGATTTAACTTCGCAAAGATAGGAAGCTTCCAGGGTTCTTTCCAATGTGACTACAGCATAGGCAGCACTCAAACCTCCATTCTCATGTCTCAAGCATGAACCATCCACAAACATTTTGAGGTCTTCATCAACCAAGGCCACTTCTCTGATATCAGGACGGGGTTTTGTGCTAAATTCAGTCAAGTCTATGCAGCTATGCTCAATTTCATCTCCTGCGTCTACATCAATGGGAAGGGGCAATAGAGTGGCAGGGTTTAGAATATTACATCAGGAGATTATTACATTTTCTGCACCAATGAGAATCCTCTCATACTTAGTCAGCCGACTAGGGGTGAGATACTGTGTCTTGGTTCGGGTGAGCAAGATCACAACTGAATGTGGAACAAATACAGTGACAGGATGTCCCATCACAATGTTCTCACTCTGCTCTAGGCTTGTACAGGTAGCAGCTACTGCTTTCAGGCACCCAGGTAATCCAGCAGCCACTGGATCTAGGGCGGCTGAAAAGTAGGCCACGGGACGTCTAATCAGACCATGTTCCTGGGTTAAGACCGAGAGCGCACAATTGTCTCTCGTGTCACAGAACAGTTCAAAGTTCTTGGAATAGTCAGGCATTCCTAAGGCTGGAGCTGTGCACAGACAATTTCGCAATGTTACCCAAGCAGTCATGCATTCATCAATCCAACAAACTGGGTCTTCCGCTCCTTTCTTTGTCATGTTAATCAAGGGTTTAGCTATAGCCGCGAAACCCACGATCCACTGTCTGCAGTACCCAACAACTCCTAGGAACATTCTCACTTCTTTCTGAGTCACTGGTAGTGTCATTTCTCGAATTATTTTAATTCTTTCTGTAGTGACTTTCCGGATCCCTTTCTCTATCTGGTGCCCCAGATATTTTACTGAGTTCTTGCAGAACTGTAATTTGTCTGGTGAGACCTTATGTCCTCCTTTTCCTAGGTGATTCAGCAAGGCAATGGTATCAGTGACACAGTCGTCTTGACTTCTAGATGCTACCAGCAGGTCATCTATGTACTGTACCAGGACAGACTCTTTAGGCAGTACTAAGGATTCAAGACATTTCTTTAGAATCTGGTTGAAAATCGATGGACTTTCGGTGTACCCCTGGGGGACACGATTCCAGACATAGACCTGGCTGTTGAATTCAAAACTGAAAAGGAATTTGCTTTCTGGATGCAATGGGATGGAAAAGAACGCATGGCACAAGTCTATGACAGTGAACCATTCCGCATTCCAAGGAATTTGATACAGTATTACTGCGGGGTTAGGCACTATGGGACAGCAAGGTACTACAATTTGGTTTACCTTGCGCAGGTCCTGCACTATCCTATACTTTCCGCTAGGCTTCTTAATTCCAAGTATGGGTGAATTACAGGGACTGCTCATCACTTCCTGAATGATGTTTGCTTTGAGCAATCTGTTTAATTCCTTTGCGACTCCTTCTTTCACTTCTGCACTCATTTTATACTGTTTGGTATTTGGGTATACAGCATTTGCTTTTATAGCTATTTTAACTGGGTCTACATTTGCCATTAAGCCTACATCTTTTCCAGTAAAATCCCAAACTTCAGGTATTACGCTTGATTGCAGTTCTTCAGGTAGACTTTCAATGGACATGGGCTTAATTTCTGTGTCGGGCCTTAGTAACATCAATTTATATAGGCCATCTTCATCTGGGGTCTGGATTTCAACACCATTTGGTGAGCAAAAGATGGTGCAACGCATTTTGCACAGCAAATCTCGTCCTAATAGGTTTACAGGACTGGAATCACAGACCACAAATCTGTGCATTTCCTTGAAATTTCCTATGGAAATTTCCATAGGTTCTGTTACCGGAGTACTGATTATTTGATTAGAAACTCCCACTACTTGGATAGCTTCTCCCGAGAGGGGTAGGTTAGGAACGTCCGCTGTTCTCACAGTGGAACGGGTAGCACCAGTGTCCAACAGAAAGGTGACATCTGTCCCTTCAACCTTTCCTTCAATGTATGGTCCAGTCTGGTCTACCGGTAAGGAGGCGCCAAGCACGCACTCCTTGTCCTCCCCTCTCAGGCCCCGTCAGTATTGATCATCGCAGAGAAAAGTATCATTTAACAGGTACTGTGGAATGGGTGCATTTCTTTCATTCTCTCCCTCCCACACTTCGACCCTTTCATTCTGTTGACCCTGATTCCTATAATTCTGTCTAGGAGCGCGTGGCACCGGGGGTTGATTTACCTGCTGTTGGGTCTTTCGGATCCCCTCTTTCTGCACCTGTGGATTTAAACCATTTACGGGGGCATTATCAGCCTGCGAATGCGGACATTTATCTCTCCAAGGCCCCATCTGACCACATCCGTGACAGGGGAATTTTTCCATAGCCTCTTCTCTACTCATTTTTACCCGGGGCCTGCCTCCACCCCCAGCATTCGGATTTGGTGCATTAGTAGTCATTTTACTTAACTGTTTTTCTTGTTGTTCAGCTAACTTCACCTGAGCCCACATTACTTTCTCCTTTAGGGCTTTCCTTTTGTTCTCGATCTCATCTTCGCAGTATTTGGCATACTTGAGAACATCATCAATGGGTTTTCCTTGCCAACTGATTTTGTTATCTCTAATCCACTGGGATATTTCAGGTCTCAATCCTAACACGAATCGATAACTGAAATGGGTCATATCCTTCATGTCCACATTATCGATTCCACTGTAAGTTTTGAACACCTGTAGTAACCTTTCATAAAAGGAGTGGACTGATTCATCACGCTCTTTGGTAGTTCTATCTATACGGGTCCAATCAGTTTCTTTCGCAGGCACCTTTTTCTTTAGGTATTGTATGACTTGGTCATACTTTCTCATTACTTCAGGTGAGGGAGCTCCAGTTACAGAGTCTCTCTCGTACTCTTCATTGGGCCAATTGATTTCAATTTTGCAGTCGGTCCACAAATCTACAGGCACCACAATGTCGAAAAACCCATCCAGGTCTTTCAGAAGACATTTCTGAACTTTTATGAAGCGTTCGACCTGTCGGTACCAATCGACTGGTTTCTCCCGTAATTTTGGAAAGTCATTGGTAAATGATACTATATCTTGTCTGGACCAAGGGACATGGACATATTTTCCCCCTGGGACTTCTCTCATGGGACATAATTTTTCTGGTTTGTCAGCTTCTTGTAGGACGTACTCAACAGTCCGTGGTCTCTCCTTGCTATCCTCCTTTTTCTTTGCCCACCTGGCTTTCCACTTGTCTAGATCTCCCCATTTCTGTGCTAAGTTTATCAGTTCTTTAATCTGCGTCTTCTTCCCTGCGGTATTCAGGTTTTCTAGATCTTTGTCTGAAAATTCTACCCTATAGGATTTCTGTAGTACCTTGGATCTGCTGATATCTATTCCCATACAAACTGCTGTGTCCATTAATTTGTCATAGTATATTTTTGCGTTCCGAGTAAGGTGTTTGCACATGAACAACAACTCATCTTCCTCCCGGACATTCAATCGTTCTAAACCCACATTCCCTGCGCTCAGTTCCTCTAGCTCTATTCTTAGCTTATAAATATCTAGTGGTTTCGGATGAGGGGTTCCCTTTTCTAATTCTCGGGTCCATCTTTCTATTTCCTCGGGAGTTACCACTGTCGCACTTTGAGTTCCTGATGAAGACTCTATTAGTACGTCTTTGTTCCCAGTCTGAGTTCCCATTCGAGACATACTAGGTCCCTGTTCCCTATTAGGCAGATCCATCAAGGAAGCCATGGACTCACATTCACTTGCTTGGTCATCAATAATGAGTGGTTCCCTTCTGGGCGGGGGCATCATCGGGGTTATGACTGAAGTTTTTGGAGTATTCATTCTGTCCCCATATAGGGGAAAAACTGGACCAATGGTTACTGGAATCGTCAGGGCTTCAGGATTTGGATTAATCTGAGCTATGGCATGTATGAGATCATTCCGCTGTCCTCTCAGGGCATCCCTTTCCTGCTCGTGTAATACTCGATTCATGGGGGGATCCTGTATCATTTGGGGTACTAGAGAAGGATATATATTCGGAGCAGATGGAGTGGATAAAACTGGTCTTTCCTCGCCAAAGGGGTTATAATTCGGGACCACGGGGTCGGGTCTACCAAATCCCTCTCCTCCCGCTCTTCTCTGTTCTATCCCTGTGGAATCGGCTTCACTAGTACTTCTTCTTCCTGAAGGTCTCAATGGAGTATTTAAGCTTTGAGATCTGGTGTCTTCATTATAAGGCGGGGGACCTTTCATAAATAAGTCCTCTAAAAATTCATCTTCCGATTCACCCAGGGGCATCATGTGTCGGGTTTTCTCAGTACATTTCTTCCCTCCCATCATTTCATTAGCTCCGAACATGGGGAATAACCCTTCTACCATCATATTTTGTCTCCACTGTTTCAATTTCTGCTCCTTGGTTTCCTTTACCATTTTTGGATACCATCTGGTCACTCCCTTGTCCATTCGGGGTCTGTCTCGCTCTAGAGCCTCAATTTCCCATTCCTCTAAAGCTTCATACTGAGTTAATCTAGGTCTGGGATGTAATTCATTCATTCGGGTCCTCAGGTTAAATAGGACTCTCCCGTTAAAAGTACCATCAATGGGAAAGGCTAAAACTCCATCCTCCGCAGTGTACTTAACCCAGTTCTCTATCCATACACAGGTATGATACCCCTTTTCTAACATCATGAAAGAGGCGGGAGTATCTGGCGGAGGAATGATCACACCCTCCCTAGTTCGTACGGGTTTGTCAGTTTTGAAGAAATTCTTTATTTTGCTGGCAAATGACATTTTTCTCTTTCCTCCGTACATGTTGTGAGGTCTGCCTCTGCTCATCAACTCTTTATGACACCCTAGATTTCTGGGATCAGGCAGAAAGTCAGGGTACCACATACACCGCTCGTAACAATCTATAAGCTCGGTGCGGAAAATTTTTACTACTTCGTTTGAGCTTCCAATGTTAGCGCGACTCCAATTTCGCAACAACCAATCAGTACAGAGGTTGCAAAAGTTCTTGACCAATGGGTGCGCGGCCTTTCGCGAGACGCGTTCTCACGCTCAGGCACTCACCCCTCCCTTACAATTTCAGCTTCACTACACACCCCGCTGGTTTAACCAATCCCAGCGCGGCACGGAGTGACGTTAGAGCAGCCCTTCGACTGACTCCCTCCTTTACAAGGTAACGGAAACTTTGTATTTTCTCTAAGGTGCTAATGTTAATTTTAGTCAACAACGTGTAACATTCGCCATTGTGTAGGAATGTTCTAAAGAGATAGAAAGTTCTTCTTTTACTGCAAGTAAACCACTTCTGTCTACTTTTCATACACTTCGGATAGACTTCTCTTGCCTACCCTATCACGCAAGCATTAGAAAACCTGCTACTTCCCAGACTCATCCACTTCTTTCCGGGATATATACTAAGCCTAAGGTTTCGACAGCGTTTCCCTCTGCTAACACACAAGCTCAGATGACTCTATTACTCCCTTAGTGTGACCCTTACTAGGTGATATCAGACCAAGGTTTCTATCAGCAGTCCCGTTACTTTCATTCATACAGTTTTCCGAAAAAGACCTAATTAGCGCTTCCAGTTCCACTTGAACCATGCACTAACCTTTCCTCCCTACAAATGACCTCAGAACGCGATGGATTCTACTCACCATCCGTTATACAATTCCCCGGGGATTTCAGACAACACTCAACAATCACACACAATTGGTTAAAAAAACATATAATATTTAGCAGCAATACATATATAAAATCATTTAAAACAATTTTTTGAAATCGATTTCTTTTGCAATAAAATATTAAGTAACACAATCAATATTAAAAAAACAATTTTAGCAGCACATTTATTTTTCACGGTTTCTTTTCTAACTATCTTATCTACCTATCTTACTAGTCCTAACCATTCCTCTGCTTACCAGAAATTACTGATAGAGCGCGCGGGTCACCCGGGTCACTAGATTACCAAATTTTCCACGCACTGGGCCCTGGCGTGCATATGATGACCGTGTTTTGCATGAACCGGGTGAAACCTCTGTCACGCTACTATGAGTAATCGAGTAGGTGACTCTTACACCACTCACTATTCATGTACCTGACTTACCACAGGCACATTACTCCTGACGGATCAGGAGCTAGCAGTGGACAGGTGATAAGGGTTTTCCTAAAAAGGAGAAAATTCTATATTACACATTTAATACCTTCAGTATTTCTTTAATGTATAATGACCACAGACACCTTGATGGTTTTAAGGGTTTTATATAGTATAAGTTTAGAACGAAAATGCCATTACAAGTAGGCAAATGCGAAGTAATACATCAATGATTAGTATCAGGACCAGGATATAACTATGGATTAAAGTGAGTATCATAGAGTAAAAGGGAACACTATAGGGCATGAATCATAATGAACATTTATCTAATACAGTTTAATCTAGGGCAAGGACGTGAGGAAAACCTAATGTGTGACCTAATAATTTTATACTACTTCCTAATCCTTATGCTATCTTTCTAACTTCACGGCAACCATACTAAGGGAAAGGGAATAAGTGGAACAATCTAGAAAAACAGTCGGGTTTATCAATGTCCTATAGGAAGGGTAAAAGTGGAACATTTACTAATAATCAATTGCATAAAATTACATTCAAAAGAGACATGGAGAATATCACAGGCAAGATTGCTTTAATCAGAGGAGGAAAAGTTGAGGGTATAGTATAGACAGACACCTATGCCAATATTTACCTAGGTGAGAATGAGGACTAACCCTGGCCACGGGTCAGTTGGGAAAGAACGGGACAAGGACCCTCAAGGATTCAGGAAAATACCAGAAGGTGAGCAGGTACAGCTCATGGACAGTCAGGACAGGATACCCCTCAGGTCTGGGTCAGGACTGGGTTCACCAAGGCACGACCAACCCCTCACAGCTTCGGATGCAACGCCAGCGTTACCCCCTCTTCTGCACGGAATCCGCCAATAACCCCGATTGGGTTTTCGAATCTCCCAGCAAAGTGCTTCGCTTAGCACTTAGGACTAATTTCCACCCCTTTCAGGCAGAATGCTCCGCAGCACTCTGTATCCGGCACCTATAGAGTTCGTAGGGTCAGTGACAGGTCTGCTACTCGGACAAGTCGGACAACTTCTCTAAGCTAAGCTAGGCTATATATACAGTTTTAAGTCCCCAAGACCACCCATAAATGTTGCAAAATGACAAAGTCCCATCTTCTGATTGGTCAAGGGAGGTGGTTTAAGACATTTGTCACCACCTATATTTCTATTACGTATTTCACGTGACATTACCTTCCCCCTAACATCTGGGTTCCCAGGCATACGTGTGGGAAAGTACAATAGTGAAGAAAAGGTTTGCAACATTGTTGCGCATTTCAGAGTAAAAATAGCAGGTCTTCAAGGGCGAAGGTGCGCTTGGAAAGGACAGTCCCCTTTTCAATGGCCAACTGGCCAGGTTCCATTGCTGCACGTCCCAGATCTTTGATCACGTGATGAGGGATACGTCAGCTTCAAAATGGTTCCCATCCCTACTTCCAGGCCCTCATTTACGCGGTACATGAAAAGTAAGCGAAAACAAATTAATAACACAGAATAAAATGAATACACTGTACACCATGACCAACTACTCTTAATCCCTTATTTTATAATACTTATAGCATTAAGAGTTAGTGCAGAAAAGATGCATAGACAAAAGCGGCTTAAGATAGCATGAAGCATGATTAGTGACAAGCGGCCATTTTAACACCACTGCCCATGAGCGAACTTTTCCCTCCAGATTGCGAGTGCGTCACATCACATGGGTATGACCGACGCATGCGCAGACTGGATTTCTGCAAAGCGGCCATTTTATTAATGTGCAAGCTTGATTACGATGAAAAACACATAGGCAAGCCTCCTAGGGACACCCGTGTGTTGGGGAAATACAAATAAATGACAAACAATCGGAGTTAGTACCGTTATGATTTAAGGCGAGGTTCATGAAAGAGAGCAAGTCGCGTTACGTGCGAATCCTTGCTCCATCAGGAGGTCAGGGGAAGGTATCTGTCAGTGGACGTCAATGGTCGTGTTCCATTCATCTTGAGTGTTTAACCCCTGGTTGACAGAATCACAGCGTGCGATCCATCAGCATTTGCACTTGTTCAAGAGCAATTGTAGGTTGCAGCCACGAAGGGGCAGGGCAGGTTGGTCAATTACTTGCCAGACCAGATCAGTCACGGAGTGTTTTTTGTCCTTGTAATGTGGGACTAGGGGCGCAGTCTCAATTTGACATTTGATGCGACTCTTGTGTTGTGTGATACGTTGTTTGATCATTTTGGTCGTTTGTCCAATGTATAGCAGGTTGCACGGGCACTAAATGGCATAGAAAACATTGGCAGGGCGGCAATTGGAGAATTGTTTGAGTTGGCAGGTGAGGCCCTGGGCAACAAATTCTTTCGTGTTGATACTTAGGGCGTAGACTGAACAGGTTTGGCATTTGTAGTGGCCCAAAATGAGAGGTAAGCCCCCATAAAGAGGTGTTAAGTTATGTTATGTTAAAAATGCTTATTAAGCACGCGTACACAAAGCGGTTTCATGGCGCTGAGAATAATAACGGAGGCGGCATCAACAGAATAGTTGGCTCACTCATATGCCTGAGAAAACAACCTGGTCTTCAGTTGTTTTTTTTTAACACACTTTATTGATGACTTTGACATTATATCCAATGCAATGAGTATCATACAGAGGCAGTCTTTTGTATTTGTGATAGTTACAGCATATACGTTGCAAGCAAACTCCGTACGTGTTGCTCAATGCAATAAAATAAAGGACTAAGTACAATGCTCTCCAATGAAATTGTTGGTACTAAAACATTATAGTCCCAGCACGAAACCTGTCAATATAAAGCCTTTACATTTCGAATTAACAATAGAAACTTGTTCAATCGTGTTCCATCCCTCCCTAACCCACCCAATCCATACTTCTGGTCTGTCTGAATTTAGCTTCCATAATAATCAAAGTAGTATGTTATAGATGTAGCCCTGGGAGGACTTTAGTGCCCTTGGGTTATATTGCATGTGTCTGGGTCTCGGAACCCAAAGAGAAAGGACCAGAGTGCGACTTTATGTATTATGGCGTTGGGGTACCCTGTGGAGGTAATAGGTCAAATGATTTTAGTGTGATTAGCATAATCTCCCAGTCCATCGAGATGGGTTGCTTTCTCAGACCCCTCTCTTCTTCTCTGCGAACCTGGTCTTAAGTTGTTCTCTAAACTGAACATAGGAAGGCGCAGACCTCAGTACCACAGGAAGCGAGTTCCAGAATTGTGGAGCCAAGACTGCGAATCTGAGACCCCGTGTTTTTTGCGTTTGAATACTGGAGTAGTCAGTAAGTTAAGATAAGAAGAACGCAGTTCTTGCGAGGGGATGTAATGATGAATACTTGAAGAAATAAATGCTGGGCCAGTCCCGGCCAGGGCTTTTTAAGATAGTACAGCCCAGCTTTAAAGACACAGCGTTTGGCCACCAGGAGCCAATGAAGACTCTTCATCAGGGGACTTATATGATGGTGTCTGGGTTGACGATAGGTTAGCCTGAACTCTTGGTTTTGTACCAACTGCAGGCGGTGTAGCTGATATGCTGGAATGCCAACGTATAGTGAGTTGGTGTAATCAATTCGGGAAATAACCAAGTCCAAAATGACCAGGGTCAAGGCCCCATTGGTCAAGAATCTACTCTTCCGGATTCTATGGAGATGGACAAAACAAACAGAGACCGCTGAGCCAATCTGGGCTTTCATGGACAGATCGTTACTAATTATGATTCCTAAATTCTTGACGGAGTCTGTTGGGCGTGGAGTACTTCCCAAAGGTGGGGGCCAAAAATTGGAGTTTCACGGATTAGCAGTTCCTCCAGTGAGCATCAGTTCAGTTTTATTGGGATTTAGTTTCAGTTGATTAGCGTACATCCATTTGCTGATAAAGCTTATAGTCGATTGGAAATTGAGCACTGAGGAGGTGGAAGATCATCAGCATAGTTAAAGGTTTCGACCATCCTTGTACGCAGAGACCAAATCAAGGGTAACAAATACAAATTAAAAAGAAGGGGTGAGAGGGAAGAGCCCTAAGGAACTCCGCAAGTCAATTAAATTTTTTTGGAGGAGAAATTGGCAACACGGACTGCTTGATATCAATTACTGAGAATTGAGGAGATCCACTGTAATGCCAGGCCCTGAATCTCGATTAATCTCAAAGCATTGGAGTAGCACGCCAAACAGCAGCAGAAGCAAGTGTGGCAGAACTTAACCAAAACCGATAAACAGGGCACATTTCCCGCGGTTGCGGACTCATTAATGGAGATGCACCGCCAGTAAGAAGAAGATCGTCACAAGCGGTGTAAATTTCAGGAAACATGGCTTAGCGAATTCGGGCTGCAGCACAAGCTATTTCCCAAGTTAGAAAAGTCCTTTCCCCGAACCTGGAAGACACTGCAGCGCTGGAACAAAAAGGTACCCAGGTTGCCCTGAGGAAAAACCCGTAAACTTAGGACCGGGCTTGGAAACACGTCGGCTTTCCCAAAGGATTCATCCCTTTCTTTCACCAAAGGCAAAAAATACCAGTGCCAGGCTGTTGGACATAATTTGATTTAAAAAAGCCTATGGTGAATTCAGTCCCAAAACAGCTAAAGAAATAGGCATACAGGATTGATACAACTGTTTCTGATGTACCTCACCAATTTTATGTTCTTATATTGTAAAAGAAATTTGCATTTAATTTATTTGTATGTAATATTTTGCATAATATGTTTATAATGTTTTCACCAAATGTGTATAATTTTTGTTAAGGTTGTGTTCAAACCTCGTACTACTATAAAATGTTGCAAAAAGAGGTAAACATATGAAAATACACAGAAGCTTTCTAATTAATTTGAAGCTTCATGATTGCTGAAAAATAAAAAACAGCATTTAAATCCGAGACCAGGCACCCTTGTTTTTTCCAAAGGCCCTGAATCCCGGCATAGTTGACATGGTCAATAAGGAGACCATGACCGACCACGTCAAAAGCAGCTGACAAGTCCTAGAGGATCAGGGCCTGGGTAAGGCCTTTATCGGCCCCCCTCCTAAGCTCATCCATGGCTGCGAGGATGACTGACTCCGTAGAGTGTGCGGGTCTAAATTCAATGAATGAGCTAAGACAGTTGGCTATATGAGCCTCTAAGACTTTGCCTAAATAGGGAAGGAGGGAGATGGGATGATAGTTACTGAGGACCAAAGGGTCAGTATTAGGTTTCTTCAAAATCAGGACAATTTCTGTGCTTTTGAACATTTCGGGGACAATGCCTTGTTTAAGAGAATTATTCAGAATGAAAGGGGCGGGTCTGGACAACTCAGGAAAGCTTCTTGTAGAATGTGAGGAGGGCAGCAGTCCATGGGGGAGCCAGATTATACTTTTTTGAGTAAGACAAAAAAATTCTTCCCTAGAGATTGAGGTCATATACGTTGTGTGCTTGTTACTATCAGTCCAGGTGATAGCACGTACTAGTTGGTCTGATAAATTGTGGCCCCTTTTGAAGAAGAAAAGTGGCGGTTCCTGAAATATTGTTTGTGCACCGAGTACTTTCCAATTATTTTTGTTTATCTTACTGACTTTGTTACTGGATGGTCAATAGGTAAAGACAAAGGGGATGCATGAGTTGGCACGTTTGGGATTGTGTGAGAGGAAGATCCCTATGGCAAGATCATGCGTGTTTGCACGCACAGGTAATCAAGCTTTTGGGTATCCACAGTTGATCAGTTTCTCGGAGAGGATAGCAGATTCATGGAAATAATCCTTTTGTCAAGATTACGCTCCACAGGATCCGGTCGTTGCTCATGGGGGTCCACCTCCTAACGTTACCAACTCCCTGATCTTAGAATACAGGGAATTCGAACCATTAGGCGAGGGATATCAGGAAAGGGGATGGGACTGCTGGGACAAAGGCTCTGAAACGATATAAGAACAAAATATACGGTTAATAATGCATATAAACAACACAGCTACTCTCATCAATTCTCGCTATAAGGGAAATGCCTGTTGTCACTTAAACACACCTGAAACCCAGAGCCAGCATACACTCATCAATGAAAACAAGGAAACAACGTAAGAGTCTTCTGCACTCAGTAATAAGAGAGCCTACTGACTTCCAGCAACCTATTAGAAGTTCAGCTATAGCAAAGTACTCCATTCGTCATTGAAACTGAAACAAAGTTCTGAATACCAGGAATATTATATAGCCATATTCCGTCTGTGTTCAAAATAAAGGTGATTCGTATATTCCAGAGAAAAGAACAATACACACGGCAGAACGTAGTAGCCACCACAATTCTCCGCTGTATAATTGAAGAAAAGTACTTCCAAGGTTTCACGGCAGCAAGTGGTCAACCAACACACTTTACTCCGCTACAAGCGCAGGATGATTAATCATTCACGGTAACGCGTGGCTGGATACACACTGCGCTCCGCACTCAAGAATGAAGCCTTAGAAGCTACGGCAACATGTTGTAATTACCATTATGTTCCGCAACGTTTACCACAATGGACAAGATCCCAACAGAGACGCGTGGCCCGCCGACACACAGCGTTCTGTAAACTTTTACAAGCGCAGCCGCGCTGGAATAACTCGGAATGACCGAGAACAGGAAAATGCTATATAAACAACGGTAACGTGTGGTCGGCCGACACACAATGTTCCGCTACCAGGAAGAGGGCGCAGCAGTATGTCGTTCACTCACCAACCCCTGTATCAAGGAAACATCGGTGACAACTGAAGACTCGAAGCAGGAAGCAACCAAGAAGAAAACGCGACCCTTACCTACGGACCTCTGACTCGGCATCGGGAAACAAACAGAATAACGCGCACTCGCTTCCGTGCATGACATCGCTAAGTACCTCCCCAAGTGAAGGCTCACCGGAATTGTAGTTTTAACACTCAGGCAGGCGTGAAGGGAACCAGAATCCTGACACCTTTTTCCATTTGCACTTCTATGGTAGACCTTCACAGAGGCTCCGGGGAGGGTAGCTAGGGTAAAGTAGGAGTGTGTTACGTTACGTGGATTTGCAGAACAATGATGTTCCGATGGGTCCTAGAGACCGATGCAAATTTGAGGGGAGGCTGACCGTTATTCAGCCAAATGATGCCGGCCGACTGATTGTCAGTTGTGTCATGCCAGAGTAGGAGGACATCATCAATGTATCTCCGCCATAGTCCAATTTGATTGAGAAAGGGGTTTGTAGTGGATAGAATGTGTGTGGTTTTTAAACTGTGGACATAGAGGATGGTAAAGTTGGGAGCGGAGCATGTTTCCATCGAAACTCCCTTGACCTATAGGTAAAATGTGTCTTTGTACAGGAAGTAGTTATTACTTAGAGCAATAAGGAGTAGGTCCATTATGAATTCTGTTGGGATTATTGTGGGTCTAGGATGGGTATCTAGGTGGTTCTGGATGACTGCTAAACCTTCATAGTGGGGAATATTGGTGTACAAAGATTTGATGCCCAAGCCGACCAGGTCCTGATGATGACCTGAAATTGTACAGGTCAAAAGTCCGTCGACCCTTCAGTGCAATTGTGGGCGTTACTGTGGTCTCCTTAAAGCATTGAATACCGTTCTGTAAAATTAACTGCTAACTGTTTTCGTGACCTCTAAATCAATTGTATTTTTGCGCCTTTTACGCTGTTTCTTCACCTTACCTTCAGCGCAATTGTGGGCGTTACTGTGGTCTCCTTACACAGTTGAATCCCGTTCTGTAAAATTAACTGCTGTTTTCGTGACCTCCAATTCAATTGTATTTTTGCACCGTTTACGCTGTTTCTTCACCTTGCCTTATGTCACTGCACCGTTCACCTTCACGAGTTTCATTTCTGTAGGTCATGTGGTAGGAGTTGTTGGTGCTTAGCCAAAAGAGAAATTAGTGGAAGCTATTAAGATTATTCCAGCACAATATGTCAAAATGTGGTCTGAGATTATTTTCTGGGAATGGTGAAAGTATGTTCTAGATTCAGTGTCAGATTTTCAAAAAATGTACATGAGGCATCTTCTGAAAAACAAAACCAATCCTGAGTGGTCAGGTAATTGTCAAGAGCCTGTTGAAGAAATCAAGTTAATTTTACTAAGGCTACATTATTGCAGAGATATGATCTAAGTGCTGGTACCATAGAGACCTCTGATACAAGCAATAAGGCCTACAGGGCTCTTCTTACTTATTTAGGAGCTACAGCTAAAGAGGTTGTGATAGCATTTGCCTCTCAATCATGATCGACATCTGAAGAAAAGTACTATGTGTCTGAGAACAAAATTCTAGCTCGGATAAGGGAATTAGAGTATTTTCTGTAGTTTGTTTGAGGAAAACATTTCACCCCCAGAAGAGACCATAACATGTTGATACAATTATGAACTACGGAAGGTTTGTTTAGAGCCTCCACAAGGATACTTAGATTGTATTGTCCATGTATTTGCAGTATTTTGTGTATGATGTTAAGTATGTTCCAGGTGTCAAGACTATAACTGCAGATTTTTTGAGCAGATTGTCACATTACGAATGTAGGTGGAAACAAAAGTACTATTTATAGCTCAGAATGGGAAGACGCGTACAAACGTGACAAGATATTAACAGAAGTCAAGGAAAGGATAAAACATGGATGGAAAAGAATAAGTAAGGAGGAAACGGTTGCAAGCATTTTGGGACGTTCATGATGTACTAAGTGAAGAAGAATTGTTTGTATTGAGGAGTGATAAGGTAATTCCCACTCTAAAGTTAAGAGAAAGCTAGATTTTATTATGTCACGAATGACATATAGCCCACTGTAAAACACAGAAGAGTCAAGAAGCTGTATTGGTGGCTCACTTTTGATGTAGAAACACAAATGTATGTGTCTGATTGTGTAAACTGTGAATTCTGATAAAGTCCCCAAAAACTCAGAGGTCACGATTGTGTCCACTTGAGAGCCCGACCTTACCATAAGAAGGTATTGCTCTGGATATTATGGGTTTGATTACCTGTACTGACAGCATGAATACGTATATTGTTGTTATAATTGATCTGTTTTTCAAATTGGTAGATTTTAGAATTGATGAATTCTTTATAAGAGAAGGATTGCCATTGATGGATAATGGGGTTCAGTTAAAAAACAAGGAAATGTTAGAGAGTATTTGAAGTGCTCAGGAATTGAATACAGATTTATGTTATTGTATCACCCAAGTGGTAATGGTGCTGTAGAGAGGATGACCGTGCATTCAAGAGTGCTATTCAGTTAGCTTACTGTGATAAGAAGAGTTGGACTAACGAGTAAAAGAGAATGTTGTGGGCTTATCAAATCACAAACAAAAACAAGCATTAAAAATGCAATAGGTCTCGCCTTTTATTAAGTTAAAGCCATTTGCTTTGCTATACAATACCATTAGCAAAGCAAATGGCTTTAACTTAACCAAAGGCGAGACCTATTACATTTTCAATGCTTGTCGACCTTGAAAAGATTATGGCCTAATCAGCCTAGTATGGAGTTGAACTTGGAGGATGCGCAATAAAATCTAGGGCGGACGTTTAACTTGCAGAACTAAAAATGACACGCTCTTCCCAAATATTGGAAAATCATGTTGCAGAATGAGAAGCTTTTTCATTAACACTTGCAGGAGACAGTGAAAGCAGGATGGTTGCCGTAATGAGTGCCCACTCTAGAGTGCAGAGAATGCATCTTAGACTTGGAGATACAGCTGGTGCACAGGTTTGCCCCCAAATGTGAACATAATTCCCAAGCTGATGTACTGGCCTTTATTCAGAGGACAGCATGACCGGGCGCACTGTCTTCTGAAGGCTGGTTTACTTGGAGGACAGACCGGGTATTGTTATTTGAATGCATTTACTTTGAACCCCCTCCCTTGTTCGTTTTGGGCGGCGTTCCTTCTATACCTGATACATTCTGTACATGGACCTGTGTTACATGGACACATTTACAAGTTCCAGCGGGTCAACACAACCTTTTCCCCTTTACGTGTGGGTAAGGTGAGGTCCTATAGCTCCAAGAGCCAGATTGAGATGAAGGTGCGCATTAAAAGCATGTGTCTCAGTGTCATGTATGTATATTATGATGTTACAACGGAAGTTCACCCAGTCCTTAGCCTAGGGTATCTGTTTACACGTTCTGCGGGCGTTCTGGGGCATATCGTTGGATAGTGCAGCAGGTGCAGTGACACCAAGGCACAAAGATATCAGATAGCCCCAATAATGGCTGGATTTTAGTACCTGACCGGGAGGGAGAGGCATTTTCCATGCTTGCATTGAGGCAAGTGCCACCACTACAATCCCACCGTGCGGAGCACCTTAAGTGGCACAGGTGAGTATCCAGAAAACACATCTGTTCTCCCCTAGGGTGCCCCCACCATGCTGCAGCTTCTTGGCTGGGTTCTGTGCCTTCTCCAAGCCCCGCTTACAGTATCCACCGCCCCTTGTGAGGGAGCGGACTGTGACAGACTCGGCTGCCGTGCTCCCGCTTTACTGCAGAGCAAAGCCCCGGAGACCGTTTTATGCCTCCCTACCTAAGAGGACTGGATGTCTCGCGCCTTGACCGAGTCTGCTGCGGCTGGGGAGGGAATGTACCATGGGGATAGTAGTAGCACCATGTCACTCTGCCACCAGCGTGAGGAAACGTACAAGATCACACGTTACATGAGCGATGTTCTTGCGGGGAAACGGACTGTCCTAAACCTAGCCAGCGTCTTAGCTACCATTGGTGCAGTGGGTGTAGTGGCACCGGGGCCCACTGAAACATGACATTGCTGGATTTTGCTGCAACCAACATCAGTCAAAGGGGCTAGTTTCCTTGCTTGCACTATGGCCCAAGGGATCGTTTCTACGCTACTAAACCCGGTCACATAGATCGCATGAACTTTGCTACCTGCACTTCTGGGCTATCAGACCACCGTTGAGATCTGGGTCGCGCTGATTTAGCGACAGGACCTTTTAATTTGTTGCCTGTCAGTCCCCCCCGCCGCCGCTCACCCTAACAACTAGCGGCCGCCGAGCGGGGGGACTACTACTCCCAGAAGCCCTTGCGGGATTGTACCGCGTAGCCACGCCCACTACCCGATTGCCCAGGGAGACCTGGGGATTCAAATCTCATTGACATCAGTACTGGTTCGCAAATCGAACAAACTCGGGAAGAGTCTTTACTAGAAATAGCCAGTGATCATGCCAATGAGAGGGATGTCAATATGAAAACATTAGGTCGAAGCACTTCTACAAAAAGAAAAAGGGGGGTTAACAAGCAAAAGGGGAATCGAGCAAAAATTCATAAGACTACCATGACTCCTACGAAATCCAAAGGCCCAGTTGTAAACAAAGCTGATCAGGACCATTCGACTATAGATTCCCAGCAAGCTTTAATGAATAACATTGAGTAATTGATCAAATCTTTGATACTACCTTTAGTTGAGAGGGTAGAGCGAATGGCTGAACAACTTGGCTCCATCACAGCTATTGGAAGTGCTAATACTCACTTACTTAAAAAACTCTCAACAAAGATTGCCCCTGAGCCGAAGAAAGTTTTAAAAACAACTAACCTTGTAATCAGTGGTAATCGGCAACTTATAGATCATGATGACATCACGGACATACAGCCCACAAACATAGTCCCTGAACCATCTAAGCCCAGGGAAGCACTAGATAAAAGCAGGGTTGGACAACCAACTAAGAAAGGCCAACAGGAACATGGCAATAAGCAGAGAACTCCCAATATGGACAAAGAGATCATAGGTCCTGTTCAACATATAGACCTCCCGCCGGAGGCCGAACCCTATGTCATTGTATAAACAGGGGTGCCAGAACTGTTAGGGGGGAAGTTTGAAAGTCATCAGACTCTCAAGAACAAGGTTATGCACTGGCTAAGAGTGAACAGGCCATTATCTCCAAACTTAGACGGCGAAATTTTACACGTCAGAAGGCTAGGTTGGGTGGGAAGAAGACCTAAAGAGGTACCCGGGGACGCCTTCATAATAAATTTTAGGGATCACAGGACAGTAACCTACATCAGAGATTGGCTCCCGGAAGGCATGAAGAATAAAGTGGATGACCCTGATTGGTTAGAGATAATACATAAATATAGTATTTTGTGTTTCCAAGAAACATGGCTGACCCATGAAATACATTTAAAGGGATATCAAACTTTTAACACCCAAGGTACACCAAGCAATCATGGCAGAAACAAAGGTGGCTTATGTATTTATATTTCAAATGCATCTGACATTATAGCCACCAAATTTATCTCAGCAGTTTTACCAGGTACTATTAGTCAGCTGGCCGGGAGTAAAAAAACTGGCTATTATAAATTTTTACAATAATGCCCATGCCTCCTTATGGGATGTGATTATCTCTAATTTAAGGAGGCAGTTAAAGACACTGGAGAAAATAGGTGCTGGAGGCCTGGCACTTATATGGGTAGGTGACTTTAATTGTACAGTTTGTACTGGCAGTGATACTGGTATCTGCCCCTTGAAGGAGAACCGGGCAGAAGTACCGACCCACTTTGTTCATTTAGGGATAGGAGACCTGCTAAACGCATTGATCTATGAGTTTGACTTGGGCTTTGTAAATGAAAGTTGCTCTCCAGCGGAGGATTTTAAACCAACCTTTAATAGGAGCGGGGTAAACTCTATAATTGACTTTACCCTTCTATCACTTAGGTATCGGCGTTTAGTCCTGTCCTGGGAGACTTTAGATCTTGCTTTCAGTGACCATTACCCTATTTCCTTCTCTTTGTTAACAATGGGACAGGTACCAACTGACGATGTGATCTATTGTATGCCAATAACTTTAGGCAGCACAAATGGTTACTCCATTAAGTGGGAGAGAATAGAGCCTGATATCTTTTTACATAAATTGGTCACCAGAGTTTTGGAACACTTATTGACTTGTTTGTCTGAATCTGAAAGTCCTCAAAAAGTTCTTGACTCTTTTGGGGAAATTACGACAGAGATAAAGAACTTGCTGTTAAGACCATATAAAAAACATTCTCATAAAGGGAAGGGCTGGTTCAACAAAGATTGTTCAAAGGCACATAAAAATCTAATATTGGTATTACACGAATCATCAAGATCATTAGAACGGGTAAGACAGGCTCAAACTCTACCGGATTGCCTTAGCCAGAAGGAGACAAGAACTAAAACATAAAATTTGGCAAAGCCTCCATGAAGCTTGTTTAAAAAATGACAATATTGCCTTCTGGAGGGCTGTCAATGCTCCTTTTTTCCTTAGAAAAAGATATAGACATAATTGATATAGCAGTCCCAGGAGATGTCTGGGTTGAGCATTTTTCCACCTTGTATAAGAACCCTAATTCATGGGTGACTAATAATGCCATTGATAACCAGGAGTCTTCTGAGCGGTTTCCATTGGGGATTGTCTTCGAGCATAAGGAGGTATTGAGGGCTATCAAGGAAAGCGCTATGGGGTAGTTACCGGGACCAGATGGTGTTCCAATTGATATATATAAAAGCGAGCCAGCATTGTGGCCACCCCTATTATCAAACATTTTAAATAACGTTAATGTTTTAGGCTTCATTTCTACATGGCCAGTGGCAATAGTAGTGCCAATTTTTAAAAAAGGGAATAGGGACGATCCTGCCTGCTATCGGCCAATATCTCTTTTAGATGCCCTAATGAAGGTAGCAGGCAGAATCACTCTTAACAGACTGCAGGATTGGGCGGAGGAAAAACAGGTCATATCCAACGTACAATATGGTTTTCGCCCAGGCAAGGGCACGATAGAACAGGGCCTTAATTTAGCACTGCTGACTGCAAAATACACTCAAGTAAAGAATGAAAGTCTTTTTATAACGTTTGTGGACCTGAGTTCCGCATTTGATTGTGTTGATCATTCTATGCTGTGGGAGACGTTAGAAGGCATGGGCATAGATCAGCAGATTATACTATTCATCAAAGAATTGTATAGGGATGCAGGGGCGAGAGTAAGGTACGGGCGGGACGGGGCATGCTCTGATAAATTTAGCATTAATAGAAGAGTGAGAAAAGGGTGCGTTCTGGAGCACTTCTACTTTATCCTATATATAAACAGCGTGGCAGAGCACCTTAAGACCTTTCAGTATGATTATCCAGCTGTGGGTGGAAATTCCATCCCCATCCTTTTGTACGCGGATGACGCTGCAATTATATCCCGCACCGTTATCGGCCTGCAAAGGGCGGTGGCTGAATTCTCAGATTACATGAACGAATGCGGGCTATCGATTAATGTTTCTAAGACATACTCTATGAGATGTAGTGCCTCTCAAAAAACTAATAAGGCAATCTTTTTGAACAAGAAAAAAATAGAAAAAGCCATCAGTTTTTCTTATTTAGGAGTAAATTGTGACAGTAGGGGGAGTTGGACTAAGGCAGTGTATGCCAGAAATCTGGCTTTTAGTAGAGCTAACGGTGCCCTGAAAAACTTTGTGAGGAAATTAGGTGGTCGCCCAGTTAAAGAGCTTATACAAATATATAAAGCCAAATGCATCTCCACCGGCATTTATGGCGCTGGTATTTGGAGTTTTACCAGGACTGACCAGATACAACTTACCGAAAACGATTTCACCCGTTATTTACTGGCAACACCTAAATCAACGTCTATTTACTTCAGCCATAGCGAACTGGGGATTCCATATATTGAGGATATAATTAAATCCTCCCCCCTTCTCTTGTGGCACAAGATCTGGATTACTCCAGAGACATCCCTAAATAGGGAGGTTATTTTGGATTGCCTACAGCTGGATGGAGCACGAAACATTAAGTGGTTGAACCATATTAAAAACATGGCAACAGACATTGGCCATAAAGAATATTTTAAAAACCCAGCGTGCTTAAAATCTGTCTCTAGGCGTACGCTCAAAAAACTGATTTTGGATTTTTTAGATAACAAAAGATGGCTTGTCGAAAAAGATAAACACACGGTTAAGGCAAGCCAGGCCTTTGTTCTTTATAAAGACATAAAACCTTATCTAATGATAGATTCTAGCCCTTTTTTGAGAATGCTACTGACTAGGTTTCGGGCAGACATCTATTATCGCCTGGTAACGTTCCCAAGCTGCAATGATTGGTCCAAACATTTGGTAAAATGCCCATGCGATGGGTCATCGAACCAATCAAATATTCATCCCATTGTCTTTTGTAAATTTTATGCGGTACCAAGAAAACTGTTTTCAAAGCCTATTTTTATTAAATGGGGAATTAGGGGATGCAGAGCTGCTTATTGTAAGCTGAAGATGCTGGAAACAGCTTTTTTGGTAAAAGCAGTGGCATCATATTTGAGAATAGTAATTGCCTTGAGGAAGACCATGTGAGTTGTGGGATTCATCCCGCACTGACTGCAAGCTTTTTAACTTTTTATCCTCAAAATTTGCTGTTTTACAATTGCACCTTCGATTTGCCGTTCCCTAAATTTGAATTGATTTTGCTTAATATGATGGATTGTTTATTATGATCTTTTTTAGCTCGTGGCATATTTTATGATCGTTTATGCTATTAATGTTGTATCAAATCTACTGTATCTGTGCTTTTATGATTTTGCTCAAAAATCGAATAAAGCAATTTTAAAGTTAAGTTAGATCGCATGGTATGCACTCTGTCACCAGCAGGGTCACAGCTTGGTGACACCACGCCTCGAACAATCAAAGTTACACAAAGGAACTTCAGCTCCCAGTTCTCAGTACTATGTGTGCTATTGAGGACATACCAAAGGCATATCATAAAGCATTCACTCTATGGTGTTGTTCAGAATTGTGATGTCCAGTGCAAATGATTGCAGAATGTCCTCTACTGTGCCTCCTCCCAAATTGCTGGATTTTGTGCATGAGATGGAATCCGATACACATATTGCAGAATGGTAGCCCTTTTGCAACAGTTGGACCACTTAGTGGTCCACACAGTTGTGATAGCATGCTCTCCACAACCCTGCCAGCTGGGACCACAGAAGGAACCCTAATAATCAGCAGCTCACCACCTCATATTCTCCTGTCTTGTATCTATCTTTACTCAGCTCATGCTCCACAGTTCAATTCTTAAACTCACTGACCTCTAACAAGACTTAACGCACATCATGTTCCAGTGTGATAGTGTAGGTTTTCACTTCTGACGGAGTCGGTTCCCCTTTTGCCTCTCTCCTGGAAGAAGCTGCAGGATTTTCCTATTTAGGGGCTTCTCTAGAAGCCTGGTGCGTCACTTTTAATATTGTTACAAATGATGTACCGGTGGTGCAAGGGGCTTGTAAATAAGCCCCCTAGTCTTTACTCACTGCTCAATGGTCTCAGAGCGTGTGTCCAGACTGTGGTGGAGCACCTTGATGGATTCCAAGAGAAACTCCACTATAAAGCATCCCTCTAGTGGCTTTCGCCTGTGTGCCTCTCAGTCTTTGGAGTGGAAGCACTGTGCTGCTCATAACTCTAAAAGCAAGATTCCCAGGGTGGATCCCATTCCTCAACATGCAGCGAGCATGTGTGAGGATTCAGGGGAAACAGCAGTTCCATGGAGGCCGGAGGCGCTGGATAAACAGGTCAGTGGAATTTGCGGAAGATCTCCAACTTCAGTACAGCCATAGTTATTCATGTGCTTGGTTTTGGTATATTTTTGGGTGAAAAGAAGTAAATCACTATTTAGATCCACTTACACTGCTAGGTTTCTCCTGGTATCGTGTTGCATAGTTCCTTCGGCATTTTGTTTATGTACAGGTTTGCACCTGTTATTGCGTTTCCTCTGCAGTTATTATTTTCCTACCCTTTTCAGATCCTCTGGTTTCCTGGATTTGATCCTGTTTTTCCTTGCCTTGTTTTGCGCTGTCTTACCCCTTTTTCTGTGGAGTCTTACCAGTGTGTTGCTGAAGTATCCTGGAGCCTATTGCTTGTAGCCTCCTGGTAAGCTTCAGGGTTGTAACATCACTTCCATCTAAAAGAACTGGTAGCAATAATAACATCTACGCTATATCATTTGATTACCAGCTGGATTGCCTATTGATCATCTCCTGTATGTCTTCCAGCCACTGGAAATATCCCATTCTGTAACATCTAGACAGAGTGGTGCCATCCTTTGAAACAGACAAACCCGGAAGAAGTGTGGATGCTAGTCCAATACTTCTCTGTCACTCCCTTCCCTATTTTTCTCCCCCAATTCCAACGTTCGGTGGCAAAGTCCTTCTTTGCTCGATGGCTTATGTATTCTGGAGTGGTAGGGTATTTCAACAGGTGTACAGCTTTGGAACCTGACAGTTTGCCACTCCCATAATAGGCCTGTCTGAAAAAGCCTATTATTGTGGTGGCAAAAGCCATTTCCAAGATGCATGAAGATTTAACGGTCGGATGCCCAAACGTGCCCAATTGTTAAAACAATTAAGGGAGATATCTCTGAGCTCTTTGAGTTCCGCTCCTATCTCATCTGGTAACAAAAGCTTTATATCTAATGGTCTTAATCCATCCGGTAGCAATAGCATACATGAACCCCTTTGCTACTGTTCCTACCCAGTTCGTATTAGCAGCTCCTGAACAGTTTGAAGGGGATCCTCACAGATTGCAAAGTTTTTTTGTCCAATGTACGTTACACTTCTCAGCACAAGATCAAAAATTTGCTTTAGAGGCAGCCAAGACCACGTTAATTTCATAGTATTGTATTGTATTGTAACTTCATTTACATAGCGCTTACTACCCCTGACGAGGCATTGATGCGCTTTTTCGACGAGTAGCATGCTACTCCGGAACCCATAAGGGATAAGTGGCTAATCAGTATAAATAAAATATGAAAGTCATTTGAATAGTGGATATGTTAGTCAGTTATTTGGATTGAGAAGGATAGCGGAGGGATAGAAGAGGGAAAAAGGTTTGCATTTATATAGTGCTTGCTACCCCTAATGGGGGGGTTGAAGTGCTTTTTTCAGCAAGTAGCACGCTACACTGGAATCCATACAGTGTTATGGGTGAATTAGTATAGTGAAATATAAAAGTAATTTGAGTGGTGGATATGATAGTCAGTTATTTGGATTTAGAAGGATAGCGAAAGGGTACTTTATCAAGTACACACTGACCTGGGCTACACCCCTAATATTAATCAGAAGGCCTTTGCTGATCAGTTGGTCTGAGTTTTTGAATCACATTTCATCAATTTTGGTCAAAAAATCAAGAATTTGTTACATACATTAGTACTTTTCAACGCTTGATCTCTGAAGCTGTGTGGATGGATATGTCCTCAATCACTGTATTTTACAAAGGTTTGAGGGAGGATTTAAAAGTCCTTTTATCCATGGCAGTTAACTGGCCAATAACAACCACAGCATTAATTGTTTAACCCTCCATATTGATACCCAGCAGTGGAAGCCTGAGAGACAACACATTACTCATCAAACCTACATCCCTAGAAGACTGAAACCAATGAGGACTCGTGGAGAGCCTACACATGTCGTAAAGATGAGAAAAAGTCTCTTCATAGGAGAGATGGACTAATGGAGGAATTCTGTTTTTTGTTTTTATTGTGGAAAGGGAAGACATTTAGTATAAAAGTGCCCCCAGTTATCAGGAAAGGTAGTAGCTCGTCCATGAGCAATAGACCCAGGACATCTTGCTATTTACAGTAGTATCCATTATGGAAAAAGCATGCTATTTTTACCAGTCTCGATCACAACTTCACATGAAACGATTAGAGTACATGCTTTGGTTGATTCTGGGTTCTCAGTTTGCTTCATGGGCAATCATTTTCAAGTTCTTCGTGAGATTCCAGTTCCTGAGGAAGCAGTAAAACAGCAAAATCAAAAAATCAATGGTCCGAATTCACTTCTGGCGCAGTTTCTCAAGAGGCTCTTCAGCTGTTAATGGCTACCCAAGCTGTGCATGTGCAGAAGATATCATTTGATCACATTTTCTCTGATAGTTCTCAGCACATGATTAATGAGTCACAATCTACAAATCAATTGCACCACCTTGGAAATGTGTCTTAACTCAACATACTGCAAGGGATACTATTTTGCCAATCCACAGTCAGAAGGGATGTACCCTTTGAATTGCTTCGGTATACAACCAAATCCAGCGAAGACAGAAGACAAGATAGAAAATACTAAGAATCACAATATTCTTCCACAATATGCTGAATGGTCCAATGTCTTTAGTAAGAAAAGGACAGACACTCTTCTACCACATTGGAAATGAGATTACAGAATTGATTAAATACCTGGGGAAGCCATTCCTCATGGTTGAATCTACCCATTGACTGTGGCAGAAATTGAAGTACTTCGCCAATGTCTGCAAGAACATTTAGAGAAAGGCTTAATTAGACCCTCAATATAACTGACAGGATCCTTTATTTTCCTTGTGAAAAAAAATCTAATGGGGAATTTAGACCATATTTTGACCAGAGGGAATTGAATACCATCAACAAAAGAAAACATTATCCCCTACCTCTCATATTTGTCAATCAAGTTAAAACCACTAAGATCTTTAAACTTGGGCAACTATGCAAATGGCATGAATGGAAAATGGCTATTAGTACCTGCTATGGACATTTGAGTACATCATCACCCCCCCTTCTGCTTCCAGCATTTTGTGGAGAATATTTTCGAGACATTCTGGATGTCATGGTATATATGTTAACTTATCTTCTGAACGTTTGATATATTCTTCAACGTAGGAATAACATCAAAGCCAGATAAAAAAAAAATCAGAAGATTGAAAAAACATTCACTCTATGCCAAGGCAAAATACATGTTTATTTAAAGTATCAAGCATCTCATTTCTGAAGTTCAGAATTTCTGCTAATTGCAATGGTATGCTTCCTACTAAGATCCAGGGACTCCTGGAAGGGCCGAACTGGGAAATATAAAGGAAATCCAGAGATTATTCAATTTTGCAAATTTTTCAAAAGACTTTTCGAGCATCCCTTATATAATTAACAAACAAAGGGGTAAAATTCGACTGGGGTTCTGAATGAGATTAAATTAATTTATTAAAGGATACTAACATGTTGGCTTCCTTGCCACAGCACTCCAATGATTTACTTCCATTTGTGGTAGAGACAAATGCCTTTTCATTTGCTATTCAACCAGGGGTTTGTAAAGCGCACTACTCACCTGTAAGGGTCTCTAGTCGCTGGGGAGGGTTGCAGTTCTGATCAGTCGAAGAGCCAGGTCTTGAGGGTCTTCCTGAAGATGTGCAGGGCAGGGGCACGTCTGATGTTGATTGGGAGCTCGTTCCAGGTCTTGGCCACGATGTAAGAGAAGGTTCTTCCTCCTGTTTGTGCTCTGCGGATGCGCAGGGTTTCGGCAAGGGTGAGGTCTGCAGTTCCGCGGTTTCTCTAGGCTATTGGGGCAGTTTTGTCTCAGAGAGATACTGAAAACATTGAGTTATATCCTGTAACCTGTAATTTTAGAACTCTGACAGATGCTGAAAAATATAACACTTTATATGATAGAGTGCTTTTAGTCATCAAAGAAGTCTTTACCCATTGAACACATCATTTGAAAGGGGCACATCATAGATTGACTGTGAACCGGCCCGAAAACATCTCCTGTATGTTACCAGTATGATATGTGTTGATGGTTGCTATGCCAGCTGGACACCAGTCTTTTCTTGTTATGATTACATCCTCACATGTAGACATGGCAGTCAACATTGAAAGGCTGAGGCTCTAGCTTGACAATAGGATCTGAAACTTGAAAGCAAATTGAAGATTCCCTACTCACTTTATATCTAGTACACAAAATATTTTGGACTTGGTTAGACAGTCACAACAGAATGGAGCTCAAAAACAATGGGCGAAAACAAACCCTCATCTAGAATCCTTGAAATATGGTGTATTGCATGTGGAAAAGTGTTGTACAGCCCTTGCAAGATCCTACAGACTAAGGGGTCCATTACGATGTCGGGCGGTTTGCCTCCGCCAGGGTGGCGGTGGTCACCGCCGGCCTGGCAGAGGCAAACCGCCCGACATCGCAAGCCCAAATCCCCCCCGCCATATTAGGATGGTGGAGGGGAAGGTGGCGGTGCAAAATACCGCCCACCTGTTTTCCGCCCCGGTCGCCTTGCGGCCGGGGCGGAAAACGAGTAACATGCAGGCGGTGTCTGTCAGACACCACCCGCAATATTACAATGGGCTTTCTTCAATGCCTTTCCGTGGTGGCAATGCCGCCACGGAAAGGCATGCAGTGTTCACTCTGGGGACCCCCTGTGGGCCCCCAGAGTGAAGGCCAAAGGGGGTGGCAAACGGGGGGGTACCTGTGGTACCCCCCCTGCCTTTGCATAATCGAAGAGGCAGGCACCACGCGGTGCCTGCCGCTTCGATTGTGCAAAGGCGTGGTTTTGTTTTTAACATTGTGGAGGGCGGAGCAGTGAGCACCGCCCGCCACAATATTAAATTGAGGAATGTGCCCGCCACTGTGGCGGGCGCATCCTAATGGCAATGTCGGGACCCCCGCCCTTTAGGCGGGCGGTCCCGAGTTCCGCTAGGAATGTGCCCCTAAGATTTTAAAATGGCTCCTCAACTCTACAGCGTTTGGGTACCCAGGTCAGACTAAAATGCTGTAATTAGTAAGCAGAGACTTTTGGTGGTGTAAATTGGGCACTCACATTATAGAATATATAGAGGCTGTAGAGTATGTGCCAAAACAAAAGCCTCCCATGTGTCAGGATGTCAAGAACACAAGAGCAACCCTTATGTCCATATGAACTGGGTAATAGCTAGTCAGAAAGGAACAATTGTTCACAAGGAAGTCATTTGAAGAAAAAGTTTATCACTGTTACAAGTATATGATTTCTTGCGATAGCTCTCTTATGAGCCTGAAAAGAAGGGTAATGTCTAAATGAATTTCAACATTGTAGTATTACCTAATACTTTTAAGGAAGTAGCCCACAAGATGTTTTGGTGAACGCTCACTTTAGCCGAAGTGAGTAATAGTTGTTTGTAAATACAGAAATCTTAATAAAAACACATACTAACACAACACAACATATATTGCTAATGCTTAAGCAAATATTGAGAAATAGAAAAAAGTGACTTATGTGACCCCAGTGAAGTGACCATAACCAGCTTGTACTAAAACACGAAGTGAATGTATTGAGTTAAAATAAAAGTTTATTGGAGTAAGAAGGATGTCTTTTATGATTTTGAATCAATACGGAGAGTATTCTGTGAAAGCTCGCCAGATTCACTGCAAGCTTTCACAGAATACTCCTCACGTTGGGTCCTGCTACTAAAGGAAGTTGACATGCATGCACAGGACTGGATCGATTATCACCCAGAGGCGACCCCCATTACAGATGTCATATTTATTTAATGGTATTCCCACCTGACTACACCAGACGTATTCCTATCGTAAGGGCACAACCGTGAAAGCACTCAATCCTTCTGCATGGTGTTGAACCGATTGCAAATAACTCACCCCGATTCAATGAATAAGGGTGTAAACCATTGGTGAATTGGAAGCCTTATGCCACCAATGACTTAACACTTATGACATGATCCTAAGTGCCCTTAGTCCCCAGAATTCTCCGTCCTGAAGAGACCCCCATTTCCATAGTGGGGTTGAAACGTCGTAGGCAACCAATAAGGATAATCTTGATAGCACTAGAAAATACTATGGTCCTTGATCTGAAATATTGAATCAGAATCACAAAAGACATCCTTCTTACTCTAATAAACTGTTTTTGTAACTCAATACCGTCACTTCGTGTTTTAAATCAGGCTGATTATGGTCACTACACCGGGGTTACATAAGTCACATTTTTTTCTATTTCTCAATATTAGCATTAGCAATATATGTTGTGTTGTGTTAGTATGTGTTTTTATTATTATTTCTGTATTTACAAATAACTATTACTCACTTTGGCTAAAGTGAGCATTCACCAATTCATCTTCTGGGCTACTTCCTTAAAAGTACTAGGTAAATACTACAATGTTGAAATTAATTTAGACATTTACACCGTATTACTCTTCTTTTGAGGCTCATGAGAGTCATTGCAAAAATCATATACTTGCAACAGTGATAAACCTTTTCTTGACATGAGTTCCTTGTGAACAATTGTTCCTAGCTGACTCCAGTGTGTCAGGGGCTGCAGTGTTGCAACCACTTTCTAAGCTACACCAGCCTAGGACCATGATCTCCATATACTTTATTGTTTATTTTACCCCATATCAGGGACATATGACAATCTTGCTTGTGATAGACTATTTCAGAAAAATGGTACACTCCCCTTAAAGAAACTTCTGATTGCAGTTGAATTGGCAGGTATACTTATCAAGCACTTCTTTTGTTTGCATTTTCTGCCAGTGATTATAATCACAGATCAAAGAATTCTGTTCGCTTCCTTTATTGCACTGAATTTATTTAAAAATTCGGTACTAGGCATTTTAAGTCAAGTTACCACCCACAAATTGACAGACAGATAGAATGACAGAATCAGTTATTAGATCATTCCTTGCGATGTTTTTGCTGGAGCATCTGCATGCCTGTTACTGCTAGATAGCACTAGCAGAGTTTGATTACAACAACTCACTACATTTGTAGTTCAGCAGATTTCCCCTTTTCTTCTCCTCTGCCCCTTTTCTTCTCCTCTGCCTACTACCCTCAGAAGATACCCCAGAAAATGTCAGAGTGACATATACCCTATGTGTTCACTTTTTAAAAAGACAATGAAATTCATAAAGCTGCTCAGCACCACTTAGTGAGTCAAAAACTAGTTCCAAATATTTTGCAGATAAACCAGCAGACAAGCTTCTTGCTATCAAGAGTGTGAGAAAGTATGCCTATCCATCAAACAACTGCTATGCCTGGGTCTCACTCTAAGTTTTTAACAAGATTTGTAAGTGTCTTTCCGATTATTGGAAAGGTCATAAAATCCACACTCCAGCTAGCACTCTTCCTTCACAGTGACAGACGTATTCTTTGTGTCCCAATAAAAAGTCATTCTTGTTACTCCCAGTGAACCACCAACTATGTTAGTGGATGGGTCCCCTTTATATGAAGTTGAAGAAATCATTGATTTTTTGTATCTTTTGTGGTCAATTACAATACCTAGTGACCTGGAAAAGTTACGATTTGTCAAATATAACTTTGGAACCAGTAGATTAATACACACCCAAAGGTTAGTAAAGACGTTTAACAAGCAGCGTCCACTAAAACTTGGGCTCAACACTGTTCCTCCAGGATTCATTTTTCAGAGCAGGTACTTTAAGGATTTAGGTGAAACATCAGGTGAAAGGATCCTGGAGAAAGGCCACGTGGAAGTTGAGAAGGGCTGGGACATTAAATGGCTAACTTCATTAAAGCAATAGTTACTGACTTCTGGGTTTTGGGTCACTTCTTGGTGAAGAGAGGTAGGGCACTATTCAGACCTACTGAGAGTCTTAGGCAATGTGTTGGTTAGCCACTTACGCTCTAGGTCGCACAAATAATTATATTCCTCAAACACATGTTTTACTTCCCCTTTCAGCTCCCTGGGTTTCCCTCCATGCTCCTGCTTTGCCTTGTGTTGTGCTCCTCTAGCCCCTCTTTATGTAGAATCTAACCAGAATTCTAGGACCTTTGATTTGTATCCTGGTCAGCTTTGGGCATGTAACAGCACTTCCCACTGCTAGAACTGATAAGCACAATTCCATCTGTGCTATATAGTTTGCTGTTAGAAATGGGGGTCTCTAGTTGGCAGAGGAAGGCACCTTTGTCCAAATAGGGAACCTTTGCTTCTAGTCACGTTAAGGGTGATACACTCCTAAAATAACCCCTGCTCACCCCCTTGGTAGCTTGTCACGAGCAGACAGGCTTATCTCAGAGGAATGTGTAAAGCATTTGTGAACACATACAGTAACACAGTGAAAACACTACAAATGGACACCACACCAGTTTCGAAAAATAAGTAATCTTTATCTACACAAGACCAAACGACAAAAATGCACAATACAGTATTCAAAATTAGGCTTTCAAATGGTAGAAATAGTTCAGTTCAATGCAAGATGTAAATGCTACACTTTCCCAACAAAGTACCTGGGATGCGTCACGCAAAACAAACAAAAGGGTCGCTGGGAAGGTGATGCGTCAGTTTCTTGCTTCTGGGTAGATGATCCGTCAGTTCCTTACTGCAGTGCAGGGGAGGTGATGTGTCGGTTCCTAACCGGAGAGGAGGGGATGCGTTGGTTTCTTACTGAGTTACGGTTACGATACGAAAAGACGGCTTCTCGACGATCTGGTGTGATGCGACAAAATGTCGTCTTTATGCAATGCAACGCCTGGACCTGCTCCCGAACGGTCGCTCCCTCCCTCCCTCCCTCCCTCGCTGGTCTCACGCACTGTGGGCGCCGCAGCTCGAATTTGGGTGACTAGCGCTGTACTTTGTGCAGACGCTGTGTTTACTTTGTGCTTTGTGCTTTGCGCTGTGCCTGTGTGCTTATACTGTATTCTTAGCCCTTAAGCGCCCGATTTTAAATAGCGCTGTGCCTGTGTGCTTACGCTGCATTTGGTTGCCCATTAGCTGACAATACTGACTCTGTGTTGACGCTGTGTTGTTTTCCGACCTGCTGGTCCATTTGCTGCCCCTGCCTCACTTACACTTTCACCCTCCATTTTGTTGGTTGCAGTTTCCTGGCCCGCCCCTCCTCCCCGCTACCGCCTCCCAGCTGCTGCCCCTCCCACCCACGAACACAGGGATCGCCTCGTCCCCTGACCCACTGTGACCGCCTGGACCTGCTCCCGAACGGTCGCTCCCTCCCTCCCTCCCTCCCTCGCTGGTCTCACGCACTGTGGGCGCCGCAGCTCGAATTTGGGTGACTAGCGCTGTACTTTGTGCAGACGCTGTGTTTACTTTGTGCTTTGTGCTTTGCGCTGTGCCTGTGTGCTTATACTGTATTCTTAGCCCTTAAGCGCCCGATTTTAAATAGCGCTGTGCCTGTGTGCTTACACTGCATTTGGTTGCCCATTAGCTGACAATACTGACTCTGTGTTGACGCTGTGTTGTTTTCCGACCTGCTGGTCCATTTGCTGCCCCTGCCTCACTTGCACTTTCACCCTCCATTTTGTTGGTTGCAGTTTCCTGGCCCGCCCCTCCTCCCCGCTACCGCCTCCCAGCTGCTGCCCCTCCCACCCACGAACACAGGGATCGCCTCGTCCCCTGACCCACTGTGACCGCCTGGACCTGCTCCCGAACGGTCGCTCCCTCCCTCCCTCCCTCGCTGGTCTCACGCACTGTGGGCGCCGCAGCTCGAATTTGGGTGACTAGCGCTGTACTTTGTGCAGACGCTGTGTTTACTTTGTGCTTTGTGCTTTGCGCTGTGCCTGTGTGCTTATACTGTATTCTTAGCCCTTAAGCGCCCGATTTTAAATAGCGCTGTGCCTGTGTGCTTACGCTGCATTTGGTTGCCCATTAGCTGACAATACTGACTCTGTGTTGACGCTGTGTTGTTTTCCGACCTGCTGGTCCATTTGCTGCCCCTGCCTCACTTACACTTTCACCCTCCATTTTGTTGGTTGCAGTTTCCTGGCCCGCCCCTCCTCCCCGCTACCGCCTCCCAGCTGCTGCCCCTCCCACCCACGAACACAGGGATCGCCTCGTCCCCTGACCCACTGTGACCGCCTGGACCTGCTCCCGAACGGTCGCTCCCTCCCTCCCTCCCTCCCTCGCTGGTCTCACGCACTGTGGGCGCCGCAGCTCGAATTTGGGTGACTAGCGCTGTACTTTGTGCAGACGCTGTGTTTACTTTGTGCTTTGCGCTGTGCCTGTGTGCTTATACTGTATTCTTAGCCCTTAAGCGCCCGATTTTAAATAGCGCTGTGCCTGTGTGCTTATGCTGCATTTGGTTGCCCATTAGCTGACAATACTGACTCTGTGTTGACGCTGTGTTGTTTTCCGACCTGCTGGTCCATTTGCTGCCCCTGCCTCACTTACACTTTCACCCTCCATTTTGTTGGTTGCAGTTTCCTGGCCCGCCCCTCCTCCCCGCTACCGCCTCCCAGCTGCTGACCCTCCCACGCTCCGCCCCCTCCAACATCCATTTATGGCCAATGTCCCCACGCGCAGCGTCCACGCGCTACGGCCACGCCGAAGGTGCGCCAAAGGTAAGCCCGTCTACGCCCGTCCGCGCCTGGACCGCGCCCAGCGCCAGACCCCCTGCCCCTCGCGCTGCCCAGCCCCCCCGCATTACCTACGATGCCGCCACCCTCCTAGCCCTTAACCCCGGTCGCGCCCCCAACTGCGTCCAAGCCGCCCCTGGACTAACCCATGGACCTTTCTCCTGCTTCTCCTGCAAATTCAGCGGCACCGACAACATCTCCGCTACGACCACACCACAGATTCCCGACCCTAACCACCTACAATGCATCCTTCTCAACACCCGATCGGTCCACAGGCACGCCATTGACCTATGGAATCTACTAGACACCATTTCTCCAGACATCGCCTTCCTCACGGAAACATGGATGAATGCTTCCTCCGCACCAGACATCACCATTGCCATCCCTGAAGACTATAAGATCACTCGCAAAGACCGTACCAGCCACACAGGAGGAGGAATCGCTATCGTCCATAAGAAATCAATCCGCATATCAACCAGCTCTGACGCCAACCTCGCCAACTCCGAACACCTTCACTTCCAGATCCACATCGACCCCAAAACCACACTCAGAGGCACCCTCCTCTACAGACCACCAGGACCCCGCGCAAAATTCAGTGAAGACATCACGGACTTCATCACCCCACACGTGCTCCCCTCCAAAGACTACATCCTTCTGGGAGACCTCAACTTTCACCTCGAAAAGATCAACGACCGCAACACCGCCACCCTCGTGGACAACCTCGCCAACCTCGGACTTAAACAACTAGTCACTTCCCCCACCCACATCGCAGGTCACACACTCGACCCCATCTTCACATCCAGCAACCATGTCTCCTTCAGCCACACCACGGACCTCCTCTGGACTGACCACAGCTGCGTTCACTTCACCTACAACAAACCAAAACCCAGCATCCACCTCCAACCTACCCTGCAAAGAAACTGGAACAAAATCACCACGGACCAAATCTCCGCATCGCTCCTTCAAAACACCCCAGCCCTCTCTTCTAACGCTAACGAAGCCGCCGCCAACCTCACCCTATGGTTATCCAACACCGCTGACACCCTAGCACCACTGAAAAAACGTCAAAACAAACCTGGCAACAAGAAGGCCTCATGGTTCAACGATGATCTCAAGAAGTCCAAGAAACTCTGCCGCTCCCTTGAAAAGGCCTCGAAAAAAGACCCAACCACCAGCACCAAGGACGCCTTCAAAAACGCCACCCGCACTCACCACCAACTAATCCGAAAAGCCAAGAAAACAGCATTCAAGGATCGACTTGACAACAACGCTCACAACAGCAAGGAACTTTTCAACATCGTCAAGGAATTTTCAAATCCCTCGGCCAACTCCAACGACATCACCCCCTCTCAAACCCTCTGCGACTCCCTAGCCTCATTTTTCCACAACAAGATTGCAGACATCCCCAACAGCTTTGACAACCAACCCGGAAACCAACCCACCCTACCATTTGCTGATCATCTTCCCCCCGTGAACACCCTTAACGACTGGAACCCAATCTCCACTGAGGACACCATCCGCCTGATGAATTCCATCCACTCAGGATCCCCCACAGACCCATGTCCTCACCACATCTTCAACAAAGCAGACTCCGTCATAGCACCGCACCTCCGAGACGTCATCAACTGCTCCTTCAACTCCGCCACCTTCCCGGAAGACTGGAAACACGCTGAACTCACCGCCCTTCTGAAAAAACCCACAGCGGACCCCACCGAACTCAAAAATTACCGCCCCATCTCGCTTCTTCCATTCCCGGCCAAAGTCATCGAGAAAGCGGTCAACAACCAGCTCGCCGCCTTCCTCGAAGCCAACAAATCCCTCGACCCCTCACAATCTGGCTTCCGAGCAAAACACAGCACTGAGACCGCCCTCATCGCAGCAACAGACGACATTCGAACTCTACTGGACAATGGAGACACAGTCGCCCTCATCCTCCTTGACCTCTCTGCAGCATTCGACACAGTCTGCCACAGCACCCTTTTACAACGCCTCAATAACATCGGAATCCAAGGAAAAGCACTTGAATGGATCACCTCGTTCCTCACCGGAAGAACCCAGAGAGTCCGCCTTCCACCATTCAAGTCCGAGGCCTCTGAAGTCATCTGCGGCGTACCACAAGGATCCTCACTCAGCCCCACCCTCTTCAACGTATACATGAGCCCCCTCGCGGCCATCGCACGCCAACACAACCTCAACATCATCTCTTACGCGGATGACACTCAACTGATCCTTTCTCTCACCAATGACCCCAGCACCGCCAAAACTAACCTACACGAAGGAATGAAAGAAGTTGCCGAATGGATGAAACAAAGCCGTCTGAAACTGAACTCAGACAAAACAGAAGTCCTCATCTTAGGTACATCCCCCTCTGCATGGGACGACTCCTGGTGGCCGGAAGCCCTCGGAAAAGCACCCACCCCGACAGACCACGCACGGAACCTAGGCGTCATCCTGGATTCTTCACTCTCAATGAACAGACAAGTCAGCGCCGTATCCTCTTCCTGCTTCAACATTCTTCGCATGCTCAGAAAAACATTTCGCTGGATCCCCTCCGAAACAAGGAAAGCAGTCACCCACGCTCTGGTCACGAGCCGACTGGACTACGGAAACACCCTCTACGCAGGTACTACCGCAAAACTCCAGAAGAAACTCCAACGAATCCAAAACGCCTCAGCCAGACTCATATTAGACATCCCACGCAACGATCACATCTCTGGTCACCTTAAAGACCTCCACTGGCTACCCGTCAATAAGAGGATCACTTTCCGACTGCTTACCCACGCACACAAATCACTCTACGACATCGGTCCAGAATGCCTCAACTCACGACTGTCCTTCTACACCCCCTCCCGCCAACTACGTTCTTCCAGCCAAGCCCTCGCCACTGTACCTCGCATCAACAAGACCACCATGGGAGGCAGATCCTTTTCATACCTGGCTGCTAAAACATGGAACTCACTCCCCAATTACCTTCGCCTTACCCAGAACCACCTAGCATTCAGAAAGCAACTTAAAACGTGGATATTTGACAAGTAATCCTCCTCCCCTTCCTAAGCGCCTTGAAACCCTCTGGGTATGTAGTGCGCTATACAAATTCTATGACTTGACTTGACTTGACAATGCGACAGTCCCGTACAATGTGTGCTCTTTGCAGCCCCACGACAGGTGCTGCAACGGTCTTCTCTGTGATGCGTCGGGACCAGGTGTGGATGCGGTGCGCTTCTTCCTGGTTGCTCGGTGAGGCGTCGGTACCAAGTGCGGATGCGGCACGCTTCTTCCCCGTGGCTAGGCAATGCGTCGCAATCGGTGCAGATGCGACACGCTTCTTCTCGTTGCGTCGATCTTCTAGCTCCCAGCGACAAGCAGTCTATAGAGGTCCTAAACAGCAGCAGGCACCTCTCTGCAGGTTAGATTTCCCAGCAAGGAAATTCAGGCGAGCTGTTGGTGAAGTATTTGTGCCCCTGAGACTTCAGAACAGGAGGCAAGCTCAGTTTCAAGACCATGGAGATCTTTTTCTTCAAGCATGTGACAAAGCAAACAGCAAAGTCCTTCTTCTCTTTTCCTTCACAGCAAGCAGCCACTGCAGACCAACCTCAGACAGCAAACAGCACAGTCGCAGTTTTTCTCCTCAGCTTATCTGCCTCGTCTCCTTGGCAAAGGTTTTCTCTTGATTTCCCAGAAGTGATCTAAAGTTCTGGGGTCTGGGTCCCCATTTTTATACACACACATTCTTTGTTCTCTGAAGGCAGAGAGTGTCTGTACCCAGCCAAAACCAGTTCTTTCCTCACTGGTGCAGCTTCCTGGTAGGAGGCGGAGACAGCATTGTTGAAAGCAGACTTGGCCCAGGCAGGTGAAATGAAATCTCCTCCCCCTACTCTAAATTCAATCAGGTCCCATTCAGCCCAGGCCTCACTCATCAGACTGCCAGAGCTGCTGCCTTCTCCCAGCCCCTGTCACTCACAAGTCAGACATTCAATACACAAACTTAGCAGAGGCACACAGGATGGTTAGGAAAGAAAATACCTAATTTCTAAAAGTGGTATTTTCAAACAGAATGTAAAAATCACCCACACTAAAAGGTGCACTTTAACATTCTGAGTTCAAGCATACTAAACTTTATTTTCCTATCTTGTTCCTGGGGCCAGTTATGTTTATAAGATATTCTAAACTAATTGCCCATTCTGGCCTATGGGAACAGATAGCCTTGCAATAGTGAAAAACAAAATTGGCAGTATTTCACTATTAGGACATGCCACACACACCAGGGCATGTCCTACCTTCTACATACAATGCACCCTGCCCACAGGGGTACCTTGGGCCTACCTTAGGGGTGACTAACATGCAGAAAAGGGAAGGTTTGGGGACTGGCAAGTGTGGTGCCAAGTCGACATGGCAGTCCCCGAATGCCCACAGGCTCTGCAATGGCCACATTTTACAAGCTACCTCTGTGGGCGGCACAACCGGTGTTGCAAGCCCACCAGCAGCATTTGATTTACAGGCCCTGTGCACAATCATGAAATCACTAATCCATTACATCAATTTTCAAAAGGGAGCCTTTGCACTTTGGCACTGAACAGCAGTGGCAAAGTGCCCAAAGCATATAGAGCACCAAAACAGATGAGGCAACCACAAAAGATGGAAGGGAGACCCACGCCAATGGTGCCAAGTCTAACATTTGGTTATCAGCAAGATTGCTTAATCATCATCTCACCTCGGTTTTCCAGCCGGTGTAGATCTAGATATTCAATTATATCTATACATAGTGGTGCTGTCCCTTGAAACAGACTAACCTCGAAGGATGGTGGATGCCAGTTCAGTATTTCTCTCTCACTGCCTTTCATGTTCTCCCCAAATCCTGTGTGTGGTGGCAAGTGTCCGTCTTTGCTCACTAGCATAGGCATTCAGGGACAGGAGGGGATTTTAACAGTCTACATCTGAACATGAAACCCTGTGGCATCCCCTCCACAAACAATGTCAGCCAGGTTTAATGCTACAGGCATTAATGCATTGCAAGATCATGTGTTGACCATTGACTCCATGTTCCTTTAATTACATTCGTGAGCACAATTTCATCTTGTTATCTGTCTGAGCCTGTCTTACAGCTGCGAGCACAAGCAGGCCCAGGTTATTTGCGCACTAAGGGCCCGATTCACAGAAATACCTTAAGACAAAATCCTAAACTTAGTACCATTTTGGGATTCACAGAAGGCACTTACTCATTTTGGTATTCACAGAAGGCACTTACTCAATTTGGTATTCACAGAAGGCACTTACTCATTGATGATTAAGTGCCTTCTGTGAATACCAAAATGAGTAACTTACTCATTTTGAGTAACTTACTCATTTTGGTATTCACAGAAGGCACTTCACTTACTCATTAATGAGTAAATGTCTTCTGTGAATACCAAAATGAGTAAGTGCCTTCTGCGAATACCAAAATGCTAGTAAGTTTAGGATTTTGTCTTAAGTTAGTTCTGAGAATCGGGCCCTCACAGAATTGTGAATGTTTCAATTCACGGGGAAAAAAAGATAAGCTGTTAGAAGATACAGTGTGGGAGGTATACAGTGTTCAAAAATGATAAAGTGCAGACTTCTGCCTCAGCTCCTATTGGAGGCGGGCTTGCTCCGTTGAGTGACCTCAACGCAGAGAGTGTAGCCCGCACATACAGTGAAGATGAAGGGAGGGGGAGCTTCTAGAAGTCTCTCTCCATATTACTAAGTAGTATAAAGAAAGAGACCTCTTCGCGCTTTGACAGGAAATCTTCTAGGAGTGGACGCACTGCCTAGAGCCATTTCTCAGTTGAGAGCTCCTGCTAAGACTGTCAACGGGTGCCCCAGTCATGCTGGCACGATGATGCAAGACAGACAGCCAGTGATGTATTATAAGTTCTAATTACCTTATTCTTGTGTACATGCAGTTATCTTTCTATGTATTCATTCTTGTGTACATGCAGTTATCTATCTATGCATTTATCCTCGTTTATATACATTCACTATATGCATTTATTTTACATGTGCATTACTGTAAAAAAAAGTCAAAAAGTAGCTTTATTCAGTAACACTTTAGAAACCATAAAAGCATATGTTAAAAAATACAAATACAAATTTCAGCTGATTCAATAAATACATGATTATTTCAATTAACATGGATTAAGCATTATGTGCTATAAAAGGAGAGATATGAAAACCGGACAGCCACTAATTACATGACTAAGATCAAGAACTCAAGTTCATTGATAGTCTAAATCTTAAAACACATTTTAAAAACAGGGAAACACTAAAAAGGGTAAGCTCATCGTCCAATATTTGCAGTCTTAACAGGGCCGGTCTGCATTGTCCTAGGCCCCAATTTTTAAGTAGGTTGACAATGTACCTTTTTCTAATTAACACCTTCCACGCTGCCGCAATTTTGCGGCAGTGCAGCACTTCCGCAAAACGGGCGGGCTGTGTCGGCCATTGGCCGACGGCTGCACTGGGGAGGCAGTGCTGCTGTTGGCCAATGGCCGACGGCAGCATGGAAGGGGTTATGGTATAAAATTTGCAGAAGAAAATGCAATGTAGGGTCGTCTGTTGTGATGCATCATTACAGGGACAGAGGGGCAGTGTTTCTGACCAGGTGTTTACCTCAGGAAAAGTCACAAGTCTAAAAAAGGTACCCCCTCGAAAACGAGTGAGTAGCATCCGGATAAAACTGCTTAAAGTCAGAAATAAATATTTCTGTAGGCCAGGGCCATCTAGCAACATATGATTGTGGATGACAGTTGATTTCTTGCCTTCCAGTTGCCACCTGCAATCTTCTAGGAGGGTAAGACAGGCTTCTTTTAGTTTCTGCCTGGAGACGCCTACCATGCCAGATGGGTTATCAAAGTAATCCTGGTGGCCTATAGCAATTAAGAAGCGTCTCACATACCTTAACCACTCTATTTTCATGCCCCCTTCGTGAGACATACAATCATTAATAATTTCCCTGTTTAATCCTGTTTCTTTTGAGACCCAGACCCTATGCCTCAACAAGACCGAGCTCACCTTTATAAGGTCCAAAACGTAAACAATACCCAATTTCTTGTGATAGACATATGTGGACATTGACTTTGGTACCGCCAGAAGGTACCTTAAAAATGCGTTTTCACCCGCCTGAATTTTTCTGGAATCCGTAATGCCCCATACGCCTGCCCCATAGGTTACTGTGGACACGCACTTTGCCTTGTAAATGTCAATAAGGATTTTTACTGGTCTGCCTCCTAGTTTTGTAGCAAAATTTCGTACTGCACCAATGGCTCGGGAAAATGCTAGTTTCCTTGCCATTGCCGCGGTGGCTCAGGACCCATTATTGTCGAACTTTATGCCTAAATTTATTGGACCTCTCTGCCGCTTTCGATACTGTCCCCTATGATCTCCTTCTTGGCCGGCTGTCGGACATTGGTATTGGGGGAGTGGTGCTTGATTGGCTTTCTTCTTTTCTATCAGATAGGACCCAGCAGGTTTGGATGCCTCCGTATGCTTCGGAGCAAAGACCTTTGCTTACAGGGGTCCCGCAGGGGTCCACACTTAGCCCCCTTCTGTTCAATGTATACATTACACCTTTGGTATACTTAGCTGAACAGTTCGGGGCTAAAATTTTAGGGTATGCTGATGACACCCAACTGTTGTTTACCTGGCCAGATGACAACCTGGACACATCTACAGTTCATCTGTGTCTGTCCTCAGTATTTCGCTGGTTAACACAGGCCCAGCTGAAGTGCAATGAGGACAAGTCCGAGGTGCTCTTTTACGGCTCCTTTCCCCCCTCATTCAAGAGCACACTCTGGCCCCCAAACATTCCTGGCCCAACAGAGATGGGGAGACCTGCAAAAAATCTGGGCATTTGGTTTACGGAGGATCTCAGATTTGAGTATCACATCAAAAAACTCACCGGCACTTGTTTTGCCACTCTGAAAATGCTCCGCAAATTTTTCCCCCTGCTCCCCAGGGAGGCCAGAGAGTCGGTTGCCAGAGCACTCATACTGGCTCGCCTTGATTATGCGAATGCACTGTTTAGTGGCATTCCGGCATACCTGGTCAATCGCCTCCAAATTGTTCAGAATGCGGTTGTACGCCTATTATTTAACATCCCCAGGTGGAAGAGCGTTCGCACGGAGCTGCGCTCGCTTCACTGGCTTCCAGTAACACAACGCATTCGGTTTAAAGCCTTGGTGCTGGCGTTTCGCGCAATTCATGACCAAGGCCCCTCATATCTGAAGAGAAGATTCACTAAGTACATCCCGGCACGCACCCTGAGATCTGCCTCGTTGTTCAAACTGTCTCTTCCCCGCTTCAAACGCGCCAGACTGGGTGGTATGTCGCTGTCGGTGGTGGTGGCTCGGGCCTGGAATGCCCTCCCTTTCCATCTTCGCTCCATGCCGACAGTCACTGCTTTTAAAAAACATCTGAAAACCCACCTATTCACGAGTGCAGGTTAGGAGGATTCTCTTCTGTCTTGTTTTCTGCCGCTTTGATCCCTTCCCCGCGCCAGGATACTCACAAGTAACAGAGCGCGCTACAAAACGGTTTATAACATAACATAACATAACATAAATAAGAGAAGGTTTTGGTTGGCTCAATCTTTACGCCCTCCAAAAAGATATTGCACCGGACCTTATTTTTCCTTGGGCAGGACATGCAAAATGTCTTACTGCTGTTAATTTTTAGGCCTCGAGCGCCCATAAAATCAGAAAAAGAGTTGAGTGACATCTGAAGACCCAATTGCGTGCGCGCCATTATGACTGCATCATCTGCGTAAAGCAGGATTGGGACTGGCTTCCCTTTGACCCGTGGGTAATCCTGCTTGTTTTCTATCAAATGGGATCCTATGTTGTTAATATACAAATTAAATAAAAATGGAGCCAAAATGCACCCCTGTCTAACGCCTTTTTTAATTGGGAATTTAGGAGTACATTCCCCCTTTATGCTGAAGCAGACTTTTGCTCCTGCGTCCCGGTATAATTGCTTTATAAAATTTATAATAGTAGGATCAATTTCCAGATTTGAGATGGTTTCCCATAAAATTTCATGACTGACGCAGTCAAAAGCAGAGCTTAAGTCGACGAAAGTCATGAAAAGCTTGTCCCCCTTTGCCGCAACATTTTTACCAGTCAAGATTGCTAAATTTAAGCCCTGCTCGACTGTGCCCAAACCTTCTTTAAAGCCGTACTGGTAACTGGAGAGGACACCCATATCCGCAGCCCATGACTGTAGCCTGTTTAAAACCACCCTTCCCGCCACCTTCATTAAAGAATCTAATAAAGAAATGGGCCTGTAACATTTTGGATCTTGGCGGTCCCCCTTTTTAAAAATTGGTATCACTATAGTTTCCTGCCAAGTTGTTATGAAGCCTATGTTGTTGGAGCAGTTTAACACATTGGTCATGAGAGGGTCCCATAATTTATCATTTGATTTATAAATGTCAACTGGAACCCCGTCCGGCCCCGGGGCTTTACCGCCCGAGCTCTTGGCTATTGCTACTTCGATCTCAGAGAGTTCAAAATGTAAATCCAGAGGGAATGCAGCCGATGTAATACTTTCTACCTCTCCTCCACTACTCACTTTAACTCCCCCTGGTAGAGGGTCCATGTCATATAGACTAGTAAAGTGATTGACCCAGGTTGCTTCTTCTATTACTAAGTCAATACCATTATCCTTCTTCTCCTGGAAGAATGGGGCATTAACTGCCTTCCAGAAGCTAATATTGTTTTTCTGGGTGCTAGCTTTATGCAGAGTCCACAACACGGGGTCACTAAAATTCACCAAAACACAGTCCCCCCTGATTGCTTTAGGTGAATATCCCACACAGGGATCACTGCGCACCATCCCGCGAAGCGGGGAGGGGCAGTGAATAAATACCACAAGTAGGCGGGGAGAGAATAGGAAGAGGCACCAGCTGCAGGTGATTAGGGAATGCTGGTCCTCGCAGTCCCGACCTCCCGCTCAGTACTCCACCACAATGCGAAGGCACCAAAGTTCCAAACGATCCTCCGTTGCACCAAGGGTCCTGGTAAAAAATAAATAACTGCGGGCACTCCAAGTCCAGAGACTGCTGCGAGCGGCCCCTCACTTAAGTCTTCCAAATACAGAGCTTGCCAGCCAGTGCTTTGCTTTCCCTCACTACCTCCAGTGGATTCTGGGAGAGAGAGTTCAGTGCAGCTCCGATTTCCCCAACCTCTGCCTATGCGGGAGACATTACTGTAATTTGATATATGGGAACTTGCTGTAATACATTTTCCCCTTCACTTGCCAAATGGGTGTTGAGCTTTGTTCACGTTGTATTTTGGAATTCTAAAGTGTGTAGAGTCCTATTTTGTTCACATTGCTTCCAGGTATTTTAAAGCCTAGCTTAGGTGTTCTGAAGAGAAAGCAAGACACCAGGATAGACAAATGTCTGAGGCCATTTCTAAAGGTGCAGTGATGATAGTGTGCCACATATGAGTTATGCATGTGTACACTATACTGGTGAACAAAACTGTATACAAACATCAATCAAAGTAATTTCCTGACTCTTCAATACGACTGGGATACCCACAAGTTGATAAAGGGAAAACGGCCTACAAACTGGGTGCTAATGTTTTCACCATAAAAAAAACTTTCATGTAGTCAAAAGGGTATAACTCTAATAGTCCAGGTTCTTAGCGAATTTTCTGGTTTATGATTATATGTTAGGACCATAACCATAACCCATAACTCAAAGGACTACATTTCCCATGAGTCTTTAAGCTCAACATCGATGCCCACCAATGGCCTTGCTCTCCCTAGTATACAGTCATTATCAATGAAAACCACTTTGTCTTTCTTCGCTGCTCAGCAGCCAGAAAGGTGAGTTTCCTTTAGGATTGTCCATTTACTTGACTGCAGGGATTACGACGCTTGTGTGATAGGTAATTTCTAGACTGGGGCAGCACTTCGACATCTTTTGTGTTTGGGCTGTTGACCTGGATGGTTCGCGCTCGAGCACAGCCTCCTCTTTCCCTCGTTTCTTCCTCTCACTAAGGCTGCGCCTCACGAGGCCTACCATGCTGGAGGTTTTTAACCCTCTCGCCTTCCTCTTCAGAGGAGTTACCACTATGAGTGATTATTTGGTCAGCAGTGGGCATCCACGGACTGCGTCAGCTGTTTTCTGCGGCTCCCGGCTGCCGCGAGGGTGGGGTAAGCTACAACGTTCCAGGGATTGACGTAGTGACTGGCGCAACTAGAGGGCGCTCATGCTCTCCAAGGTGTCCAGCGCCTCTCATTCATGTGCTCTTCCACTGAGAATTGAAGCACCAGGTTTGGGAAAATTGCTTTCAAGCGTGCTGTGTCCACCTCAGGTTTTTCTGCACAGCAAACTCCATTTGGTGGTCCCTGAGTCCTAGGAGTTCTCAATAATAATATTTATTCTCCACAGTATAAACTTTATCTTACCCGGAGTACGTTTCCTTCATAAAGCCTAAGCTAACATACATGTGCCTTCTATGGTGACTTCCCAAGAGCAGTCTCTAGAGACTGTGGAGGAGGATCAGGTACTGCTGCCTTTTAACGATGAGCTCGTAGATGTCCTAGATGCATCTTTTCAGAGAGCCATTTCCTCGGGTTTTGAATCCATGCCTATGCAACTGCTGTCGCTGGCTGCCAAATCCAGCATCCTACCCTATGGAAGGGATGAGAGAGGACCTTCCCTCCGGGGAGTGGGGGGGGGGGGGGGGGGGGGCTCAAGGGGACCCCTGGATTGTTCTGCTTGCAAAAAGGTCTCTTATAGGATGCAGCAAAATTCCCCTCCTCATGATGCTTGCCTGACCATTCGTACAGTACAGCTCACCACAAACTACAAATGAAGCATTCCCTGCTGTGGCAGGACTAGAAGATATTCGGGCGATTCTCCACCTTCTGGGAGACCGGATGAGGTAGAGGGGTAGAGGTGTCTTCGATGGTGCTTCCAATGCGGCAGGAGAAACTAACAGCAAGCAATACTTTTTTTTCCTCACCAACAATGGGGGGAATGCTTTGCTTTTTCCTGCACAATTGGAGGGCCCTAACGGGAAATGCATGGGTGCTCAAAGCTGTGGCAGTGTTCCCCTTAGACTTTTAATTAGCCCCTTTAGCTTTCTCACAAGAGGTAGATCAGTTGATAGATCGAGAGGTAAGTACCCTTAAGTAGAAGGGGGCAATAACAGCAGGTTCTCTCTATCCCACGGGTTTCCTCAGCACCTTATTTCTGGTAGAGAAGAAGGACAAGGGGTTTCGCCAGTCATAAACCTAAAAAACAAATGGGTGGTCTACTGTCATTTTAAAATGGAGGGTATGCACCTCTTGGAAGATATCCTCCAATCAAATGACTGGCTGAGGGACGCATAACTCCTGGTCCCAATTTTTCCACCTAATCTGCGTTTTCTTCAGTTCAAGTAGAGGCGTCAGATCTATGAGTTCATTTGCCATCCGTTCGACTTTCATCCACGCTGTGGTGCTTCACCAAGGTACCATGCCCGGCCATGAAATGGCTGCGAGCAAGATGAGTCAGACTCATTCTGTACCTCAACAACATTTTTCTGCTGACCCAGGCCCTGGTTTGACTTCAGGAACAACTCCAACTTACAGCTCTGTCCTACAGGGCTGCTGTTTTATCATGAATGACCAAAAGTCCCAGGTCACCCACTCACCCCTGTAGTGTAGTTCCGATAGTACCCTTTCATGCAGGACCTACGCTGTTTACGGATAACATATACTGTGGGCTTGTTGGCAAACTGAGTCTGTACACCCCCACCGAATATGTAAGCCAATGTTTTCGCATTAACTAACTCGCAGTGCTACTAGAATCTCCTGTTATCAGAGAGATTAGTTTGTGCAACTTCAGAACATAATAACCTCAGACTCGTGGAAACAATATACTACTTTTCACCAAGTCACTCGTGCTTGCTTGTTTTGCTCTCAGAGAGATACACAGAAGGAACAGTTGAGCGTGTTTACAATAAGGATTTATTGTACTGTTGTTCTTCTCATGTAAAATAAGTGTGCTGCTACAACTGTAATACAGCAGCAGAGATATAGAACCAGCAGTACAGTAAATAAGAAGAAATTGTATCATTCTACTATTTTGCAATAGTCAAGAACACATACATGATTATAGAATGCATTTATGAAATAAAGTACGTACTCCTGTCTAGATGTACCCAAGTGTACCTAGCATGTGTGTGGGTGCGATAGAGCCTATGCCTTAGAACCTAAGTCTAAGAGCCAAGAATCCCACTAGGATTTAGTCGAACATCTATACCTGAATAGTGAGAGTGTGGGACTTCATCCTGGACTTGAGTTGGACACCCCGCAAGGGATCGTCAGACCACTGTCAGCTGGAGCGATAGCATGCCAGAGCTGCAGCGTCTCTGGTCAGTGTGTCGGCCTTGAAGTCTTGGTTCCCTCTTGCTTTCCGATAGCAACAGGTGCTGTAATTATACAGCCTATGTGCGTATGTTCCCCATTGTTCAGTATGAGGATGACGTTGGGGATTAAACCTTGTGCGTCGATGGGAGAGGTGAAGTGGACCTCCTGTAGTGTATACTCATAAATTATTCATAAGTGCTAAGGATGACGTCTTAGCAATATCAATTGGGAAACCCCACCCTAGGTGAAAGGTTTAGTCCATAAAAGGCTACAGTCTTTATAAGGCGTTATGTCAATACAAGGCAGTCTGTCCTTATTTGGAGTTTTGTCCTTATAAGGCTCGTTCATATGAAATGACGGGGAGATGATGTAGGGAAAGTGTACGATGTTCCCTAGACCTATATCAGGGTACTGATATGAAATATAATACCATGAATAGACCTCCTGGGATTCGCCATCCACTTGATCCAACAGTCACTGAGACTACTGAAGAGAAAAATGTCCTTGACCTGCAGAGAACTTCGAAAAGCATTGCTGAAGAGCAAGATTTTGCTATGATATCTAGCCAGGGTTGTAGGCCTACTGGCATCCTCCCTACAAGCAATTTTTCTGGGACCCATATAGTACAGGGCCCTTCACAGACTGAAGGCGATGCATCTCAGATGTGGCCTAACTACAAATGAGGAGATTTCCCTCAACCAAGAAGCCCAGTTGGAGATTGAGTGGGGCATATGCAGGCCTGGAATGGAAGGTCCATATTTGGAACAACTCCGGAACTTATCATAATATCGGATTCAAGCCAATTAGTTTGCGGGGGCCCTCAGCGGGGATACTACCACAGGCAGTCCAGGGTCAGGCGAAGAGGAAACTTTCCAGGGCAACTGCTTGGAACTTCTGGCTGGTTCCGTCACGGTAAGGAGTCTGGTGTCGAACAAAGTGTCCTCTTCCTTTCTACTGAAAATGGACAACGTATCAGCAGTGTGGTATGTAAATTGCCTGGCCAAACACATTCCAAGGCACTGGCGAACTTCGCCAAGGACTTCTGGCAGTACTGCTTACATCACAAGATCTCGATGAGAGCTGAGTACTTTCTGGGGAGACTGAATCAAACAGTGGACTGGCATTCCAGACATCTGAAAGACTCCAGTGCCTGGCAGTTGGATCTGTCGTTCATGCAGGGTCTGATGAAGGGATAGGTGGCGTGCCACATCGATCTGTTTGCCCTGTGGTTACACCATCAACTCCATACTTGTTGAGCTGGCACACAGATCCCTTAGCGGAGGCCATGGATGCGTTCTTACAGGATTGAAGCCAGATAATGGGGTACACTTTTCCACCTTTCTCAATGATCAGCAGGTCAGGAGATAGTAATGGTGATGCCGCTATGGAGATCACAAATCTTGTAACCAGTTCTTCTGGAACTTTCTATGGATTCTCCAATCCCTCTTCCCCAAAATCCTAACCTTCTAAGGGATGCTCACGGCAACAAGCAGGGACACTTCAACAAATGACGTGGAAGATTACAGGTCACGCTGGGAGATCCCAAGATTATCGCGACCAGGTGCTCACTTTATCAAGAGAACGTGGGTGGATACGACAGTCAAGTGGTACAAATCTGCATGGAACAGATGGTCACTCTCATGTGTGCCAAGGCGTCTGGATACAGTGGAGACAGATGTAGTCGCCGTAGTTAACTTCTTTTCAGTTAGCCAAAAAGGGCTTAGCCTACAGGATTATCAGTGCTTGCCAGTCAGCCATCTCGTCGGGCCGATTTCCTTTTCAGCCTGGCAGGGGAACACCCTTTAGTGTGTAGAGTGATGTGAGGGATCAAGTTATCAAGACCACCCTGTTCCCAGATATTCCTCTTTATGGGATATGAAAGGAGTCCTTAAGCTTCTGGAATCTTGGCAAGACAGTGAATTCCTTTCCTTGCAGGTAAGTTGGCAACTTTACTATGCCTCATATCTTGTAAATGCATCTCTGACATCAGATCTCTAGATATATCTGCCAGAATTTTCTCCTTAGAGTGGGTGTCCTTTTTTTATTTTGAGGAGAAATGAATTACTATTATAGCAGTTCACTACCTTGCTTTTCCCCAGCATCCAAAGTTATGCATAGTACAATCTCTAAGGGCGTTAAAAGCTATGATGGAGGAGTTTCACCCTCCTGGAATTACAAAACTTCTCATAGCTCTCAAAAAGCCTTTTAAGTCAGTTTCCTCTCCAAATACCGCTCACAGCTTGAAGTGGGTCATGCATTTCACCAGGGGGGCTACGGCCTCCAAAGCCTTTACACTAGGAGTTCGCCTGGAAGACATTGTGAATGTGGCAGACTGGTCCTCAGAATCTACCTTTAAAGCATTCTAGTTCAAACCTGTGTGGAGTATGGCTTCTCCGGTGATCAATTTGTTTTAAACTTGCACAATCTGAGCATCCGGTCCTGAAATAGAACGTAACCTTTCCTAGCTCATTTTAAGGAAAGTTTCAATTATATAAGGACATGGAGGCAAGGATTATCCCTCCCTGCAATAATTTCATATTTCAATTTACCCACCCTAAATTCATGAATGGTACTCACCTTAGGGATAAATATTTTTGATATCTTATACATGCCATATATTTGGAACCATTATGAGACTTGTTTAAGACCTTGAGCACTGTCATGTTGGTACAATTTGCTTTAGCAAACCGTACATTTATAACTTTACTTTCCTTTTCACTAGGAGATGAACAGAAGCGAGAGTTTTCAATCACAGGAGGATGGCATAACATTTGCACGAAGAAAGAAGTGCCTTTTCCTGATGAGGTCTGTGTACCAGGGAGAGCAAGGCCTTTGGTGGAAATCAATGTTGAGTTTAAAGACTCATGGGAAATGTCATTTTTTAAGTTATGGGTTATGTTTCTTTTGGCTGCTGAGCTAAAATACAGGAAAGAGAAATGCATAATCCTTACCTTCGTGTCCTTAATAGAATTGAAATTTTCCTTCACGTTAGCTAGGAAATTTTACATACCACATAAATTTGGAACAATAGAAGCAAAGTGCACAATTTTGGCGTTTTGCACTGGAAATAAAAACCTGGGATGGTGCATGAAACTTAAAATCGCTGCACTGCTTTTATAAACTGAATGGTTATACCAAACTTATGTAGTGCAGCTCAAAGTAAGACCAACTGGTGTGTTTAATCCTTTAACCATGGGCATAATTCCCCTCTTGTGCGGGGGGAGGGGGGCCATGTGCGGCGCAGCGGTGCTCATGAATCCGCCCACTCCCATTGAACGTGCACACAGGTGTGGAATTCACCTGGCGGGGGAGTGGCGCAGCCGTTATGACTAGCCCCCAGCTTGTCATGAGTACAGCTCCACTGTGCCTCATGACGAGCTGGGATCGTCATCAGCAAGCAAGGGGTTAAATGCATAGTCACACCTACCTTAGGACAGATACAGAAAGAGTGTCCTTAAAACATATGCCTATTATTGAAAAAATAAGAAAATCTAGCCTGCGCACCTCTTCTGTGCCATGAATCTTGATTCTTGTTATGGTGTCTTTTGTGAATGGGTAAGGCAATCTGTAGTGGGGTCTATGAAGCTTCGTCTTCTGGTCACCACAGGGGCAACACTGAGGATATTTCTACCAGTTTATTTTTTTTTACCTATCACCATGCTTTTGTTTTAAGTAAGTAGTGACTGGTGAATCTAGAGGGGAAAGTGAGACTGAATAAACATTAAATATTAAACAGATGGCATCTTTGCAGATCATTTCTCGCCTGCCAATATTTTGAGGTATAGAGATGCAAGATTGAATAAATATAAACTGGGTCTCTAATGATTTGTCATTTCTGCTCTTAGGAGTTTTCCCCTGCACAAAAACTCATTTGTTAGTCTTGAAGAGTCTTGTTCTGTATGAGTCCTATACCAAATGCAGGGTTGGAGTTCTCCAAGGGCCAGATTCCTGTGGCGCGGCAGTGAGAGATCCAGCCACCACCACACTGGCAGTCCGACCGCCCGATTACGACTCGAGCAGTGGGGCTGCGCATTAGGACAGCCAGGGAATCACTGTTTCCTGGGGCAGGTAAGGTGGTCAAAGGCCTCAGTTTGCTTGCTGTAGCCGCCACAGTCCCGCCAAGCATATTACGAGTTTCCTCTTTGCTAGGCTTTTCATGGTGGTTCCACCGACATGAAAAGCCTGGCAGAGAGAAAACAAAGGGGCCCCTACAGGGCCCCCCTGTGCCTCAGACATATGTGAATGCACACAGAAGGGCATTACATGTGCCTCCATGTATGCATACACACAGGTTCCTGCACTGCATGGACTTTCGAGTCCATGCACTGCAGGAACCTTGTGAGGCGTTCCCATTGCGGTGCCCTTTTAAAAGGCACCACCGCCTTTTAATGGGCACTACAGGGGCAACCGCCTTGCCACCAGACCACTATAAAGTAGTAATCTGGCCGGCGGCGGCGACCTTAGGCAGATGGATAGCCACGCCACCTCTCTGCTGTAAGGTCGGAATCTGGCCCTAACTGTTTCCATTGCCAGCTGGAGTTATACAGTATGCTATTGCTTGTCAGGTGCTCCTTTGCTGCTGCATTAATCAGTTTTGTTATGCGCTGCCTAAGTTTATAAACTACACAACTAACTTTGTCTTGTGTTGTGTGTTTCTTTTCTTTCATTTAGGTAATCAATAGCCTGGAAAACGTTGAGTCAACAAAAACAACAGTGGAGTCGATGATTTAGCTAATTGTCCTAGGATTCTACTAAGGTTCATTTTTCATTTGGAATGACAGCTTCACCTAGCTTGGAAATTTCAAGGATGAGGCAACATTGTAGAGCATAGCAGTGCTGGAAATGTGGCGGCTGGATCTCATTAAAAACAACAGAAACAGTGTTTTTCCAGTGTTTATGGAATGGTTTGCTTTAATTATTGCTTACTTTCTGTATGGTATATAGACAGTGTACATACAGCAAATATGAGGCCCAAATACATTTTTACAAACCAAACTTATTGTAGTTACCCATAAAATACTTCTCCAGTGAGTCTTTCGTCATGCACACTCACTCTTTCCCCCATGTAAACCTTTATCTGTGAAAAGACTTTCTCAACATTGGCACTGGAGATGGGCAACACCAAAAAAGCCATTACACAATTTGCTAACTCTGGCCACTGACATGGCTTTCCACGCCAATACTGGTGAATCTAAAGATTGTGATTCTCTTGGACAGGTTCTGCAACAAATGCTTTGAACTGGGCGCATATGCCCTCATAGTTAATGAAGCAGTCAACAATGAAGCACCACTTTTCAAAGTCCAAAGAAAATTCCCCTTTATGGAAGGAATCTAGAACTTGCATAATGTACTTCAGTGAGGCTTCTTTTACTTCAAATGCCATGGTTGGTGAAGGGGCATTTCTATGCATCATTGCAAGCATTTTCTCATACATTGTAAAATAAATTTCCTGAATTGCTCCTCAACATTTCTTTGCTTACCAAGTGGTAAGCACTGTAACATGGAACATGTTGCATCGCCAAAGCCTCTAAAACTGTCGCCCGCCCTATTCTCAAGGAGATGTTTCACATCTACACCAATTATGCTGGACATTTGGTAGACCAGGGTGTTTTCAGACACTAGTTTTTTATTTTATTATGTCCACTACAGGAGCCATGTTTTCCTGTAAAATGTAAGAATGCAGTAGAGTGTACTTTTTTCACATTATTATCAATATGCGACCAAATATCCTCACATTTCCTGCCTTCAGATAATATAGCATTCAGTGTCCCTAGGACTGAGAACCACCAGCTAAATGACAGTTAGGCTGACTCTTTCTTTGATGCCACACAAAGCACAAAATGAGAAATATTTGTGTTTTAGTTCCCGTGCGTTACAAAAACAGTGCACCAGAATGGACTAAAAAGTCTATAGCATTCTTCATTAACTCTGAAGATTGTAAAGATGCTTTCACCATACCATCTAGCAAGTGGCAAGGATCTCTTACAGGGAAGCACTTCAGCTCAGTTATCGATTTTGACAGGTCATCACACAATTTTTCCATATACCTAGCTGAATCACTGCAAATACAAACAATATCACTCCAATCTTTGTTGGACTTGGTAAGAACTTTTTGCAGCAGCATTCCAAGTGACACTGCGATCCATGTTTTGCAAAAGTCTGGTGTCATGTTTTCGCCACTATCCCGGATGCTTGGTGACAGCACTCTTTTCATATATACCTGTCACTATACCTTGCATTGAATGTTTAAAGCCTGGGGTGTTTGCAATTCACCTACCATCAATATTGACTCGCTAGAAAAGGGGGCTGATGTAACAAGGGGTTTTACCCTTTCTCTGTGGGTAAATGCGATGGTACATATTTGGAAAGATTATTATGAAACCAGCCATTTCACCTATCAGTAAAAGAATCAAACATAGGCAAAATATCAAATATGCTTGTTATTTCCAGATTCTCTATAAGTTATAAAATAATTAAACATGACTTAAACATTCTTCTAAACCCTGCATCTTTAGACCAAGGCCCACAAAACTCAAAAAAGCAAAAGTAAGAAACAATATTTTAGTGACCTCCCTAAACAACAAAACTCAAGCAGAATAATGTTAGCCCACTCTTTCTTGCTGCTACCGTGTATAATAAAGTTCTGTAGTAGGGGATCTCTGTGTATAGTCATAATCTAGTGAATAGTCCCGCCCATGTGCGTGGACCCCGGAGCAATCAAAAATAATCTCTTTAAGTGTCTTAAAAATGCAGAACTGCACAGACACATAAGAGAGAATTTAAATACATATAATACAGCCTATAACAGGCTACACTGTCCAGTACTTCAGCTAGAAATTCCACCAAAAATCCACAAAACAGCAAAATCTGTCCAGATTTCCCTTGCCTTCAGCACAAACCCCTCTGGAAGATAGAGAGGAAGACATGGACAGACAAGCCCCATAGGCTGCCATTATGTGGCTCAGAATAGGATACTGTGCTTTTAAGAGAACTTTCCAGAACTTCACAGTATCCCAGAATGCCATGCAGGTCCCTCTACTTTCAGTTCTTTTTTCCGGCTCCTGCAAGCAGGACCCTGGAGCATTGAGCTCTCCCTTTTCAAGGGTTTTGTTGGTGTTTTTTTACTAAATTCGATTTTGTGTACTTTTAAAGTGCTTTGGTGACTTTCTTCTTGGTTTTTTGCACCCTTTTGTTGTCCATAATGCCTGCATTATTTGACAAATGCCCGGAGTGCTCCAGGAAGAAGGCCAAGTCAGACCCCCATGAGGTCTGTATCCTCTGCCTTCCCTCTTCCCACATCCCTGAGGAGTGTGAGATCTGCCAAGGCTTCTCTGGCAGGACCCTGAAGGACAGACTGAAGATCAGGCTTCAGGGACTCGAAGAAAGAAGACTGAAGGCGCAAGGTGGGTCTGGAGGGGCTTCATCTGCCCATGCTGAGGCCTCTGGGGGGCTCCCCAGGGGCAGGAAGCCCAGCACACGTCCCCATTCTCCGTCTGGGTCGGTGGCACCCACCACGACGTCGAGAGGGAAGTCCAGGGCCGGCTCCCCGTCTCCCCAGGGCTCTGGGTCGAGAAAACGTCGCCCGTCGACGTCGAGGGACTTGCAATTGGCACCGTCGACCCCCGGGACGTTGTCTTCGTCATTGTCTTCGACGTCGACGTCGAGCTTTCGGCGTCTGCGGGTCCGGCGTCGGCGCTCGCCGTCGAGGCGACACCGTCGATCGCCGTCGAGAGGCAAGACATCATCGTCGTCGAGGGGATCCTCGTCGTCGAGACCGCCGCGGAAGCGGTCGTCGGCGAGACAGAAGCGTTCGCCGTCGAGGCAGAAGAGGTCGCCGTCAAGGCGGAAGAGATCGCCGTCGGGGCGGTCGAGGTCGAGGCAGACAAAGTCGACGTCGAGACATTCGAAGGCGACGTCGAGGCGGTCGCGGTCGCCATCGAGGCGCAAGAGATCGCCGTCGAGACACAGAGGATCGTCGTCAAGATGGTCCGGGTCGACGTCGAGACATGGCAGGCGTTCGACGCCGAAGCAGAGGAGACGGTCGACGCCGAAGGGACGCTCGACGTCGAGGGACCGACGTTCGACGTCTGGTCACCGTTCGTCGGCGTCGAGGGATTGTACTGCACGGCCTAGGGCTGTGGGGGGCTCCCCTCAGTCCGGGAAGGATGGTGGGTCACCGGGATCGGTGCACTCGGAGGTGTATACTCCGAAGAAGTCTGTTACACCTCCTCTTCCGTTACCAAGAGGTCCGCATCCGAGGGCTCCTACCCCTCCTCCGTTGCCTCTGCTGCCTGAAAAGCCTCCGCCGGTTCCGCCGAGGTCGGTCTCGTTGCCCAGGCTCCCGACCCCTCCCAAGAAGACTCCTAAATCTAAGGAACCGCATAAGCCCAAGTCGGCCGTCCGGGAGACTCCGGCTGATCGTCCGAGGCCCAGGAGATCGAGATCACGCTCCAGACGGAGAGAATGATCGAGGAGCAGACACAGGTCCTCCACCCGTTCCAGACGGCGCCATCGGAGGCATAGTTCCAGGTCCAGTATGACTTCTAGGACCCGCTCCTATTCACCTACTTTCTCTGATTCCCCGGAGACTAGGGTGTCTCCGATCGACGACATCGGTACATTCCAGGAGGTTCTCCTGAGGGGGGCTGCAAAGTTCGGTATCACGGTGACGGCTCCTACACCTACGACGTCCGTGATATTCGAGACTTTGCACAAGAAGCACCTGTCTCACCCTCTATTGCCTTTGGTGCCAGGACTGGTTGAACCGGCGCAAGAGCTGTTTCTTACACCTGCGGTGGTGAAGGCTGCCCAGTCCAGACTTTTGAAGAAATACAGGGCACCGGACTCGGACCCTGCCTTCTTGAGGATGGACCCAGTGCCCGACTCAGTGATAGTGACGGCGGCCAGGAAACAACATTCTACCTCCCCGTCCTCCACCGTGCCTCCGGATAAGGAGAGCCGCTGGATTGATTCGGCGGGAAGGAAAGCATGTGGGACTTCTTCCACCACGATGAAGGCTTCCAGCGACTCGGCATTACTGGGACGATATGACCGTGCGCTTTAGGATTCCATGGAGCTTTTCGCGGACCTTGTGCCGCGTGACAGGAAGGAGGACTTCATGGAAATCGTCAAGGAGGGGATGCTGGTCTCTAACCAGGCCATCAGTGCCGCGGCTGATATCTCCTTGTTGGCTGCACATGGCACTGCCACGGTATCAACCAACGCCGCCATGCGTGGCTCAGGCTTACGTCGCTCAAGCCTGAGGCGCAACAGCGAGTGGCCAATCTGCCGTTTTCCGGGGACACGCTCTTCGGTAAACACGCAGATGACGAAATGGCCCGGATGAAGGCCGAGGCAGAAACCCTGACGGCTGTGGGCTTGGAGAAGCCTAAAGACAAGAAACCCTACCGCCAGTTCCAACGGCGGTTCGGCTCGCAAGGGAAAGGAAGAGGACAGTCTTCGGGACAATAGCAGCAGCAACAACAGCAGCAGTTCCGAAGACCTTTCCAGAAACGCCAGAGGGGTAGAGGTGGACAGCAGTCCTCTACTACGAACAAGGGCCCGGCCGGGTCTCGACCCTGAGCGGTTACTTCCCCGTCATCCGTTACCCGCTCCGGTGGGGGGGAAGCGTTCAATTTTTTCTGGCAGAGTGGAGAAAAATTACTCAGGACAAGTGGGTGCTGAATATTGTTTGCAATGGATACAGTCTTCGATTCATCAGCCCTCCTCCAGCGATCCCTCCGGTCAGCTCGCAGTATCAACTGCGCGAGCTCCACGCGGAGGCCGATATCCTGTTAAGGAAAAGGGCGATAGAAGACGTACCTCTGTCTCAAAGATGAAGAGGTCTGTAATCCCGGTTCTTTCTGGTTCGCAAGAAGGACAAGAACGAGTTCAGGCCCATTCTGGACTTGCGGCAGGCAAACAAGTGGATTCGCAGAGAAAAGTTTTGCATGCTGTCGTTGCATCAGATTTATCCTCAATCTGCAACAGGGGGACTGGCTTTGTGCCATAGACCTACAGGATTCGTACTTCCACGTGCCCATCGCGTACAAACACAGGAGGTTTCTGCGATTTCAAGTCGGCACCAACCATTACCAATACACAGTGCTACCTTTCGGGCTGATATCTGCGCCCAGGACATTCTCGAAGTGCATGGCAGTGGTAGCGGTACACCTCAGGAAAAACAAGGTGTTTGTCTACCCGTACCTGGACGATTGGTTGATCAAGGCCTCCTCCTTCTCAGAAGCTCAAGCAGACTTCCAGAAGACGTGCGTTCTCTTGAACAAATTAGGGTTGCACATCAACATGTCCAAGTCTGTCCCGATCCCGGTCCAATGCATTCAATACTTGGGAGCCACTATCAATACGCTGTCAGCAAGCGTGTCTCCTTCGGAGGAGCGACGGCGATCGATCCATCGGAAGGCTCAGGCTCTTATGACCGCTCCATCTACAACAGTGAGGACGGTGTCTTCTCTACTGGGGTCGATGGCCTCTTGTATCTTCCTCACTCCTCATGCACGACTACACATGAGACCTCTGCAGGAGTGCTTGGAGGACCAATGGGACCAGAGGAGAGGATCTTGGGACGACAGGATACGACTGTCTCAGCATGCTCTTCAGTCTCTGAAGTGGTGGTGTTCAGTGGAGAATCTCCTCAGAGGGGTTCCCTTCCACAAGGACATTCCTACTCAGACTATCGTGACGGATGCTTCTCTCCAGGGCTGGGGAGCGCATTCGGGAGACTTACAGATCCAAGGCACTTGGTCTCAGACGGAGTCCACGTATCACATCAATTTCCTGGAACTCCGAGCTGTTCACTTGGCGCTGAAGGCCTTTCATCCATCCTTCCGGACCAACTCTCTGCTTGTACGGACGGACAATACTACCACGATGTATTACCTCAACAAGCAGGGGGGGTCGAGATCGCGCACCCTGTCTCGGGAGGCGCAGACGATCTGGCACTGGCTTCTGGCCAGAGGATTGACGATAACCGCTACCCATCTGCCAGGTGTGCAGAATGTTCAGGCGGACGCACTGAGCAGACTGATTCAGGAAAACCACAAGTGGGTCATAAACAACGACGTACTAGGAGAAGTCTTCGCAAGGTGGGGGACTCCAGATGTAGATCTGTTCGCCACTGCCGAAAACAGCAAATGCCGAGACTTCGCCTCCAGGTACTACCAGCAAGGGACGCTGGGGAATGCACTCTGGATCAACTGGTCGAACAGCTTTGTTTACGCTTTTTCGCCCATTCCCCTGATTCCAGCAGTGCTCATCAAGCTGTCCCGGTCCAGGGCATGGATGATCCTGATTGCCCCGGAATGGCCCAGACAGTGGTGGTTCACGGACCTTCTACACCGGTCCCTCCTTCCACACATACGGTTGCCGTGCAGACCGGACCTTCTCTCGAACTTCGGGGGGCAGACGTTGCACCCCAACCTCTCGTCCTTGAGTTTGGCGGCATGGCTCCTGAGATAGTGCAATATGGCCATTTAAATCTGCCCGAAGATTGCATAGACATACTGAAGGAGTCTAAGCGACCTTCCACTCGGACGTCCTACGCTTACAAGTGGAAGAGGTTTTGTATCTGGTGTGTGTCCAAGAACTTTGACCCTACGACGTGCAAGGAAGATGTCATCCTTCCCTACCTTCTACATTTGGCGCGGTCTGGCCTTAATGTTCATTCCATTAAGGTTCATCTCGCTGCATTGACTGCCTACAGGAAAAGCCCTTCACAGACTTCCTTCTTCCAGATCCCTGTGATCAAAGACTTTTTGGAAGGCTTGAAGAAAGTGTTCCCTCCTGTCAGGCTTCCTTCCCCTTCATGGGAATTGAATGTGGTGCTGTCCAGTTTGATGAAGGAGCCTTTTGAACCCATTCATAAGGCTTTGTTGCAGCACCTGTCCTGGAAGGCGGCGTTCCTCGTGGCTATTACATCGGCCCGCAGGGTGAGTGAAATTCAGGCGTTGTGTTGTAATGAACCTTATACTGTATTTCATGCTGCTAAGGTTGTTATGCGTACTCACCCTAAATTTCTTCCCAAGGTTATTTCTGACTTTCATGTCAACCAAACTATAACTTTGCCTACGTTTTTTCAGAATCCTTCATCTCCAGCGGAAAGGTCTTTACATTCCCTGGATGTTAGGAGGGTGTTGAAATTTTATCTGGATAAGACCAAAGGTATTCGTAGGTCAGACCAATTGTTTATCAATTATGGATCAGTCAGGATGGGTCTTGCGACCTCTAAGCAGTCCATCTCTAGGTGGATTGTGTCCTGCATACAACTATGTTACCAGAAAGCTAATAAGACCTTAGGAGGTAAGCCGAAGGCTCATTCCACCAGGGGCAAAGCTGCCACGACAGCCTTGCTCCGTAATGTGCCGATTGCAGAAATATGCAAGGCCGCCACTTGGAAGTCGGTTCATACCTTTGCTAAGCATTACTGTCTGGACGCTGATGCCAGGGCGGATGCTCAGGTTGGACAGGCTTCACTGCGGAATTTGTTCGCGCAATAGTGGTGTTGGTTTCGTTTCTTCACCGCTGCTTTGGTGTGGGGATGGGCTTGCCATTCTATTCACTAGATTATGACTATACACAGAGATCCCCTACTACAGAAGGAGTCATTTCTTTTCTGTAACTCCAGTACTGTAGTAGGGGTATCTCTGTTATAGTCATAAACGCCCGTCCTCCTCCCCGGTGGAGAGATATTCATGTAAGGAATGCTACAGGTCTGGCGTGTTACGCCTTCAAAAAGAACTGAAAGTAGAGGGACCTGCAGGGCATTCTGGGATACTGTGAAGTTCTGGAAAGTTCTCTTAAAGGCACAGTATCCTATTCTGAGCCAAATAATGGCAGCCTATGGGGCTTGTCTGTCCATGTCTTCCTCTCTATCTTCCAGAGGGGTTTGTGCTGAAGGCAAGGGAAATCTGGACAGACTTTGCTGTTGAAGTAGTGTGGCTCACTGGTTAGAGGCGGCAGACCCGAGAGCAGAGGACGGCCCGGGACCAGGGTTCGATTCCCGGCGCGGCAGGTTTCTGGACCAGGGTCAGCGGACTCGATAATTCTCTCGCCTCGGTGCCCACTCTGATCAGCGATCACACTCTGCAACTCTGGGCATTAGCTTGCCTCATCTTCACTAACGGCCCCACCAGACCGCCGGGGATGCCTGGTCTCACCCTGGAGATACCCATTAAGGGACCATCTCTCAGGGAAGCCAGGAAGGGTTTCGCAGCGGTCGAAGCGCCTTGGGACCCTACGGGTAAGTAGTGCGCTATATAAATGCCTATACATTTACATTTTGTGGATTTTTGGTGGAATTTCTAGCTGAAGTACTGGACAGTGTAGCCTGTTATAGGCTGCATTATATGTCTTTAAATTCTCTCTTAAGTGTCTGTGCAGTTCTGCATTTTTTCGACACTTTAAGAGATTATTTTTGATTGCTCCGAGGTCCACGCACATGGGCGGGACTATTCACTAGATTAAGACTATAACAGAGATACCCCTACTACAGAACTGGAGTTACAGAAAATAAACTACTCCTTATATTGTATTGGCCCCTTCAGGAAGAAATACAAACGACTCTTTCACTCTCCTTTTCTTTTCTTTGAATGCCATTTAGTTTGTGGTTGTGCAGGTGTTTTTTCAGTGTTTATATGTTTACACTGGTGAGGGCTGTTTCCATTTCGGTGGGGGTTTTATCAGTTATTATGGGTTTGAACCTAAAACAGGATAGCCTATCTATACCCTTGGCAATATCATTCATTTTATCAAGTGAAGGATTCTTGCACACCAATAATCTTTTGATGAATTTATTTGAATAACACCTAGAAACAATTTGATCATAAGTTGAGAAGTAAACACTTCAAACTCACAACACGCTGCCAAACTTTTTAAGGCACTAATATAATAATCAATTGACTCATTAGGTGCCTGCACACAGTGAAAAACTTGTGGCAATGTAAGACTAAGTTCACTTTTCCTTCAAGATAGAACTCTAACTACTTAACGGCAATATTAAATTCATCCAAAATCTCATCTTTACCACAGACATACTCAGGCAAATGATCAAAGACATTCTGTCATACTACACCAAGATAATAGTACAGTAAGTTACGCTACTGATCTGGTTTAAATTTTAACCCATCAATAGCACCGACATATGCATTAAATGACCTAAAGTGGTGGTTCTCCAGGGTCTTGCAAAAAAGGTCTTGAAGGTTTCACAGCTTATATAGTGAAATATAATACTTAACCAAGAGAACTGTCAGGCAACACTGAAAAGAAGGAAAGAAGAAATAGACATTATTTTTTATTTCGATCACAAATCTTGTGGATGTATTGAAGCATGCCAATCGCTGTCGAAACAACCTTTTATCTTCAAACAGATTCCTTCTTTTGTTGCTTTAAAATGTGCCTGGTGCTGTAGACAAATAGATGGCACAGTTAAATAAGTAGAACTTTACAAGTTTTTTCTTTAGTGTGCTAATCATTGTAGATATACTAGTATCCAGTAGATGACACTGTACCAATGACAAGCAGGTTTCTAAGTGACGCATACGCTTTAGCCTGAAGAATAATGATCCTCATGAATGAACTTCTCCAGGAAACAGAAAGAACACCGAACTGCAGGTGACAGTGTCAACAAAAGGCAGAAACAACTCCTGCTAGACAAGATAACACCAGTAGCGGCTCCTCCGCTATGGCAGAAGAGCATCCAGTGGTGGCTCCACCTCTATGGCGGAGGAGTGTCGCCCCATTGCTTTTGAGCAGTGAAAAGAAAAGGAAATATAAAATGATAACTTTGAGTTAATATAATTTTATGTCTCCATTGCAGGAGGGCATGTGGGGGGGCTGCTTTGCTTTCGGAGCAAGGGAGCAAATATAAAATAACATTAAAAAAAAGAAACTTATATTGTCGCCGGCCCCTATTTCCTGGCTGAGCAGCTAACCAGGATGCTCAGACCAAGGGAGCCTGGGTGCTTACCAATCACAACGCTGCATTGCAACTTTGTGATTGGTCAGTGGGGCTTGCTTCCTGTTCCTAGACGTCTACGAGGAGAGCAGGAGTAGCGAAGCGGGACCCGGCGACAATATAAGTTTCTTTTTTTTAATGTTATTTTATATTTGTACCGTGCGCGAATAAAGCTTCTTACTTGGAGATATTTAAAAAATTGTCTCGTATCTAAGCCATAGCTTGTCTGTAACTCCGAGAATTGCATCATGCCTTGTGGACCTAGAATGTCACCAAGCTTCCGAATTCCTTGCCTCCCCCACTCATTAAAGGCTGCACCAGAAAAACCCTCGCTAGGGAGAGTAGAGTTACCATCCATTCTTGTATAGGTATTGTACTTCCCTATACCAAACCTCTTAGCGAATGCTTTCTAAATATTATATGCTGCTAGGATAGTCTTGAATCTTGTCCTTTTGAAGTAACTTGCGTCTGTAAATTTCAAAAGTAAATTTTCTGCCTCCGCCCCCATAACTAATCCGTAAATAGCTAATGTTCCAAATTCATCCTGCCCTTCCACCTCTGCACCTCCCAACAGGCCCACCATATCTTATAATGCTGCTGCCCTATAATATAACTTTATATCTGGTAGCGCCTATCCTCCCCTTTCACGCGGGAGTGCCATAAATCTGAGCGCTCTCCTTGTTTTCCCCTTTGCCCAGATGAACCGATTAATCATATGCTCACAGGTCTTAAACCACTTGTTTTCAAAAAATAGTGGACTCGCTCTAAATATATACAGAAATTTTGGCAAGACCATCATTTTTACAATATTAGTTCGTCCAACAATTGAGAGGTGTAAATTGTCAAGTCTGTCTAGTTCCTTCCTTACTTTAACAATTATTGGGGCAATGTTCTTTTCCACTAAAGTATCGAGATCAGCAGTAATATTTACTCCAAGGTACACCCCTGTTTGAACCACTCGAATGTCATTACAATGTGCGTGAGAATTTTTAATTATCTGCGTCTTGGATGTGTTCAAAGCGTATCCAGAAATACATCCAAACCTCCGTGCCTCAATCTCTATCTGCCCAATAGCCTCCGTCGGGTTTGGTGTAATCACTGCCACATCATCGGCATATGCAAGAATCTTGCAATGCCCCAGATGTGTGGACAAAGGGGTAATTCTCTCGCACATCTCTATCCTACGGATTAATGGGTCCATATACATTGCGAATAGGAGCGGGGAACACGGGCATCCCTGCCTCGTGCCCCGCTTAATCCGAAATTGCCGAGTAGAACCTGCATTTACTCTTATAGAAGCGACTGGGTCGGTGTACAATGTCCGTAATGCTTTAATATATCCATCTTTAACCCCTGCCCTCATTAAAACATGCCACAAATAGTCCCAGGAGACCCGATCAAAAGCCTTTTCGGCATCTAATAACATAACCGCCATCGGGTCTCCTGTGACCTCCTCGGCATCAAACAAAGTGATAACCTTGCATGTATGGTGAGTGGTGCCCCTTCCAGGGATAAACCCGTGTTGATTATTACTTACAAGGTTTCCTATTGTTCTAGCAAATCTTGTTGCCAGTACCTTAGAATAGATTTTAGTATCAGTATTCATTAATGTAATCGGCCTGTAAGATCCCGGCTCGGTGGCAAGTTTCCCCTTTTTTAATATTAACACAATATCCGCTCCTCCCCATGATCCTGGGATAGATTCCCCTGTTTGGGCTGTCTGTATTGTTGTAACTAAATCATCTCCAAGTATTTCCCAAAACGTTTTATAAAATTCCATAGGGAGCTGGTCAGGACCAGCAGCCTTCCCTGAAGGGAGATTTGCTATAGCTGCTTTAATCTCTACTAAATCCAAAGGTTCTTCTAACCCTTCTGCCTCCTCCTCTGTAAGCCTTTCCATCGGAATTTCCTGTAGATAATCGGTTATTTCCCTAGGGTCAATAGACTGTTGGTCATCGTACAGCACCTCATAGAATTTCCTAAATACTTCTCGTATTTCCTCCGAATCCGTATGCAATCCGCCAGTTGTATCCCTGATTTCCCTTATCATTCCTGATGCTGCTATTTGTCTAGTACGTATGGCTAAGGTACGTCCTACTTTCTTACTAAATTCGTGGCATCTCTCCCTTTTAACCATAAGGTTCTTGGCTGCCTTGTTCGCAATGTCTTCGTCTGCATCACTTTTTGCTTTCATCACCTTAATAAGCGCTTGTTCCACTGATACCCCTGTTAATACGCATTGATGCAACTCCTCCCCCGCATCTAGGGCTGCCCTAACTAATTCACTATTCCTAAGCTGCTCCTGCATACGCTTAAATGCACTGAAGCTGAGAGTCTCTCCGCGGGCACCTGCCTTAAAGGCATCCCACACCATCCCTGCAGTCGCACGTCCTCTATTACTCTCAAAGAAATCTTTCATCCACTTTGACATATGGTGTATATACTTGTCATCCTGTAGAAGCCCTCTTTCAAAGGTCCATGCCCTCTCAGTTCTGGTTCCTACTGTCGCTTTTAATGTTAAGATGAGGGGGTTGTGATCACTGAAGATTCGTGGAAGTCTATCTATCTTTAGGCTAGAAAGCAGTGCATTTGAAACAAAAAAGTAATCCAGCCTTACACAAATTTGGTGTGGAGCCGAGTAATAAGTGAATCCTTTTTTATCTGATCTGATTTTCCCCCACACGTCTGACAGGACATTATTCGCTAGTAAATTAAGTAGTGCTTGATATACTCTTTTTTTCTACCTTGATATCTACCAAAAGAGCCTACCCCTAACCCGTCCGCACCGTTAATATTAAAATCCCCGGCCATAATAATACGAGGGGCCCAAACAGCAAGTTCCATATCCAGGAATTCTAGAATCTCTGGGTCATCCTCTGTTGATCCATATACAACCCCCAATGTTGTCCACTCCCCCTCAATCAAATATTCAACCATTGCCCACCTCCCCCACTGATCTTCCAATTTCTTTCTGATTACCACATTCTTATTCCTTGACATTATAGCTACTCCTCTGGTTTTGGTACCTTGCCTAGAATATACTAATACATGAAAGCCCAGCTGCTCCAGCAGGTGCACTTGTGAAGACATGATGTGTGTTTCTTGCAAGAACATAAAATCTACATTCATTTGTCTTAATGCAATTGAAACCCTTTGTCTCTTCTGATAATCGTTCAACCCGCAGACATTCCAGGTTACAAATCTAGTGCCCATAAAAGGGAGCCTGGGTGCTTACCAATCACAACGCTGCATTGCAACTTTGTGATTGGTCAGTGGGGCTTGCTTCCTGTTCCTAGACGTCTACGAGAGCAGGAGTAGAGAAGCGGGACCCGGCGACAATATAAGTTTCTTTTTTTTTATGTTATTTAATATTTGCACTGTGCGCGATACCCTCCCCAAATACACTGCAATCCCCTGCACCCCCTCCCCATGCCCGCCCCACATCCCACGAGCCATGCCGGCTGCCACTGGGTAACACATATGAATGTTACAGCCGTCTCCCGCTTTCCCCGATCGAGATGACCATTGTTTCACTATCCTAAAGTGCGTCATTGCCTTGCGCGAGGAATTAATGTGCAGTGCCTTACATGAGAAGTGACTACCTCGTTTTCCTCAAGCGCATCATTGCCACACTCCCCACCCATTCTGTTGCTGGCTCAACCAAGAGCCTATTACAAAGAAACTAGAATAAACTCAATAATTCAGCAATAGTACTTCAAACGTGCAGAGCCGTAAAATGAAATCCTTTGAATAGAGGAAACAAGGCGTTCCCTGGGTCCCTAACCACATGAAAAACACAGTACCTGTGCTAATATAGAAGTTCCTCTGTAGCCATCAGCTTGTCACCAAAAGGTGGCAATGAGACTTCATTAAACTGTAGATAAAAGCCTGGAATATTTATTGAAAAGAGGCAGTGTCAACACCACAGGTTCAAAGGGTCCAGCTTAAATCATCACACCATAACATTCCAAAGCAGAACATTAAATGAACTAAAGGCATAACATATGAAGGTTACATCATATAACAATAGAAAGCAAACATATACAAAACAAATACAAAACTATGAATTCCACAAACCCAGATATTTTTTAATACACTGTTAATTACTACATTAAAATTCTATTTATTTTACTGCCTTTTATGAACACAAGGCGTCTCAGAATTTGTCTCCTACTATAAATGAAATAAGACTTAGGGCCTAATTTAGAGTTTGGCTGATGAGATACTCCATCTCAAACGTAGCAGTTAGCCCATCCGCCTAATTACAAGTGCATTATATTCAATGGCACGTTTAATACGTTGAACTGGTTATCTGTCACGTTTTGACAGAATATCACAGCTACCAAAGTCTAAATCAGCACTTTATTTACTTGGGATCTTTTAGGTCATCGAATATCTTACTAAGAACATCTACAATTAACTTTCTTATAAACTGGCTCTAGCTTCATCTGAAAAAACAGATCCCAAACAAAACATTTACATCACTTCTGTATGAATTTCTAAAAAGAAAATCTCGAAACACTGGAATTCTCTCAGTAACACACACACTATGCCAGAAAAGAACACTTTACTGACCGAAGGGGTCGATTACGATGTCAAGTAGAAACTTTCGGCCAGACTCCTTCACGGAATCGGTTCCGACCGACTTGCGATCAGCGGTTCAGCATGACCGATTAAGATGTCTCCGAACACTATTCGGTCAGACTCCCAATGACTTCTATAGGTGCCTGTGGTCCGACCGACAGCACTGGCTCCTATGTAGGGGTGTTTGCGGCAACCCTTGCACCCAGTCACGGGCACCCCATGGTGCTTGCCACGCAGTGCATGGTTTTACAGGGGGTCCCTTGGATTCCTCCTCGACTCTCAACCTGTAGGCTACAGTAAGGAGGAGGGCCTGGTAGGGGCCTCCAAAGTCAGTTTCTGACAGCCTTTTCATGTCGGACAGTCAGAGTCAGAAAGGCTGTTGGAATTCAACATCGTAATCGCTCGGTCGGCAACGCTGTCCATAGAGCTGTACGATTCAGCTCCAACTGACATGGTGTAATGACCGGATTTTCGGACCAGATAGAATCAGCTCACAAAACACCACCAATACAGCCGAAACGTAACCACCTCCCTCCTCAGGACCTACTTATCAAAGGCACCTGGGTACTTACCTGAGGATGGGGAATTAGCAATATACAAGCTCATATCATCAAAAACACCACTAAATCTATAGGATTACTTGGAATACTCACTGATTACTAAGGACTTCCATGCTCTACACCACACTCATACCTTATAGTCTCGCGGCAACTCAGACCTAGACTATGCTACCCTCCTACTCATAGTGAAGGGGGCAGTTCCGATAACTTACCATTACACACTGATCACAATCAGTGCTCACGCAAGCCACAATCCTGTGGGTATAGGCACTGTATCCCCCCAGTGCTCTCACTTTTTTACACAAGCCACAATCCTGTGGGTATACACACTGAACACAATCAGTGCTCTCACTAATGCCACTCTCTCTAGCAGCAATCTCACTACACACCGTGTCCCTCCGGTGCTCTCACAAGCCACAATCCTGTGGGTATACACACTGACCACAATCAGTGCTCTCACTAATGCCACTCTCTCTAGCGGCAATCTCTGTCCTATGAATACCTTCAGCTCTCTCTCTCTCTGTTGGGAAGTTTCTCTATATATCTAATATCTACTGGGAATATCTCATATACAATTGTTATATTTTATGTGGTACACAAGAATGGCCAAATTACAATATGCAAAGGTTATTTCCCAATGTAAGTGCTCCTCTACTCCCTTGCTCAGTTACCATTTATCTGGACGGGAGATGCATCCGTTCACATAACAGCATCTGACTAGAAGAAAGGTTAACTTTATTATGAATAATAACACTTGCACAGCTGTTCACTAAGAACTGGGGTCCCTTTATTACACAATATCAAATTATAACATCACAATAACTATCAATCTAGGCATAGCCTGAAAAGTAAAGGGGAATAGACACATCCAAGGAATAAAGCTTTATTACCAACACATCTACATATAGCTGACAGGAACTGTAGATAGCTAAAAAGGGAAATGGATTATAACAGACTGCACACCGCTGAAAGAAAAAGGATTAATCAATGCAACAATACAGTAGGGAATATAGCTTAGGAAATAAAGGACAAGATTAATGATTAAGTGTAAAGCAAACTAGTTTAGAATACCTCACCCTATAAGAAAGGAATGTTTCTCTCTCTCTCTCTGGTGGAATCAGGGCTCTCTCTCCCTCTATCACCACGGCTTCACTCCACTGGCTCCAACTGCTTCAATAGCTCCAACTGGCAGCTCCAACTTTTCCATCTGACTGGCAACTGCTTCAATAAATTCTGATAAACTGGCAGCTCCAGCTGACAGTTCCAACTTCATTGCAAGATTCATCTGACTGCTCTCTCCAGCTCCAGCAACCATCTGAACTCTACCATTCCAAAATTCAACTGACTAATCCGCCTCTTCTGCACTTCGCTAATATGGAATGCTCTCCTCTAGTGGAAAGTTCCAGCCAGTAGCCTCCTCCCACCAAATCCATTTACCAGGCTTCCTGCTCCAGACGCTCTCACAGTGATCAGCTGTTTGTTTCGTCTAAAGACTTGAGCCCAGGGACACTTCTTGATAAGATTCAGCTCCGGCCGGTTCTCTCTAGTTTGCAAAGAGCGAGCAACACCTCATAACTAAAACATCACCTTTACCCTGCAAGCTCCTCAGTCAGCAGAGGCAGAAAGCAAAATGGAGTCTCTCTTGTTCTGGGCCTTGTAGGCCCGAAAAGGATGAAATAGACACTTAGCTCTATACACAAACCCTACCAATAGGTAATATAAAGTCAGAACTACAGGATCCACCCTCTACTATAGGTAGAATGATGAAAGGACACATAATTATGTCAAAGCCAATAGGCAATAGATGGATTAGAGTCAGAAATAAGGGATCTATCATCATATAAAGCGGCTATCCTCTAGTTTATGCTTCTAGGTCTGAAAAGAGGCCTAAAAGGACCAAAACAAGCTAAGAATAGGGATCTAGGATGGTAGCAAGCTTAAAGTCACCATCACTCAGAAATAGAGCCAAAAACCCGGTCAGCACACATGGCTACTCTGAGAGCTGGTCGGAACCGATTTAGAATGACTAAACGGTTTCCCTTCTGACCATAAACATCGTAATTGGTCGGGCGGATGGTTTCTGATACGGTCGAGGAAAATCCGACTGCTGTTCGAAGGCTTTCCACACAACATTGTAATCGTCCACCAAATTTCCAAACTGCCTTTTTACACAGCAGAGCAGTTCTGAAAGATAAAATAATACAAATAAACATCAGATGGGTTAACTATAGCCTCATTAATTCAAACATGTGCACTTCTGACCTGAAAACATTCTGTACACAACCAGCTTAATTTACGCATTTAAGTCACAAGATTACTTAGGGCCTGATAATGAGTTTGGCGGTCCTACAGTGGCGGCGATCCTCCCCCTTCTGCTGTAGGACCGTCAACCCAATTGTGTGACTGCTCACAGGATCAGGAGTTAAATCCTGGTTTGAAGGGTGGCGTTGTGACGGTCTGACTGCGGCGGTTTGCGAGATTCATAGAAGAGGCTATTGTGCAGACCGCCAACGGCACCTTTCTGCACTGTGTGGCATACATGCCACTCTGTGCAGAAAGTGGGGGGCAAATATAGGGGGACACCACATGTGTCCACCTGCATGCACCCCCCTGCCCAAATCCGGCAGGGAGTACTGTTAGGTCCCCTTTGTTCCCTTTCTGCTACCCTTTTCATGGCGGGATCAGAGCCATAAAAGAGTGATGAGAATGCAACTTGTAATATGCTCTGCGGTGCCAGCAGCGGCACTGCCCTACATATTACAGCCGGTTGCACACCGCCATCCATGCATGGTCCTTGATCCCAGTGCTCTCTTGACAGTCCGACAGTTGCAGTCCTAATACTTTGGGCAGTCCCAAAATGAGGAGGTGGTCAGACCTCCGTGTAGATGAACTGATCCACGCTCTGATGGTGCAATCCCAAAAACTTAATCGGCTTGATTGACGGAGTTGTGTCGAGTTGAAGTTTGCGGCCTAGTCCAGCAGGAGAGCCGGGGCCCAGAGTTTTGACCCAGCCGGGTTGCAGTTGAACAACATCGGCCGTGAGAATCAAGCAGGGTCTGGTCTACCGCAGTGGACGTCTTTTTTGCCCAATTTTGATGGCGGTCATTCTGATTGACTAGCACCAAGGGAGGAGTGACACGACAGTGACTGTGGGTGGAGGTCCCTGTCCCGCGGACCCTGTTTGCCACCGTCGGGGTTCGGTGGGTCGTGGCTTCGCTCGCGGCAGCGGAGTGCAGATTGCTGCCGCAGAAACCGATCAGTCACCCTCCGATGCTGTCCGTTCCTCTCCTGTCTGTTCCCCCGGAGAAACCGGGCTCTCTGGGGGAAGTGAATATGATCTGTACTGAGCGAGGAGAAATGGGCCGGACGGAGCATGAGCCGTCGCTGAAGACAGTATTGGCAGCCATCGGGGCATTTCAGTCACATATGGATGCCCCGATTCACAAAATGATTACGGGCCTATCTGAGAAGGAGTGTGTGGAACCTGACCCTGCTCCACTGCAGGTACTGCTGCCGGCTACGATTTACACAACAATCATTTTGATTCTGGACAAGGACCCCGTGAAACAAGAGGCGCCGAATCCCTCGGTCGTTACTCTGGAGAATCCTGATCCCGGTATTTCGAACGTATTACTACGCCTGCCATCATTGCTGACTTTGGGAGAATCGATTGGCGTTCCCTTCCCGGAGACTCATGTTGGTGATTGTTCTTGGACTTCTGTTTCATCCTTTCCCTCTTTGGTGACTGTACGATCGTGGAGAAAACAACATTGGGACTATCCGTCCATGAGGGAGCGTTTCTGTGCTGATGGAGTTCTTGAGGAATTACGGACTTTGATTTGTTTTGGACTGAATTTTTTCAGACTCTTTCTGCACTTTGATTCTCCTGTAGAAGTAGTTGTCCTACTGGGATGGGTTTGCATGATAGTTCGGAAGGGCCAAGGCTGAGATCGATTGACCGGGGTTGGTACGATGGCCTTAATAAATGTGGGATTCGTAACTGTTGGTGTAACGGGAGGCTGGGCGGTGTATGATGGCTCCCCCTAATTTACTTTTTCTGTGATCTCTGATAAAATTGTATATTCGTCATAGGGGGTGACTGTCTCTGGCGGGGGGAAGGAGACCAGGAGCCCATACGGAAATGCCCTTCCCCATGTTTTCTCTTTTCTATCTTTAGAACTTAGTTAGTTTGGGCGACAGGCACACTGCTAGTTGGGGTTAGGTGATGCCATATGCAGGGGTGCAGGGTGGGGGGATGGGTTTATTGTTTTATTTTTGTTCTCGTTCTTATGGTTTTCTTATCTTCAATCTTCTCTCTAGTCTTTCCCTTATTAGTAATATTGTCGAAATAGCCTGATTTTGTTTAAATTCCAGTGTCTGGTTGCCAAGGTTTTCCTCTATTCTGATTTTATGGGTGGGCAGGCTCCGAGGGCCTGCACTTAAATTGTTTATCGATTGTAATGCTACCAATCCTGCTTCGTACCTACTAGCGCAGGCGTCACAGCGATTCTTCTGTCGCTTCACGTCTATCCTGTCATTGTACCTGTCCGCCCTATTTTTATGTATGTATATATGGCACCGGATATGTCTATTTCCTTTTTCTTGTTTTAAAATAATAAAAAAAGATTTTTTTTTAAAAAGTATTACATTATTAAAGTTGTAGATGTTTTAAACTTTAATATTATTGTTACAGAAATAAAAATGAAATAATTACCAACAATATTCCATTCCATGATGTACTGGTACCCACAATATTCTAACTTTGATATTCAGAACAATCAATATTCTGACTTTGTTATTAAGAATCCGCACATGTTTAGGTTCCATCGCCAAGAGAAAGAATCTTGTTTTTCTTCAACCACAAACCACACACACATCGACACACACAATCACATACACAACCACACACACAACCACACATACACAACCACACATACACAACCACACACATACAACCACACATACACAACCACACATACACAACCACACATACACAACCACACACGACAACTACACCCAACCACACACAACCACACGCACACAACCACACACACCACACACACAACTACACACATAAACAACCACACACGCAACCACACACACAAACACCCACACATACAACCACACACACATGGACACACACAACCACATACACACAAGCACACACACACAACCACACCCAAACACAACCACACACACAATCACAAGCACACACACAACCACTCACAGCCACAAAACACAACCACACACACAACCACACTCACAACCACACACACACACAACCACAACCATACAACCACACACACAACCACAAGCACGCACACACACACAACCACACACCACACCCAACCACACACACACACACAACCACACACAAGCACACACAACCACACACACAGCCACACACACAGCCACAAGCACATACACAACCACTCAACCACACACACAACCACAAACACAACACACCCAACCAAAACCACACACACAACCACAAACACAACACACCCACCACAACCACACACACAACCACAAACACACTCACACCCCACACACACAACCACACACACACACAACCACACACACAACCCCACACAACCACATACAACCACACACACACACAACCGCCACACACCACCACATGCACACATACAACCACACACACAACCACACATACAAGCAACCACACACACAACCACACAGACACACAACCACACACACACCACACACAAACACACACACAACCAGACACACACACCCACACACAGACACAAGCATACACAACCACATACACACACAACCACAAATACACCCACACACACAACCACACACACACAACCACACGCACAACCATACACAACCACACCCAAACACACACACACACGCGCAACCACACACACAGCCACAACCAACCACTCAACTGCACACACAACCAAACACACACACATAAACACACACAACCACTCACGCAACCACACACACACACAACCAAAAGCACACACACAAGCACACACCCAACCACACACACACACAACCACACACCCAACCACACACACACACACACAACCACCCACACACACACAAGCACACACACAGGAACACCCAACCACACACACACAGCCACACACTCAGCCACAATCACACACACAACCACACACAACCACAACACACACAACCACAAACAGAAAACCACACATATAACCACACACACACAACCACAAGCACACACAACCACACACACAACCACAAGATCACAAGAAAACACACAACCACACACACAACCACAACCACACACACAAAAACACACACAACCACACACACACAACCACACACAAGCACACACACAACCACAAACACACACATACGAGCACACACACATACAACCACACACACAACCATACACACAAAGACAACACATCCAACCACAACCACACACACAACCACATACCACACACACCACAACCACACAACCCCAGACACAACCATACACACACACAACTGCAAGCACACACCCAAGCACCCACACAACCACAAAAACAACACACCCAACCACAACCACACACACAACCCCACACACAACCACACTTGCACAACCACACACACAACCACACCGTCAGTGCACACTTTCACCAGGCACAGACACCAGTCGTCAGAGCGCGCTTTCACCGGGCACAAACACCACCAGCCGTCAGTGCACATTTCCACCAGGAACACACACCACCAGCCCGCAGTGCACACTTCCACCAGGCACACAAACCCCCAACCATCAGTGCACAATTTTTACAGGCACACACACCACCAGCCATCAGTGCACACATCAATTGTTAACGCATCCACAATTAACTACTGTAGCAATTGCAGTATGGCGCACTTTACTTTGAAGCATATTAATCTAAAGCGTAGCATGTCACCATTGCTACAAAAATAAATACACATTTTTTTGGGTCTACAATTTATAGACTTTAGTTGCAATTGGTGTTGCAATATTTAGCAATGCCAATAACTCAAACTTAATTAATGCGAGACCTACTGGATTGCAAATGCTTGTTAACTTTACTCTTTGACCTTTCCAGGGGGGTACTGAAGACATCCAGGACCTGTCATTTTAATTTTTCAGTCACATACATGCCAGCAGACCAGATTCAGGCGGGAGACTGACGATTCTTAACAGCTAAAAACTGCTTTGTTTTAGCAGTCTCTCACGTAAAAATTGTCTATGCTTCAATGAAAGTCTATGGGGTAAACACAGTACCCTGATTTCTTCTTCAAAATCTTCCTCTTTCTTATTCCAAAATGTTGGCATGTATGGAGTTGGATGGGAAGCCTATAGGTTAACCAGTGCAGTATAATACACAGCTAACATGATTGACTGTCTGTTCCCAGATTATACACCCTTCCCGATAAGACCCATCCTGAGGATGCAGGACATCGTCAAGGGGTCACGCTTTAAGCCTGTCAAGCATGTTGATATTGTGCTCCCTGGCAGAAGCAGACAACCAGAAATTCTGGTCCATTTTCTTAGATCCCCCTCAGATACAGCTTCCATCGATCAGGTGAAAAATAACTGCGATATTAACTTATAAACCAAAATGAGAATGAGTGAATAAAAAAATGAAATGTGTTATATAGTGACCTCATAGCCATGCGTAGCCGTAGGTACGCAACATTTTTCATTGGAGTCTGATGTGGGCATAAGGAGGGATCTGTCCACTTAATAAATGTATCATGAGGGAACAATTCACCCATGGGGTGTAATCCCATCTCCTCAAGTAATGTCTGCATATTTTGTTCTTGTGTTACTGTAAGGTGAGGGTGTTTAGCCGTGGGCAGTGCACTCGCATATATCGGTAATTTGTTGGCTCTGTACGCCAACACATGCCACGCTCTTGAGGTGCACTTTGCCATGTGTATCGTGTCTCCTGTCATGTAGCGAATTGGTTCGGCTAGCAGCGCCGTCAGAGGCGTAGGGGAAACGCTATATTTTTCCACTGCAATATGTGGTATGTATGCGTGGGGTCTCATCCAGTAGTGTGCATGTTGAGCCTGCGCACAAAGATAATATAATTGAAAGTCTGGTGCCCCAAAACCGCCCAGGTGATATGGTTGTGTAAGGACTCTCCAGCTTACTCTAGCCTGTTTGCCAGCCCATGTTAGTCTCTGGAGTGCAGAACGTAGTCTATCAAAAAAGGAATTAGTCAGCTAAATTGGTATGTTCCAGAATAGATACAGGAATCTAGGCAATATTATCATTTTCTGAAGGGCTATCCTGTCAGCCATTGAAAAGGGCATTTTTATCCACCTGTCTACTTGATCTTCCAATCTTGTCATTGCCTTTCTATAATTTTCACTGACGACTATCTTTGGGTCCCTGTGTATCCAGATCCCCAGGTATTTAACCCCTTCGCTGCTCATGACGAGCTCAGCTCGTCATGAGGCACGGTTGAGCTGTGCTCATGATGAGCTGAGCTCGTCATGAACAATGGGGATTCAGGGAATGCAGCACAGGAGGGGAATCTCTAAAGCACCCAAGGTATTAACCGGATCTGTGGGCCAGTTCAGGGGAAAGTCTAGCTCAAGTTTCCTCGTGACTGTAGTAAGTGGGACCCCAACCGATTTATCCCAGTTGATGCGGAGACCGGCATAGTGTTCGTATTTAACATATTCTCTAATGAGTGGATTTAGATTCTTGTCCGGATGCTTGGTGTATGGGACCATGTCATCCGCATATAGCGAAATGCCAATCGGCCGGAGGCTAAATTGTAAAGCATTTGCGGAATGTTTCTGACGAATTGTACAGGCCAGTGGCTCAAGTATTAAGGCAAAAAGCATTGGCGACAGTGGGCATCCCTGTCTCGTACACCGTGTAATCGCTATAGGAGCAGATGTGAAGCCATTTATCCTGACTCGTGCCCTGGGCGTCGTATATAATGAGGTCCATTTTAAAAAGGGTTCGGGGAACCTTATTTTGCTCAGAATTACAAACATAAAGGTCCATTCCACTGAGTCAAATGCCTTAGCGGCGTCTAATAGGGCTGCAGCCTCTGGCACGTCCGGGTCTAGTTGGTGGTAAAGCGAGAAAATGGTACGAAGATTGTAGGTTGTAGACGGCGTCGGCATAAAGCCCGCTTGGTCCGGTAGTATTAGATTACATAAAAGTGGTTGTATTCTATTCGCTAATATTTTAGCTAAAATATTCACGCCAATGTTTATTAGAGATAAAGGCCTGTAGGAGTCACATACTTGAGGATCTTTACCTGGTTTCGGGCGTGCTATCAGTAGTGCTTCATTTAGCGTGGTCGGTAATGTGCCTTCCTCATAAGCTTCTTCAAGCATTTCTGCAAAATGTGGCAATAGTGTGTCCCGGTATTCTTTGTAGAATTCTCCCGGGAGTCCTTCAAGTCAATCAATCAATCAATCAGGAGTTTGTTAAACCGCGACTACTCACCCGTAAGGGTCTCAAGGCGCTAGGGGTGGGGGGGTGGGGGGTGCAGGTTCCATTCCATCAAGGAGGGGGTCTGTCGAAGAGCCAGGTTTTGAGGTTTCTTGCGAAGATGGGGAGCGATGTTGTCTGTCTGAGGTGGAGCGGAAGGGCGTTCCATGCTTTGGCCGCGAGGAAGGAGAAGGAGCGGCCTCCCGATCTGGTCTTTCTGGTGCGGGGGACCACGGCGTAGGAAAGCTGGGCTAATCGTAGGGTCCTTTGGGGTGCGTGGAATTTGAGTCGGCTGTTCAGATATGCTGGTCCGGTGCCGTGGAGGGCCTTGTTTGCGTGGGTGAGCATCTTAAAGGTGATTCTCGCCTCGACGGGGAGACAGTGGAGTGTGCGCAGGTGCTGGGAGATGTGGCAGTGTTTTGGCAGGTTGAGGACCAGTCTTGCGGCGGGACTATATACTCTACTATAGGTAGAAAGATGAAAGGACACATAATTATGTCAAAGCCAATAGGCAATAGATGGATTAGAGTCAGAAATAAGGGATCTATCATCATATAAAGCGGCTATCCTCTAGTTTATGCTTCTAGGTCTGAAAAGAGGCCTAAAAGGACCAAAACAAGCTAAGAATAGGGATCTAGGATGGTAGCAAGCTTAAAGTCACCATCACTCAGAAATAGAGCCAAAAACCCGGTCAGCACACATGGCTACTCTGAGAGCTGGTCGGAACCGATTTAGAATGACTAAACGGTTTCCCTTCTGACCATAAACATCGTAATTGGTTGGGCGGATGGGTACTGATACGGTCGAGGAGAATCCGACTGTTGTTCGAAGGCTTTCCACACAACATTGTAATCGTCCACCAAATTTCCAAACTGCCTTTTTACACAGCAGAGCAGTTCTGAAAGATAAAATAATACAAATAAACATCATCAGATGGGTTAACTAGAGCCTCATTAATTCAAACATGTGCACTTCTGACCTGAAAACATTCTGTACACAACCAGCTTAATTTACGCATTTAAGTCACAAGATTACTTAGGGCCTGATTATGAGTTTGGCGGTCCTACAGTGGCGGCGATCCTCCCTTCTGCTGTAGGACCGTCAACCCAATTGTGTGACTGCTCACAGGATCAGGAGTTAAATCCTGGTTTGAAGGGTGGCGTTGTGACGGTCTGACTGCGGCGGTTTGCGAGATTCATAGAAGAGGCTATTGTGCAGACCGCCAACGGCACCTTTCTGCACTGTGTGGCATACATGCCACTCTGTGCAGAAAGTGGGGGGCAAATATAGGGGGACACCACATGTGTCCACCTGCATGCACCCCCCTGCCCAAATCCGGCAGGGAGTCCTGTTAGGTCCCCTTTGTTCCCTTTCTGCCACCCTTTTCATGGCGGGATCAGAGCCATAAAAGAGTGATGAGAATGCAGCTTGTAATATGCTCTGCGGTGCCAGCAGCGGCACTGCCCTACATATTACAGCTGGTTGCACACCGCCATCCATGCATGGTCCTTGATCCCAGTGCTCTCTTGACAGCCCGACAGTTGCAGTCCTAATACTTTGGGCAGTCCCAAAATGAGGAGGTGGTCAGACCGCCACCACGTGTTCGGCAATCTTATGCATTGCCAAACTCATAATCAGGCCCTAAATCATGAAATCTCATTGATACAGATCAATCCAATAACTTTGAAAAAAAATAAAGCTATGCACTGAGTATATTCTGTAACAATGTGCTAATTGGCAGCTGCGGCATTCTGCAAGTAAATCTCCAAGAATTGTCTCCTGAAGCCAAAGGGACAAAGAGTGGGGGAGCTGTAAAAAATATGACTAGAAATTGCAAATCATCCATTCGGAATGGCATCTTGAACTGTTCACTTCCAGGAGCAGTCATGTAAGATGGAAAAAGGCCTAACCATCCCTGGAAGCATAAATATTTACAAGGGAATAATGCACAATGGACATGCCACTTGAGGGCCATCCCATCATTCACTGACACCAGTATCATATTGGTTTGAAAAATAATTTTAAAAATCTGAAGACATCTCTACCCAAAACAAGTATAAAAGTAAATAACTCAGAAAATAAATAATTTATAATCATAATAAATACAAATTAAAAACATAGCTTACATCTAAAATAAAAGAATTAACTCAAATTTCAAGGAGTTCAATATTAAGACCTAATTTCAATTTAAACAACCCCTCCAAAACTCCTATAGAATCCAACAACCCCAAAAAATAAATATTATGATTTTTTTTAAATTCAAATAAAAAATGTAAAACCCAAATGTAAAGATTAAAATACAAATTAAAGCAAATAAAACACCCAACAATAATCCCCATAAAGCCCCAAAACCTTTAAAAATATATAATTCACCAATGTTACCGAATATTAAAATGTTCGGTTAAAATTATAAATAAGTTAGAACATTTGAAATAAATGAAAAACATAATTTTAAAACACTATCCTCCAAAAACCAGTTTAATACCCAATAAAGTGACAAAGGTTATCATTGCCAATTTTAAATATCAAAAACACCAGTATCAAAAACCCCCCAAAATTAAAAAGTGAGAATAACCTAATACACAACTCAAATAAATAAACATTATAATGCAATTTTGAAAAAAAACATTTAAAAATATATTAACATAAGAACACCTAGAAAACTATATTAAGTATTACATTATTGGGGAGGAGCTACGCTAGCAAACAAGATGGCTGCTTAGGCTCCGGGGTCCGCCGACCTCCGTATCCTGCCAGATTATCCTGTCGATAATCCTGTTTTTACGCCCGACCTCCGTGTAGATGAACTGATCCACGCTCTGATGGTGCAATCTCGAAAACTTAATCGGCTTGATTGACAGAGTTGTGTCGAGTTTAAGTTTGCGGCCTAGTCCAGCAGGAGAGCCGGGGCGTCGAGTTTTGACCCAGCCGGGTTGCAGTTGAACAACATCGGCCGTGAGAATCAAGCAGGGTCTGGTCTACCGCAGTGGACGTCTTTTTTGCCCAATTTTGATGGCAGTCATTCTGATTGACTAGCACCGAGGGAGGAGTGACATGGCACGACAGTGACTGTGGGTGGAGGTCCCTGTCCCGCGGACCCGGTTTGCCACCGTCGTGGTTCGGTGGGTCGTGGCTTCGCTCGCGGCAGCGGAGTGCAGATTGCTGCCGCAGAAACCGATCAGTCACCCTCCGATGCTGTCCGTTCCTCTCCTGTCTGTTCCCCCGGAGAAACCGGGCTCTCTGGGGGAAGTGAATATGATCTGTACTGAGCGAGGAGAAATGGGCCGGACGGAGCATGAGCCGTCGCTGAAGACAGTATTGGCAGCCATCGGTGCATTTCAGTCACATATGGATGCCCCGATTCACAAAATGATTACGGGCCTATCTGAGAAGGAGTGTGTGGAACCTGACCCTGCTCCACTGCAGGTACTGCTGCCGGCTACGATTTACACGACAATCATTTTGATTCTGGACAAGGATCCCGTGCAACAAGAGGCGCCGAATCCCTCTGTCGGTATTCTGGAGAATCCTGATCCCGGTATTTCGAACGTATTACTACGCCTGCCATCATTGCTGACTTTGGGAGAATCGATTGGCGTTCCCTTCCCGGAGACTCATGTTGGTGATTGTTCTTGGACTTCTGTTTCATCCTTTCCCTCTTTGGTGACTGTACGATCGTGGAGAAAACAACATTGGGACTATCCATCCATGAGGGAGCGTTTCTGTGCTGATGGAGTTCTTGAGGAATTACGGACTTTGATTTGTTTTGGACTGAATTTTTTCAGACTCTTTCTGCACTTTGATTCTCCTGTAGAAGTAGTGGTCCTACTGGGATGGGGTGTAATCCCATCTCCTCAAGTAATGTCTGCATATTTTGTTCTTGTGTTACTGTAAGGTGAGGGTGTTTAGCCGTGGGCAGTGCACTCGCATATATCGGTAATTTGTTGGCTCTGTACGCCAACACATGCCACGCTCTCGAGGTGCACTTTGCCATGTGTATCGTGTCTCCTGTCATGTAGCGAATTGGGTCGGCTAGCAGCGCCGTCAGAGGCGTAGGGGAAACGCTATATTTTTCCACTGCAATATGTGGTATGTATGTGTGGGGTCTCATCCAGTAGTGTGCATGTTGAGCCTGCGCACAAAGATAATATAATTGAAAGTCTGCTGCCCCAAAACCGCCCAGGTGATATGGTTGTGTAAGGACTCTCCAGCTTACTCTAGCCTGTTTGCCAGCCCATGTTAGTCTCTGGAGTGCAGAACGTAGTCTATCAAAAAAGGAATTAGTCAGCTAAATTGGTATGTTCCAGAATAGATACAGGAATCTAGGCAATATTATCATTTTCTGAAGGGCTATCCTGTCAGCCATTGAAAAGGGCATTTTTATCCACCTGTCTACTTGATCTTCCAATCTTGTCATAGCCTTTCTATAATTTTCACTGACGACTATCTTTGGGTCCCTGTGTATCCAGATCCCCATGTATTTAACCCCTTCGCTGCTCATGACGAGCTCAGCTCGTCATGAGGCACGGTTGAGCTGTGCTCATGATGAGCTGAGCTCGTCATGAACAATGGGGATTCAGGGAATGCAGCACAGGAGGGGAATCTCTCAAGCACCCAAGGTATTAACCGGATCTGTGGGCCAGTTCAGGGGAAAGTCTAGCTCAAGTTTCCTCGTGACTGTAGTAAGTGGGACCCCAACCGATTTATCCCAATTGATGCGGAGACCGGCATAGTGTTCGTATATAACATTCTCTAATGAGTGGATTTAGATTCTTGTCCGGATGCTTGGTGTATGGGACCATGTCATCCGCATATAGCGAAATGCCAATCGGCCGGAGGCTTAATTGTAAAGCATTTGCGGAATGTTTCTGACGAATTGTACAGGCCAGTGGCTCAAGTATTAAGGCAAAAAGCATTGGCGACAGTGGGCATCCCTGTCTCGTACCCCGTGTAATCGTTATAGGAGCAGATGTGAAGCCATTTATCCTGACTCGTGCCCTGGGCGTCGTATATAATGAGGTCCATTTTAAAAAGGGTTCGGGGAACCTTATTTTGCTCAGAATTACAAACATAAAGCTCCATTCCACTGAGTCAAATGCCTTAGCGGCGTCTAATAGGGCTGCAGCCTCTGGCACGTCCGGGTCTAGTTGGTGGTAAAGCGAGAAAATGGTACGAAGATTGTAGGTGGTAGACCGCGTCGGCATAAAGCCCGCTTGGTCCGGTAGTATTAGATTACATAAAAGTGGTTGTATTCTATTCGCTATTATTTTAGCTAAAATATTCACGTCAATGTTTATTAGCGATAAAGGCCTGTAGGAGTCACATACTTGAGGATCTTTACCTGGTTTCGGGCGTGCTATCAGTAGTGCTTCATTTAGCGTGGTCGGTAATGTGCCTTCCTCATAAGCTTCTTCAAGCATTTCTGCAAAATGTGGCAATAGTGTGTCCCGGTATTCTTTGTAGAATTCTCCCGGGAGTCCATCAAGTCAATCAATCAATCAGGAGTTTGTTAAAGCGCGACTACTCACCCGTAAGGGTCTCAAGGCGCTAGGGGTGGGGGGTGGGGGGGTGCAGGTTCCATTCCATCAAGGAGGGGGTCTGTCGAAGAGCCAGGTTTTGCGGTTTCTTTCGAAGATGGGGAGCGATGTTGTCTGTCTGAGGTGGAGCGGAAGGGCGTTCCATGCTTTGGCCGCGAGGAAGGAGAAGGAGCGGCCTCCCGATCTGGTCTTTCTGGTGCGGGGGACCACGGCGTAGGAAAGCTGGGCTGATCGTAGGGTCCTTTGGGGTGCGTGGAATTTGAGTCGGCTGTTCAGGTATGCTGGTCCGGTGCCGTGGAGGGCCCTGTTTGCGTGGGTGAGCATCTTAAAGGTGATTCTCGCCTCGACGGGGAGCCAGTGGAGTGTGCGCAGGTGCTGGGAGATGTGGCAGTGTTTTGGCAGGTTGAGGAGCTGTCATGCGGCGGCGTTCTGGATGTTCTGTAGCTTGCGGATGAGGTTTTTGTTTATTCCGGCGTAGAGTGCGTTGCCGTAGTCGAGTTTGCTGGTGACCAGGGCGTGAGTGACTGTCTTTCGGTGTTTGAGGGGGATCCATTTGAAGGTCTTATGAAGGAGGCGGAGGGTGTGGAAGCAGGAAGATGAGACAGAGTTGATCTGGCGGTCCATTTTGAGCTCGGAGTCCAGGATGATTCCCAGGTTGCGTGCGTGGTCTGTGGGGGTTGGCGGGTTGCCGAGGGCGGTGGGCCACCAGGTGTCGCTCCAGGCGTCGGGGTTTGGGCCCATGATGAGTACTTCTGTTTTGTTGGTGTTTAGTTGAAGGCAGCTGTTTTTCATCCATTTGGCGACGGCTTCCATGCCTTCTCGAAAGTTGCGTCTGGCGGTGTTGGGCTCGTTGGATAGAGAGAGGATGAGCTGGGTGTCGTCTGCATATGACACAATGTTGAGTCCGTAGGTTCTGACGATGGGGGCAAGTGGAGCCATATAGACGTTGAAGAGCGTCGGGCTGAGGGAGGAGCCCTGGGGGACTCCGCAGGTGATCGGTGTGGGGTCCGAGAGGAAAGGGGGGAGTCTGACCCACTGCGTCCTGCCGGAGAGGAAGGAGCAGATCCAGTCGAGGGCCTTGTCCTGGATTCCTGCATCGTAGAGTCTGCGTATTAGGGTGCGGTGGGAGACTGTGTCGAACGCCGCTGATAGGTCGAGGAGGATGAGGGCTACTGTTTCTCCTTTGTCCAGTAAGGTGCGGATGTCGTCTGTTGCGGCGAGGAGGGCGGTTTCCGTACTGTGGTTTTTTCTGAAGCCGGATTGGGAGGAGTCGAGGATGTTGTGTTCTTCAATGAATGTGGCGAGTTGGCTGTTGATGGCTTTCTCGATGACTTTCGCTGGGAACGGGAGCAGGGAGCAGGGAGATGGGTCTGTAGTTTTTGAGGTCGGTGGGGTCCGCTGAGTCCAGGAGCTTTATTATTGGGGAGAGAATTAAATGCATCTATTATTTCCTCCTTAGAAATAGGAAGGCAGAAATATTTTCTATGAGTGTCAGATAGCCATGCTAGCCCGATGTCATTCAGATATTCCCCATATATCTAGAGTGGAGGCCGTTACCCGGGCCGTATATAATTGGGTGTAATAGTCAGTAAAACAATTTAGTATGGCCGGCGTGTCGTATACTGGATCATTCTGCGTGCTTTTGATCTGCGTGATACGTGCCATGGTGTGTGTGTGGGTCTAACTTTATACAATTACTCCCTGCCAGGTCTGCCTCCCTCTCCATAATTCCGAGCTTTGTACTTGCGTGAAATGTATTTGATCTCATCATCAGCAAATTTGTTATATTTATCAATGTGATTCCTTACATCAGCCAATATCGAGTCACATAGTGTCCTCAAATCTGCGTTCCAATTCAATAATATCAGACTAAATTTTCTCTAGCTGTCGCTGTATATCTCGCAGTATACTCGCATGTGACCTTATACAATGTCCTCGTATAGTGACTTTAAATGCTTCCCATAGGGTCTTTGTACTCTGGACAGTGCCAGTGTTTTGATCGAAGAAGCTTAGTATAGCTTGACGCAGTCCCTCTCTGAAAACCTGATCTTGTAATGCTGTCTGTCTCAATCTCCATGTGAATTGTCTCGGGATGTGTGTCGGTATTTCTAATTTGATTTGGACCGGTGCATGGTCAGTAAGTAAGTAAGTAAAGCTTTATTCAATTTTCAAGTAAAATCATAAAAGCACAACAAAAACATCAATTGAAAATTCATAATCATAATTGATACAAAAGTTGATTACTTATACACATTCATTTAAAAACAAGTGTATAGTCAACGAGATAAAACGTTAGTTATTATAAATTTAAAATGCAATATCATCAAACAACAACCGTGGGCAACGTGATACCAGAATGGGGAATATTTTGCCACATGGATTTACGGTACTTTATAACAGTTCTTAAAAAACATGAAACAGCGAAAATCACATGATCATCTTCTAGTCTTAACAATCTTAAAAAAGCTGGCCTGCAATTTCTTAAGCCCCATCGTTTTAATAAAGGTTTCAGATATAGTTTTCAGGGGTTAGAATAAAATGTGCAAAAAAACATTATGTGCAAGTTGGATTGCACTGCGATATTATCGCATGGACAGGTCAGCTTGGAAGATGACCAGTTGTTCATGTCAGGAAAGGTTACCATACGGTAAAAAAACCCTAGACGCAGACGGGACAGAAGCATTCGATGATACGGACTAGGATCAACATTCAGGTAAGTTTGCAGGCCTTCAGTGGGGGTAATTTCCTGGAAATTTAAGATGGTATGTTTATGTTTTTCAAGATTCCATCTCGCAGTTTCCAGGTGGATGGTTATTGTTTTTTTGAGAGCTGATCTTGAAACACCCTCCATTGATCTTGGATTATCAAAGTATTCTGGATGTCCTAGAACGGTAAGTAGTGATCTTACATATGATAACCATCTAAACTTGGCAACACCATCTAAGGCTAAGCAATCTTCTATAAGGTCCCTGTTAAAACTAGCTTCTTGTGTTGTCCACACCTTGTGCCACAAAAGAATAGGGGACATCTTAATGATGTCACTGAGATGTTTAACTCCTGTCTCGATATGCGTCATGAATGAGGATGTGCTTTTAGGTACTCCCAGTAGGTAGCAGATGAATTGATTTTCGCAACCCTGCAGGGAGTGGTCCCTCTCAATGCCCCATAAACCCGCACCGTAGGAGGCTGTGGAAGCGCATTTGGCCCGATAAATCTGGGTCAGCTCCTTGATTGGTTTGCCACTGAGTCTGTCAGAGAAAGCGCGCAAGGCGCCTATGGTGCGAATGAAAGCCAACTTTCTTGCTACAATCGCCGGCTTCCAGCGGCACCGCCTGTCGAAGAGAACTCCTAGGTAGCAAAACTTGTCAATGGTAGCTATTTTTTGTTTGTCCAGGAATATGTTACAAGGGGCCCTCTTGAGCTTTCTGGTGCATGGCATAGTATATGTTTTGGAGATATTGACTTTAAGGCCTCTTTCCTGCATGTAACCCGCAAATTTGGTAACCGCCCTCTGTAGGCCGACTTGAGTCTGGGACATTATGGCCGCATCGTCGGCGTAAAAGAAGAATGATACTTGTAAACCTTTCACAGTGGGGTAATCATTCGGAAAAAGGGTAAGGTATTGTCCGACTAAATTTATGTAATATGTAAAAAGCCGTGGGGCCAAGATACAGCCTTGTCTTACCCCTCTTAAAAGTGCAAATTTTTCAGTGCATTCCCCCTGTTTGCCATATCTCACTCTTGCCCCACAATTGTTGTACAGCTCTTTAATGAAGGTAATTATACGGGCGTCAATGCCCAGATCGCCCAGCGTTGACCATAATGACATGTGGTCCACGCAATCAAAAGCGGAGCTTAAATCAACAAAAGTTATAAAAAGTGCTCCGCCTCTTGCCTGGGTATACTTGGAAGTAAGGAGGGACAGGTTTAAACACTGTTCGGTTGTCCCTATACCTTTCCTGAACCCATATTGCAAGTGTGACACCACGTTATGGTCTTCCTCCCATGCTTGGAGTCTTTTTAAAATGATCCTTCCTGCTATTTTCATTAGGCCATCCAATAAGGATATTGGCCTGTAGCAGATCGGGTCGTCTCGGCTGCCCTTTTTAGGTCTCGCCTGTCGATGCGCATGCGCATCGAGCTTGCGAGTCTATGGTGGCTTATCCACTCTTTATCCAACTTGCAAGGAATCGTGGCGATTCCTTGCAGTGCCCATGACTTTTAAGCTCAATGCGCATGCGCATTGAGCTTAAAAGCGCGTGCACATCAGTTCCCTCCCTCCCCTTATCTCTCTTCACTCCGTCTTGTTTTTTTACCCGCTCCGCCCCCTCCCCTGCCCGCCGTGTCGCATTTCTCCTCCCCCCTCCCCTTCTCTCTCTTCCCTCCGCATTTCTCCTCCCCCCTCCCCTTATCTGCCTTCCCTCCGTCTGTTCCCTCTCCCCGCTCCGCCCCCTCCCCTGCCCGCCGTGTCGCATTTCTCCTCCCCCCTCCCCTTCTCTCTCTTCCCTCCTTTCCCCCACCCTACAGCCATTAACACGGTTTCGTCTTTTTAGTAATTACAATCCTTGCATACTGCAAAAACTGTCCAGCCCACTCTAAACGTCTCGCAGGCCTCCTGAGGTGTTAGGAATTCCCCCAACCCACCTCCTCTCCAGGTAGACGTCTTTCAGTATCATGTATCCCCTTCCCTCCACCACCAGCCGATCACTAACATGCCCTCCACGATGTGTTGCACGCCATGAAAGTGCTTGCTTTTACCAGCTGTCTCCCTTGTGTACTTCTCTCCAGTTGCTCTGTCATCCATGTGCTTCTCCCGGCCCCTTTCCATGTTGCGCTCTCCCTCGTGCACTTCCCTGGTTCTATCTCGTCTGTGTCATTCTCCCAACTCGCTCTATGTTGTTTTCTCACCTATTGCTTCTCTTCTCCACCCGCACCACCCCTTCGCGCCCATTGGCATCGCCAGTGCTTGTTTAATAAGGGATAGCAGGAGTTTGAGCGCAATGTCGCAGGAAACTGACTTGCAGGAGGACATCTACAGGAAGCCATGAAAGACAACATTCCTTGTAGCAGGACGTTTTCTCAGGTAGACCTCCGGTATGTGAGCATGGGTGTATGTATACCTGCCTTAAGTAGGGTTTAGAATCTCTGCGTTTGTCTGCTTTACGTTTGCGATTAATTGACTTTCTTTTTAAAATGTATAAAGGCTTAATTAGACTTATTTCCTTTGTCGCTTCCTTTTTTTAAATTTTATTTAAATGTGTAGTTCTTAGATTTCATAGACCAGACCAGTGTGTGCAGGTTCCTTGCTGTAGGCCAAGTACACACGCCGCCCCTCCCACACAAGCGCCTTCAAATTAATTTGGGGTGAAAACCCATCAGACGACACACTGGCGAACCGTTCCGCATTCAGCCTTGCAGACATGTTGGATATTGTTCGGCGCCTAAATGAGTGTTGCCATGGACTTGGCCGTGCTGCTTATTAACCCAGACGGTGCCCTTTGACTCCGGGGCCCAGCTGACGTCAGCCCGATGTCACCCTCACTCACCCTCAACCCCTCCCCCTCGACCCCTCCCCCTCAACCCCTCCCCCTCAACCCCTCCCCCTCACTCACCCTCAACCCCTCACCCTCAAACCCTCACTCACCCTCAACCCCTCACCCTCAACCCCTCACTCACCCTCACTCTCACTCATCCTCACTCACCCTCAACCCCTCACCCACCCTCACCCTCACTCACCCTCAACCCCTCACCCTCAACCCCTCACTCACCCTCACTCTCACTCACCCTCACTCAGCCTCAACTACTCCCCCTCACTCACCCAAAACCCCTCACCCTCACTCACCCTCACCCTCACTCACCCTCAACACCTCACTCACCCTCACCCTCACTCACCCTCACCCTCACTCAACACCTCACCCTCACTCACCCTCACTCTCACTCACCCTCAACCCCTCACCCTCACTCACCCTCACCCTCACACAGTGCAATAGTTCTCAGACCATTTCAGTTAGAGCTTTTAGAAATGTTTATGGCTTTTTTTATTTGTAATACTTTAGCATTGGCTACAGGAAACAAAAATGCTAAACATTTACAAAAAAAACCCATAAACAATTCTAAAAGCACTAACTCTAATGGTGCGAGACCTATTGCATTTCCAATGCTTGTTGAATATAGGGACCACTATAGCATCCGACCAGGTTTCAATAAACCCATTTTGGTTTCCCTTGTTCAGAACATTTGTTAGCAGGGGGGCCCAGAAATCCGATTCGGCTTTATAGACGTCTACCGGGGTGCAATCGGGCCCCGCTGCTTTACCTGGTGCGCTTTCCCTAATTGCGTCTTGGACTTCTCCTAATGTAAAAGTTAAATCTATCGGGAATGGATAAGATAAGGGGTGTATGTCTCTACTATTAACTATACTTTTATCTACAGTAGGGCTCAACCCTGAAGGTAAGATAGTGTCTGCTACCCTTGAATGCTTGTAGAATTGCCTGAAGTGGGTTAGCCATCTTTCACCAGTTATGGTGAGGTCTATTTTGTTACCAATATCCCTCGGTTGGTATAGGGTTTTAACCAGCCTCCAGAACTGAGAGCTATTTTTCTGCATAGAGGCTTCTCTCAGTGTTTCCCAAGCTTGCTTTTTTAAAGCCAATCTTCTTTCTTTAATTGCGAGTTTGTATGATTTCCTGGCCTCACGTATTATGTGAGGGGATCTTGGTTTCAGGGCCAGGGCTTGTTTTAAGGCTTTTAGTGCTTTCGTGCAGTTCCCATTGAACCACCCTTCAATATTTGTTGGGTTGTTTTTAGTTACACGGGTCAGCATATTTTTGATGCGGTGTTGAATATTAACAAAGGCTGACATAACAATAAAAGGGTCCCCGTGTTCCTCCAAGCAGACATTAACGTCAGCGGCGCAGTGAGTGATCAGCTTTTTTAGGAACACACTAGGTACAATTTTTTCCCATTTTACCACGTAGCCATTGGTTTTAGATAAATCGATCTTGTATGGGTACGTGCAAGGGATTCCCTTATTGTCAGAACGCCCTTTTACATTTACGCCCATTATCAAAGGATAGTGGTCGCTAAGTGCATCTTTTCCAACTTCCCACGAGGTTATAAACCCTGGATTGGCATGAGTTATCAGTATAAAGTCAATAGTCGAGTTACAACCTCTGCCAAAGAAGGTTGGCTCGAAAGGCACAGGCAATGCACAATTCTGATTAGCAAAAGAGAAATCAAAATTAAAAACGATACCATTTAACAACGACCCCATCTTTGTGTGAGAGAAATGGGTTGGGTCCTCCGCCCCGTAGTCTGCCAGACCACACAGGGCTGAATCAGTGTGTGAACAGATAGTGCAATTAAAATCCCCAACCCAAATTATTTTTGCCCCCTTAAAGAAGTCAGCAGCGCGAGCCATGTGACACAACATATTAGTCATGGTGGACTCCATTTCATTGTTAGGCATGTTGTTGTAGAAGTTCACCAGTACAATTTTCTCATTCTGACCCCAGATAAAAGATAGGATTTGAAAATAAGAGCTGGAGAAAAATTTGTGAACCTTGGCCTCTGCAGTTGATGAAACATAGACACAAAGCCCACCCTTATTGTGACCCTGTGCTGACGGCTGGGCCGGGGAATGAAAGGTCTGATACCCTAGCAAGTGTAGTTCTTCAGAGCGCCATGTTTCTTGGAAACACAAGATATCATGCTTGTGTATGACATCTAACCAAGCTTTGTTAGAGACTTTGCTGGCTAACCCCGCCATATTCCATGATAGGAGAGAATGGGAATGGGGTACCCTGCTAGTAACCACATGTAAGCTACCTATGCTCGCTAAAGAATTTTGCAGTCGCGGAGATGATGTGTTTAAGGTGGCGAGGGAAGTCCTGGGAGTAGCAATGAGACGATTATGGGGGATTAATTGGGGATGATGAGAGGCAAAACTAGACATCAAGACATCTCCTGAGGAATTATTCCCCTCCCACGTGTTGACCTGATGCACCTTTGGTGGACTTACTGGAAGGTTGTGGGTATAAATACAGTGATGCTTCAGGTACCCCACAGGCATCTTTTCTGTATTAATAGTCTCATGAAGTCATTCATTATCATCCAATCCGGAGAGAGGATGAAATAAATTGGTCAACGGTATATTCCAGGAGTCCTTGGGGTTATAGGATTGAGGATTGTCCCAATAAGAGATAGGGTTTGGTGATTTGACGGTGGGTAGGTTGGCTGGCACGGTGGGAGACAAGGATCACTGGTGGTGTCATAAAAGTTCTGGCCCCTTGTCATCAGTAAGGGATCTGATCTATAGGGGGCGTAAGGTCTGTGCTTAGGTTGGAAAGGGGTGGGCATTGATTGAAGAAAGGGAGGGTTGTATCCCATATGACATTGAGCTGGGAACAAGGGTGTTGTGGATCCATAGGGGCCTTTTGAATGCCATTTGTTCATAGGATGGTAGGATCTGTTCCTCGCTGGTAATTTATTAGGTGGTGGTGGCCTCAACATAACTTAGGATAGAAGTAACTTAGGTTATGGGTTGTAATCCCCCCCTCGCCCTTCCCAGGAAACCAATCGCTGATGTGTGTGACCAGTCTGTGATCTTTAAAGTTGACTATGATCACATCACCTTCAATATCCTTAGGTCTGGTGCCTACCCAGTTACATCGCCTGGCCGAGACGATATCACCGTTTAGGTGTGGAGGGAGTGGTCTGTTTTTCCGCAGCCAGTAGATAACCTTGTTTTTTAAATTAGCCTGATGTTCTGGGTTACCATCTGGCGGAGGCGGGACACCTGTGAGTACGATGACATAGTTTAGGCACTCTGGCGGTAGGTCGACAATATTCCTTGATCTTCTTTTAGAATTCTGAGATATATTAACTGGAGGATTTGTATTGTTAGGGCGACTATTTTGGGTCCCTGTGTTAAGGTGAGGCATGTCTTTGCTTATGGTATTATTGGCTGGGGCAGATTTGTTGTTATTTTTAGTTTTATCGTTGGATTTACTATCCTGCACAGGTTTAGGGGTCCCAGCTATAGGTGTTGAATTTGCTTTAAGGGTACCAGTCAATTGCTTGGGGTGTTTGAGTTCTTTGATAGGCTGGGTTATGTTACTAGGAGCATTAGGATTACTACAGGAAGTGCCCTTCTGCTCTTGAAGGATTTTATCAACATTCTCCCCTAATCTTCTGATCCTTTCAGTGAGGGGGAGGATCAGGGCATTTACGAGACAGTCAATATCATTCAATAACCCTGCGTAACTAGGCACAGATATTGATTTGGAAATCATGTCTTTCGTAGTATCCGCTCACCCTTCCTTTTGGGGAGTAGTGTGCGGGGTATGTGTAGAATTTGTGGAATTTGTGGCAGGAACAATTCTCCTTTTTATTACATTCTTCCTTCTTCTCTTTCTCGGCGGGGAGCCAGAGGGACCCTTAGGGTGCTTGATGGAAACCTTAGTAGGTGATCTTAAAGGCTTTCCATCAGGGATACAAAAAGGGTGTTGCTCAGACCCAATTGGGGTAAATACAGGAGAAGTATATTTTTATCGAAAAGAGGGGCTGGTTCAATTAAAGGGGTGCTTAAGTTTATAGTCTGCAGGGGTGGGGAATTCCTATCTCCCGACGCCCGAGACATCTAGATTTTTTAGGAGGGCAAGAGGTTTTAATTTGCATTTTGTCCAAAGGACAAGTAGACAGTTTTATGGGAGTACGATACACAGCTGTTCAACCCTGTAGGTCACAGCCAGTGACCTTGGCAGTTGAGCAGTTTATTGGCATTGAAAGGGTCAATGCAAAAGCTGGGGCCTGCACTTTAATTTCCCCAGCGCAGAACAGCAAAATGATAAAGCAGAGCTCAAAGTTAGAGCCAGCTCGATAAGCTCCTGTGGCTTCCAGGCCCTCCCCTGGTCTTTTCATTTTCTTCAAGCATGAGACACACATCGAGCTTCTGCAGCTCCAGTACACTGGCAGCAATGGCATGTAAGAGGCTGCTTTTTCTGCCTCTTGGCCCCTCGCTCTGACTTGAACTGTATGACCCCTGCCTTGTATTCTCTCCTCCACTCCTGGGCCTCATAGGGCTCCAATATCCCTGCTCATCTTCAACTCACTTTGATTTCCCTTCTCATGCACCCCCTCCTTGGCACTTTGCGTTTCCTGTACCCCTTATATTACACCCGGGGCCTGAACCTGCTAACCCCACCACCCCACCCTCCGCCACCTACTCTACCATCCCTGACCCACTCCCCTCGACCTCTCATATCATCGAGGGCTTACATTAAAGCTCATTAGTTTCCCATGGGCTTTCATGCAGGCCTAAGGCCACCCCTAATTCTGTCCTTGCACTAGGCCTCTCATCTCACTTTGTGCCTGCACCAGGGGCATTGTCAACACACCGCTGTAGTAACTACAGCAGCTGTAGAGTTTTAGATGGGCCTCTTCAGTCTGCAAGTCCGCAGACAAAGGGGCCCATAATGGACTTGAAAGGGTGGGTGGGAGAGTGAGTGAAAGGGTCGATGAATAGATGCATGGATGAATAGTGAAAGGGTGGATGGATAGATGCATGTATGAATAAGTGAAAGGGTGGATGTACAGATACATGGATGAAAGCATGCACGAGTGGATGATAGATGCATAAATTAATGAGTGAAACGGTGAATGGATAGATGCATGTATGAATAAGTGAAAGGGTGGAGGTATAAATGCATGGATGAATACGTGCAAGAGTGGATGTTAGATGCATAAATGAATGAGTGAATGGATAGATGCATGTATGAATAAGTGAAAGGGTGGATGTACAGATGCATGGATGAATGCATGCACGAGTGGATGATAGATGCATAAATTAATGAGTGAAACGGTGAATGGATAGATGCATGTATGAATAAGTGAAAGGGTGGAGGTATAAATGCATGGATGAATACGTGCAAGAGTGGATGTTAGATGCATAAATTAATGAGTGAATGGGTGAATGGATAGATGCATGGATGAATGAGTGAAAGTCTGGATGGATATTTGGATAAATGAGTGGAGTGAAAGGGTGGATGTTTAGATGCATAAATGAATGAGTGAAAGGGTGGATGGATAAGTGCATGGATGAATGAGTGGATAAATAGATGCATGTATGAATACGTGCAAGAGTGGATGATAGCTGCATACATTAATGGGTGAATGGATAGATGCATGGATGAATGAGTGAAAGGCTGGATGGATAGATGGATGAATGAGTGAGTGAAACGGTAGATGCATGGATGAATGAGTGGATGGATGTAAGGATGGATGTGTGAAAGAATGGTAGGATAAGTGCAAGGGTGAATGAAGGGATGGGTGAGTGGATGGATAGGTTATAATTGGATTGATGAGTGAAAGGATGGACGGCTTTTTGAAAGGGTGGATTAATGGGTGAGAGTAGACGAATAGATGGCTGAGTGGGTGGGGATGGATGGGGTGGGTGGAAGGGTTGATGGGTGGACAGTTGAGTGTAAAGGTGGATGGATGGATTAGTGAAAGGGTGGATGGATATATGAGCAAAACAGAAGATGGACGGGTGAAAGCGTGGATGGGCGAGCGAAAGCATAAATGGAGGAAGTGAAAGAGTCGGTGGATAGATGAGTGTAAAGGAGGATGGATGAGTGAAAGGTTGGATGAATAGGAGTGAAAAGGAGGATGTGTGGGGTGAAAGGATGGATGGATGAGCAAAAGGATGGATGAGTGAAAGGAAGGCGGGCTGGATCAGTTGGATCAATAGGTTTGGAGATGGCAGGATAAGCAGCTACAGTAGAGGTGGAGCTCTTGATGGGCCTCTTCTGTCTGCAGCTCAGCAGACAAAGATTCGTAATTAATTTGAAAGGATGAATGGATGTGTGGGTGAAAGAATGAATGAGTGAGTGGAAGTGTGGCTGGCTAGATGGATGGATGGATGAGCGACCGGGATGGTTGGGTGACAGGGATGGTGGATGGACAAAGGATGTTATAATGAAGGAAAGGGTGAATGAGTGGATGGGTTACAGGGTGTAAGGATTAGAGAGTGAAAGGATGGATGAGTGTAAAGAATAAATGGATGGATGAGTGGAAGGAAGGATGGGTGGCAGGATGAGTGAAAGGGAGGGTGGATAGAGGAGTGAAAGGGAGGGTGTATGGATGAGCGAAAGAATGGATGGATGGTTGAAATGGATAGGTTGGGAGATGGATGGGTAGGTTTGGATATGGATGAGCGGATGGACTCACAGATGAACAGATGGATGAACAGATTGGTGAAAGGCTAATGGATAAAAGAATGAATGGGTTCCAATGTAAAGGTGAAATGTTAGATATCAGTGGGTGAAAGGATGAATGGATAGAAGCTTAAATGGAAGAGACAAGCGAGCTATTCTGTTGACGATTCCAATGACATTTTTTGCTTCCTTGGTGTCATAAGAACTTTAGATCAACATGGAGGTATTTTAATTTTCGGGTTACTCACTTGGCCTACACTATGCTCCTTTCTCTACCTTGGGATTATCAGGTAGGTGTAGTGCTGTATGCCAGCGCGTTCTTACTAGACCGCTAGTATTTGGTCTCATAAAGGCCACATTGCCATAGAAATTCCTGGCACTGAACAAAACTACTTTGTAAAAGAGCAAAATGCTGTGACACAATGAAGCCAGCTCACAGATAGGAAGAGATAGCATTTTATTAAAAACAAAATGTCTTGGTTAACTCAGATGTAATTAGGGGCTCAAATGTTAAAGTCACAAAAGTGCACCCATGATACATGTCCTCGTATTAATGCAGATTTGCGTTTTTCATGAAATCACTTGAATTTCCTTAAGTAGGCAAGGAAACCGTAGTCCTAGAAAATGTTTGTGAATTGCATCTTTGCATGAGCAAAATTAATATGCCCCAGCAGAAATCTGTTGTGTGTTTACAAGTTCACTTTTTCTCCAACCACCTTTTTCCCAGCCCTGGAAGAAACTTTACTTCTGCCATTGTCAGGGGTAAATTGCCGACATTTCTCAGTATGGAAAAAAAAAATTAGAGAAGAGCTGGTGAAAAACTCCAAAATTCAAATCCTTCTATAGTATTAGCCTGCCATAACCAGAGAGGCTATTTATTATCAGAGGTCTAATATACGAGATTGCAGCCATTATTTGACGGCGCTCTACATGGCACCAAAGGGACAAATGGATTTTGTTACAGGGCATGTAGATTTATGAAGCTACTTGTCCCATGGACAAGTACATATTTCATTAAATTCCACACCCCCGAGTCTGAATGACTGGTGACTGAGAAGGAATAGAGTCAGAAATAATTATAGTGTCCTTCTGGTCAGGGGACTGAATCTGAAAAATAAGTGGGATGTCTTCTGTAAAAAAAAAAAAGAGGTATTAGAGTGTTCTTTGGGTGTGGTTAAATCTATTAGAGGGCCTGTAACTGCGTCCTGGGGCTGGAGGGGTCTTTGCTTTAACTTCTCGATAGAGACGTCGCCCGGCTCGTTTCTCTGCGAGTGTTAGCTCCCTGTCGACCTCATTCTTAATTTTAGCGAAGAATTTATCCAGCGGGCCTAGAATGGGGGACCCTAACATTCCTGGAGCAGGGTTTGCCTCAAGAATGGACATCTCATGAGGCGAGACAAACAAGAGGCGGGGGTAGCAGTGACCTTTTATGAAGTACAGCAAATGGCAGTCTACAGTGACTAAGGCAAATCTATGACAAAGGCAAGTATATCACAATAAAAACAGTTATAACTCAGTCTGAATAGGTAAGAAAGAGACAAAGAGAATAAAGAGAATAAAGAGAATAGGCCCGGCCCGGCCTCTATCGGCCCCGGATGGCCACAGACGGTCCCGCCCTTGTCCCGGGCTTCTCCCGGCGCCCTCCCGCGCAGTGGAGTTTACGCCTTCTTTAAGTAACTCACTGATAGGTAGTCTAGCGGGTGGGCGGGGCCGGCAGGGAGAGCAGCCCAGCTGGTCCCAAGGGCGCGCAGGGACTCCTGGTCCTTGGAGTCCCTGCAAATGCTCGCAGCCCTGCCGGTTACCAACAGAGCAGCCCTGATGTTCTTTCCAGCTGACGCCTGTGTCAGGGGGTGATGCGGGGCGAGGTCCCGAAATGCCGAGTCTGGCAGGAGAAAGTAGAAAAGCTCCAAGAGGCGCTGTATCCACAAGCAGCGCGATGTGAGAGGGAAAGCACTCAGTCCCAGGTGCAGGCAACTTTTAATTCAGGAGCGGGCGGGCCGGCAGGGAGAGCAGCCCAGCTGGTCCCAAGGGCGCGCAGGGACTCCTGGTCCTTGGAGTCCCTGCAAATGCTCGCAGCCCTGCCGGTTACCAACAGAGCAGCCCTGATGTTCTTTCCAGCTGACGCCTGTGTCAGGGGGTGATGCGGGGCGAGGTCCCGAAATGCCAAGTCTGGCAGGAGAAAGTAGAAAAGCTCCAAGAGGCGCTGTATCCACAAGCAGCGCGATGTGAGAGGTGCATGGTCAGATAATGTCTTAGGAAAGTGTAACACCTCAGTGATCCATGTACATACATCTCGTGTTACTAACCAGTAATCTAGTCTGGACCATGTAATATGTGTTGACGAGAAACACGTTCCCTCCCTCCTATCTGGGGGTCAAAGCAACAAAAAGAAAGGGCGAATGAGGGTAGTTTGCGCTGAGAGGAAAACAGTAATATGATACAATATCTGATAAGCTCCAATCTGGGGGTCTCTGTCTCCATATGTCTACTAAATTCGTCTGACATAATTTTAAAGAGTGCCGCGCGACCAAGTCGCGACAACGGCAATCCGTTTAATTTCAATCGTCGGAGAGGAGGAAGGAGATTGTGCTCATAGCGGGCAGCTGGTTCTAGCGATACAAAGACCCCCAAATACTTGAAGCCGGATTGAGAGATCTGAATGGGAAACCGACTTGGTAATGGGGGGAGGCCGCCCGAGATGGCGTATACACAAGATTTAGACCAATTTATGATCAATCCAGAGTTCTTGCTGAACGAGGTGAGAACGTCAAACAGGACGTTAAGGGATTTACGCGGGGAGGTGAGGTATAGGAGGATATTGTCGGCGTACAACGAGACTCGGTCTTCAAAATCAGGGGCCCACTGAATGCCCTTTATCGTCGCCAAACGCTGATCACAGGGGAGGGCGCCGAGATCACGAGACTCCAGAAACATATCGCAAAGATATGGTGCGACTTTATCCGGGCGTAGTTTGTATAGCTCAATAGGCAAGCCGTTCGGGCCCATAGCCTTGCCCGAATGGAGAGAACGAATTGCGGTCGCAATCTCGTCTACAGACAACGGGGCCTCCATGCAATCTCGATCTTCAGAAAGGCAGGGCAGCGCAATGTCCCGCAGCAATGAGTGGGAGTCATCCTCGTCTCTATCGGACACCGGGGAGTACACCACACGAAAAAAATCAGCAAAGCACTCCACAATCTCGCCAGGGTCAGTCACACTCCCTCCCTCCGAAGTATGAATAACAGGGACCACACGATTCGCTCTTTCCTTCTTGTCAAGCCAAGCAATCAGTCTACCCGCCTTATCCCCAACATCATACAGTCTACCCTGCTGTTCCCTGTACATTGTCTTGGCTGCATCCGTGACAAGGGATTTATATTCAAACTGCTTCAGACCAAGGGCGTGGAGTCTATCCTGGGTAACGCCTGATTCTAGGTCAGCCTCCAATTCCAGTATTTCGGCCTCCAGACTCACAACCTCCTGATTCCTAGCGTTCTTGGTCTCAGCTATTAAAGATAGGGCCTGTCCACGAATCACAGTTTTAAAGGCTTCCTACAGTGACACAGAGGACAAAACGGACCCTTCGTTCTCCAGAAAATAGTGATCTAGGGCCTTTATCAGACTGTTACGAGTCTTGGAATTACAAAGGTACCAAGAGTTGATAGGGGCGATCCGCCCCGCAGCGTGCACCCCAGTGTCCATACAAAGCCACAATGGAGAATGATCCGAAATGCCCCGGGCCAAGTGTCTGATCTCCCTAACAGAGGAAGACTGGGCAGCCGGCATGAGGATGTAATCAAGCCTGGAGAGACTCCCATGGGCCCCAGAGTGAAAGGTGTAATGACATTGTGTAGGATGCATTAACCTCCAGCAGTCCACCAGACCAAAGGTGTCCAAGAATCCACTGAGCCATGACTAGGAATTAGGAAGATCTGCCAGAAAGCACAGAATTAAAATCCCCACCCATAAGGAGAATGCAATCAGGTGAAGGACTGGGCTATTCTAAGGCCCAGCGGTGCCAGGGACAACACCTGAAACCTTCGTGGGTTACCTGTTCCGGCATACAAATTACAGAGACACGGGACACTTCCTTCGGCGTCAAAGATCGAAGTTTATTTACTGCAGGGAACACAGAAGTCACAAGAAGTACAACATGTGTAGGTTCTAGGAGACTGCTTCAAATTGCAATAGTGGACCGCTCCTTTTATACATATTTCCGTCATAGCACAACATGGCGAACAAAAGGTTACAACTCAGTTCCCACAGTAAACTTCAAAAGGGTTGCTTTCATGTATCCAGGGTCCCGGAACATAATTACAGTAGCATCGCCGGTTCCCAACTGTAAAAGTACGTTATCCCACCATTAAATACATTCCATTCCGGCTGTAAGCGAGTTTGAGAGAAGACAGAGACAGGTGGAAGGAAGACAAAGATAGACAACAGATTGGTGTAGGGGGCGATATCGGAAACACGTTTGCAGGATCAAAGGAGTCGTGCCTAATGAATGCACGGCTGAAACAATAGGCCGACACGGCAAGATGAGCTTCGAGCGGGGCCATCTGCCTTTGCAGTATCATCCCCCTCGTCATAAAGACACCCTCAAAGGAACACGTGTCTTCCGCAAAAGCTTGGGGATCCCAGGGTCACAAAGCGGACAGTGTCCGTTCGCTGGCTACTTGAGGGCAAGAGACAAAATAGATGCCGTATCTAAAATGGAACCTGTGGGTTCAGATGAAGAAACCCACGAATAAGACGAACGGTTCAGGCCAGTGTAGCGAAAACGCGTACACCCACTAAACACGTCATTTGCGGTTCATAGATACCAAACTCGTCCATATTCGAACGAGTCGAAAACACCACTATAATTGTCACAGAACCTCACAGGGAGCTCCAGCATCACACGGCCAACATCTGAGAAGGTGGAGGTCTGGAGACCCGGGGGAACGTAGACGGTGAGCAATGAAAGAGTCTTACCCTCCCACCTACCAGTGAGGGCGGCATATCGCCCTCTGTCGTCGAGGATTACGTTATCAATCTCTAGAGGGAGAGAAGACCGAACCAGAATACCCACCCCTCTGGAGCCAGTGGTGAACCCGGAGTGTGCGACCAAGCGATAACCCCACCTATTCATAGCATGACACATATTTCCCACCAAATGCGTCTCCTGCAAAAGTACCACATCAGGAGACAAGCGACGCAGATACTGCAGTACAACACCCCGTTTTATGCGATCACCCAATCCATTCTGCCAGCTGTGTACAGTCTACATTGAGGTCATAGTGGGTCCTGCCAGCCAGCTGTGCACAGTTTATATTGAGGCCTGTAAATGGATCCTACCAGCTGTGTACACCGGCTGTTCAGAGGTCATAGTGGGTCCTGCCAGCTAGCTGTGCACAGTCTCGTCTAAAGCATGTAAATTGATCCAGCTAGCTGTAGTCAGACTCTTCTGAGACTAGTAAATGGATGCTGACGGATGTGTGCACAGCCTCCTCCGAGTTCATAATTGGCCCTACCAGCTGCATACGTAGCCTCCTTTTTTCAGGCCTTTACATGAATGCTGCCAGATGTGTGCACCGCCTCCTCTAAGGGAGTAAACGGATCCTGCCAGGTGTTTAAGCAGCCTCATTTGAGGCTTGTAAATGTATTCTGCCAGATGTGTGCACAACCTCCTCTAAGACTGTAAATGGATCCTGTCAGCTGGTTATGCAGTTTTGAGATCTGTAAATGGATGCAGTCAGAAGTGTGCACAGCCTTCTCGCAGGCTGTAAATGGAGCCTGCTAATTGTTCACTCAGTGTGCTTTGAGTCTTGTAAATGGATGTTGTGAAATATGTGCACAGCCTCCGATTGAGCAGGAAGACTTGCATGGACTTCTTTGTTAGTTTGGGCTCATCTCCAGCATTCCCTTGGGTCTTGTGTTTTGGAGGAGAGCTTTGCAGAGCACTTTGGGATATGTTTAGAGTGGGCCTTGACACTTGCACTCTATCAACTTGTTCGTGAGAGAAAGGAGCACGCCCAGAGGCTTTTTAGTCCCAGCAGTCTGAGTGGAAAGCTTACACGCACGTTAGAGCGGTGTGAAAGTTCCTGAAAAGCCTATATGAACTAGGACTTTGTCGTTTTGAGTGCCATAGCTCCAGTGGCCACTTCCTGACTGATTTTTTTTTTTTTTGTTAATCAAGGGCAATTAGTGAATTGTGTATATATATTTGTTTTCCCCATCTTTTACAAATCAGCTAAAGAAGATAATATCAAGGGAAGACGTTTACGCCCCCTACTTTCATTTTACACTGTGTGGCCAACCCGAGAAGCAAGCCGCAACAGGGGGAAGAGATAGATCCCCCCATGTGCATCATCTTTTTGATGAATGTGGTGGGAGACACTGAACTGTATTTGTAAGCCTGAAGAAGGTGGTGGTTCACACTATACCGCGGAAACGTGTTGCTTTGTGTTGAGAACGCACCCAAGCAATACCGGGTTCGATTAGGAGAAAAGAACGCTATTAAACATCGAACTAGGGCAACCAATTTCATAATTTTTTTATGTATTTGGGGTGCTCACCTGATTTATCAGGTTGTTGAGGTCTTTGTTTCTGGTCACATAGTTTATGTGGGACATGTTTTTAACCCATATGTATTGATTATGCATATGTTTTTAAAACTTTTTTATACATCTTGAATTCATATTGATCCTAAAAATATAATCTAGATTTTTTTTGGTTTGTGTTCAGTGTTGGCGATTGGGCGTGAATTGATGTTAGAAATGTGTATCTGTATGCTTTGAAGGAGCGCAAAGGGGTCTTGTTTTTATCAGAAGACTCTGGGGATGATCCCTGTGCTCAGAGTCTAGTTGGCCAATCTCCCAGCATGTGTCTGGCCTGTAGGACAGCTCCCTTCTGCAATTCCAGTACATAGATCCACTTCAAGCCCAGTATTGGGGCACCACACTCACTGATGCACCTCCACCCAAAAGTGGAGTGGCATAGAGTTCGGGCCATCATCGCAGTCGTTGTAGCGCGCAGCTGCAGCATGGGTGCACCAGTTGCCTCATATCAGTACTGCTGCCAGGTAGCCTGCCTCATAAATTAAATGGAGCGCTCTTTAATGATCAGTCATGAATCTCATCATTCAGGCAACCCTAGAACACAATTAAAGCGCATTCTATTTATATCTGCTGATCGAAGTATGCCCAGATAAATGCTAAAAATACGGCCTTAGGTGACTGCTTATTTTTGTTGGTGGGGCAAAGTGGTAGGTGGTGGGCCCCTGGTAGGGGGGTGGGCCTTAAGTTTCGTTACGCCACTGAGGTGGGATTGTTATACTGTTTTAAAAAGAGGTCAGAGAGACTTTGCCCCGAATGACTGTTTTCTGAAGTGAAAAATCTACACAAGTAAAATAATTATCTTCTTAAAGCTGAGAGACTGGGGGTCAGGCCATCAGCTCTGGATCAGTACATCTGGTGGCAGAGCTGGGGAAGGAGAATCACTCCCTGGTCTCGCTCTCTCTTCACAGGTTTGTTTACATTTACAAAAGCCACGATTCCCCTTCAGACTATACCTCACTAGTCTGGCATAGTCTGAATAGTAATTACCGCGTTTGTAAAACGTAAACAAACACGGGAGAGGGAGGAAACTAACTCCCCGGTTACTCTCGCTCTCCATACACATTTGTTTAAGTTTCACAAACGCCGTGAATTCCCCTTCAGACTATGCCTCTGGTAACCGGAGACAGTGAGACATAGTCACCAAGATACGCTGAAAATAAACGCACATCATGCTTCGGGAGGCAAAGAAAGCAGCAAAGTGAAATTACCGATCACTGAATCGGAATGAGAGGTTTGCTGGGGAACGGCGAGTCCTTGGTTGGCTGGTGATTCTGGCCAGGGTCTTCCTCTGGCAGTAGCGGCACACAACTAGGCCAACGCTAGACCTACTCCACACAGGAGTCGTGTCCGAAAAGGTAATAATTAACTACACTGCAAGTTCAGAAGTACTGTGGCTGGGTACCCTAAAGCTGTTCTCATTGGCCCCGATGCGGGCCAATGAGAACCAGCGAGCTCTAGGATTGGCTGGTGGCTTTCAAGCCAATCATAGATAGCTTTGTTTGTTCCTCACAGCAAAGATTGGAGCTACGTTGGTTATAGAAAGGCACATGATTGGCTGTGACTCAATAGCAGGTAAAATCACGGACAAATGGCGTATGTTGAAGAATCCTTCCCGGACAACGGATAGACGGCCGAATTTACGGTCCGTCCGTGAAACAGGACATGTGTCTCTTAAAGTCATAGAAGTGCGGCTGTCTTTGGGTTCATCGTAGTCCGTCATGGCTGGCGCGATTGCATCCAGGATGAGTTTCAGCTCACTGAAGAGGAAACAGCCAAAAACCTTCACGGTCCGCATAATCACTATGGATGCAGAGATGGAATTCAGCTGTGAGGTTTGTTTATTTGGTTTTCCTTGTACAGCGTCAAAACTCCTCCGTGGATGTTGTAATGTATGAAAGATGGAACCCTATTTCTTTACAGCTTCTTTATTCATCAAATGTAATGTAAGCAGGCCCACATACAAACATCAGTATAACGAGACCGGTCTCGCCGAGGTCTTATCCAAAAGTCACAGAACATTCTAAGGCATAATATAATAACAAACCCAAGGTGATTGGACAGTGTGTGCAGGTTCTAGTTTGAACGTATTCGTGTTACATGTACTACAGTATAATGTGTAAATGTTTGGATGAATGAATACAGCAATGTGATGTGTTTTGCGAACTTGTGTTAACTTTATACAACATCTCAATTTCCTCAAATAAAACAAAAAATAAATGTACATGTAAAGTCAGAAAATTGCACTATAAAGTCAGAATATTATTTAGGCAATGTAATCCTTCTGCTCGTGCTTTCTCATTAATATAAGATCACAATTAACATTAGTTTGTGAACTGACATCCTGTACAGATGGTGAACCAAAATATTGTAACAAACAATGACCATAAACTTCCTATGACACGTCAGCTTGCAAAACATTTTCACTTACATTATTGTTTGTGTCATCACATACCGCAACACCCCCTTCTCTTGAAAACGTTTTTTCAGTCAAATCAAAATACATTTGATCCTCATCATCTGTTAGTGTCAATCTTTTATGCATTTAGAATGTTTCTTGGCCATATTTTAACAAAACCGCATTCTTACTTCACCATTTTTTTTTTATAAAACTGTTTTTATTGTTATTATACAACACATCGGCATTAATCACAGGTTGTTTACAATTAGGTTATTTGACTCAACACAATTATTCGAGTTCATCTCTCCATACAGTTGAATAACATCACTCCTGACCCTGGGCCACTTGTGCACGATTTTCACTCTATTCTTCCCCAGAGTCATCGTCAGAACTGCCTCCATCAGAGTCTGGTATCGGATCGCATATATCCCCCCGGTATGCATTCCACGCAGCCCATATTTTAGTCCATTTCTGTGGGCACTCACGGTTCATGTATACTGTTCTTTCCACTAGCATATTAAAGTCCATATCCTTGCACCAAGTCCCCAGCAAAGGCTCCTCCCTCGCTCCCCACTTCTGTGCTATATTACGTTTAGCTACTATGAGTCCTAGTGTGACCCATACCTGCCCGTGGCGTGTAAAGTCGTTTGGTTCCCAGACATTTAAAAGGCACCTGCGCGGTTCCGGCAAAAGTGACACTGCCATTGCTTGCGATATTGTTCGTAGAACTGTTCACCAGTATTCTGCTATCATTGGGCAGTCCCATATTGTTTGGAAAAAGGATCCCTCTTTCCCGCACCCTCTGAGGCAAAACGGGTGTTGTGCTCTCCCCATTTTGTGTAGCGCGGTCCTAGTGTGGTAGGTGCGGTGCAGGATCTTTAATTGTACCAAGCGTAGCCTGGCTGGTATTCCCACTTCTCTAGGTGATGCAAGGGCCTCCTGCCATTCAGTTTCATCCATGTCGCCCACATTTTCAACCCATCTTATTTTTAGGTTTCGCCTGGCGTCCACTGCGCAGCAGTGTTCGCGCAGGCGAAATCTTATGTTTAGCAGTACGGGGCTTTGTCCTGCCTCTCTGTTCCATTGGCTAGCTCTATAAATTGAGGCTAGCCATTGGAAGAGAGATCTGTCCGTAATTGTCGGAGCAGATTCGTGGGCGTTCCGGTGATTTTTTTCACCCTGTTTGCAAGTACTCCCAAATGTTGGTACCAATTGGACAATAAATGAAGAGGAAAAACGTAATTTGCCCAAGATCACACAATTTGGTCTGGTGGTTAAACTGGGAATAGAATTCACATTTCCTGGTTCCTATAGCTACTGGACAGCATTTCTTCTTGTGCGAGGAAGTGATGTAATGCATTTGCAGTATCTGGGTCTGGGCAATGCCCTGGTTAATTGCTGTGGAAAAAAGAATTAGGCGTGAGGTCCAGGGGCCTCTTCCCTGGGTAAAGTACAAGTGGGGTTAGTCAGTTAGTTTTTCACACCTTACGTAGTGTATGGACAAAATAGAAGACACGTTCCCAACCCCGACCCCCCCCCCCCCCCCCACCCCCCCGTCCTTGTTTAATAGGCACATAGAAATTTAATTAAACCTCACCAAACTCCTACTCCTTAATGCATGCCATCCCATTAAACGTTTTGAAAGCATACTGTTCCCGCAGTCCGTTTGCCAGTTCCTGCCCACCCCCTCCCGCTGTCCGTGTGCCTGTTCCCGCCCCTGCCCCCCGCTGTCCGTGTCTCCTGGATGTGCAGTGGATTGCAGTTCACAGTACTTGCCTGGCCCAGTGTACTGTAGTGATGACTGTGTATGGTGGGTGACAGCTGGCTGTGTAATTGGACTATAGGTGACAGCTGTACTGTGGATGGCGGGTAAGTGTGCTGCTTATGACGATTGATTGCGCACTGTTGGAAGCTGGTTGGGAACAGTTACTGTAGGCAACTCCTAGTCGTACATTTTACAGGTGACAGCTGGCTGTGCGGTGTACTAGGAGTGACAGCTGATTGTGCAACAGTAGTGACATCTGTCTGCACAGTGGTTGTCATCCAGCTGTGCATACTATGATATGGGTGACACATGGATGTACATAAAGTAAAGTAACAACTGCTTGCATTGTACAGTGCATAGCAGGTTCCTGTGCAAAAATAGTAACAACTGGTTGTGCTCCGCGTAGAAAAGTTAGCAAGAGCCGGCTGTAGTTTGCTGTAAGTCACACCTGGATTTGCGTGTATCATGTATGACAATTGGATTTGGTCAGTTTGCGACAGATAGCGAGCAGTTTACTGTATGTGATTGCATTCTGTTTTGTACTCTAGGTTGATGTGCGCAATGCCCCGTGGCTGTAAGCTGAGTGCTCAGTATGACACAGATGTCAGCGTGCTCAGAAAAGTATTGTGGTTGGCAGCTAGGTTTTTGTTTTCCAGCTGGTGGAGCTGATTTTGCACTGTGTATCGTGGGTGATGGGCCTGGGCATGCAGTGTGTTTTGGTATAAAGCTTCATGTGTAGGGTATGGTCGTTGAACTGCACATCATAGGCTACATAGGTGGGTGCTTGCAGTGTATTTTGGTGACATAGGTCTGCTCAGTATAGGTGACATAGCAGAGCGCTTACAATATGTGAATGAGCTAGGTTGAATATATTTGTACAAAATAAGCATGCATTCTTTACAGTGTGCAGCTGCCTGCAAATGTGTACTCATTACAGAGCGTTGGTGCACAGTCCTCAACTTGTTTTCTGTACTGTGTGTGTGGCTAGCTTTTTTTGTAGGTGGCTCTATGTGTGGGTGGCTCGCTGTGTGTGTGTGGGTACAAATGCAATAAGTCTCGCATTTGCGAGAGATTAAGCTATTGGCATTGTAAGTGAAAATGCCATTTATTTATCTGTTTTCAAAACCAACAGATGAATAAAAAATTTGTCATTTACAATGCCAATAGCTCTAACTTTTACAAAGGCGAAACCGTTGCATTGTAAATGCTTGTTAACTGGGTCATTGGATCTGGTAGATTATTGATTACTTTACGATACGTAAGAGATGTGGCCTTCTTGGGCATGTGATCCTTAAGTAAGCGATCTTCTAAAGAGGACGCCCCAGCACCTCAGTGTCTGGTGGCAGCACCGCCATCAACGCGTGGCGTATTTGAGCATAACGGAAAGTCTTTGTCGGGCCCAGATCATATTGCTGCCGGAGCTGGTCAAATGGCAGCACCCTCCCCTTGTCCCAAAGGTCTCCTTCTGTTGAGATACCAATATTGCCCCACTGGTCAAATCCTCTGCTTTTTCTCAATTGTCCTAGCCTTTTAGTGTCCCATAGAGGTGTCAGTTTTGTAATTGTCCCTTTCCACCCCATCCAAATCTGTGCTGTGTGCCAAAGCGTAACCGTGTGTTTCGTGGGACCTAGTAGGGTTGCGACCTGCCCTTTGTTATATAATATTGCAAGCATATTTCCTGTGCCTAATTGGGCCCTGTCCGCCCTCTGCTTGTGATGTATGTTATCCATTGATTTATTATTTTGAGGTGTGCTGCCCAGTAGTACATCTGGATGTTTGGGAGCACTATTCCCCCATCGTACCAGCCCCGGTGTAACTTTGCTTGCGCAATTCGTGCTGGTCTGTTACCCCATAGTAGCTCGAACACCTGTGCTGCCACCTGTTTTAAATATGTTGGTGCTATCGGATACGGTGTGTTTTCATGGATGTATAAAAATCTAGGCAGTGCCATAATTTTGAACAATGCTGCCTTTCCTAACAGTGTCAAGGGAAGGGTTTCCAAGTGCTTCACATCTCGCTTCAGACATTCCAGTGGGGACGCTAAGTTTTTGGCGAAGAAATCAGCTGCGTCTGCTGTAACATGTATGCCTAAATATTTAAATGAGTCTTGTGTGACCACCAGGGGGCAGTTATCCGGGAGTCGTGGAGCGGGGCCCTGTAGGACGTATAAGACAGACTTCGACCAGTTAATGTTGTATCCAGATATCTTCCCAAACTCATCACATGCCTCTAGCAGTACTGATAAGGAGTTCTCTGTGTCAGTAAGATATACCAGGGCATCATCTACGTATAGAGAGAGGCGATCCTCCCATCCCTCCGTCCATTGTATGCCCTTCAGCAACGGTGTACCTCTGATCCATATAGCTAGGGGCTCTAGTACTAATGCAAAGAGGAGCGGTGACAAGGGGCAACCTTGACGTGTTCCCCTCGACAACGGCACGGCCTCTGATATGTGCCCGTTAGCTGTTACGCATGCCATTGGTTTTGTGTATAGAAGGCTGATCCATGCGCAGAACCTAGGGCCAAGCCCCAGGTGTGCGAGGACCGCGAAAAGGTAGTTCCACTCCACCATATCCAATGCCATCCTCTCATTCAGTGACACGAGAACCGCTGGGTCTGACAGTGACGGTGCTTTAGCCAGCACCCCATGAAGGCGCATAAGGTTAAGTGCGGTGTTTCTATTGGGCATGAAGCCGGACTGGTCTGGGTGGTTTAATTGTGGGAGATGAGTCATGAGTCTATTTGCCAACAGTTTAGCCAGAATTTTAGCCTCTGCATTTAGGAGTGAAATTGGTCGATAGGAGGTACGATCGGACGGAGGTTTTCCCGGTTTTGGGATAGCTACTATCGTGGCGGTGCGTTGGTCGAGGAGTTCGCCCTTTTCCGGAATGTCGGTGTACATTTTAAGCAGATGTGGGCTGATAGTTTGCGCTAGCTGTTTAAGATCCCATTAAGACCCAGTGCCTTTCCCGACTGCAGTGAGCCTATTGCCACCTGTATCTCATCTTCTGTAGGATCAGCCTCTAGTTCCAGTGTAGCCTCTTGGGATAGTTTAGGCATCTCTATATTGGTTAGAAATGCTGCCGCCTCTGCTTCTGATGCCCCTGATGTGGACGTGTACACCCCCCCGGAAGTATTTAGCTAACTCTTTTACTATATCCCGGGGGTCTGTCGTTAATCGCCCCTCCTCCGTCTGTATTTGCAGTATGCCTCTACTGCCTCTCTCTCGCCTATCTAGCCATGTCAGGAGTTTCCCGGCCTTATCCCCTACGTCATATATTCGGTGTTTGGTCGCTGTGTGGGCAGACACCGCACCATCCTTTGTTTTTAAGTACTACAGCGCTGTTTGCAGCTTTCACGATTTGTACACGTGCAGAGTACACTGACTCACCCTTTTGTACCTTGGCAGTTTATTTTTTAACAATCGACTTTTATTATTTTTTCGTCTTATCTATTTTGACAGAATTGTTAGAAGTCTTTGTTCCTTTTTTGCCTCTCCGCAGTTCTTTGTTTCACATGTAAATCTTAGTCATACATTTCTGCAAATTAAATTATAGAATTGTATCTTTTTCCAAATTTGTGTGTAAGAATATTGTTCACCTTTCTACAACATAATAATTAACAAGCATTGGAAATGCAATAGGTCTTGCATTTGCTTAAGTTGAAGCTATTGGCACTGTAAATGACAATGTCTTCTATCCATGTGTTATGGAGTGTATGTGGTGTGTAGTGGAATTATGTGGGTTGAATTGGAATTGTTTGATGAAATTATTGATCGTTCGATACCCTTGGCAATGTCATTGGCTTCATGCACTGTTGGATTTCTACAAGCCAATAACCTTCCTTGAACTTTTTTGAAATAAGAATAAAAAACAAATTGATCTCTTATGTAAACGCCAATCATGTCTTTGAATTTGCATGAGGCGGCAAGAACCCTTAAAGCAGCTATGTACTCTTCCATGCCTTTCTGTTCAGTTTGTTTGCCATGAAAAAACTGTCCTCCAATCATAACATTGGGTTTTTACGTAAATTGTTTTTGCATATGCTTGACTGTTTCCTCATACTCATTAAGGGGAATGATTTGCCCAGGTAGAGCTTCAAGCCTTCAGTCTATTGTGACACATATAGGGTTGACGATGAACGCTGGACTGATCCACGCTGCACGGTGTTAGCTTGCGCTACAACCATGCCGATTATTAAGTTATTGTGCCGGTAAAGTATGAGCGAGCCCATATACACTACAGCAAGCAGTATTTAAAATGATAACTCCGTAACTACCTGCTTCGTCAGAAGTCATAAAACTGCAGTTTCTCCTTTAGCACTGCAGGATATATAATTTTATGACTTTTTTTTTTTACGATTCTTCACAGCTGTTCCCATTTGTTGTGTAATTGTAGTGGAGCCACCTCTAATTCGTTTTTAGGTCTCAGCCTAGCGTACACTGTGCAGCAGTGTCGCGCAGCCAAGATTGAATCTTTTCCTAGAGTGGAGCTTGAACACGCCCCTCTTCTCCATTGGCTGGCTTCCTAAACGGAAGCCAGCCATTGGAGGAGAGTGGCGTCACTCCGTTCAAGCCGTGTCTTTTTGGGATAGAGGGGTTTGTTTTGGCTGTTCTTTCTCTCCCTGACGTCATCGGCAGAGAGCACGCCCCTCATCACGCTGCCTGCACGCTCAAGTCAGCTCACTGATTGGTGTTCCTTATTAAAAAAATCAGAGGGCCGACTGGCGCGTGCAGGCAGCATGAGCAGACTCTGCCTCGCTTTTCTTGTTACGGAAAGAGGGCCTTGTGAACGGCGTGTTGATCGCTAGCATGTCTTCCTGTGACCAGTGCAGCTCCCTTGTCTCCATATGTCCTGTTTATTAACTTTCCTAGCTTGGGCGTGGCTTGTGACTCCTCTGAACTATGCCCTCTACGTATTCTCTGATTCCCGAGTGAATTGGATTCCATCTTCTGGAGTGTTTTTGGACAATGTGAGTCAGGCGTGTCCCCCATTGGGGGAAGAGACGTGTATGTTATCGATCACATATACAATATATGACATGTAGTCCCCCGCTTGGTTCTGGCCTTTTCCCCTTTTAAATCTCCCCTTCGTGCTGTCCGCATTTAATCTCATAATCTCCAGATCATTTCGGACCCCGCAGGACCTTTAAAAAGCGCCCGTTTTCTCTTGCGAGTTGTTGAGAAGCCGAATAGTTATTGTCGGGCCGCTGGCTCCGTTGTGCCTACCCAGGAAGATGCAGGTAAATAAAGCTGAATTGGGCTTCTGGCTGTGAGCGCTCCCGTATCGAATAAAGGATTGTGCGCAAATCTTTTTTCCTCCCCTCCCCCTCCCCCCTCCTCCTCTTTTTTTTTTTTTTTCCCCCTCTTTTCTCTCCCCTCGCCACCCCGTTCCCAACCCTTTCGTCAATTCCTTCCTTTCCTATTGCCTTCCCCCCCCTCCCCTACCCGCATCGCCTCTAAAAATCAGCCAGAGGGGGTGGCCTGAGTGACCGTTCGTTTTATGCTTTAGAATGGGCGTGGCGGCCCGGCGCAATTAACAAACTGCTGACGTGCAGCTATATGCATTCACTTGCGCCTTTTGACCTTTCCTGTATATGTATGCCAAATAACTTTAAACTATCACTTTAGTGAGCCCTGGGTCGTTTGTGAAATCGGAGTTGTTTACTCGCGGTAACCCCCGGTAAAAGGGCAAATACCCGCCCTTTGCCTGACCTAAGACATGCCCAGTGTGTCTGTCCTATAACCGGCATGGTGCTGACATCCGTGCCTTATTCCCGGCCGTATATTTCTTATTTACCCTTTACTTATAAATAGTTATTAAAAATAGGGGCTCGTTTTGTATTATATTCCAGAATTGATTTCCCTCTCCTGGGATAGGGCTGAAAGCATACTCGTCTTCCGGACTCACAAGTTTACCATATCCTCCTCGAGATCGCCTATCTTTCCAGTGCCCCGCTACCGGCCTCTCATCTAGGTATGTGCCTGTTCTCATTTACAATAGCCTGGCTGTGCTAAAAGATCATACGAGGAAATTAGGATACCTATGTGTGTGCCTGATGTGTTTATCCTTTCTCAGATCTGTACCCAGAAAGGTGTTGAGGCCTGTTTCCTAACCTTGTATTTAACCCATCTGAAAGAACGTCCAGATAGAGAAAACCTCTAGAAAAAAATACTTGAATAACACTGCCTACTACGATCTGGTGGATCATTAGGGAAGTCCTCATAGGCTTGTAATGTCGGAAAAGAAGGAAAAAAATCTCTCTAGAGATGTGCATTTTTAGGTCTCGTAGTACCAACGCGCATGCGTTGTTCTTCGAGAGTATTGTAGGCGAAACAAACTCTTGAAACCAGCAAGGATTGTCCCCAATGCATGTGAGGTAATCAACAGTGACGCTACGCCAGCGTGCGCTTGGCCTCACTTCTCATTCACACCCCATATGATGTTCCCTCCCACTCGCTCGCACATCAAAGGCTGCTGCTCCCCCGCCAATGTGCTCCCGCCCGCCCCCCCCACAGCAATGCCAAGAGCTTGTTTTACTTAGCATGAAAATGTCCTCACTGTATAAAACGCACACAATTTCCGCTGGTAAGCCACGGAAAAGCTGGAACGTTTTCAACCTTCACATAGGGCAACAATTGCGAATTTCGCAACACAGCAAGGGCAAAAAATAAATTACAGATATCTACTTTTTTTTTTGTCAAAAGTATTTTTGTTGACAGTTTAATAAAAAAAACAGTAGAAATAGGCATGCGACAATCCCACACAGGGGGGGGTAGCCAGGGCAGTCGCCGGAAGACAACATGGAAGACTGGGGAAGGGTCCCTGTGATCAAGCCTCGTCATCTTTAAAAAGAATCTAAAAAACACTTTTGTTCTGGTCCATTCTTTTAGAGGCTCTTTCTGTTCAGCCAGTGGTGGGGGCTCAGGGTAGCAGTGCCGGGAAACTCTGAGTAGCTGTGCGCTTTAGAAATGCAGTGTAACATAACATAACATAACATAACATAGCGTAGTGTTGTGTAGGAAGGTAGATACCTAACTATGGTTACCCCCAACTTTTTTTGCCTGGTGTTTTGCTGGTTTTCCGACTTAGTTGGCCTGGGACCCTCCCAATCAGGACCCCAGGCCTACTTCTCACTCCCTAAAATGGATTCCATGTACCTTAGGTACATTTTCAATTGGTACTGGGCCGCCTTATCAGACCCTGTAACTCAGGGCATAGGTGTACCCAGGGCCTACCAGGGGCTGAAGCATGTATTATGCCACCCCTGGATGGCCATCTAAATCTGACACAACTGGCTGCACGACAGCTGGGGCAAGGTGGTGTAATCACCCTTTGCTTTAGATATAGTATACCTATATCTAACCCTAAAAATGGACACACAGATTCCTATCAGTCACTCCTATGGCAGGCCTTGACAATCCTGAAGGCAGAGTGCTTGGAATCGTGTGAAATGAGGCTCTGGCATGAGCTGAGCCCGTTTGCAGCTTGCGGAACCAAGTCCTAATAGCTGTTCCATGATAACGCATACCATATACTCTTAAGTGCATTATAATCCTCGCGGTTAAATGCTATCTTTGGTATTGCTTTATCAAAACATGTCGAGTAAGGTGTCATACGAATTGGAATACTAACCCCTCACCAATTCTGGTGACGGGGTTAGCATTCCACCCTTCCAGAGGGACACGACATGTATGTAACTGTGAACCCCGGTTAAAGTTAAGCGAAGCCTCCGCTCCACAAAATGGATGCTGCCACCACAGACACGAGTCTGACCTCCTGCTGCTGGGAGTCCTTCCAGCGAGGAGAGCTTGGACAAAGGGTTTCCTGTCCGGGGCGGTGCTAGCACCATCCCAGACAGGGTTTTGTGTATCCTGGGTAGGCAGGGCTTTACAGGAAGGTGACTGCTGAGTGGCACCCTGGTGCTCACTACGCATCTGCCGGCTAGAACCAGTTCCAGAGGCACACCAGCCCCTGGCCTGGGGAAAGTCTGGCATGGGAGAGGGGTGTAACCACCCCCCTTCCTGGTCCCACCCCTAGGGCAGGACCTAGTCGCGTACCCACCCCTTTCTTTAGGATAAAGGCAGGAGCGGGGACCCTTCCAAATTAGATCATCTTTGAATCAAGAAACGACTTTCTACGAAAGGACTTCAAGACTCTTCTCAAGATTTCTCCCTTGTGACTAAGGAGTAGTCACCCTGCATCCGCAGGCACCATCTAAGAACTCTGCGGTTTGCTGCACGTCCTTCCTCAGGAATCCGACCGACCAGCACGACGAGACCCGGCTTCCCTGGCACCTCTGACCTCTACAGCTAAGCTGAGAACCGTAGGTGCGACGAGACCTCGAGGGACCGGCCATCATCAAAACTGCACAGCCCTTATCCAGCACGACCGCCGAGGGATCCTCTGGTGAGTGCTTTGGGGTCCGAGAAGCCCCGACCCTGAGCAGCTCCAGCACCGAAGACCAGCCTCCCAGCATCTCCACGATCTGCGTGGGGCCCTTCTGCTTTTTGCTGCTCACCTCGTTGTTTGGCTACTAGCCCGCTGGCTTGTGGCCTTCTTAACGACGCCCGACGACATCACTGCTGCTGGTCTGGTTGCTCCAGACTGGCCCTTGCTCCCTTCCAAAAGAGGAGCACCCCGGACCCTCCTGGTCCACTCCAGACGCCATTTTGAGTCCACCGCGTGGGCTTGAATTTGCCAAGACTTGTTGCCCCAATCCTGGGTCCAGCGACGTCGACAGCATCATCCATCGTGGGACAGCTCGCTCCTCCATCCTGGTCGCCGACAACGCCTCCTGGTCCGTGACATCTGAAGAGCACAGCGTCGCCCACTCACCTAGTCGAGGTGACTACCATCCGGTGCCCTCCTGGTGCCACCTGACTACTGGCTAGTAGTCACGAACTTGGTCCCCTCAGCTTTCAGGTGTCATCCATCTTCGATCCAGGCTTGGATCAACTCGAACTATCTTCACTGGTCGCCTGCCAGCAACTTCTTTCTTCAGGCTCCTGGTTCGTCTACGAGGATTCCCGACGTCTTTTGAGACATATGCAGCTGCAGCCCCTGGGCTAGGTAACTTCGGCATTTCGGTGCCCCAGCATAGCCTCACTATCCAAGGGTCAGGATCCACTGTCGTTTTCGATCTACCTTATCGGGTTCGCCCGAGAACACTAACTATGTGAAATCTAGCTACCATAGCCTTTGTCCCGCATCCCGCGTGAGAGTGCACACTCTGCACCCGAGTCCCCTAGGCCTCCTACTAGTAATCTGAAGGTTCAGTAACGTAGTCCTAGCGATTCCAAAGCCTATTAGTACAGTACTTACCTGCTAGTAATTTCGCATTTCACTTCCATAGTATATGGTTTGTCGTGCCCCTCGGGCATTTGTGTAAATTGTGCAACTTATAGTATTTTCATAAGAGTTTTGTTGTGTGCTTAGTACCCTGTCCTCATAAAGAGTACAGGGCTGTTGTGATCTAAATAAATACACTGTTTATTTTCATAACACTTGTGTGGTGTCCTTTCACTTGGTGTTCAATGGGTATATGTGATGGTATAACAGCTGGCTTAACACGCCCTCTAGAGTTTAGCCCGAAGACTGCTCGTATCCACGCTACTAGGATAGCTGGTCTATAAGGTTGACTTACAACCAATCACCATAAGGGTTGTTTGGACTGATACAAAGTGCTCACTAGAATAGTGAACATTATATATCAGGCCAACTTCTCACATTGGTGAGCAGCGATTGGGATTTGAGCTTGCTGTTGTTTTACCACACGTATCCTAAGAATATCTTGTGAAAGATCACATAAGTACTTCAGGTACATATAACTTAGCTTAGAATACTCTGAGTTCTACTGAACCAGCTGTTGTAGCTCCTCAAGGCTTAGCACACCTTGGCTGCAACTTTTAGCAAGGGATCAGTAGGCAAACAAATAGTGTAGGTAGGTGCATCACTTACACCACACTAGAATCAGCATGTCAGACAAAGGAGGAAACTCTGAGTCTCCCCTTGTGTCAGTGGACCCTCCACAGGTCACTTCCAGATATGCTGCTCTTAGCTTTCAGGAGATGAGACAAGTGTGTACCTCCAGGAAACTAAAACAGGGATCTAACCCCACAATCCCATTTCTGATTGGTCTCTTGGAGACTTATGATGCTAGGAGGGCTGGTAACACAGACCCTTCTCATCCAGATGGGAACATGCCTCCCCTAGAGGGAACCTCAGGTGACCCTGACCTTATCCATCTCTCTGCAGAAGGTGAAGAGGAGGATGAAGATCTAGAGCCATCTGAGGACGAGGCAGACAAAGGTCCAGAAGTAGTTAGCCAGCTAACTAGGGACAACTTAAGCAGGCATGAGAATGGTACTAGGAGACCCCTGGGGCCCCTCTCAGGCCAGCTTAACATTGGGAATGGACGAGTTAGGTCTCTATCAAGAGGCTCTAACAGATCCATTCGAACCAATGGCTCTCAGGCCTCTTCTCACAGAGGGATGACATCCCCTCAGAGGAGAGTGTATGAGGCCAAAGTGAGAGAGGTCAATCTGAGGATTGAAAGGGAAGAACTTGCCCTGGCCAAAGAGAGACTTGCCTTTGCTAGAGAGCAAGAATTAAGTGGGACAAATCCCACTGGTGGCAGCATTCCCCCAAGGGAAAACAGGAGTTTAGATACTAGACACCTGAGTAAGATAGTGCCCCCCTTTAAGCAAGGGGATGATATCCACAAATGGATAACTGCTCTGGAGAGGGCTTGCACTGTACAGTGTGTCCCCCAGAGTCAGTGGGCAGCTATCGTGTGGCTCTCCTTTGAAGGAAAAGGTAGAGATAAGCTCCTCACTACTAGAGTTGAGGATGCTAACAATTACCAAGTCCTGAAGAATACACTGGTTGATGGGTTTGGTTTAACCACTGAACAGTACAGGTTGATGTTCAGAGATACCCAGAAAGGATGTACCATGTTACAACGCATACCATTACAACTACCTACTATTACAACGCGACCATTACAACGCATACCATTACAACGCATAGCGCTTTGAGGTGCTGGATAGTGGTAAGTATAATTTACTATTCTAACTCCAGTCCCCGTGGACACTAGGGAAGGTGTTGGATAGTAAATTATACTTATTCCCTATCCTAGAGCGCCCCCCAGCGCAATGCGTTGTAATGGTATGCGTTGTAAAAGTTGCGTTGTAATAGTAGGTAGTTGTAAAAGTTGCGTTGTAACAGGTGTATACCCCCAGAAAACTCAGTCTCAGGATTGGACTGACTTTGTTGATTTTGCCACTAAGGCTTTTGAAGGCTGGCTACTGGGAAGTAAGGTTACTGATTTTAAAGGATTGTATAATCTAATTATGAGAGAGCAAATCTTAAGTAATTGTCAGAACCAGTTATTACACCAACACCTGGTAGACTCTGATCTGACCTCTCCACAAGAATTGGGTAAGAGGGCAGACAAATGGGTCAGAACCAGGGTCAGGCCTAAGAACCAGGGTGGTGACCAAAAGAAGTAATCAACCAAGCCTCAAGAGAAGGGTGGGAATAAATCTTCTGATCAAACCACAGGGCCCCAAAATTCCTCTGAAAAGGGTGGGTCCCAAACTTCTCCCAAAACCCAAAAGAAACCTTATTGTCATACCTGCAAACAGGTAGGCCATTACAAAACTGACAGCAGTTGTCCCAAGGCCAACAACAATAAGGAGAACATACCCCCAGGTAATACTCCCAGACCTCCTGTTACCACTAGTGGTAATCTCTCAGGTGGTGGGAGTGCCCCCAAGAATGTGGTGGGCATTACTTTGGGTAACCAGGTGGACTATGGCCTAGCCAGGTCCCCTAACAACACTCTTGTCTGTGAGACTGGCATGGGGTTTGCCAACTTCACTACTGGTTCCCACATTTTGGGAAAGTATAGACAAGAGCCCTTTATCAATGGTCAGAAAGTTGAGGCTTACAGAGACACAGGGGCCAGCATCACCATGGTGATTGACCATCTGGTCCCCTCTGCTCAACTGACCCCTGGTTTCCTTTATCAGGTGACAGACGTTCATGGAGTGAAAAGAAGGCATCCCATGGCAGTAGTCGAGCTCAGTTGGGGTAATGTCACAGGGCCCATGAGAGTGGCAGTGACAGATAACCTACCTGTAGATTGCTTACTGGGGAATGACCTGGAACTCTCAGCATGGGCTGAGGTGGAGCAAGAAACTCACTCCAGGATGATAGGCCTACCCAGAAAGGTTAGTGGGGCAGTAATAGCTACAGCCCCAGTCCAAGCACCATTCCTCCCTGAAAAGGTTGGAAGAGCAGTGGTAGCCACTGCCCAGGCTCAGACAGACTTTCCTGAACAGGATAGGAGGGCTGTGACAGTCACAGCCCAAACACAGACTGAGTGCCCTCCTGAAAAGGTTGGTACAGTTGAAATGGTCTCAGCCTCTACTCAGACAGATAGTGGGGTTGTGAAGCCTGAAACAATGGATCACTCCACCCAAACTGAGAGCATTGAGGAGGAAGAAAAGTCTTCCCCCTCCCAGACACTAGGTGAGAGCCAGCCTCCTCAGGGAACTGACTCTACCCCTGGTGAAGGAACTGCCCCAGAGGTAGTCAGGCCTAGCCTGGCAGAGCCCCTGATGGCAGTGGACCCCTCCCAGGTGGGACCCAGTCTGGAGCAGGTAGCCTGCACCTCTCAACCCTGCCTCCATCAGTCCAGGGCTGTAAAGGTCAGGAAGGCCAGTGGTGGACCCCAAAGGGCCCCCTGTGCAAAAATCCCCAATCAGCAGATTAGGATCACTGAAGCTAGTAGTCCTAGCCAAGTGAAAATAAAACACACTCCTGAGGGATCCCCCTTAAACTTAGTTAGGGAACTCCCACAGCTGGACACTGCTGGGCACAGCCAAACCTGGGGCCTAAAAACCCCAAACCTGACCTGTCCCTCCAGTAAGCCAAACAGAAGGACTCAGCCTCCAGCTTTAGGTAGCCAGATGTTGACCCTGAGAGCTCATAGCAACTCAGTACTGGAAAGAAAGGCACATATGGTGGATAGTGATTGGAGGAAGTTGAGCCCAACAGTAGTGGAGTCTCACTTCAGTACTCCATTCCCATACCAGCCTTTTACTTTGCCAAAGCACACCACAGGTAGTGATTCCCTATGGTGGAGACCCTCAGGTACCCTTAGGGTGAGGGGTTGCTTAGTGGACCATGATACAGGGGGTAACCATGCCAGTGCATGTACCACCTCATATGGCCACTCAGGCAATATAGGCTTACCTGGTCAAGGATAGCCTTATCTCCTTTCGTTTGGGGGGGGGGGGGTTGTGTAGGAAGGTAGATACCTAACTATGGTTACCCCCAACTTTTTTTGCCTGGTGTTTTGCTGGTTTTCCGACTTAGTTGGCCTGGGACCCTGCCAATCAGGACCCCAGGCCTACTTCTCACTCCCTAAAATGGATTCCATGTACCTTAGGTACATTTCCAATTGGTACTGGGCTGCCTTATCAGACCCTGTAACTCAGGGCATAGGTGTACCCAGGGCCTACCAGGGGCTGAAGCATGTATTATGCCACCCCTGGATGGCCATCTAAATCTGACACAACTGGCTGCACGACAGCTGGGGCACGGTGGTGTAATCACCCTTTGCTTTAGATATAGTATACCTATATCTAACCCTAAAAATGGACACACAGATTCCTATCAGTCACTCCTATGGCAGGCCTTGACAATCCTGAAGGCAGAGTGCTTGGAATCGTGTGAAATGAGGCTCTGGCATGAGCTGAGCCCGTTTGCAGCTTGTGGAACCAAGTCCTAATAGCTGTTCCATGATAACGCATACCATATACTCTTAAGTGCATTATAATCCTCGAGGTTAAATGCTATCTTTGGTATTGCTTTATCAAAACATGTCGAGTAAGGTGTCATACGAATTGGAATACTAACCCCTCGCCAATTCTGGCGACGGGGTTAGCATTTCACCCTTCTAGAGGGACACGACATGTATGTAACTGTGAACCCCGGTTAAAGTTAAGCGAAGCCTCAGCTCCACAAAATGGATGCTGCCACCACAGACACGAGTCTGACCTCCTGCTGCTGGGAGTCCTTCCAGCGAGGAGAGCTTGGACAAAGGGTTTCCTGTCCGGGGCGGTGCTAGCACCATCCCAGACAGGGTTTTGTGTATCCTGGGTAGGCAGGGCTTTACAGGAAGGTGACTGCTGAGTGGCACCCCGGTGCTCACTACGCATCTGCCGGCTAGAACCAGTTCCAGGGGCACACCAGCCCCTGGCCTGGGGAAAGTCCGGCATGGGAGAGGGGTGTAACCACCCCCTTCCTGGTCCCACCCCTAGGGCAGGACCTAGTCGCGTACCCACCCCTTTCTTTAGGATAAAGGCAGGAGCGGGGACCCTTCCAAATTAGATCATCTTTGAATCAAGAAACGACTTTCTACGAAAGGACTTCAAGACTCTTCTCAAGATTTCTCTCTTGTGACTAAGGAGTAGTCACCCTGCATCCGCAGGCACCATCTAAGAACTCTGCGGTTTGCTACACGTCCTTCCTCAGGAATCCGACCGACCAGCACGACGAGACACGGCTTCCCTGGCACCTCTGACCTCTACCTACCTCTACAGCTAAGCTGAGAACCGTAGGTGCGACGAGACCTCGAGGGACCGGCCATCATCAAAACTGCACAGCCCTTATCCAGCACGACCGCCGAGGGATCCTCTGGTGAGTGCTTTGGGGTCCGAGAAGCCCCGACCCTGAGCAACTCCAGCACCGAAGACCAGCCTCCCAGCATCTCCACGATCTGCGTGGGGCCCTTCTGCTTTTTGCTGCTCACCGCGTTGTTTGGCTACTAGCCCGCTGGCTTGTGGCCTTTTTAACGACGCCCGACGACATCACTGCTGCTGGTCTGGTTGCTCCAGACTGGCCCTTGCTCCCTTCCAAAAGAGGAGCACCCCGGACCCTCCTGGTCCACTCCAGACGCCATTTTTAGTCCACCGCGTGGGCTTGAATTTGCCAAGACTTGTTGCCCCAATCCTGGGTCCAGCGACGTCGACAGCATCATCCATCGTGGGACAGCTCGCTCCTCCATCCTGGTCGCCGACAACGCCTCCTGGTCCGTGAGATCTGCAGAGCACAGTGTCGCCCACTCACCTAGTCGAGGTGACTACCATCCGGTGGCCTCCTGGTGCCACCTGACTACTGGCTAGTAGTCACGAACTTGGTCCCCTCAGCTTTCAGGTGTCATCCATCTTCGATCCAGGCTTGGATCAACTTGAACTATCTTCACTGGTCGCCTGCCAGCAACTTCTTTCTTCAGGCTCCTGGTTCGTCTACGAGGATTCCCGACGTCTTTTGAGACATATGCAGCTACAGCCCCTGGGCTAGGTAACTTCGGCATTTCGGTGCCCCAGCATAGCCTCACTATCCAAGGGTCAGGATCCACTGTCGTTTTCGATCTACCTTATCGGGTTCGCCCGAGAACACTAACTTTGTGAAATCTAGCTACCATAGCCTTTGTCCCGCATCCCGCGTGAGAGTGCACACTCTGCACCCGAGTCCCCTAGACCTCCTACTAGTAATCTGAAGGTTCCGTAACGTAGTCCTAGCGATTCCAAAGCCTATTAGTACAGTACTTACCTGCTAGTAATTTCGCATTTCACTTCCATAGTATATGGTTTGTCGTGCCCCTCTGGCATTTGTGTAAATTGTGCAACTTATAGTATTTTCATAAGAGTTTTGTTGTGTGCTTAGCACCCTGTCCTCATAAAGAGTACAGGGCTGTTGTGATCTAAATAAATACACTGTTTATTTTCATAACACTTGTGTGGTGTCCTTTCACTTGGTGTTCAAGGGGTATATGTGATGGTATAACAGCTGGCTTAACACGCCCTCTAGAGTTTAGTCCGAAGACTGCTCGTATCCACGCTACTAGGATAGCTGGTCTATAAGGTTGACTTACAACCAATCACCATAAGGGTTGTTTGGACTGATACAAAGTGCTCACTAGAATAGTGAACATTATATATCAGGCCAACTTCTCACAGTAGTGTCCTAGGAAGTGCCGCTCAACCAACATGTAAACCACCATTCGGTATGCAATGGAGGAAGAGGCCAGCTAAGAGTCTCGGTTGTACAGAGTCATAACAATGCGTTCAAATGGCTAATCCTCCCGGAAAATTGATCACAAACAGCTTGCAGTACTGCTAATAGACCCTTCTGCTGGCACGTGGCTTGGCATGCATTTCTATAATTGAGCATTAAGAGAGATGTCCTAACAAACTAAGAAGAACGAACAAAACACCCCCCACCCACCTCCCTAGTGGTGGTAGCAATAAGCACAGGATAGGGGACCTGATGTGTAGCGGCAGGGATTCAGAGTTGAAACAAGTGGAGAGCTTGAACGCTAGGTGGACAGACCGCGGATGGCAGGCCCCTGGAGAGGAATGCGACCAGCGGGCCCCAGCGAAATTCAAAATTCTTAAAATCATCTAGAAAGATATCCGCCATCCTTTCCATTCTAGATATCTACTTTTAAATCTGTGTGTGGTAAGACTCTTGTAGTAAGGTTGTCCTTGACAAGCCCGTCACTGTCGGTCTCCTAGACTATCTTTGAACAGAGCCCTCCTTTGCCAACATATGGTAACACTGCCACCAAGTGGGCAACAGCAGAACCGGTGCCAAAGACATGTGCACAGTCAAACCAACGGCCCTGTTATGGAAATCCAGGTTAGATCTGACCCCATACCCATCGTGGAGAATGAGATAGTGTACTGCACAACTGTCAGCAGAGATTCCTTCTGAGCTACCCTTATGTTGCATCTATAATCAGAAAAAAGGTTTCGAATATTTTATTTTGAGCTTACAGTAGTAGAATCCAGGGTACTAAAATATTCTTGTACTCCCATGTCAATAAAACATTGTTACACATAATGTAACCAAGGAATTTTAACCATAGATGGGACTTAGAAAAAAAATCAACTTCATCAAGGGCAACACAGTCCTTCAAAATAAACCTAGAGAAAGCTGCTTCCAGTGATCACCAAACCTTGAGCCAGAGTAGTAAATCGGAAATGTTTGTTATCCTCCAAATAGTTCATTCCTAGTTCATTATAGGTTGCAGTACTTTTAGGGACTGAGAGGAGTCTACATAGAAAATTATTTTCTATCATCTGAATTTTTTTTAGGTGTTATATAACTACCCACTGGGATGCTTTTACTTTTATATAATTGTAGTATTTCCTTTATTGATTTTTGACATAATTTGGAGGAAAATCTAAGGATTGCCACGTTTGCCCTTGCGAGTGACTGTGATCTCTGGTTCAACAAATGTCCCCATCTCATGTCAGCGTAAAAAGTATTGCATAGATAATTTAAAGTTCTAACCATGGCAAGTGTATTCCCACCTATAGAATATACCCTATTTTTTGGACAGCTAATCATTGTAAAAGTCTTGGACTAATTAACATTTAGGACAAGATGTTCCATAAAAGAAGTAAAAGCATCCAAAATAACCTGTAAACCGTTTGCGGTTCTCGCAAGGAGAACCGCATCGTCTGCATGTAAAAGGATAGGTACTGGGGGCGTCCCGACCTGTGGCAGGTCTTTCCTCCTTCTCATTAGGTGATATTTCTAGACCAATGGGTCTCAAACTTTTTTTCAGCACGGGGCTGACGGCAGTTATTATTTACACAGCTCTGATGATGTACCTCAGCACGGGGCTGCCGGCAGTTATTATTCACACAGCTCTGATGATGCACCTCAGGCACGGGGCTGCCGGCAGTTAATATTCACACAGCTCTGATGATGCAACTCGAGCACGGTGTTGGCGCAGTTATTCACACAGCTCTGATGATACACCTCAGGCACGTGCTCACAGCTGTTATTATTCACACAGCTCTGATGATGCACCTCAGGCACGAGGCTCACAGCAGTTATTATTCACACAGCTCTGATGGTGCACCTCAGGCACGGGCTGACACAGTTATTATTCACACAGCTCTGATGATGCACCTCAGGCACAAGGCTGCAGTAGGGTGACCAACTGGTTTTTTGTGGTTTTATTTTCTTCTATTGGTGTCTGACTCAAGTTAGCAAAGCACTATAACATAATATGAGGGGGGAAAATCAATTCTTTTAACACTTATGCATTTTGGGCTGCCTTTAAATTAGTTCAAATCTTATTTCTACATCTTGAAAGTAAGCTCAAATTTCTTAGGTCGAGTAATTTTAATTCACAAGCAAACAAACATACAGCCCCACATCAAAGCACAGTCAGTCAGTCAGTCTCTCTCTCTCTCTCACACACACACACTCTCTCACGGTGGAAGAGGTGTGGCGCAGTGGCCAGGGCGACTGACGGTGGAATGCGGGGCTCACGGTTCGATCCCCGGCACAGGCGGCAGGTCAGCCCAGCACCATGCGACTCTGGGCAATAGCTTACTTAATCTTCCTGAGGGCCCCCAGCGCCGGGACACCACTTAGGAGGTAGCTGTGCGCTTTACAAATACTGGTATTTCATTTCATTACACACACACACACACGCACACACTCACTCACTCACTCACTCACTCATCCTCTCTCTCTCACACACTCACACATCCTCTCTCTCTCACACACTCACTCATCCTCTCTCTCTCACACACTCACACATCCTCTCTCTCTCACACACACTCTCTCTCTCTCACACACACACACTCTCTCTCTCTCTCTCACACACACTCTCTCTCTCTCTCACACACACACACACTCTCTCTCTCTCTCTCACACACACACACTCTCTCTCTCACACACACACTCTCACACACACACTCTCTCACACACACAGTACAGCCTTCTACCGCCACCAATCTACCACTCTCTCCTTCAACACTCTACCACTCTATGCGCCACCACTCTATGCGCCACCACCACCCTATCTACTTCTCTAGCGGCCACACTCGAGCACCACAACTCTTCCCGCCCACCACTCTACCCTCCAACTCCACCCTCAAAATCACCATCCACATCCACCATCCACGCACTACTACACCCTCCGACTACACCCTCTAACTCCACCATCCAACTACATCCTCCAGCTCAACACTCCAAATCCACACTCCAACTCCTTCCTCCAACTACAAATCCACCCTCCAAAAACACCATCCAACTCCAGCCTCCAAATCCACCCGCAAACTACAACTACGGACTCCAACTCCACCCTCAAAATCCAACTCCACCCTCAAAATCCAACTCCACCCTCAAAATCCAACTCCACCCTCAAAATCCAACTCCACCCTCAAAATCCAACTCCACCCTCAAAATCCAACTCCACCCTCAAAATCCAACTCCACCCTCAAAATCCAACTCCACCCTCAAAATCCAACTCCACCCTCAAAATCCAACTCCACCCTCAAAATCCAACTCCACCCTCAAAATCCAACTCCACCCTCAAAATCCAACTCCACCCTCCAACTCCACCCTCCAACTCCACCCCTCTACAACCCCTCTACGCCACAGCACCACTCGACGCCACAGCATCCCTCGGCGCCACAGCATCCCTCGGCACCCCTGAAGGCCACAGCATCACTCGGCACCTCTGAAGGCCACAGCATCACTCGGCACCTCTGAAGGCCACAGCATCACTCGGCACCACTGAAGGCCACAGCATCATTCGGCACCACTGAACGCCACAGCATCACTCAAAAATGGTTTCAAGCCAATGATTTGTGTGAACTGCATAACAACCGGTACAAATTCTGACCATCTTGAGTACAATAAAAAAGTGTCCAGCCTTAAATCACAAGTGTTCAGGGTGTGATACATATTTATTTCGAGTATGCAGGAGAACAGAGTAGTTGGTACTGGTGATTTGGATAATCCTACGGAAGGCAAATGTGTGCAGAGTATTGAAAGGGAAGTTATAGGGGTAGTTCGACTTTATTTATCCGTGGTTCCTTCCCCTCAGTCAAGAATAATAATTGACAGGTCTTCTGTATCACTTGAGAGTGTAAGAAATACACTACTTCTTTGCAGTGGTAAACAAGAGCACTTGTTCAAGCTGCGAGGGGGTCTACTTCCACCATGCTCTAGAAAGGCTCACTCATGCAGGAACTTAAGTAGGATTCCCTCCACTACCTAGCATCTCATTGACAGTGCCGTGGCAAGGATTTCTTTGGCCCTCTTCCTATGAAAGGAAAATGGGTCTTCTTCCCAGGAGGTGGTAGTAAAAGACAGTCTTCATTCAGGTGCTGTCATACACCTCGGTCATAGTGTTTGTCACTGCATCTGCTGCGCTAATGGCGGTGACCTGTGTCTCTCAATAGGATTGAGAAACTTCCTCCTTGTCTTTCAAGAACACCCGCTACCCCCTTCGAGCTCTGGGTGCTTAAGTTCTGGCCAGTATTAGGTAGTGAACCCACTTATTAGTCTCCAGACTCTGCTGAACTGCTCCCATCTAGGAGCAACACAATTCCCCGCTGGTGATGTTCAGACATCAGATGTGAGTAGCAAGTTATTTTCCACAAAGGACTTGTTGATTTGATGAAAACTTTATTTTTTTCATTTGTATTACCTGATCGTAATAAAAAAAATAAAAAACGCAAATGAATAGCTTTTGTAGATTTATGTTGAATAGGGAGGGAGGGAGGGTGTGTAAGACCGGGTAAGGGGCATTGTTTTTATGCTATGTTATATATTGACGGTTAAATAGCATTGGTCTCACCTGAGGGTGACCCAGTTATGTTAGATTTTGAGAATTTCTTTTCATGATTAAATGGGATGTATTTATTTTGACTGCCAAAGTGTTAGCTCTTACTTTATTTGTGAAAGGTTTTGACATGATGCTGCCCCAAGTAAATTGGAAGAGGGTTATTCTGGAAACCATTCACTTTGTTTGCTTCACATATGAGGGTGAGTGGAGGAGGAATGGTCCAAATATTTAGAGTGTCTTTCCAATTGGTTTCTTTGCATTGTCATTTTTAGGTCTCGCAGAGAGACCTATTGCAGTAAAACCAGAAAGCTGAGTTCACGATGCGGATTTGTAGAAGTGCACATGCTCGTGAACGCGCTTCTATCCCCCTGCCTTGCTCTTCAAAGGCTCCCCTTACCATTTGCTCTTGCCTCCCCGCCCACTGCTTCACACTTCACGGCCGTGACTCGCATTTCTGCCCAGCAGCTTCAAAGGGATCTGCTTCCCCGCCCACTGCCTCACACTTCACGGCCTGGCGGCCTTGACTCGCATTTCTCCTCCCCCCCCCCCTCCCCACAGCAATGCCAAGAGCTTGTTTCTCTTCTGTCTATACCCAAATTCAGCCTCCGCTCTTGTTAAATAGGTTCCCACTCATAAACCACCTTTATAAGTGACATTCAGCAGAGTCCAGATTTGCCATACATTTTCTCATCTGTATTCTTTTTCTCTTTTTGCATAGCAGATGCATGTTCAATTTATGCCTCATAACTCTGGATTTATTCTGTTCAAACTAGCATCTTCGAAGTGTCTCTCAGTGCAGATTAATCAGTTTTCACGTGGCTTTGTTTCGGTCTTGTCTGTGACTTTCTGAGATCCATCACTCCACGGGGTACCATAGTGCCAGTCTACAGCTTCGAAAAGCACAACAGTTCCAGACAATCTAAGCGACCCTCACTCACATTCTTTCTGCCTCGCCATTGAGCTAACCCATGCCTACCTGCAGCCTTGAGCTTCCTCAGCGCCTTTCCAAATCTGCCTTTTCTGTGCGGTTGCACACTGACTTCCAGGCAGATATCCACAATCTAAAAACTGTCTTTCACAATAAAGACAGCAGACGCCTAATCAGAGCAGACCATCTTTGTTATGGTCCCTTTAGCCATGATTAGTCCAGGCCCTCCCATTCCTACTTTACGGAGATGGAAGCTAGTGTATCTGGGGATTTCACGTGCTTTTGCAATGGGCCTTTGCTAGAGTGCTAAGCGGCCATTCTCAATGCTGCTAGTTGCTCTGCTTGTCTCAGGACTTTATGCTTGCTTGCTCTTACTTGGATGAGAGAAAAGGTTTATGTTGGCGATAAAGCTCTCTATCAGTGTAATAGTGCATACCCTTCGACCATCCTGCCTCAAAGTTCTACTACCCGCAGCTGTAGCATGTCCGGGCACTCAGATGCTGCCTGCTTGTAGTTCCTTCGTGAGATGCCTGTCACCCAGATTCGTCATGGTCAGTACTTTACTAGCGCTTCTTGCAGTGGCAGGGGAGGGGGTTCAGCTAATAATCTGTCTGTGGCTGTTCTCCCAGTGTCTCCAGCCCTCAGTGAAAACAGCAGCGTGGGGTAAAGTCAGCAAGTAGGACGTCCTCTCAGTCGTTAAGTAGCACTCTGTTTCCTTGCACTGTGTCTCTTTGTCTTTGATCTCACATAAGTACAGCTAATTGTTCCTGCTGACGGGCCTGCGTCTCACCCCTAAGCCTCCTTTAAAGCAGCTGCCACGTCACTGAGATTTCACTTGTCTGCTTCCCGTCAAAACCTGGGAACTAACCTCTGCTCTTCGTATTTAAACACGAGTAAATATTTCCCCCTGTTTTTCTTTTTTCTCTCGTCGCTTTTTTTACCTGCTCTTTTTAAGTACAGCCTTAAAGCGCACCTTCCACACTTTATCAGTTTCCCCACTCCCATATGTTGAAAGCACAGGCTGTCCAGTTGTTCCGTGTACGACCCCTCCCCACAACATACTGCCACCAGTGCCATTTACAGCTTTTCGGCTATCAGCGGGCCAAGCGTGTTCCTGAATTAAAGGGTGTGCTCCTTTAATTCTAGACACATCTTCAGCGCCTGGATACCCTACTGGGTGATTAGCCGCTATGCAAGTCTTGATTAATTGATTGTAAATAGCTTCTCTTTAATCCCCCCTCCTGAAGCTACATGCTCATTACTTGATGGCTAGAGGAAACATTAACTTTTCACTAAGTATAACCTGTAACCGATCAGCCGGTCCGTCCCAGAGTCTTTCATTTTTTATTTTTTATTTATATAGCGCCTACTACCTCCCTGACGAGGCGATACATTTGGAAACTAAAAGCTGTATTTTCATCTCCATATTTCTACAGCATATGGCCTGGGCAGACCAAACCTCGCAACAGGAGAAGCATGCATGGCTTAGAACTGCATTAAAAATGCTAATACTCCCAACTAGAATGATAGTTCAGTAGGAGAATTTGCCAGCAGCAGAGAGCTGCTTGCCACCTTCAGGCCACACACTTTACCGCCCTCTATCACCCTCAGTCTACCACTCTACCGCCCTCACTCTACCACTCTACCTCCCTCACTTTACCACTCTACCTCCCTCACTTTACCACTCTACCGCTCTCACTCTACCACTCCACCTCCCTCACTCTACCGCGCTCACTCTACCACTCTACTGCCCTCACTCTACCACTCTACTGCTCTCACTCTACCACTCTACTGCCCTCACTCTACCACTCTACCGCCCTCACACCCTCATTCTACCACCCTCACTTTACCACTCTACCGCGCTCACTCTCTGCTCTACCGCCCTCACTCTACCACTATACCTCCCTCACTCTGCCCCGCTACCACCCTCACACCCTCATTCTACCGCCCTCACTCTACCACTCTACCGCCGTCACTCTACCACTCTACCGCCCTCATTCTACCGCCCTCACTACCTCTCTACCGCCCTCACTCTACCTCTCTACCGCCCTCACTCTACCGCTCTACCGCCCTCACTCTACCGCCCTCACTCTACCGCCCTCACTCTACCATTCTACCGCCCTCACTCTACCACTCTGCCGCCCTCACTCTACCACTCTGCCGCCCTCACTCTACCACTGTACTGCCCTCACTCTACCGCCCTTGCTCTATCACTCTACCGCCCTCACTCTACCTCCCTCACTATACCGCCCTCACTCTACAACTCTACCGCCCTCACTCTAAAAGGCTCACTCTACCGCTCTACCGCCCTCACTGTACCGCTTTACCACCCTCACTCTACCACTCTACCGCCCTCACTCTACCGCCCTCACTCTACCTCCCTCACTCTACCGCACTCACTCTACCACCCTACTGCCCTCACTCTACCGCCCTACTGCCCTCATTCTACCACTCGACCTCCCTCACTCTACCTCACTCTACCGCCCTCACTCTACCGCCCTCACTCTACCGCCCTCACTCTACCGCCCTCACTCTACCGCCCTCACTCTACCGCCCTCACTCTACCGCCCTCACTCTACCGCCCTCACTCTACCGCCCTCACTCTACCGCCCTCACTCTACCGCCCTCACTCTACCGCCCTCACTCTACCGCTCTCACTCTACCGCTCTCACTCTACCGCTCTCACTCTACCGCTCACACTCTACCACTCTACCACCCTCACTCTACCGCGCTCACTCTACCGCGCTCACTCTCCGCTCTTCCGCCTTCACTCTACCACTCTACCGCCCTCACTCTACCGCCCTCACTCTACCACTTTACCGCCCTCACTCTACCGCCCTCACTCTACCACTTTACCGCCCTCACTCTATCTATCTATCTATCTATCTATCTATCTATCTGTCTATCTATCGCCCTCTATCTATCTATCGCCCTCCCTCTATCTATCTATCTATCGCCCTCCCTCTATCTATCTATCGCCCTCCCTCTATCTATCTATCGTCCTCCCTCTATCTATCACATCACCACAGCATCACTCGGCAGCATCACTCGGCACCACCAAAGCATCACTATGCGCTACCACAACATTACTGAACGCCACAGCATCACTCATTGCCACCACAGCATCAATCTGTGCAACCATTCAACAACAACTGGTTCAAATATGTCACAAAAATATGTTAATATTTAACTTCTGTTCTTGGATTTTCGTCACAGTAAAATACACTGAACATAATCTTCACAAAAGTTATTTACAAAAGTTTAAGCTAATGCCGTTATAAATTACAAGAACTTTTATTTAAGTATTAATTATTAAGAAAAATGAAAAGCCATTGTTATTTGTAATATCAATACATCTAAGTCACGTAAATACAGCACATATTGCATTACAAATGCTATAGGTGTCTCATTTGCGAAAGTTAAAACATATTGGAATTGTAAATGACAAAGCTATTAATTTAGCTATTTTCAAAACCAACGCATGAATACAAAATTTGTCATTAACAATACCAATAGCTCAAACTTTCCTAATGCAAGACCTATTGCATTGCAAATGCTTGTTTAAACAATCCATATTGATTTCATGTTTGTCACATAAAGTCATGTTTTGTATTATACCTTGACTTTTTCTCTTGGTGTAGATGAAGTGGAAAGGCAAGGATCTGTTTGATCTAGTTTGCCGAACCTTGGGACTTCGAGAGACATGGTTCTTTGGACTTCAGTACACCATCAAGGACACCATAGCGTGGCTGAAAATGGACAAGAAGGTTTGGAAAGAAACGCTATTTAATATGGATTTTGGGAGTACATGAATGGTGCAGGTGGTCAAGGATGCTTGAGGCACGCTTCTACTCTGAAGTTGAGTGAGTGGGGTCTTTCTGCTCTTATGTGGCTCACATAGCAGTGAAAAGGAAGAAATGATACAGTGGTGCTTTTAAGGGAGGGTTTGAAATATGGCTTGGGTGTAATGTTAGTAAGAGGTGCCTCCTGAAGGCATAAGTAGAGTGCAGTGGCAAAAAAGGAGAGAAGAAGCTAAGGTAGAGGCAGTGAAAAGCTGACTAGGAATAGTAAAGGTACTGTGGTAGATGCTGTGATAGAGATGGAACTACGGGGAGAGAAGCACAACCTGAGAAAACCTGTGATATGGTAATAAGGGAATAACACCGCAGACTGTTATGCATAATTAAATTGAAAATGAAGCATTATGAGCTGTGGACCCAGTGAGGGGGATGAGGCTGTGCAAGGTGATCTGGAGAGATACAGCAAACGTAAGCTGGCGAGAGGTAGCAAAAGGTGCGAGGTTTTGGTGTATCTGGCAGTGGAGACTGCTGTAATGGGAGTACAAACTGAAAGAATGGTATGCTGTGGAGGTATTGGTGAGGGAGACGTGGATGACCAGTAGAAACTGTGAAGGCTCATGATGAAAGGCTTTGGAAAGAGTATAGCACAGGTGTTGAAATGTGTACTCTGAGGACTAGAAACATTAATTCCCTTTATTACAGGTCTTGGATCATGATGTCCCTAAGGAGGAGCCTGTCACCTTCCATTTTCTGGCCAAATTCTATCCTGAAAATGTAGAGGAAGAGCTTGTTCAAGAAATCACACAACACCTCTTCTTTCTGCAGGTAAGACTGTGTTTTATGTATTGACTTCATGTTTTTCCTATTTTTGTTTCATTATTAAGTTTCGGGTGAATCTTCACTGTTGTGTGTTTTTTTTTCTTTTTCTGTCTCTGTATGTTAATTGCCTTCTTTCTTCTTTTGTTTTTGTCCCTTTGTTCAGTTCCAACATTGAAATGTTTAGAGCTCCATTCAAGTCAATGATGTGTCTCCAGGTTAATCATGCCTGGTATAGGCCTTCTGCTCCAACATTTCAACGTGTGTTTCTGCCTTTTTAAGTTAAAGCTTTCTAAACTCAGTGGGTGAATGTTTTAATATTGTTTTAGTCCTTCCGCCTAGGGCTATACAAGTTATTAAAGGCCCTCCTGCTCAGTATAGATTCTTGTCTGTGGCTCAGGCCTATAACTGTGGTTTAAGGCTGTTAAACTTTTAGGTGTGGGTGTTACCCGCACTAGCTCCCCAGTGCGCCTATTGGCCATTGGTCCACATTGGGGAGGCATGTAAAGACCCCTATGGTGCTCTGCACCAGGGGGACTCCTTTATTCTTTTTTTAACCTTGGCCTGCTTGGGAAGAGCTTCCTAAGCAACCTGTGTCTTTTTAGTTTTAGTTTTGTGTAATGACAGACGGCTGAATGCCTCTCGGGTGTGCTATGATGCCTGATTACAGCGGAGCAGGTTTTTCTGTGCAGGGTCAGTGACCAGTGACAAAGTGAATTTAAAATTGCCTTAATTAGTCCCTAAAACTTTATGCTGGATTAATCAGGCAAGATAAAATAAAAGTGGAGGATGTCCTCTTAGGTTTAATTGGCCAATGACATCCGCAAGTGTTTTAAGTGAGATCTACAAGTTTCAGCCTCCGCGTCCAGAATTGCGAGGCTTTCTTCAGGACTAGAGGTGACACAAGGGTGTGCACTCACTAAGGTGCACTGATCCCCTGTTCCCTCAAACAAACCGCACAGTTACGGTTAAACTCTCAGCGTTATCTGAAAGGGAACGTAAATGAATTCTGGAAGAGAAAACAATATATGAAACCTGCAGGTGAGCAAGCCTGCAGGGCAGGCGAAACGTGTCCGATAACAGCCGACAATTAAATATCTAAAAGGAACGATATATATATTGTTCCTTTTACATCTAAAAGGAACTAAATATATATATATATATATATATATATATATATATATATATATATATATATATATATATATATATATTGTTCCTTTTACAATGGTGAACTGCTGAAGGTTTTGGGCTCTAGTCGGTTGCCCCCTGGGAAAACCTACTAGACCCAGACAGGTCTGAAAACTCCTGTGGGAGTCCAGGGTAATGTGCTTTACGTGAATCCCACAACATCATCTTACCCACAATGCCCAGCAAACCTAAAACTTTGGCTAAAAATATTTTCCTCCAATTCCTGTGAAGAAAAATTCTGCAATATATGGGGAGCCACAAATTTCCTACCACCCTGGGTTTCCACAATATCCGATAAGCACAGTACAATACTTGTGTGGGCAGGCCAAGAGATAATGACATAAAAGGCCCCAAAGGGGCTATGTGGAGAAATCAGCGATAGGGATAGCTGCAGGATTTGGTGCCGTGCTAAACCTCCACCCATGGAAACCTACCAACCTCAGAGAAATTTGAAAATTAGATAACGAGGGGTATTCCAGGGTGGTGTGCCTTGCGTGGAACCCAGAGGCTTTATTACCCACAATGCCGTGCAAACTTCAGACTGCCTGAAATCACACATTTTCCTTACATATTTGTGATGGAAACTTCCAGAATCTGCAAAATTCCTACCAACTAGCATTACCCCACTTGTGCCAATATAAACGCTGCACCACTTGTGTGGCTGGGCCTAGGGCCCGCAACAAACAGATCAAACCAAGGTCAATTAGATCCTTCGCTAGGGGTCTCCCATTGACCTCTGTTTGTTCCTCCCGGGAATGGGGGTGGTGCGGCAACGGTTAAAGAGGTTAGCAAGTAGCAAAGCCCCCTGCATTGGGTTAAATTACAAGTTTTGAATGTTGAGAGCTCCACTGAAGACAATAGAGTGGCGCAGGGCCAGTAATGGCTGGTATGGATTTCTGTTCCAACATTTCAATGTTTTTTTTTCTTTTCCTACCCTTTTAATTTAGAACACACTACCTTCAGTGGGTGGAATATTTTAATAGCTTCATGCCCTTTCTCATGAGGGCTATATCGGTTGTTAAAGGCTCTGACCTGTGATTGCCTCAATAGTTCTGGTACAGGGCCTTTAATATTGGTATAGCCCTCAGAAGTGGGCCATGAGGCTATATTCGGAGGTTGCCTGCCTTAACCTCCTCTGAATCTTTTATTTTCAGAAACTAATGTGATTTGAAAATGATGGCACTGAACTGTAGTTAAATTGGGCTCTACAAGGGAAGCTGGGTTGAGCAGGTGAAAATTACTTTAGGTTGGAGTTGAACTAGAAAATTAGCCTCATGCACTACTGTATGCTATTGGGGTTTGATGGTGCACCCATTGTGCCTTTGGTATGGTGTCGGGGCTCTTGAGCAGTCAGGATTCCCTTTCCATTCAAAGGTTTCCATTGTTAACAGGAGTCTGACAAAACTAGTAATGATATGTTACTAGTATTATGCTATCATTTTTGTGCTGTTGAGAGTTGCAAACTCGAGAACCATGGGCAAGAGCGAGATGGCACAAGCAGTGCCCATTTAATTTCTATCTGACCCATCCAGATAAGAGCACCTCAAGGATGGCATTAATGTTTTATTTAGGGTTTAAAAACCACAATACAAACACAGAAAATTGTTGGAGATTCATTCCATACAAGGGGAGTGGTGTGGCACAGAAGCCAGATCGGCAGACTCTGAAGCGCAGGGCTCACAGCTCGATCCCCGGCAGCAGCTCAGTTCACCATCATTTGACTCTGGGCAGTAGCTCACTTAATCTCCCTGACGGGCCCCAGTGCCTTGAGACCCTTAGGGGTGATTAGTTTGCGCTTTACAAATACTGGATTTTTTATTTTTTTTTATTTTTTTGCAAAAACCTTTATTGCACCATCAAATTACACAGCGGAACGCCTACAACCTAACGGGCTGGCCGCTATAGTAGTCTTTAGATCAGATGGCAACGGTGTACATTCAATAGTCCACTTTCCAGTAGTATAAACGGTAGTACAGCTGCCGAAAGGAAAAGGTGCAGCACAAGCATAAGTCATTTCAAAGATTATTGGTTTTTGGTGTATTTTTTGTTTTTTCTCCCCCTTCCCCCCCTGAACAACAGGAAAACGAAATAACTGTTAGGAATATCAAAGCGGTCATGTAAATAACAATATCGTGCTTACGTAGCCATCTTACCAAGACGTTCATCACCAGAGTCCCTCCCCTTCCTGCAACCTGATCCCAGTTACTATATACTTGCCATTGTGGACATCTCTCTCAACTAGTGACCCCCAAAGTCCACCCGCGGGCTCCCTGCATACCAATATGGCTGAATGTCTCCACCCCGCCTCCGGCGCTCTCCTTCCCTAAGAAGTGCGGTATACTAGCCCTCTGCCTCTTCCTCATCTGAATCATCTTGATCGTCTTCTGGCAAAGGATCACAAATCTCCCCCTATATACATTCCATTTGGTCCAAATTTTATTCCACTTCCCCGGGCAGGCACGATTGAAGTATACCGCCCTTTCCGTTATCATTACTTTATCCATATTTCGACACCATACCGACTTGGTTGGTACCTCCGCCACTCCCCATTTTTGTGCGATATCCTGTTTCGCTATAAGCAACCCCACTGTGACCCAGAGTTGACCATGTCTAGAAATATCTGCAGGCTCCCACACGTTTAAAAGGCACCTTTTTAGGTCTCGCCTGTCGATGCGCATGCGCATCGAGCAAGCGAGACTATGGGGGCTCATCGACTCTTTATCCAACTTGCAAGGAATCGTGGCGATTCCTTGCAGTGCCCGTGACTTTTAAGCTCAATGCGCATGCGCATTGAGCTTAAAAGCGCGTGCACATGGCCCCAGCCGCCTGCCTTGCCTACTCTCCCGCCCCCTCAACTTCTTGATTGCACGGCCGCTAGGCCGTGCCTCCCCTACTCCTCCTCCTACTCTCCTCCCCTCCCGTCTGTTCCCGCACTCCTCCCACACCCCCGCTCCGCCCCCTCACTCTCTCTGCCCGCCCGCTCTCCACTCTATCAGGCAGCCAGCCGCACTCCTCCCACACCCCCGCTCCGCCCCCTCACTCTCTCTGCCCGCCCGCTCTCCACTCCACAACTCAATTCCAAATCGTAAACACTGCAAATCTTGTTTCCGAGTGATACATCCAAACGTAACTGGAAATATCTTTCTGGGACTGCACAAGTGCACTCTAAGAAAAACAACAATTCCCTTTTCTTAAATGTTCTAGGGGTATGGGCCCCTCTCAAAACTTTTTACCACCCATGTCAAGGATAAACCGTATGTTGTAACCAGAGTTGCATCAAGATTGACAAATTTACAAATCCAACAGTTATGTGTAAACAAAAATTTTTTTTTATAAAAGAAGAGTTTTTCCTTATCTATGTCCCCTCAGACCAAAACAATGTAACAAAGTATATTCATAGTTTTCTACGCACCACTGAATTAATAGCAATATGCATGTACACAGGAGAGTTTGGTTAAAAGCAATTTCTTTATTTGATCAAGATACTGACCATGTAAATTAAAAACAAAATCTATCACATTTATTCAATCATCATAATTTCAAATTAAAAGATAAAAAAACCATGAAAAAGTGTCGACGCGGCGTTTCGGTGATGTGGTTTTTCACCTTCTTCAGGACAAAGATTTTCAAATTTAAAATCACTACTTTGTAGTTCAGTGAATCGCTTTTATCAATTGGCGATATCCGTAGTTCTTTAAAAAAATTCTGATTCTGTATAGCTATATCTTTCAGGCGGGGTAACGTCTAGATTTATTGTACCCCTTCCGATTCTTTACATCAGCAGGTCATACTTTCTGGATCATTCATTTGCGATCCTGGGATAGACGATCGTTATAGTTTTCTGCCCAGCCGTGTTGTTGTGAAATACTCCTTCTGTGCAGGACGATCGTTGAAGGTGCCCACCCGAGACGCAAGCAAAATCGCCGTAAAACTCAAGAGCGTTCTGAGTCTAAAGATAAAGCCGCCCTTCAAATAAACTGCGCGAGCATAGAGACAAGACATACAAATAAATATACGAGTATTTCACAACAACACGGCTGGGCAGAAAACTATAACGATCGTCTATCCCAGGATCGCAAATGAATGATCCAGAAAGTATGACCTGCTGATGTAAAGAATCGGAAGGGGTACAATAAATCTAGACGTTACCCCGCCTGAAAGATATAGCTATACAGAATCAGAATTTTTTTAAAGAACTACGGATATCGCCAATTGATAAAAGCGATTCACTGAACTACAAAGTAGTGATTTTAAATTTGAAAATCTTTGTCCTGAAGAAGGTGAAAAACCACATCACCGAAACGCCGCGTCGACACTTTTTCATGGTTTTTTTATCTTTTAATTTGAAATTATGATGATTGAATAAATGTGATAGATTTTGTTTTTAATTTACATGGTCAGTATCTTGATCAAATAAAGAAATTGCTTTTAACCAAACTCTCCTGTGTACATGCATATTGCTATTAATTCAGTGGTGCGTAGAAAACTATGAATATACTTTGTTACATTGTTTTGGTCTGAGGGGACATAGATAAGGAAAAACTCTTCTTTTATAAAAAAAAATTTTTGTTTACACATAACTGTTGGATTTGTAAATTTGTCAATCTTGATGCAACTCTGGTTACAACATACGGTTTATCCTTGACATGGGTGGTAAAAAGTTTTGAGAGGGGCCCATACCCCTAGAACATTTAAGAAAAGGGAATTGTTGTTTTTCTTAGAGTGCCTAATAACCCTATCCCTTTTCTCTGAAAGGGTTTCTCCTTCATATTTTTACCACTGCACAAGTGCACGCCGTTGTCGTGGGTTAAGCTAATAACTTCGGTGGCATGTGGCCAGGCGCACAGCACATATGTGTGCATGCACATGAAGTATGGGGCTGCACTCATGAAACCGACACTAGTCTGCAGTAGTAGACTAGACACAAATATCCGCACACCATTTCTGCGTGTGTCTGCGTGAATTTATATGTACGGTTGTCTCTGTGACTTTGTATTACGTGTGCAATGGGTCGCTTAAAACATACTGCAATTATATCGGACATTTAAATAATTGCACACTCCTCCCACACCCCCGCTCCGCCCCCTCCCCTGCCTGCCATGTCGCGTAGTAAAATATTCCATGTAGACACCCTCCCCCCCCCCCCCCCCCCACATTATCAACCGATGATAGCGCTGACGCTTTGCATAAGTAATATTTCGTTCACTGCGGTGACCTTCACACTATTCAGCGCGGCGCCCATTTTACGAGCGCCGTGCTTTCAACTTAAAAGCCCCATCTCCCCGAAGGGTGCTCTCCATCCCACCACCACACACAGGCTACCTATGGTACTCCTCTCCCACCCCTGCTGCCAGGTTAAGGAGTTCATCTGCGACCCGGTCCAGTCTCTTCAGCTTCCCTTGCAGTTTGGACAATGCATTTGTCCGTAGGGTGCCCTCACTTCCACCACTTAAAACAGGCTGCCTGGTTAACGCACCCCCCTTCCCCGCTGCCAGGTTAAGGAGACTGCCCCTTCATCATCAGCTTCTCCCGGGGATCATCTCTTCAGCTGCAACAGCCACGGTGATCAGCCGCTTTGAAGCCACTGCTGCAATGGTAATTAACCCCTGGGATCCCGGAAGACTCCGTAGGCTTTTGTGATCATTTCATGCCCTGCACCTAATCTCTCCCTGCACCATCGCTGCTCCTATCTAAATGGATGCAGCTGTGTGTCTTGTTAACTTTGAAGACACTTTAACATAATTTAGCTTGGCGCAGAGCTCTTTCATGAGCGCCGCGCATTTTCTTTTCGTTTCTATGTGTGAGCATTTACTTTCCCTTGCACCCCCCACCCCACCGCTCATTCTCGTTTTGTCTTGTGCAGCCAGCGCTCACAGCGCTCGCCCCTCGTTCCCTCACACTCGCTCGCTCCCTTGCCCCCCCCCCCTACGCTCCCCCCACCCAAATTGAAAGGAAGCCTCTTGTTACACTGCTTGTTCACCTTGTTTCCTTCCTTTCTCTTCCTCTGTGTCTTTTATTATTCTCTGATGTCTGCGCCGGTCTCGTTTCCTTATACACTCTTTCACTCCCTCTGTATTTCTCCTTTCCTCTCTGCCTTTGTTCTCGTTTCACCCCCTCTAATATGCCATAGTTAGATCACACCCCTCACCCTCACACCACTCAGTGCTACAACACATATTGTGTTACAATAGGTGTCAAATTTGCAAAACATGAAACTATTGGCATTGTGAATAACAAATCTATTAATTTCGCTACTTTCAAAACAAAACCCATAAATCAAAAAAATGTCCCTTACAATACCAATAACTCAAAATTTCCTAATGCCAGACCTATTGCATTGCTGTGCGTCTCTCCTCTGCTGCACTCTCCTGCTCTCTAGAGATGTGGCCTAACGACCAGAACTGCAATCTAAGTAACGTAAATACAAAACATGTTGCATTCCAAATGCTATACGTGTCACATTCGCAAAAGTTAAAACTATTGACGTTGTAAATAACAAAGCTATCAATTTAGCTATTTTAAAAACCAACAAATAAATAAAAGATTTGTCATTTACAAAACCAATAGTTCCAACTTTTCTAATGCTCACCCTCACTCACCCTCACTCACCCTCAACACCTCACCCTCACTCACCCTCAACCTCACTCACCCTCAACCCCTCACCCTCAACAACTCACTCACCCTCACTCACTAACGCTCACCCACCCTCACCCACCCTCAACACCTCACCCTCACTCACCCTCAACCCTTCACCCTCACTCACCCTCAACACCTCACCCTCAACTCCTCACCCTAACTCACCCTCACCCTCACTCACCCTCAACACCTCCCTCACCCTCACTCACCCTCAACACCTCACCCTCAACCTCAACCCCTCACCCTCACTCACCCTCACCCTCACTCACCCTCACTCTCACTCACCCTCAACCCCTCACCCTCACTCACCCTCAACCCCTCACCCTCACTCACCCTCACTCACCCTCAACCCCTCACCCTCACTCACCCTCACCCACCCTCACCCTCACTCACCCTCAACCCCTCACCCTCACACAGTGCAATAGGTCTCAGACCATTTCAGTTAGAGCTTTAAGAAATGTTTATGGCTTTTTTTATTTGTAATTCTTTAGCATTGGCTACAGGAAACAAAAATGCTAAACATTTACAAAAAAACCCCATAAACAATTCTAAAAGCACTAACTCTAATGGTGCGAGACCTATTGCATTTCCAATGCTTGTTGGTTCTGGCAACAATGATGTTTCTAGTGTTTGTGAAATCGTTCGCAGTATTTGTCTCCAATATTCCTGAATCCGGGGGCAGTCCCATATGTTGTGAAAAAATGTACCCTCCTCCCCGCACCCACGCAGGCAGTAAGGGTGTTGTGTCCGGTGAATACGATGTAGCATTGTCCTTGTGTAGTACACTCTGTGTAAAATTTTTAATTGAACTAATCGCAGCCGCGCTGAGATGCCCACTTCCTTAGGTGAAGCTAGTGCCTCATTCCACTCCTGCTCGTCCATCTCACTGGTGTCCCCCTCCCATTTCTCCTTCAAGGGCAGTGTTGGGTCTGGTAGGTTATTAAGAAGTTTGCGGTACGTAAGGGATGTAGCGCGTTCAACCATGAAATCCGTAAGGAGGCGGTCTTCCAGCGGGGAGGACTCGGGCAGGTCAATGTCTGCGGGCAAGGCCATTAATAGTGCGTGGTGGATCTGGACGTATCTGTAGAGCTCCCTGTCACTGAGTTCGTATAGTTCTTTCAGTCTCTGGAAGGGTATCACCCCACCCCTCTCCCAAAGATCGCCCACTGTGGAAATTCCTATTGTGTCCCAGTGTGAGAAACCCTTGCTGTTTCTCATGTTGCCGAGGATTCGAGAGTCCCACAGCGGGGTTAGCTTGGTAATTCTACCTTTCCAACCCAGGGCCGCCGTCGCTGTGTGCCAGATTGCTACCGTAAGTCTGGTGGGTCCCATTAATGTGCGAGTTTTACGTTAGTCATACAATGGGGCTAGTAGACTGTCAGTGCCAAGTTGTGCTCTATCTGCCTGGAATGCTGGCTCGGTTTGTGAAGTGTGGATCCACTGGTTGATGGGTTTGAGGTGTGCCGCCCAGTAGTACAATTTTAGATTGGGTAAAGCAATACCACCATCATACCACCCCCTATGTAGTTTGGATTGTGCAATACGAGCGGGGAGGTTCCCCCATAGGAGGTTAGATACTAATGCTGCCACCTTTTGGAAGAACCCGGGGGTCACTGAGTAGGGTGTATTTTCAAGGACGTAGAGGAAGCGGGGCAGGGCCATCATCTTGTAGAGTGCGGCTCGCCCCAAAAGTGTCAGCTGGAGTCCTGACCAAAAGTGTACGTCACGTTTGAGTCTGTCTAGGTGGGGTTTCAAATTTTTGTCCATAAATTCTGCTGGGTCTCTGGTGATATGAATGCCCAGGTATTTAAATGATGTACCGGCTAGCTGTAAAGGGCAGTCCGTGTCGAGGACCGGGGCCTGACCCCTCAGGACGTACAATTCCGATTTGCCCCAGTTCAGTGTGTATCCGGATATCTTTCCATGAGTATCACAGAGGTGTAGTAGAGCAGGGATTCCTGTATCCGGATTGGTGAGATATACTAGCATGTCGTCCGCATATAGGGACAGTCGATCCTCCCAGCCTTCCTTCCAGCATATACCCTGAAGGTGGGGTGAAGTTCTAATTAGAGTTGCAAGGGGTTCCAGTGAAATCGCAAACAACAATGGTGATAGGGGGCAGCACGGTCTTGTGCCCCTGCCCACGGAAAACTCTCGTGAGATATGGCCATTGGCCACTACCCGTGCCCTTGGGTCAGTGTACAGCAATCTCACCCATGCAATAAAGCGGGGTCCGAATCCCAAGCGTGATAATGTCTCAAATAAGTAGGCCCATTCCACAAGGTCAAAGGCCATCCTAGCATCGAGTGCCATGATCACTGCTTGTGTTTCCACTGAATCTGCCCGTGCCAGCACTCCATGCAATCTGCGCAAATTTAGAGCTGTGTTGCGGTGGGACATAAATCCGGACTGGTCCGGGTGTATAAGAGATGATAGGTGGGGCAAAATTCTCATTGCTAGAAGTTTGGCCAAGATTTTGGCTTCTGCATTAAGCAGCGATATGGGGCGATACGAGGAGCAGTCTTCAGGTGGTTTGCCTGGCTTAGAGATGGCCACTATGGTCGCCGCTCTTTGATCCGGTGGGAGCGTACCTTTTCCCAAACAGTCCTTGAACATCTCGAGCAGATGTATACTGAGGGTCTCCGGCATCGCCTGATACCATTCCACAGGTATACCGTTTGGCCCCATTGCCTTGCCCGGGTTTAAAGCACGGATCGCCAGTTGAATTTCGTCAGCAGTTATGTCTGCTTCTAACTCGTCTGATATTTCCGGGGTTAATGTATTGACCCCAATTGGGGCCAACACGTCTCTGGCCATCTCGGGCGTTACTGTGTGTTCAGGGGTGTACACTCGTTCGAAGTGGTCTGCGAGCCGTTCTACAATGTGTCCCGGGTTAGTGTGTATCTCCCCGCGTTCATCTTTCAATCTTTGAATACCCCTCGAGTTCCCTTCTCTTTTATCGAGCCACGCCAGCATTTTCCCGGCCTTATCGCCCACTTCATAGATCCTATTCTGAGTGTCGGATAGGCTTTCCCTGACCTGTGTGCGCAGGTGGTCGTTGTACATCTGCTGTTGTAAGGTGAGTGCGTGCAGGGTGGATGGAGTGTGATGTTGTTCGTGAGTTGTAGTCAGTGCCTGTAGAGTCAATTCCAGGTCAACCAGCTCCTGAGCCCGTTGTCTTTTGAAACCCGTGATGGAATTTATGGCTTGGCCCCTCAGTACTGTTTTATACGCCTCCCAGAGCACCTCGGCGGAGTGTACCGAGTGTATATTCTCAGTGTAGTATTGTGTTGTTGTCTTTTTAAGAGCTTTGCGAACTTGGGGGATCTTGATGTATGCAGCATGTATGGGGTAGATGCGTTTACGTGTACGTGCCTGTGAGGAGAGTGTGAGAGTCAGTGGGGAGTGATCCGAGATCCCTCGAGGGTGGATCTCCATCGCGTCTATATAATGGAGTCCGTCTCCCAGGGTCAGGAAGTGATCGATTCTAGACATACTACCATGTACTGCAGAATGGAAAGTATATTGCTGCACAACGGGGTGGAGGTGTCTCTAAATATCAACCAGTCCCATGGCTGTCAAAAATTGCTGAAGGCGGGGGACCCCTCCCGTGGAGGCCGGAGTCGGGAACTTGTCAAGTTGTGTATTCAGAACTGCGTTAAAGTCTCCCCCGAGAATAACTTCCCCCTCCGGGAGAGATAAGATAAAATCGCCTAGTTTAGGGAGGTGTACCGAGTGAAGTGCCGGTGGGATGTACACTGAAACTAGGTTGATGAGTCTCCCTTCCCATTGCCCTTGCAGCGCTGCAAAGCAGCCTTGGTCATCTGTTTTGGTTTGTAGGGGGAGGAATCGTGTGTTTTTATGCATTAGAATTCCGGTACCCCTAGAGCCGGACGTGAAATCCGAGTGGACCATCATCTTGTACCCTCTTCTATTCAGGGCCTTGGTGGTCTCCCCTGTTAAGTGGGTTTCTTGCAATAGTGTTACAGAGGGTTTATGTCTCTTAAGTGCGGCGATTACTAGCCCCCTTTTTACCTTATCCCCCAGCCCTCTCACGTTCCAAGACATTAAGCGTAGGGAGGGGCATTGTGTCTCGGGGTCTACATTTCCCCCGTCAGTCGTTAGGATGTCAGCCATTTGGCCCCATGGGTCCCACGGGGTGCCGGTGGAGAGGTGTGGCACCCACGGCGGGTGTGTAGTTGTGTGGGAGGATGATGAGCGTTCTCATGGAGGTTCTCCCCTTCTGGGATTAACTCAGGTGAACATTTAGTCTTTTTCTGTGACCCAACATACAAATTCCTAACAGTAAAAAAACAACCCTTCCCCTTCCCCCCCCCCTCCCTGCATCCCTGCCTAACGGACTTGTAACTGCCCGCCCCCCAACTGAGCAGAGTGCTTAACCCATCCCACAACCAGAGTACTTGCGTGTAGGGGGGAGAGTGTCTCCCCGAGCAGGCGGCATCCCTGCGTGCTTCTGGGGTAGCCATGCCAGAGTCCATGTGCAGCAGTCAAAATGTGAAGTCAATGAGCAGTGATTGTCATTAAAACAGATCCCGGGTTAGGAATTATTCCTCTCCTCCTGCTCCCGTAAAGCTGCGGGAGGGAGATCTCTCCGCTCCTCCCCACGACCAGACGTTTGTGAGCCATTTTTGCTGTGTCCTGCGCTTTCGTGATCCGGTCTATGAGTTTTACGCTGTCGACCAACAGTGTGCCACCCCTCCAGCCAGTCCCGGGCAGCATCCGGAGAGTCAAAAAACCACACCTTTTTGTCCGCTGCGACTCTTAGCCGAGCCGGGAAGATCTTCGAGTATGGTAGCTCCTTTTCTCTCAGCGTTTTTTTGACTTCCAGGACCGTCCTTCTCTTCCTGGAGACTTCGGCTGTATAGTCCGGGAAGAAGGCAATCCTTGAGTTCTGAATTTGAATGGCCGGCGCCACTCTCGCGGCCTGTAGTATGGCATCTCGGTCCCTGGTCGGGGCGAGCCCCCAGACTTCGGTTTCCCCCCGGAACTCGGTGGGCCCTCTCTACGGAGAAGAAATTCGAGAGTCCTTTGGGCTGGAGTCGGTTTTTAATCATGTCCTCCACATAGAGGTCCATCGCCCCCGTGTCTTCCGATTCCGGCACACCTAGAATTCGGACGTTGTTGCGCCGGGAACGGCCTTCCTGGTCGTCCAGTTTATCTCTGAGCAGTTTGTTGTCTGTCTGTAAACGTTCCATTGCTGTTTGCAGTTCGGAAACATCCTCGACTAGGGATTTAGTGACCACTAATACTGGATTTATTTAATCAGATGTCTCGGATGAGATACTCATACAGATATTGTGAGTCTTAAACTCATTAACATGCAAGGTAGAATGATGTTCTGCAGCAACCTAAATGACATCAGCAGACTCCCAGACTAGATATGCTTCTGGCTGAATAAAAGATGAACACAAAAATAGCAAATACATATTAGAGTCTAAGGATGACTTGGGTAAACTATACAAAGCCTGTGTGCACTTAAAAGGGGAGCAATAGTATTAAACTGCAAATGTAACATAACTTTTTAAAAGTGATATACAGTTGTACGTTGTTAGGGCATCACATGGTAACGGAGTCCATTTATGATGGCATTGGAGTAATCTTTAGTGAAATTTTACACCGTGTGGATGTGATTCGTAGGTTATAAAATTCCATTCTGCCACCCTAACCCCTTTTCCTCCAAGACCCTGCATAGTTTAGGGTGGCCATGGCCAATATTATGAAACTAGGCCGGACCTATTTAGTTCAGTACAAGTGCCAAGGTGATAATGGAATTATTGAAACTTTAATCTTGAAATGGCGCATGAAGGCAGCTGGTCCCAGTGAGACGTGGCATCCGTTCTTTTTGTCAGACAAGCTGAAGTGAAGCACCACCATTTACATCGAGTTTCATATTCCCAGCCTGGCCATGGAATCTGTTCCTGGGCCAATTGTGCTGTCAGTAAACCTGTTAAACAGTGCGTCTTAGCAATCTGATTATAGTTGCCATCAGTGGTGGGCATGCATCAGCAAATTCTCTGCCTGTGTGATTGTGTTCTCCTTTTATTCTGTTGCCCAATGTATTCATTTGTGTGGTTTGCCATATGATCTTACCCATGTCTGCTCGTCCTTTACTTCTTTCTCCCAATTACACTTTAAAAAAAAAATGTTTTGGTTCTCTTACTTTATTACTCTGTGCTCCCTTGTCCATTCTTGCAGTCAGTTTGTTTGTATTTCCTCAGCTATTTTGTCAGGATTTCTTTTAGTCTCACTCAATATTCTTCTTATCTTTTGCTTTTAATTCCAATATGATTGTTAACCTGTCATTTATTCTTAATTCAATAGAGAGTCTATGTTCTGCCATGTCCAGTCTCTCTGCCTGTTTGTCCATTTTTTCTTTCAAATGGTCTACCCTCACTGTTAGCAAGTCTATTTTGCAAGCTATTGTGCAAAGACTTGTTTTCGGCTCCAGTAGCACTATCTAAGGATTCATTCTCTCTATTTGGGGCTTTGTAGGGAAGTGGATTGGTATGTGGTGTGGTTGTGAAAACTCCCAATGTAATAATCTCACAATTTCTATCCAGTCCAGTTAGGTTCTTTAACAAAAACCCTTAGCGCAGTCCTGGGTTCCTGTGGCCAGGACAGTTAATGAAAGGTACAAGTGTAAAGCATTTAGAAGTGTCAGGTTAATAAGTAAGGAACACAACATAATAAAAATCAGACACCAATTTATAATCTTTTTTTTAAAATTTTTATCTTAATTTCAACACCAAACGACAATAAGTCTATTGAGGGGAACCGGAGATCTGATTTTTCAAACGTAAGTAAAATACTTGAAGTTCTAGGCAGTAATTCATCGTTGCAAGTGGGTAGGAGCAAATGGGCGTCTTCTTAGACTAGCCGAATCATGCTGGGGGCAATTACAAGGACCACTCGGGTCCCGATGGACAGTTTACCTGCCGTAGTCAGCAGTCTTAGGGTCCTCAGTCTCTTTTTCCTCCCTAAAACGGTCCAGTCAATAGGTGATCCTGATACTGGGTATGAAGGATACTGAGTTGCTTAAGAGATGTGGTGAGGATTCCTGTGTCCACCTTGGCATCTACAAAATTCAGGGTGCATCTTTTGCCTCAATACCATTGTCCACATTGGACAATGGGTAATGTCCAGTGCAGGTCCAGTTGCCACTGGTCAAATGGTCTCCTGGTTACAGCAGATTCAGTGGTTGCTTACAGGTAAGCAAATCCTTTTCCTTGTGCTACCAGAGTCTGCTTTGGCTAAGGGTCCTACAACTTGGGGACACCTCTGGAAGGTCTAGACTTGGTCACTCAAGAGGTACTTATTCGTCCATTGGCAGGCAAATATCCTTGACAGCTGGGCTTTCAACGGGTGTAGGTTCCTTTTTGTGTCCCTGAAGCTTAACAGCTAACACATATCTCTCCTGTCCGGGCACACGTGGACACTTTTCCATGAGTAGGAACAGCAGGTACAGTTGAAGGCCCCTTGGATGCAGCATGTACAGTCCAATCTTTGGTGCATACTTTTTGCTGGGTTCAGGGAGCAGCAGGCAGTCCTCCTTCTGTCTTCTTCCAGTCCAGTTGTGATCTAAGGACTGTGGGTCTCGGGTGTCACATTTATGCAATTTTTTCATTTGTGGGTGGGGAGAACTCACTAGCCAATGGGGCAACAGTTCCCATGAGGCTACGTTTCCCACTTTGTCTTTTTCTGTGGGTTTGGCCCCAAAACAATGCCCGGGTACCCCTCTGTATCCTAATGCAAGATGGCGCCAGCCTTATTCCCCTATGAGGAGCCCTGACACACACCTGGAGTGTTCCTGGAATAATGAGACACTCCACCTGGTTCTACAACAGGTTTTCCGCCCTCTAGAGGGGATTCCAGTCTGTCTGCACAAAGGAGTGGGCAGGCGAAGGTGTGATTGCCATTTGCTTCACTGAGGCCATAGCCTTTTTGAAGCTAAGCCATCCGTGGCCACCTCCGGTAGTCATCTTGCTGGAGGAAGTCCTACCTCCTCCCTTCAGCAATTCTCTTTGTTCCTTGTGCTTGGGAGCGCTTTACAGTTCCTGGCAGTGGGACAGCATGTTGTCTCTGGTGACAGCTGCTGCAGATCGTCAGGAAAGGCTACCGGAGGTTTGGGCTACAAAGTGGTGACTTTCTAAAGTCACAGTTCTTTTAGAAGTTACCTAACATTCCATCTCCGAAATAAGCTGGGTTTATTGTAACGATTAATTTGATACCTTGGAGTAATATCTTAAGTGTTCTCAAATGTCAGTTAGCACTTAGAGCAGTGGCTAGTGAAACTCCATGTTAGCCAATTGGACCAACGGCCTTGCTACAGTAAAAATGGCAATTTTGTGTTTTCTCTGTCAGGTCATGTTAGACACAAAAGGAACATAACCTTCTTTTCAATATTAAGCACCCAACATGGTGGGCGACCAAGTCCTTCCCTAAGGGTGGATTACTATTATTAACAAGCATTTACAATGCAATTGTTTTGCCTTTGTAAAAGTTAGAGCTATAGGCATTGTAAATGACATATTTTTTATTTATGTGTTGGTTTTGAAAACCTATAAATAAATGGCATTTACAATGCCAATAGCTGGAAACAATTGTTTTGCTAAATCTTGCCAATTATCAAGCCGATAATGTGTGGGCATCCCAAGGCATCTTCACCATCAATCAACCAGGATCAAATAAACATCTGCAAACAGTTGCGAACCTTCAATACATATACACAGGGTGTAATGTTTTACCTGGAGAGTTTGGCTGCTGAAAATAACTAGATTCTCTGGATGAAACTATGAGAAAAACATTTGGGAATCGATGCAGAAAACACTTATTACACGTATCTGGAATATTTCCTACCCCTAGAGTTACCAACGTCCAACATATAGGTAGCTCCACGACAGGGGGAAATATTAGGCTGAAAACTGCCCAACTGGGATTCCCGCATTAAGTAACATTCCAGAACTTCTTCTATTCAGAAAAATTGTGTCAAACTGGTTATTTAAAAAACAGTTGCTTGCAGTGTTTAATTTTTGCCAGGTTTAATTCTCCAAATTTTTTAAAATTTAGATTTTTCTAAATACGATTTGTTGTCCTATTTCTCTAGCTTTGAATTCGTCTAGCTGTGCCCCGCAATGTGTCGAGTATAAGAAATTCTAAAGCAAACAGTGTCAAGTAATTACAACAATGGAAAGGTATCGAGTGCAAGAGCCAATATATAAAGCGGTGCATTTTGAGCAGGGGGTGTGGGTTGAGAATACGCGTCCGACTTTGAACTATGAAAGCTCTTAACATGTCAAGGAAAGAAAGAGAAATAAATCAAATACTCTTAAAGGGGTAATGCCTTGCGGTTCAACTGGGAGTTATCCTGCCACTGGGCCACTGTTGCTGGTGAGGTAGCTCAGCGGATTGAGCACTTCCTGTAAATATCTGTGTGAAATCTACGGATCCAATATTTGAATCTCAGCCTTTCATCCTTTGGAGACTGAAGGAGCAATGAGCACTGTTTAGGGAGGGGATAATGGCATGTGCTTAAACCCGCAGGGGTAGCAAGTATATGACTTCACAACAATGGCGTGTTTCTAGCACTTAAACCCGCAGAGGTACTGCGGGTTTAAGTGCTAGAAACACGCCATTGTTGTGACGTCCTGTGCTTGCTACCTCTGTGGGTTTTAGGTGCTAGAAACCCGCCATTGTCGTGACGTCATCCTTACCCGGCTCTGACGTGCCTCTTCTGCTCTCTGGATTGCGGGCCAGCTCTGGGCCTTCTCTGCAAGGTTCCCCAGCACCCGTTTGGCGATAAACTTCTGGTGGGCAAACTCCTGCCGGCACTCGGGGCAGGAAAAGACCGTCTTGCCCTGCCAGACTTGGCGGATGCAGTCCCCGCAGAAGTTGTGCCCGCGCTCCAGTATCACTGGCTTGCAGAAGTGCTCCAGGCAAATGGAGCAGATGAGGTCCTCGGAGAAATCCGGGTGGTCCCTGCCTGACATGGCGCGCTTGTAAGATCCCAGCCCGGGCTTCGGTCACCTACTGCTGCACCGGGCAGGAGACAGGCTTTTCTCTCAGCCCGCTCCTTGACCAGCCTACCATCTCTTACGCACCTGCTGCTGTGCAGTTTAGACGGAACCTTTGCTATCTATCCAAAATTTCTCAACAACTAGCCCCCCAGCATGGCCCTCTTCTTAGATTTTCGACACTAACACACAGCAGAGTGTCCATGGAGGCCTCAAGGCACTGGACACCAGGAGAGGGTGGGCCCTGGGCCCCGCCCAGGCCTCTTGCCAGCGAGAGCGGGGAGCAGTAGAAGGGGAGCTGCATCTCGTTCCGTGCATATGGAGGCAAGACGCCGTCCAATAAAGAACAGAAGGAAGGTGGCAGCTAGCCCCCAGCACAGAGCAGCCAGGCAATCACCACACAGCACAGAGCAGGGAGACAGCAACCGCCCAATCAAGAGCAAGAGCATCTCAGCAGTCCTCCTGTGCCGGCAAACGAAAGCGGACTGGCATCCGGAGAAAAGTAAAATGAGGCAGGGTGCCCGAATCCAAAACAGAAGAGGTGGAACCAGCCAATACACACGAGGGGAAGGGGTGGTGGGAGTCACAAGCCTATGTGGAGCAAAGGGGAGCCACCCCCTATTCAATGGGCATATTAATAATAGAGTGTGAGGAATGACTAAAGCGCTTTCTGGGTGTCATTTAAGTAGCTACTCCATGTGTAGCATTTACATAGCGCTCCTTAGCCCTGACAACATAACGCAGCGCTCCTATTTCCTTTGTGATGGCATTACTTCAACTTTTTCCACCCCCATATACTAACATAAAGATTCCCCCAACACAGAACCAATGAAAGGCAACTCCTTATTCTATACCAAGGAACCCCCCAAAACTTAACTGAAGAAGGGCCGTACACTACAGCAAAAGAAAGACTCCTCAATATTGAATCGATGTGGAGGCATTCCTAGACTAAACCAGAGATTCCACCAGTGCTGAACCAGTGCAGCCCTCTCTCCCCTCTTTACTAAATCAAAGAAGGCCTCCATATTGAACCGGTGAAGAGGACCCCCAACACTGAGGCAACGGTGGGCCCTCAAAGTGAACATTTTAGGACTGCCCCCATCTTGAACCATGACTGAGAGTTCGAATACTCACCGAATTAAATGAACCCGTATGTACAATAAAAAGGTGCCCCTAGCAAGAAATGACTCAACAAAAGACTCCCCCCAAAATGAAAAACAGACAGACAGACCCGCTTTGTAGAACTTCGACGGAGGGCACCCCCAGCACCAGGGATCTTTTGCCTTCACGTGAGGGCCTTCCGCCAGGATATGACGTCAGAACAGGTTCCATGTGTATGGAACTCCTTCCCTCTGAGCAGACACCACCAGCAGCGCATCACTGACATAAGGCAATAAGGCAGGCCCACTCTCAAGTTACCGCCATGGAGCGCACGTGCCTCTGGGCGGTACCATCCGTGCCCCCACCCCAACCTAAGGTTCTTGAAATAATGCTGAATGTTTCCACAGAGGAGGGCTGTACACCTGGCGGAGCAATGTACGGAGCGGCCCCACATGATATAAAGCTGGTCGGACCACACGTTACCTCAGTAGTAGGTACTTTGGAGTAGGTATCATTCAATATAGGCTCAATATCCGACCCCCTCATATTAACATACCCCCACTCCCACACCCCTAGGATAAGAAGCGGATGGTCCCCGGGAGACCCAATGCCCCCTCCCCGCTTGATGTAAGTCTGTCTGCTCGTTTACCTCTACATGCTGGTCTGCCGCTGCAACTACGAACCCGCACCCACTATATAAATAAGACCCCTCTGCTGTAACGCTGCCCTTACCCCCAAAGTGCTAGTCTCCTGCAGGCCCATGCAGTGCCGACCTCGCCAAATTCACCCCGATACACCGCGGCCCGTCCCCCGATCTCCGCAGGGCCACGGTGTACAGTTGATCATCACTGTACATATAGCCCCGTTATATCGCGGCCCTTACTACTACAGTACTGATCTTCGCGGGGCCATGAAACTTACAGAACCCCCTCCCCCATATAATGCTGGCATCCACTGTCCTCTTCCTGCAGGGCAGTGCAGACTTCTCCACCCTCCCATGCAGCGCCCTCTGATATAACGCTGCCCTTCATTCCACAGCGCTCATCTTCACAGGGCCGTGCAATGCGACCAAACCACCCGTCCGTAGCCTATATATAACGCTGCATTACAGCCACGTCACAGATTTCCTGCAGGGCCAAAGCGTGAGGAACTCCCGCCTCCCCCCCCACCAATATGTCACCCCTGATATAACGCTGCCCTCCCTTACTATCACTGTTCGGATCTCACGGAGAGCCATACAGAGAGCGCAGACATCGCCACCCCTTATGCCGACCCTGATATAATGCTGCCTTTACTTTCACTGTGCGGATCTCCCGTAGGGCGATACAATGTTCAGCCAGACACCCCCTCTGATATAACGCACTGTGCTGACCTCCCGCAGGGCCATACAGGGCGCAGACAACGCCGCCCCCTCTTATAACGCTGTCTCTTACATCCACACTGCAAATATCTCGCAGTCACACCATACAGTGTGCAGAACTTGTTCCTCCTTATAACGCACTATATAAATCTGCTCTTACCTCCACAGTGCAGACCTCCCTAGGCCCTCCACAGTGCACATTCTTGTCCTGATATAACGCTGCCCGTACCTCAACAGTACGGATCAGAGAAGGATTATGCAATATAGACCATCACTCTCCCTATAGCGCTGTCCTGACGTCCACATTGCAGAGTTCCCGCAGGACCAGTCCACAGCGGGTGGAATTCCCCTCCCCGCCTATTACGCCCCGGGTATACCGCTGCCCTTACATTAATACTGCGTATGTCTAGCAGGGTCATACACAGCGCAGCCTTCACCCCTCCATATAATGCCCCCTGGTATACCGCTGCCCTTAACCCCACAGCGTGCATCTCTCACAGGGCCATGCAGTGTGCCAACCTCGCTCTTCATTAAAACGCCCGATGTTCCGCCACGGAGCAGCAACTGTAAGCGAGGGAGGAGGGGGGGGCACATACGCTCGGTGCACCGACGGCCCTGCAAGCACGAGAATTAACAAATTCCCGGAAAGCAGCCGTTACCCCCGGCCCAAGGCTACCCGCCTCAACCCCCACCAGGAAAACTAACAGGGACAGCACGAGATCCCCAAAATGGCGCGGGGGGGCAACCGACACGAGCACCCGGCCGATAGCAAGGACGGCCCGGTCGCCACCCCCAGGCCAGGACAATGCCGGTACGTAACGTGTAGGAAAATTAAAAAACTTACCTCCCGGAGTCGGCTCGGAGTAGGGAGCGGGTCGGGTCTGCGTCCTCACAGGGAGAGCGAGCAGGCTGGTGTGAAGAAGGATGCAGAGACAAAAAAAAAAAGCACCTCGACGACCTGACGTGGGCAAAAAGCGAAAAATTCTCGGGAACGCCCACGAATCTGCTCCGGCAATGACGGACAGATGTCTGTTCCAATGGCTAGCCTCCATTTATGGAGCTAGCCAATGGAACAGAGAGGCGGAACAAAGCCACACAGTGTAAAGACATAAGATTTCGCCTGCGCAAAAGGCTGCTGCGCAGCTTTCGACAGGCAAAACCTAAAAAGGAAGGTTTTGACCAGACAAAGGGATTTATTTCGCCATGTTGAGTTGGCAGGGTTAAGCTGCCCAACCAGGCTGAAGTGGTAGACCTAGAGTAACATTTTCACCATATCACAGTAATGGTGACGTAGTTAAGGGCTGTCTCACACAATAGAGGGGAGAGGGTCAAACAACTACTCTGCCACCCCGAACCCCTAAGTCGCTATACTACACACGTAGAGGGGTGGAGAGGACAAAAACACAAATAGTGAATTTTACAAACCGTGACAAACACATATGTTTGAAAAAACTGCCCTCACTCACACACAAATGTGTGTGACCTGCTTCATCATAGGGTCTGCTACAACACCCTGGCGTAGCCACGTACAGGGTGGAGTATAGGGAGGGGGAACATAGAACGTAAAAGAATCACAAACAATAAACGTGACAAACAGTGTACTAACCAAGATGTGTTAGTACAAGACTGGGTACAGTGATAAGACACGGTGCAGTCACAAAAGGTAGTTTAAAACTGACTCATGGATACCAGATATCCCTTTATTAGTTGGTCCCAAGGCCAGGATTAAAATGCATTAACGGATGGTGGTGTTAAGGAAGGACTATTAGGAACCTATAACACCCCTCCTAAACTGCTGGAGTCAACATGTTTCGACCTGCGTGTGCCCCCAATCAGTAGGTCACTATGGTCTTCGTCAGGACATCTTCTCAGTCCCAGTCCCATATGAAAACTCCTTACCTTGATACGTAGTCAAGGAGATAATATTAGATCTAATTGATCCAGTCCGTGTAGAGGGAGTTCCGACAACACGGAATACATAAACTGTGAAGAAATAAACAAACAACATTCCAAGAGGTGTAATACAGACACATGTCTCTCCTATCGACGCTGTGTAATGCTTATTCCCTTCTAGTTTATAATACTGTCAATGTATAAGAAATGCAATTCCCTTATCCCCATTTCTGACTACTAAATAGTTAGTCATTTCCATTCATGTTCAATATTTTCAAACTGAAATAAAATGTAGAGGTGTATCATGAAATTCAGTAGAAGATGGGAGTATCTTCCATGAAAAAGTTGAGGTTGATTCAAGAGAACGTTTATAATTATTAAAGCCAACCTAATCTAATACTCTATATGTGTACTTGATCATAATCACACATAAGTACTTGATCCCATTATAGAGCGTAATTTGGCCCATGGTGTTCGTTTAGGCATATTCACTCACCAAGTTTATTTGCCAATTAAACTCCAAAAAGCATCATTGGGTTGGAGTTCCAAAGAGCACAACCTATATTTACAGGGCACAAAACAAGACTGATGTCAGTGGGCTTTCCATGAGAAAAGCATCCGTAATGTTAATGCTTTACACGAGTGCTGTTTTCCCAGTGTTTAAAAAGAATTGTGCAAAACAGGGGCCCCATCAATTATCATTCCAATTTGCGTTTTTCGTCCAGTATATCGCGAGGCTACAGGGTAAGAGTGACATATACCACATGTAAAAACTCCCTCACGCTGTCCGGTTGGGGGAATTCTCAGGAATTCATACTGTGTAGCATTTATCCCACCGTTTCATTGTTCGGCAATAAAGGTCTATCATTATGCCCCGAATGTTAAGTCAGCGACTTCATACCAGCCTGAAGTTAAGCTCTCTTAGGCCTGTAGTTATGCCCCAGTGTGTCGCAATACCTATATAACTGTACTTCAGCCCGTAGTCCTGCAATCATACTATTTACATTTAAGCCGTTACTCGACCCGGGTTGCAACCATAAGGAGCATTATAGTCATCACCCCCACCACAATACCATACAAGCCACAGAGGCCCAATGCCCTTCTTACTGCTCTGCTGGACGCCTCCGTCACCTCCCGCGCCCCTAGATATGATGCCGCGAAGGTAACGAAGTGTTCGAGGCATATGGGCTGCAGATGGTACATTATGAATAGATCGCCATCTGGTGTTGGGCTCGAATGATTGCACTTGTTTTTCTCTTGGAGAAGTCTTTTGTCGTCACGAGGCTGGTTACTCCTCCCTTTGATGTTAGTGCGCATGGGCATCGCTCTCCATCCTTGGATTGTTTTTTCCCGCTATCGGGTTCGGATGAGGACCGAAGCGCTCCAGATCGACTTCGAGAAAAAGTGATATTTCGGCGCGTATTCCCTTTCGAATTCGACGGTATTGTTATCGAACGCGATATAATTTCCACTCCAACAATAAACATTTTCTTCTACGTCGACGAGACCGGCAGGCCTTTCAACGTAGTCCAGCCCGGAGTCCATGGAAAGGACTCCATTTAAGAGATGTCCCACGTGTGGTGCTAAGTTCCCACACAAGGACCTACATGAGGTGTGCAATCTCTGCCTATCGCCTGAACACGAATCCAGGGACTGCGAAGCCTGCGCAGCGTTCTCCTCCAAGTCGACGATCCGAAACCGTCAAGCCAGAAGACACGAGAATTCAAGAATGCAATCGGAGGCAAACCCGGAGCTGTTCGAAGACCAGCATCTCGAAGAAGAAGAGGAACATGAGGACGAGTCGGGGTCGGAATGGGACGAGTCTGATGTTGAAGGAATCGACCTCCAACAAACCGTGAGTGACGACATCCCCTTACCAAAAAAACGACACCTTGTGGTAGCGACCCCGCCTTCAAGCCCGGTTAGACCACCGAAGAAAGTTTCCGACGCCCCGCCTTCGGGCCCGGCAACGAAACCGAAACTGAAACTCTCGGCCTCCCTCCATGTCGGATCCGAGAAACGGTCGACATCAACATCGACACCGAAGTTCCATACAAAAGAAAGCTCGGCATCGAAACATTCCATATCGAAACCGAAACATGCTTCGACGTCGAAGACTTACTCGACACCGAAAAAATCGGAATCGAGCAAATTTTCGGTGCCAAAAACACAGACCATTGACGGTCAGAAGCAAAGGCACCTTTCGGAACCAAAAACTTCGGTACCGACACAGGAGCAGCAGACAGATCCAAAACAAAAGACTTTGTTTATCGATCCGCAAACTGGCAGAGTGGTGACAAAATCACCGAAAAAGAGGAAGAATGAACTAGATGACAAAGCTCTTCCTCCTAAAAAGAGAACAATGGGGACAAATACAACTCCTCCCCTTTCTCCTCAGCCTAGATACTCACCCTCTTCTCCTATTCCTCACAATAGGCCAAATATTCCTCCACCTTCTACACCAAGACCATCTACACCTCAAACAGATGTAGACAGTGATGCAGGGGAGGGAGAACCTTATGGAGATGACAACACTATCCCAGATGAGGAAGACCCATGGGAAACTTATGATGCAGGGTCAGACGATGATAACGACCCACAATTATACCCCTCAAAACCTTCACCACCTGATGATAATACAGGTTTTGTGCAGTTGATTAATAGGGCAGCTAAATACCATAAGGTAGATTTACATACAGAACCTCAAATAGAGGATTTCCTTTTAGAAACGCTACCTGCTGCACAAAGAACATCAGGCACACTACCTATGCTAAAGGGTCTTCTCAGCCACACAGCAGACCTATTCAAAGACCCTGTGAGGGCTAGGGTATTAAACCCAAGAATTGATCAAAAATATAAGGCAGCCCCAAAGGACCCAATATTTATCAAAGGGCAAGTACCTCTGGACTCGCTTGTAGTTACAAACGCTCGTAAAAGAGCAAATTCATTATCTACAGGAGAAGCTCCTCCTCCTGATAAGGAGTCCAAGCTAATAGATGCATCAGGCAAAAGGGTAGCATCACAAGCAGCGAACAGCTGGCGCATAGCTAATACACAAGCGCTACTGGCACGTTATGATAGAGCGCATTATGAGTTAGAAAAACTCATCACACATCTTCCTAAGGAACATCAAAAAAGGGCAGACCAGCTTATACAGGAAGAGAAGATAATAACTAACACTTCCATTAAGTGCGCTTTAGACGCAGCAGCCACTGCAGCAAGATCCATCAACACTAGTATCATGATAAGAAGACATGCATGGCTTAGGGTCTCAGGGTTCAAACAAGAAGTACAAACATTGTTATTGAACCAACCTTTTGACCAAAAAACACTTTTTGGCTCAGGAACAGATAAGACTTTAGAAAAGATGAAAAAGGACACAGAAACGGCTAAATCAATGGGAGCATTACAACAGCCAACTCAAAGAGGTTCCTTTCGTTGGTCCACCTATAGAGGGGGGTCAAAAAGTACAGGCACAAGCCAACAATCTACCTCTTTTACACCAACATCACCCAGAGGTAATTCAAGAGGCAGTTACTGAGGTAACAACAACAAGGGTAGAGGTTGCAGAAATAATAACAACCGCAACTCCCCAACCCCAAAACAGTGACGTAATACAACTCCCCTCAGACCATATAACACCGGTCGGGGGACGTTTATCACAGTTCCTACCTGTCTGGGAAAACATCACATCAGACAGGTGGGTGAGACAGATTATCCAACATAGTTATTGCCTGGAACTCACAGCTACCCCACCAAACATCCCCCCCCCAGACAACGTCCAATGAGTCAAGATCATTTTACATTGTTAAAACAAGAAGTACTATCACTGCTACAAAAGCATGCCATAGAGCAGGTTCCAAAACATCAGCAAGGGACAGGAGTATACTCTCTATACTTCCTAATCCCCCAAAAAGACGGGTCTCTAAGACCAATCTTAGACCTCGGACCTCTCAATGCATACATAAACTCGGAACATTTCCACATGGTCACGCTCCAACAAGTACTTCCTTTACTGAAGAAAGGGGACTTTCTTTCTACACTGGATCTAAAAGACGCTTACTTTCACATCCCAATTCCCAAAGCCCACAGAAAATACCTCAGGTTTGTAGTAGAAGGACAACATTATCAGTTCAAAGTCCTTCCATTTGGGGTCACAACAGCACCAAGGGTGTTCACAAAATGCCTAGCAGTAGTTGCAGCACACCTAAGAAGACAAGAAATACATGTCTTCCCTTACTTGGACGATTGGCTAATAAAAGCCAAGTCACAGGAAGAATGTCTTCAAAACACACAAAAGACCATTCAATTGCTGCACCAGCTAGGGTTTACGGTGAACTACACAAAATCCCACCTACAACCAAACAAGATTCAACAATATCTAGGGGCTACTATAGACACAGAAAGAGCCAAAGTATACCCCAATCCAGTCAGGATCCAAACAATGGTCACGCTGATCCAAAAATTTCAACCACAACAATCACTAACAGCTCGAGTGTTCATGCAGCTGTTAGGGATGATGTCCTCCTGTATACTGCTCATACCATATGCCAGACTACAAATGCGTCCACTGCAGGAGTGTCTAGCGACACAATGGAATCCGGCTCAAGGTCAGATTACAGATCTGGTGTTGGTAGACGACCGCACACATCGCTCTCTGAAGTGGTGGAACACAATAAACCTTTCCAAGGGACGGTCGTTCCTAGAACCGATTCCACAAGTGATACTGACAGCGGATGCATCGCTCACCGGATGGGGAGCGCATATGGATAAATATACAGTACAGGGAAAATGGAGTGTACAGCAAAAAAGACTGCACATCAATTATCTGGAACTACTAGCAGTGTTTCTAGCATTAAAAGCTTTCCAAATGCAAATACTCAACAAAGCAGTCCTGATCAGAACAGACAACATGACTGCGATGTATTATATTCAAAAACAGAGGGGGACACACTCTCTCCAACTCTCCAGACTAGCACAGGACATTTGGAGATGGGCCATTCCTCAAAAGATCTATCTGTTAGCCGAACATCTACCAGGAGTTCAAAATCAGATAGCAGACATCCTAAGCAGAGAGTCAGAACAAATACACGAATGGGAACTGCACAACCAAATACTGCAGCCATTCTTCCAAAGATGGGGACAACCAGAGATAGATCTCTTTGCCACTCATCAGAACGCAAAATGCCAAAACTTCGCAAGCAGGTACCCACACCACCTGTCCCAGGGCAATGCGCTATGGATAAATTGGTCCAACAAATTTGCTTACGCTTTTCCCCCTCTCCCACTAATTCCATTAGTGGTTCGGAAACTCCAACAACATTCAATGACAATGATACTAGTAGCACCCACGTGGGCAAGACAGCCGTGGTTCACCACGCTACTGCAACTCTCACAGGTGCCACATCAATAATCATTATTACCCATGCACCTTACACAAAACCATGGAGAAATAATGCACCCAGATCCCAAACAATTAAACCTAGCGATCTGGCTCCTGAGGTCATAGAATTTGGATACTTGGATTTACCTCCAGACTGTATGGAAATCATTAAGCAAGCAAGACGTCCTACCACCAGAGCATGCTATGCAGCAAAGTGGAAAAGGTTTGCTGTATACTGTAACAGTAACAACATCAACCCTCTGGACACATCCACTAAACAGATTATTTGCTATTTACTACACTTGCAGCAATGTAACCTTGCCTACACCTCTATTAGAGTACATCTTGCAGCTATAGCGGCGTACCTACAAAACAGACATCTTTCCCTGTTTAAAGTACCAGCAATAAGAGCTTTCATGGAAGGCCTCAAAAGAGTCATTCCACCAAGACTACCGCCTGCCCCAGTCTGGAATCTCAACGTAGTACTTACCAGACTAATGGGACCACCTTTCGAACCTATGCATAGGTGTGAAATACAATTCCTCACATGGAAGGTGGCCTTTCTTATAGCTATTACCTCACTCAGAAGAGTAAGCGAGTTGCAAGAATTTACAATACAAGAACCATTTATGCAGCTACACCAAAATAAAGGGGTTCTTAGAACAAACCCAAAATTCTTGCCTAAAGTAATTTCAGCATTCCACATCAATCAGGCAGTGGAACTACCAGTCTTCTTTCCAAAACCACAGACGGTAGCAGAAAGAGCCCTACATACATTAGATGTCAGAAGGGCAATATTGTACTACATAGAAAGAACACAAACTTTCAGAAAGACAAAACAACTATTTGTAGCGTTTTCTCCTACACATAAGGGCAATCCTATCTCTAAAGCAGGCATTGCCAGGTAGATTGTAAAATAAATACAAATATGCTACTTAAAAGCAAAGAGAACATTAACTGTTCCTCCTAGAGCTCACTCTACACGTAAACTAGGAGCATCTATGGCATTCTTAGGAAACATTCCCCTAGATGACATATGCAAAGCAGCTACCTGGGTTACACCGCATACCTTCACAAAACACTACTGTGTAGATGTGCAGACAACACAACAGGCTAGAGTGGGACAAGCTGTACTAAAGACTTTATTTCAGACTGTTGCAACAGACACTGGTGACCACCGCTAGGGAGATAACTGCTGTATAGTCTATTCATAATGTACCATCTGCAGCCCATATGCCTCGAACGGAATATGCTACTTACCAGTATGTATCTGTTCTTGGCATAGAGGGCTGCAGAGTGGTACATGCCCTCCCAGCCTCCCCGGAAACCTGTGTCTGGTCCAACACTATCTTATTTAGATACACTTACATGGGCATTTCTATCTGTATTCTATCATACTACTCCATCTAACCCTACTATGGCAAAACAATCTAAGGATGGAGCCGATGCCCATGTGCACTAACACCAAAGGGCGGAGTCACCAGCCTCGTGACAACAAAAGACTTCTCCAAGAGAAAAACAGTGCAATCATCCGAGCCCAAGACCAGATGGCGATCTATTCATAATGTACCACTCTGCAGCCCTCTATGCCAAGAACAGATGCATACTGGTAAGTAGCATATTCCATCTGGGCATTCTCCATTATATCCTTCTTGCATTATGGATCTAGCCCGTCCCAAGCGTGACGTCAGAGGGCCTACGCGTGCTCATACGGTGAGAATCATGGGAAATGTAGTCCCGCCTTACCCTGCAATATTCGTAGGAACTATTACAATCCAATGCACCACCCTTGGTAGTCTAAGATTAGCGGCGGTATTCAAAAATCATTTATTGTGCCCCATGTAGCTCACATTTTCATATATATGTATCCAACTAACCAGGATTGATAAAGGGCCGGGGGGCTATCTTTCAAGGTGGCATGTCCATACCCTTCAAAGCACTGTGTCAGAAAACACTTCCATATACGGTACTGGTAGCCTTATATGTAGACCTTTTACAGCTAAGCTTATTTTGAATCTCTGGGCAGGGCAGGGACCTCATTTTGTGAAGACCGGGTTTATTCCTGATCTATAACCCTTTCTCTTGCTCACATCATCCCACATGCGCCATAACCCACTCATCCTTTCTTCCTGGACCGGAATGGAGGTTCAATATAAGAAAGGGTAAACCAAGTGTCAGGGCTACGAGTGACGTAGTTAAGTGCTACAGTCCTCTTGTGACATTTAACTTACTAGCCTTGGGTACTACTTGTACCATGTATTGGGGATGACAGCCTACACTCCACACAACGATGCACCAAGCGTAGCACATGTACCCACAGCGAAATCGCTCCAGCAGGAGGTACATGCTCCACCAGCTAGCCACCACAATCACTTGTGCCACAACAGGAACATGACTGGAAGAAGATTTTGTCCCTGTGAGCTCAAATTTAGAGACCACTGATCACATCATGCCTCCACTACTGATGTAGGTCTCCGTGGTATCATTCACAATGTTGGGGCCCATGAGCTGCCACCCAACCCTCAGGCCGAGTGCTCCAGCTGCGTCCGGTCACCCACAATCCAGCGTCTGGGTGCCGTCCACGAAATAGATGCAGGCCTCGAGGCCAGAACTTACAGAACAGACATGAGTCGGTTTGTTGAGTGGTAGATCAGGAAGCCATTAGCAGCGCAGAGCGGCGAAGCAATAGTAATGTAATGGAAAAGTCTCAGGCATTCATGATATTTGGCATACATGTAAATCTGAAGGCACAGGGCCTGCAGTGTATTCACTCATGTGGCTCCGACACCCCCAGCAGCAAACGCGTTTGCGCTCCGCACAGCTGGCATTGCGCCATCCACCAGGATATTATCCGCCTTCCATGCTCTCCCGTGTGCGCAGGTCCATATGTGCCCCATAGCCACTTTTCAATATGCTTGGTTGAGCATGGTTTGCTCTAGACGTTCATGACGGTTTCCGCTGTGTTCGCGTGTGCCGGATTAGCCAGATAGTTCACTCCGGCCTCGGGAGCTGAAAACAGTGCAGCCATCTTGGTTTTGCGGTGCTCTGGGTGCCCTTCCAATTCATTAGGTAGTCTCATATAGCACTAACCTTTGCTCCAAGACTACATAAAAATGATGTACCATTCAACAACAGGATTTAGAATTTAGGATTGTAATAGTCCAAACGAATGCAGGGCATGATCTGATCTTACACATTCGCTTCTATAAGATGTGGTCTTAAAGGCTGCACCAGCTGAGACCTGTGTTTAGACAAATGGCATCTTAAAGAGTACAATTTTGAACAATTTTCTGAAACGTAGGTGATTTGATTCCGCTCTCAAAGCTGGATTGCAAGAGTTTCAGGGATGTGGGCTCTGTACTCCTAGTGATCTACCTCTGCATTTATGTCACCATTTATCCTTGTGTAAGGTGCAAAGTGTTCTTTAATTTTATTCTCAACTCCTCCGAATGCCATGGGACAAATTGAACAACATATATGGGGTGGGGTAGCACAGCATTGAGTACATAATTGATATTTGGTAAAAGTCACGGCATCATTCCCATGCCAGGCGGAATATCTTGAATCCTGGAGTGTTTTATTTCGGTTTAAATAAGACTGTCCAGTATTTCATGAGTATAGGAAATGTGTATAAATGTGTGACAAAAAGCAGCGCCGTTTAATATCTGTGCAAGAAAAATTCATTTGCATAGCATTGAGGCAGATTCCAGTCACGTTAACGCGTTGATATGATTGGTGCATCATGGGAGTTAGAGTAACTGAGAGTGAACGAGGGAGGTTAAGCATTCCACAGGTGCTAATGATGTTGCTTCAAGTGGGTAGATTATGGAGGGAGGAGGGCAAGTCACGGTTATAACGAAGTGGTTGACAGATACAAAATTAAATGACCTCGCTCGTGATGGGAGGGAGTTTGTTTGTATAGAGAGCAGGTAAGCTGGCAAAAGCGCTCGAATGTTTAAGAAGTGGGCAACAATGTGAAGTTTAAAATTGCGGTGGGAGGGCTGGTACAAGAATCCACAATACGGGTTTAAAAGCTTTTGGGAGGTAACTGACGGCGATATAACCTATAAATGACTGGCATGCGAAGGGTATATGCTTATAGCCTTCTGAAAACTTTATTAACAATGTCAACATTGGGAATAATATTGATGTATATACCACTGCGGCTGATGAGTGACGGATAGTGGGCTAATTTATGTATCTTGTACTTGCAGTCACCCCTGAAGAAAGGCCCGAGAGGCCTGAAATGCATTGGGTTACAATAAAACTGCTTTTTACGGATTTTTGCTTCAGCACGTAATTTTGCTAAGAGGTTCGGATGGCCCTGCATTAACATAAGAAACTTGGAAAATTGTGTTTCCTGGCATGTGGATGTAAAGAGTGATGGATGTGGAAAAACAATGAATAGAAATGAAAATGAAATAATGAAAAGATTGAAGAAGTGAAAAGTTGGTTGCATACGCATTTGAAATATGCTGTGCCACTGGGTGGAGCCTGAGGTGTTCCATGTAGATGATGGGACAAATTGAGGCATGGACTGTCCACCTGAATTTTGTATGGTTTGAAACCTATCTGTGCACGATCTCGGTTGTCAACTGTAGATAACGTAGTCCAAGTGACTCGTTACTAAAGATCTGGTGATTCCTTCATGATGGTTGTTGTGCAACAAAGTAAGAATTTTCTGAGTAAAGAGTGTTGTAATATGGTGACTGACACCATTACCATCATCATCTTCCTCTTACCCTTTAACTTTTTGTCTTATTGGCCTCTGTCCATTTCCTTCCATCGTGCTCCTTTGCTCTCTTGTATTCTATAGTTCTTCCATTTGTTTGTTCCACCTCTTTCCTTCTGTTCTTTTATCAGTCACCTGCTTTTCTCTTTCCACTGTCCTACTTCCCTTCCTTCGTTTTACCTTTACTGCTTCCCACTCTTTTGATCTTCTCCTTGCTTTTTTCTTGTTTTGCTCTCACTTCCTCTCTGCTCCATTCACTTCACCTCTACTTGTCCTACTGTTTTGTACAAAACCTATCTCTTCCCTCTGATCAAACCTGATTACTTTTCCCTTAATTTCTTTACTGTTCACTGCATACCTATGTTCTATCCCTTCTCTTCTGCTGACTAGAACATGTCACTCTGACCTAATCAGCCCCTGTTCTCCAATTTGTGTTTTCACTTCACTCATCACGATTTACTTTCTCTTTCCCTTCTTACTTGGTGTTGCTCTGCTTCTCTCCTGAACCTTCATCCTATCTCTGCATCAATTAACTCTTCCTTTTAACCTATTTTTTCTCTCTTCTGCTCATCTATTTGCTTCTTCTGCCTATCGGTTCTTCGTAGATTCCTCATTGTCCAACACTTCCTATGTTTTAGTCTTTGATTTCTCAAAACTACAATTACTCTCTGCTCCACCTGCTTTCTTGCTCTACATCCTATTCATGTTCCCCCATTTGTTCGAACCTTCTGTACTTTTGCTTTGCTGTGAAACCCTGCTTGCCTACTTTTCTACTCTGTTAACTGGTGCTCACTTGTCATTTCTGATCCTCCATTTATACTTGTGTCCCTTTGTGTTCTCTCATTGCTTCTAACAGGTGAAGAAGCAGATATTGGATGAGAAGATTTTCTGCCCTCCGGAGGCCTCTGTACTTTTGGCATCTTATGCTGTGCAGGCCAAGGTAGGCAGGATGAAACCTTGTTTTATCTCGGGATTATTTGTTAAATGGGTACTCCAGGGTCTATGATGTAAACCGCATCTCCTCATATATAGCAAATATACTATCTCCTTGTGCATTTCATTTCTTGTCAAAGCTTTAGTTTCCCCTCTGGTACCTCCTTTCCCCAGTACGAGCGATAAAGTGGCATTAACAGTAATAATGTTCATTGGATGCAGTTCTTTGGATGATGTAGGAAGCTGGCTCTGTTTATGGTATGGCACTAGGTAGTTATACCGTGAACAGAGTCCATGGGTTCACCAAAAGGGTACAGGGATCAATGGAAAACCCAAGCTGCTCCATTAGTGGTAGTTTGGGTGAGCAGCTTTAGGCCTAACACAGAGGAATGTAAGACATTTATTGCACAGCATTGACCGATAATGGACACACAACTCAAAAAGGAGATACACACCAATTTTATAAAAATAAGCTTTGTTTGTACTTTATTTTAAGACCTAGATCTTCGCAATAAGGGACATACGTTTTTAAATACAAATGCTTTTCACTTTAAAAAGTCCACAATTGGTGCACTTTCTGAACAGTTCAATGTTATCCTATGAAGGAAAGCAATAATGTGTTTTAACAGTTAAGTGCAACACTTACAATTCCTATCTTCGGGTCAAAGGTCAGCAAGGGTCCGGTGAGTACGAAAATTACACCACTAGCGGCACAGGGGCGCCCGGGTGCGGCAGGCAAAACCGTAGTTTGGCCCAATGCAATTCGGTAGAGAGTGGGTGTGCTCGAAGCCACACTGCTTTTGCTGGTTATGTTCAGCACAGGGGGGCCACAAAACCGCACCAAACATACACCACCAGCGGCACAGCGGCAGCCGGGTGCATGGTGCAAATTCAGCGTCGGTCGCCCAGTGCTTTTCAATGAAGATTCTGCTTTTGACAAATAGGTGCAGGAGGGAGACCAACAACAACAGAGGTAAGTAGAGATGTAGGGGGTCTTGGCAGCTCCGTCGTTCAGCCACCAAGGCGCAGGGGCTTCAGGTGCAGGGGTTCCTTTAGACGTCAGAGTCTTCTTACTGGAGCCGGTCGTGGTCAGGGGGAGCCTCTGGATTCCGGTTGCAGATGTCATTGTGGAGCCCAGAAGGGGTCAGCCAACGCTGATCTTGAGACCAGGATTGCTGGCGAACCTGTTCTGGGTTGGTGGGCCACGTGGACATGGGCCATAGGCTCGGGGTGCAGAGTGGGTAGGACTCGCGGATCCACAGGGCACTAGAGTTCTTTGTGTAGGATTCTTGGGGACAGAACCGCTGTCCTCTGGAGTTCTGATCTTTTTTGAAAGTTCAGGCAGTCTTCCTGAGGTTTCTGGAAGTTGCTGGCTGCAGGACAGGTGTTGTCTTCTTGCAGGGTTTTAGAAGCTGGAGACAGGCCGGTAAGGCTGGGGCCAAGCCAGTCATCTTTAGGCTTTGCTCCATGGCATCTTCTTCGTTTTTCTTCTTAGGTCACTGGTAACTAACTTTTAGGTCTGGAGGAGCCACCTCAATACTAAATTTAGGGGGCGTTTTAGAGGTGTAGTAGGTAGGGCCAATGGGCACTTTACCTGGGGTGACTACACCCACTATTACGCCACCCTCCTGTGGGAGGTGGCATCGACCTAGCCCTGATTGGAGGAGTCCCCTCATCTTCAAGTTTGAGGGGGCTATAGCCTCGCCCACGCGGTCCCTTCACGCATTACTTAACATCTGTGAGGTGTTTGGGTCAATGTTTGGGCACACAATCAATTGGGACAAGTCCGTACTATACATTCTGTGTTGGTTACCTCCAAGGCTGCCTAGGGTATGTACGGTTCAGATAGTAATAGTTAGTTTTAAATATCTCGGGATCTATATAACGTCCGACCCAGACGAATTCCTAGCACTCAATCTACAAGCATGTTGCAAAGGCTGAAGCAAGACATTATGCACTGGAGAGCGATGCCACTCACCCTACTGGGCAGAGCAGCACTTTTTTAAAGAATGGCCTTACCCAGATTCTTATATGCCCTACACAGCACGCCCTGCCGAGTTCCAGATTCGTGCTTTAGAGCAATAAACTCGGAAGTTACTACTCTCCTTTGGGATGGCAAACCGACAAGAGTGGCTGCATGTAAATTGATTAGACACTGGTATGATGGGGGGGGGGGGATCGCTCTACCCGACGTCCTGGCATAGTACTGGGACTCACAGCTGACAGTTATCAATTAGTGGATTCACACACCTGACACTGACCCAGCATACTGCCTAGATAGAGTGGCTCTGGAGAGGGGGGGTGGGGAGTTAATGGGGCCCTCTATAACAAACTGAAAGCCCCTGCCCTCATGGGACCGACAGCACACACGATTCAGATTTGGCATGCAGTAACATGACACCTGGGATGGGCGGACAGACTAACACAACACACTTCGCTGTGGGACACAGGCAGACTTGGTACCCTGGGAAAGAGTAAGTTGTTAAAAAAATGGGACTTGATAGGGATCTCCCGGCTGGGAGATCTCTGGAAAGATGGAAACGTCGTCCGCTTTTCCCACCTGTAGGAACACTACAAAATTGCTCTTGGTGAACAGTTTCGATATATGCAGATTAAACATGAGACCGACACAGCCCTTCCGGTAGTGGAGACACTCCCTGAATCATCCCCTTTAGAGGACCGACTGTAAACTGACTACTTAGACAAGAAAGCACCTTCCTACTTCTCAGTGTGTATCTATCAACAGAGCTTTCAATTATGCCCTTGGATACATCGTTCAGAGCCTTTTTAGGTTTGGATTTGTGATCCTTCCCCCCCCCCCTCTTACCGAAGTCATCAGGGGATTTATGAAGAATTGTTTAATTTTTCTCTCCTTCAGAAGTTCTTCAGCTCTGTGGCGCGAAGTTTCTCCAAAATAGGTTGAACTGCTCTCCGTAGCTCCTGGCAGGCAACCACCTCCGTTGCTCCCAAGTCCTATTGTGCCAGATGATTACAATATACTGGAACGCTGTGATGGATACTATCACAGAAGTCAGTGAGAAACAAGTCCCGCTTGATCCCAGGTGCTGCCAATTGAATTAATGGGAGCCGACAGACCTTAACCACGCTGATCGACAGTGGGCAATGACAGCAATGGTGATTGCTAAGCGGAATCTAGCACAGAAATTGGGAGTGGCACAAGCCCCAAACGGATCGAGTGGCCCAGGGATATGGACATGGTCAGTATCGGAATGAATCTGCTACCGCCAAGACACAGGGTCTATGCCTGATAAATATATTGATAGACGCATACACGTGTCTGTAAGTACATCTTGGATTCCTTCGGTCTTGAAACGTTGTCTTTGACTGGAATTATCCCTTCCTGTTTGACCCCGTATTGGGGTTTTTTGCTCCTCACTGTGTACTCTCAAGTGAAATATTATCCTTGTCATTAGAATTAGCCCTGGTGGATGCCGGTCTGCACTTTGTATCGCCACCCGGTGTTGCAATATATGCCCGAATAGTGTACTCGAATACTGTGATACTCTCTTGTAAACCCGACCGGGTTGGAATTATCACCGGTACTGGGATTATACTTACCGTCAACCTAGACTTTGGCCCTGAAGAGTCGGAGAGCACTGTTTCTCTATCGAAACACGTGTCGGCTGGCTGCTCTCTGTGCCAATACACATTAAAAGGAACCAAGAAAACCACAGCAAATTTTGTTTTGTTATACTGAATACGAACACACACTGTTCATGTTTGACTGTTTATGTGTGCGCAGGACTGGTGCAATTGCAGGGATATGGACATGGTCATGGCGGCTGAGAAAGCTACATACATTCACAGCGGGTGTCCAAAGAAATGGGGATGGGTGAGGGGCAAATGGAATGCATATAGAGGGTATATATCTACACCCCCTGTAGGTGATCGGGACTCGAATGATTCGGTGTAATACCACTGATACTAGTGAAATTGTTATATCACTGTGTATAATGTTCACTGATGGACTGTGTACAACTGTTGTATCCTTCGTAAGGAATGTATTTGCAGATTTCGTTTGCTATATAATAAAAAAAGTTATAAAAAAAAAGATTGAGGGGACTGAAAAGTGCGCTTTTCTCCGCCTCCTCCACCTGAGGGATAGAATTCGCAAAGGTGGGCACACTCCTATTTTTCCTGACCGTTTTCCCCCCCAAAGTGGGGGTGCAAACCGGGGGCTGCCATCTGCTGCTGGCAGCAGAGGCTGGGGGTTGCATTACAAAGGCTGCAGACCTTTAAAGCTTCCCCTTCAAGCATTGGCCCATCTGGGGAGGAGGTGTGACAGCTCTGCCCAGGATGTGCCTTGGCTCTCCACCCACGGGCCAGAAACATGTCTGTGTGTGGGAGCCTGCCTAAAGCCAGTTAGTGCTCACAGCAAGGTCGGTACATCTTCAAGGGGCACCTCTGAGGGGCCCTCTGTGTAAATGTAACAAAAAATCCCACACTGGCATCGCGTGGGTTTATTGTGAGGAGTGGTACCAAACACTCCTGTGTTCAGTGAAGCCATCATGTTGCTGTAGAACACTAGTTGTAGAGTTTCCAGCCCATGCACTCTTTATGGCTTCGCTGGCACTTACAATATTAAGGAATATACCCCAATGTTGTAGGGGCATATCTGTTCCTGCAGATATGACCATACATGGGATATAGTGCACCCTGCCTTAGGGCCGGTAAGGCCTGCTAGAGGGGTGACTTACTTATATCTTAGGCAGTGCTAGCTGGCATGGCATACAGTTAGTGTGTCATGTTGACTTTGTCATTTTGTCTGTACCAGGCCCGGCATCCTGCAGTGGTCGTCTGCATGGCCGAGGTGAGGGGCCCCTAGGGGACCCTCTTCAGTCCCCATGCCCTTGTTACCCAGGTACCTTTTACTGGTGACTTTACAGGGGGCCTGAAGGGGCAATTGGGGAATAGTATGTAGGGAAAAAGCACTGGCACAGGGGACCTGATTGGCAGGGATCCTATGCACTACAATCGAAACCACATCAATGTCCAGGCAAAAAATGGTGGGCTAACCATGTCAAAAGAGGCCCTTTCTCACAGATATGATTAGAATGCTGTCATCTATTAGATCCCAGTTATGAGTCACAATATGTTTTCTGCTGTTTGCAGTACTCGGTCAGCCTGTGCTACTCTGCCCTTTCTGGGTTTCGATTTCTAATGCTGCTTACATGCACCCTCTCCAGCGCGCCTTTTTCCTCTTTCCATATCTGTCCTCGGTTTCTCTTTCCTCATTTCATGTCAAATTTCCACCTTTTTCTTCACCTGTACGCCAAATGTACTATTTCTGCTTCCTACCACCATCCTTGCTGACTTTTCGCTTTATTTCATCTTTTGTATCCAGTTCTCAAACACACACAACCTATCTCTCCTAACTTCCCCTTGCATATCTTGTCATTCATGTCCATATTATTTGTTAATTTTCTGTTCTCCCCTCCCTTCCCTGTGTATTTGCTCTCATGCAATTAATCAGTTTGCAATCGCCCCATTTCTCTTTCCACAGAAGCCCCTTCTTCACTCTACGTGCCTGACTTTGTCTGCTTCACCTCAAATTTGTACACATACCTCGTACAAGTTCCTTCCCAAGTCTGCCTCCATGGTTCCACATGTGTGTGCAGTTGTCTAGCAGAATACATTCAAAGTAGATTTGGCCTAAATATCTCCTTTAGGTATTATCTGCTTTTGATGTATTCTGTTCGAGAACTCCTTTCTGTGAAACAGCCCTGTGATGAGGTATCTGTATTCATTGCAAATGCCATGTAATGGCACTGCATTTTTACATTCTTTAGGAGTCTACCCATGATTGTTGTGCGAGAGAGGTGTCCTTATTTTGCCTGTAACCCCAGTCTTCCCTTCCTGTGATATTTCCTCTACCTCCAAAAATATCAGTCAATGTTTTGAGATGTATTAGTGTAGATGTTTTTTTGATCTATGGACATTGCAGAATGAGCCTGAACCTTTACTGTGTGGTGCTTTGCATTTGAAACTGCAAGAGATGCATACATATCCTGTTTATAATAATGTTCTCTTTTTCTACCTCATCCATACCCTCCTGACTCATCCCTTTGCTGTTTTTCTTCCAGTTTGGTGATTATGATGCAAATGTACACAAACCTGGTTTCTTGGCACAGGAAGAGCTTCTTCCGAAAAGGGTAAGCTTATGGTCATTAGTGGGCAACTGGGCAAGTTAAGTACACAAAAATTACATTTATGGAATGCAGTCTATTGAGACAAGACATATTGTGTATTGTTACTGCCAACATTAGTAGAATTGCTGACTCGAGGAGAGAGCATGGCGCCTTGTTTGATCATTTGAAAAAGAGGGGATATTTTAAGTGCGAAGAGGACCCAGTAATTGTACAGGCTGTGAAAGAGGTGTTGACAATTGAAAGCAGTAGGATTGTGAGACCTAGTGGTGACATACGCAGTGTTGAGTCTTAGACGACATAAATATTGAAAGGGGACCTTTAGGCCCGTAGCAGATTCTGGTAAAATAGCTGGGGATTCTGGATGTAGGTCCAATTAGCCTGTTGAATCATAACTTGGTGCTTAAAAACTTGTGTAAAAAATGAATCACCCACCCGATAAATATTATGTTGCCCATGCTAGTATCCTGTTTTGCCTTTTTTTTTCTTCTGACATAGATTCTCGATTTTAAGTCTGGCATGGTAAGATAATTTTCAGCTTTGCAGGCCGCTGAAAATGTTCTTAGTCTAACCTTTTTTACCACCAGTTCAGTAAACCAGAGTTAATAATAGGCAACTAAACTAAATCTCTTTACGTTAAGAAGGCATAGAAGCATGTATTAATCTATAAGTATGTACTTCAGTTTGTTATTCAAGGCAGCACTTATATATCAGATGTTGGTTAGGTACCAGTTTCTCTAAAGGTGCATACTAGCAAACCTTTCACTCGCAGAAGCAAGGAGAAATTCCCAGCACACTCAGCATATTTTTTGGAGTGTTTTCTTTGACTTGTTCAATGAAACTTAATGTGTATAGGTTTGGTGCTCACCTTTCATTATTGGAGCAAAGCTGCATGTGCTTTTCCCTATTTCAATCTTTGCTTGAATTTTCCCTTAGCCTGTCTGTCAGCTGGCTATTGGATGTTTGGAGCTATATTTAATCCGATGGCTTTTAACAGGCTGCAAACTGACTAAAAAACACTTGACGTCAGTATATGACCATGCAAAGCTAGAGAAATAAGGTAACTTCCAACCTATGAAGTCTAGCAGAATTGGTGACAATGCCTGTAATACCATGCTGTAAGGGAGTGTTTGTGGCATGGGTGATATCAATATGTGATTTAACCCCATGGTTGTGATATTTGTGATATTTGTGGGGTATTTCTAGAGCGGGACGTTCGCTCCGGAGGGAGCATCTTGGCGCTGAGGATCCTAAATAAACCAGTCCAAGATTAGATGGAAGCTTTGGAGTAATCGTCCGGGAGATTAAAGATCCATGTCTTTAGAAGCTTTCTAAAGGGTTTTTCCTGGGTTTGTTGTCTGAGGGTTTTGGGCAGTTTGTTCCAAGCTTTAGTTGCAAGGAAACTGAGGGTCTTCTCACCCTTCGTTTTCAGATTGTATTTAGGGAGAAGGATGAGGTTGTCATCGGTTGAACGAAGGTGGCGGCTGGGCACATAGTGGGGAAAGCGCTTGGTGAGGTATTTAGGGCCTGTTTTGTTGTAGGCACGAAAGGCTATAATCAGGATTTTGAAGAGAATCCTTTTGTGAAGGGGGAGCCAGTGAAGTGAACGAAGCGCTGCAGAGATAGAGGATCTGCGGGGTAGGCCCAGAACAAGACGGGCAGCTGTGTGTAGGACGCTCTGCAGTTTAAGGATGGTGCTCTTTTTGACTCCTGCGAGCAAACCGTTGCAGTAGTCCAATCGCGAGATTATGAGCGCTACTGTCACCGTTTTTCTTGCATCGATGGGGAGAAAGTCGAAGAACTTTCTCAGGGATCTGATCGTTCCGAAGCATTTGCCTGCGACGGTTCTGGCATGCTGGTCAAAGGAGAGTTCGGAGTCAAAGATAACGCCGAGATTTCTGGCCGACGACACTGTCTGGGGGGGGGGCAACAGAATTATCCGGCCACCAAAGTGCTGGACAGAAGGAGATATTTTTGCCGATCGGTAGGATCTCCGTTTTACTCGAATTGCATTTCAAGTGGTTATTGTCCATCCATCGAAATACTTCGGTCAGGCAGTGTTTCAGGTTAAGTTCAGCTTTGGTAGATAGTTCGTCCAGTGGCACAATGAGTTGTGTGTCATCGGCATACGAAGTGACCGGTATGCCGAATGATTCTATCAGATTAAGGAGAGGAATGAGGTAAATGTTAAAAAGGAGAGGGCTCAGGATAGATCCTTGAGGGACACCTGAGGAGACAAGTTTGTCTTTGGAGTGGAATGGGCCCAGAGTGACGGTTTGAGAACGGTCGGAGAGAAAAGACGTAATCCAGGATAGGGCGGAGTCAGAGATACCAATGTCCCTGAGTCTACTGATGAGGATGGTGTGGGAGATGGTATCAAACGCCACCGTTAGGTCGAGAAGGATTAGGATGGAGTTTTTTCTCTGATCTTGTAGGGTTTTTATGGTGTCAGACAGTTCAATGAGAGCGGTTTCTGTCGAGTGCTTGGGGCGGAATCCGGATTGTTGGGGATGAAGAAGGTTGTTATCATCCAGGTAGCGTTTCAATTCGTTATGGACTAGTTGTTCCGTAATTTTTCCCAAGGCCGGGAGTAGCGAAATTGGGCGGAGGTTGGTAAGATCCGGCGGGGGTTTATTTGCCTTCTTCATAAGGGGTTTGACGATTCCTTTTTTCCAACGGTTGGGTACTGAGCCTGAGCTAAGCGAGGAGTTGATTAGGTTGTTAATGGTCGGGTTAACCTCGTCGATTAATTGGTGAAGTATCTTGGGGGGACAAGGATCAGACGGGGCGCCAGATTTGCAGGCCAGGATGGCTTTTTTTGACTGCTCAAGGGTGACAGAGGAGAAGCAACTTAGCGTGCAGCCTTGGGGGACCAGTGGGGGGGGCACTGGGGGAGTGACGGGGGGGGGGGAAATTAATTTGGATCGAGGCAATTTTTTCCTCGAAATAGTCAGAGATTTGATCGCAAAATTTCTGAGAAGGGGGGATTTCAGGCAAGAGTGCCTTAGGCTGCGTGAATGATTTAACTATCGCGAACAGCACCTTTTGTTTTTGGCCTGCGTTTTTTATGGCGTTGACGTAGTAGTTTTTTTTAGCCAGTTTGATTTCCGAAAGGTAGATTTTCCTTGTCGCGATATAGGAAGTACGATTAGTGGCCTCGTATGTCATTTGCCATTTTCTTTCTGCCTGTTTACATAGTAGATGCGCATTTGCAAGTTCTGGTGTGAACCAGGGGGCATTGGTTTTGGTTTTGCCCCGGGTGGTGCGGGGGCGTGAGGGCGGGATTCTGGATTTGATTTCTTGAGTGATCCAGTTGTGAAAAAGATCGGCGTCGGTATCGACATTGCCGGAGAGGATGGGAGCTTGAGTTTGCATAGAAGGATTAAGAGTGATGTTATCCTGAACCTTTTTCCAATTGATGTGATTGTCGGGGTGAGAAGCAGCTTTGTCACGGTTGGGTAGGTTTTCGCTTAGGATGTGGAATGGGATCAGGGAGTGATCAAACCAGATCTGAGGCGAGGGGGATAGTGTGATCGAGGAGGGAGAATTTGTGCAGACTCCATCGAGGGTATGACATAGAGAGTGAGTGGGTGAGGAGACGAGCTGCTTAAAATTGAACATATCGAGGGTTTGTACGAAATTGATGGTTTGAATATCTGTTTTCGATTCTAGATGGAGGTTAAAATCACCAAGGAGGGTGAAGAATGGGTATCTGAGTGAGAGTTGACCTAAGGAATCGTACAGTGAGTCGAGGAACTCAGATGCGTTGCCGGGTGGGCGGTAAATAAGTCCGCCTGAGAACGAAGTGTGTTCGTTCAATTTAATAGAGAAGCCTAGTCCTTCGGTCTTTTTTAGAGGCTCTAGACTAAAGGTGTGGCAAGGGAAGGTGTCTTTAAAGATGATTGCAACACCTCCGCCTCGGCCCTTGGCTCTATCTTCCCTGAAGAGTGAATAGCCCAGGGGAAGAGCAACAGCAATATCAGGGTTACTATCTGCTGTTAGCCATGTCTCAGTTATCATGAGGCAGTCGAGGTTGGACTCCAAGATAAGGTCGTGTATATCTTGGTTGTGCTTGCACATGGAACGTGCGTTGATCAGACCGCCTTTGAAGGAGGGCAGAGGGGCCTGAAGTATATTGGCCGATGGGACAGCTGAGTGGAGCCCAGTGGACCAGTGACAGTGTTTGCAACTGACTGGGCCTGAAAGTGCGGCTGGGTCGAGTGTACATGGACACTGCTTAGTGACCTGTAGTTGAAGGAGGTCGCTAGGTTGGTAGGAGATGTGGGGGGGAGAAATGGGCAGAGTTTCCTGCGCCGGTCGCGGTCTTGTCGCGGACGGGCGCAGACGGGCTTGCCTTAGGCGCGCCTTCGGCGCGCAAACGGCGCTCCCGCTGCGCTCGTCCGCTGCGCGTCCCGTACAAGCACATTTGTAGGAAACAGAGGGGGGTGTGGCCTCAGAAAGGGGCGGAGTCAGCGTGCACGCCGGTGGTGAGGCGGCGGCAGGTTAAGAGAGCTAGGAAGGGCGCGAAGCAGCTATTACCATCAGCTGTGCGCGAAGGAGCTGTGCTTCATCATCAGATGAAGTCCTTCTGTTTACGACACAAAACAGCTGAGTCCTAGCTTTTCTTTGTATGTTCCTTCCCATGTCTGGACAGAAACCTAAAGTTTGATGATTGGTGTGGTAACCAAAATCTGATAAAGTGTTGTCTGTTACAGAGCAAGACAGTATTGGGTTCAGATGTATTCAAAAGCTTTATTTGGTAGTAAATTCAGCAGTCCATGAATGGCATTAGTTTTCAGATATTAAAGCTCTTTTCTGACAGTTTCACTGTTCACAGTGGTGTGGAATGTCCTTTAAAGGCCAGACAGCGTCGATTTAGACAGTTTAGATTTAAAACCAAGTCATTTTTTTACATCAAGCAACTCCCCATTTGGGAGATGTTGGGACTTGCTATTTGCAGCGAAAAATTAACATTTTGTGGAAAATCTTAAAGGTGAAGATATTTATAACTTTAACAATTATAGTCCTCAGTTCTAGCTCATTGTATGTGATAGTTTCAAAATTACAATATATTGACAAACCATAGCAAACGTTAGCAAATAAATGGTGGAAATCTGACCCGATCATCCAAAACAAGCCTTGGAGTCATTCTGTTCTGTGCTTTGTACAACTGATAGTGTGCATGTTGTTTCTTTGGCAGGTAATAAATCTGTATCAGATGACTCCTGAAATGTGGGAAGAGAGGATAACGGCATGGTATGCTGAGCATCGAGGAAGAGCCAGGTAAGTCACTTTGTGGGTGAAACTTAATCTGTGGAGACCTTTGCATGTAAGCCACAAGGCATGAGCAGACATTATTAAACACTCATTTGTAGACCCATTTCCATCATTTTAGTTTATCTGATAGCACAAAAATTCAGTCTTCCCATGATCTGGTGTCAAAATTGCCTGCTCATTTCCCTTGCTCACTGCACCATCAGGATTCAAGCAAGCCGGGCCAATGACGGCTGAAATGCCAGAAACCGGTCCCCGGTAGCTGGTCTCCTTTCCAGTAAAGAATTGGCTTGGTAGTCTGGTCTTCCCTGTTCCCATGATGCACTGGGCCAGGGACAGACTAATTTGCATGTAGCCAGGTTCTGAGCTGGGATGGTGCAGTGAGCTAAATAACGGTAATGGATAAAGCCCTGATCTTTGGACTGGGTAAGAGTGGTCTGCTTAATTCAGACACTCTGTTCATCACCACCCCCTTTTCTGAATCGTTTTTGGCCACTATAGGTGTGGCAGGGTATACTCAGACATGAGTCCCTTGCACTGCACCATCCGGATTCAAGCAAGCCGGGCCGATGACGGCTGAAATGCCAGAAACCGGTCCCCGGTAGCTTGTCTCCTTTCCAGTGAAGAATTGGCTTGGTAGTCTGGTCTGCCCTGTTCCCATGATGCACTGGGCCAGGGACAGACTAATTTGCATGTAGCCAGGTTCTGAGCTGGGATGGTGCAGTGAGCTAAATAACAGTGATGGATCAAGCCCTGATCTTTGGACTGGGTAAGAGTGGTCTGCTTAATTCAGACACTCTGTTCATCACCACCCCCTTTTCTGAATCATTTCCGTTGGCCCGCCCCAACTGGTTGGGATCCCTCCTGCATGCATGCAAGTACGCATACTGCCCTTTATGAAGATCCAGTTCTTTAAGAACATAGAGCCACTCTTTTGTTTGTGTTGGATTACTTGTTCTTTCTGTCTTTGGTTCTTCTTTGTCTTTTGCTAGTGCCCTGTCTTAGGTTGAGCCTATATTATGTGTGTGTGTGTATATGTATGATCTGCAGATTTTCATTCATTAGTATATCTTTCTGCGGTTCATTTTGGCACTATGCCATTATTTGGTTTGAATACATTTCAGACTTCCACTTACATTCAAACTGGTGGCTATACATATTGTACATACTTTTTACTGTGTCCATGTGCGGATTTTCCCCTAAATTCTATCTCCTAGTAATGATTTATTTACCTGGGATCTCGGAGCCTCATTACACGGCGATTTGGTCCATTTGTTTTCATTTGTTATTATTTTAAACTCCTGTCACTTTATGAGTCCTTTCACTATGTTCATTATCCAGAGAAGGCGTGCACTATTGTTTTTTTTCGATTGTCCTTTGTTTATGATAACTATTTATACGCTCTGTGTGTTCCTGGCGTGTTGTGTGAACAAGCTCTTGTGTAGAGCGAAACGCGTCACCTTTATTTAATAATGCGTCTTCCCTGTCATCCATTTTTGGATTCCTGATTTTTGCGAGGCTGTTGCAGATTGCTGGGCGTGTGGCTTTTGAGGTCCTGACCTTTCGGTTCCGCCATTATTGAACGGGACCAGGAAAATATATATATATATATAATATATACGCTCCTGTTCCAATGAAGAAACACTGCACACGCGGGAGCCCCTTTCAAAGCTTCTTTATTGCAAGGACGCGTTTCGGCGAAGATACCATTCACGGGAGTCTGTCATATGGACATGGTTCCCCCAGCAATAATGGCTGTCTACTTGATTTCGGCGGTAGTGCCTCGTTACTCCGCTGGTGGTGTCACCGCAACAAACATCACGCTCCAAATCCACTTCTGCGGCAAGCACACTTGGGGACGGGTACAGCAAATGTGGAAGTGGGTCCACATACAATATTCACGCTCCTGTTCCAATGAAGAAACACTGCACACGCGGGAGCCCCTTTCAAAGCTTCTTTATTGCAAGGACGCGTTTCGGCGAAGATGCCTTCCTCAGCTTGCTTAAAGAAAACGCCCTCCAACCAGTTAATGTATATAACCAGGTAGGTTGATGTCCATTGGCTGTGGCGGCTTGACATGGAAGAGGGACTAGCGTGTTCCACGGAGCATAGTCTTAATCCCATATAGATGCATTATGGGAAATGTGGTGTGCGTAGTTGGCGAATGTTCTTACCAATGATATGCATCCTGTTATATACAGGCACCCTAACAGACCTTGTGCCACAAACCGGATAGCGTTGTAGATGAGCCCCTCTCCGGGGGCCCCCTCGTCCACCTTCAGAGCCACTAAGCACCATTCACGGGAGTCTGTCATATGGACATGGTTCCCCCAGCTATAATGGCTGTCGACTTGATTTCGGCGGTAGTGCCTCGTTACTCCGCTGGTGGTGTCACCGCAACAAACGTCACGCTCCAAATCCACTTCTGCGGCGAGCACACTTGAGGACGGGTACAGCAAATGTGGAAGTGGGTCCACATACAATATTCACACTCCTGTTCCAATGAAGAAACCCTGCACACGCGGGAGCCCCTTTCAAAGCTTCTTTATTGAATGGACGCGTTTCGGCGAAAATGCCTTCCTCAGCTTGCTTAAAGAAAACGCCCTCCAACCAGTTAATGTATATAACAAGGTAGGTTGATGTCCTTTGGTTGTGGCGGCTCGACATGGAAGAGGGACTAGCGTGTTCCACGCAGCATAGTCTTAATCCCATTATAGATGCATTATGTGAAATGTGGTCTGCGGGTTTTGCGAATGTTCTTACCAATGATATGCATCCTGTTGTATACAGGCACCCTAACAGACCTTGTGCCACAAACCGGAGAGCGTTTTAGATGAGCCCCTCTCCAGGGGTCCGTTCGTCCACCTTCAGAGCCACTAAGCACCATTCACTGGAGTCTGTCATATGGACGTGGTTGCCCCAGCAATAATGACTGTCGACTTGATTTCGGCGGTAGTGCCTCGTTACTCCGCTGGTGGTGTCACCGCAACAAACATCACGCTCCAAATCTACTTCTGCGGCGAGCACTCTTGAGGACGGGAACAGCAAATGTCGAAGTGGGTCCACATACAATATTCACGCTCCTGTTCCAATAAAGAAGCACTGCACACGCGGGAGTCCCTTTCAAAGCTTCTTTATTGCAAGGACGCGTTTCGGCGAAGATGCCTTCCTCAGCTTGCTTAAAGAAATCGCCCTCCAACCAGTTAATGTATATAACCAGGTAGGTTTATGTCCATTGGTTGTGGCGGCTCAACATGGAAGAGGGACTAGCGTGTTCCACGGAGCATAGTCTTAATCCCATATAGATGCATTAAATATGGTCTGCGGGTTTGGCGAATGTTCTTACCAATGATATGCATCCTGTTGTATACAGGCACCCTAACAGACCTTGTGCTACAAACCGGAGAGCGTTGTAGATGAGCCCCTCTCCGGGGGGCCCCCTCGTCCACCTTCAGAGCCACTAAGCACCATTCACGGGAGTCTGTCATATGGACGTGGTTCCCCCAGCAATAATGGCTGCCGACTTGATTTCGGCGGTAGTGCCTCGTTACTCCGCTGGATATATAATATATATTCCACACACATGGCTCCGGTTCTCTGACGTTTGGCGCTCTCTTTCCGGTGCATACCTTTGTCGACAGAGCCAAGTCGATAAATATTGCCACAGTAACATTGCCACACTATCTTGCTACCATGAGCAAGTTAGTGGTGACTAACAAAACGCGTCGGTATTCCTTTCTGAACTTGTAGCCTTACTGCAAATAAAAAGAATTGTGTATTTTCGGGACATTGTGAGTGCGTACTAACTCTTCTTGGAAAAGAAGGCAGTGGATATATATATATATATATATATATATCTATATCTATCAAACGAAATCCAACTTCACCCACGAAAAACGGAGCAAGAAGATTCACTAATTGGCTGATAAAATGAAGTGTTGTAATCTCCAGGCCCAGCAAAAACAGATCCCTGAGATGGGTTTCTGCTGCACACAGCCTTTCTCAATCAGTGAATCACCAAATTAACAAATGCTATAAATACCCACAGGTCATGGATATAGAAATGGTACTGCTTACAATGTGCTCCAACTTTATCAAGCAGGAATGAGTGAACATATACCTTACACAATCACGCGCACGCTATGCCTGCTTTGACAATGTACACAAAGTCTTTAGGTGTCTCTGACCACAGTGATCCTTAATCCTGCAAAGTGTACTGTTGGCACTGCACTTTGAGAAACACTTCAAACCTGCCAGCATTTGAATGTGAACATTGAAAGACCTGTCCCCATGATTTAGATTTAGGGCATTTAAACCTGGCATAAAAGGTAAAATAAACAATGCTCACATAACTCCAGCTGGATATGGCAGTAAAGTGCAGCAGTTCACGCGAGCTAAAACTGGAATTTCCACAACACCACTGTATTAAATGTCCAAGCTGATGCGTAATGTCCTTCTCTCCCTGCTGCTGTTTATTTGTTTAAAAATGTCAAGGTCTCGGGAAACATACAAGCGCCGGTCCTGAATGTTCAAAAAATAGTTTTGCATGGAGTGTGGTATTCCAGCTAGAGAAAGAAACGCTATGAAATCCTTTCCTGTGCCAGGCTTGGAGAAAAATATACCACGAAAATGGAGCCATAAATCCTCACCGTAAAGCAACAGCTGTTGCACGGTGCCCAGCACCAATGTTTTCCACTGAGCTTTTTGAGTGAGGTAGCAAGCTTGTAGTGAATGTAGGAACTTCACGCAGAAAATCTCCGGGATTATATAGATCACTAAATGATCTGTTTAAATGTCCCTTTTCTTTGAACCTGTATGTAAATATGTGGTTTGAACCAACAACCAGTGTGTGAACAAGACTGCTCTGACAGTTGAAACGCGTTAATGGGAATAAATCTTCGAATCAGCAAACATTCCCCTGAGTGTGCACTTATTTGGTTGTGTACATTAGAATTATGACCGGTGGCTCAGTCGGCACGGCGTTCCAGAGAGAGAGAGAGAGATTATTTTTTTGATTGCTCCTTACGCCCGTGTGTAATTGGTGTGCTGTGCCGGCGGAGCAAGCAAGTATATATATACAACTCCGTTATAAAGTCAGTTTGCTTGAAACGCGTCAGCAGTGAATAAAGATACTGTTGGACTTACCTGGTGTGTGGGCAATCCTTGCAGTGCGGCGGCATGAGCAGGGAATTTCAATATACGTGTATGTGTGTATATATACTATTTGATTGGTCCTTCAGCCACCACACGCCTCTGCGCTATGCCGGGTGAGCCCACCGGTCATAATTCTAATGTATACAACCAAGTAAGCACACACTCTGGGGAATGTTTGCTGATTCAAGCGCCAAGACGCCCGAGGGTATTTGCTGCGCTTTAGAAATATCAAAAATAAATAAATAAATAAATTCAAACATTTATTCCTAGTAACGCGGTTTGACTGTCAGAGCAGTGTTGTTCACACACTGGTTGTTGGTTCAAACCACATATTTACATACAGGTACACAGACACAGAAAAAGGACAATTGAACAGATCTATTGTTTTGTGGTTCTACTGTGGCATCCATTTTGTAACTGGTAATTCCCAGTCTGGAGCCATGCAAAGAACCATAAATATGCATCCTTTACACTACTACCATGCAATTTACAAGCTATTCTCCTCCTATTTCTCAATTTTCAGATTGAGCTTTGTAAGCGCTGAAATAGGTTATCTTGTCTGATCCACATATATCTCATTGCACATGCCCTGATAACATCGAAATGCATGCATCTATATCTCTTTAGTGTATTGTATTGTAATTGCATTTATATAGCACTTACTACCCCTGACGAGGCGTCAAAGCGCTTTTTTGGCGAGTAGCACGCAACTCCGGGACCCATAGAGGATTAGTGTTGAATTAGTATAGTGAAACATGCAAGTACATTTTAAGTGGTGAATAGGTTAGTCAGTGATTTGGATTTGGAATGATAGCAGAAGGATAGAGGAGGAAAAAAGGCTTGTATTTATATAGCGCTTGTTACCCCTGATGGAGTGTTGAAGCACGCTATTCAGGAAGCCCCTAAAGGATTAGTGGTGAATTAATATGGTGAAATATGAAAGTAATTTCAGTGGTGGATATTAGTCAGTTATTTGGAGTGAGAAGGATAGCGGTGGGATAAAAAGGGAAGAAAGGTTTGCATTCGTACAGCGCAGGGCTCGAAAAATCATTAAAAATGCACTAGACCTGCTGGTCTAGTAACCTACAAAATCTCCTCGACCTAACTGAAATGCACTTGACCTCTGACTCTGACAGCTGAGCAAATGTGACAAGTTAACAAGATTTAAAAGCCTTTTTATTGCTCATTTACTTTGTGAGCAATAAAGATGCCTTTTAATCCTGCTATCTTGTCACATTTCCTCTGCTTTTGGAGGCAGAGGTCAAGTGTCAGTTTGTATTCCTACTCGCCAGACAGGGCGAGTAGGACCTAAAAATAGCTGGCCCTGAATTAATCTGACTCGCAAATGCGAGCGGTCGAGTTAATTTTTCGAGCCCTGCAGCACTTGTTACCACTGATGGATGTTAAATACTGCTGATAGGGTTACTACAATAATGCAGGGCACCTTACAAAATTGGTACAAGCCAAAACAGGTCTTGTCACCATGAGTTTAATCAATCCTTTACTAACTCCAAAAAAGATAGATCGAATATCGGCACAATCCCTCCATTCTGAGGGGGAGCTAAGAGCTCTCTCACGTCCTGGTAGCAAGGCGTATCCATGAAAAGAGCTTGCTGCCCCCTTTGGGCCCTCTTAAGTACAAGGGGGTGAAAAGAACGGGTTGTTACCATGATCTTTCTAAGCGATGTCTCACTGTGTGAAAGTTAACAAATAAAACAGTGGCCAAAGGAGCAAGGAAGTAATAAAATCTGCACACACTACATACTTCTTCATATTCAGCATCTTTTGCCGCTGAGTAATGAGGAACTGCAGGAGTAAAAACACATTCAGCAAACGGTCCTCACTCCACAGTTTTTAGTTGTCCTTTATCCTTTATTCCAAAAATGTAATCTTTTGCAGAAGGAAATCCGTAGCCTTTCCATATTGTAAACGAGGATAACCAGTTTTAATTGCCGTTGTTTATGCCGAAGACTCCTAGTTTTGTTTTGCCCTGCCGAAATTTCCATAGAAGCTAGAACCGCTGTGTCGCTAGACACTACTCCGCCTGTAGCCAGACCTTTGAAGTTGCAATTTGAACCCTCCAGTATTAGTTTGCGACGTATTGCAAACAGTGGGTAGTCTTTATGAGATTTAGCAACCGCATTCCCCTCTTCAGATCCACTAGATGTAACTATTGGCGCAATTCCACTGCTCCAGATATTTTGCGAGTTGATAGTGGCCTTTGGATTTTCCACCCCCAATATATTCAAAGTATTATCAGTCTCAGATACCAAGACAGCTTCTGCCCTAGAGTCCATAGAATCCATATCACTGGCGGATAATTCTATGGGGAACCTTTATAAAGCCATTGCAGGGGGAGAACATGTACTAGTCAAAAGACCTGGAGATAGCTGCTCCATTGATTTATCTACTGCTCCACTTTTTTTTTTTACAGAGTTCTTTCTCACTGCAAGGATGCATATTTGCGATGCATTCCACTTAGCCCTCTGAATTACGGATGAAGGGCTCAAAGCTGAGGCTCCAACTCCTGCTCTTGCCACCCTCAAAACCATTTGTCACATGCTTTGTCCATTCAGTTTAAAAGCAATGTACTCCTTATTTGTCAAACATACATGGAAATTCCAGATGTGCTTTGCAATTATATATGCGTACAAACTGCTGACAGCCTTGCAGCAAAGGAGAACTTTACTACAAGGAAACATCCAGGTTCTATTTATAGAGTAAGCCTGCTCAGGGACCCCCAGCTGGGCAGTGCTGGTCTATCGGGACGACTCCTCGACCCGAAAGAACCTCCTTACCTCAGCGAGGCACCTGGCGACTTCCTTCACTCAACTCAACTCCCGTCATCGTCTGCTCTCCTCTCAGTGGCCGACATTAGAAATTCGCCACTTTCGCAGCTACCGCGCCCAGCAGCATTGCATCTCCCGCTCTTGGACTGACGTTTCTTACCCAGAAGCTGTTCCCAGTCGGCCGTCGCACACACCTACTCGCGATGGGTGGAGCTTTCACGTGTTCAGTGGGAAGGTATTAGGCACACCCTTTTAAAAAAAAAAATGTTTTTATTAATTTTCAATGACATAACATTGCAACATTAAAATCATTCATAGACCGTGAAATTTGGTTTTACACACGGTCACCAGTACGTACAGAAGCAGTTCATAATGAAAGGGGAGTAATAACCCTGGCCCTGATGTGTTCTTAGGCCTCACCAATACAAGCAAGTGTTGCGGTCGTCATAACCCCATACACGTTGACAGTTTGATTAGGACTGTGGGGACAAGTATCGTTAACGTAATGAGAATTCATGACCCAATATCCACATATCTACATTAGATCCTCCGGAAATATACATGTCTAGAGTGAGGGTGAAGTTTAGACACACAGTGTACAAAGAGAATATTTCATGCAATTGCACTCGTAAATTTCTATGCCACTGGTTCGCCTTCGATGATCTCAGGAGTTGTTGAGGGGTTTGTATTGAGATCGTTTTTTAGGGGATCCCAGATGTCCTAGGTCTGGACTTCAAGGGGAGTAGTTCTGCAGAATTACCAAATTATTGTTGATATGTTAGATCGGAGAGCCAGTCCTTGAACTTCGGCGCTCTGCCTCTGCCCCATCTACATGCGACATGGCGTTTAGCCATGAACAAAGCAATTGATAGGAAGCGACGATGGGGTTGTGCTATTAATGCAGTGTAGCCCAGTAAGGCCACTAGTGGGGAGGGTTCCAATGAAAGTGCTGTCATCTGTTCTAGAGCCTCCAAGATCTGCCTCCAATACTCATTAAATACGGGGCAGTCCCAGGCCAGGTGAAGAAAATCTGCCACAACAGAGCCACATCTATTGCATCAGTCGGAGTCCCTCAATTTGTACTTATACATTTTGATGGGTATAATATAAACAATGCAAAAATTTGAAGTGAGTAATGCGGAGTCTACTACTGGCCGAAATTTGCCCCGATTGTTGGCAGCATTAGGTCCATTGTTCATCGATGAGCTCAGAGCCTAACTCTGTATTCCAGTGATCGCAAGAAGGGCAGGGAGCCACCTCCTGCAGTGTGTTAATGGTGTGGTATAGTCTGTAGAGGACATGTCCTGGAGAAGTGGCCTGCAAGACCAAATGTAGGGGAGCCAATGTGGGGGGCTCCTGAGGGGACGTTAGGGACATGTGACACATACCCTGCCCAAGACGCACATACAGGAATACATGAAAAGAAAAATGAAATGCCAGTATTTGTAAAGCGCATAGCTACCTCCGAAGTGGTGTTCTGGCTCTGGGGGCCCTCTGGAAGATTAAGCAAGCTATTGCCCAGAGTCACATGGTGCTGAGCTAACCTGCCTCCGGCTCTGGGGATCGAACCGTGAACCCCTTTAGTCTGGAATCAGGCACCCTGGCCACTGCACCACACCTCTTCCACCCTCTACATCTAATGGAGAGGGCTAAATATCCAGGAATATCTGCTTTAGCGATTTGAATGCCCCATTGAGATAAAGGTCTCCCCAAGTTGTGATTTTCGTCATCTCCAATAGCTTAAGAAATCCCGTCTCCTGCAGCAATGGCATGTGGGGATGATATGACAGTATGACAGTGGGAGTAATGGAGAGTAAAGCAAGGTGCTGCGTAATAATGCAAGAATGCGGAGCCAGGCATCAACTGTGCATGTAACCGTTGTAGATGTTTTATCTCTTGGCCGAGGGGTTGTACAAATCATGCCTGCAAGGGGGACCGGGTCTGCCAACCACTGTTCTGCTGCTACCTGCGGCATATATGCGGGTGGGTGAAACCAAAAATAAGCATAGTGTGCCTGAGCACAAGTGTAATATAATTGAACGTCTGGGACGTCGAAGCCTCCCAAGGCGTAGGGCCTAGTGAGTATTTTCCACTGTAGGCGCGGCTGTTTGCCCCCATATTAATCTGATCATTTCTGATCGCAGCGCCTTAAATAAGTGCCTACCTGGGTGGTATGGAATGTTCAGGAAAAAGTATAGCAGCTGCGGGAGAACTCCATTTTTATTAGTGAGACCTGCCCTGCCATGAAAAGCGGTAGAGCGATCCATCAGATGGCACAGCTTGCAATAAGGTCTAGAGCTACACCATAGTTAAGGCGCATTAATTCCTCCTGATCTCTAGAAATGCGTATCCCCAGGTAGCGTAGATCGGAGCTACACCATTCCAGTGGGAAGTCCATGGGGAATTGTTTGGCAGCAGGTGTAAGAGGAAATACTTGCGACTTCCCCCAGTTAATGTGAATCCCGGAAAGTTTCCCAAAGACAATACATTCCCGAAGTAGTGGATTTATGTTGTGTTGTGGGTCACGAACATATAGAGTGGCGTCGGCATTGAGGGAGATAAGTATTTGGTGCAAGTTGTAGCGTAATGCCTTGCCTGGTGATGCTGCCGAATCTTAGCCGCCAAAGGCTCAATTGCAAGGGCAAAGAGCAGGGGGGAAAGCCTACAACCCTACAGGGTGCCTCTGGTTATGGGGAACACTGGAGACAGTCGACCATTGATCATGACTTTAGCCGTAGGGAGACGGTAAAGTAAACGGGTCCACAAGAGAAACAGTGGAGGGAAACCCATTCGCTGCAGTACCCCTAGTAAATAATCCCAATCAACAGAATCAAACGCCTTGGTGGCGTCTAAAAAGACTGCCGCCAGGGCCAGGCCGGGATCAACATTGTGCAATGAATCCCAACTCGTCGGTGAGGATGGGCTTTTCCATGAGCAGATTCAGCCTAGTGGCAAGGACCTCAGCTAAAATGTTGGTGTCACAGTTGAGGAAGGACAATGGCCTGTACGAATCGCAGTGGGTTGCCGACTTCCCAGGTTTAAGTAAGGAGATGATGAGCGCCTCCATCATTGTTGGGGGGAGCGTGCCTTGCTCTAGGGCATCCTTGTAGACCTCCCGGAGGATGGGAGCTAGTTGATCAATATATGCCTTATAGTAGTCAATGGGGAGTCCGTCTAGACCAGGGGCCTTTCCAGACTTCATGTGCATGATTGTTTCTCACATTTCATCCAGTTCAAATGGGGCACACAGAAACTCCCTTTGCGAGTCACCCAGCCATCCCAGGGCGAGATGGCTGTCAAGGTCAAGTGGTATCCTGCCTGCCCGAGGTGTACAACGTAGAGTACTGTGTGGTAAACTTGTTAACTATCTCCTCGGTGTCTCTGCATGGTACCTCACCAGGACCCGCTACCTCCAGAACATAGTTAGAGAAGCAAGACTTTTGTATGGTCCCTGCCAAAGCCCTGCCGGGGCGCTCCCCCAGGCCATACCGTCGGGCCACCCAATACTTCCCTCTGAATTTTGTCTCCTGGTCTGCTGTGCTGGCGTATTCTGAGAGCTTATCTTGAAGCTCACTTAGAGCTTGTCCATCAGCTCCACGGGAGAGTCTAGTCTCAATGCTTTTTAGTTCCTTCTCTACTTTCTGAAGTGTATGTTGGATATCCCGTAAGACTCCAAACCTTTTGGAGATACAAAATCCCCGATTTGTGACCTTGAAGGCCTCCCATATTGTTTCAACACTCTCGACAGAGCTGCAATTCCTCTGAAAAAAATCAGCTATTTCTTGCTCTAGTTCTTTGTGAAAGGCTGCATTTAGCAGCATGAGGTTCAACAGTCTCCAGATGCTGCATGGGAGATCATGTCCTGGAGAAGTGAGCGACAATATCACGGGTGAGTGATCGGAATATGTACGTGCTAGTTGCGGGACGGCTCTAATCAATGGGCCGAGACCTCGGGAAGTGAGACAATATTCCAATCTGGCCTATGAGGCAGAGTGTGCTGTGAAGTGTGTTCCTTCGGCTGTGTGAGGATGTATATGACCACGTGGGTAGTGCCACTTAGATCAGCGACATCCCCCTAATCAGCGACATCCCCTAGGCACAGCTTGAAGCCTGCACAAAGCAGGATACAAATGTTTTATGAAGATGTTTGAAGAATAAAGGCTGATCAAGTGTTCATGCTTTCACAGTATTTATTCAAAGATATTGGTGCTTCATTTAAAAAATAAACCAAATGGCTGTATACAAATCCATCTGTATGTTTGAAAGAGATCTCCTGATGCATTTCGGGTTGGTTGCCCTTCGTCAGGGAATTATCTATAAAGAATATATGCGGAGAGTATCAAATGGTTCAAAGAAGGACTGGGAAAAATATCCCTACACCTAAAATACCGGTGTCAGCAGAAGTTAGACAAATAAAGCTGAGCAGCAGTCCCCACGACCTGAAGGTGAGGTTAGGGTTAATAGAAGGTGAAATGCAGAAATTACACAAAGTGGCCTCAAAAAACCGAGCATGCCAGAAGGAATAAAAAGTGAACCTAATGAGTTAAAACGGAATGCGGTGATGCGTGATAACGCTCGTGATGGTACATGGATGAAATACTGACAGATAAAATGGTAAAACTATTACGTGCGGCAAAACGGAATGCGGTGATGCACAAGATCGTGCGTGATGTTAAACGGATGAAATACTGGCAGATATAATGGTAATGGAACTGTTATGTATCGTGAAGGTGTGAGACATGCTGAAAAACTCTAGCATGAGAGAATGATAAGTGCCAGTTTTACACACGTTGCTACGATAAACAACAAATGAAAGTCAGTGTACGTGAGCTGATCAAGTCACAAACTTGAAACAATGTAAAACAAACCATCTTGAAACTTACGTTTCACAACATTACAGCGGGCGTGTGAAAGAACGTGCCTCTATGTATACTGTTCCAAAGTAAGATACAGTGTGCACAGTCCACAGTGGTTTGGCAGAGGCTAAAGTTCAATATAACCTTACTCTCCAAAGTGGTAGCTCGGTCGAGCAGTAAGGCAGTATCAGAGGACAGTGTAAAGCATTTGTTGTAAACAGTCAGCAAATGGTCTCACACATTCAAGAACTGAACTCTAGGCCAATTGTTTTGTATATATAAATATATTGTTGTTTTATTTTATGACTGGCTGGTAATGTCACTGGTCTGTACTATGTCTGAGACACTATGTGACATCCCCTTACTTTTGCGCTTCCCTATTCTAACTTTTTATTCTATCTCAATGCGCAACCATGGCATCAATGATTTACTACGTTCCTCTGTGCAGGCTTTTTTCTGTTTTCTATGTATTTGGATTTGCGTAGGTTCCCATGCCAACCTTAGCCTCTTTCCCAAACAACCACTGATAGGTTGTTCCTCTTTCGTGTATTACTGTAAGAGTCCCTGATAGGACATCGCTCCTTGTGGGCTCTGTTTTGTTACTTGTTAGACACGTGATCGCGGTCTGATCCAATTACGCAAATGGCTATCTCCGAGCAGTAAATGATGACTCCTCCGCACCGATGGCGCGCTCCGGCTCTTCAAACTGCCTATATCAGCCCCGCCGACTCTGAGCCCAGCGTTCTTCGGGGTCCGGCAATCGAGGGCGTTGCAGGTGCCAAGCGGGTGCATAGCGTACAGGGCGGGAGTACCACGGAACTAAGATAAGTACTTCTCCACTCCTGCAGGTATCCCTGCTCGTACCAGGCTTTCTCTTTCTTCCTACAGGATGTGCCATTTTTCTACCACCCCCCCTCCCGAGATCCATGGCGTTCTAAATTTTAGCGCCCCCGTAAGGACGTTTCTGTTTCTATCCAAGATTAAGTGTAATTATTTAAACAGCCCAAAAATCACCGAAAAGCCTAGTTGCCTGTTTGCTATGTTTTAATCTTATGTTTTAATCACGTGTTAGGTTTATGGATATGGGCATTTCACCTACTTTTGCCCGCAATATACTAGCATATTCATGCTATGAGACTCCTTTTGGACCTTTGTCCATGCGTCTCCACAAGGTTATTGCTAACTTGATATGAGCACGAGCTCACTTCGAACCTCACCCGTGTTCAGGTTGTGGCTACAATTGCACTCAAAGAGCACCCAAGCAAGTTTGTACAGTACTGAACAACTGATATATTTTAATTTATGCTTTCTCTTCTTTTATTTTATTTGTTCTATCTGTTGTATGTTATCGTCTTCGTCTCAGAGAATAAACTCTTCCACTACAACGCTTTGGAATCTTAGATAAGTGTTTCTATTTTTCACATAAATGACCCCAGGCTAGGGTGCGCCTTAGCGCGTCTAAACCACCGGGGTTTGACATACACTATATATATTTTCAACATAATTTTAAATTCACTGGTCCTGACGAATGCCTGATAAAATATTTCAAATAGGCTGAAACATGTTGACCTCACGCTAGGATAACATTGGACTTAAAATTCGGTCGGTTATCCTATATATATTTTTTATCCCTATCCAATTGGCGAAACAAATAAATTCCCTTTTTGACTCAATTGTCATTTTTATCTTACACTTCTTTATCGCTTCACATTCACAAAAACCAGCTACGCAGTAATCTGGCGTTGCAGCACACCAGGGTGTGAGGTTCCGTGACGATCGTAAGTGGTGTTTTCGACTCGCACGAATATGGTCGAGTCTGGTATCTATGAACCGCAAATGACGAGTTTAGTGGGTGTGCGCAGTTTCGCTGTGCTAACCTGAACCGTTCGTTTGTTTCGTGGGTTTTCTATCTGTACCCACGGGTTCCATCTTAGATATGGCATCCATTTTGTCTCTTGCCCTCAAGTAGCCAGCGAACGGACGCTGTCCGCTTCGCGACCCTGGGATTCCCAAGACTCTTGCGGAAGACACATTTCCTTTGAAAGTGTCTTTATGATGAGGGGGATGATACTGTAAGGCAGATGGCCCCGCTTGAGGCTCATCTTGCCGTGCCGGTCTATTGTCTCAGCCGTGCATCTCATTAGGCACGTCCCTTTGATGCCTGCAGCTCGTGTTTCCCGATACCACCCCTTTTTACACCCTTTGCGATCTCCCCACTGTTTCTGCCTTCCTCCGCACCTGTCTCTGTTCCTTCTTCGATCTGTTTACTGCCGATTGGAATGTACTAATGGTGGGAAGATGGGTTTTTACAGTTGGGAACCGCCAAATGTTTCTGTACTTATGTTCCGGACCTTGAACACATCAAAGCGACCCCTCTCGGGGATAATTATGGGAACCAAGTTGTAAACCTTTGTGTACCATGTTAACCTATGAGAGAAATGTGTATAAAAAGGAGCGATCCACAGTAGCAAATTGAATCAGATCCCGCGAACATACCGACTGTGTACTTCACGTGACTTCTGTGTTCCCTGCAGTAAATAAACCTCGAATCTTTGACGCCGAAGGAAGTGTCCCGTGTCTGTCATTTGTACGCCGGAACAGGTTACCCACGAAGGTTTCAGGTGTTGTCCCCTGGCACCGCTGGGTCTTAAATAACCCAGTCCTTCAGTTGGCGCCCTCGTGGGGCTGCATCAGTGGTACCGGTCCAAGCCCGACGATCGTGAGGAACTTCGTGTGAAATCTCCGAGGGAAGGTGCACCCCGCTTGATCGATCCCGTTGTCGAAATAAGTGGCCCGACGACTTTTCCCGCAAAGATTCCCCGCCTCCTGACGGCTGCGACGGACTGCTGCCCTGACTGTAGACCTGTTTTGGCGCCTGGCGTAGACCTTGGTACAGCGAGACGATTGACGGGCCTTCCTGGTGACGCCATCGATCTTTGAGTTAAGTATTTGTGGGTCGCTCCCAGAGTCCTTGGTTGTGGTTGCTTAGTGGTTGCATGGTTCCATTGCATTTGTGGTTTTTCGTACTTGGTTCTTTGTTGTGATATTTGATGACTGCAGCCGCCAAAAACCGAGGGTTTTTGCACTTTACTGGGATTTGGTAAAACCCGTAACCCTTGAAGTTTGTGAAACTCGGCTAGTGTGCAAGATGCCTGGTCGTGGTACTTTGTTCAGTTGTTTCAGACGTTGTGGTACGGATTCCCGGCTGGAGGACTCGTGTCCGATACCTCCGGTTGGAACTCCCACTTATGAGCTTTACAGTAAGCACGGGTTAGGTCCGATTACCTTTAATGAATATTGGATTCGTTACACCAAAAAAGATGGTGTCCTTAGTTGGCCACCTCATGGTAGTTTTGAGACCCCGATTTTAGATAACCTCGAGGCTAAATTGTTTAAGAAAAAGTCAAGGCCGGCCATGTTTGATGCCTTTCGGTTGTGGCGTAAAGAAGCCCGACAGAAAGAGATCAGACAGACAAAACGTAATCAGAGAGATGGTGTTGCTACCATTGTAAAGAAAGCAGAGCAGTTTCAGCGTGATAAGAAGGAAAAGGAAGTTTTTGACAGGCTTCAGCGTATGACTATAGATAAATGTTATCCTGCTTTGCCAACGGAGTCGGATAAGAAGGAGGAATTAGTTGAGGATCCTTTAATGTCCTATCTTATGAAGTCACCACCTCCGTACGCACAGGGTACCATAGCTCCTGCGATTCCTCCTGTACCTGCTCCTCAACCTGTTCTTCCGACTGTTCCTGCTCCCTTGCCTATTGCTGTCCCTACTGCTCCTCCGCTTGTACTTCCACATACTCCTGCTCCCGCTACTGCTCCTGTTCTACTTACTCCTACTGCTTCTTCTGTTCCTACTCCTTCTCTTGTTTCTACTCTATCGTATACTTCTCCAACTACTCGACGCCGTACCCCTTCAATGGCTGCTAATTTTGCTAATTCTCTTGGACCTATTTCTGAGTCCGCTGATTCGGACGGTCCACAAAGACGTAGTCAGCTTCCTGGTAATAGGGAACGTGCCGCGTTGTACAACATGGCAATGTCATGGATGTTGCATCCCTATAGAAATCCTCCGCGTTCGGTACTGAATATGTTTAGTCAATTCAATATACCGACACAGAGGTATGTTTTTGAAGAAATGTGCAAGGTTTTGCGCGATCAAATATCGGCAGATGCATCGGAAGATGTATTAACTGCTTTGACTAACTTACAGCTTCAGTTTTCGAGCGGAATGGTGGTGGGTACCAATGTTCGACGTGCCATCGAGCAATTATTAGCTCTCCGTCCCTCTCCGATACCTCAAGCATTGTTCGTTGAGGATGTTGAGAGACAGTTAGATACGTCTGGTCAGTTTCCCATGCGTGAAGTTCCACCCGTGTGGATGCCAGGTGATGCTGCTGCTGTTCCTATTGTCCTGCCACATTTCCAGAGAGTATGGATACATCTCCCATGGAAACGATCAGAAGTTTTACAGGTGAAGCAATCTTTGCCTGATCCTCGCAAAAATCCTGCAGGGTATTATAAGGAATTGTCGCAGCTCGTAGATGCTACGATAATGAATCTTGCCGATATCGATATGCTGTTTGGCAATGTCGTACCGCAACCGGTGTGGGCCAAGATTCGTCAGGAAGATCACGCAAATGAATTAGGTGGTGATTGGGCTGCCCTCACTGCGGCAGATACGCGACAAACTGGTGGGGCTAAGCCTGAACAGCTCATTACTGCTCTCCCTCAGAGAATCATTACCCTGATGAAAACGCTTATGCCAGCTATGAGGGTGAACTGGGACAAGTTGTCAGCTTGTCGACAGAAGAAGGACGAGAGTGTCTCTGATTTCTTTACGAGATTTGAGGAGGCATTTATCGACCACAGTGGTCAGGATATGAGTACTGAGGGTGGTCAGCGGTTGTTTGTGGATAAATTTGTCTCTAACCTATTGCCTGATTTGAGCAACAAATAAAAAAATTCTGAGAGTGCGTGGGCTGTCTCTACATCTGCTCAAATATTGGCCACGGCACAATATTATGAGAATAGGGAGAAAGAAGAGAATGACCGCGCTGATAAAAAGACGAAAGAACTTAAAACTAAGGTGTTGTTGCAGCAAGCGTATCCTCCGCGTTCGAATCAGAATGATTCGCAGCAACGGAATCGATCGCAGTCGCAATCTAATAGGTCGCAATCGCGAAATGACTCCTCTTCGCAAAGATCTTCGTTGGGGTACAATCAGTGTGCCTATTGTAGACAGGAGGGATTTAAAATTCAACTGTCCTGTTTTGAATGAGCGTAACAGTGGTAATTCGTCTAGAGGAGGTCGTGGTGGTGCTCAGCAGACGTCACATGGTAGGGGTCGTGGTGCTCCCAACGATCGTTCAGACAATTCGTCAAATTCCAACAATTGTTTTGATCAACGTGGATCATCGCAAGGACGATCTGCGCAGTATAATGTAGATGACTATTACGACGATCAGGGAACCGACGACAGTAATTACTAGGACAGCCAAAGACAAGGAGAGGGAGTGGTATCAGTTCCGGTTGATCAGAGAGGGCCTTACGTCGCATTTGCCACATTGGGCGTCGTTGAGCCTTTTCTGTTGGACACTGGTGCAGCGAAAAGTTCCATCATGCATTCGAAACTCCCTGGCGCACCTTTGTCTGGCTTAACAAATGTTTCCGTTGGATTCTCTGGCGCCCCTGTTAGCAATCCGGTTTCGTGCCCTTTGCCACTTACAATTGGGCCTCGTGAGCTGAAAGCTCCGTTGATTTTGACCACTGGTTGTGGTGAAAATCTTTTGGGCCTGGATTTGCTAAAACGTTTGTATGCGACTTTGTATTGTTCTCCTGCGGGAGTAAAGCTTACTTTGGGTGAGAGAGTCGTCTCTCCAATGTACTTGTCCCTCGATAAGCTTCCACCGGAATTGAGTTCTCTTCCTGCATCTTTGTGGGCAACAGGTCCCAATGACGTGGGCCTGCTTGACATCTCCCCTTATGTTGTTCATCTGAAATCTAATGTGCGATTGCCACGTATTCCCCAGTATCGAATCTCTCTTGACGGTGAACGAGCGCTGTTGGCGATCATCTATGATTTGATCGAGAAAGATGTCATTGAGGAGACCCGGGGAAACGTGTGCAACAGCCCTGTACTGCCTATTCTGAAACGTACCGATCCTTCCAAACCGCCTGTTTATCGTTTTGTTATCGATTTACGGGAAGTAAATAAAATTGTGAATCCTCAGTTCCCTGTTGTGCCTGACATCACGGCGCTACTGACTCTGATTCCAGCTTCTGCATCTTGGTTTTCGGTGATCGATCTGAAGAATGCTTTCTTTAGCATTCCGATTGCCGAAGAAAGCAGAGACCTTTTCGGTTTCTCTCTTGGTGGCCGTAGCTTCCGGTTTAAGCGTGCTCCTCAGGGCTACTGTGAGAGTCCATCGATTTAAAGTCAAGCCTTGAAGGGTCAACTGGATGCGTTTATGTTGCCGGCTGGTGCAGCCTTAATCCAATACGTCGACGACTTATTGGTGGCTGCAGATACTCAGGACATTTGTAAAATTGCTACGGTGTCGTTGTTGCAACATCTCTGTGACTTACATCACAAGGTGTCACCTTCTAAACTTCAATATTGTTGTCAAGAAGTAACCTACCTAGGTCACTTATTGTCAAAGGAGGGAAGAAGGTTGACCCCAGAGAGAATTGCAGCCATTGCGCGAATATCTGTGCCAACAACCCAAAGAGATGTGCGTGCCTTTCTAGGTATCACGTCATACTGCAGACAGTGGATTCCGAATTTTTCATTGTTAGCGAAACCATTGGTGGCTCTTACGTGCAAGGATGTTTCAACTCCTTTACCATGGACGGAAGAATGTCAGAAAAGCTTTTCTGAATTGCGTGATGCATTGTGTTCGGCTCCTGTGTTAGGTACTCCTGACTACAGCAAGCCGTTTACACTATATGTTCACGAGAGGGAAGGTTGTGCGTTGAGTGTCTTAACGCAACCTTTCGGTAATAAGCAACGTCCATGTGCATATTTTTCCTCGACCTTGGACCCGGTAGCTAGAGCATTGCCGAGTTGTTTGAGAGCAACAGCGGCAGCTGCGGTGTCCATCCGACAATCAGCAGGATTGGTCATGGATAATATGCTTACGGTGATGGTTCCGCATGCAGTTGACACTCTTTTGAATCGTACGAAAACTCAGCACTTGACGAGTGCGAGGTTGCCTGGGTACGAGTTGACGCTTTTGGCAAGTCATATTCAGATAAAACGTTGCAATGTTTTGAACCCGGCGTGTTTATTGCCAATTAGTGCAGAGTCAGATGAAGTAGCAGCGCATGACTGTTACTTAAGGACTGAGGAGGAAACAAAAGGTCGAGTGGACCTTAAAAACACTCCTTTGGAAGATCCCGATGGAACTTTGTATGTGGATGGTTCATGTTTTAAATTGCCAAATGGTGATGTGACTACTGCGTATGCTGTGGTAACGTTGAATACTGTCGTGGAAGCTGCAAGATTGAATCGGAACTCTGCCCAGGCTGCAGAGCTGATCGCTCTAACTAGAGCGTGTGTGTTGGCGAAAGGGAAACAAGTGAATGTGTTTACCGACAGCCAATATGCTTTTGGCGTCGCTCATAGCTTTGGACGATTGTGGAGAGAGAGAGGTTTTATGACGTCGCATGGCACGAAGATTCAGCATGGACAGCTTGTGAATTATCTTTTGGATGCACTTACGTTGCCTAAGCAGGTAGCGATTGTTAAATGTAGTGCGCATCGTAAGGTGACGGATGATGTTGGCCGTGGTAACGCGTTTGCGGATGAGACTGCTAAGGAGACTGCCCGGAACCTTAGCACTAGAATGTATGTGACGAGTTTGGTTAGGTGGCCTACAGAGACTAGTATGTGTGAGGACACTATCGAGAGTGTGAGAGCAATTCAGAATGAGGCCACTGAGACTGAAAAGACGAAGTGGAAAGAGAGTACGGGAAAGCTGGATGCGAATGGTTGCTGGGTCGATTTGTCGGAGCACAAGAGGTGGATGTTGCCAGATGCGTATGTGCTGGCTGTTGTGACAATGGCACACGGGTTAGCACATATTAGTGCGAAAGGTATTTGTAAGCTGTTGTCTCCTGTGTGGAAGAATGACGGTATTACGAAATGTGCTGAGAGATTGGTGAAGAATTGCATGATATGTATGTTATACAATCCTGGTAAGGGGACCCCCACACCTCCTGGCCATTTTGCTCCCCCTTCATATCCCTTTGAAGTAATTCAGTTAGACTTCATCCATATGGAGCGATGCAATAACCTGAAATACGTTTTAGTTGTGGTTTGCGCATTCTCCCGATGGATTGAAGCCTATCCTCTTAAAGATAATACAGCCTTGTCTACTGCGAAAATCCTGCTGAAGGAATACTTTCCTCGGTATGGAATGCCCCGAATTGTATGGTCTGATAATGGAAGTGAGTTTGTAGGGAGTGTGATGAAGAGTGTGTGTAAGGGCCTTGGAATTAATCAAAAATTCCATAGCGCCAATCATCCCCAGTCAGCAGGTTTGGTTGAGGGGTATAATGGCACCCTTAAACTCAAACTGGCTAAGATTCAGGCTACGACTGGTCTTTCGTGGCCTGATGCTTTGCCCCTTGCCTTGTTGTCAACAAGGGCGACAGTACACTCCCGAGTAGGGCTCAGTCCCTATGAAATAGTGTTCGGCCGTCCTGCGAATGTTTGGGGGGTTCCTAGACCGGGTGTATTTTCTAATCTTGAGTACCCAATGTTGATTGATTATCTTCATGATCTGACTGCTAAACTGAGGTTAATTCACCAACAGGTTTACGAAGCACTGCCGACGCAGACGGAGGGTCCAGGCCACCAGCTCCAACCCGGAGATTGGGTGGTTACTCGCAATTTTGCTCGCAAAAAGAATTTGGAACCCCGCTTTACTGGACCCTTTCAGGTCCTCCTTGCCACGAGAACTGCCGTCCGTTTGGAAGGGCGCAAAAATTGGGTGCACGCCACCCATACGAAGAAGGTTCCTATACCTTTACCGGCAGACTCGTGGATGAGGAAGGGCATTGCTTCATCTGAAACCGAAGGACTACAGACCTTTGTACCCTTTAGCGACGCACAGCCTGTCAGAGAATCCTCAGTGCAGCAGAAAGATATTGTTGAACATTTGCCATCACAAGACTCAAGATTTGAACACTCGACTGATCAGCAGGACTCTGTTCCTTCATCGGATCCATTGTTTGATGAACAGACACGTCCTGGGAAAACTCGATACTTTTTGCGATCCAACACCAGAGACTAATAAAAGATTTCCGTTCTGTCCCTTGACAACTACATTATCCCATTTGCCACGATCAGTCTAACATACCCGTATAATTGTGATTATTTTTGTAAATATTGAGTTTCGTTCCATCTGTGTTTTTACTTCCACAGCTAAGAGACTTTTTGTACATACATTGTGAGTAAGATACCTTGCATCCAGGTGTACCGTAGGGCCGCGCGTGTACTTCCTTCTGGTTAGTAGGTCTTGGCGCTAGGTCAAAGACCGTCGGTTCCTGGGAACTCCTAGGGATTGACTATTGCTACACAGAACGAAGTGCATCAAGAAACGTTGCGGACGGTTGTAGGGGATGGCGTTTTCAAAGCTGATGGACTTGGAAGAAGCTCAGGCGCAAAGATTCAAACTGCAACAAATTATTCGTACCAAATGTTTTATGTTTCAAGTGTTCCTACTGTTTCTGACTGTTTCTTCGCTATTGGCGGGTGGGGTGTATTACATGATGTCGTACTTCTTACCTTCTGCCATACCTACTCCTGAACCTAAATCTACCTCCACTGCATCCCCTCATTCTTTCCATATCTTACCCGAACACGAACAGGCTAGACGTGCAGAATTCAGAAATAATTCCTTTATTCAGCTCCTTCATCAGCATCAGTTAGTGGTTAACACTACTAATTGTTGGGTGTGTGGGTTAATGCCACATACCACGGATAAGGGCATTACATATCTGGTCCTACCTTATAGTTCCCAGGGTTCAGCTCGAGCATTCCAAACAATGTTTCGAAGTGCACTAGATTCCTACCCCAATCGAGAGCCACGTTCTCCCTACTCTGGTCCTGGCTCGTATCAGAAGCCTTTGTCTATAGCGATAGAGGATTTAGATAGAGATATCTATGAGCCGTCGCTCATCCCAGAGGAAGAGGTACAAGCCTATAGGGTCCTGAGTAAGGTCGAGTATAGTGCGCTCACGAGTGAAAAGCAGCTTAGAAGCTCGCCTCCGATATGGGTCGTACCCCACCTTGGTAATTTCTGTCTAATGGGTCGTGGCCGAAGATCGAAAGCTCGTCTTGGAGAGACTTATATCCTGCCGATGGTCTCGTCCCCTGTGTTTCTGGCTGCCGAGGGTACATACTTCGTCTGCCATGACCGTGCGTATACATGGTTGCCCTCCGACTTTGTGGGCTCATGTTTTATCGCAAATCTGTTGCCTCCGACGTTCACTGTAGATGCAGACTATCACAAGACTAGAGTTGTGAGAGGCGTGATTAGCGAAGAGGACACTGCCGGTCAAGAGGCAGGAGACTTTTTCAAGGGTTTCCTCCCGTTTTGGGGACCTATGGTCAATAGTAGGAACCTGAGACAGTTGACTCGAGTGGTGGAATCGACAGCTAATATCACTGCCAGTGCCCTTGGTAATATCACCACAGAACTTCAGGCGGATAGGCTTATGACGTTACAAAACCGTATGGTTTTAGACGTGGTCTTAGCAGATCGAGGTGGAGTATGTAAGGTGATCCATTCGAGCTGCTGTATTTTCATTCCAGATAACGCTCCGGCTGTTTATCAAGCCATCTCGAAGTTGCATAAGATCTCTGAGTCCATACACGTGGACGTAGGGGATTGGACGCTGCTTGGGTGGTTTTGGGGCCTGATGTCGACTTGGGGTTGGAAGATTCTGATGATCATCGGAGTTGTTGTAGCGTTTCTGTTCACGTGTTGCCTTTGTGTGCAGTGTGGTCCTGCCTTATGTGGCCTCTGTGCTACGACGTGTATAAGACAGCCGCCTGTTACCAAAGGAGCTCAGTTGGACAGAGTTATGTTGCAGCAACATCTAGACGGTCTGATGAATATCGAGTATGATTCTGACTAGTGCTTGCCTACATGAGGGCAAAAGGAGCGTCTGAGGTTCCGTGACGATCGTAAGTGGTGTTTTCGACTCGCACGAATATGGTCGAGTCTGGTATCTATGAACCGCAAATGACGAGTTTAGTGGGTGTGCGCAGTTTCGCTGTGCTAACCTGAACCGTTCGTTTGTTTCGTGGGTTTTCTATCTGTACCCACGGGTTCCATCTTAGATATGGCATCCATTTTGTCTCTTGCCCTCAAGTAGCCAGCGAACGGACGCTGTCCGCTTCGCGACCCTGGGATTCCCAAGACTCTTGCGGAAGACACATTTCCTTTGAAAGTGTCTTTATGAGGAGGGGGATGATACTGTAAGGCAGATGGCCCCGCTCGAGGCTCATCTTGCCGTGCCGGTCTATTGTCTCAGCCGTGCATCTCATTAGGCACGTCCCTTTGATGCCTGCAGCTCGTGTTTCCCGATACCACCCCTTTTTACACCCTTTCCGATCTCCCCACTGTTTCTGCCTTCCTCCGCACCTGTCTCTGTTCCTTCTTCGATCTGTTTACTGCCGATTGGAATGTACTAATGGTGGGAAGATGGGTTTTTACAGTTGGGAACCGCCAAATGTTTCTGTACTTATGTTCCGGACCTTGAACACATCAAAGCGACCCCTCTCGGGGATAATTATGGGAACCAAGTTGTAAACCTTTGTGTACCATGTTAACCTATGAGAGAAATGTGTATAAAAAGGAGCGATCCACAGTAGCAAATTGAATCAGATCCCGCGAACATACCGACTGTGTACTTCACGTGACTTCTGTGTTCCCTGCAGTAAATAAACCTCGAATCTTTGACGCCGAAGGAAGTGTCCTGTGTCTCTGTCATTTGTACGCCGGAACAGGTTACCCACGAAGGTTTCAGGTGTTGTCCCCTGGCACCGCTGGGTCTTAAATAACCCAGTCCTTCAGGTGGCACTCGGCCACTCCTGGTGGGGCCCGATGATGAAGCATGTCACCAACCAGGTCGGTGAGTGATGGCTTTCAAACCAACTTATCAAGGTTTACTTCGCAAGCCACTTAGACTATGTGCTAGACCACTCGTTTGCTCCATTTTGTAGTCTTTCTTAGTAGACGCTCCTCCGTTGTTCGTTTGCATCTTAACCCGAGGGGAGTAGGAGCGTTTTTTGTTTCCCTTCCTCTCTTGTTGTTACAAGTAGTTTTATTTTAGAACCACAAGTAGGTATAAAAATACTTTCCCAGAATGAGATGTTGCAATTGAATACTTTCAATGAGCAATAGACTTTTAATTGCAATAGATACAGTTGTTCCAATATGGAACACAAGTTAAACTCTATTATAACATTGAGCTCAATGTGAAGTTTTAAGTAAATGCAATAAAACCACTTTACAAATGTTTTTCTTACTCAGGGCTGCATCCTGGATTCAGCCCTGGTGCATTTCCTGTAAACAGTTGAAAGAAAACGTTTTTGTTACACAGGCGATTTTTAAGGAATATTTGTATGTTTCAAAAATCGACAGAAGAATTTCTTTCAAAACCAGGCAATGTTTTCCTATGGGAGAAAATCAGCTTATCGGAAAATCACAGTTGTAATTACTTTTGAGGGTCAGTGCTGGGCACGAAGATCCAGCACTGGGATCTCTCCTGGTGACAGGTGAGTAATATCGTTTTTGTTGATCGGATGATTTTTAAGGAATATTTCAAAGTTGCAAAACTCGACACTTAGAAGTAAAAAGCTGCCAATGTTACCCTATGGAGAAAATCAAGTTATCGGTCTTTGGGCAAGTACTCGACTGGCAGAGTTAAGGTTCTAGGGCGAGACTCCGGGGTTTCCCAGGGTCAGGTATGTACAGTCGTTAAACTCTCAACGGCACAGGGGCAGCCTCGTGCAGAGTGAGTAGACCCAATGTTAGCCTATGGTGGTCAGGGGACCGTTGGTTGGTGGCTGCTAGCAGGCAGGCTACGCGGCTGTGGGAGCTGAGCTCCTGGTCACTTACACAGGGCAAGTAGGGAAGTAGGATAGGACAGATGCTGTGCTTCCAGTGGCACTCGGGTGGCTGAGTGAGGGTGCTTTTGGGCCGTCGGGCGCCCAATGTATTTCAATGGGAAAGCTGCAAGACGAACAAAGGCTGCAAGCTCAGGACAGAGATTCTTCAGGTGCGACAACCACTTCGAGAGGTAAGTTGGTAAGCTGTAGGTTAAGTAGCCACCTAGGAGTTGGGCACAGGGGGCCTTGGGGCGCCGGGTGCAGGAGTGTCTTTTGGTGTCGGGAAATCTTACCCTCAGCTGGTCGCGGTTTGAGGGTTCCCTCGTTGTGAGGCTGCAGGCGTCGTCAGGAGGGTTGAGGAGAGTCCTTGGGTGCTGGATTTGTGGTCACAATCGCCGGGGGATGTCCTTGTGGTCTTTGGACACTCAGGCTCTGTCCGGACTCAGCGGGTGCAGAGTGTGCTGGATTCGCGGTTCCTGGCTGGCACCAGGGGTTGTTGCTGTTTGAGCAGAACCACTGCTTGTGGGAGTCTCAGTCTTTGGATGAGCAAGGCAGTCAGGTCCTCTGGGGTTTTCGAGGTTGCTGACCACAGGAGACGCCGGGATTTAGCAGGAGCAGGTTCGAGGGTTGACAGGCCTATAGGGCTGGGGCCAAGTCAGTTGGTGTCATCCTCTTGTTAGCAGCTGCACGGCAGGTCTTCTTTCTTCATGTTTTAGAATAGGGATCTGAGGAAGGAAGGTTCAGGGTGCCCCTAAATACTAAATTTAGGGGCGTTACAGGTAGGGGAAGGCCAGGGACCAAGGGTTCCCTTCCCTGGGGTGAGTACACCCCCTATCGTGCTACTCTCCAGTGGGAGGGGGGCAGGAGCCTATCTCTGATTGGGTAGTGCTCCCCATCCTCAAGATGGCGAAGCCTTGAGTTGTGCTTCACCTCACCTCCCCCACCTGAGGGGTGGGGTTGGGAGAGGCTGGCACAGCCCCTTTCCTCACTTAGGTTTTCCTGCCTGTCTTCCCGCCAGAGTGGGGGTCAGAACCGGTGGGGGCCAGTTGCTGAGTACAGCAAGTGGCCTGGAGAAGCTCACAAAGGCGCCATGCCCATCCTGGGGGCGGAGGCCTAGCACCTCACCCCAGGATGTGCATTGTTGCAGGCCCACAAGAGCGGATGGCTTTCTACCCAGGGGTCCAGCAACATGTCTTCTGGGTGGCAGCCTAGGCAGCGTCTCAGTCAGGATACGGGTTGTGGGTTAGTTTCAGGGGGCAACTCTAAGTTGCCCTCTGTCATGCATTGTACATTAAATCCCACACTGGCATCAGTGTGGATTTAATGTGCTGGGAAGTTTGATACCAAACTTCTCAGTCTTCAGTGTAGCCATCATGGTGCTGTGGCGTTCATGATGACGACCTCCCAGCACCATATACTCTTAATGGCAGCACTGCACTTACAGTGCCCAGGAATTGACCTGGGTACTGTAGGGGTACAGTGCTCATGCCCCTGTACCCACACTACTGGCATAGGTTACCCAGCTAGAGGGGTGACTGTGGTATGCCAGGGCAGTGTGTTATGGGCATGGCACACGGGGATGTGTGTCATGCTGTCTCTTTGTTTTGTTCTGCACCAAGACACTCAGCCTGCAAATGGTGTGTGTGTGTCTGTGTGTCTGTCGGTCTGTCTGTCTCTCTCAGGCTACAGGACCCCTAAGGGTGGCACAATAAGTGCTGTAGCCCTTAGGGGCCTTCTCTGGTCACAGTGCCCTGGGTACCTAGGGTACCATTTACCAGGGGCTGACCTGTGGTCAGAGATGCCAATTGGGTTGAGGTTTCAATACAGTTTTAGGGAAGGAACACAGGCCCTGGGCACCTGATTGACAGGACCCAGGGCACACTCAGTCAAAGTACATCAGCAATTCAGCAAAAAGTGGGGGAATACCATGCAAGAAAGATGGCACTTTCTCACAGGGTGTATCAGCAGGGTAGTAGCACTCGAAATGCGACTGATACCATTTAGTTTTTAAGTGTAGCGTGATGTAGAGACAAAGAAGAAACCAAATGAATGGCACTCTCCAAACGCGTTTGCCATCTTTAAGTGTGGGGTGCAGGAAAGAATATACTGGTAAAGTGAAGCGGGCCGTGATACGAGATAAAACTGTGATATAGACATAGTTTAAGGCGGAAAAAATAAATGATAACATTTAAAAACTGTGATGCATAAGCGCATGTACAAAAGGAAATACAAATGGAAATACAAATGACATGTAAAAGATAGAGATGAAAGGTATGTGGGGAACGAGATCTGCAATAGTCGTCTAAGTGGCATTGTAAATTGTAAAGTGATAGGCGGAGTGCATGGACCACATGGTGCAACTATGTATGAGGCTAGATAGTATGATGAGAATGTGGGTGAGGGAAAAAATGAGGAATGAAAGGGATGGAGAAGTGGTGTGTGGAGGAAATAAGTTGTGGTGTGGGTTGAATACAGGTTGTGAATGTCAACGACCAAGGTGATAGATTTAAGAGTTAGAAAAGAGGAACATTGAAAATATGTCGGACCATACAAATCGCAGGATGTGTTATTAGCACGCTGTACGGGTTTCACAGGTAGACATAAAGAGGTATTTATTTATTTATAAAGTTTTATATAGCGCGAAAGGATGTATATGATGCCATGCATCTATCAACTCATTGTCAGTCAGTATATCTTGCAGCATTTTTGAGACCTATTGTATTGGTGCGGCGCTGGGTTGGACCTGTCTGCGGCAGGGTCAAGAGCAACGTTGAAGCCCCCACCCATATAATGTGAGTGGAACCGATCTCAGTGATTTTCCCCCACAGAGTGACAAAGAATTCTGGGGAGTCAATATTAGGGCATAGCAGCAAGCTAAGGTGACCGATACGGGAAGCAATCTACCCCATACAATGCAGTAACGCTCCTGCTGATCTTGTGCTGTCCCGGCCACTGCAAAGGGGGTTTTCCTTTTGATTAGGATGGCTGTCCCTCTGGAGTATGAGGAATATGAGTAGAATGTTCAATGATCCGCCCATTTGGATGCAAAGGTATTTGGGTGGTGGGGATTGAGATGAGTTTCTTGGAGCATCACGACCTGTGTCTGGTGACGGTCCAGATATGCCAGGACCCTCCGCCTCTTCCTCCGATCACCCAGCCCCCTGACATTCCAGGTGAGGACATTTAGATGTTGGAGAGATGCCGAATTATCCATGTGGCGATACGCAATCTGATGTTCGTTGGTGTGATGTACCTACTTCTGCGACAAGGATAAATACACAAAATTTTGTCTGCCACTGTATACTGCATGTACTGAGGAAACATTCATAAACAGTTCTATTCCCACTCCCTCCCACTGAAGCATCCTAAACATGCCAGAAATTACTGCCCCCCCCCACACCCCCCACACCCCCCACCGGGAAAAAAAACATGAACTGCTGGAAACATCTGCAGTAAGAGTCAAAGGGGGAACGCCCTCTGGGGGGAACTTCTAGGCGCTTTCACAGTTCCTCCCCGCCTTTAGAGTAACAGGACGATGAAAAGACCATACTCATAGAGGCAGAGGGCATTCGGTCTGAGAGTTAGTGAGCCCTCGTTCATCACTTGCCTGGCTGGTGGCTTCCAGTGCCCCATTCCGTCAGAGTCGAGTATCAAGTTAGTATGTTGCTGCAATGGAATAGCTACCCAAGTGCCCTTGAATTTATGATGACATGGCTCTGGAGACAATCAGTCTGCAGCTGTAGAGGTCTTTCCAGGAGATGAATCCGGGGTAGAAGATGTGTTATTATGGCGCTTGAGACGTTTTAGGAAGTCCTCCACTTGTTGCGGGTTGGTGAAAAACGATTGCTTGCCGTGATGTGTGATTCTCAGCTGTGCCGGGTAGAGAAAGGCGTCATCAATCTGGGCTTTTCGTAGTTTCTGCTTGGCGGGATTGAACTTGTGCCGCTCTTTCTGCACCGCAGTAGTGAAATCCGGATAGATAGTGAACTTGGTGTCCTCAAAGACCAGTTGGTGTTTCTCCTGAGCCATCTTGAGAGCGACATTGCGGTCGCAGTAATTTAAGAGCCAGGCAATTATGGGACACAGCGTACCTCCTGGGGGTGGCATAGGACCAAAAGTGCGATGTGCCCATTCAACTATAAATTGGGAGGAGAAGGATTCGGCCCCCATAGTGGCTGAGTGCTATCACTCCTTTTTGTCTCCAAGATCAGCTGGGGTTGCTAAATGTCTACTTTCCCCATGATGTATATAGGGTGGCTGATGGCTCAATGGAGGTTGACACAGGAATGGTAGTAAGCAGGTCTGGGCAGGAAACGGAGAAGGCAAGCGCCAATCTGAAGTGAGCTGAACAGCAAAGGTAGGGCTATGCGTTGTTCTACGCCAAGTCTGCCTCACAGTATCCGCAACGTCAAGAGTGTGAAGTTGTCGGGGGCGTGGCTTGCAGCCAAGCAAAATGGCCGCAACCTAAGCGAGCTCCGTGATCGAGGAAGCTCCCTTCATTAATCCGACCACTTCTCCTTTAGCCGCATGGCTCAAACAAGGTGTGCATGGAACGGAGGCGGAGCAGTTTGCAGCTATCCCCAACCCCCGAGAGACAAGCGACCGCTGAGATCCGTGAGTTGGCATCGGAGGGCCTTCCCGCCTCGCAAAAGCCGCGACCTCAAGTGCGCTAGCTCCCCGCAACCCTGATGAGGGCAGCAGCACCGGAAGTGTGGACATACGACTGACGGCCGAATTCGGCATCGGGAAGCTGCCAGACTCGCCAGTCCAGGAGAGAGACCTGGTCCCCGCCTGAAGCCACAATAAATTACCTGATGATCCTTGCTGACGGAGTCTGAGGGGGCCGGTGGACGGGGGTGCCTTCTGGTGCGTCCGCAGCTGGAAAAGAGTGAACACCAGCAACCGCGCCCGCCGATAAATCTCTCGCTGGGGACCCCGAAGACTCTGAGGAATACACACGATTGCCCTCAACTCCAGGAGGTCAATATTTATTGGCCAGCCATCACGCTAGGTTGAGGAGTGAGAAAGGCGCGCTTTGACACCGCTGGACGGGGGAAGACGAGGGTTGTCCACCCCCACCCCCCTCCTGGACTCTGTAATCATGCATCCAAGGGACTTCACTTCAGCGACCCGTTTGGCCCCACCATTCCCACAGGCCGCTCCTCAGTACAACAAGCTGACACTACTCACTTGGTAGCACAACGGGCGTAGACAACCAGGACCCCACGGCGACAGCACATTACGGGACCTACAGTACATAGCGCTTTGGCCGCCTAAGCCAGATACCGCCATTAAAGTCGAGGGGCAGGAAACCCGAAAGGCCGCACGTAGCAACCTTGCCCGTGGCAGGCAGCGGCGACTACTGCCCTTCCCCCTCTTAAACTGATGGGCCACTTGCGGAGTGGGCCAAAATGGCAGGTCGAGGCCCCCGAGACGTACCTACAGGGAAGCTAGAAAAATATGCCTACAATAAGGACCAGGGCGACAAACCCTAACCAACTGGAGGCTCCCTCGCTGCTGGTCCCAGATGTGGTCACGCTAGTAGACATCATGGCCACACTACAGCAAGTTCAGTCGTCTATAGGCACGATCTCAACTGATATTTCTCTGATGCGAGCAGATTTTTCAAAGTTATCGGCCAGACTAACGGAGGTTGAATCCACGACGACTGCACTGTTCACAGACATGGCCACGCTACCGTGCCAGACGCGCCAACTACAGAAAGACAATAAGGTCATCCACGCCAAACTGGACGATCAGGAAGGTCGCTCACGGCGCAACAATATACGCATCATTGGTGTTCCAGAGAATGTGGGTGGGCCAGCCCTAGAACTCTTTGTTGAAGATCTCGTCAAAAACCCGTTAAAGCCTCGAGGATTATAGAGTTTTTTTTTCTGTGGAAAGAGATCGCCATGTGCCGGGAGGTAGACCCAAGCCGGGCGCTCACCCAGACCGATTCTAGCACGCATTTTTAATTTCTGAGATCGGGATGCTATCCTTTAAGCTGCAAGAATAGCCCCAGCATTCCGCCTGGAAAACCATGTGATAACGCTCTACACAGCTGCGGTAACTAAACAAAGACGCAGTGCTTTGGAGGTAAAGAAAGAGCTGAGGTCCAGAGAACTCAAGTAATGCTCTTCCCAGCAAAACTCAAGAGTGGAGGTGGAGGGGAAAACGTGGTTCTTTGCCACACCGGAAGAAACCAGAGACTGGTTGGAGTTTTGGCACCCAGCGACGAAGCTCGGGAACCAAGGACCCAGGAACAACAGAGTCGCCTGGTCGCAAAGGTCAAAATCTCCGGAATCCAGCGACAAAGGGGACTGAGCCACTTAAGACTACTACCTGAAGCTCATTGTAATTACAAACTCACCTACAGACCACTCGTTCGGAAAGAGACAAACTACCTAGTCTTTACACACAGGGAGATCGGGTAGTGGGTTGACCATGCTTCCGCAGGTGATTGTTCTACTTCCAGTCAAGATGTAAGCCGTTGCTGGTGTACCATGGAGAAGGGGCTGTAAGAGATCACAGACCGACTTTTACCTCCTATGCAAGTATTCATTACGGGAACAAAGCACTCTGCTCAGTTGGGGTGGCGGGTAGTTGGGGATCCGCCGGGCAGGAAGGGGGGAGGGAATACAGGGGCAGTTTATGGTTTCAATTTTGTGTTGATTCAACAGGGTTTATTGTTTAGATGGCACTCAAGGCTACAGGATGAGATGGTCACTGCTCTCCTATGCAGATATAGGCGAACATGGCACACACTAGCCAAGTATCAGACACTACGGATAACTTGTCCCACAGTTCTGAGAGCCCGCCCCCTCCCTTCACGGTGCTGTCATGGAACATGAACAGATTGGGAGACAAGATCAAAAGGAGCCTGGTCCTACAATACATAAAGTGTAAAGGCCCTGCGATAGCACTCATACAGGAAACACATCTCACTGGTTCAGTTACCAAAGCCATAGATCGGTGGGGATATAGCATGGCAGTTCACTCAGAGTTTTCCACTGGCTCCCCTGGGGTTGGAATTCTGGTCCACAAACGTTTTCCGTTGATTCTCACCGATTCCTCAACAGATGATCAGGGACGCTTTGCGTCGGTAACATGCCAATGGGAACGGCAGCCATATAATTTGGTTTCAGTATATGTTCCACCGGCACTCCACCAAACGACCTTCCCAGCATTTGGGGCTTTCTTACTGTCTTTGCCACAAGGAGAAATCATTATGGGGGGAGACTTTAATGCCGTAATAGACACCTCAGTTGATGAGCAACCACCCAGGAATCCTGGCTGTATAAATCTCAAAGTGGCAGACTTTATTGACGCCATTGTTCTAATTGACGTCTGAAGGACCACACACCCACAAAATAGACAATGCACTTTCCAATCTGGTACACAATAGTCTTTCCAGAATTGATTACATTTTTACGATAGCGACTGGCCTGGAGCGAGTGATAGAGATTGAACACCTGCCACCGGGAATATCAGATCATTCACCTCTATACATGCAATATGCACCCCATACCACAACAAAGGATTTTCCCAATACACCCAGGGTATCTCAAAAACCGCAAAATAACCAAGGGACTCGCATGGCCACAAAACACTATTTTGCTGAGAGCGAAAACTCTGTGTCCTCCCCATTGAAACTCAGTGTGGCCGAAGTAGAAGCAGATCATGCACATGAGATGACCGATGACACCACACCTGCACTAAACTTAGCGCACCAGGAATATAAAGCATTTGCGTGGGAGAAAGCTAAGGCCAAACTTACAATTACACAGCACACCATTCATGAAGTGGGAGACGAGGCGGGCAAACTTCTTGCCTGGCTGGACAAAAAGGACTGCGCCAGTAAATGGATAGCCCAACTCCAGTTGAAAAATGAAGATGTGACATTGGACCCCCAGAAAATAGTAGACGCACTAGCTTCACATTACGAGACAACTTACACGCCCACAGCCACGAATACAGTTCAGGATAACCTAGTTTTCTTGAAAGATATTCGTATGCCCACGCTGCCGCACAAGAACGCATTGGCGCTTGACTCAGAGCTAACCATAGAAAAACTCAACTTGGCAATTGGGGCGATGCATGCGGGGAAAGCCCTAGGACCCAACGGTATCCCGATAGAACTATATAAAAGATTGGCGACCCAACTCACACCACACCTCCTTAATGTATATAAGGCCTGACGGGCAAACAAGAGCAGGAATGCACGTCCTATAGACCAATTTCCCTAATAAATGCTGAAGCAAAAATATTGGCCAAGGCACTTGCAACACGACTTCAGCCATATCTGACTACACTGATCCACCCGGACCAATCAGGCTTTATGCCCTGTCGGAATACGGTCCTGAATCTCCAGAGGCTGCAGGGTGTTATAGCGCGGAAGTCCACCATTGCAGAAGATGTAGTGATTCTTTCGTTAGATGCACGAATGGCGTTTGACATGGTCAAATGGCCCTTCTTGTTTGCAGTTCTCCGACACATGGGATTTGGGCCCAAATTTTGTGACTAGGTACGCTTACTATATGGTAAACCCATGGCGCATGTTGTAGCAAAGGCCGTACCTCAAGAGACTTCCCCCTAGGTAAAGGAACGAGACAGGGGTGCCCACTTTCCCCACTCCTATTTGTGTTAGTACTGGAACCACTGGCGGCCTGGATACGCCAGGACCCAGTTATCAGGGGGCTTCAATGGACTATGGGGTGGGAAGATCGCATATCATTATATGCAGACGATATGTTACTCTTATTTATTATCTCCATTGCGATCCATTAACTGTATGTTGGACATTTGTGCGGCCTATGGCAAAGCATCTGGGTACACTATAAACTGGTCTAAATCATTGCTCTACATACTTTAAGGCCCTATGCCGAAACTGTGAAATCCAGGTTGCGGACCGGGTCTTCAAATACCTCAGCATATATATCACCCCTCAGATCTCGCTCTTCACCGAAGAAAAACTAATGAAGCCCTTAGCCCGATTCCGCCGGGATGTGGAACACTGGCTGTCGCAGCCACTGCCCTCCCGCATACACAAACATATTACTGGGCGTTACAACTGACTGTCATAAATCAATGGCTACATGCACCACAGGAAGATCCGGCATTCCGTATGGACCAATATCTCCTAGTCACGGAGGGGATAATGGGGGCGCTCTACAGCCGATCTAAGAATTCGCACTACCAGGGCCCCATGGCCCACCCATTGCAAGTTTGGCGTGCGGCGCAGCGAGCACTGGGCTGGGAAGATACCATCACGCAGATGACACCTCTTTGGGACACCCGTAAGTTAGGAAGACTAAGAAATAACAAGGTATTCAGACAGTGGGATCTGATCGGGATATCCAGTGTAGGGGACCTTTGGAAGAAGGGCGAGGTTGTTCCCTTTACTCAACTACAAGCCACTTACAAATTGGCGCAGACTGTAACCTTCAGATATGCGCAGATCCGACATGCACTCCGAGCAGTGCTTCCAATAGCAGCACAATTACCGGAGGCCTCCCCACTGGAGAATAGACTCCTCATGGATCCCCTCCAGAAAAAAGCAATTTCCCTCACATACAAGAAAATAATAAACAACCAGAAAGACCCAACAGGGACATTGACAGAGAGATGGGAGATGGACCTGGGGGACTTAGATGAGGATGACTGGCAGGCGGCATTGGCATCGCCCAAGAGAAGTTGTAATACCCTCCACACTAAAGTTACTGCAATTAAAAATTCTACACTGCATTTATTACACGAGGACCCTGCTACATAAGATGGGCAAGGCAGATACTTCTCTTTGCCTCCGGCAATGCGATGCCGAAGGCACCTTCTGGCACACAATCTGGGCCTGCCCGGTATTAACTTACTTCTGGGAGGCCATCATACGCACAATGTCGCAAGTTACCAGAGTACATTTTCTGCCTAACCCAAAGCGATGTGTGCTTAACATGTGGGAACCTTCATATTTGAATCACATAGATCAAGACTGGGTAACGTTAGGAACGTCACTAGCCAAACGTAATATAGCGCAACTATGGGGCTCAGGACAGGATCCTACACATCAGCAATGGTGCCGGGATATGGACCGCACAATGGTAACAGAGAAATCGGTGTATATTCACCGAGGCTGACCCCAAAAGTGGACGCGCATATGGGGGAAGTGGAATCGATAGAGCGGGAATCAGACGATAGTGAATGATAAGGGTGAACGTATGGGACAAGACATGTTCTACCTCACCTATTGTGTTATAAAGTACTAAGAGATGCTAGATGTTTGTGCACTGGTTCGCAAAATGAAACACTATTGAAGATATTTAGCTCATTGTTGATGTTTGCCACTGAGTACTCCACTGTAATATTGACTGATCATATACATATGTTTTAAATGACAATAAAAAGGTTTAAAAAAATAAAAAGTTAATGGTATGTTACATTTTAGAGCAGGCATGCAGTCCCTTGTTACTGGGAAAATCCTAGGTGAACGCAATGTAGTAAAATGTGTTTTATGGTTTTTAATAAAAGACTACATTTTAAAAAGAAAAAAGAGCGTGAAGTTGTCGCAAATCAGTTAACCTCTTAGGAGGTGCAGCACCACCGGGCCCCCACGTTAGTCGGCACAGTCTGTCCCGGTACACAACAGGTCAGTGGCCAGGTCACCCAGCGCGTGGAATGTGCGGCCTCGGGACTCCAGGGTAGACTGCGTTCTCAGGGAAATTTCAGAGCAGCAGAGAGTGCCAGGGAGGCCGCTCTCCACAACTCGAGCTTTGAGCTGGCCAAGAGAAGGCAACAGTCCCTGTTATGCAGCAGCAATGCACCCCCAGGCCACGGTCGCTTCAGTAGAGTAGAGTCAGGCCCCTGCTTTGATTAACAATGTCCAAGATGAGAGGTGGCATAGTAGATGTCTCGATTGTAAGGCATCCTCATAGGCCGAGAGTGCAGGTAGATGGCAGACACGCTCTGTCCCTCTGTTGCAGGCTGAGCAAATAGGCGCCAATGTAGCAGGGTTCCCTGTTCAGTACAGTTCGCATCACTATAGGGCTCGCTGCAGGGTTTTTGTGGGGACTGCAGTATGGCGCCCCTTAGCGTCGGTTGGTGCTCCCTCCAGAGCGGGAAAGTTGTAGAGCAGTGGAGAGATGTAGGGGCAGTGAGTTATTGTGGGCTGATCCCCTCTGGGCTGCGAGGCGTCAATCCGTACTGTTTCTAATGCTGCCATACCGCCGGTAGGATCAGTGACTGTGCGGCTGAGTGGCAGTTAATAGTAGTGGTGCGGGGAAGGCCAGTAATTATTGGTGGGAACCACAGCGTGAGGTTGCAGTTCTTAGCCAGTCCCCGTCCCTCCAAGCAGGCAGGAAAGAATACACTCAAGTGCTCGTTGGGGGCAGTACGAAAAACACTCACCCATGATGTGTTGAACAGCACGGTCATCCACCGCGTCCAGGTTGGGGCCCAGTCGCCACGTGGTCTCCGCGGCGCTCGAGTTTCGGGTCGATCCCGGCAGGGGCTCCAGGCAGGGCAGCACTCTCCAGAAGCGGCAATAGGGCAGTGTTGTAATGAGCTTCAGCACCGCGTCACCAGCCTCAAATTCGTTCCGCCAAGGCAACAGTTCTCAGCCTTCACGGCAGTGTCGCAGGAAACAAACTTGGACCGAAAGGGCAGGATAAATGACAGGATGATGGTGCCAAGCAGCAAGAGCCTCACATCAGTGCGGTCATTTTGCTCGTGTTCCACCTAGCACCCCCCATTGGGCTCACTCTTGTCGCCGTCCATGGGGTAAATGGGAGTAAGAAAAGTCCTGACTACTCCCTCCAACCCCCCAAGATTCAGATGTATCCGGTTCCCTGGGACTATTGCCGGGACGACCACTTTTTAGGTCGAGCAGATGTACTCTCAATGCGTGAGCATTGAGAGTGTCTGCTACAGACCTAATGTGGCCCGTATTTAGGAAAGTGGACACGACTCAGACGCGCACTTTTGCAGTCTCAGTTTTGACCACGGGAGCGCGCGTCTGAGCCGCGCTTGCGCAGAGTAACTCACAGCCCCTGCTCACACACAGACACAGCCAGCCCCCACCCCTCTGCATACACGCACACACACAGGCGCGCGCACACACACACACACACACACACACACACACACACACACATACACACGCTGCCGTCCCCCACCCACCCACCCCCCTGCATACACACAGACACGCAAGCACGGAGCCCCACTCACCCGGACTTCTACTCGTCCCGCTCCGGGCTGCTCACCCCGACGTCAACGGGCACAGGGACACCGGCACTCTGCTCCTTGGCTTCCCGGGCAGACGCCGGCTGCACGCAGGGCTCTCCTCTCTCTGCACCGGAGCCATGCGCCAGCCACTGCAGCCTGTCTCCTGGGAAGCTCCGGTCGCGTGTCCGGCCCCGCCCCCGTCCCAACAAAGGTTGCCTGGCTTCCTGGTATCGTAACGCTGTTTATATCTTTGACAGGTCACATGACCCAGCTAGCCTATCCAATTCTGGGAGCATCCACGTGACTAAGATAATCTCAAGATAATTGTTACGATCATTGAGTTATTTAATAGTTATCGACCACTTGACGGGTTGCCTTCACAATAACTATTGTTTGTCGAAAACCCGATATGCTTAGAAATACCCAATCTTTGTCGACTTTTGTTTCGACGTTACACCCAAGATGACGCTACTCACATTCACTGGAAGGTCACATGACGTAGCCAACCAATCCGAAGATGTGACATTGTTTAAAAGAGCACTTCGATGTAGGTTAATTTGATTGCATCTCTGTGACTGTCGGCTGAAGCATGCCTTTTTCGATTTTGACAAACAGACTAATTAGTAAGTACTTGTATCTAGCCATTACCAGCATGTTATCTTCATTCTCGCCTGCCGACATAAATCTGTCTTTACATTTGGGCGGCGGCTTAGATTTGCTGATATAGCAACCGCGCATCTGACATGCTCTGTGCTTACTAATGCTGGCGTTTTTATTCAACGCTATTACACTGAGCTGCTCTCTGAAACCGAATAATCTCGCGAAAAATCTAGCTAGTTCCGGCATGTTATTTTCACTCTCACCTGCCGGCAGAAGCTTGGTTTTACATTTGGGCTGCTGTTCAGATTTGCTGATAGAATAACCGCGTATCTGACATGCTCTGTGCTTACTAATGTTGACGGTTTATTCTTAAGCTCAATGTCGTAAGAAACACTATTACACAGAGTAGCTCTTTGAAACTGTAAAATCTTGTGCAGTACCAGCGGTATTGTTTCGCACTGTTATGCATAATATCAAATTAGCAGTGTGATTCATATTCACTATATGTCCATGTTACTAGTCAACGAGTGGAGTTTATATGGCTTAAACAACCATTGATTCGCTATGAAACAATGTGAACACTGAAGTCCTACCATTGTTCCTAAAAGGTTGGGTGCCTTAACGCATAACTTACTCTCAGTTGACACCGACTTTTTATATAGTATTTGTACTGACTGGTTGTTTAAATGTAAATCATTCCATATCAAGCCGTGTGCTTCCAGCCTGCAGGCGGCTGCACCGCTCTGCGACCAGGCGTTTGAAGCCCATGTTTTGGGCCAAGCAGTACCCTGTCACATATAAACACAGCCACGTGTATTGGAAATAGATAAAACAACAGAATGCATCTTGTGACCCTAGGACTGGATGTACAGACGATTCAAGGGCTTCCAAGGGGTTTATAATCCTGCAGTGCCGGTCTAAATCTAGCTGCTATGAAGTGCAGGTGCGTTATTCATGCTGAAGTAACCAGGGCCTTCCACACATTGGACACTGCGCTGCCTCACACACACTGCGCTGCCTCACACACACTGCGCTGCCTCACACACACACTGCGCTGCCTCACACACACACTGCGCTGCCTCACACACACTGCGCTGCCTTACACACTCTGCGCTGCCTTACACACACTGCGCTGCCTTACACACACTGCGCTGCCTCACACACACTGCGCTGCCTCACACACACTGCGCTGCCTCACACACACTGCGCTGCCTCACACACACTGCGCTGCCTCACACACACTGCGCTGCCTCACACACACTGCGCTGCCTCACACTCACTGCGCTGCCTCACACTCACTGCGCTGCCTCACATACACACACACTGCGCTGCCTCACACACACACTGCGCTGCCTCACACACACACTGCGTTGCCTCACACACACACACTGCGCTGCCTCACACACATACTGCACTGCCTCGCACACACACTGCGCTGCCTCACACACACACACACACACACACACACTGCGCTGCCTCACAAACACAGTACGTAGTCACACACTGCTGTGTGTCACTCACACTGTCCTATCACACACCCTGCGCTGTTACACACAGACTGCCCTGTGACACACACACTGCACTGCCTCACACACACTGCGCTGCCTCACACACACTGCGCTGCCTCACACACACTGCGCTGCCTCACACACACTGCGCTGCCTCACACACACTGCGCTGCCTCACACACACTGCGCTGCCTCACACACACTGCGCTGCCTCACACACACTGCGCTGCCTCACACACACTGCGCTGCCTCACACTCACTGCGCTGCCTCACACTCACTGCGCTGCCTCACATACACACACACTGCGCTGCCTCACACACACACTGCGCTGCCTCACACACACACTGCGTTGCCTCACACACACACACTGCGCTGCCTCACACACATACTGCACTGCCTCGCACACACACTGCGCTGCCTCACACACACACACACACACACACACACTGCGCTGCCTCACAAACACAGTACGTAGTCACACACTGCTGTGTGTCACTCACACTGTCCTATCACACACCCTGCGCTGTTACACACAGACTGCCCTGTGACACACACACTGCACTGCCTCACACACACTGCGCTGCATCACGCACACACTGCCCTGCTACACACTGCGCTGCCTCAACACACTGCGCTGCCTCAACACACTGCGCTGCCTCAACCCACTGCGCTGCCTCAACCCACTGCGCTGCCTCAACACACTGCGCTGCCTCAACACACTGCGCTGCCTCAACACACTGCGCTGCCTCAACACCCTGCGCTGCCTCAACACACTGCACTGCCTCACAGACACTGCGCTGCCTCACAGACACTGCGCTGCCTCACAGACACTGCGCTGCCTCACAGACACTGCGCTGCCTCACAGACACTGCGCTGCCTCACAGACACTGCGCTGCCTCAGACACTGCGCTGCCTCACAGACACTGCGCTGCCTCACAGACACTGCGCTGCCTCACAGACACTGCGCTGCCTCACAGACACTGCGCTGCCTCACAGACACTGCGCTGCCTCACAGACACTGCGCTGCCTCACAGACACTGCGCTGCCTCACACCCACTGCGCTGCCTCACACCCACTGCGCTGCCTCACACCCACGGCGCTGCCTCACACACACTGCGCTGCCTCACACACACACACACACTGCGCTGCCTCACAAACACAGTACGTAGTCACACACTGCTGTGTGTCACTCACACTGTCCTATCACACACACTGCGCTGTTACACACACACTGCCCTGTGACACACACACTGCACTGCCTCACAGACACTGCGCTGCCTCACAGACACTGCGCTGCCTCACAGACACTGCGCTGCCTCACAGACACTGCGCTGCCTCACAGACACTGCGCTGCCTCACAGACACTGCGCTGCCTCACAGACACTGCGCTGCCTCACAGACACTGCGCTGCCTCACAGACACTGCGCTGCCTCACAGACACTGCGCTGCCTCACAGACACTGCGCTGCCTCACAGACACTGCGCTGCCTCACAGACACTGCGCTGCCTCACAGACACTGCGCTGCCTCACAGACACTGCGCTGCCTCACAGACACTGCGCTGCCTCACAGACACTGCGCTGCCTCACAGACACTGCGCTGCCTCACAGACACTGCGCTGCCTCACAGACACTGCGCTGCCTCAGACACTGCGCTGCCTCAGACACTGCGCTGCCTCAGACACTGCGCTGCCTCAGACACTGCGCTGCCTCAGACACTGCGCTGCCTCAGACACTGCGCTGCCTCAGACACTGCGCTGCCTCAGACACTGCGCTGCCTCAGACACTGCGCTGCCTCACACACACACACAAACACTACGTAGTCACACACTGCTGTGTGTCACCCACACTGTCCTATCACACACACTGCACTGTTACACACAAACTGCACTGTGAGTCACACACTGCACTGCCTCTTACACACACTGCCCTGCTACACACTACACTGCCCTGCTACACACTACACTGCCTCACACACACACTGTGCTGCCTCACACATGAACTGCACTGCCTCACACACGCACTGCCTCACACACTGTGCTGCCACTCACACACTGCGCTGCCACACACAAGCTGCCTCACACACACAAGCTGCCTCACACACACACACTGCCTCACACACACACACACTGCCTCACACACACACACTGCCTCACACACACACACACTGCCTCACACACACACAATGTGCTGCCTCTCTCACACACACACACACACACACACACTGCGCTGCCTCACACACACACTGCGCTGCCTCACACACACACTGCGCTGCCTCACACACTGCCCTGCCTCACACACACTGCACTGCCACATAATTACACAGCTCTCAATGCAACATACACTCCAAATACCACTCAGTGCCACATAATTATATGCCACATAATTACACTGCACTCAATGCAACATACACTCCAAACAATACGACTCAGTGCCACAAAATTACATGCTATATAATTACACTGCACTCAATGCAACATACACTCCAAATACCACTCAGTGCCACATAATTACACGCCGCATAATTACACTGCACTCAATGCAACATACACTCCAAACAATACGACTCAGTGCCACAAAATTACACACAACACAATTACACTCTACTGAATACAACATACACTCCACACAATACCACTCAATGCCACATAATTACATTCTACATAATTACACTGCACTCAATGCAACATACACTCCAAATACCACTCAGTGCCACATAATTACACGCCGCATAATTACACTGCACTCAATGCAACAAACACTCCAAATACCACTCAGTGCCACATAATTACACGCCACATAATTACACTACACTCAATGCAACATACACTCCAAATACCACTCAGTGCCACATAATTACACACCACATATTTACACTGCACTCCATGCAACATACACTCCAAATACTACTGAGTGCCACATAAGTACACTCTACTGAATGCAACGCACACTCCACACAATACCACTCAGTGCCACATAATATGCTACATAATTACACTGCACTCAATGCAACATACACTCCAAATACCACTCAGTGCCACATAATTACTCTACTGAATACAACATACACTCCCCATATTACCACTCAGTGCCACATAATTACACCCCATATAATTACTCTTGCAACGTAAATACACTCCACATATTACCACTCAGTGCCGTATAATTACACACCTCATACTTACACTACTCAATGCAACATAAATACACTCTATCTATCTATCACACTCACTCTATCGCCATCACTCTATCTATCGCCCTCACTCTATCTATCTATTGCTTCGCCACAGCATCACTCAGCACCACCACAGCATCACTCATGGGAAATACAACTCACTAGGTGCTACCACAGCATCAATGAACGCCACAGCATCACTCGCCACCACAACATCACTCAGCACCACCACAGCATCAATCTGTGCAACCATTTAACAACTGGTTCAAATATGTTCTCTCAATGTTTCAAGCTTTATTACAAATGTCACAAAAAGATGTTAATATTTCACTTCTGTTCTTGGATTTTCGTCACAATAAAATACAATTAACATATTCTTCACAATTTTTTTTTTACAAAAGTTTAAGCTACTGCTATTATAAATTACAATAACTTTTATTTCAGTATTATTAAAAACTGTAAAAGCCATTGTTATTTGAAATATCAATACATCTAAGTCACGTAAATACAACACATATTGCATTACAAATGCTATAGGTGTCAAATTTGCAAAAGCTAAAACTATTGGCAGTGTAAATGACAAAGCTATTAATTTCGCTATTTTCAAAACCAACGCACAAATAAAAAATTTGTCATTTACAGTACCAATAGCTCAAACTTTCCTAATGCGAGACCTATTGCATTGCAAATGCTTGTTTTTTTTTATTCAGGCAATTGATTATTTTTCAGTTAACAAAGATAAGGCTGCAGTCTTAATGATGGACGCAGAAAAAGCATTTGATCTTGTAAACTGGCAGGCCCTGTTTTTTTATTTTAGGGAAGTTTGGTTTCCATCCCACTTGATTGAGGAAGTATATAAGGGGACCATAGCAAAGGAAATTATTAATACAAACCAGGTGGAAGAGGTGGTGATAAGAGTGGCACCCGACAGGGATGCCCATTATCCCCACTCCTATTCTCTCTTCATTGAGCCACTTGCGGTTAAAATACATTCTAATCCATGAATTGTATTCCCTTTACCGAGATGGCTAAAATTAAACTTTTTGGTGATGATATCTTATATCTGAAGGACGAAAGGGCAAATATTCAGGGTGCGTTGGAGAAAATCCAGGCTTTTACAGGCCTGGTTTGTTATAAAGGCAACTAGTCCAAAACGGAGTTGCTTTTATTTAACTTCACAGAGGTCCAGTTGCCACCAGGGCTACTTACTTAGTCACAGCGACCCATAAGATACCTAGGGTTATACATAATAGCTGAGTTTACTCAATGTTTTCACTTAACCCGTTGGTTTGCTTGCGTCCGCCAATGGCCGTCGCAAGCACTACCTCGGTAGTGCTGCGCATGTCCGTTGGCCGACGCGGCCCCACCCGCGCACGGAAATGTCCACGCCGCGGCGGATTCTGCGTCGCTCTAAAGGGGTACATTTATGGGAATTTCGTTATACAGGCAAAAAGGCTTTTAGAGAGGTGGACATTATTACCTCTGACATTAGTGGGTCGAGTTTCACTAGTTAAAATGTCAATACTCCCCTTGTTTGTATTCTTGTTTCTGAACCTCCCTTTGAAAATCAAAATTTCATATTTTAAGGAATTGGACAAAGTTATCTGGGAATTTGTATGGGCCAAGAAACCAGCTCGGGTAAATCTCTCAATTCTTCAATTAGTCATAAAGCCGGGGGGAGTAGCTTTACCCCACTTTCCCACATATTACCAAGCCTCTTTTGTTTAGCCAGGCAATACAATTAGCAGCACCTTCATTGAAATACCATAATTTTATTTTAAAATCAAACATTTTATTATGCGGCCAGTTAGCATCATACACAGCCCAGCTGCCTACATCGACTCGCCGGCAAGGTGTAAGTAAGCAGTGATTAAACACAGCATTCGGACCTACAACCCGGAGGGCGGTCCTGCGTAGTAAAAACCATAGGCACTCCCCACCGGCATAGCGGGGTCCCCAATTTTCATAGAAGAGAAAACCAGCCAGAACAAGGAAAGAAAATAGAGAACACCCCCCCCCTCTCCACCTGCCCCCCCCTAGTGGATCCCTCCCATTCCCCCCACCCTCCCTCCCCACTCTGCATCAACCGTCAGCCCAGGCACGTGCATCACACTCACAGCTCCAATCCAAGCAGACCCGTCCGCAGAAGCTAGGGCCCTGGCACAGCACCAATCGGATCCAGGGGAATATGCTGTAGGATTTGTAGGTACTTTGGGCATGTAACTTCTCTAAACTCCTTAGACAGAAGTCGCAAAAACGGAGCCCACAGGGTAGCCTATTCGGACCCTTTGCCATCCATATTCAAGGAGAGACGTTCCATTGCCAAGGCATGCCACAAGCGCATCAACCAGTCACACATGTCTGGGACGTCCTGGGAGCCCCAGCGCGCCAGCAGGACCTGTCGTGCAGTCAGCAGTCCTAGTGCAATTTGTCGCCCTAGCGGCGTGCGCAGAGGGAAACAAGCAGGGTGTGGGAGGCCTAGCAGTGTATGCTCAGGAGCCTAGGCAATGTGATTTGGAATGCAGCGTCTAGTTCATCAAGAACCGTTTTCCAATATCGTTCTAGCTTAGGGCAGTGCCATAACAGATGCAGGAGATTGCCCGACATACTGCACCCTCTCCAGCAAAGACTGGATTTAGCCCTGTCCCAGGATGCAACGCGCTGTGGTGTATAGTACCAGTACGTCGCAAGCTTGTAGGCAGACTCCGTACCCGCTGTGTTAGCTGTCGTGTGATGTGCGCGATAGAATACCTGCTCCCACTCTCTCTGCGAGAGTGGACGCCCCAGCTCCACCTCCCAACGCACTTGCGCCTTTGTACGTCGCCACTGTGGGTCACGTAAGATCATGGCATATAGTTCAGAGATAAGGCTCCGATCATTCTTTTTGCGTAGGAGCCGTTGCTCGAAAGTTGTGAGGGAGCGCGACATCAATGCCATGTTGGTCGGGTGTGTCACCCAGTGTGCCACCTGCGCATAGGCAAAACCATACGACACATCCAGTAGGGAATGTTCAGAACGTAGCTCCGAAAAGGGGACAAGCCCCTCAAGATCAAAAAGCATACCCACCCTCTTACAATCCTTCTCTCGCCAGCGATGAAAGACCGGCGATGCAAGGCCAGGGGGGAAGGCGGGATTGTCCACAATCGGCATCATGGGTGAGGGGAAGGTCGTCCAACCTTTACGAAGTGCCAATTGATCCCATGCCTTGAGTATTGGTGATGTCACTGGCGAGGAGTATAACCCCCATGCTCTGTCTTTGCGAGGCAACCAGAGTTCCCGCCAAATGTTGCAACCCGCCACAGTCTGGTCCATGAATAACCAATGTTTACTCTATTCCAGCCTATTCCATTTGACCACGAAGCGTAGGCAGGTGGCCTGAAAATAGGCTGTGAGATGAGGGAAGCCCAAACCGCCAGCTGCTTTCGGGAGTGTGGTCATCGCAAACGCCGCCGGGGGGCGCTTGTTGTCCCAGAAGAATCTATTCAGCAAGCCCTGAAGTTTCTTCAGAGCCCCCCTTGGTGGTGTGAGGGAGAGAAAGATGTAAAGTATTCTGGGCAGAAGAGTCATTTTAATAGCCGCTAACCTGCCAAACCACGACAGGTTGAGGCGCAACCAAGCGGAGATAGATTTGGTAGTCTGCTTTATCAGTTTGGTGTAGTTCAAGGAAAGCGTCTGGGGTGCGGTCGGCGCAAGGCGGATGCCCAGATACGTGATGTCAGATTGTGTCCAGCGGAAGTCAAAATCCCGCTGCAGTTCAGCCACATCCTCCGGCGGAACCGAAATGTTAAGGATTTCAGATTTAGTAAAGTTAACCTTAAAGCCAGCCGCGGCATGGAAAGCCCGAATCTCCGCAGAGAGGCAGCGTAAAGAGGCAGAGGGATTCTGTAGCGCCAGAATAACATCATCAGCGTACAGACTTATTTTATGGTCGTCAGCTCCAAATCGAATGCCCACAATGTCGGGGTGGGATCTGACACGCTGGCCAAAGGGCTCCATATAGAACGCAAACAGGAGCGGCGAGAGAGGGCACCCCTGCCGCGTCCCCCTGGAGATAGAGAATGGAGCCGATCTACAGCCATTGACCCGCACGACCGCTTTTGGAGACGCGTATAGGGACTGAATCCAGCGCAAGAAGTTGCCTTTTAGTCAAAAAGCACGTAGCACTCGGAAAAGGAACCCCCACTCGACCCTGTCAAAGGCCGTCTCCGCATCAATGGATAGGAGGAAGGACTGGGTCTTTGCACGGTGGACTCTATCCAGCAGGTGCAGTAATCTCTTAGAGTTGTCACTGCCTCATAATTTTATTTTAAATTGCACTTTCTTTTAACGTACAATCAATTTACCACTTTTTCATCTGTCATCGAAGCTACCCAAGAAAACAAGGTAAAAGGTCATAACGACAATAGCAATATGTACCCAGCGATTCTATAAAACATATGATGTTGCAGTCCTTGAGCAATCTAGGTGTTCTGAAGCTTCGTGATTTTTATAATTGCACCAGGTTGATAACATGGGAATAATTTTTACAGCAAATTGGTAGCCAAAATCAATTTTTATGGTTAAGTTTTGTCCAAAACACAAGTTTCCTTAAAAATAATTATATAATGATGAATGATGTAGCAAGAACAAAAATAAGGGAGGATTAATGATATGAAATTGTGTGGTATAGCAAACTGGTATCGGTTTCTATGCCTTGGTGCGAATAATAACTTATTGAGGAGATGCTTCCCAACATTATGCCGGAAATGGGCTGTAGGTTTAGCATTAAAGAATGGCAACTACTGAGTGAGATTGGTCATAAAGCTGTGAGAGCGGCTAATTTTAAGAGAATTACTTTTCTCTAGACAGTTGACATTTTATACGCCTCTAAAATGTTCCCATCTACTCTGAATGTTTCAGATGTAAGATGGATCGGGCGGGTGGGTTAGATGGGGAGCGATATATATAATTTACATGTCAATGGATATCCTTCCATCAACGTTGTTGGCCCTATTTGGGTTCTCTCATGTAGGGTTACAGCTAACAAAATATTGGCAATATTTTATTTTCATTGCAGTTCCGGTATCGGTAGCTAGGTCCTTGATGCTGCAGAATTGGAAATCATCTAACGTACTGACAATAGGACAGTGGCCTTCTAAGTTGGACCGGACCCATCAGTTTGAGGAGACATATCCAAATAGGGCATGGGCACTCTGTAGATTCAAGGCCACATGGGTGGACTACTCTTCTGTTTCTTCTTCAATATGAGAATGGTAGAAGTCCACTAATGGTTGAAAAGGGTAATGCTGCTTTACAGATCTAAGTAGTGGTTCTACGCATATTTATTGTCACAAGGCTTTTTTTTTACAGGAATTATTTTACTATGTGATTGGATAAAAAGATTTTAGGTGTTGCTAATATGTGAAATATGAGTTTATGGTTTTTGGTGTTAGATGAACTTGACTATTACTTTTTGTGAAATGTTTTTATCTGGCTTATACTTGTATTTTGATCAGTAATGTATGAATATACATTGTATGACCTGTCTCTTTTTCTTGCTCAATAAAATTAATTTTTTTCATTAAAAGACTGCTAGTTTTTTGTTTACTGGTTTTACAGATAAATATATACAGAAACCGTCTATTTTTCTATGTTTAATTTTACTTATGGAAAGAAACAAAATTGTTTTTTCAAACGATTCAACTATGCAGACTGTAAAGCAGGTTAGCTAACGCAGGAAAAAAAGAGAAAATGAGGTGGAAGGTGGTCCTAATAAAGTTTTAATCAGATGGAAGTGTCCATGTTTTTCTGCTACACTGCAGTTGTTTTCATATGAACACTGTGTATGAGTTAATTATAGCACCAATCAAGTATCAAAGTGAGAAAGTACTTCTATTACCTTAAACATGTGAAACTATATTAGTTGTGTTCATTGTTTCACAAAAATCAAAGTAAATATGGATGAATGCAGATAAAATTTGCATAAATTACTATGGATACATGCAGACGTAATTGTCTTAATAAAATTAACATTGTAAAACCTGCAGCCCTTATTCAGACCTTTGGACTACTTCATTTCTATTTAACTGCTGCTAGGGGACTGCGATTTTGGTACCAATGATTGGGTAATGACTACATTGATTTATACCACGGACCTCTCCAGGATTTTTCCATAAAGCCCCTAATGGCTACTAGACTTCGCCTTACCCCGTGCTAGGAATGGCCAGATAGCCAATTCTTTACCGACCTGCCCAAACTGTCCCTTTATAGCAAATTTGAAGCAGTTACCATATCTAAGCCCAAGTGTCCAAAACCTTCTTGCTACTTTCCTCTTGGGATTTCTCCTCTATTCCCCAAGCTGTAAAAGCTTGAACAAAGAGTGTATTCTATGCTTTGGAGCCAATGGGAATGGCGGTGAAAGTGAAACCACTGTATTCTGATCAGTGAAGTAGTTCTAGTTACAGAAATTCTGAGGGCCATGTTCCTCTTCCTCTCAGGTTACTCGTTATGTTCCTATAATACCCTGGAGGTCAAATCCAGTTGAATTTGGATACTGTTGAAACATGCAGGTTGCATTAGAATGCTGGAAGACAAAGAGCATAACTGAAAGTTAAACAAGTAGTATTTTCTACTACATTTTTAGCTAGATGGTCTGTTGCGCTCTGTGTATTTTTGTGACAAGTTATGACTAAGTCTTGCCACAATAAAGCTATATAATTTTCCTCTTACTTTAGTGTGCTTGACCATAGGAGGTATTAGTGTCCTGCTGTTGGTTAAACAGTTTGGTAGCAAAGTGGGAATCTGGCCACCTGAATCTGCTCAGCAGAGGCATTGTCCAAGGCAGGCTGGGAACCTTTTCTCTGGGTTTTTCAGTGGCTGGTCTTCTCTGAGCCATGATAAAATAAAATAGAGGCTGTGGGTGCCCAGCCATCCAATCAAACTTGAAACATGGCTCATATGCAGAACCTGGGCTCACACTTCCAAAGTAGAATATGGTTTCCTTTGCACAGGCTTTAGACCCATGTTTCCCTGTCTTCCCACCCTGGTAAAATTGGGAACATTCGCTGCAGAAGAACCATAATCTTTATGAAGGATTGTGACAAGATATCTTACATTCTGGAAGACAGGCTTTGACCCCATACACCTGTTTTGTTAGCCAATCTACTTTGGCATTTTGAGGTAAATACTTTGTAAAATATTCACACAGTTTTTCTTTTTCCTTGACAGGGATGAGGCAGAAATGGAATACCTGAAAATTGCACAGGACACAGAAATGTATGGTGTTAATTACTTCCTTATCCGGGTAGGTATTGGGCAGAAGAGGTCTCTGATGGGTAACATGGTAATTTCTGAATATTGAATCACTTTGAAATTTATTTCGGGTATTTTTAACCATTTTATGGAAACTCCGAGTTTTATCGCATAATTCCTTTCATTAGTTTTTAGTAAACTATTGTTTTTATGGGGAAGACAAAGTAGCCCTTTTCCCTTCTCCTTTTACACTCTCTCTCTATGTTTTAATTAAATGTTTGCTTTCCTTCCTGTTGCTTACCTGAACACTTCTAGTTATTTTTGCAGTTCATGATACTGTTTTTGTTTCGGCGGTCATTACCCCAGAATTTTGTTTCCCGAGTTAATTCACCGCGAAAAACTCACTTTACCTTTAATGTCATTGGATGTATCTGGTTGAGCATTGAAAGAGTACATGTGAAAAGGTAAAATGAGAGCATTCTGGAAGATGTTCTAACCGCAGATTCCTCACCTTCAGACTATCCCTAGATGTCAGTCTGGATCCAGAGAATCCTTCAGCAGTGCCCCCATGTGCCAGTAGATGCTCTACGGTGACTCAATACTTCCTGGTTTAAACTCTATCACAGACTTCTGCACCGAGGCCAAAGTCCACGCCACTTCCTTTGGTACCAACGAAGACTCTGCTGGTGACAGTTTGATCCTGACCCCAAACTGACTTCGGCCCTGTTCAGGAGATATGTTCCGCTATGAAATTACAAAAGCACAACTGATGGTGATACAGCCAAATTCCAATCCAGTATCGGCTGCCTGCCGCTGGTACTAGTGGAAGGATATACCTTATTTTTTTGTTCTGACTCGGACCCTTATGATGATGAGGAGGAGGATCTCTAGCTCCCCCTCACCCCATTATACTTTGGACTCTTTGTGCGTCATTACAAAATGCCAGTTGACTAGACACATCTCCTTAAACCAAACATGACTCGCCACCAGTGCACTTCATTTGCAGGGGTTGTTCAGAGAGCAGATGAAGCACTTGAACTGTAGTTACATACTACTGAAACAAAGACAAATGCATTGAATGAGATTCTTTGGCCATGGCTGACTTCATCCTAGTCATTATTGCAATTTAATTAAGCTGCTACTGATACTCTTTTAGCTACATGGTCTAAGCAATGCTCATCCTTGTCAGTCAGTTGACCTGTAGCTAAGAGGCATAAATTGGTTTTGATCCAGTGACCTGTACTTCTTAACTAAACACCCAACACCGGATAGCCTGATTGTTCAAGCAAGTTTAATCTAAACTCCTGTCCGACTACACCCCTCTGTATAGCAAATCTAAGAAAATTGTTGTTTTCAGAAAGTGAATGTTTTCTTTAGCCAATCTAGCACTCAAACCCATAAAGCAGAAGACCTCTGGGCCTCACAAGCCCAAACAATACAGGATGATGAGGATGCGGCCTAGTATGTACTCCGAGGAGGCCTCAGCACTACAGATTTCATCTGCAGATCTGTTGCACCAATGTTGTACTTGGAACGCATGTTTGGATGCCTTAAACTGTGTCTTCTGGGAACTTGCAATCTTCTTTAATAAATATGGTCTTTGGTTTCAGGCGATTTGGATAGAAGGTTGATTTGGTACTAGAACTATTCATGAATATCACCCTATTTATTAACAAGAAAGCTGGCACTATTTTAGGGAACTAGCTTACAGCCAATGTCTTTTCTCCCAACCTGTATGCAGCAGCAACCTATTCCTTTCGCAGCTGTGGATGTGGCACTGGCAGAAACCAGGATACAGAATACAAAATTTCCATACAACATTTCCTGCATGGTAGATCATTCATCACATGGGACAGGTGGTTTGTACAAATAGTTCCAGGGGCCTGTGCCATGTCATTAATCTCTTTGCCCACCAAGTACTCCGCCCACAGTGGAGGGACTTTTAAGGATTAATTTGCAATCTTGATACAAGAAGTCAGCCTTCTGTTGTCCAAGGGTGCCATTGAGTGGCTATCATACTTGGAGAAGGGAGAGGATGCTACCCACATTATGCCATTTTTTTAAAGGACTGAGACCTCTGGGCCTATTTTGGAACTCCACCTACTCAACGCCTTTCTGAGGAAGTAGTGGTCCAAAATGGGCACTCTGATCTTATCTGCTTTAGACCCAAGAGACTGAATGGGGCTCTTGGACTATCAGGAGTTTTTTTCTCGATATACCCATCTTGCAGTCCCACAGGCCTTACCTGCAGCTCGAAGTTGGCTAAGCAAGCTTTCAATTTAGCATGCTTAGTTTCAGCCTTACCTCAGTCCCTCGAATATTCATGATGTTGATGACAGTGGTTACTGCCCATCTTCTGAGATGGGGAGTAGAGTGAATGCCTTAACTTAATGACTGCAGCCAGAGCCCGACTTTAGCAACTAGTCAGTCATGCACCGCCTCCAGATGACTGTCAAACTCCTGACATCATTGGGTTTCATCATCAACTTGTAGAAGCCCTGATGAGCCCCTTGCAAAGACTTTCTATTTATAAGGGCAGTGTGCCATTCAGAAATTCAGGATATGATGCCTCTGTTATGTGTTCAGTCTATGGTCTTGGTGAGGATGGGTCTGAGGATTCTTGATTTCCTGGCTGTGTGCAGCCTTCTCATTCCGAATGAGAGGTGGCACATGTGGGCCATACATTGGAACCTCAGATCCAAGTTGGTCCAGCTTCAGGAATTCCTCTCTGACTTATTTCAGATCTCAAGGGTTGAGGTACACCGTTTGATGATGTGTCAGACAGACGCCAACTCGACCTATGGCGGGTCACTCTCCCTCCTCCACTCAGGGTTCACAGTATTGGCAGACACGTCTTTGCTGGGTGGGGGCTGTTTTGGAGAGGCAAAGATCAAAGGTCTCTGGTGTCTGGCAAAAAGTAGGATCCCTATTAGGCTTTTGAAGTATTGGGCTGTTTCTGAAAGCTTTTCCTGCCACCCATCAAAGGGAGGCTGGGGCAGGTCCTCATGGATAAAAAAAACAGCTATGTGGTATTGCAATAAGCAGGGCAGAGTGGGGTCCTGGATTCTGTGTTGGAGGCACTATGTCTTTCGTGGGGTCTCTGAATGCCAGAGCGGATGAACTGAGCAGGCTTGTCTGGTAAACCATGTGTGGGATCTTCATCCAAATGTGGCTGAGGGAGTCTTTGAGCAGTGGGGTGCTGACTGACTGTTCTCCACTGTGGACGTGCAGTGGCAATAGTCACTTGAGATTCCGCCAATATAATCACTAGGAGATGCATTCTGGCTGGAATGGAAGAAAGGGCTCATGCACACATTTCCAAAGCTTTCTATCTTGCATCTATTTCTAAGGAAGATCAAAACAGACTGGGCCCAAGTTATTCTTATCAGCCTGTACAGGGCCAGGAAAGTGTTTTCCCCACTGTTCCCTGAGCTGTAACATTTGTCCTCTGATCAGGCTTCCACTTCGCGGGGACCTTCTTTCTCAGCAAAAGGTGAGCGGCCTGCATCCGACTTTCCACAACCTACACCTCCATATGTGGAGATTAAGCAGCAGCACCAGAATGCATGATTGATGTCATCTTGCGACCAAATTGCTGGATGTGTTGCCCAAAGCATGGACCCCTTACATGCCAAACTTTCTAATGTTCTGTTGTGTCTTCTTTCATTAGCCTACTAAGGCCTTGCAGTGGGCCCAGTAAAAATTTATTTATCAGCCCTTTCGACCTTTCTTTGTTTAATCAATCAGCCGTCTTTGTTTAAGTCACTGGTTATGTTTTTTTATTAAATGTTTGACTCCCATGTTACCCCCTAAGCCATCTGTTATGTTTCAATGGATTGTGAACTTGATCTTGACATTTCTAAAGTGCCTGCCCTTCAGGCCTTCTTACAGTCTGCCTCATTAAAATCATGCCAGCACACCACATGAGCGAACTTCAGGTGCTTTCAGCGCAACTGTCCTTAACGACCCTCTGTGCCCATAAATTGTTGCCAAGGACCCCGGTAGCCTTCCTACCAAAGTTTGTCACTCCCTTTCATGATGACCAATCAATCACTTTGACAATGTTTTTTTGCCCTGCCTCGCCCCTCGAAAGATGAAGACAGCCTTTATTGCCTAGAATCTAGACATGCACTGAGCTTTTAGATAGAATGCACAAAGAATATTGTGTGGGTGATCAGCACTACATGGGGCTTTATTGTGCAAAGAATGGGAAGTTGATGCAAGGGGGAACCCTGTCAAGTTGGATAGTCCTCTGTATCAAAATCAGCTTTGCGCTGGCTAAGCAGCATCTCCCTGAAGGCCTGGGGCCTCATTCCGCTATGGCCAAGGCCACTGCAACCACTTTGGCGCGAGGGGTGTCTGTTCTAAACGTCTGCCGGGCTGTGATATGTGCAGTGGGGCACGTGTTGAGGAAACAATACTGCCCTGATAGTCTGGTCCAGCTGGAAGGCTACCATGCTTGCTTGGTTCTACTGGACGTTTTGGTCTGAGTTCACTCCCTAGACCCTCCACCCTTTTGGGGTACTGCAATGGTATCTGTTCTAAAGATGATAAATCTCTGTTTGAATATTTCACCAGAAGAACAAGTTACACCGGTAATGGTCTTTTTGGTAGATTCTCTATTGAACCGCAGATTCCTCACTGCCTCTCTCGTCCCCATTCTGTGGAGTGCCCTCTTTTATATCTAAAAATGGTCCAAATTAGAGCTTCAGAACACTGCCAATTTGATGTCAGTGCGCAGGGGTGGTGCGTATATGCAGCTCTGCTGTGTCACTTCTCTGGTGATACAGAGTCCCCTCAAAGCCAAACTGCGCCCCTTACCAGCGCACAGGAGTATTGCTAACAAGTTCTTCAGAACCATCCTGGTGGCTAAGGATATTCTAGAGGTGAGGAATCTGCAAGTAGATTGAAAACGCTCCTTCTGGCAGATACTCTAAGGTAAATAACTGGTTCATTTGATCCTCAGAGAAACAAACTGGCACCTGTTGCAGATATACAGCCATATACCATTGTTTATGCCACAGCTTGGATCCTGTCACTGTGTTAGGCTGAAGAACCAGCTGCTAGTTAATGATAATAATGTCTTCTGCTCATACGTACTAGGAAGTCATACTGTACATCCCAGTTCTTAAAGACAATACTGCTGTCCCATTCTGTTAATATTCATATTGTTAGAAATGGAGGTCTCAGTGGCGTAGCAAGTGGGGTTTGGGGGGATGGAGGGGGGTCGTCCATTCCGGGCGGCACGAGTTTTGGGGGCAGTGCTCCCCCCCCCCCCCCCACCTTACCTGCGGCCGTGTGGGCGGCTGTTGCAGCAGGAATGGCCAGCACCCCGCTCTTACATACGGTAACGGGTAGCAAATGCAGGGGCCTCCACGGGCATCACAAATGCTAGCTTCGCCCCGGGGGGGGGGGGGGTTCTCAGGTCGCGGTGCAGGCAGCAGCTCAGTGACAGTCGTCCAGCGGCATTCGTGAAACCAGGGCTACAGTGCGAAGTGGGTTGGTGCTTGCCGCAGTGCTTACAGGCCACCGTGCAAGTGGCTGATGGGAGCTGGCGTCCGTCGTCCCAGGTTGCGGTGTTTGACACGGGGGGGGTGTTGTGTGACTTACGAACGGTGCCCCCGAACCACGGTGGAGGCACGAATGTCAAGGTCGGCGCGCAGAGACGTTGTCGGTGAGACCAGGGCAGCGGAGTGAAGCGAGGCGGTGCAGAGTGAGGTGCCCACAGGTCGCGGTGCAAGCAGCGGCTTGGTGGTGGTCGTCAGTGAGACCAGGTGTGAAGTGCAGCAGTGCCCCCTGCTGTGTCTTCAGGACACGGATCCAGCAGCAGTGTCGGTCACTGTGTCAGCTGCTGTCCTTCTCTGTGGCAACTGAAACACACGGTTCCAGAGGTAAGTGAAGTCTTGCTTTCCCTGAGACTTCGTGAACAGGAGGCCAGCTCTATTTCATGCCCTTGGAGATACTCAGCAACAAGTGAAGAAAGTTCAGTCCAGTCCTTTCACTGCCCAGGGCAGAAGTATCAACTGCAGGCCAACCAAGCAAAGCAACAACAAAGCAAAGGGGCAGTATTCCTCCTGGCAGTACTTCCTGCTCTTCTTCTTGGCAGGTCCCTTGATCCAAGCGAGTTCTAAAGTTCTGGGGTCTGGGCCCCAATATTTATACTCCATTTCTCTTTGTTCTCTTGGGCAGAGAGTGTCTGTGCCCAGTCCAAACCAGTTTTGTCCACCTTGGCCTAGCTTCCTGGCAGGATGTGGAGACAGCATTGTCCAAGGCAGACCGGCCCATTCAGGTGCAAGGAAATCTCTTCCACTATTCTGAATGCAGCCCAGGTCTATTCAGCTCAGCCCTGACTCACCTAGGAAAGACAGGACAAATCTCAACCAACAACCCACCAGAGGCACACAGGATGGTAAGTAAGAAAATACCTACTTTCCAGAAGTAGTGTTTTCAAACCCAGAAAATAAAAATCATCTTTAGTAAAAAAAAATGCATTTCTACACTCTGAGTTCAGGCATACAAAACTCAATTTCTCTATCTTGTCCCAATGGGAAGATACAGTTGTAAAATATTACCCAGTAGTTCCCATTCTATCCAATGAGACAGATAGCCTCTCATAGTGAAAAATGGAATATACTGTATTTCACTATCAGGACATGCCACCACACACACCGGTGCACTTCCTGCCTTTCAAATACACTGCACTCTGCCCATAGGGGTACCTTGGGCCTACCTTAGGGGTGCCTTACTTGCAATAAAAGGGAAGGTTAGGGCTTGTCAAGTGGGTGCACTCGCCAAATCAACATGGCAGTAAAAACTGCGCGCTGGCACAGCAGCAGCAGGTCTGAGATACCTTTACAGGGCTATAAACAGGATAGCCTAAACATAAGGCACCTTGCATGTATGATGGCCGGCATGTTGTCTGAGAAGGAACAATATGCTGTGCCGATTTTACAGTGCAAGAAGGCATTTGACACTATAATCTGGGAATATACAGTGGGTTGCTGGAGCTAATGGGATTTGGCGCTGTATACTTGCAAGGACTTAGTCACTATTAACAGCTGGCCCACAGTAGTTACATAAAATTCTAAAAATAAAAAATAGCAGAACCATAAAACATGTACTTTGCTTTTTAAACAAATTAACATACTGCCAGTTCAGAACGGGGTAGGGATTTGTGGATCCTTGAGAGAGAGAGAGATTAGATAGTGATGTCTGCCTTCACCCCTAATTTTTTCAGTCGCTGTGTAATCTTTGGGCAGCTGATTGCGTTCTAGCCTATATAACTGCGGCATGACAATGCAAATAATTTCCATATATGAAGATAATACCCATATCTATTTGAGAGACCCCGAAGGATCTGTGTTGCTACTTTTAAGAGAACAAACCTGGTTCTGGGATGTCGAATGTTTTCACACCAGCTACGATGAATCTAGAGTGTTGCCAGTTGGGGTTAATGACTACCCAATGGTCAGTGTTCAGATGTAGGCCTCATTGGGAAAGTGCGAGTGGGTTTCAGAGTTAGGTCCAATTCAGTAGTGTGGCTGGGTTGAAATCTTCACATAACCATAAGCAAGGTAACTCACTGAAGTAGCTTTGAAGATGCTCAAAGGAGAAAGGGGAAACGACCACCCACGTTCCCAAGTATTTCTGTGGACAGAAGGTCCCAAAAACTAAAGAAACAGTAAGTCTTAATCTTGAGGAAAACAATACATAATTAATATTCAAGTGTTAGTCGATTAAGTGAATCCAGTTATTCTTCTTTAGTTTCTGGTTGTCCTCGCATCCAATAAGACAGATGGTACACAGATGATTCGCAGCAATTGGTATTGTCAGTTGTTACAGTCACAGCCTGACGGTGATCAAAATACCATTCATGTAGCCAACACGTGTTTCGTCGTCGGGTCATCACCCATCGACTTCCTCAGGGCTACAACAATAGCAAAAATGTTATACACTCAGTAAACCTATTTACATCAATACTGAGATTAGTAGTAGGGTGGCATGGCTGGCAGCCGACTAACATATACCTGACCGGCAAAGTCCTATTCTGGCCTGTGGGACCTCCAGAAGGCATGCGCGAGACACCGCCTACTGGCCCCCCCGCAGCGAATATTGCGACCTGACACAGTCAGACTGCACTGGGCCGTGAGAGGGTATGTGACCACGCAGTTACCTAGTGCGCCGATGGCAAACCCTGATCCCCAGCGAGGCCCTACATCCCCCATCAGAGACAGTTTAAATCAACAAATCACTGGGTGCATTAACGTGGCCCATCACCAGATGTGCTGCAGCCTGCTCCTAACCGGAGACAGCTCCAGCTGAGCATCCAGTTGAACTAAGAGGGAATAAAACCACACTGCCTGCGCACCAGGAAATAGCAATTTCCCCTCTTTTACCTATGGAGCTACCGTGAACCTGGGCCCAAAACACAAGTGAGCACCCACTGCACAACTGCTAGTGCAAACCCCGGATAATTGTGTACCTGCTGAACAATGAAGAAAGCAAACGCAAGGAGATGATGGACAAAGTACTGACACTTTTCAGACACTCACCCCCAGTCACAGATATGGGTTGAATCCATCATCATTCTTTAGTTCATGTCGCCACCTCAGTTCAGACCCAGCTATATGCAAATCAGTCTTGACCCTGTGCCTCATGGGAACAGTCCAGCCAGAACTGCCAAGTGAATGTTTGACATTGTTCTGCATTCTGTCCATCAACTGTTGTTTTTGCATTTGTCACCCCGAGTGGGACAGGTATGCCCAGACGTTGGTCCCGTGCGCTCCATACCACTGGAATCAAGCTATCCTGGCTGAAGAGGGGTGAAACCCCGTAACCGGTTTTAGGATGTTTGTTTCCAGTCCAGAGAGTACCTGGCTTGGCAGTTCAGGCTGGACTGTTCCCATGAAGCACACGGTCAAGACTGATTTGCATATGGCTTGGTTCAAATTGGAATGGCATGGTGAGCAAAAAACGATGGATTTAGGCCCAGATCTCTGTACTGGGGTGAATGTTTGACATTGTTCTGCATCAACTGTTGTTTTTGCGAACAATGAAGAAAAGACACTCACTTGCCCGCACCAACGACTAAGGGTGACCTAGTGACGCAGCCCCTTAGTACATTCCGTTGACGCCCCAAAGAACAGTGCAAGACCCTAGGGGTAGGAAACTCGAAAGGCCGCGTGCGACTGCTCTTCACACAGGCAGGCAGTGGTGAGTACTACCATCTAAATTGATGCCGACATCTAAATCCTACGTGTACCTGGCACAATGGGAGGACGAGGTCAGCGCATCACACATCAAACCAAATTAGATAAATACGCCTGCAATAAGCCAAACCAGGAGCTATCGGACCACGCGGCAACGTCCGTTCAAGAACGCATCGCAACAGAAAACAAAGAGGTCACGCTCCAAGATAGAGTGGTCACGCTAAATAAGGTACACATGTCTTTAGCGTCTAAAATAGACACTGTCGCCACAGAACTTACGTTAATCTGTGCCGATTTTCGCAAACTGAGTACAAGAGTGACCGACGTGGAAACAACGACAACTAATCTTAGCGAAGACACTTCTACCCTCAAATGACAAATGTAACACCAGGAAACCGAACACAAAGCCATGGCGGCAAAACTGGACGATTATGAAGGCCATTCCCGGTGCAATAACGTTTGTATCATAAATGTGCCAGAAGGAACAGTAGGGCCTGCCATCGACCTATTTGTGAAAGATCTAATCATGAACCACCTGCAGACCCAAGGTCTCTCCAACTACTTCTCAGTCGAGAGAGCCCATCGCTTCCCAGGAGGTAGGCCTAAACGAGGTGTGCCCCCCTAGGCCTATACTAACCCGATTTTTTTTTTTTTTTTTTTTTTTAAATTTGAGATCGTGACCTCATTATGCAGACTGTCAGAGTGGCCCATCCGGTCAGATACGAACAGAGTACAACCTCCTTCTTTCCCAACTATACGGCCCCAGTTAAAAATCAACAACGCAATTTTCTGGAAGTGAAGAAAGAACTATGAGCTCGCGAGCTCAAATATTCCATGATGTTCCCCTAAGAGTGGTAGCCAAAGGGAAAGTATGGTTCTTTACAACGCCGGGGGAAGCGTAAGACTGGCTTGAGGGGTGGCGCCAAGTCACTGATCCTGGTAGAGCCGGAAAGGAACATGGGCGACAAGCAACATGCGCACCACAGTCAGAACGATGAGACGCAGCATCCGCGAGCGAGAGACCCGATGGGGAGGAATGACCGGCTGAAGGGACGCCTCCCATTAAAGGACAGCAGTGCCAGATGCAACCTTTCAGAGTCAAGTGTCCATGAACTATACTGGTAGAACGACAAGATCGACATAAGGCCTAGAAAGTAAGACAACCGACCGAATAGGCACAGATATTTATAGCCACCTCAGCTCTGCCCGGTGGCACATTTTCAGACTGCCCTTGGCTGTGACCAGGAAGAAGCCATAGTGATCGTACTTACCACTGAGGATTCGTGAACAACTGAACAGATAATGTATAACATGCAAGGGGATATTCCGGGGAGCGTACCGGGATGGTCTCGCCCCCTACAGAGGTACTGGAAATGGGTATTAGGGACTCTGCAATGTTGGGGAGGCGTGTAGTTCGTAAACCGTTGTGCAGGGAGGGGGGGAGGGAGGAATGTTTATCTGTATTAGTTTTAGTTGACTTTTTTTGTGTTCTATGTTATGGTTTATGGTGCAACTTCATTACACTCGCAGGAGACTGCTGCTCGGAGACCAGAATCTCTATTCCTCCACTACTGACTCCAATGAGGCACACATCCACCCACCCTAGCCCCCAGGCTTTCGTGCCTGCGCATACTGTACACCTGCCACTAATTTCTTGGAATGTAAATGGCCTCCAAGATGAAGTGAAGAGAGGACTGATACTACAATATATTAAACGTAAAGCGCCAGTGGTAATACTCCTGCAGGAGACCCACTTAGTCGGAACAACCTGTAAGGCTCTAGACAGATGGGGCTTCAAGTTGATAGTCCATTCCGAATTCACTTCCGGTTCCCGTGGGGTCGGGATCCTGATTAAGAAACAATGCTCACTCTTCATCAAACACACGTACACAAATGAGCAAGCCGTTTTGCGGCCATATCCTGCCAATGGAAAGGACGAGCTGTCAACATCGTGAACTTGTATGTACCCCCAGCACTTCACTCGTTGGCATTCCAGGCGCTTAGCACATTCCTACTCCGACTTCCAGAAAGAGAAATCTTCCTGGGTGGCGACTTTAATGCAACCCTCAATGATGCGCTAGACAGGACACCACACCGACAACAACACCAAACACATTCACCCCTAGTAGACTTCCTCGAAATAATAGGCTTAGTCGACGTCTGGTGTTCACAATTCCCACAAACACGGCAATGTTCGAGGCATGTGGGCTGCTGAATTCATATCTGTGCATAGATCGCCGCCTAGTGTTGGGTCCGGATGATTGCACATTGTTGTCCTGGAAGAGTCTTCGAAGTATCACGAGATAGGTGGCTCCTCCCCTGGACTACAGTGCGCATGGGCATCGCCTCCATCCCCAGATTGTTTTTTTCCGCCATTGGGTTCGGATGTGTGTCGGTTCCCTCTGTCGAACCGATAGTTGTTAACTCTCTTAACACGAGACCAAAAGGTCTTTAGGCTTGGCGCCGGTATCGTTTTCGTTCGGGTTTACTGTTTCTTCAGCTCCGAACTCTCGCTGCCCTTCCGCGTGCTGTTGGCGCGGACGGGCCTACACGACGCTCCAGACATGGAACGGACACCGTTTAAACGGTGCCCGGTGTGCAACGCGAAATACTCGCACCTCGACGTGCACCCAGTGTGCAACACTTGTCTGTCGCCGGACCACGACGAGGCCAGGTGTATGGCCTGCTCCAAGTTCCGGTGCAAGAAGACCCTCAAGATTCGTCGGGCTGCGAGACTACAGGCCAAACTGTCTGCGCCCCCGCCGGACGACATCTTCAAAGAAGACGTTGGAAGCGACAATGTCCAACAGGTTTCGGACTCTAGCCCTGCGTCCGAGGGGGAGGCCTACGACGCAGGAGACGAGGAGTTTGACGAAGCCGGCGACGAGGTAGGGGACGACGATGGGGCCATTGCCACCGTGGGGGATAGCTCGGAGGAGGAGCATCCCCGGACTGACTCAGGGGTCGACCCCCTTCCTGCGGCCCAGGTCGAGGGATCGCCTTCGGGCCTTACCCAAGACCCTGTTATTAGTCCAGCAGCCCCGCCTACGGGCCCGGCCACGGACATTTTAGAGGTGCCACTCACATTTCCGAAAACGAAAGTGAAGCCTTCGGGTTCAACACCTCCGGTTTCAAAAGTGAAAGCGGTCCAGAAGGCTCTGGAGGCGTCAAAGCCCAAGAAATTCAAAATGGCCGACATGGAGAGTCCCGCCAAGATGGCCGACCCGAGGGCCTCAGGGTCGGTGCCGAAGCCGAAGTCGTCCGACGCAGCTGCGTCGGCGCCGAAGATGGTCGCGGTCGATGACCCGAAGAAGGCTTCAAAGAAGCGTCAAGGCGATCCCAAAGCTCTGGCTTCGGATCCAAGGACGGTACCGCGTCGACTCCGAAGACGGTGCCTCTCGCCGACACCACTCCCAAGTCGGGGAAATCACGCGAAGCGGTCAATCCCTCTCCAGCCCTTTCGAAAAAGGTCGAAGAGTCCCTGCAACGGATTCGGAAGGTCGCGGAGCTTCCCGAACCTGAAGATGGGGTGTCGAAGCCCGCGCTGAAGCCGTCGAAGGCACAGGCGCCTATCCGCTTCACCCTGCCGCCGAAGTCGACGCCGAAGGCCTTCGCTTCGAAGCAGGGGGGTGGGGTGCCCTCGAAGGATGTGTCGACGCCCAAAGCGTCTCCAGTGGTGTCTAAGCCTCGGCTCCAGCCACTCGCGGAGGAAGAGCGTCGGGAGGTCATCATCGACGCCAATACCGGAAAACTGTCCCTCCTCAAAAGGAAAATCACCACGGAGCCGGTGTTGGAACACTTTCGCATTCCTCTCAAGAACAAGAAGGACTCTGCGGGTACTTCAGCACCTTTGGCGCCGGCGTCTCCAAGTGACCTGCCGCGGTCACCAACTCCTTCTACCGCGGGGGATGGTGACGAGGAGGAGGTCGAGTACAACTATCCAGCGTACTCGGATCCGGAGGAAGAACATGAACCTTGGACTGCCGGAGGCGACCCCCATGACCCGCAGTCGGGTCAAAAACCGCAGCTCTTTGCGGCGAAAACTTCGCCGACGGAGGACTCTGCAGCCTTCAACGCTTTGATCGAGAGAGCTGCAGCTAACCATGATGTCGAGCTGCACTCCGATCCTGTGGATGTGGACTTTTTATTTGACACTTTCTCTGTGGCTGAAAAGTCAATCAAGACTCTGCCAATGCTCAAAGGAGTGCTCAAGCACGCGCAAGAGGTCTTCAAGGAGCCCACTCGGGCGCGTGTCATCAATCCACGCATTGATAAGAAATATAAGGCAGCGCCCTCGGATCCAACATATATCAAGGAACACTTGCCACTGGACTCTTTGGTGGTATCCAATGCTCGCAAGAGGGCGAACTCACAGACAACTGGTGACGCTCCTCCCCCAGACAAAGAGTCGAAAATATTTGAGGCCTCAGGGAAACGGATTGCTGCACAAGCAGCTAACATTTGGCGCATCTCGAACACGCAGGCCCTACTTGCACGCTACGATAGGGCTCATTACGACACCCTAGAAGCACTGCTCCAGCACTTGCCTGACCAATACAAGGAAGCAGGGGAGATGTTAATTCAAGAGGGAAAGCTAATTACAAACGCTTCCATCAAATGTGCGCTAGATGTAGCTGATACTGCCTCCAGGGCAATCAACACCAGTGTGTTGCTCAGACGGCATGCATGGCTTAGGATCTCAGGGTTTAAACCTGATATACAAACAACCATCCTAAACCAGACGGTTAATCCGGACCATTTGTTTGGACCCGAGGTTGATGCGACGCTTGAAAAATGAAAAAAGATACAGACACTGCTAAGTCTATGGGGGCCCTCCAGTCTCAGCAGTTTCGGGGTGGTTCCTTTCGCCGCTCCAATACCAGAGGCACCTCAAGGGGTCAGGCATCGCAATCCACCCAGTACTACAAGAGCAATACCCAATCCTCATACACCAACAAGGGTAGAGGTGGCTACAGAGGCAACAATGTCAAGGGCAGGGGACGTGGAAACAACAGCTCCAGGTCCACCGCCGCCAACAAGCAGTGACGTCTTGTCACTGCCCCCCGACCACACAACACCGGTCGGGGGGAGACTCCAGCAGTTCCTGCCCGTGTGGAGATCCATCACCACGGACAGGTGGGTCAAATCTCTTGTCCAGTACGGTTTCTGTCTGGAACTTACTTCCACTCCACCAAACATACCTCCAAGAAGCCGTCCTATGTCCGGCGAGCACTTGCACTTGTTGCAGCAGGAAGTTCAGGTCATGCTGCAAAAAGGCGCAATAGAGCTCGTCCCACTACAAGAAAGGGGAACAGGGGTTTACTCTCTGTACTTTCTAATCCCCAAGAAGGACGGATCCCTACGGCCCATCCTGGACCTCAGGCCCCTCAATTTTTTACATTCTCTCGGAGCATTTCCATATGCTCACTTTGCAGCAGGTACTCCCTCTGCTTCAACAGGGGGACTTCCTGGCTATGTTGGATCTAAAAGATGCATACTTTCATATCCCCCTGCATCCTTCCCACAGGAAGTATCTCAGATTCACAATTCAAGACCAGCACTACCAGTTCAGGGTTCTGCCGTTCGGGGTCACCACAGCGCCAAGGGTCTTTACGAAGTGCCTGGCGACTGTGGCGGCGCATCTACGACGCCAGAACGTCCACGTCTACCCTTACCTGGACGACTGGCTCATTCAGGCAAAAACAGAACAGCAGTGCGCCGACCACGTGTCCCGCACCATTCATCTCCTGCACGATCTGGGATTCTCTCTGAACTACCCGAAATCCCATCTCCAGCCCGCCCATGTACGACAGTATCTGGGCGCGACAATAAACACTCTGGCAGCCACTGCGCAGCCAAATTCAGTGAGAATCGCCAGTATCCAAACGCTGATCCAACGATTCAGACCTCAACACTCGCTTCCAGCGAAAGTGTTCATGCAGTTGATAGGCATGATGGCCTCCTGCATCTCCATTGTCCCGCACGCGAGGCTACATATGCGTCCGCTTCAGGAGTGCCTAGCACGTCAGTGGACTCAGGCTCATGGGCAACTGACAGACCTAGTGTTGGTGAGCGGTCGGGCATACAACTCTCTGCATTGGTGGAATCCACAAAACCTTTGCAAGGGCCGACCATTCCAAGAGCCTGTGCCACAGATTATCCTGACAACGGACGCTTCTCTCCAGGGATGGGGAGCGCATGTACTCCACTACACAGTGCAGGGACTATGGACACTACAGCAAAGGAAGATGCACATCAATGTGTTGGAACTGATGGCAATCTTCAGGGCCTTGAAGGCGTTCAAAGTACATCTGTACAACAAGGTCGTGTTGATCCGGACGGACAACATGACAGCCATGTACTACATTCAAAAGCAGGGAGGCACACACTCTCCGCAGCTGTCTCATCTGGCTCAGAGCATGTGGAAGTGGGCCATTCAGAGGAACATCTTCCTCATGGCAGAGCATCTCCCGGGCAAAGACAACCAGATGGCGGACCTGCTCAGCAGGCACAGCCATCAAATGCACGAGTGGGAGATACATCCATCAGTACTCCAACCGTACTTCCAAAGGTGGGGTCATCCAGAGATAGACCTGTTCGCCACAAAGGAGAACGCAAAATGCCAAAGCTTCGCCGCCAGGTTCCCACACCCGCAATCACAGGGCAATGCGATGTGGATGAACTGGTCAGGCAGATTTGCGTACGCTTTTCCCCCAGCACCTCTGATACCGCTGGTGGCACGCAAGCTCAGGCAGCACTCGATGACTCTCATCCTGGTTGCTCCAACGTGGGCTCGCCAACCATGGTACACCACGTTTCTGGAACTCTCCGTGGTACCGCATCAAAGGCTTCATCTCACTCCCAGCCTTCTGACGCAGAGCCATGGCGACATTCAGCACCCAGATCCGCAACAGCTCAACCTGGCGATCTGGCTCCTGAAGTCCTAGAGTTTGGCTACCTCAATCTTCCTCCCGATTGCATGAACATCATTCGGGAGGCAAGGAAGCCCACTACTAGAGCTTGTTATGCGGCTAAATGGAAGAGGTTTGTCATTTACTGTGTTAACCACGATATTGACCCGCTAGATGCTTCCATTCAAAACATCATTTGTTACCTGTTCCACCTGTACCAATGCAATTTGGCGTACTCTTCCATCCGCATTCACCTGTCTGCTATGGCAGCATACCTCCAGAATAGGCAACACCTGTCACTTTTTAACGTCCCTGCTATCAAGGCTTTCCTGGAAGGACTCAAGAGAGTCATTCCACCAAGGACCCCACCAGCTCCAGAATGGAACCTCAATGTGGTTCTTACGAGACTGATGGGTCCTCCCTTCGAGCCACTGCACTCTTGTGAGCTTCAGTTTCTGACTTGGAAGGTTGCTTTCTTAGTAGCAATTACATCGCTACGGAGGGTTAGCGAGTTGCAGGCGCTCACCATCCAAGAACCTTTCTTCCAAGTACATGCTAACAGGGTTGTGCTCCACACTAACCCTAAATTCTTACCCAAGGTTGTATCTCAATTCCATATGAACCAGACAATTGAGTTGCCGGTGTTTTTCCAAAACCCAGAGACGCTGGCGGAGCGGATGCTCCACACCCTTGACGATAAAAGAGCCTTGATGTACTACGTGGACAGGACAAAAGATTTTCGCAAAACCAAGCAGCTTTTCGTTGCTTTTGCCACACACCACAAGGGAAACGCTATCTCCAAAGCTGGGATCGCTAGGTCGATCGTGAAATGCATTCAAATCTGTTACGCTAAAGCTAAACGCACTCTCCCTATCCCACCAAGAGCCCACTCCACCAGGAAGTTGGGGGCCTCTATGGCTTTCCTAGGTAACATTCCCTTAGAAGATATCTGTAGAGCAGCCACATGGTCTACCACACATACTTTCACTAAACATTACTGTGTAGACGTGCACTCCAAACAGCAGGCAGCTGTTGGTCAGGCTGTTCTCAAAACACTTTTTCAGACTGCTGCAGCTGGCACGGGAGGCCGCCGCTAATGGAGGGACTGCTATATATTCTATGCACAGATATGAATTCAGCAGCCCACATGCCTCGAACTGCAAATGCTACTTACCAGTATGCATCTGTTCTTGGCATGTAGGGCTGCTGACATTCATATCGCCCACCCTCCTCCCCGGGCGCCTGTAGCAGCTGCAGTATTCATATACTTATATGCTCATAGCATGGTCATCACTCACATACTTCACTCCATCTCTGCCAATGGCTAAAAACAATCTGGGGATGGAGGCGATGCCCATGCGCACTGTAGTCCAGGGGAGGAGCCACCTATCTTGTGATACTTCGAAGACTCTTCCAGGACAACAATGTGCAATCATCCGGACCCAACACTAGGCGGCGATCTATGCACAGATATGAATGTCAGCAGCCCTACATGCCAAGAACAGATGCATACTGGTAAGTAGCATTTGCAATACATATCACTCAGGGGGGCATAACCGTCTCTCCAGGATAGACTGTATACTGACATCAGCAGACAATGTGGGAAGATTCGTAGATATGACACATTTACCATGGGGAATATCGGACCAAGCACCAATATTTGTTAAATATACATGGAGCACATCTACCCAAAGCCGTATATTCCTGATATACCCAGGCTACCTAAAAAAAACAAGTTTGGGAAGGGCCTAACCGTGCCCACAAAGCACTATTTCAGCGACGAGTCCTCTGTCCCCTCACTCTTTGTAAAGCATACAAAACCATTCTCCGTGGACAGGCCATCTCCCTCATCACAGACCACAAAAGGGAAAAGGCAAAACTGGTATCTACACTCAAACAAGAATTGAGAGACCAAGAATCATTGCACTCGTAGGACCCCTCAGACCTAAACATACATCCACTTCATCTTAAAAACAAGAATACAAGGAATACCTATGGCAGGAAGTAAAAACATGATTGACAGCCACGCTCCATACAATTTATGAAGTTGGAGATAAAGCCGGTAGGCTTTTGACATGGCTGGACAAATAAGAGAGAGCAAGTCGCTGGGTGGCAGAACTTCAAAGCACTACGGGAGAAATAGTGACAGACCTCCAAACCATAGTAGACACGCTGGCACTTCACTATACCTCTGTCTATACCTCTACCACCACAATACAGCAGGAGGATGCAGAGGCGTTCCTCCGAGACCTAAAACTCCCCAGGCTTACAGAAGAAGGCATATTACTGCTGGAATCAGAATTCACCACTGATGAACTAACGATAGCGATAGGGAACGTACAATCTGGAAAAGGCCTCAGGCCGAATGGCATCCCTATAGAATTATATAAAAGAAATGCGACTATACTTACCCCACAACTATTAAACATGTACAACGCAAGCCTAGAATCGGGAGAACTCCCTAAAGATCAAAGGACTGCAACAGTGGTGGCTATACACAAACCGGGAAAGCACCTCCTACCGGCCCATCTCTCTAATCAACGCGGAAGCCAAGATATTGGTGTGAGAAAGTGCCATCTCTCTTGCATGGTATGCCCCCACTTTTTTCTGAATTGCTGATGTGCTTTGACAGTGTGTGCCCTAGGCTCCTGCCAATCAGTTGCACAGAGCCTGTGTTCCTTCCCTAAAAACTGTGTTGAAACTAAAAGACAATTGGCCACATGTCAGCCCCTGGTAAATGGTACCCTAGGTACCCAGAGCATTGTGACCAGAGAAGACCCCTAAGGGCTGCAGCACTTATTGTGCTTCCCTTAGGGGCCCTGTACCTTGACACACACACACACTGCCTTTGCAGGCTGAGGGTCCTGGTACAGAACTAAACGAAGAGTCGACATAGCACACATCCCTGTGTGCCATGCCAACTAACCCACTAACCCACTACCCTGGCATACATCAGTCACCCCTCTAGCTGAGTGCCCTATGCCAGTGGTGTGGGCACAGGTGCATGTGCCCGGTGCCCCTACAGTACCTAGGGCCATTCCTGGGCACTGTAAGTGCAGTGATGTCATTAAGAGTATATGGTTCTGAGAGATTGTCATTATGAACTCCACAGCACCATAATAGCTACACTGGAGACTGACAAGTTTGATATCAAATTTCTCAGCACATTAAACCCACACTGATGCCAGTGTGGGATTTAATATAAAATACACTACATAGGGCATCTTAGATATGCCCCCTGAAACCTAACCTACAATCCACGTCTTGTCTGAGAGGCTGCCTAGGCTGCCACACAGCAGACATGTTGCTGGACCCCTGGGTGGAGAGCTCCCTGCTTTCCTGGGCCTGCAACAATGCACATCCTGGGTGAGGTGCTAGGTCTCCTCCCCCAGGATGGGCAGGGGGAAGCTTCAAAGGCATGCCACCTTTTTGAGCTTCTCCAGGCCACTTGCTGTACTCAGCAACTGGCCCCCACAGGTTCTGACCTCCACTCTGGCGGGAAGACTGCGGGAAACCCTACGTGAGGAAAGGGGGTGTGCCAGCCTGTGCCAACTCCACCCCTCAGGTGGGAGAGGCGAGGTGAAGCACAACTCAGGGCTCCGGCCATCTTGAGGATGGGGAGCCCTGCCCAATCAGAGATCGGCTCCTGTCCCCCTCCCATAGGAGAGGAGCAGGATAGGGGGTGTACTCGCCCCAGGACAGGGACCTATTGGTCACTACCCTTCCCCTACCTGCAGCGCCCCTAAATTTAGTATTTAGGGGCACCCTGAACCTTCCTTCCTCAGATCCCGATTTGGAAACAGGAAAGAAGTCCAAGAACTTGCCGTGCAGCTGTTAACAAGAGGACGACACCAACTGACTTGGCCCCAGCCCTACAGGCCTGCTGATCATTGAACCTGCTCCTGCTGAATCCCGGCATCTCCTGCAGACAGCAACCTTGAGAACCCCGGAGGACCTACCTACCTGCCTTGAACCTCTTAGAGTCTGGGACTCCCATGAGCAGTGGTTCTGCTCAAACAGAAATACCACTGGTGCCAGCCAGGAACCGCGAATCCAGCACACTCTGCACCTGCCGAGCCTGGCCTGTGCCTGAGTGAACAAAGACCCTGAGGACGTCCCCCTGATGATTCTGACCTGGAATCCGATGCCCAAAGACCCTCCTCAACGACCCTGACGACGCCTGCAGCCTCACAAGAAGGGACCCCTCCAACAGTGACCAGCAGAGGGTAAGATTTTCGGATGTCAAAAGACACCCCTGAACCCGTTGCCCTCCGGCCCCCTGTGCCCAACTCCGGGGTGCCTACATATCCTCCAAGATCCCAACTTACCCCTCGAAGTGTTGCTCGCTCCTGAAGATCCTCCATCCCCGAGCCTGCAGCCTTTGTTCACTTTTCAAGTCCTCCATTGAATAACATTGAGCGCCCAACGGCTCAAAAGCACCCTGCCGCCCGAGTGCCCCTGGCAGTACAACCTTTGTCCCAATCTACTTCCCCATTTGCCATGAGCAACTGACCAGGATCCCAACTCCCACAGCCGCGTGGCCTGCTTGCCAGCAGCCACCAACCGAAGACCCCCTGCCTCTAATTGGATAACATTGGGCCTAACTACCTCTGCACCCGGCTGCCCCTGTGCCGCTAAGGGTGTACAAACTGTACCTACCTGACCCTGGGAGTGTACAAACTGTACCTACCTGACCCTGGCAGACCCCTGAGTCTTTGCCCAGAACCATAACTCTGCCAGTCGAGTACTTACCTAAAAGCCGATAACTCACTTTCCTTCCATAGAATAACATTAACTGGTTTCACTTGAAAATTCTTTTAAGTGTGGAGTTTTCAAACTTTAAAACATTCAGCTGAACAACGAATTCCGATTTAGTCACCTGTTATCAGGAGAGAACCCAGTGCTGCATCTTTTAGCCCAGAACTGACCCTGAAAAGTAATTTTAACCATACTTATCAGTAACTTGAATTTCCTTCCATAGTAACCTATTGTCTGGTTTTCATCATTAAGTTTCTAAGTGTCAATTTTCAGAAACTACAAATATTCCTTAAAAATCACCTGTTTGACTTAAACGCATTCTGTCAACTGTTTACAGGAGATGCACCAGTGCTAGATCCAAGATCCAACACTGAGTAAGAAAAAGTAATCATAACACTACTTACCTGCTAAGTGAATTTCTTCCCATAGGAAAACATTAGCGATTCTATGTGAAAAAGTGTCAACTTTTAAAATACAATAATATTCCTTAAAATCACTACTGTAAGCAAAACTCTTTTACTTAACTGTTTACAGGACATGTCTCAGGACTGAATTTAGGATCCAGTCCTGTGGTTAGAAAAGTAATGTACAAAGTAACTAATTACATTTAACTAGAAATTCCCATTGAGCTCAATGTTGCATTGTGTTTGAAATTGTGTTGCCTATTGCAACAAACTGTAACTATTATAAAAAAAAGTCTATTGCCTATTTGAAAAGTATTTAACTAAAGTAACTCATTCTGAGAAAGTATATTTTGATACATTGTTGGTTCTAAAATAAAACAACTATATCTTTTGATACAAAACAATTGGCCTAGAGTTCAGTTCTTGAGTTTGTGAGACCATTTGTGGACTGTGTACAACACATGCTTTACACTGTCCTCTGATACTGCCTTACTGCTCGACCAAGCTACCACTCTAGAGAGTAAGGTTATATCTAACTTTAGCCTCTGCCAAACCTCTGGCGACACAATACCTTACTTTGGTCCAGTATATACAGAGCCACTTTCTTACAATTGGCCAAAGCACTGAACAACCAAATGACGCCCTGCCTGGCTAAGTTAATACACCTGGATCAGTTGGGGTTCATGCCAAGCAGGAATACAGCCCTAAACTTGCGATGACTACACAACTTACTGGGGCGTAAGTGTACGACATAGGAAGTGCCATAATATTATCTCTAGACTCCCGTATGGCCTTTGATACAGTTGAGTGGCCTTTCCTATTTGCGGTTCTCTAGCGACTTGGATTCAAACCCAAAATTTGCTCCTGGGTAAGATTATTATGCACAAACCCTCTCGTGCAAGTAGTAGAGAACTGCCATATAACCAGGGAGTTTCCTCTGGGGTGCGGCACCAGACAGGGATGTCCGTTGTCACTGCTCCTTTTCACACTCGTGCAGGAACCATTAGCCGCATGATTATGACAGGATTCAGTTATTCGTGGGCTCTGCTTGACCGAGGACTTGGAAGACCACATATCATTATATGCGGATGACATTCCCGTATATCGGCTCCCCCAACCACTCAATGCATAGAATTTTGAATATATGTGACTCTTATTGGAAGCACTCCGGGTTACACGATCAACTGGCACAAATCAACGTTGTATGTCCTGGCAGGCCCACCGCGGAAGCTATCTAGAGGATGTGCAGTGAAAATAGTGGAGGACAGTTTTAAATACTTGGAGATTCATATCACCTCAGATCCGGAGGACTTTATGACCCTAAATCTTCTAGAACCCCTAAAGAGATTATGCAGAGTTACCAAACATTTGCAATCCTTACCATTAACACTGCTAGGGAGGCCATCGCTCTTCAAAATGATGGCTCTCTTTCGATTCCTTTATGCTCTGCATAACACCCAATTCTTAGCCCCCCCCTTCCAATTTCCGCTCAATTGAAATGGAAGTTACCAAACTCCTTTGGAATGGGGAACCAGCCTGGATAGCGATTACCAAATTAGGTAGGACTTGGTATGATGGTGGCATTGCGCTCCCCAATATACAAAGGTACTTCTGGGCATCCCAGCTGGCCATATTAAATCAATGGGTTCATGTCCTGCATATTGACCTGGCCTATCGCCTGGATAGAGGTGCCCTGGGGCCGGAGGGGCTCAACCGAGCGCTATAAAATCCAAACCACAAGATAGCTCTATTAGGACCGACAAAGCATACGATTCATCTTTGGCATTTGGTCCAAAAAAAGCTGGGTTGGAATAATAAGATCACGCAGGCAACACCCCTTTGGGACACCAGTAAACTAGGCAAATTGTGCAAAAGCAAAGGATTCAGAAAATGGGACATCATAGGAATATCAAGGGTGGGGGATCTGTGGGACAAGGGAAAAATAATAGCATTCACCCAACTCCGAGACCAATACGAGATGGCACCTAGGAAAAGGTTTTGCTATATTCAGATTAAACACGCACTAGAGGCTGTCATCCCACCTGACACTGCCCTCCCTGAAGCTTCCCCGTTAGAAGACAGACTCCTAACAGACCACATGGACAAAAAAGCCACGTCCTTAACATACCGCAAAATTATAAACAACCACCCTGACCCTACACAGTCTCTCCGGAAGAAGTGGCAGAAAGAGGTGGGAGAGCTAGACGAGACGAGACTGACTGGCAAGAGGCATTAGCATCTCCAAAGGAGGTATCAATCTCCTCGAAACTCCGTCTAGTGCAACTTAAAGTGGTCCATAGGATCTACTACACTAGAATAATACTATGCCAAATAGGAAAGACCAACAGTCTAGTTTGCCTCCGACAATGTGATGCAGTAGGTACATTTTATCACACGATGTGGGAATGCCCAGCAATAGCGACATAATGGGAGAAGGTTATGTCCACAATAACACAAATCAGTGAGACCCCTGTACCACCAGAACCTAAACGATGTCTATTAAACATATGGGAATCAACAGATCTTAACACCACAGCACAAACCTGGGCGACACTGGGAATGATGATAGCAAAGAGGAACATAGCCAGACTACGGGGGGCACGAAACACTCCCACAATACGCGACTGTAGTAAAGACATGGATATGACCAAGGAGCCCGAAAGAGCAGTGTATATAAATAGTGGAGTGGTGTGGCTCACTGGTTAGAGGCGGCAGACCCGGAAGCAGAGAACGGCGCGGGACCAGGGTTCAATTCCCGACGCGGCAGGGTCGTGGACCAGGGTCAGCAGATTCGATAATTCTCGCCTCGGTGCCTACTCTAACCAGGGATCACACTCAGCAACTCTGGGCATTAGCTTGCCTCATCTCTACAACGGCCCCCCACATTCGCCGGGGGATGCCTGGTTTCACCTTGGAGATACCCAGTAGGGACCATCTCACAGGGATAGCCAGGACTGGTTCCCCAGCGGTCTACAGCACCACAACGCCTCAGGGCAGCAGTGCGCTTTACAAGACACATACATACATAGATGATGCCCCAAAAAAATGGGAACGGTTATGGGGGAAAGTGGAATGCCTTTAGAGGGGGGATATGTACCACACCTGCTATGAGATCATCGCAGGAGGACAGTTAAAGCATCACACAGTGGCGAATTGATTCTGATCTCCAGTTTTCATCAATGTAGATTTATCAGTATACTGAAGTAATGTAAGACAAATGAATACTAAGTACTGGCTATATTGATTTTGAATCGTAATACTATGTTATGTACCAATAAAAAAATATTCTTTTAAAATAATAAATAAATACTGACGTTAGTAAAAATGAGACGACGAGAAAAGGGCCACTAAAATAGGAATCAAAGCATTAAGAATGGTCTCCTCAGAGTGAAAGGGGAAAGTATAGGAGAATGAGTAGGAGAGCGATAGATCTTAATCGTAATCATATCAGGGTAAGCATTATCATCAGAGCTGAAAGTGAACGTGCTGCGTAAAAGTGAGGTCCTCGATAGTCCAATGTGGAAAAAAAAAGATTAGTGAAAAAACATCACCCTAGTGATACAAATTCCAAGTCATTGTGTAAGTCATAGGCTCACCATTCAATCTATTATGTATCTAACTCCTCAAAGAATCGTATTGCAAGTCTGTATAAAGGAACCTGTAGTATAAAGTGATATGGATAATAATGTAACAGTTCTGAATATCATTGTTGGCCCAATATAAATGTGAATGAGGTGAGATGGGTATTTACCTGTTCCTCAGATGTTCGAGTGAATGAGTATATAAGAGTAAATCTAAGATCAAAAGAGAAATAAAGAGGGTGGGTGACAGATTATTATCAGGTTGACCGGCCATTGTACAAATAGTGTAATTCAACAGTTTCACAAATAGTCGACCACAGGCACATAAGCCTGGTGACCTCAATTCTTTTTTCTCGCCACTGAAAGAAATGGCACTCGTAGTATGGCCAAGTTGACCGGCCATTGTACATATCGTGTAATTCAACAGTTGCGCAAATAGTCGATCACAGGCACGTAAGCGTGGTGACCTCACTTCTATTTTTCTTGCCACCGTGAGAAATGGCACTCGTAATATGGCCCGTATTTAAATTAGAACCACTGTCCGAATGTCAACGGGCAAAACACTCTGGTAAAAGAATAACCAAACGACTTGCATTTTATAAAAGTACATATCACTATTAAAACCGGCAATGCAGTATCATATCGGCCTGTGTGAAAATACCACAGGTTGCATGAATTACAATTTGTAGGTGGTAACACTATATCCACAGAAAGACGAGCGGACCATCATAGGTCCTTCATGAAAAGCGACAATATTAATAGACAATATTATGTCAGCCTGTAATGTCAGGCCAATAATTGAAGAGGCATCCTACCCGTCTACAGGAGAGTACTCCTAACAGTGTAATCGGCTTCTAGCAAGTTTCGCCAGGAATATGCATGCTTAAATAAATGTGAGCGGGCCTGCCCGCCCGAAATAGTAATTGTGCGCAAAACATGGCATGGTGAGTGGCCGCCGTCTTGTATTTGCAGTGTTATTGAATGTGTAAAACCCCCAAAGGGCTATAATACAAGCAACCTTAGCAAAAATAAAAAGCGTTCCCAGTGGTCTAAAAATCGAATGGGCATAAGGGAATAAAGTTGGGATGAGAATATTTTACAAGAATGTACAGGAAGACTACTGCATGCAACTCACTCCTACACGCAATGAGTTCACATCCGAAGAGCCATATTAACGGTATTCCCTTTGGAGAAATGCTTAGGGCTCATAGGAACTGTAGTGGGGATATATATTTATCCGTAATGTGAGAGATATTAAGAAACTATTTCTGGCTAGGGGGTATTCCAAGGAGACAGTACTCAAGGCAAAGAATAGGACCATGGAACTACAGAGGTCAGATACCCTAAAGGAAGGCAAAAAGATTAAAAGCAAGAACACACTGGTTAGACTGGTAACCAATTTCCACCTTTGGTCTCACAAACTAAAGGGGTTCCTGATATGGCTGAGATACCCGCCACCCCCTCTCAACACAATCCCCAAATGAGGGAAACCGGAAACAGTTCTTGAAGTTTTTGGAAGTGGGAGGGAGTGACCCTCCCGGCCGTATTTATTAAAAACAAAAAATTAAAACATTTAAACATTAATGTACAATTTCATACCACACTGCGATGTTTGGCTAACCTTAACAGATTCTCTAATACAGAGGTTCTCCTAGCCGATCTAACATCCTACAAAACATTTACTTGAAATATTGAAATTGTACATCCTAACGTTTAAGGGCCAACGGCAAGGTCGTAACCGGTGTCAAGATCCCTAACCAGACATACCCCCCCCACTTGGGAGGGGCGACAGCACTGAGGCGTACTCACGTGCAACTACTACAATTTCCCTTGTCTTGACGGGGGCACTTATCAACTCGACGCCAGTTAAAGGTCGTTCGAAGACTCGTGTGAGGTATCTAGAAGGTATCGTAGACCTCCCCCCAACCCCACACAACTTACCGCATCTGCCGTCGCAGATGTCACTGGCCCCGGGAAATTCCCCAGGAGGGGGCTGTAACCCCTCCTACACAGGAAGGGGCCTTGACCGCCTTTCCTCTTCTTCCGGCGACCCATCCTTAGAAGGGACCGCCTCCCCGTTGAGGGGCCAAAGGCCACCTCCCCCGAGCGCTCCCATCCGTGTTGGGTGACGCCCACTCATAGGGATCTTCCAATTAGTGCTCACCGATCATGACCTTACCGCCTACCGCCTGACCGAAATAAATACGACAAGTGCTAACTAAACGAAACTACATTGGCCACTATGACCGAAAAACCTGTGTCTAAATGGACCTTAAATCCGACATTCTTTAATCACCAACTTGTAACATTATACCAATCTTTATTACACATTAAATATCAACATAACACCAAAACAACCTGAAAACGAAATAGAATAACTGATCAACTTTATTAAAACAACTAGCTGTCCTCAGGGGCTGGTGGGTGGGTCAAAATTGGCTCTTCGTTCCGTCTCGAGCTCACGTGCAGCGGGGAGGTGCAGCTTCAGAGCACAGGAACAAGAGGATGTCTTCTGGTCTTGCGTCTCTTTTTATCCATCTTCAGGGCGGGCGTAAACCCGCCCCTGCCTGCCCCGAGGGCGTGGCCGGCGGCGTCCGTGTCTAGGCCAGCCCACTCAAGGGCGGGAAAAAGCGCGCCCCGGCTACGCCGCTTCGGGCATACCAGCCGAGACGCGCCTCCCGCCCAAAAATGTCTTCCCGGGGGGATCGAGGCACTCTGCCATACGTTCGGGGGGACCGAGTGGTCGCCCCTTTCCATATGGCTGAGATACCCGCCACCCCCTCTCAACACAATCCCCAAATGAGGGAAACCGGAAACAGTTCTTGAAGTTTTTGGAAGTGGGAGGGAGTGACCCTCCCGGCCGTATTTATTAAAAACAAAAAATTAAAACATTTAAACATTAATGTACAATTTCATACCACACTGCGATGTTTGGCTAACCTTAACAGATTCTCTAATACAGAGGTTCTCCTAGCCGATCTAACATCCTACAAAACATTTACTTGAAATATTGAAATTGTACATCCTAACGTTTAAGGGCCAACGGCAAGGTCGTAACCGGTGTCAAGATCCCTAACCAGACATACCCCCCCCCACTTGGGAGGGGCGACAGCACTGAGGCGTACTCACGTGCAACTACTACAATTTCCCTTGTCTTGACGGGGGCACTTATCAACTCGACGCCAGTTAAAGGTCGTTCGAAGACTCGTGTGAGGTATCTAGAAGGTATCGTAGACCTCCCCCCAACCCCACACAACTTACCGCATCTGCCGTCGCAGATGTCACTGGCCCCGGGAAATTCCCCAGGAGGGGGCTGTAACCCCTCCTACACAGGAAGGGGCCTTGACCGCCTTTCCTCTTCTTCCGGCGACCCATCCTTAGAAGGGACCGCCTCCCCGTTGAGGGGCCAAAGGCCACCTCCCCCGAGCGCTCCCATCCGTGTTGGGTGACGCCCACTCATAGGGATCTTCCAATTAGTGCTCACCGATCATGACCTTACCGCCACAGGCCGGATAGTTGACCGGCTATCCGGACCCCCCACAAAACTCCTACCTAAAGGTCATGTTTCAAAGATTTCAACCATGCTAAGAGGTCTCCTAAGAACAACTCATTCCCCACCCAAGACAAATGCACACCATCCCCCAAATACATCCTGTCATCATTAATACAGCTATGAGAAATAGAATGCAATGTCCTGGAACGGAACAACCTACTCACTTTATTGTTAAGCTTTCTAACAGAGTGATTCAAAGCAGGTATAGAGATAGCCCCCCGCCACACCTTTCGTGGAATCAAATGGGACCATGCAATCGTGCACCCCGGAACTCTCCTCGCCAACCAACTTACAGTGGAAAGCATTGCCTCCAGGAGTAGTCGTCTACCGATGGTGACCAAATCATTGCCCCCAACATGCACTATAACTATAGACGGCGGTGACCTTGTCCGCCCTAACAAACCCTCAAAAAATGTTTGAAACTGGTCAATACAGAGACCGCCCCTTCCGTAGAAGGACATCCTGTACCCGTATTCCCCAGCTACGTGAATCATGTCACCTGCTTTGAATACGTCTGCGGCACGCCTCACGTATGAGTGGCCCACGACCCACACCTCCTTTTTCACCGCCGGTGATGTCTGACCGCTGGCCCGGTGTAAGGTCGACTGCATAGTCCGCCCCGCCTCGTAGGCTTGCGTAACTGAAACCAAACAAAAACAAGAAGCGTGAGTACAGAGTACATAATTACAGCTTCACAACATGTGCAAACGCACATATCTTTTATAACAATTGGAGGACCAACGCCCCATTCGTTTCACTTGCTCAACATTAAGACCCCTGGCTGTAGCTTCCGTAGCAGCCCCTATCCGAAAGGAATGGGTCCCAAATTCGCCCGGGTTCAAGCCCGCAGCGGCAACTGACATCGCAAGCACCCGCTGAAACTGAAATTTCGTCAGTGGGGTGGCGTCCGCGTGTCTTAACAAAGTCCCCCCCCATGATGCCACCCTTCGTGCTAGGTAATCCTCTAAACACTTTACCGGACATATGGAGGACCCAGGAATCCTGCGTATGATGACGCAGTCACCCATCCCATCTTGGTCAGTCTTAGACCTTACAAAGGAGACAGTCATTGTTTCTCCCCTGATCTGAACGTGTTCCCGGCACAAACCCCCCGCCACATCCAGTTTGTTCCTTGCAACTAGTTCGCTTACCCGCATTGCTCCGTGAAATGCTAGCGTAAACGCGGCTCGGAACAGCACTGCCTCAAACTGAGATGAACATGTGGCAGGAAGTGTAGCCAACAACTGGGACAATCTATCCAAACCTATCGGGCGCCTTTCATCTACTCTGCGACCCTCAAGGCGTTGCCACCCACGCAGCGCTTTCTGTACAACGAAAGACGCTGTTGGGTCCTGGATAGCGTGTGCTCTGGCAACAAAGGAAATGGCAGCACGATGCCTCTGGGCCGTAGCCACCGATTTCCCAGCCCTACGTAAGGACATCAGGAAATTCACCACCCATTCCTCATGACCCCAAAGTCGCTCTCTATCACTCCCCAAAAAGGCTAAATAGGCCCGAAACGCCCCTTCATATGCCTTCCTCGTCCTTGGTGCTAGACTCTCTCCCACGAGGTGACGAAGTTCGGGGCACCGAGAGACCAGAGAGCTTCGGTAAAGGGTGCCGGCTCCGGGTCCGCTGAGGGAAGGAAACCCGAAAAAGCCTGCATTTGAAAACGAGACAGTGCGTCAGCTGCCTGATTCATCACCCCTGGCACGTGTTTTGCTCTGAATAGCACGTTCAATTGCATACATAGTAAAACAATTTCTTTAAGCAGTCTTAAGATCAGTTTACAACGTGCTGCCTGACTATTGATGCACTCGACCACAGTCATATTGTCCGACCAAAATATGACCGAGTGATTTTTGAACCCATCGGGCCATGTTCTCAAGGCCACCAAGATGGGAAACAGTTCGAGGAAAGCAATATTACTCGTCAGACCCTTCTCATGCCACCAAGTCGGCCATCTTTGTGCCGACCATTTTGTGCCGAAGATGGCGCCAAAACCTATGCTTCCCGCCGAATCTGTCCATAGCCCCAGCTCCTCAGAAGACACGGCTGGTTTATTCCAGACGATTCTACCATTGAAATCCGCCAAGAATGCTAACCAAATACGCATGTCCTGGCGGATCTTGGCCGATAGTCTCGTGCGATGATGGCTTTCTTTAAGGCCGACCATCGCTTGGGCAATTGAACGGGAAAAGGGGCGGGCCATTGGTATTACCCTCAGGGCAAAATTCAACTGTCCCACCACCTGCTGTAATTGTTGCAGCGTAACTTTTGATGCATTTATACACAGTTGCAGCGCAGCCCTGAACTTCAACACTTTCTCGGCTGGCAAACGGAAACACCCCTCAATGGAGTCCAACTCGATCCCCAGAAACTCGAGGCAAGTCGTAGGACCCACTGTTTTACCCGGCGCCAATGGCACGCCTAACTGTTTCATCAACACACAAAATTCGGCCAAGGCCCGGCCACATTCAAGACCCCCGGCTGCCCCAAGAAATAAGAAATCATCAAGGTAGTGCATTACATCTTGGAAACCCGTTTTCTTTGTGAAGACCCATTGTAGAAAACAACTGAATTTCTCGAAATAAGCACAGGATATAGAACACCCCATTGGCATACACCTATCCATGTAATAACAACCCTGAAACATGAAACCTAGGAGACGCTGGTCGTCTGGGTGTACCGGGAGCAATCGGAACGCTGACTCGATATCTGACTTCGCCATCAGCGCCCCGGGCCCCAGGCGATTCAAAATGGCTACGGCCTCATCGAAGGATGCGTACCGCACCGAACACACTTCTGGATCGATTGCCTCATTTACGGAAAGACCTCGTGGAGCTGATAAGTTATGAATTAGTCGGAACTCTCCAGAGTCTTTCTTGGGGACTACCCCTAAGGGAGAACAAACAAAATTCTGGACTGGGGGTACAGTAAACGGGCCAGCGACCCGACCTCGAGTCACCTCTTTTCGGATCTTATCCTGTACTACGGTTGTATGCTGCAGGACGGAAAGTTGGTTTTTACACTTATCCACACCCTGAAAGTCCCCTACCGGGATGCGGAAACCATACGAAAAACCGTTTCGCAGCACCCCAGCAGAAGTACGATCCGGGTAATCACTGAGCCAAGGGATCATTGCCAGGGTATCAATGGGAGTGGGTAAAGGCGCCCCTCGGACTATATTAGACCTGTTTGGCACCTCCTCTCCCCCCGTTATCACCCGTTCTGGCTCTGCACGAGGCCTCAGGATGGGACGACCCACAACCACTACATTCATGTTTGAATTTACACGATCCCTGCGGTCTCGTACATTTTCCTCTGTTGTAATTAAAACAGAAACCCTTTCTTCCGGTATTGCCGGTAGGTTTCGAGTGATCGTCGGCCCCCGAACCTGATCGAAAGGGCGTCCCCGCATATTGTCGGGAGGATTCACCCACATTACTTCCCACCAACGGCATTTTTAACATCCCTGACTCCTTCATTTTATCCCAGGTCAAGGCATCATAACAATCCCAGGTTAAACTTTTATTATGCTCCTTTTCCTTTCTGAACATATTATCGTAACAAAACCAATGATTCCCCTGGTGCGATGTCGAGTACCCCATGATTCGTGATTGGTAGATTGGGAACTCGGAAAGCAACTCAGGCCTACGTTCCCCCAGGATTGATGTAAAGATTCCCCAGGCATTGCCCCAATTGGCGATATTCTCATTCACTTTAAAGGCGGCCATTTTTGCGCGCCAAACACTCGGATGCATTAGGTCCTTCTGACTCTTTACATGCTCCACCTCATAATGATCAACAAGTAACGAAAAAATGTTCACATACTCCCCCGCCCAAATCTTTTCCTTAATTGCCAAAGGAACATGTTGCCCCAACTTTTCTCTCCGAGAGGGTGTTGACTCATCCCTCGCGATCGGCAATGGCCGCTTACCTGCACCTGACGCTGCCTCTGTGGTCGCAACCGTCCCTGGTGTCTTGTCCCCCACTGCAGCCGGCACGGGCACCTTGGCTGCTTCCCGTTTCTCACGCAATTGCTTAATCAGCTCCTGCGCTTCGACAGCCGTGGCGCCCTCGTTACCTTTTCCCAACCACGCTGCCAATTGTGCTGCCAACTCGGGCGGCATATCATCCTCGGACACGGGGGTGATCGGATTCCCCTCCTCCGGCACGGGAGTTGGAGCCTCGAGCGGAGCACTGGGACCGGGGATCTCCTCTCCCGCTGCCCCCCTCCTGGGCCTCTTGTTTTTCCCTCCCGGGGCTGCTCCCGCCAAAGGACGTTTTGGACCCCTTTCCTCATTCTTGTCCACCCGCTTCCTTAGCTCGGACATCTCCTTCATGAGAACACGCAGCATCTGGTCGGTATTCATGCGCTTTCCAACCTTCTTCGGCATTCTCCAACAAAGTAACTGAAAAACAAACAAGAACGATTAAAACGCTCAAAATTGGCTCTTCGTTCCGTCTCGAGCTCACGTGCAGCGGGGAGGTGCAGCTTCAGAGCACAGGAACAAGAGGATGTCTTCTGGTCTTGCGTCTCTTTTTATCCATCTTCAGGGCGGGCGTAAACCCGCCCCTGCCTGCCCCGAGGGCGTGGCCGGCGGCGTCCGTGTCTAGGCCAGCCCACTCAAGGGCGGGAAAAAGCGCGCCCCGGCTACGCCGCTTCGGGCATACCAGCCGAGACGCGCCTCCCGCCCAAAAATGTCTTCCCGGGGGGATCGAGGCACTCTGCCATACGTTCGGGGGGACCGAGTGGTCGCCCCTTTCCAAACGCCACTGACATATTCTAACTGCGGACAAGACTTTGGAACACTATGTATCCAAAAGTCCTAGTATCACGTACAGGAGGGTTAAAACGATTAGGAACTTGGTTAGTTCCAGTTACCCCCCATCACCACATCACAGCACCACTTGGCTTCCCAAACTGAACATGGGATCGTTCATTTGTGGAAACTGTAGCATGTGTAGGATGGCATACAATGGTTTGAAGGAATTTGTATTCAATGGATCACGCAAATTTCAGATTACCAATCATATTTACTGTATGACCAAATATGTTGTATATGTAATCCAATGTAAATGTGAAAAAAACTATGTGGGTAGTATAATATGCCCATTGAAGTAACGTATAGCTGAACACTTGTTTGTGTAATTAAGAACCTGGATATTAGATATCCAATAGGAAATTGTGCACATGATTGTACAGCACAGAGCAAATTGCTTGGTTTTAAATTTCATGGTATGGGCGAGGTGAGGTCATGGACCCTATGTCAAGAGGCCCTTTGCCTTCGGACATGGCTGAAACATCAGGGCATTTCCCTGATGGTTCAACACCTGGCAGATTCCCTGAATGCCAGGGCGGAGGAACTCAGCCTCCGGTGCATGATGGATCACGAATGGTGTCTTTACTCGGAGGTGGTGCAAGATCCTTTCGGCAGTGGGGAGAGCCTTGGTTAGATCTGTTTTCCACCGAAGAGAACACGCAATGTCAGCAGTTCTGCGTATTGGAGTTTTCAAGGCGGCACTCCCTTGGCAATGCTTTTAGTCGCAAGTTGAATTGCAGCCGCCTGTACGCCTTTCCCTGTACCACTTCTGCTCAGAGTGCTGAAGAAGATCAAGCTTGACCGGGCCCAAGCCGTTCTTGTGGCTCGGGACTGGGCAAGAAGAGTCTGGTAGCCCGAGCTCTTGAGCATGGCTATCAATCCTCTGATCAGACTGCCTCTTCGGAAGGATCTTCTGTCGCAGCAGCAGGGGACGGTCCTCCACCCGAACCTGTCCAGCCTCCACTTCCTTGAGTGGAGATTGAGCGGCAACAGTTGACAGCTTTCGACCTTCCTCCCAAAGTCTGTAACGTTATCTTGGCAACCAGGCGTCCCTCCACTAAAACGGTATACGCCTGTAGATGGAAGAAATATGGGGCATGGTGCACAGCAAAGGCTGTGGATCCCCTTTCTGCCCCTCTTTTAGAGGCTCTCCTCTTCATTCTATCTTTGGGCCAGCAGAGCTCTGCTCTGGACACTCTTAAAGGCTAACTTTCGGCCATCTCTGCCTTACTGCGTCTTCCTGAACAGCCTTTTCTTTTCAAGTTTCCGATTGTAAATACATTTCTGAAGGGTGTTACTCATCTCTTTCCTCCTCCTCCTTTCTTAATGCCCCAGTGGGACTTGAATCTTGTTCTTTCTTACCTTATGTGTGCTCCATTCGAGCCACTACATAATTGGCCTCTTCGTCTTCTTGCATTGAAGACTGCTTTCCTGCTTGCCATCACATCTGCTCGCAGGGTGAGTGAACTTCAGGCCCTTTCCTCGAAGCCTCCTTTTCTTGCTGTTCATCTGGACAAAGTGGTCCTTCGCACTAGGCCCTCTTTTCCGCCCAAAGTGGTTACCTCTTTCCAAATAGGTCAGACCATCATATTGCCCACCTTCTTCCGCCTCCGCACCCTTCTAAAGAGGTGGAGAGACTCCACCGTCTGGAAACAAAATGTGCGCTGTCCTTTTACCTTGACCACAGTAAAGAATTCCTGGTGGATGATCAACTCTTTTATGTGGGCGCCAAGAAAGGTCGGGCCGTGCATTAACGTATCATCTCTTGATGGGTTGGCCTGTGCATCACAATCTGCTACTTTTTGGTGAAAAAGGAACCTCCAGTAGGACTGCGCGCCCACTCTACCAGGGCGACTGCAGCCTCTACTGCTTTGGGGCGTGGAGTTCCGCTGATTGACATCTGCCAGGCAGCCACGTGGGCTTCCCTGCACACGTTCACCAGACATTACTGCCTGGATAGCCAAGTCCGGAGAGATGGCTTTTTAGGCCATTCTGTTCTTCAGGACATTCTGGTGTGAACTTAGTTCGCAGACCCACCTCCGGGGTTAGTATTGCTAAGGTATCTATTCTCAGGTAAGGAATCTATAACTAATGGTCTTTCTCAGATGAACAAGTTACTTACCTTCGGTAACTATGTATTTGTAAGAGACATACATTAGTTATAGATTCCTTACTGCCCCACCTATCCTCCCCGTTCTGCAAACTGACTTCTAGGGATAGGGACTGTCTTCCAGGGCCCTAGTTTTGTGCACCAGTGGTCGGGGTCTTGCATGGCTCTGCGCTTCTGCTGTGGAAAGTCCTGTCAGAACTGAGGTCAGCGCGCAGGGGCGATGTCTAAGTAGACACCGCGACGTCATTCTGGCGACCAAGACGCCAACGACAGGCGCAGAGTTGACCGACGCCACCTACCGACGCGCTTGAGTACTGCTACAGAAAAATGCTCCTGATCCAGTCTGACGCCTGGGGGTAATTCTAAGGTAAGAAATCTATAACTAATGTATGTCTCCTACAGATACTTAGTAACCGAAGGTACGTAACTTGTTCATTTAACCCACACTACTAGTACCATGACACTCAGCTGTTAAACAATCACTTGTAATACAGATAACCTAATAATTCCTTTTTACTGCTTGATACTCTTACACTCACATAAAACAAAACTGCTAACAGTCATGTCCATCTTCCACTACTGTACCAGTCCACAGCAATAAAACACCCTTCAAGAGATCTGCCAAATACTGTGGGCTAACGAAGGACTCCAATTTAGTCCAACAGTACAGGTCCCGATTAGCAACATACTACGCCCACGTCTTGGCATCTTACAGTGAAAATCCCAATGGATGATATTAACAAAGTCCGCCCCAGCAGATTTTTCCACCACTTCTCTCTTTAACTTACACCTGCTCAGGACCATAAACTTTGAACAAAATGTCTTGGAATGGACAACCCACTACAGTAATCGCTAAGTGGACTATGAATATAAGAAACACCAAAAAGGGACCTGCAGACCTGCTTGAGGCTGCCAGTTTATTGAAAACCATAACCTGTGCACCTATCTCTCACTCTTCTTGATCCATCACACTGGTAAGCGCTGTGTCCCATAGCATGATAATCGCAGCTCGATGATCCTCATTAACCTCATGGAAACACTTACTAAACAGGTTCAAAGCAAAGACAAATGACGTCCAACCAAACACCCTACACTGTGTAGCATGCTACCCATGTTGACTAGTGCTTCAGTGTCCCACATAAGGGTAATAAGAGCTATATAAGTGATTCAATACAGTACAGACAAATCGGGGAGTGATTCTATTAAGGAATCCAGGGGAAGGAATCAACATAAGTGAGTATACATAGAATACCCCTGACACCATAAATCAAACTATTACTGTAGCCTCATTAGTTCTTTTTATTAACTAATGGCGTTTAGATCATTTATTTTATTCTATTTTTGTTTTTTTTGGTTCCTTAAACCAGATATATTTTGAGCAATCCCTTAGAAATATGTTACAGATGTAGCTGTCATTTCAATACACATTTCTATGTTCACATATATACAGTACAAACAGTGAAAAAAAGAACAACAATGTACAATCGTGTTCACATCTGAGACAAAAATACATATTTACATATTCTCATTTTTACAAACTATATTGGTCCTACACATTTTTTTGTTCCTATGGAGGCCGTTCGTTGTTAGGTCCTCAACTACAACTTTTACTAGAGGTCCTATAGAGGTCAGAGACAATCTTATACTTAATTTGGAAGACTCAAAGATTGAAATATGAGTTCTCAACAAAATTCTCTATTGGGTATATTTTAAGTCCATGTTTCCTCTGAACCTCTCAAATAGAAGGTGCTTTTGTAGGATGCCAACGAGTTTCGACCTTCAATGGGGGACCTCAAAATTGCTTATTTGAAGGTCTTTATCAGGGCGATTAAATTTTCATGTAGGACATTTTGCTGTTTCCTGTTCCTTTTGATGCATGGAATATTTAGTGGAAATTTATCTTTATCCTGTTATGGTTGTACTCCATAATCTCAAGCAAATGAGAGGGGCTCTCTTTAAACCGAAAAGGAATGGAGCACCGGGTTACTATATGTAAAAACAGGAATTTTCCCTTAGGGTTATTTGTATACCATTAAACACAACCGACATTCAGATCATTCACCCATTCAGTCTTTGAAAACACATCTCAATTAGTTGTGAAACGCTTGCAAAGGAAGATTATATACCACAATAATTATATCAAAAACAGACTGTTTATTACAAAGCTAAAAAACATTCTACTGAATGTACAATAAATACAAATAGATAAAAAACCTTTTGTTTAAAAAAAGATAAGAATTCATACAATTATATAGAAGAAAGAGCAAACAAAGACAATCAACTCTGTCTTATAGTTATTCATCTAGAATCCTTTGGGTAGGGTTTTGTTCCCTATACCTATACCCCAAATGTAACTTGTATCAGATGCTCTGATACAAGTTAAATTTGGAGTGGTCAACATCAGTGAGGGTATAGGGAACAAAACCATACCCAATGTTGCACCAAAGGATTCTAGATTATATATATATATATAGTGTATACATATATATATATATATATCTATATACATATAAATAAATATATAAAAATAAACCAAATAAAGCATATGTATATAAGTAAATAAATATTTTACATTTATATTTGTTTTAAAATAATTAAAAAATATATATATATATATACAATTTAAAAAATACACTTAACACCCTAAAAACTAATACCACCCTACTCCCTTAAAATACCCAGGCACCCCAAAATCCAAACCCACCCTTACTCCTTAAAATACCCCAACACCCTTAAACACTAACCCATCATAACCCTATAAATATACCCTGTACCCCAAAACCCAAACCTACCCCTGAACCTTAAAAATACCCCTGTACCTAAAAAACCCAAACCTACCCCTGAACCCTAAAAATACCCCTGTACCCCAAAACCCAAACCTACCCCTGAACCCTAAAAATACCTCTGTACCCCAAAACCCAAACCTACCCCTGAACCCTAAAAATATCCATGTACCCCAAAACTCAAACCTACCCCTGAACCCTAAAAATACCTCTGTACCCCAAAACCCAAACCTACCCCTGAACCCTAAAAATACCCCTGTACCCCAAAACCCAAACCTACCCCTGAACCCTAAAAATACCCCTGTACCCCAAAACCCAAACCTACCCCTGAACCCTAAAAATACCCCTGAACCCCAAAACCCAAACCTACCCGTGAACCCTAAAAATACCCCTGTACCCCAAAACCCAAACCTACCTCTGAACCCTTAAATACCCCTGCACCCCATACCCCAAACCCACCCTTAAAATACCCCTGAACCCCAAAAACATATACTCAAACACCCACAAACTAAAACCATATACTTACCATACACCTAAATATAAAAAACATATGCTTTTACCAATCATGCTTTTACAACGAATTTCGTTGTAAAAGCATGCGTGGTAAATGCATAAAATATATAATGGCATGCGTTGTAAAATTTTGCGGAGTAACGGTACCTGCGTTATCATGGTATGAGGAGTAATAGTATGCGGAGTAAAAAATGCGGAGTGACGGTGTTTTACCATTCTATGTATACGCAATACAATGCATAGAACCCAGGATTGAAGTCCATATGTTTGGCATCTTTTTTTTTTCAGGGAGGTTTGGGAGAAAAACAGCAATAATACTTCCTGTAGAGGCGGATTCTGAAAAAAATGCAATGACGTCACTTCCTGCAAAGACGAATGCTGAAAACAGCAGTGATGCATTATCCTATTGAGATCAATGTTGTGGAATGAGGTCCTCTGGTCTTGCTTCTTATAAAGATGGTGTCAGTATAAAACTAGCAATATCACTTCCTGTTGAGCTGGATGCCTGGTACTGCAGTGATGTCACTATATCTAGGAATTGATGTTGGGGGAAAGCTTTGAACACCGTATACAAAAGACCTGTTAATGAATCATTGACTGTTGTGGGCACTTTTTCACATCAATCTGCTTTTGCTAAAAGTAAAGAATCCTCTGCTCCAAAATTCAGATAAGGAGGCAAAGGTGGAATCTTAAGTGGAATAATTCTTAAAAGACGTTTCACATATGGATCTGTCAGGATCTATTATGGCACAATGCACCCTGAAATATTGGAACATATAGGTACATTTCCTTAATTCCCACCATAAGATCCATCGGATGCAGCATAAGAATTTTACTTTTGGCATGCAGCAACTATAAATAGAGGTATGTCTTGTCACTGCAGCGCAAATCGCGTACAAGAGACTCCCAGCTTCTGTAAATACTGTTCATTGAAAATGACCTTTGGTGGTATAGCTAACTTTCTGTATACATATTAGGTGTGAGAGCAAATCTTTGAGCATTGGTACTGCAGTTACTTAAAAGCAACATTCATGGACCTTTAAAGCATTACAGGTCAGACTGTAGTTCAGTGTAAACGATCTACTGCAGGGGGAAAATGCAGATTTTATTCCAATTCATGTCAAATTATCCTCTGGTCGCTGAGAATTTGTTTTGCAAAGCCATACCCCAGACTAAAAGGATCTGTGAAACAATACTAATGGCCAATTGTGTGCTATGACAATCTTCTGCATCTTTAGCTTAAGGCTATGAAAAGTCAGTCTGGCTTCGACAGAAAATGCAAGAAACCTCTCTACTCATCTGAGAGAGTGCATTGCCAATTGTAAGGAATATATCCACTTTACTATCAATGGATACCTATGGTTGATTAATGTTGTGAAGGAGGGTAATGCTGTAAACCATTTTTCCGTCCTTACGTCATTGTATAGTAATTGCATTTATATAGTGCTTACTACCCCTGACGAGGGATGGAAGCACTTTTTCAGCGTGTAGCACGCTACTCCAGAACCCATAAATGCTTAGTGGCGAAATTAGTACAGTGAAATATAAAATTAATTTGAGCTGTGGAGATGCTAGTCTTCATACCCTACAAGCATTCTCTGCACCTTCATGAGTAAAGTCAAAAGCATCTTCTGGGAGCTACCCACTACTTTCAAGCTGACTGGGGGCAATAAGCCATACTAGTATAAGTAAAGGTAGTTCCATAACCAGAACAAGAAGCACATCATTAATCAGAAGGTTTGGCATTGGAGGTCATCATGATCAGTACAGGTGCCCACCCTTCTACATGAACTCTGCTACCAATATGTTTATGAAGCATCTCTCACTTTCTGTGGCTCATCCACACTCCTTACAATACACTTTTTCACTTGGCTGAAAAAATAGCATGTGAATGCTCAGAACTGTTAAGAACATATTTGTGTAGTTTTCAACATTCCACAGTATCTGGTTCTGATCAACTGAAAGAAACCCAAACCAGTGACTGGTTTTAATTTGGGTTGAGGTTGCAAGATAGCACAAACTTTCTGGCTGTGAAAGACCTATTGTGAAAATATAGTAGGCTTAGAGCCTTCCAAGTCCTTACTACTGCCTGGCTTCTGTGGGCTTGCCTTCATCTTCTGTATTTATCCTTGACCTGGAACTACATTTTTCTTTTTGGACCAGGACAGGTGAGTGTATCAATAGTATCTGGTAACCCAAAAGGATGAATAATAATATTGTGTTCAAAGTTACAGTAAAGTCTTTATTTTTCAAGAACATCCCAAGCGTGTTTCTTGTAGCATCAGAATCACCGAGTCACAACCATATGTTAGTTCAGCCAACACGTGTTTCGCCCCCTTGCGGCCTGCAAGCCTGAGGCTTTCTCAAGGCTGATTAGTTATTTGAGACATGGATCCCAAGAAAAGGAAAACATATAAAAAACCAAATACATACAAAAGTAAAATATTAAGTGAGCAGTGCAGACAATACAGAGTTTAAATCACACAGTATTCCAAACAATCACAATCCCAACATTTGGGCAATATCCAAGATAATGAATCATGTAAATTGTGATAACAATTACCAAGCAGAAAATCATAATCCAAATATAATTGGGGAAGAAATAGCTATTATTCCATCACAGGTGTGATATACATGATAGGCAAACCACAGTAAGACATGGACAACACCATTCATAGAAATACCGAAAGCCAGCGCTAAGTAGATATGTCAAATGATGTACATACGTTCACCCAAACTACACAGTAGTACTATATATGAAAAAGACAAACAGTACTACGATAAGAAAGTTGTCATACTGACCATATTCGAAAAAAACTACGACTACATTTTATGCAAGGTGACATCATAGTGTGGTAGTTGGATAATAGAAACGGAAGAAGTGAGTCTCCTAAAGAAGCCAGTGATACGGTCGCTTGATTACAGATGCGGTATTTCACAGAAGCCTGCAAGGGAGTAGCAGTGTTTTAAGTGAATTACGTCAGCAAGACACTACCCTAGTTTACTCTAACTGTTGGTAGCAGTGCGATAAACCTTTGCGGGAGAACGCAGCAGATTTATGCCGTGCAGTGAGAAGAAAATCATAAGATATAGATAAGAATGACCGTAAGTGACAAAGGAAACCATCACCGTGTGGTATTTGGTGACTGGCACCCCAAAGAGGAAAAAGTCCTAAAGAATGTTCTTACCGTAAGTGGAACGTCTAGTTTAGCATTGTAATCGTCATGCGGTCTGGGTAAAAGGAAGACTCGTAAATTTCGTCGTGATCAACTTGACAATCATCTAGGACGAGTTTTATACCTTTGCAAAAAGTACAATGCTGCACCAAAACAAGGAATGAGCATGGATAATCTCACTTCCCAACAGGTAGCAACTTCCAGCTCTGATATTGACTCTCCAGTAACGATTCAAGAAGCAAACACCTCATCATGCAAGGTAAATTTTTATGAGTAAGTTTTACGCTACCGGCTCGGTATAAGAACATCAAACATCCCCAAAACTACAGCTTTCTCAGACCCCCTTCAACACAAACCAGCACAATCCTCAACACCAGGTGTTGCCACTCTAGCTATGAGGAAGGCGTTATAAGAGTACCACCGAGATTGACAACTTAGTAATCAATTTATCCTGTATCAAGCTGTCCGGATACAGAATTGAATACACTTAGCAAGGGTTTATCCTTTTATCCCACAGCCCCCAGGAATTTAATTAGGGCCCAAATCAATCTCTTCAAATATAAATTGTGTGCTTTTTTGCTGACAGACCATGTAGACCTCAAACCCTGTTGAGAATTACTATGTCCGATCAATCTATCCAAGACACTGCAAATGTCAACTTATTGTTAACCGTGGGCAATGAACTCTGCTCTGCTAGCAGAGGTTGCGGAGATTTGTTAATTGAGGATTACATGGAAAACACAGAATTCATTCAAAAATTCTGACTCCATCCCGTAGTGGAGTTTGCTACTGCACCCACAACCCTTTGATAAAACAACTTTACCTTTACATGCTAAAAAGCATATAACCAATTCACAAAAGTGAACTTTGAAAAATACCAGCCAATGAGAGAGGTGAGGATTTTGGGGTCACCCCTAACGTAGGGGGAGGGCAAGCAGATGCCTTGAACACAGAGCATATCATGCTGAACGATTCGGTGGTGGTCCTATCCTCCTAGGACCACCCCAAGCAAAGTTATGGGCACAAATTCAATGCCAACCAAAGGCACAGCAAAGCATTATGGGGCGAGTTTCTAGAGTGCAGTGAATATTATAGTATTAGCTCTCAGCTCAGCCGGAGAGTCTGCCCCTTGAGGAATGTTTTAATATTGGATACTATAATATTCACTGCACTCTAAAATATCATCCCATAATGCTTTGCAGGGCCTTTGCTTGGGATTGTATTTTTGCCCATAACTGTGCTTGGGGTGGTCCTAGGAAGATGAGGCCACCACTGAATCATTCAGCCTGATGTGCTCCTTTTGTTCAAGGCATCTACTTGGTTCTCTCCCTAGGTTAGCGAGGACCCCAAAAACATCACCTCTCTCACTGCTTGCTATATTTTCATTTTCACTTATTTTCACTTTTGTGAGATGACTATATGCATTTTAGCTTGTAAAGATAGAATTATGTTCGAGGCATATGAGCTGCAGATTGTACACTTCGCATTAGATCGCCACCTGGTGTTGGGCTCGGATGATTGCAGGTTTTGTTGTCTTGGAAGAAGTCTTTGTAGTCACGAGATAGGTGACTCCTCCCTTGGACAATACTGCACATGGGCATCAGCTCCATCCTTAGATTGTTTTTTTCTGCCACTGGGTTCGGATGAAAGTTTCTCTGCTCCAGCTAGAAAAACACTTTTCAAGCACCTCGAAGCGCAAAAACGTCCTCAAACTTCTACAAACTACCTTCGACATCGACTACAATAGTTTTCAACGCCATCAGTTCGATTCCGGTCATCCACGCGGGCCGTTGGGCCTATCGACGCCGTGCGGCCTACACCTCATGGACAGAACTCTGTTCAAAAGATGCCCGGTATGTCGAGCAAAGTTTCCACATAGCGATCACCACGAAGTCTGCAACCTCTGTCTATCGCCAGAACACGACGAATCGACCTGCACAGCCTGTGCATCCTTCCGATCAAAGAAAACCATCCGGGATCGGAAGGCCCGTCGACACGAAATGAGGAGATCAGCTCCTGACACCCGCTTCGAAAGCCCTGCCTTTGAGCCCGGTCCCGAAGAAAAAAACTAAGCCTTCTAGTGCCTCGGCACAAAGCAAGCCGCATATGCCGATCCCACCTCTTCCATCGGCACCAAAACCCAAAGCTAGCTCGGCACCGAAACCAAAGGATGGCTCTGCACCGACACAGAAAGACCTCTCGGCACCGAAGCCTAAATCGGCACCGAAACCGAAAGAAGTACCGGCTCTGAAGCTGTCCACTCCTAAACATAAAAGCGTGAAGCCATCGTCTGACGCCTCGAAGCCGACGACACCAGCTCGCACACTGAAAACACCTTCTTCAGTGCCGAAGCCCACAAGGCCTGATTCCGATGTGCCCGAGCCCTCGGACCTGCCTACCAAGCCGAAAACAACACCTTCGACACCAAAAACTATGCCGAAGGATGTTATAGCACCTCCCAAGGCTAAACACACAAAACAACCTCTGATAGAACCGAAAAAATCGACGCCCAAGAAGGTTGTACATGAGGAGGAACTTTTCTTGCCAGATCCTTGACAAAAGAAGTTCTAAATCGGCCCAAAAACAGGTCATGTAGAGGCTACACCTCACAAAAAGAGACCAGCAGATGCACCAACCACACCTGTGGTTCCTGCCAAGAAAAAGGACTGTGCTACATCCCCTATGCACTTTTCCTTTCCTATACCTCCTCCTCCTTCTTCTCCTGTTCCTCTTCACATATCACCTCCAATCTCTCCTGCACATTCTCCACTTTTATCATCACATTCATCTGAACATGATGATGATGAATATAGTCTGGGTGGAGGGCATGATATAGATGAGCCTTTCTCATACCCCGTGGATGACGTTATATGGGACTTGCCAAACCCACAAAATGCGCCTGATATTCCTGACACACAGTTATTCCCTTCAAAACCTTCCCCTTTAGAGGATAACATTGGTTTTGGTCATTTGTTAAACAGAGCTGCTGCTTACCATAAAGTCACTATGCATTCTGATGAGACTGAGGATGATTATCTCTTAGATACCTTTGAACAGTCTCAACGGTCTGTTCAAATTCTTCCCATGATTAAAGGGGTCATCAAACATACTCCAGAGGTATTTAAAGACCCTGTACGCACTACAGTTTTGAACCCCAGAATTGAGAAAAAATATAGGCCTGCACCCACAGACCCAGTCTACATTAAAGGACACCTACCATTAGATTATTTAGTTGTATCCAATGCTAGGAAAAGGGCAAATTCTCAAACTTCTCGCGAAGCACCCCCACCTGACAAAGAATCCAAAGTAATTGATGCGTCAGGTAAATAGCTGCACAAGCCACTAACCTATGGCGTATAGCTAATACACAAGCCCTCCTCTCTTGTTACGATAGGGCTCATTATGATCAATTAGAAAAACTACTTGAACACCTACCAGATCAATATAAAGCTCAGGCAACTGACCTCATACAGGAAGGCAAGTTCATTTCAAATGCCTCAATAAAATGTGCATTAGATGCGGCAGACACCGCATCTAGAGCTGTGAATACCAGTGTCATACTTAGGAGACATGCGTGGCTACGCATTTCCGGGTTTAAACAGGAAGTGCAAACTGCCATTTTGAACCAACCATTTAATCAGAACCAATTATTTGGCCCAGAAGTGGACACTGCACTCGAAAAAATGAAGAAAGATCTGGACACCGCCAAGTCTATGGGGGCTTTACAGTCCTCACCAGCTAGAGGTTCCTTTCATTGTTCCTTCTACAGAGGAGGCTCCAAACAAACTGGAGCAGACGCTACAACATCTTTAAAATCTCACACACAAACATCCTCTAACAAGGGATATTTTAGAGGAGGATACAGAGGCAATAATAACAAAGGAAGAGGTCGCGGTAACAACAGCAATCGATCCTCTTCCTGCCTGTTTGGAACTCCATTACAACAGACAAGTGGGTGAGACAGATTATCCAACATGGCTACTGCCTAGAACTTACAGCAACCCCTCCACACATACCTCCCAGGCAGTGTCCAATGTCTACAGACCACCTGACTCTGCTCCAACAAGAAGTTCTGTCACTTTTACAAATGATGCCATTCAATTAGTTCCTTTAGAAGAACAGGGAACAGGGGTTTACTCGCTGTATTTTCTAATTCCCAAAAACGACGGGACACTAAGACCAATTCTCGACCTCAGGCCCCTCAATCAGTACATACAATCAAATCATTTTTATATGATCACTCTGCAACAAGTGCTCCAACTACTGCAACAAGGCGATTTCCTTTCAATCCTACACCTAAAGGACGCCTACTTTCACATTCCTATACACCCTGCTCACAGGAAGTACCTACGGTTTGTAATGAAAGAACAACACTATCAGTTCAAAGTCCTTCCATTCGGGGTAACAACAGCACCACGCGTGTTCACAAAGTGCTTAGCAGTAGTAGCAGCACATCTCAGAAGGCAGCAGATACATGTCTTCCCTTATCTAGACGATTGGCTCATAAAAACCAAGTCATTCAAACAATGTGTCCAACACACACATCAAACAATTCAAACGTTGCACAACTTGGGGTTCACGAACAACTACACCAAGTCGCACCTGCAGCCTTCTCATGTACACCAGTATCTAAGGGCTACAATAGACACATCTACAGCTCTAGCGTATCCCAGTCCAGCAAGGATACAGAGCATTCAAGCCTTAGTCACAGTCTTCCAACAACAACAATCTCTGCAAGCCAGAGTGTTCATGAGACTAAATAGGCATGATGGCATCTTGCATCTTCATAGTACCACACGCACGATTGCAAATGCGCCCGTTACAAGAGTGCCTAGCACAACAATGGAACCAGGCTCAAGGTCAACTAACAGACTTTGCGTTGGTGGACAGCCACACGCATCGCTCTCTGCAATGGTGGAACAGCAAAAACTTGACAAAGAGGCGGCCGTTCCTCCTACCTGTTCCACAGTTAGTGCTCACAACAGACGCATCTCTCACACAGGATGGGGAGCCCATCTCTTACATCACACAACTCTAGGTCAAAGGAACAATCAACAAAAACTGTGCCATATCAACCATCTAGAGCTGCTAGTCCTATTCATAGCACTCAAGACTTTTCAAGTACAAAACAAAGCTGTCTTAATCCGGACGGACAATATGACAGCCATGTACTATATACAAAAACAGGGGGGAACACACTCTCTGCAACTGTCCCAGCTTGCACAGAACATTTGGAGATGGGCCATTCCTCAAAATATACATCTGTTGGCAGAACACCTTCCAGGAGTTCACAATCGGATAGCAGATCTGTTAAGTCGGCAGTCACAACAGAAACACGAATGGGAACGACATCCACAAGTTCTTCAGCCATGCTTCCAGAGGTGGGGTCATCCACACATAGATCTGTTTGCCACCCACGAAAATGCAAAATGCCCAACCTTCGCCGCCAGGTTTCCACACCCATTGTCCAAGGGCAATGCGATATGGATGAACTGGTCAGGCAGATTTGCATACGCTTTTCCTCCTCTCCCACTGATTCCATTAGTAGTGCGCAAGCTCAGACAACAGTCTCTCAAACTAATCCTGGTAGCTCCCACATGGGCACGCCAACCGTGGTTCACCACACTGCTGGATCTCTCTCTGGTTCCACATCAAAAGTTACAGCTCACACCCTCCCTGTTAACACAGAACCATGGAGAAATCAGACACCCAGACCCAAAACAACTGAATTTAGCGATCTGGCTCCTGAAGTCTTAGAGTTTGGTTATCTAAACCTACCACCAGACTGTATGAACATCATTAAAGAGGCTAGGAAACCCACTACCAGAGCGTGTTATGTCGCTAAATGGAAAAGATTTGCAATATATGGCAGAAATAATCAAATTGATCCCCTGGATGCTTCCATCCAGAATATCATTTGTTACCTTTTACATCTACAAAGGTCTAATTTAGAATATTCTTCCATACGCCTGCACCTTGCAGCAATTGCAGCGTATTTACAAAACAGACAACATCTGTCTCTCTTCAGAGTGCCTGCAATCAAAGCATTCATGGAAGGATTAAAAAGAATAATCCCACCCAGGTTGCCACCTTCTCCTGTGTGGAACCTGAACATTGTCCTTACAAGACTCATGGGACCCCCTTTCGAGCCTCTACATAAATGTGAACTGCAATTACTAACATGGAAAACAGCTTTCCTTGTTGCTATTACCTCTCTTAGAAGAGTAAGTGAGATACAAGCTTTCACTATACAAGAACCATTTTTTCAGATACATCCTAGCAAAGTGGTTCTTGGGTCTAATCCAAAATTTCTTCCTAGGTCATCACTCCTTTTCATTTAAATCAATCCGTAGAGTTACCTGTGTTTTTCCAAAACCCTGACTCTATAGCGGAAAGGGCTTTACACACTTTAGATGTTGAGAGTTGTTCTATACTTTATAGATAGAACTAAATCTTTTAGGAAAACAAAACAACTGTTTGTATCTTTCTCTCCTCCACACAAAGGCAACCCCATCTCTAAAGGTGGGATCGCAAGGTGGATTGTAAAGTGTATACAAATATGCTATCTAAAGCCAAACTGTACATTAAAAGTTCCTCCTAGAGCGCACTCCACTCACAAGCTAGGAGCCTTTATGGCTTTCTTAGGAAACATACCCCTAGAGGACATATGCAAGGCAGCAACTTGGTCTACACGACACACCTTCACTAAACAATATTGTGTTGATGTGCAAGCCAAGCAGCAAGCTGCAGTAGACCAGGCTGTCCTTAAAACTCTTTCAAACCACTGCAACGGATACAAGCCACCACCGCTAAGGGAGACACTGCTGTACAATCAATGCTAAGTGTACAATCTGCAGCTCATATACCTCGAACAGAAAATGCTACTTACCAGTATGCATCTGTTCTTGGCATGTAGAGCTGCAGAGTTGTACACGCCCTCCCGCCTCCCCGGGACTTGTATCCGTTCCAATTTTTCATCTTACTTAGATGCACACGCATGGACATCCTTTTTTCTTTACTTATACTAACTCCATCATTTCCCATCATGACGATAAACAATCTAAGGACGGAGCCGATGCCCATGCGCAGTATTGTCCAAGGGAGGAGTCACCTATCTTGTGACTACAAAGACTTCTTCCAAGACAACAACAACCTGCAATCATCCGAGCCCAACACCAGATGGCGATCTAATGCTAAGTGTACAACTCTGCAGCTCTACATGCCAAGAACAGATGCATACTGGTAAGTATCATTTTCCTTATTGTTTAACTAAATGTACTGCTTGTTATATTTTCATTTTCACTTTTCTGAGATGACTGTATTTTAGCATGTATAGATAGTTATTTGTTATTTTACTAAAGATATGTGAGATTTCTGTTTTATTAATATGCATTAATTGAAATGTATGCAAAAACTCTGGAGTAAGCTACTGCTCCCACAATCCTTTGACAAAACAACTTTCCCTTTACATGCTAAAAAGCATATAACCAACTCACAAAAGTGAGCTTTGAAAAATATCAGGCAATGAGAGATGTGATGATTTTGGGGTCCCCCCTAACTTAGGGGGAGGACCAAACGGGTACCTTGAACACAAAGAGCATATCATGCTCAACGATTGTGGTGGTCCCATCCTCCTAGGACCACCCCAAGCGTAGTTATGGACAAAAGTACAATGCCATTCGAAGGCCCAGAAAAGCATTATGGGGCGAGATTCTAGAGTGCAGTGAATATTATAGTATTAGCTCTCAGGTGAGCAAGGAGAGCCTGCACCTTGAGGAATGTTTTGATATTGGACACTATAATATTGACTGCACTCTAGAATCTCGTCCCATAATGCTTTGCAGGGCATTTAGTTGGGATTGTATTTTTGCCCATAACTGTCCATGGGGTGGTCCTAGGAGGATGGGATCACCACCAAATCGTTCAGCATGATTTGCTCTTTGTGTTCAAGAAAGTAGGTACGAAGTTCCTTAATGGGTCGTGAACCACAATATGTAGGTTTATTTGGGATAATCAGACTATGTTGTTATAGGAGAAAGGAGGAGGGGAATTCCTCCTTTTGGACCTAGGGCCCTCACACACCCACCAAGCTAGATATCATGCTTCATCATATGGGCCTGCTCCTCGTTGGGTCGGCGCTGCAAAACCCGATGGGCACCCATAAAGGGGCTCTTTATCAGAGATCTTTTGTTCCTGTCGTATAGCTGCTGTGACCATCAAGCGCCTCGGATTTGATGTTGGGGTGTGGGATAGAAGTGTGCACTGAAACCTGTAGTCTACAGAACTTTTGTTTAGCTACAAGTGCCCAACTATCAGTTGACAACACAGATGAAATACTCGGAGATTTAGCCAAATATATTTCTGGTGGGGGTGCATCAGTGACAGAAGTATCCTCCAATAGGCTATAACGCCCACCTGTACCCACAGAACCTATATATCTGTTGTTTTAAGTGCGGGTGGGAGAGTATGTAGGTTTTTCAAAGTGTGCATGTCTGTGTGTGTGGCTGTGTCTGTAGGGAAGGTAGTCGGCTGTCTGTGTGTGTGTCTGTATGCATGAGTGGAATAGTTGTGTGTCTGTGTCCATATGCTTGTGTTTTTTTAGTTGAATGCATTTGGATGTGTACTCCTTTGTCTGTTTGCTTTCATGTGTCTGTCTCATATGTTCTTTCCTGTATATGCCCTCGTGTGTGTCGGAATGTGCAAGTGTGCCAGTGAGTGTGTGATGAAGTTCTGCACAGTCTGTGTACCTGTGAGTTCTCATAGCTTCGTGTTTTGTCCATGCCGTTCTGCACATTTTTTGTGTGTACTAGGTTTGTCCTTTTTCTCTGCACCACTTTCACCCTCCCCCCTCACCCCCCCTCTTGGCCTCTTCCAGGCTCTGATGCTTCGGAACTGCTACTGTTTAAAGGGAGGCCTACCCTCCCCGTTCATTACATTGTATAAATGCACTCTGGTCATTATCTTCTCAACTCAATGAGATTAGGGCAGAGAGGCCAGGCAAACTTTGCGCCCATCAATGTCCCATGGAGCCTTGCACAGATAGCTTAATAGCACTTCGGGCAGATCTTTAACGGGGCATAAGGGGCCTCAGCTCAGGTCCTGGACCACCAAGGAATGTGTGCGTCCTCAGAACACGAACACACTTGCCAACACTTATCCAAATGTACACTGACTAATACGGGTACAGAGATACTCGTTCACACATGCATTGCCTTTGTATTCTGTTCGGCATACCCTTGCACACATGGAGAAACAGACAAACACACAAACAAATGTATGTGGAAGCCAGCGTAGCAGCTATCTGACTCAGCGCTTAATTTGTGCTGGTGGTTGCAGGAGATTGTCACAGGCAGGGCTTAAAGTATTTATTTATTTATTTATTTTTAGAGTTTTCTATAGCGCGAACTTGAACCGATTAGGTTATCAGAGCGCTTTACATAGCAAGAGTTACATGTTATCACAGCAGTTTACATAGAATCAGTTACGTTGCACATTTCAGGATCTTGAACCGATTAGGTTATCAGCGCGCTTTACAAAGACAGCATTCGATGTCCAGAGCCCTCCTCCGCCGTGTAGCGGGGGACCACTTCCAACCCTCCGAAGTCGTCGAGCTGTCGGGACTAGGCTCCTGGAATGTCAGCTGCCCCTTTACAAGGCACTTTACATAGAGTCAGTTACGTTACACATTTCAGGAACACATTTCTTTCTGCTCTAGTGAGTAGGGGTTATCACTTCACACGGGGGAGGGGAACACATGGCTATATTCCAGCAGTTTCACAGTCGATTAGTCGTTAAGGCTATAGTTATAAAGACAGGGAGGGGATACACATGGATACAATCTAATAATCACATAGGATACTAGTCGTTAGAGTGGTCTTCTATCCTAACAGGAGGGATGTGACTGGAAGCACTCTAAGGGTAGTATATAGGGGTGGTAGAGAGTACAAAGGACCACTGCAAACACTACACTAGTACCAGCATAGAGGAGGGGTGGGTGGGATGCAAGGGTCCGGAGGGAAGGGCTAGAGTCCAGCGCAAACTGTCCGAGCAAACCACAGCATTCCCAGCATAGATGAAGGGTGGCTAGGATGCAGGGTACGGAGGGAGGGTCTAGTCCGCGAGAGAAGTCCTCCAGAGTCCACCAGGGCACTATCCTCCGCGTTCGTGTTCATGTGCCCGGAGCCTGTGTCTGCCGGTATGATGAAAAAACTGGCGGGGGTGGTCTCTCGAAGGGGCGTGGCCAATGTAATTAAGGGCGTGGTTTAGAAACACGCTAAAACTCTGTACTTAGCATAGTGCGCCGCCTGACTTATTTTGCGGTTTCTGTTATTGCATCCAGATATACGATACAACAAATAACATCATACCTACACCAAGGCAGGACTATTGACTTTGTCAATGGTTGTTACTTGCATAAGATAAATAAGCAGCAACCATGGCTTGTATATAAAATTGAAAAAGCTTCCACTTAAAATCCTGGTGACACCACGACAATGTTGCTGCTCCCGAGTTTCAAAAAGAGAAGGGAAATCCTGAGAGAAAATGACTCTTTAAAGGAATTCCCTTTCCCTACAACGCCCATCTGACATGACGTCATGCCTAACTTCTCCACTAGTGAGAGGTGAGCAGTGTGAGCAGCGCACATCCATGTGCCTGCTGTCACTGCAGTCCGGAAAAAAACGAACCGCCTGTGCCAGGGCACAAAACAGAGCCCGATGGAGACCCTTTTTCGAGGCCCCGTTTAAAAAAAATGCCGGTGCTCAACACCGAGGAGACCAGGACCACTTAAAGCCCTGGTCACAGGCATTCATTGTGTGTTTTTTTTTTTTTTTGGGGACAAGGGCTTATTTATTATCTTTCGCATAGAGCAAGAGCGAAAAAGGTTGAAAATGGCGAAAGAAAGAGAAAGCATTTGATACAAAAACAGTGACAAAGGAAGAAAGTAGGGATAAAAACCTGTTAGAGCGATATTAAGAGACAGGAAAAAAAGTCGATGGAGAAAGAGACATAAGGTGGAATCAAGAGTAGGCAGCCTTGGTGCACAACAACCCTGGGCTTCAGAAGCCAGGCAGCAGGCATCCTTTAAAAATCTTTAGGACCCTACACTTTTTCGTGTATTTATTTTACAAATTATCCACCATGCAGCTGGTTTCAATGCAGGCAGTATTGACAGTCAGGTTGATCAGAGTTGATGACCTGCATATTAACTGTGTGTATCACTTTCATATAGATGGCCAGTGTTGAACACATTCATATATAAATATATTTTTATTTTGGGGGGTAGGCGCGGGGAGATTATGTGATTTGCGCAGACTCACAGGATGTGGAGTCGACCCCGAGGCTCGAACCTTGGTTTCCCAGCTCCAAAGTCGGCAGTCTAGCCGTGAGCCACATCCTGTAGCATACAGTATGAGAAAACATTTTATGAAGCGATACAATTACGAGCTTCATAAACACAAGTAAATAATAAAATAAGCAAAGCATTGCATAAGTGAGTTTATGTATACACCCACTTTTTACATATAAAAATAAACTTGTCAGGGGCTTAAAAAAAAATCCTGTTACATCTTGGCAGTGTAAGCAAGTATCAAACAGATTAGCTGAGAATTTCTGGGAGCCAGAGGCCAGCAGACCAGCAGGCCGGTCTGGGGCAGTGAGACAGTAACACACTTTTGTTGAAAGAACCAATAAAGAACTCTGCGAAAAAAAAGTATCATTTCAACCACTGCACAGCTCTACAAGTTGATCTGAAACCGGGAACTTCACTACACAACACATACAATCCATAACACATGGTTAAAAGACATTGTCATTTCCAAAGACATTTACAACGCCAATAGCTCTAACTTAAGCAAATGCGAGACCTGTTGTATTTCCAATCCTTGTTTCTTTTTCTCATCTTTTCACCATGCTGCACAGCATCTTGCTGTGCTCTACAGCATGGCTAGAAAGACAGTCAGTCAATAGAACCCAAAATTGACACCTATTGATTGGCTTTGCCAATGATTTTTTCTTTTTGTTCACTGTAGCACTACAGACCGGGACCTATCATATGCAAATATTATTGGCCCTTCCATAAAAAACACAATAGCTTACTATTCCGAAGGACTTAAACCAGTAGCTCGCTGACTTGTAGTAATCAAGTTGCACCTTATTGATGAGAACTAAAATAGACCAAAAGATGGCTTTGGTTGCTTGTGTTCCCATACAGTGTGCACATTACAGTTGAGACTGAACAGTCACTTCTAGAGTTGGCCACAACTGATTTTTCCTCTCTGTAGTGGTATAGTGATCAAAGAATAATGATCTAGAATGCTGCCAGAAGTAATTACCAGGGCTTAAATTCACTCAAGCATTTCATTCATGACATTTTGTAAAGAGGTTTTAAACTAATGTAAACCCTATTAAATTAGGACCTCATTTTCTTATAGGCTTGTTGTTGAGTAATAATTACATTTTCCTTGCAATTGTGAAAGACTAAGGATCAGTGACATTTTACTTGTGTTTTTAATGGCTTTTCTATTCTTCACAGAATAAAAAGGGAACTGAACTTCTTCTAGGTGTTGACGCCCTTGGACTCCACATTTACGACCCGGAAAACAGACTGACCGCAAAAATCTCCTTTCCCTGGAATGAGATTCGGAACATCTCATACAGCGATAAGGAGGTAAAGGTTGTTCTTCCTACAGAAGGCAATCCTGCCATTGATAAAGGGGTCTTGCCAGCGTAATTACTTGTCTGAACCTTTCCTGCTATGTCTTTTTGCTGTATTTCTCATTTTTCCTTCCTGCAAAGGAAACTTTATCAGCTCGACCTGTAAAGATCAAGTCATACATGACCCTAATGTGTCTTATAGAGTTTGCGGGCGTTGGATGGTCCACATTTTGGTAACTGGTATTGTACTTTAGGTGACAGATATTGTATTTTCATTAGATAGCAAAGACCTGTCCCTCTTTATTTACCAATGTGCTATATGCAGCATGAGGGGGCATTTTACATGATTGATTATGAAGTCATGCATAATGTACATAGTGAGGGAAAACATTTATCAACTATTCATAGCATTGATTATAGGGGCAGATCGATATGTCAATTTATGGTCATGTGGCTAAAAAAAGTGACTACTGGCTGAGCAGGAGATATGGGTTCAGAGTGTTGGCAAGAATGTGGTTTGGAGCAGGAAGTACATGCATGTAGCTTTTGTGTTCTTTTCTTTAATGTTGAAAGAGTAACTGGACGTATGAGTGCCAAGGGCAGTTTGTTTTCATTTCTGGGTCCAGGGAAGAAGAATGCTCACTTTGTTGTTCTTTGAAAATTGTTTTGATTTTGTATTCTTAAATTTTGCTAGGTTTATCGAAGTTACGATAGTACAGGGATGAGAGTGCTTGGTGAAGTGTGCCTTTTACTATGGATATACTATCCTCAGGTAAATAAACGATCTTGACGTGGGAAACATGGCCTCTCGATTAATAGATTTTTACCATGCTTAAGCATTTAGACTTTCTCCCCATTGCTTCTCCTTGTGTGAGAATGATCTAGTGTATGTTTTAACATTGGGCAAGACGATCTTTAATGTTATCTCTTTGCATTTGTGTTGATGTTTTACTTTTTGCTCTCTTTCAGTTCACTATTAAACCACTGGACAAGAAAACAGATGTCTTTAAGTTCAATTCTTCAAAGCTGCGGGTTAATAAGTTGGTGAGTTCTTCGCATTCTGAGATTATATGGTCAGGTTTTGATGACAAAACTGTAAGTTCGAGGCATGTGAGCTGTAGATCAAATGCAATGCATAGATCACCATCTAGTGTTGGGTCCGGATGTTTGCACTTTGTTTTTCTTCGAAGAAGTCTTTCCAGTCACAAGGTAGGTGACTCCTCCTTCTGGTGATAGTGCTCATGGGCATCGATTCTATTGTTAGAATGCTTTTTTCCACCATCGGGTTCAGATGTGAAATGTTGCTCACCGGTTCGGCACCGTTTTTCGGGCTCCCTTCGACACGCAATCCACTACCCTCAACGGTATTGTTTATCAATCGCGTTTCCCATTCTCCGCGTATCGTTTACATTTGAAATCCATCGATTGGAAGATTTGTGGAGGGCTACCTGTGAGAAGTTGGCCTGGCATATGCTGTCCACTATTCTAGTGGGCACCTTGCATCAGTCCAAACGACCCTTATTGATGGTAGGTTTAGACAACCTTTATAGAAAGCTATCTATATATATATATATATATATATATATATATATATATATATATATATATATATATATATATATATATATATCCCTCTTTATGTCTTCCTGGGGTATTGCACACAGACTGGTCAACGCACGTTTCGATGGCCTATTTTCCTTTTCTTGCCATCTTCTTCAGGACCCGTTACGTTGAAGGTTAGTAACGGGCTGGATGAAGGGGACCCCAGCTCTCAGCAAAGCATTAGAGGGTTGAGTGTCTCACCCCTATGGTTTCATCTGTGTATGTAGTCTGATTCTGGGGTGTTTAGTATGTATGCAGTGAGTGCAAGTGATGTGTATGTAGAGGGATAAGAGGTATGTATGAGTTTGGGGATTGTGATTTTGGATTTCCTAACTAGATGTAAACTCCAAAGATATTGTGCACTGTTTTGTATATAGATTGTGTCTTTGAAAAGGATTGTTACTTATTTTTTTAATGTAAAATTGTATCAACTAAATACCTCATTTGAGCATTTTTGTACAATTAAACTGCTTATTGATTTATACATGATAATCATAAGAAAAAAAGCAATACAATAGATGAATGTTTTTTACATAAAAAAAGTTAAAACTTAAAAAAAAAAAATGAGAAAAACAGAAACATCAGTTCTATGTGTAGCGGAGCTTTTTTTGTGTGCCCCAAGTATGAGCTTTTAACAAGCCATATGGAAAGCAATGTAGGTCAAGAGGGATATTACCTACGTGTAGGTTCAATTTAGCACGTCAGTGGAACCAGGTTCCGGGTCTGTTATCAGATCTAGTGTTGGTAGACAGCCGCACCCAACACTCTCTGCAGTGGGGGAACACAAAAAACCTTTTTAAAGGGTGGTCCTTCAGCGACCCGGTTCCACAGATCGTACTAACAGCAGATGCATCACTGACAGGTTGGGGAGTGCATCTCCAAACCCATACAATTCAGGGCATGTGGAGCTTGCAGCAGAAACAGCTTCATATAAATTATCTAGAGCTGCTAGCAATTTTTCTGGCGCTGAAAGCGTTGCAAGTTCATCTAGTAAGCAAAACTGTCTTGATTTGTACAGACAACATGACAGCGATGTACTACATACAAAAACATGGGGAGGGACACTCTCTCCAGCTGTCACAGCTAGCACAGACCCTCTGGAAATTGCCCATACATCACAAAATGTATCTCCTAGCGGAACACCTTCCAAGAGTAAACAATCAGATGGCAGATCTGCTCAGTCGTCACACTAAAAATCCATGAATGGGAACTACACCCTCAAGTTCTCCTCCCATTCTTTCAAATGTGGGACTTCCCAGACCTAGATCTGTTTGCCACACACCTAAACGCAAAATGCCCAAGCTTCGAAACCAGGCATCAACATCTATTGTCCAAAGGCAAAGCACTATGGATGAATTGGTCAGGGGTATTTGCTTACGCTTTTCCGCCTCTCCCACTCATTCCGTTAGTAGTTCGGAAACTCAAACAATCATCTCTGACGCTAATCCTAGCAGCTCCCACATGGGCACGTCAACCCTAGTTCACAACCCTGTTGGAACTGTCGGTAGTTCCTCATCAAAAACTATATCTTACACCCAATCTCCTCACAACCTCAACCTGGTGATCTGGCACCTGAAGTTGTAGAGTTTGGCTACCTTAATGTACCGCCAGACTGCATGAATATTATCAAAGAGGCTAGACATCCTACCACAAGAGCCTGCTATGCAGCAAAGTGGAAGCAGTTTGTAATATACTGTACTAACTACCACATCAGCCTGCTTGATTCTTCTGTTTAAAACATTATTTGTTACATCTACAACGTTCCAATTTAGCGTACACATCCACACGCTTACTTTTGGCTGCAATAGCTGCATACCTCCAAAATAGACAACATCTATCTCTATTTAGAGTGCCTGTCATCAAAGCTTTTATGGAGGGACTCGAGTCATTCCCCCAAGACATCCACCTGCTCCAGTGTGGAATCTCAACATTGTTCTCACCAGACTAATGGGTCCACCCTTTGAGCCACTGCACAGATGTGAACTGCAATTTCTCACATGGAAAGTAGCTTTGCTCATAGCCATCACATCACTGAGGAGAGTGGGTGAGCTTTAGGCACTAACTAGAGAAGAACCCTTTTTACAAATATATCAAAATAAGGTGGTTCTTCGTACCAATCCTAAAGTCATTTCTACCTTTCATATCAAACAGTCTGTTGAATTACTGGTCTTCTTCCCTCAACCAGATTCTGTGGCAGAACGTGCCCTACACATGTTAGAAGTGAACAGAGCATTACTTTATTACATAGAAAGGACAAAACCTTTCCGTAAGACAAATCAACATTTTGTCGCTTTTGCTCCACCACATAAAGGCAATCCCTTATCAAAATCAGGTATTGCAAGGTGGATAGTCAAACGCATTCAAATATGCTATGCAAAAGCAAAACAAACATTAACAGTTTCCACCCAGAGCACACTTCACACGCAAACTGGGGGCTTCTATGTTATTCTTAGGAAATATACTCATAGATGACATATGCAAAGCTGTAAAATGGTCTACACCTCACACATTCACAAAACACTATTGTTCAGATGTGTTTGCAAGACAGCAAGCTAGTGTGGGGCAAGCAGTTTTACATACACTATTTCATATGACTCAACAGCTACAGGTTGGCCACCGCTTTGGAAGATAACTGCTCTGTAGTCTATGCATAGCATGTGATCTACAGCTCACATGCCTTGAACGGAAAATGTTACTTACCCAGTATGCATCTGTTCTTGGCATGTAGAGCTGTAGAGTCGCACGCGCCCACCTGTCACTCCCCTTAGCGCCCCTAAATTGAGTATTTAGGAGGTCCCCTGATGCCAGAAACTTAGATTTACAACAACGAGGGGTTGCTGGACTGTTCCAATGTAAAACTAGGGAAGATTTAACTGGCGTGACCAAAGGTGTAGGAGTAACACCCTGGGGCATCCATTTTGTTGGATGGATTTGCCTCACACACCCATAAGGGTGTCATGCTTCATCATCGGCGGTTGCTCCTCGTCGGGGAGGCGGTGCAATCCCCGACGGGCTCACCTCAAAGAGGGGCTCTTTGGCGGAGATCTTTTTATCCAACAGCCTTATGGTGAGGTGTGGGTGTGTGGGCAAGATGGTGTGTGATAGTGAAATGGGATATTAAAATGTAGCTAGGGGTACCGGAATTCACTTTATTCTGGGGGTCCCCTGGCTGCAATTAAAAACAAGGGACTAGCTCACTAGGTGTCAACAAGTTAGGTCAGGTGACCCTAGATGAGACTAGGCGTGAAGATGGTCGACATGTTTCTCGCAATGGGTAATAATTGCCCGCGATTCATCAGGACCTTAAAAAGGTGAAAAACAACATGCTAGTGTCATGTGTGTGATGGTGTATGTTTACCTCTGTGGGTTGTCCTATGCCTACACAAAGGGAAGAGATAAACAACAATGGTTAAAAACAAGTTTGCAATAAAGAAAGTAGGTCACGTCAATCATAGGATCCGTGAAAAGTGTGGCATGCTGTTGGTATTATTGAGCATTAAACAAAAACCACTGCATGCCTTGTCAGTTGTATGTGCATAGTGTGAATGGTGAGGCACACACAACAACCACTGGGCTGGTGAGGGGGTTTGTGGGGTGGGGGAGGTTAAAAGGCTAAAAAAGGTATATACAGCAGCTATCCAGGCTAGAGACACTGTTCACCTCGGTTCTTGCCGTGGGCAGGCATTGTAAAGAGACAGAGAGAGACACCGTTTGTTGCTTAAGGTGGCTAGGTGCAAACACACACACATACTCTGTGGCTAGAGGAGCTAAAGGTATGTAAGGCTCGTATTCCCGACTTACCTACTGGTCAAGAACTACAAAGCCACATGAGGGGTCGGCGGGATAGAACATCAAGGATGAGCCCTTGGGTTTTAGCTAAAGGTAGAACATAAGTAGCGCCAAAGGGTTATTTACAGGTGAACAACTCTTTAAAAACCAAGGGGCTCTTATCCTCCCATCCCCCGTTTGTCGCTCTTGCACTCACCTCTAATCTCCTGTGTCCCGGTGGTATGACCTACCCTTCTCCGCCGAGCTCGAGTAGATATGTGAGCTCGGCGGTCAGGGTTATTTAACCAAAACAAAACGAATCGGCGTGTACCACGCGTCTCCGCCTCCTGTGACGTGTCACGTGATTATGGCCGATCGGGGCGCGGCCATCTTAGACTGGTGTATCGGCGTGTAAAGGGCTGGTCGCTTATAGACGCTAGCTCTGTTAGCAGTAACCAATGTTACTAGTACGGGGAGCCTGATGGGAAGTCTAGCGTACTGTGTGTGACATTTGAAGGACTAACTGTTTTTTAACGGACATAGTCTATTATGTCCCGCCGGGGCGGCGTTTGTGACGTGTCATAGCCCATAGCGTCGCATTACGTGATATTGACCGATGTAATGGCGGCCATATTGGACTGGTGCATCGGTGCCTATGATACTGAGCTTATCCAAACTATGCCTCGTATTACTAAAAATGTGCATAGTTTGGGAAGCATAGGCGGCGTGTAAACGTCAGTAGTTTGGCGCTGGGGGATCCAATGGCTTCCCGAATAAATTGGGATAACCCCCCTGTCTCGTGTGTGTTAGGGAGACAGCGACCCAGACGCAACTGGCACAGGGAATACACAGGGTCGTAGAGTGGCTGAGTGAGTGGCAATAAATATGGCCATGGTGTACCAGAGGTATGGGAACCATGTATAGTGTGTGTGTTGTTCACTGGGAGGTATGGTACCAGCGGGGGAAGGTATTGTAGGAGAGCTGAGTCTCTGAGTGCAGCTCAGTGATGGTCATAAGGCTATTTTATAATGGTGGCAACAGTATAATGGTCGGGACTGAATGGCTCAGAGAGAGTGCCACAGAATGTCCTCGTTCAGACCCTGCTTGTCTGAAGACAGTCGATGGACCCATCTCTGTTCCTTCTGGAAGAGGGCATTTTTCGGGCAGTTGGGGCTAGATTCTAGTACTACCCATTTCATGGAATCTTCATCATGTTGTGGTCTACATAATGTTTGCACATTTTTGTGTGAGTCTTCTTGCAGCGAAAGTTGCTGCGATGTTCAATGATTCGGGTTTTAACGGGACGTGTTGTCATCCCGATATATTGTAAGCCACAAGGGCACGTGAGTAGGTATATACAGTGTGAGGTGTTACAGTTTGTGTGGTGTCTAATCTCCCATGTGAAGGTCTCTGAGAGCTGTATGGTTTTGACTGTCATAGTGTATCTACAGACACCACACATCCCACAAGGATAATGGCCCGTGACCGGAGGTAAATGCCACAATGTTAGTTTGGTTTCCCTTCTGGTTCTCTTAGGTCTGGTGCTAATTAGGATGTCCTTCAGATTTTGTGATCTCTTAAAGGCGAATCTAGGTTCTTCCAGGGTCATGTCACCAGTGTTTAATATGTCCCAATGATGTTTAATCGTGTTCCTAATTTGATTGGACAATGGGGTAAATGTAGTCACACAAGTGATAGGTTGGTTCTCGACAGGGACTCTTTCCTGTCGCTCAAGCAGTGCCTCACGGTTGTTGTTCCTAGCCCGTTTTCTAGCTTTCAAGACCTCGCTTTTAGGGTAGCCCCTGTCGAGTAGGTTCCTAGAAAGGATTGTGGATTCCTTTTTGTAATCGGACACAGCACTACAATTACGCCTTATCCGCAGAAATTGGCCGAAAGGCAAGTTGGTGCGTAAGGCCCTCGGATGGTGGCTTTTATAGTGAAGGAGAACTTAGATTTGGCGGATCCAGAAGAAGAGGACAAAGAAGAGCACAGCAGGTTTTCAGTTCTTGTTTTCTCTGCGGATTTTTGGCACCAAACCCTGCCTGCCTGTACCAGCCTCGACAATCACGACCAAGTCGTCCTGCAGCTGAACATCTGCCAAGAACCCTGGTAGACTGCCAGACTTTCACAAGTTGCCAGTAATCTCCCATGGAGTAGAGGAAGTACTCCCCTTAATTCGCAGGCACCAAAGAAGCAGAGTCTGGTTTACCGTGCTGCTGCTCCCTGGCCAGCCCGAAGCAGCAGCCCCCCACGAAGAGGTACCTGTGCTACTGTAGGAGAGTAGGGTCTGCTATCCTATGGTCACCCCAATTTTTTGCTTTTTGCTTCACTGGTTTTCGACTTACTGAGGCTGTGGGCCTGCTAATCAGACCCCCAGCCTGCTGTTCTCTCTCTAAATTTGTAATACATGTGCTATAGGTACATACCACAATTGGAAATGGACTCCTTGTCAGCCCCTGTACCATGCACTATAGGTGCTCAGGGCATAGGTGCCACCAAGGCCTACCAGGGGCTGAAGCATAGCTTTTGCCACCCCTGGCTGGTTCTTAAATTGACACAACTGGCTGATCACTCAGCTGGGGCAAGTGGGTGTAATCACCCCTTGCTTAGATATAGTATACCTATATCTAAACCTATATCTGGACACATATATAGCCTGTAAGCCACTCCTATGGAAGGCCTCATCAATCCTGGAGGCAGAGTGCGTGGTTTTATGTGAGATGGTGCTCTGGCATGAGCTGAGCCTGTCTGCAGCTGTCGGGAACAACTCCCTAAGCTGATCCGGGATAATGCCATACCATATACTCTTAAGCGCATTATAATCCTCGCGGTTATATAGCAACTTTGGTTTGGCTTTATCAAAACATGTCGTGTAAGGTGTCATACGAATTGGAATACTATCCCCTCGCCAGTTCTGGCGACGGGGATAGCATTCCACCCTTCTAGAGGGAGAAGACATGTTACTTTACTGAAACGCGGTTGATTTAAAATGAGCCTCAGATCCACAAAATGGATGCCCCTGCCACAGACACGGGTCTGACCTCCTGCTGCTGACCGAAACCCGGCAGAGGAGGCCTGGACAAAGAGTTTCCTGTCACAGGGCGGTGTCAAACCACCCCAGACAGGAGATAGTGGATTGGAGTAGGGAGGTTTCAATGAAACCAGACACTGCCTGGGGAGCACAAGGCTGCCCCTTGCAGGATCCGGCCAAACCGGTTCTGGGGCCTCCCAGCCCCTGTCCCAGCGCGGCCAGGATCAAAGGAGAGGGGTGTAACCACCCCCTTCCTGGGTCCCACCCATAGGAGGGGACCTAGCAGGATGTCCAACCCCCTAGATTCGAATAAGAGGGGGAGCAGTCCCAACGGACCTCAGATCATCCTGAAGAAACATAAGAAACGAAATCTGGACCCTTCGACTTTCTACACGACGTGAGAAGACTGAAGAATCTCCCTTGTGGTCAAGGAGTGACCACCCTGTGCAAACAGGCACCATCCAGCCCTCGACCCTTGCTTTGTTGCAGTTCCCGCCGGAACTCGAGCGACAGAGATCGACGAGATCAAGCTTGCCTGCCTTCTACCTGCCCGATCCACAGTCCCTGCAGAGCTGAGACCCGTGGAGGCGACCGGAAGCGTGGGGCACGCCATCTTGAAAAGGCCACGAGACGCTGACCGTGCGGCCCACGAGTGACCCTCGAAGCTGTACACCGGGGTTTGAGAAGCCCCAGCCCCGAGCTCCACTTGCACCAAAGCTCACCCCTCCACACTCGACGAGTGCTGCGTGGGGCCCTTCTGCTTGTGTGCGCTCGACGCGTTGGCCCGGTCACTTGCCAGCTGGCTTGTGGCCCCTGTGCCGACGAACTTCGAAATACGACTTGCTTTTCTGGTTGCTCCAGATCTGCACCAGCTCCTGTGAAAAGGAGCCCCCACTCTGACCCTCCTGGTTCGAGTGATAAGCAATCTCCCGGTTCCGCGTGGATTGCTTTTGCCAAGTGCTGTTTGCTACAATCTTCAAGCCGACGGTGCTGACGGCGAGAGCCTACGTGGGACAGATCGTGACCCGCTCCTGGACGTCGCAGATGCCCCAGAGCCCACGTGACAGCGGAGAGAAGCCTATCGACAACCGCCTGATTGCGCCCGACATTGCCTGGTTCCGTCCTGGTTCCACCCTGGTCACTGCTGAGTGACCCAGACTCTGTCCCCTCTGCTTTCAGGTACTTTTCTACATCGATCCACCCTGGGATCGCACCGGACACTTCTGCTTCACAGCGCCTGCAGCTGCAACAGCTCCAAGCACCCAGAACCTGCGTGACAGAACCCGACGCCACTTCGACCCTGTGCACCCACGGCCTGTGGGTGAGGTAACTTTGCAACGCCGGTGTCTTTACACTGGTACACACCTCTAGGGTCTGTGTCTAAAGTTTTGTGTTCCTAGGTTCAGCGGAAGTATCTTTTTATTCACTTTAACTGACTTTTACGCACCATTGACAGTGCATTGGTGCGCGCTGCACTTTCCGTGCTGCATCCGTCTCCTGTGGGCTACTCCCGACTTCTTCATTGCTTGTCCTGACTGCTCCCAGCGAATCTCTAGGCCCTAGGCCTAACCATTGTTCGTAAAGTGTTACTTATACCACTTTTTTGATATATGGTCTGAGTGGCCACCCGCCCTCATCCATAAACGTGCAACTTTATATGTGTAACAGTGCTTTTGATTTAACGCTTGTGCCCCTTTCCTCATAAAGAGTACTGGGGAGTAATTTAGTAATAAATACATATATTTTTATAATATATACTTGTGTGGTGTCCTTTCATTTGATTACAGGATTGTATGTGGTAAAACAAGCTCGCTTAACACGACCTCTTAAGTTAAGCCTTTAAGGCTGCTTAGTCCATGCTACCACTAGGATAGCTTGTCTACAAGGTTGACTTACAACCTGACATCTTTGGGGTTTGTTTGGACTGATAACCAGTGGTTCCAGAATTGGAAACACTACCTATCAGGCCAACTTCTCACATTGGTGTGCAGCGGTGCGGATTTGAGCTTGCTGTTTGTTTTACCATTGCAATCTTTATCAAATTGAAAGATCACATCAAGTACCTCTAGGTACATATAAATCAAAAGCTTAGCATATTAAGTTCTACTGAACTTAGTAGTTGTAGATTAAAGGGATTAGCACACCCTGACTACAACTTACTAGCAAGGTACAGTAGGAAACCACTTAGTGTAGGTAAGTGCACCACTTACACCTCACTAGCAGTCATGTCTGATACAGAAAGAGCCTCAGGCTCTGCTCCTGTAATAGTTGATCCTATAGGGACAACATCCAGATATGACAACCTTAGCCACAAAGACCTGAGTGCCTTGTGCACAGCCAGGGGGCTAAAAAAGGGCAGAGGCCCTACCATTCCTTCCCTAATAGCTCTCCTAGCAAAGGATGACCTAGACAAGGAGAGTCAGACTCCCTTAGAAACAGAGGAAGGGATAAACTCCCCTGAGAATGAGGATCTTCAAGAAGGAATAGAGGAGGAAGAGGAAGACCCAGAAGAAGGCTCTGATGTAGATGAGCCTGAAGATCAGGATCAGGTGGGAAACCAGGTACAGGTTGCCAGGCTTAACCAGGCCAACTTGGACCTACATGGGAATGGAGGGGGCCAGCACCACTCCAGATCTCATAACCAAATTCTCCCAGGTAATAGAAGGGAGAGATCTCTGTCAAGGGACTCTCACCTTTCTAGTGCCTCAAGAGAATCTCAAAGAGGAATGACTTCCTCCCAGAGAAAAGAGCATAGGGCCAGGATGAGGGCTGTCCAACTCCAAATAGAAAGGGAAGAGGTAGCCTTGGCTCAAGCTAAACTTGCTTTAGCAAGAGAGAAAAAATTGTGTGGCTTAGATGCCACTGGTGGCAGCAAAGTTCCTAAAGAAAAAGACAGGGCCTATGACAATAGAAACCTGACAAAAATTGTGCCCCCCTACAAGGAAGGGGATGATATCCACAAATGGATGACTGCTCTTGAGAGGGCCTGCATGGTACAGCAGGTCCCTGAGGATCAGTGGGCAGCAATTTTATGGTACTCCTTTTCTGAGAAAGGGAGGGACAGGCTCCTCACTGTTAGACCTGAGGATGCCAAAAACTACTCTGTTCTGAAGAGTGCTCTTATTGAAGGGTTTGGCCTAACCACTGAGCAATACAGGTTGTTGTTCAGAGACACCCAAAAAGCACAGACTCAGGACTGGACTGATTTTGTAGATTGTGCCACTAAGGCTCTGGAGGGTTGGCTGCAGGGAAGTAAAGTTTCAGACTATACAGGATTGTACAATCTTATGATGAGAGAACAGATCCTTAATAACTGTCAGAACCAGCTGTTGCATCAATACCTTGTTGACTCTGATTTGACCTCTCCCCAAGAATTGGGAAAGAAGGCAGACAAATGGGTCAGAACAAGGATTAAGCAGAAAAACCAGAACCAAGGTGACCAGAAGAAAACAGACCAGAAGGGTGGGAATCAGAAAGATAAAGAAAAGGACCAGAAGTCTTCAGGCCCCCAAACTAGCAATAAGGAGGGGGGTTCCCAAAATGGAAACAAGAAAAAGAAGAATGATGGCCCAAAGAAACCTTGGTGTAATACCTGCAAATCAGTTTCACACTGGGGCAGTGAATGCACTAAGAAAAATCCAGTCCCCACCACTGCAGCTCCTAAAGCAACTGCACCCCCTAGTACAGTCAGCAGTGGTGGTACACAGCCAAAGGGTTTAGTAGGGTTGACCCTGGGTACTGAGGTGGAATCTGGCCTAGTCAGAATCCCCACACAGGCAGTTCTCCTATATGATGTGGACATATCTTTGCCCACTGCAGTAAGCCCCAGTAACCTGGGCAAATATAGGCAGACTCCCTTAATTAATGAGAAACTGGCTCAGGCCTACAGGGACACTTGTGCCAGTGTCACAATGGTGGCACCTGGCTTTGTGGACCCTGGACAAATTGTACTAGGTGAAAGTTACCTAGTGACCAATGCAAGCAACTCCACTACTTCCCATAGTGTGGCTGTTGTGAACTTCTCCTGGGGAGGGGTAGATGGCCTAAAGAAAGTTGTTGTGAGTGCAGACCTCCCAGTAGACTGTCTGTTAGGCAATGATCTTGAAAGCTCAGTTTGGTCAGAAGTGGAGTACAGGACTCATGCAGAAATGCTAGGGATTTCAGCTCATGTCCTTGCAGTGACAAGGTCTCAGGCTAAGAAGTGCCTTCCTGAACCAGTGGTGGATCTTGAAACAATAGACCAACCACAACCCAAGAGAAGGAGCAAGAGGGTTAAGGCTGTGCCTTCCCACTTGCCCCAGGTTGAGGATCAGGTTTCACAGGAAACTGATTCTGCAGTCCAAGAGGAGACTGTCTCTGAGGAGCTTGAACCTGATCAGGTTGAGTTTCTGGGGACAGGGGGACCCTCAAGGGCAGACCTGGGGCAGGCCCAATTAGATTGCCCTTCACTTGAACCCCTCAGACAGCAAGCTGCTGCTGAGGCTGCAGGGAATGCTCAAGGTACCCATAAAGTGTATTGGGATGAAGGACTCCTTTATTCAGAGGCTAGAGACCCCAAGCCTGGCACAACCAGGAGGTTGGTTATACCTTTGAAGTTTAGGGGCTTCCTTCTTACCTTGGCCCATGATATTCCCCTTGCAGGACACTTAGGCCAGAACAAGACTTGGGACAGGCTTGTTCCACACTTTCACTGGCCTCACATGTCAGAAAATGTCAAGGAGTTTTGTCGCTCCTGTGTCACTTGCCAAGCCAGTGGTAAGTCAGGTGGCACAACAAAGGCCCCCCTGATACCACTACCTGTGGTGGGGGTACCCTTTGAAAGAGTTGGAATAGACATTGTGGGTCCCATGGATCCTCAAACAGCATCTGGGCACAGATTTATACTGGTGGTAGTGGATCATGCCACCAGGTACCCAGAAGCAATTCCCCTGAGGACCACCACAGCTCCTGTGGTGGCAAAAGCCCTCATTGCAGTTTTCTCAAGAGTGGGCTTTCCAAAGGAGGTTCTTTCAGACAGAGGTACCAACTTCATGTCTGGATACTTAAAAGCAATGTGGAAAGAGTGTGGAGTAAACTATAAGTTTACCACACCCTACCATCCACAGTGCAATGGGCTTGTGGAAAGGTTCAACAAGACCCTAAAGGGAATGATAAAAGGTTTACCAGAGAAGCTTAGGCGGAAATGGGACATCCTTTTACCCTGCTTGCTCTTTGCTTACAGAGAGGTCCCACAGAAGGGGGTTGGCTACAGCCCTTTTGAACTTTTGTTTGGCCACCCTGTAAGAGGTCCATTGAGTTTGGTGAAGGAAGGATGGGAGTTACCTCTCAAAAAGCCTAAACTAGACATTGTGGATTATGTACTTGGTCTCCGCTCCAGGATGGCTGAATACATGGAGAGAGCATCCAAAAACCTTGAGGCCAGTCAGGAATTACAGAAAGCCTGGCATGACCAAAAGGCTGTTCTGGTTGAGTACCAGCCAGGGCAGAAGGTGTGGGTGTTGGACCCAGTGGGGCCAGCAGCTCTCCAGGACCAATGGACTGGACCCTACCCTATCATTGAAAAGAAGGGAGAAGTCACCTACCTGGTTGACTTTGGCACCCCTAGGAGCCCCCACAGGGTGCTCCATGTCAATCGTTTGAAAGCATTTGTTGACAGGGAGGACATGAGTCTCCTCATGGCCACAGATGGGGAACAGGAGGAAGAGAGTGACCCTCTCCCAGACCTGCTTTCCCAGAACCCTGATGATGGTTCAGTTGATGGAGTAGCCTTGGCAGGCAGCCTCACTGAGCAGCAACAGGTGGACTGCAGACAGGTGTTGCAGGCCCACAGACACTTGTTTTCACTCACACCCAGTCAGACTAGCTGGTGCACCCATGAGGTGGATACTGGTGACAATCTGCCTGTGAAGAATAAGATCTACAGGCAACCTGACCATGTCAGGGATTGTATAAAGGCTGAGGTGCAAAAGATGTTGGAGCTTGGAGTGATTGAGCCATCAGAGAGCCCATGGGCTAGCCCAGTGGTCCTTGTGCCAAAACCTCATACCAAAGATGGGAAGAGAGAAATGAGGTTTTGTGTGGACTACAGAGGTCTCAATGCTGTCACTAGGACAGATGCTCATCCCATTCCAAGAGCAGATGAGCTCATTGATAAATTGGCTTCTGCCAAGTTTCTGAGCACATTTGATTTGACAGCTGGCTACTGGCAAATCAGACTAGCTGAAGAGTCAAAAGCCAAAACAGCATTCTCTACCCCTAGTGGGCATTATCAGTTTGTGGTAATGCCCTTTGGTTTGAAGAATGCACCTGCCACTTTCCAAAGGTTGGTGAACCAAGTCCTTGCTGGGTTGGATGACTTTTGCGCAGCATATCTAGATGATATTGCTGTCTTTAGCTCCACCTGGGAGGATCACCTGATCCACCTGAAGAAGGTTCTGGAGGCCCTGCAAAAGGCAGGCCTGACTATCAAGGCTACTAAGTGCCAGATAGGGCAGAGCAAGGTTGTGTACTTGGGCCACCTAGTAGGTGGGGGTCAAGTTCAACCACTGGAGAGCAAGATCCAGACCATACAGGACTGGACTCCTCCAACTACCCAGACACAAGTCAGAGCCTTCTTGGGCCTGACTGGGTATTACAGAAAATTTGTAAAGAACTATGGGTCCATTGTGACACCATTGAATGACTTGACATCCAAGAAGATGCCCAAAAAGGTTCAGTGGACAGTTAGCTGTCAAAAGGCATTTGATGACCTGAAGAAGGCCATGTGCTCTGCACCTATCCTGAAGAGTCCTGACTACTCCAAACAGTTCATTGTACAGACAGATGCTTCTGAGTTGGGGGTGGGAGCTGTGCTTTCACAACTTAATCAAGATGGTCAAGACCAGCCCATTGCTTTTATTAGCAGAAGGCTGACCCCCAGGGAGAAACGTTGGTCAGCTATTGAGAGGGAGGCCTTTGCTGTGGTTTGGGCCCTGAAGAAGTTGAGGCCATACTTGTTTGGTACTCACTTCCTAATTCAGACAGACCATAAGCCCCTCTTGTGGCTAAATCAGATGAAGGGTGAAAATCCCAAACTGCTCAGGTGGTCCATTTCCCTACAGGGGATGGACTTTACAGTGGAGCACCGCCCAGGGACTGACCATGGTAATGCAGATGGTCTCTCCAGGTACTTCCACTTAGAACATGAAGACTTATCTGGTCAAGGTTAAGTTTAATGTCCCTGCGTTTGGGGGGGGGTTATGTAGGAGAGTAGGGTCTGCTATCCTATGGTCACCCCAATTTTTTGCTTTTTGCTTCACTGGTTTTCGACTTACTGAGGCTGTGGGCCTGCTAATCAGACCCCCAGCCTGCTGTTCTCTCTCTAAATTTGTAATACATGTGCTATAGGTACATACCACAATTGGAAATGGACTCCTTGTCAGCCCCTGTACCATGCACTATAGGTGCTCAGGGCATAGGTGCCACCAAGGCCTACCAGGGGCTGAAGCATAGCTTTTGCCACCCCTGGCTGGTTCTTAAATTGACACAACTGGCTGATCACTCAGCTGGGGCAAGTGGGTGTAATCACCCCTTGCTTAGATATAGTATACCTATATCTAAACCTATATCTGGACACATATATAGCCTGTAAGCCACTCCTATGGAAGGCCTCATCAATCCTGGAGGCAGAGTGCGTGGTTTTATGTGAGATGGTGCTCTGGCATGAGCTGAGCCTGTCTGCAGCTGTCGGGAACAACTCCCTAAGCTGATCCGGGATAATGCCATACCATATACTCTTAGGCGCATTATAATCCTCGCGGTTATATAGCAACTTTGGTTTGGCTTTATCAAAACATGTCGTGTAAGGTGTCATACGAATTGGAATACTATCCCCTCGCCAGTTCTGGCGACGGGGATAGCATTCCACCCTTCTAGAGGGAGAAGACATGTTACTTTACTGAAACGCGGTTGATTTAAAATGAGCCTCAGATCCACAAAATGGATGCCCCTGCCACAGACACGGGTCTGACCTCCTGCTGCTGACCGAAACCCGGCAGAGGAGGCCTGGACAAAGAGTTTCCTGTCACAGGGCGGTGTCAAACCACCCCAGACAGGAGATAGTGGATTGGAGTAGGGAGGTTTCAATGAAACCAGACACTGCCTGGGGAGCACAAGGCTGCCCCTTGCAGGATCCGGCCAAACCGGTTCTGGGGCCTCCCAGCCCCTGTCCCAGCGCGGCCAGGATCAAAGGAGAGGGGTGTAACCACCCCCTTCCTGGGTCCCACCCATAGGAGGGGACCTAGCAGGATGTCCAACCCCCTAGATTCGAATAAGAGGGGGAGCAGTCCCAACGGACCTCAGATCATCCTGAAGAAACATAAGAAACGAAATCTGGACCCTTCGACTTTCTACACGACGTGAGAAGACTGAAGAATCTCCCTTGTGGTCAAGGAGTGACCACCCTGTGCAAACAGGCACCATCCAGCCCTCGACCCTTGCTTTGTTGCAGTTCCCGCCGGAACTCGAGCGACAGAGATCGACGAGATCAAGCTTGCCTGCCTTCTACCTGCCCGATCCACAGTCCCTGCAGAGCTGAGACCCGTGGAGGCGACCGGAAGCGTGGGGCACGCCATCTTGAAAAGGCCACGAGACGCTGACCGTGCGGCCCACGAGTGACCCTCGAAGCTGTACACCGGGGTTTGAGAAGCCCCAGCCCCGAGCTCCACTTGCACCAAAGCTCACCCCTCCACACTCGACGAGTGCTGCGTGGGGCCCTTCTGCTTGTGTGCGCTCGACGCGTTGGCCCGGTCACTTGCCAGCTGGCTTGTGGCCCCTGTGCCGACGAACTTCGAAATACGACTTGCTTTTCTGGTTGCTCCAGATCTGCACCAGCTCCTGTGAAAAGGAGCCCCCACTCTGACCCTCCTGGTTCGAGTGATAAGCAATCTCCCGGTTCCGCGTGGATTGCTTTTGCCAAGTGCTGTTTGCTACAATCTTCAAGCCGACGGTGCTGACGGCGAGAGCCTACGTGGGACAGATCGTGACCCGCTCCTGGACGTCGCAGATGCCCCAGAGCCCACGTGACAGCGGAGAGAAGCCTATCGACAACCGCCTGATTGCGCCCGACATTGCCTGGTTCCGTCCTGGTTCCACCCTGGTCACTGCTGAGTGACCCAGACTCTGTCCCCTCTGCTTTCAGGTACTTTTCTACATCGATCCACCCTGGGATCGCACCGGACACTTCTGCTTCACAGCGCCTGCAGCTGCAACAGCTCCAAGCACCCAGAACCTGCGTGACAGAACCCGACGCCACTTCGACCCTGTGCACCCACGGCCTGTGGGTGAGGTAACTTTGCAACGCCGGTGTCTTTACACTGGTACACACCTCTAGGGTCTGTGTCTAAAGTTTTGTGTTCCTAGGTTCAGCGGAAGTATCTTTTTATTCACTTTAACTGACTTTTACGCACCATTGACAGTGCATTGGTGCGCGCTGCACTTTCCGTGCTGCATCCGTCTCCTGTGGGCTACTCCCGACTTCTTCATTGCTTGTCCTGACTGCTCCCAGCGAATCTCTAGGCCCTAGGCCTAACCATTGTTCGTAAAGTGTTACTTATACCACTTTTTTGATATATGGTCTGAGTGGCCACCCGCCCTCATCCATAAACGTGCAACTTTATATGTGTAACAGTGCTTTTGATTTAACGCTTGTGCCCCTTTCCTCATAAAGAGTACTGGGGAGTAATTTAGTAATAAATACATATATTTTTATAATATATACTTGTGTGGTGTCCTTTCATTTGATTACAGGATTGTATGTGGTAAAACAAGCTCGCTTAACACGACCTCTTAAGTTAAGCCTTTAAGGCTGCTTAGTCCATGCTACCACTAGGATAGCTTGTCTACAAGGTTGACTTACAACCTGACATCTTTGGGGTTTGTTTGGACTGATAACCAGTGGTTCCAGAATTGGAAACACTACCTATCAGGCCAACTTCTCACAGCTACCAAAGGTCAGATCAGCCCCCACTGAGTGAGACAACACCACGAACGGCCAGAGCCGTACAGCACCAATACCCAGGGTACTGGACCCCTGGTAGCAACCATGGACTGTTTAAGTCCAGTGGGGATTCTAACAACAAAGATTCTGAGCAGCTGTTGAGGGACATCAGCAACTCAGAGACCCACTTCCAGAGTGGCCCAGCTGTCCGTATTTTGCACCCTCAGCCGGCGAGACCGACAACTGCGAGTGCCTTAGAATCCATGAGCACAGCCGACCGACCTACTCTGCACCCAATCGCCTCAGCCAGAGTACCGATGAACCAACTGTGCTTCCCTGCACCCCGGACCCTTGTGAACCGAGCCCCCTGTTGGGGGCTTCTGGACTTGTCCACAGTCCTACTCTGCAGCCTGTTTTTATGTGCCCCCCTTTCCACCTGCATAGCGCACACAGCTTTAAACATGACTAGGACCTCTGCACCCCGACGCGCCAGGGCAGGTAACTAGTAACTGCTGATGGTACTCTGGACCTTTAGCCCCCCAACAACCCTAAGGCCAGAAGGACACCCCCAGAAACCGACCTTAAATAACTGTTTGCAACATATGCCTTTACCAAAAGGAGAACATTGTTGCGTAAAGACGCAATCTGAAAGAAACAGTTAGTTATAGATTCCTTACCTTCGAATCTCCACCAGGCGTCCGACTAGATCCGGAAAGCTTTTTGTCAGCAGCACCCCTGCGCGTCAGTAGGTGGCGTCTGTCGACTCGGTGTCCCTCGTCGGCGTCGTGGTCGCCGGGCTGATATTGCGGAAGCTACTTAGATGCCGCCCTCGCGCGCTGACATCAGGTTTTTTTTTTCCGCACCAGCAATCGCAGATCCGGAGAGAGTGGTAACTCCAGTCATTTTTTTGCGACTTTTGTCGACTTATTTTTCGAGTCTACGTCGACTGGTGCTTGAGGGATGCCCAGTTTCAAGGTCTGCGGTTCCTGTAACCGACTGATGTCTGTGACGGAGCCGCACTGCATGTGCCTCTACTACCTGGAGTGTGACCATGGCCCCAAGTCGTGCTCGAACTGTCGAACCATGGTGACCTGTATTAATCGCATATTTTAGAAGACGACCGGAACGGGCAGTGAAAGAAGCACCCACAATCAAATGGTCACAGAACTTAAACATTTCAGATAATACTACATTTTATCCTTTATTCTCGATTGGAGCACTAGAAAACCATTGATATTGGTCTGTAGACGTTCTATATAACGTAAAGCATTCGGTCATCCTCTTAAAAATTATACTTTCAAGCTCTAGTTATAAGGATTTACATCAAACATGGCTTCCTGATGAAGGCTCAAAGTTGAAACGCACGTAGGACACGATTGATATTAGCCATGACTATATTGAATGTTTTCTTCGATTGAAACAGAGGCCATATTTCCATTGGTGAAACCACATCCTTATTAAATTGTTAAATATTCCATATTAGATTACAATCTGAATCATGTTTAACATTAATCATTATTGATCTGCAATAAAAATATTGGACAAACTGTGGTTCGCCTAAAAATATAATACATGTTATGAATTCTTGTATTAAATCGTATTGTCAGATAAATAGTGGATGAATGCGGAAGAGTGTGTGGATAGGATTTGGTTAAAACAGAACACCACCAATGGAATGAAGTGATATGCACTGCACTCAATTTTTGAATATGAAAATGAAACATAAGTATTAATTTTTAAACAAAATGATTAAAGAAAGAAAAAATATTTATTGTGTTGAACAAAAATAAAACTATTTTTGTACATTATCAGCATCTGGCATATGTTACATTGATGTTGAAATCTCCAAGGTCCGCTTAGTTTTGAATTTCCTAAATATTTTGTTCTCAATCATGAAGCTCTTGATACCTCTTTTACTGTTTAAAAATATTGCTTCTAAAGGTTCAAGTCACAGAATCCCAGATGAAAGGCGTTCTGCATTTTCTTATTTTAGGATGTAATGTCACTTTTCTCGAGGTGTTCTCATATTTTCATTTTCCAAAGATCTTGCAGCTCTGTATTGGAAACCATGACCTCTTTATGCGCCGGCGGAAAGCAGACTCCTTGGAGGTTCAACAGATGAAGGCCCAAGCACGGGAGGAGAAGGCCAGGAAGCAGGTAATGTAATGTAATGTAATGTAATGTAACGTCACATTTGTATAGCGCTACTACCACTCCATGGAGCATCTTGGCGCTTGGGACCAACCCAGCTGGAATTGGTTGGTGGACTAGAGGCAGCTCAGTACATACTACACACTTTACACCAGTGCCCTACAGGCAGCGTCAGTGAGGGAGAACACCCAGGTCTTCAGGGACTTCCTGAAGTGGCTCTCATTAGACATTAGCCGAAGCTGGGGAGGCAGTTTGTTCCAAGCCCTGGAACCCAGGACAAAAAGAGATTTCCCACCTTTAGTGACAAGTCTGAATCTCGGGGTTACCAATAGATTTTGATTAGCGGACCTCAGGCAGCGAGCTGGCTGATGACGTTTGAAGCCATTGGACAAGTACCTGGGCCCTTGTAGCTGAAAAGCTCTAAAGGTGATAACAAGGATCTTAAATAAAATACGCTTGTGTATTGGTAACCAATGGAGAGTCTTAAGCGCGGCCGAGGCAGATGGCTTTCTAGGCCAGCGAAGTACCAAACAGGTAGAAGCATGCTGGACCAACTGCAGCCTGTGGAGCACAGCTTTATTAGTTCCCGCATTCAGGCTATTGCAGTAGTCCAGTCTCGATGTTATCAACGCTACTCCCACTGTTTTCCTTGCTGCCAAAGGAAGAAGCTGAGCGAGAAGAGGTGGATGGTATCATCAGACCCAGGTTGCGATTGAACAGACTTTGATTACCCAATGGGTGTGTGTGGTTACTGGAGAGTCGGTACACTGGGGAGGGAAAATCGAAGTGAATGCATTTAAATTGTAGGTCAGAAACATTACTTTGATCCCTTCCGGTTGTGGCAGTTATCCTTCCTAAGTAAGAACCTTCTTTTGTCACCTAAACTTATATGATCTGCAGAGACTGAGTAAGCCAAGTTAGTTTCATTATATTATGTTGTTTTGACTGTTGCTTCCATTCATGCTCCTGATGGAGGATGAGAAGTGTGTATGTTTTTATTTCTCCAATCTTTTTATTATAGAAAAAAAACGCAAAGCAATGCAAACAAAGAATAATAAAGTGCGGTGCAGTGCAGTCTCAATCATTTTATTACAGAAATCCAGCGATTGTTACAATGATCCATGGGGTCAACAATGCAGTCGAGTGTTATGTACATTACATCGTAAGCAACACATTACTCAGCTTCCTGATCAGCTGAAAGTGGGGGATCGTCGCTGAACGGGGAACAGATCATCCCCCTGCTCACATTCCATTGACTCCAGATTCTCGTCCATTTTTGTGGACAGCCTCTGCCTTCATATATGACCCTCTCCGCTTGCATGCAGCAGTCCATATCAGACGTCCGGTCCCTAAACCGTGGCTTTAGCACCCCTTTCCACGTCCTTGCTATGTTCCGCTTCGCCACCATACAACCCAGAGAGACCCACATTCTCTCAGCTCTCGACTAGTCAGTGGCCTCCCAAATGTTAAGAAGACCTAGGCAAGGTGAAACTTCCAAAGCTTTATGGCAAATAGATGACATCGCTGCTGTGATTTTTCTCCGGTATGTCTGAAGAACCGAGCAGCCACACCACTGGTGTAGGTAGGTACCAGGTTGACCACACTCCCTGGGACAGGCTGAGGTGCCCAAAATACCCATCTTGACAAGTACCGAGCTGGTGTAGTAGGCTCCATGCAGTAATTTAAGTTGGATACATTTAAAACGGGATCTAATCGCCACCTCGCTGGGGGATGCCAGAGCCTCATGCCAATTTTCATTGCTAATGTCCTCAACGTCATCCACCCATTTCCCATGAGTCTTCCCCAGAATGTCCGGTGTATTGTTTAATTGTTTACGATACGTCTGCGAAATGGCTTTTTCTTGGAGGTAATCATCTAGCAGTCTGTCTTCTAGGGGTGATGAGACCGGTAGATCTGTATCTTTGGGTATAGCGCTTTGTGATGCACTGTGGGCTTGAAGGTATCTAAATGTTTCACTGCTGTGTACTTGATAATCCCGTTGGAGATCACTGAACGGGATCACCTTGCCTCCCACCCATAGGTCACCCACCCTCGTGAGATCTATCAACACCCATTTGTCAAATCCGGGTTGTGTCGATAACATTCCCAACTGGCATGAATCGAGCAATGGGGTGCCCTGTGTGCTTTTATTCTTCCTCCCCAGGGCGGCGGTTGCAGTGTGCCATAGAGTAATTGTTGTGGAGGTAGGAGTGTATTTCGGTACATGCTTCCTCCCTCCATACAATGCCCTGGGATAATTGCTGGGGAGCATATTGTGTCTGCCCATCCTATAGGCAGGATCTGTCCCTGGTCGATGCACCCAATGATTGAGAACTATTAGTTGAGCGGCCCAATAATAACTTTTAATTGCTGGCAGGGCTATTCCACCATCGAACCAACTTTTTGTGAGTTTGGCCAACGCTATTTGAGGGGTACCATAATTCCAAAGCAAGGCACTCACCTCTGACTCAATGGCGTTAAAATATTGTGGTGGGACCAAATAGGGTGTATTCTGTAGGGCATAGAGGAATCTGGGTAGCGCCATCATTTTGTAGGGTACGGCTCGGCCCAATAAGATGAGAGGCAGTATCTTCCAGTGTTGCATGTCCGCATGGAAACGGCACAGAAGTGTGTAGGTTTGTAATTCAGTTAAATGCTTAGTAATTTTTGAGACCCCTCGGCAAGGATATGTGCTGCAAGAGTCTATTGAAGGACAGGGTGGAATTTTACATTCTTGATGTGGGTGCTTGGAAAATCAGGGACATGATTGACCCCCAACTTGGATTTCTGCTTTGCTGCAATGCCAGACTAGAAAAGGGTATCCCTGTCCAGTGCTGTGTGAGTGCCCTGTTATCTCCTAAGCCATACCGTTTTTTGCAACAAAGTAGCAAGTGCTTTACAAGCTGTCTGCCTAATGCACATTATTTCATTGCACTTCTGAAAGTGCATAAGCATGGGCGCAGTCGACAGAAGGTGGCTATTAAAGGCAGGTTGATAGCTATTTGGCAAAAGCTTACATTATATTAACACTATGGCTGCTAAGGCAATTCCCCTCCTGTGCTGGGAATTGCCATTTTGCTGGTGTCATGACGAGCTCAGCTCGTCGTGAGCACAGCTCCAGGCTACCTCATGACGAGCTGAGCTCGTCATGAGCATGGAAGGGGTTAATCACCGTTATCTTGGATCCAAAAGCATTGCGTTTTTTTACCTGTGCTTATACAAACAAATCTATGGTATGGCTCTGCAACCTTGTTTTGCTACTGGAGAGCAGCAACAATCAGGAATTTGTACAGTGTGTTCTAGAATATTTTTAGGTGAGGATTGCTTAGCTCAATTAATCTTTATTTCTTCTTATGCACACAATAATGAACAGAGATTGATTAAAAAAAAATACACTTGCTTTGAAAAGTATTCACTCACTTTCTGATGTACACTGGCATTGAAATAGTCCTGAATGCTGGTGAGATAGAGTGAATTGAATGACCTAGGTCTATCGAAACACGAGCCAAGTTCTTTTGAGAATGGAATCCCCAATGGGAAGTTCATTAGCTACTTGGAAGTAGCTCCCTGAAGTGCAGCTCAGTGTAGTATGCAATTCAGAGGGTCTGGCCATTTTAAATACCGCAGGAAAACACATCTCTGTATCCTTGGAGTATTCACCATCCAAACCAGTGGCAGGACCACACACTAATACACAAACACAGTGTCCGCCTACGCTACCTGTAACATGACCACCTTTCTCCGCTCTGTTTCGCAAAATCTCTTGGAAGGGGTCACTTTGCAAGCCCCACTCTATAGATCATAGACTCCCTTTGAAAGCTGGGCTAGAAAAGAAGTGGCAACAATAGCCAGAGGGGAGTTGCTAGACTTTAACCCCTTGGGCGCGGCCGCAATTCTGTGCATGTGCGGCACATTCCGATCGCGGTCATGACGGCCGGGAGCCGTCATCAGCACACGAGCACTGTGTGCCATGACAGCTCCCGGCCGTCATCAGCATGGAAGGGGTTAAGTGTACTGAAGACTGGGGAAAAGTATGTGATATCTGTGTGTTATTAGCCCTGTAGTTAAGGAGAGAAGGTAGATTTGAGAGCAGAGTGAGGTGTTTGTTTCAGACAGTGGGAGTGGTGTGTGCAAGTATGTGTGCATATTTGGTTTTTTTTCTCTGTGCTTATATTCTCACATGTGCACTGCTATGAAAGTGTTGTGTAAGTGGCTGGTATTGTGTCCCTCATTAAAAGGCATTGTCTCTCTCTGGAAGCAATCCTCAGTGTCATGGAACAACAAATGTATATGATGCTCCCCATAAGGGATTCTTCTCTGGAACAATTGACTGTTCCTGAAATAATGTTGATACTACCATAAAAATGTTGAATCTTGACACATCTTGAGTTTTCTTGGACTAATTATGGCATAATGGCAGCTATCCTTGCCATATTGTGAGTATGCTTGATCTAATTGTGGCGATTCATCACATAATTGTGGCCATGCTTCCATTAATAATGTCCATGACTGATATGATGTGGTGTTCATTGCATTATGGTGTGCACCCATGACACAACTGCAGCCGTGACATAATGGTGTGCATCCTTGACATAATGTAGGTGTCTTTAGCAGTTTTGTGGGCATCACTGACATTTGATGGTGATGCCTATGAATGTGGAGGAGAATCTGTCAATGTAATAAAACTGTTAAGGAAAATCTTAAGCTGACATTTGGGGACCATGCTTGAAAACAAACAGATTTTTGAGGCAAACAGTGTGTGATAACCCAATAAGAAAACAGCAGACTTCATAGAAAAGCACGTATTTTGAAAAATAATGAGCTGACATCTGAAAGTAATTGTATGGCTGTTAGTATTTCCTTTGTATGCCTGATCAAAGGAGAGAGTGAGGACTAGGTAAGCTAGTCCGGATCCCCAGTTTATATATGGTATATCAATAAGGACTAGCTAGAGCTGCGAGACTCTGTTATGTACGCTTTTATCTGGAAAACCATTGGGTTTGTTTTAAAAGCCCTCACCCACCAACCTAGTTGGTGGCATGCTTCATCATCGGGCACACCACAGTGACACCTAGCGTGTCCCGGGTGTGCTTCAACGCCAGAGTTACTGCGGAGCTGGTATAATTGCTGAGTGTGTAGTGAGTGAGAAAGTGAGATTAAAAGCTATACAGTGGGTCCCAGTACCCGAGGGTAAGATAGTTAAATTTTATTAGCTGGGCCCCTGTTAGCGGATAAAAAGGCAGTCGGACGTGTTGGTGAATTTATGATTCCCTACGTCCAGTGTGGTCTACATGTTTCAGCCAGGCCTTAAAAACTGGCTAGTGTCTGTAAAAGCCTCCTTGGGTCACTCGGCGGTGATCCGGGCACCGCAGAAGAACGACAGGTCCAAGGAGGAACCAGACCGGTACTTCCGGTCTTTTTCTCTGCCGAGTGACCCAAGGAGGCTTTTACAGACACTAGCCTGTTAAAAGCAAGAGGGAATCCCCCTCTACATATAGACGCACTTTAGGGAGTGCGACACATTTTTAAAAAACCAATACAAACACTATAATTTAGTATTATTTAATTGCACTTTTTCACTTATTGGTCCTGAGGAAAGTTGGTGGTATTGCTCTTTTCAAACCTTCCATGAAAGCTTTGATCACTGGAACTTTGAATAGGGATAAATGCTGTCTGTTCTGCAAATACGCAGCTACTTCTGCAAGGTGCAAACAAATAGATGTATAAGCCAGTCCAGTTTGCTGTAAGTGCAACAGGTAACAGATAATGTTTTGTAAAGAAGCATCTAGAAGATTGATTTTGTTGTTATTACAATAGACAACAAATCTTTTTAACTTTGCTGCATAACACGCTCTGGTAGTAGGTTTTCTTTCTTCTTTCAGAATAGTCATACAGTCTTCGCAGTAGATCTAATAACCAAACTCTCTGACTTCAGGTGCCAGGTCGCTAGGTTCAGTTCTTTGGGCTTTGGATGCCTGATTTCTCCATAGCTCCGAGTGAGGAGCCTGGAGGTGAGATGCAGCTTTTGATGTGGAGCTACTGACGGCTCCAACAAGGTGGTGTACTATGGTTGATGGGTCCATGTGGAAGCTACTAGAATCAGTATGAGGGATGTTTGCCTCAGCTTCCGAACCAGAAGCAGAATGATTGGGAGAGGTGGAAAAGTGTAGGCAAATATTCCTGACCAGTTCATCCATAGGGCATTGCCTTTGAAGAGTGGGTGTGGGAACCTGGAGGCGAAGTTTGAGAATTTTGCATTGTGGACTGTGGCGTACAAGTCTATTTGTGGAAATCCCCATTGTTGGACGTATGGAAGAAGAATTTGGCGATGAAGTTCCCACTCGTGAATTTGCTGACTTTTTCTGCTGAGGAGGTCTTCAATTTGATTGTTTAATCCTGGAAGATGTTCTGCCAGAAGATAAATCCTGTGATGGATTGCCCAATTCCAAATGGCTTGGTAGAGGCGTGGTAGTTAGAAAGAGTGTGGTTCCCCCTGATTTTGTACATAGTACATTGCTGTCATGTGGTCTGTTCGGACTAGTACAGCTTTGCCTATTAGGTGTATCTAAAAACCTTTGAGTGCTAGAAGAACTGCTAGAAGCTCAAGATAGTTGATTTGGAGACTTTTGTGCTTGTTGCTCCACAGGCCTTGTATTGTGTGGTCTTGGAGATTGGCACCCCAAACTCTTAGAGATGCGTCTGCTGTGACCACGATCTGTGGAATTGGGTCCATGAAAGGCCATCCTTTTGATACATTTTGTGGGTTCCACCACTGCAGAGAGCAATGGGTGCGGCTGTCTACCAAAACTAGATCATTTAGGTGCCCCTGTGACTGGTTCCACTGACGTGCTAAGCATTCTCGTACAGGACGCATGTGGAGTCTTGATGGGGTACGGTTGCGATGCAAGATGCCATCATTTCCAGCAGTTGCATGAACACTCTTGCTGGTAATAATTGGTTGGATTGAAACTGTAGTATTATAGCCTGAATGTTGTGAATTCTGGCTACATTGCGAGGCGCTAGAACTTTGGTAGTGTCTAGACTGGCGCCTAGGTAAGATTGCGTCTGTGAAGGATGCATGTTCATTTTTGTGCATTGACCATAAAGACCAGTTGATGAAGTAGGTCTATTGTGATCTGAGTGACTTAGACAGTTGTGGTAAGTGCTGGCTTTGATGGGCCAGTCGTCCAGATAGGGGAAGATGTGAATTTGTTATTTATTTATTTTTTAGAGTTTTATATAGCAATTTTTTTCTTAGTTTTTATATAGCGCAAACTCGACCCGAAGATACCAGGAATCAGAGCGCTTTACATGAGCACCAGTTTCATTACAGATGGGCACATTCATTTTTGTTAGGCAAGGGGAGATTTGTCCAGAATCACAGAATGTTGAGCGTCCCTGCCGAGACTCGAACCTGGTTCTCGAGGTAGACTACTCTAGCCGTAAGGCTTCATCCTCTCCCCATCTCTTCTGAAATGAGCTGCGACTACTGCCAGGCATTTGGTAGATACTCTGGGTGCTGTAGTCACTCCAAACGGGAGTACTTTGAATTGGTAATGTTTGCCTGCTATCACAAATATGAGATATTTGCGATGAGCTGGATGAATTGGAACATGTTAATATGCGTCTTAAGTCTAGATTATACATACAATCTCCCTTTTGTAAACGTGTAAGTACCTGTTGAAGGGTTACCATGTGAAAGTACTCGGACAGTATATATTGGTTTAACACTCTGAGACACAGGATAGGTCTTAAGGAGCCATCCTTTTTGGGGATTCGAAAATAGATAGAGTGAGCCCCTGAACCCTGGTACCGTGCTGGGACTGGGTCTATGGCTCTCTCTAATAAGAAAAAATGTACTACCTATTGTAGCAATTGTAAGTGGTCTGGGAACAATTTGTGAGAGCAAGGTGGAACGTTTGGAGGATTGATGGTAAGCTCCAGGCAATTACCATGCTGGATAATTCCGATCACCCATTTGTTGGTTGTTATAGATTGCCCAATGGGGAGAAACTGTTGAAGTATTCCCCGATATGGTCGTAAGGAAGCGTGGGGAAGTCACTGCTTATTAGGGGAAGGGGAGTTACTGGGTTTGTAGTGTAGTTCCTATATTCCCAATAGGCTCTGCACATTGGAATAACATAAACAGCAGTGTAGACGTAGGACTGAGGCCATCTAGGTCTCTACTGACTATGTTAGACTTAATTAGTTTTGCCAGCTAGCTCAGAGGTCACTAGAAACTTTCTCGAATGTTCAGGAAAGGGTTACCCGTCCTGATTTAGACAAGAAGGGATTAGCTTCTGACAACCATATAACATGACAACTTTGCTCCCCCAGAATAAAGTGTATCTCCAGAGTTGTGTGAAAACAATAGACAACTATTTCACTCAGTCAATCGTGCATGCTTAGTTCCACCAGATTGCAGAGAAATAGAGAGACGGGCGTTTTCAGTAAAAAGGTGTTATTTTATTGAGCAGTCTTCTTTCTCATGCAAGAGAAATGAATTGCCACAATTGCAATACTTATTGTAAAGTAAAGTGCGTACACTAAAAGTAGTATTATGAAATAATACTGTAAAAGCATTGATATGGTTTCTTAGTCATATGATACTTAAAATGGATAAAATATATACATACATAAAAACATTGACTAACGAACTCAACTGGTGCTTCTAAGATACTCCTACCCCGGTGTACCTGACCTAAGCCTAATACGTGGGAAGGAGTAAGTAAGTAGCAGTTTTAAGTTACAGTTAAGGTATTTGCCAAGTATCGGAATCAAGAATTCTCTCTAAGGTTTTTATCAGCTCCGTACCTTGGTTATAGAATGAAGGAGGTCTTGTATCTCGCTTCTCAGGACTCAATCTCCCAGCAACCCGCGAGGGTAACTTGGGACTACCGGAGTTGGATGTTCTCGGCGTGAGAAAGGTCAGCTTCTCCAGCGCGTCAAAAAGGGAGGGGCGGCTTTCTCTGGCTCTCGCATCAGCTGGGCTTCGGATAAGTAGATAGCCGCTCTGCTCCACACCACCGTGTGTTTGCTTAAGGCAACGTTGGTATATTTATACCTGAAAGGTGCCGGGTTTGACGTAAGGTTGGACATAAGACGTCACTAAGAACTAACAGTTCTTTCTGGACTCCAGGAGTTCTTGTGCAAATCAAAACAAAAGCAGGGGGTTTTCCCGGGCTGCTGGAGGCTTGGTTTGTTTGAAGAACACGTTGTGCTTTCTAGGAGTCTTTGGGAGTAGCCTTGCCGTGTTTTGGACTGCATGGGCTATTACTAAATATGGATATGATTCTTATGCCTTTTATAAGGATATTATTGATTATAACCACATAAGGGCATGAATCGGGAAATTGAATTAGGGTCCTAGATAGAAATACAACACCCACTCCACATGTTAATGTCCATCATTACTAAATAATAAGCAATATAAACATATAACGATGCATGTGTGTTTTCCAACCCACCCCAAAATACATAAATTTCATTTGAAATGGTGTATGGTTTATACACGAAAAATGAGTATTAGTACTGTACGCTTTACAAGCAGGGTTATCATTCAGTTAAATGCATATATATATATCAGCTGAATGAATTGTGAAATTACACATGAAATGGCTCTGTTTACAGAAAAGAAGGTCGAGACCACTTCATCACATATTTATACGATATTGTACATGTGCTAGAGGCTGAGGTAAATATTGTCTCTAACGTCTCTAAAAATAGAAGCTCTGTTCTCTAAGAATAGTTCTACTTTAAGCCGAGTACCATGTGCCAGAAAAAATAGTAAATATTTTTGAAGCGAAAGAAAAAATATTTTGCTTTCAGGGGAAGGGAGAAAAAAAAGTCCCAAATGTTTTTAGTAGCATTTTTTAACAAAATTGAAGGCCGAATTCAGAGTTCAGGGAACGCTGTGTGCTTGTTGTTTAAAAAAGTTATTCTCGTTATCAGACAGGCTTGCAAAAAATTGGTCTACAACATCAGGTGAAAGTTGCACTAAGTTCGAAAATGCTGCAACTGTGCAGTTTGTAGCGTGATTGCTATCATCAATGTTTGGATCAGCAATGCTCACAGAAGGTTGTACCTGTTTGGTGCTGCTTTCCTCTTGTACTTCACCGCCACCTACTCGTAATGGTGAAATCTCAACGAATGCCGTTATCAGAATAGGTAGCCGTTGGGGGCAACACGTTGCATGGCTCGTTACAGGACAAAGCAAAGCGTCAATATCCATTGGTACTGCTGATGGTAGTGTAAGACAAACGTCCAACACGCATTCTTCTCAGCATAGCAGACATCGAAGCACAGGTAAGATGCAATCTTGCCAGATAGGTCTGAATGAAACAAACCAGGTTGTACTCAGATCTCTTATCCGAGGACCTTAGTGATACGGTCTCGGTATCGTATTGCTAGGATCATTTCTTCCATCGTTGCTGGAGTCTTGTCTGTGGATTGGGTTGCCATATCGGAGCAGAAGGAACAAAAATAAAATTCCTGCCACGAGTCCAAAGATTAAGGGTAGGCTGCCAAAGACAGAATGGACAAAATTCAGGAACATGCCCAGAACTGTTTTAAAGGGTGCTAACAGTCCCGAAAAAATTGTCTTAAATACATGTGCGATGCCACTGGTATCAGACATGTTTAAAATTTGGCTTAACATTTCTACGAAATGCACGGGGCAATCTGTTGATAAAAGGGTATGTATCTCTGATGTTGTCCTTGCAACTTGCAGATCGTAAGTTTCTTTGGACGACGTCAGAGGCACAGTAGTCTGTAAAAGAATAGACTTCATTCTGCTTAAAGTATCAATACGAATAGAAGAGATATTCACATAAGGCCATATTGCCGCCTCCATTTCTGGATTGCTGTTTGGATACAATACTTGCATACAGCAAACGACCCTGGAAGTAACAGTAACGAGATAACATTCTCCTGGCACCATTCCACAACAGCTGTGGTAATTTATTAAAACGTAGCTTTGGTTGGAGAGTTGTCTGAAGAATGGCTCTATCTGTTTTGCAGGAGTGCCTTGCAGGTGACATGAAAGGTTATTTGAAGACCCTTCGCAGGCTCCATGCAAGTTAATACCTTGACACAGAAGTGTACCGCCTAGTGATTTTTTACAATTATTGCCACTAAGGAATACCTCCTTTTTCCCTTCACTATAACATTTGTGTGTGTAAGGTAAATCCCAGGTTGATTTGATGTATCCTTTACCCAACCTTTCATACTGGTCTGCTGGTATATATTCTTGGCAATATTTAAACTGGAAAGTTGTTATTGTAATTGTTCCGTGTATTATCCATTCAATGACCGGTGATTGCCAATGGTAATCTCTCAAGTTTTTCAATGCTCAGAATTGTATAATCTGCTCCTTTTTGTGCCAAACTGATTTTTTTATCAGTAAGGTTAAAGAAAGAAAATAATGACGTTACGTTGATTAGACGCCATGGCACGTAGCCTGAATGTAGGTTTTGCAACATCCAGCCAAGCTGTACAATAGAATGCAATTGGGACTGACCATGTTGTAACATTAGTAAGTCTTGCTCTATTATATCAAAGGCAGATGATACAATACTGTCCAGTGAATATATTCTGGAAGACAGAGTCATTAATCCATTGTCCACAACAGAAAGTGATTTTTCCAAATTTATACAATCAATTTCTCGTGTTTTTTCTGCTGTCTCAATTTGCATTGCTTTCCAAGCTTCGTTATATGCAGCGTATATACCGGCCGCTATGAAACGTTTTTGACGCTGTTCGCGAGGTCCCAGTATGAAATCTCGCAAGTCAGCACCTTCTTTAAGTAAAGTCAAGTGTTGCTTAATTTCAGCCAGTGTGGATTTCTGTAACCATTCAAGGCATAATTTCCCTACACTGTATGTTGTAACTATCCCTGGATGTTGTCTCTGGGAATATCTTGGGTCTGGCCTGGTCATTTTGAATCCCTGTCTTTTGTTCAGGAATCTATCTCGACAGTTGTTTGTGTCTGTGGGCCAGATCAACCATTTTTTTCCAATCAGGATTTGTTCTGTTTTGGTGAAAAATATGGGATACTTCTATTTCCACATCTGTAGTGCTATTGCTATCAGGGTTGGGCTTTGCAATAGATGGTTTATTTAAGTCTTTTATCTTAGCTAAACCAAGACAAGTAGTTTGTTGAATGGTTTCATTCAGGAATATTATTTGTTCTGGGATCATGCAGGCTCTAAATAATGCTTCTAGACCTTGTACCTGCCAGTCTTTTGTAACCCAGATGGTTTTTGTTTCAATGTTATTTTTCCAAAATTCAAAACCAAATGTAGACATTTTGTCAAAAAAATTTTCAGAATAAATCAATTTAGTATTTGTTAACATAGTTTTCATTCCTGTCTTATTTAACATTTTAAAATAAAACGTTTCTGGATCACTATCGTTGAACCCTGAGAAGTATGGAAATTTCTCATAGAATGTCTTCGAGCTGCCTTTTGGCGGAGTTGGACAATGTTCCCATTGATTGTAATTAAAAACATTTCTAGGTTGTGCAGATTTATGCAAATAGTCATGACCATAGTGATTGTAACAGTATAATTCCTCATAATTTGATGAACCCTGTAAATAATCATGTTCTGTGAATTTAGCTGACATTACCAAATCTGACATCATATTATTAATATTTTCAAAGTCCCAATCATCAGAAAAAGAACTTGGTATCACAAAGTCACTTAAGGAAACCTTAAACTGGTGTGGATACTTCAAGAGCTCAATCGGGCCATAAATATCATAGTCCGTTTTGTCCCATGCTATACCACCAGGTATTGGATTGGCTGTGATGTTCACTGATGATAGTTCTCTTTTCTCGATGTGAGAGGATCTATGAGACTTTAGGACCAATTTGATGTTCTGACTTGCTGTGTCCATTGTACTATATTTTCCATCAATGAATCTACCCAAGCATAAAACCATGATGAGCCAAAGCAGGAGCAAAAGTACACCTAACACAGTCCAAAATTCAATCCATGGTGAAATCAGATATGTTTCTTTTAGTTCGTGAAAGAGCTTGGTCATTTTTTTCTTTGAAAGTTTTTTGTTGCTGGCTTGTCTCCATGTTCACTTGGATCATCGGAAAAGTCATCAAAGTTGATAAAATAGCCAGATGCTGTTCTGTCAATTGGTGGGATCGCTTCCGGATTTCCATTGATCTTTGCAATTTCTTTTGTTAAGTTTGTACATTCTGATGCTACATCTTTGTAGATTGGTGTATCATCACAAATTGTTGCAATTTGGGTTTCAAGAGGCACAAGTTCCATGGCTTTGTTGCATAGTCCTTTTTTATTTACTGCAGGTTTATCGAATGTGATTAGTCTCTCAGTTTGAACCTCTTGGAATGTAGCAAAGTTTGGTCTTCTGCTATTTCTTGGGAGTCCACTGGGCCTACTACTTATTATCGGCCACATGATTGTGGTTTCACCAGGTCTTTGGAAACAATTCTGTTTTCCTTTTTACCAGCAAGTGGCGGTAGTACTGCTGATCTTGTTCCGCTGACAGCTAAGACAGGTACTGCTTTCCTGTAAGAAGGCCCAAATTCCTTCTTTTCCGCGATTTTCTCTCTTCCCAGATCCCCAATCTTTGGAATCCAGAAAGGTCTTGCTGGGACAGGTGGTTCTTCAGTGGTTGTTGGCTTAGATTTTGTGTTACTTAGACTCTTTCTGGTTTCAATCAAGTCCTGTAAAACAGCCAAACGATCTTTGATATCAAATGTTTTTTCTACTACCACTGAAGACTGACGATCCAGATTCTGGATAATCATTCTAGTACCAAACAAAAGTTCATACGGACTGGAACCTTTTAGAGAATTTCTTGCCATGTTATTAAGACTACGTTGGACACTTATTAAATGTTTGACCCACCCATCACCCGAACCTAATACCCTTGCCGTTATAGATTGCTTTATGTCACGTTTTTTTTCTTTCCACTACCGCATTTCCCTCGGGATGGAATGGAGAAGAGTACCGCAATGCGATGCCCATGCTGGTCATGGCCTCCTTGTAAGCTCGAGAGCTAAACGCAGGACCCTGGTCAGAATGTAGCATGCCAATTGCGTATGTGCCAATAAAGACTCGCAAATCTTTTATAACAGTTCTGGCGTCATCCGAGCGCTGGGGCCACATCCAAATGAATCTCGTACAGGAATCCACTGCGACCATGATATATTTATAGTTACCATCCCTTTGTAAGGGACCACAGTGGTCCAGGTAAACACATGCTAATTGTTTATCTGAGATTAGAAGGGGCGTCTGTGCTGGTCGTTTAACTGTTAATACTTTCATTCTTTGGCATATTTCACATTCTAGAACATAGTTCTTAGTTTGTTTTCTCATGCCCGGCCACCAATATCTCTGTTTTAATAACAATGTTGTGGCGGAAATACCAGCATGTGCAGAAGCTAGCCCTTCGTGTGCCGCTAGAAAAAGTCCTAATCTGTGTTCCATGTTTGGAATTGCTCTATCCCCCACTCCAGGGATTCGAGCAAATGCAACATTATTCGTATAAGTTATGTATGAGTACTTTACTGGAAAGCCTTTCGGGAGTGTTTTTCTATCATCTTTTACTGAAGCACTGACAGCTTGCATTATATCGCTGCCTATTTTCGTTTTTGACCGGGTGCTAGCAGCTACGGAAGCAGTTTGGACAGCTGCCTTCGCTGCATTATCAGCCAATGAATTCCCCGCAACGTGAACGCCATCACGTTGATGACTCAGTGTATGTATCACGTGAGTCTTTTGTAGTTCTTTCTGTAAAAGAACTACTTGTTCCCAAAGCGTTTTATCCTTGATTGTGCCACATTTTGCATCTTTGAAGCCGTTTTGAACCCAGTTCTGCAAGTATTCATTGTAAGATTGAATACAGTAATATGAATCACACACTATTAGTGTGGGGAATTGGTGATCGGTATTTTCAAGCGCCATCTTAAATGCTAGTTCAGCTCGCTGAGCTGTACAATCTCCTAGAGATTGAGTTTTAGTGACCAGTGGTCTAAATTGTCCTTTGTGCCAAGGACCTTTAACAATCGCGCACGCAGCACTATATGCTTGTTTACCCCCGACTGCGGGTTGTGCTGATCTGTCTGAATATATTATACAACCGTAATGTTCTAGAGGCAAGAGGACATTCGTATTCATATTGGAGAAATTCTTGTGTTTTTAAATTAGGATCAAATTTGTATACTATGTCTGTTCCAGCAAGAGAATTAACCCATTGTATCCATCTTAGATGTAGAGCTTTAGCATTTGGAATGCTTGCCCTTGTTTCTGCTTCTAGGGCATGTACTGGTGTAACAATTATTATACGTTTACCTTGTGCCAGGGCTCTTTCTTTTGCTACAGCAGTTTGAACCGCAGTCAGAATTTTTTTCTGTAGAGCTGAATTTCATTTCAGCTTGAGTGTACAAATGTGATTTGTATGCTATAGGTACCGTTTCTCCCTCATTAGAGGTCAGGTATCTGATTCCGCTTCTTCCTGGGATGACTCGGATTACAAGGTTGCGTACGTTGTCGCGAGTTTGCAATTTTGTTTTAGTTAACATGTCTGTTTGCAATGATCTCAAAATTTCTGTGTGTTTTTGAGTCCAATTTATTGGTTTGAAATCAGGTTTTATTAATTCATAGAGAGGTTTAACCCTCTCCGCATAATTTAAAATGTATGTTCTGCCGAAATTCAGGAAGCTTAGTATCGATTGTAAATTTTTCAGCGTTTTTGGTGCTTGGAGTACTGCGCACTTCTCTAGGAAGTTGTCTGCCAGGCTTTTGCCTTCACTTGATAATTCATATCCTAAAAATAGGACTGTTAGATGGGCAATTCTTGACTTTTTAAAGTTGAATTTGTAACCCTCTGATGCGAACCCAAGTATTATGGTGTTCACTCTTTTTAAGTGAGTGTCCAGGTCATCGTCTGTGAGATAGATGTCATCGACACATGATAATGCCTCATAATCATATATTTGTAGTAACTCTGTTACCCCTGCTGAGAATAATCCTGGGCTATTCTTGAATCCCTGAGGGAGTCGGCAAAATTGTTTTTCCGACCCCAATATTGAGAAAGCGGTCAAATACCTGCTTTCAGGTGCTATGTTTTGACAGAAGAATCCATTAGAGATATCTAATGTCGTTTTATATTTTTTGCGCACAATGTTATTCATTAGTGCTGCACTGTGTGAGTTTTGTACTGCAAAAGTTTTGCAGCAGGAGTTTAAATGTCTGTAGTCCAAAACTAGGCGATATGAATCGTCTGGCTTGGAGACAGGAAACAAAGGATTGTTCATTTGTGAGGTGCATGTTTCCATAACCCTTGATATTCAAGTTGATCTAAGATCTCCCCGACTTGCTTTTTAGCTTCTTGTCTAACCGGGTACAGCCTTTGTGCAGTAGTTTGATTTTTTTTTTATATATATATATATATATATATATCTTTTTTTTGTTTTGAAAACCTTTATTTATCAAATGCACAGTACACAGCGTCTGCCTACAACCCCTTGGGGCCGGCCCCTATGACAAGAGAACAAAGAATACATCACATTGTACTGCGGAAGAGGCCGCATAGCGCTTCATTATGATGTAGTGCATAAAACAGCAGATAGAGGATATTGAAGGTTCAATTTTGTAATTTTGTCGAAATTAACAAACAACAGAAACAAACACATGGTAAGGCAATGGCAAGTTCACGGGAGGGGAGGAAAAGAGGGAAACAATATATAAGAATGTGGGCAAGTCTACTAGGGGAGGGGAACAATGAAAGGGGGTTAAGAATGGAAGCTGAGGAAAGGAACGTCAACTATGGGGAGGAGGGAATGGCGTCGGCATTATCAAGTGGCGGGGTACAAATGTCACCCCGGTATTCATTCCATTGCGCCCAGACTCTACCCCACTTCCTAGGACGACCCCGAGCCTCATACACCGTCTTCTCCCGAAACATGCACCAATCCATGTTATCTTTCCAGGCACTGAGTGCAGGTGGCCTGTGGGAGCCTCAGAGCTGCGCTATGTCCCTTTTGGCAACCATGTTGCCCAGGGTGATCCAGAAGGTCTGAGCGGTCGTACAGTCCGTAGGCTCCCACACATTAAGCAGGCAGCGCCTCGCCTCAGGAAGGAGGGGGACCCCAGTAACACGCCCCATCACATCGTGGATCCTAGACCAGAAAGCAGAAATAACCGGGCATTCCCACAAAATATGAAGAAAAGTACCATTCATTCCACAACCACATCTACACAATCCATCTGTCGCAAGCCCCATTCGTACCAGACGCATACCAGTCACATAAACGCGATGGAGGATCTTCAGTTGCACAAAACGGAGCCTAGCCGGAATAGCCACCTCCTTAGGGGAAGAAATAGCCATTTGCCAGTCTTCGTCATCCAGTTCGAGACCATCCGCCACCCAGGAGGCCCGAAGCTTCACCAGAAGGACAGCCCTATTGTTAATAAGTTTTTTATAAATTAAGGAAATCGTACTGTCCGGGACATGGCCGTCGAGAATACGATCTTCCAACGGGGACGACCGGGGGATGTCGGTTCCGGGGGGAAAGGCAGAGAACAGGGCATGCCGCACCTGAAGATAACTGAAATACGCCTTGTCATCCAGTTGATACTCTACTTTTAGGGTCTCGAAGGATTTTACTGTTCCGCTGGCCCAAAGATCCTCCACCTTGCTAATCCCAATCATATCCCATCTGTCAAATCACTTCGTCCACCACAGGTTACCCAGCCGTTCAGAATCATACAACGGGGTCATGCGCATCAATCTATCGCCCCAACCTTTAGCCACATTCGCATCTTTCCAGGCACGCACGGCACATTTCGTAGGACCAGTCAAGAGACGGAGTGGTGATTTCGAGTATAGAGCTCTATTGAAGTTGCCGCCTGGCAACAGGAATTTATCCATAGCGAAAGCGGGAGCGGGTCCGGAGAATACGTCACATGGTTAATTGCACTTAATTGTGAGGCCCAGTAATATCGTCTGATGTCAGACAGAGCAATACCGCCATCATACCAGGGGAGCGTAAGTTTTGATAGGGCGATACGGGCTCGTCCGTCCCAAATCAACTGTCTTTGCAGGCCTTCAACTTCACGGAAATAGCGAGCGGGGACAGGATCAAAAAAGTTCTGTAAGGCATATAAGAACCGGGGAAGCGACATCATTTTAAAAAGTGCCGCTCGACCCAATGGAGACAAGGGCAATTCACGCCATCGTCGTACATCCTGCTTGAGGCAACGAAGAGGAGCGTAAAGATTACGATCATACCGCACTGAAGAGTCCATGGAAATAAAACCCCCCAAATATTTTAAACCATCCTCCGCTACCTGGATAGGAAACCTACGAGGCAGCGGAGGCAACACCCCCGCTATAACATAGACACACGACTTGGTCCAGTTAATAACAAGCCCGGAGTTCTTACCAAAGGAGGTGAGAACATCAAAGAGCACGTTTAAAGACTTCTGGGGTGAGGTGAAATAGAGAAGGATATCGTCCGCGTAAAGCGAGACGCGATCCTCCAGATCCGGTGCCCACCGGATCCCTTTAATCGAAGGCTCCCACCGAAGCCACGCTGCAAGGGGTTCCAGTGCCAATGCAAAGAGAAGTGGGGAGAGCGGGCACCCCTGACGGGTGCCACGTCCCAATGGAAACGAAGCAGAGCCTCTGCCGTTCACCACGACTTGGGCTAACGGTTGTTCATATAGGAGCCGCACCCATGCAATGAAACTAGGGCCAAACCCGAACTTGGAAAGGGCCGCCCACAAATATGGCCACTCTATGGTGTCGAAGGCCATTATAGCATCCAGGGAGGCCACCACTGCAGGCTCAGTGAGAGTACCAGCTCTCGCGAGAACACTATGGAGTCTACGAAGATTAAGAGCCGTGTTCCGATGGGGAATGAAACCGGACTGATCCGGATGGATCAAGTCGCAGATTACAGACAATAGACGATTAGCCAGGACTTCGGCCAGAATTTTAGGCTCGGCGTTGAGCAGCGAGATGGGGCGATAAGAGGTGTAGCGGTCACAAGGCTTGCCATCCTTATAGATGACCACTATGGTAGCCAGGCGCTGTTCAGACGGAAGGACGCCCGCCTTAAATGCATCAAGAAACATGGTGCGCAAATGAGCAGCCATTTTGTCTGGTCGGAGTTTATAGAGCTCGATAGGCAAACCATTGGGTCCCATCGCCTTGCCCGATCGCAAGGATCTAATGGCAAGAGCGATCTCGTCCACTGTAATAGGAGCCTCCAGAGCCAATCTATCCTCCTCCGAGACACAGGGTAGTGCAATGTCGCGCAAAAGTAAACGGGATTCGGCCTCATCACGATCACTCACTGAACTGTACACCGTTCGGAAATGATCCACGAAACATTCAACAATCTCCCCCGGATCAGTCACACATTCACCATTCTCACGGGTGATAATGGGCACCACGCGGTTCAATCTCTCAGCCTTGTCCAGCCACGCCAGGAGTTTGCTAGCCTTGTCGCCCACATCATACAGACGGCCTAGCTGATTCATACGCATCACCTTAGCGGCATCAGTCACAAAGGCTCTATAATCCGCCTGCTTCAGCTCTAAGGAGTGTAGAAGTGCAGGCGTATCATCTCCACCCAACCCACTTTCGAGCGTAGTTATTTCGGTCTCAAGGGCCGACACAGCCTCCCTCCTAGCCTTCCTATCCGCTGCAATAAGGGACAGCGCAGAACCCCGTATAACAGTTTTAAAGGCCTCCCACAAAATCGTAGGGGAAGCAACCGAACCCACATTCTCATCAAAGTAACAATCGATCACCTTAACCAAGTCCGAGCGGAGCTGATGTTCCTAAAGTGCCAGGGTGGAACAGGGGGAACTCTGCTCCCTGAAAGACCTCCCACCGAAACCTCGAGTAACAAGGGTGAATGGTCAGAAATACCCCTAGGGAGATGTCGGATTTCACGCACCAAGGATAAGTTAGCAGTTAGCATCAAAAAATAATCAATCCTTGAGAGGCTGCCATGAGCATCAGAGTGAAAAGTATTGAGTTTGTGAGGGGTGCAGCATCCGCCAAACATCTACCAACCCGAAGGTTTCCGTCAAGTCAGTCAGCCACATCTGTGACAACGGCAGAACTCTAGGGGGCAGCCAGTCACACTCGCCCGACATTACCGAATTGAAATCCCCACCTATGACCAGGAGACCATCTGGAAGCCCTAGAAGAGTCCTACCAAGGTCAGCATAAGTGGTAGCCTGCAGTCCCGGGGGAACATAAACACCAACAATTACCATCAGCTTCCCCTCCATCTCTCCGATATAGCAGCAAAACGTCCCCGATCGTCGAGGGTGACATCATCTATTTCAAGGGCTAAGGAGGATTTCACCATTATACCAATCCCTCGGGAGCCGGATGTAAAGCCAGCGTGAGCCACAAGTCGATAACCTCGGCGGTCAAGAGCTTTACAAGCATTACCAATCAAGTGGGTTTCCTGGAGTAAAACAACATCAGGGGAATGACGCCTTATAAATTGCAGCACAATACCACGTTTGATCCTGTCTCCCAAACCATTAACGTTCCAGGATAGAACTTTCACGTCACCCCCCCCATTCCAGCAAGATTCCCAAACCACCCCCTCCCGGAACCTCAGAGCAAGGATGCATACAAGCGATACAGTACCATGTGAAAAAGAAACCATAGAACACGAAACATAACCGAGTCCCCACCTCCCACCCCCCAACCAAGAACCCGTTACAACACCCCCCACCCTGCACCCCTGCTGACCAATAAGCCACCCCAAACTGCAGTGTGCCTGTCGCCCCATCCGAATCTACACAAAGAACCCCTGAGGAGGAAGGGAGAGACTACCCCCACCCACCCCACCCCTGGGCCAAAGGGTGAAAGCATATAGTAAAAATTACTCTGCAAAAGTTACAATCCAAAATCGGACCTCAGGACCCAAAGTCATTCCTGCGCCGTTGCGCCTCCGTCCGCGCCTCCGGGGTCCCCGCTCTCGGTGTTATCCTTTGGCAATGAGTCTAACCAGTCACTGGCACTGTCCGGTTGATCAAAGAAAAAAGTACGTTCCCTGTATTCGATACGTAGGCGAGCGGGGAACAGCATCGCATATTTAAGTCCCAAATCTCTCAGGCGACGTTTCACTCCCAGGAATCCGGATCTTTGCCGCTGTACTTGAGGAGTAAAGTCAGGGTAGATAGAGATGGAGCTGTTCTCAAACTTCAGCGGGCCGTGCTTGCGAGAGGCCTGAAGAATGGCGTCTCTGTCCCGAAAGTGAAACAGCCTAGCAATAATAGGCCTCGGGGGTCCCCCCGGCTTAACCTGTCCACCCGGAAAGCGGTATGCACGCTCGACCGCAAAAAACTTACTGAGGCCTGCGGGAGCTAGTTTGGCAACAATTAATTCCTCGACCAGCAAATCGATCGAGGCAGCACCACTGTCCTCCGGTACACCGACCAGGCGGATGTTGTTCCGTCAGGCCCTGTTATCGTACTCCTCCATACGTCTTGCCAGCAAATCCTGCAACGACCGCAGATTCCCAATCTCAGACTGCGCTTCCGCCCTGTCCGTCACCAAACTGGTAGCTTTAAGGTCCAATGCCTTGACCCTCTCGTTAGTCTTAGCCAAGTCGGCTCGAATAAGGGTAACATCAACCGCCACCGTGTCTATCTTGGACACGATGGCCTCGTATTGTTGACCCATATCAGCCTTGAGTCCTGCAATGGCGGCCATTAGGTCTTGAAGTGTCACCTCCGATGAGGCCGTCATGTCCGTCCTTGGGTCGTCTAAACCTCGGCTGGCAGCACTGGGGGATCCTCTTGGCTGAGTGTAATGATCTATCACGTTAGACTGGATCGATCCCCCACGGTTGGTGACTTTCCTGCGCTTCTCCAGCTCGGGTTTCGCCGCCATATTGGAATCAGCACCCCGTTGGGTCCTCCCGGGTGCGATAGAATGGCAGCGACCTTCCGGACTTCGAAATTCGCAGCCTCACAAAGTTCACAGACCACTGAGCCGACGCTGTGGTGGAGGCATGTAGCTGGCTAGACCACCAAAACCAGGAGTGCAGATCAGGTCATAGACAGTCAGTTCAAGGATGGAAGAGAAACCGAAAGTGAAAGTGACACACCATCGGTTGAGCAGATGCCAGGCAGCCGTTGTTGTTGCATTACTGCTCAGCCATCCAAAGCAGCAGAGCCCCCGGACCCGTCCGGAGCTAGGCCAGAAAGTTTAGGACGATGTAAATATGGTTCCCGAAGTCCGATCTCGGCCCCAAAAAGTTCAGCAGCATCAGCAAGAGTAGCACTTCAAAAGCCCATCGAAGTGACCAGGATTTCAGAAGGATAGATCAATAAGGGCGGCGCAGGTCTCGGGAGCTCTCTGCTCACGCGACCATCTTGGATGCCCGCGTAGCTCCTCCTCGTAGTTTGATTTTTTAACTGGATTTTGTGAGGAGGCGAGTCCTCATCCCATCCTACATGATTTTTGTATAATGCAGGGGCTTGGGCCACTGCCCCTTTTCTTGCCAATGTGTATTTTTTGTGAATCGGAATATGATTTGAGAAGGCAGGCATAATCATTTCTTCGCCATGAGGGCACTCCCTGACAAACTCTGGTGGCCAGTCTTTTCTGCTAGAAGGATGTCATAGCCTTTAGAAAGTTTCTCCCAAAAGAGACCTTTTATTTTCCTAGTTTTATCTCCCTCTATAGTAATGTTATTTCATATAGTTTATGGGACACACTAACGTGTGTGTCTGCAGTTTCCACCTGAATGTATTCATTCGTGTCCACTGTCTCCAGAAGATTCATCAGGATCTTGCGAGCTATTGTCACTTCTGCTGCGCTGTCTAGCATTGTCTGGGCCCACTCTCCGTTTTTCATTTGTGTCCTCAGAATCCTCGGCATGTTTAATTTTAATACTTGCTACCTTCTTTCTGGGAAATTGTGATTTATTACTTTGATGAGCAGGTTCTTTGTCTCTGGACTTGACGTGCTCTTCCTTGTGTTCTGACCGTCCTCTTCTTTCCGATTTCTGTGAGGAAGTCTGAAAAGAGCGAGAGGGACGCGTATCAATATCTTGATATCTATCAGGTTTTCTCAATGTATCCCTATCTCTAAGATTATATCTTTTTTCAGAGGGTTCCCTTTGGGGAGACTTGCCTCCTCTGCCTGGAGATCTTTCTCTCCGTTGAGGAGACCTTCCTCTGGACTGGAATCGTTCTTCCTTGGGAGTGGATTGTTTATTACCATCCCAACTCTTTTTTGGAGTATTTAAATTCTTTTTAATAAATGTTTTTTCAGGATTTTCAGTTAGTTGGGGTTTTACCGGTTTCCCACCCAAACTATCTCTTCCTAGCTCTTCATAGGATTTTTCTATGATTCTGGCAAGTTCAAATGGTTGGTCTGTTATATCTGTTTCCTTCAATTTCTGGCGGATTGCCACACATGCTGCTTCTCCTCTTATGTTGGCCAATAGTATAGCCGAGACCTGCTTAAAGTCTTTTAGTAATTTTATACCCAGATTCAAGGCAGGTTCTGGACCATGTTCGTTTTAAATTTGTCTTAGTACATCTGGTATTACCGCCATAGACGGAACACCATATGTTTTTGTGTAAATGGAAGCAAAGACCGTGCCCCAAGTGTCACAGTCCTCCTCATGTGGTGCAACCCCCATTGGGAGGCCGATAGTCAGAGTTCTGTGTTTCTCATGAGGTGTAGTATTAGGAAATACTGCCTCTATTTGAGTTATTTTCTGAGCTAACCAGAATGGAATTTGTTCCCGTTTTATGGGTATTTTACCAAGACATGATTGTATGTTCTGTGGTGTAATTTTGTTTGTATTCCCCTGATGAGGGGCAGCTGTGGGATGGTAATTGTTGGTTGGACTGTTGCAGTCCGCATGACATATTGAACTAATTGTCTATGTATTTTAATTAATAGTTTTAGCTGAGATAAAAGTTCCACGTCTGACATGTTATCAATGTCTGGATGTGGTGTGTAGTTGGCTAGAACCGGCCACGTGGCTCCTGGTCTACCTAGTTGACCGTGCCTGGTGATGTGATTTTGATGTTTTAGGGCACCTTTAAACCAGAGCAGGTGCTCTTGGTATGTTAGTGGGATTTCAACGTCCTCGAAAGGAGTGTATATATCCGGAGGTTCCTCTATTTTGTAATAGTGGAAGTCTTTTGTTACAGCGTGTGCTGCTGGAAATGTATCCATGAATACAATACCTCTGTCTGCCGAAACTCATGTGCCTCTATCACAAATATGACTGTACCACCTCTTGGTGATAGTCCATTCTCTATAAGTTTAAGAGTTATAGTTTTTCTTATATTGACCGGAATGATTATAGCATTCGGGTCATTTTCTTGAAGACTTGAGTTTTCCGCTAACAGTCGAGCTGCTAATGCTTCTTTCTCTCTTTCGTCTTCACTTTCTCCTATTTTACTGACAAAGTTTTGTTGCAGATCAAGTTTCAAGGAAACAAAGATTAGGTGCACAATATTTTGGAACACTGTATCCTTCAACGTTGACTAAACCAAGAACTAATACATAGGATTCTCATCCTACTAAGTTCCGGCGGATATTAACCTTTCACCCACTCCAGACGTCTATTGGAGTTTTTACGGGAGAAAGGGGTCTGTGTGAAACGCACGACTAAGTTACTCTAGTGTCTTGCGTTAGATTATCGCCTTACCAAACGTTGGGCGCCATGTAGTGTAGTTCCTATATTCCCAATAGGCTCTGCGCATTGGAATAACATAAACAGCAGTGTAGACTGGGTCTATGGCTCCCTCTAATAAGAAAAAATGCACTTCCTGTTGTAGCAATTGTAAGTGGTCTGGGAACAATTTGTGAGAGCAAGGTGGAACGTTTGGAGGATTGATGGTAAGCTCCAGGCAATTACCATGTTGGATAATTCCGATCACCCATTTGTTGGTTGTTCTAGATTGCCAAATGGGAAAAAACTGTTGAAGTATTCCCCGACTTGTGTGATATGGTCGGAAGGAAGCGTGGGGAAGTCACTGTGGGGAAGGGGAGTTACTGGGTTTGTAGTGTAGTTCCTATATTCTCAATAGGCACTCCACATTGGAATAACATAAACAGCAGTGTAGGCGTAGGAATGAGGTCATCTAGGTCTCTACTGACTATGTTAGACTTAATTAGTTTTGCCAGCTAGCTCAGAGGTCACTAGAAACTTTCTCGAATGTTCAGGAAAGGGTTACCCGTCCTGATTTAGACAAGAAGGGATTCGCTTCTGACAACCATATAACATGACAACTTTGCGCCCCCAGAATAAAGAGTGTATCTCTAGAGTCGTGTGAAAACAATAGACAACTATTTGACTCAGTCAGTCGTGCATGCTTCGTTCCACCAGATTGCAGAGAAATAGAGAGACAGGCGTTTTCAATAAAAAGGTGTTATTTTATTGAGCAGTCTTCTTTCTCATGCAAGAGAAATGAATTGCCACAATTGCAATACTTATTGTAAAGTGCGTACACTAAAAGTAGTATTATGAAATAATACTGTAAAAGCATTGATATGGTTTCTTAGCCATATGATACTTAAAATGGATAAAATATATACATACATAAAAACATTGACTAACAAACTCAACTGGTGCTTCTAAGATACGTCTACCCCGGTGTACCTGACCTAAGCCTAATACGTGGGAAGGAGTAAGTAAGTAGCAGTTTTAAGTTACAGTTAAGGTATTTGCCAAGTATCGGAATCAAGAATTCTCTCTAAGGTTTTTATCAGCTCCGTACCTTGGTTATAGAATGAAGGAGGTCTTGTATCTCGCTTCTCAGGACTCAATCTCCCAACAACCCGCGAGGGTAACTTGGAAACACCGGAATTGGATTTTCTTGGCGTGAGAAAAGGCAGCTTCTCCAGCGCGTCAAAAAGGGAGGGGCCGTGTGTTTGCTTAAGGCAACGTTGGTATATTTAAACCTGAAAGGTGCCGGGTTTGACGTAAGGTTGGACATAAGACGTTACTAAGAACTAACAGTTCTTTCTGGACTCCAGGAGTTCTTGTGCAAATCAAAACAAAAGCAGGGGGTTTTCCCGGGCTGCTGGAGGCTTGGTTTGTTTAAAGAACGCGTTGTGCTTTCTAAGAGTCTATGGGAGTAGCATTGCCGTGTTTTGGACTGCATGGGCTATTACTAAATATGGATATGATTCTTATGCCTTTATAAGGATATTATTGATTATAACCACATAAGGGCATGAATCGGGAATTTTGAATTAGGGTCCTAGATAGAAATACAACAGGTGTGTTGCCCTTACCTCTGCCCTTGGAGTTGTTTCCTCTATATCCTCCTCTAAAAAGCGTCTCGAAGAAGAGGACTGGGTATTTTACCTATGTAGGAGGAGGCACTCTGGTCGGAAGGTGTCGTTTTGGACCCTGCTCGGTAAAAAGAGCGACCAAAGAACCCTCTATTTGAAGAAGACTTGAGGGCTCCCATTGACTAGGCCACTTCAGTGTCCTTTTTCAATTTGTCAAATGCCTGATCAACCTCAATAACAAAGAGATGTTTTTTTTATCAAACGGTGAATTCAAAATACAGTGCAGGACCTCGGGCTTAAATCATGACATTTTTAACTAAGCATGACTCCTGAGTAAGATGCTAGTGTTGATTTCTCTAGCTGCGGTATCAGCAGCATCTAGTGCACATCTTATTGAAGATTTGGAAATAAGTTTCCCTTCATTCACTAAGTTTTGTGCTTTCGCCTTGTGCTCTTCTGGGAGATATTGGAGCAATTGCTCCATCTCATCCCAGTGTGCCCTGTCATATCTGGCTAAGAGGCCCTGCATGTTTGCAATGCACCAATGATTAGCAGCTTGAGCAGCTATGCGTTTACCAGAAGTGTCTGTCAATTTAGATTCTTTGTCTGGCGGAAGAGCGTCCCCTGATGTTTGAGAATTAGCTCATTTGCAAGCATTATACACTACTAGTGAATCTAGTGGCAACTGGCCCTTAATAAATACTGGATCAGTTGGGGATGCTTAATATTTTTTGTCAACTGAGGAGGTAAGATGCGTGCACACATAGGATCTTTAAAATTTTCGTCAGCATGTCTCATCATGCCTTTAAGCATGGGCAGTGTTTGTGACTAATTGTGTGTGTATCCTAATGTTTCAAACAAAAAATCCTCTTCTAAGGATTCTTTGTGTAACACCACCCCATGGTATTCTGCAACCCTGGGAGTGAGTTCCTGATAAGATACATTGTCATCAGGTGGAGATGGCTTGGCAGGGTGAAGGTCAGGATCATTGTCCAATGGAGGGTCAATTGTGTAATCTGTCCATGGATCTACTGGTAAGTGTGTGTCGTCGTCAATATCATCCCCACCATGATGAGATTGTGGAGAATCCTGAGGTGTAATGTGCAAAGGGTTTACAGTGGGAGAAGCGGGTGGTGGAAGGAATGGTGGTTGAAAAGGATTTGTACCAACATTCTTCCTTTTCAAGGGAATTTTGTAATAACTGTCCTCATCAGGGAGCTTGTGTTTGTGAGGCGGCTTGGAAGGAATATGACCAGTTTCTGGGTTGGCATAAAGTCTCTTTTTCTTGGGATCCATTTTTGGTGGGACAATGTCTACAGTCATCTATTGGTTTCGGTACCAATGTTGTCGGTGCCGAAATGGATTGCATTTGGGTGCGGAAGACTTCGGCTCTGAAGGCAGTTTACTTTGTGGCGCTGAGGATTTCGGCTCCGAGACAGATTTGGACTTGGAACTGGAGGGCTTCCGTTCGTTGGATGGTTTGTCTCAACTCGGTTCTGAGCCGGAAGGCTTGACTGTGTGTTTCTGAGCCAAGCCTGAAGTTGGGGCATCTGAAACTCCGTCTCGGTGCTGACCTTGGCCAAAAGGCAGAGGTGGTGCCGAAGCCATAGGTTTCTTGGGAGTGGTTGGATGGGGCAAGGGGTCTTCTGTACTCACTTCACCTGGTCCCCGTGGATGTTCTTTGGCGTCGAGTTCTATCTCGAATTCTGGGTCTGACTCTGACACGGAGAAGGCATCTTCTTTTTCCGCCACTAATACCCCAATATTTTCTTGACCAGAGACTTCACCGAAGATATCCGGTGTATCATCCACTCTTTGACGCTGCATTTCTCAACGTTGAGCCCGACGATCGTGAAGTTTTGTTCGACCGAAACGATCTGCATGCGTCTCAGTCTTACTCTTTGTGCTCCGGAGACAAGCACAAGTTACACACCTGGTGTGAGTCAGTGCGTGGATACTTTGCATTGCACAGAGGACAGAATTTGAATGGTGTCCGATCCATTGACTGAGAGCTGGACGGGCGCGGTTAGGCCTGAAGACCATCCATGAATGCATGAGGTACAATTCATGTAGCTAAATTCCGTTGACCAAAAAGCAACGTGGCGAGGTGGGTAATGCCTCTGAAACAATACCGTTGAGGGTAGAGTGGATTGTGCACCGAGGGGAATCCGAAGTACGGTTTTGAACTGGCGCTCAGAAATAGACGTCCGAACCCGATGGTTGAAAAAAAGAATCTAACAATGGAGTTGATGCCCATGCGCACTATCACCGAAAGGAGGAGTCACCTTACCTCGTGACTAGATAGACTTCTTTGAAGAAAAACAACTTGCAAACAGCCTGGTCATTTCCTAGTGGCTGCATAGCCTCTGCTATAAATGGGAAACAAAATTGCCTGTTATCCTGTCACATACCAGTTGGTTGAAGGGCAAAACTGGTAATGTATTCATTAGCAGAGTGTAGAAATAGTTTCCTTACCTATGATGTTGAAGTGTTAGACCTTACAAATGAAAGGTGAGCCCCTTTACTCCTCTCCAGATTAGAAACATTTCTCCTTTGCCAAGCCACTCAGTGTAATTCTCAGTCCTAGATTCCTAGATTTAACTTTGGACATGTGGATAAAGATCTAGCCCTTCATTTTGGTTTTTGTGTCTTGTGCATTTTTTTTTTATTTAACAAGTATTTTTTGTTGTTGAGTATTTCAATAAAGAACAATAAACACTTTGACTGATCAACAATTACACTAATTCACTAATTGTCCATGTAGTGCATCAGTGGATATGAAGATGCGAGATTCAGAGTGCGGGTCCAATATATGGCAGTGAGTGCCAGAGATGACATGCTGCCACATGTGCAGCACGATGATAACGTATAGATTATGCTTGTGGCGAAGGGATCATGGAAGTAGGGTGTCGTCGCGGGTAAGACTAAGGAAGTGATCAAGGAGGGTATCCCACACAGGGAATATTGGACGCCTACGGATGCAAATAAACTTTTCAAAGCTTTGCTCTCTGTCCTCCCCCATCGCTGTACAGCCCCATGCCAGGACGCCAATCGAGGGGCCCAGGGTGAGCCTCAGTTAAGGGTGATAGTGTGCTTAGCCAGGGGTACTACAAGACTGGCAAAGCGTGCCCTCACCGCTACGTGCTGCCCATCTTACATATGTCCGAAGGAGCAGACCTCCTAGGTCGCTATGTCCAAGAGTTCTGTTGCCCCGTGGAGTGTCCTGTGGAGGTCCGATGAGAACTCCTGGTGGGGAACCTAAACAGGGGCCTTTGTGCATTATTGATAATAGAGGAGACAATGAATTGATAGCTCTTTAAGGATTGCGGGCATTGCAGCTGAATGTATTACACTGGCTCTGGATGCACATAGTGTAAAACAAACAGACGTTTCTTTAATGTATTTATGAAGTAGCTCTTAAGTTTGTGCTGTGGTGTTCATCCTGTGAGATATGTAGGCTTTAGTCTAAAGACTTTAGAGGACATGCTACCCAAACGTATGACTTTGTTCACTTCTAGATAAATGTTGCTATGAACCTGACCCACCGGTATATTGTTGCTTTCATAGCAAGTGAGCTCATCTTTCACAAGTACTCTTAAGGTTTACTTACCATTCAAGATATCAATCACCCTTCCTCCTTCTCTAGACCCCAGGATGGAGCCACATTACAAATCGGATTGGAGAATTAAAAAATGCAAAGAAATAACACTGGCTTTTTGTCACATTTGAAAGAAATGTCTCCGACTGCATGGTTACTTTGAACCCGTGGCACACAGAATACTTGGCTGCATCTTCGTTTTCTCCATTCTTGTGCCCTCACCAGCTGCACGTTAAAGTATTTGTCATCAGACAAGTCAGCAGCAGTCACTTTAAAGGATCATATGCTTATTGAACTAATCTGCAGGCCAGCCACCTGATCATCCTATTTGCTTTTTTCAGGCATTTTTGTGAGGATCAGCTCCAGCAAAGCAGCACTGTTAGCTCAAATATTCATGCAAACATGTTTGCCTAATGCCAGTGCTGATGCGGTTGTCTTCCTGTATGTTTTATGGTCTTCAACTTTTGTCCCTATTCAGAAAAAAGAGAAGAGGTGTGGATACAAGGATCATAATATCCGTCATCTGTTGTCACTTTAGACAACTGAGATTGTCTGTGCTTTCTCTAAACCCCCTTCTAAACTACTACCCAGTTGCAATCTCTTTGTTGATCAGAGTTGTTAAGGAACTGCATTGTGAAGAATACATGGAGCTCACAGCATCTGGGTCAGTGGCACATAATATTTGTTTATTATTACTTAACTAATTTTCACTAGGGGCAGTGATCCAGCATGTTGTGAATTGCTAAGATTTAGGAGGCAACTACAGCAGGTAAGTACCTAAGTTATATTGCCTTCCTGAGACTAACCTTTTGCTAATGTTCTCAATGGTTCACTGGTTCAATATCACCCATGCCTATGAAACTTCCCTTGCTTTGACAGATGGAGCGTCAGCGGCTAGCAAGAGAGAAACAAATGCGAGAAGAGGCTGAGCGCTCTCGAGACGAAATGGAAAGGAGGCTGCTCCAAGTAAAAGAGGAAGCTCAGATGGCCAATGATGCACTGGTAGGTTTATCATTTCTTGAATGCAAGGTTTAATAGCATCTCTTTTATATATTGCTACGTGATGTGAGGGCTAGTTTAATGTCTCTGAATTCTTTCAGGCTCTCTATATCCATTGGTACTACCATGGTGCTATGCTTTAATTGTCTCTTGCTCGTCAGTCTTGCACAAACCAAACATCATACTTCGAAACTCAATATTTCTTTCTTCATAGTTAACTCCTCTAGAGAGATAGATGCGAGCAGCTTGAATTGCAGACACTCAAACGTTTTGGTGTTAGTTGGAAGAGTCCATGTTCTGGGCCACTGAATCTGTGGCAGGGACCTACATCATGGAAGCAGTGCTTCTGATGCTTTCGCTGTCTTTTATACAACATGATTTATTCTGTCCTGTTATCAAAAGCATATGCGGTATTACACCACTTAAAGTATCACCATTCCTCATATGTTTGGCACCATTACTGATATTGTGTCGTTCTGCGTTAAATACGCTGGCTAAGCCTAACAGATGTTCCAGTTCCCATATCAAGTGCCAATTTACATGATACCTTAATAATCACAAATGGGAATGGACACTTGTATCTACAATAACCAATGGTTATTTCTTGACAACCCTCATAGACGCTGTGATTTTGTTGTTGCGGTGTATCTTTTATCCGCCCCTTCTCTAGCGTCATGGCATAGTCATCGGGTTGTCAAGTAATGTGCTATATGCCTGCCTCACCCGAGGCAACCTCTGGTAAGTGTAGAAGTGTCCAGAGATAGTGAGGACTGGTCCAGAGGGATAATGTGCAGTGCCAAAAAATAAGTATAAAAACAGTATTGCACCAAAAACCAAAATGTATTATAAGTTCTTGACCTACTAATAGAGTTATATGGTAATCCTGTAACTCGATTACCGAATGTACCTCTATTCTCCCTTTTTTAACTCAGTGTGCATCTTCTTATAATAAATTTTGGTTTTTGGTGCAATACAGTTTTTATACTTATTTTTTGGCACTGCACATTATCCCTCTGGACCAGTCCTCACTATCTCTGGACACTTCTACACTTACCAGAGGTTGCCTCGGGTGAGGCAGGCATATAGCACGTTACTTGACAACCCGATGACTATGCCATGACGCTAGAGAAGGGGCGGATAAAAGATACACCGCAACAACAAAATCACAGCGTCTATGAGGGTTGTCAAGAAATAACCATTTGTTATTGTAGATACAAGTGTCCATTCCCTTTTGTGATTATTAAGGTACCTATTCAGGGGAACTGAATGGACGAGAATTCCTCTTCCCTCCTATGATAATAAATTTACATGATACTACCTAATGTCAGAAGAGCTGGTCAGTGCTTTATGTTCATGTTATTGGTCCTGTCTCTGAACTCCTCCATGACTCTACGTCATTTGAAGCTCTGCCTTGCACATTTCTAATGTCTGTGGTGGAATTCATCCAATGTGGTATTTCACAAAAACACCCTTTCTAGTTCATTGTTTCCTGAGGTTCTGTTGAGCTTGAAGCATTGTGCCATATTGATTGAAAGACTGCCCAAGACCCTTTGCTCTGACTCCATTCGAGGACAATAATATTATGAAATGCTGAGACACAGAAAACTCTGTTTTCTGTCATTTAATCCAACATTTGATACTTCTGACTTTTTAGGTCTTGGCTATGGACATCTTTAGGGGTCCTTGTCATCTCCCCCAGCTGGTCATGTGCACCCTGCTCACGCTGTTTTCACTCCCTTCCCCGCCTCTCATCCCACTTCCCATTTTAAATATTTAATTTTTATTATTGTTTGTTTTTATATTTTACTGGGGAACGGCAGCTGCAAAGTGCTACCAAGTTGCTCACTTCCTTTTTTGTTTTACATTTTTTAAAGCTTTTTGTTAGTGTTTCAAAATGAGCACAATCCATGTTAGGATTGTGAATGAAAAATGGGTGCCATTTATCATTGCACATGTGCATGTATGCATACTCATTGATGGCCAATTTGAAGTGGGTTTTCTTTAATAGATAGCCCATTTCACAATTTCTGGCTCTGCGTCTGCATGAGGTACAATTCATGTATCTAATAGAGACTTCTAGACACAGATCCGTTCCCTTAGAATTATCCCCAGGCATCAGACTGGATCCGGACATTTTTCATGAGCAGTCACCCCGGATGCCGGTAGGTGACCGCGATCGGCTCCACGTGGCGTCGCAGCTTCATCTGTGCCGGATATGACATGCACAGTGCCTATGTAGGCACCACCCCAGCGCACTGACTTCAGTTCTTTTCGCGCCAGTCAGCACAGATCCCGGGAGAGCTACTCTGTTAGTCACTTTTTGACTGAGTGTAGGAGAGTAGGGTCTGCTATCCTATGGTCACCCCAAATTTTTGCTTTTTGCTTCACTGGTTTCTGACTTAATGTGGCTGTGGGCCTGCTAATCAGACCCACAGCCTGCTGTTCTCTCTCTAAATTGATGCCAATGCACTTTAGGTGCATTACGAATTGGAACTGGTTCACCTTATGAGCCCCTGTAATAGTGCACCCTAGGTGCCCAGGGCATAGGTGTATCCAAGGCCTACCAGGGGCTGCAGCACGTATTGTGCCACCCCTGGCCTGGCCTCCATCTTTGACACAACTGGCTGATCACTCAGCTGGGGTAAGTCGGTGTAACCACCTCTTACTTAGGTACAGTATGTCTGTGCCTAACCCTAAACTGGACACATATGTTCCTATCAGCCACTCCTATAGAAGGCCTCATCAATCCTGGAGGCAGAGTGCTTGGAAATATGTGAGATGGTGCTCTGGCATGAGCTGAGCCTGTCTGCAGCTGTCGGGAACAACTCCCTAAGCTGGTCCGGGATATTGCCATACCATATACTCTTAAGTGCATTATAATCCTCGCGGTTAAATGCTATCTTTGGTTTGGCTTTATCAAAACATGTCGAGTAAGGTGTCATACGAATTGGAATACTATCCCCTCGCCAATTCTGGCGACGGGGATAGCATTCCACCCTTCTAGAGGGACACGACATGTGTGTAGCCTTAACCCCGGTTAAAGTTAAACAGAGCCTCAGCTTCACAAAATGGACGCTGCCACCACAGACACAAGTCTGGCCTCCTGCTGCTGACCGAAACTCGGCAGATGGTGGCCTGGACAAAGGGTTTCCTGCCTTGGGAGGTGCGAGCACCACCCCAGACAGGATTTTGTGTATTAGGTAGGACAGGGCTGAAAAGAATCAGACATGCCCGGGGCACACAAGGTGTCCCCGTGCATAGGCCAGTCCAAACCGGTTCTGGGGCCTTCCAGCCCCAGTCCTGGCGCGGAGCTGGACAAAGGAAAGGGGGTGTAACCGCCCCCCTTCCTGGTTCCTCCCAGAGGAGGGACCTAGTAGGTGATCCACCCCCAGTTTGGGAATAAGAGGGGGAGCAGTGCCATTGCACAGCAGATCATCCCGAAATCAACTTAAAACTAAGAAGAAGACTGGACTTCGACATTCTGCTGCACAGAAGACTGAAGAAGAATCTCCCTTGTGGCCAAGGAGTGACCACCCTGTGAACACAGGCACCAACCAGCGACCCGACGTCTGCTTTGCCGCCGCCTCCCGCCGGAGACCGAGCCCAGAGCCCGACAAGAACCAGACTCCCAGACCTCTCAGAGCCCGATCCACAGTCCCTGCGAAGAAGGGACCCGTGGAGGCACCGAGTGACGTGGGACCGGACCTCTTGGAAGACACTCGAAAAGCTGACTGCGCAGCTTCTGAGGCATCCTCGACGTTGTGCTTTGGGGATTGAGAACCCCCACCACCGAGCAGCCCTTGCACCGAAGATCAGCCCCCCAGCATCTCCACGATCTGCGTGGGGCCCTTTTGCACTGTGCCACTCGACGCGCCATCCCGGCCACTAGCCACGTGGTCAGCGGCCATCTTGGCGACGAACCCGAAGATTTAAACAGCAGGTCTGGTTGCTCCAGACCTACCCAAGCTCCTGTGAAAAGGAGCACCCGCTCTGACCTTGCTGGTCCGAGTGAACAGCATCTTTCAACTTCTGCGTGGCTTGCATTTGCCAAGGCCTGTTTGCTCCGATCAGGTCGCCGACACCGCCAACAGCGAGAAGCCTACGTGGGACAGCTCGTGACCGACTCCTGGACGTCCTCGACCCCGGGTATCCACGTGGCTGCAGAAAGAAGCTACCCGACAACGCCTGTCTGCACCCGACATCGCCTGGTTCCACTCTGGTTCCAGGGCAGTCACTGGCTAGTGACTTTGAACACTGTCCCCTCTGCTTTCAGGTCTTCAACTCTTCTGATCCACCCTTGGATCCACCGGAACTCTTCTCATTGAGTCGCCTGCAGCATCATCAGCTCCAAGCACCATCGACCAGCGTGACGAAACCCGACACATCTTCGACCCTGTGCACCCGCTTCCTGTGGGTGAGGTAACTCAGCTCCGCCGGTGCTCCTGCACTGGTACACATCCCAAGGGCCTGTGTTTTAAGTTTCAGCTCCGTAGGTCACTCGGAAGGTTCCTAACTTTCTAACTTTGTGCTTTTTACGCACCATAGACTTTGTATTGAGAAGTGCGTGCACTTTGAACACTGCACCCGAGTCCCGTGGGCCTTTCCCGACTTAGTTAACTCCAGTCTCGAATAGCTCCAGCGATTCCCAAGGCCCTAGGCCTCTTCACTTTCCTTTAGGTATCTCTTATACCACTTATTTAGTATATGGTTTAGGCGGCCCCTAGGGCTCATCCATATTGTGCAACTTTTGTGTATTTTAAACTGTCTTGTGATTTAACGCTGTGCTTCTGTGCTCATAAAGAGTCCAGGGGATTTTATAGTTAATAAATCAACATATATTTTCAATATATATCTGTGTGGTGTCCCTTTCATTTGGTATTCAAGGGGGTTGTGTATGGTATAACAGCTGGCTTCACATGCCTTTCAGAGTTTAGCCTAAGACTGCTTTGTCCACGTTACCACTAGGATAACTGGTCTACAAGGTTGAATTACAACCATCATCATAAGGGTTGCTTGGCATGGTACAAAGTGATCACTAGAATTAGTGAGCATTATATACCAGGCCAACTTCTCACACTGAGCTTTATTGATGTTTTTTCAAAGTTTATTGAGAGTTCTCCTGGTTTGGGAGCGATGTCTACTAGGAAGACCAACTTCAAGCCTGTGGCGCCTGTCATCCACAGATGTCAATGACCGACCCGCATCTTGTTTGACTCTGGTGCCTGGTGCACAATCACAACGTAAAGATCTGCCCTGATTACCATGTTATGCACCCCAAGGCCTTGACGAAGCAGTCCCTCAAGCTCCTTGCCGCCTGACAAGCGACGTCGCGACGGTCTTGATCCCGGTCGAGAGGAAGGTCCCAGGATCGGTCACGGAGCCCAGGGTCTGCCGCACATTTCAAATCATCAGGCTAATCGGGAAAGCCCCACAAATAGCAGAAAAGTCCATCGGCCAAAAAAATTAAAAAGCATCGACATTTGAGGCCTGGCTCCACTGTTGGGCCTGCGTCTGCTCTTTGCTTCCCTGATTTTCCAGGAGCCTAGAGCTCAACTCCAGGAATTTTATGAGACCGGTTGCCTCATATTTGAGCGGCCTGTTCCTGCTGGTGCGCCTTGAGCCCTGTGAGTTTAGGAGGGGCCCCTACTGGTCATACCACATCGAGCTTTCCCGGTGCCGGTTCTGATGCCGGTGCTCCTGGGGCTGTTCTCATTCTGTTACCTGGCTCCAACATGGAGCCGGAGGGGTGTCATCCGACACATGCTTTGGAACCAGGCCAGAGTCTTAGTCCTAGTCCTATGGGCTTGGGCTCAAGGTGGATTGGGAGAGGTCACTGGACCCTGAGGAATACAAGCCTTTAGATCGACAGATGGACTGGTGCGAGGACTTGGCGGAGGCCAGTCGACTGGACACTTCTCCAGATGCTGGAATGCTTCCCCCCCTACCATGTCTACCGTCTATACGAAGGAGGGAGCACCCTTTGCAATGGTGGTGGGAAGGGCGGCCGAGGTCCTAGACTTTAGTCTGCCCTCTGTGGCAGTCAAGACAAACGTCGGGACTAAGCTGATCAGCTGGGATTGACCCCCTCACAACCACTTCTCCCATTCAATGAAGCCCTTACTTACATCTGTTACAAATTCAGAAGTCAAGGAAGACCAGACTAGGTAAGTAGATGAGTTCTTTATTCTGGTCATCCACTCTCCACACTCGGAGTGCCAACATTCTATTGTCAACTCTAGGTAGAACATTCCATTGTATACAGGCAAGGAAGGAGGGGAGTACTGCGGGAAGGAACCATAGGGATGAGGAGGTAAAAAAGCGCAGAATGTAAATACAAGAAAAGTTACAACACATCTCCCTCTATAGGGGAGGGAGAAATTATGCTAAGCTCACAAGTCTGTCACCACTCAATGTCTGTCCATTCTCTAGGCGAACCACATTCCTGCCTACCTTGATAAAGCGTTGGAGGTTGGAATTTGCTCAGACCTATATGCACATGGTTGGGTTGCCTTACTAGTACAGCGTTGCCAGGCCTGAGGTTATGCTCCTTAACACCATGTTTCTGATAGTACCAATTTTTATAATTCCTTTGATGTTGTAGAATTTTCCTTTGACCCTCCCAGTGGTTGGAATCCGCTTTCTTACCTCCCTCCAACCACAGGGGGTTAATGTTGGTGCTTGGCTTTCTCCCTCTTAGCGCAACAAAGGGAGATATCCCTGTGATGAGATTAGGTGCAGTGTGATGCAACCATATGTACTGTCTAAGGGAGTCCTGTATCTTGTAGCCATTAGTGATAGCCTGTTGGATATGTTCCTTTATCATGCGGTTTGTTCTTTTCACTAGTCCATTGGCCTTGGGACAGTAGAGCGCAGTTTTCTCATGTTTGATATTTAATTCCTCTAGAACTCCCTCATCTCCTCGGAAGTAAATTGCACTCCATTGTGACCAAAATTGCAGGTATCTCTTCATTGCAAAAGATATTATTTTAGGAATGCCGTAAGGCTGCTTGTTGTGGTAGAAGATGTAAATTTGAAATTAATTCAGTGGGAGGTATAGTCTATTAAAACAACCCGGAACCTCTTTTGAGGATCCAAAACCTCCATTGGGCCAAATGTCAATGGCTAGTTTAGTCCATGGCACCACAGGTACCTCCACCGGAGATAAGGGGACTTGGCGCAGGGTTTTGCTTTTATCAATTTTTGCACAGCTGATGCACTCTTTGACTTTTAGCTCTACCATTGAATCCATTTCGGGAAACCAGAAGCAATTTCTTACTTTATTCTTCGTGATGCTCCTGCCTAGGTGTCCCTCGTGGGACAGATCTATTATTTTACTCCTGAGGTCAAAAGGAGGAACAATTTTTCCATTGCAATATACTTTTTCGTCTATAAGTGTAAGTTTGAACCTTACCTCCCAAAACTCCTTCATTCCTTCTGCGACCTCACTACATTTTTCAGGCCAGCCATTGACAATTAAGTCTTTCAAGGTGTTCATGTTGACCTCTTTTCTCATGCTTTCTTCCCATTCATCTCCAGTCAGGGACGGTAGTTGGATGGCTAGGATGGGGACATCCAATTGTTCTTCATGAGTACTAGCCTTTAAGGGGGACCTTGAAAGTTAATCCGCTGCAACATTCTCTAATGCAGTGAAGTATTCAACCTTAAAGCAAACGTTTTCCAATGAACTGCATTGAACTTTTTTTGACGAAAACATGAATGTATGGGGCTTATGATCTGTACGGATGGTGAATTTGGTACTGTGCTTCTCTTCCCACATGAATTCATTGTTTTTTTTAAATAATTCACGTAAGCCATCACACTTTTCAGAATATTTTTTTTACAAATTTGGCCATATATCCGATAAGGCCTAAGAAGGATATAAGTTCCTCTTTGTTGGTAGGGTATGGAGCATCACTAACAGCTTGAATTAAACTGTATTAGGTCTAAAACCTTCTTGACAAATGGTGTGCCTAAGGTAGTCCATGAACTTACTTTAATCTTACACTTGTTGAGTTTTACTGTCAACCCTGCTTCTGAAAGTCTCTTACAAATTGTCTTAAAAGTTATGTCGTGCTCTTTGGCAGATGACCCATAAATCAATATATCATCTTGGAAACACAGGGTGTTTGTGATGCATATGAGGACTTGCTGCATCATTTTCTGGAAAAGTGCCACATCCGGCAAACATGTATGCTCCAAAAGGAGAGGTCAACGCCGTTAATGGCCTAGACTCAGGGTGTAGTTACACTGGGTGGTATGCCATTGATAGGTCAATGACCGAAAAAAACGTGGCCTCCCCGATGGTGCTCAGCATCTTGTTTATATTGGGGAGGGGAAACCTCTTTACCCATATATTGTCATTGAGACTGCGCAGATCAACACAGGTGAATGGGTGCTATAACTATAAGTGCTAACCACTCTGAGGATTCTACGGGTTGGATGACACCCATCTCACACAATTTGTCTAGCTCCTTCTTGAGAGGCTCTCTCGTAAGGAGAGGAACTGGGTGTGGTTTGTGAACCACTGGTTTGGCTCCTTGTTTAATCTTTATTCTGTGCTGGAAGCCTTTTACTAATGCCAGTTTATCCATGAGTAATTCAGGAAATGCATCACATAGAGTACATTTATTATTGTAACCTTCAACAAGGATGACTTGATCTTTATTGTTAGGGTCAAGTATGATGCCCAATTCCTTCTGGTGTTGCCAGCCAAGGAGATTAGATCCTTTCTCTACAACGTGCACCTTACTTACAGTGGATCTTCTTTTAAAGTCTATGTGTACCTTTATCATTCCCACAAGGGGAATGGGGTCTTTGGTATAACCGTCCGGAGAAATATCTGGTTGACTTTATTATTTATTTATTTTGAGAATTTATAAAGCGCAACCGTCACCATTACAGGCATCCTGGCGCTGACAGAGACCAACGAGGGGTAAAGACCAGACAGAGTAGGAAGGCTAGCAAGGAAAGAGCCAGGTTTTCACCTTTTTTCTGAACTGCAAGAGTTCATTTGTGGACCTAAGCTCGATGGGGAGGGAATTCCAAAGTCTGGCGGCAGCCACCTTAAAGGATCTACCTCCAGCTCTGACCTTTTTAAATCTAGGAACCACTACCAGTCTAGCATCAGATGATCGAAGTTTTCTGGTAGGGGTATACCAAACAAACTTGGATTGTAGAGGAGCTGGACCGCAGCCATGAAGAGCTTTAAAAACTGTACAGAGGGCTTTAAATTGAATTCTTTGTCTAAGAGGGAGCCAATGTAGCTTTGCCAAGGCCAATGGTCCATGAGATCTTCTAGGCCACCCCAAGGCCAGTTTCGCGGCCGCGGATTGAACCCTTTGAAGCCTGTCCAGTAGATATTCAGGGGCCCCAAGCAGGAGGGCATTGCAATAGTCCAACCTGCTCAGGATAGTACATCTGACCACTTGGGCACGCGCGTAAGTGGGTAAGAGGGGCAGAACCTTCCTAAGTGAGCGAAGGATAGCGAGGCAACAAGCCGACGTTTTCTGCACATGGGTGTCCATGCTGAGTCCTTGGTTTAACATGACCCCAAGGTTGCGGACAGATTCTGCAGGCTGTACGTTAGAGCCTGTTTCTGGGGGCCAGAAGTTGTTAGGAAATGGGCGGGGGATCCTCGTTCCAGCGCAATAAAGCACTTCGGTTTTCCCGACATTAAACTGAAGTGAGTTAGTCTTTAACCAACTTGACGTATTCCGTAGACAATTATGAAAGACCTCCATGGAGACGGAGTCCTCTCCTTCCAATGAAAGGATCAACTGTGTGTCATCGGCATAATTAACAGTTCTAATGCCGAATCCTTTAATAAGCCTAATTAGCGGCCTAAGGTACACATTAAAAAGAATTGGGCTAATAGCAGAGCCCTGGGGGACTCCGTGCAACACCGGAGAAAGGCATGATTGGTAAGGTGGCATAGAAACAGCCTGCTGCCTATCAGTCAAAAAAGAGTGGAACCATTGCAGTGCAGAGTCTCTCACTCCTACCTCCGCCAACCGCCTTAGTAGGATCTTATGGTTTACTGTGTCAAAGGCGGCAGACATGTCGAGCAGGATCAAAAATGAAGCCTGTCTTCTGTCTGCACGCCTTTGCAGTTCATCCATGGCGGAGATAAGAGCTGTTTCGGTTCCATGAGCGGGCCGAAAGCTGAATTGGTCCTCGTCAAGTAGGAGATGATGTTCCAGGTGGGTGGAAAGAGTGTTACTAACCACCCTCTCAACTATCTTGGCGGGGAATGGCAGCAGTGAAATGGGCCGATAATTTTTAGAGCAGTCGGGGTCCAAGGAAGGTTTTTTTAGCAAAGGGGAGACTAATGCCCGTTTCCAATGGGCAGGGACGATGCCAGTCACCGGGGATTGATTGCAAATGAGATGGAGTGTAGGGAAAAGCTCATCTTCAAATTCCTTCCAAATTTTAGGGGGCACCGGGTCCAGGGGAGAGCCAGACACAATCCCTCTAGCTATCTTGGTAAATATGTCAAATGTAAGTGGCAGAAACCTGCACAGTGACACCTCTGGTGCCAAAGCCGAATCGGGTAATTGGTCAACTAAGGGAACCAAACCAGGGTCAGAAGGGGAATCCGTGTCAAGAGTGGTGTCCAAGTCTTTCAGGATCAGATCTATTTTCTCTTTAAAGAAGGTGGCAAGATTGTCACAGAGTTCTTGGGACGGGACAATCACATTCTTGCAAGACTCCGGATTGGTGACGCTATTTAAGATGTTAAAAATGCTCCTCGAGTTAGAGGTGGAGTTGCAGATCAGAGTGGAGTAATAGTCCGCTTTAGACTTTTTAATGAGATTTTTATACGCCAGAATCTTAGTCTTCCAAGCAGCTTTGGAGATTTCGCTGTAGTCGCGTCTCCACTTTCTCTCGGCTTGTTTACATTCCAATTTTAAAGTTTTTAGGTCATCATTAAACCATTGAGCGGAGTCTTTACCCCTAATGAGCCGAGTTTTTAGAGGGGCAGAGGTATCTACCGCCAGAGAAATGCTGGAGTAAAAAGAGTTGTAATTATCATCAGCACATTTGTTCTCATCAAAGAGCGAAGCCAGATGGAACACATCCCCAGAGAGGTGTAGTCGTGAAAGAGCCTTCCAGTCTCTACACTTAATTTCCCTGGATGGCGCAGGTGCCTTATGTGAGTTCAACTTCTTGCAAAGAAAGAATTTAACTAGTGAGTGGTCTGTCCAATCCATTGGAAGAGTGTCCCCCATAACCACCAGATCCGGTGCCGCAAAGACCAAGTCCAGGCGGTGGCCAGCTATGTGGGTGGCGTTGGAGACCAGCTGAGAAAGACCAAAGCTATCACATGCTTGAAGAAGGTTACCGAGGGCTAAGTCAAGTGTGCCGTTACGCCAAAGATTAAAATCACCAAGAATAAGAAGCTTATGGTGAGATAGGGCGATGTTGGTCAAGGTAGTGATTAGAGCTTGTTGCTGTAGTAGGTTAAACGAGCCTGGAGGGCGATAGCAGACTAGTACAGTGGCAGTAGCCCCTGAACAAGTCTGGATGGAGAGCCCCAGCATCTCAGTGCCCAGGAGTGGGTCTAAGCTAAGAATCTTAATACTGATGGAGGCTCTAAAAATCACTCCCACCCCCCCGCCAGTTCCCACAGGCCTTGGGGAGTGGAGGAATTTGAACCCGGAAGGGCAGGCGAAGCCAGGGTCAACCAGGCAGTCTGGACGAGTCCATGTTTCTGTCATGAACAAGATGTCAAGTTCATGAGAGTCCATTATAAGTTGGATCTCCGTGCAATGTTTAGGCAGGGACCTGACATTTAGTAGGCCACAGTTGAAGAGATCGTTACGCAGTATATCAGCTCGAGGATGTGCCGTGGGTGCTAGAGAGAGTGTTCCTTTATCTGCATGTCTCTGACCCAGTAGAATAAGTTGTTCTCTAGAGTAGGGTGGCCCCGGAGGGAGATGCTCTTGAAGAGAAGGATCCAAACTGGCAGCATAGGGCGCCCATGGCGCTACCTTGGCGCGGACGAGCGCAGACGAGCTTGCCTTAAGCGCGCCTTCGGCGCGCAAACGTCGCGCCCGCTGCGCTCGTCCGCTGCGCTTCCTGTAAAGACACATAATTTATGACAGGGGGTAAGGTGCTAGGAGGGGCGTGGCCAACGCGGGTGGGCGTGTCCGCTGGATCGGGGAATGGCGGCAAAATCCCTAAACAAACACTCACCCGCTGCAGCGCTTATCGGCTGTGCGAGAGAGCTTCGATTTTGCAGCGTTCAGTGCCAAGAGCAGAGGCTAAAAAGCACAGTATCACAGTAAAGATTAAAAGTGTTAAAAGAAAATCGTTTTCAACTCTCCCGGCTTTTCGCCTCAGGAGGAATCTGTGGTGGACGCGCTAGTAGTCAGCGCAGGGTTTAAGTAACCAAGAAGGGGCGTGGCCAACGCGGGTGGGCGTGTCCGCTGGATCGGGGAATGGCGGCAAAATTCCTAAACAAACACTCACCCGCTGCAGCGCTTATCGGCTGTGCGAGAGAGCTTCGATTTTGCAGCGTTCAGTGCCAAGAGCAGAGGCTAAAAAGCACAGTATCACAGTAAAGATTAAAAGTGTTAAAAGAAAATCGTTTTCAACTCTCCCGGCTTTTCGCCTCAGGAGGAATCTGTGGTGGACGCGCTAGTAGTCAGCGCAGGGTTTAAGTAACCAAGAAGGGGCGTGGCCAACGCGGGTGGGCGTGTCCGCTGGATCGGGGAATGGCGGCAAAATCCCTAAACAAACACTCACCCGCTGCAGCGCTTATCGGCTGTGCGAGAGAGCTTCGATTTTGCAGCGTTCAGTGCCAAGAGCAGAGGCTAAAAAGCACAGTATCACAGTAAAGATTAAAAGTGTTAAAAGAAAATCGTTTTCAACTCTCCCGGCTTTTCGCCTCAGGAGGAATCTGTGGTGGTGACTCATTTCTACACTTGAATCTCCCAAGGATTTTTTCAAGATTGAGTAGAGTGAATGAGGAGCAAGAGTCTGCAAAGATATCTACTGGCTTATTATTAAGTAGAACCATGCATGTGGGATAGTCCGGTTTGGAAGTACCATCTTCACTTTTCACTTGAAATACAAACTTCTGACATTGTTCACCCTCCACATTAACTATCTTAACTTGGTTGTTTTCCCCATCCCTACATACTCTCGCAAAATGCCCTCTTCTGTTGCATCTTCAGAGTGACAGCTGAAGCAAAGATGCGAACACACAGCAAAAATAGCACTTCAGTCCCAAGATGCAGGCAACAGGACATCGTCTTGGAGAGAGTACTGAAAGGGGAGATGACCAGCTGCCCCCTGCGCAGGATCGTCACCAGTGTTAAAATTTAGAAGTCAAGGAAGACAAGACGAGATAAGTAGATGAGTTCTTTATTCTGGTCATCCACACTCCACACTCAGAGTGCCAACATTCTCAACTCTAGGTAGAACATTCCATTGTATACATGGAGGTAGGGAAGTACCGGGAGGAAGGAACCATAGGGATGAGGAGGTAAAAAGGTGCAGAATGTAAATACAAGAAAGGTTACAACAACATCCTTCTTGGGACCTGGTCTGAGCCCAGCACAGGGGCTCCTGTGAACAAGATGATTGCCTACCACCACTGCCCCACCACAGGGGACCCCAATGTCCTCACACAACAGCCTACCCCGGAGAGTATGGTGGTCCAAGCCTATGCCTCCCATGTAATTCCTGGCACATTCCCTACCAACCCACTGGATACGGAATCCAAGATGGCTGGACACAGAGAGGATGTTTTCTTCCACCAGCCTGGCACTGCGGACCACGAACTGCTTGTGCCTTTTGGGCCATTACTCCCATGCTGTATTGGATTTGGTTGTGCAAGTGCTCCCCATGGTCCCGGAGGAGTCCCTTGCCATACTCTCCCACGATGTTGCTGACAGGAGAGATGGAGCTAAGTTTATGACATGATGTGGACTGGATACCACCGACTCACTGGGCAGAGCAGTTTCATCGACAGTGGCCTAACGGTGCCACACCCGGCTGAGAACAACTGGCTTTCCAGGGGATGTCCAAGCATCGCTTATGAACATGCCCTTTAACGGCTCCCGTCTCTTCGGAGACCAGGTGGATTCAATGCTAAAGTGCTTTAAGGACAGCAGGGCCTCAGCCAAGTTCCTTGGGCCTTTCCATGTCCCCTAGCCACCTGCAATCCGCCTTTCACTCCTCTCGTGGCCACGGAAGGGGCTTTCTACCGCTTCTATAACTTCCCAGCCACCACAGCGGGCAAGCTTCCTAGCCACTGTGTCGCTGAGAACACAGTACCCACAGACCTCATGGGTCAGGCAGCCAGAGGTCGGGCCAGTCCATCCCCCCCATAAGCCGCAGACTCCAAACCCTTATAGTCTGCCCTCCTACCATCATGAGCACCCAGTGGGAGGCAGGATATGCTTCACCCGCCCCATCTATAACATCCGACAAATGAGTTCTCTACATTGTCTACATTGTCTGGAAGGGATATTCCCTTCCCTTCGTGTATGCTCCTCCACCCATGCCATCTGCTTGCGACAGGCTGTCAGAGGACCTTTTCTCCTTGCTCTGTCAGGAAGTGACTGCTCTCTTGGCCAAGGGAGGCATTGAGAGGGTGCCACCGCCAGAAGTAGGTTGTGGTTGCTATTCCCGCTACTTTATGGTGCCCAAGAAGGACAGAGGCATTCATCCTAGCCTAGACCTGCGTCCTCTCAATTTCTTCCTCAAGAAGGAGAATTTTGAGGGGCGGTAGTGAGCCCGCAGCAAGATGGCTGCACGAAAACCATAGAATAACACAGATACCAGACTATGCCGTAGCAACAAAAGTGACGCAACCATGAAGCGCTGGAAACGGAGGCACACGAGAGGATACAACTGCAGAAAAATATAGCTGCCCCCACTGGCGGTCTGTAAGTGGTAGGCGATACCAGAGTTGAACAGAAGGGAAGGGCGATATCGGCCTACAAGGGCACACTGCAACTCGGTGCTGCAACACCAGACAGTCAGCTGGAACATGGCTCAGCAGCGGAAAACGGTGAGAAAAGGCCGCACTGTGCAAAGGACGCTGGGGTCGGCATGGGCTGCGTGGCCTTAGTCGCGGCCTGCAAAGGCGCCCCCTGTCCCATAGCGTTGCTAGTCCGTGAACACCAGACAACAGGTGAGCGAGGCAGGCGGTCCAGGAGGCCGGGCAGAACTGAGACAGGGCCTCGCGACTGAAGAGAAGCTGCAGCCAGTACGTAACAGGAGGGGGGGGAGGAGTGCATCCACCGTGAAGCCTTCACCACCCTGCCACGCAGACGCTAAACAGCTGCCCTGCATAGCTTACAAAAGGATTCACAGTGCCGGCAGAAAGACACACTGTCTCTTCCACCCGTCCATCAGATTTCTGCTGATTTTGTTAGCTTCCTAGCTATCTACACTCGCCTTCGGCTCTCTAACTCAGTGCAGAACCCCTTAGCTCATTTGACGTCACTGATGTGGAAAGGCTGTTTGGGTGGCTGTTGGTGATCTAAACTCTCCTTCTATGTAGTTGGCTCCACTTTTGTTCCTTTGCCACTCATCCTTGCAGGGGAAATACCGAAAGCTAATCGCCATGAAATGTTAGATCCCATCAAAGGGCAATGCTAAATCTACAGCTATTGTTACAGCACTGTGGGGGCCGAAGTTATTCTCTTGATCTATTGTACCTACACCACTAAGTGACTGCTCAGCGAGATATAGGATACAGCCTTATACAGGAGGCGAAAAGCATGCGGTAACCAGACAGTGTACAGTTGGGAGCGCGGGGACATAGTCGGTGCCCTGGAACCTGCCTCCCTGGCGGCACTGAGATTGTCTAATCAGATCACTAAGAAGTCTGGGATAGCGTTGGATCCCCACTGCAAAGAGCCTTTCTACAACCAAATCTCAGTAGCACGCGCTTGGACATCGTCAGAATGTGGAAAGCGAACAAGCAGCAATCAACTTTGTCATTCGAAAATAAGACTCTCTACAAAAACACAGCCCCATATGCAGTTAGACCCTACTCCGGACATTGCAGAAAACAGGGGTTCCACCCTGAAAAAATCACTACAAGCAATGCAACAGATCCCAGTCTATAGACAGAAAAATAGATGCGCTAAGCCAGAGGATGGATCGCATGGCAGCTAAACTAGATAAACATGGTGCCTGCAACCTGGAGGGCGAACAGCGCATCTCCATGACTGAAGATGCCCTGGCTACAGTAACAGACAAATGTTCAAGTATGGAGAAACTTATATCAGTTATCCAAGCCAAAAATGAAGACCTGGAGGCCCGTTCAAGGAGGAATAATTTACGCATCATGGCGTATCAGAGTCCACAAGCACAGGCAAAGTAGAATATAATATAGAAGCCATGCTTAAAGAAATGTTAGGTGCCGAACACTTCTCCTCAGTGCTATTAGTGTTGCGTGCACACAGATCCCTGGCCCCCAGACCTGTGCCAGGTCCGCCGCCCTGCCAAATTATTGCCTAACTGCTGAATTTCTGAGACCGTGATACGGCACTGCGTTTAGTGTGCAAACTGGGAAACATGACCTATCCAGGGAATGAGGTGGCATTGTACCCGGATTTCACCGCAACAGTCCAGTCAGCACAACGTGTGTTCCAGCCAGTAAAATGTAATCTACAACCATGGAATTGCAATACGCCATGCTACAGCCTGCTAGACTGTGGATTCAACATGATGGCAAATCGAAAATCTTCACAAACACCAAAGAAACAATTATCTATATAAAAAAACTGGAACGGTCAGGAAGGACCCATAAGGGCACAGAAGATGAACAAGACTAATTCCGAAGGCAGCAGTAGGTGAAGAAACCGTAGACCACAACAAACAACGTGGTGAGAACAGACTGTGCCATGACTCCCAACTACAACCACAGTTCACAATGGAGCAGTGCTGCATTTTGGCTCGCTGCGGTCAGGGAAAGCGGTCTCTGGCTTGACTCAGATCACGGTGTAATATCCCTACGGTGAAGCGGTAAGGTAAAGGTAGCCAGTCATCTTAAGCAGCGCAGACTCTCTAAATGAGACAATAGTCCAGTTACTACTTCCCCAGCCACCCCTGCTCCTCGGGGGATACCGGGTCACTGGCGGCCCCTTATGGGGTATACCCCATATGTTATCAAACAATTCAAATTGGGCATGGTTTTGGCCTAAATGCTTGTTTGCTTATGTTCCTTTTTTGCAGTTACAAGTTTATGGTGATTCTTAGGCAAATTTGGGTTCTTGTGGTGGGTGGGTGGGTGGGTGGGTTGGTTGGGGTATTTACTTGCTCTGCCACAAATGTCAATGATTGCAAAAGCTGTATGATAAGGAACGTATGCATGTGGGAATCATAATTACATGTCAACAACACATAGGGTAGACAGCACATCGGGGTAGACAACACATAGGGTAGACAGCACACCTATCGCTAGGCGTCCCACAAGGATCCTCCCTTTCCCCAACTTTGTTTAACCTAGGTATGGAGCCTCTCACCACCTTGCTAGAAGCATCCAATGTTCACTTCCACATGTACGCCGATGACACCCAACTGTATCTCAAATTACAATCACCCAAAGACATTATGCTCTTGAATTCTACGATCAGAAGCACCCAATCCTGGCTGGCCGCTAATCATCTCAAACTCAATGCTCTTAAAACAGAGTTCCTCTTGATCTCACCTCCCGCGAAGATCACTACCTCTCAAATTTGGCTTAAACACCTAATGGCACTCAATGTTCAGCCCACCATCGTGGACTCAGCAAAATCTTTATGCATAACACTTGACACCAACCTCAACATGCAGGAACACATCAACAAAGCAACTAAGGGTGCCAACTATCAGATCAATACCCTAAGGAAACTCAAACCCTTCCTTCCAGCCAAAGATTTCCAAACTGCGGTACAAGCACTAGTCATCCCTCGAATAGATTACGGCAGCATCGCCCTCTGCGGTCTCCCCCTAACTACTACGGCACCCATAAGAGCTTCTCTAAACGCAGCAGCGAGACTCATCACTGGATCAAAAAAACACTCACACATTTCCCCTGACCTGAAATCGCTGAACTGGCTGCCTTTTGAGGCCAGAATACACTTGAAAATCGCCTGCATGACGCACAAGGCTGTCCACCTGAGCTCACCCGGATACCTCGCTCAGAAGCTGACGATTTCTGGAGGCTCCAGAAACACTAGAGGCACAAACAATCTTTTGCTAAAGCCCCAAAAATTCCGCAAGGAAAAAACCTATAAACACTCCTTCTCAGGAATGGCACCCAGGATCTGGAACTCACTCCCCCCTGAAACCAGGCTCATCTCCTCCACCATACTTTTTAAGAAAGAAGTAAAGGCTATCCTCATGGCTAAATACACTTGAATTATCACTAGGGAAGATTTTTACAAACGCTGAACCATCCTGTTCTACTGATCTTTTTGCATTTTTGTATGACTCGTGTTATTGACTTACCTGATTGTTTACGCTGCCACCTATTTTTATTTGTATCACCATTGATGTATCTATCTGACTACGCTCCTGCATTTACCCTCCCCCAGTGCTTAATTTGAGCAGGAGCTTTCAGGTGCTCAGCACCTGCACTTCTTTCACAGGGCCGGGGCTACAATTTCTGACCCTGCAGGTGGTGGTCTCAATATGAATTGTTCAAATTCAAAATAAAAAGAATAACATACATTGCATGGTTTCTGGCTGGTAAATGTTCAAAGACAGGCCAGCTACGCCTGTCCAGGCAGGCATGATTGAGTATCACCAAGTTAGTGATGATGTCATCTCGCCGATCACAAATCCAAGAAGTAATCGACAAACTATGTCTTGCATTCTATTCCCAGAGTCTGCTGCACCATGCCACTGCCTGAGCCTAAGCCTCCCATTGGATAATTGTAGCTGGGGGCTGGCTCAAGATGGAGTTGAGGCAAGGAAGCTGCGAGAGAGCATTTGGAACTTGGGAGTGAGGGCTCTTGAGGAAGAATAAATGAAAGTAAGTGTGGACTTTCCACTTGCTGTGTAGCCAGAGTGGCATATCCTGCAGCCCTGCATTGCTGCTATCCTCAACGTGCTCGATGCGACTGTGGCCCAACACAACTTTTGTGCGCCATGGCGTCACTTGTAGAACCTGTGCGCTGCACCCCAGCATGATAATTGCTGAGCGTGCGTGAGTCCAGTAGGCACCACAGTCATACTTAATGGCATTGGCAGCATTACGGCTGGGGACAATACCTGTGTTGTAGCAGGCAGGGTCACAGCAAGCAGAGCAGTGGATGCCAATGCCGTCACCTTCCCTGGACCTACTTATTACAGGCAGCACTAGTAGTGACATCACCTGTTGTACTCGAGCAGCTACCTGTTCTGCAAATAACCCAGTTATACTGTACTAATTAATATATGCAAAAAAAGAATTTTCATTTGGTGAACATTTTGTTTTTGCACTCTGTGTAGGTAAGAAAGTGAAACACGTCATCTTCCTCTTCTTTAGGAAAGACAACAGGAAAACGCAGAGTTCAAAATAACAGGGACATGTACAGGCTGACGACCGGGGTCACAGGCAGCAGCAGTGTTATAGATGAGAAAGAGAGCAGGAGTAAAGAGGAGAAAGAAACAACAGGAGAGGAGAGAGATAAGACGGAGCTAGAAAGGAGAGCAAATCAGATACAAAGACAAGGGAACCATGATGTGAAGAAGAGAGCATTAAGAAGAGAGAAGATAGAATGAAAAGATGTAGAGGACAGGACAGAGGAAAAAAGCAGACAAATGATAAAACGGAGACACAGCCAATCACTGCTAGAAGAGTGATCATAAAGAGCCAAGATCGAGGGGAGAGAGAGCATAGCATGGATAAAAGTGAAGAGGAAAAAGGGCAGGGGTAGAATGAATAGAGAGCAAATCAGAAATGTAGGGAATAAGGAAACACACCAGGTGTGACAAAGATTATCAAAAACAATTAGAGAGGTTAGAAGATAGACTCTTAGAGCAAAGACGTAGGGGACAGACAACAGATCAAGGTTAGAAGATAGAGACTGAGGTAGTGAGAGTGTCGAAAGTGGGGCTCACCGGAGGAAGAAGTGAGCTGTGGCCTCCTTGGCAAAGTTTTCAGCACATGCACTTCTTTTTTTACAAATTAAGCACTGCCCTCCCCACCCCAATTGTTATTTACTCACATGTTGTACCCTTCGTCTGTAAAGCGCTCTGATATCTGCAAAGATCTTGTTTGCGCTATATAAAACTTTCAAAATAAATAAAATAAATAAATCAGTGAAAGCGGCAGGGATCACATCATGGCTCACATGGAATGTCTGGGGCCCAAACAATCCAATAAAAAACTTGGCAAGTACTCGGGTATCTAGATCGACATAACATCCAGATTGCACTACTTCAGGAAACTCCTCTTACACAACACTCCGAACAAAATATAGCGACGCGCTGGGCTGAGGTTAAAGCTGCCTCCACCTATGCGAGGGGGTGTTATGATCCTCATAAAACGACATGTGTCATTTGCAATATCCCATGTGATCACCGATGAGCAGGGACGATATGTTTATAATGCAAGGGAAACCATACGGTAAACTGCTAACCATTGACGACCCAGAGTTCTTCACGAGTATATGAATCGCCTACATACACTGCAAACCTCTGCGGTAGTCTCTAATACACCTCTAACTATGTAAGAGGACCGCTTGAGACAGGGTTGGTCTGGTGGACGCGGGCGGCTATACTTCGAGAGGGAATGCGAAAATATGGCCTCATGGATATTTGGAGGGTGTGGAATCCCGATGGCAGGAATGGCTCATATGTACACAACTCCTAGTCCAGACTGGAAGAATGTAAGACGTTACAACGCATACATTTACAACGCATGCCTTTACAACGCAGTTTTTACATCGCAACATCCTTTACAACGCATACATTTACATCGCATACCATTACAACAAATTTTTTAAAACTATATTTACAACACATTCCATTACATTGCAGTATACCTTTACAACACATACCTTTACATTGCATTTAAGGTAAGTGCTGGTTAGTGTAGGGGTAAAAATTACTATTCTAACTCCAGGGGGTGCAACAGTAGGCTAAGTGCTGGTTAGTGTAGGGGTTCTATGCGCTGTAATGGTATGCATTGTAATGACATGCAATATAATGCCTGCGTTGTAGTGACATGCGTTGTAGTGACATGCAATGTAATGGCTATGTTGTAGTGACATGCGTTGTAAAGGATGTTGCGATGTAATGACTGCGTTTTAAATGTAGTGCAATTTAATTACTACGTCGTAAAGGTTGTTTCCCAGACTGGACTATTGGTTGATCTCTAAAGATGTCAACGCATGGATACACAACATCACACACCTTCCCATATCACTAACAGATCAGGATGGACATCCCAGGGCATGGCCTATATCCGTTCCAATGGAGACTGTAATCGTCAGTTTTTCTGTCAGGTTTTCTGAGAAGGCGTTTGGGAGGCAATCGTCAACCACTTCCACATCAACATAGGCTCTGTGAAGCAGGCCACTCTATGAGAGGCATTTAAGTATCAATCCGGAGGGTATGTATTGGGCTTCAAGCAGGGGTTCTGAGATCTATCTATAGGTCCGTCATCTTGGCAGTTCTAGATGAACTGAGAAGGGGGGCCGACCAGGGTGCTACTCGCGCCCTGGTGCTTCTCGATCTGTTGGCTGCCTTTGACACGGTCGATCATCACCTTTTGATTGACCGTGTCGGCTGTGCTGGAATTCAGAGCCCGTCACTGAAATGGACTACTTCCTTTCTCAGTAACCATTCTCAATCGGTGCGCCATGCCAGCTTTAGGGCATAACAACAAACAGAGTTGACCTGCGGGGTCCCGCAGGGCTCCTCCCTTTCACCCTTACTTTTTAATTTGTATGGTCTCCCCTTGGTTCTGGCCATGTGTAAGAGAGAGGCCGTAGCCTTTAATTACGCTGACTATCTTCAGCTGGTATTTAACACGGACACTTCTGCATCATCTGTGTCCAGCTTCCAATCTACTATGAATTTCATTAGTGATTGGATGAATGCCAACCAACTTAAGTTAAATCCAGACAAATCGGAGCTGATCCTTACTGGTGGTCTGGCTAATCTGTAGAATTCCAACTTCTGGCCACCATTATTAGGGAGCCCTCCACTCCCAGCCAGTTTGGTAAAAAGCTTGGGAATTGTGTAATGATCTTACCATGAAAGCCCAGATCAGTTCAATGGTCTCTGCTTGCTTTTTCCATCTCCGAAGAATTCAGAAAATCAGCAGATTCCTTTCCACCGCAGCCCTGACCCAAGTGGTTCTTGCCATGGTCATTTCGCGTATGGATAACGCAAATTCCCTCTATTCTGGAATACCGGTATACCAGCTACACCAGCTGCAACTGATCCAGAATCAGGCAGCAAGGCTTATCTTCGGTCAGCCTAAAGATCGTCATATGAGACCATTGCTGAAAAGCCTCTATTGGCTTCCTTTACCTCAACGCTGCCATTTCTGCCCTGTTCCCATGATGCACTGGGCCAGGGACAGACTGATTTGCATATAGCCAGGTTCTGAGTTGGGATGGTGCAGTGAGATAATTAACGGTGATGGATCAAGCCCTGATCTTTGGACTGGGTAAGAGTGGTCTGCTTAATTCAGACACTCTGTTCATCACCACCCCCTTTTCTGAATCGTTCTTGGCCACTATAGGTGTGGCAGGGTATACTCAGACATGAGTCCCTTTCTCACTGCACCATCAGGATTCAAGAAAGCCGGGCCGAAGACTGCTGAAATGCCAGAAACCGGTCCCCGGTAGCTTGTCTCCTTTCTGGTGAAGAATTGGCTTGGTAGTTTAGTCTGCCCTGTTCCCAGGATGCACTAGGCCAGGGACAGACTGATTTGCATATAGCCAGGTTCTGAGCTGGGATGGTGCAGTGAGATAAATAACGGTGATGGATCAAGCCCTGATCTTTGGACTGGGTAAGAGTGGTCTGCTTAATTCAGACACTCTGTTCATCACCACCCTCTTTTCTGAATCGTATTTGGCCACTATAGGTGTGGCAGGGTATACTCAGACATGAGTCCCTTTCTCACTGCACCATCAGGATTCAAGCAAGCCGGACCGAAGACTGCTGAAATGCCAGAAACCGGTCCCCGGTAGCTTGTCTCCTTACTGGTGAAGAATTGGCTTGGTAGTTTAGTCTGCCCTGTTCCCATGATGCACTGGGCCAGGGACAGACTGATTTGCATATAGCCAGGTTCTAGGCTGGGATGGTGCAGTGAGATAAATAACTGTGATGGATCAAGCCCTGATCTTTGGACTGGGTAAGAGTGGTCTGCTTAATTCAGACACTCTGTTCATCACCACCCCCTTTTCTGAATCGTTTTTGGCCACTATAGGTGTGGCAGGGTATACTCAGACATGAGTCCCTTTCTCACTGCACCATCAGGATTCAAGCAAGCCGGGCCGAAGACGGCTGAAATGCCAGCAGGATTCAAGCAAGCCGGGCCGAAGACGGCTGAAATGCCAGAAACCGGTCCCCGGTAGCTTGTCTCCTTTCTGGTGAAGAATTGGCTTGGTAGTTTAGTCTGCCCTGTTCCCATGATGCACTGGGCCAGGGACAGACTGATTTGCATATAGCCAGGTTCTGAGCTGGGATGGTGCAGTGAGATAAATAACGGTGATGGATCAAGCCCTGATCTTTGGACTGGGTAAGAGTGGTCTTCTTAATTCAGACACTCTGTTCATCACCACCCCCTTTTCTGAATCGTTTTTGGCCACTATAGGTGTGGCAGGGTATACTCAGACATGAGTCCCTTTCTCACTGCACCATCAGGATTCAAGCAAGCCGGGCCGAAGACGGCTGAAATGCCAGAAACCGGTCCCCGGTAGCTTGTCTCCTTTCTGGTGAAGAATTGGCTTGGTAGTTTAGTCTGCCCTGTTCCCATGATGCACTGGGCCAGGGACAGACTGATTTGCATATAGCCAGGTTCTGAGCTGGGATGGTGCAGTGAGATAAATAACGGTGATGGATCAAGCCCTGATCCTTGGACTGGGTAAGAGTGGTCTGCTTAATTCAGACACTCTGTTCATCACCACCCCCTTTTCTGAATCGTTCTTGACCACTATAGGTGTGGCAGGGTATACTCAGACATGAGTCCCTTTCTCACTGCACCATCAGGATTCAAGCAAGCCGGGCCGAAGACGGCTGAAATGCCAGAAACCGGTCCCCGGTAGCTTGTCTCCTTTCTGGTGAAGAATTGGCTTGGTAGTTTAGTCTGCCCTGTTCCCATGATGCACTGGGCCAGGGACAGACTGATTTGCATATAGCCAGGTTCTGAGCTGGGATGGTGCAGTGAGATAAATAACAGTGATGGATCAAGCCCTGATCTTTGGACTGGGTAAGAGTGGTCTGCTTAATTCAGACACTCTGTTCATCACCACCCCCTTTTCTGAATCGTTCTTGACCACTATAGGTGTGGCAGGGTATACTCAGACATGAGTCCCTTTCTCACTGCACCATCAGGATTCAAGCAAGCCGGGCCGAAGACGGCTGAAATGCCAGAAACCGGTCCCCGGTAGCTTGTCTCCTTTCTGGTGAAGAATTGGCTTGGTAGTTTAGTCTGCCCTGTTCCCATGATGCACTGGGCCAGGGACAGACTGATTTGCATATAGCCAGGTTCTGAGCTGGGATGGTGCAGTGAGATAAATAACGGTGATGGATCAAGCCCTGATCTTTGGACTGGGTAAGAGTGGTCTGCTTAATTCAGACACTCTGTTCATCACCACCCCCTTTTCTGAATCGTTTTTGGCCACTATAGGTGTGGCAGGGTATACTCAGACATGAGTCCCTTTCTCTCTGCACCATCAGGATTCTAGCAAGCCGGGCCGAAGACGGTTGAAATGCCAGAAACCGGTCCCCGGTAGCTTGTCTCCTTTCTGGTGAAGAATTGGCTTGGTAGTTTAGTCTGCCCTGTTCCCATGATGCACTGGGCCAGGGACAGACTGATTTGCATATAGCCAGGTTCTGAGCTGGGATGGTGCAGTGAGATAAATAACGGTGATGGATCAAGCCCTGATCTTTGGACTGGGTAAGAGTGGTCTGCTTAATTCAGATACTCTGTTCATCACCACCCCCTTTTCTGAATCGTTTTTGGCCACTATAGGTGTGGCAGGGTATACTCAGACATGAGTCCCTTTCTCACTGCACCATCAGGATTCAAGCAAGCCGGGCCGAAGACGGCTGAAATGCCAGAAACCGGTCCCCGGCAGCTTGTCTCCTTTCTGGTGAAGAATTGGCTTGGTAGTTTAGTCTGCCCTATTCCCATGATGCACTGGGCCAGGGACAGACTGATTTGCATATAGCCAGGTTCTGAGCTGGGATGGTGCAGTGAGATAAATAACGGTGATGGATCAAGCCCTGATCTTTGGACTGGGTAAGAGTGGTCTGCTTAATTCAGACACTCTGTTCATCACCACCCCCCTTCTCTGAATCGCCATTTCAAGTTAGGCTGTAATAATAATAAAATAATAATAAAGGGTTTTGTAGAGCGCTCAGTAACGCCATCACGGCGTGTCCCCGCGCTAAAGGAGAAGTGGCAGACAAAAAACCTCACTAGGAAACCCCCGCACCAAAGCCTCACAGTGTGTACAAGGGGGTCTTCAGCAGAGACCGAAATATACCGACTGTACCATCTTTAAGGCCCTTTCAGGACGTGGTCCTGCCTTTATTGCCTCAAATACATCAGTACATCCCCTCTCGCAACCTACGTTCTTCAAACAAGAATTTGTTGGTCCCTCATACCTTCAAACGTAAAAAACATGGAGGTCTTAGATCCACGACCTTGGTCCCTTCAGATCTGGAATGCTCTCCCCTTTCATCCGCGCACCACGGACTCCTACATTGAGTTCATAAAACTATTCAAGACCTGGCTATTTACCCAGGCTCACAACTGAGACTCATTCACTATTTTGCAACCGCAGCCGTCCTCCCTCAGCGCCAAGAAACCGTCTGGTGAACGTGCGCTCTACAATTTTCCTTTAACATAACATAACGTAACCCCCTAAGTACAATTGAGTCTACACTTTCAGATCTGAAAAGATCGTATGAACAAACCCCTTACCCTGGCAAATTGGTGCAGATTTGAGAGGGGATCAATGAATATTATGAGATGGCAGAGCAGGAAGCCAAACGCATGTCACCTGGGTAGACAGCTAGGATTTATGGCGAAGGCAGCAGACTGGGCTGTGTGCTTGCCAATAAAATAGCGGAGACATGGGCATGTGCGCCCAGAGTGGAAGTGACAACAGATGAGGGCATCTCCTGTCATGATACGCCGAACATTTTGAATACATTAGCCAAATTCTACAAAAATATTTACACCTCCCGAGACTCAGCCACGGAGGCCGAAACAAACTATTGCGTATCTGGAAGATATCGCACTAGTATGGCATTACCAGGGACAAAGGGAATCCCTGGCACCGCTGCTCACTATAGACTAAATAAAAGCCGCAATATGTGAACTTCCAAATAGAAAAGCTTCCAGGAGTGACAGGTTGCCGGTAGAATTTTACAAACAGTGCCCCCACCTGATAGCCCCGCACCGCCATGCAATGTACAAGGAAGCGTACAAAAAAACTGCCACCATCACTCGGAGAGGCGCTTATTATCACACCACTGAAACCCGGTAAGCCTCCTCAGCGGTGTGACGCATACCATCCTCTATCCCTCATAAATGCGGATATTAAGATCCTTACGACCACCTTGGCCACAAGGCTTCGACTCCTATTACCAATCATGATCCTTCCGAATCAGGCTGGCTTCTTGACGGAGGGATCCACTACACCTAACCTACGCACCTTATTTGCAGTAATGCACCGCCTGGTCCCGACACTACCTGCGGCAGCAGTCCTACTAAACGCCACTAAAGCTTTCAACTCCATTCAATGGCATTTTATGTGTATGATACTCCGAAGTATGGGAGTCCCAGCAGCCTTTATACAATAGGTTCAGCTGCTGTACTCTGAACCGGCTGCCCGGACATGCGTGAATGGGCACAAGTCGGAAGCCTTTGCGATATGCAGAGATACAAGACAGGATTGTCCACTGTCACACCTGCTATTTACCATAGCATTAGAGCCCCTAGCATGCATTCTGCAACAACGACATGCAACAACGGCACTGAGATTTCACCATTGGCCATCTCACTTTACGCAGACGATATACTGCTCTATGTAAGAGATCCTAGTGTTAACCTGGAAAGCCTTATTAGAGAATACATCCGATATGAAAGACACACAGGCCTGGGCATAAATTGGTTTGTCAACTGCCTTCCCCTTAATTCCGTGCACGACGCAGCAAGTGATCAAGTTCCCTCTTGAGTGGAGTGACAACCCTGACAAGTACCTTGGTGTATGGGTACACAGGGACCCAAATATGGTTCTACAGTATAACTATGGCAGGGCTGTCTCACATATGGAAGAGCAAGTCTTCAGATGGATAAGACTTCAGCTGTCGCTAGCTGACAGAATAGCTTTAATGAAAATGGTAATACTACCGAAATGTTTGTACCTATTCACAAATATCCCTATATACCTGTCACAAGCCTTCTTTACAAAGTTACACTCATAGTTGATTAGGCTAGCTTGGGCAGAGAAGCAGCCGAAACTAAAATGGGCCGCCCTGACACAACCCTATTCAAAAGGTAGTTTTACAGCGCCAGACTTAAAACTTTATTACCTTTGCACACAGGCACATTTCATCCATTATTGGCAACATCCTCCAAGATACCTCCTGCACTTCGCAGTGGAAGATGATGCTGTACACCCCATACCTCTTGCAGCCATAATCCCACACACGTGGAAGGAGCTCAGAAAGGAGGAGATAAAATCTATACACTGCACCACACAAGCCTGGAAAGCATTGGGGAAAAGAGCAAAGATAACACTGCTATATGCGCCGGCACTACCACTTGCGCATCACCCGGAGATCTCGGTGTTACAAGAAGCAGGTTCATTGGCTGTACTCTGCGCGGCAGGGCTACACACACTGGGGGATGCCTATCAGGCAGGAAAATTTATAGATTTAGCTGATCTACATTACGTAGGCAGCAAGCCGCCCCCATGCTCACCTTCCTATATTGTAGGCTTAGAGCCACGCTTTGCAGCCTGTATCCACAGTATCCGGAGGAACCGCCCGCACTTGTAGCACTCCAATTACTTCTCACGACTGCCACTCGAAAGCACCTGGTAACACGCTTATACAATGCATCCCACACAGATGCCCATCTGGAGCCAGATGACTCATTCAGAAAATGGATGAGGGTCTCCATGCTCCAGTCACAACGGAGGAATGGTACACTTGTAGCACGCTCACTGGCCTGTTGACCCTAAACTGCAATTTGAGGATTATACATTTTAAATTGCTTCATCAAATGTATTACACCCCAACCTGACTATCTATATGGCTTTGGACTCAGGGAAAATGCTAATTGTGTGAGATGTAGGGCTCCGGACGCTGACTTTATACACTTAGAATGGGGCTTCTCAAGGGTATACCAGTTTTTGGTGCCCGTTACACGCACAGTCTCTGTAATTGTGGATGATACAGTGGAATCTACCCCCAGGGTGTGCCTATTTGGGCTGATTAAAGAAGCCCAGCCCATTAATCATAAGCTGATAGCTATAGCCCTACTATTGGCCAAGAGAAGGGTAGAATTCACTGGGGAGGGAAAAGGTACCAAAACATGAGCACTGGCTGCTTGATATGGCATATTGCCTTGACCATTTGGAATGTAACGCTGAGGAACTCCCCCATGCCTCACGCCCCAAGGACATCTGGAAAACTCTCACTACATACTTGCGGACCCATTTGGGTGAATAACATGTGTATTGTGTGCTGCCCTACCCATTTTTCTCGTTTTCTCTTCTCAAAGATGAAACTGTCCTCATCAGCCCTGTATTTTGCATCAATGCCTTCTATAAATGCTTATACTTGTATGTTATGTTAGTACATATGACATCTTTTGTGCTGTTATATATCTGAAAAGCATCAATCCAGGAGCCTGGATGGTAGCGTTGAACTTGCAGGACTCCTAGTTCCACATTCCCGTCGTGCCTGCACACAGGCATTAACTGTGGTTTCCGGTTGGCCACGTGCACTTTGTTCGCTGTGCTCCCTTTTGGCCTTTCCAGCGCCCCTCTGGTGTTCACCAAGGTGATGGCAGTGATTGCAGCTCATCTGCAAAGATCGCAGGTGCCAGCCTTCTCCTATCTCGGCAACTGGCAGTTGAAGGCGGGCTCCCCCCGGGCTGTCTTCTTTCACCTCAATATTACGGCACATTCGCTGGGGTTCACTATCAACATGCCGAAGTTGCACCTTGCTCCCTTTCCCGGAGCTGTTCTAGACACATTGCAGTTTCGGGTGCATGTTCGGGCTTAGACTCCTGAACCAGGACACCAATGTTTCAGCCTCTATCCTGTATTTTGGTGTGAGTGACTCTAAGGCTACTGGACCTCATAGCTTCTTGCATCTTGCTTGTGATACTTGCCTGCTGGAATATTCGGGCTCTGCAATCATACCTGAAGTTCCACTGGATGCAGCATCTGGGGAGTCTTTCCAACATTGTCCAGATTTCAGGGGGAACTTCAAAAGAGCTGCAGTGGTGGTTAACGCACCGCAATCTGGTCTGCAGCAGATCAGACAGCTGTGACAGATGAGTCACTCCTGGAATGGGGAAGCCAATTGGAAAAGGTGGAGATCAAAGGCCTCTGGTTTCCGTCTGAATCCGGACTCCACATCAAACTTCTGGAGCTCTGGGCAATCCAGTTGGCTTTGAAAACCTCTCTACTCTCCATCAAAGGAGCGGTATTGCAGGTGTTAACGGACAACACCACCGCCATGTGGTACTGCAACAAACTGGGTGCGTTTAAGTTGTGGACCCTTTGTCAAGAGGCCCTGCGTCTCTCGACATGGCTGGAACATCAGGGCATTTCCCTGGTGGTTCAACCCCTGGCGGGTTCTCTGAACACCTGGGCGGGCGTACTCAGCCAAAGACGCCTATTGGATAATGAATGGTACCTCCATTTGGAGGTGGTTTGAGGTCTCTTTCAGCAAAGGAGAGAACCTTGGTTAGATCTGTTTACCACCGCCAAGAATGTGCATGGTCAGAAGTTCTGCGCGCTAGAGTTTTCACGGCGGCTCTTGGTGTGAGACCCTTTTCGCCTCGAGTAGAGTTCAGGCCTTTTGTACTCTTTTCTGTTGTTACCACTCTGGGCCAGACTTCCCAAGAAGCTCAAGAATGACCAGGCCCAAGTCATCCTTGTGGCTCTGGTTTGGGCTCGGAGAGTTTGGTATCCTGAGCTGTTGAGCATGGCCTCTGGTCCTCCGACCAGGCTGCCCCTTTGGGAGGATATTCTGTTACAGCAGTAGGGGAGGGTTCTCTGCCCAGATCTGTCAACACTCCGTCCTTCTTACGCAGAGATTGAGCAGTGACAGTTGACAGCTTTGGACCTTCGCCCGAAGTTGGAAATGTTATTCTGGCAGCCAGGCGTCCGTCCCACCACAACGATACACGCATGTCTTTAAGGCAAATTTGTGGCATGGTGTACAGGTTAACAGCCTTTCTGTTCCTCTTTCTCAGGTACTTCTCTTTATTCTTTCCCTTGCCCAGCAGGGCTCTGCTCTGGGCATTTTAAAGGGTTACCTTTCTGCTATTTCAGCCGTTCTTCGGATGCCTTATCAGCCATCTTCAAATCCCCTATTGTACATAGGTTCTTGAAAAGTTTGCAACATATGTTTCCGCATCCCATCATTATGCCTCAGTGGGACCTTAACCTATTCCTGACATTTCTGATGTGCGCTCCCTTTGAGCCCTTTCACAACTGTTGTCTCAGGCTCCTTACTATCAAAACGGCCTTCCTGGTGGCGATAGCAGCTGCCCAGAGGTTTAGTGGGCTTCAGGCTTTGCCATCCAAGACTCCACACTTGAATATCTACCCAGACAAGCAGGTTCTTCGAACTGGAGCTGCCTTTCTGCCGAAAGTCATCACTCACTTTCATGTAGACCAGTCTATCACCCTGTCTACTTTTTACGCTCTGCCTCATCCCTCTAAAGAAAAGATCGACTCCACCGACTGGACCCAAAAAGAGCTTTGTCATTCTGACCTTGACCGCACAAGAGAGTTCCATGTAGACAACCAACTCCTTGTGAGTTATGTCCTAGCGAAGAAGGGAAAGGCTGCGCAAAAAGGGAACAATTTTCTGTTGGATCGTCTACTGCATTAAACTGTGCTGCTCATTGGCCAAGATGCAACCTGCTAGGGGCTTGCGTGCTCATTCCAAAGCTGCGACCACTGTGTTAGCATACGGTTTCCCGGTCCTGGACATCTGCCAGGCAGCAGTGTGGGCCTCCCTGTACATGTTCCCTAAATTCTATTGCCTGGACAGCCAGGTACTTTGTGACTAGCACTTTGCCTGTTTGGCCCTGCAGGACTTTTTGGTATGAAATTGTTTTGTAGACCCACTTCCGGGGTATCTATGCTAGCTGCAGATTCCTTACCTTAAAAGTCTTTATTAGATGAACAAGTTATTTACCTTCTGTAGTACCTTATCTGGTAGAGACTCATTCTAGCCGCATAATCCTTACTCACCCACCCATCCTCCATGCTCTGCCAACTGAGTTCTAGGGACAGGCCTTTCTCCCTTTCAGGACCCTAGTTTTCCATACCAGTGGTCTATGTTCTTCGTGTCTCTGTGCTGCTGTAGTGGAAAATCGCGAAAAGATACGGAGATCAACCCGCAGAGTGACGCCTATATAGATACCGCGCACATCACTTTTGTTGCCGCCGCCACTTTAAGCCGATTACGCCACCTACTGGCGTACAGGGGGTACTGCTCATGAAAACGTTTCGGATACAGTCTGGCTCCTGGGAATTATTCTAAGGCAAGAAATCTGCGGCTAGATAGAGTCTCTACCAGATAAGGCTTTACTGAAGGCAAGTAACTTGTTTGTTTGCATTCCAATGCTAATAAAAACTAGCAAAGCCCCAAGCCATACTGTTGGGCTTCCCAATGCTTCTTCTAGGGAAGAGTTGCTTTCATACTCTACTGGTTACTTTGTTACTGTGCTTGAATCAACACATTGCATAATGCCTGTGCCATGCCATTCAGATGGAGACTTCTTGAGCCCGCCTGTCACCATCTGCCCCACCTTTCAATATCTTTTGGTAGAACCACATCTTGTACAAGTTTGTTTTGAAACTTATTCCAGTATTAGATCTTTCATAGAATAGCAAGCTTGAAACCTTCCCTGTCGTCGAGATGGGAGTCCCATGGTATATTATAATAGCACTGCCATTTCATACATCGCCTAAAACGGCTGAAGGACCCTTAGTTTTGTAATATATCGTCGTCCTTGTCAAGAAAGAGAAAGAGACTAAACATTGGTTTCAACCAATCTGGTTGTCCTGCCCTATAGAACACTCCTGTGAGAAGATCCAGTCCCTCAGATTTTGTACCAACTGTCGCGTTAGGGAGTCTCCACTGGGCTCCGCTCAGTTACTTCATTCCAAAGCTTGGTTAAGCATTGAAGCACCTTTTTCTTTGCTGATATATAGCTACAGACTACTTATCTCTTCATCTTGAGTCTATATTTGTTCTTTACTCAGACATGTCAGACAAGGAGAGGAAGAGCCTATTCAGGGCCTGTAGTACCTGTTCTAAGAAATTACTCCACACCGATGACCCTCACAAAGACTGCATTTATTGCCTTTATCCTGATCATAAGGCCAAAGAATGCAAGGTATGTCTCACTTCCTCTAATGAGACTTTCAGAGACCGTGAGGGGCTCTTATGGCTGCAAAAACCTTCAAGAAAGGAAGGATTCTGTATCCAGTGATGGCAGTGAGGAAGCGTCATCTTCATCCTCCAAAAGGTCTCATAAGAGGGAGATATCTCCACACTCTCACTCTTCCCTTGAACGACCTCAAAAAAACCTCTCCAGGGGTCTTACAGACGTGGCCTATTCTAAATCTCACAGAGAGCGAAAGAAGATAAGTGAGACCTATTCATACAAGCAGAACACATAAAAACAGGTCTTAACCGCCTACACCACCTCCTAAGATGAGACATTCCTTTAAGAAGCCCTCTTCAGCTCTGCCTCCTGACAGACCGCCAACTAGAGACTTTCTGTCGACAAAATCATCGTCAAGAAAAATCTTCACCGTAGTCGATGCTTGCTGCCATGTTCCCGTATTTGGACAATTAGTCAAGGCACCACCCACCTGGTGTGCCAATCCAGGACATCTGCTGTGCATGTACTTAAAAGAATGCACAAACTTTCAGCAGGTATTACTGCTTGGATTCTGCAGTTCGCAATGACATCGCATTGGGCCATCTTTTCCAGTGACGGTGAGCTTTATTCTTCACCCCTCCAACCTTTTTTCTGGCTATGCACATACTTTCTTTCTACTCCTTTTCCTATTACATACATTTGTGTTCGAGGCATATGGGCTGCAGATGGTACATTATGAATAGATCGCCATCTGGTGTTGGGCTCGGATGATTGCACTTTGTTTTTCTCTTGGAGAGTCTTTTGTATCTTGGTGACTCCTCCCTTGGTTGGTAGTGCGCATGGGCATCGGCTCCATCCTTAGATTGTTTTTTTCCGCCATCGGGTTCGGATGAAGATCGAGACGCTCCAGATCAACTTCAGAAGAAAGTGATTTTTCGGCGCGTATTCCCTTTCCAATTCGACGGTATTGTTATCGAACGCGTTCATTTCCATTCCGACGCGTTACAAATTCAAAATAGAAGAGAAAAACTTGGATCTACGTCGAAGAACAGGAGGCCTTTCTCGACGCAGTCAAGCCCGGAGTCCATGGAAAGGACTCCATTCAAAAAATGTCCAACGTGTGGTGCTAAGTTCCCACACAAGGACCTACACGAGGTGTGCAACCTCTGTCTATCGCCTGAACACGAATCCAGGGACTGCGAAGCCTGTGCAGCATTCTCCTCCAAGCTAACGATTAGAAATCGTCGAGCTCGAAGACACGAGGTTTCCAGAATGCAGGCGGAAGCGATCCCGGAGCTGTTCGGAGACGAACAAATCGAGGAAGAAGAGGACCAGTCGGGGTCGGAAGGGGACCAGTCGGAGGTTGAAGAACTCATCGAGCAACAAACCGTGAGTGACGACGTCCCCTTACCGAAAAACCGACCCCGTGCGGTAACGACCCCGCCCTCGGGCCCGGTCAAACCTCTGAAAAAAGTTTCCGACGCCCCGCCCTCGGGCCCGGCAACGAAACCAAAACTGAAACCGAAACACTCGGACTCCCACCATGTCGGATCCGAGAAAAGGGCGACATCGACTTCGGCACCGAGGCTACATACAAAGGAGAGCTCGGTATCGAAACATTCCATGTCGAAACATAAATATGACTTATCGCCCAAGATACACTCGATACCAAGAAAGTCGGAATCGAGCAGACATTCGGTGTCGAAAACAACAAGATCTGACGATCGAAAACAAAAGCACCTCTCGGAACCAGGACCCTCGGTACCGATTCAGGAGCAACAGACAGATCCCAAACAAAAGATCTTGTTTATTGATCCACAAACTGGGAAAGTGGTCACGAAGAAGAGCAAGAGTGAACAGTCAGAAGATAAACCTCTTCCTTCAAAAAAGAGAACAATGGGGACGAATATAACTCCTCCTGCTTCTCCTCGTCCTAGAGTCACACCCTCCTCTCCTATTCCTCACAATAGGCCAAATATTCCTACACCTTCCACACCAAGACCAGCTACACCTCAGTCAGATGTAGACAGTGATCTAGGGGAGGGAGAACCTCAAGGGGATGACGAAACTATCCCAGATGAGGAGGACCCATGGGAAAATTATGATTTAGGGTCAGATGAGGACAACGACCCAGAGCTATATCCCTCAAAGCCTTCACCACCTGATGATAACACAGGTTTTGTGCAGCTCATTAATAGGGCAGCAAAATATCACAAACTAGATATGCATACAGAACCTCAAATAGAGGATTTCTTGTTAGAGACTCTACCTAATGCACAGAGAACATCAGGTACTCTTCCTATGTTGAAGGGTCTTCTTACTCACACAGAGGAAATATTCGAAAACCCAGTGAGAGCCAGGGTGTTAAACCCAAGAATCGATAAAAAATACAAAGCGGCTCCAAAGGACCCAATATTTATTAGAGGGCATGTACCTCTAGACTCGCTGGTGGTCTCAAACGCTCGTAAAAGAGCAAACTCATTATCTACAGGAGAGGCTCCTCCACCAGATAAAGAGTCGAAGTTAATAGATGCATCAGGCAAAAGAGTAGCATCACAGGCAGCGAATAGCTGGCGAATAGCCAATACACAAGCACTACTCGCACGTTACGACAGGGCACATTACGATGAGTTAGAAAAACTTCTCACACATCTCCCAAAAGAACATCAGAAGAAGGCAGATCAATTAATACAGGAAGGTAAAATAATAACCAATACTTCCATTAAGTGTGCATTAGACGCAGCAGACACTGCAGCAAGGTCTATTAACACTAGTGTCATGCTAAGAAGGCATGCATGGCTTAGAATCTCAGGATTCAAACAAGAAGTACAAACAGCCCTACTGAACAAACCATTTGATCAGAAGACATTGTTTGGTTCAAGCACAGACAAGACATTAGAAAAAATGAAGAAAGATACGGAAACGGCTAAGTCAATGGGAGCATTGCAACAGCCAACACACAGAGGTTCCTTTCGTAGATCCACCTATAGAGGGGGCTCAAAGAACACAGGAACGAATCAGCAATCCACATCTTTCACACCAACATCACCCAGAGGTAATTCAAGAGGCAGTTACAGAGGTAACAACAATAAGGGTAGAGGCCGCGGAAATAATAACAACCGCAACGCCTCAACACCAAAACAGTGACTTCATAGAACTCCCCCCAGACCACATAACACCGGTCGGGGGACGTCTATCACAGTTCCTACCTGTCTGGGAAAACATCACGTCAGACAAGTGGGTGAGACAAATTATCCAACATGGTTATTGCCTAGAACTCACAGCTACCCCACCAAACATCCCCCCCAAACAGCGTCCAATGAGTCAAGATCATCTGACATTGTTAAGAGAAGAAGTTCTAGCACTTCTACAAAAGCATGCAATAGAGAAGGTCCCAAAAGATCAACAAGGAACAGGAGTATACTCTCTATACTTCCTGATCCCCAAAAAGGACGGGTCCCTAAGACCAATATTAGACCTCAGACCTCTCAATGCTTACATAAATTCGGAGCACTTCCACATGGTCACGCTCCAACAAGTACTCCCTTTACTGAAGAAAGGGGACTTTCTTTCTACACTGGATCTAAAAGACGCTTACTTTCATATCCCAATTCACAAAGCCCACAGAAAATACCTAAGGTTTGTGTTAGAAGGACAACACTATCAGTTCAAAGTCCTTCCGTTCGGTGTCACAACAGCACCGAGAGTTTTCACAAAATGCCTAGCGGTGGTGGCAGCACACCTAAGAAGACAACAAATACATGTCTTCCCATACTTGGACGATTGGCTAATAAAGGCCAAGTCAAAGGAAGAATGTCTTCACAACACACAGAAGACAATTCAATTGCTGCACCACCTAGGGTTCACGGTGAACTACAAAAAATCACACCTGCAACCAAACCAGATTCAGCAATACCTGGGGGCTACAGTAGACACAGAAAAGGCAATAGCATACCCCAACCCAATCAGAGTACAGACAATGGTCGGGTTAATACAAAGATTTCAACCACAACACTCACTACCAGCACGAGTGTTTATGCAACTATTAGGCATGATGTCCTCCTGCATACTGCTAATACCACATGCCAACTACAAATGCGCCCACTACAAGAGTGTCTAGCGACACAGTGGAATCAGGCTCAAGGTCAGATTACAGATCTGGTGTTGGTAAACGACCGGACGTATCGCTCTCTGAAGTGGTGGAACACAGAAAACATTTCCAAGGGACGGTCGTTCCTAGAGCCAATTCCACAAGTGATAATAACAGCAGACGCATCGCTCTCCGGATGGGGAGCGCATATGGACAGATACACAGTACAGGGGAAGTGGAGTGTGCAGCAAAAGAAACGGCACATCAACTACCTAGAACTATTAGCAATAGTTCTAGCACTAAAAGCTTTCCAAATGCAAATAACAGGCAAAGCAGTCCTGATCAGAACAGACAACATGACTGCAATGTATTATATTCAAAAACAGGGGGGGACACACTCTCTCCAACTGTCCCGACTAGCACAGGACATATGGAGATGGGCCATTCCTCAAAAGATCTACCTGTTAGCGGAACACCTACCAGGAGTTCAAAATCAAATAGCAGACATCCTAAGCAGACAGTCAGAACAAGTACACGAATGGGAGCTGCACGACCAAATACTACAGCCATTCTTCCAAAAATGGGGGCAACCAGAGATAGATCTCTTTGCCAATCATCAGAACGCAAAATGCAAAGAATTCGCATCCAGGTACCCACACCAAGGGTCCCAGGGCAATGCACTGTGGATAAATTGGTCCAACAAATTTGCTTACGCGTTCCCTCCTCTACCACTAATTCCATTACTGGTTCGGAAACTGCAGCAACACTCAATGACAATGATACTAGTGGCACCCACGTGGGCAAGACAGCCGTGGTTCACCACGCTGCTACAACTCTCACAAGTACCACATCAAAAGCTAAGGTTATTACCCATGCATCTTACACAGAACCATGGAGAAATAATGCGCCCAGATCCCAAACAACTGAACCTAGCGATCTGGCTCCTGAGGTCATAGAGTTTGGGTATTTAGATTTACCACCAGAATGCATGGAAATCATTAAACAAGCAAGACGTCCTACCACCAGAGCATGCTATGCAGCAAAATGGAAGAGGTTTGCTATACACTGTAACAGTAAGCACATCAACCCTCTGGACGCATCCACTAAACAAATCATTTGCTATTTATTACACTTACAGCAATGTAACCTAGCATATACCTCTATCAGAGTTCATCTCGCAGCCATAGCGGCGTACCTACAAAACAGGCAACATCTGTCACTGTTTAAAGTACCAGCAATTAAAGCTTTCATGGAAGGACTCAAAAGAGTCATTCCACCAAGAAGACCACCTTCCCCAGTCGGGAATCTCAACATAGTGCTTACCAGACTAATGGGGCCACCCTTTGAACCTATGCATAGGTGTGAAATACAATTCCTCACATGGAAGGTGGCCTTCCTCATAGCTATCACGTCACTTAGAAGAGTAAGTGAACTGCAGGCTTTTACGATTCAAGAACCATTTATGTAGCTACACCAAAATAAAATGGTTCTTAGAACAAACCCAAAATTCTTACCGAAGGTTATTTCAGCATTCCACATCAATCAGTCAGTGGAATTACCGGTTTTCTTTCCAAAACCACAAACAGCAGCTGAAAGAGCCCTACATACACTCGATGTTAGAAGGGCCATATTGTACTATATAGAAAGAACACAAACTTTCAGAAAGACAAAACAGCTATTTGTTGCGTTTTCTCCCACACATAAAGGCAATCCCATCTCCAAAGCGGGCATTGCCAGATGGATTGTAAAATGCATTCAAATATGCTACTTAAAGGCAAAGAGAACATTAACTGTTCCTCCTAGAGCTCACTCTACACGTAAACTAGGAGTATCTATGGCATTTCTGGGAAACATTCCACTAGATGACATATGCAAAGCGGCTACCTGGGTTACACCGCACACCTTCACAAAACACTATTGTGTAGATGTGCACACAACACAACAAGCTAGAGTGGGACAAGCAGTATTAAAAACATTGTTTCAGACAGTTGCAACAGACACGGGCGACCACCGCTAGGGAGAGAACTGCTGTATAGTCTATTCATAATGTACCATCTGCAGCCCATATGCCTCGAACGGAATATGCTACTTACCAGTATGCATCTGTTCTTGGCATAGAGGGCTGCAGAGTGGTACATGCCCTCCCAGCCTCCCCGGAAACCTGTGTCTGTTCCAACATTATCTTATTTAGATACACTTACATGGGCACTCTTATCTGTATTCTACTATACTACTCCATCTAACCCTACTATGGCAAAACAATCTAAGGATGGAGCCGATGCCCATGCGCACTACCAACCAAGGGAGGAGTCACCAAGATACAAAAGACTCTCCAAGAGAAAAACAAAGTGCAATCATCCGAGCCCAACACCAGATGGCGATCTATTCATAATGTACCACTCTGCAGCCCTCTATGCCAAGAACAGATGCATACTGGTAAGTAGCATATTCCTTATTTTTATACAACTATATAGCTTTGTATCTCTCTCTCTCTCTTGCTTTCTCACAGGAGTGTTGAATGAATGAATGAATGAATAATGAATGAATGAATAAGGTATTTATCGAGCGCACGGTGGCCAAGCGGCTTCCTGGCGCTGAGAGCTCTACTGAACAAAACAGGGCCGAGGAGTTTTAACAGGGGTATGCCTGGGCAAACAAGAAGGTCTTAAGCGCTTTACGAAAGTGTGAGAAGATAGGAATTGAACGCATGGATAGAGGGAGGGAATTCCAGAACCGGGGGGCAAGAACAGAGAATCTGGTGCCACCAGTGCGGGATTTGCGGAAACTGGGAACAGTGAAGAGGGCAGAAGTAGAAGAACGGAGGGTACGGGCCGGGGTGTGGGTAGAGATCAGGGTATTTATGAATGCCGGAGCAGAGCGATCAACAGCCCGGAAGACTAAGCACCCTAGTTTAAATAGGGATCTCTGCAAAACAGGTAGCCAGTGAAATGACTTGAGGACAGGAGTGATGTGGTGAGCTTTGGGAAAATGAAAAATAAGACGGGCAGCCTGATTTTGGATTGCTTGGAGACGGCGAGTTTCGTAGGCAGGAATGCCCACGAACAAGCTGTTCCCATAATCAAGACGGGAGGTGATAAGGGCTGAAATGATAATTTAAAGGGAATCCAGGGGGAAAAAAACGGGAAATTTTTCGAATCAGACGGAGGGAAAGAAAGCAGGAGGACACTACAGAACTGACCTGGCCATGCATTGACAGGTCCTGGCTGACCTTGATGCCCAATGTTTTAACAGAGGGGACCAGAGTAGGAGGGGGACCAAAGATGGGGGGCCAGAAGGCAGAAGACCAAGGACTGGATGAGCCTCCAGTCAAGACAAGCTCAGTCTTGTCTGGGTGGAGCTTGAGATGATTGGCGCTCATCCATCCAGAAATAAAAACCAGAGTGGAACGAAAAAATGACAGGGAGTGAGAAGAAGAGGAAAGATCTAAGACGAGCTGGAGGTCATCTGCGTAATTATACACAGAGACCCCCAGATCAAGAAGAGAAACAATGAGGGGGCGAATATAAAGATTAAAAAGAAGAGGAGAAAGGGAAGAACCTTGGGGGACCCCACAAGACACCGGGAGGGGAGAAGCGGAGAAACAAGAGAGGTGGACAGCTTGTGAGCGACCTGTAAGAAAGGACGTGATCCAGGATAGAGCAGAGCCCCGAACGCCCGCTGCGCCGACACGGTCAAGTAAGATGGTATGATCCACCGTGTCGAACGCAGCGGACAAATCGAGAAGAACCAGAGCTTGAGGGGAATTGGTGTCGGCCTTGGCTTTCAGCTCGTCAAGAACCACAAGCACCACTGACTCCGTAGAGTGGCCCGAGCGGAAGCCCGCTTGATGGGAAGCGAGGAGATGGTTCTGCTCAACGTAAGAGGAAAGGCAAGAGGTAACATAACTTTCAAGAATTTTAGCAAGATAAGGTAGGAGAGAGATGGGTCTGAAGTTAGAAAGGAGAGAGGAGTCCAGACCAGGTTTTTTGAGATTAGGAAAAACAATCGCAGATTTAAATGAGGAGGGAACCAAACCAGTAGAAAGAGAAGTATTAAGAAGAGAAAGGGGAATGGTAGGGCAAGAGGTAAAGAGAGTTCTCAACACGCGAGCAGGAGCACAATCGGCTGGAGAGCCGGACTTGATTTTAATAAGCAAGGCAAGAAAAGAGTTCAAGGAAATGGACAGGAAGGAATCGAAGGAGGAATTGGGAACAGGGGGAGCAGGGTGATGGGAGGGGAAGGGTGTGGTAGGGATATTAGCTTTTATTTTAGTGATCTTCTCGATAAAGAAGTCGGTTAAGGAGGAGCAGAGGGCCTGGGAAGGAATGAGCTTGGGGCATACACAGTCAGAGGTGGCCAAGTTGTTAACCAGAGAGAAAATCTCTTTAGATTTGTTCGCAGACAAGGCGACCTGCTCAGAGAAATACTTGGTCTTGGACGCAAGGATGGCTTTCTTATAGTCATTCAACAAGCGTTTGTATTTAGCCCTGAGGTCGGGGCAGTAATTACAGCGCCAAAGACGCTCAGAGCGTCTGAGTTCAAATTTAAGAACCTTAAGTTCAGAATTGAACCATTTGTGGGCCTCGTGTGGGCGAACAGACTTAACTATCTTGAGGGGGCAGCTTGGTCGCAGGAAGAGGATAGCCAGTTGCTGACTGCAGCAGCCTGGATATCAAGGGGAAGACCATTAAGGTCAGGAGAAGAGGATGCAAGGGAAAGAGAAAGGGAATGCAGATCCGCGCGGTTCCAGCTGCGGGCAAGGATATTCTTAGGGCGAATGGGTTTGTGAGGGGAGCCAAGATTAATAGTAAAAGAAATAAGAGAATGGTCAGACCATATGCAAGGAAGAATGCTAGGAGTAGAAACTATATCCTGAGATGACCAGACTTGGTCCAGTATATGGCCAAGAGTGTGGGTGGGAGCAGAGACATGGGACTGAAGGTTAAGGCACAAGAGAGTGGCCGTGAAGTCCTTGGACGCCAAATCCTCCCTGGGATCGCCAGGCCAGTAGTTGAAGTCTCCCAGCAGGAGAACCGAGGAGTTATTAACTACAAGCATAGCAAGGAGTTCCTGCAGGGAGGCCACAAATAAGGGCATACTCAGGGGGGGGGGGCGATACACAAGGACGACTGTCAGAGGAACAGGAAGGTTAGTGGAACGGGGCAACCAAAAAGTCCACACCAGCTATAGAAGGTTGAGAGAGAAGCTGGAATTGAAGACTGGTCCGAACAACCATGGCTACACCCCCTCCGGTCCTGCTGTCAGGGCGATCAGCCCGGAGGGCGTAATAGGAATCGGGGAGGATGGCCAGGATAATCGGGGAGTGAAGCCTCTGAAAACCAGGTTTCTGTTAAAAACAAAAAGTCAGGAGAATGTGAGTGTTCTAGAGGGCAGGACAGCAAGGTAGGTTGAAAACCATGTTTAGTCTCTATTTTGACTATGAATGGTTACAAAACTAAGGGACCCTCTGCCTTTTTAGTCTGTGTGACATTACATTGCTATTATAATTAGGGCTCCCGGTTTTATGTTTTTTATTTTTTTAACATTTCCATCTGTATTTATCCATATTTCTTTTTTGGTCATTTTATCTGTATTTATCCACATTTTTTTTTTGTAGCAAGAAAAAAAGACACTGAAGCTAGTATTTTTCCACATTTATTTAAATTGACATGCACACATACACTATGTTGTTAGGCTGTTTTTTATTTTTTATTGAAGCCTATGTTAAGTGCACTTTATATATTGGGAGCCACCCTGCCGTCCTTTGAGAGTGCAGGACAGTTCCTCCCTACCCAGAAGAGGCGTGCCGCCCTCCCACACCAGTTCGTCCAACCCCTATGCCCCTACTGAGGGAAAGCATGTTCTCCTGCTTGGTGGCTGATCTGGGAGGGAAGGCCCTCCCCTTCACTACCCAGTGAAGTGAAACCTCTCTAGCGCCTAGGGCCTATGGAGACAAGAGCAGCCTGTAGTATAAGGCCGAACAAGATCCGGAGCTCATATGCAACAACCTACTAATACCACAAAGAAGCACACAAAACGTTTTCCCTGCTGTGTATTGAACACAGTTCTGGGTAATTTAGGATGTGTTACTAAGCTCATTAGTTTTAGGATGACCGTATAGGATATGTCATTTTAAGAGTTCTTTCCCTGAACTCGGTTGCCATTGTTTTTGTCTTTAACGTTATGCTAGGTCTACACCTGGGGGCGGTAATGCTGCTATCTCTTCTGCAGGCCACAGCGTCTCCTTACACAGTTGCACTCTGTGAGAAAGGGCTTTGTGATGTGGCAGCCAGGGCACTGCCCTGTCCTTGTGGGGTAATATCAGCACACACCCTGAGTGCAAGTCAGTCAGGGCTGTGTGCACATCTCGGAGCTGCAACCACGCTGCTCACACACCATTACCCCGCAGCGTAAGCACCTATCTCTCCACACTCGTGTGCCTCTGCCTGAAAACGCCACCTCAACTACATTTTTTTAAAAAAATACTGTTAATTTTAAATATATTTCTGCACCCGATGTGGGCCTAGCTCTTGGCACACAAAGTTAGGCCTCTGTTCTCAATGCCGTGGTTCAAGTGCGTCTCTCCACCCTACTACGGTAGGAAGATCACATTACTCGCTGTCACTAGGGACACCATGTTCTCAATTCGGCTGTTGGGGTTTTTAAAGCACTGTAAAATAGGTCATGGGACCATCGCTCCACTTTCAACAAGCCACTATATTTTAAAATTATGTCATTAATTTGATCCGGTCAGTGCCTCTTAATAGTTGTTGGAGGCATGTCTGCCTCCATGCCCTTCCACATCAACCTCCTTCCCCCTCCCATACAAAAAACAAAACAAAAGGTTGCTGGGCCTGCAGACCATTTCCTGGGGTGTTTTCACACCTCTTAATGGACATCGCTGCTTGCACTTATGCCTTGCGTGACCACCACTATGAGGGGTGCTGGAGGGTTTCTGCAGACACGGCGCTCCCAGCTGCACTTGTTCAGAAGTTTCCGATTTCTTTTGGCAGCCCCTGTGCACCTCTGACTCAGATTTTATAGAGGAGCACAGAGGCTTCAGGAGCATTTATTTTGTAAGTTTTTCCCCGTTTCTATATATAAATACAGACAAAAAACAAAAAGGTTTCTATCTGTATTCATATGTTAAAATCTGTTTAAACGGAAAACCGGGAGCCTTAATTATAATATACTGCGGAACTCCCATCTCGACGATGGGGATTGATTCAAGCATGTGAATCTATGAAAGATTCCAATACTGAAAAACAACAGTTACAGGAAATTAACTTATTTTCTTCTTTGCTTTGCATGAAATCTATTTCTACGTCAAGGGGAATTTCTGCCTTAGATCCTATCCGTTATCAGAGGTTATGGTTCACATCATGATTTTGTTCTTGAAAGACTCCATGTCTGAGAAATAGCACATTTGTTTCAAATGGCGATCTGCTGGAGGTATTCTACCCAAGGCTTTTATTTACACAGAATGATTGGCTTAGGATGATGTAACTAGAAGCTATAAAACTCACACTTGTGACAGTGCTGTTTTGTAATCCTGTGTGAGATCTCTTCATTTACTCCTTAGATGAGGTCAGAAGAGACAGCAGACCTGCTGGCAGAGAAGGCTCAAATCACAGAAGAGGAGGCGAAGCTCCTTGCTCAGAAAGCAGCTGAGGCAGAGCAAGAGATGCAAAGGATAAAAACAACAGCTATTCGAACAGAGGATGAGAAACGTCTGATGGAACAGAAGATGCTAGAGACCGAGATGCTGGCACTTAAAATGGCGGAAGAGTCTGAAAGGAGGTCAGTGCTCCAGGTTGTGTTTCCCTGTCCTGTCCATCATGATCGTGATATCATTGTCTCTGTTTACCACTGCCTTGAATGCAGATCTCAATCCACAGAATTTGGCATGGGCAGAGGAGGGGACCTTGAGTTATGAATGCACTGTTATCACATCCTTTGTTTTTACCTTGTTTTTGTCTTTATTCTCTTAGTTGACTTACTGCTTCCTATGTGCTTTTTTGCTTCACCACTTGTTTCTTGTCCCTTTAGTCCCTACCCAGAAATATGATTTTATTAATCATTTGCTGTGGCAACTTTAGGGCAAAAGAAGCCGAGCAACTGAGGCAAGACCTTCAGGACGCCCGTGATGCTGAGCGCCTTGCAAAACAGAAGCTCATGGAAATCAGCAGCAAAACTGCATACATGGTGAGGACGGGAGTCATCGGTGTGCATACATTTTGTGCGGTGTGGTTTTGTTTGGGTAAATAGGAAGTAGCATGTTTGCAATCAGAAAAGGATTAAGACCATACGCTGCATAGAATAGACTTTATTATTTATAATCGATGTTATTGCTGTAGCTTGGATGTTTTCGTCCTTGTTATTTCATTACAGTAATCATTTCTTTGTACTTACAGAGTTGTACAGCTTTCTTGGGGTAGTTTTATTGTTCATTCAACATGTTTGTTTAATGTTGTGCCACTCCCTCAGTACAATCTCAAAGGCACTCCTTTTATTCAGTGCTGTGGTGTATGTAATTGTAATAATCTTGTTTGTTTTGTGTTTCTTTAGACTTACTGTCTTGTCCTAACAGTTGTTCTTTTTTTGTGGTGATTGTTTTTAAGTGAGTGGCCCGCATAGCCCTTTCTTTTCTATGCTCCTATTTCACCCTCAATTTTGATAATTGATCCTTCATATTCTCCTGCTCTCAAATTGTTGTCCTTGAATTTACTGTGTCCTTAACCACTTATTCCAATAATCTACAGACCTGACACACATCCTTAGCATCTCTCTCCCTTCAGGATCTCTGTTCCTTTGAGCCAGAGCCCTTGCCCTTCCTAGCTGTTCAGCGTGCTATTTCTTCGCTTCTTCTCTTGCAGGAGATCCTCATCAAGTCATAAGCACTGAGTATTCCCGCCCATGTGCAGGGAACCTAGAAATAATAAAAAATATATATGAAAACCTATTTATACAGCTCTATAAATATATATATATATATATATATATATATATATATATATATATATATATATATATATATATATATATATATATATATATATATATTATATACATATACAATTTTTCCCATCCCAATGCAGCCCCTATATAGGAGGCCAAACAATGCAACAATAAATAACTGCTTTTGTACTTATGTATTATATACATAGACCACAGGAGGGAAAGTATCACTTGAACTCCTTTTAATGAATAGACTCATAAAAAACTGCAAAAAGCAAGTATTGTTAGCCTACATGCTGCATTGGAAACCAATAGCATAGAAAATGAAAGCAATTGTAACTGGCATTGTGCCTTTAAGGCAGCCATGACCCCTAGCTTTCCATCATGCCTCAGGGGTGACGGTTAGGTCAGTTGTTCTTTTTGGCTCCTTCAGTCAGGACCCTGTAATTTACAGCTCTGACTGTTTTACTTTCTTGTCAAATAATTCTGCTCTTTTTGTGGTTTTTCTACCTTTCACTTGATGTCTTTTAGGCTTTAGAGTGAGGTACAACCTTTTTTTGTTGTTGACAGTGATTTATTTTCTGTCAGAATGCCATCGCTATTTGACCCTTACCAATCCTGTGGCAAGAAGGCCAGGTCTGACAAACATTCTGTATGTATTCTCTGCCTCATTCTCCAGAGACCTGTTGGCATTGCAAGAAGCTGTCCAGGACAACCCTCAAAGAGAGAGAGAAATAATTTGACTCTATGGGCTCTTTGAAAGAGGTAGGTATCCGGTGAGACAGAAAAAAAAGAGAGCTAGATCGACTTCGAGAAGCAAAGTTCTGATCTGTTCTCCATCGGCGTCTGGATCGGCATCGAACTTACCAGCGGCAAAGAAACAGATGTCATTGTCGAAGTCTTTGACGGTGCAGGCTCACCATTCACCTCCAAGACCGTAGACGGCAGTTTCAATATAGAGTCACCAGGTAACGCACCCTCCATTGAAAGTCAACCCAGCAACGATCAATGTAGAGGCACAGGTCAACGTTGCCCGAACGTTCGACGTTGAGGCATGATACTCCGTCGGCTCCCTCCCTCAGGCAGTCGAGGCACAAGTCTCCTCTCGGAGAGGATCGACGTTGAAGCAAAAGACTTCGTCTGCGTTATCTCAGAGGAGGTAGACGGCGAGACACAAAACTCCAGCGCAGAGGCGCTCAACGTCGAGACACAGGTCCCCGCCGACGTCAAGGCAAAAGACTCAGTCGGCATCAACCAGGCGGCGATCGATGTTGAGGCACAGATCTACCCTCGGGGAAATATCGACATCGAGACATCGGTCTCAGCCCGACTCACTTCCAGTGAGCGTTTCTCAGTCGCCATCACCGATGTCGAGGGCAGAATCTCCAGCGCTTGTGCTCACAGGGACTCCAGGTTCGACTGCGAGAGATTTTAACCAGTCTGCGTCAACCCATCGCACTATTTCCAGACGCTCTTCGTCGTCATCCTCAAGATCACCAGAAGTGGTGATCTCAACATCGAACAGTCCAGCACCTTCACCTGTACGCTCACGTTCATCTGAGGCTCCTGCACAGGAAGAGAGGCAGAACACTCCATCTACACATCTCTCTCCAAGATGGTTATTACCACTACCTCATTGGCAGAAATCCGGTACTGCACAAGTACGAGGTACTCAAGACTACTCCAGTCCTCTGCACAGATCTCCTCTGACCCGACTGGTACAAGCTGTAGATCTCTCTCCTACTACTCCATTGAGGGTTTGAGATCATACACATACTTCTGCACCATCCCCAAGAAGGAGATCCAAGTCCCGAAGTCCGAGGAGAAAATACAAATCTCCAACATGTTCACCCTCTTCCACCCATTCTTCAAAGAGGGATTACACTCCAACTCTCACCGACAGCCCACCGTCGAGGGTCACTCCGGTGGATGACGTCCGGACGTTCTGGCCAGAGTGGCACATAAATTGAACATCGAACATCGTTATGCCCACTCAGCAGAGTACATCCTCTGTGATTTTTTAGACTTTACATCAGAGATCAGCAGCCAGACCGTTGTTACCATTAATGCCGGGGGCTGCTACAACCAGTGATTGACATTTTTCTTACACTGGCGACACTCAAGACCACGCCAGCGAGGATCTTGAAAAAATATAGACCCCCGAAAGAGGATCTATTATTTCTCAGATCTGACCCGCCTCCGGACTCTGTAACCTTTGCTGCTGCTAAAAAGACACATGCAGTGGCCTCCTCATCAACAGTTCCACCCGATAAGGAGAGCAGGGCACAGGATTTGTAGGGGAGAAAAGTCTGTGGCACGTCAGCCTCCATGCTGAAGGTCTCCAGCTCCTCTGCTCTATTAGGGCGCTAGGACAGATCCTTGTGGGAGTCTCTTCAAAGATTTACAGAAAAGCTGCCCAAAGAAGACCGCAGGGGAGATTGCAGGAAGGAAGCTTGGTGGCAAACTAAGTTATCAGCGCCGCAGCTGATGGAGCAACGCTGTCTGCACACTTCTATGCACATGGAATCTGTGCCAGAAGGTCATCCTGGCTACGACTAATTGGGCTAAAACTGGAAGCGCAGTCTCGAATTTTCAACCTCCCTTTCTCAGGCTCATCCTTGTTTGGCAGTCGCACAAATGAGGAAATGTCGAGGATGAAGACTGAGCTTGATACCCAGAAGGCGGTAGGGCTTGAAAAAAGAAAATGGGTTCAGGCGCCATTACAGACCGTACAGTCGGCGTCCCTTCCAGACGAGGGTTCAAACCCCTCACAGGCAGAGGCAACAATACCAGCAGAGCCATTCAAGATCACACTATCCTAGGGTCGATGGCATTCTGCATCTTTCTGATCCCCAATGCCAGGCTGAGAATGCGTCCTTTACAACAAGACAAGTGGGATCAACGAACGGCTCGGTGGGGTGACAGGATTCGGCTGTCCAAAGCAGCCAGATGGATGCGACGGGAGAATCTGCTGGGAGGGATTCCATTCCATCAGACAACTCCCTCTCAATCATTGATCATGGATGCCTCCCTTCAGGGTTGGGGAGCTCACATGGGGTCCCTCCAAACTCAAGGTCGATGGTCAGCAAAAGAACAGTTGTACAACGTCAACATGCTGCAACTGAGAGCTGTACATCTAGCTCTCAAGGCTTTCCTCCCTTCGATTCAGATCAACTCCATTCTAATACAGACGGACAATACAACCACCATGTACTATCTGAACAAGCAGGGAGAACCTCGATCGAGGTCCCTAACCCAAGCTCTCTGGTATTGGCTCCTTGTGAGGAATCTATCGATAACAGCAATACACCTACCTGGAGAGCAGAATTCACAAGCAGACGCTCTCAGTTGTCACTTCGATGACCAGCAGAACTGGGTTCTGAATGATGAAGTCGCCGAAGACATTTTCCAAGAATGGGGTCGGTCAAGCATCGACCTGTTCGCGGATGACACAAACAAAAAATGCTGAGACATTGCATCAAGAAACTACCGACCAGGGTCGAAAGGGAATTCCCTTTTGATAACTGGTACGGGGCATTTGTGTACGCCTTTTCTTCCTCAGCGACGAGGATGATTCTGATTACTCCGGACTGGCCAAGACAGTGGTCGGGGGCCCAGACATTCTGCACCTGTCAGAATGCCCACACAGGAGGCTGCTGTGCAGACCGACTTGCTGTCCAAGATGAACGGGAGCATTCGTCACCCCAACCTTCCCTCACTAAACTTGGCAGCATGGCTTCTGAGGTCCTCCTGTATGGTCATTTTAGGACTTTCTCAGGACTGCATAACCATCTTGAAAGAAGCTAGAAGACCCTCCACAAGACACTCCTATGCTTGTAAATGGAAACGTTTTTATTTAAGGTGTGTGCAAAATAATTGTAATCCTTCCAAGGGGCAGGAGGAAGTAGTTTTGCACTACCTGCTTCACTTAGCTAAAACAGGGCTAAAATGCTCTTCCATTAAAGTACACCTAGCTCCCATTACGGCATACTGGTGCTCTCCTTCGCACCCTTCCTTTTTTCAACTGCCGGTAGTAAAGGCCTTCTTGCAAGGTTTAAAGAATGTCTACCCTCCTGTTCGGCCTCCTTCACCCCCCTGGAAGCTGAACTTGGTCTATCTAAATTGATGGGTCCCCCATTTGAGCCTATTCACAAAGCCACACTACAATACCCTACGTGGAAGGTAGCTTTCCTAGAGGCGATTACCTCAGCCCGCAGGTTGAGCGAGATCCAGGCTCACTGCTCAAAAGAACCATACACAGTGTTCCATTTCAATAGAGTGTTTTAAGAGCTCACCCCTCTTTTCTTCCAAAGGTGGTGTCAGACTTCCATGTAAACCAAGCCATTTTGCTACTGACCTTTTTTCCTAGTCCCTCTACTCTAGCTGAGAGGTCACTCCACTCATTAGACCTGGAAAGGGTTTTAAAATTCTATCTGGACAGGTCTAAATCCATTAGAAAATCTAATCAACTATTCATTAACTGCGGTCCGATCAGAACAGGTTTTCCAGCCACCAAGCGTTCCATCTCCAGGTTGATAGTTCCATGTATCAAACTGGCTTATCAACTAGCACAAAAGCCCCTTTGGTCTAGGCCAAAGGCTCATTCCACTAGAGGAAAAGCGGCTACAACTGCTTTCCTTAACAATGTGCTGATTTCCGAGATCTGTAAAGCAGACACGTGGAGATTTATACATATATTTACAAGACACTATTGCTTTGATTCAGATACCAGAGCAGACACCCAAGTAGGCCAGGCCTCCTTGAGGAATCTGTTTTAACACTGATTAATTCTGGTTATTGTGTTGGGTCACTTCTTTCTCATTTGGCCGCAGGCAGAGGATGGGCTTGCTAATCTATTCAGTGCTTATGACTATTGATGAGGATCCCCTGGAACAGAAGGATAAGTTATTTACCTATAATCCTAGTTCTCTTCCAGGGGTATCCTCATCAAAGTCCTAAGCACCTGCCTTCCCAGGCAAATAAGAACTGTATTATTGTTAAGCTATATTTTTGTGCCCTGACCTTTGGTTCTCCGCAAAGAACGACTGACCCAACTGTCATATAAACAACCACCCTCCCTGAGCACTCAAATCACAATAAGAATGTAATTGCCCATATGTTTATTCTTCTTCCAATATGGAAATATTCTTCAATTGGTACAGTTCATATAATCCTTGTATCCATAGTTTGTATTATTCATCCATCATAATACAATTGCAAAGCAGCAGCAGTCAACACGTGTTTCGTCGTGCTATAATCAAGCACTTAGACTTCGTCAGGGCTGATATATAGTTTAAATGGCCAATAAACCCGTCATCAATGTTAAATTCAACATCAAAAGTTAGTTCCTGTTCATAAGTATTTATCGTCTTCTCCTCCTCCGCAAATAAACAAAAAGAGTATTCTTGTGTAGTTATTCCATTTCAATTCCCCGCCAATGGGTCCAAATACGTTAGTTCATATCCTTCTTTATAGAATTGTTTAATGATAATCTGGAGTCTTACATTAGTCCCATTAAGCTTCTTATTACTCTCGAAGAAGAGTTGCTCTCACTTGTAGAGTTCACGAGTACGTGATCCCGTACTGCCACAATCTGTATTCTAATCATGGCAAGTCGACCGGCGTCCTACTCACTTGTATAATACACAAGTACGTATCCCGTATTGCCACAGTCAGCATTCTGAACACGGCGAATCGACCGGCGTTCTCAACTATGGATACAAGAATTATATGAACTGTACCAATTGAAGAATATTTCCGTATTGTAAAAAGAATAAACATATTGACAATTACATCTTATTGTGATTTGAGTGCTCGGGGAGGGTGTTTGTTTATATGCTATCTACATAAGTGGATTGTGGTGGGGTTGTTTGGTGACCAACCCTTCTTCCCCTAGGAACACCGACTAAGATTTGTTACAAGTTACTAACCCTGATTGATTTGCTTGTTCTGCACCTTCTTTTTGCTTACCTGGTTACCAATCATTAAGATTCTGACCCAACTGTCACCCCTGATGCATGATGGGAAGCAAGGGATCATGGCTTCCTTAAAGGCACTGTGCCAGTTTTTGTGTTACAATTGCTTTAATTTTCTATGCTATTGGTTTCCAATGCAGCCTGTAGGCTAACAATGCTTGCTTTGTGCAGTTTTTCATGAGTTTACTCATTAAAAAGAGTTCAAGTGATACTTGCCCTCCTGTGGTCTATGTATATAATATATAATTGCAAAAGCAGTTATTTACTGTTGCATTGTTTGGCCTTCTATATAGGGGCTGCATTGGGATGGGAAAACATTTATATATGTATCTATTATATATATATATATTTATAGAGCTGTATAAATATGTTTTCATATATATTTTTTATTATTTCCGGGGTCCCCACACATGGACTGAAATATTCAGTGCTTATGACTTTGATGAAGATACCCCTGGAAGAGAACTAGGATTACAGGTAAGTAACTTATCCTTCCTCATCTTTCTACCTCTATGCACCTTCTCCCCCACTCTGAGTTCTATTCCTTCTTTGTAGTCTGTCAGTCGCTACGCCATGCTTCCAACTCCTTTTTCTACACTGTGGTCCCCCAGGAGTCCATTGATATCATCCTTTTGGTTATTTACAAAGTTTAGGAGGGGGATTCTATCACTGCTGCCTCTGCACTTCCTCTGCACTTCCTCGATTGTTTTTTTTGGGTCCCCCAGGAGTCACGTGTCTTCTCCAGGTCTACTTTTTAGCTGGGAGAGAAGGACACACAGCTATGCTGTGTTTGTGAGTCGTACCTGTGAATTATTTCTCTATTTTCTTTTGCCTGTGTTGAAACATTGGGGTGATGGGCAAGAGCCATCCTATCTTGTCTCCCTTCAGCTTTTTGTGTACTTGTTTTAGTGCAGGTTTAACTCATTTTTTGGGGAATATGTTTCTATGCTTTTAATTTAAATAGGCGTGTTAATTAGCTTGAGCAAATCACATTTCACTATAATGCATTTGGTAGATTCAGTAATGTTCTGCTTGTAGATTCAGTATTGCTGCATCACGTGGTTAGCTTCATATATGCCATATTCCACTTCCTTAGGTGTATTTCCTTCCAGAGTTTTCCATCTCATCTATTTTGTTTTGTGTCACAAAAGCCTGTCATTCAATTTCAGTGTTGTGCAGCTAAATTAGTGTTAATTCAGTGTGTTCACTGACACATTTATTAGCTTATTTAGTAGCTTCAAGGACATTTTATTAGTTGTTTGTGAACCATTTGAATGTTACAGCTTTGCTACAGCAGCACTTCACACAAATAAAATAACCGCATAGCAGATGCGACTCCTCGCTTCCACACCACTATTCCTACGTGCATCCATACTACAAGATTCGTAAGAAAGCATACATCCTGTACATTAGGTACTACTAGGATCCATTTGATCTACAGTGTCAAATCATCAATACCAATATCCACAGCATCAGTAATTTAGTCCCGCTGCTGGTCCCCAGCACCCCAATGTGTATTCCATTCCAGCAAGAAGGCCTGCAAGGGGCCGCAAATGTTTTTTGGTCTCTGTGTAGGTGGTAATACAGAATAGTAAAATTCCAGTCTTTCAGTACATGACACATGGACTTTCACACTTTGTACTATCAGGATTTTAGTTCTCCACCCCCAAGCGCACGGTACCCTCCGTTCAGCCATCCGCAATGCCACTGAGGCGAATCTACTCACTGGTGCCGATTTCTCCTTTGTGAAGCCCAACAGTGCCATCTTTGAGGATGTCTCTAAGGCTTCTTCGATCATATCAGTGAGTGTAGCAAACAGTTCCCCCAGTAGCTGCTGACAGGTTAGCAAAGCCAGGCCAGATGCAAGAAATCTGCCACCAGGGTGCGGCACCTCACACACATCGCATCCTCCCGCATTCCAGCCCTGTACAATTGGCCTGGAGTGTGATGAACAGGGTGTATAAACTTGAATGTTAGTAGTCATAGCTGCTCATTTGGAGTCTATATGCTCACAGTAGTAATTCCATTCACTGTTAGCTATAGCACACCCTAATTAACGCTCCCAACTTTCTCTGGCTTTGGATGCTATCTCAGGGTCCCACTCCTGAATTGCTGAGTACAATCTTGTGATTGTGTTTGTTAGAGCTAGCATGAGTACCAATCTCAGTACCTCACAGGGGCTGGGTTCCATGGGAAATGTAGGATATTGGTGTTTACATAAATCTCAGAGGTGGTGATGGTAGATAATATCAAGTATTGAGGGCTTGGCACCTTCCGAGGGACCTGGAGGATCCAAAAAATTGGAATCTGGGAAAGGATCTCCTGCCTGGTGAATGCCCCATCTCTGCAGTATGCGTCCAACCGACTTGTCGTCTGTTGGCATGCTCAATGGATAATGCGTTGATGCCTGTTCTGGGGCATATAGCATTGGAAGCCCTGCTTGTCTGCAGATCCAATCCCTCGCCCATTGTGTGCTGGTAGTATTTTTTAACAACACATTTTTATTGATTTTACATGGTAGATGCCAAGTTGCATCCCGGAGGATACATGTTGATGGATACATGTAATATTACAGATCACTGATCGTAGTTTCTGGAAAACGGTTGTAAAGAACAAAAACAACATTGCGCAGGTCCACCCAAATCCCCTCAAACTATAGAGACACAATTGGATATGTAGTCCGAGGGGCTCATGTAGCCCTCCCATTTGTATAAAGTCCAATCTCGATACGGGGTCACAACTTAAAAGGGGTCTGAGGTGATGATGGGGTGGTATTTCTATGCCACTGTAATCTGCCCACCGCAGCCATATTTTCTCATTTTTATGTGGGTATCCCCGAGCTTGAACACATCTATTTCTGTATTCCTACATTCATCTGTGGCCTTTTTCCATCTGCCGATCTTCGGCGCAGACTCACTTTCCACTGCTGGAGAATATCCCTTTTAGCGATGGTAACCGCTAAGAACAATAAGTGCTGTTTGTATCGGTTCCCCACAATACTATTGGTGCTATGCAATAACAGTAGCTTCGGCTCAAGTGGCAGGTCCCACGACAGCACCTCATTCATACAAGTCACCAGCCTCCACCAAAATGGTTGCAATGCGGAACATCCCCAGACTGTATGTATGAAAGGCCCTTTTGCCGCCCCTCATCGCTAGCACACAGGGGACTGGATAGCACCCATCTTCCAAAGTCGGAATCAGGTATAGTATACGTGGTGTGTATATATTTGAACTGTTTGAAGCGGTATCGTGTGGAAACCGCCACACCTCTGGGGCTAGCCAAGGCTTCTGCCGAACTATCGTCCGTTATGTCAGGTATGTCCTCTTCCCATGGCTTTCTGGTCCTATGTAGTGTGGTATGGTTGTGCATTGTCATAGTTTGATAGATCTGATGGATCTTATGTGCACCTATGTCGCCCATCAATAAGTACCCTTCTAGGGGGTGGAATTCGGGCAAGGTGTCAGTCAGTCGTAGCACTGGGGTAAGTGCATGCCTGAGTTGAAGATATTTATAGAAGTGAGTCTTGTGCAAGTGAAACTCTGTCTGGAGCTGTTAAAACTATTTTAAAGCGGTGCCTCGTACCACATCCCCCAAGGTGGATATTACCACTATGTCTCACTCAGGAAATCCTGCAAGTGCCGACACAGAGCGCAACATAGTGCCCTGCCACAGCGGAGTCGCCTGAGTCAGGCGGCCACGCAATCCCATCTGTCGGACCGTAGCCCTCCATAGTCCGATTATGGTGCTGCTGGCAGGGGGCAAGAAATCTATGTTCTGAGCACAATACAAAAGCTGAAGGAGCAGGATGTTTACCATTGCCATATGATCCAAAACAAACGCTGGGTCCGATGGTGAATTGTAACACCATTCATTGACCACTTGCAGATGAGAGGCCGCGTAGTAGGCATAAATATCTGCTGCCGCAATGTTGCCGCAGTAAGTTGACTGGGTGCATGTGTTTCTGCCACTCACACTGCCCCGTCGTGCCAGAGAAGTTTATTATGTATGGCACTTAGCTGTGCACACCAAGCCCGCGGAATGGCATATGGGAAGTTGTGGAGTATTCTGGGTAATGACACAAGTTTAAAAATCACTGAACGCCCGTATAATGAGAGCGGAAGAGAGGAACAAACTGTTGTCTCATCCTTTAGGCTTTTGAGAAAGGGATTGATATTATTTGCCCACGAGGTCTGTGAACATGGTGACATAAAGATACCCAGGTACTTAAATCCTGTGGTTGCACGTGACAATTGTTCAGCCCTTTTCTCCCGGCCCTGATGCCCGCATACTGGGAATAGTACAGACTTGGTGGGGTTCGTATGAAGCCCTGTGGTTTGGCCAAAAACAAGCAGTATCTGCAGGGTGCATGGCCCCGAAAACCATGGGTTCGTCATGAAGAAAAGGACATTGTCCGCGTACAATGCTATGCGGTCCGATCTAGAGGAGTCCCAATAAAAAAACCTGAGCGCCGGGGCACCACACACCCAAACCGCCAGAGGTTCTACGGCATGGGGCAAACAATAATGGCGACGGGACAGCCCTGTTGTGTACCATGGCATATAGGAAATGGGGTTGAGCGGTGGCCCGGAACCCAAACCGAAGCGGTATGCCTTGTATAAAGAAGGAGCACATAAGTTAGGAAGCGTGGGCCAAAGTTGATGGCGTCTAAAAGTTGAAAGAGGAATGCCCAGCTGAGGGAATCAAACGCCTTGTCAATTTCTGCCAGCAGTGTGGCTCGAAGGTGTCCGAGCCTCGGGGCTCTATCTATTGTGTTATGTACGCGCCTAACGTTATGTCGCGTGGAGCAGTGGGGCATGAACTCAGACTGGACTGGATGAATCAAGTCGTGTATACAGGATCAAAGGCAGTCAGCAAGGTCCTTGCCCAGAAGCTAAGGCTCAAAATTAATAAGAGAGATAAGTCTGTATGATGCAGGATCTTCTGGCGGGCGTCTCGGTTTTAAGAATAGGACTATCTGTGATGTGATGTGATGTGATGTACATTTGTATAGCGCACTACCACTCCAAGGAGCATCTTGGCGCTTTGACACGTGGCGCTGAGAGATGGTTGCAGCTCTACTGTTCTCAACCACAGGGAAAGCTTTATACCAGTGTTTTACATGCAGCGTCCGGCAGGCTATAGATCCATGTCTTAAGGGATTTCCTAAACTTCTGTTCGGTGGTAATCGCGCGGAGTTGATGAGGCAGTTTATTCCATGCCTTTGCACCTATTACCGCCAGGGATTTTCCTCCCTTAGTCGCCAGTCTAAATTTCGGGACAATCATCAAATTGGCTGTAGCAGATCTAAGTTCCCGTGTGGGATAGTACCGCCTGAAATTTCTGCAAAGGTACAATGGGCCTTGCTTATGGAAGGCCCAGTAGGCAATCGTCAGGACCTATCTTCACGTGTCGCCACTCCAGAGGGAGTTGGGATTGGTCCGTGGCATCCTGTATAGCATCTAGTAGGTGGGGACCCAGTGTAGTCCTGTGCGCTTGAAGGAATTCTATAGGAAAACCATTAGGTCCAGGGGCCCGGCCTGGGTGTATGTCCGCCAGTGCAGCGCTATGTTCATCAATCGTTATTGGAGCATCGAGCAGGTCCTGTGTAGAGTCTGGTAGTCTACGGGGGGAATATCACACAATAATTAGTCTATGGAGGCCTCCGATAACTGCTCCTGGCACGTATATAGGAGTGAGAAATAGCATGCAAACTCTGCAGCCACTGTCTCTGAAGATGAGCACAAGGCCCCACTATCGTCCCGAAGCACCGGTACATTGGTAGGGGACTTCTCTGCTTGGCACAATCTATGGAGCATTTTGCTCGATTTATCTCCCCATTGGTAGATTCTATGTTGAGATGCTAACCAAATTTCTTTGTCCTCACCCATAAGATGACGGTGTATAGACTGTTGCGCCTGTAGTAAGGCGCGTTTTGGTGTGTGGTTTGGGTCTGTGAGACTCTGCGCCTCCAGGGTTTTCTGGTGGTCCTCTAGTTCCAAGAGTTGCGCCAGTCGTTTACGTTTAGTCATGGCACGAAAATTGATATCTACCCCACGTATGGTAGTTTTCAGGGGGGTCGATGCTTCATTAAATATATATTATTCCGTGATCGCTTGGGAAAAAAGTCTCACAATACTCTGGGTTTCGCAAATGCCAGGGAGACACTGAATGGCGGTTTGTAAGAGAGTACCCAGAGTAGGCACTGAAATAGGGAGTAGCCCAAAAGGCCTCGAGGGAGATGTGCCACACGGGAGACATATCTATGCGGGACGAACATATAGTCCAAGCAAGATAAGAATCTATGGATTGCGGACTAGTATGTGTAACTTTGCTCAGAGGTATGGAACTTGCGCCACATGTCTGACCAACCCAATGTGCTAGCAAGCAGGTGAAGTTTGGTTCTGTCTGCCGGGGGAGCTTGCCCTGACGTGCGTGTCCTATCTATTACCTTCATGGTGGCATTCCAGTCTCCGCCCAGAAGTATCAGGTCATCAGATAATTCTCCCCATAAGTCAGTGATCCTTTCAGCAAAGGTGGTGCCTAACTGCAGGGGGGCATAGATGCAGCCTAGATTTATCTGTTCTCCAAACAGTGTCCCTGATAGCAAGACATAATGGCCACTGGGGTCTAGCCAGTGCTTAGTGTGTATGAATGGGACGTAGCGGTGTATGAGACTGGCAGACCCCTGGGATCCCCTAGTAAATCCTGCATGGTATAAGGTCTGATATCCAAATCTGGAGATAAAGAGGGCCTTAGTGCCCAGAAGGTGTGTCTCTTGCAGAAAGAGAATGTCGGCCCCATAGCCTTTGACTTGGCCAAGAATGGCGCCCTTCTTCACTTTGTTGAGAAGGCCCCTGACGTTCCACGAGACTATGGTCAGATCCCTGGGTGAGGGAACGTTCTGTTGAGTTGCCATCTAACCCCAAGAATTGTGTGCCCTAGGACTAAAGTGATGGGAATGGGGCTGAACCTCTGCGCGTGTATAAGAATAAGAAACCGTATTAACATAATACCTGAATAAAACCACAACCCCCCTCCCCCACCGGATACTGCCTGAAACACTGAGCATACTGTCGGCACACTGTCGCGGCAGAAGATACCCCCAGACCCCAATAAAGAGACCCTGGGCGCCTCCACCAACGGTACCCAAAACACCTATATATCTCTAGCAAACAATAAAAGTGTCCGGCGGTAGGAAGTGTGAGGCCGAACATCCACGCCATTTTTGTGGTCTATATTGAGCAAATGAATGTATGGATTAACTGCCAATCTGGCCCTGGTTATGTAGATGATCACGGCCATCTATCCGTGTACAGAGGGTGCTTCCTCTGGATCTAGGAGTGCCTGGCGGAGCCGGTCTGTATTGTCTTTTGGATTTGTTTCTTTTGGGCCTGTTCCTGTGCTTGTCCTGAGCTGAGTCTGACTCCATTGGCGGTGGGGTATGTGATTTCGGATGTGATAGTTCATCAGTCCAGGCAAAGACCTCCTCGGGGGTGTCGAAAATGTAGGTTTTGGCATTGTGTATGACGCCCATACGGGCTGGATAAAGGAGCATGTACTGTTTGTTCAAGTCACGTAGCCTGCACTTTGCCTCCATAAAAGACTTGCGCTCTTGCTGCACCAGTCGGGTATAGTTCGAAAATATCATTATGCGTTTAGAGTCATGTTTAAGTTTATCTTTTTGGATCCTGGTAAATTGCAGAATGGAATCTGTCAGCTTAGCAATTACAGGTCTCGGGTTTGCTCCAGGGGGTGGTTTCTTTGTTAACGCACAGTGTGCCCGCTCCACCACGAAGCAAGTAGACATTTTGTCTGGTGACAGGAGGTCCGTTAGCCATTGTTTGAGGAAACTGGTCATGGATGGGCCCTCGCAGCTCTCTGGAAAGCTGTCGAATCGCAACTTGTTGCATCACGCGTGTCCTTCCCAGTCTTCGACCAGGGAGGCCAGGTCCTGTGTCAACACCGTAAGTTTATTAACTTTCTTTTGTAGGGTGGTTACGGTGTCTTCATCTATGGACACGCGCGTATTTGCCCTAGTAATGCGGTCCACCGCCTTTCGGAGATCCTGGCGGAGAAAGGAGACCTTGGATCCCACCTCGCCAATTTTGGCGAACAGCGTATTCCTTGCCTCGTAAAATGGATGCCAGGAGTATTGCATTGTCCAGCATTGCGCCACTCGTCTCACCCCCGGTGGCAAGGCCTGGGGCCGTAGGAAACTGTTCCAGGGTACTGTGCATTTCTAGAGGGAAGCGTGGCAGACCGGGCCTCACAGAACTGGCTTGTTGCGGCCCGCAAGCCGCACTTCCGCAGCCCTTGACCACCGGCCAAGTCGGCCCCACTAAATGGACCATACTCGCCGGACCCCCAGTCTACCATACAACCTCAGTTTGCCGTAGTATGTCCCCATCTGTTTAAGATCACTATCAGTCCTCAGTTCACGCTGTCTGGGATGGTCGTGTACCGCCCTCCTGGCAGCGATGTAGCTTTCAGGGGAGCTTTCCCTGAGGCAGTGAGTACGCTAGCTAGTGATTGCGCTAATTTCTGCATCATAGGTGACCTCAACCTCCATTTTGACACCCAACAGACCGCGGCCGTCAGTGGTTTCCTGGCGGATATGGAGGCCCTTCAGCTGACCCAACTTGTCACTCAACCCACGCACGTGGCAGGGCACATCTTGGACCCATTCTTCACCAACTTATCGGATGTCCAAGTCTCGGCTATTTCTCCAGTGTGTTGGACTGACCATTATTTGGTGTCCATGTGGCTACCTCTCCCCGTAACCCCTACTATTCCACCTCCAAAGTGGGTTCCGCGGCGGCATTGGAATAAGCTCAGGCTTGAGGATCTTCATCGTATCATGGCCGAAGAGCCACTTGGCCCTCTGTCTGACGCTAGTCTGGGCTACGACCAATTTTGCAGCTGGATTACTAAGGCGCTTGACAGATTAATGCCTGTTATTGCTAGTAAATCCAGCTCCAGGCAGTCGAGCCCTTGGTACGACAGTGCTCTCCGCGCTCTGAAGAGCTCGTGTAGGCGGGCAGAAAGGGAGTGGCGGAAGGCGTACGACGCCGTTAAAAAAACCGCGTACTTGGCCGCTGTTAAGCTCTACCAGTGAGCTATCTGTAGAGCCCGTGCGGCGTTCTACGCAACGGAATTCCGTAATAGCCATAACCCCTCAAAGACCATCTTTAAAGCCTTAAAAGACTTGATGGCTAAGAGAGCGGCTCCGCCTGTGGATGGTTCCACCTCACAGTGTGAGACTTTGGCTGCTTTCTTTTTGGAGAAAGTTAAGAACATCTATTTGTCATTTCCCAGCATGACATTACCACTCTCTCCTCGGAACGACCTCTGCAGCCGCCTGGTATTACATTCTCTCCCTTCTCTCTCTTGGGAGGGGTTTGTCAAGCTGGCACAACGTGTCAAGTCCGGCTCCCCGGCGGACCCACTCAGACCTGCTCTCTTCAGAGATCCGTCTTTTCAGGGGCGCACGGCAGTGTGTTCATTAATCAATCTTTCCCTGACTTCAGGCACTGTTCCTGCCAAGTGGAAGCAGGCGGTGGTTTCCCCGATCCTGAAAAAACCATCTTTGGATCCTCTAAAACCGGAAAACTATCGCCCGATCTCATTGCTTCCCTGGCCGGCCAAAGTCATGGAGGCCCATGTTAACCTAGCCTTATCTGAGCATCTGGCCCTGGCCAATGTTCTCGATCCTACGCAGAATGGGTTCCGTGCTGGGCACAGCACGGAGACCGCCCTTCTGGCAATGGTGGAACATCTGCGGAGTGTGTTGGATGCAGGTCAAACGGCAGCGCTTATTTTATTAGATCTTAGCGCTGCCTTTGACACAGTGTCCCATCGCATCCTCCTACACCGCCTGGAGAACATTGGCATTTGTGGCCCCGCTCTGCAGTGGTTCCGTTCCTTCCTCAGCGATCGTTCCTTCTGCGTTGCCACCCCTCCTTTCCAGTCCAAATTCCATCAGCTGGACCTGGGGGTTCCCCAGGGCTCCTCGCTGAGTCCCACGCTTTTCAATCTCTACGTGCGGCCGCTGGCTGATGTCGCCAGGCAGTGGGGCCTTACTATGGTCTCATATGCCGACGACACACAGCTAGCGGTCACGATCAGCGGGGACGCCGAACTGGATGCCCCCAGGTTCCGAGATGGGCTGAGAGAGGTGGCCAGCTGGATGAATAACAACTGTCTCCAGCTGAACGCAAAAAAAACCGAGGTGATGATCGTGGGAAGAGGAACGGACTGCTGGGGGGACAATTGGTGGCCACAGGAGCTTGGGCCTGCCCCCATACCGGTGATGGAGCTCAGAAACCTGGGAGTATGGCTCGACCACACCTTATGTTTTACCACCCACACTAAGAGAGTGGCAGCATGCTGCTTTGGTGTTCTGCGCGGACTGAGGCCGGTGCTTAAATTTTTCGATGCCCCGACGAGACAGTTGGTCATCCAAGCGACGATCATCTCCCGGCTGGACTATGCCAGCTCGCTCCTGCTGGGAGCTAACCAAGCTGAGATCGTCCGCCTGCAGCGCGTCCAGAACGCGGCTGCGAGAGCAGTGGTGGGCCTGCCGAGGTCATGTCCCACGTCCAACACTCTGAGGTCCTTACACTGGTTACCAGTGAAAAGCCGAATCCATTTTAAGGTACTCAGCCTTGTTTTTAAAATTTTAAAAGGATCGGCACCTGAGATCCTCAATAACCTTATATCCCCTTATGTCCCGACTCGCCCCCTCAGATCCCTAGGGCAATCCCTTGCGGTTACCCCGCGTTTCAGGCTTAGCCGGATGGGCGGCCGCTCCTTCCGTGTGAGAGCTGCGGCTCTCTGGAATTCGCTTCCTTTGGAAATCCGCCTTTTAGAGGATCTTCTAGCATTTCGCAGGGCCGTGAAAACCTACCTGTTTTAATCTCCTTATGTTGACTCTCACTTTTTCCGCGTTGTGTTATGTTCACCTTTTCCATGCGCCAGGACGCTCCTTCGCTGGAGCAGCTGCGCGCAAAATAAATGCAGCTAACATAACATAACATAACATAACATCACCACTCAGCAAGTCACCACCGATATTGCTCACCCCTGGTCGTTGTCGCTGAGCAGCCAGGTTACCAGCACCATATTAGTTCTTAGGGCTCAGAAAAGGATTCCTTCAAGTAAATCAGCAGCACCCCTGGGCTACAGCAGACTGTCACGACTCATCCGACTGAAGGCGCTCTCTTCATCCCACCGTGCATCGCCACCCTTACCCCATCAGGGGGTGTGCTGGACTATCTGCTGTGAGCAGGAGAGGAGGAGGGGTGGCGGCGAGGGCTGGGGCCCTAATGACTCCCCGGGCGCCAAATCGGGGCCAGCGGGAGTCCTTCGGGCCCATTGGCTCTCAATCCGGCGGGCGTCTTCTATAATCCGGCGGAGCAGGTTCAAACGGGGAACCGCTACCGAGGATGAGGAGGCCGCACCCGCCCGACGGTGATTGCACCAGCAGCCGCAGCCCGAGAGGATCATTGGTGTGGTCACACAGACTTTCCCGGCACCCAGCGGGACCAGAATGTATCAGGCTACACGGCTGCCCACACAGCAAGGAGACAAGGGGCCATGCCCACGCCGCCCCACGGCGACCCCAGCCGGCGGGCCTCGCCAGTCAGGCAGCGCCCAGGGCCCGTGGCATCCTCCGCCTATCCCGAGGAGAGTGGTGGTCCAATTAGGTTTGCCGGTCTGTAGACTGCATCCGGGGCAGAGGCATGAGGCTGTCTCCGAACTCCCGCCGTCCGGCAGCAGGCCCCAGCACTACCTGCACTCCACCAAATCCAGAAATCGCGGCACGGTGTTCTGAAGGGGCTCAGAGGGTCATGGCCGTGGGCTGGTGAGTACTGTAAGACCGCTTTATGAGAGATACAAAATGTTACTGGTGTGGATGTGCGGAGCTCCGTTAAGGTGTGTCCGCCATGTTGGCTTTCTAAGCCATGCCCAGTGTGCTGGTAGTTTTGTTGATCTCTGAGCTGCTATGCTCGGGTCTCTGGCCTATCATTGCACCTAGTTAATTTAGCTGAGCTATGTCATGCTCCACATCTATGTGTGCCATATATAAGGGTGTGGGGGTGATACACTAGTAATGGGCAAAGTGTTTTGAAGTCCGGCGCAGCCAGCTCTCCTCGCTCATATGGTAGTGTAAGAACAATAGATCTGCCTCTGGGTGATTTAAGACACACGTGTGATTTAAGAGTTTTGTAAACTTACTTGCTTAGTATTATGGGGATGTTGATAAATAGGTACAGGCGTTTAGGCAAGACTACCATTTTCATCAAGGCTAACCTCCCCATAAGGGACAGCAGGAAGTCAATCAATCAATCAATCAACAATTTGTAAAGTTGCGCTACTCACCCAGTAGGGTCTCAAGGCGCTGGGGGAGGAGATCATTACTGCTCGAAAAGCCAGGTCTTGAGTTGTTTCCTGAAGGAGAGGTGGTCCTGGGTCAGTCGTAGGTGGATGGGGAGGGAGTTCCATGTCTTGGCCGCCAGGTAGGAGAAGGATCTTCCTCCAGCGGTGGCTCTGCGAATGCGTGGTACGGCGGCGAGGGCGAGGCTGGCCGATCGTAGCTGGTGGGTGGGTGTGTAGAAGGTGAGGTGGCTGTTGAGTTACTTCGGGCCCATGTCGTGGAGAGCCTTGTGTGCGTGGGTGAGGAGTCTGAACGTGATCCTCTTGTTGACTGGGAGCCAGTGCAGGTCTCTCAGGTGGGTAGAGATGTGACTGCGGCGTGGGACGTCCAGGATGAATCGTGCGGAGGCGTTCTGTATATGCTGGAGTCTTTTCTGTAGTTTGGCAGTGGTTCCCGCGTAGAGGGCGTTCCCGTAGTCCAGTCGGCTGGTGACGAGTGCCTGGGTGACTATCTTCCTGGTTTCGGTGGGGATCCATCGGAAGATCTTACGGAGCATGCGCAGGGTGTTGAAGCACGATGACGATACGGCATTGACTTGTCTGGTCATTGAGAGGGAGGAGTCCAGGATGAAGCCCAGGTTACGTGCGTGGTCCGTTGGCTTGGGGGTGGTGCCCAGAGCATGGGCCACCAGGAGTCGTCCCAGGCGGAGGGCGATGATCCTAGGATGAGGACTTACGTCTTGTCTGATTTCAGTTTCAGGCGGCTGTTCTTCATCCACTCGGCGACGTCTTTCATCCCTTCGTGTAGGCTGGCTCTGGCGGTGGCGGGGTAGTTGGTGAGGGAGAGGATCAGCTGGGTGTCGTCGGCGTAGGAGATGATGTTAAGGTTGTGTTGGCGTGCGATGGCTGCTAGGGGGCTCATGTAGACATTGAAGAGGGTGGGGCTGAGTGAGGATCCTTGTGGTACGCCGCAGATGACTTCGGTGGCCTCGGATCTGAACGGTGGGAGGCGGACTCTCTGGGTTCTTCCGGCGAGGAACGAGATGATCCACTCCAGTGCCTTCCTTTGGATTCCGATGTTGCTGAGGCGCTGTACTAGGGTGCGGTGGCAGACGGTGTTGAATGCTGCAGAGAGGTCCAGTAGGATGAGGGCCGCTGTTTCCCCGTTGTCGAGCAGGGATCTGATGTCGTTGGTGGCTGCAATGAGGGCGGTCTCGGTGCTGTGGTTGGCTCGGAAGCCGGACTGCGAAGGGTCGAGGGATCCGTTTGTCTCGAGGAAGGTGGCGAGCTGTTTGTTGACTGTCTTCTCGATGACTTTGGCAGGAAAGGGGAGGAGCGAGATGGGGCAGAAGTTCTTGAGGTCGGTGGGGTCCGCTGTCGGTTTCATCAGGAGGGCGCTGAGCTCGGCCTGCTTCCAGCTCTCCGGGAAGGTGGCGGTGCTGAAGGAGATGTTGATGATGTCCCAGAGTTGGGGTGCGATTATGGAGTTGGCCTTGTTGAAGACGTGGTGGGGGCAGGGGTTGGTTGGTGATCCAGAGTGGATGGTGTTTATCGTGCGGGTGGTGTCTTCGGTGCTGACTGGGGTCCAGTTGCAGAGGGTGGTGATGGGGCGTGTTGGTTCGGTGGTTGAATGCGTGGTCTGTGCGCCGAAGCTATTGTGTATGTCGGCGATCATGCGGTGGAAGAAGTTGGCGAGTGAGTCGCAGAGGTCTTGCGAGGGTGTGATGTCATTGTTTCCGGCGTTTGGGTTGGAGATCTCTTTGACGATGCTGAAGAGTTCCTTGCTGTCATGGGTGTTGTTGTCCAGTCGTTCTTTGAATGTTGTCCTTTTGTTGGTGCGGATCAGCTGGTGGTGTTTGCCGGTGGCGTTTTTGAGGGCAGTCATGTTTTGGTCTGGTCGTGGTGCCAGGCTTTTTCAAGGGTGCAGCAGCTTTTCTTGGATGTTTTGAGTTTGTCGGTGAACCAGGAGGCTTTCTTGCTGCCGGGTCTGCTGGGAGGGTTCTTCTGTGGTGCGAGGTCGTCGGCGCAGTTGAAGAGCCACTGTGTGAAGTTGATTCATCTCTTCACCTTCTCCTCTATGAGCGCTATCGACTTGCCATAGTTCTCCGTAATCAATCTGTTTCTATCTAAGTTGACCCATACCCTCAGATAATTGACTGAAATTGTGCACCACTGGAGAGGGAATTACACTTCCCGCACTTTTGTGGCCTTAGTAGAGAGGAAACTCATTGACTTGTTACAGTTGATACCTATATCCGCCAACGTATTAAATATGAAAAATTCACATATAACAGGGACTATATTCTGAACTGGGTCTTTCAGGTACAATGTTATATTGACCACGTATAGCGAGATTGAGATTTCTGGGAGTAAACTGCAGCCCCCTATATCCATGCAGTTGCCTGACAGTGCACACAAGGGGTTCTGTTGCAAACGCATAAAACCGTGGGGACAGAAGGTAACCTTGACGGGGTACCCCTTTATGTAGGGAGAGGATCGGACAGTAGCTCATTGAGACAGATTCTGGTAGTAGATCTCATATAGAGTAGTCGGATCTAGGCCACAAAGCTGTCAGGCATGTCCTTTCTGCTTAATACTGTGAAAAGAAACTCCCACTTTAAGGAGTCTGAAGCTTCAGTGGCATCTAGGAAGACTACCACTGCCTCCATCTCCGGTTTCAGTTGGTTAAGGAGGGCATAGATTGTTTGCAGTTTGTGTGCCTTGGACCGTCCTGGCACAAAGGCAGTCTGGTCGGATAGAACCAGGTTCAGCAGTAGGAGAAGCTGTCAGTTGGCCAGAACCGTAGCTAATATCTTCACGTCTGTGTTTAGGAAAAACGGTGGATGGTATGACTTGCAGTACTCTGGCAGCTTATCTGGCTTCAGTAGGGCAACCAGGATAGTTTTCCTAAAGTATGGAGAGAGCCCTCTCCTCCTTGAGCCAGCACCTCGTAGACCTGAAGAAGTCTGGGCGCCAGTAATTATGAGCATGCTCCATAGAACTCAACAAGAAACCTATAGCCTCCCTTCCGGGCGCCTTATTCGTGGGGAGGCTCCATATCACTGCTGTGATTTCATGTACCATGATCGGCGCCTCAAGTAGTTGCTTGCGAGGCCTTCCAGCCAAGGCAAGGTGGTCAAAATATGTGGAAAAGTCATCTCTAGAGGTATGTGTGCAAGAAGCATATAGATGTGTTTAATACATTACAAATTCGGTCAATATAGATTCAGCATCGTATTTAAGCGTGCAGTCATTTCTCACCAAAGTCACAATGTCCTGTGGTGGCCGCCTGAGTAAGTAGGAAAAGGTTAGTCTTTTACTCAGCCTATCCGACTTGCCATTTGTACTGGCTGTGTCATGTTTGTGCAAGTGTTTGACCTCTTGGTCTGCTGTTTCCGTGAACTCAGTGAGTAGTTTCCTCATCCGAGTTAGGTGTAGCATTGTGCACCGGCTTATGGACTTGCTCTTGAGTGCTCATAATTTGCAATTGAGTCTATGTAGCTTCTTCCTTATGGCACTCCGCACCCCAAATTGTTTTGATATATATATATATATCTCTCAAATGCTTCCCACAGAGTGACCACAAAGGACATAGAGTGCTCCTTATTTTGAAAGTAGTCCTCTGTTTCAGCCTGGACTTTGTCCCTAAATGCTGCGTCTAAGAGGGCAGAGGGGACAGATGCCATGTGAAAGCCTGGTGTTGAGGCGTTTGCAGCTCTATCATCTGAAGTTGAGCATGGAAGGTGGTTTACCGCAACTGTCCAACCGCAAAAATCGCATGTACCCACCCATTACTATAGCTGTGCCCACGATGCATGTGCAGTGGAGACTTGGATCTCCCTCTCACGTCAGGAAGTCTGCGTCTCCAAATATCTCTCACGTCCCCCGTCCGTCAGGATGCCCTTCATCTTAGTGACCGCTACATGGTGTGTGCAGGTAGCAGCATTAGAGTACTTCATTAGTTTATCTTACACTATGTTAAAATCTCCTCTCTATAATGGCGTTTGGGGGGACAGTGTAACACACTCAGCACACAGCTTCCTGAAAAATTTGGGATTGTCTGTGTTGGGGCCTTAACAATGATGAGTGTGACTTGTTTTCCGCCAATGAATGACTGGAATAGATTGTTTCGACCCAGTTTCCTGCACTAGCCTGAACGGGGTGTCTCTTATAACTAACAGAGCAGTAATGACTTTATTGCATGATTAATTAAAACCTTCACAAACAAGTAAAACATTAATTCACAAGATGCAGCTTCTCCTTTAAATGATGCTAAAAGATTACAAATATGTTGTAGTTCAATAAAATTACAAAGGAATAAAAAACTTATAGGTAAGATAGTTCTTCATGGTTAAAAAGATAGATCAGCATAAGGCTTGTTCTCGTGGATGAATGCACCCCAAGAAATGATATTTGTGGAGAATACAAGTCGATGAGCTCGAAGCCAGGCCGTGCGGACTGCTGAGAGCTTGGCAACCAAGGAGGTATTCATAGGTCTTAATCACAGCACTAGTAGAGACGGTTGTTGTCCTTGACTCATAAGCATGCTGGGATAGGATAAAGACCGATAACTTGAGGGTCTTCCCGACTTAACTTTGCGTTTGCTTCCCTCATAAACCGAACAAGGCTGCAAGACAGGCGGATGTTGCTGCCCTTGAAACAGGCCTTTACCGCCTCTCTACAAGATCAAACCTGACTTGTAATCAGGAGCTGTTTTAGGAACTGTCTCCTTTCCGCTCTCAAGCCGTTGCAGATGCATAGTACATGTATTATGTCTTCGTTTAAATTTCCACACAGTCTGCAGCAGTTAGAGGAGGTTGTACGTTTCCATGGAGGAAGGTGGGGCTTTGCTGGTAAGATTCCCAGCCTCAGATGAAGGAACCGTTCTTTTGTTGTTGTGGCAAAACCTGTTCCTAGGTATAGTTGGGGCTTTGCTGACACATAGCTCTGAATTACGAACCAGCCGTGGGCCCTCCTACTAAGGGCAGCTTTATCTTCTGCGAGAGATACAGACTTTACTGATTTATTTACCAGGACCTTGAAGCTTTTCTGGGGTAAGCATGAGTCCCATAGGTCCTGTAAAGCTAACCGCTTGATTGATGATTGAAGGTAACTCTTCGCTGGGCTATCATTTCTCTTTGAGATTTCCAACCACAGATATGAGTTCAATGTGCCCGGCACGGCCCCCTTTATTTTGAACCAGCAATTGGCGTATGCCCTTTTCCGTGAGATTTCCTGCTTTAGCAGTCCAAATTCTAATCTTATTTGCGCTGGTGAGGTAAATTGTGCAAGATTGAATATTATTCTTAGGGCCTTAGCAACCACAATGTCCAGGGTGACTTCATCTCTACCTCTCATTGCTTCACTTCTGTAAGTGATGGAGGGAAGGAGCCGCGCTCAAAGCACTTCTAGCAAAGGGAGAAGGCTAGGGCCAGTTATTTTGCTTGATGTTTTTTAAAGCAACTGCCAATACAGTCCCTCTGCCTTTGATGGAGGCGTTCTGTTTAGAAAAGGATCAGTTTCTCTCAAATATGATTCCCAAATACTTGTACTCCTCTACTGGAACCAGCAGCTGATTATTCATTGACCATCGTGGATAGAGTTTGTTGGGAACTTGGTTTAGAACCATTACTTTAGATTTTTCCAGATTTATGGTCAGCCCATTTTTGTCAGCGAAGGTACTTGTGATGTTTATCAGATGCTGGAGGCCGAATGGAGTACGGCTGATTAGTAGGAGGTCCTCTGCGTACAAGAGGTTCGATAGAGTTAAGCCCCCCAAGTTCGGGTCATGATGGTTGCAATTGTCCAGGTCGGTGGAGAGATCAGAGACAAAGAGGTTGAACACGGTTGGGGCCAATACACAACCCAGCTTCAATTTTTTTTTTAGGTATATGAGGAGTAATTTGCGAGTTGATCCACACAGACCTAGCTGAGTCTCCTTTAGGAGAGCTATATCTGTCTTGTGTTTATCCAGATACGCCTGCACCAGCTGTACTTTACAAGGATTATTTAATCCTCGAATGTTCCAAGTCAGCAGTCTAATGGATATAGGGTGGTTAGTGTTACTGTGCATAACTGGCTATATGTATTTCTTGTCCATCTTTTTAAAGGTATGTAGTGTCTCTGTGGCCGTGGCCTCTAGCATGCGAGGAACCTATGAACTAGGATGATTCCTCTTGCGCCGCACACAGTATGATGTCCCCGTTTCTTCCCCCTCCCACACCAGACACCCAAGCAAACGAGCGAATTACCCCAAACCAACGTACAAAACTTAAAAAGAACATGAACAATTCAATCATCATTTAAAGAATAAGCCATGAGGGGATCACCCACCGTGGGAATCCAGAGTTTCGTTCTATTAACATCTCCCAACTTGAACTGGATGCCTGACGGTTGAAGAAATCGAAAGAGCCAGGTGACTGGATGTGTTTAGATTGCATGTGGGCCTTATTCTGACAATTTGAGTCTTTAAATAATGCACAGAGTGCTGTCTCTGTCATGTGAGTAGCAGTGATAGAGGCACCAGCAGTTCATTAGCAATGAAAGAGAGCGCAAGATATAGTTCATGTTAGTAATCTTCTAGGACTTGTTTCGAACTGTCAAGTCACTGTTTTATTGCACGTCGCTGAGGCTCTCATCCGATGCATTCTTTGGCTTGGCGGAGTCTTACCGTGAGGCAAACAGGTGTTTTGCAAATTGTGATGCACTCGCTGGTTGAAGAGCACAAGATTTGTCCTTCTATGCGATTTTGAGGTGTCCCAGGTAGAGCATGGCATACTGAATGCCCATCTGTTGCATCCTATGTTTTTACGGCAGATACTCCTGACTTGCCTTCTGCACCGCCATGGTGAAGTCTGGGAACAGAGCAAAGGAGTTGCCTTTGTGTGTCAATGTTTGTTTCTCTCTAGCAAAGGGCAGCGCTTCTGAAATGTAATACTCTCGCTATTATTGGGCGAGGCTGTGCTTCTGGGGGGAAGGACGGGTATTGGCACCAGCGAGCGATATGCTAGCTCCACCATCAAAAGTGGTGAGAAGTTGCCCGGTCTGAATAGCATTTTAGTAGGGTGTTAATGTAGTCTGTCAGGTTGCCAACAATAGTGTATTCCAGTATTCCCAAGATCCTTCGTTTATTACGCCTTCAGTGTGCTTGTAACTCCTCATTTTTAGCTTTGAGTTTCAAAACTTTTGCCATGTCTAAGTTTTTCATCATGCCCAACTGTGTCATCCTCCACGGTGAAAATGCGAGACTCTATAGCTGTAATCTGTTTCTTGTGTTTGTTAAGGGTGTTAGTCATTTTAGTCACCCCGACTGTTAGTGGGTCTCATTTTCCATCTATGGATGTGAGGCTTTTCTTTTTTTGTAGTAGGATAGACTTTATGTGCATTCCCTCCTCATCCTGCCCCCTCTTCAGTAGATGTGGGTGTTCTGTCCATTGATTGGACCCTGCTGGTGTTCTGTGCCTTGAATGGGAGTTTGGCTTGTTTTGCATCCCCTATCCCACGGTGCAGGGTCAGTTCTGTGTATGCATTTTTTTGTAGGGCCCTCCTAGCCAGCACACACTGTGCTTCTAAAGGGCAATAGCCTGGGGGGCTGCGCCTCCGGGTTTACCAGGCAAAATGAGTGATTATGGCCCTGTGTGGCCCAGGCACCCAGATTAGGGCTCCATCTCCTCCAGTTCACTTCCAATGTCGAGGGGAGAGGGAGATCATACAATCCCCTCCACCCCACTCAGGCCCTTTCACTTCAAGGGGTAGCATATGGACTTTTTCTGCCCACTCCGTTGGTGTTACACTGTTGTTCCTCCTCTGCTTTGCCAATGTATGCAAATCTGCACAATATTGTCCAAAAGTCTACACAGACAATGGAGTGGCATCCACTGAATAAACTGGCCTGACTACACCTTGCTGCTAATAAGCATTTAAATTAGCACTTGGACAGACAAACCCTGAGCCCTGCTATCCCCCTTGAACTTAGACATTTGGGGAACAAATTGACTGCTGCAGGACTTATGTAAACTAGGGGGGGCCGCTCTAGCATACACTTCATTTTGACTTTAGTAACCGTTTGGGCACTCTTTGCCCCAAAGTGTCACTGCATTTTTCGAACATTCATATGAAATTGTAGAGTTCCAACACAATGCAATTATGAACACTAGGAACTCCATCTAGAAAATTGTCATACCTTCAAAATGTGCTAAATGTTCATCTGTGCAGGGTAGGCTGTATAACTATGGAGACTTGGTAGCATAGACACAGCACATATGGTAAATTGCAACTATGGCGTATTTGACATTGTACCGTTATTCATGCTTTTTTTTATAAAAACCTTTATTATACCTTCATACAGTTACACAGCAGTCTGCCTACAACCCAGTGGGGCCAGCCGTTATTAAATGAGCCGTGATAGCCAAGTTAAAAAGGAAGTCCACAGTATAGTCGCAATGCTACCGGCAAAAGGCACATCACAAACTTGAGTGAAGGTGTAAATTCAATATCACATTGCAAGTTAAATGAGGTTTTGTTTTTTGTTTTTTATAAAAATAACAAAAAGAACAATCAGGAAATCACATTTCGGTCAAAAAATAAGAATATTAGTGCAGTTTAGCTGTACTGAAGATTCATATGGCAGTGTATGTTGTTATCTGTTGTCTGGAGTTCCTAACCGAAGTGGAGGAGGACCATACCCCCATCTCCGTTCGCATCCGTGTGGCATTTCCCATCCCCCCCCTCTCCCCTCAGTCTACCCCCCCTCATCATCTGATTCTAACTGGTCATCCTCTGGCAGAGGGTCACATATTTCACCACGATACACATTCCATGGGGACCATACCTTATTCCATTTACCAGGGCACGCACGGCTTAAATATACCGCCCTCTCAGTTACCATTATCTTGTCCATATTCATGCACCACTGCGACTTCGTTGGTAGTTCTGCTGCCCCCCAGCGCTGAGCAATATCTCTTTTCGCCACAATCATGCCCAATGTCACCCAGAGCTGGCCATGTCTGGATATGTCAGTCTGTTCCCACACGTTTAAAAGACAGCGCCTTGGTTCCGGGAGGAGCGAGGCCTCCAGGGTCTGTGATACAGTACGCAATATTTGACGCCAATAATTTTGTATGCGTGGGCAATCCCAAAGTGTGTGGAAAAAGGTACCCTCTTCCCCACAGCCACGTAGACAGAAAGGGTGTTGTATTCTGTGGATGCGATGTAGGAGTGTTCTTGTATAATATACCCTATGCAGGACCTTAAGCTGGACGAGTCTCAGCCTAGCTGAGATGCCTACCTCTTTTGGTGACGCCAATGCCTCATTCCATTCATGTTCATCTAGGGCGTCTACTTCCCGTTCCCATCTTTCCTTCAGGGGCGCCAGCGGGTCAGGCAAGTTGTTCATGACTTTACGATAAGTCAGTGATGTCGCTTTTTCTATCATAAAATCAGTGAGGAGGCGATCCTCCAACGGTGAGGACTCTGGTATGGTCGACCCGGTGGGGATGGCTGCAAGCAGAGCATGGCGTATTTGAACGTAGCGGTACGACTCGTGTGGCCCCAGGTCGTACAATTCCCTCAGGCGGGTGAATGAAATGACTTCGCCCCGCTCCCACATGTCACCCACCGTGGATATTCCGATGGAGTCCCATTGAGAGAAGCCCTTACTGTATCTCAGGTTTCCTAATGCACGTGCGTCCCAGAGCGGGGTGAGTCTGGTAATTTTCCCCTTCTAGCCCAGTGCTGCCGTCGCCACATGCCACAGTTCCACCGTGAGTTTGGTAGGCCCCGTTAGGGGTCTTATTCTACGTCGGTCATAGAGTGGGGCAAGCATATTGTTGATACCCAGTTGCGCCCTATCTGTTTGAAAAGCTGGATCAGATTGTGAGGCATGTATCCATTGATTAATGGGCTTAAGCTGCGCCGCCCAGTAATATAGGTGCAGATTCGGCAATGCAATGCCCCCATCATACCAGCCTCTGTGTAGTTTGATCTGTGCTATGCGCGCTGGACGATTACACCACAGCAGCCCAGAGACAACTGCTGCCACCTTTTTAAAGTACCCTGGTGCCACAGAGAAGGGCGTGTTTTCTAGGATATACAGAAAGCGGGGCAAGGACATCATTTTATATAATGCTGCCTTTCCCAGCATTGTCAATGGTAACCCTGCCCAGAATTTAACGTCTTGCTTAAGTCGTTCCAGTGGTGGCGTCAGATTCAGTTGCATGTATTCCAGTGGGTCCCGCGTGACATGGATCTCTAAATACTTGAACGAGGAACCAGCTAGTCTTAGGGGACAGTCCGGTCCGAGCGTCGGGGTCTGGCCTTTCAATACATAGAGCTCCGACTTGTTCCAATTGATGGTATAGCCCGAAATTTTGCCGTGTTCGTCACACAGATTCAAAAGTGCCGGTACGCCTTGTTCGGGGTCTGTTAAGTACACCAGCATGTCATCTGCATAGAGGGACAGTCGGTCTTCCCAACCCTCCTTCCATTGTATCCCTTTAAGTAAGGGTGTTTGCCTTATTAGGTTAGCCAGTGGCTCTAGGGCTATCGCAAAGAGCAAAGGAGATAGGGGGCAGCCTTGTCGGGTGCCTCTCCCCAGCGAGAACGTACGTGAAATGTGGCCATTTGCCACCACGTGTGCCATCGGTTCCGCGTACAACAGTTTAACCCATGATATAAAGTTTGGGCCGAAGCCCATACAGGCCAACACCTCAAAAAGCTAGTTCCATTCCACCAAGTCAAAAGCCATTTTCGCATCTAGGGCCAGTATGACTGCGCTGTCTGGGATCATGTCTGCCCTCGCTAGTACCCCATGTACCCTACGAAGATTTAGTGCTGTGTTCCTATGGGGCATAAATCCTGATTGATCTGGATGAATAAGATCAGGTAGGTGAGCCATCAATCGGTTAGCCAGGAGTTTAGCCAGGATTTTGCCTTCTGCGTTTAGTAAGGAGATGGGGCGATATGAGGAGCACTTTTCCTGTGGTTTTCCAGGCTTGGGTATTTCTACTATAGTGGCCGTTCTCTGATCTAGCGGAAGCACACCCTTCTCTCTGCATTCCTCATACATATCTAGCAAATATGGACTAAGGTCTTCGGACCGGGACTGGTACCATTCCACTGGAATGCCGTTCGGCCCGAGTGCTTTTCCAGGTTTGAGCGCTCGTATGGCAAGCTGTATTTCATCACAAGTGATGGCCACATCTAGGTCGGCAATTGCCTCTGGCTGTAGTACTGGGGTTTCTATTCTACTCAGTGCATTCTGTGCCATGACCGCAGTCACCTCCCTTTCCGGAGTATATACCTGTTCAAAGTGTGCCGCCAGTGCCTCCACTATCAATTCAGGGTTAGTTTGCGTCACACCATTTCTGTCTTTCACCTGTTGAATCCCTCTGGAGCTACCCCCCCTTTTATCAAGCCAGGCCAACATCCTTCCCGCCTTATCGCCTACATCATATATCCGATTCTGTGTATCAATGATGTGCCCCTGCACCGCGAGGCGAATGTGGTCTGTGTATAATCGCTGATGGAGTGCTAGGATATGTGCCGTGTCGTCTGTAGGGTTAGCCTTGTGTGAAGTTGTTGCTTCACGTAGTGCTAGCTCGAGCTTAAAATGTTCAGCCGTCTGTTCCTTTTTGTGGATCGCGATAGTGCTTATAGCTTGCCCTCTTAATACTGTTTTGTAGGCCTCCCATAGCACCTCGGAGGAGGCCACAGTAGCCACATTTTCATCAAAATATTGCGTTGTAGCCTTCTGGAGGGTTTTCCTAATTTTCGGGATTTTTAGGTATGATGCCTGTATGGGGTATATGCGGGTACGTGATTTAGCCTGGGTGGAGATAGTTAGAGTAATCGGGGAATGGTCTGAAATGCCTCGAGGGTGTATGTCTGCAGTATCTACGCGCTGTAAACCTTCACCTAAAGCCAGGAAGTAGCCTATCCGGGAAAGGCTGTTATGGACTGCGGAATGGAACGTGTACTGTTTGTCCTGGGGATGGACGTGACGCCATATATCTACTAGTCCCATTGCTGTCAGAAAACGTTGAAACCGAGAGGGCCCCCCAGGTGAAGCAGTCGCTGGAAACCTATCGAGCTATAGATCTACTGCAGCATTAAAATCCCCACCCAAAATTACATCACTCTCGGGGAGAGATAACAGAAAGTCACCAAGGGTTGGAAGCATGATTGAATGAAGAGATGGTGGGATATATACCGAGACCACAGTTAGAGGGCGACCGTCCCATTGCCCCTGCAACGCTGCAAAGCAGCCCTGACTATCAGTTTTTGTACTCAATGGAATGAAGTGTGAGGATTTTTTAATCAAAATACCAGTCCCCCTTGAGCCCGATAAACTCTGAGTGTACCATCATCTTGTACCCTCTCCTATCTAAGGCCTTAGTGGCCCCTCCTGTCAAGTGTGTCTCCTGTAAAGTGTGTCTCCTGTAAGAGCGCCAATTGGGGTTTGTGCCTCTTTATCGCATTCAATACCAGGCCACGTTTCACCTTGTCCCCCAGTCCCCGCACATTCCATGAAAGTATTCTAAGGGAGGAGCCACCCGATCGTGACCCAGCATTCCCAGCGCCAACTAGCTGTTCAGCCGCCATTTTGAATCACACAGCCACGTTCAAATAATCGAAAAAGGATTAATCGTACTTGTAGATACACCTTTCGGGTTACACCACACTCACTGGAAGCACCAGTTTCTGACCGGTTATTCATGCTTTTTAGTGTTTTAATTGCACCTGGTATTGTACTGTTATTTCATGCTTTTTAACTTTTAATTGATTGCAGTGGTTTTAATTAACTGTGCAATAATAATAAACTTGAACTTAAAACTACTTTGCCAAAGGGACATACGATGCCAAGGATGGGCCCTCATCACAGAGGGCCTTCTTCTCGTGGCTGCTCAGGGCGCAGTGCCCTGCTTAACCTTCTCTCTTCCACCGAAGCGGTGCACACCTTTCAGGTGTCTCACCATCAGCACCAGAGGCAGGGCCTGCTCGAGCTCTCTGGTAGAGGAAACACGCCCCGGTGGCAGGCCCTGATGTAGCTAGGACTTGGGCTGCACCCCTGCGTTTCTCAACCACAGTCCATGGACATTCAGTGCTCCGGCAGCCTGCCCTCCCAGGCCGCAGTCCTCCTGGCACAGCCACACGACCTCTTGCGTCCACAGCCAATATTCCACTGGGTCATCTCTTCCTCAAAAGCACTCTCCCAGCCGCTGGGAAAGAGATCGCACTACCACTCCGTGGGCCTTATATACTGCCGCCACAGTCTCCGCTCCTGACCGCCCTATTGAAGGCGTGTTGTGGATTTCACCTTGTTGCCGTTTAGTGATCCACCCACTCTTTTCTACCTAATTTGTGGCTTGCTCGGATCCCCAGCAATTCCAATAGCCGCTTCTTGATATAGAGTGGCTCTTTATCACTCCAGCTGCCAAATTAATGACAGATTAGTAGCCCGGCACAAGGAGCTTCACAGTAGTGCGGCTATCTTGGAGCCAGGCACTCTGGCACCACCTAGCTTCCAGAAATCTTTTTTGTGACTAACTGAACAGTAAAATTGATGAAGCTAGAATGAGTGTGCAGAGCTTATTTTCGAATAGCTCCACACGGAAAACCTGTCCTGTAAGTTGAAAAGTGTTTGAGTGGTGGTGGAGGGGGGTGGGGGGAGAGGTCATAATAAACTCGTCCAGGAAGAGGCTGGGTTATCCTGTGATACATTTCTATTATTGGAGCTCATCCTGAACAAGAGGAGGTGAGACATGTGTGGTGCACCGATCGGTTCCTTTATTTGCGCCTATAAGGGGCATTGCTGAGGAGCTGGACGAAAAGGAAAAGTTAATTCTAAAACTGGTGGAAGAGTTACCTTGAAGTTGACAAAAGAATTTCCACCTATTGTTCCATAGAACCAGTAAGCTCTAGCTGATGGGCGGTGTTAAAGGTCACCAAACCAGAGTTTAAGACTTTGTTGCCTTGATAGAAGGGGATCTTTAAGAGAGTAGACGATGCAACAGTGTAATCGATAGAAAGAATGTACAGAAGGTTAAAGACAGGCATTTCCTCCCAAAAATGAATGATTTGAAGGTCGAAGAAGGTAAAGAATTTAAAATGTGTATTGCTGCAGACACTGATGGAAGATAGAGGTTGGTCATTTGATGAAGATCTTGCCTTTTGCAAGAGGAGTACATCCTTTTCAAGAGACAAACAACAATTCAAGGAGATGGCATTGTAAGGGAAAGGAGGACACAATCTAAGTGTGTAACTGTAGCAGAGAGGGTTAATCATTCTACTATTTACTTCAATTTAGGGTCGCTTGATACCAATTCTGGACATTTCGATTACCAAACTCTTTATTTGGTACAGTTGATATTCTGGTTAAAGTTGGAAAAAGTGTGCTAGATCATCATTAATAGGTTTTGTTTTAAATTAAAATAAGGTTTGAAAAAGCCCGTTAGGTAATATTAGTCCTTTTACAGTAACTGTTGTGGCCAGTAAAAAGAAAAGGATCACTAGTCAGTTTATCCAGACTTGCTTTGTAAGAGCTTCATTTCCTCCACCTTTCATAGTTTACAATCTGATAAGCAATTAAAATATGCACAGAGACCCAAATGCAATATTTAACATTTTCTCTGGAAACTTTAATGAATGTGAAGCATAACCACCCACTAGAACTGATTAGGATAAAAACTGTCAATTTTTAAAAGAAGTCTTGGTATAGGAAAATCAAAATCGTAGCTGCTGAGTATGTCACATCTGTGCCTCGAGAGTAATTGTAGAAATAGGAAGCCTTAATGAGGCTGCTTGCCCCATTCTGGTTATCTTTGTTTTCTGACTTTAAATCAGCAAAGGTGTAAATTGGCTATTCTATAATTTCGTTTGGTTATTGTGCTGCTCTTATGTTGTAGTATTATGGCATAGCTCTCCTTTCACATAATTTATATTTTGAATCACCCCTGTGTAGTTTTCACTGAGGAAGGCCCCATAACAAATCACTTCCTATTTGTGCAGTGAGATTTCTCTCTAACATATGGTATTTTGATTACAGCCTGTGAACTCTACCCCCCCATCTCTTCCTGCGGACATCCCAAACTTCAGTTTGATGGGTGAGACCCTGTCTTTCGACTTCAAGGACACAGACATGAAGAGGCTATCCATGGAGATAGAGAAAGAGAAGTAAGTAGCATAGCGATTTTCTCCTTTGTGCATCATTGCACATTTGGCAAGTGACATCTCTTGCTCCTAATAATGAAAAGTTGCACTGGGTGCTCATCTCTTGCTGTGCCACTCCAGGCCCTCTGCCAGAGTCTTGTCTATTAATCTTGCTACTGTGTCTGGATATCTGTGCCAGGTTGTCTCAACTGCTGTTAAGTGCTCATGCTGGTAGGTCATACAGTATGCTCCCAGCTGTGTCTAGTCATATAATGGGTGCCATATAATCATGTAACTTGTGGGTTTCAGCAGATGTTTGTGGTTCTACATTTCACTAATGATTTTAATTACCCCAATCAGTCTTTCCTGCCTTAGACAGATTATGCATATCTGGTTCTGAATAGACTAAGGCAATAAAGTGCTTCTACCGTTTTACCCCACACCAGATTCATGCATGTGCGCGGGTGACCCCGCGCACAATTCAGTGAAGACATCACGGACTTCATCACTCCACACGCGCTCCCCTCCGAGGATTACATCCTTTTGGGAGACCTCAACTTTCACCTTGAAAAGAACAACGACCGCAACACCTCCACCCTTGTGGACAACCTCACCAACCTCGGACTTAAACAACTTGTCACTACCCCCACCCACATCGCAGGTCACACACTCGACCCTATCTTCACCTCCAGCAAACATGTCTCCTTCAGCCACACCACAGCTCTCCTTTGGACTGACCACAGCTGTGTTCACTTTACCTACTACAAGCCCACATCTAACAACCACCCCCAACCCACTCTGCAAAGAAACTGGAACAAAATCACCATCGACCAAATCTCCTCATCGCTTCTTCAAAACCCCCCAGCCCACTCCTCAATCCCAGACCAAGCAGCCACCTACCTCACCCAATGGTTATCCAACAGCGCCGACATCCTAGCACCACTGAAAAAACGACAAATCAAACTAGGCAGCAAGAAGGCCTCCTGGTTCAACGATGATCTTAAGAAATCCAAGAAACTCTGTCGCTCCCTTGAGAAGGCCTGGAAAAAAGACCCAACCACCAGCACCAGAGACGCCTTCAAAAACGCCACCCGCATATACCACCAACTGATCCGGAATGCCAAAAAAGCCGCTTTCAAGGACCGACTAGATAACCACGCCCATAACAGCAAGGAATTATTCAACATCGTCAAGGAATTTACCAACCCCTCAGCCAACTCCAACGACATCACCCCCTCTCAAGCCCTCTGCGACTCCCTAGCCTCATTCTTCCACAACAAAATTGCAGACATCCACAACAGCTTCGACAACCGACCCAAAGACCAACCCACCCAACCCCCTGCAGGACCCCCACCCCCCCTGAACATCCTCAATGACTGGAAGCCAATCTCCACTGAGGACACCATCCGTCTGATGAACTCTATCCACTCAGGATCCCCCACAGACCCATGCCCTCACCACATCTTTAACAAAGCAGACTCCATTATAGCACCGCACCTCCGAAACGTCATCAACTGCTCCCTCAACTCCGCAACCTTCCCAGAAAGCTGGAAACATGCCGAACTCAGCGCCCTCCTGAAGAAACCCACAGCTGACCCCACCGAACTCAAAAACTACCGCCCTATCTCACTCCTTCCATTCCCGGCCAAAGTCATCGAGAAAGCGGTCAACAGCCAGCTCGCCGCATTCCTCGAAACCAACAAATCCCTCGACTCCTCACAATCCGGCTTCCGAGCCAAGCACAGCACTGAAACCGCCCTCATCGCAGCAACAGACGACATTCGAACTCTACTGGACAATGGAGACACAGTCGCCCTCATCCTCCTCGACCTCTCCGCAGCCTTCGACACGGTCTGTCATAGCACCCTTTTACAACGCCTCAGAAACGTCGGAATCCAAGGAAAAGCACTGGAATGGATCACCTCGTTCCTCACCGGAAGAACCCAGAGAGTCCGCCTTCCACCATTCAAGTCAGAGGCCACTGAAGTCATCTGCGGCGTACCACAAGGATCTTCACTCAGCCCCACCCTCTTCAACGTATACATGAGCCCCCTCGCGGTCATCGCACGCCAACACAACCTCAACATCATCTCCTACGCCGACGACACTCAACTGATCCTATCACTCACCAGAGACCCTAACACTGCCAAAACCAACCTGCATGAAGGAATGAAAGAAGTAGCCGAATGGATGAAGCACAGCCGTCTGAAACTGAACTCAGACAAAACAGAAGTCCTCATCCTACGCACCTCCCCCTCCGCCTGGGATGACTCTTGGTGGCCAGAGGCCCTTGGAAAAGCACCCATCCCGACGGACCACGCACGGAACCTGGGCGTCATCCTGGATTCCTCACTCTCGATGAACAGACAAGTCAACGCCGTTTCTTCTTCTTGCTTCAACATTCTTCGCATGCTCAAAAAAACATTTCGCTGGATCCCCACCGAAACTAGAAAAATAGTCACCCACGCTCTGGTCACGAGCCGACTGGACTACGGAAACACCCTCTACGCCGGTACCACCGCAAAACTCCAGAAAAAACTCCAACGCATCCAGAACGCTTCAGCCAGGCTCATATTAGACATCCCGCGTAAAGAACACATCTCTGGTCACCTGAAAAACCTCCACTGGCTCCCCGTCAATAAGAGGATTACTTTCCGGCTCCTAACCCACGCACACAAAGCACTCTACGAAATCGGACCCGAATGCCTCAACACTCGACTGTCCTTCTACACACCCTCCCGCCACCTACGATCCTCCAACCAAGCCCTTGCCACTGTTCCTCGCATCAACAAAACCACCATGGGAGGTAGATCCTTCTCCTACCTGGCAGCTAAAACCTGGAACTCACTTCCCACTCACCTTCGCCTTACGCAGAACCACCTAGCATTCAGAAAGCAACTCAAAACGTGGATATTTGACAAATAACTCCCCACCCTTCTTCAAGCGCCTTGAGACCCTCTGGGTATGTAGCGCGCTATATAAATTTATTGACTTGACTTGACTTGACCTCAGTTGTTCCTCCTTTGTCAGGCTTGCAGTAGCTGCTTCTGCCTATTTTGGATCATATTTAGAGGCCCAGTCCAGGCTTGTTTCCATGAAGTGTTGCCATCTATTCAGGGATGCACCAAGAGTCTTGAAACTAAAGTTGTGTTCTGTGTGCTCACAACATTTCCACGTTGCATTAGACTCTCACACCCTAAACCTGCCACAGTAATGTCCCTTGTGCTCCATTGAAGTATCTTAGTTTTTCCAAGTGAATTATTCGACGCCTCTGTTCTTTGGATTCAAGCATTGTGCAGCCCTGTCCCCAGGCGCATTCATAGGCTTACTTTCACTTTAAGATGAGAACTTCCTCGTGTATAGGCTGCATTCCAGGCGCACACTTTGACCCTCTGTTGTTCATACTGTCTATTCCTGGTTTTATGCTACGATTGTGTGTCTCCACAGAGTTGAGTACATGGAGAAGAGCAAGCACCTTCAAGAGCAGCTCAATGAGCTGAAAACAGAGATTGAGTCGCTGAAGCTGAAAGAGAGGGAGACCGCTTTGGACATCCTGCACAATGAGAATGTGGACCGAGGTGGCAGCAAACAGAATACTTTCAAAAAGGTACGCTTAAAAACCTGCTTGGAACTACACCACTTCTCTTCCTCCAGACAATCAATTGGATGTTGACAAGCCTAACACTGTTGAAAAGTTCTGACGAAACATCAAAGTTAACATGCTCTTATTTTCTTCTCACCTCAAAGCCACTCTTCCTTATACTTGGTTAATGTGTTATCCTCAACATAGGATGACTGTCACAGTATCCGTAGTCTTTAACCATTTCTTTAAACTTACAGTGGCCACAAGGAGTGGGCCAGTCCTAACATCAGAGATCTACAAGATGCTAACAGGGAGCTCATGACATATTGTTTTTGAAATAATAGTCCATGTCTGGGGTACTACCTTGGGGCTATTTACTTTCTTTTAGGTCAATGTGGATTTAAAAATTGCTGTGGAGGTGCTTCGGTCCAGCCAGTGCACCTGGCAGGACACTTGCTGCAACCATGAGTGGCCTTGGGCTAAAGGAAGACCAAACTAGGGAGTTAAATGTATCAGGACTGAAAGACTTATAGAAGTCTTTCTACACCAGACACAACTGGAAAACAAAGTAAAAGGCGTGATGAGGTGTCTGAAGTATTTAATAAAACAAAAAATGAAAACCAGGACGGAGTTCCAATTTACATTTGTGCAGACTGGCATTTCTCTCAGTTGCCACATGAATCCTCCGTTCTAGACTGCTTTTGTCAGAGAGGGATAATAATAATTTGATACTTAGTCAGCGTATTCATTCTAAGTTGTTCAACAGCTGTATTTGATGTTTTAAGTCAGTGACGATGCTAGAACACTTTCTAGCTTCCGTGCATCCTCTGGACCAAATGTCAGACCATGCCATGATATCTCAAAGACTTAGAAAGAACTTATTTAGATTCTTTTTCATTAGTAACATTAGTGGGTGCCTTAAGATTGCTCACTCTGTACTGATTAGGTCTCGGGCCTAGCATACACATTGCGTAAGCAGTGTGGGCGGAGCCCAGAGTCCTGTTCCAGGGGGTTTGGAAACTGGACCTTGCATTCCACAACGCTCGTGCATGTAGATTTGCAAGGTCCAGTTTCATAGGCCTTCGCATGCGTGCTGTTTTTAAACAGAACATGCAATAGGCGGTAGCGTAGCTCCGCCTATGGCCTATTGGTGTCTGTTACCCGCACCAGAGGCCATATGTTTTGAATTATCGCACCTTGACAGCCGCAATAATTCAAAACATATGCTCGCAGTGGCGTGCGCACCACTGCAGGCTTTTTTTTTTTAGTTTGCGATCGCTTTCGATCGCTTGTTCTTACTCCCTTGACTCTGACGAGGGGGAGGGGCTCTTAGTTAACTCTAAGAATGTACGTCACTCGACAGTCGGAGCTCCTGTTTAAAGGCTGCGGTGCTATACTTTTCTTTTGCGATCTGGGAATCACAGTATCATTTTGTCGAACTCCCGTGCCAGCCGGAGGCGCTGGACGGAAACTGGACCGTTTTACACTTCACTCTCGGTTAAATTATGCTGCCTCTTAAGGGTTCACTTTCCGGCCATGCTTAGCCCTCCTGTCTGTTCTAGGTTACCTCCGTGTCAGGCTTGGCCGCAGCGCTTTACACTCTATACAGTCTTTGTAATTGGTTGAGGACCGGCGTCTCATATACTTTCTGCCTGGCAGTGCACGTATGCTCCCCTATTACTAAGGCCCCTGCGGGCACATCCCTGTTGTATGGCCCCGTTTTAACTACGTATCAGGCCCGATTTCAGCGCTGTATTCTCTAATGCAGTCCCTTTAATCGACCCAGGGCCAGCTTTTGACAGACTTTTGTCTTCGCGGTGGACGCAGGTTCCCCCGTAGTACTTTGGCATATCAGGCACATCCACGTTTTTATGGCCCGAGCATTCTCTTCGAGGTGCTCCCCTCCCTCTCTCTTCGTGTTTAGCGCTCTCCCCTCCAGCAGCCTTCACGTGGCCTCCTCTCATGCGTGACATGCGGAGAAGTGTGGCTCACTGGTTAGAGCGGCAGACTCTGAAGCAGAGATCAGGCCCGGGACCATGGTTCAAGTCTCGAAGCGGCAGGGTCTTGGGCTCAATGTCCGCGGACTCGATAATTCTCGCCTCAGCGCCTACTAATCATGGGTCCCACGCTGCAACTCTGGGCAATAGCTTGCTTAATCTCCACAACGGCCCCTACAACACTTGGAAGCCTGGCTTCACCTTGGGGGTGCCGAGGAGGGGCATCTCACAGGGAGAGCCAGGAAGGGTTCCACAGCGTTATACAGCGCCGGGACGCCCCGTTGGGGCAGCTGTGCTCTTTACAAAATACACTACACTTTACAAAATACACTACACACACACCTGTGCTTCTCCTCTTTCTCTCCCCCTCTCTTCCAGTATTGCAGTCTCCCCCTCTAGCAGCCGTCACTTGGCCTTGTCTCATGCGTTACACCTGTGACACTCCTCCCTCCCTCCCTTGTTTTATACCGCTCTCTCCGCTCCAGAAGCCATCACTGGGTCTCGTCTCATGCGTGACACCTGTGCGTCTCTTTCTCTCTCTCTTCTTGTATACCGCCCTCCAGCAGCCATCACCTGGCCTCGTCTCAAGCGTGACACCTGACGCCAGTCTTTATCACTCTGAACATGTCCTTGAACGTCTCAGCGTGCTGCTCTCAGGCGAGACGCCTTCTGACAGTCCTGGTGTCTCACATGAGACAGGCAAGTTGGTAGCTGGAGTCTCTGAATTATTACCTCTTATGTCGCATCTTGCCCTCAAATCTCTCTCTCTTCGTTAGTGTCTCTCTCTCCCCCTTTTGCTCTCTTTACCTTTCACTTTCTTTCACTGCCTCTTTCCTTTCTGTTTCAATCTGCCTCTTTCCATCTTGTATCTTCCTCTCTCCTCTTCCGTTTCTGTTCTTTTCATCTTAGTTATCTCCCATTACTATTTGTCCCTCTCCTACTCTCTATTTCCCAATTTGTCTGTTTATCTTTCTACCACTTTCCCTTCTTTCGTGTCCTCTGCTTCTTTGCCATCTCTCTTCCGCCTCTCTCTGCATGTTTGTCTGCTTTTTTGATTTTTTTTCTCTCCTCTCGCGCACTGCTCGCTATCTCTCTTGCTTCCGATCTCTGTCTCTCTCCCCACCTGTTACTTTCTATCTCTCTCTCCCGGCCCTGTTGCTTTGTCTCTTTCTCCCTTCTCGCGTTTTCTCTCTTCTCACTCATCGCCTCTGTCTCTCCAACTTGGTCTTTCTCACTCCATCTCTTCCCTTTCTCTTTGCTCTCTCCGTCTCTTCCTCTCTCTCCTCTACCCACCCGTGTCTCCGTCTTCTCTCTATCCTTTCTTTTACTTCATCTTTTTCTCACACTTTCCCTCTTTGAATCCTTTCTCTCTACTTTCTCTTCCACTCTGTTTCTCCCTCTGTCTCGCACTGTTCGTCACTCATTCTTTCCCTGTGTCTATATTTCTCTGTTCCTCCCTCATTTCCTCCCTCTTTCAGCTCACTCTTTTGGCGGACAGATAACTCTATTCTCTCTCGCCGTCACGCCAAGGTGCTTACAAACCCTGTGACCTTCATTGCCCTCTAAGATGTGTTGTGTGAGATGCTCCTGCACATTGTGCACTGCAGCAGAACCCCTCCCTGCTTCTTCCCTTCCACAACAGGACAACAGGACCTCACAGGGGCACAAAGACAGACCACCCCCCCTGGGCCTGGGGGCAGTCACAGCTAGGGGAGCGCCAAACGTGCTTCATTTAAGAGGACAGTCCCTGCTAGGGGTGCACAACATTTACATGATTTGCTTTCACACAATTGTGCAAAATTCGGGAATATGCGTACAAAGCACGTACAAAGTACCTGTCGAGGGCTCCGGGGAAAGCAGGGCCAGCCCCGGTTCTAGCATGTGCCCCTTCTCTTCCCTCAAAGTGCTTCTCACTCCCTTCTGACCACTCTATTCACTATCTACTCTCTTGTCCTGTCCTCCATACTCTCCTCAGCCCCTCCCACCTAGACCAATGCCCTCTCCTTATCCCCTTTCTACTCCTTGCACCCTCCTGCGTTCCCCTCTCTCTCCCCCTCAGTGCCCTTTCTCCCTCTGTCCTCTCTCCCCTCCAATCTCTTCTCTGTTCCTGACTCCCATTTTCCCCATCTCCTCTCTCTTCACAGTCCCCTCTGCTTCTCCCCTTCTGGTCCCTGTCTCTTCTGCAACTTTCAATCTCTTTGCGTTCTCCTGTCTTCTCTTTCTTAGTCTTTTTTTATTGTTCAGTCTTCCATTGACAGCTCAGGTTTGCGGCTCAGGAATCTTGGATATGTTCACCTAATGGCGTTATTAAGATAGCAGAAATGAACTGTTCAGATCACCAGGGCACAACATTTTAAGTTACTACTGCCAGTGACGACTGTGCAATGATCTGAACTGATTGTGGAGCAGTTACTTTGTCATGAAGTAACAGCCTACATCTGCTGCTGGAGGTATCCCTACATCGTCATCTGTGAACTGCTGCTGCCGCTAGAGCAACCATAGCATCATCTATATTAGTGACTTGCTCTTTTGCTGATAGGAGGAATTTGTTGGTGCAGATGCGCTGGGGCAACCCCTGCTCAGACAAGGTAATACAGCCAGTCCTCACAAGAGGAGAAGAAAAGGTGCCACCCATGCCCAAATGGTTGCCAGTCTGCCCAGGGAACAAGATCACAACTTGTGGGCTGTCTATGCACACACACATCTCATCTACCCGCCACGCACACACACACACATCCCATCTACCCGCCATACGCACACACACTCATCCCATCTACCCGCCACGCACACACACACAATCATCTCATCTACCCGCCATGCACACACACACTCATCCCATGTACCTGCCACGCACACACACATTCATCCCATGTACCCGCCACGCACACACACACATCCGATGTACCTGCCACACACACTCATCCCATGTACCCGCCACGCACACACACTCATCCCATGTACCCGCCACGCACACACACTCATCCCATGTACCCGCCACGCACGCACACACACTCATCCCATGAACCCGCCACGCACACACACACTCATCCCATGAAACCGCCACGCACGCACACACACTCATCCCATGTACCCGCCACGCACACACACACTCATCCCATCTACCCGACACGCACACACACACACACACACTCATCTCATGTACCCGCCGCGCACACACATCCCATGTACCCGCCACGCACACACACACTCATCCCATCTACCCGCCACGCACACACACGCACTCATCCCATCCACTTCTTAGAACCAAGAGCCATCTTCCACATAGGGGTCTTGCAGAGAATAGAGACCAGTGTTTACTTTTCAAACCTGCTGGCCCAGCTATCGCTGCACAGGATTTAATATTTCTATAGTGTGCAACAGGGGGCTTTCTTTTCGTACTGGAGTATCAATTTCAGGCTGGAGGCAGTGCTCCTGATAATCATATTACAGGATAGGTAATATTTAGTTGAGTGCTTAATTTGTAAGTAAATAAGTGCCAGAGACCTAGTTTTAAATTCTGTTCTGGGTTTCCAGAGTGAAAAGTGAGAAAAATGCATCAACCTAAGACCGTAAGTGGGTCTTCAAAAACAACTTACGCACACACCCTGTAGAGATTAAGAAATGCAACACTGCATATACAATTGGCATGTGGATGTTCTACTTCAAGATTCTAAATACGTCTTCACAGTGCTTGAACCCTAAGTTTCTGCACAATTGGATAAGTTATCGCTGCCTGTTATATAGCCCGGACTGAAAAAAAAGACATGAAGTTCTGTCTTCACCTCACAGTTACAGGTGGGAAACCCTAAAAAGGTAGCGCCTGACCATTTATTGGAAAAAGTATGCAAGGGAAGAGACCCATGTCTAAATTTAATAAATAATTTCCTGGCTAGTGCCAGTTGGATGTCCTCCAGGAAAGACTCTAATATATACTGGTCCTTGGTTCAGGTAAGGAACCAATGGCTGTGCTCTCCTGTAATTGAGCAAGTTTGCCCACCCTCTAGCACCTTACCAATTCATTTCTGATATTAGAGGACACGTTTCCTCTGGATTACTCCATAAACTTGTTCTACCTATTCTCTGGAGTGCATCCCTGATATATACAAACCATGCTTGTTTCCCTGCACCTGGAAGACCCATTACCTCCTTTAGCTCTGACCTGTAAGCAGCCAGTTCCGGGGTCACCCACATGCGACGCCAAAAGGTTACAGGCCTAAGACCAATCTCATCCGTGATTGTCTGACCCCTATATCCAAATGCAATGGAGTGAGGGGAGTACTGAGGGGGAGACCAAATAGCTGTCTAAGTTGTTCTCAGACTTACTGATATTTCTTAATGAGCAATACCCCCAAAGTTCTGCCCCATACATTGCAGCACCCCTTGTTTGCACTTTATATATCTCTACTGTTGGCCCAGCAGGTTTATGGAAGGAATTCCTGAATAGCTAGGCCAGACCCCCTGTTGTCTGTGCTTACCGAACTCTTATTTTAGCTATTTGTGGCCCCCATTCTATTTTTTCCGTTAGGGTAACGCCTAGTTTTTTTTATGCCTTGGTCTTTGGTGTTCTTGCTGATGAAGATGAATAAAGCGATTAGACAATTTCAACTAATGGAATGTATAGCTCAGCCACTTAGCATGATCAGCAGTTAATGTTAAAATATTGCCAAAGTTCCTGCTATAGCAAGTCAAGTCCATGGATTGGCAGTCATATAGTTCACCAATGGCCGACGCCCAAAATGTTAAAAAAAAAAAGGGGGGGGGGTTTAAATGGTTCATAATGCAAAGCCTCTGAAGCTAGAGTAGTATCAAGCTGCAAAAGTATTGTTTCATGTAAGTTACTAATTTCTTTTATTGAAGATTTGATGAGGAAACTTCATACTGCGAGCCATTTACGTGAATGGGGGCACTTGATATTTTAGCATAGCTCCAAGACAACATTTTGAATCCATGCACAATTGCCAAATATTTTATTTGACCAAGAAATGGTGTTTTTCTGCTTGAGGTTTGTACTGCAAGTGAATAACTGGACTTTTCACACTCTGTTAAATGCTGAGCTGCTGTTTTGTAACCATCTGGGTTTTATGTCCCGTTATCATGAAAACCAAATGCAGTGTTCTTTCCAGGCTTCTTTATTCAGCCACATGAGATTTATAATGTATATGTCAAAGGTAGGACAAGAGTAACCAGATGGTACAGTTTGACTTATGGTGTTGGACAATAGTGTCAAGGTTTATCAAAGTATCAGCTTCTTGAAGGACTCTCTTGTGTATTTTAGTTTTACTATCCAAAAAGCAAATAGTTTCTGTGTGACTCACAAGTATTAGCCAAGCCAATAGGTTGGATTTAATGTACTAACGCAGGTTGTGTTGAAACTTTGAGAGACATTCTCTGGAGGGAGTCAACAGGAGTGGACAGAAAGGGCTATAGTAAATTAGTCCTTGCTGAGTTCAATGCAGGGACTTGAGTAGAGTTGTTAGGATACACATAAACATCCATTAGGGGTAGGTGAGAGATGAATACCTTTTTAAAAAAAAAATTATTATCATGTAAGTTTTTTTCACATTTTGCACATAACAGTACTTGCAAAAAACAAAATTTCGTTGTAGGTCATATTTATCACTTAGACAGGTTAACACACATTTCAATTTCCATCCGGGGGCAGGGCGTAACCTCATCAATCTCATGTGTGATCTTAGTAGCTGCCAATCCTTATCTGCGCCCTAGCCCACCGGCCGGCAGGCGACTATTATGACCCCTGTCTAACGCTGCTTCCCTGCCCTGTCTCGGTGAGCGACTCCAGCCCCAGACCTGGGTTCAGGTACTGTCTCAACGATTGTACACAGTCAGTTGAACTTGAATATTTATTCCAATGAAATGAAAAATAAACAAAAATAGAAAACAAAGAAAACTCTGCATGCCAAGGGGACAAGGGTGTGTATGATTCTGAGGGTGCAGTTATGGTTCTCAGTATTTACGCAGTGTATTCCGCTCCGTGTATGTGTCATCTGGAGAGGGCGTGGGGAGGTGGAGGAGAGGCGTCCCTTCTGCACTGTTCCCTCACCTACTGCTTGTTTCCCCACCACTAGGGCCGCTTGTCCACCCTCCCATATGTGAGAGGCAATATATGTCTCAATCCTTTTTTACCAGGCCCATCTGTGAGAGCAAGTCCGGATCACTCGCTACCGCACTCAGACTGCTCACTAATATTTCATGCTTTCTCCGGATTTTCCCAGTTTGCCAGTACTTCCTTCCATAAATCCGCTATCTGCCTTTTCCGGATGCCCCTTGCATCCTCCCAGCTCAAAACTTTGGCTTCTGCTCCCGCTCAACTAACTGTTCCAACTGGCCACCTGCGGCCCTATAGTGGATTTCCACACCAGTGCAATCCGTCTGTTAGCTAGCCCCAAGGCCAGACCTATGAATCGATTCCACACCTTCCGTTTAAGAGGACGTGGGAAGAGCCCTAACAAACAGACTTCTATAGACCGCGTCAGGTCCCTCCCCAGCGCATCTTTTATCTTAGCCAGAATGAAATATTTCCTAGTAACCATGACAGAAAGTTTCAATTCTATTAAGGATGCTGAGGCGAGGATTAAGCTCATCTTTTTTTTTATTTCCTTCATTTAGCAACTTCAATTTTATAACGAAAAACGACAAGTCTCATCGTATATATGTAGTTCACAGGCAACATTCAATCCACCAATCAGGAGTGCCCATGGTCCTCGAGGGTGTGCTGTTAGCAGTTTTCTTCCTCTTTCTTGACTGCGATTATGAGGCAACCAAAGCTTGTCAGTCTGTTTTGGAACCTTCAGACCCTAGGAGAAGCCAAGGGAATTCAATTAAACTAATCTTCAAACTGTATAGAACCAATAGACGATTTCTCAAGACATGCACCTCAATCTTAAATAGCAAAGAACAACTTTAGTGTAGAGCAAAATGTGGGTACTCATCCCAGTGAGTTATATCAATACTGGATTATCCTCTACAAAAACCGTGTAAGAGGGTGGGAAGAGGTCTCCTTGAGTCACGGGCGGAAATAATTCTCGCCTTCGCATCTTTAATAGAATTGAAACTTTCCGTCATGGTTACTAGGACATTTTTCATTCTATGTCCGGACTGGAGGCGAGGATTATGCTCGTTTAAAGCTTATCCACCACCAACGATGCCATGTTCATGACTGGTTTAAAGTAAAGCCTTTTAAACATAGAGTCAGATAATCATTCTGCGGCATTCAGATATCTTCTATCCTGGCGCCCAGAGAAAAAGCCATAGAGGCCATAGCTCCTCGTACAAAGTGTGCTCCGAATTGCGAGACATTAATGCCCACTTCCTGCATCACCCATCCTATCCTATGAGTTATTATTGGTGGTGAAACCGCCTTGAAGGGCTTTTATAAGGAGATTAGTAATTGATGTTCGCCTGGCAGTCGAGTCTCTTCCGTCATGCTTTCATATTCCTTGAGACACCTGACCACACACAACTTTGGGGATCTATCAGAGGCTGAATAGGACACGATTTTCGAATTTGATTTAGTCCTGCGTGTTATGTGAAAGATAACCACTTCCGGTGTAAAGACCCGACAAGAGATGTCTAAAGCTCTGATATCTTACACTCGTCTGGAAGACACCAAGCACAAAAGCATAGCCAATTTGACAAAGAGCTCCTTACGGTTAAGGTATTTGTTAACTTGCCAAGACTAAAACAGGTGTAAAACCCTATTAACATCCCACAGAGAAGAGTACCGAGGTTCTGGAGGTAGGGAAAGGCGTATTCCCCGCAACAATTTACAGATCGAGGGATGTTCTCCCACCTGGAACCTCCCAACCGGGAGATGACCTACAGAAATCGCTGACCTATAGCAGTTGACAGTGCGATATGCCAGGTCCTGGGTTGCTAGCGAGGCCAAGAAATTCATGATGATTACCACTTTGCATCCCATGGGATTGTTGTCTCCCCCGAACACACCAACTGACCCATTTGGTCAATTCTGATTTGCATCTTTTTGTTTGTGCTATCGGCCAATGCCGCTCCCAGCAATGATTGACCTTCTGCCAATAGGCCCAAGATTCTCCAGCGATGCCTGAAATCCGCCACACTACCAAGGGCATCCGCCCTTGTTGAATTAGGGCGCTGGCGTGCCCTGGGGAACCCTCAGGAGAAAAGAATCGCAGGGTTGAAGGATTTGAGAATCCCAGGAAAGTTCCAGAAGAACTGACAGCCACACTTGAGACCTCCAATACAGGGTAATCAAGGTTACCCTCTCCTGTTGTCTTCGGTGTGTGTTGTGAGTCTCATTACCATGGAAAATGGGGGGAAAGCATAACCAGTCTCCTTGGACCAATCCTGAAGGAACACATCCGTTCCTGACGCTATGGGGTCCTGCTTCCAACTAAAGAAACGTGGCAGCTGGTGGTCCAACCTGGACGTGAAGAGGTCCACTCAAAAGGGACCCCTCAGGTCGTAGAGACGTTGAAAAATCAGAGGAGGGAGTTGCCAAAGGCTCATGTCTGACCAACTTCTGGAGCACCAATCTGTTATGATATTGGACGCCCCTGGTAGGTATTGTGCTGTCACCAAGATGTTGTGGGACAGAAAAAAGTCCAGAAATTCATGGCGAGATCCGCCAAGGCTTTGGACTTCGTCGTCATCCGCCCGCCCAGATGGTTGATATACCGGACCGCCAATACATTGTCCATCTTCAGTAACACTCTGCAGGATGCTTTGTCCTTCATCCAGCACTGGATTGCGAAGGACCCCGCCATCAGCTCTAGGCAGTTGATGTGAATCACTAATTCCGGTTTGCAACCGAAATGGCCCTCCCAATCCAGGCCTCCATATGATCGAGCCACCATTCCATCTCCCTAAGTACTTCGTCCGTCAGGGGCACTTGGTCCAAGTATTGGAGACCCCTGCGGAGGTGGGAGGCCTTCATTTGTTGTAACGCTCTGTAATGGAGCTGACAGGGAAAATTTCCTGAATTGAGAAGCTCAAAAGGCCCACCAGGTGCACAATCTGTCGGAGCGAGGTCGAGGAGCGGGCTAACACTCACCTCAGCTCTTTGCGAATCTAGGACATCTTACGAGCCGGGTGGCTCAAAGTATGGGATATAGAATCCAACACGAACCCCAGGAAGGTTTCCTACTTGGCCGGTGTCCTGAGTGATTTCTTGGCATTGATTATGAACCCCAAGCTCTGGAGCAGACTTACCGTCTCCTGTAATTGTGGGGAGAGTTTGAGCAGGGATTGTTCTAGAAGGAGGATGTCGTCCAGGCAAATGATAAGGTGAAAGACTTTGGCCCTTAACTTTTTCACCACCTGTTTGGGAACCTTGGTGAAGCACCACTGAGACAACGAGAGGCCGAAAGGAAGCGAGACGAACTCGAACACCTGTTCTTTCTTCAAAAACTGCAGGAAACGATGATGTGGGGGGAAAATGAGAACCACCAAGTATGCGTCTTTTAAATCCAGCCTGACCATCCAATCGTCTGGCTGAAGGAGATCCCGTAGCAGATGGATGCCCTCCATCTTGAAATGGCGATATACCAGCCACTGATTGAATTCTTTCAGATTGATCACGGGCGTTGTCTTGTCCACCAGGGAAATATTGCAGAGAAAACCCCTTGGATGAAGGTGTAAATGTAAATGTAAAATGTAAATGTACATGTATTTATATAGCGCAAACCGCCCACATCGCAGGCATCTAAGCGCTTGCTTAGGGAACCCGTCCTGGTATTCCCCTGTGAGATAACCCCGGCAGGGTATCCACAAGGTGAAAGCCAGGCATCCCGCCGCGAGGGGCCGTTGTGGAGATTAAGCAAGCTATTGCCCAGAGTCGCAGAGTGTGAACCCGTGAGTCGAGAAGGCACCGGAGCGAGAATTATCGAGTCCATGGAATTATTGAGCCCAAGCCCCGTCAAGGCGGGGAATTGAACCCTGGTCCAGGGCCGATCTCAGCTTCCGGGTCTGCCGCCTCTAACCCCTGAGCCACACTTCTCCACGAGAAGTGTGTGGGAACCATCGCCCCTTTCTGCAGCAGGTCTTTCACCTCCTGGTCTATGAGGGAAACCTGATCTTCTGCAAAAACCAGCAGCCAAGGACGAACGTCCTGCACTGGGGAACTGTTGAACTCTGTGAAACCCATGATGGTTTGTAACACCCATGCGTCTGAGGTAATAACCCTCCAATTGTGTACGAAAACTACCAACCTGCCGCCCACTGGTAGATGGGAAAGAGGGGAAAGTCTCACCTCAGCCAGGCCCGTTGTGGGCTCTGCCTGTTCCTCTTCCACCGCTGCCTCTGAAGCCCCATCGGGACTTGAAAAACTCCTGTCTGCCCGTGTCCTGCTGCTTCTTGGCATTGCCTCTTTGAGAGCTTTGAGTGAAGAAACGGCCGGTCGAGCGCCTTCTGCCATGCCACAGCGAGGGCACTCTGCTTTAAGGCAGGCCCTCACTTCCTTTTCCAGGGGCTTGCGGAAACGCAGTGACTTTAGTGGAGGGAGTCCACTCCGAGGAGCGGGGATGTACGAGGTCCTCTGGGTCTAACGTATCCAAGTGAACCTCCTCTCCTGTGGCGTCAGTGGCTGAGAGCTCTACGGGACGCCAAGGCCTGGACGGCCCTGCTTCATCTGCTGACTCATCTATTGAGTGCTCGTCATCCTGTAAGGGAGGGACCTCTGGAATCTCCAGGAGGGAAGGGTGTGAATCCCTGTCAGAACTGGACAGAAACGCCTTCTTAAGGCGATCAAAGGCTCCCAGATCGGCATTTGCCGTACTTTTGCGCTTAGTAGGGCGCTGTGCCTGACAAGCGAAGGCAAACTGCATCATGCGACGCTCGAATGGTCCCATGGCAGTCGAAACTGCCTGGTAGATAGATGCGTCCACCGCGTCACAAAAGTCATCATCTAGGGGGATGACTTGGAGGGAGCCCTCCTCTGTATACTCCTCCACAGCCAAGCTAGCAGTTATAAAAAGCCTGTAAGGAGAAAACAACAATAACCTCAGCGTTTGAAGCGTTAGTAGTAATACTACCCTGCCGGTTTTAAATTTGGGCGTGACTAAATCACTATTTAGGTGCACAAGGTTTAAGCTGGGTTAAAACCCGCTAGGGGCGACTGACCCGTAACTCAAATGGGTGTCCAAGCACTCTGGGCCCGCCCCTGCGAGTCTCCCAATAAGCACCTCAATGCGCTGTACCAATGTGAAAAAGTGACCTCGCCGTGCTGCGTTAGTATGGACCCATGCTGCGAGCGTACGGGAGACCCAAATCAAATACAGACCTGCAAAGGCAGGCGTAAGGGCTTCCAGAGGCTGAGGCGGCCGTGCAGCGTGGGCGGTTGTCGGAGGCCTTCTGATCTCGCCGCGCATAGCGCACCGCATATCAGAGAGACTCAGTCACGCACCCCCTGCCTCCCTCTGTGTAGCACCGCACCTCCCCTCAACATGCGCTGTGAGTGGAGTGGTTTGAAGGCTCCCGCAGACCCGCACCTAGAAGGGAAAGCAAGTGTTACAGAACAAAGCAAAACATCCCATTGTCACCATAAACCAATGTACGATTGGTCAGAAAAGCACCACAATGGCAATTAGCGGTCGCGCGTCGCATTTACCTAGAATAACAAAGTCGGGAAAATGTTCACCCGAAATAAGTAAATCAGTAAATAAGCAATAAGTAAATAACTACAGAATAAGTAAATAAGCCACAAAACTCCTCCCGCCCTGACGAGGAAGAACACTGGCAACAGCACGCCCTCGAGGACCATGGGCACTCCTGATTGGTGGATGGAATGTGGCCTGTGAACTACATATACGATGGGACATGTAGTTTTTCATTAATCCTCGCCTCCGGTCCGGACATAGAATTCCTTCGCAGTACACTTACTACGCCGCCACTCCATGTCATATGTACGAAACCGGCTTCCACGTAAGCACACCTCAGGCTTTTCCGCATCTCACCCCCATATGTAACATTGAGTCTATGAGATGTTATATACACCATATGGATATAGTTAAATTGTGTATATTTAAGCCAGGTGTTCCTCAATATTTTCTTGTGAGATCTTAGCACCTTACCCCATTCTCCATCCGTGAATTCCCTGTCTATCGCCCTTTCCCACTTACTCCGGAGTTCCACCATGGGACTAGTAGCCGCGGCAACCAATACTACGTGGTGCCATTTCACTTGGTGTCCCACTGTGCAAAATGTATTCAGTGCATGTATTACCGGGTGAATCGCAGGCTCCTCCCTGCCTCCTCCTCCCCATAACTGTCCAAAGGTGCAAACGTAAGCTTCATACTGCAGGAACTGACCGGGAGAAAGGCCGTAGTTACCCATCAGTTCTGCAAACTGGATTAGTGAGCCATCTTGATAACAATCACCCACCGTGTCCAAGCCTGCCTCTGTCCATGCCTCCAACTGCTCCGTTGTGAACACTGTCCTCTGGTCAATATGAGGGAGTCCAATCAAGGGCAGCATGTGGGAATACCATGGGGTTCCACCCAGCTTACGCGCACAGCATTTCCAGGTGTGTGTGGCTGTAAGCGGCACCACTGACTTATACAGAATGCTGACTGCCTGTCTCAATAATTTGGCCAACAATAAATCCGGGTCACCGTTGGGGTCCATTAGCCAGGTTCCCTCCACATTCAGCCCTTCCATCCACTGCACCAGCCACTGTAAATGGGCAGCCAACATATACAGTTCAAAATCTGGCACTCTCAGGCCTCCCTTCTCCATTGAGCGTTGTAACGTCCTTAGGTAAACCCCTAGTCTATCACCCCTCCGCCCCCCCCCCCAAAAGATCAGGATCTCTCACCGGGGTACTCAAAGGACTGAACCATCCTGAGGCCTCATGGTCGGCAAATTAACAAAAAAGTACAGCAATCTCAGCAGCATGACCATCTTGAGCAAAGAGACTCTCGCTATGATAGGCAACTGCAAAGTGCGCCAGAGGTGTACACCTGTCCGGACAGAGCGTAGCACCATAACCAGGTTCCCTTCCCTTCCCTTATATCTTCCAGGTAATGAAAACATGTATCCAAGGATATTTGAATGAGTGGGGGGCCCAATTGATGTCGGGTGGTAGACATATTGGCGGAGGTGTCGAACCCCTAGAGGAAACAAGTAGGTCTTTTTCTTGTAAACCCTCAAGCCCGACAGCGCCTCAAATTGCTCCAGTAGTGTAAGTGCTGTTGAGGTACCAGGCACTGCTGCCTCCAGGTATACTAACAGATCATCACCATACAATGAGATCATATGCATTTGCCTGTCTAATCTAAGACCTATTCCTGTTCCACCCTGCCGGATCAACTCTGCAAGGGGTTTGATCGCCAGTGCAAACAACGGGGGCGAAAGGGGGCACCCCTGCCCAGTCCCCCGCAGTATGTGGTATTGGGAGGATACTGATTTCCTGGTCTTAGCCCGTGCAGCAGGCGAGACATACAACAGTTGAACCCACTTCACCCATCCCTCCCCAAGGCAAAGCCGCAGCATAGTCTCAAAAAGGTACTCTCACCGACCTTGTCAAAGGCCTTCTCCAGGTCGACTGACAGTGCAGCCGCCGAGGGCATGGATCTTGTGTCTTCATGGAACAGAACATATACAGCCTGCGCAGATTATAGGAGGTATTACGGGAGGGGATAAAGCAGTTCTGATCTGCATGAATGATGGTGTGCATATGCAGGAGCAATCAGACCACCAATATTTTACTAAGGACTTTGAAATCAAGGTTGAGCTTTGACAGTGGTCGGTACTCCATTACTAGAGCGTTGGCCTCCTTAGACTTGGGGAGGGGTATCATCGACACACTCTGGGTCGACTCAAGGAGGGCACCCTGGTGTAGGGACTGTGCATACCAATCACCAATCTTGGCGCCAATTGAACCACGTATGCTACCTAAAACTCCACCTGAAGTCCATCCGGACCCTGTGTCTTCCCCTTTGCCATGTCCGCGATAGCGGCCCTGACCTCATGCAGAGTCACTGGGCCACCCAAGTCATCCTGCACCTGCTCGTCCAGAGTCTGCAATGGCAGCTCTTCCAGAAAATCTCGAATGTCAGAACGAGAGACCGGTCCGGGGCTAGTATATAATTTCCCATAAAAGGTGCTAATAAGGGTATTAATGGTGTAGGGGTCCAGGAGCAACTTCCCGGTGTCTGTCTGAACCTGCATGATCAATGCTCCTCTGCTTTCAGGCTTAATCGACCACGCCAGTAGACGACCTTCGGCACCCTGTTGAGATACTCTCGATAACTGTGCCACCTCAGCCTTTCTAACACACTGCTATAGCTAGCGTGGGCCTCTAGCAGACGCACTGCAGAGTTAGCATCCAGCCCCTGAACATTGTTCAGTTGCCGAATTCAAGATTCCATATCCAATAACTCTTGCCTAATTTCCCGTTGCGTACCGATTGATTGACCTAGGTAGTGACCCCTCACCACCACCTTAAATGCCTCCGATTCCACTAATACAGAGGACGCTGACTGCATGAACTAAAAAATATGTTTCAATGAGAGCCTTCAGGGAATCTCGGAAAGGTCCATCTTCTAACGCAAGTGGGTTCAATCTCCACAGCGGGATTGGGGGCCTTCTCCCAAGGAGCTTATGCGTCAACAACAGGGGACTATGATCCGAAAGGGACCTCCTACTCAGATACTCCATGTGCGTAAGGATGTGCCGAAGTCTGGTGTGCACAAAAAGTGTCTAACCTGGTGCATTGTTGAGAAATAAGAGTATTCCCTATCTGTCGCATGCTGTATCCTCAAGATATCCTCTAGGCCCCAATGACTTATCCAGCTCTAAAACCCCGCTGGGACCCGGTGCGGCTGTGACCCCAGTAGGGGGGGAGGGGGTGATCTGTCTGCCGCAGTATCCGCCACACAATTAAAATCACCTCCAATGACAGTGTGTCCCTCCACGTAGTCAACCAGCTGAGCCGAGAGGGAGGTGAGGAAAGCCAGCTGATCTACATTTGGTGCATACACACTCCCAGACATCACCTCTCTCCTCGTTACCAGAACGAACCTGCCTTCACTGTCAAGCTTAGTGCGGGTGTGTTCAAAGGGAACCCCTGGCTTCACTCATATCAATACTCCCCTAGCAAAAGCAGAGTAAGTAGTGGCATAAATCCGAACTCTTCACCTCCTGCGTTGTTTATCCACTTTGTCACTAGTCAAATGGGTCTCTTGCAAGAGAGTTACATGCACATCTCTCCTCTTCAAAAACACATGTTCGAGGCATGTGGGCTGCTGAATTCATATCTTAGCATAGATCGCCGCCTAGTGTTGGGTCCGGATGTTTGTACCTTGTTGTCTTGGGAGAGTCTTCGAAGTATCACTAGATAGGTGACTCCTCTCCTGGACTACAGTGCGCATGGGCATCTTCTCCATCTTCAGATTTTATTTCTCCGCCATTGGGTTCGGATGCACTTCGACAATCCTCCAACTTTAGGACCGAAGTTTCCCAAATTTCTAAAGCCAAAAATCCTATACTTGCGAGGGTATTGTTTCTGCTCGGTATCCCTCGGCTCGACAACCCTTTCCATCTATCTCTGGTAGTCGACGCGGGCCGTTAGGCCTTTTCGACTCCACGTGGGCCTCCTGCCGATGGAAAGGACCCCGTTTAAAAGATGCCCACAATGTCGATCCAAGTTTCCACATAGCGATAAGCATACAGTATGCAACAGGTGCCTATCTCCGGAGCAAAACGAAGAAAACTGTCCATCTTGTGCTCAGTTCCGGTCGTAGAAAACTATCCGGAACCGAAGGGCTGCTCGACAAGAGATGCAGCGACAGGCACCAGAACCGGATAACATTTTCGACGACTAACATGAACTCCCGGAGGCAGCGGACTCCGACCTAGAACTAGTCACAGTAGAAGACCAGTCGGACTCAGATGAAGAGATCCCACCGGGGCAAACCGTGAGTACCAAAGCCCCTATCCTGCCTCCACCGCCAGACAAGGCTCCGGTCAAAGCATCGCCTAAAAGCTTTAGCCGCGACCGAAACACCGCTTCAGAAGCACCGTCTTCCGGCTCGGCTCCGAAGACCATACCAAAGACTTCCGGTACCCCAAGACCGAGCAAAACACTTCCCAAAAAGTCAGTCGACTCAAAAACTGCCGCAGGGCCGAGAACGGACGCCGACACCAAAAAAGTCGTCGATCCGAAAAAGGCCATCCAGCCAAAAAAGGTTGTCGATCCGAAAAAGACCGTAGACCCAAAGAAGGTCGTCGATCCAAAGATCACTGTCGACCCAAAGAAGGGCGTTGATCCGAAGAAGACCGTCGACCCGAAAAAGGTCATCGACCCAAAAAAGGGAATCCACCCAAAGAAAGTAGTCGAGATGAAGACTGCCGCCGAGCCGAATAAGGCTGTCGAACCGAAAAAGGCTGTCGAACCGAAAAAAGTTGTCGAACCGAAAAAAAGTCATAGAGCCGAAAAAGGCTGTCGACCCAAAAAAGACCGCCGAACCGAAGAAGGTCGTTAAGTCAAACAAGGCCGTTGAGCCGACAAAGGACGTAGAGCCGAAAAAAGCTTCACAGAAAAATAAGAACAAGCAAGCAACCAATCCAAAAACATCAGCGCCAAAGCCATGGACAGTGGAAGAAGAACTTTTCCATCCTGATCCAGTGAACCCAGACCAAAATGGACTGTATATAGACCCTGATACAGGACATATATCAGTTTCAAATAAGAACAAGAGAAGATTGGACACTGAAGCACCTTCTCCTGTTCCTCTTAAGAAAAAAGACTTTGGGACATTCCCTTCTAGACCTTTTACACCTCCTCCTTTCATTCCTAACACGCCTTATGTTCCATATTCTCCTACACCTCCACACTATGATGATGTAGAAGACATTGGTGAAGATCCTCAACAGGACTTTATAGACCCTGATGATCAAGGAAACCAGGAGGACACATGGGACGATCAGAATGACCCTGATGACCCATATGATACACAATCCACACCCGATACATCGCCATACCCCACAAAGCCGTCTCCTACTGACGACACTGTCGCTTTTAACCAGCTAGTAGACAGGGCAGCTCAGTATCATGACGTAAACATGCACACTGACCCTATAGAGGAGGATTTCCTATTTAACACCTTCCCAACATCAGAGAAGAGTGTACATATACTCCCTATGCTAAAGGGAGTATTGAAACACGCACCAGACATCTTTAAAGACCCATCCAGGGCGCGTGTACTTAATCCAAGAATTGAAAAGAAATACAAACCAGCCCCTACAGACCCCTCTTATATCAAGTCTCACCTACCACTAGACTCCCTCCAGTCGTATCTAATGCTAGGAAAAGGGCAAATTCGCAAACAGGGGATGCCCCTCTCCTGACAAGGAGTCAAAAATTGTAGAACCTTCAGGGAAAAGAGTGGCCTCTCAGGAAGAAAATACCTGGAGAATTGCTAATACACAAGCTCTCCTAGCACGCTATGATAGAGCACACTATGATGAACTGGAGGGATGATGAACTGGAGGGATTATTACAACACCTATCAGAAATCAGGAGTTTACGGCCCCTAGATCCAACTTGCCTCAAATAGCGTCACCCGAGTCGTGGGTCTGTGATCTTGCCAAGTTCTTCACGGACAAGATTATATTGATCCAGGACTCCTTTATAGAGAGGTCCGTTGAAGTGTTTTCCAGCATGGTGGCCGGATTAGTTCCATCGACCACTCGGGATGCTGTTCTGGCGGAGTTTCCCTCTGTCTCCACCGATGCTTCCCTTGCACTTCTGACCAATCTTAAATCGGGCTCGCCATTAGACCCTTGCCCGGCCAAATTTCTGGCCAGGATGGCGGCTGTGGTCAACCCATTGGTCAACCCTCTCTTGAACCTGTCTCTGAGTGAGGGGAGGGTCCTGCGGTCCTGGAAAAGGGCAATGGTGATTCCCCTCCTCAAGAAGCCTGGGTTAGACGCAGAGGTTTGGGCCAACTACAGGCCGATCTCCCTTCTCCCGGCGCTGGCTAAAATCAGGGAGAAGCATGTGCATGGCGTTCTTTCTAGTTTTCTAGAATCGAATGACCTTCTGCACCCTTCGCAATCCGGTTTCCGTCCTAATTTAAGTACGGAGACGGCACTCCTGGAGGTGTCAGAGGTTATTAGGGAGACACTGGATTCAGGAGGCAAGGCCATGCTTGTCATGCTTGATCTCTCGGCGGCCTTTGACACCGTTCCCCATGAGGCGCTTCCCACCAGACTTTGACATCGGTCTGAGGGGGACGGTGTTCAACTGGTTTACATCTTTTCTTGAGGGCCGCCGACAAACGGTCTGGGCCTCCCCGAGCTCCGCTGAGATGCCGCCTTTGGGAGTCGGAGTTCCCCAGGGTTCGGTGTTGAGCCCGACTCTTTTTAACATCTTTATGACCCCTCTGGCGGCACTGGTGGAGTCCTTTGGGGCCCAGATCGTGTCCTACGCTGATGACACTCAATTGCTCTTCACGTGTAGGAAAGATCAGGCTTTTGATGCAGACCGCATTCGGGGCTGCTTGGGGATGGTCTTCAACTGGTTTCAGCGGAACAGCCTCAAAGCTAATTCCAACAAATCAGAGGTACTGTTCTTTGGCTGTGCCTCGGACCCTGATTGGCGGGCCTGGTGGCCAATGGATATGTGTCTCCCTGCTCAGGCATCCCAGGTTGCAAAAAATCTGGGAGTTAAGATTGACAATAATCTGACGCTGAGATCACATATTCTTGGTTTGACGGGCACGTGCTTTGGCATTCTGAAGATGCTCCGGAAGTTCCTACCTTTGCTCACAGAGGAGCATAGAAAGATTACTGTGCAAGCCTTAATTGGCTCCAGACTGGACTATGCCAACGTCCTTTATCTAGGTCTTCCAGACTATCTTGTTCAGCGGCTGCAGGTTGTGCAGAACTCTGCGGCTCGCGCCATTTTCGGCCTCCATAAGCGAGCGAGCGCATCCAGGTTGGTGCGGTCGCTTCACTGGCTGCCCATCCGAAAGCGGATTATGTTTAAAGCGTTGACCCTGGCTCACAAAGCGCTTTTTGGCTCGGGAGCAAGGTACTTACAGCGCAGGCTTGTCTTTCATCGCCCGGTGCGAACTCTGCGGTCGGAATCTCTGTTTTTGGCCGTGGTCCCCCGAGTGAGGAAGGCCCGTACCGGGGGCCGCTCCTTTGGTTTAAGGGCCCCTCAGTTGTGGAACACCTTGCCTCTGGCCTTGCGGCGCACACCCAATCTGCTCCTGTTTAGGAAGAGCCTAAAGACCTGGCTTTTTAACCTTTAGGATGTCTTTCTTTTCCTTATCTGTCTCTGTTTTATGGTGTTATGTTTTTTACACTGAGCTGCCTAATAAAGCGCTGGGACACTTTCTGAGTAGCCGTGCGCTATAGAAATAAAATATAACATAACATAACATAACCCTATAAGGCAAAAGCAAATGACCTGATACAGGAAGGGAAATTCATCACTAAAGCATCCATAAAATGCGCCCTTGATGCAGCTGATACAGCCGCTAGGTCTGTAAATACTAGTGTGTTGCTACGCCGGCATGCCTGGCTCCGCATCTCGGGTTTTAAGAATGAAGTCCAATCTACAATACTCAATCAGCCCATTAACCAAGATTTCTTGTTTGGCCCTGCAGTTAATACCATCTTAGAAAAGATGAAAAAAGATTCTGACACTGCTAAGTCCTTGGGTGCACTTCAATATCCACAATCTAGGAGCTCCTTTCGTCGCTCCTCTTTTCAAGGCTCAGGCAGAGGCAACACATCCCAAACCTCTTCATCCTTTAAAAGTAGTGCACAAGGCACATTTAATAAAGGCTCCAATAGAGGAGTTTTTAGAGGGAACAATAACAAGGGCAGAGGACGTGGTGGTAATATCACCAGAGCCTCCACTGCCACCAAACAGTGACTCATTCACACTCCCTCCAGACCACTTAACACCAGTCGGAGGCAGATTAACACAATTCCTACCAGTCTGGAACGCCATTACGACAGGTGGGTGAGACAAATTATCCAGTATGGTTACTGCCTGGAACTCACTTCTACTCCACCCAACATACCGACCAAACACCGTCCAATGTCCAAAGAACACATCACGCTGTTACAAGAGGTGACATGCAAGCTAGAAAAGGGAGCCATAGAGCCAGTCCCTTTTCCAAATCAAGGTACAGGAGTATACTCTCTATACTTCTTCATTCCCAAAAAAGATGGGTCCCTCAGACCAATATTAGACCTCAGACGTCTAAACCAATACATACTCTCAGAGCATTTCCATATGATCACTCTGCAACAAGTACTCCCACTACTCCAGCAAAGGGACTTCCTTGCTACATTAGACCTCAAAGATGCATACTTTCACATCCCTATACATCCAGCCCACAGGAGATACCTCAGGATCACAATAGGTCGCCACTATCAATTCAAAGTTCTCCCCTTCGGGGTAACTACGGCACCAAGAGTTTTTATAAAATGTCTAGCAGTGGTAGCAGCACACCTCAAAAGGCAACACATCCATGTGTCCCCCTACCTCGACGATTGGCTCATAAAAGCCAACTTGTACGCACAGTGTGCCAGCCATACCTCGCAGACAATCCAACTACTCCACGAGTTAGGATTTTCCCTAAATTACCCAAAATCACATCTGCAACCCTCCAAAATACAACAATATCTGGGAGCAACAATAAATACCTCAGTGGCGAAGGCATATCCAAATCCAACCAGGATAGCCAACATACAGTCTTTCGCTCAAAGATTTCTGCCACAACACTCCCTGCCAGCCCGATTGTTTATGCAGCTCATAGGCATGATGGCCTCCTGCATATTCATCGTCCCTCATGCTCGGCTTCAAATGCGTCCCTTACAAGAATGCCTGGCACGGCAGTGGAACCAAGCTCAAGGACAACTAAAAGAACTAGTGTTGGTAGACAGTCGCACTTACAGCTCTCTGCAGTGGTGGAACCCACAAAATCTTTCCAAGGGGCGACTGTTCCAAGAGCTAGTTCCACAGGTAGTATTAACAGTGGACGCATCACTGACCGGTTTGGGAGCCCATCTCCTTCAATACACAGTCCAAGGTCTCTGGACAGCCAAGCAAAAGACACTACATGTAAACCACTTAGAGTTACTAGCAGTATTTCTATAATGAAAGCCTTTCAGATATACTTATGCAACAAGGCTGTGTTAATCCGAACGGACAACATGACCGTCATGTACTACATTCAAAAGCAAGCAGGGACACACTCTCAGCAGCTATCTCACCTAGCACAGAGCATATGGAAGTGGGCAATTCCACAAATCATCTACCTCCTGGCAGAACACCTCCCAGGGATAGACAATCAGATAGCAGATCTACTAAGCAGACACAGTCAACAAATACACGAATGGGAGATTCCTCCTCAAGTTCTACAACCATTCTTCCAAAAGTGGGGACTTCCAGAAATAGATCGGTTTGCCACAAACGAAAACTCAAAATGCCCGTCCTTTGCCGCCAGGTTCCCACACCCGTTGTCACAAGGCAATGCGATATGGATGAACTGGTCAGGCAGATTTGCGTACGCTTTTCCACCAACCCCACTGATTCCATTAGTGGCACACAAACTAAGGCAACACTCACTCACAATGATCCTTGTTGTTCCCACATGGGCAAGACAGCCATGGTAAACAACGCTCCTAGAACTCTCAATAGTTCCCCACCAAAGACTGCGCCTTTCGCCACAATTGCTAACACAGAACCCATGGAGAAATCGGGCACCCAGATCCCAATCAAATGAACCTAGTGATCTGGCTCCTGAGATCCTAGAGTTCGGATATCTTAACTTGCCTCCAGACTGCATGAACATTATCAAGGAAGCAAGGCGTCCCACTACCAGAGCATGCTACGCAGCTAAATGGAAAAGATTTGTAATTTATTGTAATAATAACCAAATCAATCCATTAGATGCCTCCATCCAAAACCTAATCTGTTACCTGCTACATCTTCAAAGATGTAACGTAGCATACTCATCCATAAGGCTACACATTGCCGCTATAGCAGCATATCTTCAAAACAGACATGTGTCCCTATTCAGAATACCACCTATCAAAGCTTTTATGGAAGGACTTAAAAGAATTATCCCTCCAAAGCATCCACCTTCTCCAGTCTGGAACTTAAACGTTGTGTACACACGCTAGACATTAAAAGAGCTCTGCTATATTACGTTGACAGAACAAAATCACTCAGAAAAACAAAACAACTATTTGTTGCTTTTTCACCACAACATAAGGGTAATCCCATTTCCAAGACAGGAATAGCCAGATGGATAGTTAAATGCATTCAAATATGCTATCAAAAGGCAAAGCGCACTTTAACAGTTCCCCCAAAAGCCCACTCAAAGCGCAAAATGGGGGCATCCATGGCTTTTCTAGGAAATATTCCCTTAGAAGACATATGTAGGGCAGCTACATGGTCTACCATACACACTTTCACTAAACAGTACTGTGTTGACGTGCAAGCTAAACAACAAGCTGCTGTAGGCCAGGCTGTCCTTCAAACTCTTTTTCAAACCACTGCAGCTGATATGGCAACCACCGCTAGAGGAGAAACTGCTATACAGTCTATGCTAAGATATGAATTCAGCAGCCCACATGCCTCGAACAAAAAATGCTACTTACCAGTATGCATCTTTTCTTGGTATGTAGGGCTGCTGACATTCATATCGCCCACCCTCCTCCCCGTGCCTGTCACAGCTGCAGGGTTATCTTTTTTACATACATTTACATATTCATCTCTTACTTTCCTATACTCCATCTTTGCCACAATGGCGAAAAACAATCTGAAGATGGAGAAGATGCCCATGCGCACTGTAGTCCAGGGGAGGAGTCACCTATCTCGTGATACTTCGAAGACTCTTCCAAGACAACAAGGTGCAAACATCCGGACCCAACACGAGGCGGCGATCTATGCTAAGATGTGAATGTTAGCAGCTCGACATGCCAAGAACAGATGCATACTGGTAAGTAGCATTTTCCATATCTTATTTAGTTTAGCCATGGACCCCATCCCTGTATGTTCCATGTAATGAACTTGAATGGATAATGCATTGATTAGAATGGTTCCACATCAACCCTCTCCCCCCCCCACCTTCATTACCCCTCCAACTGTCAACTCTCCAGGCTTCACACCTCCACCCCCCTCTGCATGCACAAAACTAAGCAAGAACAAACATCCCCAATAGGACAACTCCCGGACCCCAGGACGGTCTAGCACCGGCCATCTGCCCAAACCGCAGACAAATCTGCATCAACAAGGGAAGGCCCAGAGCTGCAAAGGTAGGACCTAGAGGGAGTGTGGCAATCACCACAGGTGCTCAACAGAAGCACCAATATTCAACCAGAACACGTCAGGCTTGGTTGGCCCGTTCGGCCTACACCGGGGAGCGCACCTGGCCACCCTCACCACCCTCCTCAGAGCCCCAAGCAAAAAGAGAAGGCACAGTAATGAAAAGCAGGGTGAAGGGGGAAGAGACCGCACCAAAAGAGAAGGCGACACAGGAGAAATAGGTGGAAACCTGAGTTAACGTCTCACAGTTTAGAGAATCTCATCAGCAGTGCTCAGGGTCACATCTGGCAGATTAACACTCCCACTACGGGATGTGTCCGAGTTCGATTCATCAGTCCCTTTCTTTGAACATGTGCCTCTTTCCGATGACGTTTGCTGACCCTGCATCATGACTTGCACTGCCTGTAACACCTCCGCTCTTTCCTTTTCAGTCTGTGACGGGCTCAGTTTCTTCAAGCTCACACGCCGCTGTCATCTCCGCAATCTCTTCCCTGACTCTCAGTCTCTAGGCTGAGCCACCTTTGGTAGTGTCCCGGTCAGGCCTTCCGTTTTATAGGCCTCCAACCATTCCCAGGCTGCCTTGGGATCGTCACAAAGTGCGTCTTCCTATCCAGCATTATCCGCAGTCTGGCCAGGAACATCAAGGAGTATTGGATCCCTTCTTCACGTAGCACCCTTTTGAACTCAAGGAAGGAGGTGCTTCGCCTCTGGACGTCCAACGTGTAATCAGGGAACAATGAAACTTTACTATTGTCGGCCACATACGCTCTTTCCATATGCGCTTTCTGCAATAGCACATCTCTGTCTTTGAAGTGGGGCAGCCTGGCCACCACCGGGCGGAACGCAGTTCGCTCTCTAAGGTGTAAAACTGGGACAAGCCCTCCGGTGCGACCACCTTGCGGAGCCAACCCTCCATCATATCGTTGCCCTCCACTCCTTCCAGCAAACCCAGAACTATCACATTATTCCTACAGTTCCACCCCTCAGCGTCCTCGGCTCTCTGTTCCAACACAGCTACTCTGTTGGATAATTCCCCCATTTGACTGGTCAAAGATTGTTGCACTTGGGTAATAACTGTCGGGGAGGATTCAGTCTGCTTTACCCTGTCCGCCAGTTTGGCATGCTCCTTCCTCAGCAGGCCCAGACCCACTGTTACTGAGCTGATGTCCTGGTGTAGTGTCGCCTTGGTATCAGCAATGGCTGATAGTATTTTAGCCAGTTGCTGCTGGACAGGGAGGTCTGAGGGTTAACACTCCGGCTCCTTGTGCACCTGGTCAGGTGTAGTGTCCTCCTGATCTGGGGGAGGCCCCACTTGTTTCCCTCTGTGTTTTCCCATCGCCAGGGGGTTATAATAGCCAATGGAAGATCTGGTTCCCCCTCTATAGGCGGTCGGGGAGCAACCGCCAGAGTGCCCGCTACAAGCCACTCCAGTGCGGGTTCGCAACATCCCTATGATGTGGGCAGTTTATCACTGCACCCTGCGCCTTACAAAAGCGACCCTCACCGATATAGTTCCGGGGTCCTCTGGCCCACTGCGCTTGCGCTTAGGTACCAAGCCAATGTCCTGCACACTTACCGCCTGAGCCCAGACCCTAGAACCAGACTTACTGGCAATGGCTTAATCACTTGGCAAGTTCAGCTGGGGCCACACACCTCTGCCGCACCTCCTTATGCCTCTGCGCCAGGGCTGTGTCCCGTATTACCAGCCAGGGACCTTACTCATCCCCAAGTCTTCACTGCCCTTGTTCCTGGACCCCAGGTAGGTCTGTGACCTCTTCTATCTCCCGGGGCCACTCACCAATCGCCTTTGCACTTCTCATGAACCCAAACAGCCAGCCGTCTACTGCCTGGGGCTGGTGTGTTCCACTTCCAGTCAGTGCACCCAGGTCGCAGGTCTTCTCAAGGGCTCCTTGCTACGCTATGGCACCACTGGGTCCTCCACTGTTTCACCCCAGCCAGGGGACACACTCCGGTGTCAGGCATGAGCCAGGCCTCTTCCACCCGGTTTCTGGGCGCTGGCACAGGCACGTGTGCACGGGGTCCCAAGGCAGGGAAAGGCCACTTCACACACTCCAGCACAGCCACGGTTCCGACTACATGGAAAAACCCAGGTGCAAGAGCTAAAGAAGAGGCACCAGTACTAATGGACTGGCCACAAAGGTTATTTGTCCTCTAGTACACACTGCAGGAGGCTGCCTAAAACCTCCCATAGCTGTTGGCTAAACTGTACCCCATTGAACCTGGGACCTTTGTTTAGGTGAAATGCTTTGGCTAGATAAAATGAGGTGCTGCGATTAGTGACCCATCCTCTTGATCACTGGGTCCTCTTTAGTACTGTTTTATGCTTTACACCGCCTGGTAGTTGGGGACAGATTGGAGGTGAGCGGGTCGACTCTTGACCAGAAATCTTGACCTGATTCTGCACAGCAAGATTCTATGCCACCGTTTATTTCAGTGGACAAATAAATCACTAGTATACAGAGTTAAACATGGCTCTTTGTTGATCACACAATTCAGCAGGTTTTGTTAGTCATTGCTTCAAGTCCTTCAGCTACCTCCACTGTTTACATGCATCTTAGCTGTAGGATGGAAAAAAGACAAAGAAAGGCCCATATGTTCCTCAATAAGAATCTGTTTAAATCTGACCTCTGATCTAGAGCCCCACTGGATCCTGACCAATTTTGAACTCGGATGTGACACACAAATAGGAACAGTGGTAAAAGCTTGTTGCGATCAGCCTCCTGTTTTGAGCGTGTAGAGAATATGCTCACTGCATCAGCTATTGGATCAGTAGCTTTTACAGTTCAGGAGGACACTGTGAAGCTCAATCCCTCTTTCTCTGAGGAAACAGCTAGACTTTTCATAAATACTTGGAGACATTGCCTTTTACCAGATAATAATGGTTTAGTATTTGGATTGATTCGCTGTTTCCCATTTTCTGCAGACCCAATTGCACTCCCGCCAGTCTTGCACTGGGCAGCAAGCACTAAAACCTTGTCTGACTCGCTCTAAAATAAATACATAAATAAATGTGTTTGCAGAAAGCAGGTAACATAACATAACATGCACATCCCTTTGTGAGTAGGACACATGTATTTTTTGCACTTTTTAATTTTTTAATTTACATAAGCAGTCTCATTACTTCAAGACTCTGTGAATCTATCTGAATGCAACTAATGATTTTCACCAGGTGTAGGGTATTGAAAGAGAGAGTTCTTGTTTTCCTGTATTTCCATGATTAGATGATTCAAGTTAAACTGTTTTTGTTTATCCTGCCCAGTTTACAGCTTCTGAACACTTTTTCTTGACCTTTCTTCTGTATATAATGGTCGAAATCCATTTAGGCTCCTTTTCAAAGGTCATCCTAAAGTGTAGATAGCTTTCCCCTTCCGGTGTGGGTCTCAATTCTGCACTTATAGGAGTGTACATGGTGGGTCGATGACAGTCTATTAAAAAGCCACGTAACTTTATATAGTACCACTTCCCTAGGTCAAGACTGTTCTGGATAGTTACAGAAGAGCTTTGCATTCAGGAAGCTTCAAATTAAATTGCTTCTCCATCAGATCTGTTTAAAACAACCTAGGTTGTAGCTCATTGCAAGAGTATCCTCTGAGCTCACTCAACTCTCAGTATTAACACTTGGGGAGGAGGGGGGGAGAGTATTGTGCACATTGATGTACCAAGTGTCACCCTAAAGGCTTTAACGCCTTTTTCGCCACCTACTCCAAGAGAAAACCTGCATTCGTCTTAACTGCTGCAGATTTCCAGGTGGACGCAAGTGGGGTTAGAAGGCATCTCCATCTTTCTTTATGACTGTGCTTGAAAGAAACTCTGAGAAGGGGTCCTACCTGGTGTCTCTCTTATCACAATTTATCGCGTGAGTGCAGGTAAGTTGTGTCTAGTGTGCTCATCAAGCCACAGTGGTCTTCACCAGTGTTTGATGTTAATCTCTCAAAGTTCAGTGACTCCTCAATACATGTGGTTTGAGATAAGTGATCCCCTTCCCCAGTAATTAGTGTCTAAAAACACAACCCTTTACTAACCCTATGGGACATATCACCCTTAATTCACCCTTAATTTGGTGTTGTAACTTAGAAAGGTCTGCTGGTCTAAGAATTCCCAGGAACCCTCCAATCAATTATTACCGAATATGTTGCCTTTCAGCTCGCCAAATCTTTTCATAAAAACGTTAGGATTTGATGGGCCAAAGATGCTTGCAATTGTTTATATGTATGCTAGTGTGATTAGTGTGTCGTTGTTAAAGAGAATATTAAATCCAAATTCAGTCTTAAATTAAAACACACAAATGATAGAATGGTTAAAGAAAAGCTGTTTGATTCAGTTCACTTGTAATACTGTAAACTGATGTACAACACAGAAACGAAACATGTTAACATACAAAAACATTAACCCCTTCCATGCTCATGACGAGCTCAGCTCGTCATGAGGCACAGTTGAGCTGTGCCTCATGACTGAAATTATAGAATTCAAAGAATGTCAGCACAGGAGGGGAAAATGCACAGCAGCCAAGGTGTTAACAGTTGTGCAGATTCTTTGCCAGTACATGCTTTACCGCCAGTCTAAAGCTTTCTGGCGGCTTGGTGTCCAGGAGTGCAGTTGAGTTTTACTGGATAGTCATTTATACTGCAGTCAATGTCTCCAGGTTGTCAAGTCAGAATATGAGACCACTTCCATTTCTTCCTGTAAACACATGCCATCTTTTTTTCTGGTTGGTTTGCTATATCTGTTTGCCCCTGAATATGTTGTTTGACAGAAACTGAGTATCTAGCATAGAGGTAGCCTTGATGTAAGACTTTAGGAAGGACTTTCATTACCTCTCCCTATTAAGGTGTTGGTTTAGGAATAGTATAAGAGCCACTTCTTAAAACAGATTTTGACTATTTAACCAATTTAATGAAGGATGGCATTGCATGTTTTTAAGGTTTAATTGGCAATTGTTAGTGATTCAAGGATTGGCGCAGTGTCAATATTGTCCTTGCTGTGCTGTATAGCAGTGCCAGCGTTACTTTTTCTGGAGATTGACTTTGTTGTGTATTAAAGTTAGCTAGCTTTACATTCTTCCTGTCTGTGAAGCAAATCATCAAGACTCAGTCTAAAGTTCCATTTGATGTTCCTCATCTGAAGGGGGGGGGGGGGGCGTCTGACATTGATTTGTTGTTGGCCAAACCCACTGACTGTTGCGAGGCATTCACACAAACTATTTTTGTTTCTTTTTTTTCTGAAAAAACAGCCGTATTCTCTATTGATGAGGCGCCAAAGTGGGTTCACGAAGCTAATGAATTGGATGGTTGTACTCACCTTTGTCACTAATCACTCTCACTGCGCCGGTTAACGGAGCTCCTGTTACATGTGCTTTTGTTTAATTGATACAGTAATTAAGTACACTGTCTAATCTCTTATAGATGAGTAATGCAACTTGTTCTTTTGCTTAAGAAGCTTAGGCTTATAAACGCCTCTCAAGGGATCCACTGTTGCTTTTTGTATATGATGACCAAGGTTCCCGGATGCCTGATAGTACTTTAAGGGACTTAAATCAGCCATCAAAAGGCGAGTCATTGGCTCTCCCTGCTTGTGGGCAGCTTGGGCCTTGTATGCTACTGGCACAATTACTCCATGAGGGCCATTTTTAGGTCTCGGTCTAGCGTACTCTGCGCAGCAGTGTCGTGCAGCCGAGATTTTATGTTAACAGTATTGGGGGCTTGAATCCGCCCCTCTTCTCCATTGGCTGGCTTCCTAAACGGAGGTCAGCCATTGGAGGAGAGGGGCGTCACTCCGTTCAAGCCCCGTCTTTTTCCGATTCGGGGCGTCTTTTTTTGCTTCTTTCTCTCCTCTTCCCATTGGCTGGAATTTTACCTTCCAGCCAATGGGAAGAGGAGAGAAAGAAAACCACGCCCCCGAATTAGAAAATGACCGTGCTTTCTCTGAGGCATTTCTGCCTCGCCTCGGAGAAAGATGGTGATGTTTTGGTGCCACAAGTATCTTGCAAATTGAAAACAATCCGACCTTCCCCAACGCATCAAATAGTTGTGGCTTCTACGATCCTTCATCGTTTTAAACATTTGGCTTCTTTTCAGCTTTTTTGCTTGCAGCTAGACCTGTCGGCGCCTCCTTCATGTTGAGGCATGCAAGCCTTGCTCAAAGGAACACTTTAAACAGAAATATGAAGCGCCAAACTCATTACCTAAAAGTTCCACTGCCACTAACCTGAATATATTTTTTAACCAGTTCTCATCGTTTTATACATTTGGCTTCTTTTTGGCTTTTTTTTTGTTTGCAGCTACACCTGTCGGCGCTTCCTTCCCGTTCATTGAAGGCTAGGCGCGCGGTGATTGTGTAGAATCCGGAAGTATTTGGAATATTGGAGAATTAAACACCAGAGAGCGAAGATACCGGAGGCATGGGCGGGGGTGATTTGGTGAGATTGAGCGGTTATGACGGGTGCTGGTTCGATGTTAGGTGCGATCGGGTTGACCAAAGTAGTCCTTAGGGACTTGGTTGATCTGGTGGTTTCTTTCAGCGGGTGGGGCTTTGTAATAGTTGATGTCGGGAGGGGGTAAGGTTGAGGGTCTGTTTTGAGATGGAAGTCATTTGTGTGGCCAGACCTCTTAATGTTCTTAGATTTCTATGTGAGTAGCATAGCCAGATCTGTTTTTTTCTTTGCCTTTTTTAGACTAATTCTGATTTTTTTTAGTCGTGAACAGGAGCACAGATCGCAGAATGCACTGAATGAACGAACTCCTTATACATAAGAATGGGACACCAGCAAGCTTGGTGTGACCCAGTGCGCCTAAGTAATTGTCACGTCAAATAACTTAACAACATCAGGTTCAACAAGCCTGTTGAATGCTGCTAGCTTTTTAGCTACAATTTGTGGCCTTTGTTTTCTGTATATCATTGTCCGAACGGACCTGCTAGTATCAGTTTTCAAAGTGCTTTTAAAAAACCGACGAATGGCTGAGGGTGTCACGTGTGACAGACAATGCGGATAAAGCCATTTGTAATTTTGGGCAGGTGTTTGCATGTCCTGCGTAGGGTCATCTAACACCCTGGACTCCGATGGGCATTGTTACGATGAATAGGTACAAATGGGTTCGGCCTTCTTCAAATCCCGTCACTGTCTCTCTAACTGTCCCCTGTCACACACTCGTCATACATTCTTTAATACATCATCTCACATTTTGGGAGGGATTTTACATACCACAACAGGGGCTGACATCTGATGCAAGTCAACACCAAGTGGCCAAGGTAGCACAAGCCAATTGTGCCATATTCTACACTATACATGTAGACACTAGGCTTGGCATAGCGGCACATGGCAAGGCACATTGGTGTTTCAACCCCCCCTCCACCCCCCACCCCACCCCTCCATTTTCTCCTTGATCCTTCGATGGACATAGGGGCATCAATCAATCGATCAATAATAATTTTATTTGATTCAGACCCCCAACTCAGGTCAACAAATACCATTACATAATAAAGATGTTAGATTATATTTTTAAAAGCGATTTTAGAAAACTTTTTATAACAAAAAACAGGTAAAATAGTTTGTGGCTCTGTGTGTGTGTGTGGCTCTGTGTGTGGCTCTGGGTTTTGCTCTGTGTGTGTGGCTCTGTGTGTATGTGTGTGTGTGGCTGTGTGTGTGTGTGTTGGGTTCTGTGTGTGTGTGTGTGTGTGTGCGTTGGGTTCATTGTGTGTGTTGGGCTCTGTGTGTGTTGGGCTCTGTGTGTGTGTTGGGCTCTCTGCGTGTGTGTGTGTGTGGCTGTGTGTGTGTGTGGCTGTGTGTGTGTGGGGCTGTGTGTGTGTGTGGCTCTGCGTCTGTGTGTGGCTCTGTGTGTGTGTGGCTCTGTGTGTGTGAGGCTCTGTGTGTGTGGCTCTGTGTGTGTGTGTGTGTGTGTGTGTGTCTCTGACTCTGTGTGTCTGGCTCTGTGTGTGTGGGTGCGTGTGGCTCTGTCTCTGTGTCTGGCTCTGTGTGTGTGGGTGCGTGCGGCTCTGTGTGTGTGTGGATACAAATGCAATAGGTCTCGCATTTGCGAGAGATTAAGTGTTTGGCATTGTAAATGACAATGCCATTTATTTATGTTTTAAAAACTAAAATGTCATGAGCAATGCCAGTAGCTCTAACTTTAACAAGGACGAGGCCATTGCATTGTAAATGCTTGTTATAAAGGGAAGTGTGTGTTTTTCCATCAGTAATGTTGTTCAACATCAGCAGGGTCCTTTCAGGTGAAATGTGCATTTACGTCCATCAGTGAAATCATGAATAAGCTCACCTTAGTTAGCACTCCTGGTGTAATAGGTGTGTTGCAGGGATGAGCCCTGGCAGAAGCTAGTGCAAATTAACCACAGCCTTTGAGGAAAGTTGAAATCGGAGTGACCCGAAGCTGTTTCCCTGGATTAGTCAGAGCTTCATTTGACCAGCAGCAACCAGCAGCACAAAAGATCAAACTCTAAAAAAAAAAATTTTTTTTAAAACACTATATTCCTATTGCAGTTGCCTTTGTGACTTGAGTGCGTAGGCTTCTGCCTCGTGAGCCTCTCAACACATGCATTACATGAAGGCACAATTGACATGCAGTTTACTCTCATTTGGTAATGGTTTCTTATATCTATACATATTTGTGAATGGTCTGTTCTATTTTCTTACATACTGCTTTGGGGAATCTGCTGGTTTTAAACAGAATGTTTCTTTCTCCATCGCTAATACAAGGCATCGGAGACCAGACCCACTCCAATTTGTCCTCTTACACGGTTCCTCCCCAGGCACAGATGTCTCGACAGATCACAGTTGCATGCCCTGTCCTTTCTCGAGTAGCTGTAGGGCATGAAAGTGCATTCCATCGGAAAACATCTGTGCCTTTCTTTAAACAAGTCTGTGCTAAAGAATTCTGGTGCAGAAGCCTGAAGGGACTTCTCTGTCATCTGCAGACACTGTACTTTGAATGTTAATTCGAAGTCGCTCTCTTTGCCTCATATTATTTATTCACCTTGATAAATTGTTACCAGTTCAGTGAGAATCTGAAGATTCAGCTACATTTACCTGTGAGGTCCCTTCAGCTTCCCCCTTTTAGGAAGATGTTGTAGACGGCTTTTTGAATAAAAGATCTTCCTTTTCCAAGGTTGTTCGGTTTATAGTCGCTTTGCAGGGTTTTTGTCCTATACAAATGTGATTAGATAGCATAATCCCACTGTCACCAACTTTTGCTCCCAGGCTTAATTTGTAAAAGAATGAGGGCCGGTGCCCAAAGCTCTGCTCAGAAACATGCGGTCCACTCTGTTAATTGTCGACGCCCCAAATACCAAGGCTGGTTAGTCTTGAAGCCTCTTCATGCCTCTTTAACAGACTACCAGACACTCCCTGCTCCTTTAACTCTCTCATGCAGGTTCATGTTTTCTCCCTCCGTGACTGTTTTTCCGTCTTTCTCCTTCTTTCCCCTTTGTGTGTTTTCTCTCTCTTGCTCTCGGGAAACCTATGAGGAGTGAAAACAAGTTCTGTTGTCCAAACATGAACAATGGTGGTCCCCACCGTCTCAAATTAAGCATTGCTTGCCCCCCTTGCTGGCTGCTTTACATGTTATTTCCTCAAAGAGGCCCCGTTACAGAGCTTATGTAGCTTGATGAATAACCCCTGTTTAAAGAGATACTCGTTGACTGTTGTCTGTAGAAGTTTGGCCTTTTTGAGGTTGTTGCATTCTATTTTTGCTTTGACATAGAGGGAAACCAATGATTTAAAAAACAGAAATATCTGCATCACTTGTAAAAAGGGGCTTGCGTCCAGAAACTCCCAGTTCAAACTTTCGGAGAAGGAGCAGGTTGCCATTGCTAGATCACACAGTGGGTCAGTTTAGGAAACTCCCATGTGTCCTGGTTGCAAAACAGTTTCTTAAGTACTAACCCATACCTTTTGAAGTAGTCTATGAATGAAGACGAGGTATATTACTAGGTCCTAATGTATTACACTTTATTGCAGGGTGATGCAGCTACATCATGGGCCACCAGATCACAGAGGGAGCACTCTCTTCCTCCATATTCTAATTTTGCACAGCACAAATAAAACTTTAATAAACTTTGAAAGAATGTTGGAGCGTTCTTTTAACTTTGCTGATGTATTTTACCCCTCAGTTTTGATATTGCTGCAAGTGTATAGGGCGAAGACACATCTTCCTTCTGATATACTCTCCTAAGCAACTAATTGAAATGCGCCTAGGGAATGATGAAAGGTAGCAAAAGTCACAACGTAGAGGACTTATTTAAGCTGTACTGACGTTTCTGACACAATGTCTACACTCCTCGTTGCAACTTAGACTGCTGGCTTACATCATCCTTAGCTCCTTTACATGCAGACCGGTCTGCTGTCCTTTGCTTAGCCCTAGCTGCTATCCCCTTTCTCCTCAGACCAGTTGTCTACCACACACCCCTCTGTGCGCCCTGACCTGCTTAACTAGCCTCTTCAGCCAGACCTTCTAGCCTGTCATCACAACATCCAGCTACTTCCTCTATATAGCCCCATCCTTCCCCTCTCTGACCTACAAAATTCCTCTTCTGGCCTGCTAGCCCCACTCATCCCCCACTTTCTGGCTTACTGAATCTTTCCCTGGCACCCTAATTTCTGTCTCATAATGTTATGATAGCCCTTTCGTTCTTGCTGGCTAGAATCAGCCCCCTCCCATGCGCCTCAGGGGGTTTCACGTCTACTTCTTATGCCTTTCTGGCTTTCCCTCGTTGGACCTTTTCGCCTTCCCTTAAATAGTCTGATAACCTTCTCATTCAGGTGCCTTGCCTTTGACCTGTTGGTCCTTTCTCCCCTCCCCTTAGTCTGTCGGCATGTTGATTCCATCACAACCTCAAAGCCAGCTTCACCTTGGCATGCAGGCCTGTTATTTCATGGTCTGGCGTGCCATCTATTTAATAGCCTGGTGTTATGCCCACACACGTTTTGCCCCAATGCTGATGGTTATGACTCTTAAAGTGCACTAGGGCCTGTTAACCTGGCCCCAGTGCCAGTGCTCTTTACCTACATCTGATGCATGTGAATTGGTACCCTCCATTTGGCAAGGACTTTAACCCCCTTATAAGTCCCAGGTAAGTAGTACTAAAGGTACCCAGGGCATAGGAGGTAAAGGGGTCAGTTTGTGCCACCCTGAGTGACCCAAATAAACAGATGACAGCAGACCTGCCATTGCAGACTGCATGAGCAGTGCAAGGTGCTTGAACATGTGTGGCAAGGTCAAAGCACTACTTTTAATATATCCCAGTCACCCCTAAGGTAGGCCTCCTAAGCACAGGAGACCGGGTGCATTATATTAAAGGTGACCCTTCCCTCCCTGATAGGATAGCTAGTGAAGTGGCACATCAAGGAGGTGAGCTATAAAGCTTACACCACCTCTGATATGCATCCAGGCTGTCGCCCAAAGGCGGAAATATCCATCCCCCTGACCCCAGGCACCTGGGCCGGCGGTAAATTATGTATTCAGGAAGGGGCCTCACTCCTAGGGTGGGCTACTTGATCTGTGTAGCCAAGGAAAGTTTCTATCATATTTAAAATTAGCAGAATAGAGGGTTCTGGGTATGAAATGTGGCACATGCAGAAATGTCTTGCTTCGCCTTTCAGACAATACAGAATCTCCCACATGGTGGCTCAAAACACAGCGAATCAGGAGACATAACACAACACCACCTTTAGAAAAGGGTTTTATTTTACAAAATGCAAAGACTCTCTTTTCATAATAAGGCTTGGGGTTTTATTTTACACAATGCTCTCTAACAGAAAGGCTTTCCCAGATGCCAAATGCACAGCATTCAAATAAAAATAGAGATATATATTTATATTTATATGCAAGTGATAATAACACACTTGGTAAATGCAACAGTTAAATGCATGAATAATACCATGAATAAACAAGCAGCAAATCTGAGATAAAACTCAAGCAGATATAATTTACGTCCTCAAAAGAATAATCTGAAAGATATATACACTGAATACATCAAATATTTACTTTGGATGTGCACTCTGACTAATTTACATATCACAAAGAAAACACGTCAAATGATCACCACTATTCCTCTTCGAAGTCTTCGCATTCGGGGTCAGGTAAGTTGAACCATAAGAAGTCGAAGATGCATCGTCGCTCTTTGACTCCCTCTCGTCCGTCGCTGACGCAACGAAGGGTGTGGGTGGTGCGGCTCCACGTGGGCAGCCCCAAGGGTCGACTCAATCCTTCCTGTCCTTTCCGGGAGCGACTCCTGCCCAGCTTCGTCAGTTCTACGAAGTGATGTATATCATCTTTGGACAGTCCGACTGTGCATGCGCACCTTCGGGCACCACGGACTCGGCTGGGGGCCCTAGGCCTTCGCTCCGGCTCTGCAGGCCCCCTTGGATCCAGGCCTGGATCCGGATCGAAGCCACTTACACTTCCCCCAAGGGGTGGTGAGGGACAGAGTCTCTGAATTAAGCAGAAAGCTCTCACCCAGTCAAGAGATCAGGGCTAGATCCAACACCGTTTTTTAGCTCACTGCACCATCCCAGTTTCAGAACCTGGCTGTATGCAAATTAGTCTGTTCCTGTCCCAGTGCATGATGGGAACAGGGCAAACCAAACTACAAAAGCCAATTCTTACACTGGGAAGGAAACAAGCTCCCGGGGACCGGTTTCTGGCATTACAGCCGTCTTCGGCCCGGTTTGCTTGAATCCTGATGGTGCAATGAGCAAGGGTCTCACATCTGAGAATACCCTTCCACGCTTAGGGTGGACAAAAATATTTACAACAAGGGGTGGTGAGGGACAGATTTGTAAATCGATTTTGGCCACTATAGGTGTGGCAGGGTATACTCAGACATGAGTCCCTTTCTCACTGCTCCATCAGGATTCAAGCAAGCCGGGCCGAAGAGGCTGAAATGCCAGAAACCGGTCCCCGGTAGCTTGTCTCCTTTCTGGTAAAGAATTGGCTTGGTAGTTTAGTCTGCCCTGTTCCCATGATGCACTGGGCCAGGGACAGACTGATTTGCATATAGCCAGGTTCTGAGCTGGGATGGGGCAGTGAGATAAATAACGGTGATGGATCAAGCCCTGATCTTTGGACTGGGTAAGAGTGGTCTGCTCAATTCAGACACTCTGTTCATCACCACCCCCTTTTGTAAATCGATTTTGGCCACTATAGGTGTGGCAGGGTATACTCAGACATGAGTCCCTTTCTCACTGCTCCATCAGGATTCAAGCAAGCCGGGCCGAAGAGGCTGAAATGCCAGAAACCGGTCCCCGGTAGCTTGTCTCCTTTCTGGTAAAGAATTGGCTTGGTAGTTTAGTCTGCCCTGTTCCCATGATGCACTGGGCCAGGGACAGACTGATTTGCATATAGCCAGGTTCTGAGCTGGGATGGGGCAGTGAGATAAATAACGGTGATGGATCAAGCCCTGATCTTTGGACTGGGTAAGAGTGGTCTGCTCAATTCAGACACTCTGTTCATCACCACCCCCTTTTGTAAATCGATTTTGGCCACTATAGGTGTGGCAGGGTATACTCAGACATGAGTCCCTTTCTCACTGCTCCATCAGGATTCAAGCAAGCCGGGCCGAAGAGGCTGAAATGCCAGAAACCGGTCCCCGGTAGCTTGTCTCCTTTCTGGTAAAGAATTGGCTTGGTAGTTTAGTCTGCCCTGTTCCCATGATGCACTGGGCCAGGGACAGACTGATTTGCATATAGCCAGGTTCTGAGCTGGGATGGGGCAGTGAGATAAATAACGGTGATGGATCAAGCCCTGATCTTTGGACTGGGTAAGAGTGGTCTGCTCAATTCAGACACTCTGTTCATCACCACCCCCTTTTGTAAATCGATTTTGGCCACTATAGGTGTGGCAGGGTATACTCAGACATAAGTCCCTTTCTCACTGCTCCATCAGGATTCAAGCAAGCCGGGCCGAAGAGGCTGAAATGCCAGTAACCGGTCCCCGGTAGCTTGTCTCCTTTCTGGTAAAGAATTGGCTTGGTAGTTTAGTCTGCCCTGTTCCCATGATGCACTGGGCCAGGGACAGACTGATTTGCATATAGCCAGGTTCTGAGCTGGGATGGGGCAGTGAGATAAATAACGGTGATGGATCAAGCCCTGATCTTTGGACTGGGTAAGAGTGGTCTGCTCAATTCAGACACTCTGTTCATCACCACCCCCTTTTGTAAATCGATTTTGGCCACTATAGGTGTGGCAGGGTATACTCAGACATGAGTCCCTTTCTCGCTGCTCCATCAGGATTCAAGCAAGCCGGGCCGAAGAGGCTGAAATGCCAGAAACCGGTCCCCGGTAGCTTGTCTCCTTTCTGGTAAAGAATTGGCTTGGTAGTTTAGTCTGCCCTGTTCCCATGATGCACTGGGCCAGGGACAGACTGATTTGCATATAGCCAGGTTCTGAGCTGGGATGGGGCAGTGAGATAAATAACGGTGATGGATCAAGCCCTGATCTTTGGACTGGGTAAGAGTGGTCTGCTCAATTCAGACACTCTGTTCATCACCACCCCCTTTTGTAAATCGATTTTGGCCACTATAGGTGTGGCAGGGTATACTCAGACATGAGTCCCTTTCTCACTGCTCCATCAGGATTCAAGCAAGCCGGGCCGAAGAGGCTGAAATGCCAGAAACCGGTCCCCGGTAGCTTGTCTCCTTTCTGGTAAAGAATTGGCTTGGTAGTTTAGTCTGCCCTGTTCCCATGATGCACTGGGCCAGGGACAGACTGATTTGCATATAGCCAGGTTCTGAGCTGGGATGGGGCAGTGAGATAAATAACGGTGATGGATCAAGCCCTGATCTTTGGACTGGGTAAGAGTGGTCTGCTCAATTCAGACACTCTGTTCATCACCACCCCCTTTTGTAAATCGATTTTGGCCACTATAGGTGTGGCAGGGTATACTCAGACATGAGTCCCTTTCTCACTGCTCCATCAGGATTCAAGCAAGCAGGGCCGAAGAGGCTGAAATGCCAGAAACCGGTCCCCGGTAGCTTCTCTCCTTTCTGGTAAAGAATTGGCTTGGTAGTTTAGTCTGCCCTGTTCCCATGATGCACTGGGCCAGGGACAGACTGATTTGCATATAGCCAGGTTCTGAGCTGGGATGGGGCAGTGAGATAAATAACGGTGATGGATCAAGCCCTGATCTTTGGACTGGGTAAGAGTGGTCTGCTCAATTCAGACACTCTGTTCATCACCACCCCCTTTTGTAAATCGACTTACACTTCCCCCAGCGCCGATTCCACCGGCACCACATTCGCTGCCGTAGCATCTGGTCCCCCAGCCGGCGTCAACCCCAGCCTCCATAGTGATGTGGACACAGAGCGGGACCGGAGCCGGCGCCGATGGGTAATTTTGTGCCCTTGTTCCACCCTGTCACAAAAGAGACAAGGGAACCCTACCCACTAAGGAACCAGGGTCAGTACTTTATATCGGAAAACAACGGTTCCAGCGGCACAATAAATGTGAGACTGATAGTCAATACAGTATATGTTAATTAATAACAATTAAAGGGTTGAAGGAGGGTATCCGACAGAGAAACGACTCTACACGGAAGATTCCATATCATCATTAAATGTTATGTTTCTTTGTTTGATTTTTTCATTCTTTTTCAACAATCAATAAATATTCTTAGTGTTACAAAATTAAGTGCAAAGTGACCCAAAGTGTAAAGTAAGAACCAAGGAAGTGCAACAATTATACAAAACTAATACAAACAGGAGTGACATATAAGGTTTCTAAAAGGAATAATAGTACAAGAAAACGACCAACAATTAATAATGAACACAATAGTTTGTAAGAATGGCTATCAAGAATCATAGGCACTGTTCGTAGGGTTCGTTTTCTGGGGGCGTCGACGGCGTTTCGACCCAGACAGTATAATGGGTCTCGTCAGGACTAAACCATGGGGGACTCTAGACGTTTGAATTACACGCGAACAGGATGATAACTCGAGGGGTGACCACCAAGCGTGAGTACAAAATTAAATGCACTTACAGTGAACCCAGCCGGGTACACTGTCGTGGTTCAATAGTTGAGGCCGGGGTAGCCTATGAGCTTTAAAAGACTGCACCAGGGTATGTCAGGAGACTACCAGATTAAAGGGAGTAGGTAATGTACTCCATGAAGATAACAGCGTTTGGCATTTGCCAGTTTCAATATTGTGAAACGCCTCACGGGGATTGCTCAATCGCAATGCCAAGTCGGGACGAAACCTGCTGGCTGAATTCAGGTACAGTCTTCAGTAACTCGATTTGCCTTCCGCGATCCGGAAGCAGTCTCTATCACCTTTAATTGTTATTAAATAACATATACTGTATTGACTATCAGTCTTACATTTATTGTGCCGCTTGTTCCACCCTGGCCACTTTCAGAGGACTTGGAGGGGTCTGGTGACCCTTTAACTGGCCAGTTAAAAATACGACCCTGAGTGGAAGGAGGAACTGTGGGAAGCCAGAGGTCTGGATACCTCCCCAGATCTTGACATGTTGTCTCCTCCTACCGTGGCTACTGAGTAGGGAGCATCTTACGCAGTGGTGTTGCGTAGGGTGGCCGAGGCCTTGAACCTCGAGTTACCTACTGTGACAGTCAGGACTAACCTCCTGACAGAGGTGCTTCAGCCAGCAGCGAGCTCTTCGGAGCCCCTGCTGCCGTTTAATGAGGCCCTCGCAGACATCCTTTTGGGCACTTGGTCCAGGCCCAACACAGGGGCTCGTGTGGATAGGATGGTTGCTCGAAACCACTGCCTGACTCCGGGCGGCCCCACATTCCTCTCCAAACACCCTTCCCCCGAGAGCTTGGTGGTCCAAGCTTCTACATCCTAAAGCACATTCCCTAATGCACCACCTGATGAGGAATCCAAGAAGCTGAATCAGCTTGGGAAGATGTTTTCTTCCTCCAGCTTGGGACTGGGGTCCGTAAACACTGCATGCCTAGGACGCTTGTTGACCTCCTGAGGCGGAAGCCGGGAGCACCTTTACCTCGCGATTCTTTTTAAAAATATTGTGTGTCATTTTAAATCCACTGTGACTGTTGTGCACTTACCTTTCCCTCTCCTCCAGGCAAGCCCGTCTGCACCCGTCTGCGCCAGGCCGGGCCTAGGGGCTAGCCCCCCTGCCTCTCTACCTACACATTCCAGGGAGACCTGGCTAACCCTACAAAGTTCAGCTTGCCCAGCTACTATTTCTCATTTAAAAAATCTGGGCATTTTCCAACCTCCGTCCTGTTCCCTGAGACCCCTGCCCCAAGCTTTTCATCGGCATGGACAACGCAGGCCCGCACCGATCAAAACCCAAAGGCTAAATATCCTCTATCTGAACACCAGATCCTTCGTCAAACATCAACTTGATATCTTTCTCCTCCTTACTTTAAAAAAACCTGATATCTTACTCATTACGGAAACCTGGCTCAATACCGAGTCATCCCCTGATATCATTGCAGCACTGCCGGACAATTATTACATCCTACAGGTAGACCGCGACTCAGGGAAAGTAGGGGGTGGAGTAGCTGCCATAATCAACAAAAGCTATACATTTTCCAAAATGTCGTCTCTCGACCATATCGCAGTTGACAATCTGGTTATTAAGCTTGACTCCAGATCAGGATCACTTTTATGTGTATTGTTATATAGACCCCCCACCCCCGAATATACCACTATTCCCATTTTCCTTGTGTGACCAACTGGCCACTTTGGTCACCAACTATACTAACATTCTCTTAATTGGCAACTTTAATTTCTGGTTTAACAGTGAGCTCGGTGGCCCCTTGGCCAGTGAACTTACAGAGCTCCTCACAGGGCTTAATTTCAGCTTCACATTAACACTGCCACCCACACTAAAGGGCACACACTAGATCAGGTCTGGAGTATGAACCTCTGTATCTCTCCCCCCATTGTTTCCCCATGTATTTGGTCTGACCATTTTCTGATTCAATTTAACATCTCCATCCTTGTGCCTAATACAAATGCAGACAACAAGGAGGGATTTATGAGAAAATGGGGCTCCCTGGATACTTCAGCCTTTATGGAAAATTTAGAGAACACTATACCCCTTCATAATACTGACCTAAATGAGACCGTGGCCAACATTTCTAACTGGCTTGCAACCGCCAGTGATATTTACGCCCCGCGGAAAAAACTTAAAACTATTTGTCAATCTGGCGCTCATAAATGGTTTCCCCCTGACCTCAAGGCTAAAAAACTGATTGTTCGCCAAAAAGAGCGCGCATGGAGAAGATCCTATGATCCTCTCGAAAAGGCCCTTTATTCGGCCGCTCGCGCTGACTACATGAAGGCCATCCTTTCAGCTAAAATTGCCTTCTTCTCTAACATAATCGAACAATCAAACAATAACTCTAAGGACATTTTTTCCATAGTCAATAAACTCTTCAATCCGGGTAGAACCCAGCCCATGCCTGTGGTTACTCAGGATTTCTGTAATACTCTTAATCAATATTTCCTGGATAAAATAGTGACCATTAAATCCAGCATCCCATCCACTACACTCGTCCCTTCTGACCAGACATATGTCGCGAACACTCATCTGCTGGATCACTTCCCTTCCCTGGATGTCCCGAGCCTTCTTACCCTTCTGAATAGGGTAAAGTCTGGATCCCCTCGAGATTGCTGTCCACCTTATATTCTAAAAACCGTATTTGCTGCTCTCCCCTCCCCTATTCTACGTCTCCTTAACACATCGTTAACTTTAGGCATGGTACCTAACTTGTTTAAGGAGGCAGTCGTGGTGCCCCTCCTAAAAAAAACAAGAGCGGAGCCCACTATTTTAGCCAATTACAGGCCAATCTCCCTCCGTCCTTATCTAGACAAGGTATTGGAAGCTCATGTTACTTCACATCTTTCCAGTTTAATCGAACAAACCAACCTCCTGGATCCTGCCCAAGCCGGGTTTCGACCGGCCCATTCAACCGAGTCGGTTATCACGGCGGTCCTGGACTCCCTATGTCATAATGCAGGTATGGACATCCCTCAGGCCTTGGTCCTCCTCGATCTGTCAGCCGCGTTTGACACGGCCGACCACAACATCTTGCTCGACTGTGTCAGACTAGCCGGCATTTGTGGCCTAGCCCACGACTGGATCAGGTCATTTCTTAGTGATCGCTCGCAGGCAGTTGGTTTGCCCCCCTTTTCATCCCCTGCACTCCCTATCACTTGTGGGGTTCCCCAGGGCTCTTCACTGTCCCCTATTTTATTTTTTATTTAATATTCACCCTTGCTTCAGTCTCTTAAAACCTTCAAAGTTACCACTTTTAATTATGCAGATTATCTGCAACTCACTTTCACAATTGACAACTCCCCTGACTTGATCAATCTATTTCAGAAAACCATGCTCCATATACGCCATTGGATGGATGGCAACCAATTGAAGTTAAATCCGGATAAAACGGAACTGGTCCTCTTCGGCAAAAGCCAGCTATTCTGGGGCCCACATTATTGGCCATCTGAACTTGGCCCCCCTCCTATCCCGTCCAACTCTGTCAAAAGTCTGGGGGTGCTCATTGACAGAGACTTATCATTAAAACCTCAAGTAAACTCGGTGGTGGCCACATGTTTTCTTCAGCTCCGTAAAATAAAAAAGATCAGTCGGATGCTCACACAGTCAGCCTTGACCCTGGTGGTGATGGCCTTGGTGTTGTCTCATTTAGACTACGCCAACACCATTTACCTGGGCCTCCCTGCGGCCCTTAGTAGGCGCCTGCAGAGGGCCCAAAATCAGGCTGCTAGACTTATATATCGACTCCCACGCTGGCAGTCAGCCAGACCACTAATGAGGCAACTCCACTGGCTCCCCATTACACAGCGCGTTACTTTTAAAACTGCCTGTATGGCTTTTAAGACTCTGCATGCTCGCAGCCCAAAGTTCATTCAAGACCTCCTGCCCAGATACACTCCCTCCCGCAGCTTACGCTCTGCCTCGCAAATTCTCCTTTCTGTCCCTCGTTTTAAGTTCCAACACAAGGGTGGGCGAAGGTTCGCCACCCTTGCCTCTAAACTGTGGAACTCTCTTCCCCTGGAAATTCGTTCCTTTACTACCCTCCTCCCGTTTAGAAAGCATCTCAAAACCTGGCTGTTAACCCAGTCCATGGCCTAACTCTACCTAGCCGTCTCAGTTGTAGTCATATAGCTCTTGTCGGTCAGCGCCATGAAACCTCCGGGTGTGCGAGCGCTTTATAAAACCTTGTTAAGATAAGATAAGATGCCTATTGGGCCATTATGCTCACTCCATGTGGGATACGGTAGCGCAAGTGCTTCCTCAGTTTTCGGAGGAGGGCCGGACCGTGCTCTCCTGTGCTGTTGCCAAGGAGAGGGACACAGCAAAGTTTGCCATTCGGTTGTGGACTGGACACTGCCGACTCACTGGGTAAGACTATTTCAACATCGGTGGTGCTGGTTGAGAACAACTGGCTTTTCTGGGGATGTTCAGAACACTCGGATGGACATGCCCTTTGATGGTCGTCGCCTGTTCGTCGACAAGGCAGACAGTGCGCTAGAGCGCCTCAAGGACTCTCGGGCTACGGCCAATTCCTTGAGCCTCTCCACAACACGTCCTGCGCAGTCTGCCTTTCGCCCCTTTCATGGCTACAGATTGGGTTCCCCAACACGTTCTTTTCAGGGCCACAGGCCAGCGCAAGCTGTTCAGCCCCAGCGTGGCGGGGACCGGGCTGGGGACTTGCAAACACTGACGTGGTTCTGGGGGCCAGTGGGCAGGCCAGTCCACCACCACCCCCTCTGGAGCTGCCTCCAAACCCTCCTAGTCCGACCTTTCAGGCCCATCACATACTAGTGGGCGGCAGGATCCGCCATCACCTCCCCCACTGGCGCACCATCATGTCAGACAGGTGGGTTTTGCAGATAGTCCGAAGGGGCTACTCCCTCCCCTTCTAGCTATGCCACCCCAGTACCATCGCATGTCGAGGGATCACCTGGCCCTTCTCCAACAGGAAGTTACTGCACTCTTGGCCAAGGGAGCCATCGAGTGCGTTCCTCCCCCAGAAGTACGTCGTGGTTGTTACTCCCACTACTTTCTGGTGCCCAAGAAGGACAAAGGCCTACGTCCTATCTTGGATCTCAGGAATGTCAACCGCTTACTCCGAAAGGAGAAGTTCAAAATGTTGACTCTTGCTCAGGTCCTGTCTGCTCTCGACCCTGGAGACTGGATTGTAGTGTTGGACTTGCAGGACGCTTATTTTCACATCCCCGTTCTGCCGGCCCACCAACGTTGCATGGCGGTTCACGGTAGGCCATGAGCACTTTATTTACCATGCTCCCCTTTGGACCAGCGCCCCTCGGGGTTCACGAAAGTGATGGCGGTGGTCGCAGTTCATCCGCGCAGATCAGGGCTTCCAGTCTTCCCCTATCTCCGCCACTGGTTGTTGAAGGCGGGCTCGCCCCAAGCAGTTGTTTCCTACCTCCAGACTACGGCCGACCTCCTGCATTAACTGGGGTTCTCCATCATCGTGCCGTAGTCACACCTGACTCCCTCTAAAAGCTCCTCTTCATTGGAGCTTTTCTGGACATGACACAGTTTCAGGTCTATCCTACCGAGCAGTGAGTTTGGGATATTCAGGCAATGATTCCGATCTTTCAGCCTCTATCCCGGGTTTCGGTCCGGATGATCCTACGGCTCCTGATGGCCTCCTGCATCCTGCTCATGGCTCATGCCAGGTAGCATATGCGGGCACTGCAGTGGGACCTTAAGTTTCAGTGGGCACACCATCGGGGGAACCTGTCCGATTGCGTCCAGATCTCGGAGGGCACTGCTCATCAACTACAGTGGTGGCTAATGAATCAAGATTTATGTTGACGGTAGATCCCTCTCCCTTCCGCAATCAGTGTTCACAGTGGTGACCAAGGCATCACTTCTGGGAGGGGGCGGCCACATGGGGGAGGCAGAGATCAGAGGCCTCTGCTCTCCGGCGGAGTCCGGGCGCCATATCAACCCTCTGGATCTTCGGGCGATTTGTCTTGCACTCAAAGCATTCCTTCGCTCTGTCCGGGGAAGAGCAGTGCAGGTGTTCATGGACAACACCACCGCCATGTGGTACTGCAACAAACAAGGCTGGTAGGGTTGTGGACCCTATGTCAGGAGGCCCTCCGCCTCTGGACATGGCTGGAACATCAGGGCATATCCCTGGTGGTTCAACACCTGGCAGGTTCACTGAACGCCAGGGCGGACAAACTCAGCCGCAGGAGCATGATGGACCACAAATGGTGTCTTCACAGGTGGTGCAAGGCCTCTTTCAACAGTGGGGAGAGCCTTGGTTAGATCTATTCGCCACCGAAGAGAACACGCAATGTCAGCAATTCTGGTGTTGAAATTTCCAAGGCGGCACTCACTCGGCGATGCTTTTAGTCGAGAGTGAAGTTGCGGTCTACTATACGCCTTTCCGCCTATACCATTTCTGCCCAGAGTGCTGAAGATTAGGCACGACCGGGCCCAAGTCATGTTTGAGGCTCAGGACTGGGCACAAAGAGTCTGATATCCTGAGCTCTTACACATATCCCCCGATCCGACTGCCTCTTCCGGAGGATCTTCTGTCGCAGCAGCAGGGGACGGTCCTCCACTCGAACTTCTCCAGCCTCCACCTCCTTGCGTGGAGATTGAGCGGCAACAGTTGACAGTTTTTGACCTTCCTCCCGAAGTCTGTGATGTTATCTTGGCTATCAACAAAGAAGAAATACAGAGTTCCCCGGGTCCAGTCAACTAGAAGACTGTTATTGGCTTCTCTCTAACAAAGTCAAAGAAAGAGGTGAAATAAGTGAGTGTTGTGAACCCTCTCTCGGAATTTATAGGGGTACCTCACACAGGTCGCCGGTTGGACTACATTTGTAATCCCACCCGGTGATCGTCCAGCGTCATCATTGGTACCCTGCCCCTGCGACAGACTGGCAGTGCAATGCCTGTCGGGCAACAAGAATTGCTGCTCTTTGGCGGGGATCTTCTATTCCTTAGCCAAAGGGTGTGTGGATGTAAGGGGCCTTACGCGAGGGGGTAAAGTGTATAAGTGCAAGAGTGAGCGTGGGTGAGATAAAAAGTCAGTAGAGTCCAAAATTGAGTTTTTTAATTGGTATGGCTCACTGCTTTATTAAAAAATTAATCAGGGGAATGGAGGCAAGACGCTCAAGGTAGTCAGCCTCATTCGACCCTAAGTGAGTGAATGGTCAACATGTTTCTTGCCACAGGGGGGCAATTCGTCAGGACCAAAAAGTGCTCATCTAATTGCAAAGAACCCCCAGTGATCAGGGGGCCCAGTATACGACCTGGTAGGTGGCGTATGGCAATCCTTGCTCAAAGCCCTTCCCAGAACTGCATGGGAGAAAGGGGAGAAAAGATGATATCAGAGAGAGGCCACAAGCTGTTGTGAAGAACGTGGAAAAACTCGCGTTTTTTCGTGACTGTTTGCATTTTTACAGTGGGTGGGCATGCCTCTGGTCTGCCTTAGGTGATCGCATGTTTAGTGATGGCCAAACGGTTTTGCTGAAAGGTATTCATGCAATAAAAACCCATGAACTATCAGGGGCTATCACTGTGCCAATTTGCATGCGTGGTTACAAATAGTAGTTGAGACAGCATTCGTGGGGAGAAAAAACAACATCAAAATATTACTTTGAAACATTCAAAGGAGGACACTAGGTGGCGTAGGTGTCTTGCCGGTGATTAGCCCTTAACAATAACCATAGTAAGACAAGAGACCGGTTTACTTTGGTGCCGATGGAAACGGTAGCGTTCTTACCCGTGTTTCTGACTCTGGAGGCTTCCTCGCGCTGACCTGGTGGGGCCAGGATTTGGTGAAAATCACCTGAAAGGAGGAAGCGTTTCCGCCGGATTAGGGATAGGCGGGCAGCTAGTAATGACAAACCGCCGCTTGGAGCTCGGTCCCTTTGCAGCGCTCAGAGTGGAACGCACGCGGTAGTTTCAAAAGGAGCATTCGCGCCTTACCTTAGGAATCCTAGCGAAGGGCGTCTAGTCACCTACCCCTCCCACTGCGGGTGATCCCGCAGGTCAGCCGGTAACACTGAAGTCGACCGGGTGCTCTGTTTAAGGCGGATTTGCGTAGCCAATGGGGTGGGGTGGGAGTGGCCGAGGCGCGTTGCTAGGCACTCGGATGCCGGAAGTAGACATCAAGGATTCCCTTGCTCGGAGACGTAGAGGGAAGGGAAAGTAAGTGGCCAATGAATGTTGGCCAGGCGGGAGGGTGCCGGTTAGTAAACATTAAAGAAGCCCTTACTGGAGGACCTAAAAGGTTGTGAAGATGGGCGCCATCTTTGAGGGGGGTGGATGTTCGAACCAGTAATGGAAGCCCTTACTCGAAAGACTTGGAAGGGTGACACGATGAGCGCCATCTTTAAGGGGGGTGGTGGATATTCGACAGCACAGTATTTATCCTGCTCGGGTGCTTGTATGAACACAGTTACCGATATATTCTACGTACCACTGGTTATTAGGATCATTCTATTTTGTGACTTCCAGTGATTCCTGGCATATAAAGGACAAAAAGGTCCAACGCTCAGCTATCTGGTGAGCATTGTCCAAGGCACCGCATCATTGAGGCCGTGTTCGTCGGTGTGTAGACGATGTACCCATCTTTGCTCCAGTCTGAACAGGGATTGTTGGTTCATCCCTGGTTGGCACTCTAGAACTGTCCACTGTATATCATCGGTGGTATGTTGGTGTTCTTTACAGTGTTCGTAGAGCCCGGTGTGTGTCTTGGAGCATCGAATGTTACTGTTGTGCTCCATTATACGGTGTTTAACCGGGCGCATCGTCATCCCGACATACATCAGTCCACAGGGGCACATCAATATATATATACATCTCGAGCTGTTGCAGTTGGTATGTTTGTTAAAAGTCCAGACGAAGTCTCCTGGAAGTGTGATTGTTTTGCCTTGAATAGTTTGGGGGCACACCACACAGGAGCCACATTTGTAATGTCCCGTAACAGGGGGCAGATCCCAAAGAGTCCTGACTGGTCGGGTTTGTGATTTCTTTGGGCGAGTGTGGATCAAAGTGTCCTTGAGGTTCGCTGTCCTTTTGAAAGCAAAACGAGGTCGTGCCAGTGTCATCCCTGTGGAGTTAAGAATCCCCCAGTGTGTCATCACAGCTTTCTTGATGAAGGAAGAACGTCTGGTGTAGGAGGTAACACAGGTGATGGTGTCATCTGGTTCTTTGGGGTGTACCTCTAAAAGAGCATCTCTATGGTTGTTCAATGCTCTTTTGAATGATTTCTTCAGCAGCCGGGTAGGGTACCCTTTATCCTGGAGCTTATGCTGTAGGTTCTGGGCCTCTTGTCTGAAGTCCTCGACAGAGCTACAGTTTCTCCTGATCCTCAGGAATTGCCCGAAGGGCAAATTGTCTCTCAGAGCTTTGGTGTGGTGGCTTTGGTAGAGGAGAAGACTGTTTCTGTCAGTGTTTTTCTTGTACAGCGAGGTGGTTATGGCTTCAGATTCTAGTTTGATCGTTAGATCAAGGAACGGTATTGATGTCTCCGAGATGGTTCCCGTGAATTTCAGGAAGGGGTCCTGTAGGTTGATCCATTCACAAAAGGCTGCACAACTCTGGCGGTCCCCTTTCCAGAAGATAAGGATGTCGTCAATAAAGCGACGCCAAAGAGTGAGATTTTCTCGGTAGGGGTTGTGCTCCGGAGGGTAGATGTACTTTTTTTCGAATGAAGCCATGTAAATGCACGCCAGGCTTGGCGCGAAGGTAGAACCCATAGACGTCCCCCGGACTTGGTGGTATAACTGGGACTCGTATCTAAAAAAGTTCTCGGTCAGGGCGATATGGGCAAGTTCCATAATGAATGCTATCGGTGTTGGGGACAGCCATTCATCTTCTCTCATCAATGATTCGACCGCTTCCAGAGTCGCTTGCTGCGGAATATTCGTGTATAATGCCTCCACGTCGAGGGTAAGGAGCAGGTCAGTGTCTTCTCTGCCGTCTATGTCTGCAATCAGACGGAGTACATCCCTGGTGTCTTGCAGGTAAGATGGTATCTGCTTGACGAAAGGTTGAAAGAAAGCATCGCAAAACTGCGAAAGTGGTTCTAGTAAAGATCCAATTCCAGAGACAATTGGTCTCCCTGGAACGGGGGAGACGCCCTTGTGTATTTTCGGGAGGGTATAGAAGTAAGGGGTTACAGGATCTAGTGTGACCAAGAATTCTGCTTCCTTCCTACTAATCCACTCATTCGTCTCTCCCTCAATGACCAGGCCCATGATGGTAGTCGTTAGACGTTTGGTTGGATCCTCCAAGAGAGGTCTGTAATGGTTGGTATTTGCCAGTTGCCTCCTGCACTCACGATCATAGTTCTCGTAATCCTGTATGACCGTGGCACCCCCCTTGTCTGCTTGTTTTATGACAATTGACGAGTCTTGACCAAGTTGGTTAGATGCTTGTCGTTCTGCAGTTGACAGATTGTGAAAAGTTTTGGTTGGGGGTATATCCCGTATGCTCCTCAGGACCGCCCGTTCAAAAGTAAGGACTTCGGGTGGTACCATCCCGTCCGTGGGGGTAAAGGTGGAGGGTTTCCTCAGGCCTGTGTCGAGAGCCGGGGGCTCAGGTTGATTTTCAAAAAACGTATGAAGGCGGATTTTCCTAAAGAATTGTTTAAGTTCGATCATCTCTTGGAATGTATCTGGGGTCGGTGTAGGAACAAATCCAAGACCTTTCTCTAGGACTTGCGTTTCGGTTGGAGTCAGTGTCTTATTCGATAAATTGACAATTAAGCTCTTCTCCCCCTGGACGACGTGCTCCTGGTCTCCATTGCTGCTGGTACTGGTGTGTGGTCCTGCCAATGTACACCCTTTTGCCCGCCTCGCTTTCGCCCTCTTCCTCTGCCCCAACCTCTGCCCTGAAAAGGTGGCGGATTGGGGGGGTAGAATTGCGGGGGGCCCTGTGGGTAAAAAGGGTACTGCCAGGGGGGTGCCATCTGCGGTGGTCCGTGGAAGGCGGGACCTTGATAGTAGCCTTGTTGCCATCCACGGGGTGGTCGGGGATTTTTCGGTGGATATCCACCACTGGAGTCACTGCTATCCGATCCACGTCTGGTGTCACTCCCTGAGTTGTCATCGGAGGAATAAGTCTTCTTTTTCCCGTTGAAGTCGTCCTTCAAGTAGGGGTAGACTTTTTCTTTCGCAAATCTTGCAATATCTTTCTCCAGTTTGGTTGTTTTTTGTTTCAGTAGAAACTCGTGATGATCCGCCATTTCTTGGTTGATTTCCGAGAGCTTGGTCGAGAACGCTGTTTTGTTGTTCTTGGATATGGCGTTTTTCATGGTGGCTTCCATGGCTGAGATCTTTTCTTGTAGTGCATCCGATAGACGCTTCGCTGTTTGACTAATGAGGAAGAGCAGGTCCTTGGTGCATTTCCACGAGACTTGGCACCACTCCACTTTAAACCGTTTGTCGTCTAGAAATAGTCTCGGGATTATGTTCACAATCAATCCTTGTGGAGCTATATTGCTCCTCAAGTACTCAGTCATCATGATTCCATGAATGGTAATCCTGATGAGTTCCTTTTTCATCTCCGATAGTGTCGACCATTCATCGGAGGAGGCGCCAGATGATGTTGTCGGTGGATTTGTGAGGACGGATGGCGTCGTTCTTAGGGCCTCGGCTATGGTGTCCTCATTAAAACTCAGTCCAGGGACGTCCTCCATAATCGTCTAGAGATCCGGATGCGGTGCCTAGGATGTCAGCCGGCCAGAGGAAGGTTATCGTCAAGATGAGTGTGATTCTCCCACTAAAAATGTTGTCTCAAGGTGGTCCAATAGGGCGAGTAAAATATGCGCCACTTGGTAACCTATAAATGAAGGGGTTCCCGTGCACGGGGCACGCAAAGATTTGTATCAACAAGGGGGAACAAGGGGTTAGGACAATTTTTAAAGGGGTCCAATGTATATGTCCTGGAAAGACTATCAACAAAGAAGAAATACAGAGTTCCCCGGGTCCAGTCAACTAGAAGACTGTTATTGGCTTCTCTCTAACAAAGTCAAAGAAAGAGGTGAAATAAGTGAGTGTTGTGAACCCTCTCTCGGAATTTATAGGGGTACCTCACACAGGTCGCCGGTTGGACTACATTTGTAATCCCACCCGGTGATCGTCCAGCGTCATCATTGGTACCCTGCCCCTGCGACAGACTGGCAGTGCAATGCCTGTCGGGCAACAAGAATTGCTGCTCTTTGGCGGGGATCTTCTATTCCTTAGCCAAAGGGTGTGTGGATGTAAGGGGCCTTACGCGAGGGGGTAAAGTGTATAAGTGCAAGAGTGAGCGTGGGTGAGATAAAAAAAAAAAAAAGTCAGTAGAGTCCAAAATTGAGTTTTTTAATTGGTATGGCTCACTGCTTTATTAAAAAATTAATCAGGGGAATGGAGGCAAGACGCTCAAGGTAGTCAGCCTCATTCGACCCTAAGTGAGTGAATGGTCAACATGTTTCTTGCCACAGGGGGGCAATTCGTCAGGACCAAAAAGTGCTCATCTAATTGCAAAGAACCCCCAGTGATCAGGGGGCCCAGTATACGACCTGGTAGGTGGCGTATGGCAATCCTTGCTCAAAGCCCTTCCCAGAACTGCATGGGAGAAAGGGGAGAAAAGATGATATCAGAGAGAGGCCACAAGCTGTTGTGAAGAACGTGGAAAAACTCGCGTTTTTTCGTGACTGTTTGCATTTTTACAGTGGGTGGGCATGCCTCTGGTCTGCCTTAGGTGATCGCATGTTTAGTGATGGCCAAACGGTTTTGCTGAAAGGTATTCATGCAATAAAAACCCATGAACTATCAGGGGCTATCACTGTGCCAATTTGCATGCGTGGTTACAAATAGTAGTTGAGACAGCATTCGTGGGGAGAAAAAACAACATCAAAATATTACTTTGAAACATTCAAAGGAGGACACTAGGTGGCGTAGGTGTCTTGCCGGTGATTAGCCCTTAACAATAACCATAGTAAGACAAGAGACCGGTTTACTTTGGTGCCGATGGAAACGGTAGCGTTCTTACCCGTGTTTCTGACTCTGGAGGCTTCCTCGCGCTGACCTGGTGGGGCCAGGATTTGGTGAAAATCACCTGAAAGGAGGAAGCGTTTCCGCCGGATTAGGGATAGGCGGGCAGCTAGTAATGACAAACCGCCGCTTGGAGCTCGGTCCCTTTGCAGCGCTCAGAGTGGAACGCACGCGGTAGTTTCAAAAGGAGCATTCGCGCCTTACCTTAGGAATCCTAGCGAAGGGCGTCTAGTCACCTACCCCTCCCACTGCGGGTGATCCCGCAGGTCAGCCGGTAACACTGAAGTCGACCGGGTGCTCTGTTTAAGGCGGATTTGCGTAGCCAATGGGGTGGGGTGGGAGTGGCCGAGGCGCGTTGCTAGGCACTCGGATGCCGGAAGTAGACATCAAGGATTCCCTTGCTCGGAGACGTAGAGGGAAGGGAAAGTAAGTGGCCAATGAATGTTGGCCAGGCGGGAGGGTGCCGGTTAGTAAACATTAAAGAAGCCCTTACTGGAGGACCTAAAAGGTTGTGAAGATGGGCGCCATCTTTGAGGGGGGTGGATGTTCGAACCAGTAATGGAAGCCCTTACTCGAAAGACTTGGAAGGGTGACACGATGAGCGCCATCTTTAAGGGGGGTGGTGGATATTCGACAGCACAGTATTTATCCTGCTCGGGTGCTTGTATGAACACAGTTACCGATATATTCTACGTACCACTGGTTATTAGGATCATTCTATTTTGTGACTTCCAGTGATTCCTGGCATATAAAGGACAAAAAGGTCCAACGCTCAGCTATCTGGTGAGCATTGTCCAAGGCACCGCATCATTGAGGCCGTGTTCGTCGGTGTGTAGACGATGTACCCATCTTTGCTCCAGTCTGAACAGGGATTGTTGGTTCATCCCTGGTTGGCACTCTAGAACTGTCCACTGTATATCATCGGTGGTATGTTGGTGTTCTTTACAGTGTTCGTAGAGCCCGGTGTGTGTCTTGGAGCATCGAATGTTACTGTTGTGCTCCATTATACGGTGTTTAACCGGGCGCATCGTCATCCCGACATGTTATCTTGGCTTCCAGACGTCCCTCCAAAAAAATGGTATATGCCTGCAGATGGAACAAATTAGTGGCATGGTGCACAGCAAAGGCTGTAAATCCCCTTTCTGCCCTTCTTTTTGAGGTTCTCTTGTTCCTCCTTTCTTTGGCCCAGCAGTGCTCTGCTCTGGCCACTCTAAAGGGCTACCTCTCTCCGCCATTTCAACCTTTCTTAGGCTTCCTGATAAGCCTTCTCTTTTCAAGTCTCCAGTTGTAAATTGCTTTCTTAAAAGCATTACTCCTCTCTTTCCTCCTGTTCCCTTCGTAATACCTTGGTGGGACTTGAACTTAGTTCTATCTCACATTATGTACGCTCCCTTTGAGCCACTACACAACTATCCTCTCACACTTTTAACTCTCAAAACTACCTTTCTGGTGGCAATCACCTCTGCCCGCAGGGTGAGTGAGCTGCAGGCTCTTTCTTCGAAACCTCCTTTTCTTGCTGTTCATCTGGACAAGGTTGTCCTCCGTCCCGTCCTTTTTAGGTCTCGCTATTCGATGCGCATGCGCATCGAGCTTGCGAGACTATGGGGGCTTAAACAGTCTTTAACCAACTTGCAAGGAATCGTGGCGATTCCTTGCAGTGCCCGTGAAATTCAAGCTCAATGCGCATGCGCATTGAGCTTAAAAGCGCGTGCACATCAGTTCCCTCAGCCGCACTCCAGGCCCCTGCTGCTTTCACACCCTCTCCCCGCTCCGCCCCCTCCCCTGCCCGCCGTGTCGCATTTCTCCTCCCCACTCCCGTTCTCTCCCTCCGTCTTGTTTTTGCCAGCCGTACTTTCACTTTGACGGCACCAGGCTGTCTCTTGTTTAAGAAAGTCTCTCATTAGCATTTAGAGTCTACTGCTTAAGTTTATCGCAGTGTAATTTCACGGCGCCCCTGGTTGCAGCCCTGTGAGTCTTGTTCAACCCGCACTCGCAGCACTTCTCCTCTTCTTTCACTTTGACAGCGCCAGGCTGTCTCTTGTTTAAGGAAGTCTCTCATTAGCATTTAGAGTCTACTGCTTAAGTTTATCGCAGTGTAATTTCACGACGCCCCTGGTTGCAGCCCTGTGAGTCTTGTTCAACCCGCACTCGCAGCACTTCTCCTCTTCCACCCTAGAAGGAAGTGCGGGGCTTCTAACCAAAGCTTGTCACCCGCAGTCAGCCCAGAGTGAAAACACAAGTTTTTAGAATTGGAAGTCTCTCATTAGCATTTAGAGTCTACTGCTTAAGTTTATCGCAGTGTAATTTCACGGCGCCCCTGGTCGCAATTTAGGACGAAACTGCAGTAGTGATTTCTCCTCTTTCATTGACAATGACACTTCATCTAAATGAAGGCATTTTCCGTCTCTGTTCGGAAATCTGGTGAACTCGGTAATAAGCTACGTGTTTTCTGCAAGTGAGTACACTGCAATTGTGGACACTATTTTCACCTTCCAACGTATGCTCAATCACTAGATCACGCTCACTTGATATTCACTATCTTGATATGCACGCAAGTCAGCTAATTTATTTTTTACGGCATGAAGCCTCTTTCTCTCCGAGGGCATATTTTACATGACTGATGGCATCCATCGTTTCATTCTATCCGCGTTTGTTTTCAATTACTGTCATCTCTGTTAAGGCTCTTGATTTCCATTTGCATGATTCCCCTTTATGGCACCACTACGTCATTTTTTCCTTTAAGCACGGTTTTCTTGGTTTTTTCTTGGCTCTCGGCACCCATCACTTTTGATCACCTTCAAGGTCAGATATACCGGATACACTTATACAGTCACGATGTGGGATATACATACGCATGTATCTTCAAGGCACCCACCTTTCTGCTGGATGTCTTCCTATCTTGTTGTGGTTGGAAGGCTGGGCCAGAGACACTCATACGTGTTTGCTCTAAATGTTCGCCAGCCTTTCAACTTCTCTACCTAGTCGTCAGCTGACGTGTAAATTAGAGAGATTCATGGAAACACCTCATCTTGATACCAGTGTGCTCCTCTGTTGGGCCAACTCAGCCTTTCATCTTTCCGAAGTTCATTAATAATTAGCATGCTGCAAGACGAAACTGCAGTAGTGATTTCTGTATAAAATACAATACTCCTTCTTGCCCCCGTGATGCACATGGAGGCAAACACGACTCTCAGGCCCCAACCCCTCTGTACTGTTCCTCCGAGATGAATGTCCTTTGATTTTTCCTGCCCGTGAGTTCTGTCTCACCGGCTCCAGTTTGTGCTGAGTAGACCTTGGGTTTCTATTTCCGCCTCCGGAGCAAATCTAGGCCATGATGCAAGGTCTCTATGTGCCCCAGGACCTTTTGTTTTGTTCATACTCCCTGCTCCCAACTCCGCCGTGACAGCATTTCTTAGACTAGACAACGCTGAGTTGTCTAAGCAAAACAATATTGTAATCGTTCAACAAAAATATAATTTTTCTTTGCTTTTATTAATCTAATGGTAGCAGATTCGAGATGTGACTATATTGTTTTACGAATTGAGTACTTATTAGCACAATGTAGAAAACGCAGAACAATTGTGTGAAATCGTTTATCATACACCGGACATTTAGAGTCATTAAAACACTTCATGCAAACGGTCAGTCTGATAAATAAATCATTTCACTGAGTAATGGATTGTTGTATTTCAATAACAGAAGGAACAGGAGCTGAGAGTAGGATAAACAAACTCTCTCTACACCCCTCTCTCTCTCTACACCCATCCTATCTACACCCCTCTCTCTCTACACCTCTCTCTCTACACCCCTCTCTCTCTACACCCCTCTCTCTACACCCCTCTCTCTACACCCCTCTCTCTACACCCCTCGATCTACACCCCTCTCTCTCTACACCCCCCTCTATACACCCCTCTCTCTCTCTACACCCCTCTCTCTCTCTACACCCCTCTCTCTCTCTATATCCCTCTCTCTCTCTACACTCCTCTCTCTCTACACCCCTCTCTCTCTACACCCCTCTCTCTCTACACCCCTCTCTCTCTACACCCCTCTCTCTCTACACCCCTCTCTCTCTACACCCCTCTCTCTCTACACCCCTCTCTCTCTACAGCCCTCTCTCTCTACACCCTCTCTCTACTCCCCCTCTCTACACCCCCCTCTACACCCACCACCTCATCCACCACCTCATCCACCACCGCATCCACCACCACCACATCCACCACCACATCCACCACCGCATCCACCACCACCACATCCACCACCACCACCGCATCCACCACCACATCCACCACCACATCCACCACTTCCACCACCACCTCATCCACCACCACCACCACATCTACCACCGCATCCACCACCACCACATCCACCACCACATCCACCACCACATCCACCACCACATCCACCACCACATCCACCACCACATCCACCACCACATCCACCACCACATCCACCACCTCATCCACCACCGCATCCACCACCACCACATCCACCACCACATCTACCACCACTTTCACCACATCCACAACCACCACATCCACCACATCACCACCACATCCACCACCACCACCACATCCACCACCACCACATCCACCACCACATCCACCCCCTCAACCACCACCATCACCACCACATCCACCACCACCATCACCACCACATCCACCACCACCATATCCCCCAGATCCAACACTACCACATCTATATGTGTGTGTGTGTGTGTGGCTCTGTGTGTGTGTAGGTGCAAATGCAATGTTCTTGGATTTTCGTCACAATAAAATACACTGAACATAATCTTCACAAAAGTTATTTACAAACGTTTAAACTATTGCCATTATAAATTACAATAACTTTTATTTAAGTATTAATTATTTACAAAATTAAAAGCCATTGTTATTTGTAATATCAAGACATCTAAGTCACGTAAATACAACGCACATTGCATTACAAATGCTATAGGTGTCACATTTGCAAAAGTTAAAACTATTGACATTGTAACTGACAAAGCTATTAATTTTGCTACTTTCAAAACCAACACATAAATAAAAAAAGTGTCATTTACAATACCAATAGCTCAAACTTTCCTAATGCGAGACCTATTGCATTTCCAATGCTTGTTACCAAAAGTGGTTACTTCCTTCCACATTGGCCAAACCATCACTTTGCCCATCTTCTTTCCGCCTCTGCACCCTTCTAAACAAGAAGCGTGGCTCCACCGTGTGGATCCAAAACGTGCGCTTTCATTTTATTTGGATCGCACAAAACAATTCCTGGTGGATGACCAACTCTTTGTTGGCTCTGTGGGCTGTTCATGGATCATGCCAGGTGGCATATGCGGGCACTGCAGTGTCCCCATGTGTCTGAGCATCACAGGTACTGAGCCCCCACCCCCTGTGGGTTCGCCCAGACTGGCCCCCAGTCCCTAATTGCACCCTCATTGTAACCAGACCGTTGCCCATTGACCTAAACTGGCAGCCGCCGCTGTACTGCTCCTCTGCACACAGACGCCCCAGTGTTCCCTAGGTACCTGTTGGTGTTGCCTTGGACCTTGCCCCATACTTACCTTAAGTCCTGGAGAACAGTCCTGTAAGTTGCTGGTAAGTGCCCAAATGCAATAAATGTTTATTTCCCATAGCATAACATTACAGCTTTAAAAGATACAAGTGCCAGTGTACTGCTATACACTGAAAAACCACGAGAACTCCAATACCAGTGTATTTCAGTGTACTTTCAAAACTGTGATATTTTAAAACAAAGTTATCATCCAATTTCGTAGTTCTTTGTCAAAAATATATATGATGTGGGTTTTTTGGGTCTAAATTAGAGTCCGCTTCCTACAAGGTGGTAGAGGCATCAACGACTCACGTCACTCCCAGATCATTTCCGACCAACACTCTGGATAGACAGTGAAATCTATTGATGCTATCTGTTCACTTTTGCTAGTTTAGCATTAAGATGATTGAATGGAGCGTGCTTTTTAGGCAGGTAAAGCCATGCCGTACGGGACACAGCACCAAGATCTCGCTGGTTCTCCCTGAAGATGTCGGAGCCTCTCTGTCTGAAACAATACATGGTAGCCATTTGTGGCGAAGTATGTTCTGTGTGCTTGTATGGACATCATGGACTCTATGGGCAGAGCCATTGGCACCAGTATATTGCTTAGATTGCATGTCCAGATGCAGTCCACTGTGTTTTAATGGGACGCACAGGCCTCCTTTATGGACATGCCCAATGGTGCCTCCAGATTGTTTGGGGGAAAGAGCTGGATCTTTGACCATTTTAAGGACACTTGAGCATTAGCATTATCTTTGTCTCCTGCCAAACAGTTCCATCAGCAGACTGGCCTCTCAATGTGTGCAGCAGGCCTAGTACTTTCTGAGCAGAGGTCTTGACGGCGGCCAATCCCAATGGCGCCAGCAGGGATAGCTCTCCTCTAACAACTTCTCCCCTGCTGCAGTGACTGCTAAGCCTCTTTATCTTGTCCTCGAAGGCACATATGCAGTCGCTATGCAGAAAACTATGGCATGTCCTCCCTGGCTGGAAATCCATCATATTGGACATTTGCAACTTGAAAATAAATCAGGGGGGCTTCGGCCTGCCTTTTTCTTATTCCCCCGTTGGAGTGACTGTCAGCAGACCACTCCACTATCTTGCTGCAGGAATTCTTACTTCTGCTGGCCAAGTGTATGATTCGGTGGGTGAACGTTTTCCTTGCATCAAATAATGAAGGAGACCTCAAGCCTATATTGAACCTCCGCCAACTGAATGCCTTTCGGTGGAAAGAATAATTCTAGATGCTCTCCCTCTCTCGCATTTTTTCTGCTGTAGACTCAGGAGACCGGATAGTATCCCTGGACTTGCATGCAACATTATTTTCATATACCCGCCCTGCAGTCCACAGGCTTTTGCTGTAATTCATGGTGTGGCCAAAACACTTCAATTTGCCATACTTCCTTTTGGTCCTACTGGGCCCATGGGGTGATGACAAACTTGATGGTGCTTGTTGCTGCCCACCTTCAGAGGTTGGGGGATAGATAGGTTCACATACCTTGCTCAAGGTGGGCTTGCTGCAGTCAGTAATACATCAGGTCTGTAAACGGCCATACGCCAAACATTTTTTGGGTTTTCCATCAAGGAGCTGAAGTACCACCTTTCAGAGGATTAACTTTATTGCTGCTTTCATGGACATGGTGATTTTCAAGGCCTTTCCCCTGCTGCAGCGAGTCTGGGTCATACAGGCTATGATCCTGATATTTCAGGCTCAGTCCTGCATCCTGGTTAGGGTGGCTCAGATGCCTTTAAGCCTCATGCATTCGCCTTGTCAACTATGCCATGTGGTACATGTGAGCCATGCAGAGAAATCTAAAGTCCAAGTGAGCCAAGCATCAATGCTGCCTTTCTGATACCATCCATTTCTTGGAAGAGATGGTGCAAGATCTGTAGTGTAGTGGTGGTTGACTGATCACAATTTGTGGTGCTTCAGGTCACTCTCACTCCCCCACCTACAGTAAACAGCGGTGGCATACTAATATCTAATATGTTGGGTTAGTTTATGGAGGTGGTCTAGAGCCAGCTCCACATCATCCAGTTAAAAACACCGGCCATTGTTTGGTCATAATGGCTTTCCTTCTATCAATCAAGGGGATGCTGGTACATGTGCTTACGGACAACACAACCACCATATGGTATGCTGCAACAAGCAGAGCGGAGTGGGGTTCTGGACCCTGTGCTAGTAGGCTCTGCACCTCCTGGAGGTGGCTGGAACACCAGAACATCTTCCTGGCTTTCACCCACCGGGTAGGGTCTTTGAAGGCTAGAAAGGACAAACTGTGTAGACATTGTCTAGCAGGTCATGAGTGGCGTCTACATCCCATGGTGGGGAGGGTGTATTAGACTAATGGGAACGCACTAACTAGATGTTTTCGCCACTGTTGTGAACACAGTATCAACAATTTTGCAAACTGGAGTTTCCGTGAGAGCACTAGTTAGAAAACACTGTCTGGCTGGAATGGAACAAGGTATTCCTGTATTTTTTCCTGCTACTACCTTTCCTGACCCAAATTCTGAAGAGGATCAAGAACGGCCAGGCCCTAGTCAACCTAATTGCCACCAATAACACCAAGAATGTATTATTCTGAACTCCTGACCATCTAGCTCCCACTTAAGGAGAGCAACAGGGCCAGGCCTTCCACCAAGCCTCCACATTTTACACCCCAATTCAGAAAATGGAATTAGTCTGAGGTGGTAGAGGCCACCCTTTCCACCAGACGTAAATCCATGACATCTGTTTATGCTGGGGCTGTTTCGTAACCTGCTATGGTACCTGGACATTGACCCCTTACAAACTGTAGCCTTTTGTTTGTTTTGTCTTTAGCTTAGCATGGCACTGTGTTAAATGTTTTTGGTAGCCCTTTCGACCTTTCTACGTTTGCTGGACCTACCATACTTGTTTGTAATATGCATCAATGCTTCCTACATCCACTGACTCTGAAAACTGTCTATCTCATTGTGATTACATCAGCTCATTGTGTGAGTGAACTGCAGGCACTTTCAGTGCAACTGCCCCACACTACCTTCTTTCCAGACAAATTGGCTAACACTCGGGGGGGGGGGGGCTTTTTACAAAAAAAGATATGGCTCCTTTCCACGTATGGCAATCAATCACTCTACTAGTTTTCTTTGCTCCCATCTGCACAACCCCACCTATAGGCATGCAAGAACACTTTTACAAAATTCTCCTGATGCATTTTGGTGCCTGGAGGATATTCTGTGGTGAGTAATTTGAGGTAAGATGAAGTTTCAACCAGAAAGAGTGTTACCAAGGTTAAGGAACTAGTTAGTTTATCCCTCTGCTAACAGTTGGTTTGAGGCATGTGGGCTGCTGAATTCATAGCTTAGCATAGATCGCCGCCTAGTGTTGGGTCCGGATGTTTGCACCTTGTTGTCCTGGAAGAGTCTTCGAAGTATCACAAGGTAGGTTACTCCTCCCCTGGACTACTGTGCGCATGGGCATCTTCTCCATCCTCCGATTGTTTTTTTCCACCATTTGGTTTGGATGCTATTCCTCAACTCCAACTTCGGAACCAAAACTTTTCAACTTTCTAAGGCCAAAAGGCCTTCTACCTCGACGGTATTGTTCTTGTTCGGTACACCTTTACTGGATAAAACTTTCCATATCCGATCCGGTAGTCAACGCGGGCCGTTGGGCCTTTTCGTCGCACGTGGGCCTGCTGCTGATGGAAAGGACCCTGCTTAAAAGGTGCCCGCAATGTCACTCCAAGTTCCCACATACTGATAAACATACAGTATGCAACAAGTGCCTCTCTCCCGAGCTCAACGAGGAAAACTGTCCAGCTTGTGCTCAGTTCCGGTCAAAGAAGACTATCCTGAACCGAAGGGCCGCTAAGACAAGAAATGCTGCGGCAGGCACCGGAACCGGAGAACATCTTCGAAGACGAACATGACCTCCCAGAAGCGGTGGACTCCGACCTAGAAATTGTCACCATAGAAGACCAGTCGTACTCAGATGACCAGATCACACCGGGGCAAACCATGAGTACCACGCCCCCAACCCCGCTTCCATCTCAAGACAAGGCTCCCTTCGAAGCATCGCCTATAGGCCTTAGCCGAGATTGACAAACTCCTTTAGAGGCCCCGCCTTCCGGCTCGGCTCCGAAGAACAAACCCAAGCCTTCAGATACCCCGGGAATGAGCGGCACTATTCCCAAAAAGGCCGCCGAGCCGAAAAAGGTTCCCGAGCCGAAGAAACTGGCGTTGAAACAAAAAAGGTAGTCGATCCCAAAAGAATAGTCGACCCGAGAACGGCCGCCGAGCCGAAAAAGGGTGTTGACCAACAAAAAACAGGTCACACTAAAAAACCTGTTGACCCGAAGAAAGCGGTCGATTCTCCTAAAAAACGGTCGATCCGAAGAAGGTTATCGAACTGAAAACACCAGTCGATCCGAAAAAGATATCGATCTGAAAAAACAGGTCAATCCGAAAAAGGTCGTCGAACCAAAGAAGGTCGCCGAACCAAAGAAGGCAGTACAGCCAACAATAGACGTCGAACCAAAGACAGTCGCCGACCCGAAAAAGGTCATCGAGCTGAAAAAAGCTCCACAGCCAAAGGCCCTCGACCCAAAGACTCACCACAAAGCCACTAAGCCAAAAACATCGTTGCCAAAACCACGGACAGTTGAGGAAGAACTTTTCCATCCAGATCCAGTGAGTGAAGAACAGCCTAAACTGTATATAGACCCTGAAACAGCACGGGTAACAGTTTTTACCACAGGAAAAAGAGACCTTTGGACACTGACACTTCTTCCCCTGTTCCTCCAAAGAAGAAAGACTTCGCAACATCCCCTTCAAGGCCTTTCACTCCTCTTCCTTTCTTTCCTGACATGCCTTTTGTGCCTTACTCTCCTACATCAGGTTATGATGAGACAGAAAATATAGAGGAAGATCCTCAAGATAATTTTGCAGAACCTGAGGATCAGGATAACACATGGGATGACCAGAATGATCCTTATGATAAATACGAGCCACAACCCATCCCTGACACCTCTACATATCCTACAAAGCCGTCGCCTACTGACGACACCACTGTCTTTAACCAACTAGCGGATAGGGCAGCTAAATATCATAATGTAGACATGCACACTGACCCAATAGAAGAGGATTTCCTATTTGACACTTTTCCGACTTTAAAAAAAAGTGTACGTACACTTCCTATGTTAAAAGGGGTATTAAAACACGGGCCAGACATATTTAAAGACCCAGCTAGAGCGCGTGTCCTCAATCCCAGAATTGAAAAAAAGTATAAAGCAGCCCCTACAGACCCTGCTTACATTAAGTCACAGTTGCCTTTAGGCTCATTTGTGGTAGCAAATGCTCGAAAGTGAGCTAATTCACAAACAGGAGATGCTCCCCCTCCTGACAAGGAGCCAACGATATTAGAAGCCTCAGGCAAAAGAGTGGCATCCCAAGTAGCAAATACTTGGAGAATTGCAAACACACAGGCTCTATTAGCACGATACGATAGAGCACATTATGACCAGCTGGAGGGTTTACTACAACACCTGCCAGAACCATTTAAAGCTAAAGCTAACTACCTTATACAAGAAGGCAAATTTATCACAAATGCTTCCATTAAATGTGCACTTGACGCAGCGGACACAGCAGCCAGGTCCATCAACACTAGCGTATTACTACGCCGGCATGCGTGGCTACGCATTTCTGCATTTAAGAATGAGGTGCAATCAACCATCCTCAACCAGCCAATTAACCAAGATTTTTTGTTTGGCCCTGCAGTAGATACCATCTTAGAAAATATGAAAAAAGATACTGATACTGCTAAACCTATGGGCGCACTTCAGTTTCAACAATCTAGAAGTTCTTTTCGCCGCTTCTCCTTTTGAGGCTCAGGTAGAGGCAACACATCCCAAACTTCCTCTACATTCAAGAGTAATACCCAGAGCACCTCTAATAATGGTGCCAACAGAGGAGGTTATAGAGGCCATAACAACAAGGGCAGAGGACGTGGCGGCAACACCAGAGCCTCCACTGCCACCAAACAGTCCGAAGAACACATCACGCTGTTGCAACAAGAGGTGACATCCATGCTAGAAAAGGGAGCCATAGAGCCAGTCCCTTTTCAACACCAGGGGACAGGAGTATACTCCCTTATTCCCAAAAAAGACTGGTTCCTTAGACCAATATTGGACCTCAGACCTCAGAACCAATACATATTCTCAGAACATTTCCATATGATCACTCTACAACAAGTACTCCCGTAACTCCAGCAAGGCGACTTCCTCGCTACATTAGACCTCAAAGATGCATATTTTCACATACCTATACATCCAGCTCACAGGAAAACACCTCAGGTTTACAATAGAAGGTCTCCACTATCAATTCAAAGTTCTCTCCTTCGGGGTGACTACAGCACCAAGGGTTTTCACAAAATGCCTAGCAGTAGTAGCAGCACACCTCAGAAGGCAACACATCCATGTGTTCCCCTATCTAGACGATTGGCTCATAAAAGCCAACTCATACGCACAGTGTGCAAACCACACGTCTCAGACAATCCAGCTGCTACACAGTCTGGGATTTTCAATAAATTACCCAAAATCACATCTGCAGCCCTCCCACATACAACAATATCTGGGAGCAACAATAGATACCTCAGTGGCAAATGCATATCTAAATCCAGCCAGGATAGCCAACATGCAGTCTCTGATTCAAAGATTTCACCTACAACACTCATTGCCAGCTCGAGTGTTCATGCAGCTTATAGGCATGATGGCCTCCTGCATATTCATTGTCCCTCATACCCGACTTCAAATACGTCCATTGCAGTAATGTCTAGCAAGGCAGTGGAACCAAGCTCAAGGGCAACTAAAAGACCTAGTCTTGGTAGACAGTCGCACTTACAACTCTCTGCAGTGGTGAAACCCACAAAACCTTTCCAAGGGACGACTGTTCCAACAGCTGGTTCCACAGGTAGTACTAACAGCGGAAGGATCACTGACAGGTTGGGGAGCCCACTTACTTCAATACACAGTCCAAGGGCTCTGGACAGTCAAACAAAAGACACTGCATATAAACCACTTAGAGTTGCTAGCAGTATTTCTAGCAATGAAAGCCTTCCAGAAATACTTGTACAACAAGGCTGTGTTAATCCGGACGGACAACATGACAGCCGTGTACTACATCCAGAAACCAGGAGCGACAAACTCTCCGCAGCTGTCTCACCTAGCACAGAGTATGGAGGTGGGCAATTCCAAAAAATATCTTTCTCCTAGCAGAACACCTCTCAGGAATAGACAATCAGATGGCAGATCTACTAAGCAGACACAGCCATCAGATACACGAATGGGAAATTCACCCTCAAGTCCTCCAACCATTCTTCCAAAAGTGGGGGCATCCAGAGATAGATCTGTTTGCCACAAAAGAAAACTCAAAATGCCAGTCCTTTGCCGCCAGGTTCCCACACCCTTTGTCACAGGGCAATGCGATATGGATGAACTGGTCAGGCAGATTTGCGTACGCTTTTCCGCCAGCCCCACTGATTCCATTAGTGGCACGCAAACTAAAGCAACAGTCACTCACAATGATCCTGGTTGCTCCCACCATGGGCAAGACAGCCATGGTACACAACGCTCCTAGAACTCTCAGTAGTTCCCCATCAAAGACTGCGCCTATCGCCACAGCTATTAATTCAGAACCATGGAGAAATCAGGCACCCAGATCCCAATCAGATGAACCTAGTGATCTGGGTCCTGAAGTCTTAGAATTCGGATATCTTAACTTGCCTCCAGACTGTATGAACATTATCAAGGAAGCAAGACGGCCAACTACTAGAGCATGCTACGCAGCTAAATGGAAAAGATTTGTTAATTTACTGCAATAATACCCAAATCAATCCATAGATGCCTCCATCCAGAACATAATCTGTTACTTGTTTCATCTGCAAAGATACAATTTAGCATACTCTTCTATAAGGCTACACCTTTGCTGCTATAGCAGCATATCTTCAAAACAGACAACATGTGTCCCTGTTCAGAATACCACCTATCAAAGCTTTTATGGAAGGACTTAAAAGAATTATCCCTCCAAGACATCCACCTTCCCCAGTCTGGAACTTAAACGTAGTACTTACCAGACTTATGGGGCCACCTTTCGAACCACTCCATTTGTGTGAATTACAATTCTGAACATGGAAAGTGGCATTTTTAGTTGCCATTACCTCCCTCAGGCGAGTGAGTGAGCTACAGGCACTAACCATTCAAGAACCTTTCATGCAGATACATCACAATAAGGTAGTGCTCCGTACTAACCCTAAGTTCATGCCACAAGTTATATCAACGTTCCATATCAATCAGTCAATATATTTGCCAGTTTTCTTCCAAAACCCGCAGTCTGTGGCTGAAAGAGCCCTACACACACTAGATGTAAAAAGAGCTCTGTTATATTACGTTGACAGAACTAAAGCTTTCAGAAAGACAAAACAACTATTTGTTGCTTTTGCTCCACAACATAAGGGCAACCCTATTTCAAAAGCAGGAATAGCCAGATGGATAGTTAAGTGCATTCACATATGCTATCAAAAAGCTAAGCGCACTCTAACAGTTCCCCCAAAAGCCCACTCAACGCGCAAAATGGGGGCATCCATGGCTTTCCTAGGAAATATTCCATTAGAAGACATATGTAGGGCAGCTACATGGTCTACCATACACACTTTCACTAAATACTACTGTGTGGACGTGCAAGCTAAGCAGCAAGCTGCTGTAGGCCAGGCTGTCCTCAAAACTCTTTTTCAAACTGCTGCAGCTGGTACAGGTGACCACCGCTAGAGGAGATACTGCTATACAGTCTATGCTAAGATATGAATTCAGCAGCCCACTTGCCTCGAACTGAAAATGCTACTTAACAGTAGGCACCTGTTCTTGGAATGTAGGGCAGCTGACATTCATATCACCCACCCTCCTCCCCGGTGCCAGTCACAGCTGCAGTAATTTATATCTACATACATTTACATGCTCATCTCTTATTTTTCTATACTCCATCTTTGCCACAATGGCGAAAAAAAATCTGAGGATGTAGAAGATGCCCATGCGCACCGTAGTCCAGGGGAGGTGTCCCCTACCTCGTGAGACTTCGAAGACTCTTCCAGGACAACAAGGTGCAAACATCCGGACCCAACACTAGGCGGCGATCTATGCTAAGATATGAATGTCAGCAGCCCTTCATGCCAAGAACAGATGCATACTGGTAAGTAGCATTTTCCTTACTCTGCCTCACACTTGAAGGGAGGAGAGCCACCATTGATTTGATCCGGGACGGCACATTGATCGTGTGGATGATCACTTTTTATAGGATTCTCAGGAGCAAAGAAAGGAAGGAAGTGCAGAAAAGGGCCTTGTGAAGAAGAATAGTCCTTTGAATAAAGATCTGCGATGCGCTGGCTAAGAAGCACCTGGTGGAGAGTGCCTGCCCTGGATGTATGCTAAGTTGCTACATGGGGGTCGGTGTACACCTTCGCTAAATACTGCTGCCTTGACAGTCAGCCGAAGGGCAAGCCATGTTGCCTTCTCGGTCCTGCAGGAATTCTTCGTCTGGGTTCTGGACCCTCTGCCATTGTGACTTACTACCGTGATATCTATTCTTAAGGTGAGGAATCTGTAGTTAGAAGCAGCCATCAAATGAACTAGTTACTTACTTTCCATAATACTCTTTCTGGTGAAAATCCTATGTAATTGCAGATTCCTCACTGCACTTACACATCCACGTTCAGTGGAGTGGTCTCCCAAATACAATAATATGGTTTCAGGTTAGGTCTTGGCATATTTTGGCTACAATTATTTCAGACTTCTCCATGTCTGTTTGTACCGAAGTAGGAAGATTAGAAGCTGACGTTAGCCTGCACGGGTGGCACTTATATGCATCTCTGATTTGTCACTTCTGGGGTGATAGAGCCATCGTAGAGCCACATGACACCACTTTTTAGCGCGCTGGAGAATTGCTGAGAAAATTCTTCTGATCCAGTGTGGCGTCTAAGGATACTCTTAAGGTCAGGAATCTGCAGTTGGATAGACTATCAACAAGAAAGAGCATTATAGTAGGTAAGTAACTTGTTTTTCTGGAGCTCTCAGCCTGGAACATAAGAATTATATCTATTGGCGTGGAAGGTATGCCTGCATCGAATTAGCAGAAGAGGATGGGCAAGAGCCACAGATGGCTGTGTGCATTTGGAATTTTTGTGAGATTTCTTAATAAAACGCTCGAGCTGCAATAGCGTATCACTAGACAGACACTTATGCCAGTTTCCTTTTTCTTGATCCTTTTTCAATGCAAGGCTCACGTTTCAGTGATCAAAGACAGTGGATGTGCCCTTGAAAGTTGCTGGGTGTGAGATCCCAATCAATTCCCCTCAAATGTCTTTGGCATCTCAAATGATTAGGCAGTCTGGGAGAGCAACATTATCTTCTTCTTAATACATTTAAAAGAAAAGTCACAAAAAGGTTGTTTCTGGTGTGTTCTGCTGCAGCATGTTTAACAATGCAAGAATAAATGAGTATGCCTGATTGGATGTAGATAATACTCCTTCGGTTCCAGACTGGGGGCCAAGGGAGGGATATTACTTGTGAAGCATGCTAAAGGCTGTGAACATAAAAATGTTGATACATGTGACACGTGTTTTTATTTTATTTTGTTGGTTTAGCCGGATGCCCAGGGCAGAAGACCTATCTGCATATGAGTCTTCGCAGGTACTTTGTGTGTGGTGATGGGACCCCACTATTTAACACTAACCCATGCATGAGTTTGGTGCTGTAACTTGCTGCTCATGTTCCAGCCGTGGTGGGGATGAACTTGCCATCAAAGACACTATACCCTGCTACCAATGGCTGTACAAATGTAAAATGGGTCCCTAAATGCTGGCAAGGACAAGGTGGGAAGAATGAACCTGGACTCAAGCTTTGGGATACTAGTTGTTGGCCCTTTTCTGGCAATTCCTAAAAAAGATGCTATTGCTCTTTTTAGGAGTGAATGAACGCAGACCTACTGAACCTCAAGGCAGAACACATCAAACTGGGCATCTGGGTGTTTGCGCTCTACTGGCATTACATGGGGATTGATACTATGCCCCCAATGGTTAGACGAGTACAAACCAAACACATCTGAGCCTCCTGTGGTTACATCTCGCTTGGCAAGCCCTAATCTACAGTCATACCATGTTTGGCATCTAGGGCTGACCATGCAAGAAGGCAGCAGCACAGTTTAGTGATGCCTGCATGTTAGCACTCAGTTGATTTTAATTAAAAGGCCACTTGCCACACAGGCATTATTCCTTATTGTTCTACTGCCAAAACCTAAAGCAAGTTAACACCAAACTCAAGACTTTATCTTTCTGCATACAATTGCTAATTAAGCCAGCCCTGTTCTATGGGAATTACCTGTCTCCTGGCAGTGCATACAGGAATGCAGAATTGGGCCATGGGCTCCTTGCGGTTAGCATTGTGCTGCCATTGGTTAGAGGAAGGGCCATTTGTTGTGTTATGACATTTAGTGGTCTTCTGGAAACCCAAGAGGAGGGCAGCATTGAGCTCTTGCTGTTAGGTTTGACACTCTGCTCGTGATCAGAAAGAAATTATGGAGTACAGTGCTTTCCAAAGTGATTACAAGTGGTTGAGATTAATTCAAGAATTCCACTTATTAGTTTTTATGCCAAGTGAGTTTCTGTAAGTATTAGGGGTGTTTTCCAGGTAGGGTTGCTGAGCTCGTTGTGACACAGGACTCAAGCTGCACCTCACTGATAAGTTCCAAAAAGACTGAATTTGCTTCTCTGTGGTTGCTTGTGTACCTCTTCAGATTATGTGGGTGATCCAGCAGCTATAATTGGAAATTTGGGTTGTCATTCTACCCAAGTGAGGTACATGCCCGCTTATAGCTGGTTCATGCAGTGATTAGTGGCAACATCTTGATGTGCTGAATGCTTTCTTTAATTCCAGAGCAACCAGCCCATAGCTATCAAGTGTCTATCAAGAATCTTCTTCACAATAACACATTGCAGCCTCAGGGAACACTTGGGTGATGTGGGAAGTCAGGCGGGGTTCTAGGGCTTTTACATCAGGGACCTAGGACCTTAACATCTGGCAAGGAGCAGAGCCTGGATATATAGCCCAAGAGGAAATCTGAAATTGTGCACTTTTACTGCTCCCCAAGTGTGTGCCTCAGGCAGATTTCCAGTTGACGCTGCTAAGAACGATAGGGAGGTTTTCCCCGTTGTCATTTGACTTGTTAGAAGTCCGTCCTTTGAAGCTCATCATTCACAGCTTCCTAATAGGGAGAGGAGCACTCGCCAGATGTTCGAGAATGCCTATTCTTCTATTACCACTATTTGTAGTCGGAGGCTTTGTACTAAAATATGACTTGACTAACATTTAACCTGTGGCATGCTTTATGTTGTGTGGTTGCATCTTTATGCCCCAATTTCCTGTCTATTGTTGAAATAAAGCCTATTTATATTGAATTATTCTTGCTACAGATTCCTCTCCTTATAAATATTCTACAGGTACCAGACTAGATCGGGAAAACCTTTCCCAAGTAGTGGCTCGCCAAGTGACATCATATGACTCTAGTTACAGCTCCAACTCCAACCACCCCAGAAACCAGTGGGTCAGGTGACCTTTTTGGTGTTTTACTGATTTTCTTTGTATTGAATCTGACCGCAACAACATCAGATGTTGCCTCCTAAGATCTTGGGTTTAAACTATGTTGACATTTTTGCAAGATGATGTCCTTGTTTGATTACCATTACATCTCTGTGTATCTGACTACAATTCCTCGGCCTGTGACTGGTGCCCTTAAATCCACCCAAAGGTCACCAGGAAGCAGAAAGCCAAACTAATTTCCGTGAGAACACTGATGAAAATACTCCTAAGTGGTCCCCACTCCATCCTTTAGAAGAATTCACTGGGCTGGGTTTGAGCTCCCAAGGAATATTTCCACATGAAATTTAAAACACTCCTTGTAAAGAAGTTCTCTTCTTCATTAAGGCAGCAGTTCCACTCTTGGGACTATTGAGAGATTCTACAGCGCCATTGCCTAACTCTTGTTTCTTCCCTTCGTCTGAGTCGTTTTCGGTTCTTGCGATGACTAAGAGGAAGTTCATGACTCCATCCTCCAACCCTTTTCAATTTGAAGCCCTTCAACAGGTCATGTTGGATATTTCCAAGACAGCAAGACACGGAACAAATGTTTGCTTTTGAACTCTTTGAAAATTGCTGTAGTCTTACTAATGATCCATCTTTTCCTACATAAAAAAAAAATCCTCGCCCACATATCATGGCATGCTTCATCACAAGATGATTTATCTTGTCCTAAAACTATTTTCACCTTGGTGGGCTCAACCAAACTTGGGAGCCCTTGATATCAGGAAGCCTCAGAGTACCAGTCTGAATACACCTCAGGAGTACTTAAAGTGCATTCCAGCAAATTAGTTCAGTGTTTCAGTTGACTGGAGGTAATAATTAGGCTCAAGGCTCAAGGTAGGCCTTACGCCTTGACAAAGTAAGTTCTTTTTGACCACATATGATTGTACAATGACTGTGGTTATGATTTGGACCTGAAATTCACTTTCCTCGACAGTGTGTTGAGTACAGGTAGAAGCTTCCTCCAGTTTTGCTTTAAGTACTTTTCCTATTTAGTTAGTGTGAACCAGGCCAAATGTGCATGTTTTTGTTGTTTGTGCTCCATTGTGTGTTGAGTTTTTGTTCATGCTTTTTTCAAAATCACCAACTGAGTACCTGCTACTCCCTGAATACAATGCGATATTTGCATTCTCTGCATTGAAGAACAAGTAAAATATAACATACCCATCAAGAAAACAATTGTGTGCAGTGTGTCTCACTTTTCCCTATCTAACTTAGTTTAGGTAGGTCTGATTCTGCAGGTTTGATGATTTTGGTAGCTAAGACGAGCCAAGCGACTCCACAACACAAGTTTCAGCTTAGGCCTGCTTCTGAAAAAGCTCTTACCACCCTGTGTGCGTTCGATTCCAATTATGAATGCAGCATCTGCACTGCCCTCTGACAATTTGGGGGCTCCTTCCTTCTTCGAAGTCAGCTGATATTATTTGAGTAGCAAAAGCAAACGTTTGTGTTTGAATTTTATGACAAATTTCTTGCACAGCAGCTCCCTATTTCCCAGAAAGTCATCCTATGTAGGAACTCCTTGTATCATATTCCAGTGCCCTGGACAACACTAATAGGAATTCACGGTGCATGGAGGAAAACTATTTGACAACTTCCTCCCTCTTGATAATACAGCCGCTGATCTACACTTAGACCAAGAAAATGCAGGTTGCCATGGTACAGAGGAGGGGGACATGCCCTGAACCTCAGGCCTTCCATCTGAAGAAGTCTGTTCATTTACCTCTGTTGTCTGGAAAGCAAAAGAAGCATTGGAATTGCCCTTTCCCACTGCTAAAAATATATATAAATTGTTTAAATGGTTGACTAGAAATCCTATAACTGTCCTCAACACCTCCAGAACTCTTGTGACCATTTAATAAGCGACTGAACCAGTGCTGGCTGCATGGGTAAAACCTTTCTCTTGCCCAGCACTGTTAAGACAGATCCCTTAGACCTGTACCCTCCAACCAAATATTTTTGCTGCCATACCATTCACTAGAAGGTTTAATGGTAAAGGTGTCATCTGCCAAAGTAAACCCTAACAGTTTTGCCACATCTCCTCTGGATAATGTGTCTAAAAGGCTTTGCTTTTTGGCCAGAATAGTCTTTTGCATCAGGCAGCCTAACCCTGCTCACTGAGATTGTCTTGTTTATTCTTGGACGATAAATCTGTACCTTGTGGAAATTGGCTAGGATCGCTATAATTAATTTTCTTGACCACATGAAGAAGCCCTTCTCCTACCTGGCCTTAGATGATTTGGACAACTCCAAACAAGTCTTGAAGTGTAGCCAGGATTCACTGAGGATAATGGCTGAACCCATGGCCATGTCAGTCACTTGATGCTGGCTCACCAGGATGTGTATTACAGGCTTTTTTCGGGAGTTGGACTTGCCCTTCGATGTTGAATGTCTCTGTGGGGAAATGCATGGCTCATTCCTGGAATTCTTTAAAAATAGTCCTGCTACAGCGCTTTCTCTGGACCTGGCCTCCTCTGTGAAACACTTGCAACTGCAGTGCCATTGCTTCGGGGTTTCCCTAGACGGTAACATCCTCAGCATCGACAACCTTCCTATCCAGAACAGATCATCCGCTGCAGTTTTATTGCTCTTTTCAGGGCAGGGGCAAAACTAAGTAATGTCAACATCAATAGCAGTGGCAGCTCCCATCTTTTGCTGGATCTGCTGCCTCAAAATCTCCTTGACTTGCTACACCCCCACATTACTCTCACTTTATGACTAACTTGGAGACAATCAAAATGGATTGCTAGGTGCTCCAGCATATCCCCAACAGTAATGCGAGCCCCACTCCTTCCTGTCCTCCCCTCTGTACTGTCTTTCGTCTGCAAGGAGTACTCTGCAACATATGCCTTAATCTTGAAGGCAGAGGTTTTTGCCCTGCTGAAAAAGGTCATAGAAGTAATACCCATGGAGAAGAGGGATATGGGGTTTTATTCCCTTATTTCTTGGTTCTCCAGAAGGAGCGATCTCTCACACCCTTTCTGGACTTAAGTATCCTAAATCTATTTATTTTGCATGACAGCTTTAAAGTGGTGTCCCTGAACGTGGTTCTGTTGGCTCCGAATACTGGGGAGTGGCTGGTCAACAGGATGCTTATGTGGATCTGCCAACCTTACCCGCTCACAGGCATTACCTCTACTAGCAGGTCATGGTTCTACCCTTTGGTTGAGTACCTTCTCTGCGAGTGTTCATCAAGTGATGGCGGCTTAACTCTTGAGGTCAGGAGTCCATGCATTTCCATATTTGGATGATGGGTTTGTGTAATCTGGGTTAGTCAAAGAGCATAAAGCAATGTAACAGTGAGCCTATATAGCAATCGCACCTCCCTCCCAATTTCCCAAAACAGTCCAAAACAAGATATTATAGCGCAACGTCTCATGCACATCCACTGCTCCCGCCGTTTCCAAAGAGTGATCAAAAGATCAGAACAATTTATTACATAAATGTGAAGTTGGCTGTTTTATGTAATTCCTGAGAGAAATAAAGATTACCTTAGATACAATATGGATGAAATGGGCCAATTACTGTGGAAACTGTTTCTTGCGGTGCACTTCACATTTATGTATTGAATTAGTCAAGGAGTATCTCCTGTACCCCATGACCCTGCTGCATGTTTTGGGATTTTCCATCACCACACAGGACACCTTCCTAGTCTCCATGCAGAAGCTAACTGTCATAGGACCATTGATGCACTCGACCTTGATGAAGTCCTTTCTTCCTCAAAAACACAAAGTGGTCTGAGGAATTATTGCACATCTAACCATCGGCAATCGCTAGAGGTAGTATTCCAACCCCTCTTCTTTTGCCCACTATTCCACCTCACATCAGGCCCAGCTGTATGAAAAACAGCCATCAGCCTGCTCCAGGGGAGCAGTACAAGCTGAACTGCCAAGCCTGGTTTGCTCGAAACCATAACACAAGCAACCCATGGCCTGTCTCTGCTTACTTGGGCATCTTTGTCCGGTGCTGCTTGGTTCCAGTGGCACAGTGAACATGAAACCGCATCTGGCCATATCCATGACCACTTAGGGCATTACATGAAACATCTAAAAAGTGATGGGAGGAATTTTTGCAAATAGATTAAACACTGGCAAATGCTTAGTGTAGCATTCCAACCCATATTTGTTTTGCCGACCTTGCCACCTCAGATTAGACAGCCACATGCAAATCCCCCTTGTTCCTGCTACAAGGCACCCCAAGACCGGTTTTGGCTTATTTGGGCCTCTTCAGGCGGGTGCAGCTTGGTTCCAGTGGCACAGTGAGCAAGGGCCTCACATCCGGGTATCCACTTGGCCTCCTGTGACGCTACATCAAAGACACAAAACACGAAGGGATGAATTCTTACAAATTGTCTCAACACTGGCAATCGCTTGGGTATCAATCTAACTCGGTGTTTTTTTTGCTGGTCATGCTACCTCATATTGGACCCTGTCACTTATGCCAAAGATGGCTGTGGGTCCAGAAGGAGAGGAGAGTCTTGGCTCTGGTTCAGATTTTCCACCATTATTGTCTTTTAATTCCTTTGGTGGAAGTCCCCTCCAACCTTCACGGTGAGTCGTACCTTCAGTCCTCCAAAGTCACATGCCACACCCGTTATGAATGACTCTACGTTGGACTTGGGCACTCTAGGTGACATTATGGTGCAAGGCCTTTGGTTCGTGTTGAAGCAACATCTGCACACCAATATGCGTTTGTTGTCAGCGGTATACCTTGCTCTGAAGGCATTTCTCACTTCCATCTCAGGGAGAACAATTGAGATCCTGTGAGACAACACACCACAGTCTATTTCGTACACTAATAGGGTGGTGTGGGGTCTTCGGTACTGTGTTGGGAGGGCTTAGGCCAGTGGCTGTGGGCACAGTGTGTAGTACAACACACCAGGCAGACCCCCTCAATGTGAGCGGATGCACTGGGTCACCTCTCACTAGAGGACCACTGCACTCAAAGCGAGGTGTATGTTCTTCTCCAAATTGGGATAATTTTGTGTGAATCTCTTCGCCACACCCCTGAACACCTGTTGTCAGTTTTTTGTGTCATAACCTTCCCTTCAAATGATTCTCTAGTGGATGTCTACGGGCTTAACTAGTCAGAAGCTTTGCTTTATCTTTTCTTGCTGATCTCACTACTTCCAAATGTCTGCCGAAAAACAGGGAGGATGAAGCACAACTGTTCCTTTTTATCCCAGAATGTGTGAGAACGTTTTTGATACTCCAGTCTGTTGAAACTGATCATTTGGCCCCCTCTTCCTCTATCACACAGGGTAAACCTGATTGGGGTACCAAACCCGACCACCCCACTGCAAAAGCAATCATCTGAACCTTTCGCTGCACCATTGGAGATTGAATGGTGCTGCAAGAGACATTCGGTTTACCAATGGAATATTTCCTCTTTACTGCCCCTAAAACCAATCAATTTAAGTGGATCACTGGTCAAAATTCATTGCTTAATGCAGGTCAGAGGATTTGAGCCTCATTTAGTCTCTTCTCTCAGATGGCGTATGCTTTTCCTTGCCAAGCATGGCTAGGCAATAGCCACTGTGAAAAAATATCCGTCTTCTTTATCCAGCAGCATTTGTCTTCCTGATCAGTCCTCTTTGTTTAAGTTGCCTATAACAGTGAGTTTTCTGAAAGGCCTGTTGTACTCGTTTCTTCCCACACTGACAGAAGAGAGTGGATGATCAAGTTTTATAGGCTTTGCTGAAGCTACAAAAGACAAGGCAATGACCAAATGTACAATTTCATACTGGGTCACCTTGTGTATAAAGATCTGATGTGCCTTAGCCAAGAAAGATCCACTCAGTGACGCACACCAGAGTTGTATTGCATGATGTCCTTGATGTACTGTGACTGCTCTGTCCAGCTTCCCCTAAGCTGTTGCTTTAAGATGAGGAATCTGCAGGAAGAAGTGTTCATCAGAAGAACAAGTAATTTGTCCTCCGTAGTATATTTCTATATTTTTCAACAGATTACTCCCCCCACCTCACCACCCCTGATAAGTTAGTGCTGTGGATAAGGTCCGAAGGTATGCAGTAGTTCTGCTGTTTTAAGTTAGTGTCTTATAATCTCTTGTGGTTCTTCTCTGCATGCCTCGGTTTGGTGTGGAAAACATACAAGGAACTGGCAGATGGAGTTGCAATTAGAGTTACATGGCAGTGCGGGAAAGCTGTTGGCGAGGAAAGGTTTTCTGGATCCATTCTTGTTTGAGGATAGTTATATGCTAAGAAATCTGCAAGGATATAGTACTCCACCAGAAATATAATTACTGAAGGTAAGTATCTTTTTTGTGTCTGTTACTCTCTGGCTGGTGGGAATATCACTGACTGTTTGCCAGGAGTTTGGGAATTTTACTAGTTTTCATTGTACTTTGTGCTAATATAGATAAGTGTCCCCTTCAAATGATATCCGTCATATTCTGTACTGGTGTATGATGGAGGAAATGAGAATGAACCAACAGGTGTAAACTAGCAGTGCCCACCCCGCCCTAAGTGGAGTTAAATGTCCAGGATAAAGAACCAATCCGTGTAAACTGGCAGTCCCCTCTAATGTAGACTTAAATGCCTCAGGATGATGAAGCAGTGAACGTATGTCTGCAGTGCCACTTTGTGTAGAAATATATGACAAAGGAGGATGAGTTAATGAACATAGACAAGCAATCAGTAACTCCTGGAACAGATTGGAGGAAGATGGGTACTGGTTGTATGCCTCTAAGATGCTTGAAAAGCTCAATAATGAACAGGTATGCATTTACTTAGAACAGCATAAACTTCTTCACCCTTCACAATCTTGGGTCAGACCACTACACAGCACAGAAATTGCACTGGTTGAAGTGGCAGATTCAATTACATTGGCACTGGATCAGGGTAAACAGATCGCCCATGTCCTGTTGGATTTATCAGCAGTATTCAATACAGTTTCCCAAACCCTCCTATCACAACATCTAGTGGACATTGTTGTTGTTGGCTCTGCTTTGACGTGGTTCTGCTAGTTTCTGGAGATTCATAGCCAAGCCGTGTGATTGGCCGGGGGTGGGTGGAGGGGGGGGGGTAGAGGGGAGTGGGAGACCTCTGGACTCCTAGGGTCCCCACCTGTTCCTGGCTGGGATACTTGAGGTGGCCCTGTGGAGGACTGCATGCATCGCCTTGAGGTGGCTGCATCGCGTGGGGCTCCTGCACTGGCCGACCTCCTTGTGCCCCCCGTGATTGTCTTACCAGGGAGTGGCAGGCCCATGCCTTGGCCTCTGTGTACCCCCTCCTGAAGTGCTGCAGATTATCTGTGATTCTCCATCCAGGGTGCATATGTCCTGACTGTACAACTACAACTCTGCAATGCCCACACACAGACACCTACCAAAGGGGGTCTACTCATGCCCCCCATCCACCTACATTTGGGGGTGAGGTGAGACCCCGGTAGTGTTGATGGATACTGGCAATACCTTCTGCTGGGAGCTCTTCTCTGTGCCTGCTGAGCCACTCCGGTCTGGGCCTGAAGCGTGATGGGGTAGACCGAAGCCAAGCAGTCCAAGCTCTCCAAGCTCTTCATTGATCAGCGAAGACAGACGCATGCCACGGAGCTGAACCCAGAGGGCGCACAGATGAATCAGCCTGTGAAAGAGGGCCCTTCACAGGAGCCAGATATTTGTTCTATGTTTATGTATGTGAAGGACAGCCTGACAGCCATTGATCCTATGATCAACTTGTTAACAGACATATTTCATCATTTGAAGGAAAAAGTGGACCAACTTGATGAACAAATCGATCAGCTGGAAAGACGCATCTCAAAGGTGGAAGATGGACACCACTCAGCTGGTGAGAGACTGCTGCAAATGGGAAAAGTCCTGGAAGTGATACACAATAAGAATGAGGACCTGGAGACACGTTTTAGGAGAACTAACATACTTATCTATGGTGCCCCGGAGTCGATGGAGATGGGCTGCATGGAAAACTATGTTGAAACCATGTTACAAGAGCTGTTTGGCGATGCCCTCCCTGCCATGCTCACTATCGAACGTGCTCATAGATCACTAGGCCAAAGCCCACCACCCTTCAATCATGTTAGACTGATCATTGCTCGATTTCTAAACTATCAAGACCGGGAAACGACCTTGCGCTTGGCCAGAAAGCAGTCGACCCTCCAATACCAGGGCTATGCAATTTCAATCATTCCGGATTTCACTGTTGCAGTACCGGCCGCTCGGAGAGATTTTCTATCGATCAAACACTCCTTACTACAGACAGACTCAAAAGACTCACTCATATATCCCGCCAAGTTCCGAATGGATCCACTACTTTACCTTCCCAAAGGCGCCTGCAACATTTGTCAAAACTATCCAGAGAGCCACACCATGACAGGACCCAGCGGCAGTAAATTCTGAGATGGAACATCTCAGCGAGAAAGACTAAAGAGCATTGCACGTTTTGATCCGTCACTAGTTCTTACTATTAGGTTGCAGTACTCCTGTTCTGGCAATGTAGCGGAAACATCTGCGATGGGTAGGGTGGGTGACCTTCCCGGGGGAGCCCTCCTATGTCATGGAATTCCTGCCGAAAGCATGTAGGCTGACGGCGATGCTACTGCTGTTTGCAAAACGCCAGATTGCTACGCATTGGGGTCAGCCACCAACCCCACGGAGGAATGGAGCTCTCGGACGAAGCTTACTGCCAGGAGCATTTGTCAGCCTAATAAGCATTTATGCTGGCTCAATACCAACCCAAGGATATCTGGTCACCCTTGGATGTATATTCGAGCGCACAAGTTGAGATGGGTAATGGCGCAGCGTAGGGCCCCCCCTTCAGACGACACAGCCCACTAAGCCCTTGGAAGCACAGAGGTACTGTGAGGCTGGAAAGGCGGACCCCACTGGTTGCAGCCAAACAACCCCTTCATGTTGTCTTTCTCTTAACTGCTCTGGCTGAGTGGCTACCGCCTTCCCCTCTCCCACCAATCCCCTCACCCCCAGTTCTGACGGGTGAGTTACATTCCATTTGGACTCCTGTACTATGTATGAGAATGTACTCTGTTTCTGCCTGCCTTTGTACTTTGAAAACTCAAACAAATGTATTTAAAAAAATAACAGCTGTGTGGCTGGCCCCATATTCCTCATAGCTAAAAACACTTAAATGTGGCGTGCAATAGAGCACAGCCTTGAGCCCTACTCTTTTTAATATCAAAATGGCTCCCCTGGCCTCATAAGTTGAATCCTTTGGGTCCATATTATATCTTATGTAGATTTTATTAATTTCCTTCTTTCAATGGACACGGATACCCTGTAGTTCTGCAGAACCTTTAAGAAACTATTGGCAGCCGTTTTTAAGTGGATTGCGGCCAGCAATCTCTAGTGTAACCCTGGTAAAAGAGAAATCCCTCTATTTGGGTCTCCCGTACTGGGTTAGGTCCAGGAATCCTGGCTAGAGTGGATTGACCTCCTTCCTCTACCACTCTGGCAGAGAACCTATGGGTTAAGATTGAGTCTAACCTCTCCATGCACTATCAGATCTCTACGGTAGTTGTCATGTTTTGCCTTATTAAGATGGTTACAGTTTTTTGGGAGTGCACAGAGGACAGTAATCAATGCTTCAATTACGTCACTCATAGATTAAGCTAATATCATGTACCTGGGTCTGTCTATCTGCTCAAGAGATTGCAGATTGTTTAGAACGCAGTAGCTAGACTACTCTTAAAAGTGCCTAGGTGTCTGTCAATTGCTCCCCATCAGAAGGAGCTACACTGGCTCCCTTTTAGGGAGAAAATACAATTTAAGGCACTAGTCGTGGCTCACAGATTTCTATGGCACAAACCCCCACTATATCTTTTTATGAGGCTATAGCATTATCATCCATCTCGTGCCCTACGTTTGTCTGATGCCAACTTATATTGGTGCCAAGGATGAGAGAAAAAGGGTGGGGAGGGGCAACATTCTCCTATCTTGCAGCTCAAGCATGGAACCAACTCCTGCTCCGTTGCCGCACGATCAGGGGGGGAATATATATTTAGGAAACCTGTGAAAACTTGGGTATTTGATAGGGCCTTTTGAGGGCTTAACTCTGCGGATGGGGTGAATTGTTGCAGTTTATTTAGAACCGAGGCACCGTTATGATGGCTATTGCTCTTTATACATTCTTGACCACTCAAGAATGTATGACCACTGGTGACCACTCTTAATGTAGGATGGAAGATGTGAGGGAGGGATCCTGCAAATGCAGGGAGGCAAGATGTTCTAAAATACAATTTAAAAAACAAAGAAATAAGCAAAGATTGTAAGTTGACAGCATCTCCTTGTTTCGGATATATTTTATTGAAGGGTGAAAAAGCCAGTGTAAAGTGTCATCACCCAGTGCAGGTCCAACACCACTGAGGAAGAGGAGCAGTGAGTAATTCGGCAGCTGCAGAGGTAGGATGGTAAGTGCTGAGGAGGATAAGTGATTGAGTATTAGCAAACATCAACTCTGCATGCCGGATGGAAATTGCTGAGGTAGCCGATCAATGTTTATTAGCAATATCTGGTGTTCGATGATGCTAGAGTATCTTGTGTCTGCCAACGGCTGTAGTACGCCCAGCATTTGATGCCACTTTACCCAAGACCGGGGCCAAGAGTCTACAACTGTGTTTTTAGTTCACACATCGCAACTTCTTGTGTTTATTGGCAAATCATTCACTCATCCTAATAGTTTGAGTACTATAGCAAGACCAGGCGTATCTGAACTCAAGGAAGTGGAATGTACTCTTACGTCCTTGTCCTGTCTGCCTAAGGATGTGACCTGCTACATCTGGGTGATGTTGGAGCAGGTATCCATCACTTAAGAGCTTAAAGGCCAAGCTGAGGGCAGGAGACCTCTCCCACACATTGGATTCACCCCATCAAGTTACATTGTTCAGATCTTTCACCTTGTGTTTAGAAAGAATGTGTTCTTCTTTGGAGGAAATAGTTGACAGCAAGCTGCCTTTTGCTATTTTTGCCTCAGAAATCCGTTGCATTTATCCATATGTCTTGGTTCACTTCATTTAGTTTATGACATATTTGTATTTTAATATTGAGGTTTACATTGCCATTTCACTGTTTTAAGTTGGTCTGTGGGACATTTTTCAGGAGTACCTGGACAATAGGAGTTTACTGGGCTTAGATTGTGATATGTGGAACCTTTTACCAAGGTGTTGTGGGGTTTAACCTTACTAATGAGCACAAAAGAGCACTTTGACCCCAAGTATACCCCTTTAGTCAAGCAGTTCATGTCCTACTCAGGGAGTTGTTCTTTTTTTAAACGAAAAGGATCTTTGCTATTCACACAGTGTGCAGCACTGAACATGTATATCAGAGGAGAACAATAATTACTCTTCATATCAGTAATACTCTTTAACATTTATTTTGGAGACAGCCTAGGTTGTTTTTGAGCGACAGTTCTCCCTTTGTACACAACGTCAAGATTACCCTCTAGGATTCTTTGCCAGTGGGGTTTCTAGGAGAGTGGATTTTCATCAGGGACTGATCAGATCTGGGCCAATGCTTGTGAATGTTTCCTCCTCTTTGATAAGTTTCCACCTTGTCCAATCTGTCTCTTCCCAGTGTGCATACTGTCCAGTTCAGCTCTAGATGTTGATCGGTGGGGCAGCACTGCTATGAGTAGTATGATCCCACTATGGCCCACTGAGCGAGGATGTCCGTTTCCTTATCCGCCGTGCTGACTTTGTTGCATTCTGCGGCTAGAACACCTTTGTGCACTCGTTCAAGTACACACCTTTAGAACCAGGCCACGTCCAGCGTTGAGGGTCGTGATGATTGCTATCCAGCAGTTCTTACAGATTGCTATTTTCCTCAGGCCTACTTGCACAACTTACCACCCAAATATACTAGGTACCCTCATCTGGTCTTAGCGGTCAGTTTGATAAACCGCCCTCTTTGTCAATGTAACACTTCCTCCAGAACTCTGGATCTTTTTTTGTGGAGACTGCTGATTGCTGCCATGATTTTCTATTGCTTGATTGTCAAGTTCCACACCGCTCTCTAATCTAGGGGTGTGGAGAATTGCCCCCATTAAGTCCACTCAGCAAGGACAATTCAGTACTCTCAGGCCTCACCCTCACTAAGCAGTAGAGGTACTTACCCGGTGTTGCAGCAGACTGCTTCGGGCTGTTATCCTCCACAGCAGCATCTCATTTATCAAAAGTACACCTTCAGTGCCCCTTCTGAGCAGTTAAATAAATCTCCCACTTTAATCAAGCACCAAGCAGTGCCTCCATGCAGTCTTGGTTGACGTCTACAAGGTTCTGATCCTAAATTTGGCAGAGTTGGTTGTAGTTATTTCATCCCTGAAGCACAGAGTTTTGCAGCGTGAATCCTTTTCTGGACTCGCATGCTGTGCTTCATTCAGCTATCTAGTGGTTGGGTTCAGAATAGTCTTTGGGTTTTTTTTTTTTGGGGGGGCGTTGTCGACCACCATTTGGTGCCAGGTACGTCCCCTGTGTGACGTCAGACAGCGCCCTGGAGGTCGTTGTGCTTGGTAGCCATTGTCTGATTCTTTTTTCTGTCAAAAGGAAGAGGGGGGACTAGGGAGCTAATTAATGGTCCAGTGTCCATGCTCACCAAACGTTTAAGCAAAAAACAAGTATAGGGACACTGTTCCAAGGATAGGGTGCAAACAGTCACCCATGTGCTATAAAAAGGAAAGAGGAGAAAAAATGTGTCTTAGGTAGGACGGACCCATCAGACAAGGGAAAGAACAAGTCTTGTCTCTTGTAGCCCTCACACACCCCGAAGGGTGTCATGCTTCATCATCGGGCCATTTGCTCCTTGTTGGGCCGGCGCTGCAATCCCCAACGGGTACACCGATGGGTCACTTTGACTGAGATCTTTTGAGACATGCCGGATGGTGCATGCGTGTGTGTGGGGTGTGTGGGTCCGAGATGTTGGTAAGCAATGTGCGTGCATCGTGAGTTTAAGACTGAGCAAGGGTAGCCTAAAAGGGGGGGGGTGTGATGTACAGCTGCATCCTTGTCAGAGTAAAAGCTTTTAAATAGAGTATAATTCCAAGTGGCACATTGTGCCTAGGTATCATAAAACGGTCAACATGTTTCGTGCTTCTGTTGCCGCAAAAAGGTCATTGGCGCTTCTTCAGGACCAGGAACAGAAGATATGGTGAAGTGCACGTGAGAAAGAATTAAAAGATAAATACCCATCGTATATGTCAGGGCGGGCCATTATGCTGCTCCTGAGCAGAATCTAGGACAGAAAAGATAAAAAGAGATACACATAGGATGTGCATTAGACCATCTTAATGCAGCATAGCGTGCCACTGCCGTCTGCACAGGATACCAATGTCAAAGAAAAAAGTTAAAAAGAAGACGAGCCCAAAAAAGGGAGTAAATAATCCCCTGAATAAACATAGAACCTGTAGGGAGACTGAACAAGGAAATAAATGAAGCTACACTCTATTGTCCCAATGCCAGTATATACGGGGACTGCGGGTGCGGGTGCCTATCGCTCACAGTTCCTGGAGCGAGTCTCGCTTAGGCGGGAGGTACGAATATTTTTCAGTAATGTATATACTGATTTCCAGTTTGATGGGTGACGGTTCTGTGGTGACTTGGTATGTTCAAGGGGCTCCCTAGACGTGACAATACTGTGTATTAAGGTGTAAGAGGGAGAACATCCTTTCCACAGGTTGGGCCCCCCCAATTGAGTACCTGCCTGCCTTTCCACGATCCTGGGCTTCCCTACAGGTTCTATGTTTTATCTTTTTTGTCCTAGGTTCTGATCAGGAGCAGCATAATGGCCCGCCCTGACATATACGATGGGTATTTACCTTTTAATACTTTCTCGCGTGCACTTCACCATATCTTCTGAGCAAAGAGCAATCCACACTCAACAAAAGCTAGGATTCTCCATAAATCACAAAACATCATCCACAAAACCAGAAAAAGAAAAAAATGTCCTAGGTGCAAGGCTAAATTCAAAGAACTGGCAGGCCTACCCGACGCAAAAGAGGATACAAGCAATCTACCAGAAGGGTCAGTCTCTGGCAGTGAGGAGAGTCATGAAACTTATGGCCATGATGGCTTCATGCATTCCACTAATTCCTCAAGCCTGCCTATATATGCACCACTTCTAGGAATGGCTTACCAACAACTGGTCTCAAGCCACAGGGAGTTGGGAGGATCTAGGGATTTTTACGCACAAAAGCTGCAAGCAAAGATACAATGGTGGGCATCCAACATAGCACAGGGGAAACCTTTCAAGAACCCAACTCGTTCTGTGACAATAACAGACGTACCCCTCAATGGATGGAGAGTGCACTTCAAGCAACTAAAGGTACGAGGTCAATGGAACAAACAAGATTCCATAAAATACATCAATTATTTGCAAATGAAGACCGTATTCCTAGCATTGAAAGAGTTCCAGAAACACATTAAAAAAAGGACTGTCCTGATTCACACGGACAACACTGCCACAATGTTCTACCTCAACAAACAGGGAGGTACGAAGTTGTTCCCGCTAAGCAAACTAGCACAACAGATCTGGCATTGGGCAGTGCCTCAAGGTATCAGTCTGCAGTCAATACACCTACCGGGAGTATACAACACAACAGCAGGCCTGCTCAATAGGCAGAACAGCTGCTCCCACGAATGGGAATTAAAGAGCAAAACAGGGGGGGGGGGGCGTGGCTAGCAGCCGATCATGGCGGCAGCATAAGGGACGAGCTCCGCGGCTGAAGCGGCCTCTTCGTCGATCCAACACAAAATCCGTCACAATTGCAAGCCCCAAAGGCAGGTACCGGATCCCAGGACCGGGCGGAGTAAGCAGCGACAAGCAGCGATAAAATCCGACGTACGCAGCCAGAGATACGTCGAAGCCTCGGACCGGCCTGCTCACACCTCCAGAGCCGGGACCTCCCCTGGATGTTCACCCCGCCGGAAGTGCATCCTGGCCGGAGAACTTGGACCGGAAGTGCCCGTGTGGCGGTGGACTCAACAGATCAACTGCAACTCGGGGAGTCGGAGACGGCGGCCCACACGGATCGAGGAAGCGGTGCTTGAAGGAGGGGCCGCCGGAGTCCTGAAAGTTTCGAAGGTCGTCACCAGCAGTGCCGAGAGCCTGGGAATCGACAACGGAGTGGGCGCCTGCCATCTTTTGACCTGAACAGTCGCTACGCACTCGGCGACAAACGGAGCACCTCGCACCCTGGAGAAACCCGCTAGACCTGATCCTTGCTGAACCGGATTGGCCAGGGGGTCCACACCGATCCTCACATCCTGGCGCGTAGGGGCACGAGGAGCACGACACTCGGCGGCATGGCGGGGAAAGGCCCTAAGGGAGGCGTCACACAGACTCGTATAGACCGATTTACCTCCGACAAACCCACCGGATCCCCGGCAGGGAAGGAACAGAATGGCAAGGCGGCCGACTCCGCAGGGGGGAAAAAGGCCACACTGGACGACGTCATGGTCGCACTGGCCCAGCTGCAAACGACCGTTGGCGGAATCTCCACGGACGTCACCCTACTTAGAGCGGACCTCCACAAAATGTCGGAGAAGGTTAAGAACATGGAGGTGGTCACGAAATCTCTGGTGGAAGACGTCGCAGAACTCCAACGTGAAATGGGAAAGATGGCGCAGGACAATAGAATGCTCCGGGAGAAGCTGGATGAGCAGGAGGGGCGTTCTAGGCGCAATAACATCCGCATTATAGGGGTACCGGAATCGGAAGGCGTGAAAGCGATGGATCTCTTCGTAGAGAACCTGATAACTAACGAACTAAAGCCGAAGGGACTGTCCAACTTCTTTTCGGTGGAAAGGGCCCATCGAGTCCCGGGTGGCCAACCGAAACCGGGGGCTACCCCGCGACCCATAGTGGCACGCTTGTTTAACTTCCGTGACCGGGACGCAATCCTGCAGGCAGCCAGATCCTCCCCTCACCTCAAGATCCAGAATGCCACCGTTGCCATCTTCCCCGACTACACAGCGGAAGTCGCCCGTCGGCGACGAACATTTTTCGACGTGAAAAAGGAACTGAGGTCCAGAGAACTGCCGTACTCAATGCTATTCCCCGCAAGATTACGGGTGGTAGCGGAGAACAAGACCTGGTTCTTCGACAGCCCGGAAAACGTACAGGAGTGGCTCGAGGGATGGAGACCAGGTCAGAACCACAGACGGACAAATCGCTCCAAAAAAGATCGGACTGAAGGCCATCGCCGAGACTCACAGGCCTCGGGAGGGGGACCGGACAACAGTGACTCTTTGGGAGCTGAAGGCGGCAGGGAAGAGTTTGAGGAACAATGACCACTTGGGAACTATTCATTTTCGCTTTTGTGTTGAGACTCCTAAGCTGCGAAGCGCTTCCCGCCATTGGACACTGGGTGAAGGGCCTCCGGGGGTGTGAATAAGAGACTGCCGGCTGTGGAGAGTCCCTCACCCCAACGCGCAAGTACACTGTTTGGGGGATGGGGTATGCACTCTGCTAAGTTGGGGGGGCGGGCAGTTTTGAGTCCGTGTAGCAGGGGGGCAGGGAGGGGGGGGGGAGTTGGGTAAGTTTACTCTATGGGACTTTTCGGTCCTACAAGTTTATGTTATATGCACACTTTTGTATCTAGGCATGTCTTATGTAACTGAGAACTTCTGGTCCACTCGGGGCACAGGGAGGTCTGATTGGGAGTCTCACTATGGCTGCAACGGATAGTCAAACCACGAAGAACCCGCTGATTGTCATGTCCTGGAACGTGAGGGGCCTAGGGGATAAGATTAAGCGAGGGCTGGTGTTGCAGGGGATAAGGAGACGGGGGCCGGCTCTCATTCTCCTACAGGAGACACACTTGACGGGAGCGGCCACGAAGGCCCTAGATAGGAGAGGCTATCATATGATAGTGCATGCTGAGTTCACTTCGGGGTCCCGTGGCACTGGCATCCTGCAGAAAAAATCATCCAAATTTATTGTCAAATCTACTGCAACGGATGACCATGGCAGATTCGCGGCGGCTCATGGCCAGTGGGAGGGGAGGCTTTTCAACATAGTTTCTGTCTACATACCACCAGCCCTACACTCTGAGGCCTTGCCGGATCTGGGCAAATTCCTGCTGACCCTCCCTGATGGGGAACTGCTCATAGGTGGGGACTTCAACATGACACTTACAAACACCGTGGACCGTTTTCCCCCACGTACGCACGCAGAAGGGCCCAATAGGCTCCAGACATTCCTGAATGCACAGGGGTTGGTGGACATATGGCGCGCTCTACACCCTACTCAGCAACAATACACATACTACTCGGCCACGCACAATAGTCTGTCTAGGATAGATTACTTTTTTACTTTGATCAATGGTCACCTTACAGTAGCGGAAACGGATATACAGCCACGGGGGGTCTCCGATCACTCGCCACTCACTTTGACACTCACCACTACGACCATGAAACGACACAGATTATTCCCGATTTTCCCTGGCTATCTCAAAGTGCCTCGGATTAATAAGGACCTGAAGAGGGCAACACAGCTATATTTCGAGGAAAACCAGTCTTCGGTGGACTCCCCCTCTATATTGTGGGAGGCATACAAGACAGTGTTCAGGGGTCAGGCCATAGCTGTGATCGCGAATCACAAAAAGGCGCACAGGCAAGAGGCCCTAGATATAGAGTTAGGCCTCGAGAGGGCCAACACAGCCCATATGGCTAACCCCTTAGACGACACGCTCCATGAACTCCAGGTCCACCAGCACCGCCTTACAGACCACATGCGTAAGATCACGATGTCGGACATTGCGGCTACACAGCACAGGGTATATGACATTGGGGACAAGGCCAGTAAGTTGCTGGCGTGGTTGGACAAGAGACAGGGGGGGGGGGAGAATATCCTACAACTTACGGACTCACATGGCAACAACCACACCCGCCCCGACGAGATAGTGGAAGTCCTCGCCGATTATTTCACCGCAGTTTATAACCCAGAGATAGTGGTGAGGTCCAGACTGCTCTTGCGCACGTTCCCTTGCCAGAGCTGACACCAGAGATATCCAAGGACATAGACGCGCCTCTTACGGTGGAGGAGATCCAGCTGGCTATAGGCGCCCTCCATCCGGGCAAGGCGATGGGCCCTAACGGGATCCCCATTGAATGGTTGAAAATCATGGCCGAATCCCTAAGCACACCCCTACTCAATATGTACGAGGAATCTAGAATGCAGGGTACACTGCCGCCAGATCAACGGATGGCAACTATTGTGGCGATACCGAAACCTGGTAAGCCCCCCAACGAATGCTCGTCATATAGACCGATCTCCCTTTTGAACCCGGAGGCCAAAATTATTGCTAAGGTGTTGGCGAACAGGATCTTACCGAGTCTGTCCCACCTGATCCACCCGGACCAATCCGGATTCATGCCGCATCGTAGCACTGCTTTAAATCTCCGCAGGGTACATGGAGTACTGGCGCGAGTTCCACTGCTGCAGGAACCGGCTGCCATCCTCTCCTTGGACGCCAAGATGGCGTTCGACATGGTGGAATGGAGCTATCTTTTTGCAGTGCTTGCACGTATGGGTTTTGGCCCGGTATTCCTTTCATGGATACGCATGCTGTACAGAGACCCCGTAGCGAGGGTGACGGCCAATGGCCACATTTCGAAGACCTTCTCCCTAGGCAGAGGTACACGACAGGGCTGCCTGCTTTCGCCCCTGCTCTTCGCATTAGTTTTAGAACCGCTGGCGGTTACGATACGTACCACCCAACTCCTGAAAGGAATACAATGGACCCCGTTATGGGAGGACAGAGTATCCCTCTACGCAGATGACATGCTGAACTATCTTACGGACCTGGAAGAGAGTCTTCCTAACCTCCTGGCTCTCTGTACAGCTCATGGGCGAATCTCGGGCTACACCATTAACTGGGCCAAAGCCATCATTTTTGAACTACGGGGGCCGCTCCCGCCTCTCCCGGACTCCTGTCCACTAGAACTGGCGCGTACGTCGTTCAAATATCTGGGGATTCATATCACCCGGGATGAGGCGGACTTCGCACGACTGAACTTACAACCTCCCTTGGCCCGGCTCCGAGTGGACGTGCGCCATTGGAAGGACCTCCCCCTAACGCTACTTGGCCGGGCAGCGCTATTTAAAATGATGGCTCTGCCACGTTTCCTATATGTGCTGGAAAACGCCCCGTATTCGGTGCCAGATAGCTTCCTCCAGAAAATAACGGCACAGATCTCGGGCCTGTTATGGGGCAACCAGCCAGCCCGCATTTCTCACGCCAAATTAAACAGGGGGTGGTACGACGGGGGAATCGCACTCCCAAACATACAGCTGTACTATTGGGCGGCTCAGCTCAAAATCCTTAACCAGTGGATACACGCCCCACAGGACGACCCAGCGTTCAAGGCAGACAGGGCACAACTGGGTGCGAACAGTTTACTGGCCCCACTGTACCACCGTGGAGTGGCGGCAAAACTCAATGGGCCTACGAAACATACAGTTCGCATATGGTACAAGGCACAGGCAAAGTTGAAGTGGGATGGCATCATCACGAAACTTACGCCCCTATGGGACGCGAAGGCGTTGGGCCATTTGCGGCGCTCTAAGGGCTTCACACAGTGGGACAACATCGGCATCTCCACGGTGGGGGACATGTGGACGAGGGAAGGAGTGATCTCCTTTGCCACTCTGCAAGAACAATACGAGTTGGGGAACACAGAGCTCTACAGATACATCCAGGTCCGACACGCGCTGCAAGCAGCAATCCCGCCCGACACATCCCCGCCCGAATCCTCCCCTCTGGAGGACCGTCTACTTACTGACTACATGCAAGAAGGGGCGACATCGCTAACATACCGCAAATTGGTTAACAATATGCCTGATCCACTGGGGAAACTGAAAGACAAATGGATGGTGGAGGTGGGTGACCTGGACGAAACTGATTGGAACGCAGCCATGGCATCCCCACGTGAAGCAGGCATATCTTCCAAATTTCGCCTAGTGCAGCTAAAAATCCTACATAGAATCTACTACACCCGCACGATGCTTCATAAACTGCACAGGGCTGATCATCCGTACTGCCTTAGGGGCTGCGGAGCAGAAGGGACCTTCATACACACGGTGTGGGAATGTCCGCTGATTGTCGGTTACTGGCAACGGGTAGTGCGCACAATGGCTCAGGCACTTCACACCACCCTCACTCTAGACTCACGGCTCTGCCTGCTGAACATCTGGGAGCCGACTGACCTCACCTTTTACGCAAGGACCTGGGTCACAGTGGGGATGGTAACAGCGAAACGGGACATAGCTCAGAGGTGGGGGTCGGCTGATCTCCCCACACTGTCCCAATGGCTCCGCAACATGGACATGCTTATGTTGACTGAAAGGGCGGTGTACAAATTGAGAGGTAATCCACGTAAATGGAATGGGGTGTGGAAACCCTGGAACTCCTATAGAGGGGATATCTGTGAACCACTGGATGAGGATGACCTCGAAGGATCTGAGAGTGACGAGGAGCATTGATTGGGAGTATATATGTATGTAGGGTGTGTGCAACGGAATTGGGTGGGACCTACTTACGGGAGGTGGTAAGGGAGGGTGTGGGAATTGGGGGGCTTTGATACGACTGATTGCTCTCTTTACAGATGGACTGTGCTACGAGTGCCGAAAGCTACTACTTCAAGTACGTGCCGGACTAAGTGTGCTGTTTTTACTGTTTTATGTTTGTTGCAAGAACAAAAAAAGGCAAGACTCAGACGAATAGTAGCCAACAAAACACAAAATTGCAAACTGTATTTCTACGACACATGTATATCCCTATTCATCACGTCGCCGATGAGGCCTGAAATGCTTTGACACTAACGTGGATGGTATACGTTTCATCATTTCTGTATATTGTATTACCTCGTTCACCTAGTAATTAATGTATGAAAACGCGATGGATGAAGATGTAAATACTATCTTTGTTTTGCACCAAAAATAAAAAAAATTTTAAAAAAAGAGCAAAACAGTACAATACAGCTTCAAAATCTGGGGAACACCAGTGATAGACCTGTTTGCAACAATACAGAACAAAAAATGCCAGTTCTTTTCCTCAAGGATTCCTCACCACCTGTCACCCTGTCACTAAATTGGTCAGGGACATTTGCATTCGCCTTTCCACCTATACCCCTAACCCAAAGAGTACTACAAAAGGCAAGACAATCAGGAACAAACCTATTTCTCATTGCCCCACAATGGCCAAGACATCGGACGAACAATCCAAATCAAAGCAGACAAGGACATGTTGACAATGCAACAGGGCCAAATCTTTCTTTAGGTTTAAAGTATTTTATTAAGGCACAAAAACACGGGGAAGGGAGCAGGAGGTCAAGCAAACATACAGTACAAGAAGCGGAACGTTGCAGCGAGTCAGAAGAAAAGTAGGGAGGCAGGAAGCCCCAGAGGGTAACAAGGCAAAGACATAAGGCAATAAGGCATTGTGAACGACCCCCCTGTAGACCCCCACTCCCTAGGCAAGGCCGAGCCAGAATAGCACCCCGCAACACAGTGAAAGAGAAGCACACCGTTCCACCAACCCCCCGACCCCAGAAAAGAAGAAGAAAGAAAAGCAAAGGAGGAAAAGAAAGAAAACAATACCCCAACATCCCCGTCCGAAAGTCAGCATTAGAAGCATATAACCCCTCTTCCCACCCCCAACCCCCGGCCCCCGATCCCGCACTTTCACTCCGCCGAAGCCGCCGGCGGCGTCAGCCTAAGGAGGCGCAAGTACCGTGGACACGTGAGCTCGCGAAATTCCGTGGACAGCAGTGCCAAAAAGGGGTGCCAGAGCTCTTCAAACTGGTCAACATTCCCAGCCACCGTTAGCGACATCTTCTCCATGCCCAGTACCTGCCAGAGCCTGTGCAGCCAACCAGTGATAGAGGGGGCAGTGGGGGTGCGCCAGAGTACAAGTATGTTCTGAACCGCGGAGCCTAGCGCAATCGCAATCTGCCTGCCCCTGCGGGATTTCAGCGGGTACATCAAGTCATTGGGGAGGCCTAGCAAGACATACGCAGGGAAGCGCGGAAGCTCGATCTCAAAATGTCTATCCACCTCATCTAAGACTTCCTTCCAATAGGCCGACAGCACCGGGCACTCCCAGAGAATGTGCGTGAGGGTGCCCTCCTGTCCGCAGCCGCGCCAGCAACCTTTATCGCCGATTTTGCGCATCTCATAGAGCCGCTCCGGGGTGTAATACCAATAGGTGGACACTTTAGTGAAGGTTTCCGTCAGCCCAGTGTGGTACGCAGAGTGCCTCGCCCGATACGCAATCCTGTCCCACTCCTTGTGGCTCAGGGTCCTGCCCAACTCCCTGTGCCAGCGCTCCCTCCCTGGGTTATGGTAATGAAACGGCGGGGGTTGGAGAAACTTATACAAGTCAGTGATAAGCTTGGCATCCGAGGTCCGGGTTACCAACCATCGCTCATAGGGCGTAATCGAACGGGCAGCGACGTCACGCACTGGGGGTTGAAGAGCCCAGTGGCGGACTTGCATGTAACGCAGTCTGTCCCCTTCCGTCAGGCCAAACTCCTGTCGGAGCTGCTGGAAGGGGAGCACGCCCTCCGGCCCGTAGATCTGGAAAAGCGCCCTGCAACCCGCGCTCACCCAGTGGGAAAAGGCTCCCGGCTCCAGACCCGGAGTGAAGTCTGGATTGCCAGCAATGGGGGTGAACGGCGATGGAAAAGTGGTGAGCTCACGAAGCTCACACACCGCGTCCCACACTCTTAGCGGAACCCGGGTGATAAAAGAGGCGTAGAGATTAGGCGGGCGGTGAGTGCGCCGCAGGAACGGGACCTCCTGGAGGGTACGGCCTGCAACTGCCTGGTCTTGAAAGAGCCAGTGTTTGTCCGATTCCCACCGGCTCCACTCCACCAAATACCGGAGCTGCGCCGCCTAAAAGTACTTCCGGAGGTCCGGGACCCCGAGACCCCCCGCCTCCGGGGCAAGCATGGAGAGGACCCGCTTCATCCGAGGCTTGCGGCCCTGCCACACAAAGCGGGAGATGTCTGCCTGCGTCTGCCGTATCCAACCCACAGGGGGCTGGAGAGGTAGAGCGCGAAAAAGATACAGGATCTGAGGCAGTATCGTCATCTTCACCGCCGCGATACGGCCCAGCCACGAGAGCAGGCCTTTGTTCCATCGGCCGAGTTCCTCTTTGATCTTTTTGCCCAGAGAGGAATAGTTAGCTGCGACCATTGCAGGCAGGGAGGGAGCAAGCAAAATACCCAGGTAAGGCACCGTGGAGGAGGACCACTGCAGAGGAAAGAGACGCTGAAGGTCCCGCCTGGTGTCGACAGAGAGCGACACGTCCAGTGCAGCCGACTTAGTCATATTCATTTTAAAGCCCGCCACGCGGGCAAAAGCGTTCAGTTCCTGGACGCAGGCAGGGAGCGACCGCCTGGGGTCATCCAGGGTCAGCAAGACATCGTCCGCGTATAAGCTGACAGTATGCGTGTATTGCCCCATCTTCACCCCAATAGCGTCCGGGTTATCGCGAATCCTCTGTGCAAACGGGTCCATATAAAGGGCAAAGAGGAGCGGCGAAAGGGGGCAACCCTGTCTCGTGCCGCGCTCAATGGCAAAGCTGCTGGAGCTGTGTCCATTGACACGCACTGACGCTGACGGTCTCCTATAGCAGTTAAAGACCATAGTGCGGAACTTCTCGCCGATCCCCAGTTTCCCAAGAACCAGCTCGAGGTATGGCCAATGAACCCTATCAAAGGCCTTCTCCGCGTCGACCGATAGTAGCATCCGCTCCCCCGGGACGCGTGAGGCCTTTTCCAGCACGTGCGTCACCCTCTTTGTGTTGTCGACCGTCTGCCTACCGGGTACAAAACCAGCCTGGTCCGCCTCCACCAAACCAGGTAGGTGTAGACCCAGTCTGGCCGCCAAGATTCCCGTGTAAAGCTTAAGGTCCACATTTAGGAGCGAGATGGGCCGGTACGAGCCGCACAGGGTCCGGTCCTTCCCCGGCTTTGGGATAACCGGCACAGTCGCCGAGAGAAGGTCCTGTGGGATGGCTCCCGGTTCGGAGAAGGAATTGAACAAGCGAGCCAGGAGAGGCGCGACAGTGGGACAGAAGGTCTTGTAAAACAAGGCCGTATAGCCATCCGGGCCCGGGGCTTTACCATGCTTTAGCCGTGCAATCGCGGAGATGACTTCCTCCACGTGAATGTCCCTCTCCAGGTGGTCCGCCTGGGCGGGGTCCAGGGCCGGGAGGGTCACGGATTCCAAATAGGCCTCAGCCTCTCCCGGTGGGGAAGGCTCTGCAGCGTACAGCGCCTCGTAAAAGGAACGAAAGGAATCTGCTACCTCCGCGTCACCGGAAACCGGGATCCCATCCACTCCCACTAGCTCCTTCACTACATTGCGTTGCTGTGCAGCCCTGAGCCTATGGGCCAGGAGCTTACCGCACCTGTCTCCGCCGGTGTAAAAGGCATGCTTCAGGCGCAGCGCTGCATACTCCGCCCGGTCCAGATCCAACGCAGAGAGGAGTTTCCGTGCCGCCTTCAGCTGCTTCCAGACACGAGGAGCCCCTATTCGGCGGTGAACCTGTTCAAGCTCCCTAACCTGCGCCGTCAATTCCTCCCTCTTGCGTTGGCGTTCCCTGTTTTCCGCCGAGGAAATGGAGATAAACTCCCCCCTGATGACCGCTTTCAAAGCCGCCCACTGCGTTGCCAGGGACGTGTCAGAGTTGTTATTGTGGGTCAGGTAGTCCTGGATGACCTCCTCCACTCGCTTCACCACCGATTTCTTATGGAGAAGCGTGTCTCGAAGCCGCCACATCCCTCTAGAGGGGGGGGCCGCCGGCCAAGCAAAGACTCCGGAAACCGGTGCGTGGTCGGACAGGGACAAGACCCCGATGTCTGCCGCCGTGGCGGCCGAACAAAGCGGTCCGCTCACCAAGAGGTAATCCAACCTTGAATAGGTGCGGTGCGCGTGGGAGAAATATGAGTAGTCCCTATCGGCGGGGTGCATGGTGCGCCAGAGGTCATGCAGGTCCATCTCCGCAATCTGGTCCTGTACCGCCCTAGAAAGCTCCCCTGTCTGCGGAAAGCGCTGGGCAGACCTATCCAGGGTGGAGTCGAAGACCATATTCAGGTCTCCCCCCAAGATGATATGGCGATCGGGCGAGGCAGTAACGTCCACCAACACAGATTCCAGGAAGCGATCCTGGTGGTTATTTGGGCTGTATACAGAACCAACCGTAAAGGCAACACCTCCCAAACGCATGCGATACACTAGAAGCCTCCCCTTCTGCTCAGCATGTTTATACAACACCTCCCCCCTGAAGGAGCTGGCTAGAAGAATGGCCACCCCTGCAGTCTTAGTCGCAGCAGAGGAAAAGAGTTGCGTGAGGAACTTGGCAGAGCGCAACCTGTGGCAATCTTTAGAGAGTAAATGGGTTTCCTGCAGGAGGCAGATATCCGCCTGCGACCCCTCCAGCAGGGAAAGGATCGCCCTACGCTTCACGGGGTTATTCAGACCCTTAACGTTAAGGGTCACTACTTTCAGGGGCAGCATCGCTCCCAGGGAAACAACGCGCTATGCAGCAAGCGAGGGATCAGTGGAGGGGGCACGCGGGGCAGGGGCGCAGGGAAGGCCAGAGACGGCATCGCACATGTTCGGACAGTATCGGACGGGACCCCCCCCACACCAAACCAACATTTAAACCCCCCCAGAACCAACCCATGGCAACCAACCAAAACAAAAAACAAGAAACAACACCCCATAGTCTCAGTCTAGCCCAAGCGGGCGAGTCTGCAGAAAACAGTCAAGTGGACGTCCAGCCACACACCTCCCCCCTCGCCCCCCCAGCCCCCGGCCCCAGCCCAGCATCGTCAGAGCTAAGAGTCTCCCCCCCCGGAGTAAAGTTAGGCCGTTAGGGCCACTCCAGTAGATTCAGGCAAGTTCCTGGCCGCAGTCCTCAGGGCCTCCGCCATATCTGCTCTGATGGTGGGTGAGTCAGGGCGACTCGCCGTCGCTGACGATTGGCGCCTCCTCGATCTCCGTCGGCCCCGCCGCTCGGGGCGCCGCCATGCGGGTGTAGCCCCTTCCTCCTCCGTAGCAGTAAGGCCCAGTACTCCACAGACATCTTGTAAAGAGCGCAGCTGATGCAGCACCCCATTCCATCGAAAGATAAGATGGAAGGGGTGACCCCAGGAATAGGCCGTCTCATGCTCTCGCAGAAAGTCCGTAGCGATGCGGAAAGACCTGCACTTCTGCAGTGTGATGGCGGACAGGTCTTGGTAGAGCGCCACAGGTCTTTCTCGGAAAGTCAGCGGCTGCTTCCTGCGGGCCTCCGTCATGATGCGCTCTTTTAGGGGGAAATCCGGCAGGAATGCCAGGATATCAGGCGGGGGTGCCGAGGACTGGCGCTGGCGGCCCACCCTGTGTGCTCTGTCAATGCGGATCGGGAAATCCGCTCCTTCCTCCAAGATGTCGCGGAACAGGTCCTGCAGATAGGCCACTAGGTCCGCACCCTCATCCGCGGATGGTACACCTCGCACCCGGATGTTATTCCGCCTGGACCTGTTCTCGAGGTCCTCCGAGTGGGCCTGGAGCTCGACACATTGCTCCCGTAGGCGGAGGACGTCCTGCTGGAGATGAGTTATCTCTTCATCGCGACGTTGGGCCGCCGTTTCCACAGTGTCGACCCGCTCGCCCAGGCCTTCGATTTCCCTACGCACTTCACGGACCTCTCCGGCCACTTCGGTCTTAAGAGTTTGAAATTCCTCCTTGAGGGAGCTGAATAAGTCCTCCATGAAGGACTTTGTGACTGGTGGTTCGCCCACGGTTGCGTCCGTTGATGCCCGGGAGGTCCCCGGGGACGGCTGCGCCCTGTCGCGTAGTTGCTGGGACCTGCCGAGCATTTCCGGCAAAGTGCGATCTCCTCGTGCCGCGCCACGTCTCCCAGTCATCTTGGCCCCCGGTGAAGCCCAGGGCCAGTTGCTGTAGGCGGGGGCCACCGCTCGCGGGCACCAGATGTGAGGCCCTCGCTGAGGACAAGGGTAGTGCGTCACAGGCGACAAAATGGCGGCCCGGGTCTGGGCAAGACGACCCTCGGGCCAGCAGGGCAGTCAGCAACGTCCAAAGTGGAGGCCTTCAGCCTCGTGCTCCCAGGGAGGACAGCAGATGAATCGGCACCAGGACAAACCGAGGCACCCGTATGAGAAGGGCGCGGGCAAGGGTCACTAGGCTCAGCTCCACAAAGACAAGATGGCGGGAGGGTGGAACCCAAGAAGGCAGCCCGGGCCAGCAAGTCCGTGGGCGACCCTCAAACAGCAACGGGTCCGGAAAGTGCAAAACCAGTGTCTCCCATTACCACCAGCTGATTTGCCCGGCTCGGGCACTGCTCGAACTCCGCCATCCGGCGCCTCCAGGCGCGGAGTTCGCAAGTCGTCACCCCTCGAAACCCAGGGTAGGGGGAAGATCGCCGACGCAGGGCTGGGGCTCGTCGCCCAGCGATGGTGCTTGCCACCAGGGCACCGGCCAGGAAGCCTCCACACTCCGCGGAGTCCGTCTAGTCTGCTCCCTCGGGATCTCCGGCTTTCAGCTTTTCAGCACTCGGCCCAGCCGAGGCGCGCGGACAGCGCCACAATATGCTCCGCCTCCAGGCTCTTCTCCTTGGGGCGACCTGGGCTCCACTCCTCGGAGCGATCTCTGAGTAAACTTTTCGGGGACTTCCCCCGAGGCTACAGAAGTCAAAGTGGTACCAAAATGTGCCCCAAGAACTCCGGCACAGTTCTCTCGCCCGCAGTACAGCCGCGGGGGGAGAGAAGCGCAGGAATCGGGGCTCGGCCTGAGCTGGGCCGGAGGAGCTACGGGAGGAAGCGTCCGCTCACCCCGCCATCTTGGCCACGCCCCCCAGGGCCAAATCTTTTATCCGGAACCAGCAACACTACACTTGGCGGCTTGGCACCTGAATACGTAGAGTTTAGTCACCTCAACCTGCTTCAACGAACAATGGAAATTCTAATGGAGGCAAGAAAACAAACTACAAGAAAATGCTATACGGCCAAATGGAAGCGATTCACCACTTGGTGCACAGCTAACAATCGGATGGACTCGATAAAAACACAAGAAACAGTGATACTAAATCTAACTCCTCTCCTAGACAGCCACATCAACTACTCAAGCATGAAGTTATACATCGCTGCCATCGTAGCGTACACAAGGGGAACAACATGCAAAGGTTTCTTCAGAAGCCCTGTCATAAAAAGATTCCTAGAAGGATCTAAAACAATTGCACCACCTAGAAGAGCTCCAGTTCCCATGTGGAGTCTAAATACAGTGCTCACACAACTTACGACTAAACCAGTGGAACCCATGCATAAAGCAGAACTCAAACACATTACTTTAAAGACAGTCTTTCTCATTGCCATTACATCTTTATGAAGAGTAAGTGAGTTACAGGCATTAGCCATACAGGAGTCATACATGCAAATCCACAAGGACAAAGTTCTTTAAAAAAAACACACACACACACACAATTCCTTCCAGGGGTGGTATCCAAATATCACTTAGATCAAAGCATTCTCCTTCCGGTTTTCTTCAAAAGCCCACAAACAAAGGGAGAGAAAAGCCTCCATACCATGGATGTAAGGAGATCACTACTGTATTACCTAAAAAGAACTGAACAAACACGCCAGACAAAACAGTTGTTTGTTACCTATGCGCATACCTACACAGGAGCGCCAGTCAGAAAGGCTACTATCTCACAATGGATAGTCCAAACCATCCAACTATGCTATACCACCGCTAACCAGGAATTAACCAACAGCTCCCTCCACTAGGAAGAAAGGAGCAACTCTAGCAATAATGGCCAATGTGAGACTATATGTGCAGCAGCTACATGGGCATCACCACACACAATTATTGTGTGGACATACAAATGAATAAGGAAGTGCAAATAGTACCTCAACAGCTGTTTGCAAAGTCTTCCTCTGACCACAGCCTCCCCAAGATCGGAGAAACCGCTACATAATCTGATGCACAGCATGTGAATTGAAAAAAGTATTCACGCTGCAAAACGAAATTGTTACTTACCAGTAGCAGTAGTTTTGTAGCTTGAAGAATTTTCTGGATTCACATGTGACTCACCCGACCTCCCCTACGTGGAATACAAACAGGTGGGGAAAAGTATATAATAATCATATAAAGAACCATCTAAAGGACTATAGACTAAAAGACAGAGAGAAAAAAGAATCCAAAGATGGCTACTATGCACAACGACCTCCAGGGCGCAGTCTGACGTCACACAGGGGATGTACCTTGCACCAAGTGGAGGTCGACAACGCCCAAAAAAAGACTATTCTGGACCCAACCACTAGATGGCAGAAGGATGCACAGCATGTGAATCCAGAAAATTATTCAAGCTGCAAAACTACCTCTACTGGTAAGTAACAATTTCATTTTTTCTTATTTGCCATTGGCATGGAGACCCTTGATTCTGGTAGAGAAATCTTGGCACTCTTGCTGCACTCTCACTGGAATTTCACTCCCATCTTTATACGAAGTTAGCACAGTAGTTGTGTATTCCAACAGTGTGGTCTGAGAAATGTTCTGGGTAGTTCTATTTGCATATTCCACTCAGGTCTGTAAAGCCATGACCTTTTATTTCTTTGGCAAAAGGATCGTGTGGTGGAGTAGTCTCCTGTGTGAGGAGACTCAAAAAAATATTGCAAAGGGGAATGAAGGCTATCTCACTTAATTACTGGTTGACCAATAGAGGGTAGCCTATCCAGTGAACAAAAGGGCAGCAGAAACATCCTAAGCTTCAGAGGAGGGCATCTGTCCCCTGTCCTCTACACACTCATCTATTGCGAAGGATTTCTGAAGGGAGCCCTACACTTTGCATTACTGTCTGAGGCTTCCCCTGGCAGTTGAATATAGTAACACTGGATGGATTCCTGTGTATCTCAGCCACCTAGCTCACACGTGCTTTCCATACAACCTCTACACCCGATCCTATGCCCCCAAACCTCTACACCCATAAGTCATACAAGCACACGTGTCATTCATGTACATGGATAGTGTGAAGGAGACTGACAGACTCATTTAAAAATGCAGGGGATGCCAGTAGGTGACTCTTCCTGGTAGAGACGGACATAAAGCCTGTGCTGCCACTACATTCTTTGTTGCTGCCACCACTGTCGGTCCTCTACAGCCCGGTGAACCTGAGCGTCGTCCTACTCAATCAGGAGTGTGCAAGTTTGTGTCTTTCCAATCCACAAGACCCCAGGTCTAGGTCTCAGTCCATGTCACAAAAAGGCCTCCAGTGCACATGCATCATTGCATGTTGAGGCTGGGGTCAGACATCTACAGAGCTTGCACATGCTCTCCAGAGTCACGCACAGGACCATTCGCTGTTCCAACAGGCTTACATTCGTTATATTTAGAGAGTGTAAAGTATTCGGAGCCAAGCATCAAAACATGCCTAAACCTCCAAAACCGACATCCTGTAACACCTGCCATCAAATGACGTCACTGGATCTCGCTGGAGTCGAGAATTAAATTCAAGATGCTGTGCAGCATACATGAGGCTTAATGGTGCAAAGATCTGGGCTTCCTGCAGAGCCTTCCACCGCACTGCACCCGGGCAGAGCTCTTCAGTCACCAGCATAGAATCACATCCACCAAGGAATTAGACAAAAACAAGAGGGCAGGTCGCTGAAATTCAAGGGCCTAGACGTCAGGGCACAAGTCCTAAAAACAGAAGTGGGGGGGACGCTGTCACCGGAAGTGACGTCACGACAGGAAGTGACGTCACGAAAGGTAGCTTGCACCATCGGGCTCATTGCCTCCCCTCGCTCACCCCTTAGATGCCATTGTATCTGAGTAGTCAGTGCGTGAGCAGCGTCATGCTGTGAGCTCCGATCTCGCCCGAGAGAGGCCAAAGAGTGAAGTCCAGCTGTTTGGCAGGGGGGGACGGCGTCCACCCAGTAAAATAAGTGGGGGGACGCCGTCCACCCGCGTGGTACTCCGACTCTAGCCCTGGTCAGGGTTCTGCTGAACCTTTGCCTGGGGCCAGACACAACCTTCTATGATTCGTCAAACCCCTGCAAACTGCTGTTCCATCGTGCCTGAAGAGTAGAGTTACTGAAGAATACTGGATGGAGAATCAAATCTGGCATCCGGTTGCACTTTTTACTACTCTAGTTCAGCTTTCGCAAATTCTATTGTAAACCTACCGTTCAGAAATGCCCGCAAGGTAACACTCCTTAAGAAGTCATTGTAACTTGTTCAGCTCCTTTGCAGTTGGCGGGTAGATGCTGTCCGCTTGTCTCTTCAGGTACTTACTGCCTTCAGACTCTAGAGACCAGATTTCTGGATTTTTGACAGTTCGCAACTAGGCGATATTTTTTTATTGATGCAAAGAAATAAAGTAGTCATAGATTTTCTTCTTCCCACCGCATTCCAGGCAATATCTTAACGTTTTTTTTTCTTTAAGTAAGTACCTACTCTAGCAAATTAGTCTTAGGCCTGCGCTACTTCAGAATAGTGTTGGGCATTGAGAACCATAACCGAACTACCAGGTTCAGGTCTGCGGTGGCTTCTGCATGCACTGGTCCTGCCTCCCATGAGGAAGAGCATCAACTGATGGGCTTGGTGAATCAGTTATTAAAGTCCTGTGTCTTGAATCCTGGGCAAGAGCATCCCCTCCAATCAAGCTGTTGCTTTGAGAAGATCTTTTGTCACAGACGCTGGGCAGGCTGGTGTACCAGACCTGTTTCAGTGCTTGGAGAGTGAGTTGCGGCAGTGGACCTTCATTGACCTATCACTTGAGGATGCTGATGTTATCTTGGCACAGAGAGGTCCCTCCCCCAGCCCCCCAATAAAATCAGTTTAAGCCAGTCTTTGGGAAACATTTTTGGATTGCTGTGGTAACCAATTAAATGACCCATTACAAGCAAAAGTGTCTTAAGTATTGTTGATTTGTCCTACTTTGGGCACTACTAAATGATCGGTCTTTCAGGATTTTGCATTTGCCGGGTAAGCCTTCATTATTTAAATCACCCGTTATGATGAGATTTTTTTCAAATGTTTGCAATATCTGCTTCACCAAAATCCTTTGTGATGCCTTAGTGGGGCTTGAATATAGTACTTATTTTTGTATGTATTTCCCTTTAGAGCCACTGCACAGTTATCCTTTGAGACTTCCAACTTTGAAGACAGTCTTACTCATGTCCATAACATCAGCTAGATGTGTGAGCGAGCTGCTGGCTCTTTCTGTTAACCCACCCTATCCCACTTTCTTTCCAGATAAGTTTGAATTGAGGTCCTGAGCTCCGTTTCTTCCATAAGTGGTCCCTCTTTTTCATGTCTGGCAGGCTATCTCCCTTCTGGGATTCTTTGCTCCACCTCATCGCTCCTCTTAGGAAGAAGAGCGACTCCATTGTTTGGACAGTAAGATAACACTAGGCTTTTTATATGGATCATACTGAGGAACATTGGGTAGATGATCAGCTCTGTGTAGGGTTTGGCAGAGCAAAGAAGGGCAAGGCTGTGCAAAAACAGACTATCTCTTGAGGGATTGTTCTCGCCAAAAATATCTCCTATATGCTGGTGAAACAGCAGTCCCCAGAAGGATTGTGGGCTCATTCCACCAGGGCAAAAGCTGCTACCACTGTTGTCACGCGGGTGCCTGTTCTGGGCATCTGTCAGGTGGTTCTGTGGGCATCGGTACACACGTTCATCTTGCACTACTGCCTCTACAGCCAGATCTGTTGTGAGTGGCATTTTTCCCACTCGGTCCTCCAGGACTTTTTGGTATGATCTAGTTCAGACCCACCACCTCTGGGGGTATTGCTACGGTACTAGTTCACAATGTGAGGAATCTGCAGTCAAAGGTATCCATCAGAAGAGCATACTACTTGCCTTCTGTAACTATCTCTCTGGTGGGGATACTCTAACCACAGATTCTTCACCGACCCTCCTACCTCCCTATTCAGTTAACTGGACTCTTTACACATCTAAAAAAGTCTTGAATTTAGAGATCTGCGTACAATCACGCCAATCTGCTAATAGGCTCTGCATCTGTGGGCGTAGACGCCCCGTAAAGCAACTGATGTCCGCACGAATGGGTCGTGCTTATATGTAGCTCCGCTTGACACTTTGGAGTGGAACGTTGTTGACGCTGAGCCGCACAATGCCACCTACTGGCATGCAGGAGTACGGTTTTAAAGTTTCCAGATCTAGTCCGGCACCTGGAGAACATTCATTCACAAGGTGAGGAATCTGCAGTTAGAGTATGCGACCGAAAGCTCGCGAACCAAGGAAAGTCACTTAGTATTTTGTTGGTTGGGCATGTCCCTTCCACTAGTAGGCAGATCATTTTCAGACAATTCTTTACAGCAGTGGTTCCCAATGTGTGCGCCACCGCACCCCGTTGCACCGTCAAAACCAGCCAGGGGCGCTGCGCACCAAGCACACAGTTTGGGAACCACTGAGCAGTTAAAGACGTACATCTCCTCTGAAGACCGTGTTCGTGCGGTCCTCTTTTTATTACTATGACCGCAAGCGTGGTGAACATCTCCTCTCCTCTGAGGACCGTGTTCGTGCGGTCCTCTTTTTATTACTGTGACCGCAAGCGTGTTGAACAAGCTCACGGTCATTCTTTCCAAACTGAAGTTTTTCACGTGTTAGAGGCACGCCGGGCGCGCTGCAGTACAGGATGAGTATTCTGAGGCACAGAGGCTTCTTACAGTTCTTGTCCTTTCCCTGGCGGTTCTCTGCAATATGGAGTCTTAATCTGGCAACAGCGGTGTCCTTGGCACTGTGCTACTCGAGGCTCAAGTATTTCTGGCGTGGTGCAGGATATCGTTGTTTTGCAGCCTGCTGGGTCCTTGCCCTTCTAAGTCCCCACGCCAGCCTGGACACAGTTTGCCTAGAGGTTGTTGACAAAAAAAGTCAACTTTACAGCTGCTGCCCTCAAGTTATGTGTGCTTTAGGGAACCAGAGGCACAGTATTGTCTGGGCACTTGATACCGGGCTTTGACAGTTAGCGGAGTGCCCAGGTGTTCAAGCACAGTTATAACCAGTGCTGTTAACATCTCCAGTCCCAAGGCGTCAGACAGGCTCCCTCCCAGAAAAAGCAACCTGGCTGCACAACAGAACCTGGAAGGCACCCCTGCCTAGTGTGGCGATACAGTCAGCCAGCTTGCAACAATTCAATAGCGAGTGGTGACGATGAGTGTGCATCGCACACGCTGGTGGCAGATGGATTGGCAGTAACTGCAGCATTTCAAAGGCACTGGTAGTGTTAGTCAGTCGGACACAGCTTTCTATGGAGGTGAAGAGGACTATGTTAGTCGTGATCAACCATAAGTGTAGTGGGAGCATCTCACTTTGTTTCGCAGAAGCCTCTTGGTAAATAAAGCTCAAGAGTACAATCCCCAAAAGACTAAAGCTGCCTCCCATCCTTTAGAGATCGGAAAAGTGTGGGTCATTAATTTGGGGTAATAACAACCGGTATCAATTGAAGTACTTTGGATTCCCAAACTAGCATTACATTTGTTTAATACAAAATGTACATCTAATTTACAGATGAAAGGCTGTATGAAATAAGACAGCTGCTATTTGATAAAGATTGCCATCTGCATTTATTTAATGCAATTTAAAATATTAGGGGAAGGTTCGCTGGTACAAGACACAGGGCAACTTCACAAATCACAAGATAACCCATTTCAGGTAAGGATGGCTTATTTAATCCAGGTACTACACTACATTTCATGAAACAAGATTTTAAATTTGTACACGATTCTTAATTCAGTGCTCGTGATAATGTTAAGCAAGGTGTCCCACATGAGAAATGTGAATGTCACTCATGGGTGCCCTAAAAACATGTAAATGTCACTGAAAACTTGGCTGTTAAGCCAACTACATCCCATTCTGCTGAGGTGAGCTAGATAATCCCATTACACAATTCGATTCGATTCAAAAACTTTATTCGATCATTGATTAATAATCATAAAAGTACATACATACATAAGTAAAAACATGAGGGTACAGCAAATTTTAAGTTAATCACATATCAAAAAAGCATGCTATTCCTCAAGCATATCGATTTTAAAATAAATACAGCAGTAAAAAAACAGATGTCCTGTGAATCAAGTCCAAATAAAAGCCCCATGGCCGATACAATAGTGGATACATTGTATTTTTTGAAAAGCGGTTTCAGATATATTTTTCGAAGGTGAAGATAAAGAGGGCATAACAATAAAAAATGCTCCGTACTTTGCTTTGTGGTCCCATCACACGGACAGGGGGCAGTAGTATAGGTCTTCATTACAGGATACGCAACAAGCAAATGGACAATCCCCATCCGTAATCTTGTCAATACATATTGGTGGGATCGGATAGTAACCAATTTAAGGTATCCTGAAAGCCCCATTTCTTCCTTAGTATATCTGTCATAAAAAACATGTGTGGAGAACTGAGCAGTAGCTGCGTTACGCTTCACCATGCTAGCCCTCAAAAATTCATGTTTAAGCTCACTCTTCGGGATATCTAAAACACAAGAAGGGTTATCACGCACAGTAAGATTAAAAACATCATTAAATGTTCGAATAATATAGTTAAGCCAAGGGATGCGGGAACATTTGTCCATGTGAAGACTATCTAAAATGATCTTTCTTGTGAAACCAGTCTGTTCCTTAATCCATATAGATCTCCATACTAACCGGGGTCTTAATCTGATCAGGTCAGATAGATGTTCTAGACCAACCTCCTGATGGATCAGCTTTGTTGAGGCAGAAGATGGTAAACACAGGAGTTTTTTGACAAATTTGTTTTCCTCAGCCTGGAGCATGTTGTTATTACAATGGCCCCACACTCCTGAGCCATATAGGGCCAGAGCAACACATTTGTGGTGGTATAGGTACAACATGTCTGGTATCCGTCTTGAGCCTAACTTGGATGCAAACTTAAATATGCCGAAAGAACACTTGGCCATTTTGGCTCTTACATTAATCATTTCAGGTGTCCACATCCCCCCGCTGTTAAAAGTGATACCCAAATAACAGAATTTGTCCACCACTTTTATAGTTTGGTTCATAACTGTAAAGGGCCTTAAGTTTTTAATTTTCTTCCCACAGGGCATTATAAAAGTTTTTGAATTATTAATTTTTAATTTTCTCCCATTAATAAAATCTGCAAATTTATTCATAAGTTTTTGCAACCCAAGAGGGGTTTGTGAGAGCAGAACCGCGTCATCCGCGTAAAGCAATATTGGGATGGAAAGGCCGTCAGCAGTCGGTGCATCTGCACTGATGGTCCGTAGTTCCGACTCAATTGCATTAATAAAAAGGGAGAAAAGAAGAGGTGCAAGGACGCATCCCTGCCTAATTCCAGAACCTACTTTAATACTGGGTGTACACTCCCCCGATTGCCCGTAGCGTATCTTAGCCGTCAGATTCCTATAAAGTTGGGCCAAGAAATAGATAATATCCTGTGGAGCACCCATGTCCAGCAAGGTTGACCACAAAAGGCCATGGTCGACCAGGTCGAAGGCACTGGTCAGGTCGGCAAAGCAAAGAAACAACGAGCCTTGTTTAGCCCGTGTATATTTGCCTATAATAAGGTCTAAATTAATGCACTGTTCTATGGTGCCTAACCCCTTGCGGAATCCATACTGAGAATCCGCAAGGATCCCTTTATCTTCTACCCATTCCTCCAGACGACTCAGTAATACCCTACTCATAATTTTTAGGGAAGCAGTGAGGAGAGAAATCGGGCGATAGTTTTTTGCCTCACCCCTCTCCCCTTTTTTATATATAATGATTGATTCCCTCCAAGTCTGTGGGGCCGCAATCATTGCAGCTGCATTAAAAACCTTTGTTAACAATGGGCTCCAGATGGAAACCTCGGCTTTATAAAGGTCAATGGGTACCCCATCAGGGCCCGGCGCCTTTCCCCCCTTGCTGACCCGGATGGCGGCATCCACCTCAGAGACTGTGATATTAAGAGGTAGGGGGATAAAAGCCACGGTCTCCCTATCACCCCCTACATCTAGTCCTTCAGGGTTAAAAATACTAGTAAAATGAGCCACCCATTGTTCCTCAGACACCTGGGCAGACATTACCGGGGCTTCTTCATTTTGGAGAAAGGGACTATTGACAGTGGACCAGAAAAGCTTGGCATCCTTAAGATCCACTGCCTTAGTCAGGTTGTTCCAGGCCTCTTCCCTTAGTTCCTGTTTCCTATCCCTCAGATGAATAGAGTATTCCCTTCTAAGGGTTTTAACTGCTTCCTTATCCCTAGGTTTACCCTTAAGAGCAACTTTAAGTCTTTGTAAGGATTTAGTACATTCCCTGTTAAACCATCCCCCGTTATTCCTAGGGCCCTTTGATTTTCTCCCGGTTAAGATTTGTGCAATGTTTTTATTAATGATGTCGAAACTAGCTAGAATATCAGCATTATCCTTTTCGGGTTCGAGGCAGCATTCCACCTCATCTATACAAGCAGACACAATGGTACATAGTAAACGTTCCTCATTTTGCCTACCCCATTTAATTCTAGGGCCATTGGGTCTATGTGGAACTACATCTATCACTGCACCATGTAACGCCTTTACTTTATCCCCCCACAAGGAGAGATACATTGTTAGACAGTTATGATCGCTTAGGGCTGGATCTACTATTACGGGTAAGGAACACAAAGCTGTAATACTGGAGGAGACAATGAGGTAGTCGATAACGGTGGCACAATTCCTACCAATAAAGGTCGGTACCGAATTGCCCTCACTGTCTACGCCAGGTAACATAATGCATAAATCCATTTTAAGCATAAGAGTGTTTAGAGATTCCCCATAAACCAAATGTAAAAAATGGGTCTGATCTTCCCCTACCTCACCCCCATACCCACACACCCTTTTGCCAGCAAATGGGCACATGTGAATGTTGAAATCTCCGCCCCACAAAATATCAAAAGACACATCACTGTGCCCATATAGCCTTTCCACCTCTGCTTCAAGTTCATCAACCATATCTGTTTTTGAGTGGTTAAAGACATTGTTGTAGTGGTTTATTACTAAAACATTTCGCCCATTCCTGTGTTGTAACCACAACAGCTGAGAGTGCAGACCAACAGTCCGGTGGATTTTCACTCGAACCGGTAACCTCACAGAGAGCAATATCACCATCCCACCACTGGCTCTCCCCATGTTGTATGGCTGAGCATGGCAGTTATAGGCAACATACCCATCAAGATAGACATCTTCGGCCGCCCAAGTCTCCTGGAGACACAAGATGTCAAATTGGGTTATAAATTCTAACCATCCTAGACGATCTGTCTTATTATTCCACCCAGCAATATTCCAACTCGCCATCTTATACCCCCGTTCTGTTGAACTAACAGCCTCAATAGATGGTGGGGGTAGGGTATGGATGTGGATTACTTCCCCTGGCACGGGGTCTTCAGATAGTCGGGTCGGAGTTGTACTTCCATTGGCCGGGGTAGGAGTATCTGAGTTACAATGAAGCTGCCCAGAATTACGTGTATTACACCCAGAGCTACAAGTAACATTGTACCCATTGGGTGGGTTAATAACAGTTGAACCTTTTTCCCCCGTGCCTGCACCCGTGTCTCCCCCTGTCTCCACAGAATTCCTTACCCCCCTCCCCTGTGGCTCGATGGCATCAGTCACAGTCTTCCAGGCCACTAAACACGTCAAACCTGTTGGTGGTATCTAGAGGTGTAAAAGGTTTGAGATGATCCATTCTCCTGTGTGTTAGGGAGTTATACCTTGGGCCTACAGTATTCCACCCATACGGGTCTACAACTATAGGTGGTTGCTTGTCGTTAAATATAGGGCCGTTATTGTAGACAGGTGGACGATATGGGTTTGAGAGCATTTGCCTCAATAACGAGGGGGGGGGGGGGGGGAGCTCGCTGTGATTGATGATTGGGTGGGAACACCACTGAGCGAGGATAAAAATATGTTAGGGGACGGGGGGTAATAGATTTACTACCGTGGTCAGAAGGCCAGTTAAGTATAAAATGAACGGCATTCTGATCTCTAAAATTAATGACCACTATGTCTCCCTCAATATCTTTGGGTCTTCCTCCCAGCCAAGGAAGGCGGCGGACATGGACAATTTCTCCATTGATATTATTTGCAATAGGTCTGTGTAGACTTAACCAATGCGATATTTTATTTTTCAGCTGGGCAAAGCCCTCCAGTTTGTTCTTCTCCAGCTCTGGTACCCCAGTAAGGACTACTACAAAGGGTACAGCATCTGGTGGAAGTTCTGGAAGGGGGCCCTTGTTATAGTTACCTCGAGCCGGCCGCTCGTTTCCTCTTTCTCTCTTTTTATTCCCTGGGGCTTGACCAAGATTATTCGGCTGTCCATTAGACCTGACAGCCGGGGGCAATGTGGGTTTACTCTTAGGTACAACAGGGTTACTCCCTGATGTACTTCCACTCATATTATTTGAGGATTGAGGCACAATGGTAGTCTGAACAGGGGTAGGTATAGTAGTTATAGCAGGAATACCTGATGAGGTAGGTAAAATTGGAGTTTGTATAGGGGGATTAGGCAACACTTTATTAATCACTATCTTGATTCCCAGTTCATGTTCTATCTTCCCAAGTCTATCTAATTTATTAAGTCTATCTACGATAGCCAGAGTATAGGTCCTCATTATAGACTCTATGCTATCGATCAAGGCACCATTTGAAGGTTCCTGTAGCGTCACAACCGCGGGGAGGCTGTCGGCGGTGGAGATGACAGGGTCTATTAAGGGGGTTACGCATGGATGCGTAGGTGATATAACTATCCTTCCTTTATCTGTTACTTTAACCCGTCCTCCCCTAGTACTGTCATCCTTTTTAATGCCAAAGTCTGCATGATTAATTTTCCTCTTTGGAAGGTCAGATTTTTTACGCCTTTTTGTCGGAGGAGGGCCATAAATTTTAACTGGCGTGACTTTTTTTGCCCTACTTTTAACTGCTTTGGTTTGTTTAGGAATAGGGGTAATTTGTGCTTTGGTTATAACAATAGATTTAGTTGTACTAGGAGTGGTAACAATGGTGGACAATTTACTAGTAGTGCCTAAGGGTTCAAATTCGCTCGTAGATGTTCCCTCTCTAAATATTAGAGGGATGCTGTCCTGCGAGGGGGTACAGATATTTTCAGTAAGAGTTCCGTCCCCCGTAGAGCTAATTAACACTGGTGAAACCGGGAATGGTCTATTCTTTAGGCTTTCAACCGACCGCCGTCGCTCAGCCCGAAGTTCTTCAAGGGTGGGGGTAGTTGGAGAATCCAAGAGAGTTTTCTTAAAATAATTATCTAGTTTCCCATTTATCAAACTCACAGGTTTCTCAGGGCCAGCCATCTCCGGGGTTAGTATTTCGATTGACATAATGATTAATAATATAGTATACCCCCCAAGCACTTACACAATAGTCCTAGGATGTTCAGTAATCGACCAGGGATTCTGGCCCAGTCCAGTCTCCTCGGGCCTCTGAGGGCCACAGAGGGTCCGCCCTTAGTCCGGGCTTTGTCCCGGGTGATGTCCCGCACACGCGTCCCGCTGACGCGTAATGACTCCAAGTCTTATGCTGACTGCGTATAAAGTGGGCGGGGACACGGGAAGAGGCGGCAGGTGTGCTCGATGTCACACGCACAGCCTGCTGGGCCTCGCAGTCCCGTCCTCCTGCACACAGCTCCCCCGCGCTTCCTCCAATGCCCAACGGGGCTCCAGGGACACAATCTCCAATGCCCTACGGGGCTCCTGGCAGCATGCAGCAATTCACTATCACGGTCTCCTCAGGCGAGCGGCACCCGCGAAGCGGGGGCCGCCATGAGTTTTCAGCGTTCAGACAGGGGGGGGCGGGGACACGGGAAGAGGCGGCAGGTGTGCTCGATGTCACACGCACAGCCTGCTGGGCCTCGCAGTCCCGTCCTCCTGCACACAGCTCCCCCGCGCTTCCTCCAATGCCCAACGGGGCTCCAGGGACACAATCTCCAATGCCCTACGGGGCTCCTGGCAGCATGCAGCAATTCACAATCACGGTCTCCTCAGGCGAGCGGCACCCATTACACTAAACAGCTTGCCTAAGGAGTGCGCTCTCTGTTTTTCATTTCTGGTTTCTAAACCTCCCATTGCATTTCATGTACTAATCCCCAAATTGTCCCTTGTATATTTGGAGGGGGGGGGTGGTAGTGCCTTTTTTACCACATTAACATTGTGGCACATTCAGGAGGCTCTCGCTTGGAAGAAGATGAACCATAGCGTTTACCCTCTCCATGCTCTTCTAGGATTTCTAAAACGCTAGACTGCATCGTACAAGCACTGACCATGTTGAGTGTGGGCAAGGGGACCCGTATCCTCTGTGCCAGGGAAATTCTTTGACTCATACTCACGGTTACAGCTAAATTAAACTGTGGTCTAGTCTTATGATTATAATACCTTCATCGGCATAAATCCAATTTTCAGGGGAAAAAATGGAAGTACTCCTGAGGCCGGATTTACATCTCCCATCCTAAAAAAAAATGTAACATAGTGGGGAGCCGCGGCCGACGGCTAATAGGTCAAGGGAGCCGTGGGTTGAAAAAGTTTGGGTACCACTGCTTTACAGTTTGGAACCCCCTTGAAGTAGGGGACACGTGACACTTTAAGACAGCTGTTTAAGGCATTAACATATCAAAAGCCATGTATTTCAAGCCCCTGCTCCAAATCGCCTTTTGTTCTTTGTAAAGAGTTTGCGTGGCGCTCATTCCGGAACCGGCGCAGTAAATTCTGATTTTGAACCACATTTCATGTTTATCTGATAGCATCATTGCTGCAATATTTTGCAGTTCCGTGTGTGTTTCAGCTCTCTTCAAACACGGTTTACAGAAGCCCGACTTCTTTAGGATTTCTAGCTCGATCCAGAGTTCTGTTGTTCTAGTGGGTTAGCATAGGGTTGGTTGTAGTGGCGAGAGGTCCGAAGGGCACTCACTGCCTGATGTTTCGTCAAGGTCCTGTCCTGTTACTGCCAAAATGACCTTCTCAGACACTTGTTTCCCGACAGTGGCCACAGATGGGCCCAGAAAGCTTGCTCCCTCGGCGGCTCCTCCCAAAAGAGTTTATGTTTTAGCGCTAGTACAGTTATTGATTCGTCCTTTTAATTTACTTTTCTTAAAGCTGTCATTCCTCGTAATACCCTAGAGCGGCACAGTTATCTGTCACCACTAGATGGCAGTCTAATGTTGCTGCAACAGTTGATGCTCAGTAGGAGTCTGTCTCATCAATACCCGCATACGCGGAGAGCATGCAAAATTCTGTATTGTTTGGTCCTCTCCCTTCACAGGAGAAAAAACCTGACTTCAATGGTTGTGGAAATATTACCTAGCGAAGACGGCTTTTACCCCGATCCGTGGCACGTTAAGTCACTAAGAAATGCTATAAAAATACAAATCTAAAATACAAACCGGCCCCTCATTTGCCGGATCTGTCTCCGTGAATGTAATTCCTGATTCTGTCCGCAGTGCCCTCTAACAAGCGATGCCTTTAAGGCAGTTTTCATCCTCCCTTCCAGCAGGTCTTAGAAGGCATGGTGATAAACCAGTTACCGATGCGGAAAAGGTTTGCAGTATTCTTAAATGGGTTATGTAAACACAATGGAATCGCTTTTTTGAAGGGGTGTGTTCAGGGCTTTTTTTCAAATACTGATTCCTTAAAGTATGTATAAATGTTTTCCAACCGAAATCCGGCTCGCAAAACATTAATATTCAACCACCAATTCAGAATTGATGGTAAGCCATTCACAAACGGGATCCCTTCCCCTTTGAGTATGTTGACGAAAACGGTTTTTAAAAAAGAACCACTGCCTACGCCTAAAAATACAGTTTTTTTAAATGTGTTTAACTATAACTTTTTTTTATAAACGCACCCTGCTTTCCTTTTCGGAATATGGGCTGCATATTTAAAAAAATAAATGCTTTCTTTAACAGTAATCACAGACATGGCAATCTGCTGTGATTCTTAGCAATCGTAGTGGGTCAAAATCTGTGACCTGTCTCATGCATATCAATAGGGTAGCTAGAACTGCAACCTACTATAATCAGTACATAGGTCGGTTTCTAAAATTCCCGTACATTCGCAAAAACTTGGTGCACAATTTGTAAACACTTTTTCAAATGGAAAATTCCTACATTTGGCTGGAACTGCTCAATTTGTGCAGGTGGTTTCACATGGGTAGGCACCTGCCTTTTAAAGAAAAGATTGTGTCAAGAAAGTTTTGATTTGAGCTCACTCCTCCAAAATTCATTTACATCAAAACTCATTTTTGAGGACCTGAACTTATTTATCATCAATGTTTGACCCTGAGCCACAGAGAGGAATGCGGAAATAGGAGAAAGATAAAGGCAGGACAACAGTGACAGTGAGAAAATAGGCATAGAAAAGAACCAGATAGAGGGAGATGAAGAATCCGTGTATAATTATATCTGACAGTGACATGAGGTGGAATCAAGATTACGTAGCCACAGTATTTGGTAACCCAGGCATTCAGCAGTGGGTTTCTAAGAAAATCTTATATAAAAAGGAGTGGGCCCCAAAACACGTTTACCTTATTCATTTTTCCATAGGAACTTTAGAAACAGCTTCCACCCAAACCACTGAATGGATTGTCACCAAATTTGTCAGAAAGCTAGATCTTGGTCTAGAAAAAGTGTTTTTTGTGATTTGATGTAAATCAGTTCAGTAGTTTTTGAGCAATTAATGCTCAGAAACGTTGAATAACTAAGGACATAAAGCCTACGCAGCTCCGAGAGATCTGATTGCCTTCCACCAGATCAACCAGAAAGTGGTTACAACCATCTTAGGACTCCAGACTCATCCCCCAGAGCAGAGGCTGAAATTGTAGGAAGGGGGGTGCACAGCCCCCTTCCGGAGCCTTATACGGCCCAAGGGGACCTCCATCCCCCAGGGTTAGAATGTGTTGGAAGGTGGGCCACGCGGCCCCCCTCCCTGAGCCTATAATGGCTCCGGGGACCCCATCCTGAGGTCGTAAAGCTAATTAAAAATGAGTTATTTACCCCACATTTTACATCATTCATGACATCATTGATAATAACACTATCACATTTGCAATTAAATTATTCATTAGAAAACTGTGAATGCCGGGGCATAAGTTCTAGTTTTCTTAAGGCACAAGTTGTAGTTACTTGAGATAACGAACTAGTACATTTCTGTTTTTTTTTTAGCTTAAAACGGTACGTTGTTACTGAACATTTCACCTAACTGTAACATTCCTTCAAACACAGTTTTTTTATATATCAACATCAACAGTCCACAACCATCCCAGTCTAGAAGAAGAGGCACACTCCATGAGGCATTTTATGTAAAAAAGAGTTTATTAAAAAATATATACATTTCCTGGCATCAGAAAAACCTGATGCCGGGGCTGGCTGTAGCGCTGGTGGTGCCCAGTGCATCAATCCTTTTTGGCACCCCCACGACTTCCTCCAAGGATTCTCTCAACATCACCAGGCAAAAGTGCCCCTGATCTCTCCAATCTAAAATTATTGCTAAACACAGCGGCCCTCCTGAGGTCAGTACCCCACTCCGCAGGTCAGCGCCCGGTGCGGCTGCACCTTCTTACTACCCTAAAGCCGGTCCTGCCTGATGCCTTTAGGCATGTAATGCCCTGTATGCTTGCCAGAAAAGCATAACCTTAGTAGGAAGTGCTGATTTCAGTGCGTTTGAAAAATATGCACATTTCATACCAGCATACTGCAATGGAGTCTCACTGAAGAATGCACTTTAGAAGTAAGATGGAAAGTAGATAGAGCGCAGCCAGCCGGATATTTTACAACTTGACCTGATGGGGATCCTGTGGACCCTTACTGGAGAGGAATAGGGACATCCCTTGTAGAGATGCTCTTGCATGTTTCATTTCTGATCGTTGCCCTGCGAATGAACTGAAGATTATAAATCCTAACTCCCTCTGAAGCGCTTTAAAAGGTCAGCATGTCAAGTATTGTATAAAATAAAGTATTTGAAAAATGAGACTTCAAGCATAATGCCAAGCAAGAAATTGATAGAAAAAAGTGACACCCGAATAGCCTCATTCGAGGTGAGAGCTTTGAAATAGAAAGTTGGTTTATGTGATTTTAACATGTGCTCCCAACTCAGTGTATCCTGTAAATTCCTTATCTCCTGGTTGTGGTCGCTGTGCTGGGATCAAAGCTGGCCCACAGATACAGTTGCAAATTGTGATTTGGAAGAGGAGGTAGTTTACCTCCCAAGGATGTTTTACTCCAGGGCAGAATTGTGCCTTGCACGTTGGTCGCAAACTTTAAGCACCTTTGACAAGCTTTAGTTTTTTGGCCAGTCGGAACCGTCTCATTTGGACAAGTTCTTTAGCTAATCCCACCTGGTAAACAAGTTGACACACACTAATCTGGTTAAGAAGTAATTTAGTGTACTTGTAAAATACCCATACCAAATGCTAGGGGTCTTTGGCACTTCTAGGCACTACATTCTCAATTGGTGAGATAACCGATGCTTCATGGCTTGCTTCATGCCAGGCCTAAGTCTCTGGCCACCGAGACCAGATGTGCGCTTCAGATATAGGCGGAGTTTTATGAATCCCAGTTAAATATAAGCCATTGGCAAAAACATGAGGCTTGATTAAGAGTTTGGAGGTCATGTTACTTCATCACAAATATGCTGGCAATCCCTCCGCCTTACTTTGGCCGGAGCCATAGGCTGTAGCCGCACTTATAATAAGGTGGAAGGAAAATGTGTTACTTTGTGACGTCACACACACCAAACTCTAAATTATCCATTAGTGTCCATCTTATTCCCTCATCCTTGAAGTTGGATGGATCAAATCAGCATGGCCTCCCAAATCTTCATTCAGTCAGGCAACCGGCAAGAAGGCTTAGACTAAAAGGATTAAATATCCAGCTGGGATGGTTAGTTTGAAACAACAACAACACTTTTGATAACATCTTAGCATTCACTGGACACTAAAAATGCAAACAAATAGTAAGAAACTATTATCAAAAAACGAGAAATTATAATTTCCCAATCTGTTCGTAATCACTATGCCATTTCAACTACAGATGTAACGAAGGATAGAATACCTCACTGAAGGATGTTTCAATATGTATTCATTAAGACCATAATGAAAAAATTCGATTGACCAGCAGCAGGTTTCTCATTGTGTATTATACATTTTTAATATCAATAGTCTATTGGCATATTGGTCTTACCGTACCCAAAACAAATCTAATATTGCCATATTAAATACACAGACAAACAAAACAGTAGCATTCAATTTGTGCAATGCAAAATGTGTGCCCCTTCACCAATATCGCATATCTTCACACAAGAATATTCAGAATATTGGAAACCACAAAGAAATGTGGTCACTAGGTACCATGTAAACAGGTTATGTATACCAGTTGGTCTGTAAGGGGAATTGGCAGTGAGTAACTGAAAGAAGGCGAGATTAAATTGCATTGTCTGTGGTAGGTCTTTTCCAGGGTTACTAAGTTTAATATCCTGATTATTCTCACCTTGGTGAAATGTTGACACAGCTTAGACCATCTTCGTATTTTGGGGTCTCCTCAGCAGGGGGGAACTGGTTGGACCTAACTTAAATCATGTCCTATCTCATTACACCGTCTGGACATCTTGTGGGCTTCCCTTTACTTTTGGGTAATTTAACTCATCGAGTGCTTCGATCTATAGTAACTGTGGGATCCAGTACTGGCACTCAGAAGCTGATGAACTCTGGCGCTTACTCTATTCTTCGGTTGGCTTTTGGTGGTTTCGCTTTTTTTTGGTGTGTCTTCCAATCTTACGGGTTCCAGGACTCTCCTTTGGGAGCCAGTGTGCTCTGGCTCGTAGTCTTTGATTGCCGGCTGTGAATAGTCCCAAATACATTTTGATCCTGACTGACAAACTCCTTTATCCAATTGCAGAGCCGTTTGTTAATCTTAGTTAACGAAATGTAATGCTTGTGATCCTTAACCCTATAAAACGGGACTAATGTAACCTATGGGTTACGAGGGAGTGGATCTGATAACTCATTCTACCTTTTACACTGACACTGATTTTGCAACACACTAATGTAAAATGTAAACATTAGATTTAGAACTCAATGAAACCTTAAAAAACAACACATATATCTTGGTTATTGAGGACAGGTTTTTATCGAGTTCCCTGAAATAATCATGCATCTGTTAGCAATATAATATGAACTTCCAGTAGTGTCAAAAGAGATTTGAACTCCAGTGGTTATAAGGTTCTCCAAATAACACCAAAGCTGAGTCGTCGTAGGTCTGGTTACTGTGTAGTGCATCTGAAAGGGACAATTAGTTATTGATTCCTTACCCTAGAATTACCCCAGGTGTCGGACTAGATCCAGAGAAATTTTTCGTAGCAGTACCCCTGCGCGTCGGTAGACTCCACATTCGTCGTTAGCGTCATGATCGCCGGGATGACGTTGCAGTATCTACTTAGACGCCACCCTCGTGTGCTGACGTCCATTAATTCTTTTTGCGCAGCGGCCAGCGCAGATCCGAAGAGAGCGGTACCTTTAGTCACTTTTTGACTACTCTTTTTCAACTTTTGACTCCTGGTGCACGTAGGGATGTCCCGTCTCGAACCGGCTTCAAGGCTTGCGACTCCTGTCACAAATTGAAGTCAGTTATGGATCCGCATCTCGTGTGCCTTTGGTATTTGTAGCGTGACCACGACATAAAGGCATTCTCAGACTGCCGGGCCATGAACCCAAAGTCTTTGCGAGAGTGGTCCCAAAAGCTTCGCGAGGCCCGGCAGTCCGCCCCGCGCCGCTCAAGGTTCCAGTCGAGCGGGAGATCAATGAACCAGTCGCGAAGCCATCACCACCACACTTCGTTGAAGCCTTCGTCTTCGGGTAAGTCGAAGCACAAAACCTCCCCCCGACATGGACACGGAGCCGGACCGACGCAGATACCGGCACCGGCCGGTACTTTTGTACCTCTGTTCTCCCCTGCTGTTCCCTATCGCCCTGAGTGGCTACCAGAGGAGGATGAGGAGGACTGGGAGGGGTCTGTGGACCCTCTGGCAGACCAGTTGGAAGAACCAGACTGAAGAGAGAGTTGGGCGAGGCCAGTGGTCTGGACACTTTTCCAGACCATGGCATGCTTTCTCCCCTACCGTGGCTACGTAGGAGGGTGTCTCTTACGCTGTGGTGTTGCGTAGGGTGTCTGAGGCCTTGGACTTCTAGCTTCCTATGGTGGCGGTCAGGACTAACCTACTGACCTAGGTGCTTCAACCGGCAGCGGCCTCTTCAGAGCCCCTGCTGCCATTCAGTGACATAATTCTGGGCACCTGGTCCAAGCCCAGCATAGGGGCTCCTGTGGATAGGAAGATTGCCTGATGCCACCACCCGGCCCCGGGCGACCCACTTTTCCTCTTCAAACTCCTGCGAGCTGGGTGGTCCAAGCCTCTACTTCTAAGGGCGCATTCCCTACTGCTCCCCCAGATAGGGAATCCAAGAAGCTGGGTCATCTTGGGAAGAAGATGTTTTCTTCCTCCAACTTGGGACTGTGGGCGGTGAACATCGCATGTCTTTTGGGCTGTTATTCCCACTTTGTGTGGAATAGGGTTGCGCAAGCGCTGCCACAGTGTCCAGAGGAGGCCCAGGCCACTATCTTCTGTGCAGTTGCTGAGGGCAGTGATGCAGCGAAGTTCACCATTAGGTGTGGGCTGGATAACACAGATTCACTAGGCAGAACAATTTTTCAACGTCCGTGGCCCAGCGACGCTACGCTTGGCTGAGGTCCACTGACTTTTCAGGTGATGTCCAATCGACTCTTTTGGGCATGCCCTTTGATGGCTGTAGTGTGTTTGGCGACAAAGCGGACAACGCGCTCAAGCGCTTTAATGATTCCAGGGCTACGGCCAGATCCTTGGGCCTCGCTACCACCTTTCGCCCGTGCAGTCTGCTTTTCGCCCCTTTAGTGGCTTCGGAAGGGGTGCCCTGCCAAGTTCTGCCCAGAGCCACAGGCCTGCGCAAACTGTTCAGCCTCTGCGCGGCCGGGGACGTGGGACCCAGCGTCATGGGTCAGGGGGCCAGCGGGCAGGCTAGTCCAAGAGTGTCCCCTCTGCAGCAGCCTCCAACCCCTCCTAGTCTGTCCTTTCAAGGCCACCAGTTGCCAGTAGGCGGCAGGATCCTCCATCGCCTCCCCCCTGGCAGACTGTCACATCGGACAGGTGGGTTTTACAGATAGTCCGAAGGGGCTACTCCCTCACCTTCGAGACTACCTCTCCACCCATGCCACCACAATTCTATCCCATGTCGGAGGATCACTTGGCCCTTCTTCATCAAGAAGTTACAGCTCTCTTCTCCTAGGGGGCTATCGAGCGAGTTCCTGCCCCTGAAGTAGGTCGTAGCTGTAATTCCCACTACTTTCTGGTACCCAAGAAGGACAAATGCCTGCGTCCTATCTTGGATCTCAGGTACGTCAACCGCTTCCTCCGGAAGGAGAAGTTCAAAATGTTGACATTGGCTCAGGTCCTGTCTGCCCTCGACCCTAGAGACTGGATGAGAGCGTTGGCCTTGTAGGGTGCCTATTTCCACATCCCGCCCCACAGGCGTTACCTTCGGTTCATGGTAGGCCACGAGTACTTTTAGTTCACTGTGCTCCCCTTTGGCCTTACCAGCGCCCCTCGGGTGTCCACGAAAGTGATGGCGCTGGCCACAGCTCATCTGCGCAGATCAGGGGTTCCTTTCTTCCCCCATCTCGACGACTGGCTTTTGAAGGCAGGCTCGCCCCAGCCTGTCAGTTCCCACCTCCAGACTAAGACCTTTGCTGGGGTTCACTATTTATGTGTCAAAATCACTTCTGATTCCCTCTCAGAAGCTCCTTTTCTTTGGGGTGGTTCTGGACGCAGCGCAGTTTTGGGCCTATCCTCCTGAGCAGCGAGTCTGGGCTATTCGGGCTATGATACCGATGTTTCAGTCTCTATCCCGGGTTTCGGTCAGAATGACCCGAAGGCTGCTGTGCCACATGGCCTCTTGCATCCTGAAGATGGATCATGCCAGGTGGCATATGTGGGCTCTGCAGTGGGAGCTGAAGTTCTAGTGGGCACAGCAACAGGGGAACCTTTCCAATTGCGTCCTGATCGCGGAGGGCACTGCACACCAATTGCAGTGTTGGCTAACGAACCTGGATTGGGTCACCGGCAGATCCCTCTGCCTTTCCCAACCAGAGTTCACAGTGGTGACAGATGCATCACTTCTGGGGTGGGGTGGACAAATGGGAGAGGCGGAGATCTGAGGCCTCTGGTCTCCGGCGGAGTCTGGGCTCCACATCAACCTGCTGGAGCTCCTGGCGATTTGTCTTGCACTAAAGGCATTCCTTCCCTCTGTCCGGGGAAGAGTATTGTAGGTGTTTACGTATAACACCACTGCCACATGGTACTACAATAAACAGGGCGGGGGTTGTGGACCATATGTCAAGAGACTCCTTGCCATTGGACATGGCTGGAACATCAGGGCATATCTCTGGTGGGTCAACACCTGGCAGGTTCTCTGAACGCCAGGGCGGACGAACTCAGCCGCAGGTGCATGATGGATGACGAATGGCGTCTTCACTCGGAGGTGGTGCACAGTCTCTTTCAGCAGTGGGGAGAGCCTTGGTTAGATCTATTTGCCACCAAAGGGAAAGCGCAATGTCAGCAGTTCTGCGCGTTGGAATTTCCAAGGCAGCACGCGCTTGACAATGCTTATCGTCACGAGTGGAGTTGCGGTCTTCTATATGCCTTTCCACCGATACCACTTCTGCCCAGAGTGCTGAAGGAGATCAAGCACGACCGGGCCCAAGTCATCCTTGTGGCTCTGGATTGGGCACGAAGAGTCTTGTATTCCGAGCTCTTACACATGGCCATCGATCCTCCAATCAGGCTGCCTCTTCCGGAGGAAGCAGCAGCAGGGGACGATCCTCCACCCAAACATGTCCAGCCTCCACTTCCTTGCATGGAGATTAAGTGGCGACAGTTGACAGCTTTCGACCTTCCTCCTGAAGTCTGTAATGTTATTTTGGCAGCCAGGCGTCCCTCCACTAAAACGGTATACACCTGTAGATGGAACACATTTGTGGCATGTTGCACATTGAAGGCTGTGGATCCCCTTTCTGCGGTTCTTTTGTTCCTCTTTTCTTTGGCCCAGCTGGTCTCTGTTCTGGGCACACTTAAGGGTTATCTATCGGCTATTTCAGCCTTTCTTCAGCTTCCTGATCAATCTTCCCTGTTCAAGTCCCCTTTGTAAATAGATTCCTGAAGGGCATTAATCATCTCCTTCCTCCTATTCCTATTGTAATACCCCAGTGTCCTGACTTACCTTTTGTGCACTCCTTTCGAGCCGCTACTTAATTGTCCTCTCAGACTCTTAACTTTGAAAACTGCTTTTCTGATTGACATCACCTCTGCCCGCAGGGTGAGTGAGCTTCAGGCTCTGTCTTCTAAGCCTCCTTTCCTTGCTGTTCATCCGAACAAGGTAGTCCTTAGAACTCTACCTTCCTTCCTCCCAAAGTGGTTACCTCTGTCCACATTAGACAGACAATCACTTTGCCCACCTTCTTCCCGCCCCGTATCCTTCAAAGGAGGAGAAGAAGCTCCACCATCTGGATCCAAAACGTGCGCTAGCTTTCTATTTGGATCGCATAAAACAATTCCAGGTAGATGACCAGCTCTTTGCTGGCTATGTGGGTGCCAAGTAAGGTCCGGCTGTGCAAAAACTGATCATCTCTCGGTGGGTCGTTCTTTGCATAAAAATGTGTTATTCCTTTCTAAAGAAAGAACCTCCGGTAGGACTGCGTGCCCATTCCACCAGAGCAATGGCAGCCGCTACTGCTTTGGGGCGTGTTGTTGCCCCTCAGTGACATCTGCCAGGCAGCCACGTGGGCATCCCTGCACAAGGTCACAAAACACTACTGCCTAGACAGCCAAGTCCAGAGAGACGGCTTCTTTGGCGGTTCAGTTCTCCAGGACTTTCTGGTGTGAACTTAGTTCTCAGACCCACCTCCGGGGTTGGCATTGCTGGGGTATCTCTTCTAAGGTAAGGAATCTATAACTAAGGGTCTCTTTCAAATGAACAAGTTACTTACCTCCGGTAATTATATATCTGTAAGAGACATATATTAGTTATATATTCCTTACCGTCCCACCCATCCTCCCTGTTCTGTGAACAGACTTCTAGGGTAAGGGACTCCCTTTCAGGGACCTAGTCTTGTGCACCAGTGGTCAGTGTCTTGTATGGCTCTGCGCTTCTGGCATGGAATATTGTGTAAAGAACTGAGGTCAGCGTGTGGCATCTATCCTTTTTCAGTATATATATTTTTGTGTTCAATCATTTCATTAAAGATTTCAATAATTAATACCTTTTTCATGCACATTATATCGTAAGTATCAGAACATTTCACAGTGAAATATTGTACTCATAAGTGTATACTGAGCTCATATTGTGAGGTCTATAACAAGCTTGGTCTAATCTGATGTGCCCTGTAGCATCACACTATCCAACAAAACATAACCTTTTAGAAAATGGAATCTGCAGAAATAGAAAAAGGTAAGAAAGTTAGCAAAAAAGTTAGGAAAGAAAGATTCCTAGAAGAAACATTCACAAATGTAGGCACGATGGATAAAAGCAACGGGAACTCACCAGTGGCTAAGAATGTACACATTTCGTCTGTGTGTTCTTGTATATTATTGCAGTCAGTGAGGTTTAATTATTTCGATGTACACATCTCGAGCAGACCAGAGCTGGGGCGAAGATGTCCGCCCCTACAACAAACATGTCGGAGAAAGATGATCACAGCATTAAGCGTGATTAAACCATGCCCACTAGTGTGGTATTTTAGGGATAAGTCAAAGGTGTCTGCATCATTTTGACGGACTTCATCCCTTCCACCAACTTTAGTAGAGCGGAGACAATTTACCTGTAATGTCTCTGAAACTAAATGCTGATATCCTTGTTCAAAAGATCAGTGATTCCTCCTTGGAGCTGTGAAATATTAGTCCCATTTGATCCCGAATTATTCCATTATGAATTCATTGTAAAGAGTACGTAGAGGCATACATTCCGATTTAGATTTGTTTAGCTTATGTGCAAAGACTGTATGACAGATATCTGTGCACTTTAAGGGAGCAAGAGTCGACTATGGGATCTTGGAAATAAACAATATAACATCACTGATCATGACGCAAATTGGTATTACTATTTTCTGCTATGTATTCTTTCGAAAGTTATGTTATCTTACAATACACAAAAAAGAAGCTCAAGTAAAAGTATAAAAAGAAGAGGCGACCAAGTGGCATCCTTGTCGTGTTCCTTGGGTAGTGTGAAGGAAGGAGACAACAGTCCATTTACGCTATCACTGCTTGAGGACTCTCATAAAGGGCCATGACCATGTTAATGTAAGATTCTGCTAAAATGGTTTCAGGAAGGGAACCTCCACAAGACATTATCAAATGGTTTGTCAGAATTGAGTGTCATCACCCCGGAGGGAGAGGTTTGTTGAGTTGCAGCTTCCGACATGTTATACACATTTGCAGAGTGCACTATCACCCAGGAGGGTATACTGGCCCAGAGCAGGTCGAATCTAGCCACGCCCTGGACCTAGTGGGACTACTGAAAAAGTCAGGTGCCTAGTATTATACTTTGCAAAATTTCGATTTTAGAAATCCAGTTTGTAGGGTTACTGCACCAGTCTCTTAGCTAAAATGTTGGAATATAGTTTGCAGTTGGTATTATTAAAGACAGTTTTTGAGAACTCCCTCATTAAATGGGATCTTTGTACTCTTTTAGTAACAGTCCAGTATTTGCCTCAGTAGCATTTCCTATGACCGGCCCTCCATTTGCAAAGGAGTTTTTCTATGTATTCAAGCAAGTAATGTGGGTTCACTGAATAACTTTTCGAACTCGTTGAACACATCAGGGCCCAGAGCTTTTTGCCTTGAGGTAGGCTCTAGATTGCATTTAAGATGCTGTTTGGTTAAGTAGGCTGGTGAAGCCAACCCTTGTCAGGGTCACTTACTCTAGGTAGACACATTGAATCAAAATAAGTGTTCATCTTCTCCTATTCTGTTACTGCACTTAGTGTGTGTAAGCTCTCACAGAAATCCTTATTACCAGTGCTATGCTTTCATGTCTAGTTTGGACTATCCCCTAATTACCTGAGGATGAGGATATGAAAGATCGAAACTTCCTGCTTTTCAGGTTGTTGGCCAATATATGGCCTGGCCACTTCGCACCACATACAATTCTAACTTTGTCACACTGAACTAGATAGCCAAACCTATTTATCGGCATCTTATTTCATTTTAATGATTTTAGTTGCATGAATATGTATTTATGTTAAAAGGACTACATAGTGGTTGTAATCTCCCAGAAGCACATTCGATACCTATTTGCCTTTTTTCAAATAGCAAAATTGCTAGATAAGTACCTCTTAATGTCTCCTTTATTTTAAGTATATGTTTAACCTAAAGTGATGCTAGATCATTTATGGGTTAGGCTAAAAGAGTTAACCCAAAGATGGCTCTAATCACTCAATCCGTATTCTCCTCAAATCATCGCAGTGCCCATGACCACCTTTGGTTATTGCCAGTCTGCATCCCAAAAACTCTTGGTGTGTAGATCTAGCTAGGGCTACTTCCTTGATATTTATGGGGTGAAGAGGCCAGTTTAAGGCCTCCACTGTCGCAGGGTCAGGGTCTACAATGAGTTTCTATTAGGGGGCGTGCCTTAGATTGGGGGCTGGACCTCAAACGTAGCCAAAAAATACAGTGGAACGTCAGGCGGCATAGGAAAATAGTGCAATGGGGCAGCTGATAAAAGCAGCTGCCTACTTTTTTTCTTTTCACCTGACTTACTTTACTAAATGTTGAGCTCCACTTATGATTATGTGAAAAATGGGTTAAGATACGTGTCACTGAGTGCTGTCACCAAACTCCTGCATTAGTCTGTAGATAGATACAGATGGATTTTGCAGATGACATTCTTAATCATCTGGAGCTGTCCCCACCAAAACTCTAGCATTATACCTCAACATCCGTCTCATACATTAGAACCCAGTTGTGTTTTTATTCAGCTATATACAGGTAAGCAAGGGGCCACTCGTGGTTAACCAAAAGGCTGCTTTTGACAGGGTTGTACAAGAAAGCTCTCGAAATGTCGATTAAGTGTTTCTTTTCTCCTAAGCCTCCTTCATGTTCAAAGAAACAGAACAAACCTTTGTTGCTGATTGTGCCAACTTCCATAACCAATCTAGCAACACAGGGCAAGCAGTGGGGCAAAGATCTCAATGCACATACTTTACTGAAAGAAGTCCCCGTGTTTGCCAGTGGTGAACTTGGGGTTTATCACTTCTCTTACCCTTTGTTCCACCCCCCGTCTACTGCTTCCCAGGCGTAAACAGAAATATTAAGGAAATATAGCACCTTGTGGAACTGGAAGCCTTAAAGGTTTTTTCACCACTACACTAAGGTCCGGCTTCTGTTTAATTTTCTGTTTGTGGGAGCCAGTTCATCAATCTTGCTAGCTCCAGTTGATCTACTATCTTTGTACTTCCCCTTTATTGTCCACCCCGATTTTATAGATACTTAGGCGTCATGGTAGGAGGCATTCACTATCTGTACTGAATGTTTTTCTCAAAAAAGCTCAGCACAAAGCCTTCATCAAGTTTATGCCAGCTCTAACTGCCCATTTAAGGACAACACGTATTCACATGTAACCTTACTATAGCATTTGGCTGCTTAGTGTTCGCCAGCAACATCCTGAATATTATTTCAGCTTCTGGTGAAAATCAAAGTCTACACTGACTCTAACCCCGACACTTCTTTTCTTCTGTGCGGTATTGGGTATGAGTGGATTTGACTTTCCACCTTCAGAAATAATGGTAGCCCCAGATAAAACCGGTTCACAATATAAAAGTAAGAATGGTACCATGCTGAGGTTTCAAAGGCTTTAGGGACACACATTGTAGCGTCCAGTCTACATATGTGAGGACTGGCCATTGGGACGAAGCTAGTTATGTTTTGTTTTTCTCTAGGTTTCACGCTTTACCCTTGGATTATTCAGAAAATGTTTTCTCTCTTTGCTACTTCTGGAGCTGGCAAGTTCAATCAGGAAGTTGGCTGAATGAGGAGATTGTACTTTATTTCCCACAAGTAACTTCTGCATTCAAAAATGACCAAATTGGCTTTCCAAAACTGAGGTGTTTTAGACAGCTCTTTGCAACTCTGGAGTCTTTACATTGCCCCAGTTATGCATCTTATATGAACATGCGTTGGTTCGGTCACAGATGCCCTTCTTCTATGGTGAAACAAGGGGTGTCCCTGCTTCTACGTTTTACTCTAATTCACAACGTTTTCAGCAAGTTATGCCCACTGACAAGTTTATTTTCCCGTCAGCCTGATATCTAGTTTTGGGATTTGGTCGTTCTTGTAGAGCCCCAACTGGTTACGATCCATTAAAGAGGATCTATTATTGCGAATGAATGGCTGAATTCTTTATTCCTCCCCTAGATTACTGAACTTGAGGGTCTGGTCTCAACTTCTCATGAGAAAACTGCACTTACAGTGAAACAGTGAGAAATCCATCTTCCAGAAAGTGTGACACAAAAAGGTGGCACACTTTTAGTGCACCTCCTAAAGGGAGCCCTCTGGATCTGGATAGTAATGCACTTAAATTAAATGTCGCCCTTCGCCCTGAAAAGCACAACCTGTTAAGAAGGCTACTGGTAAGCAGCACGGCTGTACAGGGGGTGCCAGATAAAATGAAAAAAAAGATTTTGCATACTTTTGGCAGGCCAATTTCTTTGGTGAGCAGGCAAGTGCAAGAAAGAAGGTCACAGTATAGTGCGATGGGGGTCAAGCAAGGTACATCATCGATGAGCAGAGGTCCGTGAACCGCAGGGGGAGTTTTCCACTTAGCAGAGCATAACACTGGCAGGCCGGAGTGTTTTAAAGGGATACTCATGTGGGTGGCGCAACCAGTGCTGCAGACCCACTTGTAGCATTTAATTCACAGGTCCGGGGCACATATAGTGCATGGTTCTAAGGACTTTTCAGTAAACAAACATGCCAATCATGGAGAAACCAAATGCCATTACATTTTAGGCACAGAGGGCATGCACTTTAGCTCTGGCCAGCAGTGAAAACAAATGCACAGTCATAAAGCCATGAACAACAAGGCTCAGTACACAGTCAAAACAGGTCAGAAAGCAAAAGTCTGGGGAAAACACACCAAAAGATTCCCTGGAGTCATGAAATGGTCCCACGTCGGGCAAAGGATTACCCTGCTGGCGTTCTGTGCTTTGCTGCAACCCTCTATGAAGGAGGAGAGCCTTCATCGCTTGGCTCCTGGGAGAGCGCTGAGCTTCTACATAGATTGTACCAAAGAACATTGAGTGGATGATCAGCTCTTTGCCTGGATCTCCAGCGCAACGACCGGCAAGACTGTGCAGTAGAGAACCATCTCTTGCTGGATCTTGCACTGCATTGTCTCCTATGCCACTGCATAAACATCAGCCTCTGAAAGGACTACGTTTTCATTCTACCAGGGCCAAAGCTCCTACCACTGTGTTGTCATGCAAAGTCCCTATCCTGGACATTTTCCAGGTGGCTATGTGGGCGTCCCTCTATATGTTCAGAATGCACTATTGCCTGGACAATCTGGTTCACTGAGAGGGGCATTTTGCCTGCTCATTTCTGTAGGACTTTATAGCTTAAGTCCATCATAGACCCACCTTTAAATAGGTACTGCTTTGGTATCTATTCAAAAGATTAGGAATCTGTGGAACAAAGTCTCTATCAGAAGAACAAGTTATTTTCCTTCGGTAGCACTCATTCTGGTAGAAACACTATCTAGTCGCAGATTCCTCATTATACTCCCTTGCTGCCTGTTCTGTTGTTGGCCTCTATCGATTAATAAGGTCCCAAGTCTAGGTATCTGCGCTCTGGTCACAGCAATTGCTTTTGGGGCTCTGTGTCTGAGTGCGAAGAGTATCAAAAGCAAATGAAATCAGTGTGCAGGAGTGCCGCCTTTATTGTGCCCCGCACAGCATTTCCGGAGCGGAAAGGCACCACCTACCAGCTCGCAGATGTACTAACGAAAAGTTTCCAGATCCAGTCTGACGCCTGGCGAATACTTGAAAGTTGTGGAATCTGCCAGTAGATAGTCTCCAACAGAAATAGCGTTACCAAAGGTAAGTAATTTGTTCTTCATGAATATTATGTTATTCTTAGTCCACAGGCTCAATCCCATTATCAGCGCCGTCTTCCGATCCCTCAACCACTGGCCAAACAAGCATTTACAATGCAACGGTTTCGCCTTTGTAAAAGTTAGAGCTATTGGCATTGTAAATGACAAATTTTGTATTTATGTGTTGGTTTTGAAAACGGATAAATAAATGGCATTGTCATTTTCAATGCCAATAGCTTAATCTCTCGAAAATGCGAGACCTATTGCATTTGCACCCACACGCGCACACACACAGAGCCACGCACACAGAGCCACCCACACACAGAGCCACCCACACACAGCCACCTAAAAATAAAGCTAGCCACACAGACAGAGCCACACAGAGCCCCAACACACACAGAGCCCCAACACACACAGAGCCCAGCCCTTTCACAACCTGATACCCATACGCACCCCTAAATCAGAAAGCTCCCATACCGCCTAATACCCCTATCCAACCCTAAATATACCATTACCTCCCTATACCCCTACCCATAATATCCAATGCCCTTACTAACCCCTAAACCCCACAAACACCTTTCCTACCCAAGATCCCCACCCACCACTGAACCCTAAAAACTCCCTTACCACCCAATACCCCTACCCACCCCTAAACCCTAAAAATACCATTACCTCCCTACACCTCTACCCAACACCCTTACCCATCCAGAAAAAAAACCTTATGCCACAAGATCCTTACCCACCCCTAAAAATACCTGCACCACCGAAGACCCATAAAAATACCATTACCTCTCTATACCTCTGCCAAATACACTTACCCACCCCTAAACCTACCCTTACCTAACCCTAGAAATACCCGTACCACACAAGACCCCTACCCCTCTCTAAACCTTAATTGGAGAGAGATATAAATATATATTTTCACACACACATACATTTATCTTTACCTTATATGCGTGATAAAGGTATATACATTGCAAATACATTTGTGATAAAAAATGCGTGGTAAATGTCCTGTGTTGTAAAAAAAAAAGTGTTGTAAAGACTGTTTCCCGCAATGGTGTACTTAACTGCACCTCTTAAAAAAAAATTAGGTTTAAAGCCCATATAATCGATTGAATTTCCAAAATAGCGATTTCCTAACAGTGATTGCGACTCTGTGGGTATCACTATTAGGAAATCGCAATTTTAGTACATTCCATTTTGTATTTCCTAAAGCGATTTCTTAGAATTTGCTATTTTTTAAATGTAAAATAGACCCATGGGCCCACGCCCTTACTGCATGTCAGTCTAAAAGTGATAAAAAGTAGTGTAAGCCGCAGAATTTGTTAGATGATGGAGTGTATCTGTAGAGCACGGACTGCGCAAGAGAGCAGTGGAGCGCAGAACCAGGAGCGCGCACCTTGAGGTAGGACTCGTGGGCACTACATTGAGACCCCCAGAGAAGGGGGGGCAAGGCTCCACCTGGGAGGTAGAATGTTTGCGGAAGAGTTGCGTCATCAGTTTCTCTTTCTGGACCCTAGCAGGGTGGAGACAGCTCGGATACGGATGAGAATATGGGTCCTTATCCGGGGTGTACGGCCTGTCATTTCCATGCCCCCCTCCCCCCGAATAAGAAAGACACGCACAGGGAACCCCAAAGTACACATGTACCTCCTTCCAGACATGCATTGGCAGCCTCTGTACACCAGGGAACCCACAGCCACAAATCTCATAGCGCTGCGAAGAAACCAAAAAGCTCCCATCACGAAATAAAAGTCTGACAGACAGTGATGCCCCTCTTCATACCTCACCATCCCCCCTCCCCGGCGAGCATGATGACATGGGCCGGACTGGGAACCCAAAGTAGCCCTGGCAAATTTTGTTAGACCAGCCTCTAAATGGTGCATAGCGAGCGAGTCGGACCACTACAAAGGGTTTTAGGGTGCTCTGCCACCCCCACCTCCCCCCCAAAAAATTGGGGCAAATAATGGCAAAAACGATGCATTCTCCTACACATTCTTCATTAAATATTCAATTGTATTTGATCTCAAAGCATAGTAATACTTTACAGTGCACCAGGATACAACAATCCTTGTTGGGACTCTTCAATGTTCCCTCCCTGTCACCCTCTAACAGTGCCCCTCATCACTCCATAAGCCCTCTCACATGAATTTAATTTGTATTATAGCGCCTTTCATGACAGCGTAGGGTGTCGAGGCACTTTACATCACAAACAGAGACAATGACGCAAACGTGTGTAAATCAGTCCATAGAAAAGGTTAATAAGACAAAGGGGACAGGACTCCCCTGCCATGCAGACTGGCAGGCATTGCTGCTTGTTCTGGGGAAATCACAACCTCAGCATTCAGAATGAAACAGAGCGGCTAGGGTGGCCTTTACCAGGAGAGGGTGCGGCTAGCGGCCAGAGCTGCCGACTTCGGAGACGGGTGATCCAGGTTCGAGTCTCGGCTTTTTGGCACAACTTCCTGTGATTCTGGGCAAATCATTTAATCCCCTCGTGCCTATGGACAGCGCCTGGATACCCTCTAGTCCGATTAGCAGCACTATACAAATCCAGGTATATACATGCATTCATTCACACACAAACTAACAAGAATACATTTTACTCAAGTAAACCCTTTCATCAAAATTAGGATAATAAAAACACTGGGGGAAAAAACAACTTTTGTAACCAATATTACGATTATAACACAAGTACTGCACAGTAACAAAAGGACCTCTGTGACAACAGCAGTGACCCACTGAGCTGTGCACATCAAATACTGCTCTGTGGTCTGTATTGTACAGGCTCTTAGCAGCAGGGATATTAACCCTCTGTGCTACCTTAGAGGAGTCAACGCTGCCAGGAGACAAAACTCTGCTCGCTCCAGCAGGAACATTCATCACGGAGTTATCTTGACACTTTTCTTGTTGCCTGGAAACTGTTGAATCTACGAGGAACTCTGCTGTGCTTTAAAACCTGCTGCAGTGCTACAAAACCACCCCCCAGTAACAAGCGCGCCCCCCACCCTTCCAGGCCCCCTGGGAACACCCGATGCCCGGCACAGACGACCACCTACAAACATGTATGTTATCTTATTCCTGACACTGCGCCAGCCGTGGCCGCATAAGGGGCGTCTGTGCGCTAGACTCGGCACGAACAATCATATTTTCAAGAGAAAGGGCAGAGAAACGTGACGGGTTCAGGAAAGAAGCGGATGCAGGCGAGAGAAGGGGAGATGAAAAGCGTCACAGAGATATGTGAGGAATAGAGAGAGGGTGAGAGGGTAGGAGGAGAAATAGACTAGAGAGTGCTAAAGTAGTAGGGTCGGAGTGAGGGCACAGAGTGCCTGAGGTGACACACTGCAGGGCATCCCCGAGAAGGGGATGCAAAGCATGAGTTTTATTAAAGAAAATTACAACATACAGAGGCAGCTAGAAGCTGATGGCCGCAGGCCATGCCGCCCTGGGCAGAGGCGCGGGGTCCGGGCACCCCTCATCAAGACCTGTGCCAGCCTCTCCCTCTGATCATCGACAGCTCGAGTGCCTGGCACGTAGCGCACACACAGCCCATTCACGCTGTGATTGGGCGCGCAGTGCCAGCCTGTTTTGCAGCTATGCCCGTCATACCAGCTGCGGGCAACCCTCCAAGGGAGAGAGCTACACTATTGGATTATGCCGGAGGACGGCTCGCTACCCCTTCACTTACTTTTCCATCTAACAGCAGCTGCCAGTGAAGGATCCCGGAAGCGCTATGAGGGGGTTCAGAGCCGCCTAACTCGAACCTGCACACCCCAGACTGCCAGCCCGAAGCCCTCCCTTTCAGCTGCGTCCTTACAGCAGCATACAACCCTACACACACACACTACAGCCCTGCCCTCTGACTGTACCTCCAAGCTCGGCCCCTCCTGCCCGAAGCCCGGCCGACTTACCTGGCGTTTCCTGACCTCGACATCGGGACTACCTGCTGTGTACGGACCTCGCAGCCGCCCCTTCGCCATTTTGACCAGATTTGTAAACAAGCGTCGACTGTAGTGATCTGCGAAGGGGGGGAGGGGGGGGACCAAAGCCAAGGACAGCGGGAGGGGGGGGCGGGAAAGGAACGGACAGCGGGAGGGGGTGGCGGGAAAGGAACGGATAGCGGGAGGGGGCAAGGAAGGCACTCACCTGGACTTCCTCGGGCGGCGATTGGCCGCGGAATGACGAACACAAACATGGACGCACAAAAAAAATAAACCCCGCCCATGGCCGCGATGACGACATCGCAGAGGCAGAGAGGGAAAAAATCTCGGGAACGCCCACGGATCTGGCCCGGCCTTGACGGACAGATCCGGCTTCCAATGGCTAGCCTCCATTTATGGAGCTAGCCAATGGAAGCAGAGGCGGGACTAAGCCCCACACTGTAGGGACATAAGATTTCTCCTGGGCGGAGCTAGGAGCTCCGGCGCCAGGCGAAACCTAAAAATGGTCTATTATAAAGAAGGGAACTGGTGTGGATGCACGTATAAGCAGATAAGTGTTGAGTATGCACACTTATGTGTGTACAAAATTGACAGGGGAAAGAGCCTATGGAGTAAAAGTTGCAGTATCAATATAGTGGTAAGTACCATCTACATCATTGGATCTTTCAAATGTTTCCTTGCATTGAATGCCGCCTGACTTCGGGCGAACCCCGACAGCATTACAGGTAAGTCACTTTTTCATGTCTTACTTTTCTTGCAGTCACACGCTCAATGGGAAAAAAAATTGTATGTACACTTTCAGGGGATGCGGTGTATCCCTCCCCCGTTCCACATTAGCTTCCCCATTCCAAGCCTCCTTTTGTCCTGCATTAGATGTCACCTGTTCTGTTAGTTCCATCTTTCTCCAATTTATGAAACCAAAAGTTAAACCAAAAAAATGTAAAAGCCACCTCTAGATTTTCATCTTAGTGATTGCACTGAAAGTGCCCAGGCTCCGTTTTATTAATTTAAGTCCACTAACTTTGTTTGTATTCGGGGGACATAAGGTTTAAAATGAAATCACTGTGGTCTCCCTGGGGATGCCAGCAGCTTGGCAAAGAATTGGGGAGGGGAGCAAGTCTTTTATTACAGGGAGAGCTCTGTGAAGACGCCTCTCGTGTGCAGTGCTGGGTGTGGTACCGGGGCTGGGGAGATGGGAGGCAGGCCCCATGGCTGTATTATTAGAGGTGGAAGAGCCAAGCCCGGACTGAGCAAAGTGCCTGCTCTGGCTCGAAGAGCCAGTGCACGATCCGAGCCCTGAAATCGTTCGTCATGTAAATTCGGTAAAAACGGTCATAAATTCTCTTCGATATAAAAAGAAAAGTGTATATTTTTCTAAAATGCCGGAGCGTTTCACTTTAGTACGTCAAATGATATAACTACATAGAGAGGAATTTATTAAAAGTGATAGTTTCAAATATTAACTTATACACATTCATGCACCCCCCCCCCCCGCCCCCATGACAACGCCAATACCGAAATAATAGCAATTACTTATGCTGTCTTGTGTACCCTAAATGTGGCCTAGGTACTTATTATAGATGAGGCATCATTATAGTATACTAAACCAGACACGGGATTTTTGTACAATGCACATCCCAAAATCACATAGCTAAATCATTGCACTCTCTTCTGAAAATGTGTAAAAAAATGGAGGCTAAGTAAATTTAAATATTTGGATAGGATCGCAAAATTTGGTCAAACGGGGGAGAAGGATTGTTCCCAAGTTTAGAGACTAGACCAAGAGTGCTTGACATGGGGAGGTAGAAGTGCAGCGTCTACGGGCGAGCTGTAGAGAAAGGTGCTGGACTGCTGACTGTAAGAGCTGTTGGGTTAGAGTTAGGCATGTTGAGGTCTCTTTACAGTGCGATTTGTCATGTCTAATTATAATGATGTCTAGTCTGTCAATCTCTCATTGGAGGAGGGATGCCAGGACTTTGAGTTATAGACAGCCCAGAACATCCTAAGAGTGGTTGTGCATGCATTTGTGTGTGTGTGTGTGTGTGTATGTATGTATGTATGTATATATATATATATATATATGCAGTGTGTGTGCGTACGTTTGCTTCAAATTTTTTAATTTAACTATTTGTGTGTATCGACAGTGATATATACACCCATGAATACAAATCAATATTTTAACTTTTTAAGTAAAATGTAGGCTCATGTCAAAACAATCACATCTTTAGATTGAAAAATGAATGATTGTTATAATGGGTGTGGCAAGGTGCTCTTTCTGTGGATTTTTTTTCAATAGCTTTGGTGGTGGGGCTCCCTTGTGTAGGAGAGAACACGAACAAGTGGAACTGGGGCACTGGCCCCATCTGACTGACCCCCACTCCAGAGGCACCAATGATCAATCAATCAGGATTAGTAGAGCGCGGCTGCTTCACCTGTAAGGGTCTCGAGGCACTGTCTAATATAAGCTGCCTGTTCTCTTATCAGTTGAACATCGATGTCTTGAGGTCCTTCCTGAAATGCTGGTGTGGTGGTGAGGTTCTAATGTGTAGGGGAGGTCGTTCAAGGTCTTTGCCGTCAGATGGGAGAAGGAGTGGCCTTAGCTGTTTGTCTGGTGGTTGCAACGGGTGGCAGCTAGGGCACGGATTCCGGATCTGAGTTTCCTGGTGGTCTGGTGAAAGGTCACGTGCTGATTGAGATATGTAGGTTCTTCGTTGTGTGATGCCTTGTATGCGTGGGCGAGTAGCTTGTACTGGCATCTCTTTATGACTGGTAGCCAGTAGAGTTTCCTGAGGTGAGGGGTTATGTGCGTCTGTCTGGGGAGGTCGATAATGAGGCTGGCCGTTGTATTGTGGATTGTCTTGAGCATCTTTAGGAGTTGGGCTGGTATCCCTACATTGAGGTAGTTGCCTATTATAGTTTGCTGGTGACGAGAGCCTATGTGACTGTTCGCCTGGGGTTGGTACGGAAACAAGCGGTGGAGATCTCACTGACTTGCTGCTTCATGAATAGCTGGCTGTCAAGGATGATGCCAAGGTTGCTTGGGTGTTCGGTGGGTATCGGGATTGGGCCCAGCTCTGGGGCCATCATTCGTTGTTCCAGTGTGTGTCCTTGCCTTGCCCAAAGGCGAGTACTTCTATCTTGTCAGTGTTGAGTGTAAGAAAGTTGTTGTTCATCCAGTCTGCAACATCTGTCATGCAACTTTGGAACTTGTCTTTGATGGTTCTTGGATTGTGAAGTCAGAGAGAGTATGAGTTGGATGTCATTGGCTTAGTAGATAATGTTGAGTCTGTGGCTTTTGATGATGTTAGCTGGGGGAGGACCATGTATGTGTTGAAGAGGGTTGGGCTGAGGGATGAGCCTTGAGGGACCTCACAGGTGATGCTTGTAGGGAGTGAGGAGTAGGGAGGGAGATGATTTTCTGCGTTCTTGTGAGGTATGATGTGGCCCACTTTAGGGCTACTCCTTGGATTCTGATCTGATGGAGCCTGTTGATCAGTGTGTGGTGGGAAATGGTGCTGAAGGTTGTTGAGAGGTCGAGGACCATGAGGGCCAGAGTTTCTCCCTGATCTAGCAGCATATGGATGTCATCTGTGGCTGTGACTAGAGCGGTCTCTTTGCTGTGGTTTGCTCTGAAACTAGACTAGGAGGGGTCCAGGAGATTGAGGTTCTCTAGCTGTCTTGTTAGCAAAACAAAGTGGATAGTAGACTGACAAGAGATAGCTTTGTCTTCATCCTAGGAACTTGGCAAGTAGTGGCTCGAACGCAGTTCTCCTCCTGAACCCGCACATTTCAAACTGTTATGTTCAGAACTGAGTCTAGCGGGTTGATAGTAGACCATTTTATAGAAAGGAACCCAGGACCAAGACCACTGAAGACACTACCCCTCTCCCCCCACCATAGTGTCTGGTGTTCCCCATCTGGTCTAAGAGATACCAACAATACTGATTGGCTATGTGGATAAAAGCAAACTTGCCCCATCTTGTACTCTGGTCCAGGCCGGGGGCTTCCAAGATGTAACCCGCAGGCTGCAATACTTCTGCATGGCACACTACTGATTCTAGCATACATGCACAACGCACTGCATGACACACTATTGCTTCTAGCATACATGTACAACGTTCACATTGCATGGGATGTCTCATTTAGAATTTTGTATTCATTACAAGCAGCAGACCTTTAGATAAATGGTCCAGTAATAGCACTTATCTTATAGGTAAAGAGTATTTATTTATAATTCACTATCATGGGGACAGTCCAATCCCCACATTTTCCAATTGAGCCCCTCAACTGGAGTACTTGCAGTGGGAAGCACTAGGTAATGGAGAAGAAATGCTGAGTGAGCTTGAGCTGTAAAAAATTATACAGGAGAACGGGCTGAGGGGGAAATCTGCGCTAACTGTAGGCAGCAGCTATAGGGAACGGTATCACAGTGCCTGCTGTAGAGGAGGTGCAGGAGAGCTGGCAGTGGTGAAGAAGTGCTGGCTGTAGGTAGTGGTGCAGGAGTGCTGGAAGTAGGCAGTGGTGCAGAAGAGCTGACTGTAGAGGAGGTGCAGGAGAGCTGGCTGTAGGCAGCGGTGCAGAAGTGCTGGCGGTGCAGAAGTGCTGGCTGTAGGCAGCGGTGCAGAAGTGCTGGCTGTAGGCAGCGGTGCAGAAGTGCTGGCTATAGGCAGCGGTGCAGAAGTGCTGGCTGTAGGCAGCGGTGCAGAAGTGCTGGCTATAGGCAGCGATGCAGAAGTGCTGGCTGTAGGCAGCGGTGCAGAAGTGCTGGCTGTAGGCAGCGGTGCAGAAGTGCTGGCTATAGGCAGCGGTGCAGAAGTGCTGGCGGCAGGCGGACAGCGGTGCAGAAGTGCTGGCGGCAGGCGGACAGCGGTGCAGAAGTGCTGGCGGCAGGCGGACAGCGGTGCAGAAGTGCTGGCTGCAGACAGCGGTGCAGAAGTGCTGGCTGCAGGCAGAGGTGCAGGAGTGCTGGATGCAGGCAATGGGGCAGAAGTGCGGGCAGCGGTGCAGAAGTGCTGGCTGCGGACAGCGGTGCAGAAGTGCTGGCTGCAGGCAGAGGTGCAGGAGTGCTGGATGCAGGCAATGGTGCAGAAGTGCGGGCAGCGGTGTAGAAGTGCTGGCTGCGGGCAACGGTGCAGAAGTGCTGGCCATGGGCAGTGGTGCACAAGCGGTGGCTGCAGGCAGCGGTGCAGAAGCGGTGGCTGTAGAGGAGGTGCAGGAGAGCTGGCTGTAGGCAGCGGTGTAGGAGCTCAATCTGTAGGAAACCATGGCAAAGCGCTTCCTTTAATAGAGCTGGCTAGTGGCAAGGGCGTTTTGCCGGCTCCTGTGGCGCGGGGGTGGGGTGCAACCCTTTGAGGAGACACAAGCTTTCAGCCACCACTGTTCAGCCCAGGGCCAATGAATATCTGTAAGATATGAGACTCGGGGGCCTCTTGTCACATTCTTCAGAGGGTGGGCATAATTTCTGTTATGCCACTGGGCAGTGGTACAGGAGAGCTTGAGGATGAGGAGGCGCAGTGTTGTTGGCTGTAGGAGCATTGGTTGTGGAGACTACTGTCAGGGCTCCTGCATTAAAGGAGCTGCACACTGTTGTAGGCATGTTAGCTGTGGCGAATGGTGCAGAAGCGCCGACTTTAGGCGGCGGTGCACTGCTGACAGTGGTAGCAGTGGAGTACGATACAGGAAAACTGACTGCGGTATGCCCGGAGTACAGCATAGAACAAAGCCAGCGCTACACATAGGGAGTGTGGATAGATGCCCAGGGCTCCATACTCAACCCACCAACATGGCGCCCTGCACCAGTACGATACAGCTCCTCTAATGGAGAGCATGGTGTCTCCTTGCTATTGTGCCAACGGGAGGGCCCCCTTCACGGCCTCACTGCTATGATGGGGGAGGGGGGGCCTCTTATAGTGCCAGGTGCAAGGAGACACATGCTGCAGGTTTGTTCTGCAGTTAGGGCTCCTGCCATGCTGCCCGCCATACCGAGCCATTATAGGACGCCCATTGTCCCGCAGTTTAGTGCCCCAGCAGCGTTAATACTTCCTGATGGTAAGTAACTCTTACACCTTCAGCCCTTTGTGTGAAAGAGGTACTGTAGGCGGCTGAGGGAGGGTTGCAGCAAAGGAGAGGTCTGCATGAAGCAGCTTCTGCAGCAGGCTCATCTATTGAGATGCAGCCGGTCCTGAATGAGTCACGTTGTATGCAAATTAGAGGATCTTCGCTCATTCCCTCTCTGCCTGGAGCTTCAATAATCCTGGCTCCGGCCCTTGTATAGGAGCACCCGCGGGAGTTGTCAAGGATGGTAAAATAGGCTGTTGAGGCGTATACACCGGTTCCCGACTGCCGCCCTCAGAGCCGGACTTCCATGGTTCGTGGGTCTGTAGAGCTGGGTCTGGGCGCTCCCTGGCGTGCAGTGGCTGAGCGCGTGGGCACTCTGCCCGCGCATCTCCCCAGAGCATGGGGTCTGTCAGGAGAGCTGTCGAAGCCCAGCCGCGACAGACAGGTGATGCCTGAGGGAGCTTCGACCCCCAGATGCTGGATGACATTTGCTGTTTGCCCAGTGCCTTAAACATAACCTGAAATAAACCGCGCTCACGGGAGAGGCGCCTTCCAGCCGCTCTGTGCAGTAGAATCCCCGACTAAAATAGCACACATCTCTTAGGAGAGCGGGCGGCGCGCGCTCATTCACGCATCACGCTAACCGGATGTGAGGGGCAGCTGGACACGAGAAAATCAGGTCATGATTAGTGGCGGAACGCAATGACGAGACCATCGACGGAATGTGGAGCGGGCCCCCTTAGTTTACCAAATCTCACAGATATTCATTGGTCTTGATGGGGCGGGGTCCCCCAGAACGGATCCCTCTGTCCCTCCCCCCACACACACACACACCCCACCTCTTGCAGGTCAGGGGTCTGTGTTACGCACCTGGCCATGTCCCAGCGCGAGAGAAGAGTGACTTGCTGAAGCAGAGTCTCCACAAGTCCCACTGTGACGCCTTTAGTTCCGGCCTCTATATCTCGTTAGTTGCCCTATTAACCACACAGAAGGAGGGTGCAACTCGTGAGTTTCACGTACGTGAGCGTCTTTAGCGGCTGGTAGGACACAACGACGTGATTTACTTTTAACCTATGACTGCTCCTTGCTCACTGAGCCACTTGCATGTTTCTTTTGTGTGCTTGCGTCTCTGCTCATGCGTGTGTGGATGTGACTGTTTCTCTGCATGTTTCTTGCGCAACTGTGTATTATTTGTCTAGCTATATCTACCTGCGTGACTGCACGCTCATGTGACTGCTCTTTTCTTTGTGGTAGTGTGTCTAATTGCTTTTCCCTGTATATCCGCTAGATTTTTTTTTTATCTCCCTTCGATTTCATTACACTCTGCACGCATGAGTGTGCCTGGCCTCTGCGTAAATGCACACTCCCACATCTTATACCTAGGTCCTGCTTCTTCCGTCACAGGAAATGGACACAGTATCGGTATCTGAACATGTATCAACGCTCAAATATTGAGGCGCTGTGCTCCCCCTTAACCGGACCTTTCATTTGTTCGTATGCCATCTCTGCATTCAGCCCCCAGTGTTCCGCTTTTTGTGATCCACGAGGCTGGACATTTGCAACATCAATGGGTGGGCGCCCGTCTTTATTTTTTAGGTCTCGCGACCTATCAATGCGCGCAAGTGCATTGAGCGGAGCGAGAATTCAAGTGCTCAAAATCCTCGTGAAACCACGGGCTTTTTGCTGCGGTTTTCTTCGAGTTCACGTGGCCACAGGCACGCGCTTTTGGGCCATAAACTTGCATTTCTCCTCCCCCTCCCCAGCCAGCTTCCCCCAGGCCGTAGCAGCACTCCTCCCACACCTTCGAAGTGAAGCTTAGCTTCACTTCAAAGGCCCCTGCTGCTTCACACAGTGTTGCATTTCTCCTCCCCCCTCCCCTTCTCTGCCTTCTCTCCGTCTTGTTTTTTTTCGTTTCTCTTAACTAACAACATTTTCTTACCAACACAAAGGCTATAGGTCCACAACAATAAGCTAGGAAGAGCAGAGGAGAAAAGGAAGGAACAACAGGCATTGATACAGCTTTTTGAGGTGATACTTTCACTGAAATATACAGGTTGGTGTTTTACTGAGTGTCCATTGAATATGCGAGTTTTCGACAAGCTTCCTTATATAAAGGCAACATTAGCGGGAGAGTCTCTTCATTACACGAAACACAGTCAGAAATAAAACAAAACACATCAATTTATGCCACATAGAATGTTAAGTGTGCACAACAAAAGACTCTGCAACCATCCATACATCCGGTGTGAGGCCGGAGCCATCTGTCAGTCTGACAGCAGCATCATAGGGGCTGTCCTGATGTCCCAATGATTGAGCCGTAGCCAGCCCCTGGCTTAAAGGGAGAGTAAAGTCCTCGATCTGTCGCTCTTCCATGTGTGACAGATAGCTCGGGCTGTGGGAGCACGCGTGGCGGTGAACTACGGGAGTGAGGACCCCAGGGAGCCGAGTTAGTGCTCGTGGGAGGTGCGGGCCCGCTAAGGTGCACGGGCGCTACTCCAGGGTACGGAGGCTGCCTGGTCAGCGCTACCTAACCCACCTCATCCTGCCCTCTCTCTTCCCGGGCTCACCCGCCGTTGCTGCCTGCTCCAGCCGCACTCTGTCCCTGCTCGTCACCTGCGCTGACCACCCCCCTGCCGCATCTTCGTCCCCCCCCACCCCCCAAGTCCCCGGATAAACCCATATACGACGCCTGGGTCAGCGACAAGCCACTCCGTCGAGCCAAGGACAGGAAAGTCAACGTTCATTGAAAAGTTGGGGGATCCTCCAGGCCAGGATGGGGTTGGGAAGGCGGTAAGAGGAGAGAGATGGTTCAAACACAGGGCAACTTTGCACAAGTAAATACATAATACATCTCAGGGTTAAACAAGCTTACCTGCAATATGTGGGTGACACAAACTGCAAATATTAGATCAACAACAAAAATATCCAATAAAAATCAAAGAACGACAAGGCCAATTAAACAAGGCACAAGTAGGGCCGTAAAGAATGCCCACTTATATTTTAGCTTCAGAGCTAGGCTACACAAGGCTAAATAACACTTCGAGCTGCGTGGGAGTTCAGAAAGAACTTCCCAAATCCAGAAGTTCACTAACAGATGCGCTGAGACGGCCGGCCTAGAAACAGCCTGAAGGTGGAGCTCTTAACTCTCATCCGAGCCGAGCGCCGCTGTGCGAGTTCAACGAGTTCGTGCACATAAGGTGTCTGCACATCGACCTCTCCTCCATAGGCAGCCTTCCCCCTGCGGCCCCTCCCCAGCATTGAACACAGACTCTGAAAGGAGATGCTCGCAGAAACCAGGAGGGCGGGGACAACTCTTGAACCCATCAGAGATTGCTGATGTACAGTTCTGCATGGAATGCAAAAAACATGAGAGGGGCCCTGAGATCTAAGAATCACTCAGTGGGGAACAACCCGCCAGGGCGAGATAATTGTCAGAAAAACATGAAAAGGGGGAGTTCCCAATCATAAGGAGGAATAATTCCAAAATAAGCAGGAAAAGCCCAGAGGAAAGCTGGATATGAAAATATTTATTTTTATTAGTATAGAAAAATATTTTAGTTATGAAACATTAATACATAGTCAATTTCTCTTTCATAATTTTTTTTTCTCCCTATCTAGTTTGTTTTTAAAAAAAGCACATACATAGAGATTAATAATAGCAGCCTAAGGACACAAAGGGGCATTAAAAGATTGACACACATATCATTCACTCTTCCAGTCAAACCCAAACCTATCCACACAATCACAAAACAACCAAGAACAGCGCCGACGCGCGTTTCGGAAAAATGCCAGTACAAATTTCCTTCATCAGGGCGCACACATGAAGATTATATGGATTTGCGAGGTCTTTCAAGATCCAATAGCCCAATCCTTGGAAGGTGTCCTAGTAACAACAAGCACTGGCGTTGCCAATAGGTCTCGCAGTAGGAAAGTTGGAGCTATTGGTTTTGTAAATGACAAAGCCCTTTATGTTTTTAAAATGAAAACAAAAATAAAAGGCATTGTTATTTGCAATTGTAATAGCTCCAACTTTCCTACTGCGAGACCTATTGGCAACGCCAGTACTTGTTGTTTTCTTCTTATGCAAGGTACTTGAACTACCATTCTCCAGCTGACCCTGCATTCTTACCTCTGTAATTAGGATTGGGATATATGGTGGAAGCCTGACTTCAGTGTAGGTCGCGACATAGTCTGATCCAGTAACGGCGACTGTTGCAGCCTGCACCCTCTCTTCCTTTTACCTATGGAGACAAATAACTGCGCGCTGTAGTGTCTGGAGTACGATCCTGCTCCTTAGGAAAGTCTTTGACATTCATGGCCATTGAATCCATGTCCCATAACGTTTAGCAAAGAGAGGCCTAGTAGTGGGCGAATATCCAAACCTAGCTCTGATTTTCAGAAGCAAGAAAAGTAGTTCCACTATTTTATGCCATCTTTCAGCAGTGTGAGACAGTACCTTCTGACTTATTTCGTAATAGCTCCGTCTGACCCTCTGTCCAAGGGTATTTCGCGATCCATTATTTCCCAAGCAGAGCTCAGTTTGTGCCAGTAGTTCAAGGTGGCAGACAGCTGCACTCTTTTTTTGCTCAGAAATATCTATTTTTCATTAGCTGACTTTGACCCAAAAGAAGAAAGATAAAAGTATAAAAAAAAAAGGAAGAGAAGCAGGAAATGATTGTTGCGAGGAAATGGGATGTATTACATAGTGTGTTTGTGCGAACTCACCATGTAATACACTTACCTACCCCTTTGGACCAGTAGGTTTTGTTTGTCAAACCTTCTTCTTAACCCTGGGTAGCTGTGGCTCCGAGCAGCAAGACTTACACAAGGGAACACGTGTAAAACATTTAAACAGCACCAAAATAATTGAAGAAGAAATCTACAACACACAAGAAATCGGAATCTAATTTATAAAAAATATACTGTATTTTTTTCTGTGTTTTTAGACATCACAACAAAAAAGATCCCCTGAAGTATTCAAGAGATATAGAATTTATAAGTTATAGTAAATCAAAGCATTTCATTCAACCTTGAACAAGAGTTGGCAAATTCACCAAATTTGACACAAACTTTTCCCACCCAAAAGTTGGGCTAGTTTATTGCGGTCACTTAGAGCCACTTTATGTGACCAACTCCAGTAACAACTCAGTCAGGGTAACCAGCAAGGTCCTCAGAAACAGTTACCTCACAGGTAGAAGTGATCCTCAGTCAGTTCAAGGCACGTTTATCTGTTGCAGTGGTTTCCTACAGAAGTTGTCCTAATGCAAGGGATGAAAGATGCTGAAGATCCCCAAGGTTGCTGTGGATGCGATGCGGTCAACGTGGGCTCTTCCTGCTGCTACTCCTTGAACCATGAAAGGGGTGAGGGGGTCCTGGTCACAGGGTCAATGTCCCTCAAAGTCCTCTCTGTGCTGGTGGAAGTTCAGTTGCCACTTGGCTACCAGTCATCCAGAATAGCGGTCATAGCCTAATCCTTCCCTGGGTGATAACTCGTCTTTTGGGCAACCAGGCTGCATTCCAACAACTTTCCCAGGCAACACGAACTCGGGTGCAATTTTGAGCATCATGTCCTGGTCGTTGGGTCTGCATGGAGGTGGTGGATGGCAGCGATCGGAAGATTCTGGGCTATCAACTTGTCCCAGCTGCTTCTCAGCTGTTGTTGCCCTGTGCTGTGACAGTAGGTCAGTCAATTGACCCTTAAGTCTCTTTGCTTGGCTGGGCTCGAGTGCAGCCCTTCTCCCTTGCTAGCCACCAGGTTCAGCAGGGGCCAGTCATGCCAGTGCAGCCTCTCTTTACTACAGCGAATCAGGACAGACCTTCTTCAGCCCTTCTTCCAATCCAGACAAGATCTGAGTTTTGTATGCCAGGGGTGCCCTATTTATTCTCAGAAAGTGAACTCCGGGTAGCCCATGGCCATCAGTAGCCATGGGCTACTAGGTTCTCTGCCTTCTGATGACCACTACCTGGGTATCCCAAGATGCACCATTCTGCCCACACCCAACATGGCAGAACCCCTTTCTCAGCATCCAGCGCTCCCTAGCCCAATCCAGGGTGTGGCTACACGCCGCTAAAAAAACGGTCTGACAACCGTTTTCCCCTCTCCTTTCCAGGTGCCAGCTAGTTATCCTAAACAATGGGAATGTCACTCTCCCAAGTGTTCCTATTTGCTCTTCAAAGGCAACTTCGGCTTTGAAGCTCACCTTTTGGGCCAACAACTTGTGTCTTCCTGCAGGAGGGAGGTAACACCTCTCTCCAGTGAGGGCCCCTATTGTCTCTTTTCCTGGGAGTCGTTAGCACTTCTCCCTTGGAGGGCAGAAAGCTGTCTCTAGTCCAAGCTCCATGTGTAGTGATTAAGGGCACAGGGGGTTGAAAGCAACAAAGTGGCAACTTTGTGAAAGTTGCACACTGTAACTTGTTACATTTATTTCGACATGAGAACCAAGTCAGACTTAATGTAACAAGTTGTTTAATACCTTACAGTATCAACTTTGGTCATACAGTGCAGTAGTTAGAGCAGCTTAAGGGGTCAGCACGTAAGCTTGCACAGCCAAATGTCTTTCTACAGTAAAGGTGACGGTTTTGCATTTATCTGTCCAAACATTTAAAATACATATTGTGCCCATGATATATGCTGCTCCGTGCCTTAGAGCTCAGTAGACCTGCCACATGCTTCAGGGGGACATTTGACTTTGTTAGGTCAGGCTAGCAGTTCAAAACTGCTCTTCTAGTCTGTAATGGCAGACAGGGAGACTCGTTTTACTTTTGTCATACCTAGGGTGCTAGATCTAGTGCAGCAATCCTGGGGGTGACTCTCTTACTTACAGGGCCTTGGTATCATATACTAGAGACTTACAGGTAAGTTAGCCCATGCCAATTGGGTATAATCAATGTAATCATGGGCATCAATTATGGGTTACCATGGAGTCACTACTGCAACCCCCGAAACCACCCATTGTGACCCCCTGTCACCCTGCTTGCAACCCTGGCGGTTCGTCAGCCTTGGCAAGCACTCTGGTGGCATTAAGTCATCTGCATAGTGAGCAACTCTTGATTACACTGCTGTGCTGAACCTCGGCCTGCAGTGACATGATGGTTTGCAAACTGGGCATGGGTGGGGGAAAGAACTTGTCTCACTCGTTGCTATGGTGACCCCGGTCAGGGTTGGCCAACACAGTCCTTGATTTGATACATTGTATGTATCTGCTGCAGGCCTGGGCCAGAATGCTGAGATAAAGAGCATGAAGCGCACGCTGCATAGTTGGGCTTGATTGGACAGGTACTGCACATGCTGCAGCTAGCAGCATGTGTGTTTAAGTGCAGTGCACCTGCTGCACCCTACCCGGAGGACGTGGTGCCTGGTGCGGTATGTGCACAACCGTGTTTAGGACTGCCTACTGGTCCGAGGGCCGTCTATTTGGTGGCGCAAAAGTGCTACCAATAACGATGGCCCTGAATATAATATTGGACAGCCCAAGTGCGGCAGTAAAATCTGCACTGATGTGTGTGGATGCTAGGTGTCAAGCCTCCAGAGTGACTGACTAGAATCAACGCAAGTTCAGGACCGGGTCGTGAGTGACTTGCTTCACTTAATTGTCATTCTTTGACTGAATCGGACTGTCGGACCTCAGTGGACCGTGGGGCAGGTCATGACATGAGAAAGTAAGACTGACTGAGCTGTCACATCGACTCTGCTAGAATCTTGACTCATAGGACCCCCTTTGTGGTGGTGCCGGTTGTTGTGGCTACTGTGAGCTGAGGGCCCTGGACAAACCGCTAAAAGAAGCAACAAGTAAATTAAGATAAGACTATCTGTTTTTGAAGTTCACGCAAGATTTTCAAATGCCGTGCTGCAAACGTCTGAAATCATTGTTAAAGAGCACACATTTTAGGTTCAACCCTTCTAGTGGTCTATCCATCATTTAGGTAATGTGAATAACACATTAATTGCCATTGTATTATTTCGAACGTTGCATCTGTGTAGCCACAGCATGCGCACACCAGTCAGTGCTGATGGACTGGACAGCAAGACATTGTTTTGAACACCATATAGGCCAGAATGGCCGCATCAGGCGACGGTGGGCTTTTTCTCAGGATGCTGGAAGGGTCGGGCAGGTTTTGTAGCAGTGCTACGGTTTTAAAAGCACTGCAAAGTTCCTTGTATATTCAGCAGGTTTTGGGCAACAATAAAAGTGCCAAATTAACTCTGGCGATTTATTATTGTACCTGATGGGAGTTTTGTACAGTGGCAGTTTTCACTTGTCTAAGGTAGCACAGAGGGTTAATATGCCTGCTGCAAAAAACGGGTACCATGCATATCAAAGAACAATATTTTATGTTGCTTACTCAGTGGGTTACTGCTTTTGTCACAGATATTCTGTTGTTACTGTGCAGTTCATAAGTTACATTCGTAATCTAGCACCGAGAGTTACAAACTGCCATCTAAGAGCTGCATGGTACAGGTCACAAAGTTATGTTTATTCCAGTCTTTCTATCCTGATGTTGCTAAGAAATGTTTGTTTGGGTAGAAATACATTCTCATTATTAAAGTCGACCTTAACCACTGTGTTATATTCTGAATCGCGAGTTTGTGTTTCTCCTGACCAAGCACTACACATAAAGTGCCTACTAGTATGAACGGCAAGTAAATCCTACACCTTTTAGTTTACTTTGCCTTATGTAACATTTTCTATAAACTGATTTACACACATATGATTCATTGTCTCTATGTGTGTATATTAGACTTTGAAAATTTGGAAAGTTTTGCTTTAGGAGCAATGATTACTGGAGAAATTTTTAAATGCGGACTGTAACATCTGCATTTGTAAAGCAAGCTGTCATGTGCCAGCGATCTGCATGTTTTCTGTTGAAGAAATTAATGATAGTAAACTTGGAAAGGTTCAGTGGCTCCACAGGTTTAGAAGTAGGTGTACCTTGTCATGGAAAGAACGCTTGCTGAGAGAACTTGACCTGCATCAAATAGCACTGTTATCTATGTTCCAAGACTGAAATTTAATGACATGGTTCTCTTAGTTTCTAAAACAAATGAAAATGTGAGCTTGTTTTGAACGTTATAGGCCCATCAGCCTTCACATTTTATAAATTATTTGATATTGATAATGGCAGATTTCAACTTGACTAGCGTATTTTCCATTGTTGTACACTATTTGATAGGATCTTAATCAATGCTACATTATCATAACTGTTTATTGAAGATACTACATGAAACAATGTATGTAAGATTTGAATTATGACTGTTTACAGGGTACTTCTTTTGTATCTGTAGAAATATTCCAGCCTCTTTGTATGATGTAACGAACCAAAAGTTAGATGCATCACTTCCTGTGATAGCACCAAGCCAAAGGTCACACAATGTCACTTCCTTTGATTTCATGGGGTCCAAAGGTCTCAAGATGTCATCTGGTCGAATGCCTTGCGATTTCACTTCATGTGCCATCATCGAGGTTGGGGCAGCAAAGGATAGGTGATGTCACTTTCTGTGATGTCATCAGGTCAAGTTTGTGATGTCATATCCTGTGGTGTTAGGTGGGGCATTCATATAGCAGGTGATGTCACTTCTGCTACCACAGGCATTTTGATGAATCGATGTTCATGAATGCAGCATGCACATTTTGGGGGTCAGGGCAAAGAGATCTGGTTAGCAGGCCTCAGTGCACTCTCAAAGTCGAAAAAGTAGCTGCCCAAATAACTCAGGTTGACCATACAAAAAAAGAGGCATTCCCTAACAACAGTTATGAAAAAATAGTTACTGGGAGAAAGCTGGGATGAAAAAAAACTTGCAAGAGTGAGCTAAAAAGTCAGAATGTTTTAGATAATGGAAGAAAGAGTAATATGTGGAATTTAAACTAGTAAGCCTCGGAATTCAGCAACCCCAGCTTTCAGCAATGCTGGCTCTTGGCTCCTAGGGAAAGCATTGGGCCCTAGTTATTATTTTGTAATTTAATTTTGAAGCACTAGCATCTGAGTGAGCACAGATCAACAGCACACAGTCTACAGGCAGTTTAAATCCCTTGAAGCTACTTCATTACCAGATGGCTGATAGAAGACGTGAGGACCGACCATTATGGATAACAAATTTCAGCAGTTTACAGGGGTTTGTACTCCCATTCAGGAGATGAAACTTGGGCCCATATTTATAAATATTTAACCCAACACAGCAAGCCACCGTGCTGCTCTGCATGAAAGGGGGCAGGGATGAGCCGTATTTAACATTATATGGGTATTTGTGCTCTTTGCCTGCACTTGCACATACGCTGCTGCCCAGCGCCAATGCAAGATCCCTTGCACATTGGTACAAGGGTGCCTGCTTTGTAGGCAGGATTGTTTTTGAGTAGGAATGGGCATCTTCCTGCACACAATCGATCTTTAGAGGCATTGTCCTCTTTCTAAGTGTGCAGCAGAATGCAGTATGCTTAGAAAGAGGAAAATAGGAGATTTATGGATATTTCTCCTTGTTACTCCTCTGGTGGGAAGGTGTACAGAACTCTATCACTGTTGGTAAGTCTGAAAATGTGTCACAATGCATGGGAATGCCCACGCTCCACCCATGGCACGCCTTCCTGCTGCAGTGTAATGCAAGGCAGCAATTTGCGCTCCCTTTCGTTACTCCAGATTTATCAAGCCATGCAAGGTATTGGCTATCAGTTACCTAAAGGTTTAGTAACATTTGAACGTATATCCTTTGGGTTCTGGGGCTTTTTCACCAGGCCTGATGCAGTGGATAGCTTTCAGAACAGTCCCTCTCTCTAAATGGGTGCATTACGAGAGAGACAGTCCTCTTGGGACTCATGAGGAAGTACACATGAATTTAGATAGTCGTTGCATGTCCTGGACTGTACTGACTAGAAAGTTTGGAACACATCCAGCATGTCCTGGGATGATGTGGATATTTTCCTAGCATTGTTCTTGATAGTGTAAATAATCAACCTATTCTTACTACTATACTTCAGTAGTTCACCAGTAATTTCCCAGCTCTGTTTCTAGATACCACTCTCAGCATCATAGACCTGTACCCACTTCTGGGTCCTCTTAGTATTCTCTTGTACTCTTATTGTAGGTTGTGTAGTTTCAGTAGATCAGCTGAAACAGAGTGTCTAATAGACTTATTTAGTGTTTTTATTTTAGATTCTACCTCTGCAAGTTGTTTGTTTAGGGACTTGCTTCTGATCTATGCAAGGTTTAAAAGGGTCAAGGGGAGCGCTAGGTGGCGCACGGGTGAATGGCCGCCTGATTGTGAGGCTCCTGCCGCCCGGCGAACAAAATCCGAAATAAATCCTTAAAATTGGCATCCAAAGGACCCAAACCAGCAACATCGCTCCCGGAGGACTTGCGGACCCTTCGGGGAAATTTGTGGACGCGGCGGAGCTGTGGAACGAGATATCTCGACTCGGAGCTCTGAAGGGGCTGGACTATCGGAGCCTACGCCGCACGTGTGCCGGATTGGCCACTCACGCAAATCCGAGGCGTAGATGAAGACGCTAGGCCGCGAGAGGGCCGAGGGTATGCCCATGATCCTTTGAAGGCCTGGCATCGGCGGTTCGGCTTCCTGCGATCTCCGGTGGGCTACCTACGGCCCCCCCTCTAATCGGGGTGACACCAGGGAGAGCGGACCATCATTGGGCTACAGCGGTGAGACGGGGGATTCCGGTTGCTGCCCCTCCCCCCCCACCCCCTGGAACTCCCTGTGGCAGCACTGACTGTTGTGGCCCTGGGCCTGTAGCCCATGGCTGTAGCGGACCTGTGAGTGGTCTGGGACTGCCTTGGGTGTGCAGCGTGACTGGCCCCCTTCCTCCGCCATCGAGGGTGAATGTGACATTGCTGCGCCCAGTACCCGTCGCGATTGCAGTGCCAGGCTTCCCATTGATCGGCGCACAGCTTGATGCCTGACAGACATTCCACACCACCCCAATCTGCTGCTAAAGGCCCCCACTCGGCTCGTACCATTTCGGCGCGGGCCCCAGGGAGAAGATCGACTGCTGCTACCTTTGTTTGGGCCCTTTCGTGCATTCCTGATGGTGCCCCTATCTGAGACCTGAGGCCTTGGCGTTGCGCACGTGGAGCAGGTTCCTTGGAGGACCGCAGCCGCGTAAAACTTGGCGTGACCTGACTTCTTTTTGGACTGCCTGATCTGTGGCCTAGACCTTGTTCCTCTAAAGGCTGCACCTTTGAGGGGCCAATATTCCGTGCCCTCTCCTACCGACGCCTGGCATTGCTTTCTGGACTTGCCTAGACACCACCATGGACAAAGGGGACCGAGACAGCCTAAACTTACCTTTCCACAAGAAACGCCCGGACCGGGCAAGATCCGCCCGCCGCCTCCTCCTCGGACTCGGTTGCAGGAGCGACAGCACAGCCTGCTGAGTTACAGGATATACTGCGTGAAATGCGCCAGGGCTTTGCCACCATAGCGGATAAAGTAGACAGGCTATCCTCCCGAATGGATGGTATTGTTCATAAAATGGATGTTCACGAAGAACGTATCACAGAGGCGGAAAGACGTATATTGGACTCGGATGACGTGCAGGCCAGACATACTACGCAGCTCTCTAGAATGGAGAATCTGCTTCGTGTCATCGCTTCCAAGAATGAGGATTTGGAGGCCAGGAGTTGAAGAAATAACATACGCATAATTGGCATTCCGGAGTCCACCAACACAGGACGCATGGAGAACTATGTGGAGAGGCTGCTGCTGGCTGCGGTGGGCTCGGAGGCCTTCTCCACCCAGTTTATTGTCGAGAGGGCGCACAGATCGTTGGGGCCTAGACCTAAGCCCGGAGCACCCCCGCGGACCAGAATTGCCAGACTCCTTAACTATCGGGATCGAGACGTTGCATTGAAGGCTGCCCACAGTACAAAATCGTTATCCTATGATGGAAACTCCTTCACTGTGTTTCCCGACATCACCCCCCTGGTGCAGGAAGAGCGAAGGAAATTCTTGGACGCCAAAGCGAAACTGCGTAATGCTCAAATTGATTACGCACTCCTGTACCCGGCACGATTACAGGTGACTCATCTTGGCCGACAGCACTTCTTTACGAAACCACAGCAAGTATATGACTTTCTCAAGCATCTTCGGCGGGCGGCGCGGCCCGAGGGGGTGGGGGGGGGCGTCGGACGGAGGGAGGGAGCCACTGGAAGAAGAGGGCGCTGGTGAATAATGAAGGGCGATGTCCCCTGGGTGCTCTGCTCCACGTGACAACTCTACAGGTAGGATCCACTCACACTTAGTTAAGATCTGTCGATACTACAATGACTGGGTTTTTGGACTCCTTCTGGATGCTGGACATTGACTCGCTGGGCACCCCATGTGCGAGTTGGAGCTGCAGTGCTTGACACTGGCTCCGGCAGCAAGGGGTGGATTGTGTTGCCACCTGGATGACTCTTATTGGGTGTTCCCCCATATTTACCTGGCCACAAGAGTTGGCGAGGACTGTTTTTTGGGTGTTTGGGGTTGGGATGGAGGGGTGGGGTGGGGGGATTCTTGTACTGGCAAGTTGGGGCTGCTTCAGTGGGAGGGGGGGATGGATGGGGAGATGACTGTTTTGGTACAGTTACTACCTCTATTTACGTGAGTGATTTATTTTTATGGTGGTTCGTGGTTCGACTCGGACTGTTTGATATGAATGACATATTACACACCTCATCAGCTGTCACAAGACTTCTAAACCCTAATGGCTAAGCAACCTGACGCACAATTCAATGTTATTACTTGGAACGTGAGGGGCCTTGGGGACCCCAGGAAACGGTGACAGATATTGGCATACCTTGATAGGCATCATACCCACATAGCAATGTTACAGGAAACACATATAGCACCGCACAGACCTACGACCTTTGCCTCTCGTTGGGCTGCACATAGCATCTTTTCCTCGTTATCCTCCTATGCTAGAGGCACTGCGATATTAATCAAGAAACACATCCCCTTTCACATTACAGGATCGATGGGAGACAATCAGGGTCGATACTGTATGATCTGGGCCGATTGGGTTTGGAATCGATCACACTAGTATGTTGTTACGGCCCTAATGTAGATACCCCTGATTTCTTCTCCTCTCGGGTTAGGATTAGGCGCATAGGCTCTACGCACATTATTTGGGGCGGAGATTTTAATGTTACATACGCACCGACCCTGGACAGATCCCACCCCAGTCCGCACCATCGCACCAAATCTAGCTTATTGCTAAAAGACATTATAGATGAAAATCAACTGGTAAACGCCAGCCGACACATGCACCCACTGGACAGGGAAGGCACGCACTTCACGGCTCATGCGGCCACTTGGGCCCGGCTGGATCTATGGCTTGTCTCTCGGGGTCTGGGCCCTGCACTCTGCCAGGCCCACCATCTAGCTAGAACATATTCAGACCATGCTCCGGTACGGATAGCCTTTTCGTCTGCTGACTTTAGCCCTCCACGCAGCGCTTGGCGACTCAACACACGCATGCTCTCAGACATAGTCTTTCAGGAAGAATTGCGCGAAGAGGTGCGCAATTTCTTTGAGAGGAATAAGGGGTCAGTTGACGCAGTGGAGACAATTTGGGAAGCCTTTGAGGTTACCATAAGGGGTTACTGCATCTCCAAGGGGGCCGGGATCCTTAAAGATATCCTGAATACCTTGTCTAGACTGGAACGGGAACTGCGGGCACTGGAGGATAAGCTTAGATGAACACCAAACACTGAAACGCAGGAGAAATTTAGGGCCCTGCTTAATGACTACATGGAGGAAGCACAAAGAGAAGCGCGCTTTAGGGGGAAACACTGGCAGGCTTGTCACTATGGCGAAGGATAGCGCTCCGGTAAGGCCCTGGCGGACGCTATCCGACGACCACGACACTCTGCTTTTGTATTGGAAGTGGAGGATCGGAACGGGACGTGCCACTGTGACACTGCAAGCATAATTGGTGAGTTTACTGACCACTATGAAGCCTTATATACGACCTCCGGGGCTGGGGATGTGGACCTTACCTGGGAGATATTGCACTCGGTTGGTTAAGTGATGCGGATCGTGCTTTCCTGTGTGCTCCATTTGAACTCGATGAAGTACGGGATGCCATAATGGGACTGCAATCCGAGAAGGCTACAGGTATGGACTGCATACCTGTGGAATTCTACAAAACCTATATAGACTTAATGGCACCCATTCTCCGGGAAGTATATGAAGAATCACTGGAAGTTGGGTCACTGTCTGCCTCTATGAGGGAGGCACTCATAATCTCCCTGTTGAAACCGGACAAACCCGCTCATTTAATTGCGATGCCAAAATTCTGGCCAAACTCATCGCTAATAGAGTTAGCCTCTTGCTGGAACATCTTATATTGCCAGATCAGTCCGGCTTTGTCCCTGGGAGATCCACCTCCCACAATCTGAGAACTCTATTTACAGTGTTGCACAACGTTTCCCCTGAGCTACCACTTGCAGCTGTCTTTTTAGATGCAACAAAAGCTTTTGACTCGCTTGAATGGCCATTCCTCTTTGGAATAATGCACTGCATGGGCTTCACCCCCATATTCGTATCATGGATTCGCTTACTTTATCACCAACCAGGAGCGAGAATACTGATTAATGGACGGCTCTCCAATGCTTTTATGATTACCAGGGGCACGCGGCAAGGGTGCCCGTTGTCCCCACTCCTATTTCCTATCGCCACTGAACCTCTGGCTGCCCGCCTACGACAACGCCACAATGATCTGGCCCTCCGCTGTAACATGAGACAAATATTAATATCTATGTATGCTGACGATATTACTTTGTATGTCAGAGACCTGAAGCACAACTTAAATACCCTGCTTAGAGAATTCGAGACATTTGGTCATCTGTCGGGTATTCATATAAACTGGGGCAAGTCTTGCTTCTTCCCGATTACGGATGCAGTGACACGTTTCCCCCTGGACTACCCATTACAATGGTGCGACAAACACTTACGCTACTTGGGCATCAAAATCACTAGAGACAGGGACGAACTCATGCATCTTAATTATGGTGTAGCAGTCTCACGCCTTACGGATAAAATTGACCGTTGGATTACACTCCCGCTCTCTATGGCAGGGAGGGCCTGATCAAAATGGTGGTTTTGCCGCAACTATTGTACCTATTCCTGCATATTCCCTACTATCCTGGGAGACATTTTTTTCCACCCTCAAATCCGAACTGTGCAGATTGGTATGGGGAGGGAAAAGAGCTAGACTGAAGTGGTCCACACTTACTAAACCTTATGCAGCGGGTGGGTTTGGAATTCCTGATTTCGAACTTTATTATCTTAGTGCCCAGGCACACTACCTATATTACTGGATTAGACAGCCTAGGTACATGCCACAAGTTGCGGCAGAACATTGGTTGTTACACCCTATTCCGATAGAAGGTGCAGTCTATATGACCCTGAACGCTCGAGGACGCACACATACCACTGTGAATGCCACAATTACACTGTGGCAACGCATAACATGCATGTTCGATCTCCCCCTGCTCTATTCGCCGCTGCTTCCTCTGGCCTACCATCCAGATATGCCGCTGCTTCAAGAAACTATCTTCCATAGGCTGCAGCGCAGACTGTCCATTCCATTATGGGGGAACCTCTACACGGATGGCGTGTTCAGGGACTTCAACGACTTGTTCAAAGATGCACAACATACTCCATTAGATAGCTTTCTGTACATTAGACTCAAACAGGGACTGAGGGCCCTACACACTGACTTTCCTAATGAGCCCCCTTTGCTTCCACCGCTTCATGCTGTATTACTACAACCCTCACCCAGGCGACTGGTCTCGCTCATTTACAGAGCCGTACACACTAGACCTGTGCCTCTGGACTTGCCATCCCGTACTAAATGGGAGATGGACAATGGCATGCCCATGACGGACGACCAGTGGGAGTACTGCTGCTCACAAACTGAACGTGTGTCGGCGAGCAGTCATTTTAGGATAATACATTATAAGTATCTTCATAGATTATATTGTACCCCGGCTGGCATGCACAGACGCCAACTGCGCGACAACGAGCACTGTGATAGATGCCGCGCACTGCAGGCTGATTTCTTGCATTTGTCCTGGGACTGCCCCACCATCTCCGAGTACTGGACACAGATCTTTGCAGCCCTTACCCAGATAATCAATGCAGACCTTGACGCTACCCCATTGACCGCATTATTGAGCTATGTTCAGCATGTCTCCACAGCGCATCGCAAATTCGTAGCCCTAGCTCTGCTGGTAGCCAAGCGCCGCATCGCCTGCAGATGGGGAAGGGGAAGAGCGCCTAAATTTAAGGACTGGCTTGCAGACAAGATACACTGTCAAGAACACCTCTACATTTATGCAGAACTTCTCCCTACCAATTCGCGACCCAGAGACATATGGGCGTCATTTGCAGCTTATCTGTTGTCCCGTACAGAGGAAAATGATCATCCTCTTGCTAACACTCCATTATAAGTGCTCTCTTTATGTACACTGAGTCATTAGAATGCTCTTCCTAAGAGCTGCTTCCTGACCGACACTTTCACTATACAGCTAGCCCCCGTGTGATCATAACATGCACAGAAGGCCCCTAGTCACCTTCTTCCGTCCTTTTTGTACTCTCATGTTTGCCTTACATCATGTTTACCTGTACACTAATAATAGGATTTTTGTGTAATGCATTTTTAGCCATTATTTGTGGATTGTTGACTTTTTGGTCCGAGCTCACAAGAGAACCACTGTACCTATTGCACCTTTTTTCACTTTATTATGGGTTCCATTATGCACACGTGTATTTCAATAATGCTTAAATGTTGAGACGTGGCCGGCCCTAAGAGGTTGTAGGCGGCTTGCTGTGTTAGAGACTTCATGCTGCTGCTCAGTAGTTACTGATGATACATTCAGTTTCGAAGCGCTGCCGGCCACAAAATGGTTGTAGGCATGGAGCTGTGTAAACCACTTAATTTCCCAATAAAATGTTTTTTCCAAAAAAAAAAAAGTTTAAAAGGGTCCAGCTGAGGGAGGCCTTCAAGGCATCCCATCTGATAGTGACAGAGGTGTCTTCAGGGGCGTTTTCGCATAGGAATTGGCCAATTGCTATAGCGATCTTCCTCCCGATGTCGTCATCTTCTAAGAGGTCATCATTCAGGTGCCATTGTTTGGGAGTTCAGGGGTGAGTAGTCCAAGTTCGAAGTCCAGAGATGTGCAGGCATGGTCCAAGTCCATTATCAGTTCTATTTTGGGATCTTGGACCATTGTGAGTAGTGGTATATTTACCAAGATTTAGTCAATCCTGGTGAAAGAATGATGAGATGGGGAGTAAAATGTATAGTTGCTGCCTAATGGGTTAATACAACCTCCAACCATCAATCAAATAGTTTTTATTTTTTTACAGTAAAGCTTCATTTGCTCGTGAGATCTGCTGCCCAGAAACACATGTGGTAATCGATCTAGGTTCCTGCCCATCGCATGGTTTATGTCCCCATCTAGGATGACTTCTGGATTATCGGGGAGCTCTGATAATCGCTTGCTCAGCTCTTTCCAGAATTTCACAGAGTTATCATTCGGGGCATATATTCTCACCAAAAAAAAAAATCCTCGTCTTTTATTTTAACCTTGGCGATAAGCCATAGTAGAGTTTGGTGATCATGTGTATGGGATAGCACAGTGAATTTGTGTCTCAGAAAGTACCGAGTGATAACTCAGTTTTGTTTGTTTAGTACTGGGGAGCGAACAGACTCAGCCACCTAAGAACAGTACAGTTTGGCATCCCTGTTGGATGTCCCTCTTTTACTAATATTATGTCCCCCTTTAGCTTACTGCAATAGTCTGCAATCTTTTTACATTTCAAGGGAGGATTCATGCCCTTAGTGTCTACTGAAATAATTTTAAGAGGTGTAGTCAGTTCTCAGTTCAGTAAGCTTTATTTGGTTCGTAAAAAACAACCATAAAAGCACATACAGATGAAAAACAGCGGACGAAGACAAAGAGAAAATCATTACTATACATTTGATAGTTAAAATCCAACCGAATATACATACAATTAAAACATCATACTTTTCCTTGCATTGATAGATTTAAGGATAAACAATTTCAGTTAAAAAACATATATCAGGTTCTTGCATTGTAAAGATCAACCTCATAGCAGCATCCGTGGTGAAAGTGCGATATTTTAACAACAGTGGTTTTAAAAACGATATACGAAAATTCATGTACAAATCACATATCAGGAGAAAGTGCAAAGTGCTTTGTTGAGTGTGGCCGTCACATGGGCAAGGGGAAACTTGGTACTGTTTTACTTGTGGAAATGCTACCAAATGATGAACAAGCCTTAAGTGGTGCAGTCATTTTGTTGATCATAGAATCAAGTGGATGAGTGTAGCAGATGGAGGCAAAACAGCGGAGCACGTTTGTGTGCATGGCACTTTTATCCACCGGTGAGTAAGTGTGGGTGACGGGGTGCAGGGTTTGAGGGACAGTACGTATCACATAGAATGCTCAGGAAAGTGTGGTGCAACTGCCACAATTGTTGAAGTTGTCATAGTAGGAGGAAGTCGTGCAACAATTCTGCCATAGTCTCCAATGTGTGGGCGAGGGGGAGGAAAGGATGCAAGGACATGGAGGAAAGAAGATCAACACAAAAGCAGAGACAATGATATAACTCAAAACCCCAACCCACCCCAGAAATGCAAAAAGACCACGTTTCCCCACACTTCTTCAATATGGAGAGAGGACGGTCACAAGGAGGCCGAACCCAGTAACTGTATTAACCAACGCCATCCTATGGGGAGTTAAGTTGACAAAGACCTATCTTATATAATGATGGCAAAGGCACATGAGCGTAGAAATGACAAATTATTACACGGTTGACCACAGTTGTAATAACAAGGTGAAGAATGTACTAAACAGGCGTTAACACCGGTTAACTGATAGAGACTGTTGGGGGAAACTCTAAGGTAAGGAATCTACAACTAAGTGTCAGACTGAATCTGGAGATTTTGTCTTCAGCAGTACCCCTGTGCGTCATTAAGTGGCATCAGTCGGCTCTGCGTCAATCGTGGACGCGGGGATGACATCACAGGACCTATATAGATACCACTCATGCATGCTGACATCAGTTCTTTCTTTTTCCGCGCGTGCCTAGCGCAGATCCGGAGAGAGCTACCCCTGGCCACTTTTTGGCTAACTTTTTTTCTGACCTTTTAACAACATCTTTTCGAATCGTTGACTCTTGGTGCGTTGAGGATGTCCCAGCAAAGGACTGGCTTCAAGCCCTGTGGTTCCTGCCACCAGATCTGCACCTTTTTGTGCCTTTGGTGTCTGGAGCATGACCACGACCTGAAGTCGTGCTCCGAGCGAAGGGCCATGAACCTGAAGGCTTTGTGGGAGTGGTCCCGAAAGCTCCTGGAGGCATGGGGCTTGGCTCCGCGTTGCTCCCATTCTTGTTCGAGGGGAAGGTCTCTAAGATTGTGAAGCCCATGCTCCTAACACTCCAAATCCACCGCCGCACCTTAGGGCCCTGCAGCATCGGTCCGGGGCCCTGGGACTTCGACGCTTGCAGCTTCAGCCCTGGTTCCGGAGGCTTCCTGAGGATCCAGACCTGGATCTGAATCGATGCCGGTCGATCTCACTCGACATTTCCAGGCATTGATCCTGACCACGCTCCCGGCGTCGACCGTGTACACGGTCGGGGACGACTCCATCCTCATCCCCAAAGTAGACACAGATTCGAACCGACATTGATAGACTTCTGAAGGGACTTTTATCCATGTGATCGTTCCTGGCGTTCCTTTTGAGCCAGAAGGTGAGGAAGAGGGCTGGGAGGGGCCCCTGGACCCTTTAATTGACCAGCCTGAGGTACCGGACTGGGGAATGGACCTGGGTGAAGCCAGTGGCCTGGCACTTCCCCCAACACTGGCCTGCTTTCTCCCCCTACCATGGCTACGGAGGAGGGAGCTTCCTAAGCTGTGGTGGTGAGGAGGGCAGCCAAGGTCCTCGGCCTCGAGCGGCCTATGTTGGCAGTCAGGACTAACCTCCTGACCAAGGTCCTTCAGCCCACAGCTTCCTCTTCTGAACCCCTTTTGCTGTTCAATGAAACCCTCATGAACGTCCTTGTGCGCACTTGGTCCAAGCCTAGCATAGGGGCTCCTGTCGATACGATTGCCCACCGCCCGCTCCAGGCAAACCAGCATTCCTAACCAAACACCCCTTCCCTGAGAGCTTGGTGGTTCAAGCCTCTTCATCAAAAGGCACATTCCTTTCTGCTTCCCCAGATAGGGAATCCAAGAAGCTTGACCAGCTTGGGAAGATGTTCTCTTCCTTCAGCTAGGCATTGCAGTCGGTGAATACTGCATGCCCCTTGGGCCGCTACTCCCATACTATTTGGGATACAGTCGTGCAGGTGCTGCCTCAGTGCCCGGAGGAGGCCTGGGCCGCTCTCTCTCTCAAACTATTGCAGTTGGGAGAGATGCAAACAAACTCACCATACTATGTGGACTGGATACCCTGACTCTCTGGCCTGAACAATTGCCACGTCGATAGCTATTAGATGCTACGTCTGGTTGAGTACTTATGGTTTCTCAGGCGATGTCCAATCTTCCTTGATGGACATGCCCTTCAATGGCACTTGCCTTTTTGGTGATAAGGCAGACTCTGCGCTTGAGTGCTACAAGGATTCTTGAGCTACGGCCAGATCCTTGGTCCTCACGTCCACCTCAGTCTGCCTTTCGTGGCTGCGGAAGGTGCGCTTGGCTACGGAAGGTGCGCCCAGCCACGGCCTGTCCAGCGCAGCCACTGAGTCTGCAAACGTTCCAGCCTCTTCATGGCAGTGGAAGTGGGAACCAGCATCCTCGTGGGTCAGGGAGCCATTAGCCGGGTCAGGGAGCCATTAGCCAGGTCAGTTCACCCTTTTTCCCCCTGCCGCAGCCTCAAAACCTTCCTAGTCTGACATTTTAGGTCCATCAATGGGCAGTTGGAGGCAGGATCAGCCATCCCCTCCTCCACTGGTGATCATCACGTCAGACAGGTGGGATCTGCAAATAGTTTGAAGGAGCTACTCCCTCCCCTTCGAAACTACCTCTCCCTCCATGTCCCCTTCTTATGATCGCATGACGGAGGAGCATTAGGCACTTCTCTGACAGGAAGTATCATCTCTCTTGGCCAAGGGAGCAACAGAGAGAGTCCTAGTGCCAGAAGTAAGCCGTGGTGGTTATTCCCACTACTTTCTGGTACCCAAGAAGAACAAAGGCATGCGTCCTATCTTAGACCTCCAGGCCCTCACCTTCTTCCTCCGGAAGGAGAAGTTCAAAATGCTCACCCTAGCCCAAGTTCTGTCTGCACTCGACTCAGGAGACTGGCTTGTATCGTTGGACTTGCAGGGCGCCTATTTTCATATCCCCGTCCTGCCGGCCCACATATGTTACCTTATTTTCACGGTGGGCCATGAGCATTTTCAGTTCGCCCTGCTCCCCTCTGGCCTTACCAGAGCCCCTCAGGTAAGGTCTGATCTGCTCATCTGAGCAGATCAGGGGTTCCAGTCTTCCCCTAGCTCGACGACTAGCTGTTGAAAGCATGTTCACCCACAGCGGTCGTCTCCCACCTCCAGACTACTGCGGACCTCCTGCATTCCCTGGGGTTCACTTTCAACAAAGTTACAGATGACTCCCTCTGAGGCGCTTCCTTTTATCGGGGCTGTTCTGGAAACAGTGCAATTTTCGGTCCTATTCTTCCCGAGCAGCAAGTCTGGGATATTCGGGCTACGATACAGATATTTCAGTCTCTTTCCCAGATTTCTGTGAGAATGACTGTAAATCTGTATTTGTAAAGCGCAAACTACTCGCCCTTACGGGTCTCAAGGCGCTGGGGGTCGTTGTGCAAATTAAGTGAGCTATTGCCCAGAGTCACATGGTGCTGAGCTGCCGCCGGGGATAGAACCGTGCACCACACCTATCCACTCTGAGACTGCTGGGCCTCATGGCCTCCGGCTTCCTGCTGGCGGATCATGCCAGATGGCATATGCGGGCTCTGCAATGGGATCTGAAGTTCCAGTGGGCGCAGCATCAGGGGAATCTTTCTGACTACGCCCAGCTCTCGGAGGGAACGGCGCACAAACTGCAGCGGTGACTAACAAACCAAGATTGGGTCAGAGGCAGATCTCTCTCCATTTCCCAACCAGATCTAACAGTGCTGACGGATACCTCACTTCTGGAATGGGGATAGGGCGGGCTCCTGGGAGAGGCAGATATCCGAGGCGTCTGGTCTGCAGCGGAGTTCGGCCTCCATATAAACTTTTAGGAGCGCTGGGCGATCAGACCGGTACTAAAAACATTCCTTCCCTCTCTCAGGGGGGAAGTGGTGCAGGTGTTCACCAAAAACACCACCACCATGTGGTACTGCAACAAACAGGGCAGGGTGGGGTTGTGGACCCCTCATCAAGAGGCTCTCTGCATCTGGACGTGGTTGGAACATCAGGACATAACCCTGGTGGTTCAACACCTTGTAGGGTTTCCTGAACGCCAGGTCGGACGAACTTGGCAGCCGGTGGCTAGTCGATCACAAACCATGCCTCCATCCAGAGGTAGCGCAAGGTTTGTTTCAACATTGGGGAGAGCCTCGGTTAGATCTGTTCACCTCCGAAGAGAATGCGCAATGTTAGTAGTTTTGTGTGTTGGAGTTTCCAGGGCAGCACTTTCTCGCAACGTCATCACTGGAGCTTCGGTCTTCTGTACGCCTTTCCGCCTGTAACACTTCTGCCTTGAGTGCTCAAGAAGATCAAGCGCGACCAGGCTCAACTCATTCTTGTAGCTCTGGACTGGGCATAAAGAGTCTGGTACCCGACCTTCTGAGCATTGCCATCCTCCAGTCAGACTGCCCCTTCGGCCGCAGCAGCAGGGGAGGGTTCTTCACCCGAACCTGTCCAGTCTCCACCTCCATGTATAGAGATTGAGTGGCAGCAGTTGACAGCTTTTGACCTTCCGCCTGAAGTCTGTGATATCTTGGCAGCCAGGCGTTCCTTCACTAAACCGGTATATGCTTGTAGATGGAAACATTTTGTAGCACGGTGCACAGCAAAGGCTGTCGATCCCCTTTTTCCTCCTCTTTCAGAGGTTCTCTTGAATATACTTTCTTTGCCCCAGCAGGGATCTGCCCTGGGCACTCTTAAAGGAAATCTCGCAACCATCCCTGCTATCTTCAGCTTCCAGATCAGCCTTCTTTATTCAAATGTCCTATTGTTAACAGATTCTTTAAGGGCCTTACTCATCTGTTCCCTCCATCTCCTTTTGTAATGCCCTAATGGGACTTAAATCTGGTTCTCACCTATCTCATGCGTGCTCCCTTCGAGCCTCTTCATAACTATCCCCTTAGGTTGCTGGCTCTCAAAACTGCTTTTCTTGTTGCCATCTCACCTGCTCGCAGGGTGAGCGAGCTGCAGGACTTATCTTTGAAGCCCCGTTTTCTGCCTGTCTATCCGGATAAAGCGGTGCTTCGGACCAAGCCTTCATTCCTTCCTAAGGTCGTCATGCCTTTTCATGTGTGATAATCTATCACTCTGCCCACCATTTATCCACCATCCCATCACTCCAAGAAAGAGAAGAGACTCCACCATCTAGACTCAAAACGTGCACTGTCTTTTTATCTTGATCTTGATCACAAAAAAGACTTCTGGGTGGATAATCAACTCATCATTTGCTATATGGGTGCCAAAAAAGGTTGGGATGTTCAGAAACAGATCATCTACCAATTGGGTTGTCTTTTGCATCAAAACATGCTATGCTTTGACGAAGAAGGTCCCTCCTGTGGGGTTTCGTGCTCATTCCACCAGATCATCGGCGGCGACCACGGCATTAGCACGTGGAGTTCCAGTCCTTGACATCTGTCAGGCAGCAACGTGGGCATCCTTGCACACATTTACCAGACACTACTGCCTGGACAGCCAAGTCCTGAGGGATAGGTACTGTGCCCCTTCGGTACTCTGCCCCTTTGGTCCTCCATGACTTTCTGGTGAAATCTTGGTTTGCAGACCCTCCTCCGGGAATGGTATTGCTGGGATATCTATTCTAAGGTAAGGAATCTACAACTAACAGTCTCTATCAGATGAACAAGTTACTTACCTTCAGTGACAGTGTATCTGGTTTAGAAATATGTTAGTTGTAGATTCCTTACTGCCGAACCATCCTCATTGCTCTGCGAACTGATTTCTAGGGATAGGGGCTCCCCTAAAGGGCCCTAGTTTTGATGCACCAGTGGTCAGTGTCTTTCATGACCTTGCGCTTCTGGCATGGAAAGTCATCTTAAGAACTGGCATCAGCACGCATGTGAGACGTCATGCCGGTGTCGACGACGAGCACAAAGGTGACCGACGCCACCTAATGACATGCAGGGGTACTGCTAAAGAAAAAATAACCCAGATACAGACTGACACCTGGGCGGAAACTCTAAGGTAAGGAATCTACAACTAACACACGTCTCTACTGGATACATCGTTATCTAAGGTGAGTAACTTGTTCAACAAGGCCCAAATCACAGTTTGCATGCACTTATGGTTCCACCAGTAATGAATATGAAAGAAAATACTATAATGAACATCATACAAATTAGAGAATTGAACTTGATGGAAAGAGGCAAACAGGAGAGACCCATTTACCATAACCTCATGTTACCATGTCTGATTGAGTAGCAGTATCTATGAAGGATTGAAGGTCCGAGGGGGCTGTGAAGATCATAGGTTTCCCTTTAAACAAGAGGCAGAACTTGTTTTTATTTCTTTTTTTTTTGGCATTTTCAAATCCATCAACAGAGAGATTGCATAGCATTTCCAACTTAGCAAATTACTGCGTTTCTATATGACTAAAGCAACGTTAGGACTGCCTCTTTGTTCTCACACCAAGCACAATTCAGAAATCAAACATTTTTTGTTCCAGGCAAGTCCGTGAACAATTGATGCCCTCCAGTTCCCTACACTTAGGTGTCTCATGAAGGATATTTAGATAGTGTTGTCATGTTGTGTGTGAGGGTCCTGTTGACCATCTGCATCATGACTGACAAGTAACAGGTACGTCTTTAGGGGCCCCCATATGTCTTTGGGTCTGGAGTTCACAAGTAGGAGCTCTGAGTGTGTTGTTAGTTGCTCCTGACAATAGATCAAGTCCCGTAACCATTCCTTAAATTTAGGAGCCCTTCCACGTCCCCATCTACATGCCACTTTACGCTTGGCTGACAACAATCCAAGTGACAGAAAGCGCCTAATAGATGCTTCTATGTTTTCTGTGTAACTCTGCAACGCTGCCAGTGGGGTAAGGCATATCTGTGTTCCCACCAGAAACGGGATGCGGAACTTGGTCAAACACACAAAGGAAAATGAAATGGAGAGGTCTAGCAGAGGCTGGCTGAGGTCCAGTCCAGGAAAACTTTCCTGGCAGCCACATTTTCTTTAGTGTAGCCCTGCACAATATATATTTTGGCTCCATTCCAATGTATGCATTTGGTTTTTCTCATGAGAGAGTATTCTGTATGGTGATAGCAAAGTGATTGGAAACTCATTGTTCTCGGGCGCGTTGATGAAGCATCAGAGGTGCTGGGAGGTTTCCCGTGGGTATGCTGTGTGCTCTCTCTATTTCGAAATCTTTCTCAAAGGTGAGCAAGAGTGAGCGTAGAATAACAAATCTAAGAATTCAGCACATGAGTTTGAGACGCACTCCACATTCTCCCATTGGTCGAAAATATATAGATTTCCCCTGCGATTGCGATGCTGACGTTTTTACAGCTCCCACGCCATCACTCTCATCTTCTGTGTTGTTAAGTCTGTCTGTTTTTGTCCTGATGTGTTGGAGTCATCCAAATTGCTAATTCTGGGTTCTGCTTCCGTGAGTCTATTGGCAAGACCTTTAAAGTCACTGCAGAGAGCTTGTATGTCATGGTGCATAGCAAATGTATTGGCTTTAGTCTCCTCCGCAAGATCATGAAGCGAACCCAATTGCTGTATAGTGACATCGATGCCTGAGAACATGTCTATTTTGGGAATAATTGGAGAGTCTGGCAGAGGTAGTTCTGCTTTGGAGCGTTTTAAAGTGTTTTTAGTGTCCTTAGTCTCCTTTGCCTCTTTGATCTGCCATTCCAAGATACCTTACCGAAGGCAGCACAGCTGTGAGCTGCCTTCGGTGAGAAGCTGCGTAGAGTACACTGTATGCAAAAAGTAGCAAAGCTCGCTGGCAGTTAGTAAGTAGGTAGAAAAAATTCAAGATTGGCAATGGGTTAGTAGTATGTGGCTAATGGGCGTTGTTGGAGGCCATGTGGACAGCTAATACGGAACATATTTAATCTGGTCAGTTATTGATGCTGGTGTTAAATGTGGTAGGCACCAGGTACTCAAATGATGGAAGGGGATTGCTGACGTTGGGATTTAGATGGAGAAGTACTCCACAGCAAGTGGCCTGGTCGCACATGTACTGTCTTCAGGGGACAGTGCCAGTGTAGGCCACCCCAATCATCCGATCCCTGCCCTGCTAGTCTCTACGTCTACTGTGGCGCTCATTCGTCCGTGTTGCTCCGTGCATCCCGCTTGATTTCAGTCTGGTCAATGGTGACCGCCATTTTGGCTCTGTCAATCAGGTAGAGGAGATCAGGAGAGAAGCAGCGGGCACACCGACAAACAAGGGAGCGTGTGTGCCCTGAACACGATGGTGAGATGTTCAGGAGTTCTGCTCCCTTTAGAGCTTTTTATTACGTAGTTAGTCCATGTCGGGCATATGATGTGGAAGGATAGACCTCAGAGCCCACGTGCTAGGCTACCATCATCCTCGAGCCCAAGCCACGCCTCCATGTCTGTGAATACTTAAGACCTGAAAGAGTCGGCACATTCTTACCTAAAAATAGGGGTTTCTTCCCTCAACACGGAAGAAGGTTTAGCTGTGGATATTCTGCCAAGTATGTTAGAAACAAATGGACTCATTTGGAAGAAACAGTGTTTTCCATAGTGGTGGAAACATGAATATGACTTTAAGGGCTCTTCCAGATAAGCTTGTTTACTTGGGCTCTCCTTCTCAAGTAGGGAACATAGCATTTGCGATAACAAGTGCCCTTTCCTGATTCTGCAGTCAAACATCACAGAGATCTAAAATGCTAATTTCTTCGTAAAACTAATAGACTACTGGATATAAAGAGAAACCGTGTTTATTGGGTTCCTCGCTTCTGCACTGACAAAGACTCAGTATTGTAACACAAGACTTCATGTTTCTATAGTGTTAAATGTCTTTAAATCACAAATAGAGCAGAAGGGTGGATAACGCACAGTGTGTGTGTGTGTGTGTGTGTGGGTGTGTGTGTGTGTGTGTGTGACAGTGCGTGTATCAAAATGTAAATATATTTTAAATCACACTGCCGTGCGGCAAATTATCTTAAAATAGTTGGGGGGGGGGGGGAATGTAACTAGGATGAATTGCAGACAGACTCACAGTTGAAATCTAATTATCCTAGAGTGTTTTTTTCTCAAATCTGACAATAGTCCAGGTCTAATGTTCTTCAGGGAGAGTTGGTAAAATCTAAGATTTCAATCTTAATCGCAGTGGCCTAGGAATGTTACTGATAGTTGTTCTGCAAGGGTTCTCAGCTGAAACGAGATAATGGAAGGACAGTATATTTCAATCTAGACGGTTTTATTTTTCCTGGGTAGTAAGTAGCCGGAATTCTGTTGGAATTGTGTTCAGTTCTTACGGCTTGTGTGGGGTTTTGAGTTTGTCGAGGTATATTGAATGTTAAAGAGTTATATTGTTAGTTTGTCATTCATATGTCAATTGTCATCACTTGAGTAGCCTGAATCTGTTATTAGGCCCTCAGAGGCATGTATGGATGAGAATGGTGCTGATTGGGGAGACCCCAAAGGTGGCTGGTATTTATGGATCTAGGGAAAGTGTTAAGCAGCTACAGAGATCTAGTCAGAGTATAAGGCTTTCGTGTGAAATGGAGACTGCCAGTAATGCACAGAAGAAGGGAGAGCACCAGGGAGAAAGGGAAAGTACTTCAAGTGGAGGGCAGAACACTACAGCAGCGCTAGATGGCATGCGTAGTCTGTGAGTAGATGGTGGGTGTCAAGCAGATTCAGAGCTGGTGGGTTAGGATATATTAATGTGACTAGTACAGTGATTAAAGTACCAGACTATAGAGAGTGTCGGTAGATGGGTAATGATGTGGCGGCGTTGCATTCAATCATTTACTTAAAGCCAAGTTGTGTTAGATGAACCTTTTCTATTGACTGGGTGGTTTGTTTCAGAGCCTCATTCGGTTTCTAAAAGACTGCGTTATTTCTCCTTCGTAAGTTATCCCCTCCTTACTAAATATTCTTATTTCCAAGGCTTAACCTCTCCCAATTTCTCGCATTGTTCCTTGGATTTAAATCTATCTTACTTAACCAGGTATCCTCCTCATCGACCTGATCAGATTTCTTTTTTTTCTGCTTTTTTTCCAGCTTACCCTGCAAAGCACCAAGTCCCGAGTGGCGTTCTTTGAGGAGCTATAGGAAAGGATGTAAGCCCTCCTGTTTGTTACACTACAAAAGCTCTCCTGCAAGAACAACTCCTCAACGACTCGCACAAGCATGCAGACACAAGCCTCCCTTACACAGCTACCATTGTGGACCTACTGCCTGGAGTACTCGGCTGGACAGCATTGTCCTCAGAAAGCATTTTTATGGTTTACTCCCTGTTAAGTGCAGCTTATGTTGCTCGTCCTTACTTCTGAAGATAATATTTCTTGAAGACCTTATTGCTTTAAGTTGGTGTGCCGCTTCCCTTCTTCCTTTTCTCAAGTCCCCTTAGCAGTGATTCTTCAGCGTTGCTTGTGTTGTGCTTGAATAATGGCAAATTACCTATTGGGGAGTGGAAGGGTGAGGAGTGAGGGTGACAGAATGGATGCAGCAAATCTGCAAAGTTGTCTGCAATAATGTATGGCTGTATTTTAAGGTAACTGTTCATGGTCCTATGTACTAATGCAAGTTCTACACCCATACACCTTCCTGCCTTCTGCTCTGCATGTTCTCCTGCCATTCCCAGCACCTACTTGCCTAAACCCACCCTGTGCAATGAACTTGCAAACTGCGTCATGAATGTGAGCACAAAATTCAAAAGGCACGTATGGGTGTGATTTTTTTTCTATATCTTTTTAATTCCAACCATGCTATGGCATGTACAGGATGCGCTGCAGAGTCAGACTCACAAACCAGGTTGAGCCTCAGAGCCATTTTGTCTTGCAAGAGTTTTTTTTTAAATGTGTGCAAGTATATGCCGCACATATATGTGTACCTCTGAAACTGAATATGTATGTCTGAAATTCAGATTCCAAAATGTATCCAGATTGGGTCAGACACTTGGAAATCCATGTGGCCATTACTATTTTGATGCAACATGTTATAGTGTTCGAAAGAGCACCTTTTTAATGTTTCTTTTTTTTTTTATTAAAAAGAGACAAGATGTCACCGATTTGTGTAGTGTTTGTGCTTGGTTATGTCAACCACGAGGACGGATGTCTTGTCCCTTTTGTGACTATGAGAGAGTAAATTAGTGTTAATACATGCATGATGCCACTACTTCGCGGCATTAAGTAAAAGACGCATTCTCCAGAACTATTCGACCACCAGACTGTAAACTGTGTGCAGGAAATGTGGAAAAACGGATTGGAAATTATGGTAGCATGATGTGCTAATGACTATGTGTGTCCCTCATTGGCATGGACACAAGGCAGTCCAGCCACCACAAGCCTTATGTAAGATTCTGGTTATCTGAGAGGAGAGCTGAAGGCTGAAATCCTCTTCATAAGACATAGATGTGTTACCTTTTCTTGATAGTTACAAATAAGGCACTTGTCAATTATTTTTGAGCTCATTAGTTGAACCTGAAGTGCTAAAAAAAAGCACTATTTTACGGGGACTAATAACCACATATTGCTCACCATAGAATATTCCCCAGATGTCAAACTGGATCTGAAAATCTTGGGCAAGACCTTTGCGCACCAGTAGGTGGCATTGATCGGCTCCATGCCGACGCCTTACTCATCTAAAGTGACGTAGTGCCTTCCAAAGCGCCACGCTGACATTTGTTCCATTCTGCTCTAACAGCGCAATTCCGGAGAACTACGTTGGCCAACTTTTTTTTCACATTTTGACAAGGATTCTATTTTTGAGCTTGCTCCCAATGTGATAGGGACATGTCCACTGCAAAACCACCTGGTTTCAAGCCTTGGAGATTGTCACCATCAAATGTAAGTGTCGGATCACCATTGGGATTGTCTCTGGTGCCTAGGTCAGGGCATGACCCCAAGGTCTACGTTGAGTGCAAGTTGATGCACCTAAAGGTGATTCACTGGCAGGCAATGAAGCTGCTAACAGCACAGCCAAAGAAGGCTCAATGCCTTTTTTGGTCCAGCTCTCACTCCCGGTCAAGGAGCCATTTCCATGGACACTAATCTTCGAGGTCCAAGACCTCTTCATCGAAGTCAGGTAAGTCCAAGAATCACAAAAATGTTGCAGCATTGTTCTGCTTCATGTGTTCAACTGCATGCTTCTAGACCTGCTCCTGCCCTCCACCTGCAAAGCCGGCATCAGGGTCCACCTACCCAAAGTTTCACAGCCTGCTCAGTTACGGGAGTTCTACAATGCCATGAATGCCATCTTTGGAACTTTGACTCAGTCTGGCCTGCCTTTGGGCTCCACAAAGCCAATAGGTGCCCTGCTGGCAGGTTTCCTCTCAACATCAGGTGGGCTCTCAGGATCTGAGACGATGCCGGCTCAGGTAGATTTAGGGATTTGTAAAGCGTATGGCTACCCTGGGGCATCCCAGCGCTGATGCGAAACAGGACAGGAAGATGTTAGCACATGAATTTAGAACAGCCATGTTTTAAGTCTCTTTTCGAAGGAAGGTACTCCCACCCACCCTGAATCTGTCCCATCTGGCACCTGCCACAATGCCATTGGCACAGCTTGGCGATGAGCCCATCGTCATTCCTAATGTCAACCTGGATCGCTAGACGCAAACCCTTGGAAGTTACTCCTTTAGAGTCATCCTATGAGGAGAAGGTGTATGGTTCCTTGGAGGAGCACCCGACGGATGAGCAAAACTGGTATGAGGAGCTGGGAGATGCCAGTGGACTAGACACTTCCCTGGATATTAGCATACTTTCCCCTCTGATCCAGGCTTCAACGGAAGGCTCATTCTATGCTTCAGTGATGCACAGGGCTCCGGAGGTCCTTGACCTCAACTTTCTGCTGTCGAGGTCAAGTCAAATGTCCTGACCAAAGTGTTTTAGGCAAGAGCAAGCGCCTCAGAACCATTGCTGCCCTCACTGACACTCTCCTGTAGGCCTGGGCGAAATCCTTGCACAGGGGTGCCTGACGGCATCCATCCACTACAGAGAACCCAGCGTTCCTTTCCCAGCACTCTCCTCCCTGGAGAGCCAGGTGGTGCAGGCCTCCATGGCCATAATCAACCCAAGTGCATTTCCTATTACACCACCGGATAGGGAATCCTAAGAGGCTGGATAACTTCAGGAAGTGCGTCTTTTTTTCCCCACCAGCCTTACATTGAGGTCTGTGACTACAGCATGCCACTACTGCTATGCGTTGGGGGATTTGGTTACATAGCTGCTTCCTATGCTCTCTGAGGAGGACCATTATATACTAAACCAGGCTTAACTGGACAGTAGGGATTCGGGTAAATTCGCCATACAGTGTGGACGGAACACCATGGACTCCCTTGGTGGGGCCATAGCTTCTACTGTAGTGCTTTGCCGCCACACTTAGTTACGGTCCACTGGATTTCAGGAGGATGTTCAGTCATGTGTGATTGACATGCCCTTTGTAGGGTCCTGCGGCACTTGGTCGCTTTTGCAAGAGCGGCGTCACCACTCAATCTTTGGGCCTCTCCTTCTTGAACCAAATGCAACAACATTTCTTTTGTCCCTACAGTGGCTTCAGAAGGGGATATTTTGAGAGTCCACAGTACCAACCCTACCCACTACACCAGCGGTCCAGCCCTTTCGGGTAAGGGACCGCGAAGCCCAAAGAGGGTGAGGGAACCATATTGCACCAAACCCCAATGGGTGGATGATCAGCTCTTTATTGGGTTTACCATGGCAAAGAAGGGCAAGGCTGTTCAAAAGTGCACCATCTGCCAGTGGATTTTGCCTTGTATCAAAATCTGCTACACACTGGCGAAGAACAACCTCCTGAATGGGTGTGTGCCCATTCCACCAGGGGCAAAGCTGCCACTACTACATTAGCACATAAGCAGCCACGGGGGCATCTCTGCACATGTTTACCAAACATTACTACCTTAGCGGCCAGGTCGGATGTGCCTGGAATTTTGCCTGTTCGGTCCTCCAGGATTTTTTTGGTCTAACCTGTTTGCAGTCCCACCACTGGGGAGGTGTTGCTACTGTATCGATTCTAAGGTGAGGAATCTGCGGTTAGAAATCTATCAGATGAACAAGTTACTTTCCTTCTTTAACGCCTTATTTAGTAGAGACTCTAACCGCAGGTTGCTCACTGGCCTTCTAATCCTCTCCGTTCTGAAAACTATGCTCTTCCCCAAAAGATCACGCTAGATTTCACGCACTGGTACATTGGCTTTTCCCGTAGCTCCATGTTTTGGACACGGAAACAGTGACAAATGAAACTGATGTCAACGCGCTGGGGTAGCACTTAAGAAGAAGGCAACGAGATGTCCTTTCGGATGTGGATGGTGTTGACGCTGAGTCGATCAACGTCACCTACTGGCGCACAGAGGTACTGCTCATGACTTTCCAGATCAAGTCTGAGACCATGAGAATATTCTAAGGTAAGAAATAGATATAGGCTCTACCAGATAAAATGTTACAGAAGGTAAGTAACTTGTTCTTCTAAACCCAAACACCACATTGTGATTAACCATCTACTTTTGTGGAATTTTGTGCCCGTAAAGTGCTTCTGCAAATATCGACAATCTGCCAGTTTGATAGATTTGCGGTATAACCTAATTAAGGGTTGAGACAACATATTTGCATCAAGCAAGGATATTGGTGAACCTGGGGGAACGACAAAAGACTATAAACACGCAACTTTATAAGATTGTGGTTGTTCACTACTGATATCTAGGAAATGTCCCCTACCTTGATACGCATGTGATACTATTCCTTTCAAGGACAGGAGTGGGTACATACCCAGAATGAATGGGAAGGCAAGGCAACCCCACCATTCAGTGGAATGTTAATAAAAAGCATTTGTGCACTAGGAAACATTTTCCCTAGGGAGAAACTATGAAGCATGCACTTAGTTGCACTGTTTCCACGCCTGAAATATATATCTGTAGCAAATACCAGATGTGTAAATGATGCACAACAGTTCTCCTGGAAATCTGAGACTTTCACAGATTTCCAAGATTAATGTTTGTTAGAACTGGCTATTTCTGGTAGGCTAAGGCTGACGCCAAAGCCAGGCAGAAACCACCATTCTAGTCAGGGCAAGGAAGTCACACGCCAAGATAACCTCTGCTCACCCCCTTGGTAGCTTGGCACAAGAGGTAAGGCTAAACTCGGAGGCAATGTGTAAAGCATTTGCGCCAGCGCACAACAGCAACAACATACTAGGCACACCACAAAAGAGACTCCACACAAGGTTATTATAAAAATAACTTTTGTATTGTAAAAACACCTCAGATAAAATCACACATATACATGGTGCCAACTGGCACGGGCAATATTCACAGGGATTATGTACACAAGACAGGGTCACATGGGTGGCTGTCAGAATCAGATATAGCACTTCTAGATAGAATGTAGAATGTAAAATCACTTCTAGAATAAAGAATAAATGTAACATAAAATAATAATCAAAGATAACAACCAGTAACCACTGGTAACAGGAACCAGGACCTTACTAGGACCACCTGTACTAAAAAAAAGAAGAACCACCTAAGTATCACACAGTATTTAGGGGTTTAAGAAAGAATACATTACACATGATGCAATAAACCTACATTTAGAGGAGTAATAAAGAGAAACACATGATGCCTAAAGCATTCAGAGGTGTTAAGAATAAAGCACATGATGCAATAAAATACATTCAGGGGTGCAGCGCAAGGAGACACATGATGACTAAACATTCAGAGGTGCAGCGCATGGAAAGAAAGACACATAATGCATAAACCTACACATTCAGAGGTGCATAATAAATCCATAGCGCAAAAACTCACATTAGCAATAACTATTAAAAAGCATAGAAATCACATTGCGCCAACACTACATAAGCCACTACCTGTGGCAGTCCCTAGGCCAACTGGCCTTGTGGGGCAAAGATGCCCTGAGTCCAAAGTCAGGGTGCGCTGCCAGTTTCAAAAGTACAAAAACCTACACGTGGCAGCCGCCCACAAAGTGCTGGGCAGCTGGGATCAAAAAGCTGTGGCAGGGCTCTCAGTAGCCCCTAGAACAAATCTGCGCCACCTGAGCCACACAGGCTCTAAAATAAACACTGCGCACGTTGGAGCCACACAGGCTCTGGCCAACACTGGTCAAACGTTGGAGCCACACTGGCTCTAAAGCAACATGCCCCCTGGAGCCTCCCTGGACTCTCCAAGCGTTGGGGCGACCCACTGCCAACCGGGGCCGCCCTTGAAGCCCTCGTGGCTTCACACTGACCATGAGCGCGAGCTCGCGCTACTGGGGAGGGGCGGACACCGACAATGTGTCCCGGCACCCCTCCTTGCTCTTCTGCCCCCTCGTTGGAGCCATCTGGGCCCGAGGAGAACGGTGGGGCGACCCACTGCCATTCGGGGCCGCCCTAACTACCCTGAACATCCTGGGTAGTGCACTGGTGCCATCACGTGCCCCTACGGAGCCTCTCGGGGCTCTCAAGTAATGCCCCCAGAGTCGTCTCAGGCTCTACACACCGTTGGGGCGGCCCGCTGACATCTGGGGCCGCCCTGAAGCAGTGCCTCTAAACCGGCACCAACACGAAGCCTCCAGTCACCGGGACTCCGACGCGGCGGCCTCTTCTTCTGGCCAGCGCGGGGCTCCTCTTCCACCACGGAGCCCCGTTGGCGCGCTCAGACGCTCTCGGCCGCTCTCCTTCTCTCGGCGCCCTCCTTGTGCTGCAGCTTCACCGGCGGCGGGGGCGGGCACCGACCAGGTGCCCCGCGCCCCCTCCGCTCTCGCTCCTCTCGTGGCAGGGCTCCCTCGACACACGGGAGCCCTGTTCACCGGCCATCTTTCTTCCTCCTCTCGTCACCCGGGCAAGCCACGAGCGATGGGCCAATCCCATCGCGGCTCTTGCGGCGAGCCCCCAGTGACGCGGCGAGGCTGGAACAGCGCTCGGCCAATCCCAGCGCGGCATTTCCGGAGCAGCCGGCTTCCACAGCCAATCAGGGAGCGATCTCTTCGCACCAGCTTTACGAAGCCCTCAGTCGGCTTCAGGCCCCCAGGTCGCGGCGGTGAGCTGCGGCTTGATGTCTTCACGACGCCCAGGGTCAGCAGGGCGAATTAGGCACCCCCAAGTCCAAATACCAGCGCTACCAAGCGCTTAGGGGCAACAGCAAAAGCGCGCTCAGCACTATAAGTAAAAATAAAGCACTCCTAGCGCTATGAGCAAACCACAGCGCTCCCAGGCGCTGAGGCAACCACACTGGTCCACAAGCCCTCCAGCAGTCCTGGAACAATAAAGATGGAGCAACAAAGCTCCCTGCAGGAAAAATCCATCAGCCCTCTAGGAAAGGCAGCAGGCAGGGGGACAGCCAGGAAGAGTCCCCCAGCAGTCCATCAAATGTCCAGGAGCTGGGCAGGGCCCAGGGATTCCCCTGAGCCCCAGCAGCAGCATGCCCCTGGCAGATTCAAGTTAGAAACAAGAACATTTTGGAAGGGGACACAGCCCCTTCTTATACACAGAAAAGTCTTTGAAGTCCTTTGAAGCAGGCAGTGTGAGAACCAGCCAGAACTGGTTACAGGGAAGTCCCTTCAGTATCAGGGACAGAGGTGACAGTCGCCCAGCGGGAGGTGGAGCCAGCTTTGTAGTTAGGCAGGCACAGCCCTTCACTATCAGGTGCCATCTCCTCCCACTTCCCTGGCAGCAGATGCTGCCTTTCATCCATGGGCTGACTTCAAACAACCTCCTGGGCTCTCCAGCCCCTGTCATCCTCAAACCAGACAGTCAATCCACAAGCAGGCCGAGGCACTCTGGGCCAGGCTCACCAGCCAATCACACGCCAGCAACCACTTACACAAATATGCCAACTTCCAAAAGTAGTACTTCTAGACTAGACACAGTCATGCCGCATACATCATTTTGCAGCATTCATTCTCACGAGTTCATACATACCAAACTCGCCCCTGCACTCCCCACACATCAGGAACTACCATGGGCATACATATTCCCCATTCATTCCTATGGGAGGGCAGGTCGCTCACCACTCATTCACAGAGAGTTCAAGCACTTTACACTGTACCGCAGGGAAAAAGTGCGCAGATGCCTAAAATCACCAACACCAGGTTCCATAAACAGGGTAGGAAAAAGCAAAAAGTCTAGGGGTGAACCTGCCCAACGGGCCGGGTCCAACACAGTTCTTGACAGTAAATTACAACAAGTGTAGAAATGGCCTTACGGAAGTAAATTTGACATGTTCTGTTTTGAATCAAGCCTTCATCTGAGTCATCTTTCTTAAGCACAAAACTCCATAACTTTTGGACTAACGTATGGAGTATGCACCACCAAGAAAAGTATTATCATTACAGTGGAAGCTTTCATCTTGACTGATGAAGTAATAAAGAACGAGACATCTAAGCTATAGCAGATATTTCTGACAGCACTTGTTCTGATAGAGACTTCTAGGTGAGATTCCTCACCTTCTGAATATTCTCTAGGGGTCAGGCTGGATCCAGAAACTTTAAGCAATGCTCATGTGCACTGATAGGTAGCACTGAGCAGCTCCACACTAATGCTGTTCCGCTCTTGAAATGCCTTGCGGAGCCTATATAGGTCCTACTCCAGTGGGCCGACGTCCGTTCCTTTATTTCTGCCTCACCAGACATGGATCTGGAGTTACAAATGTCTATGGCAGATCATGTAGCAAACAAATCTGCCTGTGATGCCAGGGGCTGAGTCAGGACTAAGGTCTTCAGTGAGTGCTTGTGATTGAACCCAAAGGCTAAACAAGACCACAAGGCAAAATTTATATTGCCAAACGCTAGAAGACTCCACAACGAGACCGGTCCAAGTCAAAGGTTCAATCCAGGCCCCATTGAAGATTATCCAAAAGTCACAGGGTTTATTCCAGAGGTCAGTCTTTGTCTCGATCAAAGTTATCTGGTAAGTCCGATAAAAAACACAAAAATCTATGACAGAGTTGACTCCTTTCCACCACTCATATTCTCCTGAGAGGGTGTGAGGGTATTCTCATACATCGATCTCACTCTCAAAGTTGATCAACATCGGAGCCTATCCCGCAGCATGTTCTGGCACAACCTGAGTTTCCGGGGCTGTCCCCCAATCCTAAACAGATTGAAGAGTTCCGCAAGGCCATGTCTTTGGATCCTTGCCGATTCCTAAGGCGTGCCTTCGGATCCCAAGGAGCTGAGAGACTCCCATCTGGAATATTGCTGCTAGGATCGCCCTTGGCATTAATTGATACCTCACAGTGCCACCTCTGCTCGAGTTCCGACTCCACCTCTGGCAAAACAGCCCACGCCGGTAACAGGAACTTCGACCCCAAGCCTGACTCAGTTCACGCCGGAAGACGAGGGACCTATTGTCCTTTCTGACTCAGAGTTGGCACCGGTCCGACCTCAACTGAGTCTGTGACCAGCCGCTGTTATGGCACCTCCTCCTCTAAACGATTTGATGCGCTCATGAGGAAGAACACATACCGTGCTTTCCCATTTGGAATGGATTCAAACAAAGATTATGATGTGGGTGATGACATTAGTCAGCCATACCATGAAGAGAATTAGTATGATGACCTTCAGGAAGTTATTGACCTTTATACTTATCCTGAGTTTGGGTATCCTCTCACCCTCTGGTCCTACCCCTAAAGAGAGTGCTTCTTACACCATGGTGATGCAAAGGGCGGCCAAAGTCCTTCACCTCCAGGAGGTCAAGACCTGTGTCCTGATAGAAATCCTCCAGCCAGGGCAAACATCCACTGAGCCACTCTTGCATTTCAATGAGAAACTTACAAATTCCTTATTGTGGCATAAGCCAAACCTTGTCTGGGCACCCTCCTAACCGCCAGATCACAAGATACCACCGCCCTACCCTGGGCGACCCTGCGTTCTTATCCTCTGAAAGCTTGGTGGGGCAGGTGTCTATTAATAAGACAAAACCAAACACATTTCAAACTACTTCCCTATATAAGGCATAAAAACAGGTGGAGACATTTGGAAAGAGTCTTCTTATTCACCAGCTTTGCCCTAGATCAGTGAATGCCAGCACCTCCTGGAGCGCTATACGCATGCCCTTTGGGATTTGGTGGTTCAAGTCATCCCAGATGTTCCTAGTGACCTCTGACATGTCCTGCCCCAGGCTACACTCGACCGTTGTGACAAAGCCTAGTTCACAATTTATTGTGGCTTAGACCCCACCAATTCCATCGGGTGGGGCATTGGGTGTAGCCATTCGGCTCCATGCTTGGCTGCCATCTACCTGTTTTTTCAGGTGATGTCCAACTGTCTTTAACAGACATGCCCTTTGATGGGACTCGCCTGTTTTGGGGTGAGGCCGATTCTGCTCTAGAGCGGTTCAAGGAAAGTAGGGCCATGGTACGCTCCCTGGGCAAATGCATCAACCCTATTGCTCCTTTCGATGGCTCAGCAGATGCACCCTATACTGGCAGCCCATCCATCCTCAACAAGGTGCCTCGCAGTTTTGAGGTCAAGGCCCTGCTGCCCACTGCCCTCTGCCCTCGTGGTCCAAGACAACGTACCACCGACTCAGATTCTCCACCACCCCTCTTTCAGGCCCATCTACCCAACCCCTTAAAAGTGCCTTTAGTGGAGCACACCCACCTTGTGGGAGGCAATATCCAATGATTCTTACCCGGCTGGCTGGCCAGAACATTGGACTTTTTTCACACTGTTGCACGTTCCTTGTCCCCCGACGGAGGACCTTATGTGCCTTTTACAACAGGAGGTGCAAGCCCTTTTGGTCAAAGGAGCTTTCAAGATGGTGCCTGCGCTAGAAGTAGGTTGTGGTTGTTATTCCCGCTGTTTTTCTGTTGCGAAAGAAAGGACAGGGTCTTTGTCATAATTTAGACCTTCTCTCTCACAGTGCCTTTCTGTCGATAGAAACATTTACAATGCTTATGCTGGGCCAGGTCTCCTTTGCCCTTCCCCCTGAAGACTGGATATTGGTGTTTGACCTGAAGGACACCTATTTCCATATTACAGTCCTGCACACCCATCAGTGCTACCTGCTGAATGTGGTGGGACAGGAGCATTTCAAGTTCGCTGTTCTCCCCTTTGGTCTCCCTAGTGCACTTTGCATGTTTGTGAAAGTGATGGCGATGGGAGCAGCACACATTTGGAGGTTGGGGGTCCCAGTCCTCCCCTACTTCGACAGGCTCTTTAAGGGGGGCTCACACCAGGGAGTCGTCAACAACCTCCAAACTACAGCAAACCTCTGGTCAACTTTGGTGTTTACTGTCAACGTGCCGAAGTCACATCTCCTTCTCAACACTCTCTTTCATGCGAGCCATTCTGGACATGTTTTGGTTTTGTGCCTTTCCCCTAGAAAAGAGAGAGTCCAGGGTATTGAGCCTGTGATCTAAATTTTTCAGCTTCTGTTCTGGATCTTAGTGAGGTCAACTCTGAGGCTGCTGGCATTGATGGCCTCCTGCATCCTGCTGATCAAGCGCCACAGGAGGAAAATGCAGGCTTTGCAGTGGAATCTGAAGTCTCAGTGGCCCCAACATCAAGGGACCTCTCAGAGTATATTCTGATTTCGGAGGAGACTGCAAAGGATCTGCAGTGCGGGTTGCTGGACTGCAATTACATCAGAAGCAGACCCCACTCCCTTCCTTATTCAAAGCTGACAGTGTTAACCGATGCATTGCTCTTGGGTTGAGATTACGATCTGGGAGAGGAGATTAGAGGCTTCTGATCTCCGGCAAAGTCATGGCTCGATGTCAGCCTATTGGAGCTGAGGGCCATCCACTTAGTGTTGACAGCCTTCCTTTCATCCATTAAGGGGAGGCTGGTACAGGTGCTCACGGATAACACCATGTGGTACTGCTGCAAACAGGGAGATGTTGGGTCACAGATCATGTGCCAAGAGGTCTTGCGCCTCTTACAGCTGCACAACCAAAGAATTTTTCTTGTGGTGAACCACCTGACTTGTCCGTCAAGCTCAGCTGTCAGCTCCAAGTGGATCACAGGTGGAAGTTGTAACAGGACATGGCGCCAGGTCTCTTCAATGAAAGGGGAGAATCTTGGCTTGTTCTGGTTGCCACTGCTGAGAATGCACAGTGTCAGCTCTTCTGCACAGTGAAGTTTCAAAAGTGTTGATTGATCAGAGACTCGTGTCTCTTCAAGTAGAGTTTAGGCTCCTGCATGCACTCCTGCCCAAGTTCTCAACATCAGGAGTGACTGGGCTCTAGTCATCCTAGTGCCTCTGGACTGGGCATTGAGGGTATGGTATACAGAATTCCTGGCCATTCACATCTGTCCTCTGATCAGACTGCCCTTCCGGAAGGATCTGCTGTCCCAGCAGCAGGGCAGGATTCTACACCCGGGCCATCACAATCTCTGCCTTCAAACTTAAAACATAAGTGGCGACAGCTGAACACCTCCTACCTCCCTCCGGTGGCTGATGTCATCTTGGCAGCCATGCGTCACTCAACATAAACTGTATATGCCTGTTGGTGGGACAAATTTGTGGCTTGGTGCAGTACTCAGTAGATGAACCACCCTCCATAGTTATCTAATGTTCTGTTTGTTTTGTCCTTAGCCGAGCAAGGCTTTGGGCACAATTAAAAGGTAGCTTTTTGCCTTTTTAAGGTTGCTGGATCACTCCTCGTTGTTTAGGTCTCCAGGTGTTACGCACTCTTTGAAAGGTTTACATTTGTTTCCTCTTCCTCCCTTTGTTACAGCTAGAACTTAACTAGGCCCTCACATATCTGATGTGCACTCCCTTTCTGCTGCTTCACAGCTGTCCCTTGGGGCTTCTCACCCTCAAGACTGTGTTCCTCGTGGCTATGACATCGGTGTGACATCAGCATGGTGTGTGACTGAGCTTCAGGCTCTCTGTGTCTATTCGCCATACACCACCTTCTTACCAGACAAACTGGTTTTACAGACACAGGCATCGTTCTTCCCTAAAGTTGTGACACCATCCCACGTTGTCCAAAACATCACCTTACCAGTGTTCTATGCTTTGCTTAACCCCTCTGAAGAGGATAAGAGACCTCACCATTGGGACCCCAAGAGAGCTCTCAATTTTTACATTGATTGTACCAAAAAGCACCAGGTAGCCTATCAGCTCTTTTGGGGGTTCTCTGTAGCGAAAATAGGCAAGGCTGTGCAGAAGAGAACCATCTCCCGCTGGATCGTGCATTGTATTAAGATCATCTATGCACTGTCCAAAACGCAGCCTCTGGTGATCTACCATTTGGAGTCCCTGACCTGGACATTTGCTAGGCAGCTATGTGGGCGTGCCTCCATACGTTCGGGAAGCACTATTTTCTAGACAGTCTGATTTGCTGAGGGGCATTTTGCATGCTCAGTTCTGCAGGACTTTGTGGTTTGTGCCGATTCATAGACCCACCTCAGAATAGGCATTGCTTTAGTATCTGTCCAAAAGTTGGAGTCTGCGGCTAAAATTCTCTTCCAGAAGAACAAATTACTTACCTTCAGTAATGCACTTTCTGATAGAGACTCTAGCTGCAGATTCATCACTGACCTGACCCTCATCCCTGTTCTATGATTTGACTCTATTCATTAATAAGATGCCAAGTCTAGGAATCTGCACACTGGCCACAATCAATATGCTATTTGGACCCTGCTTCTGGGGGTGTGGATAGTCTTGAAAGCAACTGACAACAGTGCGTGGGGCCGGTTTCTATATAGCGTCCACACATTTCTGTAGAAGAATGGTGTGATTGCAGAGGTGCACAGCATCCCCTACCGGCACAGGGAGGAACTGCTGAAAGGTTTCCTGATCCAGTCTCATTCTTAGGAAAGATTCAAAGGGTAAGGAAACTGCAGCTAGATAATCTCTACCAGAAGAGCGATACTGATGATAAGCAACTTGTTCTTCATGATCACAATCTCCATTTATCATTGTTGTTTTAGTCCATATTCCTATTAATTAAAGTATTTCTCTGCTCTAGGAAGTTAGCTTTAAGTTTACTAATGTTTAGGAGGCTCTTGAAGTCAAAGGTACACTATTACTGCACCAAGTGTGTTCACTTTTGGATGAGATTCACTGAAACAATTGACGTCAGGCCTTGTCTGGGTGACATTGCAACAGCTAGCACAAAACACTCAAACAATCCAATCCAATATATAAAATCAGAATTGGGTGTCTGTGCAACAATGTTTAAAAAAAAATCAGTTAGGTTAACCATTATCATAGACTGCTGTGAAAGACGGTGATATTCTACGGAGAAAAATGGAGCGGTGAGAATAATGCAGCAGAACCAGGGCAACACTTAAGCTGACTTGTGGTTGCATAGGGGTTCATGTTTGCCACTTGGACGTTTCAATAGAGCTTATTCTTCCCCAATGCGAGTCCTGTTAAGGCTGTATCTAGTTCACCATTAATAAATCTGATATGGTGAGGAGTTTTCACAAATGGAAAACAAGCACTGACAAAGCCAATATGTCTCGACTATGCAATATCGTACACCAGTATGACTGCTGTTCAACATCGCTAAAAGTTAGTGGAATGGTTTAGGGTGGGTGGGGTAGAGTGGAGTGGGGCAGAGTGGGGTAATGTGGGTTAGATTGGAGCTCAGTGTGGGAGAGTGGAGTGGTATAGAGTGGGGTTTAGTGGGTAGATTGGAGTGAGGCTGGGGGAACTCTCCCGGTTCCCCCAGTCCTATGGCTGCTGCCTAATTGCTGACCTCCTCCACCCCATACTTAAATGTCCAGCACCGCGCCCATAGCTAAGCAGATCAGGACAGACCAAATATTTGCTGACGATGGTACAGGGGAGCAAAAGCTATCAACAAAGCAAGAGGGTTTTTGTGTGTTTTTTTAACACAATTTATATTCAGTTTATGTATAGACGTATTACATCTGTCAGTAGTTACATCTTCTTACTAATAAATTGCAAGGTCATGTTTAACAGACTTAGTTATTTCAGTTGAATTTTCACATTTGTGTGCATAATGAGAGGTCTACATACAATTGTCTGGATATACTTTTCAGGTGATTACGTTTTATAACTCTAACTTTCCCCCCTCCACACCCAGCCCACAAAATATAAATATCTTCCAAATACATTAAAGTGATGCCACTACGGACTGAGTCTTATAATACATCCTTACAGGGTGACTGAGCTGGAGCAGTAGGGGGTAAAGACAGTGGGGGGGGGGCAGCAGTGGTAGGGGGAGAGAGAGGACCCATGTCAGGGAAGGGGAGGTACACGATCAATTCAATACATAATGCGTATCTTTAACAGGTGCCCGGGCAATTAGGCACAGGCTTAAACACAAAGGTTGGGGGGGGGGGGGGGGGGGAGCCCTGCTATTCCCTCAATCTTTAAGATCGATTGCGGTATGTACCCTGAAATGTTCTAACAGTTGGGCTCATTCCATTGAAATCTGCTTTTTCCTCAGTGCCCTATACTGCTCGCGCTGCAGCGCCTCTCTCTCAGCAGTAGCCCATTTAATAACTTCTCTCCACTTTCCCTATCTCGGAGCCGCGCATCATTTCCAGCGCTGTGTGATTAGCCTCTTGGCCAGCATCAAGGAGAGCCCTGGTCAAGCGTTGCAGAACAACCGCCTTTTTGGGGGGAGTGGGGAGAGACCCAAAAGACAGGCCTCAATAGTGCCCCAGAGGAGCATTCAGTAACTTGAGTGAGGCCCTGTGTGATTTCAGTCCAAAACCCATTCAGAGAGAGACCAGCTCACATCATGTGGATAACATAACAAACAGAGCCACCAGTAGCCGGGTCTGGTGGCTCAGTGGACTAATGCATGCCTTTGTTCGACCTCAGTCACAGGTTCAAATCCCGGTGGGTCCACTCAGCCTTTCATATATCTGATAAAGATAAAATTAGTACCTTTGAGTTGGGTAACAATAAACATCTGTTATTCAGCTCCAAGATGCCCCATCAGGTGTGAACATGCGCTTTACAAATACACATGTTATGTTTATGTTATGGAATATGGGGTGGGCATTTTGGCATGATTCAGTGCCAACTTCCAGTAATAGAGTGCTATATGGAGAAGTAAGGGAGGGTCTCTAACCCGTCCTGCACCGGGGCATAGTAATGTCTGTAATGATCCAGTTTTAACTTCCCAGAAGAGAAGCCTATTTCGAAGTTCTGGCCTGCCAGCCAGTTCGCCAACCATAGCAATTGCCCAGCATACAGTATGCCTTAAAATCCAGTGAACCCTTCGGTTCTCGGTAATTGCATTTTGGCAAGGGCCAATGTATGTCAACCCGGTCCCCAGAGCAATGAAGTTAGTAATGTGTTGAGTGCTTTGTAGTTCCATACTGAAAGGGCTACTGGGAGATTCACAAATTGCTATAGGAGTCTGAGTAGCATGACCATTTTAGATACAGCCAGTTGACCAGCTGTTGTTAGAGACAAGGTATTCCAGAGCGGCACTTGAGATTTTAGAGAATTTAGCGTTCAAATCGCATTCCCATCTATGGTATCAGAAGTGGTTCTGTAAATATGGATGCCCAGATGTTTTGAAGTGATTGGTTCTACCCTGAACTGGCACTCGGATTATGGCAATCTCGGAAGCCACTGGGTTTCGGTCACCCCTTAGAATAGTTTCCCCCTTGGTTGCAGTGTGCAGCACTTAGTTCAGTTCACCTGGGACAGGGGGGGGGGGCAGACAGTACTTTCAGGATGCCCAGCCCCTCTGGCGTTCCCCGCGGGTGACATCTTCTATGGGAGTTTGGCTAGGTCTGTATCCGGGGCATCCGCATGACCAGGAGAGTGGTACCAGCCCGGCGTATGGCCGCGGGGAGGCCGCTGTCCAACGGTGTAACCCTGTGGGGGAGCCTCAGGCTACAACTGTGGTCAGCCCCCAGGTCGGATCGAAGCAACTGGAGTTATATGGGGCACAAATCTGCAGCCGGGGGGGGGTCTCAGACACTCCTTGGGGACGCTGCTCCTGTCGCTGTCATCCCTCCTGGCTGCTTGGAGGCAGAGGGGGAGGTGTCCGGTCAGCTCCTCCCACCAGCTCGGGTCTTCTGACGCACAATCTAAGGCCAATACCTTTAAAATATTGAGCTAGGCCCACATCTGGGGCCTCGCATGTATGTACACGCCGCACCAGATAGCTCCAACCGGCAAGGGGTCCCAGGCGAGTCCGCTGCTTCAGGGCTCACTCCCACCACCAAATCCCGGCCTTGGCGCGGGATAGCTCCGGGCCCCAGAGTGCTATCACTGTGGGGGAGCTGCAGGCCTTAATTGCGCTCAGTCCCTGGGCCGGAATGAGGCCTCTGCTGTCTCACGGAGCAGGAATCTACAGCAGTGAGGGGTCCCAAACTCTCCATGGGCCGTCTCCCTTGATGCGATCAGGCCATGGCGAGCACTCCCGGCAGCTTGAAAGCAGAGGACTGGGGGTTCCGGTAAACTCCCCCAACCAGCCCGTATCTTCCGGCGGTCTACTTGGAGCAATATTAGCAATTGTTCAGCTAGACCCACATCCGGGGCCTCGTGTGCATGTTCACGCCGCTCAGGCTGGCACCAGTCCAGCGAGGGGTCCTAGGCGAGTTTGCTGCCTCTAAGCCTACTTCCATCGGCCCAGGCCTGCCTTGGCGTGGGATAGCTCTGGGTCACAGACCGCCACCAGCATTGCTCAGTACCGCACCTCCCGGCCACTCTTCACAGTCCTCGGCCTCAGCTAATATTTAGCATCCCGGCACTCAAGACGGCCGGGATTGTAGATAATTTGGTGGATTAGTTGTCCCGGAGCACCTCGCTTATGCCAACACCATCTTGGGCCGCTAGCCACGCCCTCCAACAAAGCAAGAGGGTTAAATATGCTTTTTTGCATTTAAGAGCCTTGAGCGTCTCCTTGTTGGCAGTGGGCCACAACTTAAAAATGCCAAGGGGGAACCTGAAAGAATTGGAACCTTCATTAAAGGACATAATGCTTGCAATATGACAGATCTAAAACATACACTGGAAACAGATATTGACTCTGCCACCATTACATCATTCTTCTCAGAATGGACATCCGGAAAATGATAGACAGGTTCATGCAGAGACTTTGACCTCTGAGCAAGCCAGAACCAAGGCACTGCATGAAGTAGTTTACCACCTCGGAAGGACAACTCAACGGTGTTGGCACGGTTGGAAGGCTTCGATGTAAGACCCCTGAGGAACAATATGAGTCATGAGGTGCTGAAGACACAAGTGTTGAATTGTTCCTTGAGGATTTCATCCTGCGCTGCCTCAAACTGAAGGGCCTCTAAGAATATTTCCTCGACATGACAGGTTCATAGAGTTCCTGTTCCACTCCCAAAACCAAAAGCACAAACTCAAGTGATTAGTCATAGCAATAATGCAGACAGCCAAGTAGCAAGGTCAGTTGCAGTACAAGAACTTGGACATTGGGATCTTCCCAGACTTCACTCTAACGGTCCGGAGATTGAAGCGCAGCTTTGATGAGATCAAAATAGTGCTGCAGGAAAAAAGACACAACACAGCGAGATGTTCCCTGCAAGGCTGCACATCATCGCCGAAGCCAAGACTTGGAACTTAGACATCCGAAGAAGCTTCGAAATTGACAGAAGGATGGAAACCCACCATGGGAGGACAAGGAAGTATACCCGCCAGAAGAACCAGATAAAAGGTCATGGGCAACATAGTGATCCCAAGATCTAGGGGATACCCCACAGCCGTTTACAGAACTCAACCAAAAGATGCCCATACACACACACGATAAGTGCTAAATGTGTGGAGAGAGGTGAATAAATACCTAAAATGTGAAAGAGTCTTGACAAGAGAAACACCGCTCTGGACAGTGACATGCTAACAAAGATGGAACATTTGAAGGGCTTATTAAAATACAAACACATAGGATTCCATAGGCTAGGTGAAGTCTGGAAAGGAAGAGAACAAATATCACTAAACTCGTTACAACAAAAGTACAAGTTGGCAGACACAGAGACCTACCAGAACATTCAAATTAGACATTCACTAGCATCTCACTTCATGATGGGGTTAGTCATAAAGCACTATTCCTAGCTGGAGAACAGAATCCTCTCGGATCGCCTTCTTAAAAACACTACCTCCCTGGTCTATAGAAGAAATTGTCGACAACCCCCCAAACCATTGGGAGAAGTGGGGAAGTGTTGGGGAGTTGGACCTACGTGCATTAGAAAAAGAGGAATGGAAGGAAGCTCTTGGAGGTCCGAGTAAAGTGGCAATCAGAGGAGCTTTGTGTTGAATAAAAAGCTAAAAGTTTGGGAAGACTTTTAGAACAGTGTTTGGTGCAGTGTGAGAGAGGGAGAGGAGAGAGGTCTGCAGAAGGACAGAAGTGGGAGGTAATGGGATAGCATAGATAGAGATATACAGAGAGTTTGGAGGATAGAAGTTAGTTTAAAAGAGATAAACTCAGAGTTAGGAGTGAGAGAGAAGAGAAACTAGAAGAAAGAGACCAACAGGGTTTTGGTTCGGAGGATTTTTATGCTATGCAATAGGTCTCGCATTTGTGAAATTATGTTTTTTACTTTTTTTTTGTTTACAGTGTGGTAATGCAACAGGTAAAGCAGATGACTTTGGAATTGGTGAACTAAGTTTCAGTTTTAAGAGTGATTAACCATCCTGTGCTTTATGTAAAAAAATAATTGTTCTTAACAGGTATTGCACAGAAGGTTTATAAAACCAAATAAAGAGCAAAACAGGAATAATGAAATCACCCACTCGCTAGTTAGGAAGAAAGGCGGCTGTAGAGGGATATTAATAGGGGGTTAATGTGCATGGTAACATGCAGCGATCTTGTGCGCTTTGCGACATGGCACTCACTACGCAAGGGGCTTGTGCACTATAAATCCGTTGGATACGAGGGCCGCTATTGTGGTCGGCTTGAAAGTTTCACAGCAGAAATTAGAAGCTAATACATTAATTTCACATAAATAGAATCCGCATAAAGGGCACAAATTATATCAGACTTCATGGTCACCATAGTTGCAACTCATTTCCACCACATTTTACAATTTGAGGGTAGTAAATTCAATCTAAACATTCTGACAGCTCCCACTTGTTTGAACTGAGATACATTGCTAAAAACTGTGTGCATGAGTGTTAGTGGCATGCGTCAGTGCAGAAGCTGAAGTTTGTGTATATACAACAGTGACAGAAAATTAATGTGGGGGAAAGTGAAAATGTGAGGGAGTCAGTGACCCGCTTCACTGCAGGAGCTGGTTGTGTAAATATATATATATATATATATATATATATATATATATATATATATATAGCAGTGTGAGTGAGAAGCGTGCGAGTGTTACAGAAAGATTGAAAGTGTGTTTGAGTCAGTGTGACAGAGGGGATAATTGTGTAAACAGCTTGCACGCTAAGTCCTTGCATCCAGGTTGGTATACCCATGAATTCAGGAAGTGTAGCCACCAAGCAAGGGCAGCTTAAAGACAGAGTTGTTGTCCCTTTTCTTCAAACATGACGTGGTTTTTACAGGTTGTGCAGGAGAGTAGAGCATTGGTCATCTAAGGCCATGTGCCGAGGGGGGTTGATAAGAGGAGCAGGGTTAGTGGCAGAAGGCTGGAGTGAACCTTGTTGGAAGTAGAGATCCAGCAGCAGTTAGTGGTAGGAGGGATGCCAAGCAGAAGTTAGTGTCAGGAGGGAGGACTGCACATTGGCAACAGCGGGAGACCCAGCAGTAGTAAGTGGTACGAGGGAGAATACATTGCAAGAAGTTAGTGTGTTTTGTAATTTTCACTGTATCGGAGGCAGACAACGCGACTAACCCCTGATGACGAGTGTGAGTTGCAAGTCCATGATCCAAATGTGAACCTCCCAGGGGGTCAAGAAACTGCGTCTCCTTCCTAGCAGACCTTGTGCAGTACACCATGCGCTACAGGAGTACCATGGTCGGTTGTAACTGTCCTGTAAAATACTGTAGTAAGCAGCCCATCCGCCGTCAAAGCCATGACTTACCTTAACTCCGTGTGCATCCGGTCTGCGAGAGGCCAACTGTGAAGGCTAACATCTGGTGGAGAGTGAGGGACGGCCTGGTGCAAAGGGTAGACCGCCTGAGGAGTGGGCTGCAAGGGCTAGCAGAGAGGACACAACCTCTGGAGTGATGCACGGAATGTAGACTGCCTGAGACCAGCCGGTGAGTGGCAGAGTGCACAGCAAGGACCGCAAACACTTATTTCACCATACCTGCACGTGCATGTGTGGCCTATAGATGCAGCATTACTCTGCAGCCATCTTCCCAATTGCAACTGTAACAAGCATTTGCATAGCCAATAGGTCTCGCTTTTGGGACCTTATAAGTATTTAGTTATGCAGCACAATATCCTTGGTGCAACAATATTAACTGTTGCATGGTTAAACACTTATAAGGCCCCAAAGGCGAGACCTATTGGATATGCAATGCTTATTTGTTTTTTAAATGACAAGCAGTGCTATTAGGCAGACCCCCAGGATATAGCGGCATGAACTAGTAAATTTAGCGGCACAAATCAGAAAATTTAGCTGCACAAATCTGGGAATTTAGCGGCATTTAGCAGCATTTTATTTTGGGTTATTTTCGACAACAAACACAGATATCTCACTGTTTGAGTTATTTTACAACATGGAGCTATGTACATTTTGTTTATTTACAATTCAGCCCATTTGTTTTGGTTAAAAGGCATGTTAATCTTGGGCATATACGTTCAGTTCTTCTGAGCACTCCAAATCTAGACCAGTATTGTGCTGCTGGTTATAATGTGAAAACAATAATGCCCGGATCGATTGCTCTGTGCCTGTGTGCAGCAGGCCCCCACAGTACATGCACACTCAAATAATTAGGGCCCCGGGGCCCGCCTAAGCCCCATGTGCGGCGGGCCCCCACAGCAAAACATTAAAAAAAAGATTTATGGCCCCCGGGGCCCGCTGCGTGCTCCGTGTGTGGCGGGCCCCCACGGGAATACACGAAAAAAGATATACGCCCGCCACGTGCCCCGTGTGCGGCGGGCCCCCACAGCAAAACATTTTAAATAATAATTAGGGCCGCGGGCCCCCACAGCAAAACATTAAAAAAAAAGTTTATGGCCCCCGTGGCCTGCCCCGTGTGCGGCGGGCCCCCGCAGGAATACAGAAAAAAAAAAGATTTACGGCCCCCGGGGCCCGCCGCGTGCCCCGTGTTCGGCGGGCCCCCACAGCATGAAGGAAGGACTGTACCTGTTGCCGACTGTCTCCTGCTTGCCGGCGCCGCTCCCTCCCCTGGTCTCCGAGTCGTCGTGGTTCTGTGTTCCTTCCCGGGCTGAGCTGGGGGCTGGAGAAGAGGCGTTCGTCATGTCCGCTGGCTTCTCTCTCCACCTGGCTGGTCTCCTTGGTCTCCCTGCTGGGTGTCCGCTGCCACTTCTCTTCTCCTGTTCTCCTGCTGCTGTTCTCCTCCCGCGAAATCCTGGAATGGCTGACTGTGAATGGGCACTAACTGGCAAAACGGCGGATTTCGCGGGCGTTTGGGCAAATATCGCTGGATTTGCAGCGTTCGGCCGATTTCGCGATTTTTTTGCACATCGCGATATCCTGGAGGGTCTGATTAGGCTCCAACTGCCACTTAGAGGTAGAGAGAGAAAGAGCGAGAGGTGTGCAGAGAGAGAGAGGTGTGGAGAGAGAGGTAGAGAGAGACAGAGATGTGGAGAGAGAGAGAGGGGTGTGTGTAGAGAGAGAGGTGTGTGTGTAGAGAGAGAGGGGTGTGTGTAGATAGAGGTGTCTAGAGAGAGAGGTGTGTTGAGAGAGAGAGAGGTGTGTTGAGAGAGAGAGAGGTGTGTAGAGAGAGAGAGGTGTGTAGAGAGAGATGTGTAGCGAGAGAGAGAGGTGTGTGTAGAGAGAGAGCGAGAGAGGTGTGTAGAGAGAGAGAGAGGTGTGTAGAGCGAGAGAGAGGTGTGTGTAGAGAGAGAGAGAGAGGTGTGTGGGGAGAGGGAGAGAGAGGTGTGTGTAGAGAGAGAGAGAGGGGTGTGTGTAGAGACAGAAAGAGGTGTGAAGAGAGAGAGGTAGAGAGAGATATAGAGGTAGAGAGTGAGAGAGGTAGAGAGAGATATAGAGGTAGAGAGAGAAGTAGAGAGGTTGAGGAAGGAGGTATGCAAAACAAACATATCCACTGTCTGAATAAAATCCCCTTTGTTATGCCTCTGACAAGAATGCATTACTGCAAGATATTTATTTCCATAAAATTCCCAGCTGCAGACACAAATTAATTAATCTTTCTATTACCGGTTTTCTTTGTGCCTTTCTTATTATGATAAAAATACAAAAATGCATTACTCAAAATAAATTTTGAAATGCTTGCAAACAAAAAGATAAGTCTTTATCAGCCGGTCTCCTTTGTTCCGACAATCAGGAGGTAGAATAGCTTTGAAAGACAGCGGCACATTTCAGGGGAGCTGTAGAGACAGAAGGAGAGCAGTGGACATCTTATCTGGAGGTGCCGGAAGTCATGCGATGTGCAGTCACGCAGAAGACGAACTGGTGAGCTGTGTGCACTTCAAGCCGCAACCCGTAAGCCGCTGAAGGCCGAGGGACGCTGTATTGTGTGTTGTGGCTGGCGTGCTGCAAGTGGGACTGTGGCACCAGAAATAATGGCATGCTCCATGCTGTAATCCAGGAGCCGCAGTAGGCTGAAAGCTGCTGATCGGTGCGCCGCAGCTGTAAACAAGTGGGAGGGGTGGGGGAGTGCATGTGCGTGCACACTGGCAAACATGCATGTGGTGCACGCACAGCAGTGCCAAAAGTTAAAGTAATCACGCTGAGAGCTGGCAGCTGTGCACATTCATGCTTGCGTGAACGCAACCTTTAGGCCAGCGGTGGGTAGCACTTTGAAATCTCACTTACTAAAAGTCGAGCAGGCAGCGCATGCGCTGCTCTAGGCTCGACCTAAAAAGTGATGCTCGTGTTTTGTCACTTTCCCGTTAGTGAAAGTGCAAGGATGTAGAACTAAACCTCTGATCATCGGTATATAAATAAGTTGTGGCGTGTGGGTCTATGTTTCGGTCTCCTAATGTTTTAACCCCTTCCGCGCTGATGACGAGCTGAGCTCGTCATGAGGCTTACCTGCCGTGCACTGATGACGAGCTGAGCTCGTCATGTAACGTGGTATTTTCAAAACCGCCGCACACAGCGGGAAAAGCCGCCGCAGCGATGCGGTTAAATACGTGAGACCATCCTCAGGACTAATTGCATGTGATGATGATTATTGAAGACCCATAGTAAGGTACCTCCTCCTAGAGGAGGCATGGACTGGGAATAATTAATCTGATTAGTGCCACAACTTGTAGGAAGATCCCAAATTTGTTCGAAGGGTCCAAGCAATGAGACTGATTCTTTCATGAAGCCACCTCAGTTGAAAAACGGGACTCAAACGGGGAGGCACAGAATGAAGCCGGTCGGCTTCATTGCAACAGAACTCTACAAAGGCACATGCTCTTTAATGCAAGCACCCAGAGAGGATTTAGTGCAATCATAATGTTTTCTTCAACATTAAAAATCAGCAGTGTACCACTTACACACATGTTGCTTAAATAGGAAATACAAGTGCAAGTACTTCCCAATCTGAGCTGTGAAATAAAGGTGGGGTTTGAGCAGGAATAGGGGTGGCAAAAGATGCAGACAGCCTATGAGAACAAGATGTCTCTGTGTACATCTGTGCATGAGAGCGAGGCATTGTGGCACCAAAATACCTTAGCAATGAGTTTGCAGCCTTGGTTGAAAATCATGGGATAGGCTTACATTTTAGTTCTTCCAAAGACATTTTTAGATTATGTATCCATTTCAAAGCACTTTACAAGAATAAGCCAGCTGTGACAGTTATTCTTCTTTTTATTGGAGAATATGTCTGGCCACTACACTGACCCCTTGAATGAAAGTGCTATTTCAGACTCCTCTCAAACAGTATTCTCTGACCTGAACCACATCTCTGCTACCACTGCAGTGAGTTAATTTATCATTAATTCCTTCTAGCTACACACATTAAATAAGCATTTTTTACACACGCATACTTGCAGTTGTAAAGCAGCACACTTCTAAATATAAATTTACTTCAGATGAAATACATTTTACAGGCTTTGTGTTCAAGGATATGACCATAGGAATCAAGCCAGTAGTGGAAAGAAAAAAACGATGTGGTCTTATAATAAAATGCAGGTCCGTGCTAATAACCATGTATGTGAAGCACTCTTAGAAAGAAGCACCTTCCCTTTGAATCTACCCCTCCTCTGCGAAGTTGCACCCCCTATTCATGTGAGCACTTAAGTAACCTAGCTCCTGGTATCTTTGTTAACAAAATAAGGATCTTTATTTTTTTATTAAGGGGTTGTGTTTAGTTTTGCCACCTTCCTTAGAAAAAAATACTGGTCATATGTATACCTTTTGATAATTTGGAACAGCCAATAGTTAGTAGGTGAAAAACAATTAGTGTAAGTTTGTCAGTTGTAGCATGGCAGTTATTCCTCTGCTCTAAAAATCACTCTGAATCCACTTAGGCAGCTCTAAAATACTGTTAACTGTTTTAGAGTTTGTTTCAAGTGGGAGAAAAAAATACAGGATTTAACTGCTTTTCCTGACATTTTTGTGAAAAATCAGCTGGGTGGCAACCCTAGAGCCTCTGTTAGTCATTGGCTATAAGAATCAGAATATTGTTTATATATACCACATATGGGAAGGAGCACCTACTGATTGATTTAGTTCGAATTTTTTTCAAACACGTGTTTATTGTTTTTAAGATGTTGAAAAACTACAGTACCATAAAACATCAGCGCCAAGTGAGGCAGCGAGGCCGAACCCCCGGCGAGTATAAGACACCATTACAATTCTACTGGCAGCAAGGATCCCATGATAATATCTTACAGTAAACACATCGGGCATCATATTGTTTGGAGGACCAAGAACTCCGTGTTCTCTGGTGTTTGCGGGGGGGCAAAGTTTTATATAATGTTGTTGCCTCATTTGAAATGGCAAAATAAATCTCAGCCTGAAAACATTTTAGAACAGCCCCCCGCCCCCAATGAGGCGAAGGCTACAAAGAGAAAGGGACTGAATGACCATTTTCACTAAAGTACTGGAACAAGCATCGATTTCGCAAGACACGACTCAGCAATTTCGCAAGATGCGTGGCCGCGAGACTCGCTCTGTGGAGTGGGAGGAGGAGGGGCAAGCAAGAAAGAGAGGCAGAGCGAGGCGCGCGCATGGGAGATCGAGAGGAAAGCCATATGGCGCATCTGCTCGTGCACGCCCGCGCACATGCACTCAAGCTCTAGGCCGGGCATGGTAGCATTTTTTGAGCCCTCACTAAAAGTCTCGCCAGAGCAGCGCATGCGCTGGGTCAGGCGAGACCTAAAAACTAGTCAGGTGACATGCTGAGCGAAGCACAGAAATATAGTGTACTAATTTTGAGCCACACCCTTAATTAAAATCGGCAACGCCTCCTGGAAAAGATTTGTTATTTTTGGGCCACACCACCTATTGTTTTATCCCATTTTAAAGCTGCGTATATTAAAAATCATTGTTAGCCAAGTAAATGTTTTTCTTAATGCAGCACATGTTTCAATACGGCAAAGTAACGGGTGCCTCCCGTCTTATGCAATAGGCACCACAGGGTGGCTCGAAACTAGCACCTAAGGAGTTGCACCGATATACTAGTAGACAACATGTTTTACGGAAAAGAAAAGAAAATACATTTTCTGCTGTGAACGGACCAATGTGCTTTTGAAAATTAGTTTTTTCCACACATAAAATAAGATATTGATAGATACATGCCCGCAGACAAGAAACTGCACATTTACACTCACACAGTGACAAGTCCCACGTCTGGGCATCTGCTAGCTAGATGACCGTAGATTATGATTAGAGCATTTTTCTGTACAAACCACACCAAACTGCAAAAGCAACAGCTCTGGAAGAACACCTTGACAGGAGCCAGAAGCGCTAGTTTGGACGGCAATTGGAAGATAAGCAGTAGGAGATGTGTCTGTACTAACTGAAAGGAGCTGGAGCCCGGCGGGCATTGCCGGGTCTCCAAAGGCTTAGGCGGGGCTGCAAGGCCACACAGCTCTAGGCATTGTTCCCAGCACGACTGTTGTGGGAGGACTGGTAACTAGACAAAGACCTACGAGTGACACTTGGTAACTAACAAAAAATGTGATTGGCTGCAAGGCTGAGACCTGCTAACAGGGAATAAAGTTTAAAAAAAGTGAAACATGGAATTTGATGCTGCAGCACACCTACATAAACAGAGCATGAAGTGTACCCACAGCAGCAATTCATACGCAGAAACAAATAAAAAAAAACAAGGACAGCATACTCAACCCGGCGCGCTTCTCTTTGTCCTGTTTCATTTCCCTGCTTGTGCTGTTTTCCTTCCGCCCATGTTGCAAACATGAACAAACTCCTTCAGCATGAAAAACATTGTATGCATGCGCATGTGTTGTGGACAGGTCAGGCAAAATAGAGTTTGAATTCCCCCAGCCGATCCCAGCACAAAACAAGCATTTATAAAGGCAATAGGACTTGTGTTTACGGGAGACCTATTGCATTGTAAATAAAAGTGCATGCCTCGAAGAAGGTACAAATGGGAGTGGGAGGGGGGTGGTGGTGGGCAGAGAAGCCATGGACTCAGGGAGGGAATGGGGGTAGGTAGGGGAACAAAAAAGATTTGAAAGTAAACGGGCTGATAGCTATGGAAGGAGAATAATGACGACATGGCCGTCAGGAGGCGGGATTAAGTTGCTGAAAACCAATCCAGTTGCATCATTTAGGATTCCAGCAAATCACAAAGCTAGGCGGAAAGTGGGCGGAGCTTCCCCCACTATACTGTATACAGCATCTCTCGCCGAGACAGCGCATGCACTGCCTAGGTGAAACCTAAAAAGGACTTCCCTAGCCATGTTGCCAAGTTGCGTATGCGGCCGTTTCCCAAACCAATTCAGATTGCCCATTTGCCGGTAGTGCTTGAACTAAGGGTGTGGGAAGTGCTGCAGCACCCTCATAAAACTTTAAAGAATATAGACGGAGAATCAGCAATATTAGGCTTTTCTTCTGGCATCACTTTTTGTGTCTTGTCTTCTATGCCTTCAGCGACGTGATATTATTGAACAGGCCCCCCTATCACCCCCCCACACATACACACATTCTAAGAATTGTTCCAGAACCACTGCACTTGCCTACGGGTTGGATACTGGAGTCATGGAATGCCTCTGAACAACTCAAAAGCATCTTGAGAGCAGAGATTAAAAGAAAAGGACTCCCTGAGGAAAGCTGCGAATTAATGACTGGGAATGAGTACACCGCTCAAAAAGTCCTACAGGAGGAATGCGGGGATAAGGGGCTGCTGCTTAGCAGTTTAGCTGTCCCTCAGGCCTGCAGACCCTCCAGCCATAGCTTTGTCAGATGTACAAAACTATGTAAATGCACCAGGCCTAAAGAAGCATTTTACAGTAGCTGCGCTCCCAGGTCAGTGCTTTAATGCAAGGAGGCCTAAAGCAACAAGAGGAAGGAGGAGGACGAGAGCAGAGAGTGGGAAGAGCAGACCGATGCAGAGTTTGAATTCCAGATGCAACCTACAGGACGAGTGAATGGATGTTGCATGCATTTTCCACTTGAAATCAAAGTGGAATACTGTCATAGCGCCACATGTGCCCCTTGGGGGCGCCTAAGGCCTTTTCATAGGACCTCACCCCTTGAGCGAAGGCATTGTACATCATCAGATTGTGTCTTTTCATCCTCATGACAATCTTATGTGCTCAGTTAGGGCAGCAAAGAGACTGCAAAATAAATACGGACTAAACCTCTTTCAAGGGTAGGTTATGCCAAAGCATTCCTGATCAATCATTTTTCCAAAAGGTAAAGGTTACGAGTTGGGACTTCTTTTCGGATGGAACTGAACTGAGCGAGTACTACTCGAATTCCATGTTAAGATGTATATTTCAGGGCTAAAAATCCCTAGCTTTAGTTTTGTAAGATGCTTTGATATAGGAGAGGGTTTAACTGGCAAGCACTTATCTGTTTCTTGTAAGTCAATTCGGTTATAAGGTCCACAGTGGTCCTGTACCATTTAACAAAGCTTCAGTAATGTCTGCAAGGCCTAGGATGGCGCTCACCTGGGTTTGGATTTTTGTAGGCCCCCAATCCACAATGGGTTGGATCTGGGCACGAAAAAAGTTATGAAATATCACTGCCAACTTGGTGGACCAACTAGACAGCAGAATCTTGTCCTATGTCGCCTTAACAGTCGAGCTGGTTCTTTGGATGCACTGTATGCCCCTACTAAGTGTCACTGAAGTAAAAAACAAGGCAGCAAGGTGATCCATGAAGGCAGCCCTTACATCCCAAGGACGAGTTAAGACTTCAGTTACTGTTCCCTGGAAAGTAGTGTCTTAGCCAAAAGTAATCACATAAAATAGAAAAAGCTTCCCTACGGTGTTGGGAATGCAGATATGTCTTTGGTACCTACACTAAAGTTTACCCAAAACATACTGAAGGGCTAGGGTAGTCCTTTAGAATGAAAAACAATCAACCCCCAGTCAGATTTCAACCTTGTTGGACTTAATCGGTGGGGTTCACCTAGAGTACTTTCACACAGAAAATTGCAGGCTCCAAGCCGGAGTATATTCATCACACTTATGGCTAATTCTTGCCTCCAATTAAAATCGTCCCTCAAAGCTGCCAAAGAACTGCTGCAAAAGCTGGGTTAGGTATTTAAACCAGTTAAAGACCTTGTGCAGATTGGCTGTTTATCTGGTTGTAGAGTATATAATACACATTACTGTTCATCAGAATTGAACAGAGGTTTGCTATAATCAGTGCTCAAACTGTAAAACAGTATGTACCAGGGATTTTCTTTCTCAGGAGACCACTGCAGCTTGCACCACCCATTGCCCCTGCCAGCTCTGCCAATGACCGTACCAACACAACTGCTAACCACCAGACTTTTCAAGGCCACCCAAAGGTATAAAAATAGCGTGGGCATCAGTTTTTATTCATTTTGAATGAATATTGAGCGACTAAACTGTTGTTGTGCTCATCTATCTCAAAAGTAAATAAACAGCGCCACCATGTGCCAGACTGTCATAAGAGTCAGTGTTGAGAATTAAGTGCCAGCGCCGAGCACCGATAATCGCAGGCTCAAATTAAGAACTGGCTATAATTGGTTTTTCCAAATTACAGGAAGGTCATCTTCTCTAGCGAAGGTGTGTGCTCAAATCTAGCATAGGTTTTGTGCTGAAAGGGTACGCTTCCGGTACAAAATAGTATGCTTAGATTTACTTTTAAACTTTTCCCACTTTGTTTGTATGCTGTACATTACAAGTTTTGCACTGGGACGTAAATCCCAAATCAACACTTTGACTTTGTCACTTTTGGTAACTTTGCATCAGTCAGTACAAAATGTATATAAATCTAGGCCTAAGAGTCAGAAGTAAACACTATTCCATGCCACACAGAGCAGAGCAGGTTGTGGAGGCACAGCCGAGGGTATTTAAAGTGGAACCCCAGCTAACCTTCACACATGGCACCATATTTGTGTTGATCTTATGTTTACTTTCAAACTTTGGATGGAAAGAAATCTAAAATTAAGACAAAGTAGCACTATGTGGCACTACTTTATGTCAGGGGGGCCTCACGTGGGTGGTGCATGGGTATCCCCATGCAGCCACTTATGTTTTTGATGCAAAGCTGTATGTACTAACACTTGTAGACAGGGCTTTTTGTTGAATAGTTACACCTCTTTGAGGCAGGTGTAAAGAAGGTGATAAGTTTTATTTTCTCCAAAGTTTCATTACTTTTAATGTGTGTTGTACAGCATACACACAAAGCGGAAACAGCTTACCCTTTCAATACAAAACCTACGCTGGACTCATGCAGACAATCTGCACAATAGTGCAAAGGTGTATGCGTGGCATTAGGCATCCAGAAAGTGCAGCAGCACTTGGGAATAGCACACAAGCTCCAAATCTTAATAGATATGGCGTTGTCCTATTCTCTCCCTCTCATGCAATGCAGTGCAGCAACTTAGGTTGCTGCTTTGATGAGATATTAGTAGAGTTGCTCCTTATTGTATTGGTTGTAGCCTCAGGAACATTTGACCCCTTTCTATTCTCTATCACGCCCCCTTATTGAGTGTCTCTCTTACCTGGCATCGAGTATCTGATTGACAGTGACCCAACAGAAGCTAAATGTCACCCCTTACATCAGTGCATAGCCTTGGCCATTGCATCTGTAGGCTAGTTCTGTCAGTCCTGATTGTGGTACTGTTGGAATTCAGTCTCATTGCAGCAAGAAACAAAAGAAAGCTTCCACTCCGAAGGCATACGAGGGGAAGAAAGAAGAACAGGGACAGAGACCCACTCCTCTCTCACTGGACCACTCTTCATGTCAGCCATTAGCAGCAATTGTGTTGGGAGGATCCACTGAGCCCAGACGTATGTGAAACCAACCTCCACCCTCTCCCTTCCTTCAGAGCTTGGGTGCGATTCCCAAGAGTAGCTGCTGGCTCTGCATGCTTTGGGGTCAAGGTTGGTACCAGTGATTTATCACCTCTGGACTCCATCTCTTCAGGGGTTGCCCTTCAAGAGGCAAGGTCGAATTCTTCCATTCTATCTGCTACATGTCCCTCAGATCTAAGGACAGGACATGATGGTATACTGAAGTCACTCACCAACTCAAACTTGTTACGGGATCCCTTGAGTGTGAAGCTGAAGTCTTGGTAGACTGCTGTAGCAACTACACTGTAGCTCTTCCAGTTCAGTTTATGGTGCCTTTGATAGTATCCTGGTGCTACAGGGCAGCTCTGCCTAGCACTACACCCAATCTGCCTCACCAGATATGCTACTACCAAGTCAGCTGTACCCTCTGGGTCCACCTCCACATGCTCCATACGGACCATCTGTAGTGGAAGAAGATGCTCTAAATCCATCCTCTGAAATCTTCCCAGCTGGAGGCTACTCTTATGGGATATGGACATTATTGCCAAAGGAATAACGGCCAACATACAGGATTGATTGGTGGATTGCCGCCATAGCTAGCACAACTTTAGCCTTTGGGACAGTAGGCCATGCCGAATGAGGGTGTATATGCACGAGTGGTAGTTTTAGCACCACACCAAATCTTGCTGTCATCATTAAGCAGCCAATACTTTAGCAGGCTGAGGAGATCTGGAAGAAGTTACGCTTTGAAAGCCGTTATTCCAGGACTCTGGGCTACAAACATCAGTTATTCAAGGACCATGCCATCTTTGTCTATTGTTGTGCAGAGTGTATGTGTAAGTGATTATATAAACATTATAGTCAGTTAAATAAAGGCAATACATATACATATATATATATATATCTATATATCTATATATCCTACTGATGGTCCACAGTAGGTAGTTATAATTAGGACCTAGTTTCCATAGGAAATCGTTTTTTGATTTGCCAATAAATCTTAAATACTAATGGGGCGGTCATGTCAGCTGAGGTCTTGAAAATTTTGGAGTGATCGGTCAAGCAGGGGCTGAGAAAAAAGGGTCTCCCAAAACTCTTTTTCTCAATGTTATTTTTTGTAGGAAACTGTTGCCGCAGCTACAGCCCGAACTGCTGAATGGAAATACACCAAATATGGCAGAAAGGTAGCTCTTGGTCCAGCGAGCACTCCTTTTGTTAAATGGTGTAAATCCGTTCAGTAGTTTCTGAGAAATGTAAAGATTTCTCAGATATACAACTGTAGCCACGGTGGCTCTGCAAACCCTCCTGATCTTGTGCCTGAAATCTGATTGGCTGCCAACACTTCAAACCAGGAAGTGTTGCCAGCCATCTTGTGACTCAGTCGAACCGAGTCACAAGAAAAAAAAATTAAAAACAAGAAAAGGGGGCAGGGTACAAACACCCTGAGCCCCTAAAGCAAAAACAAGTATTAAAAAAATAATGATAATCAGCAGGATTCACAGTGGATATGCAAATCTGGCCAAAAATGTTAAGAACATTTTTTTTTTAAAGAGGTGGTCAGAAGCCACATCCTTTTTTCCACCACTCTGCAAACTTGCTTTTCGGTGCACTGTTGGTGGGGCGATGAGGTCTCCGAAAGTGGACTTCATCCCCCAAGCAGTGTGCACCAGGAGGCACGTTTACAGAATGGTGGAGAAAGGGTGTGTGACTTCTGACCACCTCGCCGCAATCCAGTTGTGTGGGGCTTACTGGAGGTAATAGGAGGGCTATTTGGATGCCAGGGACCCTCAAGAGGGAAAGGGACTTCATCCCCCAAATAGTAGTGCACCAGGAGGTGCATTTGCAGAGTGGTGAAAAAGGGGCGTGGCCCGCGACCATCTCCCAGCAATCCCAAAGTGTGGGACTCCATCAGCAGCAAAGGGGACTTCATCCCTAACCAAGAGCACACCAGGGGGTGTGTGCAGAATGGTGGAGCAAGGAGGCGTGGGCTATGAGAACTCCGCAATCCTGCTGTATGGGACTTACTGGAGGTACCAGCAGGAGTAGTCATCAGCCAGGCTAGCTTGAAACCAGTGGCAAAGTGAGAAAGGGACCCACATCTGGGCATACCTTGTAAATTTACCCTGGCTGATTAGCCAGAAACCGGACCCAGAATGCTTGTTTCCGGTCCGGGGAAGACATGGCTTGGCAGTTCGGGCTGGACTGTTCCCATGAGGCACAGGGTCTGACTGATTTGCATATGACCAGGTCTGAACTGGGGTGGTGGAGTGAGCTAAAGAATGATGATGGATTAAACCCAGATCAGTTGACTGGGGGTGAGTGTTTGATTTGCTCAAGCGCTGAAGCATCATCCGCTTTGGTATCTCTTTCACTACTGGGCAGAGCGGTGTTATTTAAGAAAAAGGCATGAGCCTAGGTTTCTGTATGTGTTGCAAAGCACGCCATTCCCAGTCACGGAGGTATATTTTTATGCTATTGAATCAGAATGGACAACTCTGCTATGGGACGGGAAGGCTCCTCGTATAGCGGTCACAAAGCTGACCCATGATTGGCACAATGGGGGAATAGCATTGCCAGACATTCATAAATGCTACCTAGCGGCACAGCTTGCCACTGTCCACCAATAGATGCACTGTCCTCTGGGAGATCCAAGATATGCCTTCGATCACCAATTGCAACCCCATGGCTACAAATCAGCACTTACACCCCCCTTAAAAAATGGAACCCTCACAGGACCAACATCCTTCACGTTCCAAACATGGCATAGCACCCTCAAAACACTAGGCTGAGAAGGAAGGATCACACAATCCACTCCCCTGTGGGATTCCCATAAATTGGGCACCTTGCGACTAAAACCGGGTTTTATAAGTGGGACATTATTGGCAATCCCCACAGTGGGAGATTTATGGAAAGGAGGAAAAGTAATACCATTTCCTGCCTTACAACGTGAGTACAGTCTAGTTACATTGTAAACGTTTAGGTACCTCCAGATTCGACATGTCATAATGACAGCAATCCCCAGAGGCGAGGTCCTCCCGGAAGCGTCGGGTTTGGAAGCTAAGCTACTTGACGACTATATGACGTGCAAAGCTATTTCGCTAACATATGAGAAACTGATTGATAATATCCCAGACACAATCGGCACTGTCAGAGATGGGAGGCATACATAGGAGATATAGAGAAGGAGGACTGGAGAGAGGATTTATCCTCACCCAGGGAAGTGGCGTTTAGGGCACAATTTCACCTAGTACAGCTTAAGATCATACATAGGGCGTAAATGTCATGTAACACACTAGTAAAGATGGGGAGAAGGCCCAATTGCGCCTGCGTGTGGTGATGTGGATGAGATGGTACCTTCCGCCATATAATCTGGTAGTGCCCAGAGATACAGAAATATTGGACTTCGGTGCTGTCCTGTGTAAACAATGTGGTAGGAGGAAGTGTGCCCCTCACAGAGGGTTGTCTACTGAATGTGTGGGAATCCTCAAATCTGGGCCAAATGGAGCAGGTATGGGTCACACTGGGGTTGATGGTGGCTAAGAGGAACATTGTGAGAATGTGGGGAGCTGAGACATCACCACAACTAAAAGATTAGAAGCGGGATATGGACTGCTGCATGATTGCAGAAAACCCTTTTTATGAAGGCTGTGGGAAAAGATATGGGCACATTGGTACAAATACAGAGGTGACCTCTATACTGAGCTAGGGAGGGGGGCCTACTTGACGTGGGTGGAATGGCGGACAGAGGAGATGATGGGGGAGGGAGGCTGTGATATGTGTAGACTGTCAAATGGAGGAAACGGAAATAGAAAAGCCACTATCACCGTGTATACGTGCAATAACCTGATATTGTTGATCATACTGTGTGAATACCGTTTTTGCTCTTTCAATAAAAAAGATGATTACAATTTTTTTTTTACAGGGACTTTATAGTTAAACTAACATTTCACTTCTATAAAACCAGAGAAATTCAGCCGTTATAGTAACCTGAGGTAACTATACCTTGCGCCCCCGCAATGCACTGCTTATGACCTCACATATTACATCACTCATGACATTACTGATAACATCACTGATGACATCATCATCTACAACCTCTGATGCACCCAAACATACCCCTATAGAATCTTTTATACGCCCACTGCCACTCCCACAGAACCATTCTCAAATCCATTGATAGAGCCATACCAGTACTTGCACAGCCACTCACTAATTCATAAATCTACACACACCTCCACTTGCTCACCCATACTGCCACTCATGCATCCGCTCAGTCACCAATGCCTACATTGACATATCCACTCATATACCCACACAGGCACTCGCACACTAAGTGAGTCACCCATAGAACTACTCACCCACCTAGAAACTCACCCATACAATCAACCATACAGGTACGTACTAACCCACACAGTTACATGAACATCCACTTACTTGCTCATACAAATAGTGACACATACCCATTTGCCTATACAGTTACTGACAGAAGCATGTACTCATCCATATATCCACTCTCATATTCACTCCCTTATGCGTGCAGTCACTCATATACCATCACTCAACAATACTGACTTTCATATAACCAGTTACTCACCCATACTGACACAAGCACTCAATCACCGACTAACCATGGGCGAATTTTGCGAATCTCGCGTTCGCGAATTTTGCGGATTTGCGAACTCGCAATCCGCAAAATCCGCGAATTCTTGCGAATTTGCGGATTTTTTTTTTTTGTGTTCGCAAGGATTTCTGCCAGTTCGCGAGGGTTTCGTACCAGTTCGCAATTGCGAACTTACATTTCGTCGCGCAACGGTCGCGAATTATGTTGTTTCTACGTCTGGTTCATCATCACAGGTTCCCAGCACCCTCTGTTTCACCACTGCAACCCTCTGTTACATCAATGGCACCCTCTGGTTCATCATTACTGTAGATTATGGGGGGGAAAAGCAAGCACACCAGCCCTGCTTCAACTGAGATGAATTAATTTGGGGTTAGTTTATTAATGTGTCACTGTTTTAAAATTCCAGTCTGGCACCTGCTTCCTTATCTGTAATTTTGCTTTCTGTTGCAGTGCATTTTTTTTCCCCAGGAGTCAGGACCTTCTTTGTGGCCTACTTGTAGCTATTGTATGAGCCTGCTGTGAGGGTCAGAGCAGGGTCATACAATTGTTGCAACTAGCAACTGAATTCTGGAGGGGCCCCAGTCAGGAAGCACTACCGGGAATTGTTACTAATGATGAGTTTGAACTCTTGCCCCTGCCGAGTGCTTTCAGTTTTGAAAAACTCGTTTTTCTGCAATTTCGCGGGGTTCGCGGGGTGCGAACACGCGCGAGATCGGATTCGGAAGCCGCGAATTCGTGCGAATATGCAATTTGTTTTTTTTGCGGCGTGTTAGTTGGCAAGGTTTTGTGCGTTTTTGCGAGCCGCTCGTAGCGCAAGACGCAAAGTTACCCTCGCGGTCGTTCAAGGGCGCAGCCATCTGTTTGCCTGACGTATTTCCGTTTCCGGGCGCGACGTGTAATCTCGCATAGTCCGCGGCTTGCCAGTACAGTCTCGCGCATGTTCGCAAGGAAAATCTCGCGCGAACTTACCCGCGCGGTCGTGAACGGGCGCGGCCATCTTGTTTCTCATTCATTGCTATGGTTCTGGGCATGGTCTTTGTATCCTCTGTCAATCTCTGCCATCCTTTGCTTGTTTGAAGTTTTTTTTTATCTATTTTACTTATTATCTATCCCTCTATTTTTCTAGCCCTATATTTTTGTGTTTACTGCTACTTTTGGTTAATTTTAAACTACTTTTGTAAACTCTTTTCTTTTCTTCTCTTCCCTATTCTATTTTCTTTATTCCTTTCCGCCCAGACCATGGTGAAGGGAGCCGGGAAGCATCCGAAGAAGGGGACGGGTCCCGCACCCCGTGTCCGGCTCCCGTGCGGGCGTTTGAGGGGGGAGCTAGTGATGCCACGGGAGATCTTTACCCCGGAGGAGGTGGCCCAACTCATTTTTTTTGTTCAGCGCCGCCTCCCCAGGACCATCATGGGAGGCGGCAGGATCAGTGCCGGGTACGGGGCCTGGGAGCGCCGGAAGCGGTGGGAGAAGGTGTGCCAGGCCATTTACCACCACTCTCGGGTCTGGCGCACCTACAACCAGGCCACCCACCGCTGGACGGATGTCCTGACCCGTGAGCGAGATCTGCTCGACCTCCTTGGCCTTGAGATCCCCGGGCTTGGTGAGTAGTAGTAGCTATGTCTTTACTACTATGTTTTCTCCTGCTGTGTTATTATATTGCAAATTTTTGTTTTTTACCAAGAGCAATAATGCTGCTCATTACATTGTAGGTAAATTTTATTTCAAAATCTTCTGTGCATTTCAGGTACACTGCTCTCCTTCTTCTCAGTAGTGTTGCTACTATGCTTATTTGTTTTAGATTTTGTGTTCATTTCATTGGCCTGTGAAATTATGTATGAGTGTAGTTGAAAGAACTGCGTAATGCTACACACTAAGGTTCAGATTTTTAATTACCGGCGCATCCCTGCAAAGTTGCAGGGATGCGCCAGTAATTGTGCGTCACGCCACCATCACCCATGGTGCGCCGTATTTACAATGCGGCGCGCCATGGGCCCAAAACGTCACCAAAGCGTTACGCATCTGTGCCGTAAAGGCGGCGCATTGCTGGAGTTGCGTCGCAACGATGGTGCAGCTCCATCAATGCTCTGGGGTGCCCTATCTCCCCAATGCTGCGTCAAGCCGTACGTCTGCTTCAAGCAGGCGCAGGGTTTGAGTCACGCATCACTGTCCTCAAAGTGACTGATTGAAATCTTGTAGATTTCCCTCAGCCACTTTTAGGATGCGTTCCTGCGCAGGAACGCCCTCCCTTGCGCCGGAACACCCCTATTGGCGCAGGGCTTTACAACGTGATGCATCTCCCAGATGCATCACGTTGTTAATATACGCCGCACCATTGCGCCTCTTTTGTGCTGTCGCTGCGTCACAAAAGTCACGCAACAATGGAGCAAAAGAGCCGCAAGGGCCTTCTAAATCAGCCCCTACAGACTCAAGTCCAGTCCTTCCTTTGTACACATGGCGATAAGAAGAAATAGTGGTGGTGGATTAATAGTTAGAGTATTTTAATGACTGGTGAATGTAGTAGGAAACTTTAGTGTTGTCGCTGATCTTCAATCACGATGGACTTTGGCTGTCACTTTGCGTGCTGCGGACTGCTGCCTGCCAATCCTAGGCAAACCTTTTTAGTACTTTGTTTAGTGAGTTACATAGGGTAGTTTCCAATTCGACGGTCCGCAAATCAAGCAATACTAAAGTAATGACGTAGTCGACCACATGAGATTGGTCAATAATATATCCCGTGGAGTCGTTCCCTATTTGCTATTTCGCAAAAATATTTTGTTACTTTGTTAGTTCTTTTTTAAATGTTTGATTTGGTTGAGAAATATCATCCATGTTTTCTGTTTTTCTTTCTTTCATGTTGTACATCAGCTTCCCCCAGGGGCAAGAGGAGGACACAGGAGGAGGAGGAGGAGGGTGCTGTTGTCGATGCAGGCCAGGACCGGGCAGTCGAGGGCTCCTTTGCTGGCCCCAGTAAGTTTTAATTTTAATATAGAGTACTTATTTTTTCCTAGCGTTCCTCATTTGATTTTTTCAAAATCGTCTTTGATCTTCTTGTAGACAGGATCTAAATTCTTATCCTGCCTCGACTATGACTCCGTGTGGTATTACTAGATTATTCTTATTAGTCTGTCTGTGTAGCTAACTAAGATTGCACATTTGGCATTTCCATTGGACTCCCATTCTAGTCAGCAATAGCTGTATGCACTGAGTGTAGTCCTCTGGGATTGTCCATAATGTCTTTTCAAGTATTCTAAATGTTTATGCTTTGACCATTGCCAACAATAAAAAGGTGAATGACCACCACCAAGAAATAATAAGATACTACTTTACTTTTGGTTTGGATAGGAGGACTTTCCACATACCTCAGTGATAACAGACTTTGTAGTTGAACCCCCAATCTCCTTACTGACTAGATAGTGTGGCAGAGTCATTTAGCTCCCAAAGTCACCGATGGCAGAGGCACAGACTCATGCTTGCAAAAATTCGAAAACCTTTAGCTCATCCACTCTAGTCTGGAGGACCAAAAACCACAGAGTCTACTTAAGTTTAAAAGCTTTATTAAAGGTAAACACATTTATTAAATTCAAGTTTGTCATAAAAGTGAACGTGTAACTGAAAATGGAAAAGTGCTTAGTGCTGACGATTAATTGGACACATTTCTTGTGGTCAAGCCGAGCTCTCACCTGGTTTGAACTTGATCCTGCTCGTGTTCTTAGAAGTCAAGGTTCTGTCTGTTAGGAGAAAAAGTGGTGCGTGTTAAAAAGTAAAAAGCAAACATTCATCAGTTGTGCCAAAAAGTGCAGCAAGACAACAGCCTTCCCTGGAAAAAGGGACATTTTTACTCTAGAGTACACAGTCAAAAATTATTAAATTGTACAATTTTTTTCACATTTCTTTCTTCCTCCTAGACCAAATATTATATAGTAGTTAGTGGTGAATTCTAACATTATTAAATGTACTTTGTAGGTGGAACATCTGGAGACGGGGCCAGCGCGGAGGTGGTGGTGGCATTGGACGAGGAGGACAACTCTGGGGAGGAGGCGGTGCAAGTGCCGGACAAGGGCATGCCTGTGAGGGTTCACACGGTGGTGGCGGGCAGAGGTAAGCTATACATTCCTTAGTCATTGAGATTGAAGACTGCAGAGTGTGCTTTCTGCACGGGTGTATTATAAAAAAAGCAGGTAGTAGCCTCCTCTAAATGTACTTCGACTTAGCTGTGAAGTTTTTGGCGAGAAGAATCCCAATCAGATCTGAGGTGAACTTGATGGATGGGATGAACGAAAAGCGAAAGAAGGGTGTAAGTAAGTGTGGAAGCACGAGAAATGTAATGATGACTGGCAAAGAAGAATGATATGTGTTTGCTTGGTCCCCGAGGTGGCTGGGAAGGTAAGAAAATGGTATGGTGCATGGCTGGGTGAATGATGAAGCAAGGATGGGTGGCAGGAGAACAGCCTGGGTGGGTGAGACAGAAACTGTATGTGTGCAATATATTTTGAATGGATGGATGCCTGGATCATTCATGGTACTATCTGACTCTTAGATAGCATATGTGAATCTAGAGAGAGTAGACGGTCACTGGATGAACTAAGTGTTACTTTGAAGAGCATGTAACACCGCACCCGCACGTCCGTTCCAGTGTAGGAAAGGCAAGGAAAAGAAGTTGTAACGTTGTCCAAAGACTATCATGAATAGTAGCAGTAGTTTGTATAGCAACTGCAAGCACAGCATATATCCAGTTATTACGGTGGACACTCCCTACCTCCCTTAATAACTTTAGTTTAGTAGTAGTACGTCATTCATGTGTGGGGGTATCACTGTTCACTCAATAATAAGCAAAGCATCTAAAGTCATCCCATATGTCATCAAATACATCCCATGTGAAGTGATATATAATCAGATAATTTAGCTTCTTCATTTTCCTTTTCTAATACTCATTTGCACTGTAGGGTGAAAGCTAAATTAATTAAGCAGTAGCCCTTTTAACAGAGTATTCTCAGTGCCACCCGTAATAGAAAAGTAAGAGCTTCACCACCTGCATGTACTGGACCGGTATAGTAACGCAAGTCTGTCTCACTCACCATGGTGTGCGTCTGTTTTTCTCGGGTGCAAGTTCACTGCGCTGGCATTATGGCGGCTTGCATAAGATAACGTACCAATTTTCCTAAACAAGAGAGAAGAAGAAGAATAAGAGTGGTGTACTGTCATAGTCGACTGTAATAGAAGTCCATAGTGCTTGTAGAATTTGTTCCTTAAGGATGAAGAAGTCGGAGGTTACATAGATACTGTCCTCAATAGTTATGCACTGTGCTTTCAATTTGCTACTTGTACTGTGACAACTTTCTGCTCAATCATTTTGTGTTAATCTTAAGGAGCATTGGTTACAGACTATGTCTTTCTTTTTTCATGTAGTTGCTCCTTCCAAATCCAAGACACCATCAAGGAGGAAGGAGCTGGCTCGAATGGCCCGGCAACGGAGGCTGGATGCCACTGTTGCTGAATATCGGCGGCTGGTGGCCCTGGAGGAGGAGGAGACGCAGTCTGGTACAACAACAACGTCCACTGGGACAGCTGCATCCTCCTCCGTGCGTGCTGCCAGCCAGCGCAGTGCTCCAGCGGTACGGAGCCGGGCTACCAAAGCCAAACGCCACCGCCCAGCAGCAAAGAAAGCAGCTGCCCCTCACAGGATTTGCAAGGCACACCGGCGCCGCTTATCCCTCAGACTGTCCTACCTGGAGCAGGAGGTCCATAATTATAAGAACGTGGTGGAGGGCCTCCGCTTCGAACTTGCCACCCTCCGCAAGGAGCATGATGCCCTGGCTGCTAATTCCAACAGCACCCTGCCATAGTGTCCCTTGCCCCTTTTTTAGAGACTTTTGGGGGGTGGGAATTGGGAGTTGTGATTTTTGGGGACTTTTGAAGGACAATCAATGGGGTTAGGGAGGGTCTTGCGGGAGATTCTTTTGTTAGGGCTATAAAAATATACTTTTTGAAACTTTATCTGACCATACCTGTTTTTTACTGCTTTTGAGTCTGGTGGGTGGGGGTTTAACATAACAGTAAGTTTGTTTTCCTGAATAGTCCTAGGACTTTAGTAGTACTACCGTAAATCAAATCTCTCGTCTCTCCTAATACTCCATTATACTACCTCCAACCAAACGCCCATCTTACCTGTAATTTCTGTTTGCAAGTAGGGCTAGGCCCAGGGCTGGCTCCACGGGAAACAGCAAATAAGGTTGGCAATCCTGGGTGGATAAAATGTCCTCATAGCGGTGGTACTAGTGGTGTGACACAGTGGCAGTTGCTTGCCTATGAAAAAAAAGAAAATGAAATCTGGTTTGTCCTCCTGAGCAATACAAAGGTACAATACAGAATATAGCAGGTGACAGAAGTACACTAGAACAGTGCCACATTGTAGCCTAACAAATGTTAAAGTATAACTAATTCGGTTGAAGTTCTTTGACATTAGCCATGGGTCTTTGTCAAGCAGAGTAAGAATATATCCTCGGATTTCTTCACCAGCCTGTTGCTATCACCTTATCCTCCCCAGCAAGTGTGTGGATTTATTGCTGTAATTTAGTCACACATCAATCAAAACCACACAGCCCGGGGGAAGAGGGTTAGGGTTTGAAAAATGGATGGGTACGGGGGTTTTTGGGAAAGGTTTTGGGAGACAAGAAAAAGTAGCACAGCATGGACACACAATTGTGAACATAAACAAATCTTTGGGTACAAACCTATCCATCAATCTTTGAAAGTGCATACACTACTGCATGCATGTCAGTTAAAAGTAAGTAGTACATTCGACAACTGTGGAAGAAAGAATGCGACAGTACAGGGCGTGGGTGGAAATATTGATAACTATATTCAACATAAGGTCTCTGTAGACAGATACCTGAGAGCCTTGCTGGTCACTATAAATCCATTCACAACAACACTCAATGGGGTTGGACTGGAAGGTATAGTAGATAGAAAAGGAGAAATTGCTTTTTTTCTAGGTGTCCCCTCACTCACCAGGGTTGCCCCTTGGTGACATGCTTCATCATTGGGGCCATCCCAGTCCTCTACGGGCTGGGGCGTGCTGCGACTTGCGAATTACGTAGGAGCACTTACAAATGACTATGTGTGGTGCAGATGTGATAGTGGAGTGGACTAAGTGATGTGTTAAGGGATCAATTTAGAAGCCGAGAGAGATCCAAGAAATGCAGTCACACTCAGAGAAAAAGGCAAGGGATACTGTATCTATGTGGTTGTAGTGGTCCTGTTGGAAGTGGTAAGTAAGTTGCCTGCAGAAAAAAAATCCTCCTTTTAGCGGCACTCCTCCATTGCAGCCGACGCTTCGTCCATCGATGTTGGTCACCAGAAGACACCCTGTAAAAAAAAGCACAGCATAGACAAACAATGGAACATAAACAATTCTTTGGGTACAAACCTATCCATCAATCTTTGAAAGTGCAGGAACGACTGCATGCATGTCAGTGAAAAGTAAGTAGTACATTCGACAACTGTGGAAGAAAGAATGCGACAGTACATGGCGTGGGTGGAAATATTGATAACTATATTCAACATAAGGTCTCTGTAGCCAGATACCTGAGAGCCTTGCTGGTCACTATAAATCCATTCACAACAACACTCAATGGGGTTGGTCTGGAAGGTATAGTAGATAGAAAAGGAGAAATTGCTTTTTTTCTAGGTGTCCCCTCACTCACCAGGGTTGCCCCTTGGTGACATGCTTCATCATTGGGGCCATCCCAGTCCTCTACGGGCTGGGGCGTGCTGCGACTTGCGAATTACGTAGGAGCACTTACAAATGACTATGTGTGGTGCAGATGTGATAGTGGAGTGGACTAAGTGATGTGTTAAGGGATCAATTTAGAAGCCGAGAGAGATCCAAGAAATGCAGTCACAGTCAGAGAAAAAGGCAAGGGATACTGTATCTATGTGGTTGTAGTGGTCCTGTTGGAAGTGGTAAGTAAGTTGCCTGCAGAAAAAAAATCCTCCTATTAGCGGCACTCCTCCATTGCAGCCGACGCTTCGTCCATCGATGTTGGTCACCAGAAGACACCCTGTCCACTGCCTGCCTGATGCTGAATTGTGGCTCGCTACTGTGAAGCCTGACTCCATCCTTTTTTCCCCATTGCAGAGACTGAAACCCGGCCTGTAGTTATTCAACGAAAAACAGGAAGTGATATAATATTACAACACCACTGATAAATAAATATAAGGTATGTAGGCTGTGGAGTGCAAAAAGTCACAATTTGATTTTCCTAGTAGACAGTACAATATTTTTGAAAGTGCGTACTCTGAGTCACCTTTTGAAGGATAAATAAGTATGGGCAAATTAATGTAGCGGATCTTGCACCTCAAGCTAGGTGTACTGTAAACTGTGTTTTAGAACAAAATTAGATCTTCCTAGCAGTGCTCCCACCCAGACCCTTACTAAAGCCAGTCGCAAAAATGTAGAAGACCCCCAATCAAATCTCAAAAAACGAGGCCTAGCAGAAAACTGGTGACAAAACTTACTTTGAAAGTAAAAGTAGGCCGAAGTACCCCCTTCCTAATTACCCATTACCCACCGTGGATTGCATTCAAACCACTTGCAAGCAACCAAGCAAAAGTAGCCATAGCCAGCATCGCTCCAAGACTCGAAATCCCCCCCACTCAAACACATGCAATAGAAATACTGCTAACCCTAACGAACCCTAAGTTAAGAATAGTGGCAAAGGCTTTCTTTAACTATGCCAAATCCCCCCTTTCCCACCATAGATTTTCTTCAAATGACTTGCAACCAAAATTACACATTCTCACGAGTGCTCTAAGACCCCAGAACTCAGATGGAAAAATCTAGAACACCCCGAAACACATGCAATCCTGCTGCTAGGGCTAACCCTAACGAACCCTAAGTTACAAAAAGTGCCAAAACTAAAGGCTTTTCCGCGAGGATTTTGTCCCAACCACTTATACCCGGTATTAGACCTTCCCAGGAATGCCCCAAGACCCGGCAACCCACCCGCCAAGAAGCATAACACCCCCAAACAGGCCAAAAGCAAAATCTCATACTTGCAATATTTCTGGGCCTTCGGTCCAAACGCGCTGCGTAGCTAGGCCATAAGTCGGGGTTGGCACGACGGATTTCCTGAAAAGCAAATGCAATCAAGATTAGAGTGTCCCAGCAATGCTCCCAGACCACGAAACTCACCCACAAACAGACGGAACCCCCCCTAAGAGCACCTCAAAGGCAAGCAAGTCATCAAAAACACAAAAAATTTTCCGCCTGGGATTTGGTCCAAAACACTTTTATCCGGTATTAGAGCTTCCCAGCAATGGCCCCAGAGCCGTCAACCCAGGAGAAAACGAGTAGAAGACCCCCAAAGAGCAAAAGTACAAAAATGGAGACTTAGTCAATTTTTCACAAATTTCCCAAATCACTCCGCACGCGCTCTGCAGCTATGCCCTAACTCCCCTCTGCCACCATGGATTGGCTTCAAACCTCTTGCAAAGTAAAGTATATATAGCCAGCAGTGCTCCCAGACCACAAAACTCACCCACAAACACCAGGAAGCCCCCCAAACAGGCCCCCGAAAACGCTACATAGAGCAAAATGTCAGAAATAGCCAAAAAAAAAATCGGCCTGGATTTTGTCCCAACCACTTCTACCCGGTATTAGACCTTCCCAGGAATGCCCCAAGACCCGGCAACCCACCCGCCAAGAAGCATAACACCCCCAAACAGGCCAAAAGCAAAATCTCATACGGTACTTGCAATATTTCTGGTCCTTCGGTCCAAACGCGCTGCGTAGCTAGGCCATAAGTCGGGGTTGGCACGACGGATTTCCTGAAAAGCAAATGCAATCAAGATTAGAGTGTCCCAGCAATGCTCCCAGACCACGAAACTCACCCACAAACAGACGGAACCCCCCCTAAGAGCACCTCAAAGGCAAGCAAGTCATCAAAAACACACAAAAATTTCCGCCTGGGATTTGGTCCAAAACACTTTTATCCGGTATTAGAGCTTCCCAGCAATGGCCCCAGAGCCGTCAACCCAGGAGAAAACGCGTAGAAGACCCCCAAACAGCCAAAGAGCAAAAGTACAAAAATGGGGACTTTTAGTCAATTTTTCACAAATTTCCCAAATCACTCCGCGCGCGCTCTGCAGCTAGGCCCTAACTCCCCTCTGCCACCATGGATTGGCTTCAAACCTCTTGCAAAGTAAAGTATATATAGCCAGCAGTGCTCCCAGACCACGAAACTCACCCACAAACACCAGGAAGCCCCCCAAACAGGCCCCCGAAAACGCTACATAGAGCAAAATGTCAGAAATAGCCAAAAAAAAAATCGGCCTGGATTTTGTCCCAACCACTTCTACCCAGTATTAGACCTTCCCAGGAATGCCCCAAGACCCGGCAACCCACCCGCCAAGAAGCATAACACCCCCAAACAGGCCAAAAGCAAAATCTCATACTTGCAATATTTCTGGGCCTTCGGTCCAAACGCGCTGCGTAGCTAGGCCATAAGTCGGGGTTGGCACGACGGATTTCCTGAAAAGCAAATGCAATCAAGATTAGAGTGTCCCAGCAATGCTCCCAGACCACGAAACTCACCCACAAACACCAGGAAGCCCCCCAAACAGGCCCCCGAAAACGCTACATAGAGCAAAATGTCAGAAATAGCCAAAAAAAAATCGGCCTGGATTTTGTCCCAACCACTTCTACCCGGTATTAGACCTTCCCAGGAATGCCCCAAGACCAGGCAACCCACCCGCCAAGAAGCATAACACCCCCAAACAGGCCAAAAGCAAAATCTCATACTTGCAATATTTCTGGGCCTTCGGTCCAAACGCACTGCGTAGCTAGGCCATAAGTCGGGGTTGGCACGACGGATTTCCTGAAAAGCAAATGCAATCAAGATTAGAGTGTCCCAGCAGTGCTCCCAGACCACGAAACTCACCCACAAACACCAGGAAGCCCCCCAAACAGGCCCCCGAAAACGCTACATAGAGCAAAATGTCAGAAATAGCCAAAAAAAAAATCGGCCTGGATTTTGTCCCAACCACTTCTACACGGTATTAGACCTTTCCCAGGAATGCCCCAAGACCCGCGGCGCCAACCCACCCGCCAAGAAGCATAACACCCCCAAACAGGCCAAAAGCAAAATCTCATACTTGCAATATTTCTGGGCCTTCGGTCCAAACGCACTGCGTAGCTGGGCCATAAGTCGGGGTTGCCACGACGGATTTCCTGAAAAGCAAATGCAATCAAGATTAGAGTGTCCCAGCAGTGCTCCCAGACCACGAAACTCACCCACAAACAGACGGAACCCCCCCTAAGAGCACCTCAAAGGCAAGCAAGTCATCAAAAACACAAAAAAATTTCCGCCTCGGATTTGGTCCAAACCACTTTTAGTGCTTCCCAGCAATGGCCCCAGACCCGTCAACTCACCTGCAGAGAGGTAGAACAACACCCCCACAAGTGCTGAGTCTTTCTTCATTGGGCGTAAACCAGCCCTCTGCTTTGATGGAAATAGGAGTCTGGAGGAGGAGGATAGAGGAGCATGTTCTTCTGAACTTGTGAACCTGAGGAATGCAGACTGCGGCACCTTCAAATCAATTAGCAAACAAGTGAAGACAGTTCTGCTGATGGGCTTGTTTTTGTGATTATCTGATTAAAGTTTGAATTATATTAACTGTGCACAACAAAGAAAGACAGACACACAGGAATAAAAGTGAATAAGGATGAAAAAGAAAGTTATTGATTCGTTGTCTCATTTTCAGGGCTCGGTATCACGGTCCAGGAATAAGAATAAGGCTTCGTCATCATACTCTGCGAATTCAGGCAGGGTGAGCTCAGTGTCTCCTGACAGAGTAGAAACTCCCTCATCTATGTTGCTGGCCACCTCCTCTTCATCCGGCACGCTCTCTCGTACTCTGAAATCTGGTGGTATGAGGTGCTGATTCATCTTGATCATTGTTAACCTCTCCACATTTTTGGGCGAGAGGCGGCTCCGTTTGGGAGTTACAATCCCACCAGCCGCACTGAAAACCCGTTCAGAAGACACGCTTGCGAGTGGGCAAGACAAGTAGTTTAAAGCCAGGTTGGTGAGCTGTGGCCACAATTCTTTTTTCCCATGCCAATACGCCAATGGGTCAGAATTAACATAGACCTCTGTTGAGTCATTCAGATAGTCCTTCACCATCGACTCAAGGTTCTCATCCAAGGTTCCTCCACTTTGCTTAGCTCTTGCTGTGCCTCTGACCTTTTGAGAACCAAACCCACGCAGAGCTAGCCAATCCTCTTCAGCCTCCAATGTTTCTGTTGTCTTTCGTGCAGATGATCCGGTTGCCGGTGTCTTTAACGGCTGAGAGGTCACTTGTGCCACAGCCACAGGTGCAGAAGTGGATTGTTTTGACTGGGGATGGCCTGCTGATGTACTGCCATTTCCTTCAATTTCCAGCCGTTCTGTTTCAAACTTCTTGGCTGACAAGGCTAGCCAACGTTTGTACTTTGGAACATGTTCATCATCAAAAGGAAAGAATGCTTGGCCTGCCAGCGCCTTTTTGTAGCGTGGATCCAGAATAGTAGCACAAATGTAATGCTGTTCTGAGTGGATCTTTTTAAGACGTTCATCACCTTGTAGGAGCTCTAATAATTGCTCAGCCAGAAGCAAAGAGTCTTGGTTTTTGTCATCTTTTCCAAACACAGAACACACCTCCTTCAGTTGGTCCTCCAGCATGTACAACAATGGGATAGCTTTTCCCAAATTAGAGTCCTCCTTGCTGACTGCACGCGTGAAGAACTTAAAAGGACGAAGCATGCGTGTCAGGCTTTCAACTATGTTCCATTGCGGCCCACCCATCCTCAGCTCCTCTGTACCCTCTTTAAGGAAATATTGATCGAGTTCCGTATACTGCTCATACAGACGCTCAAGCATGTAGAAGGTTGAGTTCCAACGTGTTACCACCTCCTGGATGAGTGCTTTCACTGGCATTTGACGTTGATATAGCAGGCTCCTCAGCTGCTTCCGGGCCTTAAAAGAATGCCTGAAATGCTTGCACATTTTTCGGCAGGTCTCCAATACACTGTACGCTGCACTGCCTTTATTACCCAAGAATTTTTGGACAACCAGGTTTATACAGTGCGCCAAAAACGGCACTCTGAAATAGTAACCGTCCCTCATGGCCTTAACTATATTGGCGCCATTGTCCGTGGAAACATAACCAACCTTGCGTTTTAGTGGGGACAGCCAGTTAAGGACCTTTGTGTTAAAGACATCCAAAATTTTTTCTGCTGTGTGACGTTTCTCCAAACCAAACATGGCTAGTGTTGCATGTTTCCGAGCACCTTTAAAAACAATGTTCGTGTCAACACCTGCGTTTAGCTTTGCTTTAGCCCCTGAAAAAGAGACCCAGTGTGCAGTGATGCACATGTAATCAGCGCCTGCGCCACTGGTCCACATGTCTGTTGTCAGATGTATAGTGTGAACAGCACTCTTCTGCAAAGCTGCCCCAATCACCTTCAGAACATCTTCATGTAGTGCTGGAACCGCAACTCGGGCAAAATAGAACCGGCTAGGAACCTTCCATTTAGGGCAGAGCGCTGTCACTAATTCTAGAAAACCAACCCCTTCTACAAAAGAAAAAGGGAGAAGGTCCAGAGCTAGCATTTTAGCCAGCTTAGTGTTATACAGACGGGTCATTGGGTGGTTGCGTTCATATTGCGCTTCTGTAAACAACATCTTTTTAATGTTGCCCTGGACCAAGGATTTACGGGATGATGATGATCTCTTCGACCCAGTTACGCTCGCTGCTGAACTTTTCCGCATTGATGTCTCACTCTCTCCCACACTCTTAGTGTGGCTCCCATGGGGTGTGCTGCTGACAGGGGAACTGGGTGTAAGTGAAGTGTTTGAATCGTCTTCTACCTCCGCGTCATCATCAGATGAAAAATCAACGTTTTCATTGCGTGCAATTCGGGCTTCCTTGATCGCGTGTAGGTGCGCAAACCATTGGACATCGTGCGTTCTCCTAAGATGACCTCTCTGGCCTCCGGTACCATAGTTGGAACCCAACTTACCACGACTAACTCGAAGCTTACAAATGCTACAAATGGCTACGTTTTCCTTTTTTGGGCAAACACTAAAGAAGTCCCAAACTGGAGACTTGAAATGTCTTGGGCGGCCGGAGGAGGCGGCGATACTGGTGGTGGTGGTCCTGCTGCTAATGCCAGATGAAGTGGAGGATGTGGATTGCCGAACTTCAGTACGTTTTGCACTTTCACCACCACGAATTGAGGTCGAGGACGAGGTGGGTACCTTCTTGCGAGGAAGAAATATGGAAGCGGTAGGTTTTGGTGTACTACTTAACTCCAAATCTAATGATTCCATTTCCATTGCCTCCTCGCCGACATCATCATCACGCTCAGCAGCTTCTCAGGATAGGGTCAAAATGTCTCTTTGCTGCATGCCCGGTGGGGCTGCAGTGACCTTTGTGATGACTGGCTCGTCGTCATCGTGAGAGGCTTCATCACCAGCAGTATCTGTCACTTCTTGTTGAGCCTCATCACACTCCATAGGTTTGAGTTTTTGGACGACCTTCCTTTTACGCTTAGGTACCGGTGTCAGATCATGGTGTGCCTCACTGTCAGACCGCAGTTGTGGTTCCCAAGACAGATCACTTGCATCAGAACGAGGTGGGCTTGAAGAAGATGTAGACACCCCCCTTGATCTTTTCCTTGCTAGGGATGTGGAAGACAATGAATGATCATCAGGAGGAGTGGCTTCCAATGATACCTCGGCTTCATTGTCGATTTCCTGATGTGCCCCTACTTCGGGAGGAACAACTATTGTGGGCACTTGTGAACCTCCATGCACCTTTGCTTGCGCATCTCCTTTTGCTGCCTCTCCTTCCACATGTACTTGGGCGTGTACTTGCACATGGTGTTGTTGTTGCGGCTGTGGTTGTTCAACACTTGTCAGATGAGTTACAACAACCTGTGTTGATTCAGGGACATTGCTGCTACTTTCTTGCGATGAGCCAACATCACTGGTCGATGGTGATTGGAGAAGTACACTGACTGCCTCTGAAGCACTCAAGGGCTTTGACTTAAGTTGGCGTGGTGGTGGAGGCACTGAACCCAATGGAGCAGGGGTGCTGCTCCCAGCTTGGTCCCCAGCAGATCCTGCTGCTGCAGGCGTACTTTTTTTTTTGCTCCCAAAAAACGTGGCGGGTGGCACACCAGCCTCCTTGGTAACTTGCTTCTTCTGCTCCTTACTAGCAACTTTCTTGCTAGAGGAGCTACGGAGAACTTTCTTTGGGGGCGGGGCCATCTTCTTCAGAGCAGGTCAGACAGCAGGCAGCAGTTGCACGAATTGTAGAGTTGTCTGAGGCCAGACGTGACGTCGCGTGACGTTATGCTGCACACACACACCGCTGCAGGACTTCTTCCTGGCACTGGTGGTTCTCTTGAGTCTTGTGCACCTAAAAAAAATGGAAGACAGAGGAACATCAGTTCAGTTATAGAGCACAAAAAAATCGAAAAACACTGCAAAATCAGCACAATCCCAATCCATCCATGCCCTCCATAATGTTTAAATTCAAGACAACCCACAGAAAGACTAGGCCCATGCAAGACTCACTACCCCTGGGCATAAATAAAGGTTGAAAAGTAGGCCTCCAACCATTTTGCCTAACAACAAAGCCTGCATTCAAAATGGCCACTTGCCTCCTAGCACATGGCCAGGGCCTGCCTGTACCAGCACTCAAAATGGCCCCCACCCACATGGCCTGTCCCCATGAACACCCCCAAAAATCGAAAAACACTGCAAAATCAGCACAATCCCATTCCATCCATGCCCTCCATGATGTTTAAATTCAAGACACCCCACAGAAAGACTAGGCCCATGCACCACTCACTACCCCTGGTCAAGGCCCCAACAACAGGTCAAAAATCGAAAAACACTGCAAAATCAGCACAATCCCATTCAATCCATGCCCTCCATGATGTTTAAGTTCAAGACAGCCCACAGAAAGACTAGGCCCATGCTAGACTCAAATACTCCTGGTGAAAAGGCCACAAGTACAGGCCCAAAAAACGAAAATCACTGAAAAATCTGCACAATCCCATTCCATCCATGGCCTCCATGATGTTTAAATTCAAGACACCCCACAGAAAGACTAGGCCCATGCACCACTCACTACCCCTGGTCAAGGCCCCAACAACAGGTCAAAAATCGAAAAACACAGAAAAATCAGCACAATCCCATTCAATCCATGCCCTCCATGATGTTTAAGTTCAAGACAGCCCACAGAAAGACTAGGCCCATGCTAGACTCAAATACCCCTGGTGAAAAGGCCACAAGTACAGGCCCAAAAAACGAACATCACTGAAAAATCTGCACAATCCCATTCCATCCATTGCCTCCATGATGTTTAAATTCAAGACACCCCACAGAAAGACTAGGCCCATGCACCACTCACTACCCCTGGTCAAGGCCCCAACAACAGGTCAAAAATCGAAAAACACAGAAAAATCAGCACAATCCCATTCAATCCATGCCCTCCATGATGTTTAAGTTCAAGACAGCCCACAGAAAGACTAGGCCCATGCTAGACTCAAATACCCCTGGTGAAAAGGCCACAAGTACAGGCCCAAAAAACGAAAATCACTGAAAAATCTGCACAATCCCATTCCATCCATGGCCTCCATGATGTTTAAATTCAAGACAACCCACAGAAAGACTAGGCCCATGCAAGACTCACTACCCCTGGGCATAAATAAAGGTTGAAAAGTAGGCAAAATGGTTGGAGCCCTAACAACAAAGCCTGCATTCAAAATGGCCACTTGCCTGCCAGTGCCAGCACATGGCCAGTGCCTGTAGCTGCACTCAAAATGGCCACCAGCCACATGGCATGTCCCTCCCCATGAACACCCCCAAAAATCGAAAAACACTGAAAAATCTGCACAATCCCATTCCATCCATGGCCTCCATGATGTTTAAATTCAAGACAACCCACAGAAAGACTAGGCCCATGCAAGACTCACTACCCCTGGGCATAAATAAAGGTTGAAAAGTGGGCAAAATGGTTGGAGGCCTAACAACAAAGCCTGCATTCAAAATGGCCACTTGCCTCCTAGCACATGGCCAGGGCCTGCCTGTACCAGCACTCAAAATGGCCCCCACCCACATGGCCTGTCCCCATGAACACCCCCAAAAATCGAAAAACACTGCAAAATCAGCACAATCCCATTCCATCCATGCCCTCCACGATGTTTAAATTCAAGACACCCCACAGAAAGACTAGGCCCATGCACCACTCACTACCCCTGGTCAAGGCCCCAACAACAGGTCAAAAATCGAAAAACACAGAAAAATCAGCACAATCCCATTCCATCCATGCCCTCCATGATGTTTAAGTTCAAGACAGCCCACAGAAAGACTAGGCCCATGCTAGACTCAAATACCCCTGGTGAAAAGGCCACAAGTACAGGCCCAAAAAACGAAAATCACTGAAAAATCTGCACAATCCCATTCCATCCATGGCCTCCATGATGTTTAAATTCAAGACAACCCACAGAAAGACTAGGCCCATGCAAGACTCACTACCCCTGGGCATAAATAAAGGTTGAAAAGTAGGCAAAATGGTTGGAGGCCTAACAACAAAGCCTGCATTCAAAATGGGCACTTGCCTGCCAGCACATGGCCAGTGCCTGTAGCTGCACTCAAAATGGCCACCAGCCACATGGCATGTCCCTCCCCATGAACACCCCCAAAAATCGAAAAACACTGCAAAATCAGCACAATCCCATTCCATCCATGGCCTCCATGATGTTTAAATTCAAGACAACCCACAGAAAGACTAGGCCCATGCAAGACTCACTACCCCTGGGCATAAATAAAGGTTGAAAAGTAGGCAAAATGGTTGGAGGCCTAACAACAAAGCCTGCATTCAAAATGGCCACTTGCCTCCTAGCACATGGCCAGGGCCTGCCTGTACCAGCACTCAAAATGGCCCCCACCCACATGGCCTGTCCCCATGAACACCCCCAAAAGTCGAAAAACACTGCAAAATCAGCACAATCCCATTCCATCCATGCCCTCCATGATGTTTAAATTCAAGACACCCCACAGAAAGACTAGGCCCATGCACCACTCACTACCCCTGGTCAAGGCCCCAACAACAGGTCAAAAATCGAAAAACACAGAAAAATCAGCACAATCCCATTCCATCCATGCCCTCCATGATGTTAAAGTTCAAGACAGCCCACAGAAAGACTAGGCCCATGCACCACTCACTACCCCTGGTCAAGGCCCCAACAACAGGTCAAAAATCGAAAAACACAGAAAAATCAGCACAATCCCAATTCATCCATAGCCTCCATGATGTTTAAGTTCAAGACAACCCACAGAAAGACTCAGTCCACCCACCACTGAGTACCCCTGGGCAAAAGGCCCCAAAACAGCCCAAAAATCGAAAATTCCAAAATTTTAATTGCAGCAACTGTAATGCCCCAAACAAACTTACTTGTAAAATTTCTAATCCAACAGTGATCCAAAGAAAGTCAAAAAGGCCTCAAATCCAAATATCCAGCAGCATCCACAAAAAGTAATCCTTCCAGCTCCAGACCCAAATGAAAAGTGACCAGGAGATGGACAAAGCACTGGGACGAGCCTGCTGAACAGGAACAGGAAGTTGAAGACTGTGGGGCACTTCCTTCCTCCCACCCCCCTGCCCCCCTCCCCAAAATGGACTCCTCGCTAAAAAAGTGCAGGCAAATGTCAAACTAAGGAGTTATTCAGATAAAAATCATCATTTCTAGAAGGTTTATGCTGCTTGCTGGTGGATTTCTTGTGCAGAATTGCAAATTTATATTTTCGCTCGCCGCATCTCAAATCTCGCAATAGCGAAGTACCGCGAGACGTGATCTCGCCGTACTCGCGTTGACAAACTATCGCTGGCAAGCCGCGATGACGTAATCGCGCTCGCCAATTCCCGCGGGATCACACAGCAAGATCCAAAATGGCGCAGCACTCGCAAACTATCGAAAAAAACTACTCGGCAAACGATGATAAACGCCGCGCGCCGCAAAAATTGTATCACCAACGCCGCGCCCGCCAAAAAAATCCGCTGCGTGCGAATTTGCGGATTTTGCGGGAAATTCGCAAATCTCGCGGATTGCGGATTTCCCGAAAATCTGCAAAATCCGCGAGCGTAACGGATTTTCCGCCCACACCTATCACCGACACAGCCATAAAGACACTCACTCACCCATACAGCTTTCAAAAAAAGATCGATGGCCCAATCCTTTTCAGGCAACGTAGTGAGAATCTGGAACTCACTTCAGCCTCAGCTCCAGACCACCACCTCTTCCTAGGCCTTCAAAACTGACCTCAGAGCTCTCCTTTTTCAAAGACACTTCCAAATTTAATTCACGCCCTCTCTATTATCTGAAAGAAGTCCTTCCATTATAGGAAATTCTGTTCTACATGACTATAAGAAGTGCCTTCCCAGTGTGTTCTTTTGGTTTGAGTGTCTGCCATTTATTGCAGTATCATACTTCTACTTGTATTGTGTACTCTTTTGTAACATGCACACGTCACTTTTCCTCTTGTAATGTATCGTTTGCCACCTCTTGTATTTTGTTTGCTTTTGATACATGCACAATTTGCACCATTGCCTCATGTAACGTAACGTTTGTTCTTGTGTTTTGAGTATCTGCCATTTAATGCAGTATTATACCTCTACTTGTACTTTGTACGCATTTGTAATATACACACGTCACTTTTTTCCTATCGTAACATATCGTTTGCTACCTCTTGTATTTTGTTTGCTCTTGATACTTGCACAATTGTCACTTTCGCCTCATGTAACGTAACGTTTGCATTTGTAACATGCTCACTTGCAAAACAAATGTCCTCATGTATCACTACTGTTCCTATTATGAAGCGCTCTGACACCTTCGGGTAAAGTCTGCGCTATATAAAAACGCATTAAAAAAATTAAAAAACACTCACTACCCCATACAGGCACAGACTCAACCTCTCACTCATCCATACAGGCAGTCACACAACTCCTCACGCACACACAACCATAGAGTCAACTAATCAATCACCTATATAGCCATTCACGTACCCACTTACACACTCATACACCCTCTTAGACATCAACTGACCGATACATTCACACAACCAGACACTCATCCATACATTCACTGAGACATCTAATCATTCACATATACAGTCTGTCACGCACCCACTCAGTCATCCAAACAGTCATTCATACACCCACTGATTCACCAATACACCTCAGTATATATTAACACTCAAACATTTTTTTTAAATTCTCAGTCAATGGATGATTTCATCAGTGATGTCATTTGAGATGTGATCAGTGATGTCACAGACCATGTCAGGAGTGATGTAATATATGAGGTCATAAGCAGTGCATTCCGGAGGTGCACGTTATAGTTAATTCAGGTAACTAGAACGGCTGAATTTCTCTGGTTTTGTAGGAGTGAAATGTCAGCCTAACTATAACATCCCTGTAACCTTTCTTTTTTAGTGAATATATATATATATATATATATATATATATATATATATATATATATATATCCACACGAAGAGCGAGGAAGTCACTTTCACAGTTTCAAATGCTTTTATTTAGAGCAACAGCATGCAGTCCTCATTAAAACCTGACGTGTTTCAGCTTCAGTGTGATCCTTCATCATAGGTAAAAGAGTTTTGCTGGTTTGAAAACCCGGACACTTTAAATGCCAACAGGTGCATCTTGTTGTCCTTTTGTAAAATACATAAACCAGAATGCACCATAAAATTCTTCTTCACAATGCACTTCTCAGTGAATCAAAGTTCCGGTCAAACACCGTTTTCACACTTCTGTGACTTTAAATGTTCAAATAGGGCTTTCCTGGTTAAAAGTAAAAGCGAATATATGCATTTAAATCAGTCAAATTTATTGCGCAAAGCTGTCGCTGTTATTTGATAAAACAGAGGAATTCCGGAAATGAAAAGAGCCAATAACATACCCCTCTATTCCCCTTTATTGTCTCCAGTGTCCAAAATTCCTGGGAAATCCATTGCGTGGTCCAGAGGTAAGTGATATATATCACCATGCAGAACCCTACACTTGTCACTCGGCTTTAAAAATGATGGGAGGGATAATCCACCAAGAAAGGTTTGAGGGAGACGTAGAACCATTTACAGTTTTTTATTGCTGTGTACGGGGACAGCTGACTAAACCTTAGTATAAAGAAATGTTTAAAAATAGAGGGACTAGCTGGTAGCTTCCCTATTAACTTGTTTACGCAGCTGAAAGTCACTAAAGAGGGTCCCAGAATTTAGTGACCTAAAGTAAAAAGTGAAAGTATGGGGTTTGTTTTTTGTTTTTCGTTTTTCGTTTTATCTCTCCTTTCGGAGTCTAAGACTAACAAGATTATGCTGAGGGGGAAGGTTTGGAAAGAAATACCGAGGGTGCTTCATAGCAAGAAAGAAGGAAGGACAAAGTAGAGAAAGAAGGGGATCACTAGAAAGACAAGCTACTTACAAAGTCTGCAGCTTCCCTCCAAGGGGGGGATTCCATTGTACGGGTCCACCAACACAGGCGTAAAGCGGAAGAAAGAGGCATCAAGGAGTGGAACTTATGTGCTTCATCTAGAACTTCTTCCCTTTATCCAAAAGAAGGATCCTAAACAACAGTAATAATAGCTGTGTATTGTGTTATATTTTTACCCTTCAAATACACTTTGAAACAAAACTAGACTACAAATAAATTCTTCAATCAATCAATCATCGCATTTATATAGCGCACTACTTACCCAGTGGGTCTCAAGGCGCTGGGGGAGGGGGATCTGCTACTGCTCGAACAGCCAGGTCTTGAGTTGCTTCCTGAAGGCGAGGTGGTCCTGGGTCAGGCGGAGGTGGGTGGGGAGGGAGTTCCATGTCTTGGCGGCGAGGTAGGAGAAGGACCGTCCCCCTGTGGTGGCTCTACGGATGTGGGGGACGGCGGCTAGGGCGTGGCTGGTCGATCGAAGCTGGCGTTTGGGAGCGTAGAAGTTGAGGCGGCTGTTGAGGTATCCTGGGCCTTGGCTGTGAAGGGCTTTGTGTGCGTGGGTGAGGAGACGGAAGGTGATTCTCTTGTTGACCGGGAGCCAGTGCAGGTCTCTCAGGTGTCCGGAGATGTGGCTGCGGCGGGGGATGTCCAAGATGAGTCGTGCTGAGGCGTTCTGGATCCGCTGGAGTCTCTTCTGGAGTTTGGCGGTGGTTCCGACATAGAGGGTGTTGCCGTAGTCCAGACGGCTGGTGACGAGGGCCTGGGTGACCGTCTTCCTGGTCTCGGTGGGGATCCACCGGAAGATCTTACGTAGCATGTGCAGGATGTTGAAGCACGACGAGGAGACGGCGTTGACTTGTCTGGTCATGGAGAGGGAAAAGTCCAGGATGAAGCCCAGGTTGCGTGCGTGGTCTGTTGGTTTGGGTGCGCTGCCTAGGGCGGGGGGCCACCAGGAGTCGTCCCAAGCGGCGGGTGAGGATCCCAGGATGAGGACTTCCGTCTTATCTGAGTTCAGTTTCAGGCGGCTGTTCTTCATCCATTCGGCTACCTCTTTCATCCCTTCGTGAAGGTTGGCTCTGGCGGTGGCGGGGTCGTTGGTAAGGGAGAGGATCAGCTGGGTGTCGTCGGCGTAGGAGATGATGTTGAGGTTGTGCTGGCGTGCGATGTCTGCGAGGGGGCTCATGTAGATGTTGAAGAGGGTTGGACTGAGTGAGGAGCCTTGAGGGACGCCGCAGATGACTTCGGTGGCTTCAGATCTGAACGGAGGGAGGCGGACTCTCTGTGTCCTTCCGGCGAGGAAGGAGATGATCCACTCCAGTGCCTTCTCCTGGACTCCGACGTTGCTGAGGCGTTGTACTAGGGTACGATGGCAGACAGTGTCGACGGCCGCGGAGAGGTCGAGGAGGATGAGGGCCGCTGTTTCTCCGTTGTCGAGCAGCGCTCGGATGTCATCGGTGACTGCGATCAGGGCGGTCTCGGTGCTGTGGTTGGCCTGGAAGCCAGACTGCGAGGGGTCGAGGGATCCGTTCGTCTCGAGGAAGGCGGCCAGCTGCTTGTTGACGGTCTTCTCGATGAGAAGAGTAAGAGCCAATCTTGTTCCTTTTGTTGCTATTTACGACCGAACCTTATACTATATATGAAAAATATAATTTAATGCCTTCTTTTCTAGCACTGGCTAATGTCTACACTAACGCCAAATATAGGAGCTTCCCTAAAACTCTCACAGCACGCACACCAGCTCACTTTTTAGTGTTTTCCTATCATGATCAAAGTAGAAAGGTCAGTCTTCATTTAGGTTTTGCGACTGTTCTTTTACGAAGCAGAAAGATATCGCTACCAGGCAATGGTGTGGCCAGTGTGCTACCATGACACGGATGAGTATTATGGGATAGATGCTCTGTCTGGAATGCCTGTAGCTTGATTCAGGAATCCAAGGCATTCACTTCCAGAGAGAGCGAGTAAAGACCATCAGCTATTTGGACCACTTCCTGGGAAAAAAGGCAATATTGGCTTGGTGTTTCAGTGGCTTCTGGGAATGCAAACATTGTACAATGAGTTGGTCCATCATGCCAAATTCCACATGTGATCCCTGCGGATCCTCGTTGAGTGAGGTGTTCGGTTACAGGTCAGCTAACTAAAGCCTATGACATTCCAACCCATCTCTAACACAAGTCTAGAGATATTGGACCAAGGCGGGTCTGCTAGCTCAGTGGACTAATGCATCCACTTCAGGAACTTGTGTTGGAACCCATGGCGACAGGTAGGAATCTTGGCACATCCACTCAGTGTTTCCTTCTTTAGAGGTTGAATTAATCAGTTCCAATGAGTTGGGTAACAATAAAAGAAGCATCATTTGTCACTAGCGCCAAGAGAAATTTTCAGGGTGAACATGCAATCAACAAATATGCCAGTTTTCTTTTATTCCAGATATCCTGGTGGGTGCCGTATCTGCATTTTGTGGACGCAAATACTGTCAGAACCTACTTGTCAGAGTTTAGATCAGGCCTTGTCTTCAGGGTACTTGCGGTCTGTGCTTTGTGGCGCAGATCTGATTAACCACCCACTCAAATCGTCTGGAGCTAAAAGTCTTTCTGGCTCGAAGGTCTTCATTTCAAGCGGTTAGAACTAAAATGATGATGGTTCAAACTGACAATATCGGGACCCTCTCCCTCTTCTGTATTGAGTAAAAGGGTCCACTTGTTGTCAGCTCTAGGCTGGTAGTAAACAGCATAAGTAGGTGCTTGAACTCACCTCACAAATAGAAAATCAAACAGATAGTCATCAAGTTCACCTTCAAGGTGCCCAGCCATCGACACCTTTGACATCCACCAATTCTCCAAGGGAACTAGTTAGTAAAGTTTCCCAGGTGGTGCAGTGAGCAAAGCAACTCAAAGCTTTGCACTGATTTACTTACCATTATAACCTCCTGGGGGTACAGTGCAAGATAGCGAAGCACGCAGGCAACTGCTAGTGAACAACCGCAATTGTGAGTAGTTAGCCTCACTGCTGGATGGCAGCCTGAAACATTGAGGGATGGAGTCGTGCTCGCTAGCCAATGGGGTTTCCCCTATGCCTTTAACCTGACTGTTCTATCCCAAGGGGTTTCCAGGGAATGAGAGAAAGCCCTCTATCGTTATGGTAACCCCTTTTTGTTCCCATCAGATCTCATTCTCACATCTCAAGCACCTTCTTCAGAGACCATACATTTGCACCCTCAGAGGAGAGATGTCCTCCTTGTCTTCACTCAACTTGAGCGGCTACCATTTGTCCACTTCCAGTGGTCCTAGTTGTATTGGCAGCCAGGGTGATCAACACCTGAACACAATACAGGTGCACTTTACCAAAGTTCTGCTATCGGAACTTGCCCATGATTACCAAATTGTTCAAGTTCGTGCTGGATGAGGTTTATGTTTGTCCTTTTTAAGGCAGCCACATCAGGCATTCAACATAATATCTGCAAGGCTTATCTAGCAGCCACTATGATTTACTGAAATAGGCTGGGGTAATCTTTATCTACAACCAATGATGTCATCAAGCAACACCTGATGGGTCTGAAGTATCTATTCCCCCTAGTTAGGTCCCCTTTTCTCTGGATATCTCAACCTGGGTCTGGCCAGACTGGGGCATAGTTTCTTTTAGCCAATAGCTTTTTTGTGACTTGAAGCTTCTCTCTTGTAGAATTCCGTTCGGGTTACCAGAACGTTGACAGACCGTTGAACTTTATTTTTGGTGCATGAATTCTTAACTATTCAGTCTGGAGCAAAGGTGCTCTCACTCGTTGTGACTGGCAGCGTGAGCCTGTAGCACGACCAACAAGCATTTACAATGCAATGGTCTCGGCTTTGTTAAAGTCAGAGCTATTGGCATTGCAAATGGTATTTTCTTCATTTTTTTTATTTTAAAACGGAAATAAATGGTATTGTCATTTACAATGCCAATAGGTGAGCATTAGTGGGTAGTAGAGAGTATTAGCGGGCACAGAGCCACACACACAGAGCCACACACACACAGACAGCCGCACACACACACAGACAGTGCCACACACAGACGAACAGGGAGCAGGGAACCAGAGGCACAAAAAATGGATCACAAGCAGGGAACCAGAGGCACAAAAACCGGTTCACAAGCAGGGATCTAGAGGCGCAAAAACCAGATCACAAGCAGGGAACCAGAGGCACAAAAACCGGTTCACAAGCAGGGATCCAGAGGCGCAAAAACCAGATCACAAGCAGGGAACCAGATCACAAGCAGGGAACCAGAGGAACAAAAACCAGATCACAAGCAGGGAACCAGAGGCACACAAACCAGACCACAAGCAGGGAACAGAGGCACGAAAAACAAGCAGGTTACAGAGTTACGAAAAACAAGCAGGTTACAGAGGCACAAAAAACAAGCAGGGAACAAAGGCACAAAAACCAGATGACAAGCAGGGAACAGAGGCACGAAAACCCGATCACAAGCAGGGAACAGAGGCACGAAAACCGGATGACAAGCAGGGAACAGGGGCACGAAAACCAGATCACGAGCAGGGAACAGAGGCACGAAAACCGGATCACAAGCAGGGAAGGGGCACCAGGCGCGAGTCGGACGAGGCAGGCCACGTAGAAGCAACATTAACCATGCGGGGTACCCTCTTGCTCCCAAACGTCTGTAGTGTATGCAAAGCTCACGCTCCAGCCCCCACCTCAGCTGGTTCCCTCTGCAGGCTGAAAGAGCTCTCGATGGCCGGACTTGTTTTTCTCAGACGGCATGCGCGGCTGTTTCACCGCTGCCCGAGAGAGGCGAGCTCCGGAGTACGACGGGCCTAATAGGTGCCCGGCAGCGGGTCCTGTGTCTGGTGGGAGGTACAGTGGGACCGGGGCCGGCAGGCAGCAGAGCCGCGGATCCCGGCGCTGGGAGGGAGCAGAGCCGCGGGTCCTACGGCTGGGAGTGGGAGGAAGCTCATACCCGGCAGCCGAGATGGGAGGGAGCTCGGCAAAAGCCGCGGGGCTGGGTTGGGAGGAAGGGTGGCTATGGGAAGGCTTAACAAGCTCCACCACGTTTCTCCGAGGCGTAGCAGGAATGCCTCGGAGAAACGCGCTGCCATTTTGCGACTGGGGGGCGTGTTTTTCTTTCTCTCCTCTTCCCATTGGCTGGAATGTAAAATTCCAGCCAATGGGAAGAGGAGAGAAAGAACCTAAAAAACACATCCCCGAATCCGGGCTTGAATGGAGGGATGCCCCTCTCCACCAATGGCTGGCCTCCGTTTACACACAGATAGCCATGCTAATGGTACACTTCTCAGACTTTAAAAAATAAATATAAACACTGTATCCTGGGTATCTGGAGCAAATTTTCTATGGCCATACTTAAGTACAGATGACTTTTTTTTTAATATAAGTACCCTGTAAACTGGTCTGCCCTTGGACGTTGGTTTCACCAAACCACCAAGGATGGCTGAAGTAATATCAGCGATCCCTACGCTGAGGGTGCGATCACAGGATTGACTCCTGTTCCACCACCAGCCTCCCCCTCAACAGCCTACCCTGTGAAGCTTAAGAGTTAGGGGATATGCTAAATGCGTAAAGTGCGTAAAGTAAACAGAAATCTTGGAGCTCTATGTAATTGTGCTGCTGTTTACTTTCTGCTCCTCAATTTTCCTTCGTTACTCTCGAAGCCAGCGGAAGCACACACAGTGCCAGAGGTACAAAAGGGCATGGCAGGGGTAGCAGATGCTACCCCTGATTGACTTCCATGGTGCCTATGCCGAAGGCAGGCAGCTGCCCGGGGGCTGCTGAGGAGGCACTGTGGGGCCACAGGATAGATACCTGGAGGAGGCACAGCGGAAGACCAGCATTTCCTGAACCCTTAACAACACTGTCACACTGTGCAGACTATTGAGAGGCGAATACGGGGGAGGTTTGAAAACCCGCAGCGAAAGAGCTCAGCCGGTGGTGGCGGGGGAAGTCCCAAGTATAGGCAGAGCTGACGGTCATGCTGGGACTCGCGAGGGTGTGCAGTCGAGAGAGAGAGAGACGACGGTTACTGCTGCCCCAGAAGCAAAAGTTGAGGGCGCAGGAAGACAGACCAGCAGGCTACGGAAAGCCCCTCAGCTGCTGCCGGCCCCTCCCAGAGAGGACAACCCCGGGGCTAGAGCAGGAGCCGCCCCCAGCTCAACCAGAAGCAGCTTGGAAGCCTGTTTACAGCGCAGCTCCTGCACCATTCTCACTCACGGAGGAGAGCTCGTGCGCCGATCTCCCGCCCTGGGCGACTGCAGGGATCCCATCCCCAGAGCGCGGCACGCGGCTCTGGAGCCCGGTTTTTTCACCTCACAGCACAGCGCGCCGAGCACGGCCTTAAACATGCCATCACCACAGCGCGCAGGCCCGCCCCGCGCACACCACCTCAAACAAAAACACGGCGCGAGCGCAGCGTGACCAGGGCGGCAGCACCCACGGAGCAGACTCCCTCCGCGCGCGACCAAGGCAGCTCCGTGCTCTCAAGTTAGGCTCCAACCACCGAGCAACGCATCTCTCTCTCTCACTTATGCCAAGCGTGGCCCTGTCACACCAAAGCACGACTCCACCCACCTCAGGATGGCTTCGACGTCCAAAGTATTGCTGTCACCTCAAGCACATTCTTTCCCTCAACCACAAAATGGAAACACCACCACGTTTCTCCGAGGCCAAGCAGGAATGCCTCGGAGAAACGCACGGTCATTTTTGGATTCGGGCGTGTTTTTCGTTCTCTCCTTTTCCCATTAGCTGGAAGGTAAAATTCCAGCCAATGGGAAGAGGAGAGAAGGAAAACAGAAAGAAGCTAAAAAAACACCCCCCGAATCCCGGCTTGAACGGCGTGATGCCCCTCTCCTCCAATGGCTGGCCTCCGTTTAGGAAGCCAGCCAATGGAGAAGAGGGGCGGGTTCAAGCCCCCATACTGAAAAACAAAATTTCTCACCAGCGAGACTGCGCAAGCGCAGCCTACGCAGGCCGAGACCTAAAAAGCTACTTCCACATAAGAATTGGTTCTGTGATAGTCCCACACTATTAGTCACTGAATAGTTTTAGCACAGTGTTCTGCTATGTGCAACATGCAGTTGGAGCTTATTTACTATACTTAGCATGATGATGCATGCCACTGTGTGAATTACGGCCCTAGCATAATGGTGAATAGTCACAATATTTACAAGCCATGTCTGCCATGATTGGGCCTACACTTCTCAAAGTGGTGGTACTCTCAAAATGGTCATTCTTGCCATATTTTAGGTATCACTGGTATGATTGAGCTTATTCTTGGAATGATGACGGTCATAGCTTACTGGTGGCCATTCTTACCATTTGTGGGCATCTCTGGCAAGATGGCTTTTGGCACAGATCAACTCTCCTGAGATTCCAAGTTTGCCCATTTTCCAGCTTGACCCAATTACCGCCAACAGAGTTGACCTTGTAAGATCCCTGAAATTTCATCAAACCTTTGCTAAGTCCCCCAGCTTAACCTTGATGTAATTCCGTACATCAATAGCCGTTTCTGCAAATGTTATTTTGGGCTCCCCATGGAACTGAGGGGCATATTATCAAGAACAGGCGATAAAATGATCGCCGCTTTATCAGCAGGAAACGCTAAAGCGGCGATAATGGGCTTGATAATATGCCCTTGTAAATTCCCATAGCAGCCCAGGTTCTGCAGCCCAGGTTAACACCAGTACCTGGGCTGCTATGGGAATTCACAAGGACATATTATCAAGCCCATTATTGCCGCTTTAGCGGCAGTTTCCTGCCGAGAAAGCGGCGATAATTTTATTTTGTTCTTGGTAATATGGCCCAGAGTGTGTTCTTGCATATTTCACCTTTTTATCCATCCGTGCCTCAGAGAATGAAAGCAGCCTGCTCTTCGCTTCATTGAAGACGGGGTTTTAGGTAATCCTCTCTGCTGATAGGATATGATGGGTGAACGGAAAGAGAGTTACATCGCTTGTGAAGAAGGGAACATTTGTCTAGACGGGGGATTTGATGTTCTCCGGCGACCTGCGGATTTTCACGTACAACGTGTGGGTCTGGAATTTCTTTTAGTCATGACCCTTGGTCAGAAAGTTCTACTCCCAAACAACAGGGGTCCAGGAATGAATAAGTGCCAAGGCTTCTTCGAGATTCAAAGCCGACATGTCCGCTTTCACCTCATACCTGGCTGCTTTCACATCTGACTTGTGGTCAAGCAAAAAAGTAATGAGACAACACTGTGCTTGGACAAAGTATGAGTAATGAATGTGCCCTGTGACAGCTTCATCTGCAGGGCTCCTTCATGGATAATACACTCACATCTGTCAAGTTACCCAGGTCCATTCATGATGTGCTGCTCCAGTTCAGGTTTTTTCACGTGAATTCTGGGACTTGTTGTTCCGTTTTACAATGCAATAAACAAGACAACAAGTCCCAGAAGGCAAAGAAAAAATCTGGACCAGAGCAGCACATCATACATGATCCTGGAAAACTTGGCTGGGATGAGCACCTGGAAATTCACTTTCATTTGTTTGTGTATTATTTAGTTTAAATAATATTTATTTAATAAGTCAGGAAAATCTACCAGGCGTTTCCGAGCACACTGTCTCCAGTGATTCCTTGGAGCGGCTCTGGTAGCTGTCCATCGCTGCACTCCCTTCCTACCATCTCTAATGAGGAGTTTGCTATGTGGACCCTGCGAGTCAAGTCGGGATCGCCTGCAGACCCGGTAAGATCTGCTCTTTTCAGGGACGTTGCTTTTCAGGGACGCACAGCAGTGTGCTCTCTGATTAACCTCTCCCTGACCTCTGGCCTGGTCCCTGCCAAATGGAAGCAAGCGGTGGTTTCCCCGATCCTAAAAAAACCATCTTTGGATCCGTCGAGACCAGAAAACTACCGCCCAATATCTTTGCTCCCTCGGCCGGCCAAGGTTATGGAGGCCCATGTAAATCGGGCCCTCACGGAGCATATGACCCTAGTGAATGTCCTGGATCCCACGCAGAATGGGTTTCGTGCTGGCCATAGCACTGAGACTGCCCTTCTGGCAATGGTTGAGCATTTGCGGAGTGTGCTCGATGCAGGTCAAACGGCAGCGCTTATTTTACTAGACCTGAGCGCTGCCTTTGACACTGTTTCCCATCGCATCTTGCTACACCGCCTGCAGGACATTGGCATCTGTGGTTCAGCTCTGCAGTGGTTCCGCTCCTTCCTCAGTGATCGCTCCTTCTGTGTTGCCACCCCTCCATTTCAGTCCAAGTACCATCCTTTGGACCTGGGGGTCCCTCAGGGCTCCTCGCTGAGTCCCACGCTTTTTAATCTGTACGTGCAGCCGCTGGCTGAGGTCGTCAGGCAATGGGGCCTAACCATGGTCTCCTATGCTGATGACACTCAGTTGGCGGTTACGATCAGCGGGGATGCCAAGCAGGATGCCCTCAGGTTCCGAAGTGGACTGAGAGAGGTGGCCAGCTGGATGAATAACAACTGTCTCCAGCTAAACGCGACAAAAACTGAGGTGATGATCGTTGGAAAGGAAGTGGACCACTGGGGGGACGAATGGTGGCCTCCGGAGCTGGGATCAGCGCTGGCCCCTGTCCTGGAACTCAGGAATCTGGGAGTATGGCTTGACCACACGCTAAGCTTTGTGACTCACACGAAGAGAGTGGCGGCCTGCTGTTTTGGAGTATTACGCGGGCTAAGACCCCTGCTGCGATTCTTTGATGCTCCTACCAGACAGCTGGTCATTCAAGCAATAATCATCTCGCGGCTGGACTACGCCAGCTCACTCCTTTTAGGAGCGAACCAAGCCGAGATCCTTCGTTTACAGCGAGTCCAGAACGCGGCGGCTAGGGCGGTGGTTGGTCTGCCTCGAACTTGTCCCACCTCTAACACTCTGCGGTCCCTGCACTGGCTCCCGATAAGCAAGCGTATCCAATTCAAGGCTCTTTGCCTGGTTTTTAAAATCCTGAGAGAGTTGGCACCCGGGATACTCAATACACTGATCTCTCCCTACGTTCCTACCCGCTCACTACGATCCCTTGGACAGTCCTTGGTGGTCGTCCCCCGTTTTAGACTCAGTCGGATGGGAGGTCGCTCCTTCCGCGTGAAAGCTGCAACCCTCTGGAATGCGCTCCCCTTGGAAATCCGCCTCTCGAATGATTTAATATCTTTTCGTAGGGCTTTGAAAACCTTCCTGTTTTAAATGTTCCTTGCTTTTAATGTTCTGCTTTTTGTTACTGGTCTAAGTGTTGTGTTGTGTTTACCTTTCCCTGCGCCAGGACGCTCCTTCGCTGGAGCAGCTGTGCGCATTAAAATGCAAATAACATAACATAACATAACATAATTTGAACATTTTGCAATTGAAACGACAATGTTGTGATGTGCAGAACTGCATTTCTCTGGTATAGGCTGAGACCTCATTTCAGCTTCAACTTCAACTTGGATTTAGAATTAACCACGTCTTTACTTCTCACTGACACCGCCTGTAGTAAAATGTGTACTGATGCTTTGTGCTGATAGCCTGCTTCTAAAGAGCCTCAGAGGAAGTGTGTACTGTTAGCTGAATTGTTGCTTTCCAAGGTCCCATCTTGCACTGTTTAGTACAGGCCTATTCATTCACAAGACTTTTAATTGTTTATGTACCCAGATTTGTGGTAAAAGTCCAATGACATGAGGTCAGAGTACAGTCATCAATATTCATTTAAGGCATTAGTGCCAGGATGGTGGTGTTATGTGAAGTTTTATAATGCCGTATTACGATTTGATGATACGTTAATACATTGGGTCATCTATGCTGACTGTGAGATTTATATTTCATTCTATGCTGTATTTCTTTATAAAAATGTATGTGTTTGGGGGTGAGACAGTTCTTTTAAAAAGAGCTTCTTGGTCTCCAGAGATGCTGACATGGTTTCTGAGCTTTATACTTACGACTGAAACATGCATTTTGATTGAGTTTACTATATTTCTGCCTTTTGTATCGCACTTTAATATTTTAATAAGCCTTCGTGGTTTCTAAATTACTGATCTCGAGCCTGTTTGAGTCAAGGTTCATTCCTATTGATTGCTATTTGCCCACATTAGGTGCTTTACATGTGACATGTTAGTTTATCAGAAATAGCACCAACACTTGGGTAAAATATTTTTTTACTCCTGCTAAGAGCAGGCTTCGTGGTTGGGATGTGGATCAAGGCTGTTGTCCAGCCTAGATACCTGTCCCGGGTTTAGACGAAACATGAAGGAATGCTTCATCAATATTGGGGCAGCATCCCAGGGCCAATGACTATGCGCTAGAGAGACATAAATAATAATAACAAATGAGCTTGTAAAGCGCCTGGTTATACTGACTAGTGTGTCCCTGGGCTGCAGCGTAATTGGCCCGCTCAGTAACAGTAAATCTAAGCATGGTAGTGAGTCTATATCCTGAAGAGCCTGTTTTTAGTTTTTTCCGAAAGGAGTTTCCTGACCCTTGCAATAACATGGTGTTTGATGCACAGTTAGGAAAGAGTCTGTCTTTAAATGTTATGCTGCAAACAAGTTTGGCACTCAGTACCTGCTGTGCTCCACTGAAGAGTGAAATACATGTGCCTTGGGCTAAGAAAATGGAGGATTGGAAACAATGAATAGATATCAAGCTAAGAAAATTAACTATTGGAAGAAACTAATAGTTACCAAGCTTTGCTTCACTGGAAGAACTGCAACTTTATAAAGAATGGACCACATTGAGCAGAATGTACTGGATGGGCGACTGAGCCACACTTCACTTGAACCACAGCTGAAGGCTATTGATGAGCGCAAGTCTCGTTTTGAGTGCTACCAAACTGAGGGCCTCATTTATGAGGCAGTGCGTCACTTTTACGTCGCCGGTGCGTCACTTATTGTGATGCACCAGTGGCGTAAAAAATGCGCCTTGTTGCGCCATATTTACAAAGTGACGCACCTAGGTAGATGCGTCACTTTGTAAACCCTGCGCCACATTATACCTGCTCCAGGTATAATGTATGCAAGGGGGGCATTTTGACGCAAGAAAGGGTCATGGAAGTGACGCAGTGAAATCTATAAGATTTCACTGCGCCATTTCTTGGCCGCTAATGAACCAATATCTTACACCTGCTTCATGGCAGGCGTAAGACTGACGCAGGCACTAACAACATGGGACTTGCCCATGTGAAAGTACACATTGCTGGAGTTGCGTCACTTTTGAGACACACTCCAGCAATGCGTCACTTTTGCGCCTACAGACACGTCAGAAATACTGACGTATCTGTAACTCCTTGCGACATGATGCGTCATATTATAAATATGACGCATCAATCATGTTGCAAGGAGTGCGCACTGAGAAGTGACGCATCGCTGCTTTCACGCAGCGATGCGTCATTTCTCATAAATAAGGCCCTGAGGTTTTGGTTAACCTGTTTATATTGCTCAAGATCTTAGTACACCCAAATGTTGAAGGTGTGGGCTTTGCAAAGAGGTGTCAAGTTCTTCCTGACACTATCCTTACATGACAACGCAATTTAATGTTCAAAGGGATTTAATGCTGAATAGAGGTGTTGTTTGAAGGACCTTCCGATGTACAACGGGCATAAACAGACGCTGGAAGGCTGTGATTTCAGATACAATTCAAGGCATGAATACTCTGAATTGATTTTTTTTAATAGCCTGCATACATACATCCCCTGGGAATGGCGAAACATTATTTTATTGTGGTCATTTCATTTTAAGTGAGGCTGCAAAATGCCCAGACAACCCTTCTATTGACAAACCCTTGCCTTTTTGTCACAAAGGCGTTTGTTTGCTTCATTTGAATATCACATATTTTTAAACTGAAGTATTTCAAATAATTGTACTTTGCTAATTGTATCAACTTGTAACACTGGAACAGCATATTTTTTAATTTCTTGAATAATGAGAGGTTCACGCCATTTAAGCCTGTGCGTTAATACTTTCTGATCCTAATGGGTGCTTAAGTTTTAATGGAAGTGTCTTAATTGAATGTTACTGCCCGCAGCTGTAGGCAATAAGGTTGTTACCACTGGACTGTGGCTGTCTCGGCAGGAGGAGTTCCATAGCAGCTCCCCAGACAAAAATAAGCAAGTCTACGACTGCTGCCGGCCCACCTGCACTGCTTTTCACCCCCAGCCCATCCCAGCAAAACCTGAACCGTGAGCCGAGCCCCTCCCAGTGGAAAGACACAAGTGACAGGCGAACTTGTGATGCAGTGCAACACTTGTTCTTTTTTCTAGCAGTAATAAGTTTTGTTTCTAATACAGTATTATCAGTGGTGGCTGGTGATATTTGAAAGTGGTGAGGCATAAACTTTGGGGATGACTTTTATATAACGAGCAACCTAAACAAGTCTAATGGACAAATCTGAACATTGGCAAATGATGCATTTTAAAGCAAATGAATGCAATGATAAAGCAAGGCTTATAAACCAGTGGAACACATAGTCTTGAAGTATTAAACACATAAAAAAATGCCCCATGGGGGCGTGGCCAAGATGGCGACGGACTGAGACGTGTAGTGAAGTCCCTCCGGCGCCGAAATCTACTTAGCTTTGATTAAGCCCCCGGAGCAGCGAACTATCGGCGCCCCACCTACCTACTGTGAATCCTGCTGCCAGGGAGCACGATCCGGTTGCGGAATTTTGGCCCCCGGAGGCATAGAGACGGTGATATCTTGCCACGTGAGCTGCGGCGAAGTGAGGCCCAGAGATCCCCGGCCTCGAGTGAGAGAAGGGGCCGGGATTCCAGCGCTGCAGCACGGAGTACAGGCGCCGGCGGAAGGTCGTGTGTAGAAGTGGCCCCGGCTCGACTGGAGCTGTGGCCCCCTCTCCCGGCGATTGCCGCGGGAGCCCCCAGACCCGAGGAACATTGTCGATCGGCCACATAGGTGCCTGCAGAGGGAGGCCAGGCGTGCCGCCTTGCAGAGACGATCGGTGCCGCTGCTGCGCCGCTCCTCCCTCCACCCTCGGTCGGTGAACCGAACTTGCAATTGGAACTGCCTTGCTGTTGTGGGCTACTGGGACTTTGAAGGCCTGCTGGGGACGCCCGGGGGTACAGACGTGCCGCCCCTTCCCCATCCCTGACTGGTGGGCCACGCTGCTGTGGGGAGCCGCCATTAGAGTGCACAGACTTGTGATCGCACGGCGCACCTGCGGGACGACGGGGCACCCTTCCTGATACCACGGTTCTGCGGTGGGCCCCTGGTGCCGCGGGGGTTACGTGGGGGCCTGTGCCTCGGAACCACCTTGCCTGTCGAGGAGCCTGGACTGGCGAAATCCTGAGGAGTGAAGGCCGCAGAGTTATCGCCGGCGGCTGTTGGGGTGAGTGACTGTAGCGCGCGGTGCCGCCGGACCCTTGAGGAGTCTGGATTGCATGGTTCCCCGGATTCTCTGCAGTGCCATTCCAGGCCAGTTCCGATATAGTGATCTGGCAGCTCAGGTGGCGCGGTGGACTTGCATAGGCGCCCGGAGGGTGTGAAAAGTGAAGGGCGCCATATACCACGTGGGGAGCACGATACCTGCCAGAGGACCGCTGAAGCGTACCTCTTGCTCCTGGGCCAGGATCTGGACAGTGACGGTGTAAAGTCGGGCCGTGGTGCTATGGAGGTGGCGGACGGAGATCCCTCGCCCTGAATACCCGAGCGAGCAGAGGCAACGCAATGTCCTCCACACAGCGTAAAGGGAAGCCCGATAAAGATGGCCCTTCAAAGGGATCCCAGCAGCCGGCGTCCCCTAGGCCTAGCGTTTCGCCTAAACCGAAGGATGATGAAGCCCCCGCAACCAAAGCCTTTATGATGGAGCTTTTTGCTTCCATTAAGGAGGACATCTCTGAACTCCGTTCTCAACTGGCTTCGGACCTCCGCAAGGTGAGGAGAGACGTGGACGGTATCGGAGAGCGGGTAGCTACTTTGGAAGATCATGACCTAAGTGTGGCGAACGATGTACACCAATTGCAGCAAGATGTGATTCGGCTCACGGAGCAGAACTTGGACCTCCAAGCACATGCGTAGGACTTGGAGTATCGTTCCCGCCGGAAACAACATCTGCATACGTGCAGTGCCCTGGGACGGGGAATCAGGTGATCTACGGGGCAGTGTTCTAGCACTCTTCTTTCAGATCCTGGATGATGAGGACCTACATGAAATCAAGATGGGCAGGGTCCACAGGGTCGGTCTGCCTGGACGTGGAGGGGGTCCTCCACCCGACATTTTGGTCTGCGTTGTTCGAAAGGCACAGGAGATCCCGCCGTTACAGTTCCGAGATCACTACCCCCAATTATACCAGGACTTGGCGACATCAACACTCCAAAAGAGGCGTGAGTTTCGTCCTTTGACTACCTTTTTGCGGGAACACAATGTATCCTCCTCCTGGGGCCACCCCTTCCGCATTATTTTCAGATGGCAGAATAGACTGGCACAGATCCGATCTCTTCAGGTGGCGAGGGAACTCCTGGGCCTTGACACGGCCCCTTCCCCAGATGGCGGAAGCTCCCCGTCGCGGAGAAGACGGCGGTCCTCCTCATGGCAGAGAGTGGGTCGGGAGGCGGATCGGAGAAGACCTGATCGTATGACCAGCCTACAGGAAAGGGGGGCAGCGGTGGCTTCTGTGGCCTCGGCAACGGTGGCGACATCACAGCATAGCTCCGGGGCAGCTTGAGTACTGAGACGACAGTCGCTTGGCGCCGGAGGGACACGTATCTTCAGGTACCGTGGGTAAATTTGTACTTTTTGGGAAGACACCCCGGTCCGTGGCCTCTGGGGCACACCCTGTGGTGCCCCGTCCTCACCCCCTGGAGGAATCCATAGACTTCTATGCACTGGGAATGTTCAGAACATTGTTCCTCCTTGTTTTTATTTCTCCTCTTGCTGCTTCCTATTGTTCTACTGGTTTGGGGGCAGAACTAGGAGTCCTTTTGGGGGGGGGTGGTATTAAAGGCGTTTGTTGGGGGTATGGGGAGGGGGGTTGCGGGGGGGTAGTGGTGGTGACAGGATTGTATGGTTGGCTGTGCTTTTGGATTTATGGTATGTGAGTGATGTGTCTGCGGACGGTGTGAGTTTGGCTTCTGGGGCTCCAGGCATGTACTCTTTGACTGTGGGGTGTTGGGGTGGATATCTGGGAGGACCTCGGCTTTCCCGGAGGGCGGGGAGGTGGGAAGGAGTCTGGGGTTGCATAGCAGGGGGGTCCTGGTACATTTGTGGATTGCGGGGAAATGGAATGAGCAGTATCCTCTTATCCTTGGGCGTTTCTGAGAGTCCCTATTGTACTGCGTTAACTATGGTCACCAATGGTGGATGTGGAGAGGAGGGGAAGGGTGGTGCGGATGTAGCGGGAGTGGGTTTGTTGCCTAATGCTGCCTCTTAGTAGTGGGACATGGAATGTCAAAGGCCTGAACTCCCCGCAAAAACGTCAGAAGGTGTGGAAGTATGTGATTGATCACCAGCTTGATATCGTGGGTCTCCAGGAGACTCACTTGGGGCGTAGGGATGAGCTGCGCCTCCGGCACAAACTTTTCCCTCTCATATATAGGTCGTCTGCTTCCATGAAACATAGGGGGGTGGCTCTTCTCTTTTGTGCGGCCCTGCACTTTCAGCCCTCAGGGGAGATGTCCTCGACTCTAGTATATTCCCGCTATCTGTTTCTGACCATAGTCTACTCGTGATCGGACTGCGCTGGTCACCGGCAGGTAACGGACAACGAAAGTGGTACTTCCCGGCTGCAGTAGTCAGGGACGACACCTCAAGCAAGGAATTACGGAAGGCTATCATGGAATTTTTTGTTCTCAACCCTGTGTCCGATACGTCAATATCCACCACCTGGGATGCCTTTAAGGCGTCAACTAGGGGCACTTGCCTAGCTCTCAATGCTAACCTCAATAAGATGCGACAAAGGGAACGAGAGGAGTTGGAGATAGAACTTGCAGCCCTTGAGCAAGCGCACAAACTAAATCCTTCTAGATTGGCCCTTCGCCCCTTGTCGGCGGTTAGGGGAAACTGAGGGCCCACAACAACAATAGAGCGGAGTTCACCTTGTTGAGACTACAGCACCTCTCGTACTCCAAAGGGAATAAGGTAGGGAGACACCTGGCTTGTCAACTTCGAGACAAAAGGGAACGGGATTACATAGGAGGGGTTCAAGATTCGATGGGAGAGCTGCAGCACCGTGATGAGATTAACGCTGATCTCTTTGGCCGCTTCCATGCGGAACTCTATGCGGGGGACTCGCTCGATTCCGATGACCAGCGGGAATATCTACGCGGTCTGCCCATAATGCAGGTTTCTAAGGAATGGAACGAGCTGCTAGCTGCCTCATTCACTAGCAGCAAAGTGCTTGTTGCCATTAAAAACCTAAAACTCCATAAAGCTCCAGGACCAGAGGGCTACACCGCCCTCTTTTACAGGACGTATGCCACTGAATTGTGCGACTTTCTGGTCTCCCTTTTTAATGACATGGCTGAATCCGGCGCCACAACCGGCTCGCTAGCTGAGGCTGTAATTTCAATTATACCTAAACCAGGGAAAGACCCCACTCAGTGCTCTTCGTTTCGCCCGATAGCCCTCCTCAATATCGACACCAAGCTAAACTCCTCGATCATTGCAAGTAGGCTCCAAGATCTGATGCCGACACTCATACATCCGGACCAATCTGGATTTATTAAGGGCCGTCAGACCCATGATAATACAAGGCGGGTTGTCCACTTGATAGAAAAAGCTAATAGGTTCCAGATCCCAGCGGTACTAGTAGGCCTCGATGCTGAAAAAGCTTTCAACCATGTGAACTGGGGCTTTCTGTTCCACACTTTAGCTGCCTTTGGCTTCTCGGATAAATTCATCTCGATGGTGAAAGCGAACTACAGCAACCCCCGCTCTAGAGTGGCGGTGAACGGCCATCTGTCTGCATTTTTCTCGCATTCCCGTGGCACCAGGCAGGGCTGTCCTCTCTCCCCCCTGCTCTTTGCCCTGAGCATTGAACCATTGGCGTTGGCAGTGCGGGAGCACGAGGAGATACGGGGTCTTCCCTTTACTGGAGAGCAGCACAAAATTTCCCTATTTGCATATGATGTGCTGCTCTCTATTATGGACCCTGCACGCTCTCTACCACATGTCCGGGGGGTGTTATTGCGCTTTGAGGAGGTGGCCGGTTTCAAGGTCAATTATGACAAATCATATGTTTTAAATCTCACGCTTTCACCTGCAGAGGTGGATCAAGTGCGGCCTCTCACACCGTTAGCCTGGGCCTCCAGCTCCATCGTATATCTGGGGGTCCGTTTGATGCCCACGATTGGGAAGTTGTATTCCGTGAACTTTCCACTGCTGCTGGCAAAGACCCGGGCGAACTTGGATCGGTGGAAGCCCAAATACATATCGTGGCTGGGCAGAATTCACGTCATTAAGATGGTCCTCCTCCCCAAATACCTGTACCTCTTTCAGGCACTCCCTATTCCTCTGGAGGTAGACTTCTTTCGACGCCTTAAAACCCAGATGCTCGGGTTTGTCTGGCAAGGGGGACGAGCGCGATTCTCTTTCACAACTTTGCGACGACCACAGGGGGAGGGAGGTGTGGGTCTTCCCGATATGCATCTGTATTACAAAGCAGCACAATTACGAGTACTGGTGGAATGGTCCCAACAAACCTCGGAGAAACACTGGTTACACATGGACAGGAGTGTCGCAGGTAGATTAATCTGGGACCTGGCCTGGAAACCCAAGAAAGACAGGCCCCAGAATGCCTACATTAGTACTCCCACCAGTACCACCCTGAAGGTCTGGGATACGTTGGCCACTGATGACCGTTGGACTACATTTCCATCTCCGTTCACGCCTATACACTTTAATCCGGCATTTCCGCCGGCACTACAGGAAGGCCCCTTCAGGGTGTGGAGGGAGGGGGGATGTAGGGCTTTAACCCACCTATTTCACGGCTATACTCCACTTTCCTTTGATAATTTTATGAGGGACTATGATGTTCCATCGTCAGACCGATTCCACCATGACCAGCTGCTCCATTGGGCCATGTCACCTGGGGTCCTCGATGCGGCTACGAGACCTCCCTCGCCCTTTGAGGCTTTCATCCTCCGGACTTCTGCCATGAAAGGTGTCGTTTCCTTTCTTTACCAGGTACTACTTACCTCGGCAGTGTCATCTCGTCCCCGCTATATGGGGAAATGGGAGGAGCTCCTGGGGTGGGACATTTCAGACAAGGAATGGTTGGCACCGTGGCGCGATATTGCAACGCACAATCATTCGTTGGACTTGAGGGAGGCCCACCTTAAGACGCTCATGGACTGGTACTTGTACCTGGCCAGACTCCATCGAATATTCCCAGCTACTTCTGACAGATGCTGGAGGGGCTGTGGTCTGCTTGGGGATTTCCGCCACATTTGGTGGGATTGCCCGATTATTCACCCGTACTGGGAAGAGGTCCTTTCCCATATTAAAGAGATCCTTGGTTACCCGGTGGCGGACTCTATGGCCTATGTACTACTGGGCCTCCGAGACCCCATTCTTGAACATCAGACGCGTGCGGACAAACAAATCCTGTGGCTCTGTCTTGGAGCTGCCAAACTTACTCTAGCCGCTGCCTGGAAAAAACCGGAGGCCCCGGCGATCTCCTTATGGCACGCAAAGCTATGGAAACTGCTTAACATGGAATGAGTGGCGGACATCTTCCTGGGCAACTTCAAAAACTTTCAGTACCGCTGGGGTCCCTTGGTCCGCTTTCTTTCAAAAGGTTTACCATCTGCAGTTTGCCCATCCTCCATACGAGTGCTCCACCTATTTCAGGTCTAATAGAGGAGCCACATTGAATGACTGATGAGTGTTGTTGTCACCACCACTAGGGGGGGGTGGGAGGGGTGGGGGGGTTATTGTATTTTGTGACTTACTTGTTTGAGGCACCCACATAGATGAACGAGGCCCTTCAGATCCGGACACGATAACTATGTGTGCACAAGCGGCTACTCCACCTACTGCTGCGCTTCCAAATGGATGGATTTCTGGTACTGTGCTCACGTCAAGACTGCTCCTTTGCCCTATGGCATTGCCCTTCTGCTCTGTCCGGTTGCAGTTTGCTATTGCTTATCACCATTGCTAATTGCCTATGCTTATGCCCCCTGCGTGGGACGATGTGCTGGATTGTCGCTGTTTCTTTCTCTGTTCTTTCTAATAAACTAAAAATAAATTAAAAAATAAATAAAAATGCCCCATATCCTACTGCATTAATGCTCCTCTCTGCACAGTTAAAAGGGGAGAGAACAAGCAGACCTGTACTAATAGTAATTGTCTGTAAATGAAGGTTTCTTATGAACTGTCCGGATCATAACTATTGGACTTGGCCCTTTTTGGCTAAAGTTCCCTAAACTTTTTGCTTTCCCCTAGATCTTTTTTCTGACATGGTGTTGCCAGCTTAGATGCTTTGGGGACTTTGCCACTGCTGATCAGTGTCAAAGTGCAAGTGCTCCCTGTATAAAGTATAATGGTAATTGGTTGCCATTGATTGGTATGGTTTTTTTTCTTTTTTCTTTTTTCTCCTCATCTCACCGTGTCAAGTCTTTGTGGAACATTTACAGCCATACTCTCTCACTGTGCGGTGCTAGGCTGACCACGCTTTACTTGGGTCACCAGACCTCCTCTCCCTTAGTATCGGGGACATGGTGTAATCATTGGAGTGACCGAGTCCTTCTTAGGTTTCTACCCCACCTCATTAGAGGGTGCCAGATGTTGGACGGCTTCTCCTCTGCCCTTTCATATTCCAGTCGAGCCATACTGAATGATGCTTTTAGCCAGTCCTCACTGCTCGGGGGAAGGCGATCTTTCCATCTTTTACATATTTCCCTCCTTGCCAACAGTATCAAATATAGGAGAAGCCCTTTTTCCTGACATGTAGCTTGCTGATAGAAACGTTCATCATCTCCAAAAATAACAAGTGAGGAGTTGACTTTAATTGTAGTACTGAAAAGTCCCGTCAAAACCTGTCCTATCTCCTTCCAGTATTGATCCAGCTCTTTACAATTAATAAACATGTGAATGTCATTAGCCATTAGTTCCTGACATCTTGGGCATTTCGGTGGGGGGATAGGGGCAAATTTCCCGATTTTGTAGGGGGTGTAGTAAAGTCTATTAATCACAAAAAAGTGATTCTTCTTCAGACAGGCAGGCTTTATATATTTATATAAGAGCTTCAATGATGGTTCAAGCATGTCCTCTGCCTGCAATGCCAATACAGTGTTGATCCAAATCCCCTCTGCCGGAGGTATCCCCTTATCTTCTCCCTCTACTAAATGTTTATACCATGTTGAGATTTCTTTTGGTATCAATGTGGGGGATTGGCTAAGCCTTTCAACTACCTCATTACTCCCAGTCTCCTCCCGTTCAGCTGTATGCCAAGAGACTAATTGGAGATATTTCAACCTCGATAGATCGTTCCCTACCTTCGCCCTCAAATATTCCCATGGGTGAACCCCCTCCTCATCCATTAACTCATTCCACCTCAAAATTCCGGCTCTTTTTATGGGCATGGCCAGAACATCATTTAAACAGTCGGGGGTACCAGGCGAGTCCCAGATTGGAGATGAGGCTGAAAAGTATCCAATCCCACAAACTACCCTTACTCTGTACCATACCTCCAAAGCCGTTTTTAATATCTTCAGGCGGACCCTTTTGAAGTATTTTGGAGAGACAAATTTATATAGGAAGTCATCATTCCGCCCTTCTACTCTCGCCATTTCTTGCAACAATTTACCCCACGATGAATCATCAGGTCTGGTGAGAAGCATGCGGAGACTCTTAAACTGAAAAGCCACACCATAGAGATTAATATCGGGGAGGGCTAGCCCGCCTTTTAACAACCTTCTTCTAAGTTTTTTCCATGTTAGTCGGATCCTTTTATCTTACCACACGAAACTCCCAATTTTACTCTGTATTTTTTTTACATCCTTCTTAGGGAATAGTAACAGTATAGTTGAAAATAAGTATGAAAGCTTGGGCAGAATAACCATTTTGACCAAATTCACTTTCCCATAGATTGTCAATGGGAGGCTTCTCCATCTACTGAACAGACGGTCTATTTCTTTAGTAGTTCTATCCAGATTTAACTTGGGAATCCGATCCAATTCCCTCACAATGTAGATCCCCAGGTACCTGAACTCCACACTCTCCTCTCCTAGCCAATGATCTATGTTCCAACACATGACCTCGGTTTTCGATCTATTCGCCATATACCCAGACAATGCACCGAATTCTGCTGTCAATTTCTCAATACGAGGGATAGCTGTTACTGGGTCACTTGTGTATAGAACTAGATCATCCGCATAGAGGGCCAACTTGGAGCTATACTGCCCAGTCTGAAAGGGTGTTATAACAGTGTCGAGCCTAATAGCCTGGGCCAAAGGTTCAATGTATAAATTGAACAGCAACGGGGAGATGAGACACCCCTGTCTGGTCCCCTGCTGAATGTGAAATGCTGATGTTAATGCTCCATTTAGAAGGATCCTGGCGGAGGCACCTCTATAGCAGCTTTTAAGCGTATTTATAAATAGTGGCCCAAACCCCATTACCTCTAGGACTTCCCAGAGATATTTCCAACAAACTTTGTCAAACGCCTTGGCTGCGTCCAGGGCTACCACAGCCAAGGGTTCAGATTTTCCCACTGCAAGGTCGATGTTTCCCAGCAGAAGGTGAATTTGATCTTCAATGTGTCTACCAGCCACAAAGCCCTTCTGATCTTCATGTATTAATTTAGATGTTAATTTGGCCAATCTCCCTGCCAAAATGCCCATAAAGATTTTATAATCTGTATTTAGCAGGGAGATTGGTCTATAAGAATCCGCTTTTTTGGGATCCTTCCCAGGCTTCAAAATCAAGACTATTATAGCTTCCTTCCATGAATTTGGGACCCTCCCTGTAAGTGAGTAGATTGAGTTGAAAATAATTTCTAATATTGAACATAGATCGTCTGATAGGTATTTATACATCTCATTAGGAAATGCATCCGTCCCGGCAGCTTTTTTGTTTTTTAACTTCTTAATCTGTACTAATATTTCTTCTACAGTTATGGGGGCATCCAAACTGTTTCTTCCCTCCTCAGACAATTTTGGCAGATTCTGATTACTCAGCCAAGTACGTATAGCTTCGATGGGCGGCTCTACCTCATCTTTATACAAATTTGAAAATAGAGAAAGAAGGCAACTTTGCATATCATCAATATTCCTTGATGTAACCCCATAATTATTGATTATTAACTCCTTAATATCATTCCTAGCACGGTCAGATCTTGATTTCCCATGCTAGTAAAGCTACTGCCTTTTTCCCATATTCAAAATTATCCATCCTACTTACATCCCACTGGGCATTGCACTTAGCATCTAAGCGCCCTCTATACAATTGCTTAACTGATTCTAAATCCCTTTCGATCTGAAGAAGTCTTTCCTGCTCACTACTGTGCACATTGATCCTATCTTGCTCTAGCTGACCTATTCTTTTCTCCATTTCCCTTAGTTCCCTCACTTCCATTTTGTTTTTAGCACAAACTAATGCATGGAGCTTCCCTCTAAGCCCTGCCTTATAAGAATCCCAAACATTATCAGGAGTGGTAGACCCCATGTTAAATTCTGAGGTAAAAGCTTGGATCGATTGTATAGTCTCTGGACTAGACAGATTAGCCCTCTTTAATGTCCACCTAGACTGCGTCTGTATTGCACCTTTCACAAACACTAACTGTATAGGAGCATGATCTGAAAAGAGGCTAGGCATCACTTCTACCTTCTTGATGTAATTAATTGAATGCCTATCTGTAAACATATAATCTATCCTAGGGGCATGTTTAGACCTCTTACTATAAAATGAATGTCCCTGTAATGAACCATGCTTAGCTCTTCATACGTCCTCCAAATCTAGATCGTGGATCATATTGCGTAATGCACGCCGTATCTTTGGTGCCCCTACGTATTTACTGAAATTAGACCTATCTTTGATGGGGTCTAGTAGTACATTAAAGTCCCCTCCCAAGATATAAGGTGGTGCCTCTAACATCAATATGGATAGTAGTTTCAAGAGATAAGATGGATCATCCACATTAGGACCGTAGAAAGAAGCATATACAACCTTGATGTTATTTAACGACATTTTGACAACGATCCATCTTCCAGAGGAGTCTGTATGTACCCCCCTAATTGTTATTGAGGTGCCCTGTTTCACTAATATAGCTACTCCTCTATTATGTGTTGTCTGCTGCGAAACCTCAAAGTCTTTTATCCATTTGACCTTAGAGAATATAGATCGACTTTCAACTGCACTCAAATGGGTCTCCTGAAGTAGAAAGATCTGAGCACTTGATATTTCTAATTGTTTTAGAATAAGTCTCTGTCTACGAGGACACCGCATTCCATTCACATTCCAACTGATAAAAATGGTTTGTTTATTCCCTATACTCTGTTCTCCCATCGCTCTTTCTATTCCAAAACAGGCTTAAATCCTTAACTCTAGTAAGAGGAGTTTTTTTTTAAATTTTATCCCTATGCCCCCATCAGTGCCCCCCCTTTCTCCCCTCTCCACACGAACTCCCCCTGTGCCCTACCCCCCATGAGGAACCCTCCCTTCCAATAGGCGAGCCTATTTGGCTGGGCTCCCTCTCCTGGATACAGTTTTCTTTTCAATTAATTTTATAGTGTTCTGTCATTCATCGGTCTTTATGTTACGATACTACCACATGTCACCAATCAAGCATATTAAGTCCTATATATCAATATATAATAGGGAAGACCTAACTACAAGTAGAGAGAAACTAATACCAAGATCAGAGAAAAAGAAAAACTTCTGTCCTCAACCTGTACACCTCTCACCACCTACTCCTTGCCTTTTGTACCCTGTTCTTTCCTGATTCTTGAAATTAAATCATCAGCTTCTTCCCCTGTTTTTGCCAAATGCATGTGATTATTCTACATTACCCGTAAATGAGCCGGGAACTTTAGTTGTGCCTTGACCCCCAAACCATTCAATTCATCCAGTCTTTTCCCCAGCTCCCACTGTCTAGTGGCAGTCACATGAGAGATATCAGACCTTATTTGAAAATGAAACGGGTTAGAGCTGTTAAATGCAATTGTTTTTTCTTTCAATGCTAATAGGAGAATCTGCTCCTTTACAGTGTAGGTTAAGAAATTTACCAACATTTTTCTTGGCTTTTGTTTAGCAAGATTTCTTCGAAAGGGGTCTCGATGCACCCTCTGTATTTCCTGAGTTAAATCGACTGTCTCGTCCCCCTTCAAAACAGTCCCCTTGAGCATTGATATCACAAAGCTCTTCAGATCGGCTCCTTCCATTGCCTCTGGTACATTGAGTATTTTTAAATTGTTCCGTCTAGAATGATTCTCTAACCTCTCAATGTCCTCTTTTAATTCTCGGTTTTGTGCACTCAACTTTGCAACTACTTCATCCGTGGAGCGAACCGAATCCCTTATAAGTGGTAGTTGTTTCTCCAGTGTTTCAGTCCTTAATGTTACATCATCTAGTCTTTTTGCTAGGGCCTCACAGGAGGCCTGAATGGCTGCCTGATTCGCTTTAGAAGTCGAAAACCGGTTAGCCAACTCAGACTGATTGTTCTCAGACACCATAAACCTATTTGATATTTCCTCCTTCATAGTCAGAAGGCTATCTGCCAGTGTTGAAGATGTCACATCCGCTTTAGTGACAACTGACTCACTAGTGCAAATCCGCACTGAACTCCCCTGCAGCTCAGGCCTTTCATGCTTCTTGGGAGACTGGTGGCTGAGATGAGATCTATCTCCCTCTTCTGTGTTACCATCTATCAGCACAGAGTATTTGTTAGAGAGAGTCACATCTGGATGTATAGACAGATTGTCTGAATTGACTGTCTCAGTCTCGCCCACATCCACTTCATCCGCCCTTTCAATTGCAACTGCTCTATTCGTCTCATTATTTACCGGGACTTCCACAGAGACTTTTGCAGGTTTCCTCTTATTCTCACTGCCCCCCTTAGCACGGGGAATGTTTCTTTTGCTCTGCCCCTATTCCTTGCTTTATGGCATTCATTTGGGTGGTTGAGGCCAATGGTGGTGAGGGTGTCTGTATTTTCGAGGACTTTAGTGGTTTGGATGTTGTCTGAGAGGTACTAGAAGCCATCACTTTGTAGTAAGTTTTCAGTGAAGGGGTTACCTTGGTATATAAGGGGACATCTTTCTTAGTTCTAGTCTTCCTTTTTGGCGTTCTTGTTCTTGCCACAGCTTCTTCTGGACAGTTATCCGGGCTATCAATCTTTCCCCTACCTTGCCTAGCTTGCCTAGCTAGCCTATTGCTCGACCTTACAGTAGAAATTGGTGGGGACACTCTCGTATGGTAACCTGAGTTTTCTTGCAGGGCATCACGTATTAACCTTGCCCTCAGTGCATACCTGTTGATTTGTACACCACAGTTTTGTACCTGGGTAGCGCCTCGCCTCCCCACAGAATCCACTATCTCTCCCACAGGTTCCACTACCTCGGGATTTATCTGGTCATACACCCCCCACTCATTGGCTCCCTCTGTGCATATATTTGCATCATCCATCCATTCCCTTTTCTGTAATAATGCAGTTGCAACAAATGTATTCGATATTTTCAATTTAGACAACTCCACTAACTTAAGTAGACCAGCTTGATCAACCCGATCAGCCCTCTCCGCAAGGTGTCTTAAGATATAGTTCCTGTGATGCCTCTCCACAGCAGCAGTTATTTGTTTTACAGCTGTAATTTCTATCTGCACACAAAACTCTGTACTCACTCTGAAAGCGCTGATTGGTAAACTTGCATCAACAGCGCTGAACGTACCCCCCCTTGTTGCTGCCACTTTTGCCACTTTTGCCCCGGTAAACTGTCTCTCCTCTCTTGCTCAATGCTACGTACACTCCAAACGCCCCCAGGGAACTGCGGGCGGAATCACGTCTCCTTTTCGCTAGAGTTGCTTCCTCCCACCGCGTTTGACAGGCCCTCCCGCTGACGCCTCCACGAACGCCGACGCCTCCTCCAAACCTCGGAGCCTCTCCCGTGTCTCTCGCCGGGTCCCGCCGCTCCACTCCTACATCCATCCACTCCAGCCCACTCGATCCTCCAACCACTTCCACTCACCGGGGACCTCCAGGGGGGGGGGGGGTAAGCCACTTTAATTACACCAAATCCTATGCCGAATTCAGAACCTTAATCACGCCTGCCTGCATCCAGGGAGCCGAGCCGAGCCGCGACCGCTTAGCTGACGGCCGCCATGTTCCTCTGTGTTGCTGGGTTTTTTGGTATGTTTGCCTTACTAGTAAAGGCCTTAGTAAAGTGCACTATGTGTGCCAGGGCTGGTAATGCAAATGCTACTAGTGGGCCTGCAGCACTAATTGTGCCACCCACACAAGTAGCCTTAAAAGAGAGAACTCAGGCCTGCTACTACAGAGCCTGCGCACAGTTTGTTAAACTGCCATGTTGTTCCGACAAGTGCACCCACTAGCCAGACCTTACCCTTCCCTCTCTATGCACATCAGGCACTCCTATGGTAGGTCCAGGGCACCCTCTGGGCATGGTGCAATGCATGTGAAAGGTAGGACATGTACTAAGGTGTGTACCATGTCCTGACAGTGAAATAACCTCCATTTCGTTTTTCACTGTTGAAAGGCCATCTTGCCAATACGATAGGCTGGAAAACATATTACACAGCCTCCTCATTCTATCTTCCCAAAGGCTTAAGATGGAGAGGTGAAGTTTAGTGTGCCTGAACTCCCAATGTTATAACACATCTTGGTTTTTGCATTGTGTGTTTAGAAGCCACTCTTTTAGAAGTGGCTGGGTTTTTGTGCTCTAACATGTCCGTGCCTTTGCCTCGTTGTGGATGTACTGTCTGGATTTGAAAGCGATAGGATCTGGGGAATTTCTTGACCCAGAGGAGGAGGAGATGAGACAGCAACAGGTTGACCTGCATCTGGAGTGTAGTGGGAGGACAGGCCCCAAGAGGTGAAGAGGCCTGGTTCCTGCCATAAAACAATTGGCCCATCCCCTGCTGTGTGATTGAGAATCCAGACCCCCACTAATCAAAGAAAGAAGGTGCCAGTGGCAGGGAGGCACACAGACCTTGTTTGTACAGGGGTCAATGCCCCCCTGAACACAAAGACTTCAAAGACATTTAGGTGTATAACTATGAGAGCTGAAGCCCCTGATCTTTGGAGAAATGGATTGATCAAGTTTGAACAAGACTGAAGCTACTTCATGGTCAAGAGGAACCTTTGCCAAGGAAGAATCAACTGAAGAGACTGAAAGAAAGGACTGACCGTTGCTGTGTGTTCTGGGGCTGGCCTGCAGTTTGCTGTTTTAACCAAGGAGAGGCTAAAGGGACTTTGCTGTGTGCTGTGTCCCCCTGCTTGAAAGGGCTTTACTGTGCTGTGTCCTGAAGTAACTTAGCCCCAAGGGCCCGAGGTGAGCTGGCTCCCTGTTGCGGAAACTCAGGAACACAAACGTTTCCAGGAGAGTCTCAGCGATGCTGTGTGTGTGTGCGTTTTGCAGCCTGAATCCCTCATAAGAAGTGCCCTGTGATCGTGGGCACCCGGAGTCCAAGTGAGTCTCAGTGACGCTGTATGGGTGTGCTTTGTGCAGTCTGAGACCTTCATGAGGGTTGCCTCGTTATTGTGCACCCGGAGTTCAAGTGGGTCTCAGCGAAGCTGGGTGCGTGTGCTTCGTGCAGCCTGGGACTAAGCATGGGCGAATTTTGCGAATCTCGCGTTCGCGAAATTTGCGGATTTGCGAACTCGCAATCCGCAAAATCCGCGAATTCTCGCGAATTTGCGGATTTTTTTTTTTGTGTTCGCGCGGGTTTCTGCCAGTTCGCGAGGGTTTTGTACAATTTCGCAAACGCGAACTTACCTGTCGGGTCGCAGGTTTTGCGAACTTGTTGTTTCTACGTGTCCAGCCTGTTTGGGACACTCTTCTTCATCACTGCCACTCTCTGTCACCACTGCCACTCTCTGACTACTCATGCCACCCTCTGGCCCACCCATGCCACCCTCCGTTTCATCTCAGCACCCTCTGGTTGTCCAGTGTACATTATTGTGGCAAAGCAAAGCACACCTTCCCTGCCTCAAGTGACCTGAATTAATTTGGGGCTGATTAATGTGTCACAGAATATTTTTTTAGCTGGCACCTGCTTCCTTAGTGCTTCCTGATTAGTGATCTTTTGCACTTGCTAAGTGCTTACATTGTTGCAAAATTAGTTACAACACCTGCCCTGCCCCAACTGACAATAATGAATTAGGGGCTGATTAATGTGTCACTGGATTTGAACTTCCAGCCTGGCTCCTGCTTGTCTGCCTTAGCTGTAATTCAGGACCTTTGTGTAACTATTCTGAGGGTCAGAGCAGGGTCACATAATAGTTGCAAGTAGGCAACTGAACTCTGGAGGGGCCCCTCAGGAAATGGCTACTAATGATGAGCTTGAACTTTTGAACCTGGTAAGTAGTGTCAGTTTTGCTAAGATCGTATTTCTGCAATTTAGCGCTTATTCGCGGGGCGCGAAGTTGAACTGGGAAGCCGCGAACTCACGCGAACAGTGCGAGCAAGCCATAAAATCCGCTGCTCGCGGATTTGCGGATTTTGCAGGAAATTCGCGAATCTCGCGGATTGCGAATTTACCGAAAATCCGCAAAATCCGCGAGCGTAACGGATTTTCCGCCCATGCTTACCTGGGACCTTCGTGAGGAGTGCCCGGTGATAGTGCACTGAAGCTTAAGTGAGTCTCAGCGACGATGTGTGCGTGTGCCCTGTGGCAGCCTGAGATCTTCGTAGCAGTAGCAGCCCGGACCTGAAGCCCCGGAGGAGCTGAGCCTCTGACACAAGCCTGCCGTTGCCAGAGCAGGCCGCGAGCCAACCTCGTCGAGAGAGGGCCCGAGTCCCACTGCCCGGAATTCACAAAGATTGCATCAGAGGCCCAAGTCACTGGAAGAGGAGAGGAGAGTGAGGTCACACCTCCCAGGTAATGTGTGTTGACGCCTGGGGCGGGTGCGGGCTCAGAGGGAGACGCTCTTGACCTCTCTCATTCCGGCAACGTGAGTCTCTGCTTCGGCTCGTATCGCAGCCCGGACTTGCCAAGGGAGTGGCGGTACCGGAGCCGGAGTGCAGAGCTGCATTTTTGTTACACCATACCTGTGTTGGTGACATCTTTTGACAGAGGTTGAGTCAGCAGGAGTAGCGGAGAGACCGCCTACGGTACTGTGATCGGTGCTGGAGTGTATTACTCATTGCATTATTCCTGCATAACGAAGTACCTGATTGTCGTATTACACAATTAATCATTTCTGCATAATGAACTACCTGATTAGTGTATTACGCTTTGCATTATTCCTGTATAACAAACTACCTGATTAGTGTATTACGCATGGCATTATTTCTGCATAACGAACTATCTGATTGTTGTAGGACGCATTGCATTGTTTCTACATAACAAACTACCTGATTAGGGTATTACGCATTGCATTATTCTTACATTGTAAAGTGCCTGATTGTTGCGTTACGCATTGCATTATTTTTACATTACAAAGGGCCGGATTCTAGAATTACAAACTGCATAACTCATTATTAGGACTACAGTGGCACGTTTAGAAGTGCTCATTAACCCTTTCCCGTCCGACGTCACAGTGGGCGTGTGCGGGGGATGGCCAGGGGCCTTCTGAACCCCACCCGCTCATTATTTCGCTCGCACCATGGCGGAATTAGCACCGTGGTCAACTGGTTAATATTGCCAGAACTTACAAGGGCTGGCTGGCCTAACAACCAGCCAGGAAGAATAGTTCAAATACGCATATGTTGGATTTATATCGTGTGGTCTTATCGTATATCTTTTAAAATAAGTGTATACTCATTTTTATGAAACTTGTGTGGAGTCCACTTGTGGTGTCATTATTGGGTTGCTGTGAGCATGGTTGCAAATACTTTACACATTTGCCTTGAAGATAAGCTTGGCTGCTCGTACCAAGTGGGTGAGCGGATGCTATCTGAGAAGGTGTCCTTCCTTTCCCTGACATGGAAACGAGGGTCCCTATTTGGCCTAAGGTACCTACGTCAGCCAATCCGGGTTCCCGGGTCTAAAAATAACGTTCTTGTAAGGGTGCCAATCTGTGTTTTTGATATTAACCAAGGAACAAAATGGCAGGTCTGACATCATAACACTTGCACCACTGAGTGGAAGAGCCTATATCACGCAAGTGGCTCAGAGGAAGGGCCTTCTTGACTGAGATGAATGCCACAAAGAGGTTTCAAAACAGAGTCCTAGCATGTCTGTAGATCATTAGGCTAGTTCGGACCTATACTCTTCCTCAAGCTCTTGCCCTACTTGCCCTAAGCAGTTCTGGACAACTCGCAGGCTCGCAATGGCAGAGTGGTCACACCTGAATCTACTTTCATGGTAGAGGTCCAACTCTCATGAAGGCATTACAGTTCCATCATGATGCTATTATCCATAGAGAAGGTTCTATTATGCATAGTTATGGTAGACCGCCCAGCTCTTGATCCTTAAGTGATCCTTTTACCACAAGGATTAATCAGGTAGTATCATGCATGTGCCTTCAGTAGATGCACTCCTGTACTTTGATTTCAACTAGAGCTCTGTTGCAACCCTAAAATGAAGTTTCACTTCTAAAACAACACTTTGCCTTCAGGTTTTCAATCCACAGACACTTGCAATAACAGCTATACTTAAATCTTGTATTACATTTTATGTTAAAATACAGCACAATTCGTTTGAAATACATCTACCAAGTAATGTCATCATAGGTAAACCCTAAACCACCCCCCACCGAGTCATATGAACTGTACGCTCTGACATTCTGCGTCAGAAGCCCTATGCAAGGATGGCCTTTTTCAAACATGACATTGCCTTTGTAAACTTTTCTGTCCACATGCCATTCTTTGGAATGGTACTGAATGGACCACTGTCGTGCCTCTATTATGTTGTGTGGATACGTTAAAATAGTAGCTACATCATATTCTCAGTAACCCCATTACACAGTAAAAATGGGCATCAGGTAAAGGACCTGAATCCCTCAGTAATTTCCTTAAATATATCCTGTTTGAGCGGACTGGTCCCTAAATATATACCAGGGGTTACAAATTGACAAAGAAACCTGAGATAGCACAGAACCTTTGTTAAATAGAACTTCTAAAAGCTTTTCTGTCCTAAATTGAAGGATTATCTACACTGAATTGGATTATTTCTCACTGTATATTATCACCAACTGAATAAAAACTCCCTACTGTATGAAATCACTCAGTTACCTGAAGGTATAGCCTATCTTGGATAAGTCAAACATATGTTTATCATTCACTCAAGGGTAACCTCTACTCTCCTTCATTTGCCAGTCCTTATTCAGTCCGCTCCAGGCATGGAGAAGCCCAAATGAATCCTAGAGCTCAAATTAAATATCGTTATCTCAGGACCTGCCTCTTACCAATTATTGGGTTGTGGACAGTAGCACTCACCTCGAGTGAGATTTAGCCACAAAGGCTCCTACCTGATCACCAGACATAGAACCCAAGAGCAACTCTGAAATACTCAGAGTCACCCTGGTCTGCTATACTATTGTCTACCATCTGGCAATATATCTGGAAGGAGCTCCTCTTAGCTCATCTCTTCCACTTTGGTTATAGCTGCCATAGTCCTCTCCCGTATCGATTATTGTAATGCACTCTTCTGGGCCTTGACAAACGCCAACTGCTAAAACTTCAATCACTGCAAAACGCAGCAGCTCTAGTGCTGCTCAATGTTCCTAAATACCAACACATCTCAAATAGCATTAGAGAGTTTCATTGGCTACCGATTAAGCAGCGCATTGAGTTTAAGGAGGAGGGTCCGTGGACCTACAGAAACGTTTTCAGTGGTATTTACCAAATTGAAAGCTTGGAACAGCCAACAAAGGATTAGTTCAGGTCCCCAGGATCCATAAGGCCAGATGGGGAGGCAGAAGTCTCTCATACCGAGCATTGAAGCTCTGGAATGAACTACTAGCCAGTATAAGGTTTCAGAATTCAAGACCTCGTTTCAGGAAAAGGCTCAAGACCTGGCTATTCCCAGAAGGGAATGAAGCAGTCTGTTTCCGACTGCTAACTTGCTTCACATAGCGCCACAGGTGGCAAACGTTTCAGACTATAGCCTCTTACTAAGCACATCAGCTGTTGGCCAATGGACCTGACCTTTGGCACTGACTTACAATACACTCTGTGCAAATATTTTAGCTGTGTGCATGTGAGTGTTGGCCATAGGGCCTGGTCTACAGTCACCCCCTGTACCCAAACCACCCCAGTAGAGGTACCCAAAACCGGAGGGCTATGCTTTTTTTAAATTGGAAAAGGGTTAAACTGTTTGCAAATTCTTTCATAGGATATGTGAACTGTCACAGGAATGTGATCCTATAATGGATATTTCATCAGGTTCGAGAACCTGGTTTCATTGTTGCTTAAGCCACAAATGGGCCAACGGGGGACCATGAGGTTTGCCTGGATTCTTGGCCCCTTGCCCATGAAGCTTGTGCCAGGTTTGGAGTTCACAATGAGAATTCCCGAATTTTAGGGGCTGTGAACCCACCCACAATATCTGCAAACTCTATGGTAAAATCTACATTTTTTAATTTTGTTTTATTTTCATGGGCCTGTACGCACCTGCCCCCAAATGTGTCTTTTTTCCAGGAGGCAGGGATCGAGTTCCCATGTCCTGCAAGGGCAGTCACTGCATTTTTCCTGACCAGCTTATTGGAGGGCTTCAGTTTCACGAACCAGAATTTGGGTTTGAGGAACCGAAAGGGTGGAGGGGAGAGAAAGATCCCTCATCCAATGCGGTCTGAGTATTTTTTGAATTCTGAAAGTGTGGAGGTCTGCAAAACCGGGTGCACAATACTAAGCAAATTAACGGTCCAGATATCTCTAAAATGTAACCTTCTCTTAGCCAGTCCGGAATACTTTAACACATAAAATTACTGAATGTGTTTGCACCATATTAAGAAAAGAGACTGACTTAGCCTTAACTACCCATATGTTACTGTGGCATTTGCAATATATGAATATATTAATGATTTTTGTGATTACAAGAACGTTGCAGACAACTAAGTCTGTCAGACCTTTGAAGGAGATTCTAGCAAGGCTTATTAAAAAGCAAATGTTCTACCACTACTGTTAGTTAAATGGGATAATCAACAACAAAATTCTTGCCTACTGAATTAATCTGTAAGATTCTATACATAACAAAACAAGTCTTCAGGATTTGGCACTGTGTAATAAAAATCCACCTATAAAGGCCTATTGGTTTCAACATATGCATTTCATAATAAATAAATCAGGTCGACTGCTTTTGTCACAACTTTTACTATTAAACAGATTATGTATTGGATACCGGACGTACATTTTTCTAATGAACCAATTGGGCTTATAGCGTTTGTCATTGGTTTGTCCTCCTTTCCACCACAGGATTTTGTTAAACCCCTTGGGCGCGGCCGTGATTCTGCGCCTGTGCGGCCGTTTTAATGAGTGGGCGGGTTCATGACGGCCCCCAGCTGTCATCAGCACACGCCCACCATGATGCATGACGGCTGGGGGCCATCATCAGCATGGAAGGAGTTAAATTGGACCGTGTTTTCGATAGGGCTAGAACCTCCTCTTCCTGGCCCCACTGGGTTGAGTAGGTTTTGTTAATCAAGCCCCTACCACCTTCTCCAGTTCTACTACAATCAATTCCCCAGCAATAGGGCTTCCGGTCCAGATAAAGGAATGAAGCACAGAGAACATTTCCAACACTGTGGCAATTCCCTGGACTTGAGGAAGATAATGTTCGCAACCTAATTAAAGCGAGTAAATCTGGCTCTCCATTTGACCCAGCACCCCCACATATCCTAGCAAAAGCATTGGCTGTCATTCTGCCATCTTTAACAAAATTGCTTACCCTTTAACTAGGCACAGCAATGGTTCTCAAATCTTGGAAGCATGGGGTCATTAGATCCTTACAAAAAAGCTAATCTTCACCCGACAATATTCAATAATCGGAGCCCTATTTCCCTACTGATGCTTTTAGGCAAACTCTTGGAGAAGCATGGAAATCACACATTAGCTAACTTTTTGGAGACAAATGACATCCCTCATCCCACTCAGATGGGCTTTCGCATGTCCCATAGCACTGAGGCAGCATTATTGGTGGTCACAGAGGACCTGAAGGTGCTATTAGATGACGGCGAGTCGGCAACTATTCTCCTCTTGGCCTTTGACACCGTGGATCACACTATCTTAAAAGACAGACTAAGGGAAATAGGAATCCAGGGTGAAGCCATGGAATGACTCTCCTCTTTTTACAAAAAAATTAATCTTATCAAGTGATCCAAAAGGACTGTTTCTCAAATAATTTACCTATTACCTGTGGTGTTCCACAGGGCTTGTATCTCAGCCCTACACTATTTCACACTTCAATCAATCAGAACATTTGTAAAGCACACTACACACCTGTGAGGGTCTCAAGGCGCTGGGGGGGGAATGATTCTACTGCTCAAATAGCCAGGTCTTGAGAAGTTTTCTGAAGGTTAGCAGGTCCTGGGTTTCCCATAGGAGGATGGGGAGGGTGTTTCAGGTCTTGGCGGTGAAGTGGGAGAACGATCTGCCGCTGGAGGTCACTCTTCGGATGCGGGGGACTGTGGCGAGGGCAAGGTTGTTGGAGCGGAGCTGGCGGTTGGGGTGTAGAAGCTGAGTCGTCTGTTGAAGTATGCTGGTCCGGTGTTGTGGAGTGCCTTGTGTGCGTGGGTGAGGAGCTTGAAGGTGATCTTCTTGTCAACAGGGAGCCAGTGCAGGTCCTTCAGGTTGGGTGTGATGTGGCAGCAATGAGGGATGCCGAAGATCAGGCGTGCAGAGGAGTTTGAATGCATTGAAATTGTTTCAGGAGTTTGGCTGAGGCTCCTGTGTAGAGGGGGTTTCCGTAGTCCTACCTGCTGCTGATGAGGGCCTGGGTGACAGTTGTTCTTGTTTCGGTGGGAATCCACCTGTAGATCTTGCCGAGCATGCAGAGGGCGTTGAAGCAGGAGGACGAGACGGCGTTGACCTGCTTTGTCATGGAGAGAGTTGAGTCGAGGGTGAACCCCAGGTTACGTGCGTGGTCAGTGGGTGTTGGAGCTGTTCCCAGTGCTGTCGGCCACCAGGAGTTGTCCCAAGCCGAGGGGGTGGAACCGAGGATGAGGACTTCCATCTTGTCCGAGTTTAGCTTCAGTCGGCTGTTCTTCATCCACTCAGCGACGGTTTTTAACCCTTCGTGGAGGTTTGTTTTGGCAGTGAGGGGGTCCTTGGTGAGGGAGAGGATCAGCTGGGTGTCGTGGGTGTAGGAGATGATGTTGAGGTAATGCAGTCGGGGGACGTGTGCGAGCGGTGCCATGTAGATATTGAACAATGTTGGGCTGAGGGATGAGCCCTGGGGTATGCCGCAGTTGTTCTCGGTGGCTTCGAAGCAAAAAGGGGGGAGGCGGACTCTCTGGGTTCTGCCGGAGAGGAAGGAGGTTGTCCAGTCCAGAGCCTTGCTTGGATACCAGGGTCATGAAAGCGTATGCATAGGGTGCGGTGGCAGACAGTGTTGAAGGCGGCTGATTTGTCCAGGAGGATGAGGGTCGCGGTTTCTCTGTTGTCCAGCAGGGCCCTGGTGTCATCGGTGGCGTTGATGAGGGCAGTTTCGGTGCTGTGGTTGCTGCGGAACCCGGTCTGGGATGGGTCCAGGATGCTGTTCTCCTCGAGGTAGTGGGTCAGCTGTCTATTGACGGTCTTCTCGATGACCTTTGCAGGGAACGGGAGAAGGGAGATGGGCAGGAAGTTCTTGGGGTCAGCCTTCGTTTTTTTTAGCATGACGTTGATCTCGGCGTGCTTCCAGCTGTCCGGGAAGGTCGCTTTCTCAAAGCAGATGTTGATGGCTTTCCGGAGATGGGGTGCGATGGTGGTGCTGGCTTTGTTGAAGATGTGCTATGGGCATGGGTCTGATGGAGATCCGGAAAGGATGGTGTTCATGATTTTGATGGTGTCGTCGTCGTTTATGTTGGTCCAGGAGAGCAGGGGGTCGGTGCGGATAGTGGCCTTGGGGACTGAGGTCTAATTGGTAGTCGGGGCAGTCGTGACGTTGAAGCTGTCGTGGATGTCTGCGATCTTGTGATGGAAGGTGACCAGGGAGACGCACAGGTCTTGCGAAGGTGGGATGTTGTTGGTGTTGGAGCTGGGGTTGCAGAGTTCCTTCACGATGTTGAAGAGCTCTTTTCTGTTGTGTGCGTTGTTGTCTAGGCGGTCTTTGAAGGAGACCCTTTTAGCGGATCTGATGAGGTGGTGGTGTCTGCGGGTGGCGTTCTTGTGGGCTGTGTAGCTGTCCGGTGTCTGTTCACGGTGCCATTTCTTCTCTAGCTTTCGACAGGTTTGCTTGGAGGCCTTGAGGTCTTCAGTGAACCAGCTGGCTTTCTTGCTGGTGTGACTGTTGGAGGATTTCTTGATCGGGCGAGGGTATTGGCGCAGCCATCGATCCATTGTCTGAGGTTGCGGGCGGCGGTGTCGGGGTCGGTGGTGTTGGCGGGTGGGCTCCGGGCGAGGGTGGTGGTTAGCTTGTCTTCTGTGACTTTGCTCCAGCAGTGGCGGGGTATCTGTTGGGTGCAGTGGTGCATGGTGGGTTTCCGGTTTCTGAAAGGTGAAGTGGATGCAGCGATGGTCATTCCAGTGGAGTTTGGTGGTGTGGTTGAAGGAGACGTAGGAGCTTACGGGGAATATGGGGTCAAGCGAGTGGCCGGCGCCATGTGTGTAAATGTATAGGCATTTATATAGCGCACTACTTACCCGTCGGGTCCCAAGGCGCTTCGACCGCTGCGAAACCCTTCCTGGCTTCCCTGAGAGATGGTCCCTTAATGGGTATCTCCAGGGTGAGACCAGGCATCCTCGGCGGTCTGGTGGGGCCGTTAGTGAAGATGAGGCAAGCTAATGCCCAGAGTTGCCGAGTGTGATCGCTGATCAGAGTGGGCACCGAGGCGAGAGAATTATCGAGTCCGCTGACCCTGGTCCAGAAACCTGCCGCGCCGGGAATCGAACCCTGGTCCCGGGCCGTCCTCTGCTCTCGGGTCTGCCACCTCTAACCAGTGAGCCACACTACTTCACATGTGTGGGCGTTGTCATGAGTTGTCTAGTCCAAAGTTAGCGAGGTTGTTGATCAGGGTGGTGAAGTTGCGGTCGTTGTTGTTCTTGAGGTGGAACATTTATATGCGACAGCTCGCCAACATAGTGCAGGAGTTTGACATATCGGCTATCTCTTACGCAGATGACACCCAGCTGGTTGTGTCTTTGACAAATGGCCCTAACTCAGGAAACCACCAGCTTATTCACCATCTCGAGAAGGTGGCAAACTGGATGTCAAACAGCTGCCTGAAGCTAAACGGAGAAAAGACTGAGCTTATGATACTGGGAAACCTTGCAATACACAAACCTCTGATTCAATGAACTAGTAACATGGGCAACCCGCCTGTCCGCAAACCTGTCATAAACAAGTTGGGAATTTGGTTGGAGGATAAGCTCATAATGGACTTCCAAACCAAGAAATTATCAGGAATTTGCTTTTCCCTACTTAAAATGATCAGAAAGATCATTGAATTGATCCCATATCATCTAAAACAAAATGTCATTCAACCCCTTATAGTCTCACGCCCAGACTATGGCAACTCGCTCTACGTGGGCTTACCGAAATATGTAACAAAAAGACTCCAGGTGGTGCAAAAGGTGGCAGCTAGGCTTCTATTAAAAATTCCAAGACACATATTAATAAAAGAATCATTTAAACAGCTCCACTGGTTGCCAATCGAAGCCAGATTCAAGTTTAAATCACTCTTTCACCCACAGGGCCACAAACAAAAAAGGCCCACTAAAGATTAAACAACTAATCTCTAGGTACACTCCAACCAGACACCTTAGATCCTCCCAACTACAGCTCTTTAGCACAACCAGAGCTAAAAGAGCAGATCATTTACCCCTGGTACCAAGGCTTCCACTCAACCTCAGATCACTGTCAAACGAAATCTCGTTCAGAAAAGCATAAAGACTTGGCTGTTCCCCTGTTAATTTATAAATGATAAGAGCACTCACGCCAGCACTCACCAGCGCGGGGAAGCCTTCGGGCAGCCATGCGCTTTACAAAACAAACATACTACATCAACTCTTGAACCCGGTTCAAACTCTAGGTACCCAACTATGCCTGCATATGCTGCCAAAATGATCTAGCTTCCCACAAACAATTGACTTAATCAGCAGGACATGTCACTGGACTTGCTTTATGCAAAGATAACCTGTGTATCTAACAAACTTCTTTGGATCTACTAATAGCCAGTTTACTTACCAGTATTCTACTCCATGCCCTTTTCTTTCTCACCACAGTCCTAACATTATGAAGTGTTGCCATATTAAACAGAAAAAGTTCCCCTATAAAAGCAAAAAAGGAAAAACTATAAACACACTTTCTCTAATCCCTCACCAGGTATCGCTCTGTTCCCTTAAATCCAAAATGAGAGATGAACATCCTGCATTATAAAAGTCTTAGAAACTACACATTATGGGTGCCATATTTCCTTGGGATAAGAGGGAGGGAGGGAGCCGGGGACAGTGACGAGGAAAACTAGGACTCAGAGTAATAAATATTACTGGTAAGTATACTGGCTCTTAAATCCTCACAACATTTTCTCATCCCAGTACTATACTACAGGGATGTGCCCAAATGAGTGAAACAACCACTTAGACTTAAAAGAAAAGTTACTAAAACCAAAGATGAAAACCACTAAACCGCATGAGTTTGACTATGGAAACAAAATAATGAAAATGTATTCACAAGTATATTTCATTTGCGGATGACAGGATCTGTTCAGCAAAATCAGAGGAGTAACCACCGCCCACATACAGTTAATAATAAATCATAAATGTATGTGCAGAAAGCCAGGAGGAAGCGCTGCATCTGTTTTTTAGTGAGTATGATTTAAAAGCTGCCCAAGTAGCATCTACCCCCTGGTAAACTGTCCCTGAACATGACCTGTATATCAAGCTCTGCTTTACTGTAAGCCAGGAAATAGTCAGATGAAGCCAACGACTAAGCATTGCTAGAGAGTTGCAATGTCATTGACCTGTTGAACCACAAGTCATATCTACAGGATCTCCCTTGTTAAAGGAAGCTACATGTTCTAAACAAATAGAAATGGCTCAACATCCAGTGAATGAAACTTCCTCCTCTGAGTAAGAAGATGGACAAAAAAGGAAGGGTAACATCCTGTGCACAACGAAAATAAGATAGAACGTCAGGTAGAAATGAAAGAACTGGGTTAAGGACCACCTTCTCCAGAAAAAAAACGTAAAAAAAGGGCAGACAAAAGTTCAACACCAACCTCCTAAAAACATCGTCCTGAACAAGTTGCAACAAAGAACATCAGTTTAGCTGAAAGTAATTTTAATTCCACCTTCTACAGGGATTCAATGGGTGCTCCCTGCAGAACTTGAAGCACTAAAGGAAGGTTATAAGGAGGTTCGGGACAATGAACCAGAAGACATTGAAGAAAAAACCGACAAGAATCCAGTTCGGAAAAAGAAGGCATATCTGAACCCCTAAATTCCTGAATGACAATCTGTAGGTGCCTTAGCCACTCCAAGGAGGGTTCTATCTATAAGGGAATCCAATACTTTAGCCAGCTCACAGAAGGTCCCATGTAGATTTTTGTCAAAGGTGGCTCAAACTAAAACCAATGAAGAGTATAAACCTTAAGGTTTGCTAGTGGGTGAGATTGCGTGATACCCAAATCCAGTTCATTAGAGCGGCCCTTGTCATCCAAAACCTACCCTTTCAAGCTCCAAGCTCCCAGAGGAGCTTAAGAACTAGTATCTCTGGAATTTTAGGGGTTCAGAGAAAGGATGTAAAAACTGAAAACATCCAAGGAGGTTGGGACAGCAGTTGCAGGATTAACGTGCACAAAGAACAATACAACCAACAAGGAACTCCCAGGAATACTTCTGCATGGTTGATCGAAATCTTTTGAAAGGTACTGAGGATCAACGGGAATGAAGAAAAGGCATGTAGCAGGCATCCAGTTCATGGAAGATACAATGTGTCGATCCCCCATAACTTTGTTGGTGGAATGTGACTGCATACATTTAGAAGAAGACCGTTCTATCTGAGGCAACGAGATTCAGCCATAGATGGCCAAATCTTGCTGTTATTCTTGTAATTGGATTTAGAAAAAGGGCTACTGAGGGATGAGAAAGGGGCTCAACTGGCCCACCCATCTATTCTCCCTCCCTGAAAGATAGACAGCTGTCAGGGAAGAAATACTGGCTTGTGCCGAGAGGCTACTATTTTCCTTACCGGAGTCCCCTTTGCCTTTTTGTATACCTGGTTAACTGCCAAAATCAAGACTGAACGATCATGTAGTAAATGAGAAAAATGTGGTGTGCCTTCTGGATTGCTGGCAACTACCTCTAGTTTGGGGAATTGCCCATCTTCTACATACCTCTGGCCACCACTTTCCTTTGAGTGCCTCCCTATCCTATCACACTTCCATACACCTTGAGAACCAAAGGTGAAAAAAGAGCCAAAGGTAGACCTCTGTCCACATTGTCCTGAACCAAACACCACTTCAGGGGCTGGTGGTGTCACTGGAACCAGATGGTTGTAGTTTTCTGAGACTTGATCCCACCACTGAACTGCATCCAGTACCAGTTCTTACCACCTATAAGACCCATGAGTCTGATACTGAGGAATGCCAGACCACAAAGAAGGCTTTGAGATGACCTCCCGCTGGACCAACACTCATCAGGGCACAGTCATGAATAGAAGGATGGGGGGACAGGTGTGACTAGAGTCTACAAGGACGTTCAGAGAAAAGGACTCCCGGCCACAAACCCTTCCTCGAAAGAGATAACAGGATACTCTGGAAGCTGAAGCTGGACCTAAATATCTTCTGGAGGCAAAAGTTCACCCTCTTCCTAAAGGTCGCATGGAAACGATGGGTCCGGGTCCTGAACCCAAAAATGTCCACGGACTCGATAATTCTCGCCTCTGTGCCTATTCTAATCATGGGGTCCCACGCTGCAACTCTGGGCAATAGCTGCTTAATCTCCACTACGGCGGCCCACCCGCTGCGGGATGCCTGGCTTTCACCTTGGGGATGCCCAGTAGCGGTTATCTCACATGGAAAAGCCAGGACGGGTTCCCAAGGCAAGCGCCTTGATGCCTTCGGGTGATACGTGCGCTATATAAGTCGCAATACATTTACATTTACAAACGATATATTTTTGACCACCAGAGATTTAACTAATGCCAGAAACCTTTGCCCCTATTAAAGGAAGACGCACTGTAAAGGCTTCTTTCTGTGAACGTATCCAAATGTGTTTCCGTGTAGCAACAGAATAACTAGTGGCCGCCGCACACAGTCCATCAAAAAAAATGACAGACAGGAAACAGCCTTGTTGTTATATTGTGGAAAGACTGAATGTGAAATCAGTCCACTGCTGAATCTGTTCTGATAGTGCTTGAAAGCCTTGTTAGAAGGACTGAATTGCACTGCTAGCATGGGCATTCGCCATAGTGAAACTGGAAGCAGAGTTCACTTGCTTAGTTTCTATCTCCACTTTGTTAGATGGATCTGGTGGATATGGATTCTCTAAACTAATAGTGCCTAATGAGGACAATCCAGCCATCAATAGTTCAACCTTCACTGTCAAAAATAATGCAAACCCAAACTTTTCAAGAGGGCAGTATTTCATGAAGAATGATGGTAAAACAGAGCATTTAAATACCTTCTACTCCCTGGAAAGTACAATGTTCACAGCTTTGTGCCAGGGAAGGTTTTCAAGATCTTATGATAATGCATGAAGACATTTACACCAACCAGGCCAATTAAGTGTTTGAGTAAAAATGTTGGGACCAAAAGAACATGGTAAATTAACACAAAATAGGTGGTAGAATTATCCGAGATACTGTACTGGCTACCACTACCTCCTCTAGCTTATAAAATTTCAGATCCTCCAGTGAAATATCTAGATGGGACTTGAAAACTAGGGTGACACCACCCCTTTTCCTGTCCTTCTTATTACCGTGCAGGATAGTATATCCACCCGGGATAGTTGACTTAATGTCAGGTCCTGCCACCTCATAGAGCCATGCTTCAGAGAGAGAAATCAAGCCATCGGCTTACCTGTTATAAGTAGAAGACATCATCATGCAACCTCCAACCACCACAAGAACTGGAGCCCATCCACCACAGAAGACACTGCCAGAATTATGCAGACCATCCATTCAGGGCCTCCCACAGACCTGTGCCCTCACCACATGTACAACCTGGGAAGAACACTGATCCGTGCCAACCTCACCACCATCATCAAGTCATCCATCCTTAGCAGAACCATCCCAGGTGGCTGGAAACACACAGAAGTCACAGCTCTCCTGAAGAAACCTCGGTGAACCTGAAAGGACTCAGAAACTACAAACCCATCTCAATCTTTTCTGTCCAAAGACCTGGAGAAAGTGATCAACAGGCAAATATCTGCCCATCAAGCACATCGCCACCTCCTGGACTACACCCAGTCAGGGTTCCGCAGCACCATCAGCACCAAACAGCCCTCCTGGCAGCAACAGACAATATCCGGTCCATGATACACAAAGGTGAAACCGCCACTCTCATCCTGCTTGACCTCACAGTGGCCTTCGACACCGTCTCCCATGGTACCCTCATCACCAGACTCAGGAATTCAAGAACCCACCCTGAAATGGATCGCCTCCTTCCTCTCCAACAGAGCTCAATGAATCAGACTCCCCCTTACACCTCTGAATACAAGAAGCTGTTCTGCAGTGTCCCCTAGGGTACCTCCCTCAGCCCAGCCTTGTTCTACGTGTACATGGCACCCTTCGCCTGCATCATAAGAGCCCACAGCATCAACATGGTCTCCTTCACCAATGACACTCAGTTCACCCTCTCCCTCGCTGACTCAAACACCACCAGCAGGATAAACTTCGCCTCCTGCATGCCCAACGTGGCCAACTGGATGAGAGAGAACTGTCAAACTCAACATGAACAAAACAGTGATCCTGATCTTTGGAAACAAGAGCTCCCCATGGGATCCCTCCTGGGGCCCTTCTGAATTAGGTCCCACATGTCCACCCCACAGACCATACCAGAAACCCTGGCATCATCCTAGATGACAAACTTACCATGAATAAACAGGTCAACTCTGTGACTGCATCCTGCTCCTCACTCTCAGAATGCTTTGCAAGACTTTCAAATGGATGCACATGCACACAAGATGTACGGTCACCCAGGCCTTCATAACCAGCAGACTTGCCTATGTCAAAGCGCTGTATATCCGCATCCAACCAGTTCGAGTAAAGTCTTCAGACCATCCAAACCGCAGCCGCCAGACTCATCCTAGATGCCCCCAGAAGTGCTCACATCACTCCATACCTCACTGAACTACATTGGCTACCATTACGGAAACGTTGCCAATTCAAGCTATGCATCAATGCATGCAAAGTCCTCCACGACACCGGAGCAGCATACCTCAATGACCGACTTCATCTCTGCCAACCTTTCAGACAACTATGCTCTACCTCACGCACCCTTGCACGGATCCCCTACATCCACAAAAGCAAGTCAGGAAGGCACACCTTCTCCTTAATCACCACCAAGAGCTGGAATGAAGTTCCTCAACACATCAGGACAGCTCATTTACTTATCAACTTCTGCAAGAAATCGAAGACCTGGCTGTTCAACTAGGAGCTCTGCCCAGTCTGCGTTCCTGCTCCAGCACCTAGATACTCTCAAAGGTGATCAGCTGCGCCATACAAATCAACATATCATAGCAAGTGAAAATCCCCTCAGTGTCTGGCTATATAACGGACATTCAAAGAGCAGCGGAGAGCTGAGATTTGATTAAATCATTGGAATGAGAACATAGAATTAGTAGAGAAGAACAGTCAACAGAATCCCAAGGGTGCAATCAGCTCTCATCTCTCAAACGGAGAAGCAGGGCCAGCTTTAGCGATGGTGGCACCCCATGCGACAATATTTTGGGCCACACCCCATGACCTCCTACTCGGATCCCCGCCGTTACCACCCAGCAAAAGTGCCCCTCGTCTCTCCATAGACCCTCTAACATGTACATTTCATTTGTTTTGAAGTGCTAATAAAGGCTGGCTTTACTATTCTACTCCGCTATCAACAAAATGCAGACCTGCTGTACGCAGCAGACATATTAATCCTCGGTGCTACTTCATGGCGAGTCAAAACTGACATTTGACAAAACTCCCATCTTTCTCGAGCAGGAACATTAACCTCAAGTTTTATCTTGACATTTTTATTGCTGCCTGAAAACTGGATACACAAGGATCTCTTCAGCGTGTGCTTTTACATTTTAAGTTATTGCTAATCACAGTGCCCCCCCCCCCTCCCCCCCGAGGTCAGTTCCCCCCTCCAGGTCAGCTCCCAGTGCGACCGCACCAGTCGCACCACCATCTCCGCCCTAAAGCAGCCTCTGGACAAAAAAATCACATTATAAACAAGGTCCCGGTTATCTGTGTGCTTGACTACATTGTGTATCCTCTCACGCCACAAACTGCCATACAGCCGAAAATGTACTCCCCGAGTGTTTTTTCTTTTGTTTGGTACGTACCATTATAGAAAATAGCCAGCCACATCCCTGTACAGTAAGCTTGAGCAAACCCCACTGTGAACAGTATTGGGTCGTGTGCTACAAATGCGCGTGCTGCTGGGCGGCTCGCAGCAGCACGGCACTTCCCTCACTTAGGATCCCCCAGACAGCCCCTCAGTAATGTTCACAGCGCTGTTTATCCTCTGGCATCAGCCAATTACCAGCTGGATCCCCCGGCTGCTAGAGTCTTTAACAGCACACAGAAATCACACTCCATCGCTTCCCGCTCTTTCTGATCTCGCGACACATCCCCGCCCCGAAAATAATGGGGAAGCATTCTATTTGCGTACGTCCTCTCCACAGTGCGCGTGGAGGGTGCAGAGATTGATTGCAGCAGGTGCTCTGTTTTGCATGTCCTTGCTGAGCCAATGCCGTGAGCCCCAGAAGGAAGCACGCACGCGCTGTATCCACAGTCAGGACTGAAGGCTGAGGTAATCAGGGATGCCTCAAGCGCCTCTGATGTGAGTGACAATGCCTGCAGCGCTGTGAGTGATGTGTTCTTCTTGCAGGACTTGGTTGCTTAAAGTGCACTGGGTTTATTACATGTTTACCAGTACATTTGTCTCCGAGTTCTCTCTGGGAAAATACTGATCAGGACTGGTATTTACTCAGGTTAAAAGTCCAATGGCGTTCAGAGTTTTGGAATAGGAAATTATAACCGCCTGGGGATCACTCCTTTCTGTACGGTTCCTGCATATTTTTCTCCGATTTCCGGGCACGTTTCTCCATGCTCATTTCATTGAGGTTTTCATACAAAATGCACGTGCGGAAAACAGCTTAGCTGTGCACTATTCCTACATCCGAATATCGATTACTGAACTTCCTACAAAGAGTGTAAATGTTTGTTGTGCAGGTTTTCAGTCAGCCATCTTCTGTCTGACAGCGTAGGAGGTTTCAGGTGACCTACCCGAGTTGCCAGCCATGTCTAGCCGAAGGACTTGCCTTGGCTTCTGGAGGACTCGTGATTGGAGCGGTGCCTCCTCGGAGAGGATGGACTGGTCCATCGAAACCCAAGGGCTGGAGTACCTGACAGGAAGGGTTTTATTTAGAGATTGGCGGACAGAATACTCTGTCAAAATGTGATGACTATCCCATCCGCTGTATTACAAGTGCCATAGGCTATAATGTATGTTCTCCAGCAAGAAACTCTAAGGAAATCCAGGTCTCTGGTGGATACAGCTCATGTGTTTCCATGCTGACTCACTGGTGACAGTTCTGTGACCCCCGGAGTAGATGGAAGTCACTTCTGGGTTGTTTTCCATCAGGAAGGGAAGACATGCCCCTAACAAGGAGGATGGAAGGAAAATGCCATCTGGGTCTGACTGAGTGCTAGAAGTTTGGATAGCTATGTTGTTGTTCCCTGTGCAAGTGAGTAGCCAGCTATATGTGGACTCATCTATTTCAGATGGCTGTGGGGATGCAAATAAGTTTCAGCTTGCTTACGATTAGTGGTGCACGTAATTTGCTATAGCATAATTATGCTGAATTATAGCAAAATTATGTGAGATTACGCAGAATTATGCGAGGAGCCTAACCCAGAATTTTTGTTATATTTTCTTAGTGCAAATACACCCTTGTGTCAGAAATGGACCTGAGGATGCATTTTACTCAAAGAAAATAGTGCTAAATGCCACAGAAATCAAGCAGCAGCGGGCAGTCAGCATCTGCTCACACTCACTAAATTCTTTATTCCTATTCTCCTGGGATAGAATGTGGGTGCCAAATTACTTCGATTATCGAACATGGGTGATCACGTAAGTTTCGGTCGTTTCACAATGAAAGAATAATGCACTATTACCAAAATTACTTTGATTACTCCAGAGTGATTACAATTTTGCTCAGGCCTAGTTATGGCATGCTTCAGCAACTGCAAAAGTGTATATTAAATCTCAAAGTATGGCACCCTGCAGGTTGAGTACATGACGTCTTCTTGCATGAACAAGTACATTGTTCAAATAGGGTTTCCTAGACCACGAGGTTATTGAGACTTTTGGCTATATTCGCAATACAGAAATACTACATACAGCCATACTAAGTATTTTAGTATGATAAGTATTTATTCCTTCAAACTACAGTAGGACCAAGAATGTGGGTAATGACTCCACAGGAAACCCACTAAAACCGCCTGACATAGGGCGATGCCAGAAAGTTAGGAAGCCAGGGCCAGACGTAAATTATAAAAGCAGATCCAGAGTTTGTTGTTACTGTCCAGAGCCAGCAGGTAGTCATAGAAACCACAAGTGTTCTCTTTTCTATGTTCATTGATAATGCAATAGTCCATGGGCAGTGCCTATTCCTGGAAAGGGGCGCACTGTTTACGAATTACAATAAACAAACACTGGCAAAGCCAATAGGCCTTTCCTTGGCAAACTAATGATTTTTTTTATTGCAAATACATGCAATAGACAATATGTATCTGTAAAAGTAAGAACAAGTGAAAATGTGCTGTCTAAATGTTGTGTAAAAAATAACTTGTCGCAAAAAAAAGGAAAAAAACATGCAATGAAAGCAGAAATAAAAGCAGAGATTGGCCTACCAGGCACTGGTGGCCGTGCACAATCAAGGTGCTATTTTACTCACTGCAAGAGAATTGATGCTTGAAGTGGGCTGAGTGATTGCTCAAAGCTATATGCTGTGGTGGGTGGAAGCAAAATGTGAACAACACTGGGTGAACAGGGCTGACCGAAAGCCCCTGGAAATGGATATGTATGCACTGCTGAAAACGGAAATATAGAAGTGCAGGTACTCAGTATTTAGAGTACCTGTTTGCTCCTGAGATGTGCTGATACTCTCCCATTAAATGTATTGCAGCAGTGCTGAGAAGTGCTGGACCCCCCCCCCCCCTTTTAAATTACAGAAGTGTAGGTACTCAGTACCCGACAGTACCTGCCTATTTAATGCACTGTATGCATGTACGTTTATTTAATATGAATATTTTGGAAAACACGAGGCACGCGAAACATTGAATCTGTCTCTAGCTAGGCCTTAACATGGTCTTGCACGCCCATCAGTGCATGCAGGTTCTACAGGCCCTCTCCGTGCGGACCCGCCCTCACCTAAGAGGGGATTAAATACATTTCAGGCTGGTAGAGCGCTCTTCCCTCCAGAGGGTCTCTGTGCTCAGACAGGCGCACCTTAACAGCAGCCTTAGTGATTGCCTGCATTTCCGGCAGAGTTGAATATGCACGCAGGCTAATACGCGTGCACTTTCATTTGCAAAGCGATCATTTGCAAATTGTTACTTTCCCTGTTGGCACATTCTGTTCTCTGGAACCCGAGGTTGAAATGAACAAATTGGATTTGCGCGCACGCACACACACAAACACTCCCTTCTCCTTGAAGGCGCGAGGACAAGGCGCATCAGAGACTTCTAACTAGCCAGGGAAGACTAAAAGCGTTTTTTTTCTACTAATGCATGCTTAAAATCCCAATCTTGGGATGGGAGCTTTCGACTGTTGCATTATTTAAAGTTCAGCCGAGAGCGTCACAGATCAGAAATAGAAACATGGAGGGGCGGGTGTGCATGTCCCCTGCAGAGAAGGCAAGCCCACTCCAAGCATATCACTGGCTGCAGAGTGGGCTCGGAGGTCTCCTCTCCTCTCCCTCCTTCCTCGACATCTGATGGATTTGTTTAGAGCCCTAGCCTGCCTGCGTCCATCCAGCCGGCCTGGCTCAGTGTGCAGCGCATTGAACACGTGTTGCCTTTCAAGCCACGCTGGGGTGGGATGCATACTAACACTGTGTGCAGAGAAGAGGCACTTTGACCAGCATGCATGGAGGGAAATTCCATGGTTTCTTATCAGTAATCTTCATTAGCCGGCAAGGTGAAACATAAGAACAAACAGAGCGGTCAACCCAAGCAATTGGAGTCAACATAACAAGAAGAATGCAACCTTGAAAAATATATAAACTCTGAGAATTGAGTTAGGGAGGCAGTCTTCCCCAGCGAGACAGAAAAAAATGGAAGTGTCCTGTATCTAGTTCTTTCTTATGGCACAGAGGAAGAGGAGGAACCATGCATTGATATGAAGAGTATGTATTCTAAAAAATGTTGGGGTTCGGATATGGTGGATATTTCATGTCTGTTGAACTAGGCATGCGGACGAGAATGTAATGATCTCTCAACATCCTGCAGGTTGGAAAGGATATGGTGGGAAGTGTGCCAGATAGAGGATCATACTGAGGAACACGTAGGGTGGGCCAGGCAGCCGCAGCAGAGAGAAGAAAAGAAAAACCACCCTGAGCCATGTATAGGAATGCTATGTCATTGAGCACAGTGGAGGGGTTGGAAATACAAGTAGATGATGTATATGACCGAGGTGAAAAATTGACTTGTGGAAACCTGTTCGAGAGAAACTTTTTTTCTGGCTCAATGATCCTTTTCTACACATTTTTCAAAACAAATGACATTCACTAAGTTATGGAATTCGATCTGGTGACTCCCTTTGATCTAAAATATGCTCCATATGTCACGTTTGTATACGATCTCATTGCTCATTTTACCTTCTACTACTTTGTGTGTGGATGTGCTCCATATGAAAGAGGGTAAGGCTGTCACACACAGTGAAGTTAACCAATAGCTGAAGTGGGTGGCCTCGTGGTGTACACTCTAGTCGACGTCAGAAAAATGTGACTGGGTTTGCTGAAAGGCTCTAGAACCGATTTATAGTGTACATTCAATTGGAGGAAAATCCAAATGTCTTGTTTAGCCACAGACCTAAAAACATGTTAGTCACAAGGCCTCTAGTAGCGAAGTGGAAAGTGGGGTGCTAAAACCTCATACTGCAGTTAGTTACAGCATCACTAAAGTGAGACTCCATAGTAGTGGTTTATCACAAACTCAAATATTATACGGAACTTCCACTTGATGAATTCAGTTTCACCACTTTAATAAATGTAAATCTATTTATCAAACTGCCTTCTACACTTGAAAAGCAGGGCAGAACAGCACCGCTACAAATCCTATACCCAGTCTACGTCAAGCCACAGCAAATGCATCCATCCTGCATGTAAAATTAAAAAATGGACAGCAACAGATAAAGTGAGTTTAGCTTTCGTTGAAATAGTCGCAAAATTTCCCTTTGTTGTTTCTATGTGAGTTTGTTCCACGCTATTTCATTTCCCCCAGGTCAAAATGACCAAATCGTAGATGAGAAAGCTCAATTTCTAGCCAGTTTGGGTTGCTTTCAAACAATATTCCCTTTCTAGAGATTCTTTCCTCCTTCATCTCTCACTTTTTTCTTCTCAAACCACATCTTATTACTACGATCTCCAAAATAACCCTTTCTAGACTAGTGATGCTCAAAGTATGGCCCGGGTGCCGCATGCAACACTCCTGACCTTTCGATGCGGCCTCCCTGGTCAACAGCAGTGCTGTTTACTCGTATCGCTCCAACGTATAAAAAAAAATCAGGTTAGTTGCAGTCATAGGAAGAAACTAACTAAGTTAATTGTTGCAGGAAACCTTAAAGACATCTTGCAACAACCTTATGAAAATATGATGAAGCTTCGCTGAGGGAGACCGCCACCTTGTTTTTTTGCCTGCTTGCGGCTTGACGTAAGGGACGGACTACAGGTCCTAAGAGCCCCGCGCCATTTCCACCTGTGCCGCATCAGCCCCTCCTGCTGCCGCCAGTATTTAACTGCTCGCGGCACTCAGTCCGTGGGTGCCGCTTCGCCGAGGGAGACCGCCACCTTGTTTTCTTGCCTGCTTGCTGCCTGACGTGAGGGACGGACTACAGGTCCCAGGAGCCCAGCGCCATTTACACCTGTGGAGCATCAGCCCCTCCTGCTGCTGCCAGTATTTAACTGCTCGCGGCACCCGCTCCGCAGGACTTGGGCGCGTGCCGGGCGAAGCCCGTGCCAAGGGCGGGCCCGTTGGCGACCGGAGGAGGCCGGGCTGGGCCCCCCTCTTGATTGTTCAAGGTTGGTTATTTCTGACTTTACATACCGGCCAAGTGCCATATGCTATACCTAGTTCGTCATACCTGGACGTGAAGGGAAAGGGAGGAAAGCGGCGACGGGTGGGTATGTAGCCGGGACACTGGACCAGTTTATAACAAGGGCCACGTCAGTGTTGGCGCATGAGATAGCAATTACCGAGCGCCGTCTTTCCCAGGACCCGGTTTTTGCTAAACGCTCTTCATTGGGGGGCCTGATGAAAGCACGTACACCGGAACATCACACATGTACAGATCTGGATCTCGGGAACTTCAGACAGTCTGACAGCCAAATGCTCCATTCAGACAGTCTGACAGCCAAATGCTCCAGGAAATAGGGAACACGCCCTTGGCTAGAGAGTCTTGTCATTCTGCACTATCTATACATACCTCTCCGCTAAATACTGACTGTGGTATAGCCACTCGTGCTGGGTCTCCCCCTAAAGATCGGTCCCAGCCACTTGAGCATATATCAGGAGCGGGTCCGAAGAGGAAGCGGAGAGGGACTTTGCAGAGGAGAGAAAAACCAAAGATGCCTAAATTGAATAAGTCTGGCGATTTGGCAACTACAAGTGTTGAAGCACCTGGTGTGATTACCTCTGTACCAAATATTTTGCCCACGATTGTTACTGAGGATTCATCACCCCAGTTGGTAGAGGGTCTCTGGTTAAAAATAGGCAGCCTTATTACATCTTCCCTACATCCCCTACTTGATTGTTACTGGTAATCGAGGATAGATTGGCAACATTTGAAAACTTGACCACAACCAACTTGGAATGTATAAAGAAAAAGCTGGTGAAGTGTGGCCAGGCCAACAAACGTACGAAGAATTGGACCCCGGGGCGCACCTGCCACCAATTCTTTAATGCCTCACCCCCTCTCCCTAATTCAATGGATACAACAGTGTGTAGGAATGATGGAACTGGACCAAGCAACGCTGGAGGTGCGGAGGTACAGCGGAAAACGGACTGCCCACAGGGTGAAAGAGTAGTACAACAATCATTGGGAGGGGGGCCTGGGGCAAAAACCTAATGGAGGCTCCATGGGAAAATATAATGCCATTGAGTCTAAGAGTACTCTGCCACATATCGATTTACCTCCTGACTGCTCACCCTATGTTGTTGTTTTGGCTAGGGTCCCTGTACTGGAACCTGGTAGAGTTGAATCTTTCATCGAATTTAAAAACAAAACGATTCATTGGTTGAACAATAATAGGCCCCTTCTGCCAAATGTGCACAGTCAAATTTTGTTTGCCCAGAGAGTGAGCTGGGTAGGACTTAGGCCGAAAGATATAGCGGGTGATTGTATAGTTATCAACTTCAGAGATAGTAGGGTGGTACAATAGGTCTGTGAGGGGTATTATAAAAACATGAGATCTAGTATTCAGACTTTTGATTTAAGCTATTTTTTACTCCCCTCCAAACTATACGACTAAATTCGGTCATCAAGGAAAGAACTGGGACAGGAGTGCCAAGACTGGTATCGTTAGTAATAGAGAAGGGATGGACATAATTTTGTTTGCACCCGGTGTTCCACTTAGTAATAGATTCAGGGCCCGATGTAGGTAGGCAAATACCGGTCGGTAACGGCCGAAAATCGGTAATATCGGCCATTACCGACCGGTATTTGGAAAATGAGATGTAGGTGTCAAAAATGTACCGAATCGGAAAATATGAATCGGTAAAAATCCGATTCGGTATTTACCGATTCCTTATTTCACGATTCGGTAATTATGAAACGGAAAAAAAGGCCCATCGAGATGTAGGAAAGGCCAAAAATACCGAATTCCATGAAATTCGGTATTTAAGAGTCGGTATTTACCATGGAATGAAAGCAGGTGGTAACCAGGTGCAGGCTATAAAAAAGGGCCCAAAATGCAACAGTGTTGCAAGAATGGCGGCATTCTATGTGATTGCGAAGGCTACAGGCAGCAGGAGAGAGGGTCTGGCTAAGGGAGGAGCAGGTCTACAGACAGAGGATCACCCTATTCCAACTGACTGAGCCTGAGATACTGCAGAGGTACAGGCTACACCCCAGAACCATCCTGGACTTAATTAGGGACCTCCACCCATACCCGGATCACCCAACACCCAGGGCCCACGCCATCCCACCCCATGTGCAGGTGCTGTGTAGCCTACACTTGCTTGCCTTTTGGGAGCTACCAGAGTGTGATTGCTGCAGTTGGTGGTGTATCCCAGAGCTGCCTGTCCCGTTTTTTCAGGAAATTCCTAGATGCCATGACGCAGAGAATGGAACATTACATCCGGATCCCTGACACACCTGCGGAACTTGCAAAAACTAAAACTGACTTCTATGAACTGGCACACTTCCCGCATGTGATAGGCTGCATAGATCATGGCACCCAAATTCCACTATGCCCACCTGCAGCCACTGAACACATCTACAGAAATCGTAAGTCGACGCACTCCATCAATGTGCAGGTGATATGCAATGCTGGCAACATCATCACAGACATAGTGGCCAAATTTCCAGGGAGCACGCACGACTCCTACATTTTGCATAACAGCGGAATATACACACAGCTTGTTGCTGGAGATTTTGGTGATGGATATCTGCTAGATAAATAAGTGTAACACACCCGGATATGAATGGCAGATGTATGTGTCATGTGTATGTAACTCATGGACCTCTCATTCCCTCCTAGGCGATAGTGCATATGCACTGCGTTCTTTTGTGCTCACACCATACCTCAATCCAACTAACAGAGGCGAAAGGCGTTATAATGTGGCACACAGGTCAACTCGCAACGTAGTGGAGCGCACATTTGGACTCCTCAAGAGCAGGTTCCGCTGCCTCCACAAGAGTGGAGGAGCACGACAGTACACCCCCATCCTGTGTTGCAAGATTATAGTGACCTGTGCCATGTTGCACAATCTTGCCACCAAAGAAGGCACAGAGGTGGAGGTGACACATCACAAGGACATTGATGATGACCAAGAACATGTAGACCCCCAAGCAACAGGAGCAGCAGCAACAGATGGAAGATTGAGACGGACAGAGATTACACGTCGATATTTCTAGGTAATGTATGACACACAGACAGGTATAGTGTTTGACAAGTGTAGTTTAATATTCACTACGTCAGGATTAAAATAGAAAAGCCATTGTCCATTAATGTCCATGTCCATGACTGCGTGTGCTCAGTTGCCGTGACTGAGCAGTCCTGTGAATTTTAGGCAATGTTCAATGCTTACACCCACACACTACATTGCGGGATTTACGTGACAGGGTTTCCATATCTTGGCTGGGGCCTGAATCAGCATTGCTGCGCCTGATGTTCCTGTGCACCTCTGGTACAGGTGTGCTGGAGCCACTCCTGCTGATGGACCCCTCTGTCTCACCACACCTGTGTCACCAGCAATGCCTGTTTGAGTGGTGAGCATCTGCTCCATCGCAGAGGTCACTCTTCCCATGCCCCGTGTCAAGTCTGTGCAGCAGTGCACAAAAGCATCCTGCATGGATATTGAGCGGCGGCACAGTAGTGATGTCGCTGTAGCAAATCTGTTCAGTGCCTTGGACTGCTGCCGCATATACTGCCGCTCCCTGCGACGCTCTAGTTGGTCCCTGTTCAACTTATCAGACAGTACACCCATGTATGTAGAGATGTCTGACATCCCTTGGAAATTGACTCAAGACTACAAGCAATGAGGCCTATTCCCTTGTCAATGTGTGACATTTTATTGTTCATGCTGCGCACCTGCCTATGCACGGCCAACAGTGCCTTGGCCTGCATGCGCTGTACTTTGACCATTGTGGCCTCCACGCCACAGAAGATGCTCCCACCTTCCTGCCCATCGCCACCCTCACGTGCCCTCCTGCCAAGGACACTGGTCCGCGCAGGGCCTGCTGAAATCTGTGGTCTGGCCTTGTCAGCCACAGGTGCAATTGATTGGTTTTCAACATCATCATCCTCCTCATCTGAGGTTTGCAGGATCCTCTGAGGAGGCACATCAGGCCTACTAGCCCTTCCATGCATGGACGACCTGGATGTTGGTTTTGGTGTAAGCGGAGTGCTTTCCAATTCAGGTGATCCAAACAAAAGAGGTGATAGCGGGACAGGTGTTGAGGCTCGCTCTGGTGTTGAAGCTTCCTGGGTTGTGTTGTTGCCTCCTTGTACAGCACTATGACCTGTGCTTTGTTTCTCTTTTTCTCTTCTGTTAGTTGCTGGTGCTGTACTGCGTGAGGATTCTCCTGTGGAAACATATGGACATAGGGTCAATGGTGTTGTTCACCTGTGTGTAGTTCTTAAATAAATTGTTTACACACCTTTGCCCAGTGTACATTGTGTGTTTGGAGATGTGTGTGGCATGCCTTGCTGAGTCTTGTGGTGTATGCTTTGCATGTATGTAATCATGACTACGTCTACCATGATGCATTGCTGGCCCCAAGTATGAGCTGTTCTGCAGTGTAATGATTATACACAGTGGGGTACGGGTTCAGGGTAATGGTTGTGGATTAGGGTCATGCATCTTACCTTGTTTCTTAGTTGCTCTTGCAGTACTGTCTAGGTCTCCAATCCCATGGATGCATTCAGGCTCCAGGGTTGATTCTACAAGCTCCTCCATCTCAGTCAGTTTTGGTGCTTTGCCCCTACCACCTCCTGTCACACCAGCATCCTTTTTTTGGGCAGCAATCTTCTTTTTTGTAATGATGCGCAGGTCATACCATCGTTTTTTAATGTCGTCGATCTCCCTGTGCGTCACACCAATGGCATTGATTTTGCCCTGTATGCCAAGCCATATGTTTCACCTCACAGACTCTGCAACATGCAAAAGCTGTTTTCCAAAAATGTGGTTGTAATGACTCACAATTTCTTCTACAACCACCTGCAGTTCTGCTGGGCTGAACTTGATATTTCTTTTGCGATCTCCACCATCCTTTTGCCCTTCCTGAGACTCAATTCTGTTGAACAGCTTGGCTCTGAATAGTCAGCTCCTCTCACCTCAGCTCAGTTGTTTGTTCCGTTGCTGTGCACCTGCATGGGTGTGGCCACTCCCAGGTACTGGGGAGGGGGGCTTCATTCTGATTGGTTGGATGCCCTGGGCCTTGGTTGTGGGGTGTGTAGGGTGTCCCTGATTGGTTGGCAGGGTCACATGTCGATTTTCAAACTGTCGATTCGGTATTTACCGAATCAGTATTTACAGAATCGGTATTTACCAATCCGGAATGTGCAGATTCGGTAAATCCCATTCATTCCTATGGGCCAGTTGGTCCATAGGAATGAATGTGATTTACCGATTCAGGATTTTCCAAATCAGTAAATACCGATTGGATATTCCGAATGATACCGAATCGGTAAAATTTACCGATTTTTTTGCTACATCACGTTTTCCGATTCTTGATTATCGATTCGGTATGAGTCGGTATTTAAGAGTCGGAAATATAGATTTACCTACATCTGGCCTTCAGTGTGTTAGTTCTGGTGGATTGACTGACGCCAAGCGACCACTGCCCACTGACATTGGCTAAACAGCGGTGTGATAAGACCTTGGGTACGGGGGCCGGGGTAACACACCAATATTTTGTGTCAGGTGATGCATTGGGGATTACTGAAACTGGTAAAGCTCCTATAGATAGGGTGGGTAAGGAGATGGATAATCTTACAGGTGCTACTAAAACCAATTCTGCATTTTGTGAGGTTGGACTTGATCCCCAAAAGCTAGCTGCTGCCAAACTTAACTATGAGACTACCGAAGCCAGAGATAGCCGTGAATTGGAGGTATTTGTTGAGAATGGGTGGGAAGTAAGTACTAACGGCCCTAGGAGTTTATCATGTCATGTGAGCAAGGAAGCATCTAGCGAAGTCGCATCAGCTGGAGTAGCGGAAAGTAGTGTGAGTGCCTTAACAGTGTTAGAGAGGCGTCGTAGCCGGGGGGAGCAGGACTTGACATTAAGGTCTCAATCAATGTTCGCCCATGGTCAGGTAAGAATAGCATTTTGGAACATTTTTGGGATTCAATCCAAGGCCAATAACCCTGCCAGGCAGATTTTATTGCGAATTTTGATGTATTGTGCTTGCAGGAGACATGGTTGCTGAACGAATTACATATTGATGGCTTTAAAACGTTCCATGTCCTTGCATTGCGTTCAACGCACGGAAGACATAAATGGGGGTTATGTATGTACATCTTGAATATGCTGGGGGCTCAGAAGATAAAAATCGTAAAGTTAACCACTTGTTATCAAATTGTCACCATATATTTTTCCCCGCAAGTCGAGTTAGCGTTCATCAATTTCTATAACAATATCGATAGGGGCAACTTTATCGATTTGTTAAAAAATTTCAACGACGACATAAGTTATTTAATTGCATCAAAAGGGAAGGATATCATTATAATTTAGGGAGGGGATTTTAATACCAGTGTTTGCACCCAGTATTCTTGTGGGTTTGGGGAAGTTGAGGAAGAAGATCATGGCCATGTAGCCCACATCATACACTCGATCAGGGGTGAATGCTTTAATGATGTTATGGCCTCACATGATCTTGGCTTTGCCAACATGCTGTGCTCCCCTCCTGTAGAGTTGGGCACTACGTTTATTGGCTTTGGCTCCACGATAGACTTTATTATTCTCCCACATTGACTTGCAATGTGGGTTGATAAATTTAGTATCCACCCGAATGGGCTTAGCGTTCATTTTCCGCTAAGCATTAACATCTTAATCCCCTGTAGTAGAGAGCTTGGCTTGGATACAAGGCAGCGTGTTGGATCGCCAGAACGGTTATTCATTGCGCTGGGCCAAGAGAGATCCTGAGGCATTGAATTCAAAACTAATGTCACAAGCCATAATCCCCATTAATGAGTTTTCTGCGAGAAGAGATCTCTCACTCTGAGATATTGGCCGCATTTTCTCAAATTACAGCTGTGATTAAAAAAACTCTGACTCGCCCCTGTAGGGAGCCAAGAAATAAAAAACACGGCTGGTTTGATTCTTTGTGTACCAAGGCACACTCCCTGTTGAAGGCTGCAATACACAAGACAGTGAGGGATTATGCGGAGATTAGAGGATATAGGAAGGCCTATAATCTTGCTAGAAATAAACGTAAAAAAGAAATAAAAGATCAGGCCTGGAATAACCTCTATGAAGCATCTCTTAGTAGGGATTGTTCATATTTTGGCAGGCAGTAAAGGCCGCGATTTTTATGAATAACGAGGGAGCTAGGATTGAACTGGCAATCAGTGAAAATTCCTGGGTTGATTGTTTTTCTTTGGCTTATGGTAATGGGGACAATAATACTTTAGAACCCAACGAGCCAACACTACTGGGCGAGTATATTCACTTTTCACCGATAAATATCCATTTTACACATGACGAAGTAACGGTGGCAATAAAAGAGAGTAAAATTGGATAGGCACCGGGAACCGATGGGACTCCGATTGACTTGTATAAATTCACAGCTGAGCTATGGTCCCCACTACTAACTTGAGTCCTCGAAGCCAGCTGCGCAAAGGGTTTTATTAAATCCTGGTCGGAGTCCATAATAATACCTATTTTTAAAAAAGGGGACCGGTAAAATCCTGCTTGCTACAGACCCATATCCCTCCTTGATTCTTTTATGAAAATTGCAGGAAGGGTCATCTTGAATAGAGTGCAAGAGTGGGCGGAAGATAATATCTTAAGCCCAGTACAATATGGGTTCAAAGGTGGAAGGGGTACTGTCGAGCAGGTTTTAAACTTTTCAATTTTACATGGGAAATACACCCAGGTAAAGTCAGGAAAATTATTCGCTGTATTTGTTGATCTGATCGCCGCCTTTGACTGCGTCAACCATGGTCGGCTATGGCAGATTTTAGAGGGGCTTAAGGTTGACCAGTCTCTGGTGTTATTTTTGAGACAGATATATGCGGGGGCATCAGCCAAGGTGAGGTACGGTCTAAAGGGGGACTGTACCAGGTCTTTCCGCGTGGAGAAGGGAGTCAGACAAGGCTGTGTGTTGGCCCCGTTCCTCTTCTCATCATATACCAACGCTTTGGAGGAGGAGCTGGTGGCCAGCGAAAATAATTCTTCAAAAGTTAAAAACAAACAGATTGTCTCCCTTCTTTACGCGGACAACGCGGTTTTAATGGCCAGTACCCAGCTTGGCCTACAGAGGGCCCTCACTACTTACATTGACTTCATGGGCAATAGGGGACTGAGGCTCAATGTGAAGAAAACCTTTGTTATGCCTTGTGGTAAGGGCAGGAATAAACATTGCACACTTCTAGCTGGGACCGATAAAATTGAACCAACTAAAACGTTCTCTTACCTGGGCATTTTGATGGAGGATACTAGTTCTTGGAGCGCTGCTGTTAAGAGTAGGGCTCTTTTATTCAAAAGGTCGACGGCGGCCGTGATGATATTTTCCAAAAAGATGGGTAGAAGGCCGCCAGAGATCTTATTGAAAATCTACCCGGCTAAGTGTATAAGCATTGCCACATATAGGGCAGGGGTCTGGGGGTTTTACGACATTACACCAATTCAGGTGGTAGAAAATGCTTTTCTTAGATTTATATTAGCTGTTCCTCAGCTGTTTTTAATTGTCACGGTGAACTAGGAATCCATCATATCACTGATGTGATTAAAATGCAACCTATGCTACTTTGGCACAGAGCCTGAACCGCACCCAATCTTGGGTTAAACCGAGATATTATTAGAAATTCTATGGGCCTGGACCAGGCTAGAAAAGTTCCTCGGCTAAATTACATCAGTAAACTCTCTTACGATTTGGGAAGACCGGTGTTCTATGTTAACCCTGATTTCTTACATTCAATATATAGAAAAGAGCTCAAAGCTGTATGTCTGAACCATTTCAAGACTCTAATAATGGGGTTGGAGTTTAACAAAAAACGTGATCCAGCATCAACTTACCCTGGTCTGCAGCTCCATTCAACCCTATTTAGTATGGTGTCAAGGGGATTACGATAGATACATCTTGACCAGGTTTAGGTTTGATTGTTTTCATCGTCTGGTTTGATTTCCAACAGTTAACGACTGGTCCAGACAGCTTTGTCCTTGTCCGTGTGATAATTTATCAAATCAAACGACCATGCACGTGACTCTCTTCTGAAAATTTTATGTAAGTGAACAGGCCAGATGGATTCCCTTCTTAAAGAGGAAGAAATCGAATAATGCATTTCTGAGTCGGAGTCTGATAAAGCTTCTTAAAAATTCCAAAAATGTATTTTATTAACATGCAGGTCTCCTTAGTACACCAGATTATGTCAGTGCATGGAGAAGTGTTTTTTTTAAAAGAGATTTTAAGGAACAGTTATGCTTCCTTCCACCCAAACCGGCAAAATTGCAATAGTGAACTAAGGGCCAGATGTAGGTAGCCTAATACCGGTCGGTAACGGACGAAATTACCGAATTTCGGCCGTTAGCAACCGGTACTAGGCTTTTCAGATGTAGGAGGCCAAATTGAAGGATTCGGTAATTACCGAATCGGTAATTTAAGGAATCGGTAAATTACCGAATTCTTAAATACCGATTCGGTAATTTACCGAATCCCTAATGTAGGGAGCTTTCAAAAGAGTGCATTTAACATTTAAGGATTTGTTATTTACCACCAGCTACAAGTTGGTGGTAAATATCGAAAACCGGTGAAAAAGCAAATTTGTGCTTTTTCAAAAGTGGCATGTGGCAGACATACATGCCCTTAGAGCATGTATGTGTGCCATATGTGCACCCATGCACTATTCAGGGGTGCAACAGGGTGTCAATGTGCCACCCTGCCACCCTTGTAAGTCTTCCCCCTATTACCGATTCAGTATTTACCGAATCGGTAATTTCCATTCATTCCTATGGGTCTCCAGGTCCATAGGAATGAATGGGGAATACCGAATCGGTATTTACCGAATTTTGCCGATTCGGTAAAAATTACCGAATCGATACCTACAAACCATTTACAGATTCTAAAATACCGAATCGGTAAAATTCGGTATTTTAGAATCGGTAAATGGTATTTACCTACATATGGCCCTCAGTTACTTGTTCTGTGCACTATTTGGGTGGCCTGAGCCATTATATATGTACAACAGTATAGTTTATTAAATCATACAGAGGAGAAGGTTTCGTACAGCGCACATCCTAAAGTCACTAAGTCCTGTATTTTAAGGTCCGCTTATATGTGATTATGAAGAAAAAGGAGGAAAGTGAAATAAAACAATTGCCTAGAATCACACAAAGTGGGGAAGCCAGGATTTAGCCCAGGTTTTCTGGTTTCACATTATGCACTTCAGCCACTAGATGTGCATGCTTCACTTCCCCAACACCCACTTTTCAGTGCCCAACACCATCATCGTCTGCCCCCTATCCCCCGCCGCCACCCTGCTGCTATCAAAGCAGCCCTCGGTCACACCACAGACCAAGCTTTTTGGCCCTTGGGAACATTTTTGTGAATACCCATGTTCTAGATTTTTCCTTCTTCTATGCCTCCATTATCCTATTCAATACAACTAACAGATTCGCATGTCCACCACTCAAAATAAAACATATTTGCCTATACTAATCCACCACTAATCCTTTTTGGGTTCGGACGGTGAGTGCTACTCGCCGAAAAGTTCTTCAACGCTTCGTCAGGGGTAGTAAGCGCTATATAAATGCAAATACAATAGGTCTGTGGCTGACCTAATGTATATGAGTGTGCAATGAGTGAGCCGTGCTTCTTGCTTCTCATACCCCATCAATAACATGCCTTACCTGTGTGATCTTAATCATCTAGAGTCCTTATCTACTTCATCTTCCTGTATGGGTGGTGTGAGGCATGGCTGGTAGACAGTTATGATGATCTAAATTGTTCATATTTATGTGAAATAATCTTTGCATTATTTTTTTAATAACACTATTGGTACGATATTCTAAATCTATGACATTTTAAGAAGTTTTTTGTCATCATATCCATCATTTTAAAATGCATTGAATATATGGAAAATTCTCAAATTTGTGGTCAACAAAGATTTTCGTTATTGCTTTAAGTACAAAATTAGAGATTCGCTAGTGCAGGGTCATCAGACTGTTACTCACCAATGTGTCTTTTTTTTCAAGCATGAAGCAATCTCCCAAGAATATTGTTGAGGACAGGCGAAGCATTCTTAAAGTGCAGGTGACTACAAGGGACCACTGCTTTATTTGCTCTGGTGATTGCAGGTAGCAGGCACCACCAAGCTTTTTTTGGAGTCTGGGACTGATTTTCCAACATTAGACTTTGAACCAGAGCAAGAGAGAGCCAGGCAGAAAAGAGAGAAAGAAGAAGGAAGGGAAAAGAAAAGAACAGTGACAAACTGAGAAAGCAGGGGATGAAAAATAACTTGCACGAATGGCATAAAGAGACAGAAGTGTAGAGTGGTGGAAGAAAGAGGTACGAAGTGAAATGAAAACTAGGCAGCATTCGGCTGCACTGGCAACTGACTTCTCAGAAAAACGTGAGCCCCGAACTCATAATTTATTGATTTTATTTTTTATAAATTATGCACTGCAAGACTCTTTTCACATCGTGCAGTATTTACAGAGCTTTCAGACAAGTATGCAAGACGGGAGATGCCCTTGACCAATGTGCAGGGTGAAAAGTACACTGCAGTATGCAGGGTGCTGCAGACCTGAGCAGCGTGGAGAGGTGGGAACAGCACCCTGACCGGTGTGCGGGGGCAAAGGACACTGCAGTATGCAGGGTGGTGCAGACCTCCCGAGCAGTGCCAAGAGGTGGGAGCAGCACCATGACCGGTGTACCAGGTGAAAAGGACACTGCAGTATGCAGGGTGGCGCAGACCTCCTGAGCAGTGTCAAGAGGTGGGAGCAGCACCCTGACCGGTGTACCAGGTGAAAAGGACACTGCAGTTTGCAGGGTGGCGCAGACCTCCTGAGCAGTGTGGAGAGGTGGGAGCAGCTCCCTGACCAGTGTGCAGGGTGAAAAGGACACTGCAGTATGCAGGGTGGCGCAGACCTCCTGAACAGTGTCGAGAGGTGGGAGCAGCACCATGACCGGTGTGCGGGGGCAAAGGACACTGCAGTATGCAGGGTGGTGCAGACCTCCCGAGCAGTGTCAAGAGGTGGGAGCAGCACCCTGACCGGTGTGCGGGGGCAAAGGACACTGCAGTATGCAGGGTGGTGCAGACCTCTTGAGCAGTGTCAAGAGGTGGGAGCAGCACCCTGACCGGTGTGCGGGGGCAAAGGACACTGCAGTATGCAGGGTGGTGCAGACCTCTTGAGCAGTGTCAAGAGGTGGGAGCAGCACCCTGACCGGTGTGCGGGGGCAAAGGACACTGCAGTATGCAGGGTGGTGCAGACCTCCTGAGCAGTGTGGAGAGGTGGGAGCAGCACCCTGACCGGTGTGCGGGAGCAAAGGACACTGCAGTATGCAGGGTAGTGCAGACCTCTTGAGCAGTGTCAAGAGGTGGGAGCAGCACCCTGACCGGTGTGCGGGAGCAAAGGACACTGCAGTATGCAGGGTGGTGCAGACCTCTTGAGCAGTGTCAAGAGGTGGGAGCAGCACCCTGACCGGTGTGCGGGAGCAAAGGACACTGCAGTATGCAGGGTGGTGCAGACCTCTTGAGCAGTGTCAAGAGGTGGGAGCAGCACCCTGACCGGTGTGCGGGGGCAAAGGACACTGCAGTATGCAGGGTGGTGCAGACCTCCCGAGCAGTGTCAAGAGGTGGGAGCAGCACCCTGACCGGTGTGCGGGGGCAAAGGACACTGCAGTATGCAGGGTGGTGCAGACCTCCTGAGCAGTGTCAAGAGGTGGGAGCAGCACCCTGACCGGTGTGCGGGGTGCAAAGGACACTGCAGTATGCAGGGTGGTGCAGACCTCTTGAGCAGTGTCAAGAGGTGGGAGCAGCACCCTGACCGGTGTGCGGGGGCAAAGGACACTGCAGTATGCAGGGTGGTGCAGACCTCCTGAGCAGTGTCAAGAGGTGGGAGCAGCACCCTGACCGGTGTGCGGGGGCAAAGGACACTGCAGTATGCAGGGTGGTGCAGACCTCCTGGGCAGTGTGGAGAGGTGGGAGCAGCACCCTGACCGGTGTGCGGGGGCAAAGGACACTGCAGTATGCAGGGTGGTGCAGACCTCCTGAGCAGTGTCAAGAGGTGGGAGCAGCACCCTGACCGGTGTGTGGGGTGAGAAGGACACTGCAGTATGCAGGGTGGTGCAGACCTCTTGAGCAGTGTCAAGAGGTGGGAGCAGCACCCTGACCGGTGTGCGGGGGCAAAGGACACTGCAGTATGCAGGGTGGTGCAGACCTCCTTAGCAGTGTGGAGAGGTGGGAGCAGCACCCTGACAGGTGTACCAGGTGAAAAGGACACTGCAGTATACAGGGTGCTGCAGACCTCCTGAGCAGTGTGCAGAGGTGGGAGCAGCACTCTGACCGGTGTGCAGGATGAGAAGGACACTGCAGTATGCAGGGTGGCGCAGACCTCCTGAACAGTATCGAGAGGTGGGAGCAGCACTCTGACTGGTGTGCGGGGGGCAAAGGACACTGCAGTATGCAGGGTGCTGCAGACCTCCTGAGCTGTGTGGAGGTGGGAGCAGCACTCTGACCGGTGTTCCGGGTGAAAAGGACTCTGCAGTATGCAGGGTGCTGCAGTCTGCAGACCTCCTGAGCAGTGTGGAGAGGTGGGAGCAGCACCCTGACCGGTGTGCCAGGTGAAAAGTAAGCTACAGTATGCAGGGTGGTGCAGACCTCCTGAGCAGTGTCAAGAGGTGGGAGCAGCACCCTGACCGGTGTGCGGGGTGAAAAGGACACTGCAGTGTGCAGGGTGGTGCAGACCTCCTGAGCAGTGTCAAGAGGTGGGAGCAGCACCCTTACCAGTGTGCAGGGTGAAAGGATACTGCAGTGTGCAGGGTGGTGCACACCTCCTGAGCAGTGTGGAGAGGTGGGAGCAGCACCCTGACCAGTGTTCCGGGTGAAAAGGACACTGCAGTGTGCACAGTGGCTCAGACCTCCTGAGCAGTGTCAAGAGGTGGGAGCAGCACCCTGACCGGTATGTGGGGTGAAAAGGACACTGCAGTATGCAGGGTGGCTCAGACCTCCTGAGCAGTGTCAAGAGGTGGGAGCAGCACACTGACCGGTATGTGGGGTGAAAAGGACACTGCAGTATGCAGGGTGCTGCAGACCTCCTGAGTAGTGCCGAGAGGTGGGAGCAGCACCCTGACTGGTGTGCGGGGTGCAAAGGACACTGCATTATGCAGGGTGGTGCAGACCTCCTGAGCAGTGTCAAGAGGTGGGAGCAGCACCCTGACTGGTGTGTGGGGTGCAAAGGACACTGCAGGTTGGTGCAGACCTCCTGAGCAGTGTCAAGAGGTGGGAGCAGCACCCTGACCGGTGTGTGGGGTGAAAAGGACACTGCAGTATGCAGGGTGACGCAAACCTCCTGAGTAGTGTGGAGAGGTGGGAGCAGCACCCTGACCAGTGTACGGGGTGAAAACGACACTTCAGTGTGCAGGGTGCTGCAGACCTCCTGAGCAGTGTCAAGAGCTGGGAGCAGCACCCTGACTGGTGTGCAGGGTGCAAAGGACACTGCATTATGCAGGGTGACGCAAACCTCCTGAGTAGTGCCGAGAGGTGGGAGCAGCACCCTGACCAGTGTACGGGGTGAAAACGACACTGCAGTATACAGGGTGGTGCAGACCTCCTGAGCAGTGTGGAGGTGGGAGCAGCACCCTGACCGGTGTGCGGGGTGCAAAGGACACTGCAGGTTGGTGCAGACCTCCTGAGCAGAGTCAAGAGGTGGGAGCAGCACACTGACTTGTGTGCGGGGTGAAAAGGACACTGCAGTATGCAGGGTGATGCAGACCTCCTGAGCAGTGTGGAGGTGGGAGCAGCACCCTGACCGGTGTGCCAGGTGAAAAGGACACTGCAGTATGAAGGGTGGTGCAGACCTCCTGAGCAGTGGTGGGAGCAGCTCCCTGACCGTGTACAGGGGGCAAAGGAAACTGCAGTGCGCATGGTGCTGCAGATCTTCTGAGCAATGTGGAGAGGTGGGAACAGCACCCTGACCGGTGTGCGGGGGCAAAGGACACTGCAGTATGCAGGGTGGTGCAGACCTCCCGAGCAGTGCCAAGAGGTGGGAGCAGCACCATGACCGGTGTGCGGGGGCAAAGGACACTGCAGTATGCAGGGTGGTGCAGACCTCCCGAGCAGTGCCAAGAGGTGGGAGCAGCACCATGACCGGTGTGCAGGTTGAAATGGACACTGCAGTATGCAGGGTGGTGCAGACCTCCTGAGCAGTGTGGAGAGGAGGGAGCAGCTCCCTGACCAGTGTGCAGGGTGAAAAGGACACTGCAGTATGCAGGGTGGCGCAGACCTCCTGAACAGTGTCGAGAGGTGGGAGCAGCACCCTGACCAGTGTGTGGGGTGCAAAGGACACTGCAGTATGCAGGATGGCGCAGACCTCCTGAGCAGTGTGGAGAGGTGGGAGCAGCACACTGACCAGTGTGCGGGGTGAATAGAAAAAATGCAGTACGCAGGGTGGTGCAGACCTCCTGAGCAGTGTGGAGAAGTCGGAGCAGCACCATGACAGATTTGCGGGCTGAAAAGGACACTTCAGTATGCAGGGTGGCGCAGACCTCCTGAGCAGTACCAAGAGGTGGGAGCAGCACCCTGACCCGTGTGCTGGGTGCAAAGGACACTGCAGTGTGCAGGGTGGTGCAGACCTCCTGAACAGTGTAGAGTGTGGAGAGGTGGGAGCAGCACCCTGACCAATGTGCAGGGTGAAAAGTACACTGCAGTATGCAGGGTGCTGCAGACCTCCTGAGCAGCATGGAGAGGTGGGAACAGCACCCTGACCTGTGTGCGGGGTGCAAAGGACACTGCGGTATGCATGCGGCTGCAGACCTCCTGAGCAGTGTGGAGAGGTGGGAGCAGCACCCGGACTGGTGTATGGGGTGCAAAGGACACTGCAATATGCAGGGTGCTGCAAACCTCCTGAGCAGTGTCGATAGGTGGGAGCAGTACACTGACCGGTGTGAGGGATAAAAAGACACTGCAATGTGCAGGGTGCTGCAGACCTCCTTAGCAGTGTGGAGAGGTGGGATGGGGTGAAAAGGACACTGCAGTATGCAGGGTGCTGAAGACCTCCTGAGCAGACCTCCAGTCAGTACACCATCTCACAGGCTGTTCCTGTGAGATGGTGTACTGACAAAGCTGTACAATATGCCTCCAGGTGTTTGATAACTGGTTTCACAAACACCCCTGTGGGATGGGCTACAGAAAGTAGAGAAGAGGAATTCCATAGCGATTGGACTACCACACAGATATTCTTTAACTATCAAACAGTGATGCCCACACACCCATACGAATACTTAAGGATTGGAAACTATCAGTTTTATGTGGGAATTATCACCATCTTTACTCCTGTATGGGGTCATCTATAATCCCTGTTTGCCCCGTTTCTAATGTCCTGATGAAGACTCGCATGGCCCAGCCTCAAATAACCGCAAGGCCCTAAGACGAGTCGAAACATCGACGCCCTATATAAAAAAACCTGGACCACCTTTCTCTCTATAATTATGTGCAGATATTGATGACATATAATTTGTCTCGAATTACTTATGAGAGAGTTCCTTTCTACTAATTCAGTGGCCAGGTTATGCAGAACGGTTGAATGTGGATCCGCTACTGCCCTATACAAATCAATTTGAATTTTATGTCACTTCTTTGAATTTCTTTTTCTTTTTAATCACTTCACACATCTTACTGCACCCTTTGCTATGCTGCACGCTCTGTTCGGGGCAATCAATATTTCGTATTGATTTATAAACTGAATTATGTATTTTTGCTTGACCTTGAGACAATAGATTAAAATATTGTCCTTGTATCTGAAGTGGATGCTGTTGCCTTTATATGTTTTTATGAATACATGCATACATTGGACGGAGCTGATTAATGTGTATATGCTCAAAATTTATATAACTAGGGATTGATTATTGATTGATTCAATTTACCTAACTATAGAGGTCTTGGACCATTGTTGTTTAATAGCAATTGATACCCAGGTCCAGCACCTTATGGGTTACCCCATTACTCTAATGGCTGCCTTTTTAAATCTGACTGTGCTTCTGTGCTTGTTTATACATATGCTGGCCTTCCATGATGTCATGCCCATGTACCTTAGTTTGCAAGGACGTTGAATTACATACAAAATGTTGTCTGAATTGCAATTGGTGTCATTTTTCATAGACCACTTGGTCCTTATTCCTAGGCCAAGCTGCACAGTCTATTTTATGAGGGACAGACATACCATTTTCTCAAGGTAAATAATGTGGGGGGGATCCTATAAGGATCTTTCTATACTATTTTCTTTCACTAATTTAGATCTTGTGTGTATGAGACTATCCATTAAACCCCTCCCTTTGCAAGATAGATTGGTACATACTCGACCCAAGACAAAAATACCAAGGGCAGTTGGAACACTATGGGACCTCCCAGCCGTGGTAGGTGACCACCCATGCGGTACCTGTGCCGCCTGCCCCCAAACTTCTAGATCAGTCTCCATTGATATAGGTACAGACCGTCCATGGCAACAGAGGAGATTCACTAACGGCAATAGTGAACGATTGATTTATATGATCATCTGCCCATGCCAATTGAAGTATATTGGCATGACGACGAGAAAGATTAAGGTCCACATCTCCGAACATAAGAGCACAATACGGTGCGGTAGGCAGGCCACCAGACTCACCAGCCATTTTTTGGATGCAAAACATGGTCCTACTGACTTCAAATGGACAGTGATTGAACAACCTTTCATTCCAGAACATACAGCTGATATCAGTAAATACCTACTAATAAAAGAACAAAAGTGGGTGTACAAGCTTGGCACAGACAAGAACGGCCTAAATGAGGACATACCTTGGATGTCACTCTGACTGGCCTCTTAAGATATGACCAGATGTTGGCAACCTTTGGTATCGCCACTAACTGCTTATAGTTTACCAACATATATTTTCGGCACTTCTAACTGTGTACATTATTGTTAGAATAAGGCTCATCTCAGACCTTTATGAGGTAAGGTTTATTCCCAACATTGCCCATAGATCATGTAGACCCCTTTCTAAAGACCTTTCACATAACATATGTAGCAATATCTTTATTATACGATACAAGTATATAACTCCTACAACATAAGATTCCACCTCTGGCTTAACTACACTTCTTTATTTCTGTAGTATGCAGCCATGTCTACCACCTTGTAGACCGCATAATACACTCTTGTTCCGGTCATCATAACACTACCCATTTATGAGGACTTCATTCCTCATGACGACTCGGGCATTCTGCCCCGTGATCACACTACATGTTAGCTAAGTAAATAGCGTTTATGTGCTAAGAATCCTTACTTTAAGAATTTGACATAGTCTGCCTAAATCTCATCTAACAGGACAACTTTTAGTCCTGCCAGCGATAAATTTAACAACATCTCCCGATAGCGTTTGGTGTGTTCCAGTATTAATTTATATTGGAATTCGACTAAATATAAACTAATACCAAAGCTTTACAAATTTAATGTATCATCACTTTTGTGGGGTCAGTTATCCTTCTATTATCTACGTACCTACATGGGACTCGCTTTCCCATGATTTTATCTAGCATTATCCTACGCGGTCACATGATCGCGCGTCACGTATACGGAAGTCCAAGCAATGCACAAAAATGGAGGCACGGCTCCCACCGACCACCTCCCCGAGTCGGCTTGGATGCAAGCTGGGAGTACCGACGGAGAGGTAGGTCGGTGGGGTGAAGGGTTTGCTACGAGATGTGCCACTGCAGCAGCTTTGATGGTGAAACAAAGCGGACAGGCATGTGGTTCCGCGCTGAGGCTCCGCTATTTGAAAGCGGATTCTCCCCTTGCTTTTACTGATGAGTGGCCGACGATTAAGGTTATGAGTATTTTCTTCTATCCTGAAGTGACGAGATGGGCCACCATGACCTTTTACTGATCTGAAATCGAGTATATTATAATGCATACTAGTGACTGGTAGCATAGATAATACTGCAACAATACAGTAATGCCTATCTACATGCTTGATATTAACAGCTATATACATCTGGTCCCTATGGGTGAACATTCGAGGGAGACGATATGAGGAAGCCCAAATGATGAATAGGGCGGTACAGGACGCTGCTGATGGGTATCCTTTAATACCTATAGAGATCGCGAGGTAGCATTCTCTTCTATAGAACCCTCTTTTTCTGGTTTTTGTCATAATTTAGCACAAAGTATGTTTTTTCTGACCCTTGGACACTTTGTGTTTACTTATTATATATGGTAATACATATTAATCTATACGCAGAACTCTTCTCTAATCTCTATAGGAGTTGTTGAAAGTGGTTATTTGATGCTTATATCTTTGCTTTATTGATGATTTTGATGGGATACTCCTTGTGCAAGAGCTTCTTGGTTAATTTGCCAGCATGTTTATTAACATCTATTTTATCAACACAGTTCCTCCTGAGTCTAAGAAGTGATCCAGGATTAGATTATCCCTAAGGAATCGAGGATGAAAGCTATCAAAGCACACACATTTTCTTACAGTATAAAGGTTTAGAGTGGACTTCACTCTTCGGGTATCTTCCCAGGAAAACATTCTCAAGTCCAAAAAGGAGAGTTCTCTGAGAGAGATAGTGACAATACATTTCAGGTTCTCATCCCTTTCATTTAACCCATTAGTGAATGCACATGCAAGAGATTATTTTCCATTTCACATTACAAAAATGTCATCAATACAATGTTTCCAAACCCTTATGTGCTCTTTATAAGTGTTGCTGATTTTCAAGAGTTTGCTCATTTCGAAATCATGGACATATAAACGTGCGGCAAATGTACTGCCCTTCGAAGTGCTGTGAGTTTGGAGAAAACAAATTCTCTACAAATTCGAAATCATTTCTTGTATGGGCCATGTGAACACAATGGAGAATGAACTCCTTGGGAGTGGTGGAATCCAACCCTAAATTAGTTAGTAGAGTATCGATAACCCATAGTGATTCTTCTTGCGGGATACTGGTACACAATGGTTCGGGATCCTTGCTAATAAACTACTCTCTCTCGGGGGCAAATCTAATACCTTCCAAAATGTTAAGCATGCCTTTTCTAGAAGACAGCATCTGTGTGACAAAGGGCTGAAGCACCAGTAACAGAATCTAGAAATAGGCTCAAATGCTGATTCTATACCCGAGACGATAGGTCGTCCTATGGGGGAAATTTGAGTTTATGCACCTTTAATAGGATGTCAAAGTATGGAATTCTGGGTTGACAGGTGGTGGAAAATGATGCATTAGTTATGTGGCCTGCACAAGTATTTGGCCTACATTTGTCTTTCACTGGGAACCATACACCCCGTTGTAGCGCTGGACTCTCATAGGGTAGAGTTGCAGAGCAGTCCAGGGCCTACTCAATGGAGGTGGTGTGAGCTAGTAATCATCATTCACAGATACACAATAAATAACAGTCAATACATGAGTACACCCGCTCCCATGTATAAACATTATCTTGTCCCTAAATGCCAAGGGTTGACCATATCTTGGAGTGAGGGCCCTTACCACTGGCACCAAGTGCTTGGCTGTCTGCCACATTATTTCAACAAGAATTTCATTGTGGAAATACATGCAAATAGGTATATATAACCCTGGCCAAGAGCACCTAATACTGACAATAAAATATACAAACTTTAATCACAGTGGTCAACATTCTTGTTATTCAACTAAAGCATTAGCAAGAATAAATGTCTATGCATGACTGGGAGTGTGGTGTACTTTTCATAACTGTTACCATAAATAACACAAATCAGCCCCCAGCCCCTAAAGGGAATCACATTAATAATTACATGATTATGCAATTATAATCAGGCACTAATAAAGGATGCTAGCAACATATACTCAAAATTCACATGGAGTATAACATTCTGCATGTGAAACGTAATACCCAAGGGACAACATTATTGTGCATGCGCACCTGTGCAATGACCGTTCTACACCCAAGAAAATGTATCCAATGTGAAAACTCCTATTAATTGTCTCCAGGGCACACCTAAATGAAACCATACCCTTCATCAATGCCAGCTGTAAAACAAAAGTACCAGCATCTGGAAAGCTTAAACACATCCAAAAACCCATGAGGAGTTATCGTCTCAAAGTCACCGGAGATTTATGCTAGAGAATTTCCACTCTTTTGGGGGAAGTCTGCTCTGCTTCTGCAGCTCCTGTTGCACAGCTGCTTCACTTTGGCGAAGACCCCATCCTCCTGGGGTCATCAAATGCCACAAACAAGCAGTTCTTTCCCCCAAGAATGTGCCAGGCCCTGCAGGGCATTATGGGGTGCTCAGTCTTGAGCGTGCATACTTGAGCAGCGGTTCCCTTGCTGCTCCAGAGAGAGCAGCGCAGCGCTTGATTTCCGGGTGGCCTTGCGCCACATTTCACTTTTTCTCGGGGTGCCCGGTCCCAACCGGGCACCCCATGTGCAGGTAGGACATCAGAGAGTGGCTTGTGGAGCCCACTCTTTGCTGCTCTTGCCAGCACTTGCGCACTGCAGTAGGAGTCAGCCCCTCCTCTTTCTGTCTTTCTGCTCCTGCGGACAGATGTGCACCTGGCAGCCAGGCCAGCGTTCGCCTGGGAGACCATGGTGGTGCTTCCTCCTCCTCCCCTTCCATCCCGGGCAGCTTCACGGGGAGGGCGACGGAGCTCCCCGACTTCCTCGGCTTCATGGGGGCCCAGGGATGGGATCATGGGTCCACTGCCTGCTTTGCGGGGGTCCCATGCCACATGGTCTCTGAAATGCAACCATCCCCCCACTTGCTAACAAAACGACAATGGCCTGAAGCAGACCTGGTGCCTGGCACTGGATTAAAGCTGGCTGATTGTTGACGAGCAGCTTCGCCTGTCTCTCCCTCCTGGAGAGTTGACCGCAGCCCTGTGGAATGCTACATTGAGGTGCTCGGCCTCTGATGCTACAGCTTGGGGAGGAAAGTAATCAATCCAGTCTTGCAGGGTCACCCAAGGACAGGGCTCTGGTTCTGAGCTGAGTCTGAGGAATACGACATTTCTGGATGACCTATAAGTGGTACAGATATGCTTTTGGACATAGCAGATTTGGGTTTTTCACATAATTTACAGTTTACTTTTGTGCGTGTCTGGAGTTCGTAGGCCCAAGGGAACTGAAGCTGTACCATGAGGCAGCCTTTCCCATAGGGAGTGTTCCTACAGCAAAACGGTAAAGCACACTGACTATCCCCTACATGTGTACATCCCCATTATATAGCCTATTCCAGGTCACCACTCAACAACTCGGCATAGTCCCTACTGTGCCAGGTTACCTGTTCACAGCTCCTTGGCTACGACCAACAGAAATCTCCTCCGCACAGCCCTTGCACGTGGGCACACACGTGTGCACTATTGCCCACATGTAAACAGCCCTGTGCCCCTTACCCGGGCTGCGTCGCAGCAGCCTTATCTCACAAGGTAGACACTGGCTGAAAACACGTGCAGTCCACTTTACCATTAGTGAGTCCCAGGTTATGAGGCTCACCCATAGTAAAAAGTCAAAAATCAGGTGGTCAAAAAGCAAAAAATCTGGGCGGCCCAAATGGCCAGAACCACCTTCTCACAACAGGTAATCAAAAATTCAGCTTTATGTTCAGTGTTACAGCCTCTGCCCCTTGCCTGCCCCACCATGAATGAGATTTCCTCCAGAATAATTGGTGTGGGGCCTTTTAATAGCCTTTTGGAGTTCCTTCAATCATTAAGAGTCTCATACACTTATCTCTGTGTATTTCAGTTTGCGTAATTACTATAGGTCCTCTTTTATCTGCTGGTTTGACCTTTACAGATTCTAACCTTGATAAATCCTGAAACGCTAGCCTTTCATTGTTTGATAAATTATGATACTGGTGGATGATCACATCTTTTAGGAGGTGGATTTCTTTTGTGACAGCCTGTTCAAATGCCAAGACCTCTGCTGACATGTTGAATGAAGGTGGTACAAAAGTGGAGCCCTATTCTTGAAGTCATTAGTACATGGTTCTTTGCCTACAAAAAAAGCCTGCAGATGTATTTTTCGGAAACATTCGGGAAGCTCTGTATGGAGGTTGAACCAGTCCATATTTGGTGTTGGGACGAAGCTAAGACATTTGTTCAATTGTGTTTTCTGGGTGTCAGTAAATACTGTGTTGCAAACGTTGATAACCATGTTTACGTTTTGCTCCTCCCCGCCGGTAGGTCTTTTGACCATTTCTTGTTTGTATGCTGCATGGGTTCCTCCAAGCTGACTTTTTGGTCTTTTCTCCTTCAACTTACTTTTCCACTGCCTCGGTCTAAACAAGCATTTGCAATGCAATAGGTCTCGCATTTGCACAAGTTTGAGCTATTGGCATTGTAAATGACAATGCCTTTTATTTATAAGTTTTGAAAATCTGCAAGCAGTGCGTTAACATGCACTTTGTACTTATAGTTGTTGCTTATGAGAAGCAAGGCTGGCAGTAAAAGAGGCACAATTACTGCCAAGTACAAAGTGCATGTTTATGCATGCTTGTAGGTTTTCAAACACATAATTAAAAGGTATTGTCATTTACAATGGCAATAGTTGAAACTCTTGCAAATGTGAGACCTATTGCATTGCCCATTTAAGCTAGAAACAGGTTTTGCAGCAGATGATGAATTATGTGGAACGTGCGGCAAACCCATAATTATAAGTAAAATGCTGCAGTTGTGGAATCACATAAATCCAGTGTCTGTGGCAAAACCTATGCCTTGCAGTTTATGTACAGGTCTTAGTGTTAAAAGCACTTACTGATCTACATAAAATAAAAATCTCATCTGCATGTTACAGGATGTGCTTTCCAGAATACACATTAACCCTCTATGCTGCTTTATTAATCGTGACTAGACAAAACACAGATCTCTCCAGCAAGTGCATTAAGCCCTAGTAATCTTATTATTATTAATATTGCCTGAGATTTACTGGGCACACAAAGATATCCACCATAAGTGCCTTAAACCCACAAAATATTTTTAAATGCAGCTTTTGTGACCAATTATGGCATGTCTTAAGATATGATGTCACTTCTTGTGATGCGACTTCCTTTGTTGTTATGGGGTGTGATGTCGATTCCTGTGATGTCATGGGCAATGTCACACACTGTGATGTCACTTGCATATTGACTAACTTGGTTAGTCCGCCACAACTTTTTGTTTTAGGACCTGTGCCCTGATGTGGTTAATAATTTGCAGATTACAGTAAAAAAAATGGTGTCTTTCTCAAACAGATGAAAAAAAATCACAGAAAATGTAGCAAGGCATGCTGCCGCACAGGGGAAGGTCCTTTGCAGTTCTCTACCGGTCACCTTTCTGTTGTTTATTTTTATATTTGGGTGTCAAAGTGGTATTAATGAGGTGAAACTTTTGTCTAGAATGAGTAAGAATGCCAAAATAATGAGGCAACACTAAAACAAAATGTGCCTTGTTGCGTTACATAATTCCACTCATTTTGCCACATAATTTAGGTCAACATTGCCACATAATTTTAGTGGTCCAGCCTCCCCCTTCAAAATCTTAAAATGAGACTATTTCTATTTCGCTTACACAGCAGCAGGTGTCTGCATAACTGGATTAGATACAACAAAAAGTGAGTATGTTAACTTGAAAAAGCTATTGTTCCGGTATTTCCGAATAATATTTTGGATTCCATTTTGAAGAGTACTTCAATCACCTCCACATAATTCATCACAAGTTATTAAGGCGATGCTTTCCCTTAAATCACCATTTTCATAAAATACTATTTTGGAAAAGTGTAATGGTAATGAAGGAAGTCATAAACACACACTAAGTCTGATTTGGAAAGGGGTTAATTGAAGGAAGCTTGTAAGAAGGAAGAGTGAGCCAGACAAAGATGAACACATGCACTACTTGGGCGCAACAGTATGCCCAGCATTGATGCAAGCCAATGACGCAATTTGAAAAGCACCCTGTCTTGACCACAAAGCCCGGTAAAAGCTTCTGTTTGAGCTATTATGTTGAAATGGGTTGGTTCACAGTGAAAATGACGCAAAAAAGTATTCAACACAAATAACTCTAGCGCAATATGCACGTAGAGTCTACATTGTAGACTGTTGCTAAGGGCTGCCCTTAATGTGAACAACATGCTGTGCTTTACCTAGAATGCACTTCAACATGGTACAGCTTGTGTCCATCTTGGAAAAATGGGAGGTCTGTTCACATTACTCATTTGATCTCTGCTTGGGTTATTTTATTAAAAGTGGGACATTTAAACGTGTGCTGAACAACGGCATTACATGTTATTTAGAAACCAGCATATGGGGGTTTAGTTCCAGCTGCTTTGCAAGGAAATACCCAATGCTTTCACCCGTGGCCTGTTAATGGTTTTAGGATTAATGAGTACAGTTGAAACGCATCCTTGAAGACCGAATCACGCTGGCATGCGAACGACAGTACACAGTGCAAGGCTGCTAGGCTGTCAGCATACACGTCAACGGGTGTCATGTTACCCACTTTAGTCATGTTGTAGCTATAGAGTTACATTTGATCGCAGGTCCGATGAAAGTGCATCCTGTAAATAATACCTTTCACAGCATAAAGAAATACGAGGGATACGTTGGGAATTATGAAAGATAGTGCACAATGCTTGTGCAACCCTTGGCCCTGCTCCCACTGGCACACTCACAGCAGACACTTCTGGGGAACAACATATAAGGATAACGAGTACAGAGAAGTCCAGGGTTCTGCAATGCACGGACTGTATCACGGCGCAGTACGGAAAGCCTGTTCGGACATTTATGCGGAAAACAAATGAGCTACAAATCTCACAGTATACACACTATGGTCAGACAATTGTTAAACAACCCACTGGCCAATTGGGTTGTCCTGGATACAAGATGAATACAACAACTTCCCTGCGATAAAACCCTGGTCTCGCAGTTCGTGGGGTCTACCGTCTCGTTTTCAGCATCTTAGGCGGGGGTGTACCCGCATGCAGCACTGCTCGAGCTGAGCCGGAGCTTCATGTGAAAATATTCACAAGCACCAGGAGAGCAGTTCGAGGGAGCAGATCCAACTGCCAATCATCCCCACAAACAATGCGAGGAGCCAGAGATCGGCTAGGCATGCAAGAAGAGGCCGAAGAGGCGATGAAAGGTTAAGAAGCTGCACCACAAAACTGATGCACGAGGACCACCGAGCCTTACCTCCAGCTGATGCTAAGCACACCCAAGCTGCGGTCAGCGCTGTCTCATCCTCAAGTGGGCACCTCTGCCCATAGCACAGAGCGGAGGCGTCTGCGCCCCGGCCTGTGCTGATACTGCCGCTGCTGCTGCTCCGCCTCCTGTTGCTTCTTCTTTAAGCAACTCCTGTACAATCCAACCTGGCCTGAGGGGGCAGTTTTAATTGCTCTGTATTTTTGAGCTGGCTTCATTAGTTTTCACAGCTTGTTTTCTCGGACAGTTGCCACCACGGGCAGGAGAGGAAGAAGCAGGGAGGAAATGAGGCTGGGTGGAGGAGGGTAGCCAAGAGCAGCCTTGAGAGCTCGTGGGGGCCAAGCGCGGTCCCGAAAGTGAAAGAGGACCCCACTGCAGCCAGATCTCTTGTCTTTATGGGGCCATGTGTTTAAACACATGGCCCCATTAATATAAAAAATCGCTCACGACAGAAGGAAAGCAGGCGAGCCAGTCCAAGTGGGCCGGCACAAAAAGTCAAAGGGAGGCAACATAGATCGCTCATTTCCAATGGCTGGCCACCGTTTAGCATAAACGATGACGCCAGCGAGTGGAAATGAGGGGCGAAGCTTAAGGCCCTTTTCTCAAAGTAATCATTAGCAATAAATCTCGCCGAGCGAGCTGCGCATGTGCGCAGCAACGCTAGGTGAGACCTAAAAAGGGTAGTGATTTGATGCTATGGTAAATCCAGGTAGGGAAAAGGCAGTTGATGAAAGCAATGAATGGAGGCAATCCATAGTATGAATCTTGACGTTCCATTGACTTGTATGTGAGGCCTAGTTAGTAGCCTCCTCTCAGGTAGTTCTGACCATTTCTTTGGTCTATATTCTTCCTCTACACCAGGATTTTCTAAACTGTGGGTTGCGACTGGTGGGGCCCCGGAATATTTTAGATGGGTTGGGACAAGTCTGAGCAATAAATAAGGATGCTTTTAAATTATTTGCTTATCTTATTACATTTGCATGAGTTTCAAAGACCGAGGTCAAATGTCAGCCTGCTTTATTATTTTAACATGGGGGATTGCTTTTCACTTTTAAAGAGAACTAGGAGACAATCTTGCTAGAGTTCATGGAATGTGAAGGAAAGGCTTCAGGGTGTTGTTTTTGCAACACACAACAAAATGTAAATACCTGTAAATGATTATATGCATTCAGCAGTTAGAAAAGTAAAAATGAAGCATATTTTTTGTAATTCTGAAGTGTGCTGGAGATTTTAATAGAATCAAAACAATCCAGGCGCTTTACTTGGTGCTGCACAAATGATAGATATTCACAGAAACCCGATTTCCACACATTATTTGTGTGCTATATAGTTTTATTAGTGACACTGTATGTCTGTGCAAATTCAGGGGCCATTTTAATGGAAAATATGCTATCAGTAAATGACAATGACTATCACATCAAAATGACCATGTCTCATGTCCATTAAAGATATATGTGTCGTGGAAGTGTGTTGTTCTAAAAAGTGGGTTGTGATTCTAAAAAGTTTGGGACCCACAGTTCTTCAATCAGTTAAATTCAGAGAAACTACTGCGCCTGGGTGAACTGTGTGACTTATTTACGTTCCTAGGTTCATGGACCGCTTTGGAGTAAAGATATGTCCCGTCATGTAAAAACCACTTCAGTTCTTTCTGGAATTGTATAATCTTTTTCTGAGTCAGAAATTCCAAAAATGCCATGATGCCTTTGTTCATTTGCTCCAATGTCTTCTTTAAAGTCATATGTTGATCTGTATTTTGAGTGCACTTTCATTCAATTTAATTTTAATCAACTTGGAATATCTAGGGCCAGTTTAAGCAAAAAGAAAAATTAAACATAAACGAATACAAATATAGAGGAAAGTGGATAAGGAGTTAAAACCCGTATACAAAATAAACAAAATATCCCTTTTTCCAAAGCCCAAGTACAAGCCCTGTACCACTAGTACCAAAAGTGTCCACTAGAGGGCAGAAATTACTCAGGAATATTCACAAGGGAAACGCAGACAAAAGTTCAGAGAGACCAGTCGGGCTGGGCAGAAGTCATTCGAGTAGAGGTGGTCGAGCAAACAAATTAAGGAGAGCCGAGCCAGAGCCAAGCCCAGGGTCTGACCCGGATCTTCGAGCTCGTGCACAAGTCGAGCATCCAAAATATTTGCTATGTAAATTATACAATACACATCACCTAAAATATGATAAAGTCTCTCCAAAATTCAAAAAGTGCGTTTCTCTAACATGTGGAAGCTTTGACATTAAAAGGCACATTATGGCACTGAAGTGAGACCTACTTATTAAAAGTGATAGTTTTGTACAGCTGGTGGTCTGAAACCGCATGTTTTAACGTGCTTTCATACGCCATAAAGATAAAAAACTGAATTTTGGTGCAATAAAATATTTGCCTGAAGGCACATACTTTAGGTGGGAAACCGCTATTTATCCAGGTTTTCTGGTTTGATTTTGTACAAATCAGACAGTAAATGGGTATTTATTTGTCTTCCCTTATGTTAAAGCTTTGTTTTTAGATCTTAGTGAATTTTTCTGCAGTGTTTGAAATATAGAGTGAACTCGATCAAGAGGTACTGGAGCACTTTAAGCAAAAGTTAAACTACAAAAGGCCACACGCATTGTTTATAGGCATGGGGAGATTAAGTAATTTGCCCAGAATCACAGAGAGTTGATCCGATGCCAGAGACTCGAACTTGGGGGCATATTACCAACAAATAGCGATATTTATCGCTATCTAGGCTTAGCGGCTATTTTTTTTTATCGCCGCGCATCACTGGAATTTATCGCTGAGATAACGTGCTATTAGCAACGTTTATCTCAAAAGCGATAAAATTCCAGGCGATAGCGGCTAAATGCGTAAATATCGCTGAGAATACAGCGATATTCACGCATTAGCGACGAAATGCTCTTAGCCATGTTATCCACCTCCCATTGGATAACATGGCTAAGAACTGGTCTGGGCAGGTGTTAGTATTTGGAGATATTCACGCTTAGCGCAAATATTTCCATCGCTATGCCTGTGTTGGTAATAGGCAATAGCGATGTTAGCGACTGCTTTCAGTCGCTAAGAGGTTGGGGATGCCCACTTTGCATGTCATTAGCGATAAATATCGCTGACATGCAAAGCGGGCCCCAAACCGATCGCTATCGCCTCAAAGCTGTCGCTAACTGCTGTTAGCGAAAGCTTGCTAGTAGAGCGATAGAATTATCGCCGCTTAGCGGCCGAAAACGGCTGCTAAAGCGGCGATAATTGCCTATCGCCACCCTTGGTAATATGTTCCCTAGTGAGACAGCCTGCAGCTCTGGCCTTTAGGCATTATCCTGGACACAGGGAGAAGGTGGGTAGAAGACACATTAAAAAGGACGGCTCGTTATAGGACAGTGGTTCCAGCAGAACCTCGAGCTGAGCCAGAGCGAGGCTTCAGGCTCCAGCCTGGCTCGAGCTTTCAATGGCGCGCCCACCTCTACATTTATTTTGCGTTGGTGGTGCATGTATTTTGCCAATGTTGCTGATTTTCAGATGAATAGACTAGCACTAAAGCGGTAGCAGTAGCGTCCAGGCCGTTAGACCTATTGCCCAAACATCTTTCTTCATGGTGAACCATTAGAGCTTATTCTAAAGACCTCTGTCTTCTCAAATTCCGTTTTCTCAGCCTCTTTGTAATGGGTGCAGGTCTTGATAGTTCACTCAGGACCACACCAGGGCCGGCTTTAGCGCTGGTGGTGCCCGGTGCAACAATCATTTTTGGTGCCATCACACGCCCATGACCACTTCCTTAGATTCTCTCACTAGTACAGGGCAAATGTGCCCCTCATCTCTCCAATAATCAGTTATTGCTAAACACAGCGCTGCCCTCTGAAATCAGCGCCCCCTCCACAGGTCAGCGTCCAGTTGCGGCCGCACCACTCGCACTGCCCGAAAGCCAGTCCTGACCACAACAATTAGCTGGGATCCCATGATCCGGCCAGCAACGTCCTAATGTTCTCGCCCACAAGCCTCCCGACATCTTTCACAAACTAAAAATCAAACATGGCAGAGGCAACTACTTGACTGGGGAACTCCTCTTTCTCCTTAAACTTCATCCACCACTTGAAAGTCACTCCAGGCAGAGTCTGAGGCAGACCCCTTTTAGAAGAGGATAGGCCCCACAACATGCTTATTTCATTGTAAATGTCCAGACCCTTCTCTCCTTAGTGGACAGTATGCGAGTTCCCTTTTCAAACACTTGGCATAGCAGGTGGACAGATGGCTTATGCAGGGTTGTTAAGAGATATGCACTTGTGGGAATCCTCTGCCACAGGAGATGTTGGGGTTGCAGCAGAGGGATCAGGGCAGCTTGTTATTATGTGTTGTTACATTAGTTTAGAATTGTGTGGAAAAATATCCTGCTTTCAATTCCACAATAGAGACATAGTTGGTTGAGATGCAGCGGGCAAGGTAGGTTGCATTATTACAGTTGTTTTATATATTTGTTATTCTGCAGTATCAGCGTGGGACCTACAAGGCAACCTGGTGAATCCAACTTTAACTGAGGCTGCCTCCGCAGAGCAAAAGCACGGCATTTTAGAAGGGCACAGAAGGCTCGTCTGTTTAGAAGTCAAGCTACTGGAGAACACTTCACTTGCAACCAAAAAAAAACAAGCATTGGAAATGCAATAGGTCTCGCATTAGGAAAGTTTGAGCTATTGGTATTGTAAATTACACTTTTTTTATTTATGTGTTGGTTTTGAAAGTAGGAAAATTAATAGCTTTGTCAGTTACAATGTCAATAGTTTTAACTTTTGCAAATGTGACACCTATAGCATTTGTAATGCAATGTGTGTTGTATTTACGTGACTTAGATGTCTTGATATTACAAATAACAATGGCTTTTAATTTTGTAAATAATTAATACTTAAATAAAAGTTATTGTAATTTATAATGGCAATAGCTTAAACGTTTGTAAATAACTTTTGTGAAGATTATGTTCAGTGTATTTTGTGACGAAAATCCAAGAACATTGCATTTGCACCTACACACACACAGAGCCACACACACACACACGCACACACACACATATAGATGTGGTAGTGGTGGATCTGGGGGATATGGTGGTGGTGGATGTGGTGGTGGATGTGGTGGTGGTGGTGATGGTGGATGTGGTGGTGATGGTGGTGGTTGAGGGGGTGGATGTGGTGGTGGATGTGGTGGTGGAGGTGGTGGATGTGGTGGTGGATGTGGCGGTGGATGTCATGGTGGATGTGGAGGTGATGGTGGATGTGATGGTGGATGTGGTGGTGAATGTGATGGTGGATGTGATGGTGGATGTGATGGTGGATGTGGTGGTGATGGTGGATGTGGTGGTGGATGCTGTGAATGCGGTGGTGGTGGATGCGGTGGATGTGGTGGTGGTGGATGCGGTAGTTGTGGTGGATGGGGTGGTGGATGTCATGGTGGATGTGGAGGTGATGGTGGATGTGGTGGTGGTGGTGGATGTGGTGGTGGTGATGGTGGATGTGGTGGTGGATGTAGGGGTGGTGGATGTGGCGGTGGTGGTGGTGGATGTGGCGGTGGATGTCATGGTGGATGTGGATGTGATGGTGGATGTGATGGTGGATGTGGCGGTGGATGTGATGGTGGAAGTGGTGGTGATGGTGGATGTGGTGGATGCGGTGGTGGTGGTGAATGGGGTGGTGGTTGTGGTGGATGTCATGGTGGATGTGGAGGTGATGGTGGATGTGGTGGTGGTGGTGGATGTGATGGTGGATGTGGTGGGTGATGTGGGGGTGGTGGATGTGGTGGTGGTGGATGTGGCGGTGGATTTCATGGTGGATGTGGAGGTGATGGTGGATGTGGAGGTGATGGTGGATGTGGTAGTGGTGGTTGTAGTGGATGTGGTGGTGGATGTAGTGGTGGTGGGTGTGGTGATGGTGGTGGATGCGGTGGTGGTGGATGTGGTGGATGTGGTGGTGGATGTGGCGGTGGATGTCATGGTGGATGTGGAGGTGATGGTGGATGTGGTGGTGGATGTGGCGGTGGATGTGGTGGTGATGGATGTGGTGGTGGATGTGGTGGTGGATGTGGTGGTGGATGTGGTGGTGGATGCGGTGGATGTGGTGGTGGTGGATGTGGTGGATGTGGTGATGGTGGATGCGGTGGTGGTGGTGGATGCGGTGGTGATGGTAGTGGATGGGTTGGTGGTTGTAGTGGATGTGGTGGTGGATGTAGTGGTGGTGGATGCGGTGGTGGTGGATGCGGTGGATGTGGTGGTGGATGTGGCGGTGGATGTCATGGTGGATGTGGAGGTGATGGTGGATGTGGTGTTGGTGGTGGATGTGATGGTGGATGTGATGGTGATGGTAGATGTGGTGGTAGATGTGGTGGTGGATGTGGTGGATGTGGTGGTGGAGGTGGTGGTAGTGGTAGTGGTGGTTGTAGTGGACGTGGTGGTGGATGTAGTGGTGGTGGGTGTGGTGATGGTGGTGGGTGCGGTGGTGGTGGGTGCGGTGGTAGTGGATGCGGTGGTGGTGGATGTGGTGGATGTGGTGGTGGATGTGGCGGTGGATGTCATGGTGGAGGTGATGGTGGAGGTGGATGTGGTGGTGGATGTGGTGGTGGATGTGGTGGTGGTGGATGTGGTGGTGGTGGATGTGGTGGTGATGGTGGATGTGGTGGTGGATGTGGTGGTGGATGCGGTGGATGTGGTGGTGGTGGATGCAGTGGTGGTGGTGGTTGTAGTGGATGTGGTGGTGGATGTAGTGGTGGTGGGTGTGGTGATGGTGGTGGATGCGGTGGTGGTGGATGCGGTGGTGATGGTGGATGTGGTGGTGGATACGGTGGATGTGGTGTTGGATGTGGTGGTGGATGTGGTGGTGGTGGATGTGGTGGTGATGGTGGATGTGGTGGTGGATGTGGTGGTGGATGCGGTGGATGTGTTGGTGGTGGATGTGGTGGATGTGGTGGTGGTGGTGGTAGTGGTGGATGGGGTGGTGGTTGTAGTGGATGTGGTGGTGGATGTAGTGGTGGTGGGTGTGGTGGTGGTGGATGCGGTGGTGGTGGATGTGGTGGATGCGGTGGTGGTGGATGTGGTGGTGGTGGATGTGGCGGTGGATGTCATGGTGGATGTGGTGGTGGATGTGATGGTGGATGTGATGGTGATGGTGGATGTGGTGGTGGATGCGGTGGATGTGGTGGTGGTGGTGGATGCGGTGGTGGTGGTAGTGTTGGTTGTAGTGGTTGTGGTGGTGGATGTAGTGGTTGTGGGTGTGGTGATGGTGGTGGATGCGGTGGTGGTGGATGCGGTTGTGGTGAATGTGGTGGATGTGGTGGTGGATGTGGCGGTGGATGTCATGGTGGATGTGGAGGTGATGGTGGATGTGGCGGTGGATGTGGTGGTGGTGGATGTGGTGGTGGTGGTGGATGTGGTGTTGATGGTGGATGTGGTGGTGGATGCGGTGAATGTGGTGGTGGTGGATGTGGTGATGGTGGATGCGGTGGTGGTGGTGGATGCGGTGGTAGTGGTGGATGGGGTGGTGGTTGTAGTGGATGTGGTGGTGGATGTAGTGGTGGTGGGTGTGGTGGTGGTGGTGGATGCGGTGGTGGTGGATGTTGTGGATGCGGTTGTGGTGGATGTGGTGGATGTCATGGTGGATGTGGAGGTGATGGTGGATGTGGTGGTGGTGGTGGTGGATGTGATGGTGATGGTGGATGTGGTGGTGGATCCGTTTTAGCGTGAAACAGGGGAACTCGAGCATTACTGACTAAAAAAAATGCGAAAAAACAAAAGTACCCTATTTTTAGGTGCATACCTCGAGCCTGAGCTTTTGATCTGAAGCAAACATCTCCTTTTATTTTCTTATATTTATTATGTAGCGCTGCACAAAGCGCTCGTGTTGTCGTTGCGCCGTACAGCGTTTTATAGACGCACACTCAGGTGGATGCATGCCTGGAACGCCATCATTCACCCGGATAACTGCGCAGCCCAGTGCATCTTTCAAACATTGTTTACCTTTCAGCATCGAACATTTTCTTGGCTGGACGGTATCCAGAGTCAAACTGGCGGACTCCTGGACAACCCAGACACATTCGTTCAAACATACATTAATATTTATTATTTTCAAGAAGCCATAGCGTCGAATAAAAGCTTGAGATTCGCACTGTGCTTAAATGACTGTAGCAGCCGCCAGACTGTGTTTTTCGCAGCTAACTGTAAGTAGTAGGGGCCTTCTTGATGAAGATTACGTACTGATTAGGAAACAATCAACCTATTCGGCTAATCAGTTTTAAACCAATTAAATGCACACATGGCCGTTTGAAATGGAGCCCCAGTGTGTTTGAAAGCCCAAGTGGAAAATCCGCCTGCTTCAGTGTCAGGCTGGTGACAGTGTGTAAGCACGGGCATGCGAAGCCGCTGTGCCACTCGGGTAGAATAACTCTCACAAAATCAGTGGTGGCAGCTGAACATGTGCACACACACGCACAATTATTTACAAACGACTGAGAAAGATAGTGTGAACAGTTTGGAGAAAATACGGTCTAAGATTAGGGAAAAAGAAACAGGGCTAAAGGGCACAGGATAAAAGGAAGTCCGTAAAACGCAGGCAGCACTCAGATGGATGCATGCCTGCAAAGCCATCATTCACCCGGAAAACTGCGCAGCCCAGTGCATCTTTCAAACATTGTTTACCTTTCAACATCGAACATTTTCTTGGCTGGACGGTATCCAGAGTCAAACTGGCGAACTCCTGGACAACCCAGACACATTTGTTCAAACCTACATTAATATTTATTATTTTCAAGAAGCCATAGCGTCGAATAAAAGCTTATGATTCGCACTGTGCTTAAATGACTGTAGCATCCGCCAGACTGTGTTTTTCGCAGCTAACTGTAAGTAGTAGGGGCCTTCTTGATGAAGATTACGTTTGACAGCCCAAGTGGAAAATCCGCCTGCTTCAGTGTCAGGCTGGTGACAGTGTGTAAACACGGGCATGCGAAGCTGCTGTGCCACTCGGGTAGAATAACTCTCACAAAATCAGTGGTGGCAGCTGAACATGTGCACACACATGCACAATTATTTACAAACGGCTGAGAAAGATAGTGTGAACAGTTTGGAAAAAATACGGTCTAAGATTAGGGAAAAAGAAACAGGGCTAAAGGGCACAGGATAAAAGGAAGTCCGTAAAACGCAGGCAGGAGAGGGGGCCGAGTGACGGAGGGAAGGCAGAGAAGGGGGGGAGGAGAAATGCGACACGGCGGGCAGGGGAGGGGGCGGAGCGGGGAGAGGGTGTGAAAGCAGCAGGGGCCTTTGAAGTGAAGCTAAGCTTCACTTCAAAGGTGTGGGAGGAGTGCGGCTGAGGGAACAGACGGCGATTTGGTGATGTGCACGCGCATTTTAGGTCAATGCGCTTGCGCATTGACCTAAAAACCACGGGCACAGCACCAAATCGCCCAGTTAGGTAAAGTCTGTTTAAGACGCTATAGTCTCGCCTCTTCAATGCGCTTGCGCATTGAGAGGAAAGACCTAAACATAGCGGAAAAGATTCTATGCAGTAGAAATTTCTTACACAGTTCTATCCACAGTGAGCAATGTTTTCAACTAACCATGGAAAATAATTAGAATTAGAACATTCATTGCTCCTCGGACACACTCTTGTGTACCTCAGATCCCAACTGGAGAACATCTCTTTCTTTCAGAGTTTAGAGGGCCTCTTAGAAAAACATGGTACAAATGTTGAAATTGTCCAAACCGAGCCATAAAAACTATTTTAACTGAAATGTACCTTAAGGGCGCCCTTTATCATTGTATCCACCAGACCCTCCTTAGGTTGAGTGCGCTCTTTAAACGGGGTATGGCCAAGAAACAGGACCCTTAATGTTAACATGCTTTCATTAAGTCGCTGCACAGTCTGTGTTTTAACACTGGTGGCGAGGGGGTGGGGGGGAGTGACCTGCCCTCTGTCCCTTTTTAGGTCTTGCCTGAGCCAGCGCATGCACTGACCTGGCGAGACATTTAGTGTGTGGGCTTTAAAAAGCCGACCACAGTTTTTTGCTGACATAGAGCGTGCGGTTACGCGCACAATGACGAGCAGAGGCGCCATCTGGCTTTCCTCTCTCGTCATGGTGCCGCACATCGAACACCACTCGCTATCCTGGTTTCACTTCCTTTTCACGCTCACAAACACACCACTCGTGTGCTTGTTAATTTCAAGCAAGGCATTAGGCAACAAACAACACACTGAAAGGAAACGTGCCTACTTTGACATGGCAAAATGGCTTTTGTACCACTCCTTATCCCCTCTCGCCATTGCACACTGTAAATGTGCCCCTCGCTCGCTTATCACCTTCCCTGCTGGCTCGTGAGTCATCCACGTTGCTTCCTGAAGACATTGTGCATCACAACTTACCCGCCCTCTGCCGGGAACAGGCGCGCAAATGCTTTCTTGGCAGAGACCACAGCAAGCCATTTATTGAGCGGACAAGGGACAAAGCACCTCCACGCAGTCTGCTATGACTGCGCACACCTTTTTCCTCTAATAAACTTCACAACAGAGGCATACAAAAGGTAGTTGATAAAAGTAAAAGGATGTGTAAAACTGCTATGTATTCGACCCAAGCACTCTCCATAAGAAATTGCAAGATCACGTCGCTCATTCCGCGATCACTTTCACTTTTTCCCCTTTTTTTACCATCAACAGTGATTTATGGTCTGTATCGGCATCCAGGACATCTGTGGTACGGATGATGTTTCCCGGGGTATTCTAACTTTTGTTATAAACGGTCGAAAACAAGTCTGCACTCCATGTGTAGGATGCCCTGGCCTTACAATATGGGGGAAGGGTATTCAATATCTATGAACCAGTTCATAAGAAACTAAGAAAATCTAGTTCATGTCACAAACACAGATCGTTGAAATAAGAGTTTACGACCCAGATAAGAAAAGGCGTCTTTTAATTTATAATTGCCAAAAGATTTGTATAAAAGAACAAAAGAACATGAGTAAAGATGAGGACATCATTATAACAGTAGTTACATTCTAGACTTTTTTTAAATAGTTTTCTGGATATTAGAAATACCAGGAACTGGATTTTAAAGCTGCCTCTGTAAATACTAATGAAACAATGGCGTATGTCTATATTTTGTCAACAACTTGAATTCTTTGCCTAATAATTAAACAGATAATGAGGTAAGCAATTGCCGTTTGTCTCAGGGGACAGCTTTATGCTGAAAATAAACATTATTACTTGTTATAGAATTGGAAATGCAATCGGGAATATTTTCTGGCTACAAAATACTACGCTCCTGAGGGATTTATCGTAACCAGAGTAATTACATCAGCCGAATGATATGTGACTAAGTCTTTAGCCAAAGACATGCAAATAAAATACAAGGAAAGCTTTTCCACACTCCACCAGTACACTGTACACCACTCACTGCCACTCCACTCCACTCCACTCTACAACACTGCACCCTTTGCCATTGCACTCAATGCCAATGCACTCTACTCTGTACCCTTCCACTCTATGCCAGTGCACTTTATGCCATTCCACTGTATGCTGCTCTAATCTACTCTGCAGTCTACACCACTCAATACCACTGCACACTATGCCAATGCGTTAAACACGACTTTACTCAAAACTAATGTACTCTATGCCGCTGCACTCTACACCAACTACTCTATACCACTGCACTCTATGCCACTATACTCTACTTTGCAACCCTCTAGGCCCCTGAACGCTATGCCACTGCATGCTAAGCCATTCAATTCGGCTCTGCAAGACTGTACTCTATGCCACGGATGTATGACGTTACAACGCATACTTTTACAACGCATACCTTTACAACGCATTTTTTACAACGCAACATCCATTAAAACGCATTCCATTACAACGCATGCCATTACAACAAATTTTTAAAAACTACCTTTACAACGCATACCATTACAACGCATAACATTACATTGCATGTATGGTAAGCATTGGATAGTGTAGGGGGCAAAATTACTATTCTAACTCCAGGGGGGTGCAACAGTAGGGTAAGTGTTGGATAGTGTTGGGGTAAAAATTACTATTCTAACTCCAGGGGGTGCAACAGTAGGGTAAGTGTTGGATAGTGTAAGGGTACTATGCGTTGTGATGGTATGCGTTGTAATGGTATGCGTTGTAATGACTGCGTCGTAATGACATGCGTTGTAGTGGTATGCGTTATAGTGTCATGCATTGTAATGGTTGGGTTGTAATGGCATGCGATGTAATGGATGTTGCGTTGTAAAAGTTTTGTTGTAATGGTAGTGCGTTGTAAAAGTTGTGTTGTAAAGGTTGTTTCCCCTATGCCACTGCCCTCTACAACACTCTACGACACAGCACACTATGCCACTCTTAACTATGCCACTGCACTCTACTCTGCAAGACAGCAGTCTCTGCCACTGAACTCAACACCACTGCACTCTACATAACTGCACGCTATGCATCTACACCATTGCACTCTACGCTACTGGAGTGGTGTGGCTCACTGGTTAGAGGCGGCAGACCCGTAAGCAGAGAACGGCGCGGGACCAGGGTTCAATGCCTGACGCGGCAGGGTCGTGGACCAGGGTCAAAAATGGACTCGATAATTCTCGCCTCGGTGCCTACTCTAACCAGGGAACACACTTGGCAACTCTGGGCATTAAGCTTGCCTCATCTCTACAACGGCCCCCCACAGACGCCGGGGATGCTGGTTTCACCTGAGAGATACCCAGAAAGGGACCATCTGACAGGGAAAACCACGACGGGTTCCCCAGCGGTCTTCAGCGCCAGGATACTCCATGGAGTCGCAGTGCGCTTTACAAGTACACCCACATTTACATTTACATGTACTGCACTGTGCATCACTCTATTCTACTATGCACCACTGCTTTGTGCACCCCTCTACTCTGCACCACTCTACTCTGCGCCACTGCACTGTATGACATTGTGCTCTGCAAGACTGCACTCTCCACCGCTGAACTTAATGCCACTGTACTCTGCATCACTGCTTTGCATTCCACTGCATGCTATGCGCTCTACGCCATTCTATTCTACTCTGCACCACTGAACTCGACGCCACTGCTCTCTGCACCATTCTACTCTGCACCACTACACCCTACGACACTCTGCATCACTGCACTCTCTGTCACTCTTCTCTGCACCACTACACTCTAAGCCACTCCATGCTTCGCCACTCTATATCATTGCACTTTACACCACTCTATCCTACTCTGCACCACTCTCCTATATGCCACGGCTCTCTATGTCACTCTACTCAGCACTCCTCTCCAATGCACTCTATGCCACTCTACTTACCATAGCACTCTACGACAATCTACTGTGCAACACTGCAGTCTCTGCCACTGAACCCTATGCTGCGCCACTGGATTGGACTAGAATCACTTCTCACCTAATTGTGGTAGAAATCCTTAGCATACATGTATAATAACTGAACGTGCCAGACAGAATCTACACACGTGGCAGTACTACAGGGACATTTCTTTATGAAAGAGACACCCTTATATATGGCGACTATGTGTGCTTTACTAAAATTTAAAAGATAACATTTTAAGACGAAAATTATGTTTTTTCCTATGAATTAAATGCTTTTGTTCGGTGCCGTTTGAGTTCGTTTATGCAAAATGGAAATTATTTTGTGACAGCATCATCAGTATATTTGGATCACTTTGCAAGAACGAGAATACAAAGAAATATTAAGACAAGATGGAGAAAGGGAAGATGTATCGTGGCGGAGGTGGGTGGGCTGCTGGATGGGAGGAGGGTGGCAGGAGGCTGCAGGCAGTGCAAGAGGTCACGTAAATGAGGGGAGGGCAAGAGATTTGCACCATGTGGCCCCCTCGGGTGCACTGTTACAATTGGAATTAACGGGGAGGGTTTTTCATGCAAGGTGATTAGAGTTCGTTTGTGGGAGCAGGGTGGGGGGGCTGGCCCTTCCCTCGAGGCACTGACAGCCAGATGCTCTTATGATGGAGGGAGTAGCAGGAATGATAGGCGGGGGGGGGGGGGGGGGGGAGGGGCAGGCTCCTCATTAGGACTCGGTCACTCGCGGTCCACACTGTGACGAGGTGTTGCTGGAAGGTGGGTATTATCTCTTTCCTGGTGTACTGCAGGGATATTTAAAGCGAGAGCCCGGTGGAACTTCGTGCTGAGTGTGGGGACTCTGCGTCTGTCTCTCACAGTCGGTCTGCCCAGCCCTCGGTGCGACAACGTGTAATTGAATCTTTCTGATGCATGGTATTGCCCGGTAGATTGATGTATGTTGTCATTAAGGGCACTTACACCTTACTTGGTACATTAGTGTCTGAGAAAATGGATGCTCGTTGCTTTCCGGGGTCACGGACACACGCAGTGCACCCGCCACTGCAGCCGCTCTCCTTCAAGCCTGTCAGAAAGCCTCACTGGAGACAGGGACGGGTCCGCGAGAGAATACACAGCGCGCGCAGGCTCGTGCACGTGCCTGGCCACGCTTCCTCGAAAGCCCGGGGGCAGGCAGATCCGTACCTAGGGCACGGCATTGGAGAGAGGGTTGCACAGGGGTAAACCTATTGTATATAGAACAATAAATGCTTGTTTTATATAGTGAATCACGCCACACGCAGCAACTGGTAATAATGGCTGTTACTTTGGCACAGTTTAATGGTACTGAGTTTATCGACATCAGAAGGATGAAGGCTGCGTATTCTCACCAGATATCAAATTTCGTGACTTACAGCTCCCCGCCCAACTTACTAGCAAGCGTTTAACTCACGGAGCTATTCCACTACCAGCTAATGATGATGCTAATCTTACCTGTAAAGCCTCGACCCGCCATAAACCCAGAAGGATTTATTTCCCCACTTTTCAAATTGTCTACCAAAATGTGTCACCTTTTTAGTACATATTCTTGTTTCTTCTTTGATATCCGACCTTTCTGTTGCTCCTTTAACCCGCTCTGTTCATCCGCACCAAGGAATTATCAGCTTTCTCGTTCATTTAGAAAAAACACAACAGGGGCAATGGCTGCTGATGGGAGAGGAGAGCACACTGTTTTGTTCATGTCGGTGGGAAAACGGCAAAGTGGGTTACTCGTGTGAAGGTGGATGCCAGTGGCGGCTCCTCCTAGGCGGAGGAGAGTCGCCCCACTGCTATTTAAGAAGTGCACAAAAGAAATAGAAAATGATAATAAAAACAGGGTGTAATCATTTTATTTTTCTCTGCGGAACTCGAAGCCAGGTGGGGGCTGGGCTCCGTGAGGCGAAGCAGAGTGAGGAGTGGTTTGTACTCCTCTGAGTGCACATGACAGTTTGATAGGCCCCATAGGGCTGGCCAAACCGTCATGCACACTTGGCATGTTCTCCATTGGGCTGTGTTGCACAGCCAAGTGGAGAACATGCCCAGCCTTCCAGGCACTGCCTGAGCGTCCAAACAAGACGCTCAGACCAATCAGGATGCTGCTTCTAACGCATCATGATAGGCTGGGAGAGCCCGGAAGCCTGAGCGCTTCCGGTGCTGTAGCAGACCTGAGAAGGACGGAGGAAAGACAGTGGCAGCAAAGGAAAAGGTACGTTTATTTATTTATTATAATTTTAATCCATGTGCAACCCTCCCCAGAGACCACGGGGGCAAGCAGTATACCATTGCTCATTCAAAAGGATAACAGGTCGATTGTGTAAATGGGAACGCAGCAGGTGGGCTTCAAAGAGGCCGAGCAGCAGGCAGGAGTTTCACTGGAAGTTACACAATTGTGGAAGATGGGGGCTGTGTCACTCATGCAAGACTACATATGTTTAATCTCTGCATTTTACGTGTGCTGCATGAAAGGCCCCAGCTATGTTATATGTTTTTGTAAAGGACACAACTCACCGAGGGAGGGTATCCTGGCACTGAGGTTGGTTCACTGTATGCCACCCCTGCCTACAGGAGTCACGCTGGTAGGGTTCTACAGGTTTCTCCTCCCTAAGGCCAGTTAGAAAAGCCTTGCATCACTCCAGTCAGGAGACCGGCAGGTCAGTAGCCACCAGTATTACTGAATTAGAACATCAACTGTGTATTAAAGTGGTACTGGAACAATGTTTAGAGTGGAGTTTCTGTCCAGTTGCCTGAACTAGGGCCGCTGGAATTCTGCGGGTATGGAGTTTTCCACATAATTATGGATTTGATGGTTTTACCACAATCTATAACTTACTGCATCATTTGCAGATTTTAACAAAAAAATTGCTTCTAGGCCAAACGGATCAAAAGTTACACAAAATGTGGGTATACATCTTGCAACTTAGTAGAAGGCCCTTTGCAAAGGCTTAGTGATCCCTTTTCCAATGCTGATCCTGGATTTGGTTGTTGAACTAGTACTAATATGGTGAAACATTTACCCAGACAGTGTTGACGTGTGTCAAAAAGACAAAATAAAAAAGTAATACTATAACAAAATGTGCCAAATTATGCCACGTAATTTGACTTTCCTTGCTTCATAATTTACTCAAAAAAGCAAAGACAAAGAGATGATGGACAGAGCGCGAAACTGTTCAGACACTCACCCCCAGTCACTATTAGATTTGGGTTGAATTCATCATCGATCTTTAGCTCACGTCAACATTCTGTCCATCAATTTTTCTTTTTGCATAATTTACTCAACCCTGCTGCATAATTTGGTCTTTCGTTGCCGCATATTTCAAATGGCAATGACCTTAACTCATTAAAATCATAGCGGTTTGAAAAGGCCATGTGTTTCTGAAAATGACAGTGTACCATGAGCAAAACCCTCGTAGCTGGATGTCATATTTGTAGAGGTACATATGCTATGACTTATAGGGAGTACATTCTCCATCCGAATGCCATTTGGATGGTAATAAAGTACAAAAGAACTACTGAAAGGGCTACGTCAGTGTCATATTTCAAAAGAGCTACCAGTACGTTGTGCTCAGGTACAATCAAATATGCACCACAGATATGTGCTTGTGTAATAACTGGACTTGGTCAGACTAAAACACTGAGTCACACTTTAATAATGCCCATCAGAAATACAACAACCAATAGAAATACTGTACTGCAATTCAAAAATACCATAAGGAATACGGTATCCCAATTGTGTGTTTCAAGAATTAACACGCATTGGCAAAGCTAATAAGTTTCACCTAATAAAGATCTATTGACTTTGGCAATTTTTTTGCCATGTTGTACAGAAGCACGGCTTCTGGGCGACATGGCTGAAAGTAAAAAAAAACAAGCAATTGCAATGCAATAGGTCTTGCATTTGTCAGAGTTAGAGCCATTGGCATTGTAAATGACAATGTCTTTTATCTATGTTTTTTGGTTTGGAGTGTGGTGGATGTATGAACGGAGACACAGCTGCAGCACTGCCTAGAGGACTTAAAATGAGGAATTACCACAGGGACCAGAGAAGCAGCTGCAGCACTGTCTAGAGGACTTAGAATGAGGAATTACTGACAGGACCAGATAAGCAGCTAGCAGCACTGTCTAGAGGACTAAGCATGAGGAATTACCACTAGGCCCAGAGACGCAGCTGAGGCACTATCTAGAGGACTTGGAACAGGGCCGGCTCTAGGCTCATGGTGGCCCTGTGCAGGGGGCGTAGGTGGAAGCCCCGGAAGAGGGGGTCCGGACGGGGTGGAGCTCAGGCAGGTGTTTTAATAATACGTCCAGAAAAGTCGTTAGATGATTATCACCCCTCGCCCTCTTGCGCTCGTCCTCTCTGCCTCGCCCTGTGCCCACTCAACGCTGCCCCCTCCATCTCGACTATATATGTCTCGCCCCTCTCTCCCTTGCTTCTCTCCAGTTTGTTCCCATTTCTCCTGTGCATTTAGCCCCGTTCTCGACCTGGCCTCTCTTTCTTCCATGTTCATGTTTTAATTACTCTCCTCATTGCACCCCACCCCGTCGGTTACCTTTCTCTCTTCCCCTTTCGTCCTGTTTCCCCACTTGTTTTCTTTCCACCCTTCTCATGTGTCTCCCCAGTTTCCCCTTATCCATCACTTGCCTTTCTCTCCCACGCGTCGCCTGTCTATGTCCTTCTAAATGTCTGCACCCACAGTTTCCTAGGGTTTCTTCCTCTCGCCTCACCACCAGCCTTTCCTGTTCTACCGTTACCCCATATATACAGTGCTTTAAATGGGCCGGTACTGCCCGGTATGGAGTACCGGCACTTTTTTATTTTGAAAGGGGCACTACCGGTACTGTTTTAAAAGAAAAGCAATACTTTGCATTGGAGAGTACCGGCACTTCTCACAAAACAAGCAGATACTCTAGTACCTGCACTTCTATTGTTCCTTTTCAAGCACTGCATATATTTCCCTTTGTTTTATCAAGTCTTCTGCGTATTCATCTTCTTCCCTCCCATGACTTTCTCTCCAGTTTCATTCTGCCCCAGATCCAGTCCCCCCACCCCTATCCACGTGTCTCTTGCTCCTCCGCATGCCTCGTCTACCCAGTGTTCTCTTCTCACCCACTCCATCCTGTCTGTTTCTCTCTACTGGTCATCCCATGCGTACATCTCTGATTTCCTCCCGTTCTTTAACGTCACCCCGTCTTGTCTCTTCATCCACCTGTTCATCTTCCTAGTCCTTCTTCTCTGTTCATGCTCACCCTTCTCTCGCTCCCTCTCACTGTCCCTTTTTCGTATCTTACCCCATATCTCTCTGTCTTCTCACCTACTCGGCCCCGTTTTAGCTTCCCGCTGTTGAGACTCCTCGAGCCACTGTTTGTAACCCTCATCTCTACTGTATTTGTACACGTGTTTCAGATACACAAGTTTAGTTTAAAAAATCCCAGTTATTTTAAAAACAGCCTATGCGGCAACTGGCAGAACGCTTAGAAGTTAGAATGAAAATGGTGGTTAACTAAAAAACAGCAAGAGGCACAAAAATACAGATGAAATATACTCCTGGGAAGAGGAGCCTGATTGGAATTGCCCAGAACGGATATACCCGCCCCTCCCTCTGCTGGCTGTCAAGTTCAAGTTTCATTGTCTGTTCGATTCGAGGCCTGCACCGTCCCACATTGCACAACAGTGCCTGCCTGTAATATTCACAGATCGATTCAAATTTGAAATTAATTGTACTGTTAGTCTATATACCTGCAGTGCAAGTCCGCTGTCGTCCTCTGCCTGAGACCTGCTCAGTCTCTCACCGTCGTTCACTTCCAAATAGGGTCGGGGAACCGACGAACCGGAGTCGGACAGCCAGAGGTGTTCAATCTCTGTGAGGGTGGCCTGCGCGTTATAATGTTCTTTCTTTATTCTCGATGACGAGTGACGAGTGACGACGCACGCACGCACTCTCTCGTCTCGGGACCAGACCACCACTCCTGACCGGGCGTGACGCCGCGTTAGCTGCGCAGCAGGTAGTGAGTTGCGCACTGCGCACAGGCAGCGCTCGCCGCGGGGGCTGTCCCAGGGCCGTCACGTCAATGGTGCTAAGATGACGGCCCTGGGACCCAAACTGCTGGCTGCACTCTGGGATTGGGAAAGTGAAACTAGTAACTACTAGCAGGTATTGGTAAAACAACAAAACAACGGCGCTGGCCGGCCGCTGCCATTGTTAGCCGCCGGAGCCGGAGGGGAGGCCGCCAAATCCTGCCAGGGGGCCGCCAGTGCCACGAACGGATCCTCGCCGTGGCGGCCCCTGAGGTTTGGCGGCCCTGTGCAGGTGCACAGTTTGCACATGCCTAGGGCCGGCCCTGCTTGGAATGAGGAATTACCACTAGGGCAAGGCAAGCAGCTGCAGTACTGTCTAGAGGAATAAGAATGAGGAACTACCACTGGGACCAGAGAAGCAGCTTGCAACACTGGCTAGAGGACTAAGAATGAGGAATTACCACTGGGAATAGAGACACAGTTGCAGCAATGCCTAGAGGTATTAGAACGGGGATTACCACTGGGAACAGAGACACAGATCCAGCGCTGCCTAGAGGACTTAGAAAGTAGGAGTTACCAACGGGACCATAGAAGCAGCTAGCCGCACTGTCTGGAGGACATACAATAAGGAATTACTATTGGGAACAATGGCCCAGCTGCAGCACTGCCTAGAGGAATTAGAATGGGGGAGCTAATGATGGGACCAGAGAAGCAGTTAGTAGCACTGTCTAGTGGACTTAGAATGAGAAATTACAGACCGGACTGGATAAACAGCTAATAGCACTGTCTAGAGGACTTGGAATGCAGCTAGCAGCACTGTCTAGAGGACTATGCGTAACAAATTACCGACGGGACCAGAGACACAGCTGCAGCACTGCCTAGCAGACTTAAAATGTGGGAATTACTGACGGAACTAGAGAAGTAGCTGCAGCACTGTGTAGAGGACTTAGAATGAGGAATTGCCGATGAGACCAGAGAAGAAGCTTGCAGCACTGTCTAAAATGCTTAGAATGAGGAATTACTGATGGGGCCAGAGTAGCAGCTAGCAGCACTGTCTAGAGGACTGACAATGAGGAATTACCAACTGGACCAAAGAAGCAGTTAGAAGCACTGCCTAGAGGACTAAGAATGAGGAATAACCACTGAGAACAAAGACGCAGGTGCAGCACTGCCTAGAGGACTAGGAAAGGCAAATTACCACTGGGAACAGAGACACATCTGCCACATTTGTGACTAGATAAAGAACAAGATTTATAGCCCCGTTTACAAAAACGGAGCAACGGAGCATAATTAATGCTAAAAACATAAGAATGGGTGAAAGGAGCTAGCGATTTAAGTCATTTTATTAAAGTATGCAATTACACTGAAATTGGCTTACGACATACGTGTTAATAAAAGACAATGGGAAGGATATTTCGACACAGAAACTCAACCTCTTTCTAAGGAGTTTCATCCTACATACTGCACAAGTTAAAAAAAAAAAACAAGCAGCCAGCAGATTGCTAGCGTGTGTGGGCTGGAGGAAGAGGACGTGCAGATGTAGATAAATAAAAATACACACGAATGGGAAATCCTGACATTTGATCTCAGTCTTCACCTGAACAGTAAATAGGACGAGATCAGAACTACGCAACTATTTAAAGCCCAGAGGAGTGAAAACACAGAGCGCCAAACAGCTCTTATGTAGAATTACAGAAGAATTATGGCTACAAGCGACAGGACCTAGAGAGAAACAACATTCTGCTGCTGGCCTGAAAACTAATGGAGCGCATATAAATATCTACCCAACTCCCTCTGTCTGCAACTTGTTGAAGTCAGATCCCAGCCTGGTTTATGTGCCAGCTGCATTGAACAGTGTGTAACCCGAAAATCAGAGGCTCGAATCCCAATGCAACAGTTCACTGCACTAACGCACCTGCCACACAGATCTTCATGCAACCAGCAATTTGTAGGTTCAAATCCCAGTAAGAGAGTTGGTTGGTGTAGGCTGCTACTGCAGAAATCTGCCTGCCACTTACAGGTTACTGCCTCCAGTCACAGTAATATGCTTTCAAGTCAAGTCAGATACATTTGTATCGCGCTCATATCACGTCTAAAGAGTCTCAAGGCGCTTGCAGACGGCTCTGACAGGAGAGAGATAGATCTTAATTTGTAAAGAGCCATGTCTTCAGCTTCTTACGAAAACAGCTGTGTTCAGGGATGATGCGGAGGTCGTGGGGCATTTTGTTCCATGAGGTTGGGGCAAGAAACAAGAATGCACGACCTCCATTTCTGGAAGTATGTATTCTAAGAGATGTTAGCAGAGACTCTGAGCTGGATCGGAGTTCTCTTTGAGGCTGGTACCATGTTAACTATTGAGACCAGTATTTTGGGCCGTTTCCGTACATATGTTTGTGGGTTAAACATAGTGTTTTGAACAGGATTCGTTTTTTTACCGGGAGCCAGTGAAGGCTCTTTAAACAGGGGGCCGATGAAGATCTGCGTGGAAGGTTGAGCACCAATCGAGCTGCAGTATTCTGAAGAACCTGGAGTCTAATCAGATGGTGCTAATTGGTGGCTAATAGAAGCGCGTTCCCATAGTCCATTCTATTTATGCTTAGACCCTGGACTAAGGGTTTCCGAGCCTCCGCTGGGATCCACTTGAAGACCTTTCTAAAGCTACTCATGAGTCCAAAGCAGGTCCCTACAATATGATCTATTTGGTTTCTCATGGATAGTTTGTTGTCCAGATAAAAACCCAAGTTCTGCACTGATTCTTTGGGCGTAGGACAATTGCCCAGATTAGTTGGCCACCAGTCGTGTGCCCAGTGTTCTGCGGCCTTACCAAAGAGCATTATTTCCGATTTGCTGCCATTTAGCTGTAAATGGTTGGTGTTCATCCATTTATCAACCTCAATCATACAGTTTTCAAAACGCTGTCTTGCCTCATTGGGATCTGGATCCAGAGTGATTAAGATCTGTGTGTCGTCTTCATAAGACAAAACATCAAAGCCAAAGGCTCTGATAACTCTGGCCAGGGGTGTCATATAGACATTGAAAAGCGTAGGGCTTAAAATAGAGCCCTGAGGGACACCCATCTTAACAGGTCTTTTACCTGCTATATTTTTGCCAATTTGGACCGCAGTAGTACGATCAGATAGATAGCTAGTGAGCCATTTTGGGGCATTGGCTCTGACACCAATCTCCCAAAGCCGTAGAATTAAGATGCAATGGGAGATGGTGTCAATGCCGCGGACAGATCGAGCAGGACGAGGATAGTTGATTGATATTTATTTGATGCTAACCTGATATTATCAACAACCTTGACCAAGGCAGTCTCCGTACTGTGTGATGGCAGGAAACCTGATTCAATCAATCAATCATGACACTTGTATAGCGCGCTACTCACCCGGGAGGGTCTCAAGGCGCTTGCGGTAGGGGTTCGCTACTACTCGAACAGCCAGGTCTTCAGTTGCTTCCTGAAGGAGAGGTGGTCCTGGGTCAGCCGGATGTGGATGGGGAGGGTGTTCCATGTCTTGGCTGCCAGGTAGGAGAAGGATCTGCCTCCGGTGGTGGCTCTTCGGATGCATGGTACGGCGGCGAGGGCGAGGCTAGCAGACCGTAGCTGGCGGGTGGGCGTGTGGTAGGTCAGGCGGTCGTTGAGGTACTTGGGGCCCAGGTCATGGAGAGACTTGTGTGCATGGGTGAGGAGCCTGAACGTGATCCTCTCGTTGATGGGGAGCCAGTGCAGGTCCCTCAGGTGGCCGGAGATGTGGTTGCGTCGGGGGATGACCAGGATGAGTCGGGCGGAGGCGTTCTGGATGCGTTGGAATCTTTTCTGTAGCTTGGCTATGGTTCCGGCGTAGAGGGTGTTTCCGTAGTCCAGTCGGCTGGGGACGAGGGCCTGGGTGACCGTCTTCTTGGTTTCGGTCGGGATCCATCGGAAGATCTTGCGGAGCATGCGGAGGGTGTCAAAGCATGAAGAGGAGATGGCGTTGACTTGTCTGGTCATCGAGAGGGAGGAGTCCAGGATGAATCCAAGGTTGCGTGCGTGGTATGTGGGCTTGGGGGTGGTGCCCAGGGCAGGGGGCCACCAGGAGTCGTCCCAGGCGGAGGGAGATGGTCCCAGGATGAGGACATCCGTCTGGTCTGAGTTCAGTTTCAGGCGGCTGTTCTTCATCCACTCGGTGACCTCTTTCATCCCTTTGTGGAGGCTGGTTCTGGCGGTGTCGGGGTCTCTGGTGAGGGAGAGGATCAGCTGGGTGTCGTCGGCGTATGAGATGATATTGAGGTTGTGTTGGCGTGCGATGGTGGCGAGCGGTCTCATGTAGACGTTGCAGAGGGTGGGGCTGAGTGATGATCCTTGCGGGACGCCGCAGATGACTTCAGTGGCCTCGGATTGAAACGGGGGGAGGCGGACTCTCTGTGTTCTTCCGGAGAGGAATGAGATGATCCACTTCAGTGCCTTCTCTTGGATGCCGGTGTTGCTGAGGCGGTGGACTAGGGTGCGGTGGCAGACAGTGTCGAACGCTGCGGAGAGGCCCAGGAGGATGAGTGCCGCTGTTTCCCCGTTGTCGAGCAGGGCTCGGATGTCGTCGGTGGCTGCGATGAGGGTGGGCTCGGTGCTGTGGTTGGCTCTGAAACCGGACTGCGAGGGGTCGAGAGATCCATTCGTCTCGAGGAAGGCGGCAAGTTGTCTGTTGGCGATCTTCTCTATGACTTTGGCAGGAAAAGGGAGGAGCGAGATGGGGCGGAAGTTTTTGAGGTCGGTGGGGTCCGCTGTTGGTTTCTTCAGTAGGGCGCTGAGATCGGCGTGCTTCCAGCTCTCCGGGAAGGTGGCGGTGTCAAAGGAGGTGTTGATGACGTCTCGGATTTGGGGTGCGATGGTGGAGTCGGCCTTGTTGAAGATGTGGTGGGGGCAGGGGTCAGTCGGTGATCCGGAGTAGATGGTGTTCATCGCGCGGGCTGTGTCTTCGGTGGTCACCGTGGTCCAGGTGCGGAGGGTGGCGGTGGGGTGCGTTGGTTCGACGGTTGGGTACGTGGATGGTGCGCCGAAGCGGTTGTGGATGCCGGCAATCTTGCGCTGGAAGAATGAGGCGAGGGAGTCGCAGAGATCTTGTGAAGGGGTGATGTCAATGTTGCCGGTGCTGGGGTTGGAGAACTCCTTGACGATGCTGAAGAGTTCCTTGCTGTCGTTGGCGTTGTTGTCCAGTCGATCCTTTAGGGATTTCTTCTTGGTGGTGCGGATGAGCTGGTGGTGCTTGGGGGTCGCGTGTTTGAGGGCGTTCATGTTGTCAGTGGTCTGGTCGTGGAGCCAGGCTTTCTCGAGGGTGCGGCAGGTCTTCTTGGAGTCCTTGAGTTCGTCAGTGAACCAGGGGGCTTTCTTGCTTCTGGGTTTGCTGGGAGGTTTCTTCAGTGGTGCAAGGTCGTCGGCGCAGGCGGTCAGCCACTGCGTGAAGTTGCGGGCTGCTTCGTTGGGGTCCGGTGTGCTAGCAGGTGGGTTTTGGCTGAGGGAGGTGGTGAGCTGGTCGGCGGTGATCTTGCTCCAGCTTCTGTGAGGGATCTGTTGCGGGTGGTGGTGGATGGTGGTTTTTCTGAAGCTGAAGTGGACGCAGCTGTGGTCGGTCCAGTGAAGTCCGGTGGAGTGGCTGAAGGCGAAGTGCTTGCTGGATGAGAATACGGGATCAAGTGTGTGGCCTGCGTAGTGAGAGGGGGTGTTGACCAGTTGCTTGAGTCCGAGGTTGGCGAGGTTGCCCAGCAGGGTGACGGTGTTGCGGTCCTCGCTGTTCTCCAGGTGGAAGTTGAGGTCCCCTAGGAGGATGTAGTCGGCGGAGGGGAGGGCGTGTGGGCTGATTAAGTCCGTAATGTCTTCACTGAATTGTGTGCGTGGTCCCGTAGGTTTGTAGATGAGGGTGCCTCTGAGGGTCGTCTTTGGGTCGGTGTGAATCTGGAAGTGGAGGTGTTCGGTGGCGGCGAAGGTGTCGTCGGCGTCGGTCGTGATGCGGATGGTGTTCTTGTGGACGATGGCGATGCCTCCACCGGTCTGGTTGATGCGGTCCCTCCTGATGATCTTGTATCCATCCGGGACGGCGATGGCGATGTCGGGGGCTGAGGAGGCGTTCATCCATGTTTCAGTGAGGAAGGCGATGTCTGGTGAGGTTGTGTCGAGGAGGTTCCAGAGTTCCACTGCGTGTCTGTGGACGGAGCGGGTGTTGAGCAGGATGCACTTGAGGTTGTTGCTGGAGTTTGGCTTGGCGGGCGTGGTGCATGTTCGGAGGCAGGTGAACTTGCAGGTTGTGCAGGTGAAGGGTCCGTGGAAGCGTTTCGGGGCGGCCTGGCAGCAGGTGGGCTTCCGGACGGTATTGAGTGCATTGAGAGCCGCGGCGTCGTAGGTTTGTCGGGTCGTCTTGCGTCGGTGGGGGCCAGGGATCCTGGCGCTGGGCGCGGTCCAGGCACGGACGGGCGCAGACGGGCTCACCTTTGGCGGGCCTACGGCGCACAATCGGCGCGTCCGCGCAGTCGCCATTTATGGCGAAGTGGGAGGGAGGGAGGAGCAGCTGGGAGGCGGGAGTGGGGAGGGCACAGAACGAAAAGGGGGCGTGGCCGCTAGCACGGCGGCGGGAAGCGGGGTGCAGGGCGGGGAGGCACAGGGGGGCTGAAAAACAATACTAACACAGCACTGAGAATAACAAAATGCCAGAAGAACAAATGGAAAACAAAAAAAGATTAACAGTACACGCAAATACAGCGGAGGGGCGGGATCAGCGAGGCAGGCTCTATGAGGCTGCGGGCAGCAGCGAGGCGAGGTCCACACACAACAGCTGGTGGCCGTGCGATGCGGGGGTGTCCTGAGAACAGGTCACCCTGATTGAGACGGGTCTAGGAGTCCTTGGTTTTCAAGATGGCTCACAACCTGTTTGTTGACAAAAGATTCAAGTATTTTCCCAAAATACGGGAGTAATGAGATCGGTCGATAATTTAAGAGGATATTAGGGTCGGCCAGGGGTTTCTTTAGTATTGGTCTAATTCTTGCTGCTTTCCAAGCTGTGGGGAAGTCTGCTTCGGAGAGAGATTTATTAAGGAGATCAGTCAGACATTCCACAAAAACCGGGGCAAGTATGGAAAATAGTTTAGGGGAGATATGGTCAGTAGAAGACCCAGACTTTATTTTCCGCCCAACTAACATGGTCATTTCACTGTCGAATTTTACGAATTCACTTAAGATATGAGACGGATCACATGGAGGGATAGCCCGAGCGTGAGTGTGTTATAGCTTGGTGCGGAGGAAATGAGATGTGAATTGCAGTTATTGTATCCTCAAAGAATACTGAAAGAGCATCAGTCTACTCTTGGGAATTAGGTGTTGATAACGGATTGCGAGAGGTGGTAAACTCCTTTAGGATTTGGTACAGTTCTTTAGAGGAGTTCTCAGCTTTATTTATCCGCTCCACAAGAAACGTCCGCTTTGCTGACTTGATATCACACATATAACCAGTGTGCAATACTTTATATGCCTTGCGGTCGACCAGCTCTTTGCTGTTCTGCCATTTTTTCTCAGCAATTCTAGTTAAGGATTTAGTAGTTTTTAGTTGTTCCGTGAACCATGGAGCATTACTGATCTTATGTTTAACATTACTCCAAGAAGCAATTTTATCCAATGTAGACAAAATAGCTTTATCAAAATGATTTGCTGCTCTACTAGCACTCATAGAAGGAGCTATCGGATCAAAGTGGAAGTATTTTGAAAACGAAGATAGGGTAATTGTTTTCAAAGGTCTGTGTAATACAAATTAATTTTCAAGAGCCACTTCGGAAGTAGCGATAGGAATCGTGAATTTCAACAGATAATGATCTGTCCAAAGTAATGGAATGGGATGGTCTACCATGATATCAGTAGAATTTGAGAAAAGGAGGTCAAGAGTGTGACCGTCCTGATGGGTGGAGCCAGAGATCATCGTTGCTTGTGCTTGCTCTCCTGCCCCTGCCCCCTCGTTTGTTGTGCTTGCTTTCCTGCCCCCCACCCCCTCACTGGTTGTGCTTACTCTCCTGCCCCTGCCTCCTCGTTCGTTGTGCTTGCTCTCCTGCCCCCTTGTTGCTTGTGCCTGCTCTTCTGCCCCTGCCCCCTCGTTGCTTGTGCTTGCTCTCCTGCCCCTGCCCCCTCGTTTGTTGTGCTTTCTCTCCTGCCCCTGCCCCCTCGTTGCTTGTGCTTGCTCCCCTGCCCCCTCGTTGCTTGTGCTTGCTTTCCTGCCGCTGCCCCCTCGTTGCTTGTGCTTGCTCCTCTGCCCCCTTGTTGCTTGTGCTTGCTCTCCTGCCCCCTCGTTCGTTGTGCTTGCTCTCCTGTCCCTGCCCTCTCGTTGCTTGTGCTTGCTCTCCTGCCCCCTCGTTGCTTGTGCTTGCTCTGCTGCCCCTGCCCCCTCGTTGCTTGTGCTTGCTCTCCTGCCCCCTCGTTGCTTGTGCTTGCTCTCCTGCCCTGCTATTGACATTGCAAATGACAATGCCATTTATTTATGTTTTAAAAACAAAAGCATAAATAAAAATAATGTCATGAGCAATGCCAATAGCTCTAACTTTAAGAATGCCGAGACCATTGCATTGTAAATGCTTGTTTAGAACTGCTTGTGCTGAGCACCGGAAGGACCCGGATCATGTAAAGCCCTGCTGGTATCCATATCTTACTACGGGGCACGCACACCTGCTCTTTACAGCAGATCGTGTCAGCAGGAAAGCGCGTTTATGGAAAAAATGCTAAATTCCCTTTCTAATTAGCATGGCGGAATCAGTTAAATATTCAGCGGTGTCTTTGAAAGGGGGTAAGGGCGGATTCAGAGTCCGCCACCTAGCTAAGCTAAATGTTGCCACTGAAAGGCAGGTAGTGACGTCAGTATGTCCTAAGTGAGGAGGGCAGGTCTGGGACAGTGTTGTAGGCGATGGGGGCTAGAGCAGACATCACAGGATATAGCAGGGTCGTTACAAGGCAGAATGGGCTGGGGCAGAGTTGGTCACGTGCCATGCTGGTGTCCGTAATGAAGTCCGCCCCTTGTGACACCATTGCCTCTGAACAGTGGCGTCGAGAACCCCTCGGGTGTTGTTTATGAGCCTTCCCCCGTTTACAGCTCTGTAAGCAAAGGGCTTCACAAGTACAAAAGCAAGGGGAAACAGTAACAGAGGTCAGGACCGCAAAGTTAATCACAGCAAATTAATTAAAAGAAAACAATAGAGAAATAAAACGAGAAGGAGGTGGTAGAATTAGAAATTGGTATAAAAACTAGGAACAACTGTGACAAAAAGGAAGGGTCAAAAGGATGAAAGGATGGATGCACGGTAAAAGGACTGATGGATAGAAGTGACAAAACATTTGCTTGGATTGGGTAAAAGTGACTACAATAATGAAAGGCCGAATTAATGTGTCGATAAATGAATGGACATCTGGATGGAAAGGTGAAAGGATGGATTGCTGGATTACGAGGATGAGTTAGTGGATTGATAGAAGTTTGGATGGATTGATCAACGGTGGATGGATGGGTGGACGGAAGTGTGAGTGGAAGGATGGAGTTAAGGAAAACTAATGATGAAAGGATGGAAGAAATGGTGAAAGGATGGATAGATGAAGGCAAGAAAAGATGCATAGCTAGATGGATAGATGCATGAAAAGCTTAAACGATGGAGAGACGGGTATGTTAGGCGGGAAGAAGTAACCTCATCTAGACTGAGTAGGGATTACTCACTTCGCTCACCTAATGGCGTTCAAGATATGAATCAAAGTGGGAAGGGAGAGTTCATTTTTCCACCGACTCCCTTGCCTCTGAAGGACAGCTAGGTCTATAATACGGTAAATCAGATGTCTAGTTCTGCTTCTGAAAGCTGGGCGTGCGTCGCGAAGATCGGGAATACACAGGAAACGGTAAGGTGATCAGCGTCGGTCTTTATTTGCATGTATACATTGGTATCAGTATGCCGCGCTCATGGTCCCCTGACCTCTCACCCTGAGGTCCTGCAGGCGAGTGATCCCTGACCCCCGCCCCCTGACCGGATGTGGTGTCCGGTGTCCATGTCCCCCTGACCCTGAGCCCCAGGGTCCTAGTGCCATCATATGGGGCACGACATCTCCCCCCTTGTTGCAAACAAAGTTTCTTGCCACTTGTCCTCGTGACTCATGATGGTGATTGTAGAGAGAGAGAGATAGATAGATAGAGATAGAGAGAGAGAGAGAGAGAGAGAGAGAGATAGAGAGGTGTGTGTAGTGATAGTCCCCTCACATCTCTTCGATCAGTCTCTTGGTCTTTTTACATTCTCGCCTTGGTCGCTGTTCTCCGAAGACGGGTGGTGGATCTTCCTGGCAAATCTCTCTGGTCGGTTCCTTCTTTGGCGTGTCTCCTTCTTCTTCAGTTTTCACCTCCTTAAAGTGGGAGCTGTTTCTTGTGATCTGGTGTTGGCCGGCAGCGGCTGTGATCATGGGCCCGTTCACTTTCACCACCTTCAGCGGATCCTTTACGAACGCGCTGTCTGATTTCCTCACCTACCACTGTTTCACGAGCACCATGTCCCCTTCCTCTAAATTGTGAGGCGTGGCATGCCTTTTTTGATCTGCGTATTCTTTCATTTTTGCTTTCTGTCCCTTGTCTCTGATGGCGACGTCTCTCTGTTCCGCTTTTTCTCCTTCCTTCATCTGCAGCAGTCTTGTTCTGCTCACTCGCCCTAGTTCCAGTTCAGCGGGGCACTTCCCCGTGAACTGTGTGGTGTGTTCCAATAATCCCTCAGTACCTGGCACAGGGCTTGTCCGATCGAAATTTGGGTCAGTTTTGCTCTTTGCACCGCCTTTTTTTTTTTTTTAAATTTTTTAAAACCTATATTCAAAAACAGTGCACACAGCTATTCAGCCTGACATCCCGGAGGCGAGGCAGCATTTCGAATCAGGGAACCAAAAGTGCAAGAATTGGTACAGCAGAACAATTGAGGTTGATTTTAAGTTTTATAAGAGAAACATAGAAAAGATAAAGAAGAAGAAAAGAAGCGCCAAACCTGGCACAAAGACAGAGGCAATGGAATGTGAGAAACAGTGAGGCGTTGTGAGGGGGTCAGGAGGGCATAATGAGCACAGGTATGAACAACGGAACGGAGTACTAAGAGTGGGAAGGGAGGAAAACACAGGATAACATCATGAAGTGTTACAGTTGGTGTCTCAGGCTACGGTGACAGGTGTTCCTCCAGCGGGGCAGGGTCTGGGGGTACGCAGATGTCCCCTCTGTATGCATTCCAAGCCCCCCACAGTTTCTTGCACCGCCTTTTTGATGGTCCCCATGAACCGCTCAGCCATCCCATTTGCTTGTGGCCACAGTGGCGTTATTCGTCTGTGACGTATGCCTAGGTACGCCATGAACCTTTTGAATTCTTCGCCTGAGAAGGGTGGGCCATTGTCCGTTTTCAATGTCTGTGGCGAGCCCCATGCTGCAAAAATGTCATCTAACACTGGTAGCGTGGCGTTCGCCAATGTTGATAACACCGGCTTTACTAGGGGGAATCTTGAGTACTCGTCTATCACAACCAGAAAATAGCTTCCTGTTTCTAGCAGCCCGTAGAAGTCTGCTGCCAGCTCGGTCCACACCGCCTGTGGTAGCGGGGACATTTGCAGGGGTTCTGGTTTTGATGGTGGTCCTGTTATTTGACATACGTGGCACTTTGTCACCATCTCTTCCACCATGCTGTCGAGTCCCGGGAACCACACTTTTTCCCGCAGCATCTTTTTAGTGGCTACCATGCCCCGGTGTGACTCGTGTGCCAAATCCACTGCTCTTCTTCTTAGCGTTTGGGGCATCACTATTCTTGTGCCTCTCATTATTGTTCCGTTTTCGCATTCTGACAGCTCCTCATTTATTCTTTTAAATGCCAGCAGTTCTTCTTTGTCTATTCCTCTTCCTACGCACATGTGGTTGTTTACGTGTCTCCATCATTGCGCCCTGTTGATCCTCATTGCCTCCTGCATGGTGGCGTCCTGTTTCGTTTCTTGATTTAGTTCACTCTCTGTTATTGTCGCCGGTGTACTGAGTTTCAGTGCGAAGTTCAGGTACTCTTCTGCCATTGTGGTCGCTTGTGAGTTTTGCAGCAGGGGGTGCCTTGACACATAGTCTGCTGGGTTTTGCTCTTTTCCTGGCTTGTGAATGATTTTAAAATTGTAGTCCATGAACCTGATTCCCCACCTTTCTATTCTTGGCGGTATCTTTGCATTCGGGTTGCCATAGATTGTTATCAAAGCCTGATGGTCAGTCACGATCGTGAACGGTTTTCCGTATACGAACATGTGGTAATGTTCACCGGCCCACACCACTGCCAGACTCTCTTTTTCGGATTGTGAATATCCTTTCTCAACGTCTGTCAGACTCTTGCTCCCGTACGTAACAATGTGTCTTGGGGAATCTCTCCCGGGCCGATGTTGTGCTAAAATTGCTCCCAGCCCCACGGGGCTTGCATCCACTGTCAGCTCTGTGCATAACTTCGGATCGAAGTAGGCCAAATGATCCACTGCTGTCACTGCCTTTCTTATCTCTTCGAACCCTTTGTCACACTCGCTGGTCCACTGAAATTTTTGTCCTGGTTTCGTCAGCTCTCTCAGTGGCGCGCTGACGGTGGCGAAATCTTTAATGTAGCGTGCACAGTAACTTGCTAGCCCCAGAAACGATCTCACTTCTGCCACGTCTGTGGGCTTCTTTGCTTTTTCCAATGTCTCTATCTTGCTGCAGTCTGGCCGCATTCCTTTTTTGGAAAATATGTGACCTAAGAACACTAGCTCATTCCGCCCCAGTTCGCATTTCTCTTCATTTAGCGTTAGACCTGCTTCTTCTAGATGTGAGCATACCTCCCTTAAGGCTGTGTCATGTTCTTCGTCCGACTTGCCGAACACCAGGATATCGTCACTGTAGTTCAGGCTGTTCTTGACCGGCCTGATGACTTGACGAATTGTCTCCTGAAATATTTCTGCAGCTGATGAGATCCCGAAACTCAAACGTTTGTACCTAAATAGTCCGAGGTGAAATGAAATGAAATGAATGAAACTTATATAGCGCACGACTTACCCTGGGGCATCTCAGCGCTTGCTTAGGGAACCCGTCCTGGTATTCCCCTGTGAGATAACCCTGGCAGGGTATACACAAGGTGAAAGCCAGGCATCCCACCGCGAGGGGCCGTTGTGGAGATTAAGCAAGCTATTGCCCAGAGTCGCAGAGTGTGAACCCGTGAGTCGAGAAGGCACCGGAGCGAGAATTAACGAGTCCGTGGAATTTTGAGCCCAAGACCCGCCGAGGTGGGGAATTGAACCCTGGTCCAGGGCCGAACTCAAGCTCCAGGTCTGCCGCCTCTAACCCCTGAGCCACACTTCTCCACTGAGAATTCTCCATGTATCACGACTGAGGGTCTAGTTCAAGTTGGTGGTACCCCTTGCATAGATCCAGTTTCGAAAATCTTCTCGTGCCTGTGAGACAGCTAATCATGTCGTCTAGATGTGGGCCAGGGTGTCGCTCACGTTCAATTGCCTTGTTCGGGATCCTCATGTCCACACATATTCTTATCTTCGATTTGTCCTTCTTTGGGACGGCCACGATGGGTGACACCCATGATGTCGGTCCATCCGCTCGTTCTATGATGTCCTGTTTTAGTAGGGCCTCCAGCTCTTCCTCGACTTGTGGCTGTAGGTGTATGGGCACCCTTCTGTGATGTTGCCCAACTGGTCTTATTGTTTCATCTATGTGCAATGTTATCTGCCGTCCTTTCAGCTTTCCTAAACCTTCTATCAGTTTGGGATATTCTTTTAGAATGTTTATTTTTTTTTTCTGACATCTGATACGTCATTTCCATCAGCCCCATCACTTGTGTCGTTACGTTGTTCCTTTGAGCACATGTATCTGCTCCGTTAGCCTTTGATCCTTGTATCGTAATTCCTCTTTGAATTTCCCCAGGTTGATCACTGGTCCCTTTGCCCCCCATGTGAATACTTTCACTCGGGATGGCTTCAGAGTCGGCTTCACTTTCATCTTCTCATATTCAGAGACGCACATGATATTGCACGTTGCGCCGCTGTCCAGCACAAACGTGGTATCGTGTGGCCCCACTTTGATTGTTACGGACTCCGTTTTCTTTATTTTTTTCTTGTCCACCAGGCATATTATTTCGTCGCACTCTTCTTCATCTTCTTCGGAGTCTGTGTTAACCTCTGTCATGCGGTATAGCCTCTCCGTTTTCTCTTCTTCTTCCTCGTCCCCTGATTCTGCGGACAAATTCCTCACTCCTGTCTCGACATGCCTTATGTGTCTCCGCGTCGGCATCCTTCCTCTACTTGCTCTTCCATGGTCATTCCTGAACTGTGCCCTTTGACATACACTTGCGTAATAGTCTTGTCCGTTGCATTTTCAGCACGTCTGGCCAAATGCTGGGCATGGGCCGCCTCGGTGTGGGAACTCTAGTCCGCATCTGTAGCACGTTCCTTCTTGTTGCTTCTTCCCTGCCTGGCCGCCTCTGTCTTGTCTCCAGTTTCCTGTTTTGTTGTTGTTGCTCGCCATTCTATTAATTTGTTCTCCACCTCTTCCTTTGCCACCTTCCATTTCTTTCGCGTGTGCTGTGGCTCGCGCTTCTGCCCTCCCTAGTGCGAGGATATTCTCCAACGTTATCGGTTCTTTCAGTATTCTTGTTCGGAATTCTATGTCCCGACAGCCTGCGATGATCAGTAGCCTTATGGCCTGCTCATTATCAAACTTGTCAAATGCACAGTGAGTCACTAGTTTCCTCAACTTCGTTGCGAAATCGTCTAGTGATTCCTCAGCCTGTTGGAAGGCGATCATGAAACTACACCTCTCGAAATCGACATTTCTTTGCGGATCAAACTTGTCCGTCAGGCACTTTGTTAACTTGTCATAGGTGTCAATGTCCGCAGCTGGCAGTGTCACCAACAGATCCTCCACCTCATCGCCCACATAATTTAGGAACAGTCCTCGTTTCTTGGCCGCTGTGACATCTGTTGCGTCAGCATAGTTTTCAAAACGCCAGAGCCATTTCTCCCATCTTATCCCTGTTTGCGGTTCAGACAGGCTGAACGGCAGTGGTCTTCTGTATTGCGCACTAGGTTTCGGGTCTGCCATTTCTCCTTGTTATCCTTTGTTCTGTTGCCTTTATTTTCTTTATTTCTTTCTCTGCGCCTTTATTCTCTTCTTCTTTTGTCTCTTTCCTTGTTCTCCTTTTTGTCTTCTCCTTGTTTATGCCCTTAATTCTCTTTCATTTGTGCCCCTTTGTTTTCTCCCTGTTTTCCTTTGTTCTGTTGCCTTTATCTTATTTATTTCTTTCTTTGTGCCATTATTCTTTTCTTCTTTTGTCTTTTCGTTGTTTTTGCCTGTGCTTGTTGTGCACTTCTGCCTTTCTGCCTTGACAATCGGCACTTTCCTGGGCAGATCGATTTTTTCCTGGCCTTAAAATGGCCGCCGAGCCAATCTCGCTTCTGATTGGCTTATTTGCCTGGTTTCAAAATGGCCGCCGATAGTCTTGCGGTACTTCGCAGCCAATAGAAATGCTGCCTGACTCCAAAATGGTCGCCAAGCCTTTCCCGCTCGCTTATTGGCCCTCTCGCCTGCCTCTAAGATGGCCGCCAAGACTCTCGCGACAGCTCGCGGCAAATCTCCAACTTCGCGCTTTCATGCACAGCGCTTACCGGGGCAGGCAGTCTTTCCTCGCAGCGGCCGGGGTGGGCTCCCGTGTCGCTGCGCTCCGTCTTCTAGCCGCTTTCTCCTTCTGGGCACGCCGAGATCCTGGTCACCAGTCTCCTGAAGACGATCAATCCTTTCCCTTTCCGACGAGGTGCACACAAATTCACGCTGGTCGATGTCGCCGCCTTCGTCGCCAGTTGTCGCGTCGCGAAGATCAGGAATACACAGGAGACGGTAAGGTGATCAGCGTCGGTCTTTATTTGCATGTATACATTGGTATAAGTATGCCGTGCTCGTGGTCCCCTGACCTCTCACCCTGAGGTCCTGCAGGCGAGTGATCCCTGACCCCCGCCCCCTGACCGGATGTGGTGTCCGGAGTCCCTGTCCCCCTGACCCTGAGCCCCAGGGTCCTAGTGCCATCATGTGGGCACAACAGCGTGCTCAGGGCACAGTTCCTCTCATGTGACAGGCGTAGGGCTGGGCCAAGGTCACTCAGATAGGTGGATTGCACTGGTGGCTGGTCGGTCGGATGTCAGGCTGGTGCCTCTAAAAAGCAGGTAGGGGCTAGGGGCGCGATACATATCAGGCCGGTGACTCTAAAAGGCCGCTAGGAGTGGTAGCAGAGTGAGACGTCAGGCCGCTGACTAACAAGCATTCGCAATGCAATAGGTCTCGCATTAGGAAAGTTTGAGCTATTGGTCTTGTAAATGACAATTTTTTTTATTTATGTGTTGGTTTTGAAAATAGCTAAAATAATAGCTTTGCCATTTACAATGCCAATAGTTATAACTTTCGCAAATGTGTCACCTATAACCTGGGGTTACGCTGAGTGATGCTGTGGTGGTGCTGAGTGGTGCTGTGGTGGTGCTGAGTGATGCTGTGGTGGTGTTGTGCTGGTGGTGCTAAGTGCTGCTGTGGTGGTGCTGAGTGATGCTGTGGTGGTGCTGAGTGATGTTGTGGTGGTGCTGAGTGATGCTGTGGTGGTGCTGTGGTGGTGCTGAGTGGTGCTGCTGAGTGGTGCAGAGTGGTGCTGTGGTGGTGCAGAGTGATAATGTGGTGGGGCTGAGTGAGAATGTGGTGGGGCTGAGTGGTGCTGAGTGGTGCTACTGAGTGGTGCTGAGTAGTGCTGTGGTGGTGCTGAGTGATGCTGTGTGCTGAGTGATGCTGTGGTGATGCTGAGTGATGCTGTGGTGGTGCTGTGGTGGTGCTGAGTGGTGCTGTGGTGGTGCTGAATGGTGCTGTGGTGGTGCTGACTGATGCTGTGGTGGTGCTGACTGATGCTGTGGTGGTGCTGAGTGATGCTGTGGTGACGCTGAGTGATGCTGTGGTGACGCTGAGTGATGCTGGGGTGGCGCTGAGTGGTGCTGGGGTGGCGCTGAGTGGTGCTAGGGTGGCGCTGAGTTGTGCTGTGGTGGTGCTGAGTGGTGCTGTGGTGGTGCTGAGTGGTGCTGTGGTAGTGCTGAGTGGTGCTGTGGTGGCGCTGGGTGGTGCTGTGGACGCGCTGAGTGGTGCTGTGGTGGCGCTGAGTGATGCTGTGGTGGCACTGAGTGGTGCTGTGGTGGCGCCGAGTGGTGTTGTGCTGGTTCCGAGTGGTGCTGTGGCCGAGTGGTGCTGTGGTGGCGCCGAGTGATGCTGTGGTGGCACTGAGTGGTGCTGTGGTGGCACTGAGTGGTGCTGTGGTGACGCTGAGTGATGCTGTGGTGACGCTGAGTGATGCTGTGGTGACGCTGAGTGATGCTGTGGTGGCGCTGAGTGGTGCTGGGGTGGCGCTGAGGTGGTGCTGTGGTGGTGCTGTGGTGGTGCTGAGTGGTGCTGTGGTGGTGCTGTGGTGGTGCTGAGTGGTGCTGGGGTGGTGCTGAGTGGTGCTGGGGTGGTGCTGAGTGGTGCTGTGGTGGCGCTGAGTGATGCTGTGGTGGCACTGAGTGATGCTGGGGTGGTGCCGAGTGGTGATGTGGTGGCACTGAGTGTTGCTGTGGTGGTGCTGAGTGATGCTGGGGTGGCGCTGAGTGATGCTGGGGTAGAGCTGAGTGATGCTGGGGTGGTGCTGTGGTGGTGCTGTGGTGGTGCTGAGTGATGCTGTGGTGGTGCTGAGTGATGCTGTGGTGGTGCTAAGTGATGCTGTGGTGGTGCTGAGTGATGCTGTGGTGGTGCTGAGTGATGCTGTGTTGGTGCTGAGTGATACTGTGGTGGTGCTGAGTGGTGCTGTGGTGGCGCTGAGTGGTGCCTCTGAGTGGTGCTGTGCTGGTGCTGAGTGGTGCTGTGGTGGTGCTGTGGCAGTGCCGAGTGGTGCTGTGGCAGTGCTGAGTGGTGCTGTGGCAGTGCTGAGTGGTGCTGTGGTGATGCTAAGTGACGCTGTGGTGGTGCTGAGTGATGCTGTGGTGGTGCTGAGTGATGCTGTGGTGGTGCTGAGTGATGGTGGGGTGGCGCTGAGTGATGCTCTGGTGGTACTGAGTGGTGCTGTGGTGGCGCTGAGTGGTTCTGTGGTGGCGCTGAGTGGTGCTGAGGTGGCGCTGAGTGGTGCTGTGGTGGTGCTGAGTGATGCTGGGGTGACGCGGAGTGGTGCTGTTGTGGTGCTGAGTGGTGCTGTGGTGGTTCTGAGTGGTGCTGTGGTGGTGTTGAGTGGTGCTGTAGTGGTGCTGAGTGGTGCTGTGGTGGTGCTGTGGTGGTGCTGAGTGAAGCTGTGGTGGTGCTGTGGTGGTGCTGAGTGATGCTGTGGTGGTGCCGAGTGATAATGTGGTAGTGCTGAGTGATAATGTGGTGGTGCTGAGTGATAATGTGGTGGTGCTGAGTGATAATGTGGTGGTGCTGAGTGATAATGTGGTGGTGCTGAGTGATAATGTGGTGGTGCTGAGTGATAATGTGGTGGTGCTGAGTGATAATGTGGTGGTGCTGAGTGATGCTGTGGTGACGCTGAGTGATGCTGTGGTGGCGCTGAGTGGTGCTGGGGTGGCGCTGAGGTGGTGCTGTGGTGGTGCTGTGGTGGTGCTGAGTGGTGCTGTGGTGGTGCTGTGGTGGTGCTGAGTGGTGCTGGGGTGGTGCTGAGTGGTGCTGGGGTGGTGCTGAGTGGTGCTGTGGTGGCGCTGAGTGATGCTGTGGTGGCACTGAGTGATGCTGGGGTGGTGCCGAGTGGTGATGTGGTGGCACTGAGTGTTGCTGTGGTGGTGCTGAGTGATGCTGGGGTGGCGCTGAGTGATGCTGGGGTAGAGCTGAGTGATGCTGGGGTGGTGCTGTGGTGGTGCTGAGTGATGCTGTGGTGGTGCTGAGTGATGCTGTGGTGGTGCTAAGTGATGCTGTGGTGGTGCTGAGTGATGCTGTGGTGGTGCTGAGTGATGCTGTGTTGGTGCTGAGTGATACTGTGGTGGTGCTGAGTGGTGCTGTGGTGGCGCTGAGTGGTGCCTCTGAGTGGTGCTGTGCTGGTGCTGAGTGGTGCTGTGGTGGTGCTGTGGCAGTGCCGAGTGGTGCTGTGGCAGTGCTGAGTGGTGCTGTGGCAGTGCTGAGTGGTGCTGTGGTGATGCTAAGTGACGCTGTGGTGGTGCTGAGTGATGCTGTGGTGGTGCTGAGTGATGCTGTGGTGGTGCTGAGTGATGGTGGGGTGGCGCTGAGTGATGCTCTGGTGGTACTGAGTGGTGCTGTGGTGGCGCTGAGTGGTTCTGTGGTGGCGCTGAGTGGTGCTGAGGTGGCGCTGAGTGGTGCTGTGGTGGTGCTGAGTGATGCTGGGGTGACGCGGAGTGGTGCTGTTGTGGTGCTGAGTGGTGCTGTGGTGGTTCTGAGTGGTGCTGTGGTGGTGTTGAGTGGTGCTGTAGTGGTGCTGAGTGGTGCTGTGGTGGTGCTGTGGTGGTGCTGAGTGAAGCTGTGGTGGTGCTGTGGTGGTGCTGAGTGATGCTGTGGTGGTGCCGAGTGATAATGTGGTAGTGCTGAGTGATAATGTGGTGGTGCTGAGTGATAATGTGGTGGTGCTGAGTGATAATGTGGTGGTGCTGAGTGATAATGTGGTGGTGCTGAGTGATAATGTGGTGGTGCTGAGTGATGCTGGGGTGGCGCTGAGTGATGCTGTGGTGGTGCTGAGGGATGCTGGTGTAGCACTGAGTGATGATGTTGTGGTGCTGAGTGATGCTGGAGTGGCGCGGAGTAATGCTGGGGTACCCAGAGGGGTGCTTCCACAGTCTCCACTTGTATTTACTAAGCGTGGAATGGAACATAAAACATAACAAGGAGATGAGGGGAGACAAACAGGCAGGGAGAGAAGAGAAATAAGCACAGATGAGTGACACGAGATAAGCAGGATAAAAAAGTAGAGCAAAAAGGAAGAGTGTGAGAGAAGTGAGAGAGGAATAAAGGGAGAGGAAACCTGCTTGGGATGGAGAAAGAAATAGGCAGAGTGTAGAGAGACAGGAACAAAGTGAAAGATACCCTGGGTTTGCCTACAACGAGTTTTTGCAGGTAGAGCAAGGAGAGGAGAAGAGGCCAGCAGAAAATAGAGGAACGTGGTAGGTAGGGGGCATGTAGAGTAAGGTATAAGGTAGTAGACAGACACAGTGAGGGAGAGACAGTGAGGGCCGATATCGGCAGTTCCCATGAGACAAAGGCAAATAAGAAGAGAGACAGATGAGATAAAGCCAGTCAGAAAAGAAAAACGGACAGCAAAGGTGACAGGCTTGCGGTGGTGGGGGGGCTAACTAAATGTACATAAACGGACTGCATGAAGGAAAGGCCACAGACAGGGATGGTGCATGCAAAGCTAGAGTGAAAGAAAACCTGGCAAGCAGGGGTGGGAGGAACAGACGGGGAGGTGAGACACAACAGTCACAGAAAGGGCAGGGACAGACTGGAGGAGAGGCACGAGGGATGCCCTGAAGCGGGTGTGGGGGTCAGATAGGGTGAGAGATTGAGCCAGCAGGGAAGAGAAGAATGGGAAGGGCATGCTTGTGGGAGGGTGAACACTGACAGGCATAGATACGATAGACAGGTATGGAGAGAAGTACGCATAAAGAGTGAGAGAGAGCGTGAGGGAGGAGGGGTTTGGAGCGAGGCATGTAGTCATACAAGAGCAAAAAGAGACAGGCTTAAAGTTAAAGACAGGCACACACACATGCTGACGGTGAGGGGTTTACAGACCGACAGAGCGCGAACAGGCAAAGAACAGACCGAACAGAGGGAAAAAGATACAGGCAGGAGATGGGATGACTGGGCAGCGTGCACGTCTGAGTGTAGGCATGCTGGAGAGGGAGGGGAGGATGATGAGCGAGAAAAAACAGAGCCAGGACGTTACAGAAAGAACAAGTTCATGGGGTGGAAGGGGCGCAATGAAGAATCTGTGCGCAAGGAGGGAGGCAAGATGCGGCAGTAATCATATTCAACAGCGGGGAAAGTAATGTGCAGCAAAAATCACAAACAACAGTGAGACGCAGTAAAAAGATTCAGGCTGATAGATTGTAATTTTCCTGTTACAGAATGTCCTAATGATGTTGTGAATATGTTAGCCTAATGTGTCTAACCAATATGCAGTTACAGCCTATTATTCATATGCTGCAACCCACTGAGCTATTTTTGTAATATGCAAGCTTCAGTTGGATAGAACTGTTTCTGTAATGTGTAAGCTTTTGTCTTATTTTTGCCTTCTAAGTTAGAAGACTTGTTGTAGTACATTGCCTTCCCTTTGTTAGGTTCCCATTATTGATAATTCTGTATACTTTCCTATAAGAGAGAGAAGCTTGTCTATGGCAGACAGATTTCTGATGCTGACATTTGCTCTGCAGCTCCAATGTCTCATGGTACAGTTTTCCCCCCTCCCTTATGAGCAGAAAATCCCAGTTTCAGCATTTCTTGCCTTGAGTTAGTTTTGCAGAAAAGTTTCCATGCCCTGGAGTAGCAGAGCTTCGGCTCTGTGGCCTTGAGGGGAGATAATAGTGTTGCCTTCGCAGGTGCAGATGCCTCATGTATGAGTTCATTGTTAACCCTCTGCTGAGCCCAGTACTTTTCCAGTCTGGGCGTGGTTTTACTCTGCCATGCTATGTGATAATGTATTTCTGTGATGAGAGGAGGCAGTCCTCTCGTGCACTCCCTGGGGTGTAGACCTGACGGGGCCCATCTGCAGATGAATATTATGTCCTAATAAATATATTTCTAATTCTTCTCGACTGCCTGGCTGGCTTATTATATGAGAATGATAGATGAGTGAGGTAAGTCGCTCAGGTATATTTGAGCCACTCTTATCAAGGCCTGAGCATGGGGAAAAAGAAGGCAATATTCAGCAGTAATTACATTCAAAGAGACGGTGTACAATGAATCAATACAAATGTGTGATGACAAGAAATAAAGTTATTTACAGAAAAAGAACATGTTTAAAGCGAATGGCGGACGTAGCATAACACAAGTTTGAACGAACATGGTCATATATTTACAGTTTGTAGTTTTCATGATGTCAGTTCCAAGGTGGGCGCAGTGGGCATCCGGATCTGCATAGAAGAATGATAGTGGGGAGGGGGGGGGAGAAATGCGAAACACGGCCTGGCAGCCGTGAAAAGTGTGAAGCAGGGGGCAGGGGAGGAGAAAATCCTGAGGCCTAGAGCACGCTGGAAGCAACAGATGCTTGTGGCCTTCAAGGCATGTGTGAAACAGTGGGCAGGGAAGCACAAGAGCAAATGGTAAGGTCGGGTCTGATGCAATTATGGCAAGCGCGCTGGGGAAGCCTGTGGGAGGGAGGCTGAGGCTTTGATGTGGGGAAATGTGCGTGCTTGTGGTCATGTGATTTCACGTGAACTGTTGGAAATCCGCACTCGCAATCCGCCTGGTTTATCTTTTTGGTTTCACCCCAATAGGTCTCTCTGCGAGACCTCAAAAGCAGGTAGAGGCGGTAGCACAGCGAGACATGTCAGGCCGGCTACTCTAAAATATGGATGTGCCACGCAGGCTCTCTAGCTGTATTGAGATAATGTCAAACGTGTGATCAACCACCTCAAGTCTCACTAGAATGGCTGCACTTAGAAAGGAGGTGCTCGGTTCATGTGCTCTCTGCAGAAATCTGTGCGTGCCCTGCAGGACGAAGGTTTGATTTATGCAAGAACATGAGGTTTTCACCTGGTTGATCAAACAAGGACCAATGAAGTTGTCAATAGCATTAGCTGCTGCAACCAAGTATGGAAGCAGGAGAGATTCTGTACGACCATCTACAAAAACATCACAAGGGCTAAACCTGGGATTCAGTTCTGACATGACTTGTTGACAGACCTCCCTTCGCGGGCCGCGATCACGCAGCCACACTCAGATGGCTGAAGGGCCAGACTGGGAACCCAAAGCAGCCCTGGCAATTTTGTCGGACCGGCCCCCAACCCGGGATTTGCAAGCATGAAGGACTGCTGCTTGACAAAACTTCTCCCTAGCACTACTGCTTTTGTTACGGGGGGGCCATATTGCTTTATCGTTGCAAATCTGGCCCCCACTGCTCCAAAAATGGCCCTGACCCTTCCAGCCTCCCTGCAAACACACTATGCCTGCTAAGGCCAGTGCGGCCCTGGATGGCAGGGTGAGAACTGGTGAGGACAGCTTCTATCGTGAGAGTAAGAGAATAGTGAACAAAGCCCTCATTCCTCTGTGTGGCGTACAGTGCGCAAATTCGGGACCCTTATGTTTGCGATCTGTACTCAGTGGTCGAAGTGGGAAAAAAAAGTAGGGGAACTGTGGGTGGAGAATCAGGGGGCGGGAATAAGCGAAGATTGAATCAGTGGGCGGAGTCAGGGCTGTAGCTAGAAATAGCAAAACATACAAATTTTTAATACGTTTAGCATTTTACTGACTAGTTACAGCTTATAACGTTATTTAATTAAAACAATGGATAAACATGTTTATTTGAGGTTTAATTCAGGAAAAAGCAAACATTCATAGGGAATAAAGGTTTATGTAAACCGTGTGAACTATAAGTAGGAAAAACATGTTACCTTAATGCTTTTACTCTCATTGTTCAGAAATCCATGATTATTTTTGTCTCAAACATTGAGGTCATGAATACAGAGCTCCTCCTGTACACATGTGTTAAGCAGGGCTCAGAAGAGAATGGGACTCTTCAAGAGAATCTAGACTCGCGGAAACCCACAAAGACTCCTTCATATTCATGTCAGCCAGCTAGCTGCTCAATCATAATATAGCAAAAAGAACAACTGGTGAACAGAATGCAGAACAATATCATACATTCACCCCAGTACAGAGATCTGGGCCTAAATCCATTGTTTCTTTTCTCACCATGCCATTCCAGTATGGACCCAGCCTTATGCAAATCAGTCTTGATTCTACGCCCAATGGGAACAGTCCAGCCCGAACTGCCAGGCCAGGTCCTCCCTGGACTGGAAACAAGCATCCTAGGACCGGTTTTGGGCTTTCAGCCCTCATCAGCCAGGATAGCTTGATTCCAGTGGCATGGAGAGCACAGGACTCACGTCTGAGCATACCCGTCCCACTCGGGGTGACAAATGCAAAAAGAACAATTGATGGACAGAATGCAGAACAATGTCATACATTCACCCCAGTTCAGAGATCTGGGCTTAAATCGATCGTTTTTTGCTCACCATGCCATTCCAGTTTGGACCCAGCCATATGCAAATCAGTCTTGATCCTGCGTCCAATGTTAACAGTCCATCCCGAACTGCCAGGCCATATGTATTCAAGTGTCTTCTCATTCGGGAAGTGAACACAAAGCAGTACCCACTGAACTATGAACATAACATATTGCTTTTTGATATGCATGGTACATGTTCCTTGCAGCAGGCATATTACCCCTCTGCACTACCTTAGATGAGTAAAACAGGCACTAGACAAAACATGCTCCCATCTCTCTCCAGCCGGTACATTGGTCACCAAAGTTATCTTGGCACTTGTATTGTTGACCGCAACCTGCTGAATATACAAAGAATTTTGCAGAAAACTCCTGCACTTGTACAAAACCGAACCCCCACTAACTAAACTGGCCCCCTACCCTTCCAGTCGCCCTGGGAAACGCCTGCTCCTGCTCTTTCACTGCTCCAGTCCAGTCAGTACTCCTGCTCATGCTCGATCAACATTCCTGCTTCGTCACTTCTCCTGGCCCTGTTCACTTCTCCTGGCCCTGTTCACTTCTCCTGGCCCTGGTCACCTCTCCTGGCCCTGGTCACCTCTCCTGGCCCTGGTCACCTCTCCTGGCCCTGGTCACCTCTCCTGGCCCTGTTCACCTCTCCTGGCCCTGTTCACCTCTCCTGGCCCTCGTCACCTCTCCTGGCCCTGTTCACCTCTCCTGACCCTGTTCACCTCTCCTGGCCCTGTTCACCTCTCCTGGCCCTGTTCACCTCTCCTGGCCCTGTTCACCTCTCCTGGCCCTGTTTACCTCTCTTGGCCCTGTTCACCTCTCCTGGCACTGTTCACCTCTCCTGGCACTGTTCTCCGCTCCTGCTCATGCCTAGTCCCCTCTCCTGCCCCATCACCTCTCCTTCCCTGGCGCCTCTCCTGCCCTGGCGCCTCTCCTGCCCTGGCGCCTCTCCTGCCCTGTCCCTTTTCCTGTACCGTCACTTCTCATGTCCTGTCACTTCTGCCCCGTTCACTGCTCCTGTCCATTCACCGCTCCTGCCTGGTTACCGCTCTTGCTCATGCCTAATCACCGCTCCTGCCCAATCACCTCTCTTGCCCCGTCACCTCTCCTGCACCTTCACCTCTCCTGCCCCGTCACCTCTCCGTCCCGTTCACGGCTCCCGCCCCATTCACGGCTCCCGCCCCGTTCACGGCTCCCGCCCCGTTCACGGCTCCTGCCCCGTTCACGGCTCCTGCCCCGTTCACGGCTCCTGCCCCGTTCACGGCTCCTGCCCCGTTCACGGCTCCTGCCCCGTTCACGGCTCCTGCCCCGTTCACTTCTCCTGCCCCGTCACCTCTCCTGCCCCGTCACCTCTCCTGCCCCGTCACCTCTCCTGCCCCGTCATCTCTCCTGCCCCGTCACCTCTCCTGCCCCGTCACCTCTCCTGCCCCGTCACCTCTCCTGCCCCGTCACCTCTCCTGCCCTGTCACCTCTCCTGCCCCGTCACCTCTCCTGCCCCGTCACCTCTCCTGCCCCGTCACCTCTCCTTTCCTGTTGCCTCTCCTGGCCCGTCACTGCTTCTGGCCCGTCACTGCTCCGGACCCGTCACTGCTCCAGACCCGTCACTGCTCCTGGCCTGTCACTGCTCCTGGCCCGTCACTGCTCCTGGCCCGCCACTTTTCCTGCCTCGTCACATTTCTTACCCCATCACTGCTCCTGCCCGTTCACTGCTCCTGTCTGGTCAGCACTCCTGCCCGATCAACGCTCCAGCCCCATCACTTCTCCTGTCCCGTTCACTGCCCCTATCTGTTCACTGCCCCTATCCGTTCACTGCCCCTATCTGTTCACCGCTCCTGCCGATTACCGCTCCTGCCCATGCATAATCACTTCTCCTGCCCCCTCTCTTCTCTTCTCCTGTCCCTTCACTGCTCCCGACACGTCAACTCTCCTGTTCCGTCAACTCTGCTGTTCCGTCAACTCTGCTGTTCCGTCACTTCTCCTGCCCGTCACTTCTCCTGCCCGTCACTTCTCTTGCCCGTCACTTCTCCTGCCCTGTCACTTCTCCTGCCCTGTCACTTCTCCTGCCCTGTCACTTCTCCTGCCCTGTCACTTCTCCTGCCCTGTCAATTCTCCTGCCCTGTCAATTCTCCTGCCCTGTCAATTCTCCTGCCCGTTACTTCTCCTGCCTGTTACTTCTCCTGCCCGGTCACCTCTCCTGCCGTAGTACCTCTCTTTTCCTGTCATCTCTTCTGTCCAGTCACTGCTCCTGCCAGTTCACTCGTGTACAACATTGACAAATTACAGAAGGTGTCACGTTCCCCACAGTACTCTGTCTGGGGCTCTTCTGTAATCACCAACTCCGATCTCACTGGACCTTGATATTCCAAAGGGGATAATCTGCCTCAATCGGAATGACAATGGGCCTGCCCTCACTCTGTGAGTTCAGGGAGTGGCTGCTGCAGCCTCTGGAGTTCAACAGAGAAGTGTGAGCAGCCCCTGGAATCTGAATGGAAAAAAAGTTGTCGTTTTTAAGTAGCACTGCTCTTGCCCTCCCGGGATGCTTTTCTGAAAGTGAGAAGTAGGGGAACGGACTGGAATAATTTTTAGAAGTAGGGGCACGCCGTGCCCTTCCGTCCCCGCCCACTTGTACCACTGTCTGTACTGCACCCTCTGCCTTAACAGAAAGCCCACCAAGAGACAAAATATGGAGCCACATATAAAGCCAGACCAGAGACAGTGGTAGGGATGGAGGGAGGGAGCAATCAACAGCGGGAGGAGGGGGGCAGAAGGGAGCAAGCAAATTGTAGCATTGGGGTATAAATCGACATGAAGAAGGGGTGGGGGAGGGAGGTTGAGGACTACAAAACTCTGTAAAAAAAGCAAAGCAGTGGCAGCTCCTCCGCAATGGCGGAGGAACGTTGCGCCACTGCTTTTGTGCAGTGCACAGTAAAGGAAATATAAAATGATACTACATTATCATTTTATATTTCCTTACCGGGTGGGTGGAAGGGGCCACTCTGCTCTCCGAGCAGGAGAGGAGTGGTGTACCCACTCCTAAGTGCGAAATGACTGTTTGGTTGGCTCTCTTAAGGATACCCAAAACACTTTTTTTTACCCCATTGCTAGCCCCCGCGGCAAGCAATGGGGAAATATTTTTTTTTCCTCCATTGCTCGCCCAGCAACCACCTCACTTTCCCGTCGCACCCTCCCCGCCCCTCCACCCACGAGTCATTCTGGCTGCCGCTGAGGCAAAGATCATAAAAATAGGAATAAAAAGCACAGCTAACAAAACAAGAAGCAAAAATGAAAAAAGAAACGGGGGTTCTCACCTACAACCACCTCGGTAAAGGCCAACTCACATTTTTCTGTGTGGTCTTTGTAGAAGCAGCGAGGTCAAAGGGGTGGCACGTGTGAGCATATGTACAATCCCAACAAGGGGTGTTTGTAAACAGCAGGGCTCTGAAGTGAGTGTGGTAGCGGGCAGTCTGTGCTTCTATGCATAGTCAGTGAGGGCCTTAGGCACAGGCTGTCCCCTGGGTTGGACTGGGATAAAAAATATGTCAGGGCACCCTAAAAAAAAGTGGCTGACGTTTGCAGATTGCTCTTTTTCCCGAAACACTGCTTGAGCATTTTAAGTATTATGAAAAGGAGGGGGTTCTCTAAAAGAGGCATGTTTTCTTAATTTCACTGAGGTAGAAAAATATGTAATATTGCCAGGACTCTTTATGCACGGATTAGTGCACAATGGTGAACTATACCTGAATATATGTGAGACCACTCCTGCTAGGCCCCCTGCCCCATCTTTAGACATTGATAGGCCGGTCCAGCAAGAGAGTGGGAATGACAACTCCTCCCCTTTGGTAAAAAAAGAGTAAATAGAGGCTGATCAGCATCCTGAAAGGCCGGTCAGGACCAAACTGGTAGCTGCCGAACAGCACCGACACAGCCCAAATAGGCCACCACACTGGCTAAAAAAGCAGCCCACAGCTGCAACTCAGATACCGGCCCATCGCCCATTGCCCTAGGGCCCACCTTACCAATCTGATCCTGGCAATCCCCCATAAAAAACCAGCATGGGAGGCTAGGGGGGGTTAGGTACCTCATTCCACTTACACTCCTTTGTACAGCGCTCCGATACCCATTCGGGTCATGTTCGCGCTTTATAAAACTTTTCAAATAAATAAAAAAAGGAGGTAAAACAAAGCAGGAGTTTGGGAAAGCCATTTGAGAGCGGTAGGGGGAATTTCGGTGAAACCACAGTGATCGGCAAAGCCCAACTTCAACAAATACATGCAGTCACCAAACAACCTTGATTACAAAGAAAAAAGTAGCTCCAGCCACAACAACATAAAAGCGGATGAAGACTTGAAAAGGAAAGAGTACTTGGTCCACTCTCCACAGGAAAGACAAACACAGGAGAGCAGATGAAGAGAAGCCAGAAAGATACAGGAAATAGCACAGAAGCACCTAGAAAAAGCAAGGAAATCATAGTAGAAAGCAACCCAACAATTGGTAAGCCCCTTATAAACGTTTTTTTTTATTTTTTAGTTAAAAGAGATTTTGCAAGCACAGTGCAAGGGCTGTGCAGGCAAAATCTACGAATGCCCCACAGTCATACTTTGTCAAGTAGACTATGCCCTGCATAATAATAATTGATTTATTTAACAACTGTAACTTTTCTCATTTCACAGTTTCAGGAAGATAGGAAAAACAACTAACATCAAAAGCGCAATTAAATACATTTTCTCATTGTACATTTTCATAATCAGCAGCTTATAGATGTGACATTCCACTTGTTAAAGATGCCCATCTTCTTCTGAAGTGTTTGAGGAGGAAAGGTTTTCGTATCACAGGGACCAGCATACGTTTCTGACATTGTCGCTGGATCCCCACCCGAGAATTGAAGGTGGAATTGGAAACTCCGTCTCTATGGATTTTTTTCCCACCTGGGATGGGACGTGATGTACCCAAACTCTCTCCGTCTCACCAATGTAGACGCAGAGTCATCTTCAAAAACTTTGAGTATGTCGCCTCTTTAAACTATCAATGCTTATTTATTTTCAGCCAACAGTACGCTTTATTTTCCTTATAATAATGAACTCTTATTATTACATCTGGAGCCGAATTTGCCAGCTTAGTCCTAAAGGAGAAGTTTGAACTCAGCCGGCACACAAACTTCCAGATCCACGTTGAAAACATTATTATTAATGCCCTTTAGTCTAATATTGTTCCTTCTGGAATGATTTTCGATGTAGTTAATGTTGTCTAGAATAACTCGAGGAGGTCCAGTCAGTTGCCTGCTCATATCATTCATGTGGTTGTTCAACCACGTCAATTTCAATGTGGTCAAATCTTGTTTCAGGTTTCTGGATTAAATTATCCAATTTTAACGGTGTGCTATAGTTGCATCGGAGGCACTATGTCAGGAGCCATTACTTGGCAGTTGGTAAATCAGAAGTTATTAAATCACCAGTTAATTGTCCCTAGATAACATTGCAGTTGGAAGAAAGTTATTTTCAAGTGTCCTAGCCTCAAAATATATGTGTGCATATATGTATATACTATAAGTATTTCTATATCGCCACTGATATTGTGCATGCGTGTGTGTGTGTGTGTGTGTTTGTGTGCACTTAGAGTTTTCTTCTGATAATAACCCTAACTCACACAGACCTTAGCTCGAGTATATCCAGATTCATTCATTTAGAGCTCTGTTTTTTTAAATTATGTGGATCCTTTCAAGATCCTGCTCTTGATGAGACCTGCAGTCTCAGAGGATCTTCCACTATAATTAAGGCTCCCTTTTACGGATATTTACAGGTAAATACAGAGAGAAAACAATGTGTTTCCTGTCTGTATTTATTTTTAAAAGCGGAAAAATACTGAAAATGGTGCTGCTTGTGAGAGACTCTCCATGCTGTCTTTCAAGAATTCCAGACAACAACTGATCCGATAGAAAGCAAGGGGAATTAAAAAACAGGATGAGACGTCATTAAATGCAAGCATATGTTAACATACATATGTAGTATTACACTAATATGCACCTGTAAGTGTAGTGTTTTGTTACATGTGACTGCTTAATTTGCTAAAACGTGACAGGCATCCTCGTATGAGTTCCCATCCAAGAGTTAAATAAACGTGGAAATATACCAATTTGCGACTCCAACTACACTCAAACCAAGGAATAATTATGGATAAATAGCAATCAGATGGCCAAAAAATAAATATAGATGAATACAGACTGAAATGTTAAAAAAAAATATATACCATAAAACAGGGAGCCCTTTAAGGCGGAGGAGTGTCGCCCAACTGAAAAATAAAATAATAAAACCATTTTTAATAATTTTATTTTTCTTACTGAACCAATAAGCTCTATATAAATACAATTGCCATCTGAGTATAAGGGTGGGGTTAGAGCCGTCCTGGCGGAGCGTCTCGTCATCAGAAGGGAGGAGGAGTGGTGGGCACTGTAAGTACAGTGTCGGTTTGGCTGGCCGTCTCAGGATGGCCAAATTGAAATGCGCACTTACATTTCTCCAACCCGAGCTGTGTTATACAGCCTGGTGGAGAACAGACACAGACTCCCTGTGCCTGATTGAGCGTCAAATCAGCCTGCTCAGGACTAACGGTGCAGCTCTAACGCTGGTAAATAGTATTACAAGCATTAGAGCAACATCTGAATTGGCCCCTGGGAGTCTGTGCAGTGTGCACCAGCGTCAGGAAAGGAGCACAGAGGCAGCGGTCACTGCTGCAAGTAAGCGATTTATTTTCCCCTTCCCACTGCCCCCCCACATTCACATTGCCCCACCTCTTTAAAGATAGAGCAGCTGCCACTGATTATAATATCCATAGTCACTGATGCTTTGCTGATTTTATTACGAGATTCATGTTAGCTGGAGCTCTCGTCTCGATAAAGCTGTTCTATAAGTAACATTCAAGGCTTCTGAAGTTCTTTTCTTCACTGTATAGATTGGTTTCAAACATTATTCTTATCAACACTTGTTGTATCCGCAAATCCTCTTGATATTGCACAGTCGTTCAGAGAGAGGACCTTGATAACACTCATAGGCACGAAGAGCAGGTTTTGAGTTTGTGGGCTGTTGCAACTGATTGGAGAGAGAGACCAGTGCTACTTGCCCCTATGCATCGCATAAATTAGAACATTAGAATGATGACTGCTCCATTGAAGACAACTATGAACACTGGCTTTGGCCTATGGCCTTTCCAATGCCATAATCCACACCTTCTTACTCTCCTTAGCACCTGCCTCTCCATAGGCAATGTGGATTGTGTAAGGGAATAAGAGAGGCAGAGACTGAGGACAAGGGCACATAGAAAGGCTTCTCCCTCCATCCTCCCATTCTCACAGTGCCACTGAAGCCTTAAAAGGACAACAGAAGGGGGAAGTTATACTCAGATCCTGTTTCCCTCAGCTCTGCCAAGTGTAAAAAAATGAAGAGCCTAAGGAGGATCAAAGGCTGACAGCTCTAAAGCATTCACTGATCTTGCAGTGTGCTGCGCTAGCAATTGTTAGGCATGCAACCAGCATAAGCTGTGAAAGGAAATGAAGCTTCAGAGGTGCGAGTGGATGTAAAGCCCTGTGTCTCCCTGGAGGCTGCTCTTTTCAATTAGGACATTCCGCCCTCATGAGACAAAATGTTCCAATAGATTTACAAAAGAAAACGGTATGCTGTTCCTAAAGGGGACAAAGGGCAAAGGGGAGTAGGTCAGAGAAAAGGACCAACTACAAGGGGAGTAGTTGCTTTTTGGAAATGGGACCCTCACTCACCCTTGCGGGTGTCATGCTTCATCATCAGGCTTGCTCTTCGTCGGGCAGCCGCTGCAATGCCTGACGGGCACCCTCAAGGAGGCTCTTTATCGGAGATCTCTTTCCAAAGCCATGAAGTGAAGGGCAAGTTAAGGGCCCTTTGTGTAGATTGAGGAAACATAGGTGTTGATGTAGTGATTAGTGACTTTAAAAAAGGTTATGCAAGCCTCAAATACACTTTTAATCCATGATAATTCTTGACTTATTAAAAATGTGATGTCACCAGTGGGGACAATGATCCCTGGTGTCTTAAAAGGGCCCTTAACTTGCACTTCACATCACAGCTTTGGCAAAAGATCTCAGAGAAAGAGCCCACTTGAGGGTGCCCGTCAGGTATTGCCACGCCGGCCCTACGAGGAGACCCCGGATGATAGAGCATGACACCCAGAATGGTGTGTGAGGGCCCATTTCCAAAAAGTAACTACTCCTGCTTTACCTCTTCTCTCCGCACTGCCCTCCCACATTTCACCCAAAAACATAGCGCACTGGTCCAACTTGAAAGTCTATGACGAACACTCTGTCTCGAAAATTCTATCTTCCTTAAACCCGAACACCACTACAATGGTCCTCTCCCTTCTAACTGCCTAGCCGCCGTTTCTCAGGCAATCATCCCTTCTTGGACTGCAATAATTAATGCATCTCTACTACAGGGATCGATACCTGACTCTCTCAAAGCCGGACAAGTCGTCCCCATCTTAAAGAAACCCATGCTGTATCCTGCTTCCCCTGACAACTATAGACTGATATTGAACATCCCACTCCTAGCAAAAGTTCAGGATAAATGTCTGCAACAGTGTTGGACTTGGCCCTTCTGGCAGGTTCACCCCTGAACTTTTTGCCTTTTTAATGTTACATCATTATAGTGATTTCTGGTCTTTGCGCACTTTAGCACTGTGGCGCAGTGTAAAGTGCGTGCGCTTTAAGTGCGTGTGCGAGGTTGGCCTGCCCTCCCTTAGGAATGCATGGGGGATATGTGTGTCCATGGTAATTCCTGATGCGTGGAGAGTGCAAGGATGAGTTTGTTATGTGCGAACTCGTGTGATTAAATGCTGCGCAATGATGTGTGCGGCGTTATTGTGTCTAGTGTGGAAGTGCCACTTCTAGAAGTTGGCATGTCTGTGTAATTTATGTGAATTGGCTGTCTGGCTTGTGATTGGCTGGAGCTGGCTGGTGAGGCTGGCTCCAGGAGTCAGGATGGGTCTGCCCCGGTGGTGAGTGGAGAGATCTGCATGATTGATGTGAGGGAGGAGTGCACCTGGGACCTGAACAGGGCTGGGCTTTCCCCACACAATGCCGGCTCCGCCCCCTGTGGTGCGACTGATGACCCTAGCCTGGCCAGTGAATGAGAAGAGGGGCTGAGCACATCAGAGTGCTTCAGAACCAGCTGCGTCTGGTTTTCCCCCACCCTGCACCCTAGATTTAGTATATAAAAAGAGGCTGTGACCTCATGTTAAAGGTTCTTGTGCTCAACTTGAATCTACCATGGCGTGCTGCTGCATGGGCCCAGGGGAAGGCTTGCCTCTCTGTGCCCTGCCCAGCCCCTGGATTGCCTAAGATGACTGGGGGACTCTTCTACTTTTTGGATTCCTGACAGAGGGGGCCTTGCTGATGGTGGGGCCCAGGAGGGACCACCATGGGGGCTGTCTCCTTGCTGGAGTGCCCTCTGTGCTGGCCCCTGGGCCCTGCATTACCTCCCTGACCTCAAGGACGTTTTGCTGCTCCTTTGCCCTTGCCCCAGGGCTGTGGTTGCCTCTAGTGCCTGGAAGGGCTACATTTCTCTTGCCCAGCTGATCAGGAGTGCGTGGGCTGGCGCAGCGCGGTGCTAGAGGGAATTCCGGCGTGAGGGATCCCCCCCCATTGAGGCCTTCAGTGAGCAGGAGCCCACCCTGCTTTATCGTCCTATTCGAAGGGAGCCTACCTCATTTGCGCTCCTTAAATTTAGTTATTCACAGAACGGGGTGGCCACCCTTAGTGGGTGGCCACCCCGCTTCTACAGTTTATTTGCCTACCGAGGGTGCCCACCCCTCATTTTGCAAGATGAAAATCACCGCCGCGGCCCTCTCTCACCGAACAGAGGAAGCCAGGCACCGTCGTGCCTGACTCGGGGCGGGACTTACGGTTTGGAAGGGAAGTCCCGCCCGCTGCCGCGTGCTGATTGGGGGAAGCTGCCCCGGAGGAAGAAAGAGCCCGGAGCCTCGCAGGCTCCATTCCTAAAGTCCCGGCCCGAGATGGGGGGCCAGGTGAAGCAGGGCATCTGGCAAGGGCGGGCTCCCATGACTGAGGGAGAGCCCCGCAGCTGTCGGAGAATGCCCCCGTCGCAAATGCTGAGGAGGGGAGACGCCGCAGAGAGGAGACGCCGCCTCCCAACCAGACGGTGAGTGCGGGCGCCCCCGCGGGTCCCTCCTCAGCGCTTTCGCTGTTTGTGACTCAACGAGGGGCTCCTCGGGGCATTATTGTGTATCTCGAGTCCCCCGAGCGAGACTCCAACGAAGGGCACCTTTGTATTCAGAGCCCACGAGAGGCTCTTGGGGGCATTGTTGTGGTGAGCCCACAAGGGCTCAGATGGGCCATTATTTTGCGAGTCCCCAGAGCGGGACTCCAACAATTCCGGGGGCATTTATTTCTTCAAGGGCCAGAGTGGCCCAGGGGGGCAGTTCCGGGCCCCACCATTACTTGCAGAGCCTGAGGGCTCCAGCACTGTGCCTTATGATTTCCTGAGCCCGAGGGCTCCAACGTTTAGCCCCATTATTGTCAGAGCCTAGATGGCCCCAGGGGACACAGTATTCTTAGAGCCAGGTGGCTCAGTTTAACGCAATTTGTTTAAAGGGCTAGTGAGAGCCTGTGGCGCAGTCTTTCTTCCAAAGGGCTACTGAGAGCCCATGCCGCAGTTTGTCCTCCAGCTACCCAGCAAGTAGTGGGCAGCTGCTACGTTTAGGTTCTTTTCTTTCTAGGGGACTTGTTCTTTGGACTCAGGAGTGAGTCGAGTCGACTCCTTCCTCCCTACTGTGGCCTTCCCCAGCTGCTCAGCACTTAGTGCCAACTGCAGCGTTTTTAGGCCCTGTTCTTGTCTCTCAGCTGCCCAGCAAGTAGTGGGCAGCTGCTACGTTTAGGTTTTGGCGCAGTGGCATCACCTGGACCCTAATATGATTTATGTGCTAAATGTGATTTATGCGCTAATGCTTTGGGCGTTAGGAAATGTACTGTGTGTAGTATGTTTTGTGCACCCTGTGTTCTGACACCTCTGACTGTGTTTTTATGCATCATGTGAAAAGCTTCTGGCCTATCCTCTTAATGTATTTTTATGCATCATGTGTAAAGCTTCTGGCCTATACCTCTGAATGTGTTTTTATGCATCATGTGTGAAGCTTTTGTCCTATACCTCTGAATGTGTTTTTATGCATCATGTGTGTAGCTTCTGGCCTATACCTCTGAATGTGTTTTTATGCATCATGTGTGAAGCTTCTGGCCTATACCTCTGAATGTGTTTTATACATCATGTGTAAAACGTCTGGCCTATACCTCAATGTGTTTTTATGCATCATGTGTGAAGCTTCTGGCCCATACCTCTGAATGTGTTTTTATGCATCATGTGTGAAGCTTCTGGCCTATACCCCTGAATGTGTTTTTATGCATCATGTGTGAAGCTTCTACCCTATACCTCTGAATGTGTTGTCATGCTTAGGAGGTTGTTCTTCCTAGTATAGGTTATGCTAGTGAGTTTATGATTCTCTGCATGATATTTGCCTAAGGTGTTTAGGATTGCATAGGTGGTACTTGCCTTTTACCAGTGGTTACTGGTTGTGTACTACATTTGTTATTTGGTGCTACAGTTATCATATGTTCTATGTGCTAAGCATTATTCCTACCAAGTGCTAATTCTACCAAGTGCTAGTTCTAAAAGTGCTTATTCCTGACAGTGGTCCATGTGGCCCTGTCCATGTATATAATCCCCTGTAAATTCTGTCCGTGCCTCTGGCACATTGTAAAGTGTGTGTTTACTATCAAATGTGTTCTGATAATACAAAGGCTATTTTTTATATAACCATGTGTGGAGTTCCTTTTGTGGGGGGCCTTGGATGTTGTTGCTGGTGGGTGCATGCGCAAATGCTTTACACATCACCTCCGGGAGAAGCCCGACTGCTCGTGCCGAGCTACCAAGGGGGTGAGCAGAGGTTATCTTGGCGGGTGACTTCCTTGCCCTGACTAGAGTGGTGGTTTCTGCTTGGCTTTGGCGCAAGCCTTAGCCAACCGGAAATCACCATTTCTAACAAACAACAGTTGAGCCAATACATTATCAACTTCCACCTACTTGACTACTTTCAATCCGGGTTCAGACCTGGACACAGCACGGAAACCACCCTCCTTCACATTGTGGATGATGCCCTCCAAGCCCTTGACCAAGGCAAAACCTGTCTCCTATCCTCGGCGTTCGATACTATCAACCACGAAATGCTTCGGAACCGCCTGAAACACCGTATGGGATTGGATGGCACCGTTCTTGAATGGTATAGGTCCTTCCTCCAGAATCGCTCACAGAGAATCCTTATCAATGGCAACTTATCTGCTCCCTCTCCGATCACGGTTGGAATTCCCCAAGGATCAACCTTGTCCCCTACCCTCTTCAATCTTTACCTGGAACCGCTCACAGAGGTGCTACGCACCACCAACATTGCCTATCACCTGTATGCCGACGACAAACAGATCTATATTAAAATCTCTTCCCCTGAGGACATTCACTCCCTGAATGAGGACTTGAAGCTGACGGTGCATTGGCTCACCTCTATCCAGCTCAAAATTAACACAAAAAACAGAATTTCTCCTTATCTCCCCACCCAAAACTAATTCAGACCTTCAAGGCTATAACCGCTTTAAACTACCCTCCGACCATTGTGGACTCTGCTAAATCCCTGCGAATAATCCTAGACTGAAATTTGAATATGTGTGGCCATATCAGTTTGATGGCCAAAACTGCCAGATTTCACCTGTGCTACCTAAGACATCTGAAACCTTTCCTCAACACCCCAACCTAAAAATGTCAACCCAGGCACTAGTCATCTCCAGATTAGAATATGGGTGCTCTACCCTCGCAGGTCTACCCAAGAACTCTTTGGCCCCATTGAAAGCCTGCCTCAACGCCGCCGCCAGACTCCTAACGATTCAAAGAAATTCAACCATATCTCTCGCCACCTCAAAGCTCTAAACTGGCTTCCTCTCGAGGCCAGAATCTGACTTAAGCTGGCTTGCATCACGCAGATGGCTCCATACTCCAAGTCCCCAGCTTTTCTCGCCCAGAAACTGGTGATATCCGGAGGATCCAGAAACTCTCGATCCGCCAGAGATCTTTTGCTGTAACCAGCAAGCTAACGAAAAAAAAAACCTACCATCGGGCCTTCTCTGTGGCCGTCCCAAGAATATGGAACTCACTCCCGCCCACCATCAGAAGACTTTCATCTTTGGCACATTTTAAAAAGGAGGCCAAATCTTTCCTTATGGGCAAATTCCTCACTTAACGCTTGCATTTCAATCACCTCAGCGATTTTCTTTCTCCTTCTTTACGAGATTACCCATGGCTCTTCTGGATGATACCTACCCAGCACTTTTAGGCATCCCACCTGGAAACTGAGACAGCTGCTCTCTCATATAATGTATCTACCTGTTTTTATCCCAACTGTATCCGGGATATGTTACTGCCTATTATTTCTTTCCTTGTATAATGCATCTACCTGTTCCTATCCCAATTGTATACACCTGACCTAAGACGGTTTATACCACCTTTCATCCTGTAAAGCGCTCTGATACCCTCACGGGTCCGATTCACGCTCTATAAAATCCCCCCAAAAATTTCATAAATAAACTTCCCTAGTATTGGCTCCTTTTCTCTGACCTATTCTCCTTTGTCCCCTTTAGGAACAGCATAGCTTTTTTTTTTTAAAGTGTTTTTATTAAATCAAACTTCGCCTTGACAATCTTTATTTATTTATTTTTATTTATGTGCTTATATAGCGCCTGAATAGACCCCTGAAGGGGTATATCCGCGCTTATGCCTGTAGAGGAGCAAGACATGTGCCTATGCCTGTTCGGGAAAAAAACTGAGTGGGTGATGAGTGTTTAACTACTGGTGAACTGAAAAGTTTTGAGCGTTTTTCGGAAGGATAGATGATTGGTGATGAGTTTTAATGTCTGAGGGAGAGAGTTCCAGAGAGCAGGTCCAGAGTGTGCAAGAGTACGGCCTCCCTGCCTGGATTTTTTAATTCTGGGCACCTGTAGTAACTGGAGGTTGCTTGATCGTAATGAGCGCCCTGGGACATAAGGTTGGAAGGCTTTTGTTAGGTATTTCGGCCCCGTGCCGGTCAGACATTTGTGGATGGTACACAGAATTTTAAACTTAGTGCGTTGTCGCACTGGTAGCCAGTGTAGTTCAGCCAGCAGAGGACGGGAGGGGGTCCTAGGTGGAGCGTTGATGACTAGCCTTGCTGCCGTGTTTTGGACTACTTGCAGTTTGTTAAATTGGCCTTCGTTAGTTGATAAGAGAAGGCCATTGCAGTAGTCCAATCTGCTGATGACTAATGCCTGGACTAGGGTCTTCCTGTGTGTGTCGGGAAGGTATGGGAACACCCTTCTCAACAGTCCAATGGCCCTAAAACAGGTACCTGCAACTTGGTTGACATGTTCTTTAAATGTCAGGGTTTGATCGAATAGCACTCCCAGGTTTTTCACAGTCTGTTTTGGGATAGGAACAGGTCCCAATTCAAGGGGCCACCACTCACCAGATCACAGTGTCGTAGCCTCCCCGAACAGTAGTACTTCTGTTTTGCCTACATTGCATGGTAGGCAGTTCTTGGCCATCCACTCTGACACTGCCCTCATTCCTTCTCCAAAAGATTTTTTCAGAGCAGGTGTGAAGGTTTTAAATGGGAACAGAAGTTGGGTGTCGTCGGCGTATGACACCGGGGTAAACCCAAAGGACCTCACTAAGTCAGCCAGGGGGGCCACATACACATTGAATAATGTGGGGCTTAGGCATGAGCCCTGTGGCACTCCCCTGCTGAGCTCCCTAGAGATGGATTTATGGGAGCCCAACCTGACTTCTTGAGAGCGGCCTGTTAGAAAGCTCTCCATCCAGGACAGAGCTATGCCCCCCAGTCCAACATCCCTCAGACGCCCGAGAAGCACTTTGTGAGACACCGTATCAAAGGCAGCGGATAAATCCAACAGCACCAGAATCATAGACCCCCCCTCATCCAGTGTCATCCTGATGTTATTGGTCACTGCAAGGAGGGCTGATTCGGTGCTGTGGTTAGGCCTGAACCCAGATTGTGAGTGGTCCAGGCCTTCCGTTGCCTCGATATGATTGGAAAGGTGGGTGTTCACGTGCTTCTCAGTCGTCTTACTGATGTGTGGTAGGAGGGAGATGGGCCGAAGGTTGGAGAGATCTGTCCAGGGGGAGGCCGCTTTTTTCCTTATAGGGTTCACCACCGCGATCTTCCATTCCCTTGGGACTTGCCCTTCTGTCAGTGAGATGTTCATTACTGACTGGATGGTGGGTCCCAGGAGGGTGATCAGAGGGGCGACAATTTTTGCAGGGAGGAAGTCATTGGGAGATCCGGTTTTTATGTGGTTAATGAGGGGTGGCAGATCTAAGTCGCTGACTGGTGGGAAAGAGAGTAGTGAGTTTTTATTCTGTATGGACGGGTCATCGGAAAGGGGGGTCGTGGTTCCTGAGCCCTTAGAGGCAAGGATTTTATTATAGATGAGGTTAATTTTTTCCTCAAAGAACGTTGAAATCTCATCACAGAGTGATTGGGAAAATTCATTTGGGCTCTCATGCTGTGGGTTTTACAAAACTTTGTAAAATTTTAAACAACTCCCTAGGACAGTTACCTGCCTCAGCTAGTTGTAAGGAGAGGCTATTTTTCCTTGCTAGCTTTATATTTTTATAATAGATTGACTGAGCCTCTTGAAAGATTTTGCTTTCCTTACTAGTTTCTGATTTCCTCCACGCTTTTTCTAGTCTCCTGCAATTCTGTTTCTCTTTCCTGAGATCTAGGGAATACCAGCTTTCTTGCTTGGTTGGGGGGTATCAATCATGACAACTACTAGACAGAAATTCTACATCCATACAGTTATACATATTTGATTATACAGTTCTTATCTTGACAGTAGGACATTATGTTCTGAGTTCCAGTTATACAATTTCTCGTGTCTATTCCTATCCCTCTTCCCCATCTACCTCATCATCTGAACTATCTACATTGGTTTCCGGCAATGGATCACATATTTCTCCGCTGAATGTATTCCAGGCTGCCCAGATTTTGTTTGCAAGATCCATGTGCCTACACCATGTTGCTAACGTGGGCAGGTCTGTCGCACCCCATTTCTGCGCTACATCCCTTTTAGCAATCATTAGGCCTAGCGTGACCCATATCTGCCCTAGGCGAGTAAGATCATTGGGATCCCATATATTTAAGAGACATTTTCTCGGTTCTGGCAGAAGGGACACTTCCAGCGTTTGTGATACTGTGCGTAGCACCTGCTTCTAATATTCAGATACAGCTGGGCATTCCCACATAGTGTGGAAGAAGGTACCTTCCTCCCTGCACCCTCGAAGGCAAAATGGATGCTGTGCCCTTTGTAGCATGTGTAAGATGGTAGTACTATAGTTTATACGATGTAGGATTTTAAGCTGCACCAATCTAAGCTTGGCTGAAATTCCCACTTCCTTAGGTGACCCCAGGGCCTCTATCCATTCTGTATCATCCATGTCCCCTACGTCCGCCGCCCACTTGTCCCGTAGTGTGATTGTAGGGTCCGGTAAGTTGTTGAGTAGCTTTCGGTATGTGAGTGATATTGCACGTTTTTGCATATAATCAGTGAGTAGATGGTCTTCTAGCGGGGATGCCTCCGGGACGTCAGTAACTGGTGGGAGCGCTGCTAACAGCGCATGCCTTATTTGTATGTACCTATAAGTTTCGGTCGGGCCCAGTTCATATTGTTGCTGAAGCTGGGTAAATGGGATTACTGTCCCTTTATCCCACAAGTCTCCCACTGTGGAGATGCCAATACTGTCCCACTGCGCAAAGCCCTTACTACGTCTCAAGAGTCCCAAAGCCCTGGTGTCCCAGAGTGGGGTAAGTTTAGTTATAACCCCTTTCCATCCTAGTTTTGCTTGCGATGTATACCATAATGCAACAGTTTGTTTTGTGGGCCCCTCCAGTTTCGAGGCGATTCTCCTGTTATAGAGCGCGGCTAGCATGTTGTCCGAATCCAACTGCGCCCTATCCACCCTATATGCTGGATCATCTTGGGGTGCATGGATCCAGTAATTGAGGGTTTTAAGTTGTGCTGCCCAGTTAATAGAGTTGTAGGTTCGGTAGCGCTATCCCGCCGTCATACCAATCTCTATGCAGCTTGATTTGCGCTATACGTGCTGGGCGGTTGCCCCATAGAAGGGTCGAGACTTGCGCTGCTATTTGTTTGAAGTACCTGGGTGGAACCGGGTAGGGCGTATTGTCAAGTGCGTAAAGAAATTTTGGCAGTGCCATCATTTTCTATAATGCTGCCCTCCCTAGAAGTGTCAGGGGCAGAGACGCCCAGTGTGTGACATCACGTCTCAAAAGTTCCAGAGGTGGAGCCAGGTTTTTCGCAAAGAAGTCGGTGGCTTCCCTGGTAATGTGAATTCCTAAATACTTGCAGGAGTCCCCTGCTCGTACAGCGGGCACTCAGCATGAAGTGAGGGCTTCGGGCCTTTCAGAGTGTAAAGTACCAATTTGGACCAATTTATTGTGTACCCCGACACTCTCCCGAGTGTATTGCAAATTGTTAGGAGTTCTGGTATACTGTGTTTCGGGTCCGTCAGATATATTACCATGTTGTCAGCATAAAGCGAGAGACGGTCTTCCCATCCCTCCTTCCAGCTAACTCCCTTCAGTAGCGGGGTCGCCCTAATTAACGTTGCAAACAGTTCTAGTACCATTGCAAACAGCAACAGCGACAGGGGACACCCCTGGCGCGTCCCCCTTGCCAGTTGTATTTTATGAGATACGTGGCCATTAGCAGTAACTTGAGCCAACGGTTTTGTGTACAAGAGTTGTATCCAAGCTCTAAATTTAGGGCAAAACTCATATGGGCCAGGACAGCAAAAAGATATTGCCATTCCACCATGTCAAATGCCATTTTCACATCTAATGAAAGTATCACCGTTGGTTCTGATAACATCGAAGCCCGTGCTAGTACCCTGTGCACGCGCCTGAGATTGAGGGCTGTGCTCCTATTAGGCATGAAACCCGACTGATCCGGGTGAATCAATTGTGGGAGGTGGGATATAAATCCATTTGCTAATAGTTTTGCTAAAATTTTGGCTTCTGAGTTTAGCAGCGATATTGGGCGGTAGGAGGTACAGTCTGTCGGGGGTTTACCGGGTTTTGGGATCGCCACTATTGTTGCGATTCGTTGATCCATCGGGAGCTCCATATTTTCTAAACTTTCATTGTACATTAATAGCAGGGGTGTGCTTATAGTCTCGGTCATAAGCTTGTACCATTCTATGGGAATTACGTTGGGGCCCAGAGCTTTTCCCGATTGAACTGAACGGATTGCCGCTTGTACTTCTTCTGTCGTTAGGTCTGCCTCCAGTTATAAGGCTGCTGCAGGTGTAAGTGTCTGTATGTCTATGTGTCTGAGTGAGTCCATTGCTTCAACCTCCGATACTTCTCGGTGTGGAGTGTAGACCTCTCTGAAATACTCTGCCAGTGTGTGTACTATCTCTTCCGGATGCGTCAGGAGAGTCCCCTCCCGTGTTCGCAACTGTTGTATACCCCTGGATCCTTCCCCTCTTTTATCCAACTAAGCCAGCATTTTACCTGCTTTGTCTCCCACATCATATATTTTGTATGCTGTTGCCGTGATGTTCTCGACAGTTCAGTTCTTAAGGTGGTCCCTATATTGCTGCTGCTGTATGCTCAGGGAGTGTGCCGTTTCCGGTGTGGGATCTGCCATGTGTGCCGTGTGCTGCCTGCAAAGCTAATTCCAACTCAGCCATCTCCTTGTGTTGTGCCCGCCTATACCCGGTAATAGAGGCTATTACTTGTCCCCGAAGGACTGTCTTATATGCTTCCCAGACTATTGACGGTGATTCTACTGATGTTGTGTGTTCCTTAAAATAATGTGTAGTTGTGCTTTTAAGTTCCTTCTTAATACTGGGAAACTTAAGACAGTTAGGGTAGATAGGATATAGCCTCTTACGCAATTTTTCCCAGCAAGAGAGAGTTAGTATGACCGGGGAGTGATCCGAGATGTCCCTGGGCCTTACTTCCACCTCCTCGACGTTTTGCAGCCTAGTGCCCAACATCAGGAAGTAGTCTATTCGCGATAGACTATTGTGCACTGTGGAGTGATACGTGTATTGGCAAGCTGCGGGGTGCCTGATTCTCCAAACATCTACCAACCCCATTGCCTCTAAGAAGCCCTGGATCCGGGAGGGTCCTGTCGTCTGAGGTCGAGCGGGGAAACTGTCTACGTTAGTGTTTACTGTTGTATTGAAGTCTCCTCCTATAATTAGGTCACCGTCTGATAGGGACAGAATGAACTCTCCCAGTGCAGGCAGTGCCACTGATTGGAGCGTCGGCGGTATATAGACTGATGCTATATTTAGAAGTCTACCCTCCCATTGCCCCTGTATCGCTGCAAAACGTCCCTGATCATCTATCTTACTCTATAATATTATGAGTGGAGAGGTTTTCTTTACCAGGATACCCGTCCCTCTCGATCCCGAGGAGAATTCTGAGTGTCCTGCCATTTTGTAGCCCCATCTATCCAGAGCCTTGCATGCTTGCCCTGTAAGGTGTGTCTCTTGTAAAAGCACAACTGCCGGGCCATGTCGTTTTAAGGCCTGGACTGGAGTACCAGTCCCCTTTTTATTTTATCGCCTAACCCTCTTACATTCCATGTTACGATCCGTAGGGGTGCCACTGGGGTCTCTTGTGGTATTGCACTAGTGTTATTAAGCTGTGAGTCTAGTGCCATGAGTGACCTGTTTAGGTATGAGGAATCGCTGCTGTGTCAAGACATTAATGTACCTGCCCACTAATCGGGCGTGTGATGTGTCCATGCTGCCGCATCCTGCCATGATCTCAAGGAACGAAGAACTAGTAACGTCACCCTCCCTCCCTCCCCCCCTCTCTGTCTCTCTGCTTAACAGACTTGCAACTGCCCGCCACCCCAACTTAGCAGTGAATATATCAACATTAAATAGTCCACAAATTGTTCCCCCACCCGGGTCCCTCCTTCCCTCTCTGCCTCCCTGCCAAACAGACTCACAACCGCCCGCCACCCCAACTTAGCAGAGTGCTTCTTCCCAACCCCAACCATGTTACTTGCTTGTCAGGGGTAAAGGGTCCAATAGGAGCAGCAGTCCTTCCTGCCCTCCAAGGCCCGCCTCAGTCCAGTGTCCACTGCAGGTCCGACCGTAAATGTCCATACATTTAGTGAATTTGCCGGGTGTCACATGTACGTTGGCGTTATTCGTGGTTTTCATCCTCCGTTACCAGTTCTAGCCAGTGTTCCACATCTGGGCGTCTTGATGCCTTAAGGTCCATGGGATTGAATGGGGAATACCGAATCAGTATTTACCGAATTTTACAGAATCTGTAAAATTTACCAATTGGATAACTACATAGCATTTACTGATTCTAAAATACTGAATCGGTATAATTTGGTATTTTAGAATCGGTAAATGCTGATTATCTACATCTGGCCCAGGATCTCTAATCTCCACGTCCTATGGGCCTTAAGGCCCATAGAAATGAATGGGAATTACCGATTCAGTAAAAGGGGGGAAACATTGAAGGGTGGCAGGGTGTCACTTTGACACCCTGTTGCACCCCTGAATTGTGTATGGGTGCACATGTGGCACACATACATGACATAAGGGCATGTATGTCTGCCACATGGCACTTATTATTTGCATAAATTTGCATTTTTTAGGGTTTTCGAATTCCGATTTCTTAAATTACCGATTTGGTAAATTACCGAATCCTTAATTTAGGCCCCTACATATGAAAAGCCGAATATTGGTCGGCAACGGTCGAAATTCGGTAATTTCATCCGTTACGGACCGGAATTAGGCTTCCTACATCTGGCCCCCTGTTCCTTATCTGAAAGGGAGGTTGAAAGGGATATTTTGAAATGTGCACCATAGAAGATATGGCTGTCAGTAGAAAGTCTGAAGAAATAAAAACGCCTGCTCCTGTAATGCGTGTGTTTAAATCTTGTCCATGATTTAAATACTTCCATATTTCAGAAGAAGGCATTTTTATATCTGCACTTTCTTACACACACGCATTTCAGGAAAAGTCGTTTTCATTTCTGCAGACTTTCTACTGTTAGCGTGACCTTTGCCTTTCATGAGGCACATTTCAAAACATCCACTTCGTCCTCCCTTCAGAACTGGGACATGTGTGTTTCAGGAGAGACACTGGGTGCTGGGAAAATGGCGCTGCCCATGCGCGCAGCTTACAGGGAACATAGCTCACTACTATGGAATTCCAGTACACCTGCTAGAAATTTCACTGTCATCACGGTTTGTAATATAAGGCTCATTCTCGATTTGTAAATCATGAATTTACAAGTATATATTCCACTATTTACATGAAATTGTTTATGCATTCAGGCCCTGTATTCGAGACAAATATTCATTCAGGCAGCTGAAAGAACGTAAAGAGGTTATTTAGTGTGTGGAATATGACAACATCTATTCCACAATGGACCATCAAGAGCAGACTTCTAATTAGCTGTTGATTGCTAAATAGATGTATGGTAGTGAGACCAGTGAAGGAGCGTCGCCCCCCCCCCCTGCTCGCAGCAGCAGCTGCAAAACTTGAAAAACAGAAGGATACTAAAACATGTTTATTATCGTGTTATTTTTCTCTATACCGTGGTGTCGAAGGGGCTGGACCATGGGGATCACGCACAGGGGAAGTGGTAGGTGCACTGTTGTCAGTGCGCATGACGGTTTGGCCGACTGGCTCAGGACAGCCAAACCGTCATGCACACTGAAGCTCATGCCAACCCGAGTTGCATTGCCGGGTTGAAGACAGAAGGCACAGGCTCCCAGTCTCCCTGGGAGCACATATTGAGACCACTCAGGCCAATCCTGAGGCTGCTCTCATGCTGTGAAAGCAGCATAAAGATTGGCCAGAGGGCAGTCTGGGAGCCTGTGCCTGCAGTGGAGACAGAATAGCAGCAATGCAGCGGGATTCAGGGACTTTTTTGTTTTGTCCCCCCTGCGCCACCACTTTGCCCGACACCAGCTGCGACTGAGTGAGACTGCATTTTTTATGTATATGTATACACAGCAGTTTGTAATAACGGTTTTGAATTTGTTTGTGCCTGCTTAACATAATACCGGAGCCTTAGTATTACTGCATATTTAAATGTATTTTAAATGCTCTGCCATCTGGTTATCCTGTGTTGTACATTGCACGTTTAGCTTATCTGTGAAGTAAGCATAGCCTCCTTCTAAGGTTGGCAGAACGAAACAAAAACTGCAAGTTGTATTGAGTTCTGCCTTTAAACACAGCTTGCAGAATCATTATCTCAAGGCATTCTCACATTCTTCGCACAAGAAGAGCCTGGCAGTGGCACCTGCTTGGTAGTGTCTATCTGATGTGTCAGAATGAATATGTATCCTTTTCTCTGCCTATAGCATTAATTAAAATCACGTAAAGGTAGTCTCAAGATGTACAGAACAGTAAGCAATAAATGCTCGACTGATCCAATGGCGGAGCACTGATCCGTTAATATGGCAAATTGCATTTGGGATATTTTTAGGTTTAAATCGGTTTATTGGTATACATTGAAGTACCACCTACATCCAATGGTCAATATAAGTAACGAGATATATGTTGCTATAACAAAGAACGTGAACCCCTGCCCCTCTACCAATCACCGCCCCCCTCCCCCACCACTGCTCCCACGGATCATAAAGTCGATGCATGGTCCCATATCTTTTGCAAATAGAGCCTCCCTCGCCTCCAGCATTGCAGTGATTCTTTCCATCCCCAGTAGGGGGCAGAGGCGGTGTAGCCAAGCCCCATAATCTGGTACGCTGTCTTTGCCCCTCAAGACTAAGATGGTCTGTCTACAGTAAGGGGTCTCCAACCTTTTATGTATTGAGAGCTACTTATGTTCAATGAAACACAATAACAGGTACTAATATGATTAGTGCAGTATAATTTCAATTTCTTTTTATGTATATTAATTCAACCAAGCAAAATCTTTCTAATGTAATAAGCTGGGCTGCACACAGGTGAGCTACTCAGAGTTAGCTCACGAGCTACTGGTTGGAGCCCCCTAGCCCTGCTGCCCGAGTCAGCACCATTGCCCTCCATAAGTGCGAGAGCAGGAAAATCTGAGTGTGTTAGGCAATCTCAGCAGAGTGTAGGCTGGAGATGGGGGAATATCTGTGCGGGAAATGGCATTGACACGGTCAAGGACCGCTTAACAGTACTGCAGTAATTTTGGGCAGTTCCACTGAAGGTGCATAATGGTGCCAGGTGAGCCCGCAGCCCCTTCAGCAGCATGGGTTCTTAGTCGGGTACCATGTGAGGACTCGGGCGGGTGTGTAATACCAATAGTGTATAACTTTGATCACGGCTCCCCTTCCTGCAGCACTTGCCACCATTATGCGATGGAATATTTACCCCCATTCCTTATCCATAAGTATGCGATCCAACTCCTTATCCCATTTCTTTAGGACTGCAGTTTGTATTTGTGGCATCACCCTTATAAGCAGCTTGTGTGGGTCAGAGACCAAGTGTTCATCATTGGACTTGGTGATTATTAATTTATCAAAGTGGGTCAACGGGTGGGCCCCTTACTTAAGACTGGGCAACTCAGTGACGTATTTGCAATTAGTGCATGTATTTCCTCTCTGGGGGCCGCAATCCCTCTGTAATTGTTCGAAGGACTGTGAGCGACTCCGATCATACAAGTCTCCTATGTGCTTGCAGTATGCTAGCTGCCAAGCCAGAAGACACCACACATTCTGGCTGGTGGGAAGGCAGGATTGCCTAGTATTGGGGTAATTTGGAGAGCATCAACTTCAGACCCAGTGTGATAGCAACATGATCTCAAAACATTAGAGTGGCTCACAGTACTGGGGAGCTATAGGCTCCTCACAATCTGTGATTCTTGGGCAGCCAGGGGATTTTCCACACTAGGAAGCTGGCAACCGATTGATCCATAAAGCACCATTGCTTTTTGGAGGTCGAGCAGTACCACTCTAGATAGAGCAGCTGAGAGGATATGCACCAGGGGTTGAAGCATGTCACCCCCAGTCTTCCATGCGACGGGAGGGCATAGAGTTGCTGCTACTCTTGCTGCTTCGACATTTGAACTTTCTTTCCCCTCCAGGCAAACTTCCCTAATTGTCATTGCATTGCAGAGGGTGTGCCTCGAGTTGGCTGTAAGGGGAGTCATTGTATAACATATAGTATTTTCGGTAACAGGGTCATCTTAACCATTATTATTTGGCCCACATTCAGCGCCCCCTCTCCTCTGCCAGCTCTGTAAGTCCCTTAAATTCAGTTGGAGGAGAGCGGAATGGTTTCGATCTGCTGTATAATCCACTGTTGGGCAAAGCTTAATGCCAAATAAGTGAGGTGGTGTTCTGCCCAGGAGAATGGGCATTACCCTTGGAGAGAAATCTGATGCTCGTCTAGGAGGTTAAGTGCGAGGACCTGTGATATTTGCATATTGACCTTAAACCTGGAAGCTTGGCTGAAGGAGTCCAGATCCTGTAGAAGTGTGGTGTAAGTGAATAGTTGTTTAATCAGCGTCAAAAGGACATCATCTGCGTAGATTGTTATCATGACCCCCGTGATGCGAGGTTTCTACGTATTGCTGCGGCTACGGGCTCCATATAGAGGGCGAATAGGAGAGTGGACAGGGAGCAGTCCTGCCGGGTTCCCCTCCTTCTGGCTATAGTATACGAGGTAACTCCATTAATACGAACCTGTAGGGCCCGGTGGCTGCAGCCACTAAGCACCTACCTCTGGAATTTGGGGCTCATACCGCATCTGCCAAGTACCTCTTGCAGGAAGGGCCATTCAACTCTATTAAACGCTTTCTCTGTGTCGACTGATGAGAGTAAGGCTGGTGTTTTGGTGTGTGAGGGCTTGTCCATGATTTTGAGGATACACTTTGTGTTCTCCGGCAGTCCATCTCAAGGATAAACCCTGTGTGGTCCGGGTCCACGAGGTCCTGCATAGAAGGGGCTAGGCACGGAGCCAAGATGCCCCTAAAGATGTTAGCCTCAATATTGAGGAGAAAGATAGAACAGTACAGGGAGCAGACAGTGGGGTCTTTGCACAGATTGTGTTTAAGGCTAACTGCATTGTTGGGGTGAGTATGTTGTGGTTCTGCAAAGAAGTTAGATAGTTTGGTCTGCAGGGGTGCCAGTTGTGTACTGAAGGTCTTATAAAAGACTACAGTGAACTCATCTGGGCCCGGGGTTTTCCAAAATTGCACTTTGGAATGGGTGTGGGGATCTCCTCTATTGTTAGATCCCCTTCCAGCGTAGCTGCTTGTAGTGTCATATGTGATGAAAATGGGGTTGTGTCTCGGTAGGTCTGTATGACATCAATAGGGGAAGGGTCTGTGGTGTAGTATGAGGAATAGTATGTGCGAAAAGCCTCCTCTATCTCCTTTGATGTGTACAATGTGTCTCCTGTGAGAGTGGTGATATGTGTAATATTGCTCTTTCGCCCTGAGATGGCAAGCTAACAGTTTGCCTGCTTTGTGCCCTCCTGTGTAATGGCTATGTTTGCTATGCAGCAATGCATATTCCATTGTATTGCAGTCCAAGGCTTTGAGTTGTCTGGCCGCAGTGAGCTGGTGCCAGACTCTCCACAAGCCTGAACTCTTGTGTTGGCCCTTGAGTTCACTCCCCACCCCCTCCAGCTCCCACCGTTTTGCTCTTCTGCCCTTGTTGATCTTAGCCACTATAGCTATGAGTTCCTTCCTTTAAACCGCATTCATGGCGGCCCAAAGCTTGACTATTTGCGACACCGACCCTTCACTCCCAGCCAGGTAGGAGGAAATGCGGTTTCGGATAGAACCTGTAATCTCTGACCGCTCCGAAGGTTGTCAGTCAGTCGCCATTGTCGTTGCCGGGGCAGTTCATCTAGGTCCCATTGGGTAAGCATAACAGGGGAGCGGTCAAAGAGGGATAGGACTCCTATGTCAACCTTTTGCCCCCGAGGGAGCAGCTGTGACTTGCCCAAGTAGCAGTCTAGGCGAGTGTACGTCCGATGTGATGCAGAAAAGTATGTATTGTCTCTAGTAGTGGGCTCGCCATATATCCACCAGTCCAAGGTCATTGAGTCATGTGAGGGATGCCTCTAAAAACGTTCCCTTATGTCCCATTCTGTGAGCCGATCTGCCAAGATCAGTGTCCATTACCATATTAAAGTCTCTGCCTATGAGTATCTCTGTGTCTAGGGTAGTTGGGATCTGGGATACTGCTTCTCAAAGAAAGCCCTCCTGAGTGTCGCTTGGGGCATATACATTGCAGACAGTGAGCGTGGGAGTGTGCTGTGTTATGCGTACCACCACCAGCCTGCCTGTGATCTCTGCCACTTTGGAGAGTATTTTGCCCGTGAAGGTATTAGCTAGTAGTATATCCAACCTAACCCAACCTTAGCCGGCCCAGAAGACAACATTTGTCGCGTAAAACCACCAGAGCCAATTCCAATCCCTTTGGAAGTGTGTTTATTGCAAAAACCAGATGGCACAACCAGAGTACATGACCATGAGAAACATGAGGCCAAGTTTTGCAGGGGCATTAGGGCCCCTAGTGTTCAGGCTAAGGATATGCTGCTGTGATAGTAGTTGGACTCGCAGTACTGAAGTGGTGCCAGATATGTGAGCCTTTGGAGGTCTTAGGTTCTACTCATTCTTGAATAGATAGCTACTGGGATTAGAAATATGGTGCTGCGGTGGTGACCCTCATGTTCCCTCGTAACATTACAGTAAAATTTAACAAAACTTCACTCCTCCCAACTGGAGTAATCATATGAATTGTAGGGCCCAAGCGTAACCATAATGTCCGTGGCTAGTCTTACCCGACATTCTTATGCTCCTTGAACTCCTCCGTCCCAGCCTCCCATTGCTGTAGAAGTGTGCTGTGACTGCCCCACACCCTTCTGTAGCAGTGTATGAAAGTTATTTGGTCACGCCTTCGCTGCCCATTGTCCAGATTGTCCGCCTGCTGCTTGTTCAGAATTACTTGACGTTCTTTCTGAACTTCTTCCCCAGAGGGCCTCGCTGTTGATTTCCCCCATGGTACCTTAGTCCGTTTTCCAACTCGTGATGTACATTCCGCTTTAGGTGGGGTGTCTGGTGGGAGAGTAGAGTCTGTGAGCCCTGGGAGGTCGATAATCATTGTTGCCTCCACTAGGATGCGAAAAACATATGACTCCCCATTCCAGGTAAAAAGCAGTCTGCAGAGGTGTGCCCGGCGGTACTTCACTGATTTGCTCTGTAGGAAGTTGGTGATTGGTTTTAGCTGCAAGCGGTGTTGTAGAGTGCCCAGTGCTAGATCTTGATAGAGGAGCACCGTCACACCCTCAAATTTAATGCACCCATTTGTCGGATGGACTGCATTGAAGCCTCTTTCTGGCGGAAGGCGTCCAGGCAGGTCAGGCTATCCGGCTGGGCGCCACCTGAGATCATAGCTCTGTTGACCCTGTGGGTTTTGTCCAGCTGTACATTCATTATCGGTAGATCAGGTAGGACCTAGTGGAACAGGCATTTTACATATGCCTGAATGTTTCCTTTCTCTGCCTTTCAGTGGCCTCCACAGATGTGAATGTTCAATCTCCCTGATCTATTTTGCAGGGCCTCCAGGTGTGCCTGCAGTGTGATGTTTTGGTCCCTAAGGTTGACCAGCTCTTGTCTGTAAGCATCTAGTTCTTCCTCTCTCGAGTCACTAGCATCCTCCAGAGTGGAGACTCTTTTCATCAGGCTCCCCATATCAGGTCTCATTTCCTTTATGTTGTTTGTGACTTCTGTGCAGAGAAGGGTTATGTCCTGATGGAGCGTATCGAAGAATTTCTCAGTGAATGCCCTGGTCAGTGGAGGTTCTGCCCAAGTTGGTGAAGTCCTACGCGTCAAGGACTCCCTGCTCTCCTCCTTGTTGGGGTTCCTCCTGTTGTGAGTTTTTTTTTGAGGATGCCTTAGTGAGCATATCTCTAAGGAATGAGTCCTTGTCCATCTTATGGGCTGCCACTACTACAGAACTTCAGGCCTGAAGGGTTCGCCACAGATGTCCGTCCCGGAACAGAGAACGTTGTTAGTTGTGGTGGAGTAGGCCTCAGGAGGGGAACGTGGCTGCCATCACAACAGTCCGCCAATTAGTACAGCGCCAGCGATGATGAAAGGCAGATTGAGTTGTGTGAGCAGCAGGGGTGTGGGGGCGAAAAGGAGTTATGCAGCTACCTTTATGCAGAACCCACTATTGTACCTCGGTCTAGACCAAGAGTTTTTTTAGTTCTAGCTGGGCATAGGGATCCCTGCAAAGGCATCCCCTGTGTAACCCACTACAGTTTTACATGAACATCAGATGGGCTGGCTAGGAACAGGATTCAAAGAGAAAATACAGGGATCTCTTTTCACTCTAGCACCATAGACCTCACTTAACCAGTTCCTGAGACCCTCCTTCCATTAAAAGCCACTGTTCATCTTCTGATTTAATGAGACTTAGAACATTGGAATGAGGAGCACTCCCATTGCAGACAATGGAGTGCTCTGTGCTACTACGGGCAGGTAAAGGGCTGCAGAGCAACATTCCAGTGCTGTTTAAACAAATGTCTATTGGAGCTCGAGGGGATTTCAATCCCCTCGGGCTTCGAGAGGCCTTTGTTTAATTTGTTAGAACATTCTGCCCTCTAGTGGCAGAATGTTCCAATAGCGTTATAGCGCTTCGTAGCTGGGCTATACTGGCTAATAAAGTCACGCTCCCTTGTTAAAGGCCCGAGCCGAAACATTGGAGCGGGCGGGCTATAAGGCTATATTAGAATATTGCAATTTTGAGAGCACCATTGTAGATAATGAAGTAGCTCTGGGCTTATAATGGCTGGTATAAGCACAGAGCTCCAACATTCAAATGTTTGTCTTTGCCATTTGAGGGCTTCTTGGAATCGACACGGTTCCAGAAGTTGTGTCTCTGCTCCGCCTGTAATTTTCATTTGTCATGATTAATGCAAAACACAGTGTAATGATTGTACCGGAGGCATTTTAACCACTCCTGGTTTGCCACCCTGTCTGCTTTTGGCCAATGGCTGATGCGCCTTTCATTTCTCTGGCGTAGCTTGTTTTTTAAACCAGCCCCACACGCCTGATGTTTAACTGCTCTAAAGAGGCGGCAGGCGATGCGAGGGGCATTAGTATATGTCAACCTTTTTTCTTTCTTTCAATAAAGCGGTAGCATGGCGCTCTGGTGCATTTCTGTTAACACAGTCAACAATGGCGGCCGTGGCTTAAAGACCCCATCCCGCACCCGGACACCGCACTTTAACATGAGCGCCACGCACTTTGCAGCATTCCAGCTCTTTTAGTACTCGGCACTGCAGGTGCCCTCATTTTCTCACTTTATTTCTACATCCTTTTTTAACCCTCCCATATCTGAATTGTCAGTAGTGGGTCCACAAACAAGGCTGCCAGTGTGCTTGTAACCCTCTTATTTACCTTCCATTTCCCACCAATAACAGGTGCCAGGGGGCTGCAAACGATAGCGTCGTTCATGCCTGATCAGAATGACTTGCAGACTGAGGTAAGAATAGTGAGCAGCCTACAGCGGTACAGCTCTTGGGCTCTAAGGACAGTGCCTTCTACGTGGGCCGGCTATTACAGTGAGTGTGGTCAAGGCCGAGCATGGCATGTAGCTTTGAAGCTACTATACGGCTGTCATGACTTGGAGTTGGGCTTAGGGGGTTCCTTCCAGAAGAGCCCATCCAGTGCCATCCTGTCTGCACTTCAACTTTGTATGCTAGGTCCTTTATGGCCTCTTCTTTTCAGTCCAAGGTGTGAATGTTGTTGCCTCACCTCTGCCAGGGAGTGGCAGTTCCGAGTATTTATCATTGCCAGTTGTTTGTGGCCACAAAGTTGTGTTTTTGTTCTGATGAATGATGTTACACTGCTGCCGGAGGAATTAAACCCATCGGATGGGGCATTCTTTTACACTTCATATAAAGTAGCAGGATTATGGAACCCGGAAAGCCTTTGCAGAATGGCACCCCTTAAGCGGACTCTGATAAGATCCTTCGTCCCCCCTGCCCCGGGGTCGTCCTCACACCGAGAGCGGAAGCGGGCCCAGAGTGGTGGTGAAAATTGCGCTTTGTGTACAGTAAAGCAAAGAACAAAAATGCAATAGGTCTCGCCTTTCATTAAGTTAAAACCATTTGATTTGCTATACAATACCATTAGCAAAGCAAATGGCTTTAACTGAATCAAAGGCGAGACCTATTGCATTTACAATGCTTGTTATTTTTACCATGTACGAATGAAAGAGCAGGAATAGAGTCAGGGAAATGTAAAACAAAGTGACCCCCCCCCCTCCCCCCCCCCCCCCCCCCCCCACTGACAAGGACTCCTGTCCATGCCATGTGGTACCTGTACAGTAAAGTCATTTGCAAATTTCTGAATCAGTGGCTGCACTCACTATTGAAGATCCTTTCCTGAACATAGTACGTTTCATCTAGAACAGTTAGGGAACTTACAAAAGAAAGATCCTAAAAGCAAGATAGAGGCCAAACAATGACCATCATTCTTAGATTGGCGTCATGAAGACAACATAATCAATCCTGAATCCCAAGTCTGTGGTATGGAACAGACGCAGGAGAAACTGGAGTACCAGAAAAGCCAACATAGGAACAGATTGAGGGAATTCGCTTCTTTTGCTCCCCCGCCTCCTTACTTATTTCTCCATATTTCTGAATCATAAGACAAAGAGAAGGAGCGAAATAAGGAGAATGTGAGCACTGGGAAGGAGAATGTGCCGGATGTTTACCCCGAGCTGGTTGATGGGGCCATTGGTGCAGCTGCGGTTGCACTGGAAACAGATTGCAACAGCGAAGTAAATGGAACACATGAAGGTAACACGCATTGAGTGCTCTGGTTCAAATGACAGACAGTACAAAGCCAGACAGAAGTGTGTGAATAGTCAAATAAGAAGCTGACTCCACTACTGTGGAGAGTGCTTTCAGTACCAGTCGGGCAGAGAGATCGTGGACAACGCATTACCTGAGACAGTGTACGAAGGACCGCAGACCAAGAGGCCAGAAGCAAAGACATCCCCTCACTCTAGCAATGCAGACGATGAAGGCCTAGCCCAACCATGTCACGACACTCTCCTTGAATTATCCGCTTCGGGGAGTGGGGAGGGAGAGACTGGAGTTTCGGTTCACGTTCCCTGAAAACCCCTTCTCAGTAAATGAGCATTATGAAGCAGTTGCCCAACATTAGAGAAAACCTAACCCTATTCTGTGAGAAATTGCAATGTTTGCTCAAAATGCACAGACCAAACTGGGCTGATGTGAATCAATTGTTGCGTTTGGTGGTACCAAGTGAAGTGAGAGACCGGGTGGTTGAAAAGTCGGGTTGGCAAAAACAAGTCCCCAGCAAAGATAAGTCGTTGAAGGCCTTTGGGATATGTCAGGTTAAGACCAATTGGAGTAAAATGTCAAACTGTATATACAATAAAGTTGAATCACAAGCCTATTATCTAGATGACTTAAGGATGTGTCTTAGAGATACTCTGGCATTGCTCGTCCGATGGAGGTAGCTCAGGAGGTTGACGGGGCTGTCTTTATACAGGGATTGTTATCAAATGTGTGAAAGCAATTAATTATCATCTGTATTGGATGCCAAACGAAGAAGCAGGCTGAGTTAGTGACTGCTGTAAACAACTGTGTTGCAAGAATGAAATAAAGAGAAAATTGAATTTAAACTGAGATCTTTAAAGTGCAACAGAAGGTTACGCGGAAACAAAAAGGACAAACTCCCATTAGGGTGGAACAAAGGAAAGGTGGGGGGTAAGCAGTGTGAGGGGTAAGCAGAAGGGGTAGAGGGGAAGCCCTAGAGTTCAGCAGGGTCTTGGTTTTCCCACTTGCAGTTGAGGCACTGGAAAAGAGATTATACTAACACTGCTACAAATGTGTTTATTCCCACTGAACCCTCTGACTTCATCCAGATCACACAGAACCCTTATCCTGAATAAAAAGACAGATCAAGAGGTTTCTAAAAAGAATACAATGTGCTTTCTAACAATGTTCATTTATGAAAGCAATATAAATATATAACACAAACTTGAATTTTGTGGAACTAGTGATTACTGTACATTTTTTGACTCCCAACAAACTCTCCAATATTTATTTGATGTACAAGTCAGGTGGATAACTGACTATGTGGGTGAGTGTGCAGGGCCTAGTCTTGGTTTATCCATTAATTCTTCGAGTAAGACAATCTATCAGAGACAACAAACAGAACGCTCAAATATCGAAAGTCGCCGCTAATGTTGCAGTCATTTCTTTAGATTCTGCTTTCCTGTAGGCTTGATACCCAGAAAACAATGCTTTTAATAGATTAGCTATCAACCATTTCCACACATTCAAAAAGAGGGGATTGGTGCCATAGTAGGGTTAGAATTCTACACTCCTCTTCCCACACCTCCATCAATATCCATGAACTAATAGATCACAGCTTGAGGATATGCCAGGGGATGAGATTCAAAGTGGCTTAGACTTCAAAGTAAGTGGCAACTGGTCTTGGTTGACTGGAATAGTTAGGAATTGGAGAGTGAAGATTTTCAAGACAGAGGCTAACATTATGCATTAAACCATTTAATTGCCACTCCTGCAGCAACTTTAAAGAACTTGCTAAACAATCCAAGAACAATCTAGAACTAGGACACATGAAAAGCCAGACAGTGTTGATGAAAATGGACAATATTTCAGCTGTGGCATATAACAATCGGTTAGGAGGGAGTAGATACTGTCAATTGTCGGATTTAGCAAAGGAATTTTGGTACTTCTGCATTCAACACAAGATTGTGGTTGAAGCATAGTACTTACCAGCAGAATTGAATTCAGTAGCAGATTGGAATTCAAGGAACATCAGTGATTACAGGGATTGGGAGCTGAATCCTTGGTATTTCAGGAAATTGGACTAGGAGTGGGGTCTGCTGGAAGCAGATCTTTTTGCAAGCAGATTGACTTTCCAGATAGAGCGGTATTTCAGTTGGATGACAATTTTTTATATAACAAAAGCAGTGATTCTGATCATAACACCTGTGTGTGTGTTTCGATTAAAATCATTGTGTGTATCCTCCAACATGCTTGCAAAACTAAAGGAGCTACCCATGATTTTCTGCCTGAACTTAAACCTGACATTCTTGACTTTATCCTGTCGAATTGTTCTAGGTTTTCACCTCACAGTAAACAAGCATTGGCATAGCCAATAGGTCTCGCATTTGGGACCTTATAAGTGTTTAGTCATGTAACAGTTGGTGTTGTTGCACCAAGGATATTCTGCTGCATAACTAAATACTTATACGGTCCAAAAAGCGAGACCTATTGCATATGCCATTGCTTGTTTGTTGTTGCTGTTTTGTTTAAGTTGCCAGATCTACAATAGCTGGACATAGTTTTTGTTAACAGTTCTTTGCATCAAAAGAACTTGTTTTCATAGCTGTGAATGTTGTTTCCATTCTGGTTGTAGGAAGCAGTAATTCCCGGGTGTGTGAGGGCTGCCTAGCTGTGCGCATGCGCCAAACTTTGCAAATGAGAAAATGGCTGGTGCAGACGCAATTTAAGAGTGTGGAGTGAGTGAGCCCCAGGCAGCGTGACTCACTCACACAGGAGTTCATGCACTGCACCTGCATACTCAGCATGGTTTAAGGAAACTCTAACCACTCCCTCCCAGGCATCGAACACATATTTACCAAGAAACTCTGAGAAGAGCCTGCCTGCTGCACTGACGGCTGGTGGTGTGTGTGCCTGGTGAAAGCGTGCACGGACGGCTGGTGGTGTGTGTGCCCGGTGTAAGCATGCACTGACGGCTGGTGGTGTGTGTGTGCCCGGTGAAAGCGTGCACTGACGGCTGGTGATGTGTGTGCCTGGTGAAAGTGTGCACTGACGGCTGGGGGTGGGTGTGCCTGGTGGAAGCGTGCACTGATGGCTGGTGGTGTGTGTATCTGGTGGAAGCGTGCACTGACGGCAGGTGGTGTGTGTGCCCGGTGGAAGTATGCACTGATGGCTGGTGGTGTGTGTGCCTGGTGAAAGCCTGCACTGATGGCTGGTGGTGTGTGTGCCTGGTGAAAGCCTGCACTGACGGCTGGTGGTGTGTGTGCCTGGTGAAAGTGTGCACTGATGGCTGGTGGTGTGTGTGTGCCTGGTGGAATCGTGCACTGATGGCTGGTGGTGTGTATGCCTGCTAGAAGCATGCACTGATGGCTGGTGGTGTGTGTGTGCCTGGTGGAAGCGAGCACTGATGGCTGGTGGTGTGTGTGCCGGGTGAAAGCGTGCACCGACGGCTGGTGATGTGTGTGCCTGGTGAAAGCGTGCACTGATGGCTGGGGGTGGGTGTGGCTGGAGGAAGCGTGCACTGACTGGTGGTGTGTGTGCCTGGTGGAAGCGTGCACTGACGGCAGGTGGTGTGTGTGCCCGGTGGAAGTGTGCACTGACGGCTGGTGGTGTGTGTGCCTGGTGAAAGCCTACACTGGCGGCTGGTGGTGTGTGTGTGCCTGGTGAAAGCCTGCACTGACGACTGGTGGTGTGTGTGCCTGGTGAAAGTGTGCGCTGGTGGTGTGTGTGCCTGGTGGAATCGTGCACTGATGGCTGGTGGTGTGTATGCCTGGTGGAAGCATGCACTGATGGCTGATGGTGTGTGTGTGCCTGGTGGAAGCGTGCACTAATGGCTAGTGGTGTGTGTGCCTGGTGGAATCATGCACCGATGGGTGGTGGTGTGTGTGCCTGGTGGAAGCATGCACTGATGGCTGGTGGTGTGTGGGCCTATTGGAATTGTGCACAGATGGCTGGTGGTGTGTGTGCCTGGTGGAATCGTGCACTGATGGCTGGTGGTGTGTATGCCTGGTGGAAGTGTGCCCCGACAGCTGGTGGTGTGTGTGCCTGGTGGAAGTGTGCACTGACGGCTGGTGGTGTGTGTGCCTATTGGAATCGTGCACTGATGGCTAGTGGTGTGTGTGCCTAGTGGAAGCGTGCACTGACGGCTGGTGGTGTGTGTGCCTAGTGGAAGCAAGCACTGATGGCTGGTGGTGTGTGTGCCTGGTGGAATCATGCACTGATGGCTGGTGGCGTGTATGCCTCGTGGAAGCATGCACTGATGGCGGAAGAGGTGTGGCGCAGCGGCCAGGGCAACCGACATAGTACGCTGGGGATCATGGTTTGATCCCCGGTTCTGGCAGCCTGGGTCTGCCCAGCACCATGTGACTCTGGGCAATAGCTTGCTTAATCTTCCTGACAGCCCCTAGCGCCTTGTCGCCTTCAGGTAATTGTTCGCGCTTTACAAATACTTGACATTTACATGGTTGGTGGTGTGTGTGCCTGTTGGAATCGTGCACTGACGGCTGGTGGTGTGTATGCCTGGTGGATGATGTGTCCACCTGTAGGCGAGCACTGGAGTAGTGGCCTTTATTTGATGTGCCCCCTCTCTTACAAGTGAAGGCAATAATCTACTCGTGCAGTGACGGGCGGCACTAGTTGTGTCCTCTGGATGATGCCAAGCTTAATTGCTGCATTCAGTGGGTGTGGGGCCAGGACGAGGGGTGGACCATCAGTAGTTTTGATTTTCTGGGGATGTGTTCCTCTACTGAAAAATCAAGGTTATGGTAGATACAACCGCTTGGTGGCATTGTCCCTTCCTGCCTGCAAGGACTGCAGTCTAGTATCCTCTCACAGTGGGAGGATTGTTTTTTTCACCTGAAGCTACCAGTGAATGAGATATATCTTGCAGTGGCGCTATAACTAGTGTGCTGGAGTTGCTGCAGCCACTCTAGATAACCTTGAAAGAGTTTTAACAAACAATGAGCTATACCAGTGGTTCCTAAACCTTTTACGACCTCAACCCTATTTTTAGAACAGAAAGTATTTGCGACCACTAACTTTACTGGACATGAGGCAGTAAGATTTCATAATAATAACTGCAAATGTTTGTACACCTCACGCCCTTGACCACACCCTTCAATAATGAACTGTGTTCATGATATTGATGGGTCCAGAAAAGTGTCAAATTATGACCTGCATTGGAGTGTGGAGCTGTAACACTTTTTAGAGTGGAGTGCTGGCCTGTGGCATCCGTTTACACAAGGTTTCTGAAAAATCTTGGAGTTGATGCCAATGATTTTAGAAAATTTGAGAAACCCCCTTCTGTGGCAGAGTAGGAGGTATGGCCTTGTATCCACTTCTGTGTTAAAACAAGGTCCAGTGGTGCATTCTGGACTCCTTATATATATTTTGCAGTTGTATCTATCACGAGCCAGGCCAAGGACATTGGAGTGCATTACATGAGCACCAGATTACATTATACAAGGTAAATAGAAGCCTTTGATGTGTTTTTGTTCCACGGGTATTTGAACTATTTTGTGATTTGAAAGGCAGGCTATCAAACAACTTATTTTGAAAAACTGCTGAGAATTACTTAAACAGGAAGATGATGTAACAGAGGTAACTTTATCATGGTGACAATTTTACTGGGGTAGGCGAGTGTATGAAAAGAGAAGGCTACATCAAGGCAATGATGTTCTAGTACACTTGTAATTAAAACGTGTTTCCTTTGCAAATTAACCTTTATAAGTATTTTTGAATATTCCGGTATCCTTCTAAGCACTGGCATTTAATTTTGAAGTTTGATGGCACCAAATATGTGAGTTGAATCAAAACAAATCAATCCACAATGAGGTGGCTGTTTAACCTCTTCGACGCTCATGACGAGCTGAGCTCGTCATGATCCACGGCGCTCCGGTGCTCATGACGAGCTCAGTTCGTCATGTCCTGTGGAACTCTCAGGTGCGGGGAGAATTCCCCCGCTGTGCTGAACGTTCCACTGAGCCAATGCACCTGTAACGAGCTGAGCTCGTCATGAGCACAGGAGCACTGTAGCTCATGACTAGCTCAGCTCGTCATGAGCATGGGGGCGCTGTGCGCGCACCCCTCCCCCCCAGCACAGCAGGGGAATAACCCCCGCAGCGAAGGGGCTAAAATATGGCAGGAGATCCGTCAATCCTCTTATGCAGGTGAGATCTTGCTTTGTTCATCCCGTTGCCAAACCGCCCACCAAATCCCCCTTTTATTTGCCGAAGAACTTGAAGCATAAATGCATGCTGGGCAAGCTGCAAGCATCCCTAAGAAATGTCTTTGATGTGCTGGGAATGTTCTCCTGGCACTTTGGGCATATTTTCTTATTTTCCCTCTAAGGCCACCATGCCTTGAATGGCCGAGTCACGCACGAGGGCCTGACTTTTAAATATAGAATTGTGTTGGCGATTTTTCGTGGTAGCCCACATAAAAAGGGCTCAGTCTTCAAAATGTGCACTTGAGTGAGTGATTTTCTTAAACCTCACAACTCTACAGAGCTGCTGCTTCAGTGCGCGATTTTACCATGGATGTTAGGAAGCTGCTGAGTGCCTACAGCATTCACTAAGAGAAAACAAAGCTGCATAGTTAAAATGCAGTATCATGGTCCTCCTTGGGTATTTCGCATGGTGTGTAGCGTTTTCTTCTAGAGGAGCGAGCAGTAATTGTAATGAGGAACCCCATGGACCAGGAATAAAGAAAGGGACCTAGGGTAAGCACTACTCTATAGCCTCCATCCCACACCTAAGAGCATTTAATCAGTCCTTCATAGATCTGCACCACTGGTTTCTCCTCCTGCTAACAGTATCTTCATTGTAAGGGCTCTGGACCTGCCCTCGTTCCCACTGCTGGTGGTCTCCTGACCTGGGGCATTTCAGTCCTAAAGCAGCACTTCACAGGTGCTCAACAGCAATCGCTCAGTAACAGCATTCCACAGATACCCAGGGGCACAGCCTCCTCTTGAGGCTTAGAGCACTGTGTTGCATTAGTCACGAGTGTGTTTCAAATATATACATTAATGTTCTGTCTTTGCTTGTCAGTTACTTCAGTCCTTGCTTTTTTAAACACCATCGCTCAATGTTGCTGCCCACCATTGGAGCCATGTCAGCTAACAGCTCTTAGCATTCTGTCACTCATAAATTTGATATTTGCATTTTAAATATAGGATTGAATATCCCAGCTTGCAAAGAACTGTTGGCTATTCAAATATACTGATTTTTTGGGTAGACTCCAAATAAAAAAACAAATGTTTGAAAATGTTATTTCATTTAAGTGTTTTGATATAATTTTACATGACAATATTTAGAGTAATATATTTTTCAGAGGTTTACAAAATATTTTGTTGCATGATTTACATTTTCTAGACTGGCTCAGGTTTTGGCTTTTAGAACCAAGCCAGACCCCTGATTCGGCTCTGGTTTGACTCTTTGGATGAATTCTCTGGCTTGCCCTCCTCCATAGAACACTTGTTTCGCCGATGCCGCCAGGCAAAAACAAGCATTGGCAAAGCCGATACATCTGCCAGCTTTTGTTATACACAATTGCACACATGGAAAGCACTTTAAAAGCATGCAGTGTTTCACATGGAGATGTTCACATTACCAATCTCTCATCTACAACACATTCTGAAACAGACAATCATGCACATTGCAGTTACATGCATACACAGAAGTATGCGAGTGGAAAGCCATATTAAGCTGGTTGGGCTCTTGCTCATGAGTGAGGCTACCAGGAGTAATCCCTTCATTCCGGTCAATGAGCTGTACAATAAATGAATCATAGAGAAATATGTGAAAAGGTAGCAAAGGGAAGGGAGAAGTGAGAGACTACAGAGAAGTACACAAACAATAATAAATAAAAATGCGACACAGAAAGAAACAGAAAGCCAGGTAAAACAAAAGAAAACATGAGGAGCACAGAAAAGGAAACTATGATAAGAAAGCCAGGATACTAAGAAATAAACTAAATATGCTGTTTTAAAAAATGCAAGAGAAAGGCCACAATACAGAAAAGGGATAGCCAACAAAACAAGCATTGGACGCGCGGCTCTCGGAGAACATAAAAGTGGCCGCGGAAGTGAAAGTGATTGCGATCAAGCGCGGCGAGCAATGCGCTTAATGAGCATGGCCATATGGCGCCTCTGCTAGTAGCGCACGCCCGTGCACATGCACGCAAGCTTAAGGCCGGCCACGGTAGCATTTTTTTAAGCCCTTACTAAAAGTCTCGCCAGGCAGCGCATGCGCTGGGTCAGGCGAGACCTAATAAAGGGGTCTGAGAAGGCATAATTTTCTATACAACTCTGTTTGTAGTAGCAATTGTTATGTCATTTTATACCTGCTTAATGTACACAAAATTCTCAGCAGTATTGCACATCTATACACCTTTTTTCTTCTTATCACATTATGCCCATTTAGCCTGACATGAGCCAGTTCTAGGGCGGTGTGACTGCACCGGGCATTGACTTTGGGTGGTGGCGTTGTGTTTGCAAGTATATTATGGTTTGAAAAGCACCTGTTGCTGCGTTCCTGGCTTCCAGCTATTTTCAGGCAACAATAAAAATGTCAAGATAACTACTGGTGATCAATGCTCTTCCTAGAGAGAGAACGGAGATTTGTCTAGTAAAAGTTTTGACTCATGGTAAAATAGCACAGCGGGTTAATATGCCTGCTGCAAAGAACGTTTACCATGCAGATCAAAAAGTGCATATAATATGATTTGTTACTTGCAGTTTATGAATTAAAATCTTGACATAGAACAGTGAGCTATTAACCGTTATCAAACAGCTGCATGCAAACTAAAAGGTATAGATTAATTATAGCCTTATGAGTTTTTCCCCAGTCTTTCATTATCCCAATATTGGAAAAAGTGTTCATTTGGTTAGAAATCAATGCTGATTATTAAAGAGAACCCCCAACTATGGTGTTACATTTTAAATTCTGAGTTTGTGCTTCTCCAGACCAAGCACTATTAAACTATACTGTCGATGACATGTGACTCCTACACCTTGTAGTACTCTTATGTGACATTTCCTATACACTGATTTTCAAACTTATGATTGATTGTCTCTGTGTAGTGTATGTTATGTAAATTTCTCTGACATCCTACACTGGTATCAGTGGTGCTAAAAAACTAATTTAATGCTTCTAAGAGAGAGTGGTTTCCGAGACCTGAGGGACATTGTTAAAGGGTGTTAGTGAGGGAATCCATGACGGAGGTGGTCATTGTAGGGCGCCAACAAACATTGTAGCACTGGCTGACACCAGCACTAAATGCTTGGAGTCTAAATGTTCAAGGAAGCGTAACCTCTTGCTGAGGTTGTCAAAAGGAGGTGAAACTGCAGATTTAGTGCAGTCAGCCTTTTACCACAGCTTGGTGTATGATTGTTTCAAGCCCTTCTCACATTCTTCCCACAAGAAGATCCAGACACCTGCTCGTCAGTGCCTATTTGGAGTTTCTGTTTAACCATTTGTCTTTTTCTCTGCTTATTACATTCATAAAAATGCATAACCATAGAGTCAAAATGTATAACATTTAGCACTACATGCTCTAAATGATCCGCAGGAAAAGAACTGGTCTGTTGAAATGGCAAACTGCACATAGAATATTTTTGATTCTTGCTGGCTATTTTTCGTCAAACGTGTTAGACTTTTATGAGCTTTCCTGAGTGTCTGTGTTCATTCAAATTTGATAACCGGGGTTCATGCTCCTGCTATAGAGGCCCACAGAAGCTCAGAATAGAACGTCAGTAATTGAAAAGCTGGTAGTGTAACATCACATGGCATTAGACCTGCCTATGAGTCATTTGTACTTTCAATGCTGCTTATATATTTTGAAATTCTTGAAAACTTTAGAAAGGATACTTTGAAATGCTTTCTTCCTTTGTAAATTTTAAATGACCTGTGTGATGTGCATTTCACTTTCACCACCTCCTGAATCTCAGCAAGTGCCACTGAACTTCAAGCTATGAAATGTCTACACTTTTCAGACAAACAGATGTAAAGAGGTGCTTCATAAAAACACAATAAGTCTTTGCAAAAAAATTTTTTTTCAATATTTTAATTACACTTAACTTCAGACCCACTATGAGGAGATAATGTTTTGCAGAAGGAAATAATTTAAAGGGTCTCATTATTGCAGACTCTCTTAAATATCTCGTTATTGGGGATGCTGTTGCACCTACCACATCCATACTCCCAGTGCCATTAGATAATATTTGGGGATTTATCTTTCTCAAAAATATTACAGGGCAAAGTTGGAACATTAAACAACCTTCCTGTTCTATTTTGGGGAAACTTGCACTACTTCCAAACATGTTAAGGCTGGAGCTAAAACAATAAATATATCCCCCTTCCGCAGAAGAAAGGCATCTAACACTATTACGTCATGACATCAGTAGAGGGGGCCTGCTTGGTTGTTGTGAATCTCTCCTGTGGCCAGTCTCTGCAGAGTGTCATAAATTGATCACTGCCAAGCCAGTTTCCAGTCTTTGTGCAAGCCAATAGCACTGTGCCGCACCAGTGTTTAGTAGTGTGCTTCCTTCTCACTGCCTCACCAGCCTGTATCCTGCACCTTGCAAAGTTCACTCACGATTCCTTGACTCAAGCACCATAGTTGTGGCCAAGCAGTCAAAGTTAACTTTGCAAGGTGGTTATGGGTTTGGGCTTAGTACCATATATTACCTACGATACTGAAAAACAACAAAAGTATATTAAAGTAGAGAAAATTGTGCTTTAGTTATCAGCAAAATTCACTAGGCTGTTGAGACGATGTTCCAGGGGCTCTCCCACAAAAAGCCTGCTGAATAGACTAAGAGTTATCATGGACTAGGTACATCCATCATTCTCTTAACAATAGCTTTAAATGCTCAGACACAGGGTCATACCCTGATCACTGACTTTATAGGTCAACTACAATTTGCCTATTCAGACCATAACAAGGCTAGGCCAAAATACAGTCTCAAAAGCCCAAGCAGATTCATTAAGCGACCAGGCAAGACCCAATACGCCTGTGCTGACTCATAATAACAGAACCATTAATCAAAGGCTGACCCTGGTTGGTACAAATGTGTAAACTCTCCTATAGGAGTTAATCTGCACACAGGATGCATCTGCTGAGCCCAAATAGTAAATGTACTGACCAAAACTACACTCTGGAATTGGAATTGGAATTGGAATTGGAAAGGTTCTTATATAGCGCATGGCTACTCGGAAGCATCCCAGCGCTTAAAGAAGGATGGAAATGCGGAGTTTAGGAGGAGGAAGACAGATTATGGCCTAGGAAACAGTAATGTTTTTAGTTGTTTTCGGAACACCAGAAGGCTGGGTTCTAGACAAAGTAATAGTGGTAAGGCGTTCCAAAGTTTCGCCGCGTTTCGCCGCGTTTCTGTTCACACAATTTCCAGGACTTTAGTTTTTCTCCAGCCAAATTGGACTGCATGCACAGGAAATATGTGTGTTTATTCTTGAAAAAGCGTTTTAGCCTAATCACTCATTTGTTTAGAATATACCTACCTTTGAATCCTAAAAATGTATTTTTTAATAAGTTGACATTTTCAGGCTAATCATCATCAGAACTTTATTTCGGCTAATATAGCCATAAAAGTGCATAAAAGAAAATACAATTTTAACAATCCAATATAAAATCAAGAAATCAATCCAATGGGAAGTGTAGAGATATACCATACACTAGAGATATGCATTTTTTTTCCTTTTGGTGGCATTGAACCAGTAATATACAACAGTATGGGAAATCTAAAATTACATTTAAATTTACCAATTAAAATATTACACCTTGTAGTCAACAAGTGCCAGATGAGTTGACCTTCTGTATCACATTGCCCTGGACAAGAATACAAATGTTACAAAGTCACAAGACCACTATCAAGAAGATACCTTCTCTTGGTCCACATTGCAAATAGAAATTTGGATATCACAACCGCAATAACCGGGTCAGTATCTGTTTTTAAAGTCCTATAAAATTCTCTATAGTTTCTGATACCCAGGTTTCTGCAAAATTGGATCACCCACTTAGATCTGGGGCTCTTATATACCGGGCAGAAGAATACTACATGAATAACAGTTTCTTCCTCCAAAGAGCACCCAGGACAGGGGCGGCCTATCGCGCCTTCCCACCTGTTTGTACGAGCGTTAAGTGGGAGGGTTCGATACCTAAATTGCAGGTACACTTTTTTTGCTAATACTGGTTGCATAGTGTCTATCACTTGCTCAAATTTGTAATGACACTTGGAATCGAGAAATCCAGAAGTTAGACTTGAGGTTTCAACTGTCTGCGCGAGACGTGCCAGTTTATAGTCCTTCAAAGCACAGGCTAAGGATTTTTTCAAAATTACAGTACAAGAAGCTTCAGGTGTAGACCATAGATCTCCCATGCCCACTGCTCTGGATGTGTCCCTGATAAAGGCCAACCAGGGGTTTTTGCCCACCCCCATGGTGGACAAAACAGCTTTTAGGTCATCCCTATAGTGGGCCAATTCTGGGGTACTCCACAAACGTCGCCAGTACAACAGTGGACGCGACGATATCAAGTCTGCTATGGGGCTAATGCCCAGGTCCATTCTAAGCGGGACCATGGGTGTGCTTTTGGGCAGACCTAAAATAAGTCTCATAAAATTATTTTCAGTTACTGTGAGGGCATTTGCTGAACAGTGCCCCCACAGTTCTGCCCCATATATGGCTGATCCCCTGGCTTTTATTTTAAAGATTTCTACTGGGGGACGTATTGACTTTATAGCCAAAGTTTTGTGAAGTTTTAAGATCCCTCCAATAGCCTGGGTCAATTTTAGGTTAGCCTTGATCATTTGTGAACCCCGCCCCATTTTATCGTTTAGGGAGCGACCTAGGTAATCAAAGATAGAAACACTATCTAAAGGTCTACCATCCAATGTAGGGTGGGACAAGTTGGTGGAATTTGCGTTAAAAACCATATATTTCGTCTTTGAAATATTAACCACCAAATTCCTCCTCTTGCAGAACAAGCCGAATTCCTCTAAGACACGCTGCATCCCTATGGATGACTTCGAAAGGAGAAGGGTGTCATCGCAAACATTAAAGCTGGGAATTTACGGCTTGCCAATTTTGGGGGGTCAATATCTTTTTTTTTTGTGAAAATCTTTATTAACATGAAGATATCATTGACATATACAATATCGCAAAAGGATGCAAATTTTTCCTACTTCACATTAGACTGGTATTACAATATGGTGATGCATGTTCGAACAAGTAGTGAATATAGTTCTAACAGATACATGGAGTCATAGCAGCAATTGGTCTCAGTACAGTATTTGGAACGATACTAATCCGTCTCAGTTCTAACTAAAGTAACCCCTTCTATACTTAACTTCATGTTCAGCCATGTGTGTAAGTCTATTTAAAGGTATGAACAAGAAAAAAAGAAAAAGATAAAGAAAATCAACGTATTTGTCATCGTGTAACGTGTGTCTCCTGTAAACCCCCACATTTAGCAGCCATTTAGGTTATACACAATTCGGTACTTGAACAAGCATAATCGTGTGACAGCCCGGTGCATGAAGAAGTAAACACCCACCCTCCTAATCATCCTCCTCCTCAGAATCCAAATCATCGTCCTCTGGCAAAGGTTCACAAATTTCTCCTCTATAAATGTTCCAGGGAGCCCAGATTTTGTTCCATTTCCGGGGGCACGCCCTGAGCACATACACCGCCCTTTCCGTCACCATCAACAAGTCCATATTCTTGGCCCATCGAGTTGCTGTAGGTAGTTCTGGAACCCCCCATTTTTGTGCTATGTCTCTCTTGGCTACTGTAATGGCTAGCGTGACCCACAACAGTCCATACCTGTCCAAATCATTGGGGTCCCAAATGTTCAACAAACATTTTCGAGGTTCAGGCAGGACAGACACCTTAACTGCTTGAGAGACAGTACGCATAATTTGTTTCCAGTACTCTTGTATCAGTGGGCATTCCCACAGGGTGTGGTACAGGTTCCCTTCCTCCCCGCACCCCCTGAGGCAAAATGGGTGTGGTGTTCGCTGTATCCTGTGCAGTAACGTTCTCGTGTAGTAGACTCGGTGCAGAATTTTGAGTTGTACTAATCTGAATTTCGCCGATATGCCCACTTCCCTCGGTGAGGCAAGCGCCTCATTCCATTCTGTTTCATCAACCTCCCCTATGTCCCTTACCCATTTCTCCTGAAGGTGTAATGTGGGGTCCGCCAGATTATTGACTAACTTTTTATATGTAAGAGAAGTAGCACTCTGAGGCATATAATCCGTCAGTAGTCTGTCTTCCAGTGGCGACAACTCTGGTAGATCAGTGCCTGTTGGAATTGCCTGGAGTAGTGCGTGGCGTATCTGTACGTATCTAAACGTCTCATTGGGGCCTAAACCATACTGCTGTTGAAGTTGTGGTAATGCGATCACTGTGCCTTTCTCCCACAGGTCCCCTACCGTGGAGATTCCTATGCGGTCCCACTGTGCAAAACCTTTACATGATCTAAGGTTTCCCAATGATTTTGTATCCCACAGTGGGGTCAGTCTGGTAAGTTTTCCTGCCCAGCCCAATTGTGCTTGCGCTTTGTGCCATAATGCAGCTGTGTGTTGCGTCGGGCCAATCAGTTTTCTAACCTGGGATTTGTTGTATAAGACTGAAAGCATGCCGTCTGTTCCAAGTTGAGACCAGTCCGCTTTATACGCCGGGTCTTCACGTGGGGTATGAACCCATTGATTAATTATCTTAAGTTGGGCCGCCCAGTAATATAGTTGTACATTGGGTAGTGCAATCCCTTCCTCGTACCAACTCTTCACCAGTTTATCATGGGCGATACGTGCCGGGCCATTATTCCAGAGTAAGCTGGAGACCAGCGCCGCAATCTGCTTAAAATAGCGCGGTGCAACCCAATGAGGGGTATTTTCCAAGACATATAAAAACCTGGGGAGCGCCATCATTTTGTATAAAGCCGCCCTTCCCAGCAGGGTCAGGGGTAAAGTCGCCCAGTGTTTAACGTCAGCACGCAGACGTTCTAGAGGTGGTTTTAGATTTGCATCAAAGAAGTCAGCGGCGCTTCCCGTAATGAAAATACCCAAATATTTAAAGGAGGTTATCGTTAAGGCCAAGGGGCAGGCCTCCCGCAACAATGGCTCCGGGCCCTTGAGCACATATACCACAGATTTCGACCAGTTCAAGGTATAACCCGATGATTCCCCGTGTGTGTTACAGAGGTGCAGTAGAGCAGGGATTCCGTTGTCGGGGTCAATCATGTAGATGAGCATATCATCTGCATACAGGGAAATCTTATCCTCCCACCCCTCCTCCCACTTGATACCTCGAAACAGCGGCGTTGTTCTAATCAGGATCGCCAATGGTTCAAGCACCAGGGCGAAGAGCAAAGGAGACAACGGGCACCCCTGTCTAGTCCCCCGCCTCAGTGGGAACGACACTGAAATATGTCCATTTGCTACCACCTGCGCCACCGGTAACGTGTACAGCAGGCGTACCCATGCTCAAAATTTAGGTCCAAAGCCCATACGAGTAAGCACTGCGAATAGGTATTCCCATTCCACTAGGTCGAAAGCCATTGTGGCATCGAGGGAAAGGATCACCGCTTGCTTCGTAAGAAGGTGCGCATGCGCCATCACCCCATGGACCCTCCTTAGATTCATTGCCGTGCTCCTGTGGGGCATGAATCCCGATTGGTCGGGGTGTATTAGCGTGTGAAGATGTTGTGTCAGACGGCTGGCCAGGATCTTAGCTAGGATTTTAGCCTCCACATTAAGCAATGAAATGGGGCGGTAGGAGGTGCATGCAGTCGGTGGCTTACCCGGTTTAGGTATAGCCACTATGGTGGCAGTACGCTGGTCAAGCAGCAGTGTCACCCTATCAAGGCTGTCAGTGTACATATTCAGCAGTGGTTTACTGAGCATAGGGGCCACTGCTTTATACCATTCCACAGGCAGGCCATTGGGGCCTAACGCCTTACCAGACTGCAAATTTTGGATCGCCAATTGAATTTCCTCTTCTGAAAGATCAGTATCTAAGTCTTGCTGTGCCTCTTGTGCGAGTGCAGGGATGACAATATTCTCTAGGGAAATCATCGCCGTCTGTGCAGTGACGTCACGGTCTGGGGTGTATATGTCCCGGAAGTGACTTGCCAGAGTGTCTACGATTTGTTCAGGGTGTGTCTGTAGTTGACCATCGTGCGTGTAAAGTCTCTGTATGCCTCTGTTACTACCCCCTCTCTTGTCCAGCCACGCCAGCATTTTCCCGGCCTTGTCTCCTACATCATATACTCTATGTAACGTGTTTGCCTGATGACTTTGGACGGTTGTTTTGAGATGATCTCGGTATTGCTGTTGGCAGAGCTGTAATAAGTGTGTCGTTTCCGGTGTGGGATTCGACATGTGAGCAACATTCGCGTTGTGAAGTGTGAGTTCTAATTCCGCGAGTTCTCGTCTAGAATCCCGTTTGTGACCCGTTATCGCTGCTATCGCCTCCTCCCTGAGGACTGTTTTATAAGCCTCCCAAAGGACAGAGGGCGAGGAAACGGTCCCTTCATTTTCAGTGAAGTATTGCACGGTCGCCTGTTTAAGTTTTTTCCTTATCTTAGGGATTTTCAAATAATTGGGATATATTGGGTATGTTCTCGCACACTTCTTTTCTTTGGTGGTAAGTGATAGAGATATCGGAGAGTGGTCAGATATACCCCTTGGCAGGATATCCATTTTATCTATCGATCCTAAACCCACCCCCAAGAATAAAAAATAGTCTATACGTGAAAGGCTATTATGAACAGCAGAATAATATGTGTAGTGGGTGGTCGCTGGGTTCAAGTGTCGCCACACATCTGTAAGGCCCATCGTCTCTATAAAGCCAGGAAGCGCGGCAGATCCACTTGGGCGATTTCTCACAGGTAAGGTGTCCAGTGCAGGGTCTATTATGGCGTTAAAGTCTCCCTCAAGTATTGTGTCCCCCTCCGGGAGGTCTAGGAGAAATTTACCAAGAGCTGGCAGTGCTGCTGAGTGAAGTGCCGGGGGGATATACACGGAGACCACATTTAAAGGTCGTCCTTCCCACTGTCCATGCAATGCCGCGAAGCGACCTTGGTTGTCTATTTTGTGGCACTCTACCAGAAAGGGTGACGATTTTTTCATGAGTATCCCAGTGCCCCTGGATCCCGTTGTGAATTCTGAATGTACTGCCATAACATACCCACGTCTGTTGAGTGCTTTACATGTGGACCCTGCAAGGTGTGTTTCCTGGAGCAGTACTAGATCAGGTCCCTGACGTTTAATCGCTTGCAAGACTAGACCTCTTTTAATTTTATCCCCCAGGCCCCGAACATTCCAGGTCAACATACGTAGGGGAGGCACATCAGCCGTCGCAGGCGCGCCCTCAACGGACGCTGCGTTTAACTGTTGGGCCATCGGGTCGCATAATCATTGTAGCAGGCGATCGGTAGCCGACATCAACCCAGATGCGGCACCATGTGACAGTGTACCATAATTGTGTGGCTTGTGGCAGTGTAGTGTACCATAGAGTAGAAGTGATGACAAAAAACAATAACGTTAACATTCGAACTCCCCCTCCAACCCCCCTCCCTGCTCCCCTGCTCCACGGACCGTTCCCCGCCCGCTTCCCCAACTTGGCAGAGTGTTTTTCCCCATTCCCTACTATCTTACTTGCTCGTGGGGTTGGTGAGTCCCCTACAGGCACCGGCTAACGCCCACCCTACTCAGCTTAACCAACTCCAGGTCCCTGTAGTTCGCATAAAGTGTCACCTGCAAAGTTCACCTCTAGATCAAGCCGGCTGTCCAGAGTCAAGAGGGTCCCGCTCCAAGTCAGATTCTAGTCCTGCAGCCTCAGCGTGCTGTGAAGGACGAGTGTTCTGGTCGTCCGCCTGCTTATCGTTGCGATGATTTGGCCGGTCTCTGTGCGGACGCTGTTGCTGCCCCGCCTGCCTCCATCCATCAAGCCAGTCGCGCACAACTTCTGGTGTATCAAAGAACCACGCTTTTCCATCGGCCACAATTCGCAATTTGGCGGGGAACAACATTGAATATTGCAGGCCCTTGTCTCGTAGTGCTTTCTTTACCTCCGTGAATGACTTCCGGCGCCTGGCAACCTCTGCCGTATAATCTGGAAAGAAGGCCAGAGTAGAGTTTTGGATCTTGACTGGTGGAGAAATTCTCGCCACCTGCAAGATGGCGTCCCGGTCTCTGAAATTAAACAATCTAGCCAGCACAGGCCTTGGCGTCGCACCCGGTTTGGGCGTCCCACCCGGGACCCGGTGTGCTCTCTCAACGGAGAAAAAATGGGACAGACCTTTAGGTTGCAGTTTATTTTTGATGAGGTCCTCGACATAGAGGTCCATGGCTCCCTTTCCCTCTGTTTCCGGTAGGCCAAGAATGCGTACGTTGTTCCTGCGGGAACGCCCTTCCTGGTCATCCAGCTTTTCCCGCAGCATCTTGGTGACTTTTTCCATGCGTTCCATCGCAACTTGTAGTTCAGAAGTGTCTTGAATAAGTGATTTGGTAACCACTTCAACTTGAGATACTCTCTCTGTCATCTTCTGAAAGTCCGCCCGCAGCAGAGTAACCTCAGAGGAAATGGAGCCCACTGTTGTTTGTACCTCTGAGAGGGTCCTCATTATATCCTCCAGCGTCACTTTTTTGGTGCCATCCACGTCCGGTGCAGCACCCGAGGAGTGTCGGCCACCAACTTGCGAGTGGCCTTGCTGGCTGTAAGCAAACTTGTCCAATTTTGCCTGCGTCGACGAGCTTCTGGTCCCTTTGCCCGCCATGAAGTTGAGGCAGTGCAGTCTCGAGTCGCTGCTGTCCCGGGAGCCCCGGCGTCAACTAGGCGGCAGCTATGTCCGTTACAAATCTCTTTCGCACACTGTCGCCGCAGCATTGCAGCCTCAGGATCTCGATCGGTATCCGACCGTTGCGAGGGTCCTTTAAGCCCTCGACCGTTTCAAAGGCAGCCTAGACGAAGGTCCAGCTCTGCAGCCCCACAGCCAGTAGGCATCTGCTCCCCCGGTGCGCTCACTCCTGTCCCAGGGCGTTCGAGCCGGGCAGGCTTCAACACTAAAATGGCGCCCGACAGGGTCTCGAGGGGCCGCCCTCCTTGTGGAAAGTTTCAAAGCCCAGCCACCGCCGTGGTTTGTCTGCTGGCGTTCGCGGCCCGAGCAGTCGCTCTCATCCACAGGCCTCGACGGCCCCCCCAAAGTCTTTCACCAGCAGATGTTCACTACTGTCCGTTCCACGGGGGGGGCGGCCGTTGCCACTGAGTTCAGCCCAGGAAGGTCACACTTCCGCCAGGGTCGACGAATACTCCAGGCCAATGTCTCCTTTTCGCTGTAGGCCTCACTACGCACGAGTTGAGAAGTGCAGTTCTCGATATTCGATTTTCACCGGAGTTGGATCAGGAGGTGCAGATTCGGTTCCTGAGCAGGTACCGCCACTTCGGGCAGGCGTTGTGTCGGATTAAGTTATCGGATTTTACAAAAGGCCGTTATGCCGTGAGGAGCTCCCACTTCACGCTGCCGCCATGCTCGGCCGGTAGCCACGCCCCCCCGGGGGTCAATATCTTTAACTGCAAGAAGGTCTTTGATTAGCCCGTTGAGGAAGAGGGAAAAAAGGGTCGGAGCAAGCACACACCCCTGTCTCACGCCCTTCTCAACGGGAAAAGGAGAAGTCAATTTGCCATTCTTGCCGAACCTCACCCTAGCAAAAGTTCCTTGGCAAAGGCGTCTAAACTGATGGCATAGATACAGTGGGGCTCCCATATCTAACAGGATGGCCCACAGTTGTTCCCGGTCCACCAAATCAAAGGCTGATTTTAAGTCCCCGAACGTGAGATAGAGACTTCCACCCTCCAGGACTATATGCTTCCAGGGGATCAGTTGTAACTTGCACAACTGGTCTATAGTCGATGTTTTACTTCTGAAAGCAGCTTGGAGGGGGGTTAAAATATCTTGGTCCTCCATCCACACGTGCAACCTAGCTAATAAAACTCTGGAATATATTTTTGGGACACATCTATGAGGCTTATCGGTCTGTAATTTACAGGGTCGATCGGTGACCCCTTTTTATGTATCGGGATGATCTCTGCCCCGGCCCACGTGGGGGAGGCGACATCCCATTAAGAATCGCCTTAAAGAGCAGTTGGATATATGGGGCCCACACTACCTGGTCACTTCTGTACAGGTCCCCAGGGATTCTATCTAACCCAGGGGCCTTGTTTGGTAATGTCTTCATGATTAAAATGGACACCTCAGCCAAAGTGCAAGTGGATGCGTCCCTGAGAGCGGCAGATTTTAGAATGTTACATACATTGCCGTTCATAGGTTGCTCTTCTGTTGGGCTAGAATATAAATGTTTAAAATGAAGGCGCCAGGCATCTTCACAGATATTGGGCTCAATGGCAGCCTTGCCCTCCGCTCGTCCCAAATGGACTAAATTCCAAAAGCCTCTAATATCATTTTGATCTAAGGCGTTTATTATTGCCTGCCATCTTTCCATTTCCCATTCTGTCTTGGCGTGTAAAATCACCTTTTTAAAAAGAAACCTACTTACCCTAATTTTAGCAATATCACCCTTTTTAAGGGATGTCAAGAGGGCACTTTTCGCATCTCTGCATGCCATATTATACCAGGGACTTTTCCCCCTGGGTTGGTTGCTCTGGAATGATTTATTATTATTTAAAAAAAGGTGCCAGTGTTGCAACCAGATCCTGGTGGGCAGTAACTAACTAAGTTGAAAGTCTCAAAAAATCCAGTAGCAGTGAGATTTACCTTTTCCTAAACAGGAATGACAAGTAAATACATTTGTCTTATTGTGTCCTGAGACTGGGATATAGCGCCCCAGCAGATGCGACGACCTCCTCCGACCACTATTAAATCATCTTGTCGAATGTGATCCACAACTTGCCCTGTTTCTGGCAATTGTACATCCAGTGACAGAACCAGAGGATTGTGGTCACTTTCTGGCCGGGAGAAAACACAGAATTTTGTTGCTTTGTGCCAAAGTTCTGTATTTATTATAAATGTAGTCTCTTATGGATTCATGGGCCGGTTCATTGTAAGTAAAATGACCCGGGTTGTCGTCAGCGAACCTGCCATTACATGCCCTCGGAGAAAAGTCCAGCGTTAAAGCCATCAGTTGGGGAACCAAGGGGGTCTTTCCCTTTAAAGGATAGGCGTTAGCCCCGGGGATCGATAGAGTTGCATCCTCCTCAGAGAGAATTGCTAATGGCAAGCCATCTAGTAGCTCGAAGAAGCAGTTGAAATCGCCACCTATGATGGAAAGTGCCTTCCCTGAGAGTACTCCAGTAAGGCTGCCAAATGGTCCAGTGTTGGTGATGTATACCCATGTTTTACTGGTCTAGAGTACACATTAATAATAGCCACGTTGGGTAGGTCAGCCTTAGAGAGGAGGATTCACAAAATATCCGGCGTATGGGTATCTAAGCGCTTTACAGTATACCCTAAATGGGAGCCCACCCAAGTGCATAGACCCCCGGACGGTCTGCCTCTTGGACCTTTGACAGCTGGCTCACAAAATGATACAAATCCTACCCTTTGTGTGTTTTTTAAGGCCCAGGTTTCCTGAAAGAGACATATCTCGTGGTCATCTACAAAGTTACCCCAGTCCGGCTGCTCTAATTTGCCCTGCAAACCTGCTATGTTCCAAGACTTGACCTTGGTGCCATTGGTGGTTCCTTCTGTCTCTCCATCAGGGATGAGCTCTACTTCTTGCCCAGGTGTATTAACTGGTGAACGTAAATAATCACGTGTAGGAACAGGGGTTTGGTGGGATATACCCACCTCCCCTGCTAATGCACTGTTGGATTTACAGCCTACCAAGTAACCCACATCCTCACATATACCAGAGAAGCTGGACCTCCCCCCTCCTTCGCGCCCAGTGTCGCTCCTATGCTCTACTAATTGACCCAGAGAACCAGCCCCCATACCCAAGGTGGAATCACGAAAATGGTTAGGGCAAAAAGGGGGTGGAACATAAATTGGCTCCAGTCAATCAACCATATCCAGGATGCTGCATCTATTTCTTACAGGAATATTAAAGGCAGGCCCAAGACCATCCAACCCTGGGGTATTGATCACAGTTCCATGCTTGGGACGCCCCTCCCAGATCCTTTCCATGTACTCTAGCTGCTCTCCTCGAGGCGGAGTAGAGTAAAAGGAGCTAAGATCCAGGGCCTGTACAGAGGTCTTAGAATTAAAATATGGTGCCTTACAAATATGGAAGGCAGCCCACCTGTCTCCAAAATTAACGACTATACAGTTCCCTGGGATGTCTTTCTTCCTCAGACCAACCCAATTTATTCTTCGCACAAACAAAATTTGACTGTGTATGTTTGGAGGGAGGGGCCTATTGATATTTAGCCAATGGATAGTTTTGTTCTTTAGCTCCGTGTACGATTCTAACCTACCCTCAAGCTAGAACCGGAACCCCAGCCAGAACAACCACATATGGTACTGACTATGGACGCAAATCAATGTGCGGTAAAATATTCACATAATTGTCCGAGCCCTTGAGACCCCCCCTGTGTCCTTGTTACAAAGTCAGCTCCGTTGGTTAGAGTTCTCGAATCCCACCCCTTGTGGACACACAATTCCCTGTGGGTACTCTGCCATTGTCATTGTATTCACTTAGAGCAACAGTCGCACGCGATGTGTCTTCCATTGGGTCGACTGCATGAGTGTCCAGATTTGTGTTGGTGCTGCACACAGCCCTACAACCTTCGGTAGAAGCGTTCATATCTACGTTTTTTTGCTGGGAGAATCTTCTCAATGCCGTCTAGATTTGTCGTCATCAATAGTTCGAATTTCACCAGCCTTTCCTCTATTGCTATAAGTCTGGCGAGTAGGGGTTGCATTGAGGAAACAATGAGACCATCAATCTTTGATAAAAGTTAATCATCTAAGGGCAGCGGAGGGCCGGGTAGGAGAGCAACAAATGGTGTATTCTCGGCAGGCAAGCCTAAACTTGGGAGATTAACACCAGCTAAACCTCCCTGATCATTCAATCTGGGAATTTTGGGGTTTTTACCCCTCAGTGTGCCCCCTCCGTGCTTCGTCTTTGGAATTGCCCCCATCTTCTGTGTGGAATTGTCCAGTAGCGCTTCCGGGGGTCCCCCCCACTTGCGCTCTGGTAGATACCTGGTCATCAGTGGAGGAAGCTAGAATTGTCTTTTGCACAGTTCTACTTAATTGATAATGCTCCTGCCCCACAAAAGCACACACCACCTCCTCCGGGGGAAGAATTGCTGCCCGATTGCAGGGCTCCACGGGTCGAGGGCCTACCATTAACTTTCTCTGGAGTTCGAGCCCTAATCAAATCGTCCATCGATGATCATTTGGCGAATTCCAGTTCCAAAGAAACTCGACGCTCAGTCAGAGCGATTTCGTGTGCCAAAAGCGAAGTGGCCCTTGTAATAAATTGATCCAGAGTCCCCACTACAGGTCCTCCTGGAGCCAATTGCCTACTTTTCCCCTCACGGCCAGGCATTGCAACCAAGCTAGTAGTTATATTTAGGGTCACATAAAAAGGTGATAATTCCCAAATGAAAGTATGGCTACTAATGACTGACCTTGTAATGCAGACGTTAGAGGGGGGGCACAGCCCAGCCTTCACCAGTCACCAACGGGCACAAACTGGCCCGCCCTTGGCCCGGGCTTCGCCCAGCGTGCGTCCGCACGCGTTCTGCGAAGCGGGGGCTGGGAGAGGTCAAATAGCGCTTGTGGGCGGGCGGGCAGGCAGCCACAGGTGAAGAAAATTACGGGGCTCCTGGTCCTGGGAGTCCCATGTCAGCAGCCAGCAGAGTTTCAAGTACGAGCGGCTCTCGCGAAGCGGGGGCCGCGAGAGGTCAAATAGCGCTTGTTTCAGGCAGCCACAGGTGAAGAAAATTACGGTGCTCCTGGTCCTGGGAGTCCCGTGTCAGCAACCAGCAGAGTTCCAAGTACGAGCGGCAACCGTGAAGCGGGGGCCGCGAGAGGTCAAATAGCGCTTGTGGGCGGGCGGGCAGGCAGCCACAGGTGAAGAAAATTATGGGGCTCCTGGTCCTGGGAGTCCCATTTCAGCAGCCAGCAGAGTTCCAAGTACGAGCGGCACCCACGAAGCAGGGGCAGCGAGAGGTCAAATGGCGTTTGTGGGCGGGCAGGCAGCCACAGGTGAAGAAAATTACGGGGCTCCTGGTCCTGGGAGTCCCGTGTCAGCAGCCAGCAGAGTTCCAAGTACGAGTGGCACCCGCGAAGCGGGGGCAGCGAGAGGTCAAATGGCGCTTGTGGGCGGGCGGGCAGCCACAGGTGAAGAACATTACGGGGCTCATGGTCCTGGGAGTCCTGTGTCAGCAGCCAGCAGAGTTCCAAGTACGAGCGGATAATCACTTTATTAAATGTGCATATTGAAAAAACAGCAGAGTGGGCCTTCCTGCCCCTGCTTCGGACACTTATTACAAACTGGAATCATGTTAGCTTTATATACAGTGAATGTCAAACTAAATTGTCTCTTGGAACTTTTTTTTAATAGGTGGTACTCGACAGAACCCATTTTTTTCAAATTAAACTTGTGACACCACCATGTGTGCATGTAGACCTGTATCACTGGAGTGCAGCTAGTGCTTTAGCACCATTCTTCATTAAGTCACATCCCACCTGCGTGCATATTCTGGCTACATCTCTTTTTGTGTGTGGGCTTAGGACCCACTTACCTGTGTGCACCTGGTCACATGTTGCCTGTGTGCAACTTGACACATGTTGCCTGTGTGCACCTAGACACATATTGCCTGTGTGCACCTAGACACATATTGCCTGTGCGCACCTAGACACATATTGCCTGTGTGCACCTAGACACATATTGCCTGTGTGCAACTAGACACATTGTACGCCTTGCCACTTTCAACCATTCATATCCCCTGCATCCACATAGTATTCATCATCTGTCTGCAGGCAGGAGCATCTAATTTGTGTATGCCTGTATTGCTTTAGGTTGTGCGCACATTGCCTTTCAACAGACCCACCCCATCTACTGAGAATTAAACTGTACAGCTTGAGATTTCCATGGTAACCCTGTATGCCTTTAGTTCCCTTTCATCACTGTGCATTTAACCCCGTCTCATTTGTGGGCTTTTAACCATTCAACCTGGGTGCATATAGCCTTATAACTTGTATGGACCAATCTTTCTCTGACCAATTTGCACCTACGACTCCAGAACATACCCCCTCGTCTGTTTGCATACAAGGTCCCCAACTAGGTGTACCTAGCCCTCTCTCACATGCAGGCACACAGGCCTCCAGCCACAATTATGCAGCTAGTGCTCTTTAATGGGCAGGCACGAAGCATCCTCTAATCTGTGCCCTGCAATCCTTGCTCAACTTTAGGCACTGGCCACCACTCACAGTTTTCACCAATTCTGTGTGGCCCCTAGACTGCAGCTTGTGGCCGCTGGCAGGCCGCGTGCGACTCCTCTGGAGAGAGTGACTTTTTATTGTATTTCACTCTGAATGGCATATCTGTCGAACAGTGAGTGTGTAACTCAGTGTTTTTTTAATGTGTGCTTTGCTAGGTGTTTAAGGAATGTGTGTTGACTCTAACTATGTTAGAATATATGTGTATGTGTTTAAGGAATGTGTGTTGGATCTACCTATGTAAGAATATATGTGTGTATGTATGCGTTTTAGGAATGTGTGGTGGGTTGTGTGTGTCAAGAACATGTGATGACTATGACCATGTTAAACATGAGTGCCTAACATAGACACAGTCATCAACATATTCTTAACGCATACAACCTGGCACAAATTTCTAAAACTCATACACACACAAACGCATTCTAACATAGGTACAACCAACCCATTCATTAAACACGCAGACGCATCAAAGCACACATTAAAAAAACACTCAGTAACACACTCCCAGATGGACAGCTATACCATCCTGAGTGAAACACCCAAACAAGGTCCCTCTCTCGCTAGGGCTCGCAACAGCCTGCTAGGGGTCGCAAGCTGCAGTCTAGGAGTCGCAGCTGCGACCCCTGGTGACTCCTAAATGACGTCCATGGGGAGGAATGTGCTTTCATCATTCGAGCAGTTCATTGCTGTTCCCCTACAGTTCTCTAGTATGCTGTTGTCATTCTTTGAGAGACCACCAGATCTGCTCCTCCGCTGCTGATTTTCCTTTATGGAGGTCTCGCTCTTCTTGCCTGGTGGTATATGTGTATACCATCAGAGGGAGCACGGTCGAGCTCCAATTAGTTGTAGGATTTTTATGTTCTGACCTTATTGTGGACTTTAAGCTACTTTGAGGGTGTCTTTTGAGCAAATGAAACCCACTGCAAAAACAGGGGGTCTAATGGGGGAGCAAAACATCGGGGGCCACACTGTTCACCCAGCCGCTCAGCTCTTTTGTCCTTATGTTGCTGTGTAGCACCGACATGTCTAGCTCGGTCTTACTCCTGCAGGTAGGAGGCCCCTATCAGTTGTGTATTTTTCATGCAGGAGGACGTTGGGTTGCTGTGTCTTACTCCTGCAGGAGGCAGGCCAAGTTAATTTGCTGTGTGCCTGTCCTGCAGGGGGCCACTGGGCTGCCGTATGTTACTGTTGTGGGAGGGAGGCCAGTTTAAGTAGACAGACGAAGATCTAGGATAGTAGCATCTTACGACTGTTGAAAGATTGCCCTTGTTAATCGCTGTGTTCCTCTGGCAAGAGGAGGCCTTCGGGTTGTGTTGTCCTCCTGCAGTAGGTAGGTACCTTTGGTGTCACTTTCTGCTGCAGTGAATAAGCCCCTTTGTTGCTTGATTTCCTTCCATTCCTGAAATAAGAGGCTTGTAGGCTCTTAGTCATGCAGGGCCCAGGAGGCCTCTCAGCTCTCCCAGAGAGGGTGGTCATTGGCTTGCCTTGCTGCGTCTTCCTTTTAAGTCTATGTGTGTCACTCTGGAGGGAGAGGTTGTTTCCTTACTGTGTCTTACTCCTGCAGTCGGGGCCTGTGTAGCTGTGACTTCGTCCTGCAGTTTTCAAGCTCCTTTAAGTCACATTGGGCCTCATGTACAAAGTGTTTAATGGCCGCAAACCCTCAGACTCCTTACATATGAGAATTTGTAACTGCTACAACATTTTTGGGAATGTACTAAACCAAAGACATTATTATGAAAAGGTTTTCAGAATCCTTCCATGAGTTAAACAAACAATAAGGAATCAGTATTTGGAAGAGGCGCGTGTAGAGCACCCTGCTTCAAATACCGAATCCTTATGGTATGTATTAGTTGGTTCTAAAAAAAAAGTAATGCACTCGGTAGTAGCCGTTGCGCAAATTGCAATCTCTTTTACTCAGTCAATTTTAAATACATTCCAAATAGGAAATCTCAAACTGCGAACAGTTATTAGTCATAGTTTACAATTTCTTGCATGGAATCTTTGTCCAAGAGGGCCTTTGTGTCTTTCCCACAAGTGAACGCTGCTGAGTTGCAGCGTCGTACTCCTGCCGGAAGCCCCTGGGTTGCTGTGTTTTACTCCTGCAGAAGGGACGGCCTCTGGGTCTCTGTGCGTCACTCCTGCGGGTAGCAGGCTTCGGTGGCCACTAGGTGGCGCTCCTCTTTCGGCACGGAGAGAGGCTGCTAGAGCGGTGCCCCCGCGTTACAGCTGCAGGGGAAGAGTGCGGGGCGTCCATGTCAGGCCTGTGGTCTCGGCTCACCCCGCCCTCCGGGGCTCGATCAGCAGCGCTCTCACGCACACACAAAACAATTGCCATTCCGCGCACACGTCCGCGGTTTGCTGTCGGACTAATAGAATTTGCAGCGCGGCTCCGCTCTACGAAAGGTCTTTATTGCCTGTGAGCAGAGTGCGTGATCAGCACATTCCTGCCCCGCCTGCTGCTGCGGGAGCCCCCGGGGGGAGCAGGCCGGGTGGGAAAGGCCCTGCGCAGCAGGCGCGGAGACACGGGCTCGGTCCCTGGCATGGCATCGGCCGCTTTTGATTTGCTGTGTGACCTGAATTGTGATCCCCTTTAGTTATTCTTTAAAAACACATTTCTGAAAGGTAGATCGGGCCTTCCAACAGTGGTTATGTTTATGTTCTCAGTAAAGCCATATATTCCCCCTTGCAGCCATTCGAGAGGTATTGTCATATATGGCTGGCGTGCTTCCCAAGAAGGTCTGGGTAATTCGCCCGGTCACCTTGCAACGGGCTGGTGTGCTGAATGGCAGCATTGGCGGCTCCAGGGGCAGGTTTAGGCCCATTTATGGTGCCGAGTAAAAGCGAGGAGCTCAAGGTTATCCTTTGTGGTGCACTGAGGCAGCAGGGTCTTTCTGTTGGGGTCATTGGCTCTCCTCTCTCGCTTTATTTGTCCATTGTAGGCAGAGGCGCAACTAGAGCCAAATTTCGGGGAGGGGGGGGGGGGGGGGGGGGTGGGTGGGTGGGGGGGTTTCTAAGAAAACATTTCGAGGGGGGCTGAATCTTTGAGCAACATGGAGAGTGGAGCTGCAGGGGCTCTTAAAAGGTGTGAAACAACAGCAAGGCCTCATTAACATTCAAATGGTCTTTAACCCTTTGATGCTGGTGACGGAACCATTCAGTCATCAGTCACGGTTGGGCTGTGCTGATGACGGAATGGTTCCGTCACGACCACACCCATTATCATAGGGGCCCAGCACAGGAGGATGCGGCTAGAAGACCTGTGTAGTGCTCGGGTGCGGCTGTGTGTGTGCCCGGGAAGTGTTTCATCCCGGGCTGCCACACACAACGGGGTGGGGGGTGGGGGGAGGGGGCTGAAGCCCTTTCAGTCCAATCAGTGCTTTAAATGGGAAAAAATAAGTGCAGGTACTCATTAACATGAGCTAGCGGTGTAGTAAGTGGGCGGGGCTAGGGGCGGGGCTAAGGGCAAGACATGATGATACTTAACGACTTATATAACAGTTGCACCACACAACAAAACACATGATAAATGTGTTTATATAAACAAAGCAGGTTAATATTACACAAAATGAAAGAGAAATGCGATAATATGTTAACATTTCCTTTTTTTGCAATAGTTACACCTTCTTAATGCCATACTGTTAAATGCTGTTGTTTGGCACAATACTATATATTTTTGAGCATGTGAGTAGGAATAAACTGAAAATACCTCCACTACGAACCAAAGCTCTTATGGCACCAAGCAAAAGAAGCATATCATCATGACCCTCCCCAGAAGATATTTCTTGTCTCTTCCATCAATCTATCCATTCATCCTACCATTTACCTGCTGATGTCCACCATTTACCCCTTACATTCTGTCGTCTATTCAGTTTTTCATCCATCATTCAGTTTTTCACCATTCTGTCTGTCCACCCTTCATATCCAAACCTATCCATCCATAAATCTATCCATTCATCCTTTCACGTATCCATCTCTTTATCCACCCTATCACTCATCCATCAATCCTTTCTCTCATCTATCCATCCACCCTTTCATTCCATTTACCCTTTCATTCCATCCATCCTTTCATTCCACCCACCCTTTCACTCAATCCTTCCTTTCATTCATCCATCATTCACCTTTTCATCCATCCCCCCTCACTTTCATTCACCCAGCCAATCTTTGACTTATCCACCCTTTTATCCAATCATCCACCCTCTTTCACCCATCCATTCACTCGCTCATCCATCCATCCATTCATACATCCACCCTTGCTTACTCATCTATCCACTCACTCACTCCATCACCCACCAACCCTCCCTACTACAATATTTATGAACCTTTGTCACCGAGCAGACTTGTACACACAAAGTGCCACCCATTTCTCTTACAAAAACGAGCATACAAATGCTGGCAAATACACAAAAAAGCAGACACACTAAAGACTCCGGTATGTTAAAAGCCATGTCATACTCTTCATCATGGCTTTTTTAATGGTCACTGCCAGGGGACTGCCATGATTCCTATGTTTGTGCAAATGCAGAGGATAGTGTGAATGTGGTTGACAGCACAGGGCCTGAATGGACCCCATAGCTGCCAAGGTTTCAGATTGCTATGTGTGACATTTTCATATTTTCATTGTAATTATGAGTGCCATTTCAACGACTATGAGTGACACTTTCTTTCTCGCTAGCAAAATTAAGCAAGTAAGACGAGGGAATCATATAAATATCAGAAAAAACATCCATTTGAGTATATATGCTAATGTTTCAGATTGCTTTTGTGTGACATTTTCATAGATTCAGTGGATTTAAGAGAGTCAGGCAGCAACTAGGTATGGGCGAATTTTGCGAATCTCGCGTGCGCGAATTTTGCAGATTTGCGAACTCGCGAATTTGCGGATTTTTTTTTATGTTCGCACGTGTTTCTGCAAGTTCGCGAGGGTTTTGTACAATTTTGCAAATTGCGAAATTGTACAAAACGCGTGCGAACTTGCAGAAACCCGTGCGAACACAATGTGCCCAGTAGGGTATGTGCCTCGTCTTGTGTGAATAAAAGGTCAGAGAAAGATCAGTTCAGCAGATGAAGAGAAAGAAGCTCCTGGTCACAGGAACAGCACGGGTATTGCGCTCGTGAAAGTCAAGGATGCAAAGCCTATCCAGCATCACAGCTGATTTTCCACGGTAGATTTGGGAAGAAGGCACACCTGTCCAGCCTCGACGACGCTCACGATTGTTTTTGGGCTAATGAATGAGTCACTGAATTTGAGCATCAACTAGTTCGAGCGTCCATGTGTGTGTTACTATGCAATCGTCCCGAAGGGCGCAGGGGTCCCTTGAGTCCTGTGTGAGCTGTAACTATTTTACAATGGCGCCAGCAAGCTGCCAGCGCCGTTGTAAAATAGTTACAAAGTTAGCTTGCACAGGAAGCACTTAGATAAAATAAAGCAGCACCTGCTTCGTTTTATCTAGTGGTTCCTGTGCAAGCTAACTTTGTAACTATTTTACAACGGCGCTCGCAGCTTGCTGGCGCCATTGTAAAATAGCTGCATGAGTGGGGGTTCAACTTTTGAACCCGTTACGTTCGCGGATTTTTTTTTGCGGATTTTGCGGGAAATCCGCAAAATTCGCGGATTGCGGATTTCCCAAAAATCCGCAAAATCCGCGAGCGTAACGGATTTCCCGCTCACACTTAGCAGCAACTAGATGTGCAACATTTAGAGTGGCACTTTCTTGCGAGCATAATCATGGTATGAAGTCAATAGAAATAGACACATATCAGAAATCACACTCATTTAAGCAACAAGGAAGTCAAACTCTGCAGTAGGTGCTTTTGAAGCTATTCAAATTCTTAAAAAAATCAGCACCCTTCACCCCAACCTCAGCTTAAGGTGTGGCCAAACCACATTTAACAAAGGGATCTCTGTGACAAAAGCAGCAACCCACTGAGCTATCCACATACAATCAAGTACAATACAATGTGCTTTTTTTGAAGGAGGCATATTAACCCTCTACGCTACTTAATAGTCAGAGTGAAAAGTGCCAGTGGAGAAAACTCTGACCTCTCTCCAGCAGGAACAATAATCACCTGACTTAGCAAGTCTAACTATGCTGAGAAAATAAAGGGTGCTGCTTTGTAGTGTCACTGTCAAGCAGGGATGTTAAACGCTTGGCACTCCTAATAAATCAGCAAAGCTGCTAGTTTAGAGAAAAGGTAGCACTGGGCTGGCGGTGAGTGTGGGGCATAAGTTAGGCATGGGGCTGGGCACAGCAATAGCCCATCATGTGGAGGGCAGGAGGAGGTGAGCAGGTGATCGAGTCTCGAACACCGGCTTCCTCCTTCAAGTCCATGTAGCAGGAGAATTCCTGGGTGCTCTGGGGCCCGGCTGGCAGGCAGAAAATGAAACACCCTGCCACAGCATGGGCGGCGACCACTGTGTGACAGAGCAAGATGGGAGCCAGACGCATCTAAAGGAGAGTGTTAGGAATGTGGGGAAACAATGGGCTGGCGGCGCTAGTTTTGAGCATATAAGAAAGCCTTCTATGCACAGACCAGGTAACTGAGGCATGTGGCGTTAGGAAGGTAAGTGCATCAGTGCAGAAAGCAGTTCGATTAGTGCTCCAGGGGCCACTTCGATCGCATCGTCTGGGCATTAACCCTCTGATCCAGAGACAGTACGGGAAGTGTGAGAATCCGCTCCTGATAATATGTCTACCTATGTATAAAGTGTTACCCTGCACGGAATTTTCCCTACCTGAAGTGCTGCGCTTTGAAAATCACAGTAAATCGAATCTCGACCCTGCTCTGTCCAGCACAGCGTGATGGCGAGCACCAGACATTATTCAGATGAGCCCTGCTGAATAGCTCAGCAGGGGCTCAGATCAGGAGACAGAAGCGGCGTCTTTGCTCCCAGAGACACGTCCCACTCCTGCTCGCCACTGCGCCGGCACTCACAGCCACTAACCCTACCTTTTCATGAGTACCGGTACTCTCCTCGGGCAGTAGAGCGATAAATTTAAGAAGTGCCTGTACTCAGTACCGGTGAGTATCGGCCCATTTAAAGCACTGAGTCCAATGGGTGTTGCGCGCCTGATTGTAGGGTGTTCGGTCTCGTGGCTCAGTGGACTACGGTCTCCGCCGCAGGGATGTGCGTTTTACCCAACTATCAGAGCCTGGTGGGGACCCATATATGTTACATATATATCAATATGCAGCCATTTAGTGTCAACAGCACCAAGATAATCCTCCAACTGAACGTGCTCACTGAATACAGATAGACCCTCGCAAAGTAAAAAAAATGCATTCGGCAAAAGTGGTCGCAATTTGTGCACCAATGTTTACTGAATGATTTTATATTTTGGGAATTGACCTATGGACTAATAGGTCGGTTCACAAAATGCAGAACCGTCGTGGGTTGCAATTCAAACTAACTCATTAATATTCATGAGATAGACTGTAAATTGCGACCCTGTGCGATTGGCTACAATCACAGGGGTGGTGGCCTGCTGGGGTCAGCAGACCACCAGGTATGGCAATGCTTTTATACAGGAGATCCTTTTTATACATTTTTTAAAATGCAGCCTGTTTTCCTAAAAGGAAAACAGGATGCCTTATAACAAAATGAAAAGTTTAACAAACTTTTTTAAAGATTAGGCAGTGGTCCAGTGGACCACTGCCTGCTCTCAAAACAGTTTTTGTCAACATTGACAAAGGGACCCTTCTCATTTGCAAATTGGCTACCATCTCCTTTGTGGTAAAAATATCAATGTTTTGTAACAGGATTTTGATTTTGCAAAATAATAAGTAATACATACGCCTTTCAACCACCACTACCAAATACCGATTCATAATGGTTTCCTAAGCTCATTTAAACGGTACATTTCAAAAAGGATTTTAGCATTTGCAAACCCTCTGATTTATGAAAATCAGAGAGTTTTTAAATGCCGGAATCCCTTATTGCATGGTGCCCGTGATATCTAGAAATGAAACGGCTGGAAAACAAATCCGCCAACTATAAATCCATACTAATAATAGCAAGTAAGGAATACAAGCAAGTTATCTACAATGTTAAATCGAACTACAAATAGGACCAGATAATGAAGTCAACAAAAATTCATAGATCACAATTCAAATTCAGCCATGAATACATATCTGCAACATGCAGGCTCCCAGTTGTACTTCACTGCAGGAATATGAATTTCTTACTCTCTTCTCTAAAAATGGCACATACATCTGCGACAAAATAATCCCTAAACATAGGCCTTGCGCAAAGCAATTACCAAGACGCTTGGGTTTGGCTTCTTCATGGCCACGCAATAATATACCAGCTATGTTTATGTTTAAGAATTTGTAGAGCGCGTGGCTGCCAGCGGGCTTCCCAGCGCTAAAGAGTACTGTTTACAAGCTCTTATCCATAGGGCGTCTACAAGGGACACAGCAAAGTTTTGAGATGTTTCCTGGAAACGGTTTTGTTGGGTAGAATTCTTATTTTATATGGGAGGGCATTCCACATCTTTGGTACCAGTGGGCATATGATCTGCCCCCTCCCCCCCTATTCCCCTCCTCCCACCTGGCTCTTTTCGCTCTCATTATCCTAAGAAGCTGTTGCTGGGCTGATCTTAGATGCCTGGTCGGGGTATACCTGGACATCATTTATCTCAGTTTTATTGGACCTTTTTTGTTAATAGCCCTATATGCCAGGCATAGGGATTTAAACTTTATTCTTGTTTCAATAGATAGCCAGTGTAGCTGTTTTAGTGCTTCTTTAGTCTTTAGTCGAAATGCTGCCGCATTTTGTACTACCTGTAGTCTCTCCTCACATATTTAGGCGCACCCACGTAAAGTGAGTTTCCATTCTCCAAGCGCGAGATTATAAGCGACTGGATCAATAAATTTCTATCAAAGGCTCCATCTCTGAGAACATCATCAACTCATATTTCCCTCTACTTGAACCCTCTTGATGTCTCTTCCTTAATGTCTCATTTATGCACTGGTCTTTTCTGAATCCCATGAAACCAGCCCAAGTTACCCTTATTTTAAAGAAGGCTAAGGCAGACCCAAAAATAAGCACTGATTACAGTCCTGTGACCAACCAACCCTGGTTGAGCAAGGCAACTCAGAAACGTATTCATCCAGCTCAAAACCTACCTAAATAAGAACTCCTTATTAGCCAATCACCAATCTGGCTTCAGTGGAGGTTTCAGCACAGAACTCTCCACATTGCAAATACCAGATGCCATCCATCACATCCTGGATGAAGGGGAGGCCTTGATCCCTTGGTAGCATTTGACATAGTTGATTACAGTAAATCGAAAGGGTTTCCGAAACCAAATTCTGACCAGTCAATTTTCTTTTCTGTCAAACCACAAACAATTATTGAAAATTAAGAACCTATAACACGAACATATCATATGGGGTTCTAGATATGCCATATCAGGAAACCCAGGGCAAATGTTTACTAAATATAAAAAAACCTTCCTAACCATGAATCAAAAAATTTATTTTTTATATACATAAAGTGACAAACAATGCTCGACCTCCATTCTATATTGAAAAAAATGTGACAAAAACCCCATTAGCTGCAGTCTCACCCAGTGTCAGACAGACAGAAATTAGGCCTGTGCCCCAAATTAAAAGTGCCCCTCATTAGTGAATCGGATAACTTTAAAAAAGTGCTCTGTATTTGCAAATCAGGAATGTAGACATGTAAGGCACACTCTAAAAGTGGTTTGCATGCCAAGACTGCATGCATTTGTGATTAATGCTGGCAGTTTTTTGTCGTTTCAGAGAAATCTACAGTAAAAAAAAAATTACTAGACCATAAAACAGGCCCACAAAGAGGCAAAAAAGTCAGTCAGGCCAGCCCATCAGGCACCACCAAATTGCCCTACAGGCCAGACTGACCATATAGTCTCGCCTAGAGCTGGGAACAAGTCAAAAGCAAGATGACAAAGACACTGTTGGAAGTTTATCAGGTGTGAGGATTTTCTGGACTATCCTTCTTCTAGCTTCGAATTGATAAAACACACTGGTATTGTATACCTACAATACTATGTACTAAATTGTTTTATTAGAAAGTCTAGAAAAGGGTACAAAAAAAGTTATAATTATGTTACGTATTTCCCAACCTATTTATCTTATACAGTGAGTGATGGAACCACCTGTCCACTTGAAATTCCTGTCTCTTTGGTTTTGGGTGGTAAATCCACATCATTCTAAAAACTAACCCCCAGATGCATCAAGCCCAGATTCTGCGAATTTTAATTTGCGAAAAATACCGAATCGCAAATTAGAATTCGCAGAATGGGATGCATCAAAAAAAGCGTTTGAAAAATGCGATTCGCAGTCGGGCGCAATCGCCGAATGCGAATTTCGCTAAATCGCTAACAAATTGCAGAATCTCCTGTTTCCCATGTTGAAATTGCGATTTCCCAATTACCGAAATCGCAAATTCCGATCTTGCAAATTGTGAGATCGCAAAAACGGGAAGACGCATTTCGAGCACAATGATGACATCACAACCAGGAAGTAGGCAGTTCCCTCACTCATTCTGAACACAGAGCTGCAGAGAGGAAGAGGCACAGCACTAAGCTCTATCAGACACACCCTGCAGCCCCACAACAGGACATACATCCAACTCCAGAATGTCTCAGGATGCAGCAGGAACCAGTGCAACTGGCAGGAAAAGAAAAATAAAATTTTCAGAACAGGACTGGAGTTCCTGATCCAGGAAGTCAGCAGGGACCATGATAGGCTTTTTGGGAAGCAATCCAGGAAGGTGCCTGAAGCAGACAAAAGGCGCATTTGGCAGCGCATCAGGGTGAAGGTAAACTCTGTAGGAGTGACCCAGCGCTCAACTGATGAGCTGAAGAAGAGGTGGTATGACCTCAGCGGCCGTGCCAAAGAGCGCATAGCAGAGAGGCTGGGGGAGCAACATGCCACGGGAGGAGGAGACCCCATAGTTGCGGACAACACTCCACTCGAGGACCTTGTTGAGGATACCATCAACTCAGCAGCCTGCATGGGGGTCTCACTCAGCTGGACACCTCCCGACCCACACAACAATCCCAAGGTAAGAGCCATACAACTGCGACCCCGTCTTCTAACAAGGCCCATGCCCCCAGAGCTAGCCATTTGATAACCCCAGTAATGCAGGCCATGCACATCAGAAACGCCATATTGCATTGTGAGACCTGTAGTGTGACAATAGTTCCCCGATAGCCACACACAGCCAGACCTGTCAAGTGAAACATATTCCTAAAGCCAGTCAGGGAATGCAAGCCCGCATGCATGTTGCAACATCCCATGTGCAAGATTCATATCATTAATCATGCACCCATTTACATCACAGGTGCTGCAGAACCACAGAGCATAGACTGAGGCACTCCAAATTGAGGAGACCCCAGAGGAGACGGAGGGAGAGAGCCATCCTGCCCCATGACCTGTACCATCACACACACCTGCACCAGTACCACCACCTCCCCATGCAGACAGGGCCACCCCTGCAGCCACAGGAGGAGTGCAACCATCCCATGCGTCACGCATGGCATTGGAACAGGCCACACCACCACCCAGGAGGCAGACAAGGCGCACAGCCACTTTGCGGTCGCAGTCAAGCGGCCGGTTGAGGCAGCAGCACAATGTGGCAACACGAGCTGACAGGGGGCAACATGCCCAAGATCCAGGGCTTGGTATCGAACGCCGGATGCTAGCTGTCCACCAAAAGCAGGCACGGCACATGGCAGCCATGCAGCTGCAGCTGTACAAGACTGCGCGCATTGTGAACCAGCTCACCTAAAGCGTGCAGGAGTTAATGGCTGCAGTGAGGGAGAACAGCCAAATCATGGTGTCGCAGCAGGACATCAGCTGCTGCCGCCACCGCCAGCTGCTGACCCGGCTATCAGCATATACCAGGTCAAACCACCTGATCGGAAATGCAGGCATTGGAATAGGTCACAACCGCTGTCCAAAACCAGCAGGTGTGTGGCCATGGCCATGCAAGGGGGGGTGGTGATGATGATGCCAGTGAGGGCACATCCAGTCTGAGCAGCCTGTCCCTGTCGGTGGTACCAGAACGACACCGCAGTACCAGGCCCAGTGCAGCATCACGGCCCGATACTGGCGAGGTGGATGTGGAGAGGCGACAGGGTGCGTCCGGCCGGAGGCGCCAGTGATTGACTGAACATTAGCAGCAGTGCCATGCTGATGTACCAAGCATGCCTGCTTCGCAATCATGGGGCTGTATGACGTAATACAGTTTATGTTTTTTGAACAAAAAAAGTAAATGAAAGATCTTGTTCACATAATTATAAGAATTTATTTCAAACGCTAATCTTACTCATGTCATTATTTCATTTGGCATGCATGAGTGTAGTGTTGTTTGAGGGGTATGGGTGCACTAGAAATAATTAATTGTGATGCTGTTGTGGCGCCTGTGTCCTTCAGCAGGATTCTCCCCGCGTGCATAATGCACATTTGCAGGTGGGCGGTTGTTCCTCTCCGACTCACTTCCAGAGATCTCCACAGGTATCCTCCGCTTGATAGCAATATGTGGAGTATGGCACACACGGCCACAATGCTGCATTAGACCTCAGGCTGGTATTTGAGGGCCCCACCTGTCTTATGTAGGATGTGGAATCGGTTCTTTAACATCCCAAATGTCCGTTCAATGACATTTCTAGTGTGAATGCATTGTAACGCCGTTCCTGTGGTGAGGCAGGGTTGAGGTATGGGGTGAGGAGGTACTCACAAAGGCCGTAGGCGCTGTCACCTGAAGGATAGGAGCAGAGGGTCAATGCCTGTCATGCGCAGCTACATGGTCTTGACGTACTGTATGTGGGCATGTGAACTTACCTAGGAGTTGTCCTTCGCCAAAGTCACCACTGGCCAAGCGGGTGTGTATGCTGCTGTGCCTGAATATGAAAGAATCATGCGTGATCCCCGGGTATCGGGCCACTATGTTGGTGATGATTGTCTTTGCATTGCAGACCATCTGGATGTTGAGTAAGTGGTAGGACTTGAGGTTCCCGTACATGTATTCTGTCTCAGCGGGTGGGCAGATGTGGATGTGGGTACAGTCAATGCAGCCAATTACATGGGGGAATTTCGCGGCGCTATAGAAGTCAAGCTTTGTTTGATTTAAGTCCTGTTGGGTGGTTGGGAAGGTTATGTAGTGGTGTATCCGGGTCAGCATGGCGTCCAGGAAACTCTGTAGGCAGCGTGACAGTGTGCTCTGGGAGATCCCCCCTCCAACTGCAACTATCCCCTGGAAGCTTCCAGAGGCCAGAAGGTGCAGGCAGCACAGGACCTGGACATGGGTGGGCACAGCAATTGTCCTCCTTGTTGGGTGCTGCATCAAGGGGTCAAGGTCTCTGATGAGCTTCGTTACCATTGCCCCATTCAGCCTGTATTTGGAGTAGATCTCCTCTTCAGTCTGGCCCAGGAGTGTTATCCGCAGCCGGAATATGCGCTCCTGGATCCTGCGTTGGTTCCGTGCTGCAGCCTGGAGCCTCAGCCGCCTTGCCACGATGTAGAGACCTGGCATTGTGAATTTCCTCATGCACCTACTGTGTCTCCTTAAGTGTGTTCGTTTCATCATGCACCTATTCCTTGTTTCAAAATGTTTTATTTTTTTTCCTAATGAACCTTATGGTCACCACCTGGTTTGACTTCTCCTTAATTAGCGACTCGCATTTAGCGATTTTCGTGTTTTTCGCAATATGCGATTTTTGATGAATTGTATTTGCGAATTAGCAAAATAATTTGCAGAATAGGTGGAGATTCGCTGTTACAGAATCGCTAAGGGGTTCCACATTGATTCTGTGAATTTATGTTTGCGAATTCCCTATTTGGTGGTTTTTAACTTCATGAATTGCGGGAGCGAAAATTGCGATCGCAATAGCTGTTTTGCAGCTATTGCGATCGCAATTTCGGTTGATGAATCTATGCCTAAGTGAATAACAAAATATAAAAGAAGAAATATAGAGAGGGAGTGAAAATAAAAAAATGAATTTCGCCGATTTATTTAATTGAAGGTAACTCCTCACCTCTTTTATTCAGTTAAAAAATTCACATGTTCCTTCAACTATAAGAGGTGTTGCCATGTTTCTTGCATACTTCCATAAATGGTGACTTTCTGAGCACTATTTGAACCAAATGGAACTGCGACTCCGCACTCGAGTGTTTTTGACGGTGTGAATTGTTTAAACAGGATTTTTTGGAGTGTGATTGGTGCTTGATGTGAGTACCCTTCTGAGTCACAGGGTCATGTATCAATGTCAACACGTGTTTCTTGAGCCTCAAGATTCACTTTCACATCCGCACTCGAATATCTTTCATACAAAGGTGGAAACGATTATTTCATTGGTTTTTCGAATAAACTTTTTTCACAAGTTCATTGATCTGTTCATTTCATTTAATTTTCATGAAATTATCAATTTTCAATTTTCATGTTTTTTGAATTATTCCAAGATTGTCATGATAGTATATCACTTTTTACATTGCCCGATGCATTTCGAGCTCGTAACGTTGACTTCAGTGATATCCTTAATCCACGTGGAATTCACTGTGATTTGTGGTATTTTATTAGTGTACTTGCATGTAATCTCTGATTCATGATCTTTTTTGACATGTACAGTAATTGTTTGATGTTTGCTTCCCTTGTTCCGGTACCTGGACGTATTTCCTCAGATTCTTCTATCAATGAGTATATCCTGTTGATATCATCTCCGTTGAACACTAATGTTTCAGCCCTTAGTGCTGTGGTGTGAGCTATTTCATCAAATTGCATGTTGGCGGTGCAGGGAGTCGGTGTGCTCAGATGCTTTGTATTTGAACCAAATGGAACTGCGACTCCGCATTCGAGATGCATCGGGCAATGTAAAAAGTGATATACTATCATGCACCAATCACACTCCAAAAAATCCTGTTTAAACAATTCACACCGTCAAAAACACTTGAGTGCGGAGTCGCTGTTCTGGGCTGAAACATTAGTGTTCAACGAAGATGATATCAACAGGATATACTCATTGATAGAAGAATCTGAGGAAATACGTCCAGGTACCGGAACAAGGGAAGCAAACATCAAACAATTACTGTACATGTCAAAAAAGATCACGAATCAGAGATTACATGCAAGTACACTAATAAAATACCACAAATCACAGCGAATTCCACGTGGATTAAGGATATCACTGAAGTCATAGTTATGTAAAAACAACGCAAGATTCACCGAGAGATGGTATGCAATATTGAATAGCTCGAAATGCATTGGACAATGTAAAAAGTGATATACTATCATGACAATCTTGGAATAATTCAAAAAACATGAAAATTGAAAATTGATAATTTCATGAAAATTAAATGAAATGAACAGATCAATGAACTTGTGAAAAAAGTTTATTCGAACAACCAATGAAATAATCGTTTCCACCTTTGTATGAAAGATATTCGAGTGCGGATGTGAAAGTGAATCTTGAGGCTCAAGAAACACGTGTTGACTTTCTGAGCACTACATCAAGCCATCCTTTTAGGTTTTCTACCCATTACATCCACAACGTACAGGATCAGTTTGCCTTTTTACATCTTTTTACTGCGTGACTTGTGCTCCCTCTGAAAGTGGTAGCCCAATTACTTTATAACATGCAGTTGTCAGATTATCAGCTGAATTTGGTTGTAGTTTGCCAGCTCATGAAATCTGATTGGAGTTGGATCCCTGTCCAGCTTTCTACCACAGGATATACAATTTACTTCGATTCTTTCTGAGTGAACAATTGATAGTGGAGGAAAGGATCCAGCAGTGTCATGACAAGCTTCGTAACCTGTCTGCTAGTAGTGCTTAATTTGAACCAATGCTTGCCGGTGGCTGCCACCAGCACTAATTGTTGGGGTATCAGCTCAATTTTTTTCATTAATGAAGAACAACATAGGGAAAAACATACAAAGCGAAAGACGGAGGACAATAACGACAGGAAAACCATCACAAAGGGAGAAAGTAGCAACCTGCAAGTCTAAGATAAAGGGGCAGGGAGTGTCTGGTAGTGAGAGGCATGAGGTGGTTAAGGGGAAGCAGCCTTGCTATTCGGCACGCTGACATTTTTGCACCGCTGCCGGTTTTCGAGCAGAGCCTTGGCAACGGTACTCATTCTTTTACAAATTAAGCACTAGTCTGCTCCATCTTATTCTCATGAGTCTGATACTGCTGCATTTTGTGGTCTGTGTCTTTGTACCATAGGTTCACCAGTCTATACCAGCTCATTAAGTTAACTGAAACAGGGCTGACAACAGAGCTGACAAAATGTAGAAAGTACTCAATGATGGGAGATATCCGAGCATTGCTTGGATTGTCTAGACTGCAGTATCCGTACAATAGGATATCTGTATGTTTTTCATCCCTCTTCTGCCACTTGCACAATTGTTTCTGTCGCAGAGAACATCAACACATGTGCATGTATTTTACAGAGTCCATGACCTGGCTACCTTACCATGTGATGTATTTGTCACTTTCTGCTCGCAAGGTTGTGTGAAGTTTCGGATTCCAATGTTTGAAAAGATTGTAAAGTTAAATTTCCTGGGGCCCTGTTGAGCCCGGCCGCAAGATTGCCGCTCTTCAGTGAGGCTCTGCTGGTGGGACTAATAATCCTACATTTATCCGGTGGCTTCTGCTGACATTGTGAGCGAATTGCAGTGGGAAGGCATAAGGGCACTGCTGCTGTCCATCTGCTACCTCCGGGGACTTGAATTCACGTCTGAGAGAGGAGAGCTGGTTACGACAGTCTCGTGGGCGACAGAGGCCTAGATCGGCCTGGTCTGCGGTGGAGAGACAGTGAGGTGAAGTCGTCGCCCTGCGCAACTGAAGGTGGGCCGCCTTGTTGGGGGCTCGAGAAAGGTCTCCCGGTACCTGTCTTGGAGGGCACCGCTGCTTGAGGCGACGGAGGTGGGTTGTCCACAGTCAAATTTGGCGGCAGCGGGCACGAGTGGGCGAGGATCCCTGCCCTACTGCTACACCGCTGCTGGGCGGCTGACCTGAGAGACCTGCAGGGAGGCCTGCTGCGGCCCCTTCCTTGCTGCAGTCACAAACCTGTAGTCGGGTTCAGTGAAGTGAGACAGCGGCATGCTGGAGTATCCAGGCCCCGGGCTGTGCAGTGAATGTGTCCGTGGTTGGCTTGCTGGGAGGCAGAGCGGGGCTGAGTGGCTTAGCAAATGGAGTACTCGGCTGCATTGCTGGTGCTGGTGCCCAAGCGGTTGTGGCCTGTGTGTGGCGCTGGCTCGCCCCAAGGTGGGCGACTGCATCTATGGCGGATTTGGCATTGGAGAGGTGGCACAGCCAAGGTTGAGGGCCCCTGGAGGCGCAAAGCTCCTGAACCTTGTGATATCAGCCTTGCAGGGACCCTGCATTACAGATTGTGAGTGGACTAGCTGGGGCCCCCTGGTTCGTCAGCTACTGCAGCGCCTGACCAGGAGTGCAGGCATTGTGGGCAGTGTCCCGCTGTAGGGTTGTGTGGTGAGAAGAGCAGGTCGTGAGGCAGACAGCCCTGTGCGGGCACTGGAACTTTGGAGTGTGCTAAGTGGAGTGGAAGACGTTGCCTCTCGGGTCTTGTGCTCAAGAGCACCTGGGGTACATACTGCATTCCCTCTACCGAAGCATGGAGAGGGGAGGGCTCTGGGGAGCACGACTGACAGCTGAGGGACCACTCCTTGCGCTGACCTGCTGGACAGCCTTCTCGGTGGCGAGGTGGTGGAAGAGATCCCCCCTCTTCTAATTGTACGTCCTTTGGTGGCATTTGTGGCTCAAAGCTCCTGGGAGGGTCAGAACACATTGGTGACATGTGGGAGACTAACGTTAAACAATCCAAGCTCACGTTTGAGCAAAGCAGACATCCCAGGGGCCCTACCTCCATGGAGAATGACCAACAAGACATGGGGATGGTGGAGGCCACCCTGCCTGAGCAAGATATCCGAGAAGTAGTCAGAAATCTGAAGCAGTCCCTCACTGCTATCGACCACGAAACTGACTCCATGAGTGACAGATTGGACAGTCTGAAGGAGAAGGTCTCCAATCACCAAGAACGCATTGTGCAGGTCGAACAGCGTACTTCGACACTGGAGAAGGAGAGCGTTGCCACCCGGAAGAAGCTTCTGTGCTTGGAGAAGGTGCTGGGGGTAATAAGGAACAAGAACGAAGATTTAGAAGCAAGGTCCCGGTGCAATAATATAAGGATCTTGGGCATCCCAGTGTCCATGGCAATGACCCATGTGGCCGATTATGTGGAGGAGATGCTGCGCGCTTCTTTTGGTGCCTCGCTCTCGGCTGTCTGCATTGTTGAAAGGGCACATAGAACACTTGCCCCTCGGCCGCCTCCGGGCGCACTGCCAGACCAATTATCACACGCTTGCTATATTATCGAGACAGAGACACAGTTCTATGTTTAGCCAGAGACCAGCAGAACGTTGTCTAGTAGGGTAACTATCTCCTTCTAATCTGATTTTACCCTCGTGGTCCGGGCTGGCAGGTGAGAATTTCTAACAGTGAAACGCTCCCTACAGAAATTTGACATCAAATACTTCCTTGTTTACCCAGCAAAGCTGCAAATATTCCACGCTGGGACAACATCATGCTTCTCAGATCCGAAAAGTGCAGCTAAATATGTCAGAGATCTATGTGTAACCAAGCAGACACTGAGATCGGACAGAGATGCAGATGCAGAGACTCACACAAATAACAATGATTAACCAGGATGCTGCAGCCATGGAGTCAGAGGATTTGGGTGGCGCTGTATAAATTGGTGCCCTTCTCCTCCTTTGCCTCCCCTGTAAGCTGTATATCCAGTTAGCAATGGTGTTGGGGTCTCTGCGGCTGCACAGAGGCATTGTCACCTCCCTGTATTTACTTGTCCAGCCTCACCAGTTTTTCACAAGTGCTGGGTTTTGCTGGGCTCCGGCGGTCGCCCCTGGGGCTGATTCCAGAGTTCTTAATGTTCTTAAGACACACTTGTGGGTGGAACTTTTAGGCGATTTGGGGGACTGAAGTGGGTGGTGTGTGGGGTCCGGGTCAAGGATGTCCGTATTTTACAGTTTTGCGGCTATTCCTTTTTCTTCTTTCTTGTGTCACCCCTGACCAGCCTATGACTCACAAATCAACTGACATGCACAACTCACGGCAGAGGATGAACACCTACATTTGCAGGGCCTGGACAACGGATAAAAGAGATGCCTTAATGATTTGTGCAAGATGAGACTGGTCGCAGCGCATCTTAAGCACCATGAGGCAGACACTTGCTTTCTGCAGGAGCTCCAACTTACGGAGCAAATGTGCATGCGCCTGCCAGCGGGATGGGTGGGTGAGAAACATGTTGCATGCTCCTCAAAATATGAACGGGCAGCAGCCATACTCCTGTGGAAGGGCCTACATTGGCGCATGCACGCAGCACTGTGCAATACACAGGGGCGATACGTGATGCCTGCAGACATTTTGGGAGGGCACCCTGTGAAACTGATCTCAATTTAAGAGCCAAACTTGGATGACCCGGACTACTTCTCAGACGTCTGGAGACTAGCGGCCCTACTTGGCCCAGGCACAATTCTCTGGGGAGGGGACTACAATGTAGTGCTTGACCGCTCGACCAACTCACGCCGAGCTCATCCCAGGGTGGCTGCTATCTTGCAGTCCCTCATGGCTGACTTTGATCTGGTAGATGTATGGCGCAGCAGGAGCCCGGGCGCTGAGCAGGAAACTTGTGTATCATCGTCGGCCGGGCCCTCATGGTTGCGGAGCGACCACTGGCTAACCTCGCGGGATGCGGCTGCCTGGGTGGGGGAGGTACTCCACTTGCCCCACACCCTTTTTGGACCACTCCCCTGTCCTACTCACGCTGGACTTACCTGATTAGTCGACCAAGGTGTTAAGCTGGAAACTCCCACCTGGCGCACTGCACTGCGCGTCCAGGTGTTTCAGGAATCCATCAGAAACAATAGTTGAATTTTTAGTCCAATGAAGGATCAGTCGACTCCCCTTCGATTCTGTGGGAGGAGTTTAAAACCATTGTGTGGGGTGAGTGCATTGTAAAGCAGACCGGTATACTGTGCTCAATTCGTAATGATGTCAAACAACTGGAGAGTGAAATACGCGCAATAGAAAAATAAATTTTTCACCACCAAAAGAGAGGCCACACTGAAACTCATCAGGGAAAAGATCAACGACTTGATGAGGCAACCACTCGTGAGATGCACTATCTTAGCAAAGATACTAGAGACCGTCGATATGGTGCGGGAGACTGGGCGGGCAGGACATTAATGGGTCTTCTTAAGAACCCTGGGCCAGCGACTACATAACTGAGCTGCGCATCTCAGAGGGCACACTAGTCTCCGAACACGTAGCGATACAATCTGAAATGGTATCCTTTTTAATGAATCTCTTTCAGCACTCGGCAGATGGTGCCCCCTCCGGACCTTGAGTCATTCTTTGATTCCATACAACTGATATGGCTGGAGAGCGGACACAGAGCCTACATGGACGAGCCGTTCTTGGAGGAGGAGGTGGTACGGGCCATTAAGGCGATACCAGGGAATAAAACCTCTGGTTGGACGCTTGTCTACCTCTTTGTACAAAGAAACCGCCAAGATACTTGCCCGCACCAGATGCGCATGTATGAGGAATCCCTGGAGCGCGGGACGCTCCCATATCATTAAGAGAAGCCCTCATAATAACAATCCTAAAACCGGATAAGGACCAGCAGGGATGTGACTCGTATCGGCCGTTCTCCATGATTAACCTTGACAAAAAGATACTTGCTAAGCTTATCGCTGCCTGGCCGCTCCCTCTGCTGCCTCAAGTACTGAGTCCTGATCAATGCAGCTTTGTTCGGGGAAGATCCACGGTGCACAACCTGCGCACACTTTACGCTACCATGCACAAGGTAAACCCGTTGCTGCAAGTTGCAGTGGTCTTCCTCGATGCCACCAAGGCATTTGACTCGATCGAATGGCCATACATGGTTGCACTCCTAGCCCGTATTGGGCTCAGAGGCAAATTCATTAAGTTTATTTTTCTACTGTATCCCTCCCCCTCTTCCCAAATCCGAGCCAATGGGGTAATATCCTGCCATTTCAGGTGTCTAGAGGCATGCGCCAGGAGTGCCCGCTGTTGCCCATATTATTCACCATAGCCATGGAGCCCCTGGCAGCGTGCTTGCGAAAGCACCATGCCGATCGGTGACTGGCATTAACCCTGCGGGAGATACTTGTCTTACTGTATGCGGACGATGTCACACTTTACATCAAGCGCCCGGAGGAGAACCTAGCCCACTGATTAGAGAATTTCTTAGATTTGGTGGACTCTCTGGAATTTTCATAAACTGGGCCAGGTCGGTGATTTTCCCACTAACGACCGTAACAAAACACATTCAGTCAGAGTTCCCGTAACAATGGGCAGAAGGCCCGACTCGCTACCTGGGCATCTGGGTGAGTCATAATTTTGAGGATCTATGGAGATCAAATTATGGACGGCTGATGGACTGGCTAGAGGCCTGTGTTACCGGATGGACTAAACTCCCATTGTCGCTGGCGGGGCACATAGCCATCGCAAAAATGATAGTCCTTCCCAAGTTCCTTTACCTCTTTGCTAATCTTCCCGTTCCACTCAATGCTGTGTTTAGACACAGATTACGATCCAGTATGATTACCTTGGTGTGGGCTGGGAGACAGCATAGGATCACATGGGAATCTCGGACGCTTCCTTTTGAGCAGGGTGGATTGGCCGCCCCTGATTTTGATTTGTACTATTGCGGCACTTAGGAGCAATTCTTGTTTTATTAGAGGTCATCGACACCTGCCAGGTTATTATCCAGGCCACTGTACTATCCAGGCTGAACTATGCTAGCTCTTTGTTCCTAGGGGCCAATAGAGCAGGGATACATCGCTTACAAAGGGAACAAAACGCTGCCGTCCTGATGAACCTCGGCCTGCCGAGAACCTGATCTATTTCTAACTTCATCAGCAGACTACACTGGCTTCCGGTGGAGAAATGTATAAACTTCAAAACATTTTGTATCTCTCTAGAATTCTCAATCAATCAATCAATCAATCAATCAATCAATCAATCAATCACAGCATTTATAAAGCGCGCTACTCACCCGGGAGGGTCTCAAGGCGCTGGGGGAGAGGGGTATGTTACTGCTCGAACAGCCAGGTCTTGAGCTGCTTCCTGAAGGAGAGATGGTCTTGGGTTCGCCGAAGGTGGGTGGGGAGGGAGTTCCAAGTCTTGTCTGCCAGGTAGGAGAAGGATCTTCCTCTGGCGGTGGCTCTGCGGATGCGTGGTACGGTGGCGAGGGCGTGGCTGGTCGATCGTAGCAGGCGGGTGGGCGTGTAGAAGGTCATGCGGTCATTGAGGTACTTGGGGCCCAGGTCGTGGAGAACCTTGTGTGCGTGGGTGAGGAGTCTGAACGTGATTCTCTTGCTGACGGGGAGCCAGTGCAGGTCTCTCAGGTGTCCGGTGATGTGGCTGTGTCGGGGGATGTCCAGGATGAGTCGTGCGGAGGTGTTCTGGATGCGTTGGAGTATTTTTTGAAGTTTGGCTGTGGTTCCGGCGTAGAGGGTGTTCCCGTAGTCCAGTCGGCTGGTGACGAGTGCCTGGGTGACGGTCTTCCTGGTTTCAGTGGGGATCCATCTGAAGATCTTGCGGAGCATGCGCAGGGTGTTGAAGCACGAAGATGAGACGGCGTTGACTTGTCTGGTCATCGACAGGGAGGAGTCCAGGATGAAGCCCAGGTTGCGTGCGTGGTCCGTTGGTTTGGGAGCGGTGCCCAGGGACGGGGGCCACCAGGAGTCGTCCCAGGCGGAGGGTGATAATCCCAGGATGAGGACTTCTGTCTTGTCTGAGTTCAGTTTAAGGCAGCTGTTCCTCATCCACTCGGCGACGTCTTTCATCCCTTCGTGTAGGTTGGCTCTGGGGGTGGTGGGGTCGTTGGTGAGGGAGAGGATCAGCTGGGTGTTCTCGGCGTAGGAGATGATGTCGAGGTTGTGTTGGCGTGCGATGGCTGCGAGGGGGCTCATGTAGACGTTGAAGAGGGTTGGACTGAGTGAACATCCTTGTGGTACGCCGCAGATGACTTCGGTGGCCTTGGATCTGAACGGAGGCGGACTCTCTGGGTTCTTCCGGCGAGGAACGAGATGATCCATTCCAGTGCTTTCTCTTGGATTCCGATGTTGCTAAGGCGCTTCACCAGGGTGCGGTGGCAGACAGTGTCGAACGCCGCAGAGAGGTCCAGGAGGATGAGGGCCGCTGTTTCCCCGTTGTCGATCAGGGTTCTGATGTAGTCAGTGGCTGCGATTAGGGCGGTCTCGGTGCTGTGGTTGGCCCGAAACCCGGACTGCGAGGGGTCGAGGGATCTGTTCGTCTCGAGGAAGGCGGCAAGCTGTCTTTTGACGGTCTTCTCGATGACTTTGGCCGGAAAGGAAGGAGCAAGATGGGACGGTAGTTCTTGAGGTCAGTGGGGTCCGCCGTTGGTTTCTTCAGGAGGGCGGTCAGCTCGGCGTGCTTCCAGCTCTCCGGGAAGGTGACGGTGTGGAAGGAGGAGTTGATGATGTCTCGGAGATGGGGTGCGATGATGGCGTCGGCTTTGTTGAAGACGTGGTGTGGGCATGGATCGGTTGGTGATCCGGAGTGGATGGAGTTCATCGTGCGGGTGGTGTCTTCGGTGCTGATCGGGGTCCAGTTGCAGAGGGTGGTGGTGGCGGGCGTTTGTTCGGTGGTAGGGTGCGTGGTCTGTGCGTCGAAGCTGTTGTGTATGTCAGCGATCTTGCGGTGGAAGAACGAGGCGAGTGAGTTGCAGAGGTCTTGCGAGGGAGTGATGTCGTTGTTTCCGGCGCTGGGGTTGGAGAACTCTTTGACGATGCTGAAGAGTTCCTTGCTGTCGTGGGCGCTGTTGTCCAGTCGTTCTTTGAGTGCCATCTTCTTGGTGGCGCGGATCAGCTGATGGTGTTTGCGGGTGGCGTGCTTGAGGGCATTTTGTATCTCTCATAGAATTCTCAATGCCTAAGCCCCCAATATTTTGGCTGATCTTCTCACGCCCTACACACCCACCCGCCAGCTGTGCTCTATGGTTCAGCAACTGGCGACTTTTCCACGGGTAAAGAGAGCAAGGGTAGATGGGTGCTCTTTTTGCCTTCTTGCCCCTAAACTTTAGAATTCCCTCCATGTGAGCATCAGAAACATCAAAAACCATGTGACATTCCAAAAGGCGATTAAAACATATCTCTTTCCTAAGTAATTCGCTTCCCTCTCTTCTACCATCCCTGCTCTTCTGTCCGTTTTAGTTCAGCGCTGGGACACCCCTTTGCTGGAGCAGCCATGCGCTTTAAAAATTCAATAACATAACATAACAGAACAGTTTATGGCGCACACAGCCCTTGAATGGGACCAGGCAATGCTGCACCCACTACAAACGGTCCTGTATAGGATGCAAACTCGGCAACGGTCGGAGATTGACACAATGGGATGCAGGGTGTGGGCATGGCACGCGTTGCACTGGAGTGCGGCATTGGAAATGCTGTACGCTCCGTCGATACCACTTCCCAGGCACCATGCCTTGCTGGTGCTATCAGAGACTGTCCCATGCGCATGACTGCTGCAGCTTCAAACCACTTCATTGGGCGACGCATTCCCCGAAGGACACTTTATAGAGCTCCACCAGGTGCAGAGGGAGGGGGAACTGACTGTGCTTGAGAAAATTACCTACTTTTAACTGCGGGCGGCGTGGCGTGGCTACATCACCTCTTTCCCCGCTGCACCACCTGTGGTGTTCGATGAGGGGCAAGGTCAACCTAGGCCTCGTAGTGGGGCCTAACTCACTACTGTGTAATAAGGGACACAGAGACTGTCTGCTGGTTAGGGGCAAAGACCACGTGCGGTCTTACGCCCGTTTATTTATACCCGAGGGCTAATCCGCCCCCGGGCTGTATGCGTGCGTGCGTGTCTGGACGGGCCGGGTGGCTCCGACAGTACATCCCTCCAAACTCACAGATGTTCAGTCAAGCCTCACTCAGAGTCTTTTCCACAGCGTACTCTCCAGGCATAGTCCCTGAGTCTTTGACTGGGGTTTGGGTTTGGTCTCAGGTTGTACCGTTGGCTTCGTTGTGATCTGGCCCTTGGCTCCTCAGATTCTCTTGTAGCGACGTTCTCCATTGTTGGGGGTACGGTGATTCCACCTGCACTTCCTTGACTTAGCTCCGGTCCTCTCTCTCGGGGCACCTGGGCTTCCTCCGCAGTGACCAGCGGGTCTTCTCCACTCTCCCAGTCTTCCCACCTTTGCTCGGGCGCGGTTTCGTTGGGAGTCACTCTCTTGAACCAGGATATGTTCCTTGTTACAACTCGGGTTCCTCGTGATGCGGAGCGGACACCATGGTACCGTGAATGTTCACGACTTCCCATATCTCCGGCTCGAACGCGGTTTGGTATTTCCACTGATGGTGACGAGTCTTGAGGACTACCTGATCACCAACTGCGAGTGGTCTGACTCCTGCTCCCCGCGCTCGACTCACTCTTTCATTCGTCTTTCTTCGCCGGTCTTGGGCCTCCTTGTGGTCTAACTCCGGTGCCTGCCATGCTGGGCTCACGGGTATACAGTCTCGTGGTGGTCTCTTAAACATGACGTGTGCAGGGGCGCACTTGGTAGTGCAGTGGGGTGTTAGCCGATATGCATTCAAGAACTGTGACAGACATTCTTCCGGCACTTCACTTTTCTCCACGCCAATCCGGAGCGCTCGATTCATGGTCCTCATAAACCGCTCCACCTCTCCGTTCGCCTGCGGCCATTGCGGGGTGATCTTCCTGTGCCGGATTCCTCTCCTTGCCAGATACGTTTGGAACTCCGCGCCTTGGAACGGCGGCCCGTTGTCTGATCGTACTTCATCGGGGTACCCAAACATGGCGAACACCCGATCTAGAGCCGGTTTCACATGACTGAACGCCGTGGACGGGAGCACTTCCACCACGGGGAACTTTGAGCACGGGTCTATCAGCACCATGGCTTGTCGCCCATCCGGGAAGGACCCAAAGTCAATGCTTATTTCGGACCAAGGGGTGTCACATAGTTCTTCAGTGATGATAGGGTGTGGAGTAGGTTCTCTGCCCGTGATGACGCACGAGTGGCAGTCACGGATCTCCTGCTCCACCGCGTTGTCCATGCCCGGGAACCAGACTCTCCCCCTCAGCCGAGCTTTTGTTTTCGCTACGCCCTGATGCCCTTGATGCGCTAATCGAACGACTTCCTTCTGCAGGCTGGTGGGAATGACGATTGTGTCTCCGCGCAGAACCACGCCATGGGGTCATGTGCTGAGCTCGCTTTGCGCACGCCACATTTGCTGGCGAAAAGACTGTTCCTCGGCCGTGAGGGCACCTGCTCCCTTAGAAAGTATTTCCAACTCCTGTCCTCTAGGGTGCGCTTCACCTTCCGCAGGCATTCATCTCTGTCAGTGGCGGCCCCAATTTCTTCCAGAGAGAGTGCTTTGGGGCAGGCTTCCTGCGACAAAACCTTCACAAACTCCTCCACTTCCTTGAGGTCCTCGTTTTCCCGTCTCGCCGATTCCTGACACGGTGCCGGGATAAGAAATCCGCCGGGTTGTCGACCCCTGGCCGGAAGATGACCTTGAAGCGGTACGTTTGGAGCTGGACAGCCCACCTCTCAATCCTGGGAGGTGCGAGCCTGGCAGTTCCCGCGAATAGCGGAACTAACGGCTTGTGGTCGGTGACCACGGTGAATTCATGGCCAAACAAATAGAGGTGGAAGTACTGGCACGCCCACTTGATGGCCAGTGCTTCGCGTTCGATCTGTGCGTAGCGCATCTCGGTCGCTGTCAGTGCCCTGCTTGCGTAGGCCGTGGGGACCCACGTATGATCTTCTGCCTTCTGTAGCAGGACTGCCCCCAACCCCACCGGGCTGGCATCCACCACGACTTCAGTTTGGCGATGCGGTCTGAAGTAGGCCATGACCTTGTCATCCACTAGGGCCTCCTTCACCGCCCGAAAGGCCTCGTCTTCCTTCCTCGACCATGTCCATGGCCTGCCTGACTTGGTAAGTACTCTCAGTGGTTCCGACAGGGATGCCAGATTTGGGATGAAACGGCCACAGTAAGTGGCCATCCCTAGGAAACTGCGAACCTCCGTTGCAGATGTTGGTTTGGGTGCTGACCGGATGGCCTCTGCCTTTTTGGGGTCCACTCGCAGTCCCTCACGCGAGAAGATGTATCCAAAGAATTCGACTGATTCGTTGTAGAAGGAACACTTCTCCCTGTGCAGGGTTAGTCCGTGATCTGCAAGGCGTTGAAGCGCAGCTCGCAGGTGTCCGTGGTGCTCTTCTAGGGTTTTTGAGAAGACCAAAATGTCGTCGCTTAGGTTAATGACGCCTGTCAGCCCCGACAGTGTCTCTCTAATCGCATTTTGAAAGACCTCCGCTGCAGAAGACACCCCGAAACTTACGCGCTTGAATCTGCGTAAGCCAACATGGGTCGAGAACGTCGTGATGTTGCGACTGTCTTGATGGAGCTCAAGCTGGTGGTAGCCTGCATTAAGGTCCAACTTTGAAAACCATTTGGCCCCATTTAAGTCGGCCACAATGTCATCCATCGTTGGCGTTAGGTGCCGCTCCCGTTTAATGGCCATATTCGGGAGGCGCATGTCCACACACAGCCTGATGGCGTCCGGCTGTTTTGGCTTCGGTGCGACCACCAGAGGCGACACCCAGGGTGTAGGCCCCGACACTTTTTCAATCACCCCTAGTTTCTCAAGTTTGATCAGTTCGTCCTCCACCTGCGGCCGCAGGTGGAACGGCACCCTCCGATGTCTGAGTGCGGTTGGTTTGACGGTGGGGTCGATGTGTAGTCTGAAGACCTTTCCTTTTAGTCGACCCAGTCCTTGGAATAGTGTCGGAAAGTCCCTCAACAGGGCATCGGCGTGCCTCTCGTGCACTTGGTTGGCGAAGAACACAAGTTGGAGATCCTCCGCTGTGTGGCAACTTAGCAGCGTGCCTCTTCTGCCCCCCGTGACGTGGAACTTGGTGTTCACCTTTTGGTCGTTGCATGATACCTCCACATCGATCACTCCTCTCAGGGGTAACGGCTCATCACTGTCATATGTATAAATCCTCGCTCTCGAAGGCAGCAGCGGCGGACGAGGATCAAGCTGTTCATATTGTGTGCTGTCCATGACATTTACCGACGCCCCTGTGTCGATCAGCGCCTTTACCCGGGACCCTGCGATATCAACTTCGCACATTGGTGGTGGCCTTCTTCTAGATCCATCTCTCCCCACAAAGGAGACGAAAAAGACATCGTCATCGTCCTCTTCGTCCAGCCGGAATGCCGTCTGATGCGCGTCCGCGCAGGGGTCAGGGTCTTCCAGGGAGACTTGACGCACGGCCTGCGTGATGTTCCGTCCGCCGGAGCCAGCTCGGCGGCTGCTGCGGCACACCTTCGCAAAATGGTTCAACTTTCCGCAATTGGAACACGACTTGCCCCGTGCAAAGCACCTTCCGTTCGGGGGATGTTCCATCCCGCAGTTTCCACACGCCGACCGGGGGGCGGCTGAGGCCTGGTTCCGCGGCGCTGAAGGCGGGGCACGTCTGCGCACCACATCCACGTGCTCCTCTTTGACCGACACCTGTTTCGCCGGGACCACCGGGCCGTCGAGCGCGGCCTGCATCGCCTCTGCCCGCGCGTTGGAGAGCTCATGGGACCTGGCCAGTACCAAGATTTCATCCAAGCTGATCCGAGGCTGGCGCAAAATCAGCCGTCGCAGCTGGACAGACCTGCATCCTTGGATCAGTTGCGCCCTGATCTCCAGCGTCCGATCCGGCAACTCGCACGCCGTGGCCAGTTTGCGTAGCCGAGCATAGAAGGCATCGATCGGCTCCCCTTCAGCCTGACGAGCCTGGCGCAGTTTGAACCATTCAAAATCCGGGTTCACACGGGGGTCAAAGTGGTGGTTAAGGGCCGTGACGGCCGCATTGTAGTCATTGCCATCGCCTCTGTTCGGCAGGGTCTCGAAGAGTTCATATAGCTCGTCCCCACCGTAGCATAGCAGGAGCGAGCGTTTAACTCTGTTGTCGGTCTCTCTTGCGCCAACGAAGTAGTGTTCCAGGCGTCCCAACCATAAACGCCAACGCGCCGCTGCAGTGGAGGGTTCCGCCAGCTCGCTAAATGGCGGGATCAGCGCCGCCATGGCATGGCCTGGCGCCGCAGGCGCGACATTCGGGGCAGGGTTCTGGAGTGGTAGACCGCCTTGCACCTGTCCTGCGTTGGGCAGTGGCCCTGGTGGCGGGGTAGGGACCCGCGGGGCGGGCCCTGTGGCCGCCGCCCCTCCGGAGGCTTGCACACTCATTCCTTGGGTAGGCCAGGTCCGAGGTCCGCAAATGCGTCTGGCCAGCGATTGCAGATGGCGCAGCAGGAAGCGTGAGCAGGGTAGCAGCAGATCCTCCCCCCTAGCGAGCCTCCTGATCTTCCTGGGGTGTGAATACAGTCTGCAGCTGGCCGCCTATCAGCAGGGCGTATGGGCAAGCCGGGCCTCCCCAGACTCGGGCAATTAAGCTCCGTGCTCCGCGAGATGCGTGAGCAATCACTGGGCTTCCTCCGTTTCCCGCCTCCGCGAGATGCGTGAGAGTCGGCAGGGGGCGCGGTGAGGGCCGAACCAGTCCCTCCGATAGGAGCGGCGCGCTTCCCCTCCCCTGCGGTGGTAGGCCTGGTGCAGCGCGGGACAGCGAACGTCGCGGGGCCCAGCCGTGTGCTCCAGCCCCCAGGCGCTGCACCCCTCTGGTCACGCGTCTCACCTCCTGCGCCGCGACAGGCGCGAAAACACCCCGGGCTCCACGGGGACGGAGCGAGCTCCCTCACGGGGTGGCACCCACCAAGGACGATGGCGGCGGCCGCTGGCTCCAGCGCAGGCTGCGCGAGCGCGGCCCTGGCAGCCCCGTGGGATGGCAACAGGTACGGCGGTGTGGCGAGGCGTGGGTGGGGACCCGCCTCGTCGCCAATGTGGTGTTCGATGAGGGGCAAGGTCAACCTAGGCCTCGTAGTGGGGCCTAACTCACTACTGTGTAATAAGGGACACAGAGACTGTCTGCTGGTTAGGGGCAAAGACCACGTGCGGTCTTACGCCCGTTTATTTATACCCGAGGGCTACTCCGCCCCCGGGCTGTATGCGTGCGTGCGTGAGTGTCTGGACGGGCCGGGTGGCTCCGACAGTACACCACCCACTTTCCACACTCTAGAAAACTTTAGAAACCCCTCCCCCTGCAAGTTGGTCACATGGTAATACACAGACATGCAGTGTTTATATGCGTTCCAAGGGCCCATAGAGACTGGGAAGACTCGCTTGGCATAGAGATTACGCAGGAGCAATGGTCCTTCTGTTGTGCACAGTTAAAAGCCCTGTCCCCTAACTACCGGCTGCGCCTTCTTTACCTAAAATTTTTGCATAGACTGTATAGAACGCCTGACTGGCTCTTCAGCATTGGACTGGCTGCTGAAGCGCGCTGCATGCGCTGCAGTCCCCTGACGCCACATTCCTTCACCTTGCATGGAGCTGTCCCACCATATATCAATACTGGGAGGTTATTTACCAGACTATCTAACAGATGCTTGACAAGCGCCTGGTCCGCTGTCCTCTATTCACCCTACGGGGATATGTTAAGGAAACGCCGGTGCATTGTAGGAGATTGGCGGCCATGCTACTGCTGCTCACTAAGAGGCGCATTGCAATGTACTGGGGCAGGGGTCGGATCCCGCGCAGGGAGGAGGGGCTCAGCAATGCTGTGCTGTCGGGAGCAGTTGTCTGCATACTGGGAGCTTGTGCCCGCTCATACCAGGCCTAGAGACATATGAGATACCTCATGCTCATGTAGGTATGGCTCATGCCATACCTACAGAGTACAGACACATCCCAGCGATCCGGACTTCCCGCAACCACCTGCTTCGGAGAAAATCTTGTAAAGAGAGTGCTCTTAGCTTGTCCACTGAGACAAGTGCCTATGCCAGATATCTTAATTGCTCTTACAGGGGCTGGTCAAGCCCCCCCCCCAATCTTTCTTTGTCCTTCTTTACCTTTCCCCAGCTTCTTCCTCTGGCTTTATTTTCTGTTTGCTTCATGTTCCCCTTCTTTCTGGTTTGACTCTGATGCCCCTCAGCTGCGAGGATATGGACATTGTGAGATGAACATTGAACTGCGTCAAGCACACTGTGCTTCCTGGGTAATGCATGCTTTCGTCTTGTTTAAACGGTCCATCCCGCAGCTTCCAGCCTGCAGTAGATCCTCGAAATTGTACCAGGTATGCCTCACCAGATGTACTTATGCCAAAGTTAATAAAATGTAATTTAAAAAAATAGTTTCATTTCTTGCATCCACACGGTTTCCATATGCACCATGTCTTTATTGTGTTACATTCATCACAAACGACCTGAACATTCTTTAGACGTTCTTTTTGCAGGAAATGCATTAATTTGCTTGCTGTTGCATTTTGTAAAGAATCTTTCTTGCAAAATACTGAGGAGCGCAATAGAACAGTGGTCCTCAACCTTTTGACTTCTGGGAACCCTCACTTAATTGTTACTGGAACCCGGGCACCCTCCCTTGAATCGTTATTGGAATCAGGGGACCCCCCACGAGTCATTAGTGGAAGCCGGGGACCCGGGCCTGAGCATTGTCAAGGATTTGAACCGTAAAACAATACAGAAAAAAACATTCATCAAACAAATACACAAATGATGACACATATTATTTAATTTGCGAACACAAATATATATATATAAATATATTTATATATATATATATTTAACTAGGAAGGTTGGAGCTTTTCAAAATTCAATTAAGGCAGCTCATCGTCCATAAAATATTGTGTTTAATGCATCTGCACTGCTCCCACAAATCAATCTGAGTAGACTAATTACATGTTTACGCTCTAATTTAAAATTCCTTCACATTTATTTTTTGTTTTAAAATTTTCAATTATACATTTAGCTTCTTTGTTTATATACACTTTATTAATTTTTTATTATTATTTCATGTTCTGAGTAGTTGTGGCCCCCCTAAGGAGGCTTCGTGGGTCCCCACGGGTCCTCCGACCACAGGTTGGGAACTACTGAATCAGAAGTTTCACAGGATTCCAGTTCGGCCTGTAACAGGGTCACATACTCAATCAGGTGTCCAGGATGTGCAGTAATTCCTTCTGATCCAGGGGATTTCCAAACAAACACCTTCCAGGTAAACCCTGGTGGAATATATCACATGAAAACGATGCAGAATGTGTGAAATACAGATGCAAACTGATGCAGAAAGACTACTTCTATTTGGTCTCCAAAAAACAGGGGCAGGGTGGAGGGTAGTAAACTCCGGCATAAGGCCGAACCGAGATCAGTTAATAAATACATTTAAAAAAACTAATTTCATTGCGCACGCTGCGTTTTATTTATTTATTTATTTATTAACTGGACTCTGTTCGTCCTTATGCCGGAGTTTACTACTCCCGACCCTGCCACTCCCCTACCCGCCCCACTGCCCCGCAGCACTCCCACAAGGAGCCGCCACTGCCAAAAGCTTACAGTGGGCATGGAACCTTTCCATTGCTTATCACTGCTACTCATTTCGTGTCACTCATTTGCTTACTTCTTATTCAATAGCTCCCCTCTTAATCTTGTGTGTGTTCCTCCTCTGGAACTTAGGGGCTCATTATGATGGCGTCATAACGGTGATGGGACCACCCGTCAGACATTGGGCTGGTGGGACCGTGTAGGAGACTGAAAGTCTTAATAATCCCAAGGAATCAAGAGTAGGTAAAATAGGAAGTTTATTCCATTGGTTCCAACCCCAAGAGGAGCGCCTCATCAGTCTGGAGTCCGACAAGCAACTGAACCTGCCCAACGAACACCAGACTTCAGAAGGCTCCCCACACTTAAAGGAATACATTCTGTGCATGCGATAGTGCATGCGATACGAACACATTCTAAACAGTACATTCTAAGCAAGAGCAAAATATTAGATTACATTACACTACATCACCTTCCCCCTTTCACAGAAACATAAAATTCAATAAGAAATAAATTTGTTGTATCTTGCCGGAGCTTTCCTGATCCAGCCACTACGACTGCAAGAAGGAATGGCAGCCCTATCAGTACTGCACGAGGAAGAAGAAGAAACTTCACTTGTTGAAGTGAGAGGATGAGAATCCAACCTAACATCCTGTTGTAACCAATGCATCTAATCCCACCCATCCTGAGTTAACAAACTTTTCTTCTTACAGATAAGAGCCGCTTGATCCACAGTCAATTTCACCAATTGCCTGACATTCCACCAACCTCTCTCTCCCAAGAAAACAGCATTTTTACTAACTTTAACAACTTGAACAGGACTCGTAAAAATTGAATTCCCTTTAGCCACCTTGAAGGGGTTTTTAATCATAACCCAGTCCCCCACAGCTATTTGAGCCTCCTTTGCATTTTTGACTCTATCAAAATTCTCCTTCATCACCGTCTGCTTTTGTCTAACTGTAGCACTAAGATCATCATGACCCACTTTACTCAGACTAGAATCCATCTTCCAAAGCCAAGAAGGAAATAAAGAAGAATGTAACTTTCTTCCCCTCAACAATTCAAAGGGAGACACCCGAGTTGTGCAATGTGGTGAGGTGTTATAATTCCAAATTTTCCTTACAAGAAACTTAAAAACATCTAGCCCTGAGGCCAACGCAGTTTGGATACCATCTTTCAAAATCTTGTTCCCACGTTCAACCAAACCATTGGAAGACGGTGAATAAAGCGCCACTTTAAACTGCTTGATATCATGCACATTCAAAAACTTGCGCATTTTGTCCGACACAAAATGTGTCCCATTATCTGTTACCAAAACCTGAGGAACCCCTTCAAGCAAAAACACTCTTTCAAAAAAGAAATAGTATTATCTGAATTAGGAGCTTCCACAAATCTGTAATACATCCACTTCGAAAAGTAGTCAATGGCCAAAATAAGATATCTTTTCCCCTCAGGTAGCACATTATACGGGCCTGAAAACTACAGACCTACCATCTCCCAAGCAAACCCTGGAAATTGAGTAGGCTGCAACGGAGAATCATGCGTTTTACAATGTTTATCAGACAACAAGCACTCCTCACAGCTGTTCACTAAAGCCCTCACCTGAGCATCAATGTCAGGCCACCAGTAATGAGATTTAATTCTCATGCACGTTTTCGTCACACCTAAGTGACCCATGTGCGCCAGCTTAACAATTACATTTCTCAAACCGCTAGGTGGAACAAATTTATCTCCTCTCAACAAAACACCATCCTTCACAGAGAGTTCCTCAGCAACTTGAGCAAAATTCTTCAAATCACCTGATAAATTCCTCATATCAGGCCAAACCTGGGAAGAAAACTCCAAAACTTGAGACAAAACGACATCTTTCAAACACGCTTCCTTCCAGTCCTCCTCTGAAATAGCAGAACTCCATTCTTCAATGGCATCCACCACAGACACACATTCTACATCCTCCTCCACCAAATCATCTTCATCGTCCTTATCCATTAACATCCTGGATAAACAATCTGCCCTGAAATTCTTACCACCGGCAATATGTTTCAATTCAAAATTAAACTCTTGAAGTTTAGAGACTAGTCTGGTCAACCTCGGAGACTGACTATTCGATCCAGTCACTTTGCAAAAAATAAAAGAAAGAGGTTTATGGTCCGATAACATCACAAATCTACGACCCCAGATGTACATTTTAAATTTCTGGGCAGCCCACACGCAGGCCAAAGCCTCTCTTTCGATTGTACTATAATGCTTCTCGAAATCTTTCAAAGACCTTGAAGGAAAAGCTACGGTTTGCTCCTTACCATCAACCTGCTGACTCAAAACCGCACCCAATCCTTTCATACTCGCATCCACCGAGATAAAACAAGTACAGTCGTCTCTAAATGCAAGCAGAGCCCGAGCTGAAACAATCAACTCCTTAACCTTAACAAAAGATTCATCTAAATCCTTAGTCCATATGAATTTCTGCCCTTTTTTAAGTAGCAGACGAAGAGGTTCCACAACTTGAGCATAATTTTCCACAAACTTAGCATAGTATTCTGCCAGCCCTAAAAAAGAACGCAAAGAATCTTTATCCCCCAGAGGTTTGGCTTCTTTCAGAGCTCTTACCACAGAAAACTTTGGTTTGATGCCAGACTCTGAGATCATATGACCCAAGTATTCCAGCTCTGACACCCCAAACTTACACTTGTCCTCTCTCACAGTCATTCCTCTTCCTCCTAGAATGGATAAAACTTTCCTCAATAAAATGTTATGTTCATCCATTGTCTTGGCAAAAATTAAAATACCGTCCAAATACGCTTGGACCCCCACCAGATCTTTAAATAAGTAATCCATCAATCTTTGAAAGACGCTGGCTGCCGACGCCAACCCAAACGGAAGTCTCAAAAATGTAAAAGCGCCGAATGGGGTAACAAAGGTAGTCAGTTCTTGTGATTCCTTTGACAAGGGGACCTGATAAGCGGATTTTAGATCCAAAAGTGAAAACTATTTTGCCCCACCTAGATTTGTTAACAATTCATGGATCTTTGGAAGGGGATGACAATCTACCGTAATATTTTTGTTAAGTCCCCTAAGATCCCCACATAATCTGATCTCATTATTCTTTTTTCAGGCTACGACGATGGGGGCGACCCATTGGGAGGACTCAGAGGGTTCAATAATTTTATCATTACATAAATCTTGAAGCATTTTTTTAAGTTCCACTCTGACACTCAGAGAAACTGGACGTACTTTATGAAAAACTGGGGTTGCCCCAGGAAATAGTCTAATCTTGTGTTCCGCCCCTTTTACCAGACCAATTCTATTGGTGAAAACATTCTTAAATTCATTTAACAGATCCAAACGATCTATTTTTGCCTCTTCCACAAAACAAACAGGAAACTCACGCACCTTAATAGGATTCTCATCACCTGGAACAATATACAAGCCCATCTTAGCCAGGTCCTTCCACCCCACAATATCTTTCCCTTTTATTGCCACATAGATCTTAGTAACAATTGATCTTCCAAGAACTTGTAAATTACCCAAGAAAAAGCCCAACATATCGATATCTTTCTCCCCAAAAGCTTTTGGGTTCACATCCGTTTGAGTTAATTTCAAGTTTCTTCCCCACTTGTCATAAAAGGTAGTATCCCTAAGGATCTTTATAGGGGGACCCCGAATCTGCCATTATACGCACATCAATGTCATCAATAGAAGCTTTGCATAAAGGTCCCTTAATAAAAACTGTACCTTCATCAGCATCCACCATTAACATAATGCTGTCAAAATTTTCACAACACTCTTCCATGTCAACATAGTTAACCTTAACTGGTTTCTTTTGAAACCTACAGACTTTTTGAAAATGGCCAACCTTCTTACAAATGGAGCAGTGTTTATTAATGGCTGGACACCCTTTAAAATTCCCAATGTGAAATTTAGATCCACATCTAAAACAAAAGTTTTGTTTGGTTTGATTTTGATTTGATTTGTTTACCCATTTTTCTTTACCAACAACAGCATACAGGCCCTCCTCCCCAATTTCTTCAGAAACAAAATTCACCTTAGGAAAGGAGTCCCCCAACATTGCCTTTGTAGAAATTATAGATCATTCAATACTAAGACTTAGATCAATAACTTCAGACAAGGACTGATTCTTACAACTGAGAATCCTCTCCTTAACCTTAGGGGAAGCACAATTAAAAACAAATTGGTCACGTATATAGTTATCAAGCAGGGGACCAAAATCACAAGTAATTGCTAGAAATCTTAATGCAGAAATAATAATCTTCAATTTTTTCATCTTCCTTTTGTTTCCTTTTATAAAACTTATGTCTCTCTAACATAATATTAGGATAATCCTCGAACTGCTTTTTAAGTCTTGCAATAGCTTCCACATATACATTCCATTGTCTATCCCCAGATTGACCTGAAGGAGGATGAATAGGCACTGACTGTTAAAAATACATTGTGCCGCTAAACCTAAACTGCCAAATAATAAAGCGAACTTCCTAGGAGGAGAATAGTCAGCAGCATCAATAGCTATAATGTGATTTTCAAACAAACCGAACCACTCAGACCATAATAAAGAAGGCTTTCCAGGTTTCTCCAGAAAAGGAGGGGGTTGAGTGACTTCTCTAACAGCTGACATATTAAATAAATGAAAACAATATTTAGTAAACACAAAATAAAGAAAAGGTGTGCGAATCACCGGTAAAATGATCGCACCAACAGTACTAAAGACGAAGGAATGTTGCTGAAAATGATCGCACCAACAGTACCCAAAAGGCGAAGAAATGTTGCTGAGGCTGATAAATCTTCACTTCAAAGAAAGAAGATTATGAGGTAAAGGCGTGCGAATCGCCGCTAAACGAATCACACGAAAACTGAATGCAAGTAAACTTCACAACTTCACCAAAATGACCGCCGAGGAACGTAACGTGAGAGGTCAAACGTTACGTGTTCCCACAATGCAAAGCGGGACCTTCGGGCAAACAATCCTGCAGGAACAGAGCCGCGAAGATTCCAAGATTATGCAGCAAGGTTCGTAGAGAAAATGACGGAAGATGTTTACTGCGAAAAGCAAGAACGAGCCAACAGTGGTGAACGAGGCAACGACACAGTTGAGAGAGGTAATCAAAAGAGTCCATGTGCCATTCCAAAAGAGTCAATGTGCCACTTCAAATTCACCATAAATTCGGCTCACCATCGAAATCAAAAACACCTCCGTCTAAAATATAAACAGATTGCTTCCTTATGTGATCCTCTGACGCCAAGAAGATCAACCAAACTATAGGGACTAATCTTTGCAAATAAACTTTCTTTCTTTTCGCGGTAATTCCAACACCGCAAAGAATAAAGGCCAACCAGACACTAGTAAGCAGTGTCATTCACAGAACTCGAAGAAATCACTGAAGATCACGAAAACAATTCCATTCCATTGCGTGGGTCGGTGGTTGGAAACAAAATCCCGATCGTCGCCAATATGTAGAAGATTGAAAGTCTTAATAATCCCAAGGAATCAAGAGTAGGTAAAATAGGAAGTTTATTCCATTGGTTCCAACCACAAGAGGAGCGCCTCATCAGTCTGGAGTCCGACAAGCAACTGAACCTGCCCAACGAACACCAGACTTCAGAAGGCTCCCCACACTTAAAGGAATACATTCTGTGCATGCGATAGTGCATGCACTACAAACACATTCTAAACAGTACATTCTAAGCAAGAGCAAAAGATTTGATTACATTACACTGCAGACCGCTGCACTAGGTTGATCCCGCCAGTATGGCAGGCGCATCCTGACCTTTCAACATTGTGGGCAGTGCTGCTGGCTGCAGCAACGTTCGCTATGTGAAAATGTCAGGATGAGCATTTCCATGCACAACGTGGCAGACACCACACAGTGCCTGCCAACTTGTGCATGGAAATGTAGGGGGGTACCATTTGGTACCCCCAGTGAACTCCTGCCACAGAGGGGGCCCACAACAGACTGCAAAAGCCAGTCTCCATCTGTCTTCATGCGGCAGGAGATCTGCAGCAAAAAGACAGGCGGAAGGGCTCATCATAATCACTACGGCGGTGCCTTGCAATGATGCCCTGGTTCCGGGTTCCGCAAGGCGGGCGGACCGCCTTGCGGACCGTGGGGATGGACTTTCTGTCTGCCGCAGAACCAATGTGATTCCCACCGCCATCCTAATTTGCTGTGGGTTAATCTCATTCTGATGACGGGCTGGTGTTGGCGGTCCTCCCACCATCATAATGAGCCTGATAGTGTCTTTACCATCCTTTTGATTGGATGACTGAAATTCTTCCACTGCTCACATTCAGGGAACTATATTAGTTCTATTTTATTCAGAACTTCATGAAAGTGCACATTTTCTGGCTCTCACACTCACCAAATATCTACTTCCCTCCCCAGTGCTCTCAGTGTTGCTCTCACCCCTCCCAGCTTATTTATAAAAGTACAGTAACATGTATATTTTTGCCAGAGCGTGACTAAAGAGCAGATTTCAAGGTTTTTTTTTTTCATCTATATAATTTATTTTAGTTCTAAAGTGGTGAACATATTTAGGACCAATCTTGATTTGTAACAGGTTAGTAGGTGATAATGCCAAGAATTTTCACCCCAACACATGACCAAGCTACATATACAGGCATGCTCATTCATGATTGTCATAAAAATGATCTGTCCTATTTCTCTTGCTCTTAGATTCCTGTCTAAACTAAAGAGAAATGTGTCCAACATGTCCAGCTGTCTCTGGGATAACCATTATGGGGCATATCAGCAAGGCGGCGCTATGAAATTATCGCCGCTTTTGCGTCCGTTTTCGGGTGAAAAGCGGCGATAATTTCATCGCCTTATCAGCAAAGACACACTATCGCGTGTTTTGCTGATTTAGCGCCAGTGACAACAACTCCCAGCTTTGCATCTCTAATGATATGCAAAGTGGGCGTTGCCCCCCAAAATAACTGGAGAGATGTCGCTAACCGGCATTTCGCCAATTATCAAGCTGCGCGCAAACAGGCAGGAGCGATAAGAAAAGTACCGTTAACCATGGTTATCGCTACTTTCTTCATGCCTGCTTGTAATCTGATTTATTTACAACAAGGGGTGGTGAGGGACAGAGTCTCTGAATTAAACAGAATACTCTCACCCAGTCAAGAGATCAGGGCTAGATCCAACACCGTTTTTTAGCTCACTGCACCATCCCAGTTTCAGAACCTGGCTGTATGCAAATTAGTCTGTTCCTGTCCCAGTGCATGATGGGAACAGGGCAAACCAAACTACAAAAGCCAATTCTTACACTGGGAAGGAAACAAGCTACCGGGGACCGGTTTCTGGCATTTCAGCCTCTTCGGCCCGGCTTGCTTGAATCCTGATGGTGCAATGAGCAAGGGACTCACATCTGAGTATACCCTTCCACGCTTAGGGTGGACAAAAATATTTACAACAAGGGGTGGTGAGGGACAGAGTCTCTGAATTAAACAGAATACTCTCACCCAGTCAAGAGATCAGGGCTAGATCCAACACCGTTTTTTAGCTCACTGCACCATCCCAGTTTCAGAACCTGGCTGTATGCAAATTAGTCTGTTCCTGTCCCAGTGCATGATGGGAACAGGGCAAACCAAACTACAAAAGCCAATTCTTACACTGGGAAGGAAACAAGCTACCGGGGACCGGTTTCTGGCATTTCAGCCTCTTCGGCCCGGCTTGCTTGAATCCTGATGGTGCAATGAGCAAGGGACTCACATCTGAGTATACCCTTCCACGCTTAGGGTGGACAAAAATATTTACAACAAGGGGTGGTGAGGGACAGAGTCTCTGAATTAAACAGAATACTCTCACCCAGTCAAGAGATCAGGGCTAGATCCAACACCGTTTTTTAGCTCACTGCACCATCCCAGTTTCAGAACCTGGCTGTATGCAAATTAGTCTGTTCCTGTCCCAGTGCATGATGGGAACAGGGCAAATCAAACTACAAAAGCCAATTCTTACACTGGGAAGGAAACAAGCTACCGGGGACCGGTTTCTGGCATTTCAGCCTCTTCGGCCCGGCTTGCTTGAATCCTGATGGTGCAATGAGCAAGGGACTCACATCTGAGTATACCCTTCCACGCTTAGGGTGGACAAAAATATTTACAACAAGGGGTGGTGAGGGACAGAGTCTCTGAATTAAACAGAATACTCTCACCCAGTCAAGAGATCAGGGCTAGATCCAACACCGTTTTTTAGCTCACTGCACCATCCCAGTTTCAGAACCTGGCTGTATGCAAATTAGTCTGTTCCTGTCCCAGTGCATGATGGGAACAGGGCAAACCAAACTACAAAAGCCAATTCTTACACTGGGAAGGAAACAAGCTACCGGGGACCGGTTTCTGGCATTTCAGCCTCTTCGGCCCGGCTTGCTTGAATCCTGATGGTGCAATGAGCAAGGGACTCACATCTGAGTATACCCTTCCACGCTTAGGGTGGACAAAAATATTTACAACAAGGGGTGGTGAGGGACAGAGTCTCTGAATTAAACAGAATACTCTCACCCAGTCAAGAGATCAGGGCTAGATCCAACACCGTTTTTTAGCTCACTGCACCATCCCAGTTTCAGAACCTGGCTGTATGCAAATTAGTCTGTTCCTGTCCCAGTGCATGATGGGAACAGGGCAAACCAAACTACAAAAGCCAATTCTTACACTGGGAAGGAAACAAGCTACCGGGGACCGGTTTCTGGCATTTCAGCCTCTTCGGCCCGGCTTGCTTGAATCCTGATGGTGCAATGAGCAAGGGACTCACATCTGAGTATACCCTTCCACGCTTAGGGTGGACAAAAATATTTACAACAAGGGGTGGTGAGGGACAGAGTCTCTGAATTAAACAGAATACTCTCACCCAGTCAAGAGATCAGGGCTAGATCCAACACCGTTTTTTAGCTCACTGCACCATCCCAGTTTCAGAACCTGGCTGTATGCAAATTAGTCTGTTCCTGTCCCAGTGCATGATGGGAACAGGGCAAACCAAACTACAAAAGCCAATTCTTACACTGGGAAGGAAACAAGCTACCGGGGACCGGTTTCTGGCATTTCGGCCCGGCTTGCTTGAATCCTGATGGTGCAATGAGCAAGGGACTCACATCTGAGTATACCCTTCCACGCTTAGGGTGGACAAAAATATTTACAACAAGGGGTGGTGAGGGACAGAGTCTCTGAATTAAACAGAATACTCTCACCCAGTCAAGAGATCAGGGCTAGATCCAACACCGTTTTTTAGCTCACTGCACCATCCCAGTTTCAGAACCTGGCTGTATGCAAATTAGTCTGTTCCTGTCCCAGTGCATGATGGGAACAGGGCAAACCAAACTACAAAAGCCAATTCTTACACTGGGAAGGAAACAAGCTACCGGGGACCGGTTTCTGGCATTTCAGCCTCTTCGGCCCGGCTTGCTTGAATCCTGATGGTGCAATGAGCAAGGGACTCACATCTGAGTATACCCTTCCACGCTTAGGGTGGACAAAAATATTTACAACAAGGGGTGGTGAGGGACAGAGTCTCTGAATTAAACAGAATACTCTCACCCAGTCAAGAGATCAGGGCTAGATCCAACACCGTTTTTTAGCTCACTGCACCATCCCAGTTTCAGAACCTGGCTGTATGCAAATTAGTCTGTTCCTGTCCCAGTGCATGATGGGAACAGGGCAAACCAAACTACAAAAGCCAATTCTTACACTGGGAAGGAAACAAGCTACCGGGGACCGGTTTCTGGCATTTCAGCCTCTTCGGCCCGGCTTGCTTGAATCCTGATGGTGCAATGAGCAAGGGACTCACATCTGAGTATACCCTTCCACGCTTAGGGTGGACAAAAATATTTACAACAAGGGGTGGTGAGGGACAGAGTCTCTGAATTAAACAGAATACTCTCACCCAGTCAAGAGATCAGGGCTAGATCCAACACCGTTTTTTAGCTCACTGCACCATCCCAGTTTCAGAACCTGGCTGTATGCAAATTAGTCTGTTCCTGTCCCAGTGCATGATGGGAACAGGGCAAACCAAACTACAAAAGCCAATTCTTACACTGGGAAGGAAACAAGCTACCGGGGACCGGTTTCTGGCATTTCAGCCTCTTCGGCCCGGCTTGCTTGAATCCTGATGGTGCAATGAGCAAGGGACTCACATCTGAGTATACCCTTCCACGCTTAGGGTGGACAAAAATATTTACAACAAGGGGTGCCGCTAAACCTAAACTGCCAAATAATAAAGCGAACTTCCTAGGAGGAGAATAGTCAGCAGCATCAATAGCTATAATGTGATTTTCAAACAAACCGAACCACTCAGACCATAATAAAGAAGGCTTTCCAGGTTTCTCCAGAAAAGGAGGGGGTTGAGTGACTTCTCTAACAGCTGACATATTAAATAAATGAAAACAATATTTAGTAAACACAAAATAAAGAAAAGGTGTGCGAATCACCGGTAAAATGATCGCACCAACAGTACTAAAGACGAAGGAATGTTGCTGAAAATGATCGCACCAACAGTACCCAAAAGGCGAAGAAATGTTGCTGAGGCTGATAAATCTTCACTTCAAAGAAAGAAGATTATGAGGTAAAGGCGTGCGAATCGCCGCTAAACGAATCACACGAAAACTGAATGCAAGTAAACTTCACAACTTCACCAAAATGACCGCCGAGGAACGTAACGTGAGAGGTCAAACGTTACGTGTTCCCACAATGCAAAGCGGGACCTTCGGGCAAACAATCCTGCAGGAACAGAGCCGCGAAGATTCCAAGATTATGCAGCAAGGTTCGTAGAGAAAATGACGGAAGATGTTTACTGCGAAAAGCAAGAACGAGCCAACAGTGGTGAACGAGGCAACGACACAGTTGAGAGAGGTAATCAAAAGAGTCCATGTGCCATTCCAAAAGAGTCAATGTGCCACTTCAAATTCACCATAAATTCGGCTCACCATCGAAATCAAAAACACCTCCGTCTAAAATATAAACAGATTGCTTCCTTATGTGATCCTCTGACGCCAAGAAGATCAACCAAACTATAGGGACTAATCTTTGCAAATAAACTTTCTTTCTTTTCGCGGTAATTCCAACACCGCAAAGAATAAAGGCCAACCAGACACTAGTAAGCAGTGTCATTCACAGAACTCGAAGAAATCACTGAAGATCACGAAAACAATTCCATTCCATTGCGTGGGTCGGTGGTTGGAAACAAAATCCCGATCGTCGCCAATATGTAGAAGATTGAAAGTCTTAATAATCCCAAGGAATCAAGAGTAGGTAAAATAGGAAGTTTATTCCATTGGTTCCAACCACAAGAGGAGCGCCTCATCAGTCTGGAGTCCGACAAGCAACTGAACCTGCCCAACGAACACCAGACTTCAGAAGGCTCCCCACACTTAAAGGAATACATTCTGTGCATGCGATAGTGCATGCACTACAAACACATTCTAAACAGTACATTCTAAGCAAGAGCAAAAGATTTGATTACATTACACTGCAGACCGCTGCACTAGGTTGATCCCGCCAGTATGGCAGGCGCATCCTGACCTTTCAACATTGTGGGCAGTGCTGCTGGCTGCAGCAACGTTCGCTATGTGAAAATGTCAGGATGAGCATTTCCATGCACAACGTGGCAGACACCACACAGTGCCTGCCAACTTGTGCATGGAAATGTAGGGGGGTACCATTGGTACCCCCAGTGAACTCCTGCCACAGAGAGGGCCCACAACAGACTGCAAAAGCCAGTCTCCATCTGTCTTCATGCGGCAGGAGATCTGCAGCAAAAAGACAGGCGGAAGGGCTCATCATAATCACTACGGCGGTGCCTTGCAATGATGCCCTGGTTCCGGGTTCCGCAAGGCGGGCGGACCGCCTTGCGGACCGTGGGGATGGACTTTCTGTCTGCCGCAGAACCAATGTGATTCCCACCGCCATCCTAATTTGCTGTGGGTTAATCTCATTCTGATGACGGGCTGGTGTTGGCGGTCCTCCCACCATCATAATGAGCCTGATAGTGTCTTTACCATCCTTTTGATTGGATGACTGAAATTCTTCCACTGCTCACATTCAGGGAACTATATTAGTTCTATTTTATTCAGAACTTCATGAAAGTGCACATTTTCTGGCTCTCACACTCACCAAATATCTACTTCCCTCCCCAGTGCTCTCAGTGTTGCTCTCACCCCTCCCAGCTTATTTATAAAAGTACAGTAACATGTATATTTTTGCCAGAGCGTGACTAAAGAGCAGATTTCAAGGGTTTTTTTTTTCATCTATATAATTTATTTTAGTTCTAAAGTGGTGAACATATTTAGGACCAATCTTGATTTGTAACAGGTTAGTAGGTGATAATGCCAAGAATTTTCACCCCAACACATGACCAAGCTACATATACAGGCATGCTCATTCATGATTGTCATAAAAATGATCTGTCCTATTTCTCTTGCTCTTAGATTCCTGTCTAAACTAAAGAGAAATGTGTCCAACATGTCCAGCTGTCTCTGGGATAACCATTATGGGGCATATCAGCAAGGCGGCGCTATGAAATTATCGCCGCTTTTGCGTCCGTTTTCGGGTGAAAAGCGGCGATAATTTCATCGCCTTATCAGCAAAGACACACTATCGCGTGTTTTGCTGATTTAGCGCCAGTGACAACAACTCCCAGCTTTGCATCTCTAATGATATGCAAAGTGGGCGTTGCCGCCCAAAATAACTGGAGAGATGTCGCTAACCGGCATTTCGCCAATTATCAAGCTGCGCGCAAACAGGCAGGAGCGATAAGAAAAGTACCGTTAACCATGGTTATCGCTACTTTCTTCATGCCTGCTTGTAATCTGATTTAGCCATGTAATTCAATGGGAGGTGGATTACATGGCTAAGAACACCCTGCCCTATCAGCAAGGTTTAGCCAGTCGCAGTGCGATTATCACTGGATTTCCAGCAATAATCACACTGTTTTCCAGATAATGCTTGGATTCCTATCGCATTGGTGATATGCGTTGCTGATAGCATGCTATCTCCGTGATAGGAACCAGCGTTAGCCAGCGATAATTATCCTAGCGCTAAGTGCTCTTAACAATAATTATCGCCTGGCCTTGCTGATATGCCCCCAAGTAAGTTGAACTTGGTCCCACAATGTTTTTTAAAAGGGATAACTTTAACAAGATATAACATCCCTTTCCTTTTCATTGATCTAACCTATGACATCTCAGATAGGCATAAAATGTGCCCTGCCCAAGTTGTGTTCGACCCTATATCTCCATGCACATGGAAGCAAATGTGCTTTCTGAGCATGATGCACAGAGAATGGTTTGTAAATTACAAAGACATTCACATTTTGCACACAATGACCAGTATAATGTGGCATATCTCGCAGCTTCTGGCCCTAGTCTGGCTTTCAAGAGTTAACTCATTGGCCGTTATTCCCTTGCAGTGAATGGGTGAATAAAGTTCACGCTTTCACCATCTGTTGATCAACATTTACAGAAAGTATAGGGCTGAGGTCTTGATCGGGCAGTTAACGAGTTAAGGATGTCATTGTCCAATAACTACAGTTTAAGAAAGTCATTCATTGCCATTTAAAATGGATAGAGTACAGACATTCATTCATGCACAGAACGCAGACACAAGTTTACTACCGTTTAAGAACAAATACAAATTCGTTTTCCATTTACGACCATTTAAGAACGGGTGTAGTGTAGCCTTTCATTTACCACCAATTAGGAGTGATAGAACTTAGTCCCTCATTGATTACATTAGCTGAACTGATACATTTTAGGCATGTATTGACTACCTTTTAACAAACAATACAATTTGGTCCTTAGCAACGCTTTGGGTTTAGGCATTAATTGACTTCCTTTTAACATACAGATAGCATTTATTGATTTCCATCTAACAGATAGATGGAGTTTCGTCTTTTATTGATTATCATTCAGCAGCCGGCTGCACTTCAGACACTCCTTGACCGCTGGTCAATGAGCGGATGGGTTTGGCCCTCATTGGCATTCATTGCTTGTGGGTTTGTGCTTGGGTTTAGCTGGCACTCTCCACATACCATGTGAGTGAATGCTTCACTGTCCCTGCAATGCTGCCCCCTCTGCTTGGAAGGATGGAATAAACAATGGCAGACTTCCAGAATATTGGAAGCACAATTTTGTATGACAAAAATATCGCCCCACTGGTGTAAGACAGAGAAAATCTACACCCAATAGGATGACATTGTTACAAAGGATATTTAAGACGCAATATCTCGGCTAGATGAGATTTTTGAGAATGAAATCGACTCCCGACACCCCCTTGAGATGCTGGCCAAAGGAGCAGTTCGCTGTCACCGCTGTAAAAACAAGTATTGGAAAAGCTGAGTGGTCTCGCCTTTGGGACCTGCTGGCTCTGCCGGTGGTTTTTAGTGATGCATTGCAGCATTACCGATGCTGTGAAGCATGGCTGTATAAAATAAAGGCACTAAGAGGCCACCTCTGTGAATGTCTCATGTTGTAAACATTGCATGTGTCCACACATGCTCGCCCTACAAAATTATGCAGTGAACTTCTTAATTTTTTTAATTTATTAATCATAGATTTATCAGTAAATAAAAAAAAGTACATCAAAGATTTTTTTTTCTTTTCTTCCATAAACCGATTGCGAAAGCAGCACAGAGGCGGAGGGTGGCAGAAAGCAGGACAGGATGCAGTGTGCTGGTAGGGGACGTGTGGGTTAAGAATCACAGGGCTGGGAAAGAAGCACACGGGTGAGAGAGAGCAGCGTGGGGCAGGGAAGGGAAAAAAGCACAGGCAAGACTGCAGTGTAGGGGCGAAAAGAAGCATATGGGCAATAGACGGCATCACAAGGGCGGGTGAGGGAGAGAAGCACATGAGAGAGACAGCTAGAAAACACATGCACTCTCGTGGCGTGTTGAAGAAAAAAGTTGTTCCCCAAAAATGAGCAATGAAAGGACATAAGCTCCAGGTGAGGGACTGCAACAGATGAGCAAAGCTAGCCATTGAGTAGCAAGCAAGCACATGAGGGTGACAATAATGCCAACCAACTGTAAGCAGTGGGCAGTCTTTAAGTGGACAATAGGTCGTTGGCAATCAGATAGCTATGTTGTTTGGTAGGCTCGACCCAAAGATTCCCAGAGCTAACGCTACAACCGTATTGCTACTGTTGGAACCCATTTCCGCTCTCCTTTTAAAAGTCCCCCTATGTCAACAATGCATAATGCACCTCAGATCTTCATATGCCGGCCATGCAGTTAATATCAAGTTTCTTCTCTCTTTGCATTCTGCAATTTCTTCACCTTCCTTTCCATTTGCAGCATCTGCGTGATAATGAATTCCTGATGGAATACAAATTGCACCACATCAAGTAAACTGGTTTCCACCTTTTCAACAGCCATTTCTGTTGCCTGTTCTCTTGCGGTCATGGCTTCCCACATCGCGTCCGGGGTTGTCAGGATAGGATAGCAGCCATCCATTCCATTTTTTTAATACAACCTGGTGAAAGACGCCCTTCAGTATCTCCCTCCTATTGAGACCCTCCATAGAGAGACAATCCTGCACATTGATGCTGGTATCCCACTTATGCCACCGTAGTGTCGGCACTGGTACCCCTTTTCTATTTATTCCTTGCTAGGGTATCTTTGGAGGCAATCTTCTGCTCCTTAGGTGACATGTCTATTTTTCTGTCCACCTAGAGATTCTCTTGCACTGACCAAGTGCTCCTACCACACTTCTTCACATGCAGGTAGAGCCATCCATTAAGGTCAGAGCACCAAGCCTAGAGAGATATGATGCATCCTCTGGAGTGTTGGAGTTTCTGGCACCTTGTTTGTTCCAAATCCCAGCTCTAACTTAGTCCAACAGATAACCAGAGAAGCACACAGCCAATCTGGGGCTTGTGCAGCCAAGCCCATATCAGCATGTTTTGTTTTGAGCTTGCTAGTAATTGAGAAGTGAGCCTCTTTGATGTCCACCATTTGTAAACACTTCTGATTTTCTGCTGTCCTTATCACATAGTAAAAGAAGGAGTGACAAAAATAACACACTCCCTGGATTGTCCCTGTACAGCAGCTGCTTAGTTGGAACCACTCCCATCCAACGCACTTTTCAGTGCACCCATTATGATCTACTGTGCATATCCTCCCAAGTCATTTGCTTTTCTCAATAGAGAGGACAATTGACAACAGATTATGATGGTCCTGATCGAATTCCCCATGGACGTCATTTAGGGGTGATCAAATCAGTGCCAGGAACACAGGGGTGTCTCGCATTATCAGAATCAGCTCTAACCTCGTTTTCTGCTCATTTTTACTACATTAATAGTGAATAATAGTTTATTTGTTCATTATTAGTGTAAGAAAAAGTGGAGCAGCAAGATTTGTACCTTCACTGGCATCTTAGATAAGAAAAATAAAATGGTTTTAATGTATGCTGTGCGCGTGCATGCGAGTGAGAGTGAGTTTATGTGAGAGTGTGTATTTGTGTGAGCATGTATGTTTGTATATGGGATTGTGTGTCAAAATGAGTGAGTAAGTATAAGTGAGTCAGAATAAGGGTAAGTGAGAGAGTGTGAATGAGTGATTCAGGGTGAGGGTGAGTGCAAGATAGTAGATGAAAATGACTGAGTGCAAGTCAGTGCTAAAGATATAATGAATGTGAATAAGTAAATGTAAGTGAGCATGTGTTTTAATGCTTGCAGATCCGTTGTTGGACCTATCATGCTTCTTGGCACATAGACACACCCTGACAAATTGTTGGCACTGGTATACTGGAGCCAATACTTGCGTATGGGATACCCTTGGCAAAATGCTACTGCTGGCACTCTGTAGGTAACTTTTGGCATGGAGTAGGCATGAAAAACTGCCAGAGCTGGACAAAATTCTTGGCATAGTTGGCACCTGTGGCAAATTGCTTGTGATGGCACGTTCGCAAGGACGAAGCTTGGTCATTAAGATTGTGAGGAGTGAGCTTCAGATTTCCCGACAACAACGCTAACATGTATTGTTAAAATAGATTATACGACCAGCAGGGTGCACGAGAGGGGCCTAAGGAGCATTGGAAAGGGAGAGGAATAAGCATGGGCGAATTTTGCGAATTGGCAATTCGCGAATTTGCGAATTGGCAATCCTCAAAATTCGCAAATTCGCGCAAATTTGCGGATTTTTTTATTTTTGCGTGTTCGCGGGTGTTCGCGAGGCGCTTTGCGTGTTCGCGGGTGTTCGCGAGGCGCTTAGCAATTTCACGGGGTTTTTTTTTTGCCTGCTTAATCACTGCCACCCTCTCGTTTTTTATGCCCATCTGCACCACTCGTTTCTGTGCCCTTCTGCCCTCTGCCCCACTCATTTTTTGTCCCCTTCTGCCCTCTGTCCCACTTTTGTGCCCTTCTGCCCTCAGCCCCACTTAGAATGGCGCCGGCAAGCTGCCAGCGCCATTCTAAAATAGCTAGAAATAGCTTCAACAGGAAGCACTAATAGATAAAGTAAAGCAGGTGCTCCAGTTGAAGGTCAAATTAAGATACACAATCATTAATCACCCCAAGTTTGGGGTGATTAATGATTGTGTAACTGAATTTGAGCAGCACCTGATTTACTTTATCGGATGTATGACATCACAACGCATGCTTTCACAACGCATGCCTTTACAACGCGGTTTTCACAACGCATGCCTTTACAACGCATAGTGCTTTGCGGCGCTGGATAGTGAATTGTTTAATTTACTATTCCAACTCCAGTCCCCGTGGATAGTAGGGAAGGTGTTGGATAGTAAATTAAACCTATTCCCTATCCTAGAGCGCCCCCCAGCGCTATGCGTTGTAATGGTTTGCGTTGTAAAAGTTGCGTCGTAATGGCACTGCGTAGTAAAAGTTGCGTTGTAAAGGTTGTCTCCCACTTTATCTATTAGAGCTTCCTGTTGAAGCGGACTTTTGTAACTATTTTAGAATGGCTCTGGCAGCTTGCCGGCGCCATTCTAAAAGAGTTACAAAAGTCAGCTTGAACTTTTGACCCAATCTGTTCCGTTCGCGGATTTTGCGGGAAATTCGCAAATCTCGCGGATTGCGAATTTACCGAAAATCCGCGAAATCTGCGAGCGGAACGGATTTTCCGCCCATGCTTAGAGAGAAATGCAGATTGGTAGGGGCACTAAGTGAGAGAAAACAATATTTTGCAAAATAACCAACATTTTAAAAGAATTTCAGAACAGAGGGAGTATGTGTGCATTTTTATCTGTGCATGTGTAAAAAATCCCTGGTGAAATCCGACAGACACCTCACCATACCCGACTGACAGCACCAGCACACGACTATTTATCAGAACTACACTTATTAGGGGGGTGTAACACTCCAAACACTCCCACTGACGCTATGCCCCTGCACATTGGAGGAATTTCGTGGCATATGGGAAGACAACTGTGTCATGGCGGCATCGAAGACAAAAGGAGGTCCTTGACATATTGGACATATTCTTTGACATAAGGCACCTCCATAGTGCAAGAGAAAGAGCACTAGGAAAATTCTGCCACTGGCATATCGTATGTAATGTTTGGGCAAAAGGGGCCACCATGGCAAAATGCTGGCCTTAGCAATGGAGGTAATTTTGTTCCATAAAGGGGCACCCATAGGTCATTTTCAAAAACACAATTGGGGGAACCCATGGGGGCTGTCATATTTCAGTAGCTTGCCATACCATGATAGGACTTGAATATTTAATGAGTATTTTTTGGGAGACTTTGACTTATTAGCAAATTTATGTGAAAATTGCGCATTAATATGCACTAGTAAAGCCTTTTTTTCAAACCTTTCTCATGGAAGAGAAACCCTCACCATTTGTTCTCCCCTAGAAGAATATATAATATGAATTATGCAATTTCAGCAATGTTAGTTATTGTGATGTCATAAGGATTAAGGTTATGTGATATCATTTCTTGAGATGATCCAGGGTCAAAGGTCATATCATGTCAAGGTCAGAGGGTTATATGATGCAATTTTCTTTTAAATTTTTTTTTTTATTAATGACATCTGATACAACACACTTGCAAATCTGTGCAGTACTTATAACCGTACTTTTACAAATGAATCATATTCCTCCTCCCTGTCCCAGGCGTTTAAAAAAAAAAACGTTTTATTGGCCTTTTACACTGTTAGCATTCACAGCAAAACATTAGATGTAACTGTAGTACACAGTGGAGGGAAAAATTCATGTATTACATGATGAGATGCTCACAGTCTTTTAATGCACTATCAAAGAATTCTATTCATTGGCAGCACGTTACAGAGCATTATAAGTAAGCATATCTTTTTTGTCACATACCCATTAATCACTGACATCGGATACCGATTCTTCCTGCGGGGGTTCGCATGTAGCGCCCCGGAATACATTCCATTTACCCCATACCCGTGACCATTTCTTGGGGCACCCTCTATGCATTTAAACTGCTCTTTTCGCTACCATTACACTGTCCATATCATATCCCCATTGTCGATAGGTGGGAGTCAGCCCCGTTCCCAATGCTGGGCTATGTTTCGTTTCACAATCACCATCCCCTGTGCGGCCCAGCCCTGAGTCCTCAGCTTCAGATCTGTAGCTTATCAAATATTAAGAAGACACCTTTTTGGTTCTGGCAGGACAGTGGCTCCACTGACCCGCGAGATCGTGCTCATGACCGCCTCTCAGTAAGGTGTGATCCGTGGACAATCCCATATGATGTGGTAGAACCTACCTGGCAGGCCACATTGTCGCTTGCAGAGGGGTGTGGGTGATCAGCCTAGTCGGTGCATTGTATGCACGTTTAATACATGCGGTGAAGGATTTTCAGTATGCACTAATTTAAGTTTGGAGGAGATCGCAACCTCTCGCGGAGACGCAAGTGCCTCCTGCCAGTCTGTTTCATCCAGTTCTCCAATGTCCATTTGCCACCGCTCCCTTAGGGCCGTTGTGGGGTTCGGTTGATTGTTTATTATTTTCCGGTTTGGGAGATGGTCTTTTTGCACATGTAATCTGTAAGGAGTCGGTCCTCTAAAGGTAAGGTATCTGGAAGTTGCGTTCCAGGTGGGATGACTCCCATAAGTGTGTGCCTGATCTGCATATAACAGAATGTTTCCGTTGGCGCCAGGCCATACGTGTCTCTTAGTTGAGCGAAAGCAATAACTTCCCCGTTCTTCCACAGGTCTCCTATCTTAGAGATACCTATGAGGTCCCACTGTCTGAAACCCTTGGTGTTGCAGAGTTTGTCTAGCAGCCAGGTTTCCCAGAGTGGCGTAGCCTGCGTTAAAACTCCCTTCCAACCTAATGCTCGCTGTGCAATGTGCCATATCCGAACAGTGTGTGCTGTAGGACCAGTGAGGGTATTCTTCCTCGAGGTGTTATACAGGGCACCCATAATGTGCCTATCCCAGGCATGATCCCTCTAAGCTATCTATCTCTCATTATAACACTCAGTCTGTGTCAAGTTCAGGTTGTTGCCCTATCTGCGGTGCTTCACATATGTTCCCTCTGAATTCGTTTCATTTGCCCCATAATTGCAACCATTTCTTGGGCCAACCTTTTGACTGGTATGCAGTTCTTTCCAATATCATGCACCAGTCCATATCCTTCTTCCAAGTTACTAGTGTAGGTGCTTCGTGCACTTTCCATAGTCTGGCCGTGTTTCGCTTAGCAATTATCAGCCCCAGCAACACCCAGGCCTTCTCTTTTTCATTTAAGTCAGTGGGGTCCCACACATTTAGGAGACATAGCTTTATCCTGGGCTCAACATGTGTCCCCAACACATTTGCCATACACTGAGTCACAGTTGTCCAGTAAAGTATGTGAACACACTCCCAGAGTATGTGGATGAATATTTCTTCTTGGCCACACCCTCTACTACACCCAGGGTCATCCCTGTAACCCATTTTCACCAGTGTCAAACTCAATAAATACACTCTATGTAGCACCTTAAGTTGCACCAATCTTAATCTCGATGTGATTGCTACCTCGTTAGGGGATGTAAGGGCTTCCTGCCAGTCATCATCATCCAACCCCAAAATATCTCTTTCCTAGTGTTTCCAGAGTTGCAAGAGGAGGTCAGGCATATTATTGACCAACTTTCGATACGTCACAGAGATCGCTGTTTTGGGTATGTATTCTTCTAAAATTCTACCCTCTTGTGGGGAGGCCTTGGGGAACATTTGACCCTTTGGAATGACCGCTTGTAGCGCATGCTGGACCTGTAGGTATCAAAAGGTTTCGGTCTTGGCCATTTCGTATTCTTTTTGCAACTGTACGAAGGGGATCACTCCACCTTTATTCCACAAGTCGCCCACCCGGGAGATCCCAATCAAGTCCCATCCAACAAAGCCCTTTGAGTTTCTCAAAGTGCCCAATGCTTCCGTGTCCTACAGGCCTGTGTTCTTTTCACAGGCCATCCCATACTTTTATTCACTGTGGGGCATATTTGTACTGTTAGCTTGGTTGGTTCCGTTAATTTAGCACTTAGCATAGAGCGCTTTGGAATAGGTTCCACCTGGGAGAAGCCATCTGTCCATTCTATAACCTGGGTCATCGTAGGTTCTATAAATGCATTGATTAAATCTGTACCAAGTGTGCCGCCCAGTAGTATCTCTTAATGTCCGCGAGACTTATTCCACCATCATACCATCCCCTTATTAAGAGTCACAATTCGTGGCGGTTTTCCTTCCCACAACAGTTCCCTCTGTGCATCTTCAATACTTCCGAAATAGTCTGTGCTGACTGGTCCTGGTGACTTTTGCAATATATATATAAGAATCGGGGCAGTGCCATCATTTTGAATAAAGCAGCACACCCCAACAGTGACAGTGGAATAGACCTCCAGTGACGAACTTTGCTTTTAAGTCTTTGCAGTGGGGGAAAGAGGTTCTGCTCATAGTATCGTATTGGATCTTTGGTGACATATATATATACTGAGTTACCTGAAGCCCTCTTTCGCCTCCATTAGTATATACCCCTGAGGCAGCTGGGGAAAGTCTCCCCTCAAAAGATAAAAGATTGATTTTGTCCAGTTTATGGTATATCCGGAATATTTACCAAAGTTTGTAAAAATGTGGAGTGCTCTGTTTAAGGAGTCTCTCGGTGATGCAAGGTAGAGAAGTATGTCGTCCACATACAGGGACGTATGGTCTTCCCATGGCTCCGCCCAAGCAATCCCCTCATCACTGTATCTTTCCTTATCCACTGTGCTTGGGGTTCCAGCACCAGTGCAAAGAGCAATAGGGAGAGAGGGCAGCCCTTTCTAGTCCATCTTTCTAGGGTGAACACTCTCGATTTCCTGTTGTTGACCACTACCTGCGCCTGCGGCTCACTATACAGCAATTCAACCCAGCTGATAAAGTTCGGGCCAAAACCCATCTTTCTAAGGACTGCGTACATATAAGGCCATTCTATTGTGTCAAACTATATGGAGGCATCTAAGGATACTACCACTGCATCCTCTATTAGCGTCTCAGTTCTACCTATTACGCCATGCAACCTTCGAAGGTTAAGTGAGGTATTTCTAGATGGCATAAAGCCAGACATGTCAGGATGCACCAGTTTCGTTATGACCCCAAGTAGTCGGGTGTCCAATAATTTTGCCAACATCTTAACCTCCTCATTGAGCAAGGATATCGGTCGGTACGAGGAGTATTTGTTTTGGGGCTTCCCACTTTTGTGAATGACCACTATAATGACTAGTGTTTAATCGAACGGCAGTATACCTCGCTCTCGGCGAACATCTTAGCTAAATATGGAGCTATTTAACTAGGAGCTAGTTTATATAGTTCAATGGGTAAGCCCTTAGGGCCCATCGCCTTCCCGGATTGCAGTTCACCTATCGCTTGTTCCACTTCAATAGGTGTGAGTTCGCCATCTAACCCGACTGAGTCTTCTTCGGAGAGAGTGGGGAGAGACATGTCTGACTATAGGGCGTCCGCATCCTCACTTGTGGTGACAGTGTGTGACATATATGTTTTTAAAATGATCAGCAAACCCGTCTGCTATATCTTGCAGTTCTGTCAATTGCAGTCCTGACTCGGTCCTCAACTCAGCTTTATCCCTTGCTTCATATATTCGACACAGCGTGGCCCTTTGTTGCGCCCAAACTGACTCTGTAGCAAGATCTTTGTATGCTTCCTATTCTCTAGCATATGCTTAACCTCTGGCCCTTCATCTCCCCGTATTCGCTCCTCCAGGTGCAGGATTTCTTCCTGGCAAGCTTGGTGGCTTTCTCTTTACGGACCCCAGCAATCTGGGAAATTGCGTGGCCCCGGACAACTGTTTTAAAAGCCTCCCAACATGATTGGGCTGAGGTAACCAATCCTTCACCTATTTCTTTTTCACAGATTTTCTGATTGATCAGGTTTTCAGGTACTAGGGATTGAGTGGTGCCACTCTCCCTGTTTGTTGCACTCCCATCTCCACTTGGATCCATACGGGGGAATGGTCAGATATACCCCTCGCCAGATGGGGCACCTCCTTGATTTGTCTTACCTGATCTGCTGGTACTATTATGTGATCTAATCTGGAAAGACAGTTGTGGGCCCCAGAGTAATGTGTGAATTTAGTGTCTATGGGATGTAGTGTTCGCCACACATCGGCCAGTCCCATAGCAGTTGTTAAGTCACGGATTTGCGTTCGGGAGGGTGGAGCTTCCCTTGGAGGGTGGCAATCTAGTCGCCCCGAGAATATGGAGTTCAAGTCCCCTCCCAGGAACAGTCTTCCTTCTGGGAGTGCAGGCAATAGGTCTCCTAAATCTTTAAGAGCCATCGCCTGGAGACCCGGCATCACGTATACAGATACTGATATTAGAGTGATGACCTCCCATGTCCCTGAAATCGCTATGTACCTGCCCTGGTTTTCAGTCCATGTGTGTTCGATTATCAATGGCAAGTTTTTCCTGATCAGTTTTCCTACCCCTCTGGATCCGGTAGTGAACGAGGAGTGTGCCGCCAGTTTATAACCCCACCTGGTCATTGCCCCGCATGCATTCCCAACTAAGTGCATCTCCTGTAGGAGAACTACATCCGGCGAGGGTCTCTTGATGTATTGGAGCACTGTTCCTCGTTTAAGTTTATCCCCCAGGCTTTCACATTCCAGGACATAAGTTTTAATGCTGCTTTTTACTGTCAGACTCATCATCATTATTACCTCTTTCCATTACATGGGATAGACGGCCTTGTGAGCATCCACATCCCCTTTGCATTTTTGGCCAATACCTGAACACAGGCTGTCAGATTCTCCCCCAAGCTTGTGTTGGAGGAGCTGCATGTTACCCTTTCTCTTTGTGCATTAGTGTCATCTGAACTATCTCTCAGAACTAACAAACTCCAAACCACCCTCCCTGATTACCTACAATCTGGGCTGCTGGGCTGAAACTTGCCCCTATCTCCAACTATGCAGAGTGCCTGTCGCCCCATATGAAACTTTATCAGAAAAAGTGTGTGGTGGGGGGGTGTGCAGTACTTATATCATCGCTCCCACCATTACCTTAAGTAATATGATGTAATTTTCAATATCCCTGCCATTTTGGTGAATCAACGTCCATGGAATTCCCCAGTTTCTTCTCTGCCTGGATTTCCAGAGTATGATCTATTCTATGGCCTGATGCCTCCTACACATCCATCTTCAGTGAAGTTCTCCTCATATGGCTGACCTGAGTCATGACTCTGCGCTGGTAACAAAGGAATGTTTAATAAATAAGTAAAACAATGCAAGCTAACTGTAAAAGTGCATGTAAATGTAAATGTATTGGCATTTATATAGCGCACTACTTACCCGTAGGGTCCCAAGGCGCTTCGACCGCTGCGAAACCCTTCCTGGCTTCCCTGAGAGATGGTCCCTTAATGGGTATCTCCAGGGTGAGACCAGGCATCCCCGGCGGTCTGGTGGGGCCGTTAGTGAAGATGAGGCAAGCTAATGCCCAGAGTTGCCGAGTGTGATCGCTGATCAGAGTGGGCACCGAGGCGAGAGAATTATCGAGTCCGCTGACCCTGGTCCAGAAACCTGCCGCGCCGGGAATCGAACCCTGGTCCTGGGCCGTCCTCTGCTCTCGGGTCTGCCGCCTCTAACCAGTGAGCCACACTACTTCACTAAATGATGAATGAATGCATGATGCTTTCCTACTTACCAATACGCTCATTTATAGGAGGGTATTTATTCTGAGTTTGGTATCTCTGACTTTAAGAAATACACTGATAGCCAATTTAAACAGCTGACAAATTTCTCTTAAAATGAGCGGTTGTAAATTATTTCTAAAGTCTGGAGCACAAAGTATTCAGCTCAAAATGCAAACTAATTTGATTTATTCCTTTCATTAGCGAGATGACAAATGAACAGTTTTTATGTTTTTTCACATTAGAGACATTTTACTTTTAATAATAACACTCTTGGGCTGAAAGAGATCCTCCTACTAAACTGGAGTGTATGAAATTGGGATATTAGTTGAGCGGAGTAAGTGCCCACCTCAAATATTAAGCACAGTCCTTGTTAGGGTGAACCACTGAAGTCAGAGAATAAACCTGAGCTCAATCCTCTGGTATTGATGGCACAGAGCAGACACGTTTAACTTAGAGGCAATGTTTAATGTATTTATGCAGTACTAAAACAGTAATAAAGTTGAAAGTAAAAAAACAAAAACCACAAAATAAATAGTAAAATGTTATAAACAAAATGACTTCAACACGGCAAAATCAAATAAGAGATCCAGGGATATGAATATTTAAAACTTTTTAAGCAGAACTAGTGTGAAGACACAGAAAGTGCCAATGATAGTCAATTGTCGCAGTAGCCTGGGACCTAGGTGCAATTTGACACTGACATTAATCTGTATTGGGTCGGATACCTTAATCTTGTTTGTCTTGGTCAAAGATTTTAGCTTCTGACTTTAGTCCTTTAAATTCCAAACCAATACAGGAGTACTCTTGTAAAGCCCCCCAGGACCTCAAGCAAGGCTGGAAACTCACAGGGAAGTAGGCAAAGTACAGTCTAGGTCCCGTTGCCACTGGGCAGTTGCAGGAAAGGCTTCTTTAGTTGGCTGTAGTCATGTGGCTTGAACATGTGGTTAGCCTTAAGACCCCTGGAGTCAATTTCTTTGTAGGGCTCTTTGGAGGTTACAGACAACAGGTTCACTCCTCTTCTGAACTTCCTCCGATCCAAGAGTGTTCTGATGTGGGTATCTTAAGCTACCACAGTCATGCCTGTCATGAGCCAGTGGGTGGGAATTACCTCTGGGGGCACTCTTAACTAATAGGGTGAAGATTCCCTGGGCTATCCCTATATACTTTGGGTTTTTTCAAAATGGTCAAAGTCTTCAGCCACACTAAACTCTAGCTATAGTTTAGACATGCTTTTTTGACAGAAACCTGGACTTCTCCTGATATGCTGATTGATTTGGGTTTCGCTTGCCCAAGGGGGTATAAGGATCTCCATAAACCACGAAAAGATAGGACGGAGTGGGGATGGGAATTATTTTTAAAGAGAAGTGTAACTTTGTCCCACTTAATCTTGAGGAGTTTGCTGGGTCTGACTTATTAGGGATCTCTCTTAAGGACGGGGAAGGCTGTCTCTGTTCTGTAATCTTATGCTATGTTTCTCCTGGGCCTTCCTGCTCATACCTCCCAGACCTTCTAGATATATTCAGCAACATGGCATTAACTCATTCTAACTTTGCTATACTGGGTGATTTTAATTTCTGGGCGAACACAGATCTCACTCCAGCTTTGAGAGACTTGTTGGGTTTGTGTAGCACCTTGGATTTGGATCGACTTGTGTAAATACCAACCCATGAGGGAGGCCATACTCTTGACCTCATCTTTTTCACTGCTGGACTAGTGATCGTGGATAATATTACACCTAGCTGCTGGACTGACCACTCTTTGATGGCTTTTTTACTTCTAGGCAAAAAGGCTCACAAAGCTAAAGGAAATCGTGTTAGAAAATGTTTTGGCAGAACCTGGAACAGACTGAAGGGGCTCTGTTCGGAAAATATTGCTTCACTCTTCTTTCTGAGTGCGGAGACCGGGTACTCTGTGGAAGACAAGTTCTCATTGTTAGAAGGTGGTATCTCCAACACCTTAGACCAACTCATTCATGTAAAGGAAATAAACTCTGATTGTAAAATGTTTGCACCCTGGTTCAATGATCAACTGAGGATGCTCAAACAATGATGCAAAAACCAGAAAGTAAAATTCCTCTTAAGGAGGCTCCGCATGATTATAATTTGAGTATTATTAAGGCCAAGGTGGACTTTTACTCTAAAGACATTCTAGCTGCCTCTAATAGCACCAAGAAGGTGTTTGATATCATGAGGGAAATGGCTAACCCAGTTTGTTTGAGCGAAGCCATTGTACCTTCACAACGCCTTTGTGACGCCCTGGCAAAGTATTTTTACATGTATCGTCATCCAATATAGTGTCCCAACCAGCGACCAGCAACAGGCAAGCTGGACAATTTTGATCCTTTGTCCATGAAAGGTTTTTATTCTATTATTCTATAGCCATGGCTATCTCATCTTGCTCACCCCTGGGCGACCTCCAAGTTAGAATCTGGAAGGAACATGCAGAAACCTCGTTCCTTCGGTTACGTTTAATTTGCAATCATTCCCTGAAATCGGGCACAGTGCCACTTGCATGGAAAAATGCCAAAGTTACACCTACAGGCCCATTTTGCTTTTTCCCTTCCCGGGGAAAATTGTGAAGTGCTATGTCAGCAGGCTTCTAGTTCATTATTTAGAAAATAAAAACTATTTGGAGGTAGAACAATTTGGATTTAGGTCTAGCCTTAGCACTGAATCAGCTTTGATAACGCCATGGAGGAGCTACGAGCTATGGATGTGAGTCGACGAAGGGCATTCAGCGACACTGATTCTATTAAACCTCTCAGCTGCTTTTGACATGGTGCGCCATGCCATCCTTTTAGCTCGGCTGGAGTCCATTGGGGTACGTGGAACTGCTTTGCAATGGTTCCATTTATTCCTCCAGAATAGAAGTCAAGCTGTGGCTTTTCCCCCTTATCACTCCCAGGTTAGGGCTATGAATCAGGGATTACCACAGGGCCCTGCCATCAGCCGATCTTATTTATTTTTTGGGAGAGGATGTGGTCTAGAGGCTAGGGCGCTCGTCCGCAAATATGGGGAACCGGGTACGAGTCTCGGCAAGGACGCTCAACATCCTGTGATTCTGGACAAATCACTTAATCTCCCTGTGCCTAACAAACATGAATGTGTCCATGTGTAACACAACTGGTGCTAATGGAAAGCGCTCTGATAATCGATACCCTTGGGTCAAGTTCACGCTACATAAAACTTTGGGGAAAACAAAAAAAACACATCTATTTCGCCAGATGATTAGACTTATTACGTCCCATAAAATGACTTTGATCAACTATGCTGATGACACTCAGCTTATTGGTTCTCAGGCAATCAGGAACTCTCCTCAGGACCTGATGGCTGACATCACACAGTGGCTCAGGCTCAATTCATTGATGTTTAACGGGGATAAGACGGAGATACTCTGTTGTGCCGCCCACATAGATCTGGAGGCTCTACCCCCTAATTTTTGGCCTAGATTGTTCAAGGGTCCTGTTACCCCTGGCAGCACAATTCCAAACCTAGGAGTTACTTTAGATAATAGACTTAGCATGGAAAGCCACGTAAATAAAACAACTGCAACTTGCTTTGTGCTTCTGAAAACTCTTCGGAGGTTCCTACCGTTGCTTCCATCCTCTTCTAGAACCTTAGTGGTGCGTAGTGTTATTCTTAGTCACTTCGACCACTGAAATGCTCTTCTTCTGGATGCACCTGATTGTCTCTTGCGTCGTCTCTCAAGGGTTGCAGATTGCAGCCTCTAAACTTACTTTGAACAGAACTCAGAGAGCCTCTCCTTCTTTGGTGCTAAAGGAGTTTCACTGGCTGCTACTTAAACAGAGAATCTAGTTTACGTATCTGTGACTTGCCTTCAAAGCCTTTTTATGGGCTAGGTCCTGTACCTAGAGGTTAGGTAGATATGTTCCTAACAGATCTTTTCTTTTTGGATACGCTAACTTGTTTTGTGAGCCCAAGTTTAGGAAATTCAGGCAAGGTGGAAGGATGTTTATGGTATGTGCTACTAAGCTTTGGATTTTCTTCCTTCTTTTCTAAGAGCTGTGACTGGCTTGCTAAATTTAGGAAGGCGCTCAAGACCTGGCTGTTTCTCAAGTAACTATACCCAGCCGTCTCTTCCCCATAACACTGAGTCTTGCTCTGTCTTATGATCCCTTCTTTTTTTCATGCACTAACTCTAACCGGGTTGCCAGCGGCAGGATACCATTTGTTGACAGAGCGCTTTATAAAAACTGTAAATAAATAAAACTCGAGCTCTGGTGGCTGGGAGTATGCGTGGGGAGGGTACTATGGTAATCCTAGTGTTGTCCAACATTGAACACTAAATTACAGTTTGAAGCAGTCACTGTAGCCACAACAACCTCAGAGACAGTAGTCTAGTCAAATAAAGGAGTTTTCAGCAACCAGACATGGGATCCATAAGTATTGTTTTGGCATGTTGCCTTCATCCTTGCAAGTGCATTTCCAATGCCATATGTAAATCTGTCCAATAAGCTGTGCAATGTAATGTCAAAAAGGTGCCTATTGTGATTGGTGCCCGACTGGCTGGGGGGGACAAAAGAAGGGTCCTGCCCAAGTGTCAGTCAACATTAGCCTGTGACAGAGGAGGGCTCTTTAAAGTGTCCTCAAGTGTCACACGAATAAACCCATGAAGACCTGTCAAGCAGGATGGCACTTTAATGTAAAAAGGACCCTCCCACTCTCCTCTTCATACTCTGCCAAGTTCAGATGGGCCATCTCTGCCCATTGAGGTATGTCTATTGTTTGCTCCTGTGAGCAAGTTCACACCTCATTTAATCCTATTCAAATGCTAATGACTGGCTTACAAAATCTGGAGAGCAAAATGCAGATTCAGTTCCAGGGACTTCAGACAAGGCAAAGTAACTTTCTAAAAGTTACGCTTCCATAATATCTAGAAAACTAGAAACAAAATGACAATTGATTTGGAATTTCAATTTCTATTAAAAAGAATTGTTTACTGTATGCTCTCTCATGCTTTTGCACATTTCTATGTTTGTGTACTATAAATATCTGCTAATAACAAGATGTTGAGCAAAAAAAATGTTTTTAAATTCTTTTTCTACCTAGTCCCATTCCTGAGATACAGTTTTAGTATTCAATATTGCAACCCACTGTTCCATTTGGAACAGTGAACCCTGCTACAATGAAAATAGCTGTGAGGGGCTAATCAGCAGAAGGACATGTTTAACATTAACCTTTTACATGTCCCACTTTTAGATTTCATGCACCCTGCCTAATGGGCAATAAAGCCTACTTATAGGAGACTGACTGTAGTGGGTGACATATTGGGTGCTGCCGTACAACTTGTGAGGTTTAACTTGCAGGTCCTGGGTACACTTTTGTACCATTTACTTGGAACTTATAGGTAAGTTAAATATGACAATCAGGAAAATACCAATTTCATCATGTTGAAAGGAGGAGCACAATCACTTTACCACTGGTTAGCAGGATTCTTTAGCCAGCAAAAATAGGGGTCAGCAAATGAAAATCTAAAATTCGGAATGACCCAGCAAAAAGGGAAAATTTCCAACATACATCAATTTGCCTGCTATGATCTAGGCCGCTGTTGATAGTTCCAAAACGTTTTGAGGCAAGAGGCAAGATAGGGTGGGGGGCCGTGTTGGAGATTAACCTTCCTCTACCAGGACTGTAAATGGACCTTTTGTTCCACTTCTCTTGAACGAAGGGGAATCCCTAGACCTACTGGCTGGAGAGATCTGTAGGAAAATGTGGCTGTTTCAAAAGGGGATTGTTAAGATTGATGTTGATGCATGCAACGATACATGTCTATATAAATACAAAATTGAACCACTGTTGTCGAAATCTCACAATAGGACCTCTCCATCAACCCAAAGCTAGAAATACGTGGTCAGGCAGGTCCTGCGACCTAGGCCTGAGGCTACTGAATGATCAATCATAGGTGGGGTGGCACGTAACCAGCAGGACAAACGCGCGAACAGGAAACACTCAGATTAATCCCACAGATAGACAGCGACACCACAATGGTCCGCAGAGATTGGCCCTAATAAAATGCACATGGCCGGATGGGTGATTGTTCCCAAAACACTATAAAGTTAGATGCCACATGAAGTTAGGAATACTCAGTCAATCAGGACACAGCACACACAGCCCATGCAGTGATCACACACTCCACATGCCGGACATCTGGACATATTACCCAGTGGCCCTCATTGTGTCCACGCAAGGTTGAGACCCACCTGCATTTGTCATCAGGTTGGAGTTATTTATGGCTCCATGACTAGGCCTGCATTCCTCTCCCTAAACAGGACCTATGAGTTGTTTTATGATGCTTAAAGAAATGTATAAAAAGAAGCTCAAAATGATTGTACTTTGAGTCAGTCCTCATACCATTTTCTGTATACTGTACCTCCGACCGCAGTTTTTAGATAAACCAACTGTTCTTGTTTTGACAAACTCCTCTTTTCTTTGTTTGTTGATGATGATGAGTATGTTGTATGTTTTGGAGAGAACATTTGGTTTCTGTGGGAATGTATCTTTTGGAAAAGACTATTTCCCTTGTAGGAAGCCCTCAGTCATTCATAAAGTGTTCTTGAAGTCACAGTCAGATACAGGTATATTCTAAATCACAAAAGACTTGACATATTATTCTGGGGAATTTAGGACAAGCAATGTGTAAAACAATTTACACAATAGGCAATATCTTTTTCATACCAGTGACACAAAAGATTTTTTAATGTTTATATGCAATTCATTTTGTGGGAGTTCAAGACTTGAAAGAGAGAAGCTCAGCTGATGACATTCTGGTGCATCTGCAGCGGAATACTTGGGGAGCTGGCCATAACTACAAAATGCCCATATGCATCACTGGTAAATAATGTATAAGGCTGTAAAATCTGCCAATCTAAAACATTTCCTGGAGGATAGTTTGGTTTGATTTCCAGAGGGACCAGTTGAAGCGTCCTACAGAATTTCTAAAGAGTCCCTGATGCCAAATAAATGCACCCTTTACAACAGTAATGAAATACAGCAATAGTCCCTGATTGATGGGCATATAAAGGAGATCATATCAGGACTTCAATTGTACAAGTAGTAGATCGCATCAAACACGTTAAACCCTTTGAAGCATAAGGCCCAGAGGGGTGCTTGATAAAGGTCATAAATAGATCCAGATTGATGGTTATCTGAGCCATGCTAGCACATTTTGCCCTACTCAGAGGTCTTTGACTTGGGAAAAATGTTCTTAATGTCACTTGGTTGTTCTGCTTTATGTTGCTTTGAATATTTTCATGCACCATGAGAGGAGGGCTGAGTTGTTCTGAATGTACATGGCCTACATAACCTAAGGTATACACTACTTTTCTTCCCGTAAGGTAACAAGCCATACATAAAAAGAACACTATCGGTGCTGTTTCTTGTATCATGCGTTACTTGACTATAGCCATGATTGCTAGTTCATTTGGGAACATAACATTTTTTTACATCCAATTATTTGTCATGGCATTTCCTAGTGGGCATTTCCTTGTAAACTGCAATTTAACTGTAGACCAACTTATCATACGTTATATAAATATATACATATTATTTTTAGGACAGAGTTATAGGCAAGGGAGAAGTGCATAAAGGGTTTAGAGTTGTTCCAAGAAATTAAAGATGAGTGGTTCAGGGTAAGAATAAGGAATTCAGGGTAATGGACAAGATGGTATGGATAAGAGGTTAAGAATAAGTAAGGTTAATAGCTTGGGTAAGGGGTTGAGGGTAATCAGTGAAGTGTAAAGGGTTAAGGGCAAGAGGTTAAGGGTAACGGGATGAGGCGTTAAGGACAAGTGCTAAATGATAATGTAGAAAGGGTTAAAGTGTAAGGAGGTAAAGACCAAGAGTAAGGGGACACGGGGTAGAGGTAAGAAGTTAAGCAGAACAGTAAGGAGTTAAAGGTACGAGTTCAGGTTAGGGGATATATGTAATTGGTTAAGAGTAGGATTTAAAGGTATTGAAGTATGGACAAGAGATTAATGATAAGGGTATTGGTTAATGGTAAGAGGTAAAGGATACAGGGGTAAGGGGTGCAGGATAAGAGGTAATAATGATGGGCCACAGGAAAGCAAGAAAGAGTAATGGGTGAAGGAATGGAAGAGGGGGCAAAAGTGAATGTTGAGATAAGGATAAGGGGTTATGGGAAAGGATAAGTACTTAAGGGGTGAGGATAAGTAGTTAAGGGGTAAGGATGATGTTAAGGGTAGGTGAATATAGATAAGGTTTCAATACCTCTATTATTCTCCTCTTACCTTACCTTTGACCGCCTCTTGTCATTTAACCTGTAACACATCATTTTGACCTCTTACTCCTAGGTGTGTGGTAAAGGTCTCATCATAAAAAATAATAATAAAGGAATTTGCATATATTTGTTAAAAATAAAAGCTTAAAGTACAAGTCACAATGAGGAGGTGACTATAATAGCAAAAAAAGTACTCACAGAATCACAAGGAAATACTAAATCAGGAAAACGCTGTGAGGAGCTAGTAGACGGACAAATAGCAGGCAAAGAAACACTATGTGCCATTATAGGGCTGTATCACATATGGTACCCCGGGGGCGCAAAGGGCGTTTGAGCCCGCTTTGTGCACCCCCGGGGCACTTTAGTATTATAGAAAGGGATGCAGATGCTTGTGCGTCCTCTTCTATAATACCGATAGTGCTGGTGCACTTAATGTGCCACCGCTACCTTCAGAGTGTGTTCCCTCATTTGCATAAGGACATGCCCTATGCATATGAGGGAATTCCTTTGACTCTGTGCCCGCGCCATACTACAGATGCGATACCAAAGGGGATGATGGACGGAGTGTTTGAGCAAATCAAACACTCACCCCCAGTCAACTGATCTGGGTTTAATCCATCATCATTCTTTAGCCCACTCCACCACCCCAGTTCAGACATGGCCATATGCAAATCAGTCTGACCCTGTGCCTCATGGGAACAGTCCAGCCCGAACTGCCAAGCCAGGACTTCCCTGGACCGGAAATAAGCATCTTGGGACCGGTTTCAGATTTATAATCCTCATCTGCCAGGCTATCTTATATCCAGTGGTAGAGTGGGCAAGGGACCCACGTCAACTCAGGGCGAACAAAGCGATACCAAAGGGGATGATGGCAGTTCGGGCTGGACTGTTCCTATGAGGCACAGGGTCAGACTGATTTGCTTATGGCCATTTCTGACCTGGGGCGGTGGAGGGAGCTAAAGAATGGTGATGGATTAAACCCAGATCAGTTGACTGGGGGAGAGTGTTAGATTTGCTCAAACGCTCTGTCCATCATCCCCTTTGGTCTCGCTTTGTTCGCCCTAAGTTGGCAGGGTATGCCCAGACGTGGGTCCCTTGCTCACTCTACCACTGGATTCAAGATAGCCTGGCTGATGAGGATTATAATTCCGAAACTGGTCCCAGGATGCTTGTTTCCGGTCCACGGAAAACATGGCTTGGCAGTTCGGGCTGGACTTTTCCCATGAGGCACAGGGTCAGACTGATTTGCATATGGCCATGTCTGAACTGGGGTGGTGGAGTGAGCTAAAGAATGGTGATGGATTAAACCCAGATCAATTGACTGGGGGCGAGTGTTTGATTTGCTCAAACGCTCCGTCCATCATCCCCTTTGGTATTGCTCCATACTATGCGGGCACAGAGTCTAAGAAGCCCTCAGGAGACGCACTGACAGTGCGCCATTTAAAAGGTGGCACACTGTCAAGGCGCCTCCTGACAGCAGCTTTCTGCAGGGGCTAAAGGAGGTCCCATGGACTCCCCAGACATCCCCTTGCAGGCCGGTTCACCGACTGCACCCGCCTGCAAGGGGATCTCTAGACCCCTTTGAAAGTGCAGGCGGCTAACGCCTGCACAGTGAAACACAGAGCGGCGGCCCCAGGGAAGCGCACACACCATAATGGGGCTCATTATCACTGTTTGCGCCCGGTGCACCTTTTGAAAGGTGCACCAGGTGGCCCATGGTGTACTATGCATGCTTTCGACAGTGCAAGCAATGCTTGTTTAATATACATGGCCAGTGTGCTGCACAACATCAATGAAATACATACTCGCAGTAATTCTTTTTGGGGGGGGGGGGGGAGTACAAAAGGCACTTCACAGCTGGGCCCCAGGGTGAGGTTTACAGAACAGGGGACTTTGGTTGAAATGTACTTCATCCACTGAGTGTTTTTTCTTAAATAAGCTTCTATAAAAACCCAGAAGTGTTCTAACCCACTTGCAGCAGCCACTGGATCTGGAGACCGAGGATGAGGCAATGCACACGACAATCACTTCTAACTCAAGGGAAGATTTACGACTTCTGGTGCATCTCAGTTAATCAGCAGAGATGCGCCAGAAGAGTTGCGACACATCTGCCCACTCATGCGCCACCACTGATGCGCCGCATTTACAATGCGGCACACCGTGGCGCTCGGATGGGCAGATGCGTGATGCATCCCCCGTCTGAAAGGCGGCGCATTGCTAGAGTTGCGACGCAAGTGCGATACAGCTCCAGCTAGGCTTAAAAGTGACTGAGTGAAATCTTGTAGGTTTCACTCCCACTTTTAGGAGGCGTTCCTGCGCTGGAACACCCCCCCCCCCCCCCCCCCCCCCCCCTCACCTGCGCTAGAACGCCTACATGTGGCACAGGGCTTTGGAACATGACGCATCTCCCAGATGCTTGGAAATGTGTCACAGCAATAAAGATTCGGACATTGCGACAAAGGATGGGTTGGCCTTTTAGGGAAGGAAGGCAATGCACAAAGAGGAGGCAAGAGAGAAAGATGGAGGGACGAGAGATGAAGGGAGCACAAAATGCGATGAGTAGACAACACAGTTAATTAATGGGGAGCATCCAGGTGAAGAGAGGGCAGATGAGAAGTGAGAAGGTGAAAGATGGAGCAAGAGAGATGCAGTGAGTGCACAGCAGGCTTTATACAATGTAAGAGAAGAGGGGTGTGGGTGAAAGGGTAAAGAAGGGCAGTGAAGGGAGGGGGAGAAAGGAAGCAAAACAAAAGAGGAGTCTGAAAGTGCCGAGCAGGATACGAGGTTCCAGTAAGAAAGCAGAATACCTGAACGAGAGACCGAGAGAAAGAGGCGGGTTGAGAATGAAAGGGTACCAGCTCTTCAGAGGAAGCCAGCCACAGTCTGAGATTTTTCAGAAGCCTTATTTTTATGATTTGGATCTTATCTTTAGACGTTTTCAGCAGTTTGACAGCCTGTAATTTGGAAAGTGGGTTTCCACGTCCACCTGATAAAAAAAGGACTTTGAGTGCCTTCTCTTCCGTCTCAGAGAGAACCCCTCCTTAACTAAGTTGGGGTGATCTCTCTTCCTCCCCTTCTTCCTTCTCTGCTGCGCTGCTCAGGAAGCAGGCCCCACTCCCCAAGAGAATTGTGCATTATGCAATTACTTATTTCAACAATTCAATTTCCCCAACCACTGGGTCTTTTGTAAGCCTCGAGTCATTATGCAGTCTGCACTTATTAATCTCATTCTGCTCTGATTATCGAGTTTCAATATAATCAAACATGAAAACTGTTGATAGCCTGTTAACAGTAGTACTGAGGGGCAATTAACCAAACCTTTTCAAAAAGCCATTACCATAGTCTTCCCACTCGCTAGTAAAAGGCTCATTTAAGGTTGGTATTTCTTTAGGGGTAATTTTACACATTGGTAATTTGCGGTACCGTTGCCTATAGTTGTGATTTTACATGATTGTAGCTTGAAATTGGTTGTAACACAGACATGTTGCATCTATGCTTACGAGGCCGTGTTAGTGTCAGTATTTTGCCACTGCTAAGGGCCACATCTTTCCTTTGCAACACGTGGTATTAACACATTTTTTGAGGCAATACAACTATACGTTTAAAGTAGTGAAATAGGTATTGACTGCACATTTAACAGAATCATTCCCACATCCAACCCCCTTAAAATGAGGTCCCAAGGGGGTCTCTACTCTCTCCGACGCGTCTAAAGCAGTCACTTCGTTACAATTGGCCTGCTGTGCTGCAAAAGGATTCTGGCCACTTGCTTTTTAGTCTCTGTTTTTATTATCGAACAGTTGCAGAATGAGGATTGTCAGACCCCGTTCGAGGTGGTCAATGGGCAAGCAGGGGCTACTGGCCTTCACCCGTTGGTGTCGGGGGCATTTGCCTCCGATGGCCCAGAGGCCATCCTACTAAGGCTCTGCAAAACTGGGACAAGCACTACTTGTCCAGCACTTGATTCTCAGCCGGGGTGCTGGAACAATCTCCAGAGATGGGGTGTTGTCATCAATGCTACAACACTCAAGTTATAGGGATTGTGAAAAATCCAAGAATCATACAAAAATAAGTGTAGCAAAGGAGCCACACCCATCCCGGAGGAGAATGGTAAGGGTGTGGCAAGTTGCCGGTGGTGCATTTTGGAGCACATGGTCACAAATATAATACTAAATCATGGTGTAGTGGTGCACTGCTATTTTCATTGAAATAGCCACAACATTTGCAAAGACATGCAGTTTTACAATAATAATAATTTCAAGAATAATTCCTATCTGTAAAGCGCGAACATATCACCCCTTAACCCTTTCGATGCTGATGACGAGCTGGGCTCGTCATAAAATAAGGAAAATAGCAATTTCCAGCACAGGAGGGGAATTGCCTTAGCAGCGAAGGTGTTAAGGTTTCAAGGCCCTGGGGGCAGTCAGGGAGATTAAGGGCCAGATGTAGGAAGGCTATTACCGGTCGGTAACGGCCGAAATCGGCCGTTACCGACCGGTAATAGACTTTTCTGATGTAGGTGGCAAATTTACCGATTCGGTAAATACAGATACCGAATCATCATTTACTGATTTGGTATTTACCGAATCGTTAAATGACATGTAGGAAGCACTTTGAAGAGTGCTTCTGTGCCTTAAGGATTCGTTATTTACCACTAACTATTAGTTGGTGGTAAATAAGGAATACCTCTGTAAATGCCAATGTGTGCATTTACACCAGTGCCATGTGGCAGACACACATGCCTTTAGGGCATGTATGTATGCAACATGTGCACACCAGCACTATTCAGGGGTGCAACAGGGTGTCAAAGTGCCACCCTGCCACCCTTGACTCTTTCCCTATTTTACCGAATCTGTATTTACCGATTCGGTAATTGCCATTCATTCCTATGGGCCTCCAGGCCCATAGAAATGAATGGCAATTACCGAATCGGAAAATACTGATTCAGTAAATACAGAATCTTAACGATTCGGTATTTTTAGCGATTTTTTTACCCACATAGCATTTACCGATTCGAAAATACCGAATCGGTAAAATTCTGTATTTTCGAATCGGTAAATTTCAATTACCTATATCTAGCCCTAAGTGAGCTATTGCCTAGAGTCACATGGTGCTGAGCACAGCTGCCAGCCGCGCCGGGAATAGAACAGTGAACCCCGTGCTCCAGAATCAACTGCTCTGGCCTTTACTAACAATCAAAGCGTGAAAATAGGGTTTCAGTGAATAATTACCATTTGCACATATCCAACAGTCTTTCCTTTCACACGCCCTATACTGCAGCAAAATTGTCACGCCATTCACTTTAAAAATCCTCTCACTTTGTAGTCAGAGAATGACAGGAATCTCCATGTTAAACAAATATGCAGCAATTTGTCATAAGATATAGCTATACATTTGGCCACTGTCTTTGAAATCACAGAAACGTGACAAGAAAGAGAAATCTAAATCTGCCATTCACCTTCTGAACTCCAGCAGGGTTATTTCTGGGGGTGACGCAGTACCCTCTCACCCCGCTTTCAGCACCTATGCTATTATTGGTTGCAATGGCGAGCAGTCACAGGCCTCTCAGGGCAGTCGTGCGGAGGGTGGGGGGGGACAGGGGTAGGGTTGTAGTTCAAGCTCAGAACTCAACAATCATCCAAAGACCAGTAACTGAGTGTCCAACCCACCGCTTTATTTCAGTAAAGAAAAGTACTTCAATCTAGACCCTTCAAAATACTCAATAGAAGATGTCATAGGTAATATTAGCACACTGTTGCTTGTGATACTACTCCTTAGACCATGGTTACTCACAAACTTTTTCTAGGGGACCAATATTACAGTCTGGCTTGTGGCCGAGGGCCGCACAGATGGGCCTGCGTGATGGAGGCGGGGGCGGTGGGCGAGGCGGGGTCAGTAGGGGCAGGGCTACTGGGGTGAAAATAAAATCACCTCCTTTTCAAAACATGACTAGATAGTGCTGTATTTCGAAATGCGATATATGTGTGTATTTAACCCGAATAAATGCTATCAAGTTTTTTTTTTTTATTATTGGGGTCTGTGTGTTTCTGACCATAGTTTTCTATCTTTGGTTTGTTTTGACAAAATCCCAGTTTCCTGCTCTTTGGCCCTCAGTTGCGCAGATACTTGGACACACCCTTCATTTGTCTCTCAGAAGACACAACTCATACCCCTATGCCTCTTAAAGTCGCTACGAATTACCCTCAATGGGTCTGTTGAGTGTTTGCAGTACCAAGCCCCAAGATCATCCAGCAAAACTCAGAAGCGTTAAAGCAAGTGTCCTCTGTCTAGCCCGCTGTGCACACCCCAGCTCATGAAACTTACCACATGATTGTAACCGCAGGCAATACAAGCATCAGTGACAGCAGGAAGCCATATTCAGCCTTGACCCTGTGCCTCATGGGAACAGTCCAGCCCGAACTGCCAAGCCATGTCTTCCCTGGACCGGTTTCTGGCTATCAGCTCTCATCAGCCAGGATAGCTTGACTCCAGTGGTGTGGAGAGCACGGGACTCACGTCTGAGCATACCCGTCCCACTCGGGGTGACAAATGCAAAAACAACAGTTCATGGACAGAATGCAGAACAATGTCATACATTCACCCCAGTACAGAGAGCTGGGCCTGACAGGGTCAAGGCTGATTTGCATAACGCCATGTCTGAACTGGGGTGTGTACAGATGCTGAAAGCAAGGACCACGCATGGCAAGTTTAACTTCTTTTATTGACGGAGCGCCGGGAAACACAACCGCTACTTTCGAACGGTCGGCGCCAATGACACAAAATGGCCGCCTTCCGTTTCCTCTACTCCCCTTCCTGTTCCGCCTAGCGGAACACTAGAACGCTACGCTAAAGCGTCACCACATATCTCCCCCCTTTAATCACAGTGAATTAACGATAAAAGTTCTTACTTCCAGTCCTTCTTACTTCCAGTCCATGTTAAAGTCTTTAAATCTTTCTGGTGTCTTCACCTCTCTCCCAACTCTGGTTCTCACCTTCACCACTCTCTCATTGCATTCCTGTTCTCTTCTTGCTGCGTCCTCTCCCAGTCTGTCACCATCTTTGCTTGTCACCTCCTCGTTCCTCTCTTCGTTGCGTCTACTCCTCTGTCCTTCTCTCTCTTCTGTTCCATCTTCTTCCTCATCTACTTTCTGCATACCTTCTTCTACGTTCTCACTTCTCCTTCTGCTACTTCCTTCTTCTCCATCTTCCACGACATTCTCTGATCCTTCTTCCACTTCACCTTCCCATTTGATGATCTTGCTGCATCTGGCCATCCTGTCCTGTGACCATACCTTTCCATCGCTCAGCAAGGCCGACCGGGCGTACGGCTCTAAAACTTGTAAAGGCGGCGAGAACTTGCTTTCGCCTTTCTTCTTGAGGACCGCTAGTTTGACTCTCACCCAGTCCCCCTTCTCCAGTTCCGCTCTCTTCACATTATGACTTCTGTTGAAGTGTGTCATGTAGATCTCTTGTGCTCTCTCCAGGTTTCTCTTCACCACTGCTGGAGACCACTTGCTCTGTATCACCAGCTTCCTCCACGCCAGGTTATCCTTGGTGAATGCCTCTCTCCCTCTCAAGATCTTAAAGGGGCTGTATCCGGTGCTTCCCGGTGTGATCCTGTATGCCCAGATCATCCTTTCCAGTTCCTTCTCCCAGTCTAAACCATCATTGATGGCAGCTTGGATGGTTCCCATGATCACGCGATTAAACCGCTCCACTTGGCCATTTCCCGAAAGATGATAAATGGGCGTGTGCTTCACTTCTATTCCATTTCTCTCTGTGAAAGTCATCCACTTTGCCGAGGTGAACTGGGGTCCGTTATCGCTAATGATGACTTTCGGAATTCCTTCTCTTATGAAGGTGGATTGCAGGAAGTTCACCACTGCTTCCGTGTCCATGTTTTCTCTTATTTCTATTTCAGGCCATTTGGAGAATTTGTCTACAAGGGCCACTACATATTTCTGTGTCCCTGCTTTATTTAGGACTGGTCCCAAAATGTCCACTGACAGCATCTCCCAGGGTCCATCTGTTATTGGGAATTTTCCCAGAGGGGGTCTGATTAGGCTTTGCGATTTGTCTGCTTTGGCACATGATTTGCACTGCCTCACATGCCTTTCGACCTGCACGTCGATGGCTGGCCACCAGTAAGCTTGCCTGGCAAGGGCTTTGGTCTTGGTGATGCCCTGGTGCCCTTCGTGTAGTAAAACCATTAGATGTTCCAGTATGCCTTGGGGTGGTACCACTTTGTCCCCTCTCAACAGGAAGATGGGATTCTCGGCCAGCGATAGTTCCTCTCTCACTTCCCAGTATCTCCGGAGTTCTTCCTTTAGGTGTCTCTTCTCTGGCCATCCATGAATGACGTAACCCTTGATGGCTTCTAGATCAACATCCGCCCTGTATGCTTCTTCCCACTCTTGCATGCTTATCACTTTTTCAGCATCTTGGATCGTGGCAACAACATAACCTTCCCACTTCTGTTCTTCATGGCTGCTCGCGGATCTATGTTGATACAACGCATGTTATTACAACGCATGCTTTTACAACGCAATTTTTACAACGCAAAAACTTTTACAACGCATGTATTTACAACAAATGTTTTTACAACGCAGGTACCTTTACAACGCATACCATTACAACGTAAGTATTGGTAAGTATATGTTAATTTTATAATCGTAAATTAATTAAAAAAAATATAATGTAATGTAATTAAATTTAAATTTAATTTTAATTTATTTTTACCCTTTACCCTTTACCCCCAAAACCCAAAACTGACCCTGAACCCCAAAAAAAACCCTTTATCCAAAAACTAAAAACTGACCCTGAACCCCAAAAATACCCCTTTACCCAAAAACTAAAAACTGACCCTGAACCCCAAAAATAACCCTTTACCCAAAAACTAAAAACTGACCCTGAACCCCAAAAATACCCCTTTACCCAAAAACTAAAAACTGACCCTGAACCCCAAAAATACCCTTTACCCAAAAACTAAAAACTGACCCTGAACCCCAAAAATACCCCTTTACCCAAAAACTAAAACCTGACCCTGAACCCCAAAAATACCCCTTTACCCAAAAACTAAAAACTGACCCTGAACCCCAAAAATACCCCTTTACCCAAAAACTAAAAACTGACCCTGAACCCCAAAAATATCCCTTTACCCAAAAACTAAAAACTGACCCTGAACCCCAAAAATACCCCTTTACCCAAAAACCCAAAACTGACCCTGAACCCTAAAAATACCCCTTTACCCCAAACATATAACATATAAAAAATATTTATATACTTACCAATACTTACGTTGTAATGGTATGCATTGTAAAGGTACCTGCGTTGTAAAAACATTCGTTGTAAATACATGCGTTGTTAAAGTTTTTGCGATGTAAAAGTTGCGTTGTAATGGTATGTCGTTGTAAAAGTTGCGCTGTAAGTGATGTTTCCCCTGCTCGCGTCTTCCATAGCTGCCGCTCTGCTGAGAAAATCTGCCACCTTGTTCTGTGGTCCAGGAATGTGTTCCACATCGTATACGAAGTCCAAAAGCGCAGAGTCATTTTTGCTATTCTGGGCGTGGCGTGCGCGTGGCCACTCGAGGTTAGCACTCGGACCAAAGGTTTGTGGTCTGTCTTTACTAGGAATCTTGCTCCCCATAAGTATTGGCGGAACCTCTCCATGGCCCACACAACAGCCAGCATCTCCTTCTCGATCACGCTAAACTTTTCTTCGTTGGGGGCCAAAGATCTGGATGCGAAGCCGACAGTTTGCATTTCGCCCATCTCTGAACGCTGCATTAAGACTGCCCCTAGACCCCGGTCGCTGGCGTCCGTCGTGAGTATTGACTCTGCACTGGGGTCGAATCCTTTTAGGGGGATGGGGGCGCTCATCTCTTTCTTCAGTGACTCGAACTCTGCTTGTTCCTCCTGACCCCAAAGGAATTTGTTCTTCTCCTTGAGCAACTGGCGTAGGTGATACATCTTGGAAGCAAAGTGGGGTACAAACTTGCTGTAGTATTCGGCCATCCCCAAGAATGACCGAACATCTTCTTTCTTGCTTGGGGTGGGGGCATCTTGAATGGCCTTCATGTTTGCAGTTTTGGGTTTGATCCCCTCTTCACTTACTTCGTGGCCCAGATACGTGATCGACTGTACTCCCAACTTGCACTTCGACCATTCCGCTGTCAACCCGTTGTCTTGTAAGATTTTGAGTACCTTGTGAAGTTTTTCATTGTGGTCGTGCATGGACTTTCCCATCACCAAGATATCATCTTGAAAGAACTGGACGTCAACCACACCTTTCAGCAACTTGTGCATCATCTTCTGGAAAACCGCGGCCGCAGATGCTAGGCCAAACGGCATCCGTACGAATTCATAACAGCCAAACGGTGTGATGAACGACGTGAGGTGAGTGCACGATGGATGTAGCCTTACTTGGTGATAGGCCGATGATAGGTCCACGGTTGAGAACCATTTGATGTTCTTTGTCTTTGCCAGCATTTCGTTTATGCGTGGTAGGGGAAACTTGTCGATGATTATATTCTTGTTTAACTCCCTCAGGTCCACGCACAACCGGACCTTGCCGTTCGGCTTCTGAGCCACCACTAACGGAGAAAGCCACTCCGCACTTTCTATGGCTCTGATCACTCCTTCCTTTTCGAGTCTGTCTAGCTCCTGTTGAACCGCTTCTCTGCTCCGGAATGGGATATTTCTCACTTTGTGCACCACCGGAGTCGCTCCTTCCTTCAACTTGATAAGGTGCTTGTATCTGGTCAGCTCCCCTATTTGGCCATTGAATACTCTTGGGTACGCCCGTTTCCACGAGTCGATGTCCTCTCTTCTATCCATGTCCATAAGGAGGATTTTCTCAATTCCTCCCGGGTTGAGTTGGATCCCTAAGGCTCCCTGGTCTCTCCAACTTAACACCGAGGAGCCTTTCTCCGCTACATATAGTTTGCATGTGGCTTGGCGACCTCTGAACTCAAACGATAGAGGGCAATACCCCAACATTGGGATTTTCTGTCCAGTGTATGTGACGGGCCGCAAGTCCATGGGGTGTAGGTTCTCTCCGTGCGTTGACATGAACTTGTCCTCCCACACCCTCCTTTGGATTATGGAGATGGGAGCACCGCTGTCCGCTATCATTTCCAATGGTATACCTCCGATGTGCATGTCCAATCGGGGCTTGTCGGTCCCTGACCCTTCCATCTCCAGTACCTGGACGTCTATATACAGGATTTCTTCCAATTCTTCTGTATCCTCCGATTCAGTTGTTTCGCCCTGCTGTTCTTGGTCCACGTACTTGACAGCTGTTCCTTTTAGTTTTCGGCGGCACACTTTTTCGTAATGGACAAATATTCCACAAAATGAACATTTCGCCCGGAACGCTGGGCACACCTTATCGTTCCCGAGGTGCGTAGTACTCCCACATCTGTAGCAGCTTTGACGTCCTCCCTTGTTTGCTCTCTGATCTGCTGAATTGTTGGATTTAGGGCGTCTGCTGTCCTGATTCCTCTGTGACTCTCTTTGCTTGGGACGCTCTCCTCTTGTTTGCGTCATTATCTTGCACACCGCCTGCGTACCTCCTGTTTCCTTTTTGGCAGCTTGGGCGCAGCGTTTGGATAGTTCGACTTTCTTTACCATCGCCCAAATTTCTTTGAGAGGTGCATCTCCATTTACCCATAGCTTCTCCTGGACATGGGTGCTCGAAGTGTGCATGATAATCTGGTCCCTGATTAGGTCATCGTGTAGTGTCCCAAACTTGCATGTGAGTGCCAGTTTTTGCAGGGCTACCACGTATTCATCCACAGTTTCATTACTCTTCTGTTTCCTTTGGAAGAAATTGTAACGGTCAATGGCAACACATACAACAGGCCTGAAGTGTGCGTCGAGGTCGGCAATGGCGTGGCTGAATACATCAGTGTCCGCGGCATCCCTTTCTACTTTCACGATGGTGTCGTAGATTCTAATCCCTTCCGGGCCCAGGTTGTGTAGCAAGATTTTTTTTCTTCTTTTGCTGGAGTATGGCGCGCCTGCCTCCTCCTCCAATGCGTCGAGGTAGTTGAGGAAATACCTCTTCCAGTCCTCCCATAGCCTCTCTGGTTCTCCTGGATTGGTTAAGAAAGGCACGAGCTGTGTGAGGGACGATGATTGTACCGCCATGTTGTCAGCTCTACGTCTAGTGGGCTGGATGGGGACAGTCCTCCCCGGAGGGCTACCTGGTGCGTTTTGCCCAGCCGGGTCCTTTGCCTCAAGGTCACTGTCACTGTCTTCTTCTCTTAATGCGTGTTCGGGAGTAGGTAGTGTCTGTGTGTCTTCCTCTCCTTCTGCTTGCGTGTCTGCCACCCCTTCAGGGCGAGTGTTGGATGGCTCCCCTCCGCCTTCTATCAGATCCGCCAGCTTGCCTAGCCAGGCTATACCTCGCTGAGGCCGGTGCTCCCCTTTGCCCTTGGCCTGCCTCCTGCTGCACGGGCACTATCGCTATGCTCGCCTGTGTGGTGGTCAGTGGGCTCGTGACTGGGGTTAATGGCTCCGTAATGTGCGGTGACTGGGGCGCCAGCAGGCCTACCTCTACTGTCTGAGCTTCTTCTGTGCTCCGCAGACTGTAGGTCACGCTGTGTTCTGCTCGTTGTGGCCCTCTGCCACGCTCCGTCGTGTTCCTTATCAGTTTCACTTGTGTTCGGTTAAAGTATGCAGCCTCCTTAGACCCTGCACTCCCAGCGCGGCACGCTTCTAGTGGGTCGGCGTCACATCTGAATCCTCGTCGCCATTGTACAGATGCTGAAAGCAAGGACCACGCATGGCAAGTTTAACTTCTTTTATTGACGGAGCGCCGGGAAACACAACCGCTACTTTCGAACGGTCGGCGCCAATGACACAAAATGGCCGCCTTCCGTTTCCTCCACTCCCCTTCCTGTTCCGCCTAGCGGAACACTAGAACGCTACGCTAAAGCGTCACCACAGGGTGGTGTGGAGTGCAAAAAAACTATGGATTTAGGCCCAGATCTCTGTACTGGGATGAATGTATGACATTGTTCTGCATTCTGTCCATCAACTGTTGTTTTTGCATCTACTCATTTCCTTGCCCTTCTATTTCACTATGCTCAAAGCCTGCCATTTCACACCTACTCTGGCCCCAACTTCTTAAACTGCATTCTCTCTCCACACCTTGATGTTTTAAGGCTGCTCCTGCTCTCCCTCCATCACAATCTACCCCTAGGTGGTGACACCCTTTTGGTGCAACATTTGTCTACTTTTTTCAGCATTATTTCTCTCACTCTCCTCATAAGCTATCAAACTGCCTACCCTCTAAGTGTGCCCCTAACACCTCATCCTATGCCTAACCTTGCATTACACGCTAATGCACCACTCTGCGCCTACCCTCTCATCGTGCCCTATTGCGTCACTCAGCGCCTACCCACTCATTGTGCGTGTACACCTTCACTCTACTGAAGGTTCACCCTATTGGCAAGACAGTCCCGTGTTCTTCCTGCAGTTTCTTGAGTAATGCACAAAGCAAGTTGAATAGCCTGTAAGAAATGTGGAGAAGCTGGGATTTATACATACCTATCCGGCTTCTTCCGAGGCATATACCGTTGTGTATAAACTGCATCCCCTTATCCCAATTCCTCCTGCAAACCTTTCCTAGCACCACTGTTGCCAACAGTGAGCCTGTAGGTATCTCATGGAAAGCCATGCCATAAAACAAAAGGCTAGGTACAGCCCACGGATCGACATTAGGACATTGTTGGATCCTCGTTTTTTTAATTTATTTTGTTTACACCACGTGCGAGCCTGAGCAAGGAAAGGCCGGGCTTGGCTGAAACCTAACTCGGGGCCATAAAAACATAAATTTAATTACAGAGACAGCTGATTTAGCAGCACCAGTTGAGACATTAAAGAGGCCACACTGTGAGCAGCATGCACAGAGGCGAAACTAGAGTCAAATTTCGGGGGGGGCTAAGAAATATTTTCGGGGGGGGGGGCTGATTCTTCAAGAAAAAGGCAGCGTGGAGCTGCAGGGGCTTTAATCAGGGGGGACATCAAAGCCTCATTAACAAACAAAAGGTCTTTAACCCCTTCCATGTGGCCGCGATTCCCCTGGTGTGCTGTAAACAACACGAACAGGGGCGGGCCGTGACGAACCCCAGCCGTCATCAGCACACGAGCACCGTAGTGCATGACGGCTGGGGTTCGTCATCAGCATGGAAGGGGTAAAAGACCTGTGAAGTGCTCGGGTGCGGTGCAGCTGTGTGCGCTCGGGAAGCTGTCTCAGTCTCAGCCCGGGCTGACACACACGACGTGGGGGGGGGGGGGGGGGGGGGAGAGAGGGCGAAGCCCTTTGAGTCCAATGGGCGTTGCGCACCTGCACAGGCAGCACAGAAAATGCTTTCAAAGGCAGGGTGAGCAAGTGACGTCAGAGAGACAGGTGAGGGCGGGGGCTCCGAGTGAGAAAATGGTGTTCAGTCCGTGCCTGCTGTTTTTCATGGGGGCCGCATGGAGTGACCTGGCTGGCCGCAACTGACCCGCGGGCCGTACTTTGAGTACCGCCGCCTTAGACCCTGCCTCCACTTTGCTCCTTCTCCCAGGTAATCCCCAATCCCCCGTCATAATTCTTGACAAGATCTTCCCCAGGGGTTTACTGTACTTAGGAAGCAAATCAAGGCTCAGGTGCAGAGGGCTCATATTTTCAGTTTGTAGCACTCGGTTATTCAACAAGCCCTTCTCTCCTCACTACTGCTGCTCGGAGGAGACGCGATGGCTGGAGGTAAGACCAACATTCCAGGAGAGGGCCACAGCAGGCTGCATCAGATGCCACCATTCAATTTTCTGTTTTTGAAGACAGCTGGTTAATCCAGTCGACGGTAATGGTTTCTAGTGGATGGTGGACCTGTTTCTAGGCATTGGGTGAAGTGTATCGGTTGGGCGGCAAAGGGTCGAAGGTGACAGCAGCATGAGGGCATTTACAATAGTCTCTTCGGCTGTAGCAGCAGGTTTCCTCCAGTACGGTTCTTGATTTCGACAGCACAGTCCACCTCGGGCACCATTTGTAGTTGTGGAGGCACAGTCCACCTAGGGCACAGTTCGTTGTTGTAGTAGCGCATTTCATCATGGACACAGTTCATGGTTGCAGGGGCACAGGCCACCTTGGGCAGGATTCTTGCATATAGCAGTGATGACCATTGTCTGAAATTCTCGCTAGGAACCCCTGACCAGGGAGAGGCTGCACCCATGACCTTCAAGGCATGTAAACCACTCTCTACAGTGTACATTTTTCTAGAGGACCCATACACCTCTAGGAATCAGCGGTTACTGGTGATTTTGGGACTGTCACACCTCTTGCAGGGTTTATAGGCTCCTTCCCTCTTTCATCAGGAAGGTTGGTTTCTAGAGCCTTCAGGTCAAAAGAATAGCTTCTTCTATCAATACAAGGCATAAGGGTATATCCCCTTGCCTCTGGGGAGCTGGTTGTCATCAAGTACTAGCAGTGGTGCCGCTAATGCACAGTAATGTCCTGTTGTCACTGCCCCATAGAGTGCTCTTAGCAGGACATCCGAGTGTTAGTGTTTTGCCAGTTATAGATGTTCTGTTTTTTACATGATTTGATATTGTTGGTCTGTTTGACTCGTCCCACCCTCCTCAGCCACAGGCAACAAGTAGGTCTTGGGTGTGTGGTGGGTCATGCCACCAGGTATCTAGAAGCGGCACATCTTAGGAGCGGGACCACAAAGGTGGTAACTATGACTCTCTTCTAGATATTTTCTAGGGCTGGATTTCCCAAGACTGATGTCCAATGGAGCTAAATGGAACTAATTGTAGTGAATTGAACTCATTTTATCTTCTCTTACATAATAAAGATGTGGGACCAAGCTGGGGTGACGTACCACTGCATATCATCCAGAAACTAATGGGTTAGTGGAGAGATTTAACAAGACCATTAACTGCAGGATTGGAATTCTACTAGAGAATCTCAGGAGGAATTTGGATCTTCTCCTACCACACCTCTCATTCACTTATAGGGAGATTCAACAAAGGGAGTGGCTTTCAGCCACTCTAAACATTTGGGCACCCAGAGTGTGGCCAGGTCAAGTTGTTCAGAGAAGGATGGGGTGGACCCTGTGAAGCACTTCAGAGGGATGTGGTGGACCCTGTGATTGGCCTCAGAATGTTAATAGTGTAATGCATGGGTCAAACAAAGAATACTCTTGAGGCTAGGCTGGGTCTTCAGACGGGAAGGGGGTATAAGCTATGTTGACTGATTTCCAGGAGGTTCAAGAGGTGCTGATGTGGACACCAAGTTGACCCAGAGCCTTGGAGAATAATGGGTGTGGGTAATACAAGGTAGTATAGAAGGTTTCTGATGTTTCCACTTGGTGGACACAGGTGCCACAAGTGAACCCAGGAGGATGTTTCATGTGAACCAGCTTAAGCCTGATCTCCAGAGAGATTACACATTGAACATCATGCCTATGGCAGAGGAAGCCAGTGAGCATCTTCCAGACTTGCTGAATAGTCATATGAAGGATGGATCTGTGAAGTGGGCAGCTTGCTTCTGTGTTGACCCCTGAGCAGCAAGCAGAGTATATAGAGGTGCTGGGACAATATCTCCATCCTCTTGCCTATGTTCATGAGATTGACAGATGATATAGTCTACCCACCAAAAGAAGTCTTACTGCTGTCTAGTCGAGTACAGGATGCATTAAAACAGAAAAATTGGACTTGGAGGGGGATTTCGTGATCTTTTAGTCCTTTGGCCTGCCCAGTGGTTTTGGTGTTCAAGCAAGGCTCCACAGACTTGTGCTTGTGCTGGGACTACAGAGCCCTCAATGAAGTTACTAAGACAGAGGCACACCCGATCTTCAGAACTGATGAGCTTGGGGCCAGTTGGGTGCTGCAAAGCACTTGAGCAACTTTGATCTGACAAGTGGCTCCTGGCAAATTGCTTTGGCACATAGTGCTAGGGAGAAGGCTTCATATTCTACTCTATTTTCTTTAATCAAGTTTAAGGTAATGACCTTTGGGTTGAAAAATGCTCCTGCTACTTTCCAATGTCTGGTGAACTAGGTTATATAGGGCTAGAAAAGTTCTGTGTGGCCTACCTGTAGGACATTGCGGTGGTTTGCAATTCTTCGGAGGACCACCTGAAGCACCTAGAGCATGCATTGGTCGGGATTCAGGGGCAACCAAGTGCCCTGGGCAGACCACTCTAATTTGCCTTGGGCATTTGGTAGGTAATAGATCAATTTACCTGTTTGATGCGAAGATTCAGTCCATGTTGGAGTGAGAGGTGCCTACTACCCAAACATAAGAGAAAGACTTTCTAGGCTCACATGTTTCTAAAGGAACTTTGTAGGCAACTACATGTCTCTAGGTTGCCCCATTGACAAATTTGAGATCCCAGAAATAGCCAAGAAGTTAGTTTGGGCTGAAGAGTATCACAAAGCCTTTGAGGACCATAAGAGAGCACACTGTGCAATGCACCTGTACAGAAAGACCCTGATACAGTCTACCATTCATAATAAAGATGGACACTTTAGTCAATTGAGTTGGAGCATTACTTACTTAACTCAATGATCAGGAAAGAGAGCATCCGGTAGCCTTTATTATGTACAGCTTACTACCCAGGAAGCAGAGCTGAATGGCCATTGAAAAATAATTATTTGCGATAGTGTGAGCTTTGAGAAAGTTAGACTTTTTGATACAAAGTTTGTGAGCCAGACAGATCGCAAACAACTCATGTGGGTGATGGCAATAAAGGGGGAAGATCCCAATTTGGCAAGATGTTCTATTTCACTACAAAGCCAAAGTGACAAGAGATGGGGATTCGCTTTCTGCACTCTCAGAACCAGATTTGGGTGGTTATTCTTTCAAGGGTCCTTACCAGGCTGCTCTCCATACACAGCCTTTGTGTAGGGTGATATTTCTCACAACAGGGTTGTCTCCTGCCTAGAGTGCCCGCAACAGAGGCACAATCTTCCCTTCTCCAAGGGACCATACTTGACTCACTAAAAACCGGGCAAGTCATCCCCATCCTAAAAAAACCCACTCTGAATCCAGAAATTCCAGATAACTTCAGACTCATCTTGAATATCCCTCTTCTCGCGAAAGTACTAGAGAAATGTGTGCTGCTACAACTACGCCAACATATTGCCAATTTCAATCTACTCGACAAATTCCAATCTGGGTTCAGGCCTGGGCATGAAACTGAAACTACTATTCTTCACATCATTGACAATGCTCTCCTAGCCCTTGTCCAAGGCTAAACATGTCTTCTGATCCTTCAGGATCTCTCCTTGTCGTTCAACATGGTCAACCACGAGAAACCCCTTGAAAGCCTCAAACACAGGATGGGCTTAGGAGGTACCATCTTCAAATGGTTTGGTTCCTTCCTCCATAACCGCACACAGAGATTTCTTGTCAACAACAACCTATCTGCTCCCACCCCAATTTCTATCCGTGTCCCGCAAGGATCCACTCTGTCCCCTACCCTCTTCAATCTGTACCTCGAACCTTTAGATGAAATTCTCCACTCAGCCAACATCTCCTTCCACATGCATGCCGACGATACCCAGATCTACATTGAAATCTCCTCTCTTGGGGAGTTCACCCATCTAAAGGATGCCCTGAAACCGACTGTCCATTGGCTTGCCAACAACCAGCTCAAACTGAATGCCCCAAAACCGAGTTTCTTCTCTTCTCCCCCCAAAAAAAATCTGCTTACATCCTTCAATGGACTAACACCATCACAGCAATAAACTGCACCCCTACCATTGTGGATTCCACCAAATCTCTTAGGATTATTTTGGACGGCAACCTGAATATGATTGAACACATCAACGTAATGGCCAAACTGCCAGATTCCATCTGAGCTACATGAGAAAACTAAAACCCTTCCTTGGAACTGCCAACATAAAAACCGCTGTGCAGGCGTTAGTTATCTCCAGAATTGAATATGGTGCTTCACTCTAACTGCCCCCCTAAAAGCTTGCCTCAACGCAGCAGCCATACTCTTATCCGGGTCAAAGAAATTTGACCATATCTCTCCACACCTGAAGGCCTTGAATTGGCTACCCCTAGAAGGCAGAATCCTTCTCAAGCTGGCCTGCATCAGTCACAAAGCCTTGTACAAGAACTCCCCGGCATATCTCGCCCAGAAACCCGTGTTATCAGGGAGATCCAGAAACTCCAGATCCGCCAGAGACTGTCTTCTGCAAGGCAAAAACATACAATTGAGCATTATCTGGAGCTGCATCAAGAATCTGGAACTCGCTTCCTTCCTCCATCAGAAGAATACCTTCTCTGGTGTTCTCCAAAAAAGAAGCTAAAACCTTCTTAATGAGATTCCGCCAATAACACTCCCTTGGTGCACATTCGTATGACCTACTGTTTGTATCAACTCTCACTCCTTCCAATGCTCCCTGTACCAGTTTTTGTACATATCTTTTCAGTTCTATTGTTATCAAATCACCCGCCGATCTTGGAACTGTTTTGCTAGGGTGAGGGACTGAGGAGCAAGATGGCGGACTGAAGTCGCCACAGAGATCAGCCGAGGGATGTTTCTCGCCGCTACACCCAAACCGAAACTGAGAGGTGCTTACATTCTGTAGTGTCTTCACAGTGTCGTACAGCGCTATCACAGAGACAAGAGACAAGAAATGGAAAACGTAGAAACCTGAAGCGGAGTCTCCTTTCTCGAAGTGCGGGAGGAGAGTACGGATGTGGCAGTCCTTTGCGAGCAGGCTCGGGCGCTTGTTCTTGGCGTCTCGATGGCTCTATTCAAAGCTGGGTAACCGGTCTGCAGGCGACTGGTCAGGCCTGGTATTTTTTGTCGTTCCGCCGGCGGTGGCGGCTACACTACTGGCTCCTACACCATCGGCTTCATCACCACTGCAAACTAGAGGGATGGCACCAAAAACGGCTCTAAGGAATACCCGCGCCAGAAAGAAAGTCGTGGCGGGAGAGGTAAACATTTCGGATGGCGGGGTATGGGAGAGAGAGGTAATGTGGAGAAGCTTAGCGCGGCTGTTGGGAGACCGCTATCACGTATATTGCAGTCTGGGAAGGCAGCAGAGTTACTCACAGGACATTCAGAGAAGGATAAATTAACTGGAAGTCAGATATTCGAAGTTCTGCTAGCAGCCATCCAAAAAGGTAACATTGTTACGATAGATACTGTGGACACTGTCTCAACTGCTGCTACTGTTGCTATTGTTACTGCTACTGCTTCAGATGCCTCGGATAGCACTGATGTTATTACCAATGCCATTATGGATATGCCCCCACCAGCTGTTGCAAGTTCAGATAATATTGATATTAATGTTGGAGCAGGGGCTGGAGGGACTCTGGCGAATCAGTTAATGCATAAAACTGGGGTATTAGACAGGACCCCCTCCAATTTCCCTAACATGTCCGGATCTGACGTGACTGTTCAATTGAAAAGAGTGGCAGAACTGGGGGCAAGAGTTTGCAGTGCTATAGATGATATTACAGTTGAGGAGAGAGATGAGGAGAGCCAGGAGACAGATTCCTTTGATGACATAGAGGACACAACAGAACTCTCCACGTTGTCGATAGATATCGTTAAACCATCTGTGGATAAAAAGGGGAGGGGGTAGGCGAAAAACAAAAGTAAAAAGAAGTCACCTGCTGGTCAGAACGTGATTACACCACATGGGAAGCCAATCTCGGAAAATAGTCCTTTGCGCAAATGGGTACAAGCAAAGGGGGGCGTCAAGAGTATGGCGTCACAAATTTCAGGCAGCAGTCGTACTGAGGGCATTCCAGTGAAAGTTCAATCAGTGTCTTCGGTGGTGGATAGATCCAAGACGGGGTCCCAGGGTGGAGCAAGGCCTATACATTTAGGTCTTGGAGCTGTCTGCACTATGGAAGGTACTCAAGGCGCTCAGGAGGTGGCTGTAATTGTGGATGGCGCAAAAGGGCAACTGGCATTCAAGAGGCTATGACACCATCACTATGTTTGATATTGCAGTCACTGAAAGAGCAAAGGCAGGAAGCTCAACACCATTATACTCGGGTCCATGAAAATAATAGCAGAGTAGAACAGTCCTTGCAGGAGATGGTGAGTAAGCTGGGAGGTCTAACCCATGATATTTCGGAGTTACAACAGAGGGTCGCAGATACAGAGGAACTATCAACTCATTCAGATGGTCTTACAAAAAAACATGATGACCAGATCTCAGCGATACAGATTAAATTGGAGGACATGGAAAATCGCCAGCGTCGGCAAAACCTAAGACTTTTTGGTATGCCTGAAGGCTCAGAGGGGGCAGACCCGAGGGCCTCTATGGTGCAGCTATTTCAGAAGGCCTTCCCTGAACTCTCTGATTGGGATTGGGATTCTCAGCTGCAGAGGATTCACAAATTACCAACAGCCCAAAAGAGTAAAGGTGGGAAATACCCACGACTGTTTAGGATTAATTTTGGAAATTTTTTGTTGAGACAGGCAGTTGCATTGAAAGCTCAACCTAATTCTCTGGTAAAAGCTGGAGCCGTTACTGGTTTTTTTTAGATCTGATTTAAGCAAAACTACAATGGATAGACGTTGGAAGCTACGCCAATACATAGATCCAATAAAAGCCCTTGGGGCGCAGGCCTTTTTACAGAACCTGCGCACTTAAAAGTTCTTAAGGACGGTCACACTTATTTTTTTGTTGGAGAAAAGTAAATTGAGCAGGCAGTGGCTAAGTGGCAAGCGGGGGCTGTATCGCAAAAGTAAAATGAGGGCCACAAATTATCGGTCTTGGATGTCTGCACTGTCTTAAAGCTTACTTAGCTTATGTCTAATCTGTGTTTAGTCTGTGTCTGGGTATCCTGTTTTAAGATTGCAGGGGGGTAGTCGGTACTAACAAATGTACCTTGCAAAGGGATGTGCAAGCTGTGTTAGCTATGTGTTAGTTATGTCTTTTGGCTTTTTTTTTCTTCTCACCCTCTCTTTTTTTTTGTAAAGCCATAATGCGGTAAACTCTGGCTAATTTAAGCTCTATCCCAGAGAAAATTGATGTTTATATTTCATGAGGGTGTGTGGGGGTGAGCATCATGGCTGAAGCAGGGCTGCTTTGCTAGCGGCAGCTGGAAAAAGGGGAGAATCCTCTTCCAAGGGACAGGGTGGAGGGTGGGTTTGGGTGTGGTGGGTGGGGTAAGGGGGGAAAAGGGGGCAAAACATTCATCATTAGGGCACTGTTGGTATAGGATAAATGGTAGGTTACTAGCTCTTTTTTTATAAAGGCAATATATTAAGAATTAGTATATTGGAGGTGTTGGAGGTGTTAAAGGGGGCATTGGCAAAAGTCAGGAAACTTCATCATGGATCAGGTTAAATGTATGGCCTGGAATGTGGCTGGCCTCAATAGTACAATTAAACGTAAGTTAGTCCGTGAGGAGCTGAGAATGTACCAACCTCAGTCAGTAGTCATAACAGAAACACATATTGCCTACAAAGACCGTAATTTGCTAAAACATTTGCAGCATGAAATTATCACATGCACTACCCAATCGATCTCTATAAAGGGAGTAGCTATTTTAAAAGATAAAAGGTTTAATGGTAGAGTGTTAAAAAGCCAATCGGACCAACGTGGTCGGTGGGCTCTCGCACAGCTTGAGATAGGGAGTAAAAAATTGGTAGTGTGCGCAGTATATGGTCCTAACGTGGACGACCCCGCCATTTTTTAATATCTTAGTTTAGAATTGCTGAATTGGGAGGGTGAAAAATTGATTATGGGGGATTTTAATTGCATCATAAATTATGGCCTAGACTCTTCTGGGAAAGGCTGTTTTCAAAGCTATACTTCAAATGGCAAGGTTACAGTCTGTTAAAGATCTATGGAGAAACAAATATTCGACAATACCAGGTTAAACATATTTTTTTGTCCCTCATAAATTTTATTCAAGGATAGATATGGTTTGGGTGTCAGACGGTCTGATTAGAACATCAGATATGGAAATATGTCCCCGTGCTACATCAGACCATAACCCTATTATTTTAGTATTCTGGGTTGACATAGTAAAGAGGGAGATCAGACCGTTTTTCATTTTCCAAGATATCTGCTAACAGACATTGATTATTTAGATAACGGGAATTGGAAGAATTTTTTAGAGTTAGTACAGGGACAGCATCACCAATAATTGTGTGGGATACAATGAAAGCGTTTGCTCCTGGTATTACACAAAAATATATTTCTGCACAGAATAAGAAACGCAAAAATGAAACGGAGTCTTTGCTGCGCACTTTACGTAATCTGGAGATGCAGCATGTGGAGGCAGTGAATAATGACCAGATGACCAAAGACACTATGCTTTTATCATTAATAGATGCTAGAGTATTGGTAAAGGAGACCCTTAGGGATAAAATGGCAGCTAGCTATACTAAATACCAATTAGAAATATATGAATATGGGAACATATAGGACAGGTATTGGCTTATCAGGCTGCAGAGGCAAAATCCAAAACTAGGATAAGCACTATAAGGGGTGTAGATGGGCATCTGCATACTGAATCTTCTGCTATTTTGGAGCAATTCATTTTATTTTATCAGAAACTTTACTCACTCACATGGGCCCCAAACCGGGAAGAAATATTAGGCTGTATTGAGGATAGCTGTATACCAGTAGTAGATGTGGATGAAGCGGCAATATTAGAAGATCTAGTGTCTGTAGAAGAAGTGGAACTGGCGTTATCAACATTACTGATGGGGAAGGCGGCTGGAGATGACTCATTGCCATTAGAATTCTATAAAACTTTTATGTTTAAAGTATTTTATTGAAGCAGGGTAAGGTAGGAAACAACAGGGCAAGAAAAAGAAAAACCACAGGTGCCCCACAATCAATGCGTACAATACAGTTGATACATCAAAGCAGTTATGTCTCTTCAGTAGGCCCCATCCAGCTTGGGAACACAGCTTGTGCGCCTGTGGTTAAAGATAAAAAAGAGGGGGGGGGAGGGGGGGAGGGGAAGGGGGGGAAGGGAGGGGAAAAAGGGGAGAAAAAAGGGGGGGGAGGGGAAAGGGGTGGGGAAACAACCCTGCTCCACAACCTACCTAACCAACAAACCCCCCCAACTACCGCACCCCAACCCACCCCTGTACTGTGCCAATGACCATCTGCTCTCCCCTCATATCGACCCTCCAGTTGACTCCGCTACTCAATGCCAACTCCGACCAATCAAACAGGCGGATCCGGTGGCGGCGTCAGCCGTAACAACCTGAGATATCTAGGACAGGTGATCTCCCTAAACTCAGAACACAACAGGTTATGGAAGGGCGCCCACAGCTCCTCAAAAGCATCTGTATCCCCCAGGGCCACTAAGGACATCTTTTCCATGCCAAGGACATGCCACAATCTATGCAGCCAGCCGACAACAGTGGGGAGTGTGGTGGAGCGCCAGTGTATGAGAATGTTTTGCACCGCTGACCCTAGAGCTATCGCAATCGGTCTACCCCTTCTAGACCTGAGGGGATACATCAACCCATTCGGCAAACCCAGTAGAACATAGGCAGGGAACCGCGGCAGCTCTATCTCAAAACATTTGTCCACCTCACCCAGGACCTTCTCCCAATAAGAAGCCAAAAGGGGGCAGTCCCACAGTATGTGTGTAAGCGTGCCAGTTTGGCCACAGTTACGCCAGCACGTCCCCGGTATTGACCTATCCATCTCATGTAATTTCTCAGGAGTGCGGTACCAGTAGGTCGAAATTTTTGTGAAGGTCTCCGTGAGCCCCGTGTGGTAGGCCGAGTGACGTGAGCGATAGGAGATATGGTCCCATTTCGTGTGGCTCAACACTCGTCCGAGCTCCCGTTCCCAACGCTCCCGACCGGGGTTGTGAATGTGAAGGGGGGGGGGGGCTGCAGCATTTTATACAAATCTGAGATTAGTTTAGCGTCCGACGTGCGAGTGATTAACCAGCGCTCATACACCGTGATCTCCCGGTCCGCCTTTTCGCGCACTTGGGGTTGTAATGCCCAGTGGCGCGCCTGCATGTATCTCATACGCTCCGTCTCTGGGAAGCCGTAGTCCCGCTGCAAGTCCTGGAAGGGGATGACACCCTCAGGGCCGTATAGGTGATACAAAGTGCAACAGCGGGTTGCCCGCCAGCGCTCGTAAGCACCAGGCTCCGTTCCCGGACCGAAGTCCGGATTGCCAATTAACGGCGTAAAGGGAGAAGGAAAAGTAGTAAGCTCATGCCTAACGGCCACTGAGTCCCACGCCCGAAGCGGGACACGCGTCACGAGAGATGCGTAAAGGTTAGGGGGTCGATGAGCCCGCTTCAAGAATGGGACCTCCAGTAGCGTCCTGCTCGCCACCGCCTGGTCCTGGAACAGCCAGTGTTTGTCTGACTCCCACCGGCTCCATTCCACCAGATAGCGGAGTTGGGCGGCCTGGAAGTATTTCCGTAAATCTGGTATCCCTAACCCCCCAGATTCGGGCGCCAGCGTAACGATGTTCCTCTTAATCCGTGGTCTACGGCCCTGCCACACAAACCGCGCAATGGCCGATTGAGTCTCCGCGAGCCACCCTGTGGGGGGCTGTAGCGGCAACGCCCTAAACAGGTATAGTACCTGAGGCAGGAGGGTCATCTTCACTGCGGCCACCCTACCTAGCAGCGACAACGTGCCCTTATCCCACCGACCCAGTTCCTCTCTGATTTTCGTGCTCAAAGCCGCATAATTGGCCGTGACCATCGCCGGAAGGGAGGGCGCCAACAGGATCCCTAAATACGGAATCCGGTCCCTGGACCAGCTCAGAGGATAAAGCCTCTGCAGTTCCGCCCTGGTGGCGCTGGTGAGCGAAATGTCGAGGGCAGCTGATTTCCCGAGGTTCACCTTAAAGCCCGCCACCACGGCGAAGAGGTCCAATTCCGCAATGCAAGCCGGCAGCGACCTCCGCGGGTCATCGAGCGTCAGAATGACGTCATCTGCATACAAGCTAATCGCGTGATGAAATTCGCCCATCTTGACTCCGACGATATCGGGGTTCTGCCGAACCCTTTGAGCAAACGGCTCCATATAAAGAGCAAAGGGGAAAGTGGGCACCCCTGTCGCGTGCCCCGTTCTATGGGAAAGGGCCGGGAGCTGCCTCCGTTCACTCGGACCACCGCGGACGGGAACCGGTAGCAGTTGAAAATCAGATGACGGAACTTCTCGCCTATCCCGAACTTGCCCAAGACCCTCTCTAGGTAGGGCCAATGCACCCTGTCAAACGCCTTCTCCGCGTCTATGGAAAGGAGCATCCTTTCCCCGGGAATCCTGGAGGCCTTCTCAAGAATATGAGTCACTCTCTTCGTGTTGTCCACTGTCTGCCTGCCAGGCACAAAGCCCGCTTGATCGGAATCGACCATGCCCGGGAGATGAAGGGCCAAGCGTGCTGCTAATATGCTGGTGAACACTTTCAAGTCCGTGTTCAGCAGCGAAATAGGACGATAGGACCCACAGGCAGTCCTGTCCTTGCCCGGTTTCGGGATCACTGAGACCGTGGCCTGAAGAAATTCGGGGGGGATGGCACCCGGTTCCGCGAATGTGTTGAAAAGGCGGGTAAACAGAGGCGCCAGCTCCTGACAGAAGGTCTTATAAAACAGAGGGATGAAGCCATCCAGTCCCGGGGCCTTGCCCGGTTAGAGCCGGGAGATCGCCGTGACCACCTCCTCAATACGGATCTCGCGTTCCAGATACTGAGCCTGATCCGGCGTTAACGACGGGAGCGGCACCGACTCCAGATATTCCGCCTCCGCCTGGGCGGAGGGGGCCTCGCCAGTGTAGAGGTCTGCGTAGAAACCACGGAAAACGTCCGCTATTTGCTCATCTGCCGTGACAGAACCTCCGGCCGGGTCAACCAGCTCCTTCACTCGGTGCTGTTGGTGCTGCACCCTGAGCTTATTGGCCAGGAGCCGCCCGCATCGGTCGCCACCGGTATAATACTTGTGCTTCAGACGAAGCATCGCGTACTCCGCCCGGTCCGTGTCCAGGGCAGACAAGAGTTTCCTGGCGGCTTTCAGCTGCCTCCAGACTCTGGGGGCTCCCGTTCTATGATGAACCTGCTCCAGCTCCCGCACCTGCCGGGTAAGCTCGTCCCTTTTGAGCTGTCGATCCTTGTTCTCCGCCGAGGAGATGGCAATAAATTCGCCCCGGAGCACAGCCTTCAGGGCTGCCCACTGCGTCGCGCGAGAGGTGTCGTCATTGTCGTTTAAACGTTGGAATTCCGCAATGGCCGCGCGAATCTGGTCCACCGTCGACCGTCTGTGCAATAGCGTGTCCCGGAGCTGCCAGACCCCCCTCGGCCGAGCCACCGGGGGCAGATTGAAAGTACCCTCCACCGGCGCATGATCGGAAAGAGAGAGGACCCCCATGTCAGCGTTCGAGGCTAAAACGAGCATCGGACCTGACACAAGTAGATGGTCCAATCGCGCATAGGACTTGTGTGCGTGTGAGAAGTAGGAGTATGCGCGGGTGGTAGGGTGGAGGTGGCGCCACATGTCATGCAAGTCCAGCTCCTCAAGTCGAGTGCGAACCGAGCCCGAGAGCTCACCCAACTGGTGGCGCCGTTGCACAGACCTGTCCAGAGCCGCGTCGAAAACTAGATTCAAATCTCCCCCCAACACTATGTGCCTATCAGAGGTGGACGCCACGTCCTCCAGTGCCCTGTGCAAGAATTGATCCTGGTGGTCATTGTGGCCGTAGATAGAGCCTACAGTCAGCACCAAGCCTCCTACCCTAATCCTGTATGCCAAGAGCCTCCCTTTCTGTTCCGCCACCTTATGTAAGATCTCCCCCCTAAACCCCTTGGAGAACAGAAGTGCCACCCCTGCCGTTTTAGAAGCGCTGGAGGAGAAAAGCTGCGTGGGGAATTTGGGGGTACGCATTCTGGGACAGTCTTTAGCCAGCAGATGGGTCTCTTGTAGCAGGCAGACATCAGCCTGGGAGTTCTCCAGCAGAGACAATACCGCCCGCCTTTTAACCGGATTATTCAACCCTTTCACATTCAGAGTAACAACTTTAAGAGCCATCAAGGAGGGGAATCATTGAAACGCACATAGATAGGCAGGGCCCAGCAAGCGAACATGGAGGCCGTCTCACGAAACCTCAGCGCACAGCAAACACAGACATCCCTACGGCACAGTACAGTCCCCAAACCCCAAGACCCCACAACTAGAGGAACCCCTCCCTCCCCTTGGAACTTCACACACCCGACTCCGCACCCTTCCCAACCTCCAGTCCCCTTGCAAACCCCCAAACTCAAAACACCCCCCTGCTGTTCCCATTCCCGCTCCCCGCTTCTCAAACTGTACAAAGAAGTCATTGTCCCAGTCCGGTCCGTATCGGACAAGGCCGCGGAAAGTCAATCTAGTGGACGTCCAGCCACCACCACCTGCACTCGCCATCCTGCCCCACCCACCCCCAGAACCCCCGCACCTGCAATAAGAAAAGGCTAATGCAGACTCCCCCCGGAGTAAGTTCAGGCCGTCAGGGCCACTTCACCAGTCGCCGCCTCTCTGGAGGCCTCCTGAATGGCGGCCGACATGTCCGCCCGAATCGTGGGCGAGTCCGGTCGCTCCGGTGGTGGGGATCGCCTCTCCCCAGCCTGCTGCCAACCGCCCGAGTGCTTCGTCTGCGGCGATACGCCGGGGTGTCCGTATCAGATGCAGTGATGCCCAACACCGCGCAGACATCCTGGAGGGACCGGAGCTGGTGCAATATTCCGTTCCACCTAAAAATCAGGCGGAAAGGGTGCCCCCAAGAGTACTGCGTCCCCTGCTCCCGGAGGAAGTCCGTGGTGATTTTAAAGGATTTTCTCTTCTGCAGTGTGACCGTAGATAAATCCTGATATAGGGCCACCGGGTGGTCTCGGAATCGGAAAGGCTGCTGCCTCCGCGCCTCGCGGAAGATCCTCTCCTTCAGGGGGAAGTCCGGCAGGAAGGCCAGGATGTCCGGGGGGGGTGCTGTAGCCCTGCGGGGGCGGCCCACCCGGTGCGCCCTGTCGATGCGGACTTGAAAGTCTTCCGACTCCCCTAAAATTGCACGGAAGAGGGCCTCCAGGTATGCGGTCACGTCTTCACCCTCCTCGCCGGACGGGACGCCACGGACCCTGATGTTATTCCGCCTGGACCGATTTTCGAGGTCCTTGGCGTGGGCCTGCAGCTCAATCTGTTGCTCCCGCAGCCGCAGGACCTCTTGCTGCTGGTGGGTGATCTCCTCGTCCCTGGAGTGACCAGCTTCCTCCACGGTGTTGACCCGCTCCCCCAGGGAGTCCACCTCTCTCCGTACCTCGCGGACCTCCCCGGCCACCTCCTGTTTCAAAGTTTGAATATCCTCCCGCAAGGAGCTGAACAGCGACTCGAGGAATGATCGTGTCACCGGGGGCTCTCCGCCATCAGCGCCCCTGGACGGGGCCGGAGAGGTCGTGGCGGTTTGGTTCCCTCCGCTGCGTAGGGCACCACGCCCCAACATGTCCGGCAAAGTCCGATCGCCCCTCCTCTGTCCCCTAGTGTTCGACATCCTGGCGGCACAGGAGGCAACGATGGCCGTCGCTCAGCGAAGAGATCACCAGGGTCAGGGCAGCTATACACCGGCCAGGAAGCACCGCCACACAGAGATCCCGAGCAAGGCCGAGCAGCCGGGCCGGAGCTCACAAAATGGCTGCCCGTTACAGTCAATGGGCCAACGCCCAGGGAGTCGCAGGGCCAGCGGAGAGAAACACAGCCGGAGGGCAGGCTCGCGGGGCAGGGGCAGTCGGGGCCGGCACTCCTGGTGGAATATCTGCTCCGGGGGCGCAACACCACTCCTCCACAACCGGGGTTGGGCCGGAACGGCCACACGAGGCGAGTACTCTCAAGCCCCGGACTTGCGTAGCAGCCGGGTGCCTGCTCCGCCTCCGTCGACCTTCTCCGTTCAGCTCCGTTCTCGTCGACCTCCGCCGGTCGGCTCCGCTCCGCTAGCGAAGTCCCCCTCGGCACCCACTCTGGCACCGCGGCACAAGCACTTCAGCGGGACACTCACAGGCAGCAGAGCACACCGTCGAGACCCCAAGCCCGGAGGTCTCACGGCCTCCGGATCGCACACAAGCCGCCCAGCGGGCTCCGCCCCAGGCTTTCTCGGTCAAAATCGCACCTCCGGCGGGGCAATCAAGGCTCAACGATCACTCCACACCACCACCGGGGTCTCCAGGCTCAGTCACCGCTTGATCCGGGGGGGGGAATCAGCGGTTACGAGCGGTGCAGGGTTTCAGGGGCCCGGGAGCTCTCGGCAAGTGCGACCTCTCAGCCCGCCATCTTGGCCACGCCCCCCCTATAAAACTTTTAAAAGAGTATTGCTTTTGCCTATGTGTAGAGTGATACAATCTGTGGCAATTAGTGGGCAGGTACCGGAGTCATGGAACACAACACAAATTGTATTTAAAAAAACAAAAAAAGGGCAAACCACCAACAGAATGTGGATCATATCGTCCCATTTCCCTTATAAATACTGGTGCTAAGGTTTTCTCAAAAAACTTGGCGACTCGCCTAGCTCCATTTATGCAGCGGCTAGTCTCTGATAGACAACATGGATTCATTATGGGGAGGGACACTACCGCCCACGTCAACATGGCCATTGGGGCATATGATTTTGAAGATAAGAAAGGGATTGACTTTGGCATGATATTTTTAGACGCCGAAAAGGCTTTTGACCGTGTCAGGTGGGATTTTTTATGGGCCGTTTTGGCCAAAATTGGCCTTGGATCTCAATTTCGGTCACGTGTACAGGCATTACACTGTAATCCACAGGCCAAGTTGTTGTATGGCGGAATGTGTTACCCTCTATTTCAGATTCTGTTTGGGACGAGGCAGGGATGCCCCTTGTCCCCACTACTATTTGCCCTGTATATAAAGCCATTTTTATGTACACTACAAAATTGCACACAAATTAAACTATTAGAAGTTGACATCTCTAAACTTAAGATCACTGTTTACGCGGACGATATCGCAGTCTATGCAATCAATCCAGAGAAGGCCTTGATAAGTATTAAGGAAGAAGCAGGGAAATTTGGCAAAGTTGCAGGATACAAACTGAATGCTGACAAAACTCAGGTGCTTACCACTGTTGGGATTCAGAATTTTATTACCGGATCTTGTGTTATTGGGACTTATTTGGGAGTAAAGATAATGGCTATGATTAACCAGATTATTGACTTAAATTATGAACCCCTTTTAAAAGAAACTACTAAATTGCTAAACATTTGGCATAGGCTCCCTATAGGCCTGCTAGGCAGGTGCAACTTGATCAAAATGAAAATTCTACCTAAATTTGTATTTAATTCTATTCCTTTGAAAGTCCCTAATATGCTTTTTTAAAAACTTGAGTTTTTTTTTAGCAGCTTTATTTTGGCATATAAAAAACCGAGGAGGGCGATTGAGCTGCTTAAAGCTACATTTGATCAAGGTGGACTCAGTTTGCCAGATTTTAAAGTTTATTTTTGGGCTTCTTTTACGGGCCGGTTTCGATGTCTGCTTGATCTAGATCAGACTGATTCTGTGTTTTGTGTTTATGTTAGGGAACCATAGGGATATGTTCCTACATGGAATTAGAGATCCAAATTATTTTAAAAGGGTAAAATTTAAGACCGTTAAAGATACTGTAAATATTTGGCAAGCAATGTCTACTAGGTGCAATTTACTGATATTTCATGAAAACTACCCATTGTGGGGGAATTCCACTTTTCCTGAGGTGTTTCAGGATCAAGCAGGTAAATCTTGGGCGAATTATGGAGTAAATTGCTTGGGCGACCTATATGATGATAGAGGGATTAAATCGTTTGAAAATGTACGGCTAGTCTATAAACTTCCGGCCCACTTTTTCTTCAAATACCTGCAGATTAAGAATATCTGGCCTCCAATGTGGCAGCAAATGAAATAAAAGATTCAATTGTCTGGGATTGCATTTAGGGTGGGAGGGAGTAGGGGGGGGGGGGGGGAGTCCAAATCTCTCATTGGGTTGATGTATGCTCATTTACATTGTTTAAGACAAGATGGTAGTGAGAAACTAGCGGAATGCTGGACTCAAACTCTGGGGATAATGGTTTCACCCACAATGATTGAACAGGTCTTAGGCAATGCTAAGGATTCGGTTCATTCTGTCAGTTTGCAGCTCCAGCAAATACTTATTACCTGCATGTTGTATTATACCCCGGATAAAATAGCTAAAATAGCTAAATGGGCTCAGGGTAATAACATGGGGGAGAAGATAAATTGCCCAAAATGTGGACTATATGCTGCTACTTTGAAACATATGTTTATGGAATGTCCAGAATTGAGGGGGTACTGAAAGAAAATTGAACAAATACTTGCGGATCTTGAAATTATGTTGGGGAATAAAGATGATACTCCAACAGTAGCACGTCTTTTTACAATCTTGATAGCTGCTGTAAGGCTGGCTAATGCCAGGGTATGCTACACCACCTGTGGCAGAGGATTGGTGGGCGATTATTAGAGATACTTACAGCTTAGAGGCAGCCCTGGCAAAGGCAAGGGGTATTAGATCATTAGCCAAGCTAGAGGCGCTATGGGGACCATTGGCTCTTGATGGATTAATGTAGTCAGATTTGGTCAATATGAAATATGATGAGTCTCCCTTAAAACATCTCCGTATCGGTCATGTTATTGTGAGGGTTCTTTTTCTCTGGTGTATGTACTTACATCTCTTCTTTTTTTTCCTGCCTAATGTATAAACTATACTAATCATCAGTTTATGTTCATTGTATAAATATGCCCTTTTTGATGAAAATAAAAACTGTATTGTAAATATCCACGGCTTTGCCCTACTTTTGTCATTTCCCCAACCCCCATCCCTGTATTCTGCCCACGCCATCCTGTACTTGGATCTGTACCATTTATTATATATATCTTCTCCTTGTGCCCTATTGTATTCAAGGCATCCCTGATTTTGGAACTGTATTGACTCTTGTATATAGCCACGGCTTTGTCCCACTATTGACTTTTCCATATCCCCATCCCTGTACTTTGCCCATGCCTTTATGTATGTAACGTTCCTTTACTTGTAAAGCACTCTGCTACCCTAACGATTCATGTTTGCGCTACATAAAACTTCAAATAAATAAATAAATAAATAAATAAATAAATAAATAAATAAAGAGGTGTGAGCTCTCTGTACCTGGTCATCCACAGGTACAATGAGCAGCAATCAGGTTAGCGATTACATTTTGATCCCACCCAAACCTTAACAATAGATCCCCTAGTCCTACCTTTCACTCCTTACATCTACCAAATGGCAGTGCTTCAGGAAGACTAATCAGCAGCTTCTCTCAGCAAAAAAACCTAGTTGAATTACCAAAAGAAGACTTTTCACCTCTGTTCCTACTTCAATGTCTAGGTCTCCTTCCTCCAGCTTCAGTAATGTTAGCAATATAGTTCCAGTGTCTGTGAAAATAACTTCAGATCCATTTTGTGAACAGGAGATGACCAGGGACTTCCAAAATGGAATCCACAGGCCTCCTATTACTCTGGCTCACCCACGCACAATGCATGTAACATACAGGTAACCTACACAAACACCAACTACATACACTTGGGATGTTAGTGCCAGGGTTTGGGTTAGCACATAGAAGGGGAACTTTACATGAGCGACCAGTGAGGCTCCACTCAAATGAGACAGCTAAAACTGTCACAATTATGGATTCACAAAACACAGCACATGGCCACTGCTGCACTACATGCAAACCCATGACAAGCACAGTAGTTCACCGTCAGTAGAAGAGAGCACTCTTGCGGCTCTGGCTATTCAGTGTTAATTCTCAAGAAAGGTAGGATGAAGACCGAAATAATCACAGAAAAAGATATGACGTCTCTACTAATCAAAATGCTTATTCAGTCTTTAAGGATGGATTGTGTTCAGAAGAATGGAGTGTTTTGTCCCTTGTAGTGCCATGTGCTGCATGCTGTAAATTCACCGGTCTATTCAAACATCCTATTTGTCAAGATTCAAAGTCTCTTACCCTTATTGCAGGATCCCCATAGCTGTTACCCTACAGCCTCGCCGGAGTCACGCATTGCAGGTTAGGCTAACGCATTTTGGGTCAGTCTCCACATTGCTGCAGGCACCTGAGATAGACATGCAATGTGTGGAACTCAGCAGGGCGGGAGAGTTGAGCTACTTAAACTGTGAGTGTGGTGACCATTCGTAGTAGGGTCTCTCGCTGCAGATGGGCCTGCACACCCGCGTCTACTTACAGTGACAGTCAATTATTAAAATTTAAGGAGTGATCAGGCCCGATCGATTTACATCATCAAGCAGGCTCATGTATAGCAGCCTCCAGCACCGCAGGCCTCATTGGTTGTTGGTGCCTTGAGGGTGGTTGGGCCTTCTTCCTCCAGGCACTTAGTGCCAGCACCCACGTGCAGGTCCTGCACTGTCTGGGCCTGCACACCCGCATCTCCACCCCAAGCTATCCACTACAGGCAGCGAAAGACAAGCAGCCCGGGGAGAGATCACTATTCTATCCCTGGGCATTGCTGAAGATAAGCAGTGCAGCCAAAACGTAAGGAGCAGCATCTGATCACACAAGAAGACTGGAAAGTGGGAGCTGCAGTACTAACAGCCTCCAGCACAGTGCTGCATTTCCTATGACCGTAAGATAAACAGGACAACAATCGTGGGCATTTTGAATTCCTAGTGTTGTCGAGTGCTGTGGAAAAGGGCAGGATTCTTACCTAAGGGAATTGAGGGTTCGGGGAGCAAGTAGAGTGAAAAACTGGGGAATACAACATTACCAGGACACTTTCACCTCTGCAACACAGCTGGCAGCTTCACTTCTCCACCCCGATTTCCCAGACATTTAGGGCCACATGTACAAAGGTAATTGTTTGCGATTACCAAATACTGATTTTTTGCGATTTTCTATTTGGTAATCGCAAACACCAATGTACAAATGTGTCTGACACATATTGCAGTTCGCAGTGGGTCGCAAATAGACCTACCTCATGAATATTAATGAGGTAATATCGGTTTGCGACCCATTGGAACTCACTAAAATCACAGGTATAGTGGCCTGCAATAGGAGGTGGGGGGGGGGGGGGGGGGGGGTCAGCCTTTTTCCCTTAAAGGAAAATGGGATGCATTACAATTTTTTTTTTAAATTAAACATTTTCTTTTAATTTTTTAGAAGCAAGCAGTAGTCTGAGGGACCGCTGCCTGTTCTTAAAAAATGTTTTTACAAACATTAAAAAAAGGGGAAAGTGTCCCGTGGGCAGCCCTTCCGACCTGCAAATGGGTTACCACCTACTTGAAGTAGGCGATAAGATGTAAATGTTTTGCGACCGCACTTTGGTTGCAAAACATTCTCACATACCACGGTGATTCAGTATTAGGAGGGGATGCCTTAAACACACCCCTTCCTAATACTGAATCACAAACGCAATTTGCGATCCTGTAATAGGTTACCGAATTGCGAATAGGGCTCTGTACATATAAAAAAGATTTTTTGCATTTGCAAACGGTTTGCGACCACAAAAAGCCTTTGCAGATATGGGCCTTGATGAGGTAAATGCATTTGATCCCCGGCAGTTTGAAGCTGCACTGCCCTACAATGAGTACATCCATACTTGCTTTTTTTGCCAAAAATGTTACATTTTTCAGTTTATTGCATACTCTCCGAATTATTAATAGGGCAGGGTAGAATTTCAATTATTGCTGGAGTAACTGGTGCAATGTAAGTATTTCCGCATTACTTTTTGATGCAGAGCTACCCAAAAATATGTAATTTGGGGGGGGAATAAGTGTACCACAAGAGTACATTTAGCAAGAGCTAGCAGCTCTTGCACTCGCTATATGTGTTCTGATGTATTTAGCACTGTTTCTTAGCGCAAATGCATCCTTGGGTCCATTTTGGACACAAGGGGGCTTTTTTGTACTAAGAAATAGCACTAAAAGCAGAATTACTCTTCTTGCATAACTCAGGATTGCTTGTTCCAGGTCTTTGCTGCTAGGTAGAAGAAGGAGAGACCGCCTCATCTGCTACATCGGATGCGGGTGGTGAGGGTTAGAGAAAGGGATGCAAAGTGGAGGTGTCTGGTGGGCTGATGGAAGTTCAGGCGGTGGCTCAAGTAGGTGGGTGAGGAACCAGAATTCGATTTAGGCCTAGCAGAACATGTAGTTACTTTTAGTAATTAGCGTGATGTACCTAGCAGGCTAATGTAGGGACACTAACACCAATACGCACGCTATATGTAATACCATAGGGATTAGTATACACTGTGTTACACGTTTTCCGCACCTAATTATAGTCTGTACTGTTTGGCTCAACCGGCGCCATTTTGTGGCCTGGTCCACTCAAGGGATTAGTGAAAACCTAACATTTCATTTAGCTCAAGCAGTTCTCCTGAGAAACAGTACCACTGTAGCAACCTGCTGCTTCTGCCCGTTAGGCCTGTCAAGGTTGTAGGTGGGGTAGGCTAGATAAGCACATTCCGAGGGGTGCTGTGCGGACTCTCTTGGAGTTAGCAGAAGGGAGTTACCCTCACGAACTTGCTATAATGAGATGAGCTAAACCAAGAGCGCTTTGTCTCCCATATATGGTCTTTCCCCTGCACCGACCTGTACCAACTTGTATTTTTCCTTCTTAGGTAACGGTTTCGAAATGTAACAGTATATATGTAATGGGTTGAAAATGTGCCAGCAGTCTTCTTGGCGGACCTTGTGGGGTTAGGTCGTAAGGAGCTCCTCTGGCAGAGTTTGTTTGTTATAATAAACAATTGGACCTTCTACACTGCCAACCGACTGATTATTGGTAATTGGTATTTGGCTAATTGTAAGTATGGCTCTATGTGGGTTGTAGTTTACTTTTCGGTACTTCAGTTGGCGACTCTGCCGGGACTCCGCGTTGGGGTCGTTCCTCTAATCAGAAAGAAACGGGACATTGAAAAGGGCGATTTTGATCGGGGGAAGGATCGACCGAAGAATTTGGGGTCTGCTCCGCTCTCCTGATCGAGAGAGCCCCAGCTGCTAGTGACCCCTCGCCGGAGTCCTTCGGGTGTAACCCGAGAACAGGCCACATTGGTCTAACGAGAATTGGCAGTGAAGAATGCACAATCGGACCTGAGTGCACCAGGTGAGTGTCTTGTCTTGTGTTGGATATCTTTTGGATTTTGGATTTGGGACTTGGAATCTGGTGGCTTCTGGTCTCGGGGGAACTCGAAAAGGGGGTCTGATGGGACAGTACTGAGACTGCACGTGCAGACGCCCCTGTTTTGGATTTTGTAAATAACTAGAGATTAAGACCAGACGCCTTGGTGTAACTTGCGGAAGCAGTTTACGCCCGGCCGGACTGCTCTCGAGAACGCCGGCGGCTGATATTGGGTAGCACTCGGACAAATCTGGAGCGGCGCTTGAAAAAGCAGGCTTGGCCAGAATAGTTCGGGAGGTGAACCATGAATGCCGTCGGATGGCCCTTAGGTCGGTCTGTGGTTCAGAGAAACCTGTGTGGCTATCTCTAGGCAGTCTAAGGACAAGACTGTTTAACTTTGTCTTTTTGGATCTTTGAGGTTTCGGAAAAGGGTTCTCCATAGGTGGGAGTCAACGGGCTCCACCTCTTGTTTTAAATACATTAGTTTTGTCATTTATGTCGATGTAAACTAAAGTTCGTTTCCGTACTGTAGTGACTTTATTTGTGTGGGATTGAATTTGAGTGCAGACATGGCCATGTGTATGAGAGCGTTATAAATAATAATTTTGTTCCTTTTCATCTCTATTTTTGTAAGGGGGCGATGCCGTGCTTCAGTAAGCTATGTTTTGGCTGTATTGACTGAGGAAGTACAAGGCTGGATGAAAGCCAACCAGCCCCTCCGGAGGGAACTCCCAGCCTTGATATGTATTGTAAGCATGGTATTGGGCCCCTCCTCTTTAATACATTGTAGAATAAATACACTAAGGATAATGTAGAACTACAGTGGCCAAAGACGGGATCTTTTGAAGAAGACAAAGATCCAGTATCTGCAAGAACGTCTGTTCACTAAATGCAGCAGACAGTCTATGTTCGATACTCTTAATAAGTGGCAGAAAGAGGCAAAGCGGAGACGCATACGGTCGGTCCGAAAAACGAATGAAGATACAGCAAGGGCAAACTAACTCAAAAGCCATTGCTCATGATAAATATAAGACCGAGCAGAACATAGAGTATGCAGATAGACAGTTTAGGTTACAAGTAGATAAAAGTTATGTGACACGAAATGAAGTAGAGGATGAGATAGAGGACTTGTTGAATAAACGGCCTACCCCACCGTTTGCGCCTCAACGCATATATCCCGCGGTGCCCCTTCAGCCGGCTACCGCGCCCCTAGCCTCCGCACCGGAGGCAGATGTGCCTCTCATTTCCCTGGGTACTACACGTGCCGCACCTACCTCAATGAGAGACACGGCTGCCCTCATCCCTGACCCACGGCAACCCCCGGGAACTTCACATATGGTGTTGGCAGCTCCAAGCCCCATATGGACCTCCCAATCAGCTAATACGACCCCCCGGAGATAAGGAGCGAACACCGTTAGGGGAACCGGGTGGTATGAATGCTAGACGATTATTCACAAGAGCCTCCTTAGGATATGGTGAGAAAGAGGCTGTAGCAGATCAGGCAGCTAAATGGATGCGGAACAATATATATATATATATATAGTAGCTGATGTATGGAGCACCATAAAAGATTTGGAACCGGTCATGCAGCAACATGCTCTATATCAAATGTCTTGCTACCTTATCGAGGCCTGGGAACTATGCTTCCAGGATGGGATGGCACCTCAAATACTGTATAATATCCGAGACTGGACTCATAAGTTTAACATGGATCCAGAAGAGGTATACAAAAACGTAGACACGTTAGTAAAATATTGAGGCAGAATGTTTATAAAAAGCCCCAATTAGACTTCCCAGCATCCCATGAGGGAAGAGCACCCTATTTTTCATCCCGAAATTCCTGAAGCACGTGATAATGCTGACCAAGTTATAGGGGCTCGAGTTGAGGCCCGGTTTCAGGAGCAATGGGTGTACACTCCATGGAAACGAAGTGAGGTTCTTGCCCTCAAATCGCAACTGCCCGATCCCCGCAAGAACCCCACCGCTTACTACAAAGAGCTGACTGAAGCCGCAGCCTCGGCTGTAATGACATTGGCAGATGTTGAATTATTTTTCTGGTTATTGGTACCGGTCAATATATGGCGACAGGTTCATGACAATGATCATTCCGCAGAGCTAGGGGGGACTTGGAACGAATTAAAAGACTGGGACGGAGACCGAAAACCCGGAGATAAGCCTAGAAACGAAATCACCACTTTACCAGCAAAAATAATATCATACATGCATACCCTTATTCCTCCACCGAAAGTTGACTGGGACAAATTGACAGCTTGTAGACAGAAGAAGGACGAGAGTGTTTCCGACTTCTTTACCAGGTTTGAAGGAGTTTTCATCGATTTTAGCAGACAAGATTTGGCCACAGAGGGGGGGTACGGTTGTTTGTGAATAGATTTGTAACAAATTTGGCACCTGAAATTTCAGCACGGTAACAGGCCGCTGAAAGCACCTGGACTACCTCTACCCCCTCCGTGATATTAAGCATGGTCCAATATTATGAGCATAGGGAGAATGAGAGCAAGGATAAAGTGGAGAAAAAAAGGCCAAGGATCTTAAAACACGAGTGTTGCTGCAGCAAGTCGTCCGAGGACAAGGAGGGGAGAGAGGAGTTAGAGGGCCGGTATCCAGAAGGGCGGGAACAGGCAGGGGCGCAGGCCCAACCCAGTTGTTAGGGTTAAACCAGTGCACCTATTGTAAGCAGGAAGGACATTGGAAAGCGCAGTGTCCGTAGGTGGCCCAGATCGGAGTGATATGCACAGAGAAGAGGCACAAGGCAAGTCTGAACGGAATCATTTTGATAACCCCCAAGGCAGACAATATTGTAATGAGGATTACGCATTCGAAGATCAGGATGGGTATGTTCACCCATACGACAGCCAGGGACAGAGTAGGGGCCAAGTGTCGATCCCAGTCAATCAACAAGGACCTTATGTGAGAGGGGAATTGATGGGAACTTCTGAGAATTTTCTGATTGACACAGGAGGCAATGAATAGCTCAGTTGCTTGATCATTGGTTCCAGGGGCGGCTCTGTCCGGGCAAAATAATGTATTTGTGGGATTTTCAGGAGTGCCAGTGGTAAGCCCCGTCTCTAAACACCTCTCCTTCACGATCGGTCCCGCTACTGTTGAATCACCTTTTCTCTTAACTTCGCATTGTGGTGAGAATGTATTGGGTTTGGATATGTTAAAAAAGTTGAATGCAAAAATATACTGCTCCCCAGATGGGGTTTATTTAACGATACAACCCCACACTGACAACGTGAAACAATGTTTTGCTACAAATGAACCTCTTCCCCCCCCCCCCCCCCCGAGTTCGATAGCATTCCTGCTGCATTATGGGCAACAGGGGATGCGGACGTTGGAAAATTAGACATTCCACCCGTCCATATCATGTTGAAACCTATTGCAAAGTTACCGCGCATACCACAGTACAAAATTTCACCAGCTGGTGAGCGGGCTTTGCTCTCAATTATTCAGGACCTCATTGATAAATGGGTAGTTGAGGAGACAGCTGCCAATATTTGTAACAGCCCAATTCTTCAGATTTTGAAGAAAAGTCCTAATTCAGGTCCACAGGGGAATATTGATGCCTATCGTTTTGTGATTGACCTGCGGGCAGTTAATAAGGTTGTAGTACCACAGTACCCCATGGTGACCGACACCACCACTATACTCACGATGATCCTGCCTACTGCTCAATATTTTTCGGTCATTGATCTGAAGAATGCCTTCTTCAATATCCCTATCCATCCTGATTCCAGGCAGATCTTCGGCTTCTTGTTATCTGGCCGAAGCTTCAGATTCTGTTGTGCACCTCAAGGCTAAACTGAGAGTCCGAGCATCTATAGTCAGGCCCTTAAAGCTCTGTTGGATGATCTAGTCTTGCCCGACAGCAATATGCTCTTGCAGTACGTAGACGACTTGTTGATAGCGTCCGACACTGAGGAAGGCTGTAAGGATGCTACTGTTAAATTACTGCAGCATCTGGCAGCGAAGGGTAATAAGGTGTCCCTGTCTAAGTTTCAATACTGTTGACAGGAGGTGACCTACTTAGGTCATCTACTGTCGAAGGAGGGTAGGCGTTTGACTCCTGAGCATATTACTACCATCTCTAACATGTCTGTCCCTCGCACCCAGCGTGAAGTTCGTGTTTTTCTTGGCATCACCTCTTACTGTCGCCAATGGACACCTAATTTTTCTCTTCTTGCTAAACCTTTGTTGCATTTAACCACTAAAGATGTGCATGAACCCCTCCCTTGGATGGATGAATGTCAGCATTCCTTTGACTCTTTAAATCTGCTCTTTGTTCTGCACCCGTCTTGGGCACTCCTGATTACCGTAAACCCTTTGTACTATATGTGCATGAGGTCGACGGTTGCTCGCTTTCAGTGTTTACGCAAGGGTTTGGTGGTAAGCAAAGACCTTGCGCTTATTTGTCGGCCACATTGGATAATGTCGCCAGAGCACTTCCTAGCTGTCTGAGGGCCATGGCAGCTGTTGCGGTGGCCATCCGGCAGTCAGAAGGACTCTTCCTAAATTCTAGTCTAACAGTGATGGTACCGAATGCTGTAGACGCATTGCTAAATAAAACTAAGACAAAGCATCTTACGAGTAGACGCCTCATTGGATATGAATTGACACTATTTGCTCCACACATTACGATTATGCGATGTGCCACGTTAAACCCGGCCACATTGCTACCACTCCCTTCGAGTGAAGCTGCAAATGATGTACATGATTGCATATTTCGAACCGAAGACGAAGCGAATGGCAGGATTGATGTCACAGACATTCCTCTATCTGACCCTCAGGGGGAGTTATATGTGGATGGGTCCTGTTTCAAGTTAGCAGATGGAACAACGACAGCTGCATATGCAATCACGACCTTGAAAGCAGTAGTTGAAACATCTCGAGTTCCCCATCGATCAGCCCAGGCTGCTGAATTGGTGGCGTTGTTACAAGCCTGTGAATTAAGTGAGGGGCTCGAGGTTAACATCTACACAGACAGCCAATACGCCTTCGGGGTAGCCCATAGCTTTGGGCGGTTGTGGAGGGAGCGGAGTTTCCTCACCTCCCATGGTCAGAAAATCCAGAATGGTCCCCTGGTGTTACGATTATTGGATGCCCTAACTTTACCCAAGAAGCTAGCCATAGTAAAATGTAGTGCCCATAAGGCAGTGGTGGACGAAGTGGGCGAGGGGAATGCTTTTACAGACCAGGTTGCCAAACAAACGGCCAAGTCTGCAATATCGACTATATTTGTAATGTCCTCTGCAAGGTGGGTGGAGGAATCTGATTTGTTTGATAATACCATAGAGAGCATGGGAGAACTGCAGAAGGAAGCTACCCCAGCCGAATTAGAGCGATGGGAGAAGGAAGTGGGGAGATTGGATGAGAATAGCTATTGGGTTGATTTGACAGAAAAGCAAAGATGGCTATTACCCAATGCATTGGTACAAGCCGTTGTAACTATGGCCCACGGTCTGGCCCACGTTGGAGCTAAAGGAATTTGTGCCTTGTTAGACCCAGTATGGAATAACCCTAACATACAAAGGACGGCTGTCCGATTGGTCCAATACTGTATGGTCTGTTTGCAACACAATCCGGGGAAGGCAGAAAATGTCTTGAGTGGAAGTTTTGCACCCCAAATATTACCATTTGAAGTACTCCAGATGGACTATATTCACATGGAGCGCATCAACAATTTAAAATACGTGCTAGTGGTGGTTTGTGCCTTCAGTAAATGGGTTGAGGCCTACCCAACGAAAGATAATACTGCTTTGGCTACAGCAAAGGCCCTTATCAAGGAGTTCATACCTCGCTTTGGTTTGCCCCGTTTGATTTGGTCGGAGAATGGGGGGTATTTCCATGGGGCCCTTGTTAGACATATCTGTAATGGATTGCAAATAAGACAGAAATTCCACGCAGCCCGACACCCCCAGTCAGCAGGGGTTGTGGAAAAGTATAATGGGATCTTGAAGCTGGAGATTGCAAAAATTCAGGAGAGCACTGGTTTAAAATGGCCTGACACCCTGCCCTTGGCCCTCATGTCATTAAGAGTCACCCCTCATTCTCGCTCGGGTCTCTCTCCCTATGAGATTACCTTCGGGCGACCAGCTAACATATGGGGGATACCTAGTCCATGGTCCTTTTCTGATGTCGAATATCCGATGTTGATCGATTACCTGTACATGTTGACTAAAGACCTCCATTCTATTCATCAGCAGGTAGCATCTGTACTGCAGCCTCCGCCAGAGGGCCCCGGACATCGCTTGGAACCTGGCCAGTGGGTACTGGTCAAGAAGTTTGAACGGGACACCAGCTTGGCTCCGAGGTGGTCCGAGCTGCACCAAGTCCTGCTTGCGACCTGGACGGCTGTAAAGGTGGATGGAAGGAAGCATTGGATACATGCCTCCCATATGAAACGGCTGCCACTCCCGCTTCCTTATGATCAGCGACAATCTTTTGGAATGTTGACCCAGGAAACAGAGAGAGCCACTGCATTTGTGCCTTTTTCTGACGCCTGCGAAATAGAGCAAAGGCAAGAAGGAGTAACGGGATCGGGCGAACCGGTCTCAGCTGAACCCGCAATTGCCCTTAATGCTGTCATTGAAATCCCAGTAAGAAGAAGCTCTGATGAAGGAAAGGTACATTCTTTTCTATTTTCTGATCAGGAAGCTCCTGGTCATGTGCGATACAACCTACGGCCAAGAAAACATCACAGTGCCTCAGACACCACTGCCAGGAGATAAGGAAAGACTTGATTGAATAGACAGGGTTTGCTAGATTTCGAGTCTGAGGTACTGAGCGAGACACTGGACGGAACCCGTTGAGAGCTGGAACTTTTGTTGTTGTGCTCTGTTCAGAAAGAAAGACTGACACTTGTGAACGGCCAGGTTGTACATCGGATTCCTTTGACAACAACATTTTGTTTTCTTGAGATGAACGATAGGAGTCTGCCTGTGAGACTCTGACGGACACAGGGAGAAGAGCCCTCTGGCAGGACGGACTGCTAGGCCCGAGTTTAGTTTTGGACTTTTAGTAAGGAATGTACCCTTTTGGTCGTATTGTACCTGAAGAAGAGTTTCACATTGCACCACGATATGTGCCATTTTATGAGCCAATGTTTTCTACTTGGACCACATGTGTAAAAGTAGCCTTTGTGTTAGTAATAGCAGTTATATTAGCTATTTTTATGAGTATATTCATATATTTAGAGTGTAAGTATCCTATGCAAACTCTGATGCCCTCTACCATTGCCCCGCCTGAACACTTCATGTTCACTTTAGCACCCCACAAAGAAAGGCATCGCCAGACTTATGCAAAGAATGTATTTGTAGAAATGCTCTATCAAACCCATAGCGCTACTAATATCACTGATTGTTGGGTTTGTGGGATCTTGCCATCAGTTATGCATAAACATGACCTGTTGCTCTCACTGTCCTGGTCCTACTTAGGGAGCTGTGAAGCATGGTTAAAAATGTTTTCCGCTATGTATAACCACTACGTAGAAAATCCCAAACAATACACAGAAAAGGACTATGGAATGATTCTAGCTTACATTGAAACACACCAGGGATTAGACCCAGATGGAAATGGGGGACAGGGATCGTTGGACCCAGAAGCCTGTATGAATTTGTATACAGATAATGAAAATTGTACTTGGTTAAAAGATTAACTTTATGATTTTGCTAATTTTAATGATTTGCAGTATTTCCAACACTTTGTTGCTAGAAACGTCACCAGTGAGCACATCGTGGCCGTTCCCATTTTGAATACTTCCTCCGATTTCTGTGTACAAGGAATGGGACATGTGCAAGTTGGAAACAGTGTCTGCAATTATACTTATAGAATGAAAATATTCAGTAGCCCTCCACTGTTGACACCACCAAACGTGTATTTCGTGTGCGGGGAAAAACGCTTACACTTGGTTACCTCGAGGCTGGGCAGGTCAGTGTTATCTGTCTTTCTTGTACCCCCCTGTATACATAGCACCGTCAAACTACCATAGAACACACCAACTCCATCGCGCTAGAGCAGTTCCCTTTAGGCAGCGGAGACAGCTCGAGATGACGGAGGTTGATCAGACTGACACCTCCCTGCAACAGTTCACAGACTTCAGTAAAGGATTGGTCCCTTTCTGGGGGCCCATATTCAATAGTAGGGAAATAAGATGATTGTCCAGGATAGTAGAGAACATCATTAATATCACCACCGATATCATGACCAATGTTACAGTAGAGCTTCAGGCCACGAGACTCGTTTCGCTCCAGAACCGGATGGTTCTTGACGTCATCCTGGCTGATCGAGGGGGAGCATGCCGAGTGATCGGCAGCTCCTGCTGTGTATACATTCCAGACTCCGCCCCCACCGTTCATTTGGCTATCCAAAATTTGCACCCCATCGCGACTGAAATGCACACCGAAAATGGGTCCTGGTCACTCTCTGGTTGGTTCCGGGGGCTCTTGTCGACTTGAGGTTGGAAGTTATTGTTGATAGTAGCTGGAGCAGCAGGTATCATTTTTACCTGTTGCCTTTGTATGCAATGTGGTTTGGCTTGTTGCTCTTAAAGTGCCACCAAAGTGACAGCTATGTGTGTCCCTTCCCCTGTCCCTACTAAGATTCAGATGCTCCAGCAGGAGATTCATGAGCTGATGGCCATTGATGAGGAAGTCTTCCAGGATTAGTACTTCCATTTTAGTTAGCTACATCACGCTAAAAGGAGGGTTTGAGGAACCAGAATTCGATTTAGGCCTAGCAGAATATGTAGTTACTTTTAGTAATTAGCGTGATGTACCTAGCAGGCTAATGTAAGGACACGAACACCAATACTAATAACATGGGATTAGTATACACTGTGTTACACATTTTCCGCACCTAATTATAGTCTGTACTGTTTGGCTCAAACTGCGCCATTTTGTGGCCTGGTCCACTCAAGGAATTAGTGAAAACCTCCCATTGCATTTAACTCAAGCCGTTCTCCTGAGAAACGGTACCACTGTAGCAACCTGCTGCTTCTGCCCGTTAGGCCTGTCAAGGTTATAGGTGGGGGTAGGCTGGATAAGCACATTCCGAGGGGTGCTGTGTGGACTCTCTCGGAGTTAGCAGAAGGGAGTTACCCTCACGACCTTGCTATAATGAGATGAGCTAAACCAAGAGCGCTTTGTCTCCCATATATGGTCTTCCCCTTGCACCGACCTGTACCAACTTGTATTTTTCCTTCTTAGGTAACGGTTTCGAAATGTAACAGTATATATGTGATGGGTTGAAAATGTGTCAGCAGTCTTCTTGGCGGACCTCGTGGGGTTAGGTCGCAAGGAGCTCCTCTGGCAGAGTTTGTTCGTTATAATAAACAATTGGACCTTCTACACTGCCAACTGACTGATTATTGGTAATTGGTATTGGGCTATTTGTAAGTATGGCTCTATGTGGGTTGTAATTTGTTTTTAGGTACTTCATGGGTCCACAGTTATGTAGGGCCTTGTATGCATGGGTCAGGAGCCTGAACTTGAATCTTTTCTGACAGGGAGCCAGTGGAATTCCCTGAAGCAGTGGGTGATGTGGGTTTGTCTAGGGAGATCCAGGACAAGTGTGTCTGACGCGTTCTGTATGGTCTGTAGTCATCAGAGGAGGTTAGCTGTGATTACTGCATAAAGAACATTACTTTAGTCCAGTTGGATGAGGATGATGGAATGGGAGAAGGTGCATTTTGTGCTTTAGGGTAGCCATTTGAATATCTTTCAAAGCATCCGGAGAAGACCTGTGTCGTCGTGGCTAGCTTGTTGTCCAGAATTATGAATTTCAGTGCAAAACTCCTTTGTATCCTTGATAGCTGTGTGTTCAGACCTACATTTACTATAGGACAGCGATTTAGCACTTTCAACATTTACATGCTGTTTTGATGGAAAAGTAGAGGTGTTAAAAAGTGACTTTCCGGTGGGCGAATGAAAAATACCTTTCAAATAGGTCCTATGAGAGACATACTGAAAAGTCAACTCCACAGTGTTGTAATAAAATGCATGACCTCTCACTCAATGGTCAGGAATCGGCAACCACGAGTGCATCAAGCAGACGGTCCTGCTCAACACTCAGTTTCCTATTTTAAGAGGCCCCCGGAAGCCAGCAATGGAATACCAACAATAGTATTTAACTGGTGTATGGTGACAGAAAAATCCATGTATGAAGCCAGGGCGTGCCCGAATAAGTGGACGCTAATATGGGGACATCGGAATACATACAGGGGGGAGATTTGTGAACCACCTAGATCTGGGGAGGCCACTGAAGGGGAAATTTGACACTAAGAAATGATTATTGGTGATTACATGTTGGACGTGTGCACCACCAGGAACCATCCCAAGTGCAACCAATATATTGATGATCTGTTTACCAACTGCCTTCATTACGTAACATGCCTGTTTATTTAATAAAAAGAATTATTAAAAAAAGACAATAGTATTTAAGCTGAAAACACCCCCCTGAACAATTAAGTACACAAAATTATATGATAACATAAATTTCATACACTGTAGATGGTGGGTAATATTTTTTTAATTAATGTGTCAAGGGGCTGTTGTGCGTGTATGAGACGGCGGTGTGTAATATGCAAAAAAAACAAAAATACATAAAAAGTAGACTTCTTCCAGTAATCTGTCAAATGGCCTCTCTATCTAGAAAAAACTTGCACTCAACAACTTCCTGTGAGCCACACATTCAAAGAGACATCTATCTGCCTGGGGCATCCACACATTCAAAGAGACATCTATCTGCCTGGGGCATCCAGCCACCTCAACCTCCACCTGGTGAGAGGGAGGCCCGTGTCCAGGATGAACATTACAATAGAACCCAATTAGAACCACAGAGCCTCACCACATCCTCCTTGGTCCAAGAGGGTCACTGCCGACGAGCCTCAGGGGCGTCAGGACCTAATATTTGATCAGTTTTAGAGGCCCAAAGTGCTGCACTGAAGTCTATGACTGTGGCTTTTGGCATCTAATATGGGATTTACTGGCTTTAAATCAATGCATCTCACGCATTTCAGTTACTAAGACTTGTATGTTAGTTAACGCATGCGTTTGTGAAGAATGTAAACTCGTAAACGCGCACTCCTAAAGAGAAAATAATCCAAACAGTCCATGGTCCTTCTGGCTCAAGAAGCCACGCTGGAATCAAAAGATGCAACATAGTGATTTTTTAAGCTGCTCAGACCGATGTATTAAACTAATATTTCTGAGCAAAATGCAGCCAAACCTCTCAGCAACACCCTTCTTATCAGGGAGCAGGAATATGGAAACAACCTATTCTCCACATCACTCATTTGCCCACACAAACAAAATCATTTGTTGCCTGTCTGGCCCTCTTTAGTTCCTCAATACTGCTTGAAGGCTTGATGGCTGTCAGACAAATACTAAGTAGTCTAATACAAATCCTCACTCTGGCAACACTGTAGTCCATAGCACTCTCCCATCTCTCTAAGCTGCTCACCCAACTCACCCTGATAGGACATTGCACTCTGCATTCAACCTCACCCGGACTGCCCTGAAACCGCCCATTGCCAAATCCCAGATCTTGCTCCTCCACTTGCAGGACCACCTTACACTGGAATGCCCTCCCAGGTGAGTTGTGCAACCTCTCCACTCCCAATATTCAAAAAGGCCCACAAACTCACTCCCTCCCACTGCAAAATCAACATAATAGTTAAAGCCACCCATTCTACGCCCTTCATTTCATGTGCTCCATTAATATTATTATAAAAAAGTCTTCTAGAGCGCTCAGCTAGCCTACACAGGGTTTCCCGGCACTTTAGCAGCAGGTCAGGTTCAACAAGGCACCACAGACTCAAAACATCCAGCTCTTCAGCTGTTTTCGAAAGATAGTTAACGAGGTGCAGCTACTCAAGGGTTCCAGTAAGGCATTCCAGTGCCTGTAAAAACTCTAAATACAAAAATAGAAGTACTCCCCCCAGATCTGTGACTGGGGGTGAATGTTTTGCCGATGTGCAACATTCCGTTCATCCCCTTGTGTGTTTTGCTGTTCGCCCTATGTGGGAAGGATATGCCCAGACGTGGGTCCCGTGCTCACTACGCCACTGGAGTCAAGCTATCCTGGCGGATGACGGCTGATAGCCAGAAACTGGTCCTAGGATGCTTGATTCCGGTCCAGTGAAAACATGGCTTGGCAGTTCGGGCTGGACTGTTCCCATGAGGCACAGGGTCAAGACTGATTTGCATATGGCCATGTCTGAACTGGGGTGGCGTGGTGAGCAAAATAACAATGGATTAAACCCAGATCTGTGACTGGGGGTGAATGTTTTGCCAATGTGCAAGATTCCGTCCCTCACCTTGTGTGTTTTGCGGGTCTAACAAGACACCACAGACTCAAAACTTCCAGGTCTTCAGCTGTTTTCGAAAGATGGACAACGAGGTGCAGCTGCTCAAGGGTTCTGGTAAGGCATTCAAGTGCCTGTAAAAACTCTAAATACAAAAATAGAAGTACTGCCCCCTTTTTATGAAAACTCTGCACGTTCAAATGAAGCATTTTCTACATAATGCATAAACTTAGTGTTCTCATGTATATGACTGTGCATGTCCCACTTCTCATTAAATATGTAGCAAAATTCCTCTGCATCTAATCCACCAACACTGTCACTGCCCTCTGCGCAAACGGCTATGTAATGCACTTCCTAATGAAACACCATCTGCACGCTCACAGACACATAAATGAAAATAATATATGCAAATGCTAAGACTTTTAGTGTCTTTCACATATTTCATGTGAGTGTAGGGGCATCCACATTCCTCCTGACTTCCTCTGTGGATCCCTATATCCCTGGTGTGCGAGAAAAGTAGTTGCTTTCCGTCATGTATTCTATCAAGATGCTCTATGTTCCAACTCAAAAAATACAAATAATCTGAACAGCCCATCCATCACTCACCCTGAATGCCCTCAATTTCAAGAGTTGTAACCATGACCCTCTCCTGCTGGGTAAAATAAATTCAAAGTCTCATGGATTCATCCTGGACACCAACCTTACCCTCAAAGAACACACTGCAGATAAAGACAGACTGCCTGCTTTCTAGCTGTATCTTATGTAGAATGGGAAACCATTTCTTCCAGAATGAGACTTCAGAACTCTGTTTAAGCCCTCAGAGGTACTTCTGTATGCTGGTAACTGAATGCTTCATTGCCTCCTAGACTACAAACTGGGACGCCTTAGGGACATCCTACATGCACAGCGCGTTTCTTTCAGGGTCTGAAGAAATATGATCAAATCACCCCCATCATGAATAAACTACATAGGCTCTCCTATCCAACCCCCACCATTTACACAAACAGTTGCATCATTGACAAAGTAAAAATGACCAGTACACCCACGTGTCTTGCAGGCAAGCTCACCATCTTTGGTGGCTTTCAGCCCACCCACCACCAGGAAACCATCAATCTGAAGAATAAGAGCGGTCTATAAAAAAGAAAACAAAACAAAGCATTAGGCCTTTACTGTCTATGCACCCGAGATCTGGCTTAACATCACACAGGGGCGTCACTAACCCCCCATTTTATTAGTTTGAGTGGGGATGGGTGTCACGGAACAGTTCAGGGTAACATGAAATATTTGTTATTTATGGTTCCTTTCACTTTGGTCTTTAAGAAGCTCATAAATTAATTAATTAATTAATTACAGGTTTATATAGCGCTAGGATCGACTCCCGGAGGAGTATCTCCGCGCTTCGACCGCTGCGAAACCCTTCCTGGCTTCCCTGAGAGATGGTCCCTTAAAGGGTATCTCCAGGGTGAGACCAGGCATCCCCGGCGGTCTGGTGGGGCCGTTAGTGAAGATGAGGCAAGCTAATGCCCAGAGTTGCCGAGTGTGATCGCTGATCAGAGTGGGCACCGAGGCGAGAGAATTATCGAGTCCGCTGACCCTGGTCCAGAAACCTGCCGCGTCGGGAATCGAACCCTGGTCCCGGGCCGTCCTCTGCTCTCGGGTCTGCCGCCTCTAACCAGTGAGCCACACTACTTCACTATGATCTCTTGCAGTGGAAGGAATGGAGAGAAGGAAGGCGGGAGAGATGAAGAGAAGGAGGATGAGAAAATGGATGGATGGATGAATACAGAGATGGATGGAGAGGACATGGCTCAAAGTGTTTTTTTTTCCTGACTACTCCATTTCTATCAGGAACACCTCAGAGCTGCTGTAATTTAGGAAAGATTTCCAGAAGCACCTCTTTAAAGAATACAACAACACGATGCAGTAAAAAGAATCCAGCTACCTCTGCAATCACTCATTAACTGCATGCGTGCCTTTGAACCTGTACAGCACACCACTACCTTTTGAAAAGGTTTGTGCTATACAAATACCACATACATACATACAAAGCCTTCAGCAAGAACTGGTAGATCAATGATACTCATGCGAATCCATGAGCAAAAGATCCTCCCTTGTTGAGGGACAGGGTCACTCCTGACCTCACCTGGAAGGTTTCCCGTGGCCACAAGGCAGTACAAGCACGCTGACCAGCTTATGGAGCAGACACAACAGGCAGGTTGTGTCCCATTAAACTCCAATGAACTTACAAAAAGGAATTGTGTTTTAGGAACTTAACATTACCTGCTAGAGCCATAAGAAATACGAACTACAATTTAATACGGCTTTATTAAAACACAATAGAGTCCTGAGTATACACACAAATATTACAGCCGGTAGCATGAAATATAGTATTAATGAACAAAGAGCAAATAATATAAAATCAGAGAGCACATTACATTATATGAATTCCCTGTTTACTCAGTCCTCTTTGATAATAACTTGCATTGAAAAATCTGCCACTGTGAGAACTGTAGTACTTTAGTCATAAACCTCAAAGCCAAAGGCAGGCAACCTGGAGACCGCAAGGTCAAGCACTGTCTACGAGAATTAAGTATGTTCTCAGTCAATAACCTTGATGGAGAAACAGCAAGCTCCCTGAAAGTCTGCAATGGCCCGCCCTCACCTAGAGAGCTGAAGTCACTGTTTCTATAGTGATTATCAGAGTTACTGTGAGAAATTGTCCTGGTGGTTAATTATGTAGCGTGAGAAAATAATTCATGGGAATTCTCCTATAATATCACAAATACGACTGAAGTGGTCATATACTGAAACATCATACATTGCATGAGTACACAAATATATAAAATAAAAGCACACTATCAGTAGTCAGCGTACATACAGCATGAAAAATGACCACCAGTTGCAGATAAGCAATAACAAATGGGGGCCATAAGCCACAGAGGAATAAAGGGCAGGCACAAAATATGGTGGGTACCTGATCAAATAATACAAAACAAAAAAATTTAGCACTTCTAATGTGCTTCCAGACATCTGTGACCACCTCATAAAATTCAACTAGTGCGTATATTCTTATATCTGTAATTAATAGAGTATATATTGCTTTCATGTATGTAAAGTACCTTTCCTTGTAAAGCGCTCTAATACCCTAACGGGTCATGTTCGCGCTATATAAAATTTCAAATAAAGAAATAAAATGAAGTGCAAAAATTCTAGAGCCACACACAGCCCAAGAAATTTGCAAGCATTGCCAGACCTCGGTTTTTCACCCTTTCCAAGCAGGGTTTTAACCTTTTCACAGTGAGGAATCTGTAGTTCTTTCCGTAATTGATGACCTAAGATTGGGTAACGATAAAGAGCTGGTATCTGCCCATGCAGTTTTAGATCGGTCAGCTGCCTTTGACATTGTCAACCATAACATACTGAGGATAGAAGCTGGGGTTTTAAAGACTCCCCTTGAATTGGATTCAATCATGTCAAGAGGCGCGCGCTCAGGCAGTGAAACTTGTGAATTTTTCAGCCAAGGTGTCTACATTAGAGTGAGAAGCCCCACAGGGCTCTTCGCTGCCGCCTTATCTATTTAATCTCAAGTAATCAACTGTAGAGGTTCACTGAAATGGGTACAGTATCCGAACCAATATCAATGGCAAAAACCTGGGTGTTATCCTCGAGTTATCCCCACCCCCTCGAGTTGTCTCCCCTACCCCCCCACCCCTTGTCCCCTCCTCCAGAGCCTTGAGGAGACCCTCATGGGTGAGTAGCGTGCTTCACAATTAACTGATTGATTGACAGTAATTTAACTCTTAGATCAGAAGTTGGATTGGGTATCTCTAATGTACCATTAAAAATGTTGAGGAAAATTCTTCTGCTTCTCCAGATTGAGGAATAGAAAGCAATTGAGATGGCAGTCAACATTTCCAGACTCGACCAAGCCAATTCTATCTACTTAGATCTGCCCAGAATTACCCTTCAGAGGCTACAAGGAAGACATATGAGGCCACATGTCTAATATTTCAACTGCCCAGAAGTGCGCATGCCACTGAACTACTTCAAAAGCTTCATCGACTTCAAGTAAAGCAAGGTATTCATTTCAAAACTTGCGGTGTCATTTTTAAAAGCCTGAGGGAATTAGCACCCTATTTCAGACTAAGAAGGAAGGAAAGAACACTACATCACGCAATTTCAGATCTATACACGTAAAGTGACTCATTGTCCCAAAGTTTCGCAAGGGCAAATCTGGTGAATGTAGTTTTGCAGCATTATCTCCAATATTTTGGAACGTTCTTCCTGACAATATTCACCATGAATCTGATTTTGCATCATTGCAAAAAATCTTAAAACGTGACGTTTCATTCAAACAAGTCTGTCATCTTCACCAATTACTTCTTGATCAAATCTATGCCTCTTTATTGATGTCGGAGTAAAGCACCAAGAAAACATTGGTGAACGTGCGCTAAACAAGAATAATTACGATAAATTACCATAACAAAGTAATCTGGTGCAGGCTCTTAAACTGCATCAGCCTTACTCCTCTATGTCCCAAACAAAGCAGAGTCAATTCAGTTTGTCAGAGCCTGAAAAGTTATTCAGAGACGTATGATCTGCCGTAGATGAATTCTAAGCAAAGTCAGCTGAGGTCTTCGGCTACATCTGGTCTCCTGTTATCACACGGAGTTTAGAGAGGAATGTCATGGCACACCATCTTCCTTTACTAACATATGCACTTTACTTCATCAAACTCCCTCCATGATCTTTGCGAGGCTAAAATCTATGAGAACCTCGGACTGATGTTCTCAAATGTAATATCTCCCATGACTCCATCCATTGAAAGTAGTTCAAATGTTTCAGGCTCATGGGATGTGTAGATGTGCCCTGGTTAGACAGGACACAATAATCTGTGCTCTCTTTCAACCAAGAAGTGATGTGACAATTTGAACTGATCAATAATCATTAAGCCTTTCCACCAAATTAATTCCAGTTGCAGCATTATGGCAACTTTGTCAAACCTAATATCATCTGTAAATTCACCACCTCTTTCATCAGCCTCTTGTGTTCTGCCAGCTATTTGGGCCAGTCTGGTTTGAATTTCATCCATACTGTGAACTTAAGGTGTCTCTATCCTACTAGCAAAACCCAAATGGACAGTGGAACCTTCTTACTGTCAGCAACTAACCTACAATTACTCAATTAATAAATCCCCTTCCATCTCTATAGGGGTATGTGTGCACACCGAACAGCACCCACCATCACAGTGCTTGTTCCAGTAGGAACTCGACAATTCAAACAAAAGCGCGGGTGCACCACAAAACACAAAAGATCTAGCAAATACAAGTCCAAATCCAAAAGATAACGAAAGCAAGGCTCCTCAATTTTGATCTCTTTATTCCATTACGTGGTAGGGAAAACAGTACACCCGATGCGTTTCGTCCCAGTGTGGCAATATGTAAGTGATTCCTTATATCCTCATGAGTAGCAGAAGCTATACAGAACATGCAGCGCAAAAAGACATGAGATCGTCCATAAAGATCTAAATCGTGGTACACATCAAGCACCTTATTTCTAGAAGAAAGGGTCCCACCAGGCAAGGTCAACAGGCTCGCAATGTATTAGTCACGACCGAGATACGCAGTATCCAGGGACGCCACTGCCACGGAAATTCTTCCAGCAACAGAACCCTTTGTTACAGTGGTTCTAATGTATATACTGTACTTATTGTTTTACTTAACTGTAGCTGTGGTTTCAGGGCAGCAGACAGACAGCTTAGGTCTCAAGTTGATCCTATTCACTGATGTGCATCACCGCTCTGAGTTTGCTACTAGAACTAGAAATCATAACATGCATCCAAAATACCCACTTACGCCCACTGATCACTGTTGAAACCCCCGGCACACACATTGGTAAGTAGGTGCCTGCATGAGAAGAGTGGGGCCACAAATGATCCAAAGAAGTAGAGAAACTTTCCTCAAGGAGCTAGTCTGGGGCTAAGCACCATCATGCAGCACGCTAATTCCCAACTTCAATAGCAGTTGTGATTGTCTGGGGTGCTGCAGGCAGAGGTGTTAATGCCCTTGAGCGCAGATGATGGTATAATTTCCAAGCCACTCTTTCCGTGTGAAAACTTATTTGTTCAGTGTGTAAACCTCGGTAACCAAAGCCTCCTTAATAAACAAATCCAATCCCCACCTTCATGCTGTGCATTCAGCAGAGCTGGTTGTCAGCTGAGCACTATTTCAAGTTCCACCGAGACGTCATCGATCCAAGCTCAGCATCTCTTGACGCTGCCCCGCAGGTGCACCATGGGGGGCTAGAAGCTAACTTTTGTAAGGGGACACAGCATCCGTGGCTTCAAACCACCTACCAGCACAGCATATCTCATAGGGGGTCTCTGTTTGCCTGAGGCAGCTGTGCTGTACAGCCGTTGCCTAGCAGTCAACTGCGCGAATGGCCGCCATTTATGTACGCTGGAAGCAGTAAGAGGAATGGGGGCAAGTCTTATCAGAGTAGGCCTTGACAATCACCACAATTTCATCGAATAGTGTAATGCAGTTCAAACCATGCATATCTCATCATTGCTAGGAGGGGGTGCTTTGCAATTTATTCAAATTCAAGAGGCTCAGAATACCTGCAGTAGCTATCGGTGGGGGTCAATGTTCCTTCTGCCAACACGGGTACATCTGCGGAGGTATACTGCTCGTCAAACCACCACCTGCACAGTAATAAGAAGGCTCATGGCACTTCCTATGCTGCAGGCCATTCCACAGCAGCTGATTACAACAGTGTAACTCACCTAAGCATACCTTTCTGTACAAATTACTTTAATACCCAGAGGATGTGGATGTACTATAATGAGCTCATAGTAATAAAGACTAATCCAAGGTAACTCTGGAATTCGAGTAGGGAGATACCTCCTTAGAGCTCTGCGGATCAACTGTACACAAACCCATGCATGTGAAATTTCAACTTAATGACATGCCCTTCACAAAATGTGAATTTACACCTGTTCACAAAAGGAAAATTTACACCAGAGCATCGATTCACACACACTTCATTGTTAAACCCTAAGGATGAAGAACGCGTGGATCCTGGATACTTATGGCCGGGTAAGTCTATTTTAGGAAAAAAACAGGAAAACCGGATGGCAATCGGAATTAGCCCACGGCCTCACACGACAGTTCCTCTAGAATACCATCTGGCATCTAAACAAACATGGCACCCGAGATCCAAGCACACGTCCCACAAGGGGATGCAATAGTAATATTATCCCAGTATGGTGTAAGATTATGCATGGGTACAGCTCCAACCAGGAGCAGGCATTCTGGGGCCCTAGAAAGGCTGTCAATATTTGTGGAGGTTACACAAACTGGTCTGTGTCCCATTCCCACCCTGGACACAGTCAAAGATCTACTCCTTTCAAGGGCCTATCTATTTCCAGGATGGACATGTGAAGGGAAACTCCCCAAATCTGTTAGGTGTGTAGAGAGGAAAGGCGTTCACCATCAGGAACCCTGTGCAGAAATCAAAGAAATAGAAGTGCAATTGCACTCATGCAAAAACATTTTCGCACGTGCAATTGTGCACTATGTAGAATTACATTAAATTCTTTGCATTAACTTAATAGGAACTCACAAAAGTCCTTAAGAGTTTCTTGTGACATGAAATAACACCCAGAGAGGGGGTCTGTGGTATGGAGAGGCAAATCAAGCACATTTTCTTTAAACTGTGCTTGATTACCAGGAGATCGCTGGGTTTAAACTGTGTTTAATGTTTTTAAGGATAACTGCCGTGGCCCAAAGTTTGCTCAGAAGCCCTCGGCTTGTGCTATCAAAGGGTGGGAGTGCCACCACCAAAGCTGCAAAGTCTTGATTCACCATCATGCCTCTTTAATCCACCACAAGACACACACTGCCCCTTTACCTCACTCTTATAGGTTAACAGTGCTTAATGGGTAAAATAGTAAGTGCCAGGGCTATGACCAAGAGGCCACTGAGGCTTACACCACACACAACCCTTGTCATCGCTGCCAAAACAACTACTAACCATCTTGTGGAGAAGTGTGGCTCAGGGGTTAGAGGCGGCAGACCCGGAATCTGAGATCGGCCCTGGACCAGTGTTCAATTCCCCACCTCGGCGGGTCTTGGGCTCAAAAATTCCACGGACTCGATAATTCTCGCTCCGGTGCCTTCTCGACTCATGGGTTCACACTCTGCGACTCTGGGCAATAGCTTGCTTAATCTCCACAACGGCCCCTCGCGGCGGGATGCCTGGCTTTCACCTTGTGGATACCCTGCCAGGGTTATCTCACAGGGGAATACCAGGACGGGTTCCCTAAGCAAACGCCGGGAAACCCACTGCGGGTAGCTGTGCGCTATATAAGCTCAACTACATTTACATTTACATTTTCTCGCATGTAAACGCGACAGTTCAGATTATTCCAGGTCACCAAAGCTAAAGGAATGGCTGTGGAGGCAGTTATTAGCACTATTTTAATGTATATTATATTCCTAAACAACCTTGTTCTACCCATCTCTAAATTAGATGAGCAGCGCCACCATGTGGTAGACTGTCAACACCATACTTAGAACAGTTAGGAACCGGTGCCGAGAACCGGAAACCAATTAAGGGCCGGTACTGAGCACCAGAAAGCACTGGCTCAAATTAAGCATTGCAGGTTCATTGTTTTTATTCCTTTTTCAATTTTTTTTCCCTCTGCTCCTTCCTTCCTCCTTCGCTCCTTGGGTGTTTATCGCTCTAGTCCAGGGTTAAAGTTCGATGAGGAAAAATACATGCCGGTCCGCAAAAGTGTATGCTGCTGGGCCTCACTGGAAACCACTGGCTCAAAGTAAGCATTGGTTGTGGAAGACTGGCCGCGGTGGCAGCAACAGATTCTAGTTTCACTACAGGCATGGTAACCAGTTAACTCCATGAAGAGAAGCCTTCTGGCCATTGACGTAATGAAGCACCCACAATACCAGCTTCAGCCAGGGTAACCATGGACAGATCAGTTTAATGACCCTTCTTTGATCTGTGACTTTCAGATCACAAAACAGAAATAGAAGTTAATAAACAGCACTGCAAGAGAGAAGAGATCATTACACAGTTGTTGGGTGGGGGCCACAGGATGCCAATGGAACCAATCATGGTTAATGAAAGAGAAAAGATTGAAAGTGCAAAGAAATGAATAAGTGATTGCAAATGGAATGAGTGCAAAAGAAAGGGAAAGCAATGCAAATAAGGATAGAATGATGGAAAGTAGGGACAAACGAGAATAATAGAAGACTTGGGGCAACAATTCTAGTAGTCAAGCCTTAAAGGTATTGGGATCATATGTTTCACTTATTCATATAAGGTGATATGGTTCAAAGTGGAGGCATTATATTTTTCTGGCTAATCGCTTGCTTCTGGGATCCTCTGTGTTTTAAATTGGTCCGTCTTGGATGGAGTATTAACCACCAACTCTCCTCCTAGGTTTAGAATCAGAAACCCAGAGAGTGCAACAACCTGCCAAATGGACTTGTCTGCGGCCTGCCTTGAAGGAAGGAGCTAAACAGCATGAGGAAATGCTGCCTGAAAGAGGAGGCTTCCAGGAGCAGGACGAACTGAGGCTGCCACTGAGACTCCGGAAAAGGACCAGCCCCCTAGGCAGTATGGTGAAGCTCTGAGACCAAATTATATCTGTAGCATGCACCGAAGCCAAAGAACCCAGGACTACTGGGCACCTAGGAAAACCACAAATGTAAAGCCAAAAAAAGACACCGCGCCTGGGACTTCTTGGCCCTGAGAAACCATGACCACCCATGGCGATTTCACCTGAAGACCTTGAGCACCGGGAGGGGTGTTGCACCTGGTCGGGAGTGCACCGATGTCAGTGTGGGAATTAACCTACACCACTTCCTCACTGCTGCAACCCAGGTTGGTCTCTTTGCTTAATTTAGGGGGTGGACTTGTGCATGGGTCCAAGGATGAACCCCCTTTGAAGGTTCACCAGAGAGCGGGCACCTTTACCTGAACGCAGCCTCTTCATGACCCTCTTCTTGACTAATACTGGTGTTGCCCACATTCATCCAACCAGGATGCACGTACCAGTCATCGACTGGGGCAGCGTGGCTGAGGAGAAGTAAGCACACTCCTGCATGGTGAGACATGTGTGGCAACACATCCCCCAAAGTCGTGTTGCTCCAGCTCCCATGAGCACTCACAGGGCCAGCCTATAAAGACAGCCATGGGCAAAAGAAACATCCAATGTGCATTCATTGGTATCTGATATCTGTGTACCAATTGAAGTGCTTCTGAAGGTTATGGGCAATATTGTGTTGGACGTTGTAGAAAAAGTATCTTCCCACTTCTAAGCAAATGTACAGGCTGGATCCTAATTTACAAGTGTCACCAGATGTTGATTGAGCTCCGAGTTTCTAATACCACAGCACCTCCAAGTAAGACTTGAACTGCTGGACTTCACTGCCCTGAGGCCAAGTGCTAAAGGGGTGAATTGACGCTCAGTTTTGAGCTCATCACTCTTGCAAAGACCCACAACACCAGCGGTAAAAGGATCAGATTGTTACAATCTTGGCCTAGTAACCCCTGACTGCCCTGGAACGCCTGAAAAAGGTCCTACAGGTGAAAACCTGTTGGCACTGGCTACACTCCTGTGTACTCCTCACTTTATGCTCTGGGGCCAAGGGCACAGCTATCAACAAAGCAGAAGCACAGGTGAGCAGGGCCCACTGCACACCCATTATGAATGCGTTACTACTGAAACTAGGATGCAGGCGGCACATTTCCCTTGCCTGCATTGCACCCATGGAGTCCTTGCCAAGTCACTTTCTGAGACCACAATAAGTGCACTTCTGATATTTTACTACGTGAAAATGAATAACCAGCGAGTTTTATGAGACAAGAAGTTGAAAAACTAGAAACATGAAACTGTAATCGGGTAAACAATCTGTTTTCTCTAGGAGTTTTGTAATTGTAGTTACACACAATATCAGTTTAATTTATTTTTAATTTGTACAAGTGGTGCTCTCAGAGTGTTCTGGTCTGATAAAAGAGTTTGGCAATGGCAGAATAAATAGTTAACAGTGCCAGCTAGAACTGATCTACAGGTTTGCTGGTAATATGATGATTAAGTTCAGGGGAGTGGAATTCCTATGTCCGCATACCAAGGACATATTGATTGGGGTCAAGGACAAGTGTAAATGTTTATTTTGCCCACATGACATGTAGGCCCAATCCCCTGCAGCACAAACATACTGCCAGTTTACTCTACTCAGTATGGTTGTGAGAAAGAGGACTGTTTGCTATAGAAGGCAAGATATGCCCCCATACATATACTGTGTTCAAAACGTAAGAAATGGTTCATTAACACAAAACATTTGCTGTTAGGGTGAGTGTTCCAAAGAAATACATTCAGTTGCAAGCCCAACTTTCATTACCCGAGAGTGGTTACAATATGCAAATATGTACACATTTGCAAAATGTAACAATTTAAGACTATTCACAATATTCACAAAATACTCCATTATCATATGAAAAGAACGTGGAAGAAATGAAGCAAAGTTAGAGATTGTTTGCTTTCAAAATAAAATGTAGTAAAAAAATATTTGCAATTTGAAGAAAATCAAACAGACGAAGGTTTCAGAGTTTTGCTAAACTATTGTGCTCATTTTGTATGCATAACCTTAAATGCCTTTCTCAAAGGCATAATTTAATGCCCCCGCATTTAATGCATGGTAATACATAACAAAATAATAATGGAGTAGCATTGTAAAGCTATTATGGCAACACATAAAAACATTAACTAATGTTATGTTAAATACATTTGTATCCTGCTCAGCTACTCGACAGAGTGCCCCGGCGCGTGCAAGGGCAAAGGCAAACAGTACCAGAGAAACCTCTAAAAGAGGAACGTTTTTAGTTTATTTTTTTTTACACATCGCATGGTCCTGAGTGCTTTAGCGCCAAAGGAAGAGCGTTCCAGGCCACACTAGCTTTTTTAATTTTTTTTATTTCTGTTTATTATTTTCAGGTGTACAAAGAACAACATTAGCATCATTACAAGCAGGTTTAAACAAGGTTTGTGTCCATCGACATTTATAGTATACGTAACCTTAGATTCCCGTTCAAATCACAGTAAAGGTATAACATGGAATCGATCAGATAACAAAGGGTACTTGGGCGTTGTTCAACATTGCCTCAATCAGTACATAATCACTCTAGATTCCTATCACTTATTTTCCAATTCGCCACATATATACATGACAAGGCAGCTCCCTCTCAAAACATACAGAAGAACTAAGTCAAGACATCCATAGTGTCATCCCCGTTATGCTCAATGCCATCTCCATCTCCCAGTGACCCATTCGCTTGCCTTTCTATCGCATAAGCATGTCTTTACCGAGCTATGGCGACCCTCGTGGGTGTGCAAGCAGGTAACACGTCAAAGGGGCCCATACATCCCTGGGTCTGGAGGCAGTAGGTAGCAATTCGGCATATGTTGGGAGACGCTCTTGGCAGATCACCAATCCAAATCTTAAATTTGGGTGCCCGTCCCCTACCCCAACGACATGCCACCCTCCTCTTAGCCATGAGCAGAGCTAGGGCGACATATTTGCGATCCTCTGCCCGTAGGGGCTTGACATAACTGGGCCATCAGTGGGGTAGGGTCCACGTGTGTATTTATCATCAATGCCAGAGCGCTGAAGACCTGTTCAAAGAAGTCGTTCAGCCCCGGACACTCCCACGCCAAATGCAGAAATTCTGCACCTTCAGCGCAACACCTATCACATCCGTTAGAATCTCTACATCCTGGCTGGGGTGTAGTATAATCTGTGCAGGAACTTATAATGTATTATACGGAGCCTGCTGCTGGACGAAACCCGTTCAGTCTGCAAGCAACAGAACTTCCAGTGATCATCCTTTAGGGCAAAACCCAGCTCCTCCCCCCATCTCGTGTGGGACATTGTAGCTGGCAATTCCCTCTGCGTGTGTACTGTTCCATATATCAGGGAGACTAGGCATTTAGCTGTGGTAGTCTTTAGTATCAGCTGTAATGGTTCTAGTGCTTGCGGTTCAGCTGGGAAATCCGGGATAAGAGATGGTATCCCTTGTCTAAGCTGGATGAACAGAAAAATATCAAGCAGGGTCTGTTGTGTGCCCTGAAACATATGCTCAATAGCACGGAATTGGCCAGTATGATACAAGTCCCCCCCAGGTATGGATATGGGTTTTCTTTTTAAAGTTATGAAAAATGGTCTCCTGGAGCAGTGGCATGCTCGAGTGGTAAGTGAGAGGCAACAGAGGAAAGTATAACATGGGGAAGGTAAACATGCACCCTATGCGTTGCCATCCTGCTATCGTGCATGTGAGGGCGGTCGGCATCCTGTCTCTAGCTCCAACAGGTTCATATATGACACCATCTATTGGTATGGGGTGTGCGAGCCAGTGTTCCGCCGCAACTTGCGGTATATACCATGGCTGCTCCGCCCAAAACCATGCGTAGTGGGCTTGTGCACTCATGTAGAATAATTCAAAATTTGGTATGCCAAACCCTCCCTGTGTCATTACATCCATTGCAATCTCGGTTGTTTGCCTCCCCATACAAGGCGTGCCAGCTCCGATTTCAGGGTCTTAAAGAAGAAGGCCCCCGGGTAGTACGGAATATTTAAAAAGAGGTAAAGCAGTTGGGGGGAGCACCACAATTTTAATTAAGGATGCCCGGCCCGCCTGGAGAGGGGCAAAGCAATCCAGCGAGTGATGCATTCTGTTATCCGGGTTATGGCCGTCTCATAATTCAATTGCATAAGCTCATCTTTGTCTTTAGTGATTCTGATCCCCAGATATCTCAGTTCCTCTTCACACCACTCCAAAGGAAAGTCCAGCGGGGAGTGAACTGTTGCAGCCATCAGAGGGAAAATACTCGACTTTCCCCAATTAATTTGGATCCCCGACAGTTTCCCAAACACTATAAACTCCCTGAGGATTGGGTTCAGATTTTGCTGTGGGTCTCGAATGTAAAGGGTAATGTCGTCTGCATAGAGAGATATAAGTATTTGGCGCAAATTGCACCATAAGGCCTTATCATTGTGGTGTTGTTGCAGTTTCTCCGATAACGGCTCCACTGCAATAGCAAAAAGCAATTGGAAAGAGGGCACCCCTGACGAGTTCCCCTAGTGATGTGCAACGACTGCGATGTGTACCCATTAATAAGTTCCTTGGCGACCGGTAAGCAGTATAATAATTTGATCCACGAGAGAAATAGGGATGGAAAGCCCATTCGCAACATTACCCCAAAGATGTAGTCCCACTCTATGGAATCAAAAGCCTTGGTGGCGTCTAAAAAAAAAAAACGCAGCTAGAGAAATGTCTGGTGAGACGTTATTTAAAATAGCAAAAAGCGTTTTCAAATTATGGGAGGTGGCCCTCCCGGGCACGGAGCCCGACTGGTCAGGGAGGATCAAGTTCTCCATCAGCAGGCTCAGTCGAGTTGCGATCATTTTTGCCAATATTTTGGCAACGCAATTAAGTAGGGAGAGCGGCCTGTAGGAGTGACAGTGCTTTGGCGGTTTTCCCGGTTTCAACAGTGAAATTGTAAGAGCTTCCCTCACAGAGGCAGGAAGGTGACCAACCTCCAGCGATTCCTCGTACACTTAACGGAGAATGGGGGCCATTAATTCTATATATGTTTTATAGAATTCAATAGGAATTCCGTCAGTTCCCATGGCTTTCCCTGATTGCATACTCATGATGGCTTCCCTTACCTCATCCAGCTCAAACGGAGTACATAAAAAAGTTCTCTGAACATCGCTCAACCAGCCCAACGCCAAATCTCCCAGAAAGCTATCTAATTTCAAGTCATCCGCTCTATTTGTAGTTTAGAGTAGATTGTAATGGCTCACAAAGGCATTAAGTATGTTGGTTGTGTCCTGACAAATTGTCCCTTCTAGATCTTCAATTTCCAATATATAATTAGAGCAGCGAGGTTGTCCAACCTTGTGCACTAGGGTCTTACCTGGCCTATCCCCTTCTCGGTAACTTCTGGCCACCCAGTATTTGCCCCTAAATCACATTTCCCTCTGCGCCTCATTCATATATTGTCCCTAAACTTAGCTTGGGCAGAGCCATTCGGACTCGCAGCAAGCTCCGCTTACAGTGTTTTAAGCTCTATCTCTAACCTCCACAGTGTGTTAAGTATATCTTTAAGGACTCTGGCCTCTTTCGATATACAATACCCGCGGGCCATGACCTTTAATGCTTCCCAAATAATTTCGACACTGTTCTCCGAGTCTTTGTTACGCGTGAAGAAGTCTTGTATTTCTACACGCAGCTCTTCCTGAAATACAGTGTCGAGTAAAATAGGGGCATGGAGCCGTCAACTACTGTGCGGTGTGTCAAAGTCAGAGGAAGAGAGCGTGAGCAGTACTGGGGCATGATCGGAGTACGTTATAGCTAAGTTCTGTACTCGGGTTATTGTGGGGGCTAACCCTCAGGTCACCAAACAGTAATCTAGTCTCGCCCATGACGCTGCCTGTGCCGTAAAATGCGTATCTTGCAGTGTATGGGGATGGGCATGTCTTCAAGCATTAATCAGCTGATAGGCGTTTATTGTGTCTTGTACAACTGCGCGTGCTTTGGTGTAGTGATCAGGGGCGGGATGCGACCTGTCTTAGCTGGGACTATATGTAACATTGAAATCGCCACCCCAAATGACATGAGTTGAGCCCACCTCAAAAATATTGGCCCACAGAGAGGTATAAAAGTCTGGGTCATACGTATTCGGCCCGTAACAGCAGGCCAATGTGACCGAGATTGATCCCAGTCGCTCCCATGCCAGGCAGTAGCAGCCCTGCGAGTCCCATGTAGCTCCTGCCAAATGGAATGGTACCTTTTTTTTTATAAGAATCGCTGTTCCCCTTGCGTATGTGGAATAAGAGGAAAAGATTCTATGCTCTGCCCATTTACCTGCAAAGCTGTTTGGTTTCTGAGGCGCAAAGTGAGTCTCTTGTATCATAGCTACATACATGTGATGTCTGTCCAAGTATGCCAGTATATGCCTTTTCTTCCTGGGATCTCCTAAGCCCCTAACTTTCCACGCGATGACATTCAGTGCCACAGAATCTGCGTTAGCCATACTTTGGGAAATCTAGTATCGTTCTGCATATCGTCCATGCAATGTGACCCAAATCCTCTGTATTAACATAAAAGCCTGGTGCAGTGCACTTTTGATGCTTACCAATTACCTCACCTGCCATCCTCCCATGTCCTTGGAGGCCGACACCTTGATGCAGAGGGGTCATACAAAAAACAAACCAACCTTCTCTCTCTCCCACCCCCGCCCACTGAAGCAACCCCAACTTGCCAGAAACAGTCTCCCTCCCACACCCCGAAACTCAACTTAAGTAAGAACAGTCCCACAGTCTCTGCAAGCAGTGTGCTGTGGTCAATCATGGGGGAATACCCATTGGGGGCCATCTCTAGGTGGCAACACAGACACCCCTCACCCCCTGAGTCCTCCGCAGCTGTGTCACCGGGCTCCTGAGGGGGGAGGGTGGCACGGTGCGCGTTGAAACTAGCTCAAATGGCCTGCCATACAAACAACATGTGTGATTCCTGACTCAGAGTCTACTACCAAGCAGCAGTTCAATTGAGGCCATATCTGGAATGTCTTGTTGCAGCGCAGGTTGTTTCATTGTGAATCTTCTTCCGCTCCCGTTAATGAAGACTGTTGCGAAGCCCCCAGGCCTCCACCGGATCGATTCATGCATTTCACATGTTTAAGAAAGTCCTCCACTTGCTGTGGATTGGTGAAGAACCGCTGCTTTCCCTGATGTGTGATCCTTAGACGCACCAGGTACAACAGTGCATAATCAATTTGCGCTGTCCGCAGCTTTTTCTTGACTTCAATAAACCTACGCCTCTCCTCACGGACAATGGGTGTAAAGTCCAGGTAGATGGAGAACGTGTTACCATTGTAGGAAAGGGTCTGCCTACTTCTTGACGCTCGAAGGGCCACATCACGATCTCTGTAATTCAACAGTCTCGCAATTATGGGACGTGGAGTCCCACCAGGCAACGGACGTGGCCCAAGGGACCTATGGGCCCGCTCTACGATTAACTGGCTGGAGAAGGATTCCGCTCCAATGGCAGCTATCAGCATTTTTTTGACATATTCTTCCATTCTCCCAGTTTTGGTCGACTCGGGAACACCCAGCAAGTGGATATTATTTCGTCTGCTGCGAGCTTCTAAGTCCTCATTCTTGGCAGCGATTAGTTTCAAAAGCTTATCCATGCGGGCAAGCTGCGTCGTGTTCCTGGTGGTTGCGTCTTCGGTATTGGATATGTCCTCTCAGTTTCTTTGATTCGATCTTCGTGTCCTTCTAACTTATGGGCTATGGCATCCATCTGCGATGACATTCTGTCCACTTTGTCCACTATTGTGGCGAATCCCCGTCTAACTGCCGGCAGAATGCTCTGCACATCTGCGGTCTGCACGGTAATACCTCCCTGTACCTCGTCCCTCCTATCAAGGTCCTGATCATCTTGTATGCCTTGGGTACCTCTTTTCGCCACTTCAAAGTTCAGCTTTGGCTGTCTGATATCTGGTTTCCCTATGCTGCCACCAGTGTGGGGCGCGAGTGCGTGTGTCTCCCTCCCTTGCGTATGCCACTCCTCAGCGAGACAGCCGTTCCGGTCCAAGTAATGAAGTACTTAGGTGACGCAGTGCAGAGGCCCCCAGCCTTGTAGACTCAGCATCTATGGTCAATTGGGAACATTCCAGACCGCACAGTTCCAAGGGGCATCAGCCACCGTCTCTAGGGCAAAGTACACGTCGTCGTCAATAGCACCCACAATCTCTTTGAGGCGCCACCTTCAATCGCGCCAGCAGCAGCACCCTCTCCGATCCTCAGTCTCAGTACGGGACACGGGCCAATCCCCGTGCCTAACAGTCGGGTGCCCTGCCGGGGGGATCACAGCTTAGTAGGTGGCATAGGGGAGCTCTGCTTCCCCAAATAGTGTTAGTGTTATGTCCCCCTCAGGTAGCTGCAGCAAAGTCCAGGGATGGCTGTGCCCGCCCTATCCTCCACAAGATAGCGGACGGTCATCCCTCTCCCCAAAATGGCGCCAATTAATATGCCTCAGTTGTATTTATGTGGTCCACCGAGAGGGGCACCATTAATGAATAATGTAGGTCCCCTCCCGTCCCCCCCAGTTCCCATCGGCGGTCCTCCGTCAGCACTCAAAGCAGGTGCTGTTCCCAAGGGCAATGATTAGGCCGGCTGGCAGCAGTACAGTCTCTAGAGGCCCCCAGGAGGCACAGGTAACACCAGGCAGTTCAATAGGGGCCCAAGCGCGACCGGGCACCCTGCAATTACTGCCGCAGGTGACCAGGGTTCAGGCATTCCTAGAGTCTCCCAGCAGCCTTGCGTCTCTTTTTCCTCTGCGGCGGGATCGCGCCTCCCCACCACCAAGAATCCCAACACCGCTGCCACTCCAGCAATCCTCCCACCCCTCACCTTCTAATTGGCCAACTAGCGCGAGCACCGCCAGCTGCACCGGTCACCGCACATTGATTCTGGCCGCCTCTTAGCACCACTCCACCAGTCAGGATTCAGGGCGATAGATCTCCCTCTACCGCTCACGTCGCATTCACGTCCCCGGGTGACCCGCCTGCAGCAGCGGTCTTTCCCAGCCGCTTACGCCGCCCCGCAGCACCGTCCAGTACCAGCAGCGCCTTTGGTCGATTCTTCGCCGCCTCAAAACTGTAGTAGTTGCGGCTCAATCTCCACGATTTTTTCAGCAAGGCAGGAGAACGCTTATTCCCTCCAGAGGGTAGGTTTGCAAGCAATTAGCAGGCCATTTAGCAGGATAAATGAAGGAATATTACACCGGGCTGCAGGAGCCTCAAGCTTGTGTGGCCATCTTGCGTGTGCACCCCCTAGTGACCCCCAGGCCCCACTAGCATGCCTGACAAGTGAACAACCGCCCAGCCTGTGGCGCTTGAATCTGGGGATCTGCAACAGAGGTTGAGAAGAGGATCTCAGCGGTCTAGCTGGAGAGCAGAAGACAAATCTTTTCTGAAGATAACTCGGCCCTTACCATAAAGGGCCCTGTAGGCAATCGAAAGCATTTTGAATTGAATACGAACCTCCACAGGAAGCCAGTGCAGGGAGCGCAAATGCGCACGCACACCGCACATTTAAGGCAGGCCAAGCGGGAGTCTAGTGGCAGAGTTTTGAACAACCTGCAATTTACGTGAAAGGTACCCAGAAATGCCCACATACAGGGCATTCGCGTAGTCCAGGTGAGATAAAATTAAAGTGCGAACCACTGTTTCCCTAACAGGTCCTGGGAGAAAGGGAAGGAATTTTCTCAGGACCTTCAAGGAATGAAGCACGTCCCAACAAGTTTATTAACTTGTGTTGAGAAATTCAGATTCTCAGAAAACAAAATCCCTAGATTTTTTGCCGATTTATTCCCTGCACTAGGCAGGGGGAAACTTGTAGGCCACAGCTTAGCTCTGAAGTCGACCGGAAAAATCCCGTACAAGAGAACCTCGGACTTCCCTTCGTTGCACTTCAGCAGTGACTGAGCCAGCCAGTGGAAAACAGAGGCAAGACAGTGTTGTGCCGACTGGACAGATACATCGTCACTACCCCAAGAAAACAAGAGCTGGGTATCGTCGGCGTAGGCCATCAACTTAGCCCCCAGTGATTCCGCTAGAAAAACCAGCAAAGTAACATAGATGTTGAATAAAAAAAGGACTAAATGATGGCTTCTTGAGGAGAGGGCAAATCAGTGCCTACTTCCATGACGTTGGATCCATAGCCTCACTAAGGGATAGATTAAAAATTGGGTTAACTTCCGGATTAATAATGTCCGCAGCGGCGGCGAGGAGTCTGGCGGCACAAGGGTCCTTAGGAGATCCAGACTTCAAGGCCTTGAGAACGTTTAAAGTATCCGATGGTTCGACCGGCGCAAAAGTTGACAGCATATTTGCCAAGCCAGCTGTCAAATGTCCAGATGTGGAAGCTGTGAGCCCTTCCACCAGGGCAGAAAAAGAAGCTTGAATGCTGCATATTTTGTCCACAAAGAATTGGAAAAGCGTGTTGCACCAGGGGATTGAGACCGGCATTGCCCGTATCAGTGCGCTGGGGGCCATGAAATTTTGAACAATAGTAAAAATCTCCTACAAATTATTATTAGCCAAATCAATCCATGAGGCACAGTAGAGACTTTTTGCGGCGCCAATGGAAGAGTAATAACTTTTTTGTTTAGTCCTAAGTGCTAGTTTGGACGCAGGGCTGTAGCCCCCAGAGCGCCAAGTCCGCTCCAAAACTTTGCATTCATGTTTGAGGTCCCTCAACTCCTGGGAAAACCATGGTTTAGAGGGTGAGTCTCTTGCAAGTTTGGGTCGGCAAGGAGCAGCCAGCGATGACACTGAATCTGAGACCCAAGTATTAAACCCATGAACATATCATTCTAAGTTATCTTGGGGGAGAAGTCTGTAGGCAGCCAAGGAGCTGTTAAACTGATAAGGATCAATTTTGCTATAGGCCAGAGGACTATGGCAGCCCGGTACCTGAGCTGGACGTGCCACTTCCCAAGAAAAAAAGATAGGGAAGTGATCCGACCAAGAAACAGGCAAGGGTTTATCCAGGCACCTGGATAGCAAAATTTGAACAGATGGGGTCACGCTGCTCCCTGCTTTGGTATCGTAGCGCTTACTGCCAGACTGCTCACTGCCATCGATTGATATTGCTCGCACTGCTTAATTATACTGCTTAGCGCCGATTTTTCAGTCATCGTAGCGCTATACTGCTTGACCGTTCTTTAATATCTATTGCTCCACAGTGTATTGCTCATCTTGCCTGCTCTGATTATTGTTGCCCGATTGTGCTGCCCAGTTCATAGCGCTTTACAAGGTTGTGCCCCAATCTCGTCCTGGTTCGCTTTTGGCTTGCTGCCATTTTGTTGATTGTTGTTGTGCCTCCCAGCCCGGCTCTCCACCCCGCTCCCGCCTACCAGCTGACCCTCCCTCGCTCCGCCCCCCTCCACTATCCACTTATGACAGATGCTCTTGCGAGCAGCGTTGACGCGCTGCGGGCGCGCCCTATGCGCGCCGAAGGTGCGCCAAAGGTAAGCCAGTCTACGCCCGTCCGTGCCTGGACCGCGCCCAGCGCCAGACCCCCTGGTCCCCACAAAATCCACCCCACCCGCATAACGTACGACGCCGCAAGCCTCTCAGCACTTAACTCCGGCCGACCACCAAACTGCTACCAAGCCGCCCCAGGACACACCCATGGTCCCTTCACCTGCCACTCCTGCAATTTTGACTGCATCAGGACCCACACCAATTCCACAAACTCCAAACAGAGCTAAGACAACAACCACCTGAAGTGCATCCTGCTCAACACCCGCTTGGTCCACAGACACGCCATTGAACTCTGGAACCTACTCGACACCACATCGCCGGACGTCGCCTTTCTTACAGAAACCTGGATGAACGCCTCATCAACTCCCGACATCGCCATAGCCATCCCTGATGGCTACAAGATCATCCGAAAGGATCGCATCAACCAAACAGGAGGAGGCATCGCCATTGTTCATAAAAACTCCATCCGCATCACGACCAGTTCCGACGATAACCTCGCAACCGCCGAACACCTTCACTTCCAGATCCACACCGACCCCAAGACCACACCCAGAGGCACCCTCATCTACAGGCCACCAGGATCCCTCACACAATTCAGCGAAGACATCTCTGACTTCATCAGCCCACACGCCCTCCCCTCCGAGGACTACATTCTACTGGGAGACCTCAACTTATACCTGGAAAAGAACAACGACAACAACACCACCCTTCTGGACAACCTCGCCAATCTTGGACTCAAACAACTTGTTGACACCCACACCCACTATGCCGGGCACACGCTCGACCCAATCTTCACCTCCAGCAAGCACATCTCCTTCAATCACACCACAGCTCTCCATTGGACGGACCACAGCTGCGTTCACTTCAACTACAAAAAGACTACGACCCTCAACCACCCACAACCAATTCCCCGCAGAAAATGGAACAAAATTACCACCGACCAGCTCTTCACATCGCTTCACCAAAACCCTAAACTAAACTAAAACAACCCCTCCAACTACCTTTGCGCCTGCAACCCTATCACCACTGAAGAAACCATCCGCCTGATGAACTCCATCCACTCAGGATCACCAACTGACCCATGTCCCCACCACATTTTCAACAAAGCTGACTCCATTATCGCACCCCATCTCCGAAACTTCATCAACTGCTCCCTCAACTCCGCTACCTTCCCGGAAAGCTGGAAACATGCCAAACTCAGCGCCCTCCTAAAGAAGCCCACAGCAGACCCCACCGAGCTTAAGAACTACCGCCCCATTTCGCTCCTCCCATTCCCTGCCAAAGTCATTGAGAAAGCTGTCAACAGTCAGCTCGCCGCCTTCCTCGAATCCAACAAATCCCTCGACCCTTCACAGTGCGGCTTCCGAGCCAAACACCGCACCGGGAACGCCCTCATCGCAGCAACAGACAACATCCGAACTCTACTGGACAACGGAGAAACAGCTGCCCTCATCCTACTTGACCGCTCCGCAGCCTTCGACACAGTCTGTCATAGCACCCTTATACAATGCCTCAGCAACGTCGGAATACAAGGAAAAGCATTGGACTGGATCATCTCGTTCCTCGCCGGAAGAACCCAGAGAGTCCGCCTCCCCCCTTTTAGATCAGAGGCCACCGAAGTCATCTGCGGCGTATCACAAGGATCATCACTCAGTCCCACCCTCTTCAACGTATACATGAGTCCCCTCGCATCCATCGCGCGCCAACACAACCTCAACATCATCTCCTACGCAGACGACACCCAGCTGATCCTCTCCCTCACCAAAGACCCAAACAACGCCAAAACAACCCTACACGAAGGGATGAAAGATGTAGCCGAGTGGATGAAGAACAGCCGTTTAAAACTGAACTCAGACAAAACGGAAGTCCTCATCTTAGGATCATCCCCCTCCACCTGGGACGACTCATGGTGGCCACCGGCCCTGGGAAACGCACCCATACCAACGGACCACGCACGTAACCTGGGATTCATCCTGGACTCCTCCCTCTCAATGACCAGACAAGTCAACGCCGTCTCATCATCATGCTTCAACATCCTATGTATGCTCAAAAAAATCTTCTGTTGGATCCCCACCGAAACAAGAAAGACGGTCACCCACGCACTGGTCACAAGCCGACTGGACTACGGAAACACCCTTTACGCCGGAACCACAGCCAAACTACAGAAAAAACTCCAACGCATCCAAAACGCCTCAGCCAGACTCACACTTGACATCCCCCGCCAAGCTCACATTTCCGGTCACCTGAAAGACCTCCACTGGCTCCCAGTCAACAAGAGAATAAAGTTCCGTCTCCTCAACCACGCACACAAAGCCCTCTACGACCTAGGACACGAATACCTCAACACGCGCCTGTCCTTTTACACCCCCACCCGCCAACTACGATCGTCCGATCAAGCCCTCGCCGCAATTCCACGCATCCAAAGAATCACCATGGGGAGAAGATCCTTCTCCTACTTAGCGGCCAAGACCTGGAATTCTCTCCCCACCCACCTCCGCCTCACATAGAACCACCTCTCCTTCAGAAAACAACGAAAAACTTGGATATTCGATAAGTAAAGTACCCCCCTCCCTCAAGCGCCTTGAGACCCTCTGGGTGAGTAGTGCGCTACACAAATGTTAAACTTGAACTTGAACTTAAACCCATTGATTTAATTGGACCGATTGAAGTACATCGAGGAAGGTAGCCGATTCCAAGGCCTCCGGATGGTCCAGATGGAGATTAACATCCCCAAGAATCACATAGTGAGAGAAGCGCAGAGCTCGTACTACCATAGCATCAGCACATGAATTATAAAAAACCTTCGACGTACCAGGGGGGCGATAAATAAGTGACCCACCCAATGTGAAGAGGGCGGAAATCTCCACACTAAAATCTAGAGCTTCACACTCACCCCAGAGGCTAGAGGTTTCACTGTGAAGAGTCCAATTCACGCTATACATAATAGCAAGGCCACCTCCCTTGCCAACAGGGCGATCAGCCCGATGTACTTTATAGCCAGTCGCAGTGGCCAGTGTAACGATAGGATTTGCAGAAACATCCAGCCACGTGTCAGTAATGAAGAGAAAATTCAGTGAATAATCGGCAACCAGATCAAAAATGCCCACATAATGCTTCTTCATTGATCAAGGCAGCCTTGATGGGAAGAGGCCTAGGTGATTTCTTTTTTTAATGCAAAGTTCTCAGAGAAGAAACACAAGTCGGCCTGAATCTGCAATCCGTGCAGAAAATTAAGGGCTTGGAACTTAAAAGTCACAAAAGTGCACCCTCTTTTCTTTGCAAATTTAGGGAGAGATGTAGGTAGATTAGGAATAAAAAAAATTCTGATTGTAAGCTCCTGCGAATCGCATTTAAGAAATCAATATACCTAATATATATATATATAGCGATTTCCAATGGGTCGCAAACCTCATGCATAATAATGAGATATGCCGCAATTTGCGACCCACTAGGATTTGCTGCCATCACAGGGACGGCGGCCTGCTGGGGTCAGCAGACCATATCTGTGATTGTTTTGAAATAAAACAATCTTTTTTTTTTTTTAAAGGAAACAGGATGCATTTAAAAAGAAAAAAGAAATGTTTAAATTTCATTTTTTAAGAGTAGGCAGTGGTCTGTGGGAACACTGCCTGCTCTCAAAAATTATTTTTCAACACTCTCAAAAGGGAAGGGGTCCCAGAGGGACCCTTGCCACTTGTGAATGGGTTACAACCACTTTCAAAATGGTGGTAAAGTATTGCTGTTTTGCAACTGGAATTCGGTCACAAAACAATAATACATACCATACTGGTTTGGTATTTGGAAAGGACGCCCAAAAAATGCCCCTTCCAAATACCGAATCTTGAATGCAAATTACAATTCGATAAGTTAGTAAATCAAATTTTGCATTTTGTACATCAGAAAAAGCATTTTTTTCTGTTGCAGACAGCCCAATTCTGTGAATCAGGACGTTTGCGACTAGAAAAATGCTTTGTACATCTGGCACTTAGTGTTTTCAGGAATTTGCTAAAGTTTACAGAAGAACCTGTGCAAACTTGTTGACTAAAATACAGCAAATTTCTATACCCCTTAAAAAGGGAGGAGGAAGGCAGAAGGTGGGCTGAATTACACGCTATAATAAAATCTAAAGACTAGAGGAAATTCTGGCTATGGATCAATAACAGCTCAACCCTTAAATGCCAGGTGATTGCAGTTAACAGCCCTGCCGAATGGGAATCCTTCATTTAAAGTTTATATGCTTATAATGCAGTAGATGGCAGTGAGACCGAAGCATTTCAACGGGGAACCAACGTGGAAACAACGATAGTACGTCCGGACCACGTAGACATGACATTGATAAGCCGGGACCAAGTAGTGATAGCCATCAAAGCAATATACCCACGTTGAGTGCCAGTTCTAAGTGGTACCCCGGCCATCATATATAAATGAGCCCCAACTTGATGGGCCTCAGTAATAGCACCCTATTTCAAGAATATTTGTTGGGGCAGCCATTCCAGGGTCATGGAGAGGTAGACTATTGGCTCTCCTATATAAGAAAGGTTCTTTATCATGCCTGGCGAATTACTGCCTGATTACGCTCCTTGACACGGAAGTGTTACATCCGCATTCTTAACAGGGAACTACAAACCTGGGTTGTGGAAAAAAAGTGGATTTCCCCAAGCAGGATTCCAAAAGGGCTGCCATATCGAAGACAACCTTACCTGCATCTCTTACCTGAGTGAAGTAACCATGGCTTCTGAGGGCAAGGGCAAGTACAGGCAGCAACTGAGTTGTAAAAATTACACGCCCTGTTCAAATGGCTGCAAGAAATTAGAGTTAACATTTCATACGTTTCACTTAATGGTCATCGACGGGTTGAGAATTAGCAGGGAAATTATGCAGAAGAATGATGATCATTCAATAGGTGATGATCACGTAAAACAGGACTATGTTGTAGTGTTTTGGGGGAAGTGCTGACATCCACTATTCCTGACGAAGAATTCCACTGATGACGAAACTGCGAAGAACTCGGGTGGGCCGTTTAATTTCTGCAATTCATGTTTCGGAAACATCAAGCCACAGTAACGGACGGTCGAGCCCATCGGCTTGACAGAAATAGGTCACGCGCAGCCCGGTAGCTGCATCCACAGCCCCTCGTGACGTGCCCTGTGCTTCCTGTTTGTATACCACCGCAGGCAGAGAGTAAGCTGCTGCGGCAAAGATGTGATCGTGCGCGTGCACATCTCCTGTCCGCGCATGCACGGCAAGCAGGAGACAGGGTGGGAACAAAACATGCCTCCTTTCCAATGAAAAGCACACATTTTTGACCCGGGCCAATTAGAAGCATGGGTGGAGCTTCCACCCCGCTTCCAAAGCCAAACCGACAACAATTGTCTCGCAGGCGAGCAGCGCATGCGCAGCATCGCTAGGCCAGTCCTAAAAAGGGCAGAGTGGTTCATCGAGGGGAGTGCTGTCGAAATTGTCGACAGATACAAATACCTGGGGGTATGTCTTACCACATGGGCCACATTGCACCACACTTCCATGCCCAGCAGGCGACAGCAGACTCCTTGAAACGGGCATTTTGCAAGATAGAGAAATCAATGGTAAATACTGAGGTATGGCCCCTCTTAAAGGTAATGGGCTGCAAACTATTACCTACCATTGTCTATGGAGCAATTACATTTAAACATAAGATGGCTAATTGACTGAACAGGGCACAGTCCACCTGTTACAGAGGAGTGTTTTCCCTACCTAATTACAGATCGCATGTCCAAATTCGACAAGAATTCTGCTGCCTGTTGATATTGAAGGTGGAATTCCTAGCCTACTTAATCAAAGCCAAGCAGGCGGAGAAAATATGTTAAAAAATGTGATCTGGGAAGTAATAATCTCCTGACAAGCTGGCATAAGTACCTAAACCTCGCACTGGATGTATTTGAGGCCCGAGAGATCTAGTAAAGTGGCCTCCCAGTGTCTCTAGTCTCAAAACTGTTGGTTAAGCTGGTAAAACGAGCTACTAGGATGCACAAGCCCTGAAGAAACTGGCACACAGTGCTTGGGCTACAACACTGTATGAACCAAGGGTCCTGCCGACCTACCTCTCACTGCCTTTTGGTAAGGCCATGAAAAACCAGGTGGTGAGTCTTTGCTTTAATCGAATCCCCCCAAAAATCTACTGGTATGGCAAAAGGAACCCTGACGACTCCAAAAGACAATGTCATTTATGTGCATTGTCCTGTCAATAATTGTTTGGTGCACATGTGTTGAGTAGGGGCAGGCTTGTTCCCCACTTTGTGAATTGTTGTGTAACATCTCCTATATTTAACTTTAAGTGCATATTAGACCTCTGCCGGGCTGGGTATGTCCAAACAATATAGCTACGATTGAGTCTATATTTATTCACCTAGAAAAATTCCCCCAAAGTGACCACTGTTGTTTAAATAACTGGATTCAAGGTAGCCTGCCTGACGAGGGATGATGCCCCTGAAACGGTCCCAGGGTGCATGTTTCCGGTCCAAAGAGGAACTGCTGTGGCAGTTTGAGCTGGACTGTTCCAATGAGAAGAAGGGTCAAAACTGATTTACATATGGCTGGGTCCAAACTTGGGTGGCATGGTGGGCAAAAAACGGTGGGTTGGGATGCGGCCCAAGTGAGATTAATTCAAGCATTCCACCCATCACCTTGCTGTTTTGCATTTTCCATGCGAACCGGACTAAATCATCCCCCGAAACAACACTCCAGGCTTAGACATACATTCTACAGTGTTATGGCTGTCTTTTTGCTAGCTCTTTGGAGAAGGAGAATGATGGAGAGTGACTCCAGCCTATCACCCCCATAGCATAGGGATTAGGCCGATAGACAGGGGCCCTGTCTTACATATATAAGGGTATTTTCGTACCGTTTTCCTTAGAGTAAGGCTTATGAATTTAAGTTAGGGGATAGACATATAAGTATTAGTCATGATTTGCTCATTTGCTAACATGCTAGGCTATTTTCCATGGAGCTATGCATATTGTGGGCTCCGTAGGCCTTAAACGAGACAGACTCCATTTTGCTTTCTGCCCGGTAGCTCGAGAAGGCTTTCTAGGTGAAGAGTAATGTTTTAGTTTCAAGCTGTTGTTCGCTTGGAGAGAACCGGTTCAGGCTGACCCTTATCGAAGGAATGTATTTTTCTCTACTCCGAAGACACAACTTCAGGCCGGCCGGCTGGGAAAGTGTCCTTGGTACGGGGAGGTACAAGAATTTGGTGGGCGGCAGGTTACTGGCCGTAACTTTCCATGAAGGAACGGGCTTTGATATTAGCGAAGGTGTTAGTCAGTTTGTGAGTTAGTCCGTAGGCGGCATCTAGCCGTTAGCATCTCTGCTATTAATTATCTCACGGCGGACAGTCGCCATCTTTGAAGTCTTAGAAAGATTTAAGACCGAAACTCTCTGAGAAAGACTGAAGGAGATTTAGCGCGGAGCGCACTAATACAGAGAGTGAGAGATACGGTAGCTAATAACCAGCAAGGTTCCAGTGCCCTGGAGGGAAGCAGACGAGGTTGAGCCTAGCGGTGCAGACGTGTACTTGTGACGGCTGGGGTGTGACTGCAAGGCGAGCCAGGACACAGAGACGAGAAGGGAACCTAGATGACTGCCGAGCCCAGACTTCATATTAATCAGGTGACGTCCGACCAGCTCTAATAGAATGTGCACTCTAATCTTTACCTTTTCTTTGCAGAAGTTATGTTGCATAGTAATGTGATTCGTGTCTATTGTTAATAAATACCCTAATTCTTATGGAATTATTGTGTGCCTTGTGTTCCTGTTCAATCTCGGTAAATGCATCTCCTAGTCGAAAGTTGTTTATGTGAACGGATGTGTAATCCCGATCAGGTAAATGGTGATCGAACAAAGAGGGAGTGAGTGGACCTTTGATGCCAAGAACAGAAAGTACACCATATAATTTGGAACCGTGTTTAAAGTCATTATTATAGTTTTATTCCGAGTAGGTAACTGAGATATTATCCTGATAACTGTTCATAGGAATGTGGTCGTCGTTGATATGCGGCGTTAATGAGAGCACTGGGGGGGATTACCAGTGTGGATACCCACAGGATTGTGGCTTGAATAAGTGAGAACGCCAGGGAGGATACTGGCGTGTAGTTTCGCAGGATTGCGAACAGTTTGGAAAAGAGAGCATTGGGTTCTGCAGGCCCATGTGTAGACGCACCGGATTGTGTGTCAGATCTGCCCTAGGGTAGAACGGTCTGGGTCGGGGTGGCCGCGAGACCAACTGATGTGAATAAGATATTGTAGAAAATCCGTACATGTATATTGTTATTCCCCATCCTTAGGTGCGACCTGTATATATATCTGTATATCTATTCATTGTGAATACGATCTGAGGAGGGAAGGTGAGTACGTTTTGGCTGGGTCACAGGGGCCCCTGGGGGCTGATCCCATCTAAACAGAAAATCCAGCCATTACATCTGGCGTCACGAACTGTTTACGAAGCCTGTGTGCATTGTGTTGTTTTAATCTTGTTGGTTTGCGCTCGGCTTGTACGTATAAAATTTTGTTTATAATTGTGTATATAATTTTTGCGTGTAATTATGTTTGCGAAAAAATCATCGTCGGTTTTTAAATTACCGATTCAGATTCCCGGCTGGGAGTCTACGCCTTACGAGGCATTGGCTCGTGAGTGGGCCGACTCTACTGGTTTGAGTGAAAATTGGTCTTCATGCTTGGAGCAGGCGGAGCCTGCCGATGTGGTGTCATGCTTGCAGAAAGCGCCAGTAGTGAAGGGTGATGAGCTTCCTATTTTAGGACGCAGAGGGTGGATTGTTCTTAATGCATATAGAATATTGCATGAGAGGTTTGTTCAACTACAGAAACAGTTTAAAGATTCGGAAGGACAGTGTGTTGAGTTGCAAAATGCACACACTTTGTTGCGTTGTCAAAATAAATTGCTTGCCGATAAACTTGAAACATATCAGACCATTGCCGAAAGAGCTGCGGTCCGTATTGCACGATACAAATATAAACATCGTCGTGGACGTGTGTCTTCCCGCAAAGTGCGTATGGTTGTAGCAAAAGCTGGAATGGATTGGAACCCCGATGAGTGGGATGGTAATATCTGGGATTCTCATACTTCTGACTCCTCGGCAGAGGAGGGTGACAAACGCGAGTCTTCTCGCTCCGGACGTGATTGTAAATCTGCTTCATGTATCGATTTAAGTCCTGATTGTGACCGTCCTCGTTCTTCCCGTGTGGATGACGTAGCTTGCCCTGATTGTGCTGCTAAATCTAAGATGCGGGCTTCCTCGGAAGCTCTTCCTGCAGTTTCTGCTCACCCGATTTTTTGACGAAAATTACAACAGGCCCCTGGTAATCCGGGTGGTATAGCTCTCGATTGTATTGAAGACTTTACTCAGCAGGCGGTTAGTGACATTCTGCAACGATTTCGACAACGGCCTAGTGAGGCCTTGCTTACCTGGATGGTGCGTCTCTATGAGCTTGGCGCTGCCGGTATTATGCTCGATGCTGTTGATTGCTTACGATTTTGCTCTTTGAGTTCTGATTCTACGATTCAAGATCATTTTCGAAACTATAATGGTGCTGGTCAAATTACTTTGCTACAGCTTGCGTCTGACGGCTGTAATCATAAATACCCAACCGAATCTGATTGGCCCACTGATGAGAAACCGTGGTACACTTTGCGCGATGCGTCGCAACGTTTAAAAGAGGAAGTCATGAAAACGGCTATCTTCCTTAGTACTGCTGACAAGTTATTGGATGGTCCTTTAACATCTTCTGTGCGCAATCGCATTATCCGTTCTTCTCCTGTTGCTTACAAGCAGGTCATGATGACATTATTAATTAACCAAACTGGCAACCCTTTGTCTGTTGTGCTTGAGTCTGTTCGTCAGCTTGGTGAGCTGGGTGAATGGTTTAAACCTGAACGACAATCTCGACCTGAGGGTCGTACTGGTGGGGACTATAAGTTCTCTAGACGTGACATGTTTCTTGCTCTTATTGCTGATGGTGTTAAAAGGGAAGACATTGATGGTGAGCCTAATAATATCCTATGGGATATGTTTCGTAAGCGTGGTTTGGATCGGAAGGAGGGTGCCCGTCGTGTGCGAAAGAATGAGTATGATCGTGGTTCGGATGACAGTGGTGATGAGAGACGACGTGTGAATTCTGATCGCCGTGATGATCGGCGCTATGAACGTGACGGATCCCCTCGTCGTAATGATGGGAGGGGGAGAGAGGATGATCGTGAGAGGGGAAAAGATGATCGAGTTTCCAACAAACGAAGAGATGAAAGGTGTTACTCCCCTGACACGAGAAAGAGAGAGGATCGTAACAGACTCTCTGATCGTAACTCACAACTTTTTGAACCTGACACTAATCCGTTTCGTACTGGAGACGGATATGAACATGACATTCTAATACCAAAGAAAACCGAAAGCATTTACCCTGATTTGTCTTGGTTGACAGACCGCAGGAAAAATGACTAGGAAATAGGTCAAGCTCCGGTACGCAAGTGGGCCCACAGAGATTACAGACCCTATGTAGATATTGAAATTTTTTGGAAACATCGTAATATCCAAAGGGCCCGAGCGTTAGTTGATACTGGGGCGGAGGCCACTTTAATTCATGGTAAATCGAGAAAATTTAATGGACAGTCTACAATTACCGGTCTGGGTGGTAAAGAGACACCCGCGGTTCAAACTGCACTCGAAATTAAAATTGGTAGAATTCCTCGTAGAGAATACTCTGTGTTGGTTGTGCCACTTTTGGAATACATTATTGGAATTGACATTTTGAAAGGTATGACTTTGCATTTGGATGATGGTTGCTATCAATTTGGTACACGACAGTATATTTCGACCAGACCCGTACGGGTTGGCCGTTTACGCATGCCACCTATTAAGATACCTTTAGCAACGAAAGTGATCTCTCAGAAGCAATATCGCATCCCAGGTGGTCATGAAGAAATTACCGCTACGATTCAGGATTTGGTTGACGCAGGAGTCATTACTCCGGTCACATCTGCTTGGAATAATCCCGTTTGGCCCGTGCGCAAAAGTGACAATTCTTGGCGCATGACTGTTGATTATCGAGAATTGAACAAAAATACACCTAAATTGACTGTTGCGGTGCCTGACATTGTCACATTGATTCAGAGAATTCAAAAGCATCCAGGTACGTGGTATGCTTCCATTGATATTGCTAATGCGTTCTTTTCAATTCCGATTGCCCCCGAATGTCAGGAACAATTCAGTTTCACATGGAATGGACGTCAAATGACGTTCCGGAGTCTTCCTCAAGGCTATGTACATAGTCCTACGATCTGTCACCGGCTGGTGGCGGAACATTTGTCTGAAGTGCCCACGAATCCACAAGTTCAGATTTGTCATTATATTGACGACATTTTGATTCAAGGTGAAACGCAAGACCAGGTACAGTCCCATTTAGATCAAATTATTGACTGTTTGCGAGCGAAAGGCTGGGAAATTAATCCTGACAAATTACAAACTCCATCCCAAGCTGTGAAATTTTTGGGAATTAATTGGCATGAGGGTCACAGAGAGGTGATTCCACAGGTTAAACGGAAAATACTTGATTTTGCTGTTCCCAGAAACAGGAAAGAAGCTCAATGCTTTATTGGTTTATTTGGATTTTGGCGTCAGCATATTCCCCATTTGAGTCAAATCTTGGCTCCACTGTATCGAGTCACTCGTAAAAAGAATGCGTTTGAATGGGGTGAACCTCAACAGACTGCTTTTAATTTGGCTAAAGAAGCTATTCAGTATGCTTTGGATTTGTGGCCCGTGAATGACGGTGATGTGGATTTGAATGTGTCCGTGGAAGGCTTGTATGCTAATTGGAGTTTGTGGCAAAAGCAGGGCAGACAAAAAGTGCCATTAGGTTTTTGGACCAAAAAGTTACCTGAGGCTGGTGAGCGTTACTCACCTTTTGAAAAACAGTTGCTCGCTTGTTATTGGGCTCTGGTGGATACCGAGCAATTGACCCTAGGCCATGCTGTGATTTTAAGGCCTGAAATTCCCATTATGCAGTGGGTTTTGAGTTCACCAAAGTCCCATCGAATTGGACATGCTCAGGAGGCTAGTGTGATTAAATGGAAGTGGTACATTCAGGACAGGGCACGTGTGGGTCCGAAAGGTGTGGCGGTTTTACATGAGCGAGTGGCGCAGGCGCCCTCCAATGAGAGTGAAAGTGAGTGTTCGGTTCCCATAGTGCAGGAGCCTCCCGTGAAGTGGGGTAAATCATTTGATGATCTGTCCGCGGAGGATAGAAAACATGTGTGGTTTACGGATGGTTCTGCGAAATTCATTGGTGACAAAAGACATTGGAAAGCTGTCTCTTTTAACCCGATTACAAAGAAATTGCTAAGCACAACTGGAGATGGTAAGAGTAGCCAATATGCTGAACTCTATGCAGTTTACCAAGTTTTGAAACAGGAACTACCAGGCACATGTCATATTTTCACTGATTCCTGGTCCACTGCGAATGGACTAGCGGTGTGGTTGCCAACATGGCATTCTCATAATTGGGAGTTGCATTCCAAAGAATTATGGGGTAAAGAACTGTGGCAAGAAATTTGGGAATTGCTCCCGCAGAGTACTGTAACAATCTTTCACGTGGATGCTCATACTCCAATTGACTCCCTTGACAAATTTTTTCATAATATTGCAGATGAACAGTCTAAAATTTCTGAGGCAGTGGTTGACATGCAGGATTCTGATTTGGCGGGATTGGCGAAGTGGGCCCACCAGAAAGCAGGACATTTTGGAGAAAAAGCCACTAGCAGGTGGGCTGCCGATAGAGGAATTCATATTCCTTTTTCTTTAATTAAAGATGTCATTCTACATTGTCCCATTTGTCAGCATTCTAGGAAAAAAGAGGTACCTCAGATTGTTCGAGGTCACTTACATCGAGGTAAATTGCCCGCCCAAATTTGGCAGATTGATTATATTGGTCCGCTCCCTATGAGCAGAAATTGTCGATACATTTGCACAGTGGTTGATACTTATAGTGGCCTTTTGGTCGCTTTCCCTTGCAAGAATGCTACCCAAGTGAATACAATTAAAACCCTGGAGTTAATTATTTTATACTATGGTGTCCCATTCCAGATTCAATCAGACAATGCATCCCACTTTCGTGGAAGATTGGTGCAGGAATTCTGTACGGAAAATAACATTGATTGGGTGTTTCATATTCCATATTACCCACAAGCTTCAGGATTGATTGAGAGAATGAATGGCTTGTTGAAAGAACAGTTGCGCAAGTTGACTGATGACCGTTACAGCCAGTGGAGAGATGTCCTACTTCAAGCTCTGTTAATTTTAAATAATCGTCCTTTGTTACATGCTGAATCTCCTTTGATGCGTTTGTTTCCTCCACATGTTGATGCAAAACCTAACTCCATAGCGAACACTGTCATGTATTGGGAAATTGCCCCCGGTGCTTTGGCTCCATGTAGAGCAACCCCAGGTTCCGCAGGCCTTGACCTGCATGCATTAAATGATGCACATTTTCCAGGAAAAGATCGAATCATTGTTGAAACTGGCATTGGTGTCTCTATACCTGCCGGTAGTTTTGGATTAATTGCCCCTAGATCTGGCCTGGCCCTGAAAGGTGTACAAGTGCTCGGAGGAGTAATTGACAGTGATTATCAGGGAGAGATTAAGGTTCTCCTGCTTAATAGCAGTGAGACGGATTTGTTTATCAAAAAGTCTGACCGTGTTGCTCAGTTACTGATTATGCCTGTCTTCAGTGGTGAGATCAAAAAAGGCTCTGCTCCAACGTTGCTAACTGTGCGAGGACAAAAAGGCTTCGGATCGTCTGATCTTCCTGGAGCTAAAATATGGGTGCAATCGCCTAAAAATCCTCCTGAACAGGCTGATATTATTGCGACCGGTCATGACAACACCGTTTTGGTGATGAAGCCAGGGAAAGATGGCTGGGAAGCTGTCCCAGCTGATAAATGTTACTTACGAGAATGATTAAGGCCTGTGTTTGTATTTTTTCAGATCATTCTTTGGATTGCTGCTGCAGGATGTGTCGGCGCTGGACTCCTTTTGGCTTGCTACGCCGGGAGAGGAGAGGATCCACCGACGCCGGTTGATGGGATAATAAGAGCCCCGCGGTCCGCGTGGGTACAGTCATCGAATTTCTGGGTCACACTCGCAAAGCGGGTGACGAACTCTCCGCATTTTTGTCTTACACCCATGAAGAGCGTTACTGACATTTTAGCGACCTGTTTGGTAGCTGTCCCTGCATCCACTGAGACTCTTCGCCATGTCTTCAATGTATCTAATGCCCGACCTAATGTTATTCTGGGTGATTTCGCGGCCCATGAGTTTTGTCCCTCATGTACTCTTATTCCAGATCTTGATGTCCCTATTAATTCCAGAATTACTACTTTTAATATTACCCCTGGAGATCTTTGCTTCGTGATGACCTGTAACCCTAAAGCTATTACCGAGTGTTTGCGGCTGAAGCTCCAAGCCGCTACTACTTTTTCATTTCATCAACGTTTGTTATGTTCAAAGAGACTTCCTAATTCATGTCTTTCAGTTAAGAATAATATGACCTGTAAACGTTTAGTAGTAGCCACTAGCCATTATCGTTCAATGCTATTGCCAGCTGGATGGCTCTTTTCTTGCGGGAATTCATCTTGGCCCTATATTCCTGCGAATATTTCTGGTGGCCCATGTGCCATCACTAGATTGAGTTTGCTAATGTTTTCCTCACATCCTACTTCACATTCCCGTATTGTACGTGATTCTATGTCATTGCATGAAGATTGTGATTCCTCTGTTCATCTCTATTCCAGATCGGAATATCTTGGTTTAGCTTTTTCTATTATTGGAGTGCCTGCATTGGCCGTTTATAATGCCAAAACAATCGGCAAAATGGCCTGCTGGATGGTTAAGTCAATTAACCAAACATCTACTGTTTTATCTGATCTCTTATTAGATGCCCAAGGTGAACGTAGAGCTATTTTGCAGAACAGGGCCGCTATTGATTATCTCCTGCTGAAACATGGACATGAGTGCTCGGATTTTGAAGGTCTATGCTGTTTTAATTTGTCTGACCCTTCTAAAGCTATCCAATCCCATATTGACAAACTCCACGACTTGACTGCAGAAATTAGACAACATATAGATCAGGGTTTCTTTGACTGGCTTTTTAATTGGCTCCCTGACATGCATTCCCTACGACAAATTTTAGGGGGGGTTATTGTCGCTATTTGTATCCTAATAGCTATTTGTTGCTTTATTCAGTGTATCCCTTCCTTGCTGCAATTTTTTAGACTTAGTAAGGGTCGTAGGTCAGTTAATTTTGTTTCATACTATTCGTCTACTGACGTTAGCTCCATTTAGTATGTGGTTAATAGACTGGAGTCAAGGGGTGTAATGTTATGGCTGTCTTTTTGCTAGCTCTTTGGAGAAGGAGAATGATGGAGAGTGACTCCAGCCTATCACCCCCATAGCATAGGGATTAGGCCGATAGACAGGGGCCCTGTCTTACATATATAAGGGTATTTTCGTACCATTTTCCTTAGAGTAAGGCTTATGAATTTAAGTTAGGGGATAGACATATAAGTATTAGTCATGATTTGCTCATTTGCTAACATGCTAGGCTATTTTCCATGGAGCTATGCATATTGTGGGCTCCGTAGGCCTTAAACGAGACAGACTCCATTTTGCTTTCTGCCCGGTAGCTCGAGAAGGCTTTCTAGGTGAAGAGTAATGTTTTAGTTTCAAGCTGTTGTTCGCTTGGAGAGAACCGGTTCAGGCTGACCCTTATCGAAGGAATGTATTTTTCTCTACTCCGAAGACACAACTTCAGGCCGGCCGGCTGGGAAAGTGTCCTTGGTACGGGGAGGTACAAGAATTTGGTGGGCGGCAGGTTACTGGCCGTAACTTTCCATGAAGGAACGGGCTTTGATATTAGCGAAGGTGTTAGTCAGTTTGTGAGTTAGTCCGTAGGCGGCATCTAGCCGTTAGCATCTCTGCTATTAATTATCTCACGGCGGACAGTCGCCATCTTTGAAGTCTTAGAAAGATTTAAGACCGAAACTCTCTGAGAAAGACTGAAGGAGATTTAGCGCGGAGCGCACTAATACAGAGAGTGAGAGATACGGTAGCTAATAACCAGCAAGGTTCCAGTGCCCTGGAGGGAAGCAGACGAGGTTGAGCCTAGCGGTGCAGACGTGTACTTGTGACGGCTGGGGTGTGACTGCAAGGCGAGCCAGGACACAGAGACGAGAAGGGAACCTAGATGACTGCCGAGCCCAGACTTCATATTAATCAGGTGACGTCCGACCAGCTCTAATAGAATGTGCACTCTAATCTTTACCTTTTCTTTGCAGAAGTTATGTTGCATAGTAATGTGATTCGTGTCTATTGTTAATAAATACCCTAATTCTTATGGAATTATTGTGTGCCTTGTGTTCCTGTTCAATCTCGGTAAATGCATCTCCTAGTCGAAAGTTGTTTATGTGAACGGATGTGTAATCCCGATCAGGTAAATGGTGATCGAACAAAGAGGGAGTGAGTGGACCTTTGATGCCAAGAACAGAAAGTACACCATATAATTTGGAACCGTGTTTAAAGTCATTATTATAGTTTTATTCCGAGTAGGTAACTGAGATATTATCCTGATAACTGTTCATAGGAATGGGGGGCGTGGCTTGCGCGCCGGACGGAGAAGACGCTCTTCCCGTGAGCTCCGTGACGGACTTTCTTTAACGATGCCGTGAGAGCGTTATATCCTGCGCTTTTCACATCGGAAACGGCTCCGTGGACAGCGGAAGGCAGCGCGACCCAGATGCAGCCGTTGGAGGTGGTTTTCGTGCAAGGAGGACATTGAATGCACAGCGGTAATCTTTCCTTCAGACGCAGCGCGGGCGGCCGCCATTTTGTGCGCTGCGCCCGTGTTGCCGTTTTTTTGATATCTGCTGCATCTCCCTTCCTTCTACTGGGCATTATTCTTCAATTTTGCCCATATTCTGCACTACATGACGTCTTTTTTTGTTGTTCCTGGCCTTTTTGGTTACCTCCTACTTATGCTCTTGTATAACTCTGCGCTCTCTGTCAGGAGAAGGTGCCGCCATTTTTTCTCATGCCATATTTGACGTGCTATATATGTTTTGCTCGCACACTTGACTTTTACCTCAGCGTTACTACACGCTTCTTGTCCCTTTGTTCTCCAATGACCATCGATATGTTTCCACTGCCTCAATGCGTTGTTCGTGATGCCTGGTGAATGGCTTGGCGCTACATTTCTTTGACTCTACACTCCATAACGCCATGAAGGTTTGACATAACGTCAACTATTTAAATCAGTGAATGCCTCTTGTTTGTCCTCGTGTGGCTGTTTTTTCAACTGCGCACTGATCACCAGTGCCTTTCAGTGCCCTCTTTTTTCTGCCACAAGGTGTGCACCTATTACATTTGGGCGTCCACATTATATTTTATTGTTGACAGCAGCATTGCTCACAGCTTCCTTCCATCAGCCTGCATTATGGCGAATCTCTCTACTTCGCCGAAACTGTCGCAAACAGGAACAAAACCTAAAAGGCAAAAGAATGATCCTCCCTCCCCCATTAACACTTCGAACAATCCTGTTCTTGACTCAATCCTTGAGGAGGTGCGAGGTCTTCAACCTTTTATGTCTGCTACCAACGCTAAGCTTCAACAAATCGAGGAACGATGGGTCGTCATGGAAAATAAGGTTTTGAACTTAGAGCAACGTGTCAGCGATGTCCAAGACCTCTCAACCAAGATTCCACTTTTGGAACAAGAAATCCATAAACTCAAATTGCACACTGAGGATTTGGAAAATAGAAATAGACGCAACAACCTACGCGTTTATGGTGTTCCGGAAAATTTGGAGGGGTCCGACATGGTCTCTTTTATTCGAAAACTTCTTCAGGAACTTTTGGAACTCTCCCCATCGACTCATCCACTCAACATCCAGAGAGCACATCGTCTTGGCCGTATCCACTCCAACGCAACCAAACCACGTGGAATCATCATGCTCTTCTTGGAGTTCACCGAACTCATGAATGTTCTGAAAGCTGCAAGGGCCAAACGTCGCCTTCAGTGGTCTGGCCACAACATCTTCATTTCTCAAGACCTCTCTTCGGCTACCAACGCTCGTCGTAAGGAATTCCTGAACCTTCGTCCTACGATGCGCCAACTCAATATTCAATATGGAATTCTTCATCCCTGTTTCTGCAAGATCACACACAATGGGCGTACCAAGTCGTATGATGATCCTCAGAAACTTCGAGACTATTTGATGAGTATCACTCCTTCTACCATGGAAACTGCCAGCTAATGCCTTTTCGTTTTTCAATGTTTCTCCTTTTCTAAGATCACTCCTCCAAGTCATATATCCGCTCTTATCGTGTATCCCCTTTCTACCTTGCTAGTACCCTCTCTCTCACATCCATGTATATCCCCTTTCTCATATGTCCGTATCTGGTTTGCTTGTGGGTCATGTCCTCTCCCTGGTGTAACCGCGTCTCGCATGTTTTGGTTACTGTTTTTATCTCAGATCAAGCATGTATGCCTTGGTCTGTTTCTTCATTATCTTTCCATCTTTCTGTCTCTTTCCTCTTTTTTTCTCTTCACTCTCTCTTCTTGCTTCCTTCTTCTTAAGCAACCTCTGCTGTTTTCTTTACGTCTGTATATCTTTTTCCCATGCTACTTGACTTTTCTTTCCCCTCTTGAAATGAGCGTTACCTTACCCAGAACTTTAACCGTTATTTTTTGTCTCTTTCTATGTAGTGATCTCCTTGCTGTGTGTCGCATCCACTCTTCGCCCATTCCTCCCTTCACCCGACATGTGTAATTTTGTCTCTTGGAATGTTCGTGGTCTTGGTCATCCTGTCAAGCGTCAGAAGGTATTGTCTCACTTAACCAAATTTCATTCACAGGTTGCCTTTCTTCAAGAAACTCATTGCTCGGACATTGATTCCCTTAAATTGAAAAGACAATGGGTGGGTCAAGTTGTATTTTCTCCTGCGGTCAACAAAAAAGGGGGGGTTGCTATATTATTTCATAAGTCTTTGAATGCTCAAATTATCTCCTCTCAAAATGATGATGAAGGTCGTTGGGCAATGGCAAAGGTTGTTATTCAGAACAAGACGATGGTCTTATTAAATATTTATGGCCCTGTTCGTCCAGATCCCAAATTTTGGAAAGACATTAAATTGCTTATTTCATCCATTGACTGCCCTAATTTCATCGTTGCTGGTGACTTTAACCAATGGCTAGATCCTTTTTCAGACCGATTGTCTTCCAGTAAATTTCAACCTGATAAAACCCATAAGGCCTTTCAATCTGCCATTACCTCTCGACCTTTGCATGACTCTTGGAAAGTGTGTAATCCTGATTTACTTGAATATACTTTTTTTTCTAATGTTCACCACACACGCTCAAGGATTGATTATATTATGGTTAGTAAGTCCCTCCTTCCCTCCCTTCAAAAATCTGTTATTGGCTCTATCTTTATTTCTGACCATGCACCGGTCTACACTACCCTGGATTTATCCATTACTCCTTCCACTTTTAGTCGATGGAAATTTAACTCTTTTCTTTTATCAGATGCCACTTTCATGAAAAAATGTACTGAGTTTTTTAATGAATATTTTTCCCTTAATAACCCCGTCGACACTTCCATTCCTAACACCTGGGATGCTTTTAAGGCTTCTTTTCGTGCTTTTACGATTTCCTATGTTTCTGCCAAAAAGAAGCTTAACAAGCAAAAGTATGAAGACCAACTTAAACATATTAAAACCCTTGAACATACATATTTCTCCTCCAAATCCCCATCTGCCCTTCAGGACCTGATTCTGGCCAAAACTGACCTAAATAAAATTATAACCAATGAAGCTTGTCACACACTTCTTAAAATAAAATCTAAATACCATGGGGGTCAGAACAAGGCAGGCAAAATGTTGGCCAACTACTTGAAAATCAAATCGGAACGTAAAGCTATTGGCCCAATTTTTAATGACTCACTCAATAAGCTGGTCACCTCTGATGAAGATATTGCTGAAGTTTTCCACAACTACTACCAAGCTTTATATACAGATGATACTCATCCTACAGATGCCAACTTAACAACTTTTTTTGACGGTCTTCCCTCTCCCCCAGCCCTTCCTGATGAATTTTCGCACCTAGAACGTGAAATTACCCTCCAAGAGATTACCTCAGCCATTCACTCCCTTAAAAAATCAAAAGCCCCTGGTCCTGATGGCCTACCGATTGAATTTTATTCCGCCTTTCATTCTTTTTTTGCTCCCAAACTCCTTCAATTATTTAATTCTTTTATCTCTGATACTAAGGCCTCTGGATCCTTTTTAGACGCCCTCATTGTCATCATCCCGAAACCTGATAAGGATCATACCCAATGTAAAAATTTCCGCCCCATTTCTTTAATTAATTATGATTGTAAAATTTTTGCTAAAATTCTCTCCTCTCGCCTTGATTCTGTTATACCTCGCTTAATCAATACAGATCAGGTGGGGTTTGTTAAGGGCAGACTTGCTGCTGATAACGCACGTCTTTTTTCCAATGTCCTCTCATATAGTAAAAATGTCAAAATCCCATTGGCGGCCCTATCCCTAGATGCTGAAAAAGCTTTTGATCGTATTAATTGGCAATACATGTTTCAAACCCTTACTTGGTTTGGCTTCGGTCCAAAGTTTATAGCATTGGTTAAACTCCTTTACTCTTCCCCTCGTGCTAGTATTTTTGTTAATAACCAATTTTCCAGATTTTTCTCTTTAACAAGAGGCACAAGACAAGGATGTCCCCTTTCCCCTTTATTATTTATCCTTTGCCTTGAACCCTTTTTGCAACGTATTCGTTCCAACCCTAATATAACTGGTTTAAAATTCTCTTCTATTGAAGCTAAACTCTCAGCGTATGCTGACGATGTCCTCATATACATGTCTAACCCTGAATCTTCCCTTCCGCCCTTTTTAGATGAAGTTCAGTTATATTCCTCTATATCGGGATATAAGCTCAACCTCTCCAAAACTGAAGTGCTTCCCCTTAATTCTTTGTGTTTTCAATATATGTTCAGTAACACTGATTTTGCATGGTGCCCATCTAAAATCAAATACCTCGGTATATGGTTTTCTTCCTCTCTAAAAGATACCCTTAAACTTACATTTGATTCGTTACTTAACAAAATTCAATCACTTTTACAGATTTGGTCTCCCTTATTTCTTTCTTGGTGGGGCAGATTGGACACCATCAAAATGATGATTACTCCCCATGTTTTATATACAGTATCTATGCTCCCTTTCAAAATTCCTAAATCCTATATTTCCCGTATCAATTCATTGTGTACAAAATTTTTGTGGACCAATAAACATCCCCGCATAGGATTACATAAGTTAATACGTCCTAAAAATGAGGGTGGTGTTCGTTTCCCTGATTTTTGCTCTTACCACTCTGCCTTCCTTATCAAACAATCCTTCTCATTGGCTTATGATTTCCTTGATACTCCTGTTCCTAAATGGGTGCTCTTGGAACGCTCCTTTCTGAAGGATTTCTCATTTCAACATGTTCCTTTCATGACAAATTGTACCTTTATATCCAAATATCCTATTTTGAAATATTGCCAATCTACATTGCAAAGTGTTTTTTCCTCCTCCCTTTCCCCGCTTCAATGTTTTCTATCATCTGTAGTTTGGTACAACAAATTTCTCAGATATAAAGGTAAATCATTCTATTTTAAACACTGGAAAGAAAAGGACATAATGTTTGTACATCAATTTTTTCTTGACTCTAATCTCCTCTCGTTTGTAGATCTACAAATTAAGTTTAACTTACCTTCTTCTTTTCTTGCCGAATACTCTATTATAAACTCTGCTATTCAGTCTCATCTATCCTCATTATCCTCTCCTTCCGATTCCTTTTCTTCTTTCACTCCTCTCACTCCACTTTACCCTCTCTTCTCCTCCCAACAACCCAAAGCTGCTCTTGTGTATTCGCTCTTACTATCTAATTGCTCTGTCCGAATTAAGTCTACAGTGGAGACTGCTTGGGAAAATGATTTGGATGTCTCCTTTGACACTGCGTTATGGGATCGTTTATGGTCTCGCCTCTTCAAAGTTTCTGTTGCTGCACGCATTACCCAATCCTTACTTTTTATATATCACAGAGTTGTTATTACCCCGGTTACTATTCATAAATTTTCCCCAACATCTTCTCCTTTGTGTTGGTCCTGTTCCACAGTTCCTGGTACTCTACAACACCAACTTTACTATTGTTCCCCAGTTTTATCTTTCTGGACTAATGTTTGGAATATATGCATGAAAATGTTATCTTTTTCTTCACAATTGTCCTTTATAAACATATTTTTAGGTTCCTTAGCTGATGATATTGATATTATTACACCTTCCTCTGCTAAACTGTTAGATCTTTTTATTGCTCTTGCATTTAAAGTTGTGTTATCGTGTTGGAAAGATAATTCGAAACTCTCGGTTCACACTTGGTGGAATTATATTTGTGACGAACATAGAATTTCTATTGCCTCTTCTACCTCTGTTCCTTTGAAAATTAAATCCGACTTATTATGGCTTCCCTTTACTTCATACCTCTCTTCCAATCCCCCCCCCCTACTGCGTGCTTCTCATCCCTCATGATCCCTCCTTTTCTCTTCCTCTTTCTTCTTTCATCTCTCTCCTCTCTCCTCTTTTTCTGTCTTCTGCTTTCTCCCTTTTCCTCTCTCCTTTCTGATCCTTTCCTCTCTCCTTTCTATCTGTCCATACCTTTTTCTTTTTTTTTTCTTCCTCCCTATATAAATTACTGTAGATTGATGTCTTTCATTATTATTACGCTCATATGTACTTTCTCCTAATTTTTTATGACATATTTCTTGTATCACTCTTTATTGCCTAATAAAAATTTCTTAAACAAAAAAAAAAACTGTTCATAGGAATGTGGTCGTCGTTGATATGCGGCGTTAATGAGAGCACTGGGGGGGATTACCAGTGTGGATACCCACAGGATTGTGGCTTGAATAAGTGAGAACGCCAGGGAGGATACTGGCGTGTAGTTTCGCAGGATTGCGAACAGTTTGGAAAAGAGAGCATTGGGTTCTGCAGGCCCATGTGTAGACGCACCGGATTGTGTGTCAGATCTGCCCTAGGGTAGAACGGTCTGGGTCGGGGTGGCCGCGAGACCAACTGATGTGAATAAGATATTGTAGAAAATCCGTACATGTATATTGTTATTCCCCATCCTTAGGTGCGACCTGTATATATATCTGTATATCTATTCATTGTGAATACGATCTGAGGAGGGAAGGTGAGTACGTTTTGGCTGGGTCACAGGGGCCCCTGGGGGCTGATCCCATCTAAACAGAAAATCCAGCCATTACATCCAGCCTGTCTCTTTTGAAAAGAAAGTTTATAAACCAAGCATGATTTTGTTGACCTAGTGACCCCAGGCTTCCCTCGTAGATCAGATACAGGGCAAAGGAGCAGGTGTAATAATCAAATATGGAATGTTTTAATGTTAACATTATAGATGGACAGATATTGAAACAAAATCTACATCTCTACTGTAAGCCTGATATTTATTGTTTCACCTAACCGGGGGCAATATACCTTTTGCTAGTATTTTAATGCAGAAAACGTATCATGTGATTAGCTGAAACTTACTTCTGACTTAAATGTGACTAGATCCTGAAGGTGTAAGACACACTTCCTCATGGAAAAAAAGCTTTGAGTGTCAGGCCCTAAATCTTATTGTATAACATCATGACAATCAGGTCGCTTGCCACCTTTTTCATATACAGTTGGTTAAAGCCACATTATTTCAGTAAAAGCTCTTTTGGCGTAGCCTTAAAAAGAAGTATTCTTACAGTAGAAACAAAATCACTTAATAGAAGAGACCCGTAAAGTCCCCAGTAAAACTTTTGTGAAGGAGTATTACCAGATATAAATTGGGTGTATAAAGGAACTCTCCCTTTAAGCAACCCCTCAACGTTGAGGTGGAGACACAGGAAAATAGGGTAGAGCTGATCTCTTCCTTTCAGGCTCTCGATCTGGAGACCTTGCGATGCATCGCAACCAAAATTAAATCGGGCTCCCCCGCCGATCCGTGTCCACCCAGGATCTTTAAACTTGCTCTCCCAGTGATTGAGGAAGAAATTCTCGCCTTTATGAACCTCTCGCTGTAAACTGGGAAGGTCCCCAGGCTATTTAAAGAAGCTAGAGTAATCCCCCCTTCTCAAAAAGATAGGAGCTGACACTTCTAATTTGAAGAACTACAGACCCATACCTCAGCTCCCATTCTTGGCCAAAATCATGGAGCAACATGTCCTACAAACCCTCTCCAGGTTCATGGAGGACCATCAACTTCTTGGAGATAGGCAGGCTGGCTTCAGGGCTCACCATAGTACGGAGTTGGTGATGCTGTCTGTACTTGATGAAATTAGGGTCAAAGCAGACAACAAGAAGCCATGTGTCCTGGTCCTCCTAGACCGGTCAGCAGCGTTCGACACGGTCAACCATTCACAACTCATAGACAGAATAAAAGACATCGGCATTGGAGGGTCAATCCTCCAATGGATCAATTCATTCCTGACAGATCGCACCCAAAAAATTCAGATGGGAGACTGGGTGTCAGAGAGGGGGTCTATTCCCTGTGGAGTTCCACAGGGGTCGGTACTGTCCCCCCACCTGTTCAACATATACCTAAGACCTCCGATAAAGGATCTTGCCTTGATGAATTGCCAGGTATTCAACTATGCGGACAATACACAAATCATTGTACAAATAGATACACCACTCAAGCCCACTCTTCAGCTGGATGACTGCCAACTCACTCAAGATTTACCCGGACAAAACTGAGGTGTTGGCTGTCACGAATGACAGCAACCCCTGGAATTCCCATTACTGGCCGGACGAGCTGGGCGATACCCCAGCCCCAGCCTTGGTGGTGAAAAGTTTGGGAATCAAGATAGATGCCAAACTCTCTCTTGCCAATCAAATAACCACTGTGTTCGGAACTTGTGTGAGCCTTCTTAGGCTGAGATGAGGTGACTCTCCCCCATCCTCTCCTTCTCAACCATGAGGACAGTGGTGGCCGCCCTGATCCTGGCCCGGTTTGACTATGGGAATTTGCTCTATATTGGAATACCGGACTCACTGCTGCGCAAACTCCAGGTGGTGATGAATGATGTGGCCAGGCTGATCTTCAAGCTACCCAGGCGCACTCGGGTATCACCCCTACTGCAACAACTGCATTGATTACCCATTAAGCAGAGTGCCAAATTTAAGGGCCTCTGCATTACACATAAGGCCTTGTTTGGGAAAGCGCCCAATTACATCAAGGAACGTCTGGGGAAATATACCCCCTGTCGCTCACTAAGGTTCTCCACGGAGGGCCTTCTAAAATCCCCACGATTCAACTACACCTCTAAAGGCGGTCGAGCCTTCTCAACCCTCATACCGCAACTCTGGAACACGCTGCCAGGTCAGCTTCGCTCTGAAAGCTGCTTCCTGCCATTCAGGAAGAAACTAAAGATCATTTTATTCACAGAAGCCTGGGCATAATACTCCCCTTTGTGATACAACTCTTCCTGGAACTTCCGTAGATCTGCTCGAAGAGCTTAGAGACCTGCAGGTTATAGTGCTCTATAAATTAAAATGAACAAATAACAAACCAATTAAGCATGGGCGAATTTTGCGCATTGGCAATTCGCGAATTTGCGAATTGGCAATCCGCAAAATTCGTGAATTCGCGCAAATTAGCGGATTTTTTTATTTTTGCGTGTTCGCGGGTGTTCGCGAGGCGCTTTGCGTGTTCGCGAGGCGCTTTGCAATTTCGCTGTTTTTTTTTGCCTACTTAATCACTGCCACCCTCTCGTTTTTTATGCCCATCTGCCCTCTGTACCACTCGTTTCTGTGCCCTTCTGCCCTCTGCCCCGCTCATTTTTTGTCCCCTTCTGCCCTCTGTCCCACTTTTGTGCCCCTCTGCCCTCAGCCCCACTTAGAATGGCACCGGCAAGCTGCCAGCGCCATTCTAAAATAGCTATAAATAGCTTAAACAGGAAGCACTAATAGATAAAGTAAAGCAGGTGCTCCAGTTGAAGGTCAAATTAAGTTACACAATCATTAATCACCCCAAGTTTGGGGTGATTAATGATTGTGTAACTGAATTTGAGCAGCACCTGCTTTACTTTATCTATTAGAGCTTCCTGTTGAAGCTGACTTTTGTAACTATTTTAGAATGGCTCTGGCAGCTTGCCGGCGCCATTCTAAAAGAGTTACAAAAGTCAGCTTGAACTTTTGACCCAATCCGTTCCGTTCGCGGATTTTGCGGGAAATTCGGGAATCTCGCGGATTGCGAATTTACCGAAAATCCGTGAAAACCGCGAGCGGAACGGATTTTCCGCCCATGCTTAAAACAAATGCCACATCAGAAGGAGTTTAATACTGCTAACCTGCTCTCAGAGGATCAACACAGGATTTTATTTACGTACTCTGGAATCTTTCCAAACGTTCAACTGATTGTAAAAATGGATGCAATTAAGAGCATCTGAGTTTTATGTATTGGTGATTTATTAGGCACCATGTCTGCATCAGACTACCGCAGGATAAAAAGCTAAATAGAAAGGGTCAAGAATGGAAGACAGCAAGCAGGATCTCAACAGGTATTATTCACAGCATCTATAATATTTGCATTCCAGTTTCTGTTTTAGAGAAGAAAAATGTTTTTTTTTTAGCTCTAAATAAGCCAAAGCCGACCAACATCAATTACCCTATGCTTTAATAAGACATGTTTCGGTCAGCTGAGTTCAGATTGATATGTAGCCCTGGGTACATTTATTGTCAGTTGGGCAGTGAGTCAAGAAGTGGACTCGGAAAAGTCAGGTGAAACTGGAAAACCTTCATTTCCTTTTCAACTGTTACTGTTGTATGAAGGCAGGGGTCAGGCTGTTCCAGGCTTCACAGTTCCAGGCTTTCAGACTGCTGCCAGGGTTTTCCCACAAGTACCCTACTTGTTAATTGGGACAGGGTCGATCCTGTTCTTGAATGCTGATTTTAGGTGGGCTAGGTATTTTTTAAAGTCATAATATTGGTCTTTTTTTAACCAGGTGTCAAAAAAGAATGTCTAAACCAGATTCTGATAAATATTTAGTAGTCAGGAATTCAATAACAAGTTCTCAATTCACTGTTCATGTTTAAGGTTTGTTTTTGCCATAGATTATAAAATCTCCACCCTATTCCATTGTACACACCTTTTGCTGACAGACCAGTAGTCCTTTAATGTCCTATTAACAGCAACACACATGAAACTTTCTTTCTCGGTTTTAAAATGAGTACACAGATCTGCCCTTCTCCTGCAGCCTGGCACGAAGAGATCTGTCTCAAAGTGACCCATTGCTTCTGCTGAAGGCTTCTGATTCAGTCAATCAGGAGCCTGTCTTCCGACTCATCTGGTACCTTCCTCTTCTATGCTCTACATCATGGCAAACACTAGTCTCTGATTCAGCTGCTGAAGAAAGTCTGCAACACTGTAGAGATAACAGATACACAGCCCCCTTCACCTGATTTTGAGGTGTCCTAGGACTAAAAACATCTGTGCCATAGAGACTGAGCTTGGCTTTCAGTTGAGTAACCGGGTGCACTTGATAGGAGACCATCCCTCTCCTGCGAAGTACCTAAGCCGCCCAACTGAAGCCATGTGCCTGTGGGGACCGTGGCCGATTCCAAAGGAGGTCTGTGGACACACACTGCAACATTCGTGCCTTGATGCTCCGGGTATCAGATGGCATCTGAGGTCAATCAGTGTAATGTAGTAGGCCTGTGCAGTGAAGAGTGAGGACATGCCTGTCATAGGCAGCCTGGCTGAGCATCTCCTTTTCACTTTCGGCCAGGATCCATCCACTGACTATGGTTCCCAGGTCAGGTGTCCAGTCAGGCACAAGAGGTTGCGGAGGGTCACACATCAATGGTTAGGAAGCAGGCAGCCATGTCCCGATGTATGCCCTGCAGGCACTCACGTCTCATCGGAGAGGCTTAAAAAATCAAGATTGCTAACCTATAGTTAACTTCTCTTTCAGTAAAACTTGGCCCAAATGGTGGTGGCCATGTGGGAAGTAAAATTGCCCACCCATTCTAACAAATGATCATTTAGCTTCTTCATCACAAACACAACAATGGCATTTTAATTACTTTCACCTTTTCTAAAGAATATACCTACACAAGTGTCTGACCCCAAATACCCGAATACTAGAGACATTTATCTGGTGACCCTATATTGTAACAAGCACAGCATCACATACGCAACTAAACATTTTTAGATTAGGGTGACATTGTAATTCTATTGCATTAACCTGAAAATATTCAGCAGGGTTGGCTGAAGTATGCGGCAAAGCCATGCTATGCAATTCAAGGCAAATCGCGATGCGCACGGTGTGGAATTATTATCTAGCTATTTTGATACTTTAACAGCATTTACACAAAAGAGATCCCAATCCTATCAAGAAGACATAGGTTTCTCGGTAAAGAAATCCATAAACGGTACACAGGCCCCATGTCCTATTGAAACGTTATCCACTAATATTAATTCCTATTCACTCACTCTCCTTTCTCTCAGCCCACCAAACCCCACGCATTAACCTGGCTCCAGTGGCAGTTCATACTGTTGGGCCCCTGGAAGAGCCCTTTTCCATTAAGGAACAGCCTCGCAGAACATTGTCGCACATTGTTTATTTACAATGTCTGTGTCTCACTCAGGCTCACTTTAGAACTCAAGACATCAGTTATTAAAGAGGGATGAGATGCGTTGGGATTCTTCTGAACACAGAGTATCTTCTTAAAACAACTGCTCCTTTGAGAGTAGTGTTACTTTGAGAAGAGTGTCTGTCAACATGAATTCTGAATTTGAATGAACAGTGTAACAAAATGTTTTCATTTAGATCTGAAACTTTTATTCCGATTAGGTTCATTTTCTCCAATCTATCAATTCAGGATATGAAAACCATCTGGGAAAGCAGTCCCCTCTCTAAATGTCTGAATACAGAAATCAACAGACGAAAGGGAGCTAGTTAACTTTTCCAAATTTCAGACACTGCCTGTTACCCTGTGCATCAGTGATCCCTGTATTTTTAGCAACTTCTGCTCTGCCTGCATTCTAAACCATTTTTTTAAATCTGCAAATTATGCAAGAGGTGGTCACTTTTGTGGCAAGTTCCAGAAGTCTGTATTTAGGTAGAAAAAGATACAGGCATGAAATCGTGCTGTTGTGCTAGCCCTTGTTTTGATGAAGAATACTATGCGTAGAATCTGTGAAAAATGCCATGTCCAAATATTCTAGGACTGTAGCTTTAATAGTAATTTATTTAGTCCCACAACTTTGTTAACGAAAGATTTATAAAAATTCAAAGAGAATACTTTACAAAAACACGCCAGAAACACACATTAAAATAGGGTTGTTTGTAACAAAGGCAATTTCCAACATTTCCTATCCCTTACATCAACTAGGTACCTTCCCGTTGTTTTGCGTCTTTGCGACATTGGGGCGCTGGTTGAGGCCTGGCCTCATTCAGTGTGTGTGCCAAGATGGCAACTGAGAGTGTTGAATAGTGGCCAGGTTCAACAGAGTTTGGCGTTTGAGCTGGGAATGGAATTTGATGGGCCAGACACTTGCCAATTCTAAAATTGCTGGATGCTTGTTGAGGAACAGGAATGAACCATACATGGTGTAAAGAAAACTACCTTAACCTACTGACTATCACCCCAAACATTACTGAAGACTATCCAGGTGCTCACAGTCCACATAGAAAACAGAAGCAGTAGAATTCTTTGGAGGTACATTTGCTTGATCCAGATGTGATTAAACTCGTTTCATCTACTGAAGATGGCCTGGTCGTGGCAAGACATTATTAACTTTTTAGAGCTTAAATTATGTTTATTGGGCACCTTTATTTAAAAAATGTTAAAGACACGAACTAAGCCCGAAATAAGGCTCCTGGCTAAAAGGAAAGTAGTAACTTAGTGTAGACAATCGTTTTACATTCGTATTATTAGCAACAAAGTGTCCTGCTGGAGAAGTCTGAATTCACCCAATAAATACCCGCAGTCAGACACTATGTTGAACGAAACAGCGGAGGAACAGAAGAGCAATGAAAAATATATGTAAGAAAGAGGAAGGGAAGATTTTTTGTGTGCAAGAATTACACTCAGACACAACTCTAAAAACAATTTTGTTTTAAAATGTCTCCAAGAAGGAATACCCAGGATAACGAATGACCAATGAAGAGCAACGGAAAAAACATTGGAGTTGAGGTATGTTTCCCCATTTGTAAAAGAGATAAGTCCGCACTGTGCTACTTCTTTTCACCATTAACATCAGTGCTTAATTTGAGGCGGTGGTTGCCGGTGGGGGGCCACCGGCACTTGTATTTGGGGACCGGCACTTATTTTTCCGCATCAGATATTTACTGTGCACAAAAGAGGGAAAAACAGATCGGAAAGTCGGAGGAAGAGAAAAAGTATCACAAAGGAAGAAAGCAGGAACCTGCAAGGGAGAGATAAAGGTACAGGGAGTGTCTCATAATAATTTAAAGAGGCACAAGGTGGATTTAAGACTACCATCCTTGGTATTCGGCGAGCCAAAAGCGTCTGAGCAGAGCTTCGGGCACCAGACCTCTTTCTTTTATAAATTAAGTGCTAGCTAACGTGTCTAGCCACTGGAATTCAGGAGTAAGCTGTACCTGAGCCACGAGTTAGACAGAAAAATTTATGTGAATTTGGTCCTGTAAATTGTACATCGCTGTTGTTTAGATGTAGTAAGTTCTCAAGAACACTCAGTCACAGTGAGGATGAGATAGACACACAGACGAACCAAACTTTCTTTTAACTGTGACAACATCATGACCACCTAGCATCATGTCTGGTATTCTATTCAAGTCAATAACTTTAATAACAGAAAAAAGGTCTCTCCTTGATGATCCAACGTGAAGGACCTGCCAAAGGATAAAACTATCAACAATAAAGCTCTAGTTGTCCACAACCTACCTGCAGACACATGCTCCCTTTGATGGGAGTAACAGACATTCTTGAGTTTAGCCTCATAGGAGCGTCGAACATTCAGCGCCCAGTGCTAAACGTTCGAAGAACGAATACTGGCCCGTCGGCCAACGGTCGTGCGCAGCACTGGCAAGGTAGTTCTCGCGATGACCGTTGGCCGACGGAAGAACTTAAGGGGTTAAAGCATTTCACAATAGCTTGAAACTCACACACAATTTCTACTTTTTTCTGGTATAGGGTATATACAGTTATCTGCAACCGTAAAAGTAATATGTTTAGGTACTCCATATACTTTGCGATGTTTCACATCCCTAATGAGAGCAACCATGACCAGCAATAGGATGATCCCCAGAGGCCAAAAGGACCCCAGGCCCTGCAAAAAAGGCCCGCATGCACCCTGGTAAATGTATGCATCTGCAATATGCTAGCCCATATATGGTATGTAAACAGAAGTGGCTGTCTCACACCGGCCAGACGGTTTTTAAAAATGAGACCACTGCCCCACACTGACCAACCTATGGCATACTCATTTTATTTGCTGTCTCACATTAGTCAGTTCATGCTGTGCTAGTAGAAGGGGATGCCCCACACTAGCCAATTCATACCGTCCAATAGTTGGGGCTGTCTCACATTTGCCTAAGCCAATCTGTGCTGTGCATATAGTACAAAATTGAAGGCAGGATGCTTCAGTTAGTCTCAGTCTCATGTAATTAGTCAAGGCGAAGTAAGTCCATCGTGTTTTTTGCCCACCAGGTCACACGTGTAAGCATTTTCTCCTTACCATCCGCACTCGGACGCAAGTTCAAGGGCGGTTCTGGCCCCCTACAGCCATCTTGCTTCTGTGTTGATTGGTGCCTCGGTGGCATCCCCAGCACCATCTTGTTTGCCTTCACCTTGCTCTATCGAGCCGCACTAGGCATTATGGGGTGACTCTCTTCTGCATGGTAGCATCTTAGAAACCCTGCATGAAGGAGGATCCTCCTGATCACTACTGCGTTTATAACCCCACTATGCAATTATTGGACAGGTTATTTCTTTCCTACAACTATGCAAATTCTATAAATAAATATTGTGATTTACTGTTTTTTTCATGTTTAATTTATATTAGTTTACCAACCCAAGGTGGTCGAACTACTTCTGATTTAACCCACATCCTGTTTAGCTGTTTAAAAGGGGAACTCTATTTTGAATCTAATTGCATCACTATTGTAACTGCTTGATTGCTCACTCACTGAATTCATGGCATTTCTGTCTTCTCCAGTTCCTGTTTTGTTGCTCCTTGCTCTTCGCCTTGCTGCTTGGACGGGGCAGTTGGAAGGTTTCTTTGGTCTCCAGTTTATTTTCTTTCTGCTGCTTAATATTTCCTGGAGCAATTCTTGATTTCCAGTTTTATTCTGGCATCTGGGTTGGTTTCCGGAGATAGTAGGCAGTTCCTACTCACTAACAAGACTATACACATCGCCCCAGAAGACCAGGTCTTGACAATGCTAGACAAGATCAGACTTATGCAAATCAGACTTGGTCCCTTTCCAAGAGGAACTGTCCATTCTAAAATGTCCTTCTGGGACACAAGCAACCCCGGACCGATGAGGTACAGTTTGAGTGCAATGGCACAGTGAGTGCCGGACCCATATTTGGGCATCAGGGCCGGCTCTAGGCTCATGGTGGCCCTGTGCAGGGAGCGTAGGTGGGGGCCCCGGAAGAGGGGGTCCGGACGGGGCCGCCCCCAGTGCCGCGCAGCCCCCTGCACTGCAGGCAGCATTTACAAGCAGGTGCTCTTGCCTTGCTCTTTACACGGGGGCTGCGCGGCACTGGGGGCGGCCTTTATAATTTATTTGAGAACACTGACTGCAGTCACTGACAGTGAGTGTCCCAAATAAATTATAAAGGCCCATAGCTGCCAAGGTTTCAGATTGCTTATGTGTGACATTTTCGTAATTTAAGTGTAATTATGAGAGACATTCAACAACTACGAGTGACACTTGCTCGCGAGCAAAAATCAAACAATTAGGATGAGGGAAACATATATATATATATATATATATATATATACACATATATATATATATATATATATATATATATATATATATATATATATATATATATATCAGAAATTACAGCCATTTCAGCAACGAGAAACACTACGAAGATCTTAAAACTATTGCAAACCACCAGAAATGGAAGGGCACTATCTGACAAGAAACACAGACTGCGTAGCTGCCACGTTTTAAGAGTGCTTATGTGTGACATTTTCAAGGTTTTAGGGTACCTATGAAGGGCATTCAGCTACTAAATGTATGACACTGAGTGACACTTTTTTTGCAAGCAAAATCAACAAATTTAGTACATGGAAACAGCTAAACATAACAAATTACATTAATTTGAGCAAGGATAAGCTTTGAAAATAACTTGATACTGCTGCAAAACACCTAATCACACTGTAAAACGATTGTATACCCACAATCTACTCTAGTGGTTTCACACTTGTGATCATTGTTGATTCTTGCAGAGCCACAGAAATTGCATTTGCCAGTGTAAAATTGCTAGATCATGTTTGGCCGCGGAGCACCTTATTGCACTTTGTTAAGCAATCCAACTCCTTTTCTGTTTGTAATCTGAACCTTAATGCATGCTCTGTTCCTAAACACAAACATCACTGATTCTAGCGCTTGCCCCGTAGTGTAACAGGCCACTTACCAACGAGAAAATCCTGCCTAGGGCTGTAGTGTCTAAGCTGCAATGTGAAACTCGCTGCTGACAGCTGCTCTGCTCAGAGCTGCTCACAGACAGTGCTATGCTTGAGTCCTCGTTCTAATTTTCCCTCCTACTTTTCACGTGGTCACATTCATTCCGTCGACCGCATTAAATGTACTGGTGGCAGGATTGAGAAAAGATGAGCCATAAAACAATTTCAGTCAGCCATCTTATGAGGGGGGAAGTAAACCAACTGACGAGGACCCTGCTGTAGTTAAATGGCTTCCTTAAATGGCTTCCTAAATGTTCTCTGCACAGTTTCATAGTCGGTTTTCTTCATGGCACGTAGTAAACGGTTGCTCAATCCATATGCAGCTGAAAAATACAGCAACCTGAGAACTCGGCTACAAATGTTGGGTGCATAAAAACCAGCAGTGCCTTCCTTCGCCCTGACAATTCAAGATGAATATTATATTCAGGGCATTACGGCCAGAGGTGGAATTAGGGACCCTGGATCGCGTCTGAAAATCCTGTGATGTTGGGCTAATCACATAATCTCCCATGTGCCTTAACAAATAATCGTGACTTTGTAAAAGACGCGTGCTCCGCTATTTACACTGCAAAAAAATGTATTGTGTCTAAGAGGTGTTCTCTGTGCATTATTAATGTACATTGAACATGTAAATCCCACCTCAGAAGAGAACCTTAGGCCTGAATTGGAATAAGAATTTGCTTGGCCCCCATATCTACTGCGGTTATTCAGTGGGTCTGCTATTTATACCTTTTTCGTGGGCCAGGACAGCAAATGAAAGTAAATGCTAAAGTATATTTTCATTTCACTCACGTTGCCCAATTGAGATGCGAGTCGTCCAGGTCACTGACTCCTTCCTCTGTGTCCCTCGGCCGTGGCAAGAATTGAATTTGCCAGGGTGCAGCAGCTGACAGCACACTTCACCCGGGCCAGGCTGGCTAGGGGCCGGTGCGAGCTACAGCAGGAAGCTACGAGAGCCACTAATGGTTCCCGGGCGGTGAGGCAAATTCAGCAACCAGCCTGAGCCGTCGGCAATAAACTGAACTCCCCGCTCAATAACAAGACAGGATGTGACGACGGTCACGTCCACCGTGGTGCTGGCACGTTACGTACTTACTAGCACATAACCTGACGGGGCCCGATAGGCTGCCGCCTGCAAAATAGTGCCGCCTGGGGCGGACCACCCCCCTCGCCCCCCCCCCCCCCCCTAGCTACATGTGTCCCGAGCACTGGAGTATGAAAAGTGCTGGCTGGGTGGGGCCGGCAAGTGAAACTGAGTCAGTAACGCTCATGCATTGCCCGGAGGCCGCCAAATCCTGCCAGGGGGCCGCCAGTGATCCTTCCGATCCGATCCTCGTCGTGGCGGCCCCTGGGATTTGGCGGCCCTGTGCAGGTGCACAGTTTGCACATGCCTTGGGCCGGCCCTGTGGGCATATTCATCATATTTAGGGGGTCACACTCATTTAAACAAAATAGTGATTGTGGAATTCTTGAATTAATCACCAACACTGGTAATTACTCTGGCTGCATTCCAGTCCATCATTTTTTTGCTCACCATGCTGCAAACGCGGGCCATACACATTCCAGGAACTGACATTTAATATCAGGTCAGACGTCTGTCATGTCACAGACCAAAAGCAGTGGGAATTAAGGAAGAGATTGGGAGAGTTAAATGCCTTAGGTGCTAAGGCTCAGCTAAAATTCCCAGCCAAGCTTCGCGTAATGTGGAACAACCAAATGCGAAACATAAGATCAGTAGAAGAGGCAGACAGTCTGATAGAAATAATAAAGAAGATTGGGAAACTTTGAACATAAGGACTGTTGATTGACTTTTTGCACTAAGAGGGGCTAAACCCTGCCTTGACAATCTGCTTAGACAACGTACTCTAATGTAAATAAGAGCCGTCACACCAATCTCACTTTTGAAAAAAAAAATGAAACAAAATATTAATACACACACAGAGCGAAACTAGGGAAATAATTGTAAATAAAAAAAGGTGGAGTGGGCGGGGAGGGTGGGGGGGCCTCTTATCTACTATAATGTTTTTGAATACGCTCATTCCTCCCCAACAGGCTTATGCCTGATAGTAGTGGGAGGTTCCCAAGGGGAGGTTAAGGGTTGGTCACTGGGTGGGGAGCAGAGGGGAAAAAAAATCAGTCTGCATTTCACACATTATGATGATACATTACTGCCCACCAATACAAATTCGCTTGAGAAATACAATGCACAGGCTCCAGAGCTTAATGTACTAGATAAACTAAAACACTGATGACAGGGAAAGATGACAGCATAGTAATCACAACATGGAATGTTAATGGTTTAAGAACCAAAAGTCGACAGGGCCTAGTAATGAGGTATCTGGAAGAATCACGAGCACATATAAGCATTATTCAAGAGACTCACTTAACTGCGATTGAAAGTAGGGAACTTTATAGCAAACAAAATTGGATTGGGAGTTATGTAAATGTAAATGTAAATGTAAATGTATAGGCATTTATATAGCGCACTACTTACCCGTAGGGTCCCAAGGCGCTTCGACCGCTGCGAAACCCTTCCTGGCTTCCCTGAGAGATGGTCCCTTAATGGGTATCTCCAGGGTGAGACCAGGCATCCCCGGCGGTCTGGTGGGGCCGTTAGTGAAGATGAGGCAAGCTAATGCCCAGAGTTGCCGAGTGTGATCGCTGATCAGAGTGGGCACCGAGGCGAGAGAATTATCGAGTCGGCTGACCCTGGTCCAGAAACCTGCCGCGCCGGGAATCGAACCCTGGTCCCGGGCCGTCCTCTGCTCTCGGGTCTGCCGCCTCTAACCAGTGAGCCACACTACTTCACTTATGTAGTTATGTAGCCTCTGATCAAATGGAATACTCAAAGGGAGTGCCAATAATAATAAGGAAAGGCGCAGGAGTTGAGTTGACTGCTTCCAAAACCGATAGTTCAGGTAGATGGGTTATGGCTACTCTGGGGGGCTTAGATTATGACATTGTTTGTATTGGGTTTTACGGCCCCAACGTAGACGACCCCCAGCACATAATAGATTTACAACTTATGGCAGCAGAAACAGTAGCACCAGTAATAATTGGGGGGGGATTTTAATACGTTGCTAGATCCATCACTGTACAGGTCTACGAGTCGGAATGGAGCCACACCGCAGGGGATAAAGACAAGACAAGCCCTAAAGCATATGTTAGTTGAATTAGGCCTGGTCGACTCCTGGAGATATTTAATGGCAGGCAAAAGAGCATACACTTTCCATAGTAAAAAATATCGACACTTTTCACGACTGGATTATATATTTGTGGATAGGGAATTGGTAGGGAATGTAAAAGAAGTATGTATACTCCCAGGGCATATCTCCGACCATACAATGGTCAGTGTTCTACTGAAGGGACTTAAAAACACGAATAATCCTAGATGGACTCTTAAGAGGTCCATACTGTCAGATCTTGATGTGTCTGCTCATTTGGGGGAAGCTACTCTTGCATTTTTTCCGATCAGTACCCAATCGGCTTCGACAGGAGTCATTTGGGACACTTTTAAAACATACCTTAGGGGAGTGTTACAAAGTGCAGTTTCCTAAGGTAACCCTAAGGTAGAAAGGGCGGACCTGGAAAAACTGGAAGAGGAGATTGGAAAATTAGAAGAAAGAACACAGCAAGACACACACAATACACAGTTAAGGGACGAGATTCTGAAAAACCTTGAGGAGGCCAGGACAAATTATAGGATTAAATTAGATCTGAAATGTAGGGCTAGGTGGGCCAATGCTCGTATGTAATATTTCGAGTAAGAGGGAAAAGCCAGTGCACTCCTTGCTTGGAAGTCCAAAGTGGAGCGAACTAGAAATCACATTAATGAGCTGATAATCAGGGGGGGTCGATTACAAACAAAGAAGAGGAAATACAGGAGACTCTGGTGTCCCTTTTCTCCGAGTTATACACTGAATCTGGGAGACCGGATGGAGAAGCCTTAAAATGCTGGTTGAGAAACGTAGGCCTCCAAGCCCTAACAGATGATGGCAGGAAGAATATGGATGGTCCAATCACTGATAGGGAAATAATAGAGCAGCTCAAATGCATGAAAAACGGCAAAGCTGCAGGTCCAGACTCCTTACCAATTGAAGTCTACAATCTGTTAACAGATGAAATTGTGCCAGAGATGAAGGCTCTCTTCAATTCAGCCTATAGAGAGGAAGGCACCACCCCGAGGTCTTGGAGTGAGGCCATAATAACATTGATTTTAAAGCCCGCTAAATATCCAAAGAGGGCAGACTCTTACCGCTCAATTTCTCTATTGAACACTGATCATAAAATATATACTGGTATTCTGGCCAGTCGCTTGGCTACGGTTGCCCCCCAACTAAGTCACCTGGATCAGAAAGGTTTTGTTCCAAAACGCCAAATTCAGGACCTTACTCTGTCCTTGATCGGAACAATAGATATGGCAGTAGCACAATCGATCCCGTTGGCAGTAATAACAATAGACGCCGCTAAGGCATTCGATCGAGTTAGTTGAGGGTTCCTATGGAGGGTGCTGGCCATTATGGGTTTTGGCCATGATTTTATAAGAGAAATACAATAAATATATGCGCATCCAACGGCCAAGATCCTTATTAATGGCAAGTTGACTAAGAGTTTTGAGATATACAGAGGGACTAGGCAGGGCTGCCCTGTGTCCCCACTTCTCTCTGACCTCTATATAGAGCCGCTTGCATACCTGTTGAGAGCAGACGAACAAATGATACCCTTACACCAACTCCCACAGCACAGTAAAATTGTGTTATACGCAGACGACTAAATAATATACACTTCTGACCCAACCCTTACACTAATAAGAATGGAACTGACAAGGGAATATGGGGCCTTTTCAGGTTATACTATAAATCCATCCAAGACGGAAGTGATGTGCGGCAATGTGAAACAGTGGGGAGGCATAAATGGTAAGAAAATTAGATATTTGGGGATAGACATCACAGAGAAAATAGAAGAGATCCCTTCCTGCAATTTGAAGCGAGTCATGAAGGAGGTGGAGAAACAATTAAATAGGTGGAAGAAACTGCCACTTTCCATATATGGGCGAGTAAACTTGGTGAAAATGTCTATCCTGCCTAAGTTTACATACCTCTTCAATGGGATATCTCTCCCCTTCCCAACAGAAGAAATAAATAAAATCCAGGGGGAAAAACGAGCTTTATTTGGGCATCTAGGGGTGTACACCTATCTTGGAGGAAATTGTGGAGTAGCCTCAAAAAGGGGGGGGGGATTAGCTTTGCCCGACCTCAAATTGTACTGTATAGCTTTTCAATTTAAAAACATTCACATGCTGGCTGGGGTACCTTTGAATAACACATGGGGGTCAATATTGAGGGAAATGGTTAAGGATTTAAGCCAGACTGCCTTTTTGTATAAATTCGAAGCTCAATTTTTTTTTAAGTCAGGCTAAAAGTCTTGAAATCAGCAGTAAAATTATGGCAAACAGTGAGACGACTGTTAAAGATTGGCTATTTTTCAGATTTTGCCCCTATCTGGGAATCCCGGGAACACCAGACTGTTTGAAAGATGCTTTGAGTTTACCATTAAAACAAGCTGGAATAATTATTTGTGGGGGATCTCATGTCTGCAGAAGGACTGATTCTATGGGCTATATTGAATAACAGATTAAGCAACAAATTATCTAGGTTTAAACACAGTCAGCTCACTTAATGGTTTCCTACTATTGCAGAGGAGGTGGGGGGGAATTGGGACTTTGAAGCCGCATTACAGGACATAAACCCAGGCGCTAAAGAGGTGGCAAAATGGTACGCTCTATTCTTGGAGGCTGAAGAAACAAAATGAAGGCTGTCTCGAACGTCTGGGTAAACACTCTGAAGACTGTATACAATCATTATGGGCAGAATCCTTAAAAACTTTATATGCCTTTGTTTTACCCACCAATTTTAAACGCCACCATTTTTAGGTCGAGGTATATCCGGTTTTGCCGAAGGCAAAACCGGATGTAAAGAGATCTTATGCTGTGTAGTAGGGCAGTTTAGACCCGCCTCTCAGCTCCGTTCGCTTTCATTGGCTGGCTTCCTAAACAGAGGCCAGCCATTGGAAGAGAAGTGAGTCATTCCAAACAAGCTTTCTTTTTCGGATTTGGGGGCGTCATTTTTGCTGTTCTTTAGCTCGTGACGTTGTCCGTCACTCAGGACAGCAAAACACGCCCCCAAATCCGAAAATGGCCGTGCGTTTCTCCAAGGCATTTTCTCCTTGCTTCGGAGAAACGTGGTGGTGTTTTTGGAGCTGCTCGCCTCCCTAGAAGCTGCTCGGCTTCGCTCCTCTCCTCCCTTCCCTCTGCCCTCCTCGTCGCGCTCTCGCCTCCCTCCCCCCCACCCCCCCACCCCCGCAGCTCTCCTCCGTCGTGCTAAAAATCACATCGGACCGCATTTGGTCCACTTCTTCACTCCTCCCTAGGAGCTGCTCGGCTCCGCTCGCCTCCTCCCTTCCCTCTGCCCTCCTCCGTCGCGCTCTCGCTTCCCCCTCCCCCTCCCTCTGCTGCAGCTCTAAGCATTTCCCACGGGTCTTTTGCACAAAGCAGCGATGCTGATCCGACATCTTCTCCTCTTCCCCGTTTCATACTTCCATTACCCCTATCATGTTTCTTCCTGCCCATGCTTCCATCCGTTTCCATTCTTTAGTGGGCGTGGCTTGTATAGGGCCTCTTTCTTTTGCTCGTTGTGCTTTTTCCAACAGGCTTCTGAAGTTGGTATTTTATCTATAACGGACTCCGCACGGCCCTTACGGCTGCAAGTTGGGGGAGGCGGAAACACGTCACGGTACTATGCCGGTGCGCGTCCGCAGGAAGCAGTGGAGCCGGAGTTTGTAGCCCGGAGCCTGGGAGAGGCCGAGGCGGCTGCAGGTAGGGGAAAGCAGGAAGGTGGGAGAGTGGTGGCAAGAGGAAAGGGCGCCCCTAGTTTCCTTGGTTGTAAACACTGGAAGGGACTCCTGAGCTTTTAGTTTATTTTCACCCTGAATCTCCTACCTATAAAACACCTCTCTACTTCCTATTTGATCCCAACCCGCTCTGCCCGAATCCAGGGCAGCTCCCCAACGAATACTCAGCGCTTCCTAGTTTACTCCCACGTTCACATGACAGCCCAGATCCATTCATGTCTGACACCTTTGTGTAGCTTCTTAAGTCACAGCCTCAGACGGTACACCCATACTTCAGATATAAATTCTAGATGCTTCTTTATACTTTGCTTCTTCCAGCCGGCTTTACACTTTTCACCTTCCATAATACTTCTGACTTTAACCTTCCTAACTGCTACATAACTCGAACCGCGGTTGCTTCCGTCTCATCACTATTCGTGACAATTTTCAGATTGCGCCATACCGGACACCTCCCATGCTGTTCCATACCACATCACACACTACATAGGCTGCTCCGTACCTGACACCCGCAGGCTGCTCCGTACCTGACACCCGCAGGCTGCTCCGTACCTGACACCCCCAGGCTGCTCCGTACCTGACACCCCCAGGCTGCCCCGTACTTTCACCCCTCGCACCTAGGCTGCACCGGACCTGGTACCCCAAATGCTGCTTCAGAAGTGGCACCACCACAACTTCTCCAAACTTCACAAGACGACTTGGTAGGCTGCTTCAGACTTGGCCTCCTTCCCTCCGGGCTATTCCATACTAGGCACCACCACCAGGCATCTTCGATTTGGTACTTAGTTGCTCCATGCTTGTACCCAATATCGGCTGCTCCAGACTTGGCGCTACATCCCCCCGGCTGCGCCAGATTTGGCCCGTCACCCACAGGCTGTTGTATTGTTTTGTAATGCAGCATTCAGTTAGCACGCAAGTCTTTACAACAACTTGCCTTAGGGAAGCAGTGGACTTTGAATAGTATCATTTACTATTCCAACTTCAGTCTGCGCAACATAGGGAAGGTGTTGTACTTAAACATCAACCCCACACCACAAATGGGCTCCCCTAAAGCAAGTCGTTGTAACAACTTGCGTTCTAAAATAATGCATGGCAATGACACGTTTGGTCTATTGCTAGCACTGTAAAGGCACTCCATGATTCCGGGATCATTTTAAAGGATGTTCCCCGGGTAGCACCCTACACATTGTTGGATGTATAGTTGGAAGGATGTGGTCTTTGTTTTGATCTTATGTGGGAATTGTTTCCATGTTGTGTGTGAGGACAACCAAGATGCGGTTATCATGTATTGGGATGCAGCGAGATAAATGAAGTGTGAGAGACAGATGCACATATTTAAGACTTTCAGTATGCTGGTAGCTTTGAACAGCTCTTCATGCCCCCTTTATATAATTTTTAGGTCGAGGTATATCCGGTTTTGCCGAAGGCAAAACCGGATGTAAAGAGATCTTATGCTGTGTAGTAGGGCAGTTTAGACCCGCCTCTCAGCTCCGTTCGCTTTCATTGGCTGGCTTCCTAAACAGAGGCCAGCCATTGGAAGAGAAGTGAGTCATTCCAAACAAGCCCCGTCTTTTTCGGATTTGGGGGCGTCATTTTTGCTGTTCTTTAGCTCGTGACGTTGTCCGTCACTCAGGACAGCAAAACACGCCCCCAAATCCGAAAATGGCCGTGCGTTTCTCCAAGGCATTTTCTCCTTGCCTCGGAGAAACGTGGTGGTGTTTTTGGAGCTGCTCGCCTCCCTAGAAGCTGCTCGGCTTCGCTCCTCTCCTCCCTTCCCTCTGCCCTCCTCGTCGCGCTCTCGCCCCCCACCCCCCCCCACCCCCGCAGCTCTCCTCCGTCGTGCTAAAAATCACATCGGATCGCATTTGGTCCACTTCTTCACTCCTCCCTAGGAGCTGCTCGGCTCCGCTCGCCTCCTCCCTTCCCTCTGCCCTCCTCCGTCGCGCTCTCGCTTCCCCCTCCCCCTCCCTCTGCTGCAGCTCTAAGCATTTCCCACGGGTCTTTTGCATAAAGCAGCGATGCTGATCCGACAGCAGTTTTTTTTTTGCATGAGTAAATGATGCCAGTGTTTTGTGTTCAAGCCTGGCGGGTTAAAATAATGAAACTTTCGCATCTTATCCACAACAAATCGTAAGCCTGTCAAAAAGACCGAAAAGTAGATATTTGTCGCGATGCGAGTCATTGCTTTTTTAAGAACCCAAAACACTGCAATGTCCTTGCTTCATTCTGTTTTAGAGAGCTGAGGATTCAAATGGATTTGCACAATTTTTCTTCAAATTAGAACATTATTCCGGAGGCGGGGCTATGGCCGGCGCGCTCGGGAAATGGCAGGCAGTGGCTGGACTTCTCAATCAATCAGGATTGTTATGAAGCACGACTACTCAACCGCGAGGGTCTCACGACGGAAAAGTAGATATTTGTCGCGATGCGAGTCATTGCTTTTTTAAGAACCCAAAACACTGCAATGTCCTTGCTTCATTCTGTTTTAGAGAGCTGAGGATTCAAATGGATTTGCACAATTTTTCTTCAAATTATAACATTATTCCGGAGGCGGGGCTATGGCCGGCGCGCTCGGGAAATGGCAGCCAGTGGCTGGACTTCTCAATCAATCAGGATTGTTATGAAGCACGACTACTCAACCGCGAGGGTCTCACGGCATCTAACCCTTTACTCCCCGCTCTGACCAAGAAATGTTGTACGAGAGTCTGTGTGAATTCCTCGCCATTCATAAAACATCAATGGAGTGGGGGAGGAGACTGCAGAGACACCTTTCAGTAGAGTGTATTGCAAAACCGGATGTAAAGAGATCTTATGCTGTGTAGTAGGGCAGTTTAGACCCGCCTCTCAGCTCCGTTCGCTTTCATTGGCTGGCTTCCTAAACAGAGGCCAGCCATTGGAAGAGAAGTGAGTCATTCCAAACAAGCCCCGTCTTTTTCGGATTTGGGGGCGTCATTTTTGCTGTTCTTTAGCTCGTGACGTTGTCCGTCACTCAGGACAGCAAAACACGCCCCCAAATCCGAAAATGGCCGTGCGTTTCTCCAAGGCATTTTCTCCTTGCTTCGGAGAAACGTGGTGGTGTTTTTGGAGCTGCTCGCCTCCCTAGAAGCTGCTCGGCTTCGCTCCTCTCCTCCCTTCCCTCTGCCCTCCTCGTCGCGCTCTCGCCTCCCTCCCCCCCACCCCCCCACCCCCGCAGCTCTCCTCCGTCGTGCTAAAAATCACATCGGACCGCCTTTGGTCCACTTCTTCACTCCTCCCTAGGAGCTGCTCGGCTCCGCTCGCCTCCTCCCTTCCCTCTGCCCTCCTCCGTCGCGCTCTCGCTTCCCCCTCCCCCTCCCTCTGCTGCAGCTCTAAGCATTTCCCACGGGTCTTTTGCACAAAGCAGCGATGCTGATCCGACATCTTCTCCTCTTCCCCGTTTCATACTTCCATTACCCCTATCATGTTTCTTCCTTCCCATGCTTCCATCCGTTTCCATTCTTTAGTGGGCGTGGCTTGTATAGGGCCTCTTTCTTTTGCTCGTTGTGCTTTTTCCAACAGGCTTCTGAAGTTGGTATTTTATCTATAACGGACTCCGCACGGCCCTTACGGCTGCAAGTTGGGGGAGGCGGAAACACGTCACGGTACTATGCCGGTGCGCGTCCGCAGGAAGCAGTGGAGCCGGAGTTTGTAGCCCGGAGCCTGGGAGAGGCCGAGGCGGCTGCAGGTAGGGGAAAGCAGGAAGGTGGGAGAATGGTGGCAAGAGGAAAGGGCGCCCCTAGTTTCCTTGGTTGTAAACACTGGAAGGGACTCCTGAGCTTTTAGTTTATTTTCACCCTGAATCTCCTACCTATAAAACACCTCTCTACTTCCTATTTGATCCCAACCCGCTCTGCCCGAATCCAGGGCAGCTCCCCAACGAATACTCAGCGCTTCCTAGTTTACTCCCACGTTCACATGACAGCCCAGATCCATTCATGTCTGACACCTTTGTGTAGCTTCTTAAGTCACAGCCTCAGACGGTACACCCATACTTCAGATATAAATTCTAGATGCTTCTTTATACTTTGCTTCTTCCAGCCGGCTTTACACTTTTCACCTTCCATAATACTTCTGACTTTAACCTTCCTAACTGCTACATAACTCGAACCGCGGTTGCTTCCGTCTCATCACTATTCGTGACAATTTTCAGATTGCGCCATACCGGACACCTCCCATGCTGTTCCATACCACATCACACACTACATAGGCTGCTCCGTACCGGACACCCGCAGGCTGCTCCGTACCTGACACCCGCAGGCTGCTCCGTACCTGACACCCCCAGGCTGCTCCGTACCTGACACCCCCAGGCTGCCCCGTACTTTCACCCCTCGCACCTAGGCTGCACCGGACCTGGTACCCCAAATGCTGCTTCAGAAGTGGCACCACCACAACTTCTCCAAACTTCACAAGACGACTTGGTAGGCTGCTTCAGACTTGGCCTCCTTCCCTCCGGGCTATTCCATACTAGGCACCACCACCAGGCATCTTCGATTTGGTACTTAGTTGCTCCATGCTTGTACCCAATATCGGCTGCTCCAGACTTGGCGCTACATCCCCCCGGCTGCGCCAGATTTGGCCCGTCACCCACAGGCTGTTGTATTGTTTTGTAATGCAGCATTCAGTTAGCACGCAAGTCTTTACAACAACTTGCCTTAGGGAAGCAGTGGACTTTGAATAGTATCATTTACTATTCCAACTTCAGTCTGCGCAACATAGGGAAGGTGTTGTACTTAAACATCAACCCCACACCACAAATGGGCTCCCCTAAAGCAAGTCGTTGTAACAACTTGCGTTCTAAAATAATGCATGGCAATGACACGTTTGGTCTATTGCTAGCACTGTAAAGGCACTCCATGATTCCGGGATCATTTTAAAGGATGTTCCCCGGGTAGCACCCTACACATTGTTGGATGTATAGTTGGAAGGATGTGGTCTTTGTTTTGATCTTATGTGGGAATTGTTTCCATGTTGTGTGCGAGGACAACCAAGATGCGGTTATCATGTATTGGGATGCAGCGAGATAAATGAAGTGTGAGAGACAGATGCACATATTTAAGACTTTCAGTATGCAGGTAGCTTTGAACAGCTCTTCATGCCCCCTTTATATAATTTTTAGGTCGAGGTATATCCGGTTTTGCCGAAGGCAAAACCGGATGTAAAGAGATCTTATGCTGTGTAGTAGGGCAGTTTAGACCCGCCTCTCAGCTCCGTTCGCTTTCATTGGCTGGCTTCCTAAACAGAGGCCAGCCATTGGAAGAGAAGTGAGTCATTCCAAACAAGCCCCGTCTTTTTCGGATTTGGGGGCGTCATTTTTGCTGTTCTTTAGCTCGTGACGTTGTCCGTCACTCAGGACAGCAAAACACGCCCCCAAATCCGAAAATGGCCGTGCGTTTCTCCAAGGCATTTTCTCCTTGCCTCGGAGAAACGTGGTGGTGTTTTTGGAGCTGCTCGCCTCCCTAGAAGCTGCTCGGCTTCGCTCCTCTCCTCCCTTCCCTCTGCCCTCCTCGTCGCGCTCTCGCCCCCCACCCCCCCCACCCCCGCAGCTCTCCTCCGTCGTGCTAAAAATCACATCGGACCGCATTTGGTCCACTTCTTCACTCCTCCCTAGGAGCTGCTCGGCTCCGCTCGCCTCCTCCCTTCCCTCTGCCCTCCTCCGTCGCGCTCTCGCTTCCCCCTCCCCCTCCCTCTGCTGCAGCTCTAAGCATTTCCCACGGGTCTTTTGCATAAAGCAGCGATGCTGATCCGACAGCAGTTTTTTTTTTGCATGAGTAAATGATGCCAGTGTTTTGTGTTCAAGCCTGGCGGGTTAAAATAATGAAACTTTCGCATCTTATCCACAACAAATCGTAAGCCTGTCAAAAAGACCGAAAAGTAGATATTTGTCGCGATGCGAGTCATTGCTTTTTTAAGAACCCAAAACACTGCAATGTCCTTGCTTCATTCTGTTTTAGAGAGCTGACGATTCTAATGGATTTGCACAATTTTTCTTCAAATTAGAACATTATTCCGGAGGCGGGGCTATGGCCGGCGCGCTCGGGAAATGGCAGGCAGTGGCTGGACTTCTCAATCAATCAGGATTGTTATGAAGCACGACTACTCAACCGCGAGGGTCTCACGACGGAAAAGTAGATATTTGTCGCGATGCGAGTCATTGCTTTTTTAAGAACCCAAAACACTGCAATGTCCTTGCTTCATTCTGTTTTAGAGAGCTGAGGATTCAAATGGATTTGCACAATTTTTCTTCAAATTATAACATTATTCCGGAGGCGGGGCTATGGCTGGCGCGCTCGGGAAATGGCAGCCAGTGGCTGGACTTCTCAATCAATCAGGATTGTTATGAAGCACGACTACTCAACCGCGAGGGTCTCACGGCATCTAACCCTTTACTCCCCGCTCTGACCAAGAAATGTTGTACGAGAGTCTGTGTGAATTCCTCGCCATTCATAAAACATCAATGGAGTGGGGGAGGAGACTGCAGAGACACCTTTCAGTAGAGTGTATTGCAAAACCGGATGTAAAGAGATCTTATGCTGTGTAGTAGGGCAGTTTAGACCCGCCTCTCAGCTCCGTTCGCTTTCATTGGCTGGCTTCCTAAACAGAGGCCAGCCATTGGAAGAGAAGTGAGTCATTCCAAACAAGCCCCGTCTTTTTCGGATTTGGGGGCGTCATTTTTGCTGTTCTTTAGCTCGTGACGTTGTCCGTCACTCAGGACAGCAAAACACGCCCCCAAATCCGAAAATGGCCGTGCGTTTCTCCAAGGCATTTTCTCCTTGCTTCGGAGAAACGTGGTGGTGTTTTTGGAGCTGCTCGCCTCCCTAGAAGCTGCTCGGCTTCGCTCCTCTCCTCCCTTCCCTCTGCCCTCCTCGTCGCGCTCTCGCCTCCCTCCCCCCCACCCCCCCACCCCCGCAGCTCTCCTCCGTCGTGCTAAAAATCACATCGGACCGCATTTGGTCCACTTCTTCACTCCTCCCTAGGAGCTGCTCGGCTCCGCTCGCCTCCTCCCTTCCCTCTGCCCTCCTCCGTCGCGCTCTCGCTTCCTCCTCCCCCTCCCTCTGCTGCAGCTCTAAGCATTTCCCACGGGTCTTTTGCACAAAGCAGCGATGCTGATCCGACATCTTCTCCTCTTCCCCGTTTCATACTTCCATTACCCCTATCATGTTTCTTCCTGCCCATGCTTCCATCCGTTTCCATTCTTTAGTGGGCGTGGCTTGTATAGGGCCTCTTTCTTTTGCTCGTTGTGCTTTTTCCAACAGGCTTCTTAAGTTGGTATTTTATCTATAACGGACTCCGCACGGCCCTTACGGCTGCAAGTTGGGGGAGGCGGAAACACGTCACGGTACTATGCCGGTGCGCGTCCGCAGGAAGCAGTGGAGCCGGAGTTTGTAGCCCGGAGCCTGGGAGAGGCCGAGGCGGCTGCAGGTAGGGGAAAGCAGGAAGGTGGGAGAATGGTGGCAAGAGGAAAGGGCGCCCCTAGTTTCCTTGGTTGTAAACACTGGAAGGGACTCCTGAGCTTTTAGTTTATTTTCACCCTGAATCTCCTACCTATAAAACACCTCTCTACTTCCTATTTGATCCCAACCCGCTCTGCCCGAATCCAGGGCAGCTCCCCAACGAATACCGTATTTTCCGGCGTATAAGACGACCTTTTAACCCCTTAAAATTTTCTGAAAAGTTGGGGGTCGTCTTATACGCCGGATACAAAATTAGACTGTTTGTTTTCGAGGTTTTTTTCAACAGCGCGGACTACTCCTGAAGGTTCTCGCGCTTCCGGCCCAGCCGGAGGTGGGGGAGGGTGGCTCTAATCCAGCCGGAGGTGGGGGAGGGTGGCTCTAATCCGCCCGCCAGCCACAGAGGTGAAGAGTTGAAGAGCATTGCATCCTGGGGGCTCCCGCGCACAATTGGCTTTCAAGCCGCAACTTCGCTCCAACTTCGCCCCTACTGCCTGGTGGGTAACCCCGAGGCCTCCCGCAGAAATTGGCAGCCATAATGCCGGAGGATTCCCGCCGGAGCATTGCATCGGTGGACAACGCTGAGGATCCGCGATAGCATCCACGGAGTCGGAGGACGCCGCCGGGCACTGGAGCTGCTTCACTGCGGTAAGCTGAGCGTACTCGGAGGACTAGCGGGTGGAGAGATTACGGTAGGCTTGCAATATTCCCAGCATACAAGCAAGGTGGAAGAAACATTTCCCGCCTAAGTTACATGGTTCAAAAGTGACAATAGCGAGCAACCAAAATACATGAGGTAGCAATCGGTACATTACAAGAGAAAAAAGTGATAAGTGTGCAGGTTACCGGTATAACAAAATACATGAGGTAGCAATCGGTACATTACAAGAGAAAAAAGTGATAAGTGTGCAGGTTACCGGTATAACAAAATACATGAGGTAGCAATCGGTACATTACAAGAGAAAAAAGTGATAAGTGTGCAGGTTATAAAAGCGTACAAGGTACAAGTAGAGCGTTGGACTGTGCTGGAAGTGGGGGTATTCTTGGGGTAGTCTTATACGGCGAGTATAGCACAAAACCTAAATTTGATCAAGCAAAGTGGGGGGTCGTCTTATACGCCGGGTCGTCTTATACGCCGGAAAATACGGTACTCAGCGCTTCCTAGTTTACTCCCACGTTCACATGACAGCCCAGATCCATTCATGTCTGACACCTTTGTGTAGCTTCTTAAGTCACAGCCTCAGACGGTACACCCATACTTCAGATATAAATTCTAGATGCTTCTTTATACTTTGCTTCTTCCAGCCAGCTTTACACTTTTCACCTTCCATAATACTTCTGACTTTAACCTTCCTAACTGCTACATAACTCGAACCGCGGTTGCTTCCGTCTCATCACTATTCGTGACAATTTTCAGATTGCGCCATACCGGACACCTCCCATGCTGTTCCATACCACATCACACACTACATAGGCTGCTCCGTACCTGACACCCGCAGGCTGCTCCGTACCTGACACCCGCAGGCTGCTCCGTACCTGACACCCCCAGGCTGCTCCGTACCTGACACCCCCAGGCTGCCCCGTACTTTCACCCCTCGCACCTAGGCTGCACCGGACCTGGTACCCCAAATGCTGCTTCAGAAGTGGCACCACCACAACTTCTCCAAACTTCACAAGACGACTTGGTAGGCTGCTTCAGACTTGGCCTCCTTCCCTCCGGGCTATTCCATACTAGGCACCACCACCAGGCATCTTCGATTTGGTACTTAGTTGCTCCATGCTTGTACCCAATATCGGCTGCTCCAGACTTGGCGCTACATCCCCCCGGCTGCGCCAGATTTGGCCCGTCACCCACAGGCTGTTGTATTGTTTTGTAATGCAGCATTCACTTAGCACGCAAGTCTTTACAACAACTTGCCTTAGGGAAGCAGTGGACTTTGAATAGTATCATTTACTATTCCAACTTCAGTCTGCGCAACATAGGGAAGGTGTTGTACTTAAACATCAACCCCACACCACAAATGGGCTCCCCTAAAGCAAGTCGTTGTAACAACTTGCGTTCTAAAATAATGCATGGCAATGACACGTTTGGTCTATTGCTAGCACTGTAAAGGCACTCCATGATTCCGGGATCATTTTAAAGGATGTTCCCCGGGTAGCACCCTACACATTGTTGGATGTATAGTTGGAAGGATGTGGTCTTTGTTTTGATCTTATGTGGGAATTGTTTCCATGTTGTGTGCGAGGACAACCAAGATGCGGTTATCATGTATTGGGATGCAGCGAGATAAATGAAGTGTGAGAGACAGATGCACATATTTAAGACTTTCAGTATGCAGGTAGCTTTGAACAGCTCTTCATGCCCCCTTTATATAATTTTTAGGTCGAGGTATATCCGGTTTTGCCGAAGGCAAAACCGGATGTAAAGAGATCTTATGCTGTGTAGTAGGGCAGTTTAGACCCGCCTCTCAGCTCCGTTCGCTTTCATTGGCTGGCTTCCTAAACAGAGGCCAGCCATTGGAAGAGAAGTGAGTCATTCCAAACAAGCCCCGTCTTTTTCGGATTTGGGGGCGTCATTTTTGCTGTTCTTTAGCTCGTGACGTTGTCCGTCACTCAGGACAGCAAAACACGCCCCCAAATCCGAAAATGGCCGTGCGTTTCTCCAAGGCATTTTCTCCTTGCCTCGGAGAAATGTGGTGGTGTTTTTGGAGCTGCTCGCCTCCCTAGAAGCTGCTCGGCTTCGCTCCTCTCCTCCCTTCCCTCTGCCCTCCTGGTCGCGCTCTCGCCTCCCTCCCCCCCACCCCCCCCACCCCCGCAGCTCTCCTCCGTCGTGCTAAAAATCACATCGGACCGCATTTGGTCCACTTCTTCACTCCTCCCTAGGAGCTGCTCGGCTCCGCTCGCCTCCTCCCTTCCCTCTGCCCTCCTCCGTCGCGCTCTCGCTTCCCCCTCCCCCTCCCTCTGCTGCAGCTCTAAGCATTTCCCACGGGTCTTTTGCATAAAGCAGCGATGCTGATCCGACAGCAGTTTTTTTTTTGCATGAGTAAATGATGCCAGTGTTTTGTGTTCAAGCCTGGCGGGTTAAAATAATGAAACTTTCGCATCTTATCCACAACAAATCGTAAGCCTGTCAAAAAGACCGAAAAGTAGATATTTGTCGCGATGCGAGTCATTGCTTTTTTAAGAACCCAAAACACTGCAATGTCCTTGCTTCATTCTGTTTTAGAGAGCTGAGGATTCTAATGGATTTGCACAATTTTTCTTCAAATTAGAACATTATTCCGGAGGCGGGGCTATGGCCGGCGCGCTCGGGAAATGGCAGGCAGTGGCTGGACTTCTCAATCAATCAGGATTGTTATGAAGCACGACTACTCAACCGCGAGGGTCTCACGACGGAAAAGTAGATATTTGTCGCGATGCGAGTCATTGCTTTTTTAAGAACCCAAAACACTGCAATGTCCTTGCTTCATTCTGTTTTAGAGAGCTGAGGATTCAAATGGATTTGCACAATTTTTCTTCAAATTATAACATTATTCCGGAGGCGGGGCTATGGCTGGCGCGCTCGGGAAATGGCAGCCAGTGGCTGGACTTCTCAATCAATCAGGATTGTTATGAAGCACGAAAACTCAACCGCGAGGGTCTCACGGCATCTAACCCTTTACTCCCCGCTCTGACCAAGAAATGTTGTACGAGAGTCTGTGTGAATTCCTCGCCATTCATAAAACATCAATGGAGTGGGGGAGGAGACTGCAGAGACACCTTTCAGTAGAGTGTATTGCAAAACCGGATGTAAAGAGATCTTATGCTGTGTAGTAGGGCAGTTTAGACCCGCCTCTCAGCTCCGTTCGCTTTCATTGGCTGGCTTCCTAAACAGAGGCCAGCCATTGGAAGAGAAGTGAGTCATTCCAAACAAGCACCGTCTTTTTCGGATTTGGGGGCGTCATTTTTGCTGTTCTTTAGCTCGTGACGTTGTCCGTCACTCAGGACAGCAAAACACGCCCCCAAATCCGAAAATGGCCGTGCGTTTCTCCAAGGCATTTTCTCCTTGCTTCGGAGAAACGTGGTGGTGTTTTTGGAGCTGCTCGCCTCCCTAGAAGCTGCTCGGCTTCGCTCCTCTCCTCCCTTCCCTCTGCCCTCCTCGTCGCGCTCTCGCCTCCCTCCCCCCCACCCCCCCACCCCCGCAGCTCTCCTCCGTCGTGCTAAAAATCACATCGGACCGCATTTGGTCCACTTCTTCACTCCTCCCTAGGAGCTGCTCGGCTCCGCTCGCCTCCTCCCTTCCCTCTGCCCTCCTCCGTCGTGCTCTCGCTTCCCCCTCCCCCTCCCTCTGCTGCAGCTCTAAGCATTTCCCACGGGTCTTTTGCACAAAGCAGCGATGCTGATCCGACATCTTCTCCTCTTCCCCGTTTCATAATTCCATTACCCCTATCATGTTTCTTCCTGCCCATGCTTCCATCCGTTTCCATTCTTTAGTGGGCGTGGCTTGTATAGGGCCTCTTTCTTTTGCTCGTTGTGCTTTTTCCAACAGGCTTCTGAAGTTGGTATTTTATCTATAACGGACTCCGCACGGCCCTTACGGCTGCAAGTTGGGGGAGGCGGAAACACGTCACGGTACTATGCCGGTGCGCGTCCGCAGGAAGCAGTGGAGCCGGAGTTTGTAGCCCGGAGCCTGGGAGAGGCCGAGGCGGCTGCAGGTAGGGGAAAGCAGGAAGGTGGGAGAATGGTGGCAAGAGGAAAGGGCGCCCCTAGTTTCCTTGGTTGTAAACACTGGAAGGGACTCCTGAGCTTTTAGTTTATTTTCACCCTGAATCTCCTACCTATAAAACACCTCTCTACTTCCTATTTGATCCCAACCCGCTCTGCCCGAATCCAGGGCAGCTCCCCAACGAATACCGTATTTTCCGGCGTATAAGACGACCTTTTAACCCCTTAAAATCTTCTGAAAAGTTGGGGGTCGTCTTATACGCCGGATACAAAATTAGACTGTTTGTTTTCGAGGTTTTTTTCAACAGCGCGGACTACTCCTGAAGGTTCTCGCGCTTCCGGCCCAGCCGGAGGTGGGGGAGGGTGGCTCTAATCCAGCCGGGGGTGGGGGAGGGTGGCTCTAATCCGCCCGCCAGCCACAGAGGTGAAGAGTTGAAGAGCATTGCATCCTGGGGGCTCCCGCGCACAATTGGCTTTCAAGCCGCAACTTCGCTCCAACTTCGCCCCTACTGCCTGGTGGGTAACCCCGAGGCCTCCCGCAGAAATTGGCAGCCATAATGCCGGAGGATTCCCGCCGGAGCATTGCATCGGTGGACAACGCTGAGGATCCGCGATAGCATCCACGGAGTCGGAGGACGCCGCCGGGCACTGGAGCTGCTTCACTGCGGTAAGCTGAGCGTACTCGGAGGACTAGCGGGTGGAGAGATTACGGTAGGCTTGCAATATTCCCAGCATACAAGCAAGGTGGAAGAAACATTTCCCGCCTAAGTTACATGGTTCAAAAGTGACAATAGCGAGCAACCAAAATACATGAGGTAGCAATCGGTACATTACAAGAGAAAAAAGTGATAAGTGTGCAGGTTACCGGTATAACAAAATACATGAGGTAGCAATCGGTACATTACAAGAGAAAAAAGTGATAAGTGTGCAGGTTACCGGTATAACAAAATACATGAGGTAGCAATCGGTACATTACAAGAGAAAAAAGTGATAAGTGTGCAGGTTATAAAAGCGTACAAGGTACAAGTAGAGCGTTGGACTGTGCTGGAAGTGGGGGTATTCTTGGGGTAGTCTTATACGGCGAGTATAGCACAAAACCTAAATTTGATCAAGCAAAGTGGGGGGTCGTCTTATACGCCGGGTCGTCTTATACGCCGGAAAATACGGTACTCAGCGCTTCCTAGTTTACTCCCACGTTCACATGACAGCCCAGATCCATTCATGTCTGACACCTTTGTGTAGCTTCTTAAGTCACAGCCTCAGACGGTACACCCATACTTCAGATATAAATTCTAGATGCTTCTTTATACTTTGCTTCTTCCAGCCGGCTTTACACTTTTCACCTTCCATAATACTTCTGACTTTAACCTTCCTAACTGCTACATAACTCGAACCGCGGTTGCTTCCGTCTCATCACTATTCGTGACAATTTTCAGATTGCGCCATACCGGACACCTCCCATGCTGTTCCATACCACATCACACACTACATAGGCTGCTCCGTACCTGACACCCGCAGGCTGCTCCGTACCTGACACCCGCAGGCTGCTCCGTACCTGACACCCCCAGGCTGCTCCGTACCTGACACCCCCAGGCTGCCCCGTACTTTCACCCCTCGCACCTAGGCTGCACCGGACCTGGTACCCCAAATGCTGCTTCAGAAGTGGCACCACCACAACTTCTCCAAACTTCACAAGACGACTTGGTAGGCTGCTTCAGACTTGGCCTCCTTCCCTCCGGGCTATTCCATACTAGGCACCACCACCAGGCATCTTCGATTTGGTACTTAGTTGCTCCATGCTTGTACCCAATATCGGCTGCTCCAGACTTGGCGCTACATCCCCCCGGCTGCGCCAGATTTGGCCCGTCACCCACAGGCTGTTGTATTGTTTTGTAATGCAGCATTCAGTTAGCACGCAAGTCTTTACAACAACTTGCCTTAGGGAAGCAGTGGACTTTGAATAGTATCATTTACTATTCCAACTTCAGTCTGCGCAACATAGGGAAGGTGTTGTACTTAAACATCAACCCCACACCACAAATGGGCTCCCCTAAAGCAAGTCGTTGTAACAACTTGCGTTCTAAAATAATGCATGGCAATGACACGTTTGGTCTATTGCTAGCACTGTAAAGGCACTCCATGATTCCGGGATCATTTTAAAGGATGTTCCCCGGGTAGCACCCTACACATTGTTGGATGTATAGTTGGAAGGATGTGGTCTTTGTTTTGATCTTATGTGGGAATTGTTTCCATGTTGTGTGCGAGGACAACCAAGATGCGGTTATCATGTATTGGGATGCAGCGAGATAAATGAAGTGTGAGAGACAGATGCACATATTTAAGACTTTCAGTATGCAGGTAGCTTTGAACAGCTCTTCATGCCCCCTTTATATAATTTTTAGGTCGAGGTATATCCGGTTTTGCCGAAGGCAAAACCGGATGTAAAGAGATCTTATGCTGTGTAGTAGGGCAGTTTAGACCCGCCTCTCAGCTCCGTTCGCTTTCATTGGCTGGCTTCCTAAACAGAGGCCAGCCATTGGAAGAGAAGTGAGTCATTCCAAACAAGCCCCGTCTTTTTCGGATTTGGGGGCGTCATTTTTGCTGTTCTTTAGCTCGTGACGTTGTCCGTCACTCAGGACAGCAAAACACGCCCCCAAATCCGAAAATGGCCGTGCGTTTCTCCAAGGCATTTTCTCCTTGCCTCGGAGAAACGTGGTGGTGTTTTTGGAGCTGCTCGCCTCCCTAGAAGCTGCTCGGCTTCGCTCCTCTCCTCCCTTCCCTCTGCCCTCCTCGTCGCGCTCTCGCCCCCCACCCCCCCCACCCCCGCAGCTCTCCTCCGTCGTGCTAAAAATCACATCGGACCGCATTTGGTCCACTTCTTCACTCCTCCCTAGGAGCTGCTCGGCTCCGCTCGCCTCCTCCCTTCCCTCTGCCCTCCTCCGTCGCGCTCTCGCTTCCCCCTCCCCCTCCCTCTGCTGCAGCTCTAAGCATTTCCCACGGGTCTTTTGCATAAAGCAGCGATGCTGATCCGACAGCAGTTTTTTTTTTGCATGAGTAAATGATGCCAGTGTTTTGTGTTCAAGCCTGGCGGGTTAAAATAATGAAACTTTCGCATCTTATCCACAACAAATCGTAAGCCTGTCAAAAAGACCGAAAAGTAGATATTTGTCGCGATGCGAGTCATTGCTTTTTTAAGAACCCAAAACACTGCAATGTCCTTGCTTCATTCTGTTTTAGAGAGCTGACGATTCTAATGGATTTGCACAATTTTTCTTCAAATTAGAACATTATTCCGGAGGCGGGGCTATGGCCGGCGCGCTCGGGAAATGGCAGGCAGTGGCTGGACTTCTCAATCAATCAGGATTGTTATGAAGCACGACTACTCAACCGCGAGGGTCTCACGACGGAAAAGTAGATATTTGTCGCGATGCGAGTCATTGCTTTTTTAAGAACCCAAAACACTGCAATGTCCTTGCTTCATTCTGTTTTAGAGAGCTGAGGATTCAAATGGATTTGCACAATTTTTCTTCAAATTATAACATTATTCCGGAGGCGGGGCTATGGCTGGCGCGCTCGGGAAATAGCAGCCAGTGGCTGGACTTCTCAATCAATCAGGATTGTTATGAAGCACGACTACTCAACCGCGAGGGTCTCACGGCATCTAACCCTTTACTCCCCGCTCTGACCAAGAAATGTTGTACGAGAGTCTGTGTGAATTCCTCGCCATTCATAAAACATCAATGGAGTGGGGGAGGAGACTGCAGAGACACCTTTCAGTAGAGTGTATTGCAAAACCGGATGTAAAGAGATCTTATGCTGTGTAGTAGAGCAGTTTAGACCCGCCTCTCAGCTCCGTTCGCTTTCATTGGCTGGCTTCCTAAACAGAGGCCAGCCATTGGAAGAGAAGTGAGTCATTCCAAACAAGCCCCGTCTTTTTCGGATTTGGGGGCGTCATTTTTGCTGTTCTTTAGCTCGTGACGTTGTCCGTCACTCAGGACAGCAAAACACGCCCCCAAATCCGAAAATGGCCGTGCGTTTCTCCAAGGCATTTTCTCCTTGCTTCGGAGAAACGTGGTGGTGTTTTTGGAGCTGCTCGCCTCCCTAGAAGCTGCTCGGCTTCGCTCCTCTCCTCCCTTCCCTCTGCCCTCCTCGTCGCGCTCTCGCCTCCCTCCCCCCCACCCCCCCACCCCCGCAGCTCTCCTCCGTCGTGCTAAAAATCACATCGGACCGCATTTGGTCCACTTCTTCACTCCTCCCTAGGAGCTGCTCGGCTCCGCTCGCCTCCTCCCTTCCCTCTGCCCTCCTCCGTCGCGCTCTCGCTTCCCCCTCCCCCTCCCTCTGCTGCAGCTCTAAGCATTTCCCACGGGTCTTTTGCACAAAGCAGCGATGCTGATCCGACATCTTCTCCTCTTCCCCGTTTCATACTTCCATTACCCCTATCATGTTTCTTCCTGCCCATGCTTCCATCCGTTTCCATTCTTTAGTGGGCGTGGCTTGTATAGGGCCTCTTTCTTTTGCTCGTTGTGCTTTTTCCAACAGGCTTCTGAAGTTGGTATTTTATCTATAACGGACTCCGCACGGCCCTTACGGCTGCAAGTTGGGGGAGGCGGAAACACGTCACGGTACTATGCCGGTGCGCGTCCGCAGGAAGCAGTGGAGCCGGAGTTTGTAGCCCGGAGCCTGGGAGAGGCCGAGGCGGCTGCAGGTAGGGGAAAGCAGGAAGGTGGGAGAATGGTGGCAAGAGGAAAGGGCGCCCCTAGTTTCCTTGGTTGTAAACACTGGAAGGGACTCCTGAGCTTTTAGTTTATTTTCACCCTGAATCTCCTACCTATAAAACACCTCTCTACTTCCTATTTGATCCCAACCCGCTCTGCCCGAATCCAGGGCAGCTCCCCAACGAATACCGTATTTTCCGGCGTATAAGACGACCTTTTAACCCCTTAAAATTTTCTGAAAAGTTGGGGGTCGTCTTATACGCCGGATACAAAATTAGACTGTTTGTTTTCGAGGTTTTTTTCAACAGCGCGGACTACTCCTGAAGGTTCTCGCGCTTCCGGCCCAGCCGGAGGTGGGGGAGGGTGGCTCTAATCCAGCCGGAGGTGGGGGAGGGTGGCTCTAATCCGCCCGCCAGCCACAGAGGTGAAGAGTTGAAGAGCATTGCATCCTGGGGGCTCCCGCGCACAATTGGCTTTCAAGCCGCAACTTCGCTCCAACTTCGCCCCTACTGCCTGGTGGGTAACCCCGAGGCCTCCCGCAGAAATTGGCAGCCATAATGCCGGAGGATTCCCGCCGGAGCATTGCATCGGTGGACAACGCTGAGGATCCGCGATAGCATCCACGGAGTCGGAGGACGCCGCCGGGCACTGGAGCTGCTTCACTGCGGTAAGCTGAGCGTACTCGGAGGACTAGCGGGTGGAGAGATTACGGTAGGCTTGCAATATTCCCAGCATACAAGCAAGGTGGAAGAAACATTTCCCGCCTAAGTTACATGGTTCAAAAGTGACAATAGCGAGCAACCAAAATACATGAGGTAGCAATCGGTACATTACAAGAGAAAAAAGTGATAAGTGTGCAGGTTACCGGTATAACAAAATACATGAGGTAGCAATCGGTACATTACAAGAGAAAAAAGTGATAAGTGTGCAGGTTACCGGTATAACAAAATACATGAGGTAGCAATCGGTACATTACAAGAGAAAAAAGTGATAAGTGTGCAGGTTATAAAAGCGTACAAGGTACAAGTAGAGCGTTGGACTGTGCTGGAAGTGGGGGTATTCTTGGGGTAGTCTTATACGGCGAGTATAGCACAAAACCTAAATTTGATCAAGCAAAGTGGGGGGTCGTCTTATACGCCGGGTCGTCTTATACGCCGGAAAATACGGTACTCAGCGCTTCCTAGTTTACTCCCACGTTCACATGACAGCCCAGATCCATTCATGTCTGACACCTTTGTGTAGCTTCTTAAGTCACAGCCTCAGACGGTACACCCATACTTCAGATATAAATTCTAGATGCTTCTTTATACTTTGCTTCTTCCAGCCGGCTTTACACTTTTCACCTTCCATAATACTTCTGACTTTAACCTTCCTAACTGCTACATAACTCGAACCGCGGTTGCTTCCGTCTCATCACTATTCGTGACAATTTTCAGATTGCGCCATACCGGACACCTCCCATGCTGTTCCATACCACATCACACACTACATAGGCTGCTCCGTACCTGACACCCGCAGGCTGCTCCGTACCTGACACCCGCAGGCTGCTCCGTACCTGACACCCCCAGGCTGCTCCGTACCTGACACCCCCAGGCTGCCCCGTACTTTCACCCCTCGCACCTAGGCTGCACCGGACCTGGTACCCCAAATGCTGCTTCAGAAGTGGCACCACCACAACTTCTCCAAACTTCACAAGACGACTTGGTAGGCTGCTTCAGACTTGGCCTCCTTCCCTCCGGGCTATTCCATACTAGGCACCACCACCAGGCATCTTCGATTTGGTACTTAGTTGCTCCATGCTTGTACCCAATATCGGCTGCTCCAGACTTGGCGCTACATCCCCCGGCTGCGCCAGATTTGGCCCGTCACCCACAGGCTGTTGTATTGTTTTGTAATGCAGCATTCACTTAGCACGCAAGTCTTTACAACAACTTGCCTTAGGGAAGCAGTGGACTTTGAATAGTATCATTTACTATTCCAACTTCAGTCTGCGCAACATAGGGAAGGTGTTGTACTTAAACATCAACCCCACACCACAAATGGGCTCCCCTAAAGCAAGTCGTTGTAACAACTTGCGTTCTAAAATAATGCATGGCAATGACACGTTTGGTCTATTGCTAGCACTGTAAAGGCACTCCATGATTCCGGGATCATTTTAAAGGATGTTCCCCGGGTAGCACCCTACACATTGTTGGATGTATAGTTGGAAGGATGTGGTCTTTGTTTTGATCTTATGTGGGAATTGTTTCCATGTTGTGTGCGAGGACAACCAAGATGCGGTTATCATGTATTGGGATGCAGCGAGATAAATGAAGTGTGAGAGACAGATGCACATATTTAAGACTTTCAGTATGCAGGTAGCTTTGAACAGCTCTTCATGCCCCCTTTATATAATTTTTAGGTCGAGGTATATCCGGTTTTGCCGAAGGCAAAACCGGATGTAAAGAGATCTTATGCTGTGTAGTAGGGCAGTTTAGACCCGCCTCTCAGCTCCGTTCGCTTTCATTGGCTGGCTTCCTAAACAGAGGCCAGCCATTGGAAGAGAAGTGAGTCATTCCAAACAAGCCCCGTCTTTTTCGGATTTGGGGGCGTCATTTTTGCTGTTCTTTAGCTCGTGACGTTGTCCGTCACTCAGGACAGCAAAACACGCCCCCAAATCCGAAAATGGCCGTGCGTTTCTCCAAGGCATTTTCTCCTTGCCTCGGAGAAATGTGGTGGTGTTTTTGGAGCTGCTCGCCTCCCTAGAAGCTGCTCGGCTTCGCTCCTCTCCTCCCTTCCCTCTGCCCTCCTCGTCGCGCTCTCGCCTCCCTCCCCCCCACCCCCCCCACCCCCGCAGCTCTCCTCCGTCGTGCTAAAAATCACATCGGACCGCATTTGGTCCACTTCTTCACTCCTCCCTAGGAGCTGCTCGGCTCCGCTCGCCTCCTCCCTTCCCTCTGCCCTCCTCCGTCGCGCTCTCGCTTCCCCCTCCCCCTCCCTCTGCTGCAGCTCTAAGCATTTCCCACGGGTCTTTTGCATAAAGCAGCGATGCTGATCCGACAGCAGTTTTTTTTTTGCATGAGTAAATGATGCCAGTGTTTTGTGTTCAAGCCTGGCGGGTTAAAATAATGAAACTTTCGCATCTTATCCACAACAAATCGTAAGCCTGTCAAAAAGACCGAAAAGTAGATATTTGTCGCGATGCGAGTCATTGCTTTTTTAAGAACCCAAAACACTGCAATGTCCTTGCTTCATTCTGTTTTAGAGAGCTGAGGATTCTAATGGATTTGCACAATTTTTCTTCAAATTAGAACATTATTCCGGAGGCGGGGCTATGGCCGGCGCGCTCGGGAAATGGCAGGCAGTGGCTGGACTTCTCAATCAATCAGGATTGTTATGAAGCACGACTACTCAACCGCGAGGGTCTCACGACGGAAAAGTAGATATTTGTCGCGATGCGAGTCATTGCTTTTTTAAGAACCCAAAACACTGCAATGTCCTTGCTTCATTCTGTTTTAGAGAGCTGAGGATTCAAATGGATTTGCACAATTTTTCTTCAAATTATAACATTATTCCGGAGGCGGGGCTATGGCTGGCGCGCTCGGGAAATGGCAGCCAGTGGCTGGACTTCTCAATCAATCAGGATTGTTATGAAGCACGAAAACTCAACCGCGAGGGTCTCACGGCATCTAACCCTTTACTCCCCGCTCTGACCAAGAAATGTTGTACGAGAGTCTGTGTGAATTCCTCGCCATTCATAAAACATCAATGGAGTGGGGGAGGAGACTGCAGAGACACCTTTCAGTAGAGTGTATTGCAAAACCGGATGTAAAGAGATCTTATGCTGTGTAGTAGGGCAGTTTAGACCCGCCTCTCAGCTCCGTTCGCTTTCATTGGCTGGCTTCCTAAACAGAGGCCAGCCATTGGAAGAGAAGTGAGTCATTCCAAACAAGCCCCGTCTTTTTCGGATTTGGGGGCGTCATTTTTGCTGTTTTTTAGCTCGTGACGTTGTCCGTCACTCAGGACAGCAAAACACGCCCCCAAATCCGAAAATGGCCGTGCGTTTCTCCAAGGCATTTTCTCCTTGCTTCGGAGAAACGTGGTGGTGTTTTTGGAGCTGCTCGCCTCCCTAGAAGCTGCTCGGCTTCGCTCCTCTCCTCCCTTCCCTCTGCCCTCCTCGTCGCGCTCTCGCCTCCCTCCCCCCCACCCCCCCACCCCCGCAGCTCTCCTCCGTCGTGCTAAAAATCACATCGGACCGCATTTGGTCCACTTCTTCACTCCTCCCTAGGAGCTGCTCGGCTCCGCTCGCCTCCTCCCTTCCCTCTGCCCTCCTCCGTCGCGCTCTCGCTTCCCCCTCCCCCTCCCTCTGCTGCAGCTCTAAGCATTTCCCACGGGTCTTTTGCACAAAGCAGCGATGCTGATCCGACATCTTCTCCTCTTCCCCGTTTCATACTTCCATTACCCCTATCATGTTTCTTCCTGCCCATGCTTCCATCCGTTTCCATTCTTTAGTGGGCGTGGCTTGTATAGGGCCTCTTTCTTTTGCTCGTTGTGCTTTTTCCAACAGGCTTCTGAAGTTGGTATTTTATCTATAACGGACTCCGCACGGCCCTTACGGCTGCAAGTTGGGGGAGGCGGAAACACGTCACGGTACTATGCCGGTGCGCGTCCGCAGGAAGCAGTGGAGCCGGAGTTTGTAGCCCGGAGCCTGGGAGAGGCCGAGGCGGCTGCAGGTAGGGGAAAGCAGGAAGGTGGGAGAATGGTGGCAAGAGGAAAGGGCGCCCCTAGTTTCCTTGGTTGTAAACACTGGAAGGGACTCCTGAGCTTTTAGTTTATTTTCACCCTGAATCTCCTACCTATAAAACACCTCTCTACTTCCTATTTGATCCCAACCCGCTCTGCCCGAATCCAGGGCAGCTCCCCAACGAATACCGTATTTTCCGGCGTATAAGACGACCTTTTAACCCCTTAAAATCTTCTGAAAAGTTGGGGGTCGTCTTATACGCCGGATACAAAATTAGACTGTTTGTTTTCGAGGTTTTTTTCAACAGCGCGGACTACTCCTGAAGGTTCTCGCGCTTCCGGCCCAGCCGGAGGTGGGGGAGGGTGGCTCTAATCCAGCCGGGGGTGGGGGAGGGTGGCTCTAATCCGCCCGCCAGCCACAGAGGTGAAGAGTTGAAGAGCATTGCATCCTGGGGGCTCCCGCGCACAATTGGCTTTCAAGCCGCAACTTCGCTCCAACTTCGCCCCTACTGCCTGGTGGGTAACCCCGAGGCCTCCCGCAGAAATTGGCAGCCATAATGCCGGAGGATTCCCGCCGGAGCATTGCATCGGTGGACAACGCTGAGGATCCGCGATAGCATCCACGGAGTCGGAGGACGCCGCCGGGCACTGGAGCTGCTTCACTGCGGTAAGCTGAGCGTACTCGGAGGACTAGCGGGTGGAGAGATTACGGTAGGCTTGCAATATTCCCAGCATACAAGCAAGGTGGAAGAAACATTTCCCGCCTAAGTTACATGGTTCAAAAGTGACAATAGCGAGCAACCAAAATACATGAGGTAGCAATCGGTACATTACAAGAGAAAAAAGTGATAAGTGTGCAGGTTACCGGTATAACAAAATACATGAGGTAGCAATCGGTACATTACAAGAGAAAAAAGTGATAAGTGTGCAGGTTACCGGTATAACAAAATACATGAGGTAGCAATCGGTACATTACAAGAGAAAAAAGTGATAAGTGTGCAGGTTATAAAAGCGTACAAGGTACAAGTAGAGCGTTGGACTGTGCTGGAAGTGGGGGTATTCTTGGGGTAGTCTTATACGGCGAGTATAGCACAAAACCTAAATTTGATCAAGCAAAGTGGGGGGTCGTCTTATACGCCGGGTCGTCTTATACGCCGGAAAATACGGTACTCAGCGCTTCCTAGTTTACTCCCACGTTCACATGACAGCCCAGATCCATTCATGTCTGACACCTTTGTGTAGCTTCTTAAGTCACAGCCTCAGACGGTACACCCATACTTCAGATATAAATTCTAGATGCTTCTTTATACTTTGCTTCTTCCAGCCGGCTTTACACTTTTCACCTTCCATAATACTTCTGACTTTAACCTTCCTAACTGCTACATAACTCGAACCGCGGTTGCTTCCGTCTCATCACTATTCGTGACAATTTTCAGATTGCGCCATACCGGACACCTCCCATGCTGTTCCATACCACATCACACACTACATAGGCTACTCCGTACCTGACACCCGCAGGCTGCTCCGTACCTGACACCCGCAGGCTGCTCCGTACCTGACACCCCCAGGCTGCTCCGTACCTGACACCCCCAGGCTGCCCCGTACTTTCACCCCTCGCACCTAGGCTGCACCGGACCTGGTACCCCAAATGCTGCTTCAGAAGTGGCACCACCACAACTTCTCCAAACTTCACAAGACGACTTGGTAGGCTGCTTCAGACTTGGCCTCCTTCCCTCCGGGCTATTCCATACTAGGCACCACCACCAGGCATCTTCGATTTGGTACTTAGTTGCTCCATGCTTGTACCCAATATCGGCTGCTCCAGACTTGGCGCTACATCCCCCCGGCTGCGCCAGATTTGGCCCGTCACCCACAGGCTGTTGTATTGTTTTGTAATGCAGCATTCACTTAGCACGCAAGTCTTTACAACAACTTGCCTTAGGGAAGCAGTGGACTTTGAATAGTATCATTTACTATTCCAACTTCAGTCTGCGCAACATAGGGAAGGTGTTGTACTTAAACATCAACCCCACACCACAAATGGGCTCCCCTAAAGCAAGTCGTTGTAACAACTTGCGTTCTAAAATAATGCATGGCAATGACACGTTTGGTCTATTGCTAGCACTGTAAAGGCACTCCATGATTCCGGGATCATTTTAAAGGATGTTCCCCGGGTAGCACCCTACACATTGTTGGATGTATAGTTGGAAGGATGTGGTCTTTGTTTTGATCTTATGTGGGAATTGTTTCCATGTTGTGTGCGAGGACAACCAAGATGCGGTTATCATGTATTGGGATGCAGCGAGATAAATGAAGTGTGAGAGACAGATGCACATATTTAAGACTTTCAGTATGCAGGTAGCTTTGAACAGCTCTTCATGCCCCCTTTATATAATTTTTAGGTCGAGGTATATCCGGTTTTGCCGAAGGCAAAACCGGATGTAAAGAGATCTTATGCTGTGTAGTAGGGCAGTTTAGACCCGCCTCTCAGCTCCGTTCGCTTTCATTGGCTGGCTTCCTAAACAGAGGCCAGCCATTGGAAGAGAAGTGAGTCATTCCAAACAAGCCCCGTCTTTTTCGGATTTGGGGGCGTCATTTTTGCTGTTCTTTAGCTCGTGACGTTGTCCGTCACTCAGGACAGCAAAACACGCCCCCAAATCCGAAAATGGCCGTGCGTTTCTCCAAGGCATTTTCTCCTTGCCTCGGAGAAATGTGGTGGTGTTTTTGGAGCTGCTCGCCTCCCTAGAAGCTGCTCGGCTTCGCTCCTCTCCTCCCTTCCCTCTGCCCTCCTCGTCGCGCTCTCGCCTCCCTCCCCCCCACCCCCCCCACCCCCGCAGCTCTCCTCCGTCGTGCTAAAAATCACATCGGACCGCATTTGGTCCACTTCTTCACTCCTCCCTAGGAGCTGCTCGGCTCCGCTCGCCTCCTCCCTTCCCTCTGCCCTCCTCCGTCGCGCTCTCGCTTCCCCCTCCCCCTCCCTCTGCTGCAGCTCTAAGCATTTCCCACGGGTCTTTTGCATAAAGCAGCGATGCTGATCCGACAGCAGTTTTTTTTTTGCATGAGTAAATGATGCCAGTGTTTTGTGTTCAAGCCTGGCGGGTTAAAATAATGAAACTTTCGCATCTTATCCACAACAAATCGTAAGCCTGTCAAAAAGACGGAAAAGTAGATATTTGTCGCGATGCGAGTCATTGCTTTTTTAAGAACCCAAAACACTGCAATGTCCTTGCTTCATTCTGTTTTAGAGAGCTGAGGATTCAAATGGATTTGCACAATTTTTCTTCAAATTATAACATTATTCCGGAGGCGGGGCTATGGCCGGCACGCTCGGGAAATGGCAGCCAGTGGCTGGACTCTCAATCAATCAGGATTGTTATGAAGCACGACTACTCTCACGGCATCTAACCCTTTACTCCCCGCTCTGACCAAGAAATGTTGTACGAGAGTCTGTGTGAATTCCTCGCCATTCATAAAACATCAATGGAGTGGGGGAGGAGACTGCAGAGACACCTTTCAGTAGAGTGTATTGCAAAGGCCAGTAACGGTGCTAAGAGTTTGTGGAAGTTGGTGTCCGAAGAAGCAAACGAGGATGCAAAAGAAAGCAAGAGTTAAATATTGTACCACATGACTTTTTCACCCCATGCACTGTTCATCGATAGGTGCTCTGGTGCTCTATTGTTATATTATTAACAACAAAAATTGATATTCCCGCTCACCGACCACTTGAGGCACACATGAAATACTAAAAACAAGCCAGTACAATTAACAAATGTAATTGCGTCTGGATTAAAGGCAGTGTCCCTCGAGCCCCTGCTGGTGACAGTCTGGATTTAAGATCACAAAGTGCCAGGAGTTTTGACACAGGCAGTCATGCGTGTTCAGTTGAAAGGGTATACAACCGGCACCTTGCGTTTCTATCTTCATGTCGGGCTGGATGAGCCTGGAGCCAGATGGGACACCGCAGCTCGTTGGGCCACACGAGGCCAGCCCTGGAAGGTACAAATAAGAAATGACAATGTGTAGCACAAGTACACACTGCGCTTATTTAACCGCATTTATTATTGTAGCTATTCTATAGCGTTAAACTCGTTTTCACACGAATCTCATGTCGATCAGTGCCTAGTAACAGTCAGAAACAATTGCAGGGAGAAATGCACTATTATGACAACATGGTGCAAATTCCCATAGTGCTACCTTCTCGTGGGGATCTGCAGTGTTTATCAACAAAGACAGTGGCCAATCAGCAAAGATGTGGGCGGTGCTAGCCTCGCTCCGGATTGTGTAAACAAAGCCTGCACTGAAACGGAGAAGACCTGGACCAGTCTTAAAGCCTGGCACGTCATGGCACAGAGTAGCCTTTATACGTTATTGTTCAAGCCACTCAGTCCGGCGAGTTGCATCAGCCTGCCATCCTGCAGGACTCGTGGCCATATTAACTCAAGCGTGCAGCAGTGAACACCGACAGGAATGTGCTTGCACAATAGTTTCTGCATCACCCATCTGTTCTGTGTTAAATCCCTTGCAGCGCCATCATTTTCAGGACAGCAAGTTACAGCTACGCGTGTTATATCTACACATGATTTAAAAACCCGTTCTGTAAACACGCTTTAAGAGGATCTTATGGTTCAAGGAGACACAACACGTGGTTGAAACGTGCTGCGCATTCTTAACAGTTCGGAAAGGCAGAGGTGTCCCGGGAAAGCTTATAAATGTAATCCGTATATTCCATTCAGGGGCGGGGGGCTGGAGGCCCCCATCCTTCAGGGATTCCCCATTCCCCTGAAAGCCTATGACTATCTTTCAGATATGGGATGCTGGGGGCCCCTCCTCGTATATTATGCTGCGGGGACACATGGTTTTGTGTTATGCCACTGGTCCAATTCTTGTGAAAACGAGAGAGCACTGTTCTCCTCTTAAATAAATATTTGTTTGTATGAATACACTTTCAGATCAGATCTGATTGTATATTAAACGTATTCTGGTTTTTTCTACAGTCTGTTCTGGGTTTGGCATATTTGACATTCCTGCTCTCTTTAATCATTGAGGGCAGTCTGACCCTGTTTTGTGTTGTTTCAAACGTGGTACCAGAGCAAGTCCATTAACGCTGGACATACCTCCCCAGTACAGTGCCCTGAAGCTTACTGCAGCTAGACTAGATCTGTGCAACAGGTCCCTTAACCCTGTCATCTATCTACAAAGCAGTCTGTTGGTGACTAACAAACTGAGCCACGAATGCCTTACTATAAGTTCCCCTTTGTTTTCAGATTATTTCTGCAGAGTTTATATAAAGTCAGACAATCAGGCGGCAATACTGTGGCTCATATAGGAATGCATTACAACCACTGCATTACAACCAGGGCTGCTTTATCCCTCCCTCTTTTTGGCTCACAACTACCTCACAACTTTACTCTTTATCTCACTCTCTCTCTATCTCACTAGCTCACTCTATTTCTATCTCAATCTCACTCTCACTACCTCAGTATATCACGACTCACTCCCTCAAAAATTCACTACATCACTCCCTCACTAACTCACTCTATCTCACTACCTCACAACTTCACTCTCTCTCTATCTCACTACCTCACTCTCTCTTTCTATCTCACTAAGTCACTTTCACTCTCTTTCACTACCTCACTCTCTCTCTCACTACCTCACAAACTCACTCCCTGTTTCTATCTCACTACCTCAGAACATCCCTCTACCTCACTCTTTCACTACCTCAGTCTCTGTCTCTCACTACCTCACTCTATCTACCTCTTTCTCATTACATAACTCTCTCTACCTCACTACACCACTCTATCTCACTACCTCACTATCTCACAACTTCTCTCTCTCAAAACATCACTACCTCACTCTCTTACTACCTCACTCTCTTACTACCTCACCCTCTAGCTCACAACTTCACTCTCTCTCTCTAACTCACTACCTCAATCACTCTCTATCTCACTACCTCACTCTTTCTATCTCACTAACTCACCATGAAACCCCTGGGTGTCTGTGCGCTTAAAAAGTTTAGAATAACATAACTCACTTTCACTCTCTTTCACTACCTCTCTCTCTCTCACTACATCACTCGATGCTTATATCACTACCTCACAACATCCCTCTCCCTCCCTCACTCTTTCACTACCTCACTCTCTATCTACCTCACTCTCTCTCACTACCTCACTCTCTCTCTGCTAATGCAATAGGTATCACATATGCAAAAAAAGCTAATGCCGATAGAAATGACAATGCCATTTATTTAGGGATACAAAAAAGATAAAAAAAATAATGAGCAATACCAATAGCTCTACCTATAATATTGCCGAGACCATTGCATTGTAAATGCTTGTTTTGTCATCCATACGATATATTGGACCCCTCAGAGGTTATTTGCCCAGGAATCCAAGAATTTTGGAAGAATGTTGAAATTACTTTAAGGGCTATTTTTAACAAGAATATTGTTCTGACCGAAACGTTGGTGTTACTTGGGGTAAATAATGCATCTCGGAAGGTATTGAATAACACGCAAAGGGGTCTAATATTCTATTTGTTTCTTCTGGCGAGAAGAGAGATCTGCCCCCACAACAAATAGCATAGTTAAGCGCGATAAAGTGGACATGTGAATTAGATATTAAATGCAATCCAAGTAACCCAAAAGAGATATGGAAAGATTACTTGCCATGGTCTGAATAGCACTTTAACTTAAAAATAGGCTGGGCTGGTTACAATTCGGTTTATAAGGTCCGATGATTACATCATGCCATAGGCTCGGTGGAGGTTTGACCCAGTTTCCGCTCCTTTCCCCCAAGCTGCGAGTCAGAGATGCTCGGAGCCTAAACCTGCATGGACCATGGACGAATCGAGGGTACACCAAAACGGTTCAGAATTCAGCAGTCATGGTGAAATGAGGACTAAAAAAAAAGAAAAAAAAACATTTTGCTCTAGTCAGAGACCAGCAATGCAAATCAGGTTTGGTCTGACTTTAGCAGGAACAGACCAGCCATTTCTCCAGGTTATGGCTCCCCCAGACAGGAACCCAAGGGACGCCAGGCTGATTGCAGCACATTTGAGACGAGCAGCTTGTGTTCGAATGCATGGTGAGTACAGGGCTCATGTCTTGACATACATATCGCACTTAAAGCATCTCACTTAGAAATTGCAAGGAACACTTGAATTAATCTCAGCAAATGACAATCATTTTGGCGGAATTTAAGTAAAATGAGAACAGCCATGGCAAAATCAATGCTGTGTAGGTATGCACTGTCCCACACACGTAAATCAAAGCTTTACAACCAGTATTTAAAATCTGTGATGTACAAACAGTATGGTCTGACTCACTGCCAATCAATACTTTACAAATAAAAGCACTGTGCCAAATGAGCCATCTCTACTGTACAAACAGGAGAGGGTGTCTCATTTAAGCTGATCCATGCTTTACAACCACTCTGTTATACCGTAGCCAGTCTATGCAGTACAAGCAGAAGGGCTTGTTTCACACTAGCTAATCTGTACTGTTCCCCCACCAGGAGCTGTCTCACACTAGCCAAACTATGATGTACACACAGCAGGGGCTGTCCTATACTAACCACCATGTGGTGTACATGTAGTAGAGGCTGTTCTACGTGAGCCACCTAGCCAATCTTTGTGGTACAACTAGTACGGGCTCTCCCAGGATAGCCAATCTCTTCTAAACTTATAGTAGGCACTGCCCAGCTAGGACATTTTATTCCTACTTGCATTAACATGCCAGAAATCTATTTTATTCCTGCTTAAAGTATTATCCGAGCCCATCAACCTTGATGCTGATCCACTACTCACCCTACTAGGGCACGTCTATGACCGCCCTAAAAGCGTTTGACGGTTCATAGAGATGACGTTGCTGCTAGCCAAATGCCAGATTGCAACACAATGGGGTAAATACCAGCCTCTCACCACCGCCAACTGACTCACCAGCATGACATAATGTGACAATACTAGTGAATTGTATGCCTCTCTTCAACCACTAACCTCTAGTCCAAAAGATATCTGTCAGCCCCTGCGAGAATATTTGTTGTCCACTTCAGATCAGTCCCAAGCACTATGTTCTGCTGTAGCGGAGCTTCCTTCAGGCAGTCAGCCACTCACTCTATGGTTATTAACTTCCCTTTATCCCCTCTACAAACCCCTCATGGGTGACTTGTCAACCTCAGATTATCCTCCCCTTTTTACCCCCCATTCCCCCACCCCTTAATTTATCGATCTTTTAACCCCTGGAGCGTACTGGTAGACCAGCCATCCAGCAATTCTTTTTTCTTAAATAGCATGGCCCATATATTCAGATTGGAGCAATGGAAGGATTTATTGAATTTTTAAAAATGTTTGTTCCTTGGTTGTAACCAATGGCAGATATGAATGTACTGTACCATTCCTTCGCGTTTCACTGCTTTACACAAATGGTCGTTGTGCTTTCATTTCCCATGTTTTTCACAAGTCATTTCTTGCAACTACTACGTTTTGTGCTGATCGTATATGGTAATGTCTGCTTGCCTTACCGCCAATAAATTTTATTATGCCTGTACGCCTCTGTAGTGTCTGTTGGTACATCAAAATTAATTAAAAAAAAGTATTATCCAAGCCTTTGTATCATTAATTATATATTTGAAATGAACATACCGCCATTTGGTATTTCAGTGTTGTACATTTAGCTTTGCTGTTCAAGTAAGTGTAGCCTCATTTTGAAGTTGGCGCAGACAAGTGAAAACCCACAGATTTGGTGATGTCAGCGGTCTACCTTACCCCATTGCATCACCTTCTAAAGGACTTCGCACATTCATCATCACTCAAGAAGAGCTAGGCCAGCGGTGTAGCTAGACCTATGGCCACTCAGTTTGCAGCGCGGGGGAGGGGCGCTGGAGATTTGAGGGGTTGCCGCCCTGCCTTAGCTGCAAATAAGAACATAAGGAGGAGGCCGCTGCCCCCAAAACTCGTGTTGCCGGGGGCGGTTTCGCCCCCTCCCCCCCCCCCACATCCCCGCAGCTCCCCCCTTGCTAGGCCAATGAGCAAGGCGCACATTTTGTTATTAGTGTCTATCTTGCATTTCAGTTTAATCATGCGTTCTATCCTCTGCTTAATAAATTATGGAAAATTCTATAGAAGAATTAGAAAATTAAAAGAAAGGTTGCATTGTAGGCTCAAACCGTTCAGACAGTGACGCTCTCGTTGAACTACTGTGGGCTTCTCCAAGTGTGTGTTTTCTTTCATTCCAAACTAGCCAATCTATTTTGTGCATATATTAGGAACGATCTGCACTTGTCAATCAATGCTGCACATATAATAGGCATTGTTGCACACTAGAACAATCTATGCATATCTTAGTGGGTCTCTCACACTGCCCAATCTACCTACCAACCTACACACACAAATACAGTGTAGTTATTGTTATTTCACAGTTAACACAGGAAGATAGGTTTTTGTGCTAATAACTTTGGCCCCGTTTCACAAATCTTCACAAAGATATATAAAAGAAAAGTGCACTCACCTCACCTCCTATTTGAAAGTTTTGTGCCGATCAGTCAAGCGACGGCCTAGAAAAAAGGTAGGGTCTCAATCAATCAATTAAAACAGATTTATTCAACGTAATCTTCGAAACCATAAAAGCACATCAACAAGGTACTTTACATGTTACATAAACCAAGAATTAAAAAATGAGTATCCATAAATAAATGTAATCAGAATTCATGTATTCCAAAAGCCTATCATCCAGGAGGTAAAATAAAGTATTTCATGCATCTCCCAATAGGCAAATTGCTCTAACTGCTCCCACAAGAAAACAGGCAACATAATGACAAATCATCTCATCAGGTAAGGAGTTGTAGGTACAAAAGCGCAGGTCTGACTGGTTTAAAATTTAACATGATAAATAAAGGACAAATACAAACTTCCTTAAAAACAATACATAGGGCAAAATTGGATAACGTGCAAAGTCTCTTGTTGTGAGACATTAAAACATGGACATGGGACAATATCTGATTATTTTATCCATCCGGTCTGTGTTATTAATAAATATTGAAAAAGATTCAACTTAAACCTAGTCAGTAGATATTTTTGAAAGTTAGACATTACATAGTAAAGGTATGGTTCACTTGTCAAGGCAGTTTTGACCATAATAGTGAGTCTGACCACCCATTTCACCAAGGTCCCAGCTTCTCTCTCAGACTGTTTCTACTGAGGAAAAGTATTTTGTTAGATGTGTGTGTCTCTAGTTGGCACAGGTAGGTACTTGTGACAATTAGGGACCCTTGCCTCTAGTCAGGGTAAGGGGGTACACTCCTAAAATAACCCCTGCTCACCCCCTTGGTAGCTTGGCATGAGCAGACAGGCTTATCTCAGAGGCAGTGTGTAAAGCATTTGTGACCACATACAGTAACTCAGTGACAACACTACAAATGGACACCACACCAGGTTTATATAAAACATAAGGATTCTTTATATAGACTTAACACAAGACCATTAAACGACAAAAATCCACAATACTATACTTAAAAATGGTAGTTTTAGCTTAGTTCAGTGCAGTTCTTAAGATGAAACACTTTGCGTCAATGTAACTTACGATGCGTTGCGCTTCCACAACAAGTAATGCTGCAGTGATGGAAATGTGGCAAAGTTCCGGTGCAAAGAATTAAAGACGTGAAGATCTTCCAGATGCGTCACGCTTCTCTGATGATGTAAGGGGTCTCGATTCGATGCGTCAGCTGCAGCGCGACACCCTTGTTCCACAATGCGACGGCAACAGCTTCAGCTGCGACACTCTTCTCCGACGTTGCGAGAAGCTTTCGAATGATGCGACAACTACAGCGGCAACATCCAAGAAGCGACGGCAGTAGCTCCGACAGCGGTGCGCTTCTCTGGGGGATGCAAGGCGCTTTCCTCGATGCAGTGCAATACGACAACTACAGCGCCAACATTCAAGATGCGACGGCAGCAGCAGCGACGGCGACACGCTACTCCTTCGTTGCAATACGACAGCTAGAGCGGCGACACACTCCCTTGGAGTGGCGACGGCAGCGCAGCGACGGCGATACGCTTCCTCTTCGTTGCGAGACGAATCTCTCGATGCAGTGCAATACAACAGCTACAGTGCCAACATTCACGATGCGACTGCAGCAGCAGCGATGGGGACGGGCTTCTTTCTCGAGTCGCACTTCCAACTCCTAGCGACACGCAGTCCCTCAGAAGGCCCAAAACAGCAGCAGGCACTTCCAAAGAACTCTGGGGAGCTGGGGGGGGGGCGGGGGGGGGGGGATGAAGTCTGTTGTACCTGAGACTTCAGCAGGAGGCAAGCTCTTTTCCAAGCCCTTGGAGATCCTTTCTCCTCTCTTTGGCAGTCAGGCAACCACTGCAAGCCAATCCCTAAGCAGCACTTCAGCTTAGGAATAGTCTCTCCTCACTGGGGTGAGGGAGGGTGGGGGGTGGGCCCAGGTTCTCCGTGGGTGGGTTGTCTTGGGGGGGATAAAAAGGAAAAAAAATTCAGCACAATTTGGTAAAAGAAATTGCGATAAGTCTTCTATCTCTGTTTTGGTTAACAGCATACAGTATGGCAGAGAGAATGATAACTATGGATTGAAATGCATAAACTAAAATGTTTAACATGGAACGTTTCTGGCCTAAATAGCAAGAATAAAAGAAAATTAGTTTCCGAAGAGCTTAAACTTTATAACCCTCAGTTAGTTTTTCTATCTGAGACGCATATTTCTTATAAGGATAGAAAATTGCTTAATCAGTTGGGTTATGAAATAATAATTTGTTCATCACAACAGATTTCACTTAGAGGAGTTGCAATTTTAAAAGATAAAAGATGCAGATCTGAAACCATTAAACATGCTACAGATAATTTAGGTCGGTGGGTAATTGCGCAAATAATGATAGATAACCATAAATTTGTATTATGCTGTATTTACGGCTGCAATTTTGATGATTCTTCTGTTTTTGAGGATTTTAATATGGAACTATTGGGGTGGGAAGGGGAACTTATTATTATGGGGGATTTTAACTGTATTATGGATTACCGGTTGGATACGACAAGACAGGGAGCTTTTCAGCGTATGCGCCAAGTGCGTGCAGCAATTTTGGACATTAGCCGGGTACATAATGTAAAAGACGTATGGCGCTCTCTTCATCCTGATATACCTGGTTACACATATTATTCAGCGCCCCCCAAACTTTGCTCCCGCATTGATATGGTTTGGGCAACTGGTAAAATAATTTCTAATAGTACTATAGACATATGCCCTCGTGTATCCTCGGATCATAATCCTATTCTACTGATATTTTAATATTTAGAAAGCCGAACGACTCCAAGATTGTTTTCTTTTCCCCGCTATTTATTATCAGATGCTGTTTGTATCTCTCAGCTCAAACTACATTTGGGTGAATTTATCAAACTTAACCTTAATTCAGCATCCCATATACTTGTCTGGGATACATGTAAAGCCAACATTAGAGGTCATGCGCAACAATACATATTTAAACAAAACTCGGAACGCCGGATTGCCAATAACAAATTGATTTCGGATATTACGGCACAGAAAAACTATTGGCTGAGGCGCTACGAATATGCTTCCCTGATACGTTAGAAATTGGGCTAAAATTAGGATCTCTTAAGTCTAACCTCAAGTCAACTCTGATTGAAAAGAGCTGCGCCAAGTTACATAAATCTAAAATTCTGCACTATGAAGGAGGGGATAACATTGGCAAAATACTGGCCTTCAAAGTAGCCGATGATAGAGCACAGACTCTCATTAAAAATATTAAGGGCCCGAATCAAATTATTTATAACCAACCAGCAGAGATATTGGCGCAATTTGCAGAGTATTATCGTACCCTGTATACCCCCGAGAATCAAACCTCTGCTCCTGATATTTTAGAATATTTGGAAAGTAATATAAAGGAAAAATTTAATTTACCAGGTTTAGAGCATCTATCAGATGAAATCTCTGAGTTAGAGGTAAGACAAGCCATCTTATCTGTACCTATCGGAAAAGCTTCAGGGTAAGATTCTATCCCGGCTGAAATCTATAAAAGCTGTATTGAAGAAATATTTCAACTCTTCTTATTAGTTATTCAATCTATAGGGGTAACCGGGATTGCTCCAAAGTCTTGGAATATTGCGAACATTATTTTTTTTCTTAAAAAAGACAAATCGGCAGATGAATGTGGTTCGTATAGACCCATATCGTTGATCAATACAGATGCTAAGATCTTTGCTAAAATTTTGGCAAATAGATTGGCCCCGATTATACCGGAAATTGTAAACGTGGATTTGTACTAGGTAGGGATACTACTACGCACATCAACACAGCGATTACAGTTTTTGATATGGCTGAGACGGAATCCACCCCACTCTGTATGATTTTATTAGATGCCGAAAAGGCTTTCGACCAAGTGGGGTGGGATTATCTCTGGTCTGTGCTGTCTTTTTTCGGTTTCAGAGATAAAATCTTTAGTTGGATCCAGGCCCTTTACGACCACCCCACGGCTAGGATTAGATACGCCAGCTTGTCCTCTTTCTCTTTTACAATTTCTCGGGGTAACCGGCAGGGGCGCCCATTGTCACCCCTGCTTTTCGCCTTGTCAATGGAGCCTTTTCTTTTTGCGCTCCAGGCTCAACCCAAGATTATTCCATTCCAGTCCGGCCTTCATCGGTTGAAAATCACCACTTATGCGGATGACATCGCAATATATTCCACCGATATCACAACCGCATTGGAGGGTATAATAGTTGAAGCTAATAGATTTGGAAATGTCTCCGGCTATAAATTAAATACGAATAAAACCCAAATAGTGGTCAACTACAAACCTTTGGGAGACCTTTCTGGGATATGTAGGGCCGCCAATTACCTAGGAGTAAAAATGTCAGCTAAAATTAGGGATATAATCCCTCTAAACTATGACGTGCTTTAAAAAGCAACTGCGGTGCAACTAAAAAAATGGTATAAACTTCCCCTGAACATTATTAGCAGAATTAATTTGATGAAAATTAAAATTTTGCAGAAATTTCTCTACTTATTTCGTTCTATTCCTTTAGCACTTAATAATGTTTTTTTTTAAAAAGCTCAATGGAATTCTCTGCAGTTTTATTTGGGGATATCGGAAAGTGCGCATATCCTTGGCTAATTTGAAAGGATCAATAGAGACAGGGGGACTTAATTTCCCAGATTTCAAACTGTATTTTTGGGCTACCTTTATTGGCCGCCTCCGTTCCTTGCTTAATCCTGACTTACAATTTTTTTATCATACCATAATGCTAAAATTAGATGCGAGAATGTTTTTGTTTCGATTGAATGGCCCAAATTACTTCAAAAGAGTCAAATTTAAGACCGCGAGAGACATAGCTAAGATCTGGTTTAATATTTTATCTTTCTGCAAAACCACTTTTTTTCATGCTAAATTACGAATTTGGGGAAATCAAGGGGTTCCTGGGATATTTAATGACGGTTGGACTTATGCTTGGTTTTCTCACAGTATTTTAACATTGGGCGATCTTTATGGTGGTCATGGCTTTTTAGAATTTGGGGCACTTAAGAATTTATACCAATTAATTGAGGCCATGAGGTTTAAATATATTCAAATACACGATTATTTGATTTCTCGGATGAAAGTTTTGACCATCTCAGACTCTGACATATGGGAGTGTCTTTACTCTTCTAATTTGAAATCCTTAGTAAGTGCAGGATATAGATGTTTGATTTCTTACATAAAGCAAGATTGTTAGCAGAGAAGTGGAGCTCTAAATTTGGGCAAACTATTTATTCAGAACAAGTTGCCCATTCTCATTCAAAAAGTAATAATGCAGTCCAATCAGCGAGTCTTAGATTGCAACAATTTAAAACTTCGTGTTTGTTATATCATACTCCCGAAGTGATTCTCAAGTGGTCTTCAAATGTTTTATATTATGATCATACTAAATGTCCTAAGTGTGATACCGTAGGTGCCAACATTGAACATCTGTTATTTTCATGTCCATTGTTAAGAGAGTTTTGGCTTGCTTTGGATAAGGTGCTGAAAATGAAATTAGTGAAACCCCCTTTACTCTCTGCTCTAACTGTACTTTTAGATATACATGATACTACCTTTCATAAGCAGACTTTAATTACTATTTTACTATCTTGCACAAAACTTATTATAGCTCGAGCCTGGATTTCCCCACAACCACCTCATATCACACAATGGTGGTCTTTGGTTAACGAAATTCATGGCATGGAGGCGGCTTTGGCTCGAATTAGAGGCATTAGGTCTTTACATAAATTTGAGAAAATATGGGGTAACTTTATTTAAATTTGGATTTCTTAAATGGTATGGTATTGTTTGATTATATTCTTTTTGATGAAACTATGGTCTGCCATTCTGTATGTATTTATTTATATATTTTTATGTCATGACGGATTTATTTTGGATATATTTTTTGTTATGTTTACTCTTTGTGCTGATAATAAAAATAAAAATAAAATTAAAAAAAAGGAATAGTCTCTCCTCAGTTTCTTCAGGTTCCTCTCCTCAGCAGAGGTTTTTTCTTGTGGTCCAAAGTGATCTAATTTCTTGGGATCAGGGTCCCAATATTTATACCCCAAAATCCTATGTAGGGCCGCCAATTACCTAGGAGTAAAAATGTCAGCTAAAATTAGGGATATAATCCCTCTAAACTATGACGTGCTTTTAAAAGCAACTGCGGTGCAACTAAAAAAATGGCATAAACTTCCCCTGAACATTATTAGCAGAATTATTTTGATTAAAATGAAATTGTTGCCGAAATTTCTCTACTTATTTCGTTCTATTCCTTTAGCACTTAATAATGTTTTTTTTAAAAAGCTCGATGGAATTCTCTGCAGTTTTATTTGGGGATATCGGAAAGTGCGCATATCCTTAGCTCATTTGAAAGGATCAATAGAGACAGGGAGACTTAATTTCCCAGATTTCTAACTGTATTCTTGGGCTACCTTTATTGGCCGCCTCCGTTCCTTGCTTAATCCTGACTTACAATTTTTTTATCATACCATAATGCTAAAATTAGATGCGAGAATGTTTTTGTTTCGATTGAATGGCCCAAATTACTTCAAAAGACTCAAATTTAAGACCGCGAGAGACATAGCTAAGATCTGGTTTAATATTTTATCTTTCTGCAAAACCACTTTTTTTCATGCTAAATTACGAATTTGGGGAAATCAAGGGCTTCCTGGGATATTTAATGACGGTTGGACTAATGCTTGGTTTTCTCACGGTATTTTAACATTGGGCGATCTTTATGGTGGTCATGGCTTTTTAGAATTTGGGGCACTTAAGAACTTATACCAATTAACTGAGGCCATGAGGTTTAAAAATATATATATATATATTCAAGTACACGATTATTTGATTTCTCGGATGAAAGTATTGACGATCTCAGACTCTGACATATGGGAGTGTCTTTACTCTTCTAATTTGAAATCATTAATAAGTACAGGATATAGATGTTTGATTTCTTACATAAAGCAATATTGTTCTAAATTAGCAGAGAAGTGGAGCTCTAAATTAGGGCTGACTATTTATTCAGAACAAGTTGCCCATTCTCATTCAAAAAGTAATAATGCAGTCCAATCAGCGAGTCTTAGATTGCAACAATTTAAAACTTCGTGTTTGTTATGTCATACTCCCGAAGTGATTCTCAAGAGGTCTTCAAATGTTTTATATTATGATCGTACTAAATGTCCTAAGTGTGATACAGTAGGTGCCAACATAGAACATATGTTATTTTCATGTCCATCGTTAAGGGAGTTTTGGCTTGCTTTGGATAAGGTGCTGAAAATGAAATTAGTGAAACCCCCTTTACTCTCTGCTCTAACTGTACTTTTTGATATACATGATACTACCTTTCCTCAGCAGACTTTAATTACTATTTTACTATCCTGCGCCAATCTTAATATAGCTCGAGCCTGGATTTCCCCACAACCACCTCATATCACACAATGGTGGTCTTTGGTTAATGAAATTCATGGCATGGAGGCGGCTTTGGCTCGAATTAGAGGTATTAGGTCTTTACATAAATTTGAGAAAATATGGGGTAACTTTATCTAAATTTGGATTTCTCAAATGGTATGGTGTTGTTTGATTATATTTTTTTTGATGAAACTATGGTCTGCCATTCTGTATGTATTTATTTATATATTTTTATGTCATGACTGATTTATTTTGGATATATTTTTTTATGTTTACTCTGTGTGCTGATAATAAAAATAAAAATAAAATTAAAAAAGGAATAGTCTCTCCTCAGTTTCTTCATGTTCCTCTCCTCAGCAGATGTTTTTTCTTGTAGTCCAAAAGTGATCTAATTTCTTGGGAGCAGGGTACCAATATTTATACCCCAAAATCCTTTGTCCTCTGAGGACAGAGGGGCCTTGCCTGGTCCAAACCAGTTCCTGAGCACTCTGTTTACAGGACTCGTTCTTTCCTTTCACAGCGCAGTGCAGAAACATCAGACGCCCCATAGGAGGTGGAGCCAGCATTGAGGAAGGCAAGCACAGCCTTGGAGCACTTTGTTGACAGGATTCCTCCACTTCTTTCAGTGTGCAGGGCAGAGACATCAGCCGCACTCCAGGAGGTGGAGCCAGCATTGTGGAAGGCAGGCACAACCCTATTCAAGGTTCAGGTGCAATTCCTCACTCCTATCTAGATGCAGATCTCTCTATTCACCACTAGGCTGACTCATTCTGTCTCCTGGAATGCCCAGCCCAGTCAGTCATAAACTCCAGACAGGGAATACACAACCTAGCAGAGGCAGCCTTGAAAAGTTAGGCAATAAAAGACCTACTTTCTAAAAGTGGTATTTTCAAACACAGAATGTTAAAACCACCTTCACTAAAATATGTATTTTATCATTCTGAGTTCAGGCATACTAAACTCGAATTTCCAGCATGTTCTCTGAGTCAGTGAGGATTATAAGAATGTAATAATCTAACTGCCCATTCTGGCCTATGGAGAACAGGTAGCCTTGTAATAGTGAAAAACGAAAATGGCTGTAATTCACTATTAGGACATGCCACACACATCAGGGCTTGTCCTACCTTATACTTACAATGCACCCTGTCCTTGGGCCTACCATAGGGGTGTCTGATATAAAGAAAGGGGAAGGTTTAGGGACTGGCTAGTGGGTGCACTTGCCCAGTCAGCATGGCAGCACCAGACTGCACGCAGGCTCTGCCATGGCAGGCCTTAGACACACTTTTACAGGCTGCTTCTGTGGGTGGCACAACCAGTGCTGCAAGACCTCTAGTAGCATTTGGGTTTACAAGCCCTAGGCACACTCAGTGCACTGTACTAGGGTCTGACAAGTAAACAAAATCACCCAATCATGGAGACACTAATTCATACATCAATTTACAATAGGGAGAGCATATGCACTTTAGCACTGAACAGCAGTGGTAAAGTGCCCAGAGTCATAAAACAGCCAGCAACAGGTCAGAAAAATATAGGAGGAAGGCAAAAAGTACAGGGATGACCCTGCAAAGAGGGCCAAGTCCAACACATTTCTTGTCCAAACCACATCAGCCTTGGTGATCTTACTAGGTTGATTAGGGCTTTGAATTGACCTGAGGAGTTTAAAGTTAAACTCTAGAAATTTCAACCAAGGTATCAACACAAGGTCATGGCCAAGATAATACCCCAGAAGAAGTTGGTTCAACTTTTTGAAGGGTTTCGTCCACACATTGAGCCCCAGCAATAACAGACAGAGCCGTAACATATCGGTGATATAACTCAAACCCAATTCTTCAAGTACCACCTTTGAGGCAACACTATTCGACAAAGGTAAGAAATACATTTTGCATTATATATTTTGATCATAGTGTCTATAGATTTATAACCTTAATGCTTAGCAAAATCACATACACCATGAATTGCCCCACCAAATAATAGTATTTTGTTTGCAGAAGCAGAGATCAACTTAGCAAGGCATCAAACAAGATGCCTACATAGGAGAATTACTTCATTTCACTTATGGGACAACCCTTAATAAAAAAAGTCCTAGATTTAGTCGTTTTTTGGGCCGATGACCAAAGCATGCTATTTTTTTAACCTTGGCATTTAAGTTCAAATTGTCCATAAACTCAACAAAGGAGTCTAAAAGTCACTGAAATCCTAGAGCGGTTCTAGAAATAAGCACAGGATCATTGGCATACAACAATGCTGCTATCGATCGCTTACCCACATGGGGAATATCACTCCCATCCTTCAGCAAGGGTTGTTCTCAATGACTAAGGTAAATTGAAAAGGGGATAAAATACACCCCAGTTGGGCACCCCTTTTTTAGGTCGAGCCTACAGTACTTGCACTGCAGGAGGATCTGTAGTATGTACTTTGTGGGGTTTGATTTCTCGCTGTTGATTGGTTAAGGAGAGTGTCACTTGCAAAAGCTTGATTTTCATTGGGTTATTTTGCTTCTATGTCCCACCTTCTAGTTTCTTGCTCCACCCCTGGAGTATTGGTCTAGTAGTGCTTTTGTTTGGCCATCCAATGCGTTGTTCGCGTCCCGCTAAAGCCCCAACTCCCTGGTACCTACGCTGGTGGTTTGTTTCTCTTGTTGAATCACTTTGTAAAGACTCCATAATTTACTGCTTGTTTTTGGTAGGCACAGGGAGATTAAGTTATTTGCCCAGAATCACAGGATGTTGAGCTGATCACAAAACTCGAACCTGGTTCCCCTGCTCGAAAGTCAGCAGCTCTGACCATTACACCACATCCTCTCACATTGAGGCTGGGATGGTAAACGGAGCTTTATCGATATATTTAAAATGTTTCTATGGACATACTTACTATGCTATTGTTTAGGGAGTGTCTGCTCCTAAAACGTGTTTTATTGGCATAGTGGAGGGAGAAGAGTTTTTTTTCCAGGTGCCAGGCGAGCTTGACTGTATTACAGTTAACTGCTGCCAAAGATACATGAAGCCAGCGATCTACCTTATTATTGCATTCATCTGCTCTGTTGAGCAAGCCCACGGTGCAGCAGCACCCTTTGTGTGCCCCATTTTTGTCATTGAGAAAATGCACAATAGGTTTGACAACTGCATTGAAAACTTGCTCCCAGGACGACCACAGCAAACCCTCGACCATGACACTGCCATAAATCCACACAATTCCCAATGTAATCATCAGTACTTAATTTTAGGCAGTGCTTTCCGGTGCTCAGCACCTGCACCCAATTGGTTTCTGCTGCTCGGCACCTGCTCCTAATTGTCAACACCATACTTAAAACAGTCTACCACATGGTGGCGCTGCTCATCTAATTCAGAGATGAGCAGAACAAAGGCTGTTTAGGAATACAATATACATTTAAATTGCTAATGCCTGCCTCCCTAGCCATTCCTTTAGCTTTGGGAACCTGGAATTATCTGAACTGTTCCATTTACATGCGAGACAGACTGTTAGTAGCTGCTTTGGCAGCGATGGCAAGGGCGATGGGTGGTGCAAGCTGCTTTGGCCTTCTGGTCAGAGACATGCCACTGAATATTTTACAAATGAAGCACTGTTAATCATTACCCTGGTGAAAGGTGCAAATGGCAAAGCACCGTATATACTTCCCGGAGTGTTTTGGGGGTTGTACCTTCTGATGTGCGGATTGGGGCGTGTGCGACATAGGCTGGCTCCGAATGTATGGAATTCCTGGCTGGGGTCCAGGGTGCTCTACATCCACAGGACAAGCCAACCAGCAGCAGATGTCGATATGATCGACATGGGGCTCCTTGCAGCATTCTGTCCGACTGCTTGTTGTAGGCTCCCCCACCTCCTTTCCCGAAGACTCAGATAAAATGCTCACGCAGCATCCTCGTGGAGGAGCCATGGTGGTAGGCGGGGTGACAGGTCTTTGGTGGGTGTTGTGATGGTTTAAGGCCTCAAGCGCATGGTGACTCTGGCGCTGCGGCATGAAAGGACACACAGGACACACTGCTTGGGTACCGCGTGGTCCGGACTGCCTGTCTCGGCCACGCCCTCTTTATTTTATACTGCACGCGTGACGTAGGACGTCTGCGCACACGCACCCGCGGATACGCAGGTGACTAGACCCCTGCCCCGCGGTCTTGAACATAACCTTTATTTAACGAAAAAGGAAAACACCCCCAGGGGGGTAACAATGGTAATTACAGTAGATAGCAGAAATCACTAAAACAGGTTACCAGTCTTTGGTTCAGGGTCTCTGGTTCAGCCCACCGCAAAGTCCGTCAGCTGAGAGGATGGTGCTGGATTCTTCCCTAGGCCATACCCTGCCCTTTCTCCGCGGGCGGGACACTCGACAGGATCACCCGTGGGGAGGCTCGGGCGTCTGGACGAGCAATGGGAGAGCAGGGGGGGTCCATCCTGGGGATCCCGTATGTCGGGGGACTCTCATCCATGCTCTCTCCTTGGATGTCTCGACCCTCTATCTCTGATCTGTCGGGTCTCTCGGGTTGGCCGGGGAGTTCTTGGACACCTTCCCGTTCCTGGGGACAAAGGGTGTCGGGATGGGCTCGTTTGAAGAAGGATACATTGCGGGTGACCGTTTCGGATCCTCGCTGGGCTGCCACCATGGTTCCAGTACGACGCGTGACCGTCCACAGCCTAGGCTCGAAAGGGAGCTGGAACTTGCCTCCAGGGTACCGGTCTTTCACGTATACACGATCTCTTTCCTGGATCTCTGAGTCCTTGGCCTTCCGCCGGGAGCTGGCGTAGTTGTTGGAACGGGTTCTGTTGGAAAGTGTCCTCTGTGGGTCAACGCGGCTCGGCCTCCAGTCCCAGTGATTGGGGAGGGTGTCCCTGACCACTCGTCCCATGGCTGATGGACCTGGTGCCGCTTCTGTGGTCCGGTGTGGGGTCAAACGGTACTCTCTCAGGAAGCTGTAGATTGCTCTCTCCAGTGGGGCCTCTTCTGCATGGGCGATTCTTATGACCTTGTTTAAAGTGCGCATGAATCTCTCCACCTCCCCGTTGGCTTGAGGCCAGCGTGGGGTTACCTTCCGGTGGTGGATCCCCCAGTTTTGAAGATAGTCGGCAAACTCTTGTCCCTGAAACGGAGGCTCATGGTCCTTTTTGACTACTTCAAAGATGCCATGGGTCGCTATTGTCTTTTCGAACTTTGCGATGACTTCCTTGGCGGTTTGGGTTTCTATAATCTCCACTTCCGGATATTTGGTAAAATCATTGATGATTACGAGGACCTATCTTCCGTCTGGTAGGTGTCCGAAGTATGCACTGACACACTCCCACGGTCTTTGCGGGTTGTTTTCGGTGATGACCGGGGGTGGTCGTTTGGGATGTCGGGCGGCTTGGCACCACGTGCACTTCCTGACTGCCTGCTCCGACCATCGTGTCCATTTCTGGGAACCATACTTTGGCTTGGAGTCTGCTCTTTGTCTTGACTATGCCCTGGTGTCCTCGGTGAGCTAACTCCACAGCCTGGTGGGCCAGACTGGCTGGCATCACTATCCTTGGACCTCTCAGCAGGCATCCTCGGTTGTCAACGGACAGTTCCTCTTTTACTCTCATGAGTGCTTCGAGCAATGCTCTGGCCTGCTGTGTCCGTTTGCCCAGGGATACTTGGATCGGCCGCCATTCGTTGGATTGCAGGGCACTTGCCACCAGTTGTAGTACCTCATCTTTCTGTGTGGCTTCAACGATCATTTCCAGGCTCATGGGCAGGGGTCTTGACCTTTCAAGCACAACTTTCACGTACTCCTCGGTCTTCTCCGCGTCTTCTCTCTCTACTGTGGTGGCTGCGCGGGGTGCCTGGAGAGGTAGTCTGCCGGGTTTGTCGCCCCTGGCCTGTAATCCACTTGATAATCATATTCTTGCAGTTGTAGAATCCACTTCTCAATTCTTGGAGGTGGCTTCGAAACCAACCCCCGGAACAGGGGTATCAGAGACTTGTGACCTGTTGACACGGTGAAGGGGTGTCCGTACACATAGACATGAAAGTGTCTGCATGCCCAGTGAATTGCAATTGCCTCCCGCTCTATCTGAGTATCTTTGCTCAGTGTCTGTCAGGGAGCAACTGGCATAGGCAATGGGGGCCCACTCTTCATTGTTTTGGCGTTGGGTTAACACGGCTCCGAGGCCGTATGGGCTGGCGCCAACTGCGATGCTGGTGGGTTTGGCGGGGTCAAAGTAAGACATTGTTCTGTCTGCCGATAGGGCCGCTTTGGTATCTCGGAAAGCCTTCTCCTGTTCATCGCCCCACTGCCAGGGAGTGGCAGCTTTAGTTAGTTCTCGGAGAGGCCTGGTGAGATTGGACAGGTCTGGCAAAAAACGCCCACAGAAGTTCACCATCCCCAAAAAGCTCCTCACTTCAGATATGTTTGAGGGGGCTGGCGTCTTGCACATCCTTTACTTTATCTGGGTCTGGGGCTATTCCCTGGTCCGAGAAGGTGTAACCGAAGAAACTGATTTTGTTTTTCAGAAATTGGCACTTCTCTCGGTGCAATGTTAGGCCTGCATCTTTAATTCTCTGCAGTACACCTCTCAGTCTTTGGTGTTGCTCCTCGATGGAGTTGGCATAGATCAGCAGGTTGTCACTGACATTTAGGACTCCTGGGAGCCCACTGAGCACCTTCTGAATGGTGTTCTGGAACACCTCGGCGGCGCTTGAGATGCCGAAGTTGAGGCGTCGGTAGCGTCTCAGGCCTACGTGAGTGGAAAAAGTAGTTATATAACGGGAGTCAGGGTGTAGGGGCAGCTGGAGGTAGCCCGACCGGAGGTCCATTTTCGAGAACCACCGAGCTCCATTTAGCTGCCCTAAGATGTCATCTACCGTGGGGGTTAAGTGTCTCTCCCTCTTCACTGCTCCGTTGGGTAGACGCATGTCCACACATATGCGAACTTGGCCTGGTTGCTTTGGTTTGCGAGCTACTACAATTGGGGATACCCAGGGAGTGGGTCCGCTGACCTTCTCAATGATGCCTTGTTTCTCCAGGGCTTCCAGTTCTTCCTCGACCTTTTTCCTGAGGTGGAATGCTATTCTCCTATGCCTGAGGGCCATTGGTTGGATCGACTTGTCAATGTGGAGGGATACCTCTTTCCCTTTTAAGCATCCAATGCCTCGGAATGGGTCTTCGAACTCTTCCAGGAAGGTGTCCAATTCTTCCGTCAGTATGGCCATGGCAAAGGATATCAGCTTGAGTTCTTCAGCTGCCTGCCCACTGATCAGCATGCTGCTGCCTTCTTTGGTGACGTAGACAGTTGTCGGGACTTTCAAGTCTTGGTGTTGAAGTTCAGTCTTGAAACACCATATTAGTGGGATTGGCGTTTTCTGACCATATGCAAACACCCTGATCTTCGCTTCTTGTAAAGGGGGCCTGGCGCTCAGCTGGTTAAATACGTTTGCCGCCATTAGTTCGATGGATGCTCCTGTGTCAATAGTAGCCCTCACCTCTTGTTGGTGAATCTTGATACGACACTTCGGGAGGCGCCGCTTCTTGCACTGTGGTTGGTCAATAGCGAATACGTAATGGACGGGATAGTCGCTGGTGTCATCGTCCATATCTTCGCTGTCTTGATCCTCCACTATCGCGTGGGCTGCCTCTTTCTTTGATTTTGTTGACCTGAAAACCGCTGGAAAATGGTTCATCCACCCGCATGAACTGCACTGTTTTCCTCTTGCTGGGCAGTCTTGCGCGCGGTGGAGCTGTCCTCCGCAGTATCCGCACTCCCTGCGTCTTTCTTGTGGCTTCTTCCCACTGTATTGGCGCGCTTTCGGTTTGACGGCGTTCACTTGTTAGGCTGTGTTGACCTGCTCTGCTTTGATAGGTCGGTGGAGGGCAGCCTCCATGTGCAAGGCTCTGGCTTGTGACAGTTCTTTGGAGCGCCCCAGCTTGAGGATATCCACCAATGGTTTGCCGTCCTCTTGCAGGATCGCAACTCTCAGTTTGGAGGAGTAGCACCCTTGAATTATCTGCCCTCGTATCTCTTCTTGCTCATCGCGGAAACCACATGTGCTGGCTAATTCCTTCAACCTCCCGTGGTAGGCGTCCGGTGACTCCTCCGCCTCCTGCTTTGCTTGGTGGAAGATGAATCTTTCATAGTCCTTGCTAGCCATGGGTTCGAAATGCTCGTTGAGAGCATTGAGGAGTGTGAGGTAGGTCTTGGGTGTGGCCTCGACGATGGTTTTGTATATCCTATGAATGTCCTTCCCGCCCAAATGCAAAAGCAGCGCCCTGCGGCGGTCTCTGGCTGTACCTGCACCTTCAAAGTAGATCTGTAAACGATCTGTCCAGTCCTTCCAGCGAGGCGCCAAGGACGCTGGGGCACCGTCCACTACAAACGGTTCTATGGCCGGGATTGATGCCATTTCGACACGTGGAGGGGCCTAGCTCACAGCCTGGGGTCTCTCGCGGCGGTGGCTCTCTGGCCTGGTTAGGCGCGGCACAGTCTGGGCTGACCTGCGAGTTGGGGCGAAGCGTGCTCTCTGTGCGTTGGTCCCGACCTACTGGGGTCTCTTTACGCCGGCACGGACCTTCTTTCCCTCAGGCGCGCCGTCCAACCACCTCGTTTCGGGCGATAGCGGTGGGTGGGGTTGTATGCTTGTTCCCCTCGCAGGGCCGTGGGCTGGTAGGCCGCCACTTCAGGCCCGGGCACCGGTTCTAGCACCTGGATCGGCACTTGGCCACCTGGCGGCGCAGTACGCTGTATAGGGCTTCACTCCTTTTGTTGGGGGGGGATTGTGTAGATTTTCCGCCCAGCCGCTTTTAACACGGGGTCTGCCGGTCGTCATGCCCAGCGCCTCGCCGAGCGCTTGTGAGACGTGGCGGAAAACGGCGTGCTTCGGGGCACAGCATGGGCTCATAGACCCTCGTCGCCAGTGTGATGGTCTAAGGCCGCAAGCGCATGGTGACTGGCGCTGCTGCATGAAAGGACACACAGGACACACTGCTTGGTTACCGCGTGGTCCGGACTGCCTGTCTCGGCCACGCCCTCTTTATTTTATACTGCACGCGTGACATAGGACGTCTGCACACACGCACCCGCGGATACGCGGGTGACTAGACCGCTGCCCCGCGGTCTTGAACATTACAGGTGTGTGAGTCATGTAGTCCATTTCATCGCATTTGCATGCTTTGCGACTAGCGGCTCCACATGGACGCTGCGTGGCAGGAGTTTCTTCTCGATGTTTTCTGGCTTGGACGAGCCGATATCTGCTATCAGATCACCGGATCTTTGATCGGGAGAGCAGCTACACAAGAAATTGGAAATGCCCAGTCCCTAACACAGTGAGAATCTTTTTAGCACAGAATCCATCCCTTTTTCTTAACTGAATACTTTGATAATGCCACATTGTATTCTCCCTAAATATAACTTGTTTCACCCAACAGGGCTACATATCATTGAGCATATGTCCGTTTATCCTGAATTTTTGTAAACCTTACAGTGAGCCTTACTTTTATTAGCCAAGCACCTTTCTAGTCTACTTTCACTGTATCCGAAGTCAACATTGTATTGCCTTCTACAATTAGTTGTTTATTTTTAACTGTATGAAGCAATACAGGATATTATGTCCCTCTGCAGTGGCGGCTCGCAGAGGGAGTGCTGCTGGCGGTGAGGCGGTGGGGCGTGAGGAGTTGGGGGGTGGTGGGGGGGGGGGGGTAGTGGACTCGGACATACGACGGGCAGGTGAAAAGTAGGTATATAAATAAATAAAACAATTTACCTTGCGCTCGCTGCATCGCCGAGTTGGCACTAACCACCACCCTCCCGCCTTATCTGAGCCCACCAGTGAACCTCACAATCAGGGCCTCCTATTAATTCTGGTCACCATACACACAGTGGTCCCCAACTGAGCGACCAGGACCTCCAACAATCAGCCAGTATGTATCCCTCAAACTTTCCCACCCTTTTTTTCATTATCATTCAATAGATTCAGTTTCTCAGACTTGTAACTCTTCGTATTTCCTTAGTCCCCAGGTTATTACAGTCTTGATAAGACGACCCTAGTATTGGATTTAGGGTCGAACACCTTCGACACATATATAAAGAAAGTCTGGACTTTTGTATAGGTGGCACACTGATACATTTTTCTGTGTTTTCATCGTACTAAATACAATTGGCTGTCTTTTTGAATCAATAACCAATTTACTGTATATGTTCGCATCATTTACCACCGTGTTTCTTTCTGGTTCGGTTTTCTTTCACTTGGGGCTGCTCTTTAGTTCGAAAAAAATCTTCCATCATCCACATATTTGCATAGTGTTTGTCCAAGAAAAAATAAAATTTAGTTCAGCTGAATCGAAGTACACCACAAGATACTGGCTTTGCCTTCGGTTTGCATCTCTGGTCTCCATCCAATGTTAAACTCTTGGGGTAGTGTGGGAGTAATGTGGTTGGCTACCCTGGTTTCCGATGTACCCCGGTTTGTTTTTGCTAAGGGTTCATTGCCTGACTCCAAAAGTGAAGCTAAACGAACACGCCGTTGGTACTGACAGAATCTCCAGGTGCTCCCAGGAGGCTGTTAGGGTTGATGCTGGTGGGCCGCGGTTAGTTTTGGAAGGCTGCGGCTGTATGTGAGAGAATGGATCTCCAGCTTTGTCATCTATTGGCACTACTGGGTCAACAGGCAGCTGACAGAGAAGACTCTTCTAAACAAACTGGCTACTGCGTCTTTGTGCGCTCTGGAACGCAGGCTTCGCCCCTGCCCAGGCACCTATGGGGTGGGTTAAAAATGTAACCCATTTGGTTCGTAGACTCCCAACACTTAATGTTCAAACCTTACCCTGGCACCCTCTGAGCCCCCTTCACGTTTGCTTGTTAGTCTGCTTGTGCAAACATCCAGCCATTGAAACAAAAGTCCAAGTTGTATCTGCTCACTGTGCGTACTAGCGCTGTAATCCAAAAGATGGTGCATGGACCGCATGCGTCTTTACAAGTTGCAATGCTAAGACATGGATGGGCACCATAATTCTTGTTTGGAGAAACGCAGTGGAGTAGGGACCATACTTTTCTTCCGAACTGCAGCCTCTTAAATGGGACAGTCCTAATTATTTTCAGAACTGAGGCGCATGTGGTGTGATGCTCCAGTGCACTAAAGCCAGTAATGCTTTGAGATGGATGGTATCACCCCTTTTCTGTGTGACTCCATTTTGTAATGAGGGATTCATTGTATTGTGCCGAACCAATGTGACATTTGAATTGCATAGTGCACAAGGGTGACATTCGGATTCCGCAGGTCCTCAGTGTAATGCAAGACACAGCACGTTTACGCCGCTTTTGTTCGGATGGAACCTAGCTCTTAAATGTGGTAGTGGTACCATGCCTGAGCTGAACTCCAGAGGAACATTGCACTGTTGTCACCAGTTTTTCAAACTGTGTGAATAGAGTTTTCACAGTCGAATAACTTTAATCTGTTAGGATACGGACTCTATTTTGGCCTGTACCAATGTGGAACTGTCCCTTAGTGCTTAGCTCACTTCTTCCTTACCCTCTACCCCTGCCTTTGTTTCTACTCCTCTCTATCTTCTCTACTCTTCTCGCTTGCCTTCCAGGCATAAGCCCCATACTTCAGTCTCTCTCTACTGCTCCCTCCCTCCTCCCTTGGTAGGTAAAAGGGGAGAGGTGTGGCGCCGCGGCCAGGGCGACTGACGCTGGAATGTGGGGATCGAATCGATCGATCCCCGGCACCGGCGGCAGGTTAGCCCAGCACCATGTGACTCTGGGCAATAGCTCGCTTAATCTTCCCGACGGCCCCCAGCGCCTGGAGACCCTTGCGGGTGAGTGTTCGCGCTTTACAAATGTGGATTATTATTATTATTATTATAAAAGACATTCCTATTTACAAGGGCAGTAACTCTAACTGTAGTAACGAGGTTGGGTCGTAATGGTTGATTACCTCATTATTTATTAGGTGACACAAATAGGTAAAACAGGCGAGGGCCAGGGGGAAAAGTACTTCTCATCCGGCAACAGCTCTACAACTGACTCATATTGAATTCCCACAATAGAATACACCCTACATTCTAGGCACGAGAAGATAAAAGGAATACTTACACACTAAGCAATACAACACATTCCCCCCCTCACAACAACAAAAGAAAAGTATGCACATTCAAAATATAAGGTAAATACAACTTAACCCAAATAATTACACAATAAAAAAAAAACAAAGGCAAAACTACATTACAAAACCTTTCAACCATCCAGGCAAAACTTTAGTTCTTTTGCAGGGCAAAGGCACCACATCTGCATCATTAGTATGACTGTGATGCTGATCTTCACTGTGATTCTGATCTTCACTACACCCAACCCTTCCCCCTTTATCATTAGAAAGGAAGTTGGAATCAGAATCAGATTGAGAAGAAACAATCTGTCCACTACCACCAGAATCACTAGCCAACTGAGATTGTAGTTGACTATTCTCGAATTGATCTTCAATCCACCCATAATCATCCAATGTTAACATTTGCGGCAGTTCACTTTCCACTTGATTAGGATTAATTGCCACACTCTTGAGGTTCCAGACCCTACCATCCTACAATCGAACAGCATTCTTCAACACTTCTGCCACCTTAACAGGGGATTTAAAACAACTCTCACCCTTAGCTACCTTAAAAGGTTTCCTAATCCTAACTAAATCTCCAATCTTAACCTGTACTTCCTTAGTGTTATGATGTCTATCATAAAAATCCTTACTTTTAGCGTGAACAGATACCAGATTCTTTTTAACTTCCACAGGAGACCAACTAGTCACCTTGTTGTCCAACAACCATCCAGGATTGAATTTTGCTCTCGCTGACCTACCTCTCATCATAGTGAATGGAGACAAACCAGTAACCACTTTGGACAGTAATTCTGTAGGACCAAACCGCTTTTGTACTTGAATCTTCCATTCTAGTCCCTTGTTCATAGAGGCTTGAATAACACCCTTAATCACCCTATTGAATCTATCTACGGTGCCATTACCACTTGGATTGTACAACGCAGTGGTTTTATGCTTAACTCCACATCTGTCAAAATATTATTTTGCAATCTTAGAGGTGAATTGCATGTCATTATCAGACAATATGCACACTGGTAACCCTTCCATAATGAAAACCTTATCCAAACATCTAATTACAGATTGAGCATCCACCTTCTCCACAAACTTTAAAGAAAAGATCAATGACCACTATACCAAATTATTTTTGTTCTCCAATAGGTCCAATTATGTCCACAGCAATGGTATCCCAAGGTGAATCAGGAATCAACCCATCACTCATCATAGGCTTTAACGTCTTAAGTGTTTTGTCAGCTGAATTACAAATAGTGCACCTCCTCACAAAGTCCTCTACCATTCCATCCACACCCGGCCACCAAAACATTCCTTTCACAATAGACTTTGTCCTCACAATCCCAAAGTGACCTTCATGACATAACTGTAAAATTATCTTCCTCAACGTCACTGGTGGAATCACCCTCTCACCTCTGAACAATACATCCTTTTCACATGATAATTCCATACAGACTTGCCAAAAAGCATTTAAACTATCACTAATACTACCCTTCTTTGGCCATCCTTTGCAAATGTATTCACAAACATTCTTTAAAATAGGATCCTTATTCTGCTCTTCCATCCACTCATTCTTACTAATAGCAGGAATGCCAGAATCGTGTACAAATGCCACACAAAAATCATTCCATGGGTCATCAACACACTCCTCAAGAGGAGGTGGTAACCTAGATAGGCAATCAGCAATTACATTTTCCTTCCCTGGCAAATAAACCATTTTGTAAATGTACTCCTTCATCCGCATAGACAACCTTGCCATCCTAGGTGATGCACCAGCAATACCATCACTAGACAGAATCCTAACTAATGGCCTATGATCAGTGCGAATAGTCACTGGTTTACCCCAAACAAACGCACGAAAGTGCTCCAAAGCCCAAGCACATGCTAACCCTTCTCTCTCTATAATGGGGTACCTACTCTCAGCAGGAGAAAGGGCTCTTGACGCAAACAAAATGATACTTTCTTTACCATCCACACCTTTTTGCGATAATACAGCACCCAGGCCACTATTGCTCGCATCAGTAGTCAAAATACAGTCAGCATTAGGATCAAAACATGCCAAAGCACAAACTTTCTGTAAATCTGTCTTGATCACCTTAAATTCTTCTTCACATAACTCGGTCCATTCAAACTTCACATGTTTTTTTAAGAGGGAACGAATATTGTAAACCTTTGATGCAAAATTTCTGATGAACTTGGCACAATACTCAGCCATGCCAAGAAATGCCCTAACTTCCTCCTTTGAAGTTGGTGCAGGAAACTTAATGATGTTATCCGCTAAGGCAGGTTTAGGTCTCACACCCTCTTCACTAATTACGTGGCCTAAGTACGACACACTTCTTTCACCAAACTTGCACTTAGATCTTTCAATCGTCAAACCAGCACTTTGCAACGTACTTAACACACATTTTAATTTTGAATCATGGTCACCTTTGACTAACCCTGCCACGAGAATGTCATCCTGGAAGAATGACACCATGTGCATGTTCCCAAATAATTTATGCATCAACGCTGAAATACAGCTGCCGCTGATGCCAGGCCGAACGGCATTCTTCTGAACTGATAACAACCGAATGGGGTTATAAACGCTGTAAGTTTTCTGGACTCCGGTTCCAACTTTACCTGGTGGTAAGCGGCAGAGAGATCAATTGTTGAAAACATGTTGCACCCCTTCATGAAGACACCATTTCATTTATTCTAGGCAGTGGAAAATTTATCCACAACAATATTGTTGTTCAAAATGGCAGAGATCTATGCACAAACAAATTCTTCCATTGGGTTTCCTGGCCACGACGATCGGAGAAATCCATTCTGATGCTTCCATTTCTTCAATTACACCCTTGCTCAACAACCCTTCAATCTCTTTTTTTACCTCCTCTCTAATCAACATCTGTGTCTTACTTTATGTATTTTAGGTTGAGCATTTTCTTTCAAAACAATTTTATGCTCGAACCCTTTCAGAGAACCTAACTCCTTGCAGAATACCTTTGGAAAACACACACACAACTCATCTTCCAACTTACTACTTTCATCCAAAATCAAGACCTCTTTACTGTTCGGATCTAAAATTATATTTAAATTCTTTTGATCAAACCATCCCAAAACAGATGGCCCTACCTTTGACACGTACAATTTTCCCATCGTAATCCTCCCTTTAAATAGAAAGGTGAGCCATCTAAAACCCAACATTCCTATTCTTTCTCCTGTATAGCTAACAGGATTAATATCAGACTTATCCAAATGTTCACCCAACTTACCCACAAACTTTTGTCTCCATACATCTTGGTTAACGATGGTATAAGGTGAACCCGAATCCGCATAGAGACTCATACAAACACCACCAAACGAAACTTCACAAATGGGTTTCCCTTCCATAGCGTTGTCAAATATTTATCACAATATTGCCCCTCACATTCTTCACACAATCTTCTTCATCCTCATCTTCCACATCTCCATCCCAAACATATTTAACATTGCTGTGTCTACGACATAATTTGCTGAAATGTCCTATGAGCCCGCAATTTGCACATTTCTTCTTCAAATCTGGACAAAATTGACAAAAAGCCAAATGTTCCTTGCTGTTGCATCTATAACATCTTCTTTCTTCTACACCTTTACTTTGATATCTCATAGGTTGGTTCGCCCACTTCCCCTGTTGCTGCGGACGCAAGTTCTTTACTGGTCCTTGAACTTTACAAACTGCCCCCATAGTTTTAGACACTTCCTTGTCTGCTTCTTTAACTACATTAGCACATCTTCCCGATATCTCCGATTTCCTCATTATAGCAACAACATCATCCAAAGGTGCGTCACCATTAACCCACAGTCGATCTTGTAGTGCAGAATTATTATTAAACATAACAATCTGATCACGAATCAGTTCATCATGTAGCCCACCAAAACGACAGTCAATTGCCAACTTCTTTAGTTCATCTAACCATTCATCCACTGTTTCATCTTTAGTTTGCTTCCTCTGAAAGAACTTATGTCTGATGACACCAATATACACTTTGGGTGAAAAATATTTGTCCATGTCTTTAATTGCATTTTCAAATACATTTAAATCTGCGTCTTCACACTTGCTCATTCTAGAATATGTTTTTAAACCCACTGATCCCAGTGAGTGTAACAAAATCCTCTTCTTCTGTTCCGGCTTCATCTCTTTTCCCTCATCAACAGCTTCTATATAATTCACGAAGTACTCTTTCCATTCTATCCATTTAATAGTGGGTTGAGTACCTTTAGCCCAAAATGGCTCTGGGGGCTTATTGAAAAATTCTGTTGTGCCATCTTCCTATTCACTTCTTGAGTGTTGTCACCTTCACCCGTTAAAGTTCGCAAAAAAAAAATTCAACTTATGTTACTTATTCCTCTCTTTTTTTTCTTAAAATGTACACTTCTTCTCTATATATATTATCTTCCTCTTTTTTTTAAAAATAAAACTCCAATTCAATAATCGCGAAGATTTCCCCTCCCGACTGCCTCACCTGTTGTCCAAATTCTTCTTTATCGTTCTGGTTCCTGTAATTCCAAAATTGTACCTCAGCATGCCACTCAATGTTTTTACATTGCATCCTCTTCAATCTGCTTGTAATGCAGGCAAAATGGCCACCACGTAAGGTCAAGGAAGTGATGGTGCGTTCCTACGTCACCACGTTGACCTCCTCCACCTCCTGCGCATGCCTCACTATGTCAAGGATGATGTCACCACTCAGTACGCACTGGAAACTTAAGGCACAATGAAAAATTTCCTAGCTATCGTAACGGAAAGTTTCAATTCTATTAAGGACAAGGAGGCGAGGATTATGCAGTCCTTTCTTCTCTTTATTTAAATAGCAAATTTAAAGTGGACCAATAAGAAAACTTTTACATAAACTTCAACTCCCATGAGCACATGGGCCACAGTGTCCATAACAACTGCCATCCAATCACGGGGCTGTCCACTGTATAATCGGTCCTGACGTCCCTTCCTCTTCCTCTTCTTGTCTGCGAGGAAAGATTCCCAGGGCGTACATCACTCCTTCTGGTCTTGTCCTAAACCAATATGAAACAACCGTTATCCCGATTCTTTTCCGTATACGGAAGCAGAGAAAGCAATATACCAAGTTGCATAACCAGGTAACATTTGAAAATGTCTTAAGGGAGCTCAGAATAATCACAAATGCTCCAAAGTCCTGATAATGAAATACTTCAACAATCTCACAATCAACGTGAAACAAGTACAGTTGCATTAACATTATCAAACCCATTCAAAAGACTTACTTACCGAAACTACGGAGATTCCGGGTGGGTGAGACCCTCGAGTCTCGGGCGGGATAATCCTCGCCTCCTTGTCCTTAATAGAATTGAAACTTTCCGTTACGATAGCTAGGAAATTTTTCATTCTATGTCAGGACGGAGGCGAGGATTATGCAGGTTTAAAGCCTGTCCACCACCAATTCTGCTGCACCATAGATGGGTTTGAAGTAAAATTTCTTGAATGTGGACTCGGAGGACCAGTCCGCTGTGGCCATAATATCCTCTAAGCGGCCGCCTACCTGAATAGCCTTAGAAGCCATTGCTCCTCTCGTGGAGTGAGCTCCAAATCTGGTCACGTCCACCCCCGCCTCGGTCATGATCCAACGGACCCACCTGGCGATGGTTGGAGAGGAAACTGCTTTGAACGGTTTCTGCAAAGCAATGAGAAGTTGACGTTCTCCCGGGAGGCGGTATTCTGACGTCAAGTCCTCATACGCCTTGAGGCACCGTACCACACAGAGCTTGGGTTGGTCTGGAAAAAAAGGGTAAGATACCGACCTGATACTAGTCTTCGTTCTTCTAGCCACCGTAAAGGTGACTCCGTCCGGGGTGAACGCCCGTGCAGTAATATCCAAAGCCCGAACATCGGAGACACGCTTGCACGAAACCAAACAGAGCAAGATTGCCAACTTGGCAGATAACTCCTTTCTGGTGAGATATTGATTGTCTCTCCAAGAGCAGAGGAAACGGAGAACGATATTGACGTCCCAGAGGGAGTCATATCTGGGCTCCGGGGGCTTAGACAGCCGGGTACCCTTCATCAGTTTACAAACCCAAGGGTGTTCCCCCGCCGGTCTCCCATCGATAGGGGCATGCCCAGCCGAAATGGCTGATCTGAAAGAATTGATAGTCCGATAGGCTAGTCCTGAACGAAACAACTCAGCTAGAAAATTCAGGATGAAGCGAACATCTGCCCCCACGAGATCGGTGTGTCTTCCCAAACACCAACGACGCCACCGTTGCCAAGCCGAGCGGTACCTTTTGATCGTCCCGGGAGCCCAGGCTCTGCGTAGGAGGTCCTCAGCATCTGCCGAAAGTCGGCCGTCCTGCCAGTGTCCCCTGAAATCTTCCATGCCATGAGTCGCAAGACTCCCTGGATCACCAGAGGATGAGGCTCCCCCTGAGGGTTCGAGAGCAACGAAGGGAACAAGGGCAGTAGAATGGGACAATCCCATGACAGTTCCAACAGAGAGGGGAACCACGCCTGAGCCCTCCAGAAGGGCGTCACCAAGATCATGGAAGCTTGTTGACGGCGAACCTGAGCCGCTACTCGCGGAATCATGAGAAAGGGGGGAAATGCATACGTTCGTTCCTGAGCCCAATCCTGCAAGAACGCGTCGACCGCTGACGCTTCCGGATCCGGTCTCCAACTCACGAATCTCGGGAGTTGACGATTGAGCCGGGATGCAAACAGGTCCAATGAACATGAACATGGACCCCACCTGGTCATCAAAGCCTGGAAGACTGATCGTTCCAGTCGCCAGTCGCTGAAATCCTGGAAGTGCCTGGATTGCCAGTCCGCAATGGAGTTCTGCCTGCCCGATATACTGTACTGCCGACACATTGTACATGCGTAGCAGAATGCAGCATGATACGGTGTTCCGTGTTAGGGAGCGCACCGCGAAGGAACCCGCCAGGAGTTCCAGACAATTGATATGGAGGTGAAGCTCCTCTTCCGACCACAGACCTCCCATCGTGATGTCGCCGCATCGAGCACCCCAGCCCGCTCTGCTGGCATCCGATTCGATGACCAGGTCCGGGCTGGAACCGAAGATCGCTCTCCCGTTCCACACACTCATGTGGTCTATCCACCAACGCAGTTCCGTCCTCGTTTCCTCCGTGAGGGAGATAAGTTCGGAGTACGTGAGCCCTCTCCTGAGGTGCAGTGCCTTTAATCGCTGCAGGGCCCTGTAGTGAAGAGGGCCCGGGAAGATCGCTTGGATTGAGGAGGAGAGGAGACCCACGATGCGAGCCAATTGGCGTAGAGAAATCCTGTCCTTTCGGAGGACATGGGAGAGTTCTTTGCGGATTTTGGTTACCTTCTGAGAGGGGAGGCTGAGAGAAGCCGAGACCGAGTCTATCTGGAATACCAGAAACGTAATCTGAGTCGACGGTCGGAGAACGGACTTCTGGACGTTTATCACAAAGCCCAGATCCTGGAGTAATGCAATAGTCATGTTCAAATCCAACTGGAAACGTTCTGAAGATTGATTCATAATCAATATATCGTCCAGATAAATGATTAATCGAATGCCCCTCTCGCGAAGGGTCTCCACCACCGGACGAAGGAGTTTCGAAAAGCACCATGGGGCCGATGATAGGCCGAAGGGTAGGGCTTGAAACTCGAAGGTTGTGTCCTTCCAAAGAAACTGGAGGAACCTCCGGTGTGGAGGGAAGATCGGAACCGTTAGGTAGGCGTCCTTCAAGTCTAGACGCACCATCCAGTCCCCCTGGAGGAGGAGATCGCGTAGTAGATGGATCCCCTCCATCTTGAAGTGGCGGTACACCAGCCACTCATTGAATTCCCGTAAGTTTATTACCGGGCGAAAACCTACGTCCCTCTTTTGGACTAGGAAGATGTTGCTCAAGATGCCCGCCGGGTGTAACCGTGACAGGCGGATCGCCCCTTTCCTGAGTAGATCTGTTACCTCTTTGTCGATCAGGAGTCTGTCTTCCGAAGAGAAGACGAGGGGACGAGGGCGCACCCTCTGACGGGGAGTTCCGTAGAATTCTATCAGGAAACCCCGCACCGTTTGGAGAACCCAAGGGTCTGAGGTGATCCTGCACCAGTTGTGAAAGTGGTTCTGTAACCTCCCCCCTAAAACGGACGGGGAAAAAAGGATAACACTCACCGGATGGACCTCCAGGTGCATTGGCTCCGCCACGGTAGCCCCTGCCGCGCCCTTTGCCGGCACCTCTACTGGGATAGAAATTTCCCTGTCGGCCGTCGTTCCATCCATTGTTACGACGTTGCTGGTTTCTATTGTTGGGGCCTTGCTGCTGCTGGCGGCCGGAGGAGCGACCCCTACCTCTTCCGGCCCCTCCAAAAACCCGTCCGGGAAAAATCTTTTTAATTGATGTTTGTGCCCTGTCCAAGGCAGAAAAAGTAGTGACGAACTTATTCAATTCCTTGATAAATGGTTCGCCAAACAGTTTGCCCTGTGCAATGGGGCCTGCTTCTGAGGTGGCCAAGTCACCTAACTTGGGGTCGATTTTAATGAGGAGAGACCTCCTCCGCTCTGCCGCTAATGCACAATTCGCGTTGCCCAAAAAGCATAGGGCCCTCTGGGCCCAACCTGCCACGATCTCCGTGGACATCGTGGTCCCCGACTCTTTGGCCCTCTCGGCCAGCTGGATAATCTGAGTTATAGGTCCCACTGCGTCCAGGAGCTTATCCTGACAGTTGCGCCAGGAGCGGTCTATACCCTTCTTGGGGTCCCTCATGAATTTGGCAAAAATCGCGCAGAGCTTTTCATCAATATCCGGGGTGATTGCCACCCTGCCTTCCAATTTCGGGCGAGGGCACTCACCCCGCATGCGGGTCCTAACCTCCCTCTCAAGGGGTTGGCGAACTTTGCTCGCAACATACTTCGCCACCTTAGGATCAGGGATCCACTCCTATGATCTGGGATGATAAATTCTGGTCGGATCAAACATGTCAGACTTATCGTCACCCTCCTGGGATTCTGAGGAGTGAGAGGCCGGGCGCCAAGGGCGACCCGAGTAATCATCCTCATCCCCTGAGGAGGCGTCGTCATCAGTAACACCCTCTCCCTCCATGGGGAAACCATCCTCCTGGTCCGTGTCCGGGGCGACCTCGTCGCCATTTTCTCCGGGGTAAAATCCCTCCCGGCAGGGTATATTCTTCAGCGTCCGCGCACTCTTACGGAAAGATTCTCTAAGGCGATCGAATTCTTCCAGGTGCCCCGCGTGACGTTTCCCTGAAACTTTGCCACCACCCTGCCCTCCTTTGGGGTCACGGTCGCCAGGCGCTGAGCCCCCAAACACCCCGGGGATGCTCTGGGCGAGTGCGTCCACTCTCTCCCTCAGCGGCGCTAGGACAGAGTCCAACGCCTGCGAAAGCGCGCGACCAACCGCAGGTGGTAAGGGTTGGGAGACACAAAGCTCCTCAGCCTCCTGAGTGGAGGTATGTAATTGTTCGCAAGATTGCATTATGGAGGGTGTGAACACCTATCACCTCTTAATTCACTGAGGTAGCCCCCTCGCCGGTGTTCAGGACGTAATTAGCGTGACAAATATCAGCCAACCTGTCAAGACAGGTGCGGTACCACCAGGCGGCCACCAGGTGGCGTAGCGCCGAAGTCCGCGTCAATTTCAGCCAAGCCGAAGCCGGCGTCTGGCGAGGGTTGGTGAGGCTAAGGGAAGACCAGCCTCAACGCGCCTGACAGCTCGAGCGAAGACCGCAAACGCAGCCCTTCACACGAGGTGGGAGCCCCACAGAATCAGGGAAACGCCGAAGCGCGCTCCACACGCTCCGCGATCCAGCGGCAGAGACGGCGCAGGCAGCGCCTGTCGCTCGTCAAAAACTGCCGAATGAAGCGCTGACACACAGCGTGAGCGAAGTAAATACAAGGCAAAACCACAGAAGCAGAAAACTGCACAGGTTAAACACTATATCAATAAACAGAACAACACGTCAGAAAAAATGTGAAATAACTTATCTGACGAGCAGAGAAGGAAGAGGAAGGGACGTCAGGACCGATTATACAGTGGACAGCCCCGTGATTGGATGGCAGTTGTTATGGACACTGTGGCCCATGTGCTCATGGGAGTTGAAGTTTATGTAAAAGTTTTCTTATTGGTCCACTTTAAATTTGCTATTTAAATAAAGAGAAGAAAGGACTGCATAATCCTCGCCTCCGTCCTGACATAGAATTGAAAAGAAAATTCCTCTCGCCTCCTCGTAACGGTAACTTAAAGGTAAGAGGCCCAAGTCTTTCCATAAAATTAGTACATCCAAACACTTGGCTTGATATTAACACGCTGTGGATCGCAATTTAGTCCATCTTCGGCAAAGTTCAGGAATTCAGCAAACGAGAGAAGGGAAAAAAAAAATTTCCATCTGTCCGAAAGAACCAAGTCTTGTAGGATCCCAATCGTCGCCAATCCTGTAGTAACGAGGTCGGGTCGTAATGGTTGATTACCTCATTATTTATTAGGTGACACAAATAGGTGAAACAGGCGAGGGCCAGGGGGAAAAGTACTTCTCATACGGCAACAGCTCCGCAACTGACTCATATCGAATTCCCACAATAGAATACACCCTACATTCTAGGCACAAGAAAATAAAAGGAATACTTACACACTAAGCAATACAACACTAACTCAAACAATTGTGAGACCTATTGCATTTCCAATGCTTGTTAATCTAAAGAGTTGTGAACATTCCCCCTCTCACCTTAGCAGAACAATGCTGTCAAGTTAAGATGCAGGTCCCTTAATAGTCAGATGATATCCTGCTCAACCCCAGTGGACGCCTGGACACCCTTTATTTCTGTTCACTCTGTCAAATGCTGAACTGAGATCCATGAAAACTAAGATGACTGACCCCTTCTTAGCCACAATGTACTTTGTAATAATCAGATACGGGTTTAAACATTGGTCAACCACCTCAAGTCAGACCTAAAACCATACTGCATGTCAGATAATACATTGTGCTCCTTACCCCAAATACACATTTGATTTAAAACCAACTATCCTAATATTTTCACCTGTGAATCAATTAAGGAGATAGGCCAATTACAGCACAGATCATCTATACGTCCTTTCTTAAACAGCGGCACAATCACCGGGTGTGACCTTCACAGCATTAAGATGGACTATGACCAAAGGGGTCCACAGCTCTGCATTTGACTTTAAACAGATCACCTGATACCCCATCGGAACTTGGGGTTTTGTTATTTGAGAAGGCGATAATGGCCTCCCTCACCTACTCCAACTCAAACCTCAAATTAGATTGATTAAATTGCTGATGGGATAGAAATGTGGATTCAGGGTCATCATTAATAGATTCCAAATGCTTAACCCAGGCATCAGCTGAAATATGTGAGCTCAACATAGGTTCTAGGTTAGGGCAAAAGTGAGCTTGTCCCAGGCCTCCCTACGTAAATACTGTTTCCTGTTTGTAGACTGAAACAAGGAGACCAAGGTACAGTCTCTGGGGATTTGTGTAAGAGCCCATTTGAGGTCTTGATACATAAGAATAAGAAAAACACCTTTCAGGGGAGAACACTTAGTGTTGCCATGCCAAAGCAGCTTGGGACTTATCAACCCTGCAGATATAACTAAAAGAAAACAAGATTACATTGTTGGAAAGGCCATCATCCAAGCAGACCATAAACCCATCTGCACAACGTTTAATGTAAACGTTTTGTGGCATAATGTTATCCCATTTTACTCTATGTCCTTGGTCCTTCATTGATAGCAAAACATTATACTTGGGGCCCTTCTGTTTAGCTCAAAGCACCACTCAAAAGCAGTTTGTGGTCACTATGGCCATCCAACTGTAACTTCAATTCCCTAAGTAAATGAAGTAGACTGGAAGTGACAAAAATAAACTCTATCACAGACCTCTTGCCTCTCGGCATAAAAGTAGATGTACTCTGGGCACCTTGCACAACCTGCTCTGACTCCACAACGTACCAAAATGTTGATTTCCTATGTTAATGCCCCTTGGAATTTTGTGAAGAGATACTTAAAAAACTGTTGAACGGAACTGCACCAAATATGACAAAGTTAGGACTTTGGTCAAAAAGCGTGCTTTTCATTATTTGCAGTTTATCCATTTAAGCTTTTTTGAGAAATGTGCATTTAATGAGGTGCTTGGAGTGGTCATGAAGGGGTTAAACAATCAGGTATATCTGGACTATTGGCATCTAGATATGCTCTGTTTGGCATCTTTAAAGGGGACTAGTCACAAACCACTGCCTACTCTTAATAATGAAGAGAAACTTTTTGTTTTTGAAACGCATCCCGTTTTCCTTCAAGGAAAATGAACTGCATTTAAAACGAATTTGTTGCTTTATTTAAAAGCAATCACAGAGATGGTGGTCTGCTGACCCCAGCAGAACACCATTCCTGGGATTTTAGCGTTTCCCAGTGGGTCGCAAATTACGACCTATCTCAAGAATATTAATGAGGTAGGTCCACTTGCCGCCACCCACTGGGAATCACAAACTGTGTAAAACACACTGTAGTACATAGCTGTTTGCGATGACCTAATAGCAAATTGCAAAAAAATCACTATTAGGTAATGGCAAACACAAACCTATATATATCTAGCCCTTAGTGCTGTACAAAGTTAAAATGAGTACTCATTTTCTATGTTCTCAAATATCTTTTTCACCCATGCCAGTAAGATATTCTGACATGAAGACTGAAACATACTTCCAGCCATGGCTTGTCAGTTAACTCTCTTTTCATCAAATACACATTTACCACAAAGTTCCAATAAGCAAGTAGAGTACTAACATTTGGTATTTATGGCAAATGAGTGGCACACCTGAATGCCATCTTGATGGAATAAAAGCTGTAAGACTGACTGCAGTTCCTACTGGCGATGCTGTAATACATGAAAGAAATGAGGGATTTATTTTTGTAAAAGAAATTTTGATTAGTGCTCTTGACAACTAAAATAAGGTCACAATTTTGACAGGTTCTCAAATATCTTCCTCATCCATTTCAGTAAAACATTCTCACATGTAGAATCAAACATGCACTTCCAACACCAGCAGCAGTCTGTCAGTTAACTCCCTAGTAATCATCAGCAGCGTCACCAGAGTTCTAATGAACAATTAGAGCACTCATTTTTTTAAATCACTACAAAAGTGAGACACTCGTGTGTGCCATTTTGTTGGAATAGGAGGTGGCTGAATTTAAACCTTTCCTGAGGAGCAGGCTGAAGTAAAGGAACATTGAGAGCTTAATGAAGGCATGAAACAGAGTTAACAAGCATTGGCATAGCCAATAGGTCTCACCTTTGGAACCTTATAAGTGTTTAGGCATGCAGCACTATATCCTGGGTTCTACAACATCTATTGTTACTTCACGTGGGTGTGAATCTACAGAGTGAATACATCTTGCACTGTCTAGCCGTGACCAAATAAATGACTTTGGGGATAATTGGCTAAAAATTGACCTGCGTGGCTCACAATCTACTGCACGTAGTGAAGTGACGGAAGAAAAGGTGATCAGGAGTATCCCCAACTGCAGCATCTGCCTTGTATGACCCCCAAGAAAGGTGGTAGAGGTTTGCCAATTTTATCTACACACACAATGTCCAATGTCAATAAAGCAATACATTCCTCACATGCATGTGGCAGTGCCAAGAAAGAAAAGACAATGCCATCCTAAATTAACTTGTTTTATATGGAACTCAGTACCACAGGTTTTGTCATTTCAATGTGCTTTTTAAACTGCTATGATTATTACCCAATTTAATGGCTTCAAAGTGCCGACCTGGGAAGCAAAAAAGACTGAAGTGGCCCTATCAAGATTCGTACTTGTGACCTACAGATCTCAAGCAGGTATCAGCCCTCAGGGCTGAAATCACTGAGCTACCTTGAGTAAAAAAAAAGCAATTGGCTATTTAACCGCTGGAAGTTTTTTAAATAAACAATGGGAAGCAAATGGGTGAGGTGCAGAGACAGAAGGGGACATAAAAACAATGACAAGGAACAGAAGGAAAGGAGTGAAGAAAATTTAGAGCGGGAGACATAAGAAAAGACGGAGAGACGAGAACAGACATTTATTTATTTTCGCAGTTTTATATTGCGTATTGGTGGACATTACATGTGCACTAGATACATTAAACACAGGAATATTATGTAATTTGCCCAAAATCACAGGATACTTCGGCGACGCCGGGACTTGGAGCTTGTTTCCCAGTTGCAAAGTCAACATCTGTGTCTGTAACCCATGGATAAAAAATGCAGAGGTAAAACAAGAGAGAGGGTTAGGGTGGTGGATGCATGCAGAGAGAATGGCTAAAAGGGCTACGGTGGCAAGGGACAACATATGGGTGGGCACGATTGGAGATACAAAGGGGGTCAAACTAGGGAGAGGAAAGTGCTGCTGTGGGTAACTGATAGAGAGAAGAGCAGGAGAGGCAAGGGAGGAAAGGGAGATTTTTAAACAAGGGAGAGAAGAAAAAAGGAGGAGGAGAACAATCTGGAGATTAGTAAAGAGTACAGAGAAGAAAGAGTAGTAGACCTGAGAAGAAGAGAGGTGTGGAAAGAGAGAGGACAGACAGCTGTTGGAGAGAGATGCAGTTTAGAGAGAGAGAAAGAACCAGCGAAAGAAAACAGGAGGTAGGGTGAGGGAATACTGAACATAGAGATGAAGAGAAGAAGTGAAGAATGGAGAGGAGAAATGTGTTGGACAGCGAGGCACGATGGCGTGAGACAAGAAAAGCGGGTGTCAGGAAGAAAAAAGAAAGTTTAATAAAGATGGTGTCTGCGGAACTGGAAGAAGCCCCTCAACTAAGTCCAGCATCACCAGGGCCAGACTGGGAACAGAAATGAGCCCTGGCAAATTTTTCCAGATCAGCTCCGGTACAGCACATAGCGAGCGAGCTAGAGCACTACTAGGGGGTATTCGGGGGGTATCCCCCTCCCCCAAGAAAATTTTGGGGAAAAAAACAGACCAAAATGGTGCATTATACAGCACATTTTTCATTACATATTTAATTGTAATAACTTTCAAAGCACAGTAAATAGTAGACGATGACCATAAAGAGCACCAGGTTACCCAGTCATATGTACCCATAGACATTCTTACAGAGAGCAACAAAAATAGACAAATGTAGTAAATCAAAGAGCACAAAGTATAAGTGAAACCAGCTCCCATACGGTGTGTAGAGAGCAAGCGCAGTGAGCAACCCCTACTATGGGGAGTTTGAAGGGTTCTCCCCCCAAGAAAAGTTTGGAGACATCATCCTCTGTCATGGACTGCTCTAAGCTAGGGTCGTAAAAATGAATCCTACTTGTGCCAACCTAAACCTCGAGCATCCAAAATAAACTTCACTGACTTCACTAACTACTCAGACTAACGCACACACAGATTCCTACTGCCACACTTGTCTAGCCAAAACAAACTGCAGAGTTTGAAGTGGACTAGGGTAATTTAAAGCCAAGTTAATTTGTAAAAATATTGCCATTGTAAGAAATCATAAGCTCACTCCTTTTTTTTCCTATGCACTTTTAGTTTTTGAGAATATATTCTTCAATAGAGTCCTAGTTTCGAATAGCCATGGTATTAATTTATCTTTCTATAACTTAAAACTAAAGATCACATGAAAACATGTGGTCTTATATGTACCTTAGGGGCACAGGACTTCTCTTTCATGATTTATTAGAAGTTCTGTTGTGCTACGCTACCTGTAAGAGCAAACTTTGCAGACCAGGAGAATAACATTCACCTAACTAGACCACAGTGCACAGTACACGCTCTTTGGTTCTACTGGGCCACACTAACTTAAACCAACCTTCAATTTGATAACTCCCCAACAACAGCTGATTATTTTGTATTGTATTGTATGATATTTTAGCATTTATATAGTGCTTCATGGTCCTATGTGGGCTGACATTGTTGAGTGTGTAGTCTGCTTCATGGGGGTGCACGGTTAGCAGAGTGCTGCATTTGTTGTCATTCTATATGGAAAGCGTATTGGTGTTGTGTGTGAGTGAACAGATATAGAAAGGGTATTGGTGTTGTATGTGAGTGAACAGGGAGGTGCTTTATCTAGTCTTAGGCCACAGTGCCTCGTAGTGTGATGAGGAGGAGGCATGAGAGATAGGTGCACTAATTATAGTTAGGAGTACAGCATAAGCAGGCAGGGAGGTGCTGTGTAGGCCAAAAAATTAATTTTCAGAGAAGTCGCAATAATCAATATGTCAACATGTCAACATGAACAAAACAGATGCTGTCAAATGAAGAAAATTGTACCAAATGGTAAAAAAGAATGGGAGTTGATAACATGAGGGGGGGGTGACCTTTCACCTCTTTTTAAAGGCAAGGATACTGCAAATTGCTGTACAGTACACCTCATGAGCAACTAATCTGGTTTACCAACCAGAGCAAAAACAAGACAATCTTTACAAGGCCCATCTACATTACAGCCTACATGTTCTCTGCAATATAAGAGGAAAAGATTTTGACAAACAGGCACTGACCGACAGAAAACCCAGTGATTAACTATCAACTCTATGAATATGATAAACAGGTACTCTACCCATCATTAATGAACAATAACCCTTTGAACAGACATCAATGTCAGAATTGTAACCATTGTTTCAAAAAGCTTCAACAACATCAATTCTGAAAACAAATGTTAAATTTGTCTTGGAAGGAATCAAATCTGCCTGAACTCAAATCGTATTCCCTGGATCCACAAACTTTCTCAAAGTATGAAGCTCAGTAGTCAATACTTCATAGCCCGAGTGAATTAAAAAATACAGTTGATATTTTTATTGTTTTACTGAATGGCGGACCTCACTTGCCAATTTAGCTTTTTTCTGCCTCCAAAACTGGAAGGGGCTGGCCACCGCAGGTAAGTTTCATGTCCCCTACCTGCAGGAAGAGTAAGGCTGTAATACCAGACTAGTGTAGCCAAAATATCTTCTATCAGAAATAGTGCCTTAAATATTGTTTTAAAAAATATTAAAATATTGATCCATTGGAGTTATTAATAGAAAACCTTCACCAAATGGGACACTATTTTTGTGCATTATTTTTAGGGTACAAAATGTAATTCTCCTATATTTTTCCTATAATATTCTGACATAAGATAAAATCCTTCTACAGCTTTTTTTTAAAATACTTGCCTTTTTTCCAGTGACCAATGTAAAGGTTGTTTCCCGTTTCAGACAGGCCTAACTCAAGCCGGAAATGTTTCCCGGGTCCAAGAGAGAGTAGCTCATCCAGTACAGCTTTTTGTCTTTAAATTCTCGGGGTTTCTAGTCTTTTGTCCAGATGCTAAATCAAGACAACAAGTCCTAGAATGCATTAAATAAACTGGATTGCGTGTGCGATTCTCGCATTGAACCCAGTATCCGAGAGATCTGAATGTAACCGTTTAGTTCCAGTGACATCATGGGGTAAAATCCTGTAACCCAAGACCGCTGTAACCTTAAAGTTCCATCGTTCCATTTAAGGCGCAAGTCAATGAGCGTCCCTGAAAGGAGAGTTAGAGGCCATCCTTTCTGGAAGGATCAGTACAAGTTGATATTGGAGAGTGCACTGCATGTTCCAGAGTCCGCCGCTCCTGCCTCCGGTGAGGGCCTCTCTTTCCCCGCTCAGGGGCTGCACTGGGTCTTCAGTTCCCCTCTCACACACCAGCTCAGCCACACATCTGTTCTGTCCGCCGGAATGCCCTCTTCCCTGGGCAGATGATGGGCGCTTAGTCACTCGTAAGGTCTGTTCCCAAGGGAGCCCCACGAGGCGCTGCAGCCCTGTGGGGGCCCTAAACATGTCCCTTCGGCCCCTCCTCCAGGGCACACAAATGGAAGAATAGGAATAAATAACAAAAGTAGACCCGGGATCAAATCAAAGCCAAGCAGCAGCATTCAAAGTAATCCCGTACAAATAAAGTGTATTCTGATAGTGTCAAGGGCGAGTCTCTACAGAAGGTGGGGAGCAGCACCGGAGCATGGCACCCAGAAAGGAGTTTACTCTCTGTGCAGCGGGGACCACTGCCTCCTCAGCACTGTGAAGGTCACAGCCCGGGCACAGCGAGCCACAGTGATGGCAAATGAAAGCCCAGGGGAGGGAGGTGCAAGGGGCGGGACTTATGTATAGGGCGGGCAAAGGGCAGGGAGGGCAAACTTCCCGCCCTTGCTTAAGAAAAGCAAGAGCAGCGACAAAGTGAAATAAATATTTGCAATGCTATAGGTCTCGCATTTAAATGTGAGACCTATGGCATTGGAAACAAACAGCCGCCATTGTCCCGGCTGCGGCGAAAGTGAAAGCGGGCATGGCCCGCTAAATGTAAGCAAAGCACGTTGCTGTGCTTGAGGTAGGGGAAACTCAGTAAAGAAAATAGAATACGTACCGTGTAATAACCAAGTAAGGGGCCTGTACCCATGGGAGGTTACAAATGATGACATGGCAGTACTAAGGAGGGACTAACAAGCCAATTAAGGAACCAGACGCCAGCATTTACCAAGGACAGACACAAGCCAATGAAAAATAAGGGTGGGGGAGTGGACGTGGCTTCTCTCTCGTACAGAACTCCAACAGATCTTCGCCAGAGCAGTGCTTGTGCACTGGCTCAGACTAGACCTAAAAATGTGAGGGCAGGTGTGGGATTTTAGTAATGTGAGGCACAATGTATTGTTAAAGGAGCTAAAATGGTGCTAAAAATAGTTAAAGAGAGAGAGCCATGTGAATAAATAAAGCATTCTCTTTTCACACATTTAAAAAAAATGTAATTATTAATGACATCAGTGATCACACCATAGTCGTACACAACAGAGTGACAGAGTGCACACATATGGATCGATAGCATGAAAATTACGTAAGCCCTGGAGACAAATGTAATTGTGCATTTTAAAACTTGTATTGTGCACCATTTACATATCACTAATTTTTTTACATGGCAGAAGTACACCATGTTTAACAAGGTGAAGGCTTAGTGCACCTGATGTGAGTTGCAGAGGCAAGTTTGAAAGTAAGCTATGGATTTAAGTTGAAGCCTATTCCAATACATCTGTGAGAAAGGCCAATAATACTGTTGACAAATTAACCATCAGTGGATATCAAGGCTTGTATGTGCCCCTGTTAAAAAAATTGTAACAGCGTTATATAAAAATTGTACAAGCTGTGCAGATATATATTTCCAGAACTCCACTAAAGATTTAAAGTCCTTACATATTGTTGAATAATGCAGAATATATGGACGACCCACACTGGGTTTGTAAGCATAGCTCAATGGTTGTATGCAATTGTGCTCATCTCAGGATTTCATGTAGAGTTTTTTACCAAACTACAAAGAGTTGTTTGTAAGGCTTGGCAGAGGGTGTCTTATCAGTAACCCTGGGTGTAGTTCGCGAAGTAGCGCTACGCGTAGCTACGCGAAGGGCACTTCGCGCTACGCGTAGCAATATGCGAACTGTGTAGTACCCTGTTTGCACTGCGCAAGATGCCGTTTTTAATGATTGCACATTGCGGACAAGCATCTGGCACTGTGAAATCATTGAAAATGGTATCTTGCACATTACGAGCTGTAGTTTTCTGCCGCTCGAGTAGATTTTTACTCGAGCGGCAGCTTTCTCAACGCGGACTGGTAGTTTCGCATCGCGAGCATACGCGACAAATCGCAATGAGAAACCTGACCCCATACGCGTTGAGAATCTTGCCGGGAGGTTTATTTTCCACGCTTGTGATCGTTAACTTGATGTTGCTGATAACGAACAAGGAAAAAGTCTCGCCGGGATGTCATTTTGCTTGCTTGCGTTCGCCAACTTGACGTTGAGGACCGTGAGCAAGCAAAAAATGACAGCTGCACTACGCTACGCGTGTTTTCACTGTGCTACGTGCAATTTGCGTAGTGCAAAGTAGCGGAAACTTCGCAAACTACGCGAGCATAGTGTAGTGCTTTGCCCAGGGTTACTTATCAGTGGCAAATGTATACCTGTCATCCTATTGAGTTAAATTGTGGGTCATGTGAAGTTATAACAGGGTGATCCTGTTAAGGTCAATAGAATACAAACCCTTTTTGGAGGGTGTTTAAAGTTTAAAAAAGGGTGATCCCATTAAAGTTTATGGATGCATTTTGTTTTTAGGTGTGTGAATAACTGTATAAAAAGGGTAACATCTTCCATATGTGGGTGATTGACCGCTATTCTATGTGTCCAGCATGTGGTCACAGGTTATGTCACTATCACTTGATTAGTAGTACAAAATTGAGCACAGGTGAAGCTTGTTGAATTACTTCAAGTCTATAAGCCCTATAGGATGCGGTCACTATAGGTTGATGATGGAAACAGTGATGCCAACAATGTTGTAATATACCATGTCATAAGGGATATAATATATGAGGCCATAAGCACTGCCTGACTGACAGGGGTGCATGTTATAGTTAGTTCACAGAACTTTAATTTGTGAATTTCAGTGGTTTTCCAGTTTTTAAAAATGTGTGTGTGTATATCATTTCAACACCTAGCTATAATGTGGTGGTGTGGCTCACTGGTTAGAGGCGGCAGACCCGTAAGCAGAGGACGGCCCGGGACCAGGGTTCGATTCCCGGTCGTGGACCAGGGTCAGCGGGCTCGATAATTCTCGCCTCGGTGCCTACTCCAGTCAGGGACCACACTCGGCAACTCTGGGCATTAGCTTGCCTCATCTTCACAACGGCCCCCCCAGACCGCCGGGGATGCTTGGTCGCACCTTAGAGATACCCATTAGGGACCATCTCTCAGGGTGAGCCAGGACAGGTTCCCCAGCGGTCGAAGCGTGGAGATACTCCTCCGGGAGTCGATTCCTAGCGCTATATAAACCCGCAATTAAATTAAATGTCACTTTACTTTAACCCTATAACCTTTGGCCCTCTGGATGGACTTGCATGAAACTTGCCAATCTACTTAGTCAGTCAGATCGGTAGAGGCATTCCAGGTTTCATGAAGATTCATCCATGGGAAAATATGTAAGGGGCGAAAAAGGGCATCATGACCCATTTTAGGTTGTATATGCAATGTTGTCGACAGATCAACCGATAAATGAATTGTTTCTAAAGTTGGCATGAATGTAGAACTTTACTCAGAAAGCCGGCTTCTTTGGTTCAGTGTAAATGAGTTCAATACTTTTTGAAACAGAAGCACTGGAAAAGGTGCCTTGTGGGATTGAAAGGGTTAACACGTTAACATCGTGTTACTTGAAAAGCATATGGAAATTTGCTTAGAGCTTTTTCACTGTTTGACAAATATGCCTGAAATTTGGCCGAGAATTAGTAGTTTCCATTAGTACTGGCATTTTTGAATTTGTGCATATCTATAAAGGGGGGCAAGCAATTGAAATAGGTGAGGTGGCAAATAATGTTCATTTGCAAATACGTTGTGGCACTCATTAATGAATCTGTACAAAATATGGCAGAAGCTAAGAAAGATTAATTATCTATTGGTAGCTTATGTTTTGTGCCAATACATAAAAGCGCTACATAAATACAAACCTTTTTTCCCTCTTCTATCCTTCTTCTATCCTTCAGAATTCAAATACCTGTCTAAACTATCCACCAATTAAAATGTACGTACATGTTTCACTACACTAATTCGACAGTAATCCTCTATGGGTCCTAGAGTAGCGTGCTACTTGCCGAAAAAGCGTTTCGACGCCTCGTCAGAGATAGTAAGCGCTATATAAATGCAATTACAATACACTACAATAAAGGTGTGCATAGATAAAGGGCCAGAAGTTGGGGGAGGGGTAAAGTCAATGAAATGCTAATTTCCCTATAACTTTGGTGATATTTGATTAATTGGCGTCAATTCTGGCAAGTAGTTAGCTAGAGATACCCAGTGCAAATATGTTGTGTTTCTTGAATAGCCAATAGGGTCAAAGTTAAAGGGGTGGTGGGGTCAAATATTTTTGATTCACTAATAATTTTTATACCGTTTGATGGTTCTGCACAATTTTTGGCAGGGACATAGAATGTTTAACTTTCTTTTAGTATTTTGAAGTTTGTGCAGATCGACATAGAGAGGGAAGAGCTAAAAAGGTGGGGGCAAAAAAGTTTCCATTTGGTAATAACATTGGCGCTGTGTGGTGAATCTGCGAAAGAATGTTCAGAAGCTTTGAAGGGTTGTTTTTGACTGGTATGTCAAGTTTTGTACCAATCCACCAAAGGGAGTCCAAAGTTGTAGAGATGGTGGCACAATAGAACTTTCAACTACTTATTTCTTTAGCACGGTTTGCTGAACCTGCAGCAAATGTGGTTGGCAGTTCGCAAGCTACTGCCAGTGCAGTTATTTGAGGATTTATGCACACCCAATGACAGGGGAGGGGTCAAAGCATTATTAATTTACTATTAACTTTGGTACCGTGTGTTGGATCTGCAGGAAATTTGACAGCGACTTAGCATGCTGAGCCTACTGGTGGTTTTCTACATTTCGTTCAGGCCCTTCAAAGGGTTATTTCTGGGGGGAAACGTGAGATAAGTGTTCATCTGTGAATACAGTTGGCACTCTTTGATGAATCCACACAAACTTTGGCAGACATTTAGTGGGTTACGCTTACTGTTGGTATGCCAAGTTTTCAGCTGATCGGTCACGGGGCAAAGAGAAATGGGAGGGCAGTTAGTTTCACTCACAAAAAACTTAGGCCTGGTACAATTATTCTACATGGAATTTGTCAGCTAGCTAATCAGGCTGGGTGCAGGAGTAAGCATGCCCTGCTGCACACAGCCAAAGTTGGAGGGGCACAAGGTCTGGCCAAAAGCTGTACACAACACAGAGTGGGTCAATGTCAGGCTGTGCGCAGTGTGGATATGCTAACCACGGTGAGTCGGGCACAGTGTCATGCCTTGCACCCAACCCCAAAACGCTGTGTGCAGCGTGGGTTGGGAGCAAGGCCTGTTAATCATTAAAAAATCAATAAATAAAATTCACGGAAATAAAACAGTTAAAAACTGAGTTATGTTTGAGGTTGAAATGGATAAAACCACTGGAATTTGCCGGTTTTACTTAAGAACACACACAACATAACTCCCAGTTGTGCGCGACATTGTTCTCCAGTTCGGTCTTCTGATTATGGCGATCAACCATGATCGTCTTATGTAGAGTTCTATGGTAGATGGGTGAAGTCTGATTCAATATTTTTTAACACTTCCAATGCAAGGTCAATTTTGCTTTGTGTGACTCTCTGATCACTTCTAGCCCCATCTAACTAAGACAAGACTCATTCCCTAGAGCCTGTTTAAATCAGTAGTTGCATAGAGCATCAGTATTCACTTCTTCAGTTTGCATAATGGAGGGAGCAAAGGAGGCCAATGCTTAATTTGGGCCAGTGGTTTCTGGTGCTCAGTACCGGCACTTAATTGCGAACACTGGCCTAGTGACAGCTGCTAGCGGTTTGTTTAATTTAAAGGTGATTAGGACAACAGTTGTTTAATAATTGAAAAGAACTAATGCATGTTGCCAATACCATTCTTTGAGGGCCTCTAACAGTCGGAATTGCCTCAATTGTAGCAGTGTGATGTTAGTAGTTGTGTAGGTACCATTATTGGCAGCATTGGCAGGTGCTATGGTGTTGTGAGGTGCAGCGGCATCCTGACAAGGGCCCTGGTACTTTTTTTAAAATTTCTTTTTACAAATTAAGCACTGGAGAGGTAGATAGAGCATGCCACCACTTTCCAGAGCCTTCTTGCTCAGCTTTCCGATGCAGGGTAGAGCCAATCACACAGATCACATTCGGTGCATTTTCGACCAATCCAATGTAATTTCAGTTTCAGTCAATGCATAACCATCCCCAGCGGTCACGTGAGGAATTAGTGCTCATTGTGTCAGCCATGCATGCAGGATTTTTTATTCAGGATAACTGCCATTAAAGCTCCCATTGAAAGCATCCAGCCCTTTCGATGCTCATGACGAGCTCAGCTCGTCATGATGCACAGTTGAGCTGTGCTGATGACGAGCTGAGCTCGTCATGACACCAGCAAAATGGCAATTTTCAGCACAGGAGGGGGAAAACGCCTAGCAGCCAATTAAGCCACAGCTGCTGGCAACTTCACAAGGAGTATCTACATATAGACAATTTTTGGTGTGTTCATTCGTTTCACTTTTCTAATATTTGCTTCCTCCCACGCCATAACTGCAATTGGTATAATCATGCTACACATGTTTTGCACCAAAATGGTGCATAATTTCTTTTTATAGATAGAAGATTGTGGGTTGAGAAAGTGGCGCCCACATACAAATTCTTTACTGGGTATCTGGCAGGACTGATTGCCATTTGGTAACCGGAGATGCCGGCAAATGCTTCAATGGTCTCCAGAACCATGGGGATGGAGGAGGGCAGGGCAGAGAGAGTAAGCAGAATATTGTCTACAAGTATAGTGTGGAGGGTCCATCAGGGGTAGGGATGCTCACAATCCGATCCGACTGACATAAGGCCGCCACCAGTAGCTGGAGATGAAGAAGAGTAGAGGGGAGAGAGGGCAGCCCTGTCATGCTCCCTGGCGACCATCATGGGGTCAGAGAGAAAACCACCACAATTTACTTGCGCCGTGGGGGAATCCTAGAGCCAATGCACTTTAGGGATGAATTCCGTGTAGAGGCTGAATTTCTGGAGCATTGAGAACAGGTGGTTGAACTCTATCCTGCCGAAGACCTTCCCAGCATCTAAAGACAGAGCTAAGGCCTCCTCTGGCAGGTCTACCACCAATCATACTGCAAGAGCAAGGGTCTGCTGGCACTGGAGTCCTGAACCCTATGGCTCAGGCAATCTCAGTGGATACTTACCTTCATGGAAAAGCACCCATATAGCGTAAACAATGGATCTGCATTGGTGGGGGACATGCTTGATTGGACTTCCTAGAGTGCAGCAGGCAAACATACTTTGTTGCAACTGCTCTCTCAAGGTGAACTCAAGTCCTTTGCAGCATTGCAGAAGAATTCAACCTGCCACAAACCCAGCACTGGCACTATATGCAACTGTGCCACTGTCTAGCAAGCAGAGTAGGCACGCGACCCTGGTCTGTCCCCCCCCATCCCAGGTGCTCACGTACCTTAATACATGGGTTCACTTTAAGGGCATATTGTACGGGCTGTGAAATCTTCTGATCCGCCATCTATGCTCACAGCCACAAATAGAGCACCTCAGAGAGTTCTGGCAGACCCGTCTCCAGGTGTAATACGAGGATGGGGACTGGGTGGAGATACTGGAGTACCTGCAGGGTGATCCCGAAAGACCTGGATGAAGTACAGTCTTTTTATGATCCTTCAGGATTGGCATTGGAGGTGCAACCATGCATCCTGTGAGATGGGTCACCTTCTCGCAGAATGCCCAGTGGTCAGTCCTTTCTGGACTGCATTAATGTCTACGTTGCGGGAGACCCTGGAAATACCCACCCCACTATTGAGTTGGCTGCTCTTCCTGCACCACCTGGCGGGCCTTCCCCAGCTAACGCACCATGCTTGCCACCTCCTCACCATCTCTCTGACGAGGGCCAAAATATGTATACTGCATCATTGACGATCTCCGCAGGGCCCAACCCACAAGAAATGGCTCCGGACATTTTCAGGACTGCCTCCTATGAGAAGGTGATCTATAACCTGATGGATAGGGCTTATGAGCACATCTTTATTTGGTCCCCTTCCAAGGGGAGAAACTGACCCTCTTGGCTGCCCTTCCTGCTTTCGTTTGCCCAGCCACCTTCCCTCTCTCCCCCTGCTCCCTCCCCTCATACCGCCTCTACTCCTCCCTTGCTTTTTGCGTATCTGTTACACTGGCCCTGACCTCTCTACTGTCGTATCATATGTATCACACTTGACAACAGCATCACTCTCCTATACTTTTGCTGCTTGTATTCAGCTTTGTTATCATTGAATTTGTGAATTCAATAAAACAATGGTAACACAAAAAAGGACTGATTGCCATCCACGCTGTAGTCGCTAGAAGGGCCAGTGAGACCCCTTTGTGTTCTCTCTACTCCACGACTGTTGGGCCTGGACCTTTTTAAAAGGGTCATCACCAGACTCTAGATACTTTACCACAGCTAATCAGTGTTAAAGTTCATGTGCTCTCCCCTCTAAAACACAGTAAGATTGGTTTCCCATGATTGTCACATTTGATTCACTGATAAGTCCCTAGTACAGTGCACTACATTTGCCCAGGGCCTGTAAATCAAATGCTACTAGTGGGCCTGCAAAACTGGTTGTGCCACCCACATGCACACCCCTCAAACATGCCTCAGGCCTGCCACTGCAGAGCCTGTGTGTACAGCTTTAAACAGCCAATTTAACCCGGCAAGTTCACTTACTTACCCGGCCCAACCCTTCCCTTTTATAACATGTAAGGTAGACCCTAAGGTAGGACCTAGGCAGCCCCATGGGTAGTGTGCAGTGTATTTAAAAAGGTAGGTGTAGGACTTGGCCTTTTGGGCTAAAGGGTCCCTAAATCTTTTTGCTTTCCCCTAGACCGTTTTCCATACATAGAGTAGCCAATGTCGATGCCTTGGGTACTTTGCCACTGCTGATCAGTGTCAAAGTACAAGTGTTCCCTGTGTAAAGTGTCATGGTAATTGGTTGTCCATGATTGGTATGTTTGCCTTACTAGTAAAGTCCCTAGTGATGTGCACTATGTGTGCCAGGCCTAGTGATGCAAAGGTGCGCGGAGAAGGGAAATCAGGCCTACAGTGTGGGGCCTGCGCGCAGTTTGCTAAGTTAGCATGTTGTCCTGACAAGTGCAACCACTTGTCAGGCCTTACTTTTCCTTTTGGGCACCCCTGTGGTAGGTCCCAGGTAACCCCTTGGCGGGGTGCAGTGTAAGTAAAAGGCAGGACAAGTACTGGTGTGTGCTATGTCCTGACAGTGAAAAGCACTCCATTTCGTTTTCACTGGTGAAAGGACATCCTGCCCATAGGACGGAATGGGGGAGGCTGGGTATTGTGATTATTAGCCTAGTTTCCCATAGATTTCAAATGGAGAGGTGAGGTTTGGTATGTATGAACTCACAGTGTCATAACACATCTTTCCATGAAAGTGGTTTTGTCAATGTGTGTTCAGAAGCCACTCTTTTAGAAAGTGGCTGAGTTTTGTGCTTTAAGCATTTCTGTGTGTCTCTGCTGATGTGGATTGACTGTCTGGATCTGAGAGGTGAGAGGATCTGGGGGAGGTCTTGACCCAGGGAGGGGCTGAGATGGCACCAGGCTGCCCTGCAGCTGGAGAGAATCCCTGGGAGGTGAAGAGGCCTGGGTTGCTACTATAAAACAATTGACCTGTCTCCTGCTGGGTGATTAAGTATCCAGACCCCAGTATCAAATGGAGAAAGGTGACACTGGGAGGGAGACACCCAGAACTGATTTAGGCAGGGGTAAGGGACCCCTGAGCACAAATAAACTTCAAATACATTTAGGGGTATAATTATGAGAGCTGGGACCCCTGAACATTGGAATGGAAAAGAAATGGATTGAGACTGAAAAGGCTTTGACCCATTTCATGGTCAAGAGGAACCTCTGCTAAGGAAGAAACAACTGAAGAGACTGCTGGGGGAGAACTGACCCTTGCTTCGTGAGCTGGGGCTGTTCTGCAGTTTGAGGTTTTAACCAAGGAAGAGGCTGTTGGGACTGTGCTGTGGGCGCTGGGTGCCCCTGCTTGATGAAGACTGTGCTTTGTGCCGTGTCTTGTAACCCCAAGGGCCTGAGGTGAGCTGGCTCCGTGTTTGGAAACACAGGAACATAAAAGTTTCCGGAGAAGTTTCAAGCAAAGCGGTGGGTGCGTGTTGTGGCAGCTTGAGTCCCTCAGTAGGTGTGACCTGTGATCCTGGACACACGAAGGAGGAGTTAGACTCGGATGCACTGTGTGTGTGTCGTGGTGCACAGGAGGCATTGGTGAGGAGCACCTTGTCAATGTGTGCATCGGAAGTGGAGTGAGCCTCAGATGCGCTGGGTGCATGTTGTGGTGCACAGGAGGCGTTGGTAGGGATCGCCTTGTCAACGTTTGCATCAGAAGCGGAGTGAGGCTGACACACTGAGTGCATGTCGTGATGCACAGGAGGCGGTGGTGAGGAGCGGCTTGTCAACTTGTGCATCGGAAGCGCACAGGGTGTGTGTTGTGGTGCATAGGAGGCACTGGAGTGGACGCACAGGGTGTGTGTCGTGGTGCACAGGAGGCGCTGGAGCACAGGGTCAATGCATGCATCAGAAGCGGAGTGAATCTCAGACACGCAGGGTGCGTGACGAGGTGCACCGGAGGCGCTAGTGAAGAGCGCCTGGTCATGGGGAGCACCGGAGGAGAAGTGAGACTCGGATACAGAGAGCGTGTCGTGGTGCGGGCGAAGGCATTGGTGAAGAGCACCTGGATATCAGGGCACCAGAGTTGGAGCAAGTCTCAGTAAAGCAGCATGCATGCTTTGGTGCATCCTGGTACTGTGGAGGTGATCGGCTGATCATCGTGAGCACCAGAAGAAAGTGAGTCTCCGAAACGTGGTGTGCGTGTCTTGGTGGCAACTGAAACCGCAGAAAGAAGTACCTGATGAACGTGCACTCTGAATCGAGAAGAAGTCCTATCAGCGTTGTGTTTGGGGCTTCATGCCAGAAGAGACCCGCAGGGTGTGGTGGTGAACTTGTACCCGGAGTAATGTAATCTCAGAAGCGTGGGGTATGTGTGCCCCACAGCCGCTTGAGACCTTCCCAACAGTTGCAGACTGGCAGCCCCAGAGGAGCTGAGCTGTCAGGCCGAGCCGCTGAGGTCCATTGGGAAAGTTCTACATGGAAGGCCCGTCCGCTGACGGAGGAGAGGAGAGTGGGGTTGCGCCCCCAGGTAACGTGGATCACTACCTGGGCGGGGTGCGGGCTCGGATGGACACTCTTCGGCCTCTCGTTCCTGCTGGCGACGTGAGCCTTTGCTTCGGCTCAGATTGGGCCCCGTACTGACCCAGGGAGTGGTCGTACTGGGGCCAGAGTGGTAAGCTGTACTTTATGTCATTGTTGATATGTGTGGGGTCAACTGTTATGGAAGAGGCTGATTGTCGTAATACACATTGCCAATATTGCTGTTAACAAACTGCCGGACTGTCTTATGACGCCTACGCATTGCATTATTCCTTAATTGCAAAGTTCATGATAATAGTGGCGCGCACTGCCTTATTTCCTCATTGCAAAGTAAGTTATTGGGGGGGGGGGGGGGGGGGGGGGACCCCAGTGCCTTATTCCTTCATTGCGCTGTACACGATTGTGGCAGTGCGCTTTGCATTATTTCTCTCATTGCAGGGTACTGGGGTGTATGCTTAAGCACTGTATGATTTCTCCTTTGCCCAGCATTGTATCATTACGCAGAGCATTATTGTTTGTCAGTTGCAACATGTGTGAGTCTAGCACTACGACCAGCATAGCGTTTGGAAAGCGGTGGTTGGCATTTGAACCTACTAACCAGCCGAGACAAATATTACACTTTATTATATGTTGGCTTTTGTAATGTGCGGTCTGATCGTATATCTTTCTATATAATGTTTATACTCATTTTATCAAACTTGTGTGGAGTCCATTTGTGGTGTCACCAGTGGGTTGCTGTGGTCGTGGTTGCACGCACTGTACACTCATGCCTTTGAGATAGGCCTGGCTGCTCTTGACAAGCTACTAAGGGGGTGAGCAGGGCTATCTCAAACGGTGTCATTTCTTGGCCTATCGTTGAGGGAGGAGTCCCGGGTCGCGCATTTGGCGACAATGTTTTGTAAGAAGGGGACTCCGGCTTCCAACAGTAGGACATGTACTTGAGAGTTTTACATGTCGAATAGTGAGAAACTGGTAAAATCGCTTTTCACTACAGCAAGGCCAATCTCTCCCATAGGTTTAAATTGGAGTTTGATGTCTCTGGACTCACAATTTAATAACATCTTTTAATGACGTTGGTTTTCAAATTGCAGGTCTGAAAATGACACCTTTAGAATATTGGCATTTTCTTACTAAACCATTCAGTACCTCTGCCTGTCCCTAGAATACACATCTTGGTTGGATGAAAGTTGGGCTTTGTGAATTCACCCTAGACAGTCATAAACAAAGGGAATTGAGGTGTGCCCTGCATGTCCTGATGGCCCGTCACCATGCGGATGAGCCTTCCTGAGCTAAAGTGGTGGGAGGAGCTCACACTTGCACCTGAATAGGGCTGTGCCTGTCCCCACACAAAGAGCTGCACACCTCCCGGTAGTGTATCTGGAGCCAGGGCCAGGAACGTCAGGTTCTTGTGCACTACTAATGCCTTTCTTTGAAGTCTCCTCATTCTAAAGGCTAAAATGGGTAGAAGTAGTAGACCTCTGACATCATATACTTAGAACACTGCGGGCTGAGGACATTCTGCCAGGAAGAAGAGCTGTTGTGGCTGCCACTTTGCGGTTTGCTTTTCTGTGTTGGCCTGCAGCTTCTTGCCTGAGAGTGAAAGGACTCTGTTTTACTTTCTGCATCCTTCTTTTCTAAGGTTCCCCAAGGGCTTGACTGAGCTTGCCTCCAGTTTCTGAAGTCTCAGGGACATCAAAGACTTCACCTGCAACTTGCTACCAGCATCTGAACTCCCCTGCTAGGAGTCCTCTCCTGCCACGCGGTGCCAAATCCAGACTTACGTCCTTGGAGGTGAATTTGGTGTTGCAAACAAGAAACCAGTGCATCAACTCCAAGCATCAGTTTGGCACCGGCGCATCCCTGCGACATTCAACACATTGTCGCTGCCTTCACAGAAGCCACAGTCCCTGCTCGCTGAGCTTGTGACGCAACAACCGCGACTTACAAAGCAGAATCGACTTTGCCAATGCAGCTCTTCTGAAGAACCAGCACTTTGTTAGTCTCTTGAGCATCACTTCACCAAAGTCTGTGACGCACCGCTCCGACTCCGAAGCAGCCTCGGCCCTGCGCGGCTTTCAGCAGACGTAGTGCCTTCAGCCCAGCAGTTTAATGTTGGTGAATCGATGCAACACACTATCAACATAGACATGACAATGACACCACATCACCTTTAATAACCAAGACTCACACAAGCAACCACCTCCTGTGAGCAACGCATCATCCCAGAGCAGGAAAGCTCAATGAAACTGCACCGCCTTAAGGAATCACCGCCTCACCTGCATCTGCAACGCTCACCTCCTCTGCGCCGCACATCGTGTTTGATTTCCGACGCATCTAAGGTACTGAAGGGGGATCTGCATGATTCCTGTATCCAGCCCGTGTTCGTACTGAATATTTAGGTTTGTTCCAGTCACGCGCTACCAGACGGCCCCAGTTGGAGCTATAAACTTCTAAACACTGCATTTTTATCTAATTCATATCTTGACTTGTGTATGTTGGACTTTTGTCGTTTTGGTCTACTATACTCAGATACATATTGGCTATTTTACTAAAACTGGTGAGGAGTACTTTTGTGGTGTTTTCACTGTGTTACTGTGTGTCCGTGCACAAATACTTTACACATTGCCTCTTTAGTTTAGTCTGACTGCTCTGTACCAAGCTACCAATGGGTGTGCACATTTTTAGTGTGTACTTCAATTACCCGGACTAGGGTCTCTACTTGGACAGGGTGCATATCTCTGCCAACTTGCGATCCCATTTTTAACAATAATTCATGATGCTTTTACTGTGAATGTTGGGGTATAAGAGCGATCTTCCAGATGTGACCAAAAGCATTGGCACACACCAGTGTGTAATGGAAAATCCTTTGACTACAAAAGGAAGAGCTAAAAAGGCGAATCCACTGGAGGAATGTATTCCACCATTTTTTCTCTGTGTTGTAAAAAAGTTAATCATGGATTCGCTTCCAGCCTGGCTGCCTGTTATCTACAAGCCCTCCCAACAGTTCCTTCCTTGCCATTTGCCTGTCCATCAATGGTCGGTTGTCAGAATATATATCTTTTCGATGTACAGCACTGATATCAAACCAGTGTTTATAGCGCAGGGTATGTTCAGAGAAGAGAGATAAGGAATGGATTCAGCAGAGAAGGGATGAGATCAAAGCGTTGCTTAAAATGGCGAATTAGAACAATTTTCGATGGGGGTGGTAGAGTGGAAAAGAAATGGACTAAACTGTGCGAGAGGAGGCAGAAGCATATTCATGCAGGCGGCAGGAAGAGCACAAAAATGACAAAGGCACGGAACAGACAGTCTGCAAAGGCCCACTGGAAGCAAGCGAGCTTCTTTGTAGACAAACCACATGTGGTGTTTGAATGCTCAAAGACACAATGGCTTTGCAAACGCTTACATCACAGATATAGAAAACATTCAGTTTCAATCCTTCCCTTCCACCATAAAGGAGACAAGGGAGCACGAATTTAATTTTAATTTCTATAAATAATACCTAACAAATTAGGCATTACGTTTAGAAGTTTTTATGTACTTTGTATTTCTATTGTATGTGCACGGTGTGGTAAGAATCCACAAAGACCTCTAACCGACCGACCCTGTAAAAACACAATAAACCTCGCCCTTTGAAGACAAAAAGCATCTGATTTCTAAAGGCTCAGAGAAGCCGCCGCTGCACCAGACACAAACAGCGAGGCTTCAGTCAGACCACACTTCTAATACCAGCCTATTTTACATCCAGTCCAAGTGTGTGCACTGCCCCCCCCCCCCCCGCGCCCACCGCATTTGTAAGCATTTAATTATTAATACCGCACAGTCATAACTGATTATAGTTAAGCATTCCTGGAAGAAAGCTTCTTTCAATATTCTCTAGGGCACCGCTGGAGCAATAGGGGACCTGCTTTCACAGTTCTCTAGAACACCAGAAGGGTACAGAAAAGACCCGCCCTCACTGCAGAATATATCACGAGCTGGCGCAAGAGACTAGGGGATTGATGTAAAAAGCTTTACGTTTACGAACTAAAAAAAAGCATTCTTTAATGACCCCAGGGCCAATTTGCAATTCGTTAACCTATTATCAAATTGCAAATTTAGGTTTGCAATAAAGTATTAGGAAGGGGCGTGCTTAGGGCATCACTTCCTAATACCGAATCGCAACGGTATGTGTGAATGCAGTTGCAAAACATTTGCATTCTAACACCTACTTCAAGTAGGAGATAACCAATTCGCAATTAGGAAGGGGGCACCAAAGGGCCTTTTGTGAACGTTAGTAAAAACATATTTTAAGAGCAGGCATGCATCATTGTCTGCTCTTAAAAATTAAAAGAGAACGTTTCTTTTTTTTCTTTTTGAAACGCATCCCGTTTTTCTTTAAGGAAAACAGGATGTATTTTTAAAACAATTTCATTATTGAAAAGCAATCACAGACAGAGTGGCCACCATACCTGTGATTTTGAGATTCCTAATGCCTCATGTATGTTAATGAGGTAAGTCTATTTGCGACCCACTGGGAATCCCAAAATGTGCTATACACACATTTATACATTGCTATTTGGTAATTGCAAACACCTACCCTTTGTACATCTGGCCCTAGATTTCACTGTTCACCTAATTATTACAAGGGAACCAAGTCAACTAGCTTTCATTTGTCTTCAACATACTATGGGGCACCATAATACATTAGCTCCCACCAATCAAAACAATTTATTGAAATACTAAGTATCACTCCTCTCCAAAATACCATGAGGGTACAGAGGGGCCTGCTCTCACAATTCTCCAGAATACCATGAGGCACCATAAGAGATCAGCTTTCACTGTTCGTCATATAGTATGTTATGTGTATTTGTATAGCACAACCCACTCATGAGTGTATCGTGGCACTGACCATGGAGGAGTATGGCCTGAGCCAGGGGAGAGCATGGACATCAGCTATGACAAAACATTAAAGCTGTGCTCTATAGGTGCGTTCGTTCCAAAATACTGGCTGTGATCCATTAATACCGACCCCCAGAATATAGTGGTCCAAGAATATTGAAGACACAATATTGAAGGGAAAGTGCCTGTAGGGAAGTTTAGATTCACTATTCCTAACTCCACATCTACATATTTTGAGGATACATATATTACATATGCACATATATGCGGATTGGGATATAGAAAAACTATACTTACTTAGTCGATATTTTGGATTCGATATTCTGTGCCATTGATATTCGGTTTTGATATTCAGGTGAACACTGTGCGATTCTATGTGAAGCAATATGTGTTTTTTAAGGTACATATTAAAGCACACTCAATCAACTTTTCACAATCCAACTTTAAATCCTATCAATTAGATGGGATTTAAAATGGAAGGGTGTAAAGTAGGCTGACTCGCAACTTTATTTTCTAACATGTTAAAGCTTTGTGCAATGCAAAGTTTATAAAGTTCTTTGTTCTAAACTGAACATAAGCTGAGCTTGGTTCAAAAGCCTCCCACCCACACTTCATACCTCAGGTGGTGGAAGTCCAGGCTCCACGCTGATTTTTTTTTCTGGAAGATGTCCTATCTAGGACATTCTAAATCAAGAAACAATCACACCTGAAAGGCCTGAAATGATAAACCTTTGCTTACATACATTTAGGAAACTTCATCAGCTTCATACAAAAGTGGGAAGTTTCCTAATTTCAACTAATTTTGTAAGTAAAGTTTTCATTTAACTCACTACTAATTATAAATAAGTTTACAGAGAATTTGGATCTTATCCACCAAGCACATTTTGAGAAATTAGTTATGAACAGTGTGTTTTAGACATTTCAAAGATGCAACAATAGTGAAAACTAAATAGAATTTAAATGCCAATGTACAGGAGAAGTTGGACCGGTCCCAATATGAATTGCACTCTAAGGATGTTACAGAAAAGGGATAGTTCAATTCCATTTAATCAAAAGCACCATTCAAAACTGCATGGATTTGAACTCCGACACTGGCAAACACCCCTCATAGTTAAAGTCGAGCTGTGCAAAAGGTGTACAAAAAGAGACCTTAGTTCGACATCGACCAGCAAGACAGGTAGGCATGGTAAAGTATAGGTGATTGTGTGAGCTTGGGATGGGTCCATTTGAGGCCTGTGGCATGACTGAGGGCATTAGTAGGGGTGGGTTACCTTGTAAAATTCCATCTAGCATAATTACACAGAATTGCTTAAGAATGTACGAGATTACGTTTAAACTGCACAAAAAGAGTAATTCTGCATTTAGTGCTATCTCTTAGTGCAAAAATGAGCCCTCATGTCAGAACATGCTAAATGTGCTCTTGGTGAAGAATTTCCCCCACTTGCTATCAACATTTAGAGCTATTTTCTTGGTGCAAAATGCAGCAGAACACAAATAGCGTGCCCTAAATATGCTCTTGCGGAAGGATTTTTCCACCCAAATTATTCAAATTACTCTTGAGGAGCAATTATGAAATGAATGGTAATTCCACATCAAAGAGTAATGAAGAATTATTGAAACATGAGGCCCCGCCCAACAATATCAAGAGAAGTCAGAAACCTAGGGGTGACTATGGATTCAGACCTATATTGGATACAGCATGTTAACAATGTAAAATAAAATGCCATCTACACAATGAAAGCACTATGTTGCATCTTCCCATTCCTTGGATACCAATAGAAACTGCAAGCCATCCTCACATTGATAATCTCAAAGCTTGACTATGATAACAGTCCTTACCTTGGTGAACTTTCATTTATCATACGTATAATACAACTCATTCAACGATGCTGCTGCAAGACTTCTTCTCTGCCTTCACCCAAGAGAACACATGAGGTCAGTCTCACAATCACTCTACTGACTACCTATAGCAAGAAGGGCAATGTTTAAGCCACCATGAATGGTTTACAGAGTCAACTAAGGAATAGGACTCCTATACCCACAGGCTAAATTCAAGCAATACAAACAAATCAGGGCAGCTTGCTCCAGACTTGCACAACTTTATTAAACCACCTTACCATTAGAAATATGTAGGAGACACTGCTTTTTAATCCAAGCTGCAAAGTTCTGAACACTCTACCAGCCAGCATTCGAAGCATCCGGGAGCATATACACTTCAGAAGCCAGTTGAAACATGGTTATTTCCAAACAACTACACCACCACACATGCCAGCAACAGAACTTGGGAAGACAGTCGCACCTCGAGCTCAAGCTTTATCTTACAATCCACTGACTGGAAACAAACCAAACTGCAAACGACTTTTGATACGTAAGTTAAGGAGAGCTGACCTGTTATTTGGCGGGGTATTATATAGCTATGTAAATTCCATTATAACATTTCTGGGCCACACTAATGCAAATACAATAACGCGGTCGGCATCCAACTGTAGCTTACGCCTCTTACATTTAATTAAGGCTCATAAGCTGTTAGGATTGTCCATCACCAGCACTCTGCAGCCAATAAAAAAGCCATCACAAAATGAATGGGCATGTCAATCAGAGGACTTTAATCTAGCTCATGACTGCCGTTCCCGAATATCTATACACTACGACCACATCTTTACAACCCACAATGGCTTTCAGGTATGAGATGATAGTAACAACGCGCATCCCAGAAGATCTCTCCATTTCTCTCTCCCTCTAACACTGCCAGCTCTGGCCCAGAACTATACACTAAGGATCAGATTAACTAAGATTTTGCATTGGAGTTGCGTCACTTTTGTGGCGCAGACCGGACGCAAAATCATTTTTGATATATATTAAGACATGCAAAGCCACTTTTTGTGGCTTTGCATAGTTTTGTAAATATATAGTAATGCTAGGAAATATTGCTGCCTTGCTTTAACCTGCGTTGGGAAGCTGTTCAATATGTAGCATGGGCATTACCATGCACCCCTCCATGGATTGTAGAGCATTCAAAGATTTACTTAAAGCTAGTAAACCTGGGAATGCGTCAAAATATTATGCCTTCCCCAGTGAGGCATAAGGAGGGGAAATATATTAATTTATCCAAGTTACTTCCTGGTTCTAAGTCTTCTACATTCTTCAGCACAGATAGAAGAGGAATATGGCTCCAAGGATTGTTTTTGTGCAGGAATCAGTCAATCAATCAATCAAAGCATTTGTATAGCGCACTACTCACCCGGAGGGTCTCAAAGCGCTTGGGGGGATCCTCTACTGCTTGAACAGCCAGGTCTTGAGTTGCTTCCTGAAGGCGAGGTAGTCTTGGGTCAGGCGGAGGTGGGTGGGGAGGGAGTTCCACGTCTTGGCGGCCAGGTAGGAGAAGGATCTTCCTCCCGTTGTGGCTCTTCGGATGCGGGGGACGGCGGAGAGGGCATGGTTGGATCGATCGAAGCTGGCGGGTGGGAGTGTAGAAGTTCAGGCGGTTGTTGAGGTATCTTGGGCCTTGGTTGTGGAGAGCTTTGTGTGTGTGGGTGAGGAGTCGGAATGTGATTCTCTTGTTGACGGGGAGCCAGTGCAGGTTTCTTAGGTGTGCGGAGATGTGGCTGTGTCGGGGGATGTCCAGGATGAGTCGTGCTGAGGCGTTCTGAATACGCTGGAGTCTTTTCTGGAGTTTTGCAGTGGTACCAGCGTAGAGGGAGTTGCCGTAGTCCAGTCGGCTGGTGACGAGGGCCTGGGGGACCGTCTTCCTGGTTTCGGTGGGGATCCACCGGAAGATCTTCAGTAGCATGCGTAGGATGTTGAAGCATGACGATGAGACGGCGTTGACTTGTCTGGTCATCAAGAGGGAGGAGTCCAGGATGAAGCCCAGGTTGCGTGCGTGGTCCGTTGGTTTGGGTACGCTGCCCAGGGCAGGGGGCCACCAGGAGTCGTCCCAGGCGGAGGGCGAAGATCCCAGGATGAGGACTTCCGTCTTATCTGAGTTCAGTTTCAGGCGGCTGTTCATCAACCACTCAGCTACGTCTTTCATCCCTTCGTGTAGGTTGGTTCTGGCGGTGGCGGGGTCGTTGGTGAGGGAGAGGATCAGCTGGGTGTCGTCTGCGTAGGAGAGGATGTTGAGGTTGTGTTGGCGTGCTATGGCCGCGAGGGGGCTCATGTAGATGTTGAACAGCATGGGGCTGAGTGATGATCCTTGTGGTACGCCGCAGCTGACTTCAGTGGCTTCTGATCTGAACAGAAAGGAAAGTGTCCCTTCCTGCACTCAGGAAATAGTACAGGATATCTGATTGGACAACCCAGTGCAGTAACCAGCTAAATAGACTATAATCATAAAAAATAGCATAAAGGGACCTGCAGAGCTGTTTAAATCTGCCAGTGTACTGCAAACCATGAAATGCGCTTCTGTGTCTCTCACACCTCATCACCTCCCAGACTGCTAAGCTCTGCAGCTCATAACACAATAACTGCACCTCAATGGTCATCACACATGACATGAAAACACTACCCACATTATCACAAAACAAAGACAACACCCTTCCAACCACAAACCAATCTACATGGTGTAGCGTGCTACCATGTAGGTACGCTTTTCCGTGCCACACATAAGAGTAGTAAGCACTATACAAATGTGCCATTATAATACAATATTTATCATTTGTGCATCACCAAGATTTGTTTTGATCTATGTTTCCATTACACTTCAGAATAATGAAACAAAATTTGCTTCATTTGTGATTTCATAACTCCTGGCATATGTTGAAATATGTGTACAGTTTCTTTACAGGTATTAATTTTTTGTGTGAATTAAAAACAAATGGACATCCTACAGTATTTCTTTTTGCACTCTCTGTATGCAAGGTCACTGGAATTATGTGATTCTGCGGCTGCTGCAGTTTCTGCATAATTATGAATTTGTTGCATTTACTACATAATCCATCACCTGCTTCATAATCTGCATATAATAATGAAAAACTAATTTTGTTTCTAGTTCAAACTGAACGTTACTAAAAAATACTGCAACACATGCTGCTGTGCAGTGGAAAGTCCATCGCAAAGGTTGACTGGTGACTTTCATTTACTTACAGCTGTTTTTCAATGTGTAACTGGTACTAATGAAGTGAAACCTTTGCCTAGATCGTGCTCACGTGTAAAAATCACAAAATAATGAAGTGATATCACAAAATGTGCCACATTAAGCCGCATAATTTGCCAGAAGACATAGCTGGACATTTAACCAGTCTTGGAACATGCAGCAAATGTGACAAGATAAAAACGTAATTTAAAGGCATTTTTATTGCTCATTTATCTTCTGAACTCCTACAACTATATACTGTGCCAGCTGCCTCGATCATTTGGTGGTGGGGCAAAGATTATTATGGGCTGGCCCATACCTCAAACACCCACCTCCTTCCTGCCGTGGCCCTAGTTGGGGCTAGGTGAAGAGCCAGGTCTTCAGTTTCTTGCGGAATTCAAGAACTGAGGAGAAGGTGCTGATGTACAGGTGATGGAGCAAGGATTAGCACGTAAAGCGACTTGCTCGCACTCATGAACCTCATTCAAATTATAATCATATTAATCCAACTGTCCGTCTTGTATTTAGCATTTTCCCCAACACACGGGTGTCCCCAAGAGGCTTGCCTATGTGTCTTTTCATGCTCACAAAGCTTGCACTAAAGAAATGGCCGCTTCGCTGAAATTCAGTCTGCGCATGCGTCGGTCATACCCATGTGATGTGACGCACTCGCATTCTGGAGGGAATCTGTGCTCATGCGCACTGTTGCAAACATGGCCGCTTGTCTCTCACCACGCTCTATGCTTGCAACTGCTGCTTTAGCCTATCTGTCTTTTCGCACTAAACTTTAATACTATTGCTGTTATAAAATAAGGGGTGTGTAGAATTTTATCACGGTATACAGTGTGATCATTTTATGTGTGATTTTAATTTGTTCTCGCTTACTTTTCATGTATCGCGTCTCTGGGGGCTGGAAAATTCATAACCGGCGCCATGATGAGGCTCCTCTGAGTATTGCCATGTGACCTGGGAGAAACTCTACTGCGCAGAAGCTGAAACAAGCCAGCTGGCTCCTGAACCCCAATGCGCCTGAGAACCCAGCACAAGGCGATGAAATTCACCTTGAAACCCAGAGACATTGTTGCTATGCCTTGTACACTCGTATTTTCTACTGTATTCCTATGGATGGGAACGTGAACCCAAGGGGCGAATAAGCAAAATTTAAATTTATGATGGGAACGTTGAATTCTAGGAGGTGACAATGTCCGTGCCACCTCTCCTGACCAATCATAATGTGAGAAACTGTCACTTGCAACATTGATGGGTGGTCTAAGGGTCCCCAAACTGTATAATTACCTTAGTGTAGCTTAGGAAAATTGTCCGACTTGTCCGAGTAGCAGACCTGTCACTGACCCTACGAACTCTATAGGTGCTCAATCTAGAGTGCTGCGGAGCACTCTGTCCATACTTTCCACAAACTCCTAGGGGTGGAAATAGTCTTAAGTGCTGGCGAAGCACTTTGCTGGGAAATTCGAAAACCCAATCGGGGTTACTGGCGGATTACTTGCAGAGAGGGGTAACGCAGGCGTTGCTTCCGAAGCTGTGGGTGTTGGTTGTACCTTGGTGAGCCCAGTCCTGACCCAAATCCTGAGGGGTATCCTGTCCTGACTGCCCGTGAGCTGTACCTGCTCGCATTCTGGCATTCCTTTTCTAAGGGTCCCTGTCCCCGTCCTTCCAAACTGACCCGTGGCCAGGGTTAGTCCTCATTCCTAATTAGGTAAATACTACTTTGTGGGTTTGCGTCTTTCTCTCACTTACTCTCTTTTTCCTTAATAAAGCACTCTTTGCCTGTGATATTTGCCCTATTGCCTTGAAATGCAAATTATATGCAATTGTTTATTAGAATTGTTCCACCTCTCTCCCCACCTGTAGGAGATTATCAAACTGTCACATTTTTAGTGTGTTCCCGTTTTCCCTTTCCCTTAGCATGGTTGCAGTGAAGCATAAGTAGCTTAGTCTAAATATACATTTTAGGTCTCTCGTGTAGTTTAACTTGTGTTGAATAGCGTGTTCACTAAAGGCTCTTATACCATAGTGTCCACTTATACTCAAATGGTCCTTGCCCTAATTCATAGTTATATTTTGGTTGTGATCTGTTACATCCAGTCTTCAATGAAAGGCGGATAGGAGACTGGTGAAGTATAGGTTCTTTAATAAGCAACCTTCACAGCAAACACGAAGCAACGTCAGCTCTGAACAGGAATCAGGCAGCAACTGACAAAAGGTAGAACATACAGGATAGAACCTAAAGAGAGCATTCTAAGCAATAGAGACAGATAAGAATATAGATAGACAGAGAGACAGAACCATAGATACCACACATCTCCCTTCCCCAAAACGAAAAAGAAGGAAGAAGAAAGAGAGAGAGATAGAAAAAACAGATTAAAGATAATAGTCCTTTAGATAAGCTGGGACGCAAGTGTTGCGAGAACTCCGCCTGAGGACAGGTGGAAGATCAAATTGAGCAGAAATGGCATTTGTGGCAGAGTCAGAACCATCAGGAAAAACATTAGAGGCACAAACATCATCGATGACATCAGAAGAAGAACATTGGTCCAATAGCAAGGAAGAAGAACATGGACGTTCCGGATCATCAACACCAGAAATGAAGGAAGAGTCTCTTTGAGGAGAAGTCGTGGAGGGCTGAAAATCCAAAGAAGATGAAACTGAAGAGTAGCTGTCCTTTTGACCTTTGTAGTCTTTGGAAACAGGAGGATTGACAACCACGACATTTCTTTTGCTCCACCACTTCCCATTTGAAAGTAACACAGCATTCTTGGAGACTCTGATAACTTTAGCAGTAGGATAGAATTTTGAAGTTAGACTACTGTTTTTCAGAGGTCTCTTGACTTTGACGGAATCACCCACATTTAAAGGAATCACTTTAGTTTTGAATTTGTCATCATAGGCAATTTTCATCTTGTTTTGCATAGAAACAACCTTGTTGCGAACCTGATCAACGTTGGGTAATTTCCCATCAACCTTTGTCTTGTCAAGAACCCAGGGGGGACTAAGCTTGGAAGAGCCAAAACGTTTCTTTAACAAGACAAAAGGGGTAATGCCAGTTGTGGAATGGGGAGTATTGTGATAACTCCACAACCTTTCTTTGACAGCTTTGGGAACATCCAAATTTTGCATGCAGGCTAACTGGATAGTGTCTTTTAGCATCCTGTTAACCCTTTCGACCATGCCATTTCCTTGTGGACTGTAAAGGGCAACAGTCAAGTGTTTGATGTCAAGATTAGATGAAAACTTTTGAGTGACATGGGACTTGAACTGGACACCATTGTCAGAGACTAGAAACTTAGGGATCCCTTCTCTGTGAAAGAGGTCATCCAGAAAATCAATGACACCAACCGTGGAGGGATCAGACATGAACTTGCACTCAACCCACTTGGAAAAATAATCCACCAAGACTATGGCAAATCTTAAATGGGGCTTCAAGTTGTACATAGGACCAATGAAATCAATGCCCAGTTTCTCCCAGGGGCCCTGAGGGTAAGGAACAGGAATAAGGGGGGTATTCCGCAGCTTGAGAGACTTGTCAGCTTCAAAACAACAGGAACACCTACCAACAAAGTTTTCAACATCAACATCAAGATTAGGCCACCAGTAGTAGAGTCTTAACCTTTTCTTGGTACCGGTGATCCCTAGATGACCAAGATGAGCCAAATTCAACAATTTCACTTTCAGCTTGTTAGGAGGAATTAACAAGGAGCCCCTCATCAAAAAATCATCCTCTACAGTAAGTTCATCTTTGACTTTGGCAAACAAACGTAAACCAGAATCAAGATTCCTGTCATCGGGCCAGCCCTTGATAACATGACTCTTGACTAAATTTTGGACCTTGTCCAATTTAACACAATCCAACCACTCATCCTTGCTGATGATATTCTCAGAGAACAACAAACCATCGACCATACCTACAACGCACTCAGAGTCCTCACAAAGGGAAGAAGCATCTTCAGAATCCTTAAGGGGACATCTAGAAAGGAAGTCAGCACGGGTATTTTTGCCTCCAGGGATGTGAGAAATAGAGAAATTAAAATCGTACATCCTTGAGAGTAACCTGACTAAACGAGGACTGAGACTATTGTGGTCTTTGTTGGACAAAAGGAACACTAAGGGTTTATGGTCGGTCACCAAAATAAATCTTCTACCCCAAAGGTAAGTCTCGAAATGCTTGGTGGCCCAAAGACAAGCCAGAGCTTCCCTCTCAATGGTGCTGTATCTGCGCTCTGCAGGAGAAAGGGATCTGGAAGCAAAGCCAACAGTCTGTTCCACACCATCAACCAACTGAGACAAGACAGCCCCTAATCCGATGCCACTTGCATCCACCGTGACAACTGATTGAATATCATCTCTAAAGGAATGAAGAGAGGGGGCCTGAACAATGAGCTTCTTTAAGTGCACAAAAGTCCTGTTAAGAGAATCATCCCAAACAAACTTTTCACCTTTCTTGAGCAATTTTCTTAAAGGTTCAGTTTGCAAGGCAAAACAATCCACAAATATTGAATAATACTCGCAAACACCGAGGAAAGACCTGAGTTGATCTTTGTTTTCCGGACTGGGACTATCCACAATGGCTTTAACAAGATCTTGTTTGGGCGAGATGCCACTGCTGGAGATGTGATGGCCAAGATAATCAATACTGTCAACCATGAACTTACACTTCTCTTTTTTTACAGTAAAACCATTGGTTTCAAGAATGTTCAACACTTCAGAAAGTTTCTTTATATGATCATCCTCACATTTAGAATAGATGAGAATGTCATCTTGGTAAGCCAACACATTGCTACAATTACCAAACATTTTGTACATAAGCTTCTGGAAGACAGAGGCAGCAGACGCAAGCCCAAAAGGCATGCGTAAGAATCTATAGGGACCAAAAGGTGTATTAAAAGAAGTCAAATCACGGGAGTCTTCACAGAGTTCAACCTGGTGATAGGCAGACCTTAAGTCCAGACAAGAAAAAACTTTAGAATCACCAATTTGGGCCAACATGTCTTGGATTTTGGGTAGGGGAAAGCAATCTATTAAAATATTTTTGTTTAAGGACCTTAAATCAATGCATAATCTTATGTCTTTGCTACCCTTTTTCTTCGCGATAACAATGGGGGCGACCCATTCTGACGAATTTATAGGCTCAATAACTTTGTCAAGGCATAGCTGCTCTAAGTGTAGTTTGAGTTGAGACCTAACAGATAGGGGAACATTCCTGACTTTATGGACAACAGGAATGGCATCCTTTTTGAGAACAATGCGATGCTCAAAGTCATGAACAAGACCCAGCTTGTCCCTGAACAGAGCACTATGTTTGGCTAAAAGTTGGTGTAAGGCAAGATTAGAGGAGGAACAAACATCGACCAAGGAGATAGGACAAGAAGTTCCTGGTCTTAAAACCATGCCGAATTTGCCCTGGTCTTTCCATCCCAAAATGTTGTACCCATTTTTAGCAACATATATTTTTGTAGCAATAGACCTGTCCTCAAACTTAATGGTAACATTGAAAAATCCCAGCATGTCAATGGAATGGCCACCAAAAGAAATGGTGTGAATGTCAGGAGGGAAAAGTTGGGAAGAACTCCAGTGTAAATTATATAAAATGTCAGTGACAAAGGTGATCGGAGAACCAGAATCCACCGTCACTTGGATTACTGTATCACCAATGGTGATATCGCAGATAGGACCACCATCATCCAACTCAGCATCAATGTACAAAACAATCTTTTTAGAAGAGACAACTGTACATACATTCTCAGGTTCAGAAAATTCAACGTTTTCTATCGCATTAACTTTTACAGGATTTCTGTTACATACCCTGGTGAAGTGACCAGTACGTTTACAATTAAGACAAGTTTTACTAAGAGCTGGGCAACTTTTGGAATTGGCAAGATGTGAAGAAGAACCACACCTGAAACATGCAAAGCTTTTTTTTGGTTCTCTGGAATCTTTGTTCTTAAATTGGAAAGGCTTGGGTTTGATGTTTAGAGCATTGACAGCTTCAGTTACAGCTTCACCTTTATTTTTGTTCAAAACCCTTTGAGAAGAGACAGATCTCTCAATTCCTCTCGCAAGCTCAAGAGTTTCATTGAGAGATGGATCCCTACAACAAAGCAATCTCTCTTGGACCTTTTTGTTATAACAATTAACCACTATTTGATCTCTGAGGTAAGAATCAATATTACCATCAAATTCACAAGTTGCTATCAAAACTCTAAGTTCTGTCAAGAAAGTGTCAATTGACTCATACTCGAACTGATGTCTGGTATAGAATTTGTGACGCTCTACCACAACACTGGTTTCATCAATGAAATATTTGGCTAACCTAGAAACAGCTTCCTGAAAACAATCTCACTCAGTTTCATGAGGTTGAGGAGAAACAGGTAAATGGTCAAAAATACGTTGACCTTCTGCTCCAAGACTGTTATAGAGTAAGGCTAATTTCCTGTCTGGTTCATATTTTTGACCATCTAAAGCAATAATATAACTGCCAAAACCCTTGAACCATTGTTTCCATTTAGTTTTAGGTACACCAGGATCAGGAAGAAAATAAGGAGGAGTGACAATGTTTTGCGACATATCAAAGCAACAATGTGTACAGAGAACACAATAAAACAAAAAGAAAAGGTAAAAAAAACACACACAAAAAAAAAAAAAAAGGTCTCTCTCAAATAAGGGTTAAAGTACTTGGAAAGATGTGCACATCATCGAGTAGAATTCAAGGAGATGTGCCGTGGCAGAAGCAGAACCACAGACTTGAATAGAACAAAACCAAACCTGAAGGCGAATAAACTGCTTGAAGTCCAGAACAGCGTAATGAAAAAATAGAATAATAATGAAAAACGCAGTAAAAACAATGAAGAACACGTTGTCCACCGTGACGATGAGATGCGATGATCTTGAAGAAGCGAGCGCATGAAACTGACTGCGCATGCAAATGAAGGTGAGATGCGTGAACTGCACCAAGATGGAGTCACGTAGTGTAAAACAACGTGAAGCGCGTCACTCCGTCGTGAACTGACGGAAGGCTGTGACGTGCGCAGAGGCTGACTGGGAGGAGGGACGAAGATGGCTGGGAGAGAAGACTCAGAAGAGTACGTTCGAATGGAATCCTCAAGCAGGGACTTGCTCGAGAGAGAGGAACGTAGAGTCTATGGCGCTCGAGGAAAACTCGCTCGAGGAAAGGAGGTGCGCAGTGAAGATGAAGGTGGCGCAGGACAGGTAAGAACTGTCAGGAAATAAAAGTTTTCATACGACCTTTTGAAGAGGATGCGCGTTTCTTGTGGAAACAGTTCTAGCGCACTCGGATGGTCGAGAAAGCCTCCCAGTACTTCTGTGGATGCTGAAGATGTGAAGGAAGTCCAGGAAAAATCCCAAGCGTCGCCAAATGTTACATCCAGTCTTCAATGAAAGGCGGATAGGAGACTGGTGAAGTATAGGTTCTTTAATAAGCAACCTTCACAGCAAACACGAAGCAACGTCAGCTCTGAACAGGAATCAGGCAGCAACTGACAAAAGGTAGAACATACAGGATAGAACCTAAAGAGAGCATTCTAAGCAATAGAGACAGATAAGAATATAGATAGACAGAGAGACAGAACCATAGATACCACATGATCCTAATGCTTGATGTGTTATTTTGTATATTGCTTATCCTAACCTATTCACTTTGAAATCTTCAGATAAATTTTCAAACCCATCAGGTGTCTGTGGTTATTTTACAGATTATAGTGTGGAAAAATGTATTGTGGTTTATAAAGTATATTCTTTCCTAGGAAACCTGTCACCTATTCCCTGATGGCTCCTGATCTGTCTGGAGTAATGTGCCTGTGGTAAGTCAGGTACACGAATAGTGAGTGGTGTAAGAGACACCCCCGAATTACTCATAGTGGCGTGCAAGAAATCACCCGGTTCACTGCAAAACTTAGTCTTGGTCTCTCGCGTCAGGGCCCAGTGCGCGGGGTGAAAATTGGTAAACTTGTGACCCGGGTGACCCGCGCGCTCTATCAGTAATTTTCTGGTAGCAGAGGTAATGGTTGGGACTAGTTAAATTAGGTAGACAGGATAGTTGATAAACAAACTGTGAAATTAAAATGTGCTGCTAAAATTTCTATGCTGCTGATTTTTCTATTGCATTTTTCAAATATTTTGCGATGTTTTAAGGATTTATATGACTGTGTATATGATTTTACATTGCTGCTATAAGTATTATATGTAATATTAACAAAGAACTGTTTGTACGTGTTCAGTGTAGTCCGAATCCCCGGGGAAGTATGTAGCTAACGGTGAGTAGAATCCGGTTAGCTGGAAAAGTCACTTGTTTAGAGTCATTAGTGTAGGGTTAAGAAATACCTGGAAGCACTAATTAGGATCTTTTTGTATCTGTATAATTGATAGCCACGAGTCCTTTGTATAAAACTTCCCTTGTGATATCACCTAGAAAGGGTCACATGTGGGAGGAGTAATAGGGTCTCCGAGGCTTGACTGGTAAGTAAGATAGTCCGCTGGTGAAATCCTGGCTCAGTACATATCCCCGACTGAGGTGGATGAGTCAGAAGAATAACGGGTTCTATATTACTAGTGTGAGGGGTTAGGCAAAGAAGTCTATCCAGAGTGAATGAAAAGTAGACAGAAGTGGTTTACTTGTAGTGAGAGGAAATTTTTCTACCTATTTAGAACACTCAAACATAGTGGCAGACGTTGTGTGTTAGTAACTAAGTTTTGCGCTCGCACTTTAGGAAAAGTTAAAAGTTTCCGTTACCTTGTGAAGGAGGGAGTCGGGCGGAAGGCTGCTCTGACGTCACTCCGTGCCGCGCTGGTATTGGTCAGAACAGCGGGTGTGTAGTGAAGCCGAATTTGTAGGGGAGGGGTGAGTGCCGGAGCGTGGGACTTGGTCTCGCGAAAGGCCGCGCACCCATTGGATAAGGATTTTTGTATTCACAGTGTTGATTGGTTGCTACAAAATAAGAGTCGCGCTAGCATTGGAAGTACCAAAGTAAACAAAATTAATCAGGCCGAGTTAGAAGCGAGCCTGGAAAGGCATATGTGGTATCCTGAGTTCTTACCTAATCCACAGAACTCAGGCTTCTATAAGGAACAGATTATATGAGGTAGACCGCACATGATGTACGGAATAAAAAGAAAAATGTCTTTTGCCGACAAGGTAAAGAATTTCTTCAAAATGGATAAGCCCATTAGAACGAGAGAGGGTGTGATCATTCCTCCACCGAATACACCTGCTTCCTTCATGATGTTTGAAAAGGGTTATCATACCTGTGTGTGGCTAGAGAATTGGGCAAAGTATACTGCAGATGACGGAGTTCTAGCATTTCCTATTGATGGTACCTTTAATGGTAGGATCCTGTTTAACTTAAGGACCCGCATGAATGAATTGCATCCCAGACCCAGATTGACCCAGTACGAAGCCTTAGAAGAGTGGGAAATTGAGGCTTTGGAGAGAGATAGACCCCGGATGGATAAGGGAGTGAGTAAATGGTATCCGAGGGTCCATAGAGAAACCAAAGAGCAGAAAATGAAACCGTGGAGACAAAGCATGATGACAGAGGGATTGTTTCCAATGATGGGGGTATTAGAACAAGGAAAAGGAAAAAGCACAGAAAAGACCCATCACATAATGCCCGTAGGGGACTCAGAAGATGAGCACCTAGAAGATTTATTGATGAAAAACCCCCCTCCCTATGCAGCCGAGTCAGAGCCTTTGAGTTCACCAAACCCGTTTGCCAAATATCCCAGATGTCGGAGGGATAGCGAGACAGATGGAACAGGTACAGACAGTAAAACCAGTGAAGGGGATGGGTTTTGCAGACCAAAATCCACGGTCCCGAATTATCAGCCGTTTGGAGAAGGACCACCACGATTGGTTACTCCTACTGCCCCAAGTATTTACCCTCCCTTGGTACCTCAAGTATTGCATGACAATCCCACAGGAAAGGGTTTGAGAGAACAAGAAAAGGAAGCCCTGGCTAGGCAGCGAGATGATTTAGTCCGGACCATAGCCCAGATACATCCCCATCCAGATTCCCTGACTATCCCAGTAACCATTGGACCCGCTATTCCTCTTTATAGGGATAACCTGGCTAGTCCTCGTCCTCCTGTTATCTCCCCAATAATGCCTACTCCTAGCATTCCACCCCCGAGAAAGGAAGTATTCATAGATGACGATCAAGAGAGTGAATGTGAATCAGTGGTTCTGATGGATTTGCCCATTAGAGAACCTAGGACTAGCATGTCGGGGGCAAGAAGTCAGAATAGGCCAAAAGAGGTTTTGATTGAAGGTGCATCTGGGGTTAGGAATGCCACAGTAGTATCACCAGAAGAATTAGACAGATGGACCAAAGAGTTGGAGAAAGAGACCACTCCCCAATCCAGACCATTAGAGATCTATAAACTAAGGATAGAAATAGAAGAAATGATGGCTGGAAACGTAGGATTAGAGCGCTTAAACTCATACAGTGAAGAAGAGTTACTGTTTATCAGTAAAAATCTTACCCGAAATGCTAGATTGCTCCATGAAAGGTTAATGGACACAGCCACAGAAATGGGAATCGATGTCAGTCGCTCCAAAATCCTTCAGAAACCCTACAGAGTAGATTTTTCGGATAAAGACTTAGAGAGCTTGAATGTGGTAGGAAAACAGATCCAGATAAAGGAATTATTGAAACTCTTGCAGAAATGGGGAGAGGTGGGGAAATGGAGAACCCGGTGGGCAAAGAAAAAGGAAGACAGCAGGGCTAAGTCTCAGGCTTCAGAATACGTGCTAAAGGAAGTAACCCCGACAGAAAAATTGTGTCCCATGAGAGAGGTCCCGGGAGGAAAATATGTCCATGTCCCTTGGTCCCGACAGGATATTGTGTCATTTACAAATGACTTCCCGAAATTACGGGAAAAACCAGTTGATTGGTACAGGCAGGTTGAACGCTTTATAAAAGTTCAGAAATGTCTTCTGAAAGACCTAGATGGGTTTTTCGACATTGTGGTCCCTGTAGATTTGTGGACCGACTGCAAAATTGAAATTGATTGGCCTAGTGAGGAATATGCGAGAGACGAGAAAACAGGAGCTCCCGCACCTGAAGTAATGAGGAAGTATGAGCAAGTCATACAATACCTCAAGAAAAAGGTGCCCGCAAAAGAGACAGATTGGACCAGAATAGATAGAACCACCCAAGAACGTGATGAAACTGTCCATTCCTTTTATGAAAGGTTACTGCAAGTATTCAAAACTTACAGTGGTATCGATAATGTGGACATGAAAGACATGACCCATTTCAGTTACAGATTCGTGCTAGGATTAAGGCCTGAGATATCTCAATGGATTCGAGATAATAAAATAAGTTGGCAGGGAAAGCCCATAGATGATGTCCTGAAATACGCAAAATACTGCGAAGATGAAATCGAAAATAAAAAGAAAGCCCTCAAGGAAAAAGTGATGTGGGCACAAGTAAAATTGGCTGAACAGCAAGAAAAACAGTTAAGTAAATTGAATTCCTGTAATAATGCTCAGAATGCCACTGCTGGGGGAGGAGGGAAGCCCCGGGCAAAATTGAGTCGGGAAGAGGCTATGAAGAAGTTCCCCTGCCACGGGTGCAGCCAGTTAGGGCATTGGAGAGACGAGTGTCCACACCTGCAGGCTGGTAATGCCCCTATAAATGGTTTAAATCCACAGGTGCAGAAAGAGGGGACGAAAAAGAACCAGCAACAGGTAAAGCTACCTCCAGTACCTCGCGCTCCTAGACAGAACTACAAGAACCAGGGCCAGCAGAATGAAAGGGCGGAAATATGGGAGGGAGAGAATGGAAGCAATGCAGCAATTCCACAGTACCTGTTAAATGATTCTTTCCTCTGTGATGAACAAGATTGACGGGGCCTAAGAGGGGAGGACAAGGAGTGCGTACTTGGCGCCTCCTTACCGGTAGACCAGACTGGACCATACATTGAAGGGAAGGTTGAGGGAAAAGACATCACCTTTCTGTTGGACACTGGTGCTACCCGGTCCACTGTGAGAACAGTGGATGTTCCTAACCTACCCCTCTCGGGAGAAGCTATCCAAGTAGTGGGTGTCTCAAATCAGATAATAAGTACTCCAGTAACTGAGCCTATGGAAATCTCCATAGGAAACTTTAAAGAAATGCACAGGTTTGTGGTCTGTGATTCCAGTCCTGTGAACCTGTTAGGACGCGATTTGTTGTGCAAAATGAACTGCACCATCTTTTGCTCACCAAAGGGCGTCGAAGTTCAGACCCCCGATGAAGATGGTTTGTACAAACTAATGTTAGTAAGACCTGATGCTGACATTAAAACGTTGTCAATTGAAGACTTACCTGAAGAGCTTCAGTTAAGAGTAGTACCAGAAGTGTGGGATTTCTCAGGAAAGGATGTAGGCTTAATGGCAAACGTGGACCCAGTTAAAATAGCAATTAAGACAAATGCAGTATATCCCAAAACAAGACAGTACAAAATGAGTGCAGAAGTAAAGGCAGGAGTCGCAACTGAAATTACCCGATTGCTCGAAGCAGAAATCATAGAAGAAGTAATGAGCAGTCCCTGCAATTCGCCTATCATTGGGATTAAAAAGCCTAGTGGGAAATACCGAGTAGTGCAGGACCTGCGCAAGGTAAACCAAATTGTTGTACCTTGCTGTCCCATTGTGCCCAACCCTGCAGTAATCTTGTATCAGATTCCTTGGAATGCGGAATGGTTCACTGTCATTGACCTGTGCCATGCATTCTTTTCCATCCCATTGCATCCAGAAAGCAAGTTCCTTTTTACTTTTGAATTTGACAGCCATATCTATGTCTGGAATCGTGTCCCCCAGGGGTACACTGAAAGTCCTTCGATTTTCAACCAGATATTAAAGAAATGTCTTGAGACCCTGATACTGCCCGGAGAGTCCGTTTTGGTACAGTACATAGATGACCTTCTAGTGGCATCTAAAACTCAAAATGGCTGTGTCACCGACACCATCGCCTTGCTGAATCACCTAGGAAAGGGAGGACATAAAGTATCCCCTGACAAATTGCAGTTCTGTAAAAACTCAGTAAAATATCTGGGGCACCAGATAGAGAAAGGGATCCGGAAGGTCACCACAGAAAGGATCAAGATAATTAAAGCAATGGACCTACCCCGAACTCAGAAAGAGGTGAGGATGTTTCTAGGAGTTGTGGGGTACTGCAGACAGTGGATTGTGGGCTTCGCAAATCTAGCCAAACCTTTGATAAAAATGACCAAGAAAGGAGTGGAAGACCCAGTCAGTTGGGACAGCGAAAGCATGTCCGCATGGGTAACATTGCGAAATTGTCTATGTACCGCACCTGCATTAGGTATGCCAGACTATTCCAAGCGTTTCGAACTATTCTGTGACACCAGAGAAAATTGTGCGCTCTCAGTCCTGACCCAGGAGCATGGGCTGGTCAGGCGTCCTGTAGCGTATTTCTCAGCCACTCTAGATCCGGTGGCTGCTGGACTGCCCGGATGCCTGAAAGCAGTAGCTGCTACTTGCGTCAGTCTGGAACAGAGTGAAAATATTGTCATGGGACATCCTGTCACAGTATATGTTCCACACTCTGTTGTGATTCTACTGACAAGAACTAAGACCCAGTATCTCACACCTAGTCGGCTGACTAAGTATGAGAGAATTTTGATTGGTGCTGAGAATGTAACAATTTCTCGGTGCAATGTCCTCAACCCAGCAACTCTGTTACCTGTTCCCCTGGATGTAGACGACGAGGGTGAAATGGAACATAATTGCATTGATCTAACAGAATTCAGCACTAAGCCCCGTCCTGACATCAGAGAAGTAGCATTGCTTGATGGGGATCATACAATGTTCGTGGACGGCTCATGTTTAAGACATGAGAGTGGGGGTCTGTGTGCTGCCTATGCTGTTGTCACGTTGACAAACACCATAGAAGCCTCCTACCTATGCGAAGTGAAATCAGCCCAAGTAGCTGAGCTCATCGCCTTGACAAGAGCCTGTAGGAGGGGAAACAACAAAAGAATAACTGTTTACACCGACAGTCAGTACTGTTACGGGGTTGTTCATGACTTCAGCCAACTATGGTTACAAAGAGAATTCATGACTTCCTCAGGTACCCCTATCAGAAACGGAAAGGTGGTACAAGAATTATTGGAAGCTATTCAATTGCCCAAAGAATTGGCTGTGGTCAAGTGTGCGGCTCACAGATCAGGAAATGATGATGTGACAGCCGGAAATAGATGCGCTGACCAAATTGCCCAATTTTGTGCCCCACACCAAATGTCCCTCCAAATTGGGTTGTGGGGTGGACACAGCTGCCAACTGATGTTGTTTGATAATGTGTCAACGTGGGATGAATTAAAAGACTTACAACAGTCAACAGGCAGGAAGAAAAAGCTAGATGGAGTGAAAATGACTGCAGAATGAGGAATGACGGTGTGGTGGTAGACAAAAGTGGAGTGCCCGTGCTGCCCGACAGTCTGATAGATCCCATGGTCCGAATGATACATGAACCAACACATATGGGAAGGGATGCCATGTGTCGTGTATTTGACAAGGTGTTCTATAATTCAAAGTTCAGGAACCAGGCGGAAAGGCTTTGCCAGAGGTGCCTAGTGTGTCAGCAATTCAATGCAGGAAAGAGGACTGTAGTGGAGCAGAGTACCATCGGCAAGGCAGTAGGTCCCTTTGTCAGAATGCAGGCAGACTTTATAACAATGCCCAAATGCAAGGGATATAGATATATCCTGGTCATAGTTTGTCTGTTCTCCCGGTGGGTGGAGGCCTACCCAGCTAAGAAAAATGATGCCCTAACTACAGCCAAGCTATTGCTCAGGGAGTTGATACCTAGGTTTGGGATCCCTGAGACGATTGAAACGGACCAAGGTGGGCATTTTGCCAACGACGTCCTAGAAGAGCTCTGTAAGGCCTTTAAAATGAAGCAAAGACTGCACTGTGCCTACCATCCCGAGGCATCTGGGGTGGTTGAACAGATAAATGGCACGATAAAGTCCAGGCTGGCGAAGATGTGTGATTCCACCAAAATGAACTGGACAGACGCTTTGCCCCTTGTGCTGATGAGTCTGAGAAGTATTCCAAATCGGAAAACAGGCCTGAGCCCCCATGAGGTACTAATGGGGAGAGTGATGCGACAAGCATGGGTACCTGGACACAAACTGCTAAGCATTACTGATGATTTGGTGCTAGAATACTGCAAGCAGCTGGGTGACCAAGTGCGTTCTATCTCCCACCAGATTGGAGAGACAGAAGACGAATGGCCCAAGACTCCAGCACATAAGCTACGACCAGGCGATTGGGTGGTGTTAAAGAAACACACCCGGAAGAGTTGCCTTGGACCAAAGTGGGGAAAGCCGAGACAAGTGATTCTTGTCACCACTACTGCTGTAAAGTGTGCTGGTGTGCCGAAGTGGAATCATGCCAGCCACACAAAGCGGGTAACCGGAGAAAACGCGACTGAAGCTGAAGGCAGCGCCGCTGAGGAGACTCCCGAGGAGAGTCCGGATCTCGCTGACATCGAACTGCCGAGCACAAGTCGAGACGTTGAGTGGTACCCTGCCGACGACCAGGTTCATGATCCAATACGAACCAGGAAATATTCCTACCTAGACAGTGAGTGGGATAGTCCAGGTGAGACAGAACTAGAGGAAGAAGGTCAGGTCAACAAGACACACATCACACCTGATCAGGAAATAGGCCAAGTAGGGACAGATCAAGACGTCGACACTCCACCTGAAACTCCGGAGTCTGGGAAGGGACAGATAGTGGTAAGGGCTGAAGTTCATGCGGAAGACAGTGAAGAGAACGAAGTGCATGAACCAGAGCAGATAGAAATAGATGAACGTGTGCAGGAATCAGACTCCAGTTCACCTAACAGCAAAGAAAACCTACAAAGCGAACCTGAACAGGACCAGTTTGAGGACCAGGCAGAAGAAATAGATGAAAGACCTGGAACTAGTCAGACAGGGAGGGAAATAGACTCTGTCAAGCACAAGAAGAAAAATAAAAGAGTGCACGAGGAAGGTCAAGTGTCCTCGACCACTGAAAGTCACAGAAGCAAAAGTACACCCAGGTACGTCAAAAGGCTAAGACTCCGAATAAAAACAGTCGAGGAGAAACTGAAAGACCGTGAAAGGGCTGAAAGTGAAAGAAAACCAGCCCGAGGCAAGTTTCTGAGAAAAAGCGACAGAGTGAAGAAACAGAATAAACTGTATCGGAGCCCCGAATGGACATACCTGGTGCTGGAAGAAATTGATGAGCCCAATCACAGTGGGAAAAGTGACGAGGAGTCCGTCACTGATCGGAGTTCGGACGAAGACCCTCCTTGAGACAAAACAGAGCGAAGCCTTGGTGTAAAGAAAAGAAGAGGGGTTGCAAAAGCCACCTGTAAGCTAAAATGTCTGATTCAAGCGTAGCTGGCAGATCCAGATTTGGGTGTTGTAAAACTTGCTGTAAGATATGCTTGTGTAGTATAGCAATGCTAATAGTGATGTGGATAGGATTAACCGTCTTTTTACCTTTTATGATAAGTAAAAATCCTAACCTGTCCCCTACTGAACCTGAAATATTAGACACAGACGTTGCACGGACTGCAGAAACACCACGAAGCTTAGAACGACATGACAATCCAGTTAAGCAAAGACACACACGACAGAATTTAGAAGCATCAGATGAGGGTGAACTGCACTTTCACAAGATGAGAAACCGGACGCATTTAAATGTTTTTGCTAACTTGTTAGTGCATTATGTAGAAGCTATGGAAATAGAAGACTGTTATGTCTGCATGAAGCTACCCACATCTGTAGCTGAAGGTGTGACATATCACCACTTGCCCCTAACCTACGGAATTTCTTGCAGTATCTTAGCTAGCTTAATTTATAGAAGCACTTTGCAGTACTACTATTCAAATGCTGACGTAGTGTTTTCTGAACTTCCTATTAGAGGACATCTGAACCTTGTCCATGTTAAAAGCGAGGTAACCCGTTATATGGGTGAATATTTCCTGACTATAGGTGACATAGACTTAGATGAAGCACGACAGGAGAATCTGACCTGTTCTTTGCAAGAGCAGGAAAAGATGTTTATAAAAATGGCAGACCGAAGGAGGGAAAAGTTTCAGAGAAAGGCAAATGATGAAAAGGATAGAGTCCCTAGGTGGGCCGAGCACATGGATAACACCTCTCAAGGCGAAGCTAATCCTGCTTTGTTGCTGGATTTTGAACGGAAAGGAAAACTTTGTCTCCATAGAGAAAGGACAGAATATTATAACAATGTATTCATTGGTTCCAGCGAGTGTGAACATAATTATAAGGTCATTGGAGGTTGGGGTTTCAAAAATGGGTCAGAACCTGTGTTCCCCGGAATATATTATATATGTGGGAACAAGGCTTATTTCAAATTGCCGGATCACTGGTATGGAAGCTGCTACTTTGGCATTGTTTTCCCGAAAATATACCATGTGAATAATGCTGCTGGAAGCAATGATGAAGATACTAATGGCTTAGTGCGTAGAAAACGTGAAAGTGTAGGAGAAATCATAGGTGATATTTTTAGTGCACTGATACCTGGAATGGGGGTAGTTCTGAACACACACAGAATTTGCAAATTATCTACAGTAGTGGATCGGTTATCTACTGACACTGCTGCTGGATTCCTGTTTGTCAATACTGAAATGGTTGCGATCAGATCAATGGTTTTGCAGAATCGCCTTGCTCTTGATACCTTATTGGCAAAAGGGAGCGGAGTCTGTAGAATGCTGAAGGCGCAACATTGTTGCACCTACATTCCTGACAAAAGTATCGAATTAAAACAATATGTGAAGAACATAACTAATTTGGAAAAAGAGCTCAAACCATTAGAGGTTGACAGTGCCTGGACGAGACTGACTGGAGGTCTCTCCTCTATAGGTAGTTGGTTTTCTAACTTAGGTAGAAACATTCTGTGGAAAATACTGATGCCAATAATTGGAATAGGTGTGATTGTGTTGATAATTTTCATCTGCTGTAAATGTCAAAAGTGCAAAAGAAAAACTGTAAACAAAAGAGGGGTGAAGAGAAACATTGATGAATTAGAATTAGAAGAATTAAGGAACGAAATCTACAAAAAGGTGAAGAATCACCACTCTCATAGAGAAGCTGAAAGAAAAATCAACAACAAGTTTGTTGAAATTGAAATGAATGATATGGAAGAATGAAAGTTGGCATCTGTTTCCGTTATATAGTGATGATAGTAAATATCATCAAAGAGGGGATTGATGGAGCAAGGATTCGCACGTAAAGCGACTTGCTCGCACTCATGAACCTCATTCAAATTATAATCATATTAATCCAACTGTCCATCTTGTATTTAGCATTTTCCCCAACACACGGGTGTCCCCAAGAGGCTTGCCTATGTGTCTTTTCATTCTCACAAAGCTTGCACTAAAGAAATGGCCGCTTCGCTGAAATTCAGTCTGCGCATGCGTCGGTCATACCCATGTGATGTGACGCACTCGCATTCTGGAGGGAATCTGTGCTCATGCGCACTGTTGCAAACATGGCCGCTTGTCTCTCACCACGCTCTATGCTTGCAACTGCTGCTTTAGCCTATCTGTCTTTTCGCACTAAACTTTAATACTATTGCTGTTATAAAGTAAGGGGTGTGTAGAATTTTATCACGGTATACAGTGTGATCATTTTATGTGTGATTTTAATTTGTTCTCGCTTACTTTTCATGTATCGCGTCTCTGGGGGCTGGAAAATTCATAACCGGCGCCATGATGAGGCTCCTCTGAGTATTGCCATGTGACCTGGGAGAAACTCTACTGCGCAGAAGCTGAAACAAGCCAGCTGGCTCCTGAAGCCCAATGCGCCTGAGAACCCAGCACAAGACGATGAAATTCACCTTGAAACCCAGAGACATTGTTGCTATGCCTTGTACACTCGTATTTTCTACTGTATTCCTATGGATGGGAACGTGAACCCAAGGGGCGGATAAGCAAAATTTAAATTTATGATGGGAACGTTGAATTCTAGGAGGTGACAATGTCCGTGCCACCTCTCCTGACCAATCATAATGTGAGAAACTGTCACTTGCAACATTGATGGGTGGTCTAAGGGTCCCCAAACTGTATAATTACCCTAGTGTAGCTTAGGAAAATTGTCCGACTTGTCCGAGTAGCAGACCTGTCACTGACCCTACGACCTCTATAGGTGCTCAATCTAGAGTGCTGCGGAGCACTCTGTCCATACTTTCCACAAACTCCTAGGGGTGGAAATAGTCTTAAGTGCTGGCGAAGCACTTTGCTGGGAAATTCGAAAACCCAATCGGGGTTACTGGCGGATTACTTGCAGAGAGGGGTAACGCAGGCGTTGCTTCCGAAGCTGTGGGTGTTGGTTGTACCTTGGTGAGCCCAGTCCTGACCCAAATCCTGAGGGGTATCCTGTCCTGACTGCCCGTGAGCTGTACCTGCTCGCATTCTGGCATTCCTTTTCTGAGGGTCCCTGTCCCCGTCCTTCCAAACTGACCCGTGGCCAGGGTTAGTCCTCATTCCTAATTAGGTAAATACTACTTTGTGGGTTTGCGTCTTTCTCTCACTTACTCTCTTTTTCCTTAATAAAGCACTCTTTGCCTGTGATATTTGCCCTATTGCCTTGAAATGCAAATTATATGCAATTGTTTATTAGAATTGTTCCACCTCTCTCCCCACCTGTAGGAGATTATCAAACTGTCACATTTTTAGTGTGTTCCCGTTTTCCCTTTCCCTTAGCATGGTTGCAGTGAACTAAGTAAGAATAGCATAAGTAGCTTAGTCTAAATATACATTTTAGGTCTCTCGTGTAGTTTAACTTGTGTTGAATAGCGTGTTCACTAAAGGCTCTTATCCCATAGTGTCCACTTATACTCAAATGGTCCTTGCCCTAATTCATAGTTATATTTTGGTTGTGATCCTAATGCTTGATGTGTTATTTTGTATATTGCTTATCCTAACCTATTCACTTTGAAATCTTCAGATAAATGTTCAAACCCATCAGGTGTCTGTGGTTATTTTACAGATTATAGTGTGGAAAAATGTATTGTGGTTTATAAAGTATATTCTTTCCTAGGAAACCTGTCACCTATTCCCTGATAGCTCCTGATCTGTCTGGAGTAATGTGCCTGTGGTAAGTCAGGTACACGAATAGTGAGTGGTGTAAGAGACACCCCCCGAATTACTCATAGTGGCGTGCAAGAAATCACCCGGGTCACTGCAAAACTTAGTCTTGGTCTCTCGCGTCAGGGCCCAGTGCGCGGGGTGAAAATTGGTAAACTTGTGACCCGGGTGACCCGCGCGCTCTATCACAGGTGTTGGTCATTCCTGGCTTTACGAGTAAGTTACAAGGCACGACCATGGATCTGATGCGAGTAGGAGTCCGGGCAGAGCGGAGGTGTCTGGTAGGTTTGTTGAAGTTTAGGTGGTTGTTGAGGTACGTGGGGCCAATGTTGTGTATGGCTTTATATGTGTGTATAAGGAATTTATAATATGAAACAGTGTCGTGGACAGTGTGATGGACTTTAATGTAATAAAGTTATGAGTCCAAATACTAAGTAAGGTTTGTTATTTAAATTGTTTGATGGAAACTGGGGCACTGAAGAAAGAAGGTGTGGGGCAGATGGAAGATAGTTTAGCAGAGAAAAAAGTTATACCACACATCCTTATTCCCCTTCAATTAAATCTCATGAAAAGATAACCAGAAGGGGAATAAATACAACATGGAACAATAACAAGTAATTTCACACAATACTATCAGCATCACAAAAGAACTGTGCTAATCCTGATGCAAATAAACCAGAATTATTCTTGGGATAAACTGGAATAAACGGAATATAATCCATCAGAAACTTTGATGCTGTTAGCTATAGAATAACAGATGACCTCATATGTTAATTGATTCGATATGTGCTCAATTATGTAATCATCTGAAACATCCATACTATGTACACTTCCACCAGCCTCGATCGGATGTGGGAAAAATAAATAGAGTACCAATTTGTCATCTCAGTGTCTTTTTTTTTGTTTAAGAATTTTTATTGAATTTTCAGGAAAAAACATAAACAAAGACACAACGCATTCATAAAATATATGAACATAGTACAATATTATAAAGAAGTGATCAATATATAAATTCAATATGTGAACATGAGAAGGAAAAGGAAAGAAAAAAAGGAGGAGATAAACGAAAAGAGATAGGAGAAAAAGAATAAAGAAAGACAAAAGAGAAGAAAGTTCTAAAAATGTATGTAATGTAAAGTAGCATGTAAAGAGAGATATGATGTAAAGAGTAGCCAAATAAGATCAGCTTTAATTTTTGAGCGAGGGAGATAGAGGAAACATTAGCAATTCTATGTTCATCACAAAGAAAATTCCACCACGTTAATGAAGATAAGTTGGAATTCTCTTTCCAAGACGATAAGAAAACTTTGAATGCCAACGCAATAAACAAGACAAATAGCATTGAAATAGAGGAGAATTTGTCAACATCAGGTGAGTTAGAACCTAGAAAGACGTTTTGTATTGATAACGTAAGATCACATTTAAACAATTTCATGCGAATAGCCCAAACAGATTTCCAAAATAGTAATACATTTGAACAATCATAAAATTGATGTCTCAAGGTGCCAGTATCATTAGAATAAGAGCAGCATAATGGAGACGAGGAAGGGGAAAACTTGGAAATACAAACAGGAGCCCTATTATAAATAAAATACAAAGATTGGGTTATGAGAGCAGCAGGAGAAACTTTGAATAATTTAGACAATAACTTATCCCAAGTCGTGATGGAAAAGGAAACAGACAAGTCAGCTTCAATGCACATTGAATAGGAGATTTAGGTCTCTCTAGAACACGAGACATCAATAGCTTATAGACAAGAGCGGCTTTAGGTCTGTGAGTTTGAAATAAACTATATAATGGGGTGATTGATGTAAGAGATGGTGTATCAGAAGGTCAAAAGTGGCTAATTGTGATTGTAAGGCTGCTGAAATTACGGTATATTTATTAATGCAAGAGTTAGGTAAATTAAACTGTATTTGTAAATCAGGAAAGGAAGTAACAGAATTATGGTGAATCAATTGGTATACAAAAGTAATTCCGTTCTGCTTCCAGTATTTGTAGTAGAATGATTTATCTTGAGATATTCATTATACCATATCGTGGAAGATAAAAAAACGTTGAAATGGAGTTCGTCCTGTGGAGAATGTGTTGTATAAAAAGCTCTGGGAATACTTTAAAATAGGATTAGTGGATATGAAGGTACTATTGGACATATACAGTACGTTCTGAAAGGAAAAATCCTTTAATAATGAGCGTTCAAAAACAATCCACCTGCAAAGAGGGATATCTTCAAAGTCGTAGGATAGAGCATAGAATTGTTTAATCAAAAAGGCCGAGTGATAAGCTTTGAAGTTTGGAATACGTATGCCACCTTCAGATTTAGGGCGAGTGAGTTTTGTAAGAGCAATTCGTGGATGTTTTTTATTCCATAAAAATTTTGTACAAATGGAGGTAATTTGAGAAAAATATGAGATGGGGATCCGAATAGGTAGCATGGAAACTGTATGTAAGACATGCGGTACAATCATCATTTTAATAGTACCCAGACGACCCCACCAAGAAAGATAAAGGGGAATCCAGCTAAGGAGGAGTGATTGAATTTGAGTAATTAATGCATTAAACATATGTTTAATTGTGGTAGCTAAAGAAGCAGAAAACCAAATACCCAGGTATTTAATTTTTGTGGGGCACCATGCGAAATTTGTATCAGTGAACATAAATTGATAGCATATGGGGTTTAGGGGTAACACTTCTCTTACAGAGGTTTAATTTATAACCAGAAACACTGGAGTATAACCGAACCTCATCCGAAATGGGGAGAGAGAAGTATGGAGATTTGACATGTAAATTAATAGATAACTTGGTTATATGAATATTAACATGGATGCGTTCAAGGAAGGGTTCAAGGCATAAAATAAATAACAGGGGAGAAAGGGGGCATCCCTGGCGTGTTCCTCTAGACAATTTTTTTTTTTAGAAAAGTGACTATTTACAAAAATACTGGCCCTTGGACAAGAATATAATAGCTTAACATATGAAATAAAAGCAGGGCCAAAGCCAAACCATTGGAGGGTCCTAAACATAAACTGCCAACTGATGCGGTCAAAAACCTTCTCAGCATCCAAAGACAATGCTGCAAGAGGATATTTGAATTTTCTACCATAAGAAATAATATTAGCAAACATTCGAGCGTTATCTGTTGCTAACCTGCCCTTCACAAATCCAACTTGTTATGTTGTGTTAGGATAAATTTGTTAAGCGCACTTACACCATAGGTTTCTTGGCGCTGTTCCTATGTTAGCTGCTACGGGGGACCGGTTTAAACAGTTTGTCCAAAGAGCCAGGTTTTTAAGGATTTTCTGAATCCCAAGAGACTATCACAGTTCCTAACTGAGAGTGGTAATGAGTTCCAGAGCCTGGGGGCCAAATAGGAAAACCGACGCCCGCCTAGTCGTTTTAATTTAATTGATGGAGTGGATAAAAGGTGAAGATGGGCGAAACGAAGATTACGAGTGGGGACGTGTCTCGAGATTAAGCTATTAAGAAATCTAGGACTGGTGCAATGCAAAGCCTTAAAAATTATACAGCCCAATTTGAATGCAGAGCGTTGCACCATAGGTAGCCAATGTAAAGTACGCATTAACTTCCTGGCGGACTGCCATCTAGGTTGCCTATAGATCAATCTCGCCGCCTGATTCTGAATTTTTTGTAGGCGGTTTAACAGACCAAGCGGGAGGCCAATATATAGAGAATTGGAAAATTCAAGATGGGAGAGTACCAGCGCAATCACCACCTGGATCAAGGCTTGAAGAGATAGCAGATAGGTGATCTTTCTTATTTTACGTAATTGGAACAAGGAGGAGGAAATGACCGTGCTCACATGGCCCTCAAGGAGAGGTCAGAGTCTATGGTCACTCCAAGACTTTTCACTGATGGGGACGGTGCAGGAGGGGGAACTAATTCGCCCGGATTTCTTTAGATGTGTTAGGAGCAGCGAGCACCTTTGTGGAGAAATATAGTGTCTTTGCAGCCAATAGGGCATTCTTGTAGTCCCTACGGGCAGTGAGATAAAGTAGTCTTTCCTCACTGGCATAACTGCGCCTCCACTTCCTTTCTGACTGACGTAGAAGTAGTTTTTGTGATTTCAGGTCCGCAGTGAACCATTTGTGGGCTTCGGCCTGTCTCGCCCAGGAGAATTTAACGAGAGGGGCATGGATGTCACTAGCCGCTAGTAGCCAGTTAGAAATACCCTTTTTCATAGAGTCGACACTAATGTTAGTGTCAGCAGAAGGAAGGGAACTGGCTAAGGTGGCCATGAAATCCTGGGTGGCGAGCGTTTTCCATTTTCTGGTCATGCCTCCTGCGACCTTCGATGGCTTAACCCTACCATTAAAAGTAGCTGTGAATTCAATTAAATGATGATCCGACCAAATACAAGGAGAGATGAGCGGGGGTGACAGATCGATATTATGCGACCATATTTGGTCCAGGATATGGCCTTTTATGTGCGTGGTAGCCAAGATGTGTTGGACCAAGTTTAAATTAGAAAGCGTTTCAGTCAGTTCTGCTGACTGTGTCCCTCCCCCTTCGTCGTTGAACCAGTAATTCAGGTCACCAATGAGCATGACTCTGGCGTGGTTCATTGCGAGATTAGCTAACTGTTCGCTAAGAGAAAGGGGAAAAGAAGGCATAGGCTGGGGAGGGCGGTACATGAGTACCAACGCCAGAGATCCTGAGTTCGTATTAAAATTAATGACCATATTCTCGACCTCGGGAAGGATCAAAGAGTTCAACTTGTTGAACTTATGGCATTTATTTATAATAGCAGCAACTCCCCCTCCCGCCTTCCCAGCCGGCCTATTAACTGATAGAATATAATATTCAGCAGGAAGAGCAGCTAGAATGTCGGGGGTAGAGTGGGGAGTGAGCCACGTCTCGGAAAGCAGCAAGACGTCTGGTTTCGCTGACGTCAACAGTAAAAAAATGTCTAGGGGGGGGCGTGGCCAAGATGGCAACAGAGTGAGACATGCCTGAGAGTCCCTTCGGCGCCACGAACCACTCCTAGCCTTGTATAGCCTTTCAAGGGGCTTCTCTTCCCCAACAACCGTGCTGCCTAGGTGCCTGAGGCGGCCTGGAGCGTCCCGGGCTTTCGTCCGCCCAGCTGAGGTGCGCAGAGATGGAGATAGCAGGAGCGACCGGCCTGGAGGCGGGAGCTCGCACGGCCTGCCTTTGGCCGGTTCGGGGAGTGGAGCTGCCCAGGAAGCACGACTGCCCGGAACGGAGGGGCTGGGGACCGCTGGCCCCTGCTATCAGCAGTGATGCACCTGGGACCCAGAACCTGCAACCTTCCCCTGAAGCTTCGGTGGCGATCTCCGTAATCGGGGAGACGCGGAGACGAGGGGCGCATTCCCAGGAAAGAGCGGGGTCTTCCGGCCTGGAGCGGTCTTGACCCAGAACGGGCAACTCCGGGTGCAACCTGCCTCGAACACACCAGCTTGGGCCCCGACAGAACGCGTGGGCCCCGACAGAACGTGTGAGCCTATCCTCTGCTGAGGTGATTCCTGCGGGGAGTTGGCGCCCAGACCTGGTGGCACACGCCCGGCCGCTCACACAGGACAGAGCGGGGACTCCCGGCCTAGGAAGGCCTTGGCCAAGAATGAGCTGCACCGGGGGGCGCTCTGCTGCGGAAGCTCCAACGGATGTTCTAGACTGAGCGGTGAGACTGTCTCCGGTCCCCTCGCCGCCCCAGAGGCGACTCCTGGGCTGTCCTGCATTGGCATTTGAGAGTCGGAGGGTGCTGCTACCGACTGTCGGAGGTGCAAGTCGGAGCTGCGGCGGGGTGCGCGCTCTGACTCGGGCTGTGGGGTCTGGAGGGCCTGGCGCCCGATCGAGTTCCTCGGACCCCCTATGCCCCCTGACCTGCATATCGGCTGCTCTGGGGACGCCAAGCAATCCAAGTAGGTGACCTCTATGACGGCCTGAGGCCCGCCCGGACAGCTGCTGGGAAGCTCGGACATTCCCTGGTGCTGGAGATCTCCCAGTGTGGGCTGTGGATGGATGCGGCCCCGGGGGACTGGGTCACACCGAGGGCCGGGCGACCTGCCTGCAGGAGCTGCGAGCTGCAGGGGACCCCCGTGATCTAGGTGGGGGCCCCGGGATCGATTTTGGGAGCTGGATCGGTCTGCTCATCATGTGGCACCCTCTTCAGCGCGCCCGGCCTGGATTTGGTCCCCCCAATCACAGTTCACACGACCTGGCGCCATAAAGAACGGGGATTGCGCCAAAAATCCTGACCCGCGCCTACCCACTCCCACACCTGAATCGTCAGACTGACGGGAACGTTGGGATCCTGTGCTACGGAGCATGCCACGATTCGCGATCTACCCGCACTCCTCCAGCAGGGGCATGCAGTCATTGACCAGAGCTCAGGAGACGTGGCTGCACTGCAAAGGACCTAGACCTGCCCCTTATCATACTTGATTCAGAAAAGGGGGTGGTGATGAACAGAGTGTCTGAATTAAGCAGACCACTCTTACCCAGTCCAAAGATCAGGGCTTGATCCATCACCGTTTTTTAGCTCACTGCACCATCCCAGCTCAGAACTTGGCTATATGCAAATTAGTCTGACCCTGGCCCAGTGCATCATGGGAACAGGGCAGACCAAACTACCAAGCCAATTCTTATACTGGGAAGGAAACAAGCTACCGGGGACCGGTTTCTGGCATTTCAGCCGTATTCGGCCCGGCTTGCTTGAATCCTGATGGTGCAATGAGCAAGGGACTCACATCTGAGTATACCCTTCCACGCTTATGGTGGACAAAAATGATTCAGAAAAGGGGGTGGTGATGAACAGAGTGTCTGAAGTAAGCAGACCACTCTTACCCAGTCCAAAGATCAGGGCTTGATCCATCACCGTTTTTTAGCTCACTGCACCATCCCAGCTCAGAACTTGGCTATATGCAAATTAGTCTGACCCTGGCCCAGTGCATCATGGGAACAGGGCAGACCAAACTACCAAGCCAATTCTTATACTGGGAAGGAAACAAGCTACCGGGGACCGGTTTCTGGCATTTCAGCCGTCTTCGGCCCGGCTTGCTTGAATCCTGATGGTGCAATGAGCAAGGGACTCACATCTGAGTATACCCTTCCACGCTTATGGTGGACAAAAATAATTCAGAAAAGGGGGTGGTGATGAACAGAGTGTCTGAATTAAGCAGACCACTCTTACCCAGTCCAAAGATCAGGGCTTGATCCATCACCGTTTTTTAGCTCACTGCACCATCCCAGCTCAGAACTTGGCTATATGCAAATTAGTCTGACCCTGGCCCAGTGCATCATGGGAACAGGGCAGACCAAACTACCAAGCCAATTCTTATTCTGGGAAGGAAACAAGCTACCGGGGACCGGTTTCTGGCATATCAGCCGTCTTCGGCCCGGCTTGCTTGAATCCTGATGGTGCAATGAGCAAGGGACTCACATCTGAGTATACCCTTCCACGCTTATGGTGGACAAAAATGATTCAGAAAAGGGGGTGGTGATGAACAGAGTGTCTGAATTAAGCAGACCACTCTTACCCAGTCCAAAGATCAGGGCTTGATCCATCACCGTTTTTTAGCTCACTGCACCATCCCAGCTCAGAACTTGGCTATATGCAAATTAGTCTGACCCTGGCCCAGTGCATCATGGGAACAGGGCAGACCAAACTACCAAGCCAATTCTTATACTGGGAAGGAAACAAGCTACCGGGGACCGGTTTCTGGCATTTCAGCCGTCTTCGGCCCGGCTTGCTTGAATCCTGATGGTGCAATGAGCAAGGGACTCACATCTGAGTATACCCTTCCACGCTTATGGTGGACAAAAATGATTCAGAAAAGGGGGTGGTGATGAACAGAGTGTCTGAATTAAGCAGACCACTCTTACCCAGTCCAAAGATCAGGGCTTGATCCATCACCGTTTTTTAGCTCACTGCTCCATCCCAGCTCAGAACTTGGCTATATGCAAATTAGTCTGACCCTGGCCCAGTGCATCATGGGAACAGGCCAGACCAAACTACCAAGCCAATTCTTATACTGGGAAGGAAACAAGCTACCGGGGACCGTTTTCTGGCATTTCAGCCGTCTTCGGCCCGGCTTGCTTGAATCCTGATGGTGCAATGAGCAAGGGACTCACATCTGAGTATACCCTTCCACGCTTATGGTGGACAAAAATTTTTCAGAAAAGGGGGTGGTGATGAACAGAGTGTCTGAATTAAGCAGACCACTCTTACCCAGTCCAAAGATCAGGGCTTGATCCATCACCGTTTTTTAGCTCACTGCACCATCCCAGCTCAGAACTTGGCTATATGCAAATTAGTCTGACCCTGGCCCAGTGCATCATGGGAACAGGGCAGACCAAACTACCAAGCCAATTCTTATACTGGGAAGGAAACAAGCTACCGGGGCCCGTTTTCTGGCATTTCAGCCGTCTTCGGCCCGGCTTGCTTGAATCCTGATGGGGCAATGAGCAAGGGACTCACATCTGAGTATACCCTTCCACGCTTATGGTGGACAAAAATGATTCAGAAAAGGGGGTGGTGATGAACAGAGTGTCTGAAGTAAGCAGACCACTCTTACCCAGTCCAAAGATCAGGGCTTGATCCATCACCGTTTTTTAGCTCACTGCACCATCCCAGCTCAGAACTTGGCTATATGCAAATTAGTCTGACCCTGGCCCAGTGCATCATGGGAACAGGGCAGACCAAACTACCAAGCCAATTCTTATACTGGGAAGGAAACAAGCTACCGGGGACCGGTTTCTGGCATTTCAGCCGTCTTCGGCCCGGCTTGCTGGAATCCTGATGGTGCAATGAGCAAGGGACTCACATCTGAGTATACCCTTCCACGCTAATGGTGGACAAAAATGATTCAGAAAAGGGGGTGGTGATGAACAGAGTGTCTGAATTAAGCAGACCACTCTTACCCAGTCCAAAGATCAGGGCTTGATCCATCACCGTTTTTTAGCTCACTGCACCATCCCAGCTCAGAACTTGGCTATATGCAAATTAGTCTGACCCTGGCCCAGTGCATCATGGGAACAGGGCAGACCAAACTACCAAGCCAATTCTTATACTGGGAAGGAAACAAGCTACCGGGGACCGGTTTCTGGCATTTGAGCCGTCTTCGGCCCGGCTTGCTTGAATCCTGATGGTGCAATGAGCAAGGGACTCACATCTGAGTATACCCTTCCACGCTTATGGTGGACAAAAATGATTCAGAAAAGGGGGTGGTGATGAACAGAGTGTCTGAATTAAGCGGACCACTCTTACCCAGTCCAAAGATCAAGGCTTGATCCATCACCGTTTTTTAGCTCACTGCACCATCCCAGCTCAGAACTTGGCTATATGCAAATTAGTCTGACCCTGGCCCAGTGCATCATGGGAACAGGGCAGACCAAACTACCAAGCCAATTCTTATACTGGGAAGGAAACAAGCTACCGGGGACCGGTTTCTGGCATTTCAGCCGTCTTCGGCCCGGCTTGCTTGAATCCTGATCGTGCAATGAGCAAGGGACTCACATCTGAGTATACCCTTCCACGCTTATGGTGGACAAAAATGATTCAGAAAAGGGGGTGGTGATGAACAGAGTGTCTGAATTAAGCATACTTGGACAGTGCAAAGGACCTACACCTGTCCCTTATTATACTTGGACAGAAAGGATAAAGCTGCGCCTGGCACCCCCGACCTACGGATTCCCCACTGTTGCGCTGTCCGGGGCCTCCACCCCTATCTGATCATTTGGACTAGCCCGACTGGTTGCGATGGCCGCACTCTGATCAGCGGCAGTTCTATACTCTGGTACCATATGTAATCTCAAGGCAGACAAGACTTAGCTCCCTTGGGGCCCGGGAACGGATTCACCTGGAGGACTACCACCACGATATTCGGCTACAGGAACAAGGAGGGTAAATAGACGTTAAGGTGCAGCACCCTCCGGGGCCTGACCCGTGGCCCCAGTGAGTTCCAACGCAGGGAGGTGTTTTGGCTTGCTTCTTCTATCCACTTCGGCACCCTGGGGCCACCAACATGACGACCAGAAACCGTAAGGACAAGCCTGGAAAGGATCGAGTCGGGAAGGGCCCACAGCGGCGTCGCCCCCCGGCTCTAGCAAGTCGCCCCCGCGAGGAGACGACGATGCATCCGCTTCCAAAGCCTTCATGATCGAGCTCTTCTCAGCCATCAAGGAGGACATCTCCGAACTCCGCTCTCAGCTGGCATCGGACTTGCGAGACGTGAGAAGAGATGTGGACGGTATCTGAGAGCGGGTGACGACCCTAGAGGAGCACGACCTAGGTCTGGCAGGAGATGTGCACCAACTCCAGCAAGATATGATTAGGCTTACGGAACAGAATCTGGATCTTCAGGCCCATGCCGAAGACTTGGAAAACAGGTCACGCCGCAACAACATCAGAATCCGGGCAGTGCCCTGGGAGGGAGAAGGGGAGACCTGCAAGGTTATGTGGAAGCCCTCTTTCTTCAGATCCTGGCAGAGGAAGATCTTAAGGAGATTTGTATGGACAGGGTCCACCGAGTTGGTTTGCCGCGGGGTGCGAGGTCGCCGCCCTCTGAGATTCTAGTTTGTAACCACGACTTCCAACTGAAGGAGCGCATACTCGGAAAGCGAGAGGAATTAACCCTCTGCAATTTCGAGGGCACCACCCCGTGCTGTTTCAGGACCTGGTGGCTTCAACATTGCAGAAGCGGCGAGACTTCCGTCCGGTAACCACGTTCTTACGAGAACAAAATGTGGCCTACTCATGGGGCCACCCTTTTCGCCTCATCTTTCGATGGCAAAACAGGCTGGTCCAGATCAGATCGCTGTCTGTTGCCAGGGATCTCCTGGGCCTGGATGATGCCTCCACATCCCACAGGGAGGGAGCCTCCTCAGCAAGACGTCGATCTCGCTCCCCGGCTTGGCAGAGAGTGGGACGCTCTGCGGCGTTGGAGGGTCCGGACCCGTCAGTTAGCCTGCACGAACGGGGAGCGGCAGTTGATTCAGTGGCGCTGGTGACAGAGGCAGCACGTACGGACAGCTCATCAGCGGCATGAGACCCCCGAGGTGAAGGTGGATGGGCAGTGGAGGTAGCAGGGGAGTATGTCTGAATGATTCATTGTGGAGAGCCTGGACTTGGTACGATGCACTAAGGGTTCTGGAGGGAGGGTTAAGGGTGATGTTTATTCGTTGCGCGAATGGTGCCTCCCAGGGATTGTTTTATCTTGTGTAGCTTAAGCTTACGGAGGGGTGATGGAGGGGGATTGGCGGGACAGGCTGGGGTGCGGGGTCCCTGCCAGTGTAATGCTGCTGATTGAGCGGGGTGGGGTGCAACAATCACCTTAGGAACGTGGAATGTGAAGGGTCTGAACTCCCCCCAGAAACGCCAGAAGGTGTGGAAATATGTACTAGACCATCATTTAGATGTGGTGGGCCTTCAGGAAACCTACCTAGCTCGGAAAGATGAATCCTGCCTCAAGAACAAGCAGTTCCCCCTTATTTATAGATACTCTGCCTCCACGAAACATAGAGGAGTGGCCCTTTTATTTCGCTCAACCCTACACTTCCAACCTATGGGCGTACGTAGCGATAAGGAAGGCCGATGGCTCATGGTCAAGGGTGGGCTCCTTGGCAGGGCGTGCACATTCTTGGTCCTGTATGCCCCCAATATGGGTCAAACCGGATTCCTTCAGGTACTGCTGCGGGAAGTGGAGGACTTCGTTGAGGGTGCCCTGGTTGTTATGGGGGATTTTAACTTGGTGTGGAATAAGGAATTAGTTAGCTCTCATCGCCAGAGATCCGATGCAGGTCTCTTTTCCGCGGACACACAACGCACCATGGAGGGCCTAGGACTTATAGACGGGTGGGGCGTTCTACACCCCCATTCTAGGGATTATACCTTCTTCTCCCATGTCCATCACTCTTACTCTCGACTGGATCATATCTTTTTAAGTCAGTCTCTGAGGGGGACCTCTGTGAGGGCAAAGTATTCCCCCTATCTGTCTCAGATCACAGTTTACTTGCGATTTGCCGGAGATGGATGCCGGGAGCGAACGTCCAACGCAAATGGTATTTCCCGACCTCACTTACCCGAGACAAACCATCCTGCAAGGAACTACGTAAGGCCATACGTGACTTTTTTTAATTCAACCACGAGGATGACACCTCAATTTTTAATCTATGGGACGCCTTTAAGGCAACCATACGGGGAAGCTGCATAGCTCTCAACTCTGCCCTTAACAAGCTAAGGCGGGCGGAGATAGAGGAACTGGAGAGGGAACTCTCCGCGCTTGAGCTGGCACATAAACAAAACCCCTCGAGAATAACGTTAAGACCACTGACGGCGGTTAGGGGCAAACTCAGAGCTCATTATAATAACAGAGCGGAATTCACCTTACTGAAACTGAGGCACCTCTCCTATTCCCAGGGGAATAAGGTAGGGAAACACTTGGCCCGCCAACTCAGGGACAAGAGAGAGAAGGAATACATAAGGGGTATTCAGGACCCGACGGGCGCCTTGACGCACCAGGACGAAGCCAAGGCTGGCCTCTTCGGTGACTTCTACGCTGCTCTGTACTCGGCGGACACTCTTGACCCCAAGGAACAAAGTGCTTACCTCGGGACCCGCCCGCTCCCCCAAGTTTCCGCAGAGTGGAACGAGCTGCTCACGGCCCCCTTCACCAGGGAAGAGGTATTAGCGGCCATTAAAGCGCTGAAGCCCCATAAGGCGCCTGGCCCAGATGGCTTCACCGCCCTCTTTTATCAAACCTTCGCCTCGGAGGTGAGTGACTTCTTGGTGCGATTGTTTAATAGCATGGGGGAGACGGGCGTGACTTCGGGCTCCATGGCGGAAGCTGTTATATCGGTCATCCCTAAATCTGGTAAAGACCCTTCCCGATGCGCATCGTACAGATCTATAGCCCTGCTTAACATAGACGCCAAGTTGTATTCCTCCATTATCGCGAATTAACTCCAGGACCTGATGCCGGCCCTCATTCACCTAGACCAATCTGGCTTCATTAAAGGGCGTCAGACTCATGATAACACCAGAAGAGGGATCCACCTAATTGAGAAGGCCAACAGGTTCAAGATTCCAGCGGTCCTGGTGGGCCTTGATGCCGAAAAGGCCTTCGACCGAGTGGATTGGGGCTTCCTATTCCAAACCTTGGCGGCATTTGGTTTCTCAGCTAAATTCCTGTCAATGTTGAAAGCGAACTACAGCAGCCCCCGGTCTAGAGTCATGGTTAATGGTCACTTGTCTGCGTTCTTTCCACAATCACGAGGCACTAGGCAGGGTTGCCCTCTTTCTCCCCTACTATTCGCCTTGAGCATAGAACCTCTGGCACTGGCCGTGAGGGAGGATCCGGACAGTCGGGGACTGCCCTTCACTGGGGAGCAATATAAGATTTCCCTCTTCGCGGACGATGTCCTGCCTTACCTTTCAGACCCTGCTCATTCTCTCCCCCACGTCCAGGACGCCCTGTCGCGCTTTGAGAGTGTGGCAGGTTTTAAGATCAATCATGGTAAGTCCTACATTCTTAACCTCACGCTCCCGTCAGCCGAGGTGGACCACCTCCGGCCGCTTTCGCCTCTGCCTTGTTCCCTCTCCTCCATATTGTATTTGGGGGTCCATTTGACCCCCACTGTTGGGAAGCTCTATTTCGCCAACTTTCCCCCCCTCCTGGCGAGGATTCAGGGCGATCTGGCCCAGTGGAAGCCTATGTTTATATCCTGGCTGGGGCGTATTCACGCGCTCAAGATGTCCCTGCTCCCTAAACTTTTGTATCTCTTCCAAGCATTACCTATTGTTCTTGAAGGAGACTTCTTCGGACGCATTAAATCCTTGATGCTCAGTTTCATCTGGCAGGGTGGCCGTGCTCGATTCTCATTTGCCACCCTCCGGTGCCCGAAGAAGGAGGGAGGGGTGGGTCTCCCCGACATGCACTTATACTCTAAGGTGGTGCAACTGCGGGTCCTGGTCGAGTGGATCCAGCCTATTTCCAAGAAACACTGGCTGCATATGGATAGAAGTGTGGCGGGGAGGACGATTTGGGACCTGGTGTGGAAGCCCAAGGGAGATAGGCCCAGGAACGCATACATTAGTACGCCCACCGGCACCACCCTGAAGGTCTGGGACTCAGTCTCTGGGGATGAGCATTGGACGACATTCCCATCCCCCTTTATGCCTATACACTTTAACCCAGCCTTTCCTCCTGCTACACGGGTAGGTCCCTTTGACGCCTGGAGGTCCGGGGGCTGCCACGCTCTTACGCACTTGTTTCATGGCTTCGCCCCACTCACTTTTGGCAACTGTATGCGAGATTATGCAGTCCAGCGGTCGGAGCAATTCCGCCACACCCAGTTACTCCACTGGGCACTGTCGCCCTCGGTCAGGGACGCGGCCACCAGGCCGCTTACCCCCTTTGAAGCCTTCCTTTCTAAGACCTCCACCATGCGGGGGTCATTTCTTTAATTTACGGACTCCTTCTCTCTACCACTATTTCTCCTAGACCACGTTACATGGGCCTCTGGGAGGATCTCCTCGGTCGCAACATCTCGGACGAGGAATGGTCCCATCTGTGGCACGACATAGCGAAACACAACCATTCAGTAGAGCTTAGAGAGGCCCATCTTAAAACGATGATGGACTGGTATTTATATCCGGCAAAGTTACAAAGGATATTCCCGAATTCTTCGGACAGATGTTGGAGGGGCTGTGGCCTGCTGGGAGACTTCCGCCACATTTGGTGAGACTGCCCTGTCATCCGTCCCTATTGGGAAGAGATTCTGTCCCATATCAAGGGAATACTGGGCTACCCGATCTCGGATTTGTTGGCCCATGTTCTGTTGGGCCTTCGGGACCCGGATCTTGAGCACCAAACCAAGGCTGACAAAAAGATACTCTGGCTGTTTATAGTGGCGGCCAAATTAACCCTGGCAGCGGCCTGGAAGAAAAAAGAAGCCCCAGCGATTTCCTTATGGCATGCGAGACTGTGGAAGCTGTTAAGTATGGAGCGCATGGCTGATATCTTCCGGGGCGTTTTTAAAAATTTCACATTCCGCTGGGCCCCCTGGTCCGCTTTCTCTCCAAGTGTTTGCCATCTGCGGTCCGCCCGCCCACGATACGAGCCCTTCATTTATTCCAAGTATGAAGGAGTCCACCCAGATGAATGTGTGAGTACGGTTAGGCTACCACAACTGTGGAGGGGGGTGGGATTAGGGGTGGGTAGGGGAGTTCTTGGTTTTAGTTCTAGTGACACCCGCTACAGTGAGAAGGCGGAGAGATGGACAATCCGATGAGAGGGTAGGCCTGTCTCATTACTAATTGGCTCTGTGGTGACACCCACTCCAGTTAGTGGCTCCAATAGTGTACTGATTCCACGTCCATGGCTGGGACTACAGTTCATTTGCTTTCATGCAACTTTGGCTTCCCTCGATCCAGATTCCTGTGCTTATCTTTGACTCCTGCCATCTCCCTCGCCTGATTTCATACTAGCCCCCTGCGTGGGAAGTTGTGCAGGACTGTCGCATACTTCCTCTGTTTTCCGTTCTACAAACTATTAATAAAAACAACATTGACAAAAAAAAATGTCTACTTGATGCCTAACCAGCGAGCGGGTATTAAGATACATGACCCGCAGGGAAGTCGAGTTAGATTTAGTAAGTGGCTCCGCGGTTTGCGGGGAAGGAGCAGAGTAATCTGCCTGATCAAGGGAGATACCGTGCATCCTAATCCGGTCCATGATATCTGATGGAAGCCCGGATTCATATTGCTCAAGAGATCTGAGCTCATCTGAACAATAGGCCATAGTTTGACCAGGGTTTGTGGCCCCTGGGCCCTGGCGGGCGCAGACGGGCTTGCCTTTGGCGCGCCAGCTGCGCGCGGCCGCTACGCTCCTGCGTGCCTATGCACATGTATACGTGCACTGACCCTGCCTCTAAGCTCCGCTCCGCTCAAGCTGATTGGCTAAGGCCGCTGGGAGGGTGTCAGGCAGTGTAACAGATCGATTCTAATGCCTCACGCGATTCGGTAAGTACATTTTAGGTTTAAAGTATTTTATTGAAGCAGGGTAAGAAAGGAAATAACAAAGTACACGAAAAAGAAAAACCACAGGTGCCCTCATAATCAGTGCATACGGTACATTAGATACAGCAGAGTAAATCTTTCGCCACAGTGGGCACCATCATGCTTGGATCACAGCTCGCGCACCCGTGGGTGAAGACAAAAAAGAAGGGGGGGAGGGGAGGAAAGGGAAAAAGAAAAAAGGGTGGGGAAAACAATCCTGCCCCCTATCCCACCCAGCCAACTACCCCCTAACTCCCACACCCCGAACCCACCCCCTGTACTGTGCCGTCAACCACTCGCTCTCCCATCTTAGCAACCTATCGTGTGCCCCCGCTACCAGATGTCGTCCTAGACCAATCAAACAGGCGGGGCCGGCGGCGGTGTCAGCCGCAACAGTCTGAGATACCTAGGGCAGGTGATTTCTTTGAATTCAGAGCACAACAGGTTATGGAAAGGCGCCCACAGCTCCTCAAAAGAATCCACGTCCCCTGCCACCACCAAGGACAACTTCTCCATGCCAAGGACATGCCACAATCTGTGCAGCAACCGACAACAGTGGGGAGCGTGGTGGATCTCCAGTGTATGAGTATGTTTTGCACAGCCGACCCCAAAGCTATCGCTATCTGTCTACCCCTTTTAGACCTGAGAGGGTACATCAATAAATTCGGCAATCCCAATAAGACGTAGGTAGGGAATCGGGGCAGCTCTATCCCAAAACATTTGTCAATCTCATTGAGGACCTCCTCCCAATAAGAAGCCAGAAGGGGGCAGTCCCACAGGACATGAGTCAGCGTGCCAGTCTGATCACAGTGACGCCAGCACGTCCCCGGTATTGATCTATCCATCTCATGTAGTTTCTCAGGAGTGCGGTACCAATAGGTGGAAATTTTGGTAAAGGTCTCCGTGAGCCCTGTGTGATAGGCAGAGTGGTGCGCCCGGTAGGAGATGTGGTCCCATTCAGTATGACTCAGCACTCGACCAAGCTCCCGCTCCCAGCGCTCCCTACCCGGGTTGTGGATATGAAAGGGGGGGGTGGCTGCAGCATCTTATACAAATCGGAGATAAGTTTAGCGTCCGACGTGCGAGTGACTAGCCAGCGCTCGTACCCCGTGATCTCCCGGTCCGCCGTCGCCCGCACTTGAGGCTGTAGCGCCCAGTGGCGCGCCTGCATGTACCGCATACGCTCCGTCTCGGGGAGGCTATAATCCCGACGTAAGTCCTGGAAGGGGACGACACCCTCCGGGCCATATAGATGAAACAGGGTGCAGCAACGGGCCGTTCGCCAATGATCGTAGGCGCCAGGCTCCATACCCGGGCCAAAGTCCGGATTGCCAATCAGCGGCGTGAAGGGTGAGGAAAAGGTAGTGAGTTCATGCCTAGTAGCCACCGAGTCCCACACCCGAAGCGGGACCCGCGTCACAAAGGAGGCGTAAAGGTTAGGGGGCCGATGAGCCCGTCTCAGGAAAGGCACCTCCTGCAGCGTTCTGCCCGCTACCGCCTGGTCCTGAAACAACCAGTGTTTATCCGACTCCCACCGGCTCCACTCCACCAAATAGCGCAATTGGGCAGCCTGGAAATATTTCTGCAGGTCTGGAATCCCTAGTCCTCCAGATTCAGGCGCCAGCGTAGCTATGGTCCGTTTGATCCGAGGCTTACGGCCCTGCCACACAAAACGTGCGATGGCCGATTGAGTCTCTGCGAGCCATCCTTTGGGGGGCTGCAGCGGGAGCGCCCTAAACAGGTACAGCACCTGAGGTAGAAGGGTCATCTTCACTGCGGCCACCCTGCCCAGCAGCGATAAGGTGCCCTTATCCCACCGGGCCAATTCCTCTCTGATTTTCGTGCTCAAAGCCGTGTAATTGGCCGTGACCATCGCGGGGAGTGAGGGTGCCAAGAGGATCCCCAGATACGGAATCCGGTCCCCCGACCAGCTCAAAGGAAAAAGCCTCTGTAGGTCAGCACTGGTGGCGCTATTCAGCGAAATATCGAGGGCAGCAGACTTCCCAAGGTTCACTTTGAAGCCCGCCACTGCGGCAAAGAGGTCCAATTCCTCGATACATGCAGGCAGGGACCTCCGCGGGTCATCGAGCGTCAAAATTACGTCATCCGCGTAGAGGCTGAGCGCATGGCGAAACTCTCCCATCCTGACCCCCGTGATATCGGGGTTTTGTCGGACCCTTTGAGCGAACGGCTCCATATAAAGAGCGAAGAGCAGAGGGGACAGCGGGCATCCCTGTTGCGTACCACGTTCTATTGGAAAGGGTCGGGAGCTGCCTCCATTCACCCGAACCACCGCTGACGGAAACCGGTAGCAGTTGAAAATCAGGTGTCGGAACTTCTCGCCGACCCCAAACCTGCCCAGGATCTTCTCTAGATAGGGCCAGTGCACCCTGTCGAACGCCTTTTCAGCGTCTATGGAGAGGAGCATGCGTTCCCCGGGAATCCTGGAGGCCTTCTCAAGAATATGAGTCACCCTCTTCGTGTTGTCCACTGTCTGCCTGCCTGGCACGAAGCCGGCCTGATCCGAGTCGACCATGCCCGGGAGATGGAGTGCCAGACGTGCTGCCAGTATGCTAGTGAAAACCTTCAGGTCCGTGTTTAGTAGCGAGATAGGGCGGTATGACCCGCAAGCAGTCCGGTCCTTGCCCGGCTTCGGGATCACGGAGACCGTGGCCTGGAGAAATTCAGGGGGGATGGCACCCGGCTCCGAAAATGTATTGAAAAGGCGCATCAGCAAAGGCGCAAGTTCCTGACAGAAGGTCATATAGAAAAGAGGGATAAAGCCATCCGGTCCCGGGGCCTTACCCGTCTTAAGCCGGGAGATCGCCGTAACCACCTCCTCGATCCGGATCTCCCGTTCCAGATATTGGGCCTGTTCCGGTGTTAACGATGGGAGCGACACCGATTCCAGATAGTCCGCCTCCGCCCGGGCGGAGGGGGGCTCGCCAGTGTAGAGGTCAGCATAGAAGTTACGGAAAACGTCCGCAATTCGCTCATCCTCCGTGACTGACCCTCCGGCAGGAGTAACCAGCTCTTTCACTCGGTGCTGCTGATGTTGCACCCTAAGCTTGTGTGCCAAGAGCCGGCCGCACCTGTCTCCCCCGGTGTAATACTTGTGCTTCAGGCGAAGCATCGCGTACTCCGCCCGGTCAGTGTCAAGAGCAGACAAGAATTTCCTGGCGGCCTTCAGTTGCCTCCAGACTCTGGGGGCGCCAGTTCTATGGTGGACCTCTTCCAGCTCCCGCACCCGCTGAGTAAGCTCGTCCCTCTTGAGCTGGCGATCCTTGTTCTCCGCCGAGGAGATAGCGATAAATTCGCCCCGGAGTACAGCCTTCAGGGCAGCCCATTGCGTCGCGCGGGAGGTGTCGTCGTTGTCGTTTACCCGCTGGAAGTCCATTATGGCCAGGCGAATCTGTTGCACCGTTGAGCGCCTGTGCAACAGCGTGTCCCTGAGATGCCAAACCCCTCTCGGACGAGCCACCGGGGGTAGACTGAAGGTGCCCTCCACCGGCGCATGGTCGGAGAGAGAGAGGACCCCTATGTCGGCATTCGAGGCTAGTGCGAACATCGGGCCCGTCACTAGAAGATGATCCAGTCTCGCGTAGGACTTGTGTGCATGAGAGAAATAGGAATACGCGCGGGTCGCGGGGTGGAGGCGGCGTCACATGTCGTGCATATCGAGCTCCTCCAGCCGGGTACGAACCGAGCCCGAAAGCTCTCCCAACTGGTGGCGCCGTTGCACTGACCTGTCCAGAGTCGCATCAAAGACCAAATTCAAATCCCCCCCTAGCACAATGTGCCTATCAGAAGTGGACGCCAAGTCTTCCAATGCCCTACGCAAAAATTGGTCTTGATGGTCATTGGGGCCGTATATAGAGCCTACAGTTATCACCAAGCCCCCCACCTTGATCCTATATGCCAAAAGTCTCCCTTTCTGTTCCGCTACCTTCTGCAAAACCTCCCCCCTGAACCCCCTAGAGAACAAGAGCGCTACACCTGCCGTTTTAGAAGCACTGGAGGAAAAGAGCTGTGTGGGAAACTTGGGAGTGCGCATTCTGGGACAATCCTTGGCCAGCAGATGGGTCTCCTGCAATAGGCAGATGTCGGCCTGAGAGTTCTCCAAAAGAGACAGGACGGCCCGCCTTTTAACCGGGTTATTCAGCCCCTTCACATTCAGAGTAACAACTTTAAGAGCCAGCAAGGAGGGGAACCCCAGAAACGCACATGAAGGCGGGCAGGGCCCAGCAAACGAAACACAGAGGCCACAGCAAAAAACCTCAGCACACAGCGAGAGCAAACATCCCTACGGCACAGTACAGTCCCCAAACCCCAAAATCCCCCGACTGAGTGGATTCCCCCTGTCCCCCGAAACTTCACACCCTCAGCTCCACTCGGTCCCCAACTCCCATCCCCCCAACAAACCCCCCAACTCCCCTTCCCACCCCCCGCTTCCCAAGCCATTCAAAAAAGTCATTGTCCCAGTCCGGTCCCTATCGGACAAGGCCGTGGAGAGTCGATTAAGTGGACGTCCAGCCACCACCACCAGCACCCCCGTCCCCCCTTACCCCTGGAACCCTCGCACCTGCAATGATGAAAAGCTAATGTAGACTCCCCCCGGAGTACATTCAGGCCGTCAAGGCCACATCACTGTTCGCTGTCGCTCTGGAGGCCTCTTGGATAGTGCTCGACATGTCCGCCCGAATCGTGGGCGAGTCAGGTCGCTCCGGTGGAGGGGAGCGCCTCTCCCCGATCTGCTGCCAACCATCTCGAGTGCTTCGCCTGCGGCGCGGTGCCGGGGTGTCTGCATCCGAGGCCGTGATTCCCAGTACAGCGCAGACATCCTGGAGGGACCGGAGCTGGTGCAGTGTCCCGTTCCACCGGAAGATCAAGCGGAAGGGGTGCCCCCAAGAATACTGCGTTCCGTGCTCCCGAAGGAAGTCCGTGGCAAGTTTGAAAGATTTCCTCTTCTGCAGCGTGACCATGGTTAAATCTTGATAGAAGGCCACCGGGTGATCTCTGAAGCGGAAAGGCTGCTGCCTCCGTGCCTCACGGAGAATCCGCTCCTTCAGGGGGAAGTCCGGCAGAAAGGCCAAAATGTCCGGGGGGGGCGCCGAGGTTCTGCGAGGGCGGCCCACCCTGTGCGCTCTGTCGATACAGACTTGAAAGTCCTCCGACTCCCCCAAGATTGCGCGGAAGAGGGCCTTCAGGTAGGCGGTCACGTCGTCGCCCTCCTCGTTGGACGGGACGCCCCGGACCCTGATATTGTTCCGCCTGGACCGGTTTTCGAGATCTTCGGCGTGGGCCTGCAGCTCAATCTGTTGCTCCCGCAGCCGCAGGACCTCCTGCTGCAGGTGGGTGATCTCTTCATCTCTGGAATGACCAGCCTCCTCCACAGTATTAACTCGCTCCCCCAGGGAGTCCACTTCTCTCCGGACTTCCCGGACCTCTCCGGCCACCTCTTGCTTAAGAGTCTGAAAATCCTCCCTCAAGGAGCTAAACAGCGATTCCAGGAACGATCGAGTCACTGGGGGCTCTCCGCCGTCAGCGCGTCTGGAATGGGCTGGGGAGCTCGGGGCGGCCTGGCTCCCCCCGCTCCGCAGGGCACCACGTCCCAACATGTCCGGCAAAGTTCGGTCGCCTCTCCTATGACCCCTGGCATTTGACATCTTGGCGGGCGGGAGTCACTGACGGCCGCAGCTTGGCAAAGAGGCGCCCAAGGGCAAGGCCGCTGAGCCGGTCGAGCACTCCGTCGTCGGTCAGGAAGCACTGCAGCGCAGAGGCCCGGATCAAGGCTGGGCGGCCGGTCCGAGGTCTCCAAAATGGCCGCCCATTACAGTCAATGGGGCCAACGCCCAGGGAACGAGGCCTGCCTCCGTCCCGGGTCCAATTGCAATGCACACAGTCGGAGGGCAGGCCCGCAGGGCGAGTGACAACTGGGGCCGGCTCGCCTGAGCGTGCAAGTACTCCGGAGGCGCGACTCTACTCCGCCACGGTCAGGGGTGGGCCGGAGCAACCACGTGGAGCAGGCGTTCTCGAGCCCCGGTCTTGCGTAGTAGTCGCAGGCCAGCTACGCCTCCGTCGCTGTTCTCCGCTCAGCTCCGCTCCGCCGGCAAAGGCCGCCTCAGCACCCACTCGATCGCCGCAGCGCAGGTCCTCCGACAGGCCACTCGCAGTCTCCGGATCACGCCGCCGGGACCCCAAGCCTGAAGGTCTCGCGGCTCTCGGGCTTCTCACAGGCCGCTCAGCGGGCGCAGTTTCAGGCGGTATCCGGCCGGAATCACCACTGCCGCAGGACACCTGGGGCTCGCCGACTGCTCCACACCACCGCGGGGATCACCAGGTGTGGTTACCGCTCGATCCGGGGGGGGGATCAGCGGATATAAGCGGTGCAGGGTTCCAGGGGCTCGGGAGCTCTCGGCGAGTGCGTCCTCTCAGCCCGCCATCTTGGCCACGCCCCCAAGTACATTTTAAAAACACAGTATTTCACAACTATTAAAAATTCCCACGATATTCCTAACACAGTTTCGTTTCCAAATTTTTATTTAGCCCAAACAGAACGGACCGTGTGGCAGCAAGCAATAGTAGCTGGCCCCTCGCGTACTTGCTCCTTTTGAGGTCTGACCCCACCTCTGAGCTCCGCCCCGCTCAAGCTGATTGACCGTGCGGCAGCAAGCAATAGTTGGTCAGTTTTAACCAATAAAGGAATAGTATTTTCAAGTTGTGATGCAAGAATATTGGCAAATATTTTACAATCATAATTTATGAAGGATATAGGACGGAAACTTTTACAAAGGGAATGATCTTGGTCAGGTTTAGGAATGAGAATTATTAGGGCGTCCATAAACGAACCGGATGCTTTGGCATCGTCAATAAATTAATTAAATAGTGTCAGAAGTTTGGGGACAAAAATGGAAGAAAAGGTAGAATAAAATTCAGACAAACCATCAGGTCCTGGTGCTTTGGATTTTTTAAAGAATTTAATAGCGTTAGTTATTTCTTGAGCAGTAACCTCTTTCTCCAATGAATTGAATTCATCGGGTAAAGAAGGTGGGGAAGGGAGGCCCGAAAAAAGGTATCTGAATTCTGATTTGAGGGATTTGTGTCATCAGAATAAAGTGATTGATAATATTCATGAAAAACATTAGCAATATCTTCATCTGATGACACCAATTTGTTAGTTGATTCTTTTAAAATGAGGCCAATGATTTTGTGTCAGATTTAATTTTCAAATAGTTAGCTAACATCTTACCCGCTTTGTTTTGACCACCATGATATTTAGATTTTATTTTAAGGATAATGTTACATGCTTCCGTTGTGGCAAGTTTGTTGAGTTCAGATTTGGCCTTGATCAATTCATGCAGAGTCGAAGATGATTTGGAAGTAAAATAATTATGTTCCAGGAGTTTAAGTTGTTCCAACTGGTCAGTATATTTGTTCCGAGTAGTTTTCTTTTTTCTCGAAACATATGAAATAGTAAAGGCACGGAAAGAGGCCTTGAATGCATCCCAAGTATTAGAAACAGAGGTGTCTAATGGATTGTTGATTCTAAAAAATTCAGTAATAAACGTAGTAGCCTCTTTAATGAAAACATCATCAGACAATAAAAAATTATTGCGTTTCCAGCGGCTGTATTGTGGGGAGCAATGGGAGAGATCTAAAACAGTATGGACTGGTGCATAGGCAGAAATAAAAATGGGTACCAATTTTGGAGGGTTGAATGGAAGGAAGCAAGGACTTACTAACCAAAATATAATCAATCCGGGAAAGTGATTGATGAACATTAGAATAAAAAGTATACTCAAGTGAGTCGGGGTTACAAGTTTTCCAAACATCGTATAAAAAACGAGAGGCAATGGGCGATTGAAATGCTTTGTGAGATTTATGAGGGTTAAATTTACACTTAGATAATCTATCAGAAAAAGGATCAATCCATTGGTTAAAATCACCGGCAAAAATAATGTTAGGACAATCAATTAAAGAGAGTAAAATCTTAATATCATTCCAAAACTTAGGATCTGATTTAACAGGGCCATAAATATTTATTAATACCAGTGTTTTGTTTTGTATAACAACCTTTGCCATTACCCAATGTCCATTTTCATCATTTTGTGTAGATAGAATTTGTACAGACAATGACTTATGAAACAATATGGCAACACCCCCTTTTTTGCTAGAGGCAGTAGAGTAAACAACTTGACCCACCCATTGTCTTTTCAATTTAAGTGATTCTGCTTCACTACAATGTGTTTCTTGAAGAAAAGAAACCTGAGAGTTTAGTTTGGACAAATTAGAGAATACCTTTTGTCTTTTGACGGGATGTCCAAGACCACGAATGTTCCACATAAGAAACTTACACATGATGAAGGGATGGGGGGTGGGTCATACACTTTTGGAGATGATACACATCAGGGATATGGCTAAAAAAGAAAAAACACCACAAATGAGGTCCATAGAAGAAATATGCTACAGAAAAACAAATACTAATAATGGGCACATGCCACAAATTAAACAACAAGTGAGGAAAACAGATGGAAAAAGCAAGAAGAAGAGAAAACAGAGAAAGGGAATACCAATAATGAAAAAAGAAGATAGATCAAGGACAGAAGTCTAGATCTATGAGAAAGTTAGAACGATGACAGGATGAGGCGTAGCTGCAGCAACAGGAGATGGGGGGCAGAGAAAGAAAAATATACAAAGAAATAGTTACGAACAGCCACAATGAATATGCTAATCAGACAAATGGAACAACAGGAACATTAAGGATGAGAGGTAGAGTCTCCGGTAAAAGTGGTAGAGATGTTCTGGAGAAAAGACCTCAATTTAAAAGGATTATCGAACGAACATGTGTATGAGTAACTTTACACAGGCAAGGATGAAGGATACCATATCTGATATTTAATTGTCTCATCTGAGGACGTAGAGCCAAAAAGTCTTTCCTTCTAGCATTAGTGGCATTAGATAAGTCATCTCTGTGTCTTAATCAGGTGGAGAACTCTTGGAATTTAGAATCATGAATTTGTCTGCCATCTGTGGTTCTACCACCTCCAGTAATGAGTCACAATATTTCCTTTATTCACCTCGACAGGTTTACTAAATCTAGAGCTACACTTATTGGGAGGACTTAGATGGTGAATATGACTCCAATCACATATTTTAATTTGTTTCTCCCTGGTTTCTTTCTCATATCTCCATTCGGACGCAACATGCATTGTAAAACATGTTACTAATCTTCGCCTTCTTACCAAAAGAAAGACCAGCATTTAAGAATAGTTTGTTCATTCATCATTAAGGTCATAATGGGGATCATGAGCACCAGTTAGAGCTTAGTGCTAGCATCTGAATGGAAGTTAATTATTTATGGCCATAAACTGTCTCCTACAAAAAATATCCCCCAAGATGTGCTGGCTGCAACAATAATCCATCCGAACAGTTTCTGTTCAGATAACAAGTGAATGTTTAATTTGACCACTGGAATGTGGATCTTGGAGGCTGATAGGAAATATAAAATGTTATAGTAGGGAAGTCAAACAAGTCTTAAGAAGTAAGTTGGACCCTGCTGCCTGCTACCAATACTTCGGGAAAACTATACTTGCAGGAACTCCTAAGAGACATTTACTCATTGAACTTTTACTGACTTTTCAATTAATTGAACCACTGGTCATTTAGTATTATTTCTTTGAGGGCTAATGCAAAATTCTTGTGTCTGGGAAGACTACTGAACATATCAACAATGCCAAAACCTAACTTTTGCAAAGCACATTGTGAACAAGGTGCAAGCGACACAGCTAATGTAAGTGGCTATCAGATTCCTATTGCTAGATGCACAGATTTCATAAGACCTACTCTCAACTGTCTACTTGCCAACCCATGCCTGGCCACAAAAAAATGTCCTAAACCAATTTCACTTCCATCAACAATGAGGACACCTAAATTATTGATATTCAGGGCTAAAATGATCGACTCTTCGATTAATAATGACAACATCTTGGCCTTCACAGAGAAAATATCGAATTAGTTTTATAACCGCTGCATAATACCTGATGTTCTTACTGTAGTATTCACACGGCCCTTTGAAGGACAACAATGTATCTTTAGTTTCAGGTACTGGAGCATTTCTTGTATCAACAACAAGCCCTAGGTTATTCCTCCTTAGCTCAGAAAAATGCAAATTTCTCTACACTCAGCACAAACCTGCTACGAGCAAGTCTAGGGCAAACCTCCAAGAGTACACCATAGGGAAAACTGAGATGTCATTCTGGAACTATTCCAAAAAGTCTCCTGAATAATGGAAAAGGGGGAACTGTGCTCTCTGGGTGACTGAAGCTGCAAGAGTGAGCCACAACAGCATTTTTTGAAGCAGAAGGGGTGACAAAAGCTGTTGAAGCTCTACTTTCATATATTGTTCGATCTCATGATAAGCCACTGTCAAGTAAAGAGTTGAAAAAAACTGCAACACCTTCTAACATGGAGAGAATCTCAATATTCATTGGTAGTCGATGTGCTGAAAATTGTAAAACAATTCAAGGTTCATAAATCCATGCACGAGTGAAGATTGGTGTTGTTTTTCTTGGCCAAACCAATAGGAGATACAGACCAGGAGGACTCTATTTTTGTAATGACCACTTCCTCAACCATTTTCTCTACAGCATACTCTGCAACTCCTTTTTCATACTAATACCCAATCCCCTGATTCACTTTCTCATGCTAATATCCACGCCCTGCTCACTAGTTTGGCATTACTTTTTAAGGGAATGTTATGCATCAGACCATGCAACATTGGGTACTACAATGACTTGTTCTGGAACACAAGGACATAAAATAATTTTGAGAAATCTCTGGTATTCCCAATTGAGGACACAATTGCCTTTGCAAGCAAAATAAATTTTTCTTTTTAAATATTTATTTATAGGTTTTTGTATCAGCATCAACAAAGCTAACAATTCCGATTGATCTTCGACATCATTGGTACAAAAGGTTTCTGAAAAGAAAGCAACATAAGACAAATGGAAAAGTAAAAGATAAATTGAGTATTCAATACACATTGCTAGATCTGAGATTTCAAGTGGGTTCATACGGTTTTAGGTTCTGTTTTAAAATGTGAGAGCCAATCCCATGAATCAATCAATCAATCAATCAAGACATTTATAGAGCGCACTACTTACCCGTAGGGTCTCAAGGTGCTTAGGGGGGGGGCCTTATATGCCAAGCAAGCGGATTTGAAACGCACCCTTTTCTCTACGGTGAGCCAGTGCAGACTCCTGAGTCCGTGGGATACTGGTTCATATTTGGGAATGTCCAGGATCAACCTAGCTGCTGCATTTTGAAGTCGTTGAAGTTTTCGCATTAACTGATTCTGCATCCCTGCAAACAGGGTTCCCGTAGTCCAGCCTTGAGAGGGCTAGCATAGTAACCACAGTTTTACGGATCTCTACAGGAATAAACGGTAGTAGCTTTTTGATCATCTTTAGAGTGTACCATACTGATGAAGTCAGTTTGTTTGTCTGGGCTAGGAAAGTAAGTTTATCATCTAGGACGAAGCCCAGATTCTTGATTTTATCTACTGGAAGTTAGCATGATCCCAGGCTGTCCGGCCACCAGTTCTGCGACCAGCTATTAGGTTGTAAACCAAATAACATTACCTCTGATTTGTCGCCATTTAATTTTAGGTAATTGTGTTGCATGCAGTCGCCAATTAGTTCCATACAGTTCCTGAACTTCTCCGCCGTTTCATCAGTATTATTGGAGATGGACACCTCTATTTGGGTGTCGTCGGCGTAAGAGACTGGAAGGAACCCGCCGTTTCAGGTAATGGAGGCTAATGGAGCTACATATATATTAAAAAGGGTCGGGCTCAATGAGGAGCCCTGTGGTACCCCCATGGGGATTTGGAAGTACAATCCCCTGTTTTGACAGTAAAGGTTCTATCTTTGAGGAAGGATGCCATTAGGGCAGGGGAAGAACCATGAACCCCTAGATCAGCGAGGTGATCCAGGAGTGTGTTGTGGTTGACAGTCTCGAAGGCTGCGGACAGATCTAATAAAATCAAGACAGCCTTCCCGCCTATGTCCAACACACTCCTGAGTTCTTCTACTGCCATAATCAGAGCTGTCTCGGTCCCGTGTTCTTCCCTGAACCCATACTGCGAGTGGTCTAGGGCGCAAGAGGACCTGAGGAATCCTGTCAATTGTGAATTTAGAATTTTTTCTAGCACTTTTGCCGGAAATTGTATTTTTGATATTGGCCTGTAATTGGCCGGGTCTAAAGGATCCAGATTAGGCTTTTTCAGTAGTGGTGTGGCAGATGCCATTTTCCATACCTTAGGGAAGGTGCTTGCCTGCAGGATGTTATCAAAAAGTGTCTGGAGTTGCTTGCTAAGGATCTCTGGGAACAGATGGAAGATCGTAGGTGGGCATGGGTCAATGGTACCCCCTGACTTAATTTCCAACATTATTTGTTGTATCTGATCTATTGAAGGAGTCATAAATCTGAACCCCGAGTCAGAGTCTACGGTTTCTCTTGACCCATCAAGACCGGGAAGAAGCCTTGATTGTGAGGCAGTGCCGTAATTGGGGGATCTCACAGATTCATAGATTGACCATTTGCTTTCACCACTTCTTAGAGCCCCTGCATCTCCACTCTGCATATTGCTGGGAGAGTCAAAAGCACACTGCACTCTGAGCGGCTGCTTCCAGTGACACCAATGTGTGTGCAATGACCATACATTGAGTCCTTGTTTTGGGTACCTTGTGACATGTCTCTATCGCTATCATTTTGTTAACATTTGGGAAGCATCAGGTGTACCTCTTTTGGCCAGCTTGATCCTCTGTTAATGTTGTCTTAGGTTCCGTTGATTTGCCTGATTGTGTTATCTCTGTCACTCTCCTGGACTCTTCTCCTGTGTTTACCCATGGCGTGTAGTTGCTGTACTTCGGATTAATGTTACACACATGCCAAGCTTCTCTAAACGTTTTCAAGTCTTCGCCATGTGTTAGTTCCAGTATTTGTAAGTCTCCCGACGCTTCCTTGCACAAAACTAAGAAACCCCCAACAAGATGGGCTACTGGTTTTGCCAATGCTGTGTCAGGGGTTTAGGTGGATAGAGGAGTGCGGCACATGAGGGAGAGACCAACACAGAGCAGGGGAAGTGTTTTCCAGGTTTTGGGGGACCACAAAAGGAAGAGAGTGACAAGGAGTGCGGGGCAGGGGGTGTTTTCAGGGGAGAGAAGCATACAGAGGGGGGATAGAGTAACACAAAGCATGGAGGGAGTTTACAAGGGGAAGTGCACGAGGAAGATAGAAACAGAGCAGATGGAGCATCTTCCTGGGGGAGAAGCACAGAACAGCTAGGGAGGAACAGAGATCATTGGGCAAAGGAGGTTTGAAGGGGAAAGAAGCGCACAAGAGGGGAGAATTACAGTAAAAGGGCAGGGGAGAAATGAGCAAGACAGGGATTTGCAAGGGAAAGCACACAGGAGAGAGAGCAACACAGAGTGCAGGGGTGTTCAGAAGGTGAAGAAAGCACATGACGGAGAAAGCAACACAAATCTGAAGAGTAACATGTGTGGTCAGCACTTGTGCCTCGGCTTTCCAATCTTGTTCAACGGTCCCATGAAGCATATGTACTTTACCATCGCTTTTAATTGGCTACCTTTCATAAGGTTACATTTTTGTTGCTTGAAGCATGTGTAGGCTAATCAGTATTTGCTGTCCAATTTCTCACAACTATAGATTGCATTTGAATGTGTGAACATGGTATGAAACGCAACTTTTTATTTCAGTTGTTTTGCAGCAATTCCAAAATAGTGTGGCTTGACTAATGTAGTTGTACGCCAAACTTCATCCACATTTGGGCTGTTAATTCCTCCATACAGGGACCTTAAGTCACAGGCTTAAGTACTGAGCAGCTTTAATTGTTAAATCTTGCAATACGTACAAATGATAGATCTGCTGCACATGTGATGTCACTTCCTGTTGTGATGTCACTTCCGGCCGTGATGTCACTTCCTGTGACATTACCTAACTTGGTGAGTCCCCCCCTTCTTTTTTTAGGACTATTGCCCTGATTATATTATATCTACAGAAGGTCTCTTTGGGTTTTAGAAGGGCAGCCCCATACCTCTGGTCTTAGTAGAAAGGGATCACATCATCTTCTACACCAACTCTCTGCATGCAAATATTCTTCAAGTGTGTTTGTATGCTCAGCGCAGTGCATTATTAAACGCGCCAAAACCAGAGTTGGCCACAGCTGCATATGTGTTATGTCTAGGATGTGCGCTGGTCAGACCGAACAACCACCACTGTGTTGAAACAAATAACCTTGAAGGCCTCGGCACTCACTGTACAGATATAGCCTACCAAGCAAAGCTGATACAATAGGAAAACATATTATTCTTGTGTGAAGCAAATTATTCTGCTAGACTCTAAACATTTATAATAATATGTGCCGTTTGCAAAAGCAGCAGAAAGGAAAGATGGCGTTTAAACTTCTAATAAGCTCATGCTAACTTAACACAGTGCGTAGGCAAAGCCCATCTCCATGACACCACTACTTATTGGTAATCTTCATTACCCCAAATTTTATTATTCTTCGTCTTCTTCCTAACAGTAGTGGGGAGTCTCGTCTCTCCTACAGGTGTGTAAAGTATATATCAAAAGACCCAAGGCCCAATTTTTATGTCTATTGGCATGCCTCCAATAGGACCTCCCCCAAACCTCCCTTTTTAGGTCAAGCCTGGGCAGCGTATGCACTGCTCTGCAGACATGTTTTATTCGAATATGGATTTGAAGCTCCGCCCACTTCTCCGTCCAGATTTTTCATTTGCTCCCATTAGTCCTTTGTAAATGCTGGCTTCTAATAGGTTAATAGGCTTATTAGTCCCGCCTTGTCTTCATTTGTAACCTCCCATGAGGACAGACCCTTTTACTTCGTTGTTACACAGTAGGCCTTATTTAGTCTGTACTACTTTCTTTCATGCGTTTCTCCTTCTGAAGGCACAACATGCTTTCCTGCAACTTGCAGAGCGTCATGCACGCTTTTACTTTCCAAGCAGCCCGGGACACGCGTTGATATTTTTTAAAATGTAATTACTATGGCACCTGCCTCACATACGTGTTTATGCTCAGCTTGGTTTTTTATTTATTCTTGCTCTCTCATGACAGTGCCTCTGCTTCCACTATGGGAAAAACAGACTCTGCGCTGATCCTCAGCTTGGAAATATAGCATTTCCTTCCTGTTCCCTTCCCCACGTTCATAGGAAGGAGCCTCGCAGCCAGCAGCAGTCACACGCCCCTCCCACTCCCTCCTCCCAGCTCAGCCTCCAGAGGCAGCAAGCCCAACCGAGCTGGGCCAGGCACGGCGGGCACTCTCTCTCCTCATGCTCCGGCACACACGGTAGCAACAGAGAGGGGGCGCTGGAACAAACAGCTGCAGCCCTTCCTCTGGCTCCCAAGACCACTCTCTCACCACAAATCTCCTTTTCCTGGTTTCTGTTAGCAATGTGCTAGTGTGGTAATTACAGATTTAGGGGCTATTTGTCATCCTTGTCATCTGAGTACGGCCATTTTTCTTATCTAATTGCTTTTCAGAGGGGTGGCTTCAGTTTTGCTGCCTTTGCAATGGGTTTTCTATCCGAATTCCTGACCCACAGAACAGTGGGCCTGACAATGCTCATCCAACCTCCACCTTTAACAGGTTCAATGGTTTGTTGTGATGGCATCGCTGGAGCACCTGTTGGGCAGATCTGCGCAGGTAAAGTACCTCAATTTCTTGAGCCACACATGTGGTTATTTCTGCCTTTCATCCCACTAAGGCCGATAAAAATAGTGTAACTTGCATTTTGTATGTACTTATTGAGACGCAATAGCATTTTTGATATTCTATCGGCGCAGGACAATCCTGACAGAGTGGTATAATAAAGCTATTGAGGTGGGTAGTCTTAGCACATACAAATGGGTGTGTGACGTGTGCTATGAAATTGTTCAACTGTACATGAATGGCCTGTAACACTTGTGTAAGCTATATCTTATTTTCTTACATTGGACTATTTCCAAAAGTCAGAAGTAGCTAGTAAATGTTTGTCACCAGAAGGCACCATCTCACCGGGGACTCCCAAGCGTCCTGTAATGGGCTTTTCCTTTAGAAACTAATTTAAACATGTACTTCACTCCAACTGGTTCAACTCCAGAATTCACACAGACAATTCCAAGAATGCATTAAGCATTTAAAGTGAAGTAACGTAGTGTCCCCGGTGACATGCAGTCAAAATAACGTTACGCTTGGATACCTGCAGTATATGGCGGATTTTTGCAGAGCTTGCCTTCAGCATGAACTTGGTAGCTTTGCAGAGAGGTGGGCGAGCCACTGAGAACTCAAGTCAGACTCGAGCCTGAAGCCTGGCTCTAGCTCAGGTCGAGGTCCTTTGGGACCGCAAGCCCATAACGAGCCGATCTCATGTGGCTGTGTTTATAAACAATGCCTGTAACGCTGAGTAATGTAGCTGGTGCTTACGTAATGCGCTCCAATACCTATGGGTCAAGTTCGCAATATATTTTTAAAACTGCAGAAAAATCCACCAAAAGATAAACCAAAATCTTAACATAAGGAAAGATAAATGGATACTGATTTACTGATTTGTACAAAGTGAAACCAGAGGCCCTGGATAAATCAAGGCCTCCCCACATAAACTGTGATTTTAGGCAAACATTGTATTACACCAAAACTAATTTTCCTTCATTTTTAGGTTGAGACTGGGCAGCGCATGCGCTGCTCTGTGAGGCATGCTGGATTCAGGTAGGGACTTGAAGCTCCGCCCACTCTGCCCATATTTTTCATTGGCTGGTGTCATAGTCCACTATAAACTGTGGCAATTCATTGGTCAATAGGCTTAGTGGTCCCCCCTTAATACCGCCTTGTCTTATTTTGGAACCTCCCATGGGGACACCCCCGGTTAGGTGTGTTGTTCCTCGGTAGGCTTTACTTACAGCCTCCTTGCACTATTTTCTCAAATAGCTTTGTCCTGACTACAACACGCTCTCTCCTAACGCTTTTTAAAAAAATGTTTAGGACGAATGCACTTGCATTAGGTCTCGCATTTGCAAGAGTTGAAGCTATTGGCATTTTAAATGACAATGCCTTTTATTTATCGGTTTTAAAAACAACACAAACGGTCAAACTCTCGTAAATGCGAGACCTATTGCATTTCAAATGCTTGTTACTGTTTGTAACAAGTGAAGAATTATTTTCCATGAGGAGCAAAGCACAGGGAGGAGAGGAGGGATGCAGACTGGGTCGAGGAGGACTAAAATTCAGGGTAGCGAAGATTATCAGTGAGTAACGGATTCATTGCCCATCATTCGTCATCCTCGTACCAATTCCAACAATAGTGAGGATTTAACAAGGAAACAAACATTTGCTCCAAATGGAGACATAGAAGCAGACATAAATGTTTATTAATCAAGACGACAATTACTTCATTGTTGATTTCAGAACTACTGAACCAAAATGTTCTAACAACGTAGTTCAGGTGCAATCTATAATGATTGACGAATGTTTGTGGCGATTTCCATTTTGCAGCCCTACATATCTACACCAAGGATGCTCCACCACCTTCTGCCCACGTGGCTGAAATGGACTTTGTAGATCTGACTTGGATGTTTGCTGGGGGATCACATTTGCTGTTCTATAGGACTGTATTATTGCAACTTGACCCGCTGGTTACTAAGTGTGGAAGTAGACTTCTTACCTTTAATGGCCAAGTCAAAGAACACACAGAGTGAATTGGATACTCTAAAGAGCGTAGTTCACTCTAAGTATTTTAAGAGTGTACTTCTGTCATCTAGAGTGGGGAGACTGTTAGGTGACTGATGTGGATTGAACACTGGGGGAATAATCTCTTAGGACAGATGAAACTTTGATTTTATGTTTGGGACAAACTTAGGTTCAGGTGGTGACAGTACTCGACCAGAGACATCGGGCAGCGGAGGAGGACTGTTGCATCAATGAAGATAAGAACCACCCTAGTGGAAAATTATTCCCATGTTCCTACCTGTAAGTGCACCAGAGGAAGTGCATGGTTGAAGGTGATGTAAGCCGCAGCAGACAAGTCCACACCTGGCAACACCTTTTGAGCAGCCACTCTCTGAGAAGAGAGTGCAGAAATAAAAGTGGCAGAGACTTTCTACGCCTGACCATGAACTACTAATAAGGTATGTGGGAGCCCATCAGCAGCTGATGGATATGCTTGTTCACATCGCCATTATAACTTAAAATGTGAAGTATAAAGAGTAAGTAAAGGAGACTTTATTTCTGGGAACAGCATAACAAGTAAGGGCAATAGGGACTCCAATGAAATAAATCATATGATGTATTTGTGGCGTAATTTTTTATTGGGTACCAAAAAGAAACAGCAGAGCAACAAGCGCACAACATGATACAAAATGGAGGTTATAGCATGCTGGATACATCCATACATCAATGGGGTGGAGGCGGTGGGAAGGGTCGGGGGTAGGAGGGGAGAGGGATGGGGGAGGATAACAATGTAGAGAGATAGATCATCAACATGAACAGTGCAGCAACGCAAACAACTTAATATGTAGTACTTGGCTCGTTGCAGTGGGCATCATAAATGGTGCCTCAATCATTCCCCTTGTTGGCAGCTTTGTGATGGCCTCAATTGGTGGACGCTCTGGGCGAGAGAAGGGAGGAGGTCACGAGTTAGCGAGGACCTCCAAGCTGAGGGGGAAGGAGGGAGCAGTACCGTAAGTCTCGGGCGTCAGTGATCGGTATTGAGTGGGGGGGGGTAGGGCGTGGTGTGATGAGCGGGATGATTCTGTGGGTCGATGTGGATGGGAATGTTAGGTACTGCTGAGGAAGCTGTGTTTGTTGCGTCCCAAAGGAGGAGTTTGGTGCACCAGATTTTGGTTACGTGGTGGTGGCAGCCCATACCGGATAGGGAGGGGACAGGTGTCTGCCTATGCGTCCTATGGGAGGGGGAGGGAGTTGGGTGGGGAGAAGGTTGCTGTAGGGGATGGGGCAAATGGTTTATTTCAACGTCTAGGCCCAAAGATCTGCACATCGCAGATGCAGAACCCCAGTTCATGAAGACCTGGCTCTTCTGATGACCCCAGCACTCAACAGAGCCCTCCACCCACCCCGATCCCCCCCCCTAGCGCCTTGAGACCCTCATGGGTGAGGAGTTGCGTTTTACCAACCATGATTGTTTGATTAATTGAGAGTAGAGCAGCGAGCGCAATAAGTAAAGCAAAAGGACATAGAAACAAGCATTTACAATGCAATGGTTTTGCCTTTGTTAAAGTTAGAGCTATTGGCATTGCTCTTGACATTATTTTTATTTATGTTTTTTTTTAACATAAATAAACGGCATTGTCATTTACAATGCCACTAGCTTTATCTCTCGCAAATGACACACACAAACACACACAGAGCCCCCACACACACACACCCACACAGAGCCCCCCCCACACACAGCCACAAAGAGCCCCCCACACACACACAGCCACACAAAGTCCCCCACACACACACAGCCACACAAAGCCCCCCACACACCCACACAGAGCCTTCCTCACACACCCACACAGCACAAGCAGGCAACAGGGGCACACAGAGGCACAAGCAGGCAACAGGGGCACACGGAGGCACAAGCAGGCAACAGGGGCACACGGAAGCACAAGCAGGCAACAGGGGCACGAAAACAGAGGCACAAGCAGGCAACAGGGGCACACGGAGGCACAAGCAGGCAACAGGGGCACACGGAGGCACAAGCAGGCAACAGGGGCACACGGAGGTACAAGCAGGCAACAGGGGCACAGGGAGGCACAAGCAGGCAACAGGGGCACGAAAACTGAGGCACAAGCAGGCGACAGGGGCACGAAAACTGAGGCACAAGCAGGCAACAGGGGCACGAAAACTGAGGCGCAAGCAGGCGACAGGGGCACGAAAACTGAGGCACAAGCAGACGACAGGGGCACGAAAACGGAGGCACAAGCAGGCAACAGGGGCACACGGAGGCACAAGCAGGCAACAGGGGCACACGGAGGCACAAGCAGGCAATAGGGGCACGAAAACTGAGGCACAAGCAGGCAACAGGGGCACGAAAACTGAGGCACAAGCAGGCAACAGGGGCACGAAAACTGAGCCACAAGCAGGCAACAGGGGCACACGGAGGCACAAGCAGGCAACAGGGGCACACAGAGGCACAAGCAGGCAACAGGGGCACACGGAGGCACAAGCAGGCAACAGGGTCACGAAAACAAGCACAAGCAGGCAAAAGGGTCACAAGCAGGAATTGTAATTTAGACGGGGCTGAAGTGGAGAACGGTCAGTAGGGAAGTAGTGCGGCTGGTGCAGTGGTACCAGGCAGAAAGGTGAGAGGGGCTGTCTGCACCCCAGTTTGGACAGTTTCCACTACCTAACAGGGATTGGTGGGAAGGGGGGGTACTTCTTGCTTGCTTTAGGGCTGTTACTTCGGGGACGCAGTGCACACTCTTGCCTGCTGCCTGCTGCCACCGGGACACGACAACAGGCAGGGAGAGGACAGGCTGGGAGAGGGCAGGGAGGGGACAGGCTGGGAGAGGGCAGGCTGGGAGAGGGCAGGGAGGGGACAGGCTGGGAGAGGGCAGGTTGGGAGAGGGCAGGCTGGAAGTGGACAAGCTGGGAGAGGACAGGCTGGGAAAGGTCATGGAGGGGACAGGCTGGGAGAGGGCAGGCTGGAAGTGGACAGGCTGGAAGAGGACAGGCTGGGAAAGGGCAGGGAGGGGACAGGCTGGGAGAGGGCAGGCTGGGAGAGGGCAGGGACTGGGCAGGCTGGGAGAGGGCAGGCTGGGAGAGGACAGGCTGCGAGAGGACAGGCTGCGAGAGGACAGGCTGCGAGAGGACAGGCTGCGAGAGGACAGGCTGCGAGAGGACAGGCTGCGAGAGGACAGGCTGCGAGAGGACAGGCTGCGAGAGGACAGCCTGGGAGTGTGCAGGCTGGGAGTGTGCAGGCTGGGAGTGTGCAGGCTGCGAGAGGGCAGGCTGCGAGAGGGCAGGCTGCGAGAGGGCAGGCTGCGAGAGGGCAGGCTGGGAGAGGGCAGGCTGGGTGACGACAGGCTGGGAAGCAGAAAGGGTCTTACCTGAGAAGTCTGCCAGCGCGGGGACAGGCTGGGAGAGGGCAGGCTGGGAAAGGGCTGGGAGAGGGCAGGCCGGGAGTGGGCAGGCCGGGAGAGGGCAGGCTGGAAGTGGACAAGCTGGGAGAGGACAGGCTGGGAAAGGTCATGGAGGGGACAGGCTGGGAGAGGGCAGGCTGGAAGTGGACAGGCTGGAAGAGGACAGGCTGGGAAAGGGCAGGGAGGGGACAGGCTGGGAGAGGGCAGGCTGGGAGAGGGCAGGGACTGGGCAGGCTGGGAGAGGGCAGGCTGGGAGAGGACAGGCTGCGAGAGGACAGGCTGCGAGAGGACAGGCTGCGAGAGGACAGGCTGCGAGAGGACAGGCTGCGAGAGGACAGGCTGCGAGAGGACAGGCTGCGAGAGGACAGGCTGGGAGTGTGCAGGCTGGGAGTGTGCAGGCTGGGAGTGTGCAGGCTGCGAGAGGGCAGGCTGCGAGAGGGCAGGCTGCGAGAGGGCAGGCTGGGAGAGGGCAGGCTGACAGAGGGCAGGCTGGGAGAGGGCAGGCTGGGTGACGACAGGCTGGGAAGCAGAGAGGGTCTTACCTGAGAAGTCTGCCAGCGCGGGGACAGGCTGGGAGAGGGCAGGCTGGGAAAGGGCTGGGAGAGGGCAGGCCGGGAGTGGGCAGGCCGGGAGAGGGCAGGCCGGGAGAGGGCAGGCCGCGAGAGGGCAGGCCGCGAGAGGGCAGGCCGCGAGAGGGCAGGCCGCGAGAGGGCAGGCCGCGAGAGGACAGGCCGCGAGAGGACAGGCCGCGAGAGGGCAGGCTGCGAGAGGGCAGGCTGGGAGAGGGCAGGCTGGGAGAGGGCAGGCTGGGAGAGGGCAGGCTGGGTGACGACAGGCTGGGAGAGGACAGGCTGGGAAGCAGAGAGGGTCTTACCTGAGAAGTCTGCCAGCGAGGGGACAGGCTGGGAGAGGGCAGGCTGGGAAAGGGCAGGGAGGGGACAGGCTGGGAGAGGGCAGGCTGGGAGTAGGCAGGCTGGGAGTGGGCAGGCTGCGCGAGGGCAGGCTGCGAGAGGACAGGCTGCGAGAGGACAGGCTGCGAGAGGACAGGCTGCGAGAGAAAAGGCTGCGAGAGGACAGGCTGCGAGAGGACAGGCTGCGAGAGGACAGGCTGCGAGAGGACAGGCTGCGAGAGGACAGGCTGCGAGAGGACAGGCTGGGAGAGGACAGGCTGCGAGAGGACAGGCTGCGAGAGGGCAGGCTGGGAGTGGGCAGGCTGGGATAGGACAGGCTGCGAGAGGACAGGCTGCGAGAGGACAGGCTGGGAGAGGACAGGCTGGGAGAGGACAGGCTGGGAGAGGACAGGCTGGGAGAGGACAGGCTGGGAGAGGACAGGCTGGGAGAGGGCATGCTGGGAGAGGGCATGCTGGGAGAGGGCAGGCTGGGAGAGGGCAGGCTGGGAAGCAGAGAGGGTCCTACCTGAGAAGTCTGCCAGCACGGAGCTCTCCGGGGCGCAGAGCAGCAGCAGGGCCCAGCAGAGCAGGGCGGGGGGCGGGAAATAATGGTGTGGAACCTTTGTTTCCAGCAGGCATCCTGCACAGAAAGTGGATTGTCCTCTAGGTGCTTCTCAGTCGTGTCTTTGTTATAACTAAGGCCTCATTTAGGCTCCAAATGGTGAAGCCTCTCCTCTTCCATAATGAGATGTGGGGGAGAGAAGAATGCGAGAAATGACGCTCAAGTCTGAAGCACCAATTTGTCATGGATAACAGTGGTATATGCCGCTGAGCAGCCACAAAACACAGCCTCAGAGCCTTTACATACAGGCAGGGTGTTGTATGTAGATGGTGCTACATAAGAAATCTCTGTTCTCCACGCCATCCAGGTTACTTCACCGGCCCTCAGAAGATGTGTTCATTAATACGGTGAGCTCTGGATAGGACAGGAAGAATGGTATGCCGCAGGTCAGGCTAGCATCTGTCACCCACAATAGAAGGGCTGCAACGTCGGATATGTGGTTGTTGTCCAAGAGGCATCCACAGTGTTGGGTTAGTTGAAGGTTCCACTGCGGAGCCCACATGTGCCAGCGAGTACGATGCTCAAGGATTATGCACAAGACCAAGAAGCCTCAGGACAATCTGAGTCGGAAGCAAGGCATGAGCTAGAAATGTTCCCCAACTTATTGCGAAGATGGAAAAGCCTTCAAAGGCTACATTTCCAGGATGGTCCCTATAAAAGGTACTCCTCCATGCAGGTTGAAGACAGGAGATCCTAGGGTGGACAGCAATGAAACTGTTGCTTTCAAGTGGCATAGGACAGCCTTTAACAGCCAGTTAACGAGGTATGGAAAAATTGAGCCACAACAACTAATTGCACTTTTGTAAATACCTGGGAGGACAGAAGGGTAAGACAGTAAACTTAAGTACTCCAACCCCACAACAAACTGGAGGGAGAATCGGACTGCAGAAGCAACACGTTAAAGTGCATGTCCTGCAAGGTCAAGGACACCATTTGATCTTGGGAATCCAAGGCAGAAAGGATTTGAACTTGTCTTGAGAACCAGTATTGGCTTCACTCCTCACAGCTCACTTCTCCCACCTGGCCCCCAAAGAAGTATTGATAGTAGCATCTTGCGCCCCATGCTGCCTTGGGTCAAATTTGATCGCACAACTGGCAAACAGCACCCAAACGTTTCTGATTAGAATGCTGGCATGCTCTACCAATGTCTGATCACCTACTGGTGATACATGTGGAGGGCTGGACAAAAAGGGAAGGGGTGTAACCAAGTTGAACAATTTGAAAGACCTGCTGTTCCAGAGTAACGGCACGTCAGTGAGATGAGCAAAATCGGATTCTCCCATATAAGACCTATGTGACACGTGTAGGGGAAAACTAAAGCAGCATGGTGGCAGCTATATCGAGTGATGAAGAGGACGAGGATTGCTAAATGTGTCATACCCTGGACTCTACCACCGTCTCTCCCTCTAGAGCCATGAAAAAGCTGCACAACCAGTGAGGGCTGCCTCTGTCAGTACAACAGAGTATAACACTTCCCATTACTGTTGGTGGAACTGGATAGCTACGGAAAGTAATCCGCTGCAGCTATCCCTCAGCTCGAGGTGACAAGAGATGTGAGAGAGCGCAATTTGAATGAAACATATGTCCGTACCATATTTACAAGCCTATAGCATAAAGTTAGAACTTGTAATGTAAAGTTAGCACTGTAACGAAAAGTTAGCACATGTAACTTAAGTAATAGAAAAGGTATCTGTATTTACTCTAGAATGTGCATTAGAATTAGAAAGGCCCGTATAGGTTGGGCTAATATAGAAATGTGAAAATGCTTAAGAACAGTAGCACGTGCTAAACAGAGTTCATGTACGTATGCAATAATTAAACGGAGAAAGAGATGAAATGTAAATTGAAGAAATGTGCAGACTATATAGCACTGTGTAAGAACGAGAGTATAACATTGTATTTTATGTAACATGGATTCGATTATAATCAATGATTTGCTAATTCGATTATATATATGTGTGTTAAAAGTCATACCGTGTAGAAGAGTTTGTAGGAATTTTAGAATGGTGTGATCATATGTGATTTTAACCTAACGGACCAAGGGTTCGCAAGAGTGTAGTCCGCCGCATATAATTTAGTGGGCTCACAGGAATAGGGGGATAGCTTTGATCTGTACGTGCGAGCCAAGAGTCAAAGGTCTTGTTAAATTAAAGTGACAATACTGGACGAAGTTTATGGCCTAGTGAGATAAGGGACGCTTGGAATTTGGGGTCTTGTCACAAAGTTTCTGTTCACAGGACCAAAAGGGGGTTACAATCACAGTTGTAATGAATAGAGCTCTGTTGAAGTGATAGACTTTGGTCTGAAAGTGTCAACTGGAATGTCATGGGGTTACTAGCACGATGACGAAGACGGCGCCATGAGAAGCAAGGTCAACTTAACAGACGACGTGAAGAGACGAAGCTATCGAAAAAACCAGAAGCGGGACTACGTGAAATGTGTACATGGTGGGCGTCTCAAAGGGGCGTTCCATCCATACTGTGATTTTGTATTTAGGGACAGCACCCCGGGGAGGAGGCAGAGCAGATGGCCTGAGCAAGAGAGAGAGAGCAGTAAGCCGAGGACCCTTAGAGAGCGGATGGGTAGGCAGAAAGGGTACTGCTTCTCGACATAGGTTTCCATCAGAGATTAAGAGAGTTTGAACTTCTTTGGAAGTCAAACTGCTGACACCTTTTTAGGTAAAAGGACTTGCTGAGTAGGGATGTCATCTAGCATAGAGTAGGGAAAGATTTAACTTGTTTCATTCTTATTCTGTAAATGACGCATCAGATTCATTTTGTGTCTATGCTATTCAACTTGTTGATTCTGGAATTGGTTTTGATCGTTTTCTTTTGTAGACTAAGATTCTTTAGGGAATTTATGTTCCTTTTAGTTCCTGTATACTTGTTGAATCTTATCTTGAGAGGATTGTATTTGCAATTAACTTTGGGTTTATATTAAACTTTTTAAACTTTACCAGTTGTAAGTGGTTTTTCAGAGTTGCGTCAGTCTATGGGGTTGATTTAACTTATGTGGGTTTGCCTTTTACTCAATGACAGTCAATAATCGATCCAAAATTGGATGAATGAGATAGGTATCAAGGTAATCAGAAAAGATATCAAAATCTCATTCCCCGCAGTTGGTAGCAGAGAAAGATGGTTGGCTTCTTGAGGAAGGCAACCTAGGTCAGGTCTAGATTACCCCAAGGTCCCTAGTCATCGACGACCAGAAGAAGAGTCCCTCACCGAAGAAGGTGCTGACGGTGCGAGAGAGAAAAGCAGCAGAGTCGGTCGAGAGTGAGTATAAGGGTCATGCGTTGCCAGATTGCGGTGTTTTGTGTTGTACCTGTGTTGTAATGTCAAGCGGAGTTGAATGCCTGTAGTGTGATTGAGGGAAGGTTGTGAGCGTGCGCAACCGGATAAAAATCTTAAGTCCAGAGAAGGGCTTAAGTGGTTCGGGTGTATCGAACACCCAGAGTAATTGTCTACCATTGTAAAGGGGGTCATGAGGTACCATTGATCGCCCGCAGGACCGAGATAGGGGGAATGTCTGAGTGAGTGTATGAGTAACGGACGCTGGTCGGACGTTTACTGTGTGTAAGTAACCTATCAGTTAAGGCGAGCGTCTGAACGTGAGAGGAAAGACGTCTCGTCAGTTGAGGTGACAATTACAGTTAGACTGTGGACGTACAGTCAAGAAAAGTGATCGCTTGGTCGGAAGTAGTCATTTTTCGGCGTATGAATGAAAACGCATGCAAGACCGCGAGACGAGCTGAGAAAGGAGGGGAACTGCTGCAGAGGGGACGAGTGACGTCAGCGTAAGAGCCGCGCTGGGATTGGCTGGTTAGCGTAGAGTCGCGCTGGGATAGGCCGGTCAGCGAGAGCCGCGCAGGGATTGGTTGTTTGTCATCGGGAAGTAAATAAGGAAGAGAATTAAGGAAAATCGTAGATTCTTGAAAATGAAGTGTTTTAAACGTTTAAGGGCGATCTTTAAGAGAGATAGAGGAAACTCGTATGCAGGGGAAGAAGCCCCACCGGAGGGCACACCAGCTTATTATATGGCTGTGAATGTAGGGTTACACTCAATACTATGGATCTCCGAGTGGAGTAAGCTAACAGAAGGAAATAAGGAACTGACGTTCCCGAAATACGGGACGTTTAGGTTAGAAGCATTGAATCAGCTGAAAGCGGTAATGCTCGCAACGAGACCTCTACCGAGGCCAACACAGTTCGAAGCCCTCAGTGCATGGTTCAGGGCGGCAAACGACAGGAGCTTGAATAGACGCCAAGAAAGAGTGAGACGATCGGTAAGAGCAGTGCAGGATGCTAAATGGGATGATGAAGCTAAAAAGTGGAGGGTGCAAAGAATAGAAGCAGACAAACTGTACCCAATGCTAGAGGCTACGGGAGAAAAGAAACCTCCAGAAGAGGATGAGGAGAGTGAGACGGAGGAGGATCTGATAGATAGGCTATTATTGGACAGACCACCTCCGTACAACAGAGAAGCCGAAAGTCCCGAATTACAGCAGGGGGACGGGGGTAGGAAGGGGGAATATACACCGCTCCCCGTAACCGAGTGGGAACCCAAGAAAGGTGAGGAAGTACCTCAATCTAGTCCCGTACAGAGAGTAGTAGGAAGATTTGTGGTCCAGAAGGTGCCAGAAACGGAGTGTGCAAGGTCGTATCAACTGCCGGATGCTCTACAAGTACCTGTTACCATAGGTCCTATAGTGTCAATCTATAACCCGGAGGGAGCCCAGCAGGAGGAACAGGCACGGTGGGACAGGGAAAGGGCAGAGATGGAAAGTAGGAATAATACGATCAATTCCCAAAGGCAGTTGCTAGGACCAAGGAGTCGGAGTACCCCATTGGGTCCAGTAACGGATCCCTGGATAGAACAGGGGGGTCAGAGAGGACAGATGGATCTGAGGGGACTGAAACCAAAATCCTTTAAGGAGTTAAGAGAGTACTTGAAGGAATGGGATGCTGCCGTAGAGACTCAGAATAAAAGAATAGAAACAGAAACAGAATGGAGAGATCAAGATAACAGGATCCTCTCTCACTGCGGAGCTGGCGAAAGCAGCCCGGAGTGGGAGGGAGGGAGTCAAGGAAGCAAAGGAGATACTTGCCATACCATCGGTGGCAATAGACAATTGTGTGAAGACAAGAGTACAGGATGTGGGGGGATGCCTCGCCCCATCTTTAGTGAGGGAGAACGAAAGACACAGGAGTACCGAGATAGTTTCAGGTGCACTCACCATGCCCCGGACGAAAATGTGCGACATTGGAGTCACGAGGGTATGGGGAGTCGCGAAGGGTCTCGCCATGCATCCGGTGATCACGGACGGGATCGCGGGAACATGGAGGGCCGTGAGGGACCTTTCCGTTTATTGAGTGACACCAGACAGCAAGGGAATAGCAGTGATTTAGAACAGAACGGAGGATCCTATCCTGCATCTAGAGAGACCGAGCCAAAAAGACAGAATGCAGTGATGGGGAATAGAACGTTGTTCCACCATACCCCTAGGGAAGATGGGAAAGCTTGGGACCTAGAGAGGTGGGAACAAAGAGAAGCAAGGAGGACTCCTCATAACTCGCCTGTGCCTAGACGAAGGACTCGTAGTGGGGGTGAGAGGGATGTAAACGAACCACCTAGGAGTGAGGTACTGAGAGCTGAGATAAAAGCAAAACGGCTCGATGTAACCAGCTTGAAATCAGATTTGGATGAAATAATAGACAGCACATTGCCAATGGAAAGGATCGATCTGTATGAACAGGATGAAATACTGTTTATGTCTAAGGATGTTACTCGGAAAGCGAGGTCAGTTCATGAAAAATTATCTGAGTTGGCAAACAGGTATATGATAGACTTATCACGAACTAAAGCTTTACAGGGTAACCATAGGTTAAACTGCACGGATCAGGATCTAGATGAGCGTAGGACGATTGGGCTGAAAATACACATAAAGGAACTGATCTCGAGTATCAGATTGTGGAGGGGTTTGGATAAATGGGAGGAAAGATGGTCCAAGAGGGGATCCGTCAGAAGGAGTACACTTGTGAGGTCCCCGGAGGGAGAGCTAATGCGAATGGAAGCTTTCCCTTTGCGAGAAATCGCGAACGGAAACTACGTGCATGTGCCCTGGAGTAGGGGGGATCTAGCGGCATTTACCAATTCTTTCCCAAAGCTAAGGGAGAATCCCGTCGAATGGTACAAACAGGTAGAGAGGTTCGTGAAGATCTCTAAGGTGCTGTGGGTCGACTTGAACACCCTGTTTGACATTGTAGTACCCGGAGATTTGTGGACGGCATGCAAGCTCAGTGTCGAATGGCCCATTTGTGAACCAGATAGGGATGCCCAGACGAATGGACCATCAGAGAAAGTCATGGAAAAGTACGAGAGGGTAATGGCATGGTTGAAAGAGAAGGTGCCGTTGCAGGACATAGACTGGGTTAAGATAGATCGAACCACTCAGGAACTTAAAGAGACCGTTCACGAGTACTATGAGAGATTGCTGAAAGCATTCAAACAGTACAGTGGATTGGACGTGATGGATCCTAAAGACATAGGACAGTTTGTGTCGAAGTTCGTCCTGGGATTGAGATCAGACATAAGCTTAATGATTCAACAGCATTTGATCTGTTGGCAAAACAAACCTTTAGATGAGATCCTGAGGTATGCGAGATACTGTAGCGATGAAATAGATTCGAAAGCAAAGAAACTTAAGGAGAAGCTGATGTTGGTGCAGATGCAATCAGCTGGAAAGGGTGGACAGCGGCAACAGGGAACAGGAACCCTAGGGAAGAAACAGATTAATCAAAGCAGAGATGAGGAGGAAAAACCGAGACCTAGGGTAGATATCGCGACACTGAAAAAGACAACGAGGTGCCATCAGTGTAACGAGGTGGGACACTGGAGACGCGAGTGTCCCTATAATGTCGAGACGGGGGAATTTGAACAGGAGGAGGATGAGGTTCAGAACAGCCTGGTAAAGGGAACAGCGGTCCCGAAGGGAAAGTTTATCAAAGGGGGGACTCAGACTCCTCGAGCTCAGTTCCCTCAACCGCCTCGCATTGCAAATGGAGGGAAAACCTATAGACAACTGCCACTGTTCGTAGGAGGAGAAGAATGCTACTACGTTGATCCCCTTACGGGACAACGAGTGAATAGGGAAGAAGACTGTACCCTAGGAGCAGCCCTAGAGGTAGACCAGAGAGGACCATACGTGGAGGCTGAGGTGGCTGGATGTCCTACGACCTTTTTGGTGGATACGGGGGCCACTCGATCCACTTTGAGATCGGCGGTAGTCCCAGGTCTGCCAATGTCGGGAGAAACGATCCAGGTGGTAGGAGTCGCAAATAGGAGAATGACGAATCCTCTGACAGAACCAGTATCAGTGAAGATAGGGAAATACAGTGATGAACACCAGTTTGTGATTTGTGATTCAAGCCCTGTGTGTCTGCTAGGAAGAGATCTGTTGTGTAAACTAAACTGCACCATATATTGCACACCTGAAGGAGTAGAAGTGCAGACTAACTATGATGATGCCGATTTTAAGGTTGTAAACTCGCAGGGATGCGTGGAACTATACCCTACCCTAACGGTGGAGGAGCTTCCACAGGACTTGAAGGAGACAGTGTCAGCTGAGGTGTGGGATTTTACTGGAGAAGAAATAGGACTGATTAAAGGGGTAGAACCGGTAAAGATCAAGGTAAAACCCAATGCCGAGTATCCAAGAACACCACAATATAAGTTGACACCGGAGACGATTGCAGGAATAAAGCCTGTGATCGAATCCATGATTAAACAGGGAATATTGAAGGAGATCGTGGGAAGTCCATGTAACTCCCCGATTATGGGTTTGCAGAAGCCTAGTGGTAAATACAGAATAGTGCAGGATCTTCGAAAGATTAATAATATCGTTGTTTCATGTTGTCCAGTGGTACCGAATCAATCAGTGATATTGTTTCAGATACCGTTCCAAGCTGAATGGTTCACCGTGATAGACTGGTGTCAGGCTTTCTTTTCAATCCCCTTAGATGAGGAAAGCCAATATCTGTTCGCTTTTAAGCTGGAAAATCGCGTTTTAACATGGTGTCGTATTCCCCAGGGGTATACAGAAAGCCCATCGATTTTTAACCAGCTGCTGAAGAAAAATCTTGAAAGTCTAGTACTGCCCATGAACTCGGTTCTGGTCCAGTACATAGACGACCTACTTGTGGCGTCAGAAACTGAGGAAGCTTGCAAAGTAGACACCATCACCTTACTAAATCACTTGGCCAAGAACGGACACAAGGTGTCTCCAAGTAAATTGCAGTATTGTCTGACTGAAGTACAATACTTGGGCCATAGGATTGAAAAGGGAAAGCGGAAGGTGTCTCCAGACAGAATAGAGGCGATCATGAAAATGAGTACGCCCAAAACACAAAGAGAAGTCAGGATGTTTCTAGGCATGGTCGGTTATTGTCGGCAGTGGATAGCCAACTTTTCACTGAAGGCAAAACCTTTACAAAAACTGACGCACAAGGGTGTGAGTGATCCGGTACCATGGGACAAAGATTGTTTGATGGCATTTTTGCAGCTGAGGGAGGACTTGTGTCGTGCCCCGGCTTTGGGAATGCCTGATTACGAGAAACCATTCTTGCTTTACTGCTGTGAAAGGGAAGGTTGTGCCTTAGCAGTTTTGGGCCAGATACACGGAAATGCCCGTAGACCAGTTGCATATTTTTCGGCTACCTTAGATCCAGTAGCCGCAGCGTTGCCCGGATGTCTCAAATCCGTTGCTGCAACGGGTGTCAGCATTGAAAGGTGTGAAAATGTGGTTATGGGACATCAGTTAGTGGTGTACGTACCGCATTCTGTGGAATTGTTAATGACCAGGACCAAGACTCAGCATTTGACGAATAGCAGGCTCACACGATATGAGCAAGTCATATTGGCTGCTGAGAATGTGACCCTAAAAAGATGCTCCGTCTTGAATCCTGCTACCTTGATGCCACTTCCAAATGATATTGATGATGAAATCTGTACAGATCATGACTGCCTTGATGTGACTGAACTATGCACCAAACCAAGACCAGATATCGTAGATGAGCCATTGACTGACCCTGATGAAATATTCTTTGTTGATGGTTCATGCGTAAGAGACGATATCGGTCAGCTGAGAGCAGCATATGCAGTTTGTACAATTACCGGAGTTGTGGAAGCCGCCTGCCTGGAAGGAGTACATTCCGCTCAGGTAGCTGAAATCATTGCTTTGACCCGTGCCTGTTTGGCAGGCAACAAAATTCGAGTCACCATATACACCGATAGCCAGTATGGTTTCGGGGTAGTTCACGACTATGGGCAGTTGTGGTCTCAAAGAGGTTACATGACCTCCTCGGGTTCTCCTATTAGGAATGGAGAATTCGTGAGATTATTGTTAGAGGCATTACAAGGTCCAGCAGCTATAGCGGTTGTTAAATGTGCCGCGCACACAAAAAATACAGATTTTGTGTCGCAAGGTAACCGATATGCAGATGAAGTCGCACGTTACTGCGCGGAACAGGGGTATTCTCTCACTAAGGTAGAAGTGGGGGGAATACAGGAAAGAACTGATTTGACTATGTTGTTAGATACTGTAGACACGTGGGATGAACTGAAGTGTGTCCAGGAGAATGCACCTGATTTTGAGAAAAAGGCATGGGAAACAGCAGGTTGTACCAAAAGTGAGATGGATTTTTGGATCTCCGCAGATGGGAGAGCAGTTTTACCAAACGAACTTGTTAGTCCAATGGCAAGGAGATTGCATGGACCAGCACACATAGGTAGAGATGCCATGGTGAGAGTATTCAGACAAACGTGGTACAATCCGAAGTTTAGAGTAGCGGCAGAAGCAGTATGTCAGCGTTGTGTGATCTGTCAGCAGCTAAACGTAGGAAAGAGAACACCAGTCACATTAAGTCACATAGGGAGGTCTGGGGGGCCTTTCAATAGAATGCAGCTGGATTTTATTGAAATGCCCAAGTGCAATCGACTCAGATACGTCTTAGTGATTGCCTGTATAATTTCCAGATGGGTTGAAGCTTACCCTACACGTAGGTGCAATACACTTACAGTAGCAAAATTGTTGCTTAGAGAACTGATACCGAGGTTTGGGGTGCCAGCCTCTTTGGAATCGGACAGAGGAACTCATTTCAACAGCGAAATAGTGAAGATGCTATGTTCAGCCTTAAGTATTGACCAGAAGCTCCACTGTAGTTATCGACCAGAAGCCTCGGGGATTGTAGAGCAAATCAACAGCACCATAAAATCCAGACTTGCCAAAGTTTGTTCATCGACATCTCTGAGTTGGCCTGATGCACTTCCATTGGTCCTTATGAGCATACGTAGCACACCAGATAGAAGGACAGGTCTCTCTCCACACGAGGTGCTAATGGGGAGAGCTATGAGACTGCCATCGGTTCCGACTGCAGCATTGTTGAACATCACAGACGATTTGATCTTGGACTACTGCAAGGGACTATCTGATGCCATTCATTCTGTGTCCCTTCAGGTGCAGGCTGCAGAGGTTCCATCAGCTCAAGACCTGTGCCATGACCTGTGTCCGGGGGACTGGGTCCTGGTGAAGAAGCATGTCAGGAAGAACTGTCTAGACGTGCGCTGGCGTGGACCATTTCAAGTCATACTAGTTACGAACACTGCAGTAAAGTGTGGAGGCTTGCCCAACTGGATACACGCCTCACACACCCGAAGAGTTCCAGCACCTCTGGAAGAAACAGCTCCTCTCTCGGATGAAAATCCAGCGGAAAGCGGAGGAGCCACAGAGAGGGAAAGTCAAGCTGTAGAGGTGATCGAAGAGGCTGAGCCTGTGTCGGAACAGGCCGATGATGGTCAGGACACCAGTGAGACCGAAGTTGCCTCAGAAGAGGAAAGTAGCTGGGAGTTCGAGTCAGACACTGAACAAGCTGTAAGTGGTCAAGAAACGAGTCCAAGAACAAGGAGCAGGAGGACAAGGAATGGAGAAGCTAGTTGGCCGGAAAGAAGGAGAAGGTCAAGCTTGAGAGCAAATCCAGAGAGAACCCTTGTCCCGATCTCGGAAGATTCAGATCTAGACGAAGGAGCTACGGACTCAGGCTCTGAGAGCCCGAGAAGATCAAGAAGGGTACGTGTGCCCCGCAGAAGATACGCCACCCCTGAGTGGACTTATCTAGCAGCAGATGTCTTGGGGACAGAGATCTGGGAGAGTGAGAGAGGTGCAAGTGACCAATCTCGATCCAATTGTGACGGTGGAGATATGGATGTTGACGCCTGGAATCGAGACTGAGGGGTTACTGACCTTCACACTTCCCGTTCCCCTTACCTAAGTCGGATCAAAGACCTAGTGCTGAATCGATTAGAGTTTCCAACTTTGGGTCATCCATACCAGCACAGGAAGAAAAAGTCATTCGTTTAGAATTATTGGAATATGCCATTAGAGCTGTAGGTACTAGAATCATTGTAGATGCATAAAGACTTTTGTGATTAAGCTATAAAGAAGAAGATAACCTAGCGCCGAGTGGAAAGAAGAATAAAATTAGGGATTACATTTAGAGGACGGAGAAGGGTTAGGGTTGTCTGTGGCTGAAGTAAAAAGACATTGTTGTGAAAAAGAGACTTTTGTTGGTTAAGAGTGCTTCACAGACTGAGAAATCAAATAAAGTAAATAGAGACCTGAAAAAGAAAACTTTTCCTCGAAAAAGAAAGAGCCACGTTGTTTGATAACATGGAGAATGGCAACCCAAACCGAAAGGTCAAATGCATAATAGGTACACTAATAGCAGTAGTAATTTTTCTCATTATTACAGTAGTTACCATATCATACATAGTAGGACATGCAAGTGTAACGGAGACAACAGATGTAAAGCCTGTAACGACTTTGAAACCTGCTCTTGTTGGGAAGAAGGGGCGAGAGCAATGTAATCCGTGAAAAGGCGTTACTGGCAGATGAAGTTCGTAGGTTACACGTAGAAGAGTCGCAGGGAAATTTTAGATCAAACGCATATGCCAAGTTATTATACGAGTATATTGATGCCATGGAGGCCAAAGATTGTTATGTTTGCATGCAATTGCCGGCTTCTGTAGATGAAGGCATCAGATATCATCACCTCCCACTGACATATGGGATAACGTGTAGTTTATTGCTTAGTATATTTTATGGTAGAGAAGGGTTTGAGTACTACTTTTCAAATTATGATTCGGTACTGCCTGAAGTCCCGAATTATAAACAAATGAATAAGTGGGACTATCACAAAAAGGAAGATAGATTAGCAAAATTCTTTCTTCCTTGGGATACATTAGATACTTCATATGCACGCCGAAATAATCTAACTTGCAAAGTGTCAGAGATCGAGAAGAAGTTTATTGGACAAGTAGATGACAGGTACAGGAGGCAGAAGATTCTAAAAATGTCAGGACAATGGAAAACAGATTGGACCGAAGAGGAAAAGGCACACAAAAGGAAGGGTAGTAGTGGTCCAATAGCTTTGGATAGAACGCAGAAAGGAAAGTTATGTTTAACTCGAAGCAAGACATATTATGAGAGTGTATTTGTAGGTGAAGTTAATTGTGAACATGCTTTTCGGTTGGAATACTATACGAAAGATTTCATGAAAGGGATGCAAGCGATTCCTAATGTATATTTTGTATGTGGAAGAAATGCCTATGTAAAATTGCCAGACAATTGGTATGGTTCATGTTATTTGGCAATTGTCTTCCCCAAAATATATCATGCAAAGGATTTAGAGATCATAGAGGGAAAGGCTTCGACAAGAGGGAAAAGGGAAGTAGGAGATGTTGAGGTTGTTGGAGACGTATTCGGAGCAATGTTTCCTCTTTTAGGTTTGATACTTAATGATGTTAAGATCAGGAGACTAGCTACAGTTGTGGATAGATTGTCTGCAAGTACTGCAAGGTCATTGATGCTAGTAGAAGGAGAGATGCAGTCGATTAGGGCAATGGTTCTTCAGAACCGTCTTGCTTTAGATGTTCTGCTAGCAAAAGAGGGCGGAGTTTGCAAGGCTTTGAAGGTCCAGGAATGCTGTACTTACATTCCAGACAATTCAAAACCACTTGAGAAGGTTATACAGAACATTACTGAGATACATCAAGAAATCGAAGATTTGACAAAAATAAATGTGTGGGAAAAAGTAGGTCATGGAATGGGAAAAGTTGGAGGTTGGTTTGCCAACCTTGGGAAAAGTGTTGTTTGGTACATCTTGAAACCTGTCTTAATAATATTGATTTGCATAATCACATTGTGGGGTTTAGTGAGACTGTACAAATGGTATAGGTCGAACCGGTTGCAAAGGTCCATGAGAGAGCAAGAAAGGAGATTAGCTGCTTTACAAGATCAGCAGTATAGAAGTTTAAGAGCTCTCGAGACGATAAAAAGAGGGAGCCTTGTAACTACTTCTGTGTAAAGCGACATTCAAATTGAAGTATTTGTGATGACCCCTAGAGGTCATCAAAGGGGGGAACTGAGAGAGCGCAATTTGAATGAAACATATGTCCGTACCATATTTACAAGCCTATAGCATAAAGTTAGAACTTGTAATGTAAAGTTAGCACTGTAACGAAAAGTTAGCACATGTAACTTAAGTAATAGAAAAGGTATCTGTATTTACTCTAGAATGTGCATTAGAATTAGAAAGGCCCGTATACATAGGTTGGGCTAATATAGAAATGTGAAAATGCTTAAGAACAGTAGAACGTGCTAAACAGAGTTCATGTACGTATGCAATAATTAAACGGAGAAAGAGATGAAATGTAAATTGAAGAAATGTGCAGACTATATAGCACTGTGTAAGAACGAGAGTATAACATTGTATTTTATGTAACATGGATTCGATTATAATCAATGATTTGCTAATTCGATTATATATATGTGTGTTAAAAGTCATACCGTGTAGAAGAGTTTGTAGGAATTTTAGAATGGTGTGATCATATGTGATTTTAACCTAACGGACCAAGGGTTCGCAAGAGTGTAGTCCGCCGCATATAATTTAGTGGGCTCACAGGAATAGGGGGATAGCTTTGATCTGTACGTGCGAGCCAAGAGTCAAAGGTCTTGTTAAATTAAAGTGACAATACTGGACGAAGTTTATGGCCTAGTGAGATAAGGGACGCTTGGAATTTGGGGTCTTGTCACAAAGTGTCTGTTCACAGGACCAAAAGGGGGTTACAATCACAGTTGTAATGAATAGAGCTCTGTTGAAGTGATAGACTTTGGTCTGAAAGTGTCAACTGGAATGTCATGGGGTTACTAGGACGATGACGAAGACGGCGCCATGAGAAGCAAGGTCAACTTAACAGACGACGTGAAGAGACGAAGCTATGGAAAAAACCAGAAGCAGGACTACGTGAAATGTGTACATGGTGGGCGTCTCAAAGGGGCGTTCCATCCATACTGTGATTTTGTATTTAGGGACAGCACCCCGGGGAGGAGGCAGAGCAGATGGCCTGAGCAAGAGAGAGAGAGAGCAGTAAGCCGAGGACCCTTAGAGAGCGGATGGGTAGGCAGAAAGGGTACTGCTTCTCGACATAGGTTTCCATCAGAGATTAAGAGAGTTTGAACTTCTTTGGAAGTCAAACTGCTGACACCTTTTTAGGTAAAAGGACTTGCTGAGTAGGGATGTCATCTAGCATAGAGTAGGGAAAGATTTAACTTGTTTCATTCTTATTCTGTAAATGACGCATCAGATTCATTTTGTGTCTATGCTATTCAACTTGTTGATTCTGGAATTGGTTTTGATCGTTTTCTTTTGTAGACTAAGATTCTTTAGGGAATTTATGTTCCTTTTAGTTCCTGTATACTTGTTGAATCTTATCTTGAGAGGATTGTATTTGCAATTAACTTTGGGTTTATATTAAACTTTTTAAACTTTACCAGTCGTAAGTGGTTTTTCAGAGTTGCGTCAGTCTATGGGGTTGATTTAACTTATGTGGGTTTGCCTTTTACTCAATGACAGTCAATAATCGATCCAAAATTGGATGAATGAGATAGGTATCAAGGTAATCAGAAAAGATATCAAAATCTCATTCCCCGCAGTTGCTAGCGTGCATGTCAACAGCAGCCACTGCAAACAGGTTCCTCAGAAATGATAATTAGCAGGTGCCTAACAGTCTCCCGCAGCGAACCACAAAGAAGTACATTTTCCACCTACAGTTCACCCTGCCCTTTAAAATACCCCAGACAGAGATGCGACTTACCAGGTAGATCTCCTCATATAATGCTTCCAGGCATCGCTGCCAGATTCCCTTCCGCCGCCGGTATGCTTTGGCTCCCTCCAGGCCACTGGAGCCCCGCGTGGGCCGCCATACTTCTTCTCCTGGGCCCGTCCTGGCGGGGGCTCCTTGCGACGGCGGCAATCTCTTGGGCACTTCTCCGGTCTCCCTCTTCAGCATGGGAGACCGGCAACGTCCTCCACTTCTCCCGGGGCTCCCTCCAGGCCACGGGAGCCCCGTGTGGGCCGCCATACTTCTTCTCCTGGGCTGCCGTCTTCCTTCTTCCCCCGGGCTGCGGGGGTGGGGGGGCGGGCACTTCCGGCCGGCCGCGCTAGGATTGGCTGGCCGGCTAGTCACTTCCGGGTCGCAGCGGGCAGCGCGGCGGCCCGTCTCTAGCTCAGGCAGGCGGGCGGCGAAGTTTCCAGAGGAGTGGGCTCCCTCGCGGATCGCTCTGAGCGGAGATGGGCGGGGGCTCTCAACCAGCAGTGACGTCCACGCAGCTCAACCAATCAGCGCTAACAGGAGCAGGAAGGCAGGTGCCGGCAATGCCGGACCAGATTCAGGGGCGTTCCCGGCTTTTGGCTGACGTAGCGTTACGTGGCCAAAAGCCAAAAATTCTCGGGAACGCCCCCGAATCTGGTCCGGCATTGACGGACAGGCCCGTCTTCCAATGGCTAGCCTCCATTTATGGAGCTAGCCAATGAAAGACGGGGGCCGTTCCTGTCTCCCGTACCATACTCATTAGGTTTTCGCCTGCGCGAAAAAGATGCGCAGAGCGCATCTTTCGCCAGGCAAAACCTAAAAAGGAAAGTGGGATACAGGAGACAGCTAGCAATGGATGGAGGGAAGAAGGGTAAACAGAAAAAGAAAGCAATACCACAAACAGCGTTCATAGGTCTCCAGAAAAACAGGAGGGATCGTAAAAGGCCAGCTTTCATTTTTCACCAGATTATGTTTTAATCTCTGGTTCTATGGCGGTACAGAAGTGAGCCCCATGCAATGGTGAGATTGCTCGTAAACTGTATAGGTGGAACTTAGAAACATCTGGTTCGCTGTCCAGAGAGCAGACCAGCGGTTTGGCACCTTGCCTCACACTAAATTAAAGGTTATGACCTGAATGATATACTAGGACCTAGAGTGCACAATTAAGCCCAGGTGGCCCATACTCATTGGATTAGGAATTGCCTGGTTTAGCACCATTTAATTGTTATTTTTGTCACTCGCTTAGATAGCAAGGTTCCTCATATCTTGATGTTGTATCTTCAGAAAGGGGGCATACGTTGCGGATCTTTTATCTGGCTATAAATTGAGAAGTTAAATAGGGTGTAGAGAAGAACTGCTCGTAATAAATATATTATTACATTTTTAAAAAGTAAGATGATTTTTTTAAAATGCTGAGAAGCAAAGAGCAATGTGTATTTACATAGGGTTAACTCCAGCCGGGCCTAAAATGGCGCTTCTATCAGTCCAAGGATTGTGAGGGCATCTGAAGAAGTTCAGGGTAGTTGTAATCTGCCCGACACAACACGAGGTAACAACAACCTGGTGTAGAGACGTGAATATTAGGTCATAACACAGTAGCACATGCACTTGTGTAGAAGAAAAAAAATGCAATTTAATGCAGACCTGTGCCAATGTCTGAATAAATGGATGCCATGTACTGGAAGGGATAATTAATAAAATCCTCATTTAGAAATAAATAGTGATACCTGTACATACCAAAGTTGATGATTTGAGCTTAATGCACCTACTGTGCTGAAGAACCTTCTGCCTGAGAGTGATTTCTAGGAGGTGTAAGATCTGCGAGATATTTGGAATAATTTCAAGATGTTTTCACTGTAACACAGAAGTGGAAATGCGGGAAAAAACTTAGAAGTGATCGAGAATCCTAATCAGGACGGTGATTGGTCAAAGCATAAAATTAATTATTTTGATGGGATAGGAGTTTAATGGACTACGATTAATCTCCCATGTGGAAATATCATGCTTGATGTAATCTTAGCGAACACATACATGCAATTAGCACACTCCCCTCATGAGTCGCTTGGATTATGATGGCGACACATTGATTGTGGTGCCATGAAGGAACATTGGTAAATAACTTTTTTGCGCATGTATGAATGATATCTTGCAGAATGATCCTCCATGCTTTACATCAGAGAACCTTTATATGAGAGAACATTACTTTTTAGGTATTGAGTGGAATAAAAAAGTTGTTCTGATAAAAGTGGCCATATTTTATGCAAACCACTGAAAACTTGCAATGATGTTTTGTTAACTTTCACCGTTATTGAGGCAATGTTTACGCGATCATAATGACTGAATTGTGGGTCTGCCTTACAGAATGGAATTCAGGAACAGAACAGTGTTTTAATTTCGTGAGTAGGAGTGCGAATGGGTGATTATGGGGAGGACAATATAACGAATATTGAAATAATGGAATTTTTGTTTTATGTGGTGTACACTTAATTTTGTGTTTCATTTTGTATATTTGCATAAATAATATTGATTATAACACAGCATATATGTGCCACTACATTCTCGGTTATAAGTGAGGTATGTAATGTCTTTTCTTAACGTTGTCATTTTCCCAACAATACACACGACAAGCCAAGAAAAAATGTGAGATAGCATTTACCTGTGGTACAGTAGATCTCCAGTAGTAGCAAAAAAAATTCAAGACCGAGAAATGGAAAAATTGCCAAAGACAGGGCATACACGTTCTAACATGTCAACATATCAAATATCATGAGACATTACAGAAAAAAGTGGAAAAAGCAGTTAACAAATAGCAAGTATGCAACCCGTTACTGTAGAACAATCCAGAGATAACACATAGATACGCAGTGGTTGACTCATGTCCTTGGACCTAGATGTAGTTGGCTGTAGAGAAACGTATTGCTCAAAGTTTGTATCACAAGACAGGTCTTTCAACCATGCTGCCCGAGTTGGGGGGTGCGAGCTCCCCAGAGCAGCGAGATTTGCTGCTTGGTGAGTAATAAAGCAATAGCAGTAAAACGACCTATCCCTAGAGGCAATGGCTCAACATATCTCAGCAAGACAGACAGGGGGTCCGGCGAAAGAGCATCCAACCATGATGGATAATGCGGAATAGATGTCTCTCTAGACGGAAGCTATCATCCCACAGGTCCATGCCAAATGGGGAAAATCTGCATGGTCCGCCTGGCACTTGGGGCAGCAGTGAGATCTAGAAGGGTCAAATTTCACTAGAGCATCAGGTGTAGTGTAGGCTCTGCAGAGATATTTATAATGCAATATTTGATGGTGGTGATTGCCTGAGATGAGTTTAGTCTGCGTGCAGCAATAATACCATGTCTTATCTAGGATGGAAATACCTTGGTCTCTTTCCCATGCAATCATGCCTCTCCCCACACCAGCAGGCTTCAGCTGTAAGGAAGTGTGATACAATTTAGAAACAAGGCGACTGCTGTCCAGGGAAACGATAACGAACGCCTTGCGAGCTGCAATAATTCTCCTGCTGTGTGGCTGAATTAAATCAGCGGGTGGGGTTTGGACGGCTCCTGTCCGTCCTCCGCACAGGCCCACCGTGACGTATGATGGCCGGGGGCCGTCCTAAGCACTGAAGGGGTTAAGAAACTGTAAATGGACATCTGGGTGATACCAGAAGTATGTGTAATGGGCCGGGGCAACATACAAATATAGCTGAAAATCAGGGATTCCAAAACTGCGGCGCTCCTAGGGAAGCGCAAGAACCTCCCAACGAATGTGGGCCGAGAGACGGCCCATATTAATCGAATGAGTAGACTGCACAAAGAAGTGAAAATCCTGTTAGTAAGGGAAATGGGAATATTAAAAAAATATATAGAAACCGGGGTAGGACAATCATTTTTATAATAGCTATCTGACCCGCCATCCCACCATGCCAACGGGAGCTTAATCCAGCGTTGTGCCTTATGTTTGCTTAGTGCAGGTATGACATTTCTAATGGGATATAAATGTAGGAGGTGAGCAATGGACTTGAGACAGACACATAGAGCTGTAGCATCACCATTGCTTGGACTGTGCTGGCAGCAGGCAAGAGGGGTCTACTACTTACATTATTAATGAAAAAATAGATTTATCTATGCTGAGCACCTAGAAAAGATTGAATCACAATCCCAAAAACTGCAGTACACTAGAGACAACGCTTTAACTCCCTGACATTGACCTTCTTGTGGCACCAAGCTCTCTCTGTGGGCCTCGCCTCTCATACTGGGATGTATCTGCCAAATATTGATTGTATTGATGTTTTTTTAATTGTAACATATAGCAATTGATTTTAACAGGCTTACTGTATTGCCTTTTAATTCTTTTCATTGGGTATTATCTGTATTTTGACTTTAAATTGTGTGCATCTCTTTTATGATCTAAATTGATCGAAATAAAGATTGAAATGAATGTATCTGCCAATTGTTTTATGTATGTATGTGTTGGTATATATACAGCACAAACCAGGCTGTGACATTACAGGAGGGATGCATAGTCTTGGATTTGAACCGGAGTCTCCAGTTTCCAAAGGCGGCAGCTCGAGGCACTAGACCACATATCTTCCACATATCCCACCATGAAGAAACTGGTACATCAGGGTCAAACTCTGGAACTGAAACCTGTCCTTAATTGGAACTTGGAAGCCAACGACGAGATTGCAGAATTGAAGAAACTTGATCAAATTTAGAAATACCATAGAGCGAGCGTTGAATAGCTCAAAACGTTCTGCAAATTGCTTATTAATTTTAATGAGGTTTCTGTAAATGGGGTTATCTTAGTCAATCCTTCAGACAGTGATGAACGGACTAATAGCAGCAAAAGTTTTATATCCAGGAAAGGCACGTCTTGCTTGTAAAGGATTCAGTTATGTGTGATGGAATTAACCTCTTTCTCAGGGCCAGGTGTGTTTTAAACACACAACCCAGACTTTTTCCTAGCAGAATGTTTACTCCATTCACTTGGAATAAGTGCAAGTTTGGACTCAGCTTTCTGGTCTTATGATTGGATTAAATTTTCATTCCCTCAGGTTTCCCCCTATTCAGGGATAACCAATTTCTGCCAATATATACCCGAATTAATCTGATTTGCCTGTTTAGTTCCCACAAATCTATTCCATAGTGGTCAGCAAGCTGAAAACAGCGGTGTATTGTCAGTTTAGCTCTAGAACTACACCCACCAGAACCTCAGAAGGCCCTGCAAAGGTTTCATGTACATTTTATAGTCAAGTCAAGTCAAGTCAAGTCATAAAATTTATATAGCGCACTACATACCCAGAGGGTTTCAAGGCGCTTAGGAAGGGGGGGGATGATTATTTGTCAAATATCCACGTTTTAAGCTGCTTTCTGAACGCTAGGTGATTCTGGGTGAGGCGAAGGTAAGCGGGGAGTGAGTTCCAAGTTTTGGCAGCCAGGTAAGAGAAGGATCTGCCTCCCATGGTGGTCTTGTTGATGCGAGGTACAGTGGCGAAGGCTTGGCTGGAAGATCGGAGTTGGCGGGAGGGGGTGTAGAAGGACAGTCGAGAGTTGAGGCAGTCTGGTCCGATGTCGTAGAGTGATTTGTGTGCGTGGGTGAGCAGTCGGAAAGTAATCCTCTTATTGACGGGTAGCCAGTGGAGATCTTTAAGGTGACCAGAGATGTGTTCGTTGCGTGGGATGTCTAATATGAGCCTGGCTGAGGCGCTTTGGATTCGTTGTAGTTTATTCTGGAGTTTAGCGGTGGTACCTGCGTAGAGGGTGTTTCCGTAGTCCAGTCGGCTCGTGACCAGAGCATGGGTGACTGTTTTCCTTGTTTCGGTGGGGATCCAGCGAAATGTTTTTCTGAGCATGCGAAGAATGTTAAAGCAGGAAGACGATACGGCGCTGACTTGTCTGTTCATTGAGAGTGAAGAATCCAGGATGACGCCAAGGTTCCGTGCGTGGTCTGTCGGGATGGGTGCATTTCCGAGGGCTTCTGGCCACCAGGAGTTGTCCCATGCAGAGGGGGATTTACCTAAGATGAGGACTTCTGTTTTGTCTGAGTTCAGTTTCAGTCGGCTTTGTTTCATCCATTCGGCGACTTCTTTCATTCCTTCGTGAAGGTTAGTTTTGGCGGTGCTGGGGTCCTTGGTGAGAGATAGGATCAGTTGAGTGTCATCTGCGTAAGAGATGATGTTGAGGTTGTGTTGGCGGGCGATGGCCGCGAGGGGGCTCATGTATACGTTGAAGAGGGTGGGACTGAGTGAGGATCCTTGTGGTACGCCGCAGATGATTTCAGAGGCCTTGGACTTGAATGGTGGGAGGCGGACTCTCTGGGTTCTTCCGGTGAGGAACGAGGTGATCCATTCCAGTGCCTTTCCTTGGATTCCGATGTTTCTGAGGCGTTGTAAAAGGGTGCTGTGGCAGACTGTGTCGAAGACTGCAGAAAGGTCGAGGAGGATGAGGGCGACTGTGTCTCCATTGTCCAGTAGAGTTCGAATGTCGTCTGTTGCTGCGATGAGAGCGGTCTCAGTGCTGTATTTGGCTCGGAAGCCAGATTGTGAGGGGTCGAGTGAATTGTTGGCTTCGAGGAAGGCGGCGAGCTGGTTGTTGACAGCTTTCTCGATGACTTTGGCCGGGAATGGAAGAAGCGAGATGGGGCGGTAGTTTTTGAGTTCGGTGGGGTCTGCTGTTGGTTTTTTCAGAAGGGCGGTGAGTTCAGCGTGTTTCCAATGTTCTGGGAAGGTAGCGGAGTTGAAGGAGCAGTTGATGACGTCTCGGAGGTGCGGAGCTATGACGGAGTCTGCTTTGTTGAAGATGTGGTGAGGGCAAGGGTCTGTGGGGGATCCAGAGTGGATGGAATTCATCAGGCGGATGGTGTCCTCAGTGGAGATAGGGTTCCAGGCGTTAAGGGTGTTAATGGGGGGAAGATGGACAGCTGATGGTAGGGTGGGTTGGCTTCCGGGTTGGTTGTCAAAGCTGTTGTGGATGTCAGCAATCTTGTTGTGGAAAAAAGAGGCTAGGGAATCGCAGAGGGTTTGAGAGGGGGTGATGTCGTTGGAGTTGGCCGAGGGGTTGGAAAATTCCTTGACGATGTTGAAAAGTTCCTTACTGTTGTGGGCGTTGTTGTCAAGTCGATCCTTGAATGCTGTTTTCTTGGCTTTACGGATCAGTTGGTGGTGAGTACGGATGGCGCTTTTGAAGGCGTCTTTGTTGCTGGTGGATGGGTCTTTTTTCCAGGCCTTTTCAAGGGAGCGGCACAGTTTCTTGGACTTCTTAAGATCATCGTTGAACCATGAGGCCTTTTTGCTGCCAGGTTTGCTTTGACGTTTCTTCAGTGGTGCTAAGGTGTCGGCGGTGTTGGATAACCAAAGGGTGAGGTTGGAGGCGGCTTCGTTGGCGTTAGAAGAGAGGGCTGGGGAGGTTTGAAGGAGCGATGTGGAGATCTGCTCCGTGGTGATTTTGTTCCAGTTTCTTTGTAGAGTTGGTTGGAGGTGGTTGGTGGGTTTTGGCTTGTTGTAGGTGAAGTGAACGCAGCTGTGGTCAGTCCAGAGGAGATCCGTGGTGTGGCTGAAGGAGACATGGTTGCTGGAGGTGAAGATGGGGTCGAGTGTGTGACCTGCGATGTGGGTGGGGGAAGTGACCAGTTGTTTAAGTCCGAGGTTGGCTAGGTTGTCCAAGAGGGTGGCGGTGTTGCGGTCGTTGATCTTTTCAAGGTGGAAGTTGAGGTCTCCCAGAAGGATGTAATCTTTGGAGGGGAGCGCGTGTGGGGTGATGAAGTCCGTGATGTCATCACTGAATTTTGCGCGGGGTCCTGGTGGTCTGTAGAGGAGGGTGCCTCTGAGTGTGGTCTTGGGGTCGATGTGGATCTGGAAGTGAAGGTGTTCGGAGTTGGTGAGGTTGGCGTCAGAGCTGGTTGAGATGCGGATTGATTTCTTATGGACGATAGCGATTCCTCCTCCTGTATGGTCGGTGCGGTCCTTGCGTGTGATCTTATAGTCATCGGGGATGGCAATGGCGATGTCAGGGGCGTAGGAAGCGTTCATCCATGTTTCCGTTAGGAAGGCGACGTCAGGAGAGATGGTGTCTAGTAGGTTCCAACGGTCAATGGCGTGCCTGTGGACCGAGCGGGTGTTGAGAAGGATGCATTCTAGGTGGTCGGGGTCGGGAGTCTGTGTTGTGGTCGTAGCGGGGATGTTGTCGGTGCCGATGAATTTGCAGGAGATGCAGGAGAACGGTCCATGGGTGCGTCCAGGAGCGGCTTGGACGCAGTTGGGGGCGCGACCGGGGTTAAGGGCTAGGAGGGTGGTAGCATCGTAGGTAATGCGGTGGGGCTGGGCAGCGCGAGGGGCAGGGGGTCTGGCACTGGGCGCGGTCCAGGCGCGGACGGGCGTAGACGGGCTTACCTTTGGCGCACCTTCGGCGCGGATTGGGCGCGATCGCTGCGCGTGAACGCTGCGCGCGGGAACTACTGTCATATATGGAAAGTGGAGGGGGAGGGGGGAGGGCGGCTCAGCTGGGAGGCGTGGCGGGCTCAAGGGACGGAGCACAACAACAACAAGCACAAAATGGAGGGGAGGGCAGGGCGCCGGGGGCTCTTACAAACAATGCGCAGGTCGAGTTAAAATGGTCAAGAAATGAAAACGGAATGCAGACGCTTTAAATATGGCAAACTAGTCACAATGCAACTTCGAGATAAGCACGATATGAAAACTAACTGCATGCGCTTTTAAATCGCCAAACTCGGACACAGTGCAGCGAGAGAAATAAGCAGGTAATGAAAAACTAAATACTGAATTCACACGCTCTTAATATGCAATTCTTAGAGGCAGAGCAGCATAGAAATAACGATACCACTTTCAGAGGGAGCGCAGGCAGGGGAGCGATCACTCGAGGCAGAAGCGAGGAGTGAATCACAGCGCCGTGAGGACAGAGGACGCGTTTTAATGCTAGTGGGAGGGCGGCTCAGCTGGGAGGCGTGGCGGGCTCAAGGGACGGAGCACAACAACAACAAGCACAAAATGGAGGGGAGGGCAGGGCGCCGGGGGCTCTTACAAACAATGCGCAGGTCGAGTTAAAATGGTCAAGAAATGAAAACGGAATGCAGACGCTTTAAATATGGCAAACTAGTCACAATGCAACTTAGAGATAAGCACGATATGAAAACTAACTGCATGCGCTTTTAAATCGCAAAACTCGGACACAGTGCAGCGAGAGAAATAAGCAGGTAATGAAAAACTAAATACTGAATTCACACGCTCTTAATATGCAATTCTTAGAGGCAGAGCAGCATAGAAATAACGATACCACTTTCAGAGGGAGCGCAGGCAGGGGAGCGATCACTCGAGGCAGAAGCGAGGAGTGAATCACAGCGCCGTGAGGACAGAGGACGCGTTTTAATGCTAGTGGGAGGGCGGCTCAGCTGGGAGGCGTGGCGGGCTCAAGGGACGGAGCACAACAACAACAAGCACAAAATGGAGGGGAGGGCAGGGCGCCGGGGGCTCTTACAAACAATGCGCAGGTCGAGTTAAAATGGTCAAGAAATGAAAACGGAATGCAGACGCTTTAAATATGGCAAACTAGTCACAATGCAACTTCGAGATAAGCACGATATGAAAACTAACTGCATGCGCTTTTAAATCGCCAAACTCGGACACAGTGCAGCGAGAGAAATAAGCAGGTAATGAAAAACTAAATACTGAATTCACACGCTCTTAATATGCAATTCTTAGAGGCAGAACAGCATAGAAATAACGATACCACTTTCAGAGGGAGCGCAGGCAGGGGAGCGATCACTCGAGGCAGAAGCGAGGAGTGAATCACAGCGCCGTGAGGACAGAGGACGCGTTTTAATGCTAGTGGGAGGGCGGCTCAGCTGGGAGGCGTGGCGGGCTCAAGGGACGGAGCACAACAACAACAAGCACAAAATGGAGGGGAGGGCAGGGCGCCGGGGGCTCTTACAAACAATGCGCAGGTCGAGTTAAAATGGTCAAGAAATGAAAACGGAATGCAGACGCTTTAAATATGGCAAACTAGTCACAATGCAACTTAGAGATAAGCACGATATGAAAACTAACTGCATGCGCTTTTAAATCGCCAAACTCGGACACAAAGCAGCGAGAGAAATAAGCAGGTAATGAAAAACTAAATACTGAATTCACACGCTCTTAATATGCAATTCTTAGAGGCAGAGCAGCATAGAAATAACGATACCACTTTCAGAGGGAGCGCAGGCAGGGGAGCGATCACTCGAGGCAGAAGCGAGGAGTGATATCATGGACAGGTGGAACCTTGAAGCACACCAGAGATAGCCAGAGAGCAAACAGGCCAATAATCTTGGGATCTAGCTTGTGTAATTCTTTTGTATAGACTATACTTGAGGAGTCCGAGACCAGGACCTCTTTAAACGGGCAGTCCTACACTACATTCTACTCTATGGTCTCAATGCTGATTGACAAGTTCAACAACAGTAAAAGGGCTGCAGAACACTCATCAGCCACACACAGCAACATACGTCGGTTACTGTTGTTTGGTGAAAATCTGACTACCTCCCATCAGCACATGATGGTCATAGGCAGTTGGGTAATTACCACCTTCTCTATGCACTGAACAAAAAGGTAGAGACAGTGATCAGTTGGCAATTAAACAGCTGCAGTGGGTTCAGAGTGAGCAATTTTAGTAAAAGAGTGATCTATGATTGTTTTAGTTGCACTGGGGATCCTAGTCTCTGTAAAGGACTGATTTACAATCTCTACAAGTGAGGCGGCAACCAATAGTAATAGGTAGAGAGGCGTGGGTGGTGTTGTTCTTATCTTGTATGATAGCTTGCCTTTCCTCAACGGTGATCAATGAGAGAGACAAAAAGGGTTTGGTGGTTGTACCTCCTGAAGAGGGGATTTGTTGTTTTTTTACCCCGGAACTGAGTTGACAAATTTAGGTCTCCAGTCATATACCGTAAGGCCACTATTCTCCCTTCTCCCCTGCGCATATTCATAGGTGGAATCGCCTGAACTGCACCAAAACAGGTGCAGTATTCTACACTCTCGGAGTGCACACTATACACTATACTGACCCTCGTAGATTACTACAAAACGGTAGGTAATGTTTTGGCCTTTAAGAAATGCCAATTGACCCTCCTGGCAAAGAAGGCATGAAACATGTCGAACTCACTAGATTTACTTCCTTCCCATAACAGCTAAGGGTACATTATTATCCCTAGATAGCATCATTGGTTTTATTGTGTCAAGGGACCCCAACAGGATTAAAGCTTTTCTAGGCTCCCTTAGACTCTTTTATGTCACCCCTATCACCACCCTACCCTTGAGCCCCTCACCTGCACTCACCTTACGGTGTCCACGGTTCAAAAGAGCTCCGATGAAGAGTCCACATGCCTATCAGGCATTGCAGCGTCGGCCAGACAAGGAGCGCCCTATGATGAAGCATGACGCCATACCAGGTGTGTGAGGGTCTTTTTTTATGATAATCAACTTTATTGGATTTTTCAAAAGCACGAAAATTCATTGGCAGCAGAGCATTCATCATTGAAAGAAACATGTCATTATACACAGTCACAACAACAAGAAGAGAGGTAGGGAGAATGAGGAACACTCTTAGTCCCCGGTTATGCTTTTTAAACAAGGCATTCGGCCTCTCCAGTGGAGCCCAATGATGAAGCATGTCACCAACCAGGTTGGTGAGTGAGGGCTTTTTAAACTGACCTGAGTGGGGTTAGTTTTATTCCCCCAGCTGCTCCATTTGTTTTTCGAATTGTGTGTGCCCTTTGGTCACTCTTTTCTTGTTTAAAAAAATAAATAAATAAATAAAATTATACACAGTCAACAAGGCATGGACGGCCCAGCTGGGCTTGGTCGGGCAGATCGGATAATCATTGCAAATACATAGAATTAGACAGATCATCACATTGGTAGCAGATTAAACCATTTACCCCACACTTTACCAAATAAGTCATGGCAGCCCCGGGCTTCGAAGAGAGACTCCTCCTGCATTCCACACCAATCCACTCCTCTCTTCCATTTCTGTATAGTGGGCGTCTTCGCCTGGGACCAAAGTGCAGCTATATCTCTTTTGGCCACCGCCACAGCTGTCCCCAGAAAGCGCTTGTCTGCCCTAGAGCCATCCAGGCCGTCGAACACCCCAGCAGCAAACGTCTCGGATCATGGGGAACTTCCCATCCTAGGGCCCACGTGAGTTCGAGCTCAACCCCTCTCCAGAACAACGCTAAAGCCTGAAATTGCCATACCATGTGATAGAAATCGGCTGGAGCAGAGTCCCAGCGCGTGCATACTGGGGAAGGTCTCATGCGGGCCCGGAATAGGCACGCCGGAGTGAGGTAGGCTGCATGAAGGTAGTAAAGTTGGACCAGGCGCAGTTTGGAGGATGTGGTCAAGGTTTTGGGTGCCATAAGGGCATCGCACCAGTCCGCCTCCTCTAGGGGGCCCAACCATCCCTCCCATCGAGCCCGGAGCGGGTCCAGGGAAGCGGGACCATTGTTCACCAATGACCGGTATATGCGGGACACTCCCCCCACACCCTCCTCCCCAGGTTCCCCATCATCACCTGAGCCTCCCGCGGGCTGAACTCCGGAAAAGAGGTAGGGGATGAAATGTGCGTTTGGAGGGCGTGTCTAAGTTGTAGATATTTATAGAATTGAGAAGGAAGCAGGGCGTGGCGCTGTTGCAGGTCGGCAAAGGATCGAATGTGATCTCCCACGCAGACATCTCCAAGCAACGAGACCCCAATGAGGCCCCAGCGGCGGAACCCTTGCATGGACGAGACTTCTTGTAGCCAGGCCCCATGCCAGAGCGGTGTTTGTTGAGTGAGCTTCCGATCCCACCGCACATGGCGTGGGGCTGTGTGCCAGGCCATGAGCACCGTCCTCGTGACCGGGGGTAGCGCCTGTGGCACCGGGCTGCCATACAAGAACGCCTGGATCTTCGTGAAGTCCGTTGTGCTGAGTTCCACTCAGTATGCTGGGTCAGACCAGCCGCCTGTAAACCAATCGTGAATCACGATAAGCCTCGTGGCAAAGTGGTAGAGGTGGAGATTAGTTACTCCCATACCTCCTTCGAAGGGGGGATACGACAGTGCGCCAGGGATAAATGCGGCCTCCCTCCTCCCGAGAGAAACCGGGTAAGAACGCCGTCTAGTTCCCGGAACCAACTCCCCGGGAGATGGATGGTGAGGTTTTCAAAATGTAAAGAAAGCGGGAAAGGGTCATCATTTTAAAGAGCGCACTTCTGCCCAGGGGGCTAAGGGGGAGGGCCTGCCATTTCTTGAGGTCTGACTTCATCCGGGCGACCAAAGGCGCAACGTTCAAAGCCCATCCTAGCTCTGGCAGAAGGGTAATCCAGACGCCCATATATTGCCTCCGAAGGGGGATATTCGTCTGCCAGTCGAAGCAAGCCCAGGAGGGATGTAAAGGGACTAAAGTTGATTTTGCCGCATTGAGGCGGAGTCCAGAGACCCGCTCGAAATCGGAGAGAACCTCCAGGCATCTGGGGACAGAACTGTCCAGGTCCGTCAGATAGAGCAGGACATCATCCGTGTGAAGGGCTATCTTGTCAACCTGGCTCAAGTCCCACGCCCAACCCCGGATGAGTGGATCCTGCCGGATGAGCGCCGCCAGGGGCTCCATCGCCAGCGCGAACAAGAGTGGGGAGAGCGGGCACCCCTAACGTGTGCCCCTCCGGATTGGGAATGTCTCGCAGAGCTCGCCGTTAATGAGAACACGGGCTCTGGGGTTAGTATAAAGGACCCTGATCAGGTGGCAGAAGGGAAGGCCAAAGCCCATCCTCTCCAGCACATCCTTGAGGTACCACCAGTCCACCGTATCAAAGGCCTTTTCAAAGTCAATGAAAAGCAACGCCAGATACGGGGTTAGGCGACTACGGTGGGCCATAGCTAGGTGGAGGCGGCGAATGCAGTGACAAATGCCCCTGGCAGCCATGAACCCACATTGGTTGGGATGGACCAAGTCCTGCAGAAGGGTCCGGAGTCTCTGGGCTATCACGGTAGCGAAGATCTTGAGCTCCGTGTTAAATCGGCGAGATCGGGCGGTAGTCCGCACAGCTCAGGGAGGGCGGCTGTGTTTTTGGAATGACCACTATAGTGGCCACATCAGATTCAGGTGGGAAGGATCCTGCCTCCGCCACATGGTTGAATAGCTCCACTAAGTGGGGAACCAGAAGCTCGTGGAAGGTCGCGTAATACACCTGGGGTTAGCCGTCCGGACCAGGCGTTTTACCGGGGTGCAATAGTGAAATCGCTTCGTGAATTTCCTGCGGGGTGAAGGGATGGTCCAGAGCCTCCGCGGTCTCCCGGGGCAGGCAAGGCAACTGGGTACCGGACCTCTCCAGCAGGTCCACCAGCGGAGCACCAGGAGTGCGAGCGGCATACAAGGTTGCGTAGTAATCAGCAAAAGTTTGTGCTATGGCTGAGGACGTCACCTGGTGGGCCCCGGTATCCGAACGGTTTTCGGGAATAACGCCGTTGACCTTCGGATAGGACACTAGGTTGTGGAGGAGCTTACCCTTTTTATCGCCCCACCAATAAATACGTGCCACCGATGAACGTCAGAGCATTTTAGCGGATTCCAAAGAGATCCAGCGAATTTCCTCGCTGACCACTGCCAATTGCCGCAAGGAGTCTCCGCGACCGTTAGTGAGCTGGGTGTTTTCCAGCTGCGCTGCTTGAGATTCCAGCTGCACAAGTTGGGCTGTTTGCTCCACCCATTTCGCGTGGACTAGTCCCCTGGCCACCCCCTGGACAACAGCCTTGCCGGCCTCCCACAGCGTCCCCGGTGAGGGAACTGAGCCCGCATTAGTGTAATAGTAATGACGCAGTTCCTGCCCGAGTGATTCCACTAGGGTGGAGTCCTGCAGGAACCAGGCGTTCAGCTGCCAAGTTGCCCGCGGACCCGCTGAGGAGGTCCCAAGACGGAGGGAGATGGGGGAGTGATCCGAGATCCCCCTGGGCAAAATCGCGGTCCAAGATACCAGTTGGCAGTCTTTGGCAGGCATCAGGAGGAGGTCTATACGGGAGTGAGTATGATGGGCTGCCGACGTGTGGGTGTATTGTTCTTTGCAGGGGTTCCAGACCCTCCATATGTCACAAAGGCCCAGGGCCGAAGACCAACTCAAGAGGGACCTCGCGGAGGCAAGGCGGCCCTCCGATGGGGTCCCCGTCGCGTCAAGCAGGGGTTGCAGGACGGCGTTGAAATCCCCCCCACCACCGGGTAGCCCTGTGGAAAGGAGGAGAATACCAGCGTGAGGTGTCGAAGGGTCGAGGGCATAAGTGCAGGGGGAATGTAAGTGCATAGGAGGTTGATAGGGTGCCCCTCAATCATTCCAGAAACAGCCACATACCGGCCCTGTGCATCAGTCTCGGTTGTAGCCATGATAAAGGGAAGTCCCTTTCTGAGTAAAATAGCCACCCCTCGGGAACCCCGTGCAAAACCAGAATGCCAGACCCTGTCTAATCCATATCGGGCTAGGAAGTTGCATTGTGTACCCAGGAGGTGCGTCTCTTGGAGGTACAGGATGTCCGGCGCCTGGCGGTGGGCAGCGCAGAGGACGACCGTGCGCTTGATTCAATCAAGGAGGCCATTGACGTTCCAGGAGAGGATGTGGATTGGCCTATTGAGGGTGTAGGTCATCTAGGCAGGGGTCTCCAAACCGGTCCTGGAGGGCCGGATCCATGCCAGATTTTTTGGATATCCCCATTGAGATACATGTAGTTATTTTAAAAATCTGGCATGGATCCGGCCCTCCAGGACCGGTTTGGAGACCCCTGATCTAGAGGAATGATGTGTGGAGGGGCGGATGTAGACGTGGAGCCAATCCAGTCCGGGGGAAGCACCCACCAGAGTCTGGGGCCTAGGGAAGGAGACATGGAGAGTGATGATCTGTTTGTTAACTGCGGAGACAACTAGGGAATCACGGCTGCCAGTGAGAAAAATGAACAGCAGCCCGTAGGTGGCTAAAAACAACAAACTGTAGGGAGACAATGGTCCCCCCCCACCCTTGCCCCCCAACTCCCCCCACATTACACTTCTGAAGTGGAAGCATCTGTCGCCCCAAAAAAACCCCAACCACTAACTACCCCACGAAGAGGTGATTCGCTAATCTAAAACGGTTAGCAACAAACAATCAATCAAGAGCGTGGACCCCCCTCCATGTATATGGATAAATGCCCACAGCTGAAAAACAAGAAGCGGTTAACGTAAGATTAATAGGATGAGTCAGCCCTGGGACTGCAATGGAAAAGCAAACCCCGATCGGGCCACCCAGTGTAGCCAGGTAGGTCCTCGCTCAGGGGGGCAGGAGCAGTCCCGTTGTAGAGAGTCTTGAAGGGAGAAATGTGAGTCACATAGCCTGCAGTGCTAGTCACACCCCCTCCTCCCCACCGGAGCCACGGATCATGGGGCTCCCAGACAGGTCAGAGTCTGACATGGCTCTTCGCCGAGTGACATCCAGCCCAGCGATGCCACCCACATCGATTAAGGAAGAGGCCAAGGTGGGGGAAGAGGCTCTCTGGTCCGGGGTCTGAGTTGGGGAGTGCTGGGACTGCGCCTCCGGTGAACGGGAACTCCCCCCTCGGCGGTTGCCCCATCTTCGAGATCCGGTTCGGCGTCGCTGGGCCCTGGGAGCATCCTGGCTAGGCTGCTTCGGTGATCTTCAGGCAGGGGAGGGGGGCGCACCAGACAGGAGGGACTGCTCCTCCGTGAGCCAGGTCCATGCCGCCTGGGGGGTGTCAAAAAAGAATGTCTTGTCCTGGAAGATCACCTTGAGTCGCGCCGGGAAGTGGAGACCATGGTGTGTGAGGGTCTTACGTTTGGACCACTCAGATCCCCCAGATCGAGGAAGTCGGAAGAGGTTGATTCTGCCCTGAATAGGAACTAGTTGATCCCTCTGAGGAACTACCCCTTCTTGTGTTTTGTATCCCATACCCCTGAGGAACATGGGTGTAGGACCTCTGTAAATATATGGTTTCTCGTACCCCTCCTTGATTACTCTCTTAAGTATGACTTTGGCCGCATGCCAAAGGAGGGCTGGTTATCTTCCATCTGTGGGCGTAGGTCAGTCAGGTTTAGCTGGAGGGAGGCTTTGGCTGTGGGCTATCAATTAACCTTCTGGGTATCAGTTGCACCGCATTAGTGTGCTGAGTGCATATGTGTGCAAGTGCGTTCTGCACAGACCTGTCTGATATTCGTTGCACAGGGTATTGGTGTGGAGTGAGTCTGTGTGTGTGGGAGTGACAGTCTGCGGACCGCCTGTGATTCACAACACTAACCTGCGGCGTCACCTTACATGTTGATTTCTTGCCAGAATACCACTGTGGTTGATATTGATTTTACCTGTGGGGCCTTGCCCCTCGGTGTTGCCAGAAAGTGTTATAATTCTTTGTATGCACATATTTCTGATATCGTTGTAGCCCAGGGTGCACCCTATAACTGTGTGGTACTGAATTATACGAATTGCTAGGGTGGGTCTGGGGTTGCCAACGTGTTGTACCGCATAAGGGTGCTGGGGGGAGGGTTAGAATAGGATCCGTCCCAAGTGTGCATATTACTGATGTCATTTTAACAGGATTGGACCAAGTACTGCTAGTAATATTTCCAAGTGGGAAGTGGTGGGAGTGGTAGGTTATGCCTGGCTAAGGCATCGCCAAACAGACAATGCCAATTCTAACAATAGGAGAAACTACAATGGATAAGTTAGTGCTTAGTGTGACTGTCTGTGCACTAAACATATTCGGTTCAGCAGAACTACAGATACCAACAATGCCCCCAAAAATCCTGATCTGAATTAGCTTCTCATGCGTGGAACTGGGCAATTCGAGTAGCATGAGAGCCCTATGCGGTTTATCACCCTTTGAGAGTATGAGGATTAATTTTCAGACAAGAATTAAGGAAGGCATTGCTGTATCCTTACATGCATCCATACAAGCATCCTGGAAATGGAAAAAAAAATACCCAGGAGCCTTTAAATTGGGACTAGAGATGGCCACAGGAAGGGGGTGGAGTCACAAGGGGCAGCGTCATGAGGAGCGGAGTCCTATACATTTTCTTTATAAAAACTCTCCCTCCCAAGATATTGGTAACAAAGACAAATGTCATAAAGTGTTTTCGGGGTTACGTAATTGGTCACACAAACTTGATTTTGAGATATTTTGAAGGGTTATGCCATGCTAGAGATGTGTGGGTTTCCAGCAAGTTACGTGTTGTAATAGCAGTGAGATACTTCGGGATATTAATGCACTTGCTGGAGAGAAGTATCTGCAGTCTAGTAGCATATTTCACTGTAAAATAGCATTGAGCTGAAGTATGCAAAGCACAGAATGTAACAAATAAGTCACAGATTTGTACTTTAAGTAGCTTGCTCAATGGGTTGCTGCTTTCATTGCAGAGATCGTTTTGTTACTTGCAGATCACAAGTTACAACTATGTGTCATTTAGCTTAATGAGTTATGAGTTATGAACAGGGCCACTGGAATTATGCGGCAAGGGAGAGCCAAATTATGCGGCAGGGTTGAGTAAATTATGCAGCAAGAAAAGGTAAATTATGAGGAGCATTTCGTCATAGTATGTCATTATTTTGTCATTGTTACACTTGTTAATACTGTCTGGACATTAGCTGCACCTTATTTTAACAGCTACATTTAATAAGCAAGCAGTGAACCTCTTCAACCTGCCTTCCATTTCGCAGCATAACTTGTGAACCATTTGAGCTAGAAACAATTTTTGTTGATGTGAAAATCCGCAAATTATGCAGTAGATGAAAAAGTATGTGGCAAATGCGGCTAATCTATAATTTTACATAAATCGCCATTGCGAACACAATCACATAATTGCAGTGGCCCTGGTTATGAACCAGCAACAATGCGCTGCATGGAAAAAGCATAGCAGGAGAAAGTGGGGAACCCAATTGACCCTTGGAGGCTTGGGTAATGTATATACTAGCAGGTACCTGTGCCTGCAAGGGAATTCTTTCAGCTCACTCAGTTGAACAATTAAAGCATACAGCAATGTGTATATGTACCAACCGGTAACCGACAGTCGAACAATCAATAATTCAATTTATGAATTACTTTACAATATATCTATCAAAGATACTCTTGAGATGGATGTGAATTCTTTAGATATCACGATTTTTTATAATGAGAGATAAATAAAAAAGTTACAAAAGACTAAAGCAATACAAAATACGACAGAGGTTTACTAATGATTCAAAATTACGGATACCCCAGAGTCGTTATTGTGAACATCTATTATGAACAAAATACATAAATAGAACAATGAGTCTGAACAATACAGAAATCACTTTCTAAAATAAAATCAATCGCTATGGAAATAGATGAGGTTGTCGACGTTTCATGTTTTTTTGGTGTGAGCATCCTTTAGACCCGTGGTCTCATAGTACGGCCCGCTAGGTGCCAGCTGCCCGGCAGGCCTTCCTTGGCGGCACGTGGACCTTGCAGGTAATGTACCCATGGTCCCCCAGAGGGAGAGATAGAGAGGGAGTGAAGAGTGGAGAGAGAGAGGAGAGAGAGAGAGACAGTGGAGAGAGAGAGAAACAGTGGCGAGAGAGACAGTGGAGAGAGACAGTGGAGAGCAAGAGAGTGGAGAGAGTAGAGAGAGACTGACTGACTCACTGAGAGACTGAGATACTGACTGACGGAGAGACTGACTAAGAGAGAGAGAGAGACAGACTAAGAGAGAGAGAGAGAGAGAGAGAGAGAGAGACTGACAGAAAGAGAGAGGCTGATCGACTGAGATCCCTATTAAAGGACATGCTGAAATCTCCAGTGACAGCTCCATCACCTCTAAAAACCAGTGTGAGGTGTTGGCCACCTACTTTATCAATTAAGTAGTGGGCATTTATGATACCTTCCATGGAAAGTGTGAAGCCTCTGCTATGTTGAAGGATGAATCTGCAGGAAATGGGGCCAACTCTCTGCCTACCTTCCCTTCTATTACTCTAAAGGGCCTCAAGGCTTTTGTTATGAAGATTAAATCAGTGTCCCCCGATGACCCTCTCAAGCAAGATCTTTTCATCAAAAATCACGACTGCCTACTGCCTAGCTGCCTAGATCTCATGAATCTATGCCTTTTCAATTCCGAGGTCCCACAAACCTGGAAGCATGCAAAAGTAATCCCCCTCTTGAAGAAACATTCTCTGGTTGCCTCAAGGCCGGAGAACTATCGCCCGATTGCGCTTCTGCTATTTTGAGCCAAAGTCACAGAATCCCATGTGAACATGTTGTAATCTTCTATTTCCACCTTAGAGTTTAGATTCATGTCTCACCATGTTCCACATTCCAGCTATGTCTTAATGTTCCCTTTCCTGGCAGTTGCTGTTGGACTGGCCAAGGGAAGAGCCACACTTTTCTTACTCAGCTTATTCACCCAGAATAAACCTACTTGCAACTCAAAGATTTACTCGTGCTGGCGCTTATTTCATCACAACATTTTTGGCGACGAGGGTGGGCAGAGTTTAGATTCATGTCTCACCATGTTCCACATTCCAGCTATGTCTCAATGTTCCCTTTCGTGGCAGTTGCTGTTGGACTGGCCAAGGGAAGAGCCACACTTTTCTTACTCAGCTTATTCACCCAGAATAAACCTACTTGCAACTCAGAGATTTACTCGTGCTGGCGCTTATTTCATCACAACAGAACAGTATTCTTATGCAGTATCTGGAGTGTCACTCCATATTAGACCAGTCCCAGAATGGCTTCCGTACTAAGCACAGCACAGAGTCAGCTTTATTATCTGTAACAGAACAACTAAGAGCCTCCATGGAGGAGGGCAACCTGACTGCGCTCATCCTACTTGATCTCAGTGCAGCCTTTGATACGGTCTCACATAACATCCTGTTATATTGGCTGCATTAGATCGGTGTCACCACAGGTAGTGTCCTTGATTGGTTCTCTTCTTTTCTGCGTGACAGGTCCTTCCAGGTCATATCTCCACCTTTTCAATCACAGTCACACCCTTTGTGCCGTGGAGTCCCACAGGGGTCAGCACTGAGTCCGACCCTGTTCAACAGTTACGTTCGTCCGCTGGCCTTGTTGGCCAAAACTCGTAACATACATTTGGTATCACATGCAGATGAAACAACTGGTCTTTTCCTGTACCAAGGACTCCAGCCAGGACATGATCATATTTCAGGAGGATCTGGTAGCTATAGCGGGCTGGATGGAGCTAAACTCATCTAAAACTGAGATCCTCCTGTTTGGCAGAGACTCACACCTCTGGGTAACAACTGGTGGCCGCCGCAGTTGGGTAGTCCTCCTACCCCCAAAGCTGCAGTAAAAAACCTTGGCATCCAGTTAGACATTGCACTCTCGTCTGAGGAGCATGCCAAGTCCGTGGCAGGGACCTGCTACTGCATTTTGCGTGGCCTTAAACCCATTCTGGGTCTGTTTGACCCTCACATGTGCCAGCTGGTTGTGCAAGCCACAATCCTGGCTTGGTTAGATTACTGTTACAGCCTCTTGCTCAGTGCTAACAAATCTGTGACCAATAGGATCTAATGAACCATGAATGCGGCAGCTCGCGCCTTATTTGCACTGCCTAAATATAGCGCTGTTTTAAGGGTGCTGCGTCGACTCCACTGGCTGCATGTGGAGTAAAGAATCAGTTTCAAAGCACTCTGTGCTACTCACAAAATATTGGCAGGCTCTGGCCCATGATTCTCAGGGACCTTGGCCACCATTATATTCCTTCCTGGGTTCTGCGCTCTGCGGATCTACACCTGATGCGGGTGCCACAATTCCATAAAGCCAGAGCCGGAGGCCGTTCATTCAAAGTTTTAGCTCCTAGTTTATGGCACTCAATGGCCCCCGCAATAAGGAGCATCCCCCAATCTCTGGGAGTTCAGAAAGGCAGTAAAGACATGGTTGTTTCAGTAACTAAATCATCACATTCTCCTTCTCCCTGATTCTTAGCGCTGGGACGTCCCTTTGCTGGGACAGCCATGCGCTCTATAAATCGCATAACATACCATAACTGAGAGAGAAAGACTGACTGAGACAGAGACTGATTGACTGGGACTGACATAGAGAGATTGCCTGAGACTGACTGAGAGACTGACAGAGAGACTGACTGACTGAGGCGGACTGAGAGAGACTGACTGACAGAGAGAGAGAGAGACAGAGAGAGAGAGAGAGAGAGAGAGAGACTGACAGAGAGAGAGAGTGGAGAGAGACTGAGCTACTGACTGACAGAGAGAGACTGACTGACAAAGAAAGAGACTATGGGTAACTGTTTAGGTGGAAATTTCTGGGTTTAGGGGCTACAATTGTCAGGACCCAATTGTGTTGTGGCACATTCCTCGCAAAAGGCTTCACCCAAGAGCCATTGTAAGGGTAGGTATAGAGGAAAAAGAAGGATTGTGCCCTCACGATTTGTCCAAAAGAAAAAATAAAACGTTCTTTGAAAGTTTTACGTGTGTGATTTTTATTTGTGTTTACTAGTTATATTTGTGAAAAGAGACAGCCGACACGTGTTTCGCCCCTATAGCCTATAGGCTGTGGGCTTTTTCAAGGCAAATATCAGTTGTTGGGGTGGATAGAATTCATGATTCTCTAGAGTATCGGTATGTGGTTTCTGCGGTCCTGGAACAAAGAGAAAGAGACTGACAGAGAGAGATAGAGACTCACAGAGAGAGAGAGAGATGAACAGAGAGAGAGAGAGATGAACAGAGAGAGAGAGACGCAGAGAGAGAGAGAGAGAGAGAGAGACTGACAGAGACTGAGTGGCTGTCCGAGAGATTGACTGAGGGAGAGAGAGACTGCCTGACAGAGAGAGAGACTGACTAAGAGAGAGACTGACTGGCAGAGAGAGACTGACAGAGAGAGAGACTGACAGAGAAAGAGAGACTGACTGACAGACACTGACTGAGTGAGAGACTGACTAAGAGATATAGAGACTGACTGACTGACAGAGAGAGAGAGACTGACGGAGAGAGAGACTGACTGAGAGAGAGAGAGAGAGTGAGAGAGAGAGAGAGAGAATGACTGGCCGACAGAGAGAGACTGACTGACTGAAACTGACTGACCGAGAGACTAACAAAGAGAGAGAGACTGACAGAGAGACTGACTGAGAGAGATTGACTGACAGAGAAAGAGAGAGAGAGACTGATTGACTGAGTGAGAGACTGTGATGGAATTGGGGTCAGAGTGTGCATGAAGGTATGCAGTGCCTCTTAAGATTGCTATTGTCTGCTAATAAAAATGTATTCTCAAAATGTGCTCTTTGTAGTTACATCTACTTTTGAAATACAGCATTGTCGCATTGTCTAAGGTTTTGAAACTGGTTTGATATTTTTTACTATAGCCCCGCCCCCCACTGACCCCGCCCCCACCCCACTGACCCCACCCCTACCAGTGGGGCCCTTGGCCACAAACCACACTGTAATTTTGGCCCCGACAGACAGTTTGCGAGTACCCATGCTTTAGACCATCTTCAGGATGTGGAGTAAAAATTGTTGAACGACCCTAATAAGCATTCCATGTGGAATATTAAATCCTGGCTAAGTCAGTAATTAGTAAAATCTTCCTGGTTGCTAACTCCGGAGAGGGATCTAGTGAAAAGCACGTTATTTATAATACTTCCAAGCGAAATATCAAACTTGGAGTAAAGCAAATCGGCAGGTATTTGCTGCAAAACGGGCTCGCAATCATCAAACTCGTAATAGGGCGCTGCTCCTCCGACAAGCCGCTGCCTCTGCAGATGGTATGGAAAAAGCATGGCAACAATGTACGATCTCGCGGTTTATGTTCTCAATCTTTCGCTTTTCTTAAGTTGCTTAAAGGATTTATTGTTCTGGTAGTAAATACTTCTTATAAGTGCTGTATAAGTGAGTATTAGTCTAAATACTCATCTAGGCAGATGCATCTGATATGCTCATGGGCATGCATATAGATCACGTTCATACAAAGATTGGAAAAGTGAAAAACATACCTCCAAATGAGTTTATTTCCTAGAAAGCTTTGATAAATATTTTTTTTAAACTACCTCTAAACCTTAGTTTATTGTGAAGTGACAAGGCGAGTGTCTTTGTTTCATCTATTGAGAATTGAGCAAAAGAAAAGGAGTGCTGATGGCCCTTTCAGTGAGGCATTTGTGTTGGGCCCTAAGGAACTAAAAATTATAGGTCTTCATCACCCCATGCAGGTTGCTGCTCTGAACTCAAAGCACCAAGGTGCAGGGGCTGCTGAATGTGTCATATTTTCTGTATATTGCACCAGGACACATTCACAACATCTTACTAGTGTCAGCCTGGTTCCTGCTCAATGACTGCAGGATCCAGAAGGATCTTCTTGACACTCAACAGGAACTTCAGCTACAGAGAACATGATCCAATGTGTTTATCATGAAGAACTGTAACCATTAAGTATAACATGTAATCATCTGAAACCTGTAACCATCTCACATGATTAAATGTGATTATCCTCGTGTACCTGCCCTCTACATGTACAGAGCAGTTAGTATGACATTTCCTTACAGCTTATCCAGGGTACAGGGGTTGTGTGTCTTGAAGCAGGGACAGTTGACTGGGGGTGAGTGCTTGCAATGTTCAGATTAAACCCAGATCAGTTGATTGGAGAGGAGTGCTTGCAATGTTCAACACTCCGTCCATCATCCTCTTTGGTTTTGCTTTGTTCGCCCTAATTTGGCAGGGTATGCCCAGACGTGGGTCCCTTGCTCACTTTGCCACTGGATTCAAGCTATCCTGGCTGATGATTGCTGATTAGCCAGAAACTGGTCCCAGGATGCTTGTTTCCGGGCCAGGGAAGACATGGCTTGGCAGTTCGGGCTGGACTGTTCCCATGAGGCACAGGGTCAGACTGATTTGTATATGGCCATGTCTGAACTGAGGTGGCGGAGTGAGCTAAAGAATGATGATGGATTAAACCCAGATCAGTTGACTGGGGGTGAGTGCTTGCAATGTTCAACACTCCGTCCATCATCCCCTTTGGTTTTGCTGTATACATAGACTACACTTAGGGGCTGATTCTGATCCTGGAAAAACGCTGTACAAACCGTGGTATGGAGCATTTTCACCATACAACTCGTACTTGTAAGGAGGCCCCTACAACCTAGGAAGTACGATCCGTACAAATAGACGCACTCCATACAAATTGTAAAAAAGACCATACAACTCGTATATACAAGTGATTCCGATTCGGATTGCTCTGTACGCGACGTTCCCATGTATTCCCGGCAGCAGTTTACAACCCGGCAAGTACGATTCGTACAAACGGCATGCGGTACGGCTCTTTTTTTACAAGAGCCAAAAAGTGCGGGAAAAGCCTTGTACACCCCTAAAACAGTATGGGACAGACTCCCCCATGTACGCGTCGTACACCCCATGAATATAGGGGAACGGTGCGTATGCACAGTGCGTACAGATGACACGGAAAGTGGGGTACGGTGCGTACATACGCGATGAAGGGGTACTGGTCGTGTACGCACCGTACCCCAAAATCACCTGTGTACGAACCGTACCCCAAAATCGCGTATGTACGCACGTACCCCAAAATCGCCCGTGTACGCACCGTATCCCAAAATCGCGTTTGTACGCACCGTACCCCAAAATCGCCCGTGTACGCACCGTACCCCAAAATCGCCTGTGTACGCACCGTACCCCAAAATCGCCAGTGTACGCACCGTACCCCAAAATCGCGTATGTACGCACCGTACCCCAAAATCGCGTATGTACGCACCATACCCCAAAATCGCCAGTGTACGCACCGTACCCCAAAATCGCGTATGTACGCACCGTACCCCAAAATCGCGTATGTACGCACCGTACCCCAAAATCGCCCGTGTACGCACCGTACCCCAAAATCGCGTATGTACGCACCGTACCCCAACATCGGCCGTGCACGCACCGTACCCCAAAATCGCGTATGTACGGTGTGTAAATGCGCGATGTTGGGGTACGGTGCGTACATGGGCGATTTTGGGGTACGGTGCGTACATACGCGATTTTGGGGTACGGTGCGTACATACGCGATTTTGGGGTACGGTGCGTACATGGGCGATTTTGGGGTACGGTGCGTACATACGTGATTTTGGGGTACAGTGCGTACACGGGCAATTTGGGGTACGGTGCGCACATATGCGATTTTGGTGTACGCACCATACACATGCCTCGCATGTGGGGGGACCCCTGTACGCCTCATACCTCTATACGACCCGTACCCCGGTATGAGTCGTACCCCCAGAACGAGTCATACCAGGGTATGAGGCGTATAGGGGTTCGCTTCGTTGCCCGGTACGAGTCATTCCCCGTATATAGGCCATTTTCCATACAAATCGTATGCTGATAAACTGGTACGAATCGTACTTGACGGGTTGGACAGCCTTTTTACAATTTGTATGGTCTTTTTTACAAGTCCGTGTCGTACAGCTTTTCCCGATCCGATTTGTAAGGATTGGGCCGATCTGTATGTATTTTTCCCGTACGAATCGTACTACACGGTTTGGAAGGGACTTGTACAATTTGTATGGAAAAAAACTACAAATCCTATTTGTATGGAAAAAAAAATCCAGGATCGGAATCAGGCCCATAATATATGCATTCTGCCCGAACAACAATGGAGGGGTTTTCGGATTTCCTTGTAGTCAGTGTGACTCCTGGAAAGGGGCGACCACTCGGTCCCCCTGAACGTATGGTTGGGGGCCCGGATCCCCCCGGGAAACCATTTTGGGCGGGGGGCGTGTCACGGCTGGTATGCCCAAAGCGGCGTAGCCGGGGCGCGCCTTTTCCCGCCCAAGAGGGGTTGTCCTAGACACCTACACCGATGGCCACGCCCAGTAGGCGTACCAGTGGAGGGTTCACGCCCTCCCGACGAGGAATAAAGAGAGCGGGAATCCAAAGAAGCATCCTCTTGTTCCTGTGCTTGGAAGCTGCACCCATCGTTGCACGTGAGCCCTCGACGGAACAAGGAGCATTTTTTGAGAATTTATAATTCTTGTGTTTCTCTTTCAGCGACTTCGAGGCTAAAGACCTAGAACCGTTTCTGATCATCTTAGAGCGACTATTCGGAAGGAATGTCTGGCAAGAAGGCAGGAAAGAAGTCCGAGGGTGACCAGATGCTCCGGATGTTGGTGAACAGAATGGCGAAGATCGAACGAAACGTTGGTATGGTCCCAGCTCTCGGTCGAGATATGGCGAACATGAAGAAGCAGATGGCTGCAATGAACAATCCGGGTAAACCAAAGAAGGTAATATGCCCGGCATTGCCGGGTGTTGCCCCGGAGGGTAGGGGAAGCGGGTCAGGAATAGGGCCCCAGGGGGGGAGGTCCCAGTCCCCGAGGTACCCCCGGTGAGCCCTGCCATTCCGGTCGAGGCCCCGGTACTCCCAGACGCGGGTCAGCCGATTCCGGTTGCGATTACGCCCGCTAGCGAGGAGGACATGCCGCCTGAATTGGCCGCCCAGTTGGCCGCATGGCTCGGCAAGAAAACAGGGGGTGCTACGGCACCTGGAGACACGGCTGCAGAGGCCAGGTTACTAATACAGCAGTTGCGGCAGTCGCGAGATGGCGCAAAGGTGAATCTCCCTCTTGTCCCCCCACAGGTAACCCCGGAAGGACCGGCAGCTGGCGGGGAAAAAACAGCGGGAACGTCAACCAAACCGGGTAAGCAGGCATTGCCAATTGCGGGGGGGGCTCATTGCCCTCAAGACGGGAGAGAGTGGTTCAACATATCCCGTTGGCCACGAAAGAATTAATTTGGGCTGACAAGTATGTTAATATGTTTTCTCTGTTAACTGACCATCGCGAGATGGAGTATGCTAAGACGCAGAAAGATTTGTGGCACCCGAGTGTTTGGCGAGCCAAGATGGCGGGATTCAGGGTGGATGAGACTATATCAAATTGGGCCAAGGCCTTTGCGATGTTTACTGCAATTATTGGGGAGCGTAAGCCCGAGGTATTACCCGAATTATCTTGTTATCAGGCACGTATAATGGATTTCTAAGAAACATATGAGGGGAACGAATGGATGGGTTACGACATGAAGTTCCGTAAGGCCAAGGAGTACGATTCATCTCTGACGTGGGATTGTCTCGACTCGATTTCTTGGCAGAAGCAGCTCCTGTCGGGCGCGACAAAGACGTCCTCGCCAGGCGGGAATGGGACGGGGCTTTCCCGCCAACAGCCGGCGGTACCCTTTCGAGCGGGCGCCGGTGGCGATCACCAACCAAAGACCGGGGGGAATGGGGGAAAGCGGGGGGTCTGTTGGAGCTTTAATAGAGGTAACTGCTCCAGACCGCAAGGGGCATGTAAGTTCAGGCATGCGTGTGCGGGTTGTGGGAATTCCTCGCACCCGGAAAGTTTCGGCAGATCCAAAAATGGCGGGTCGGGAGGTAAGGGAGGGTCCAAACAAGACTGAGGAGGATCACCGTGTACCGTTACCTACCCCCGTTGATATCATGGCAATAACCCCCTGGCTAAACAAATACCCTGATCTTGTCTCCGCTGGGGTGTTGAGGAACGGATTCTTATATGGTTTCCGCATCCCGGCGGGGGATTTTCGTGGGGAACCACTTTGTAGAAACCAATTATCGGCTCGGCATAATCCAGCCGTGGTAGAGAAGAAGATTGGAAAAGAGGTTTTACTAGGCCGGGTGGCGGGCCCATATCAGCACCCTCCAGTAGCAAATTTTGTCTGTTCCCCGTTGGGAGTAGTCCCCAAAAAAGACCCAGGGGAATTTAGGATGATCCATAACTTGTCAGCACCGAAGGGTCTCTCGGTGAACGACCCGATTGACCCAGGAGTTTGTTCGGTGCGGTACGCATCCTTCGATGATGCCGTCACCATGTTGAATCGCCTGGGGCCCGGAGCGCTGATGGCGAAGTCAGATATCGAGTCGGCGTTCCGGTTGCTCCCGGTACACCCACAGGACCAGCGTCTGTTAGGCTTTGTGTTCCAAGGACGTTACTACATGGATAGATGCATGCCAATGGGTTGCTCCATCTCTTGTGCTTATTTTGAGAAATTCAGCTGTTTTTTGGAATGGGCGTTCACTGAGGCCACTGGGCATAGCCATTTTATGCATTACTTAGATGATTTTCTGTTCTTAGGGGCAGCCGGCGACACAACATGTGCGCAGGCGCTACAGGAGTTTTGCATCCTCATGAGGGAATTCGGAGTGCCATTGGCACCGGGTAAGACGGTGGGACCATCTACTTCACTCGAGTTTCTGGGAATTGAGCTTGATTCTGTGGAGGGATGTTTCCGCTTGCCGGTAGGGAAAATAGCGAAATTTAGGGCTTCCCTGGAACTGTGCCTTAGAAAGGAGAAAGTGACCCTGCATCAGTTACAACAGGCAGTGGGTCAGCTTAACTTTGCCCTGAGGGTGATACCAATGGCCCGCCCCTTTTCACGCTCTATTGCGCAGGCTATGGTCGGTCTCAAAGAAGGACACCACCGCACGAGACTGTCTGCAGAGGTTCGCCAGGACATGCGCATTTGGTTAGCATTCCTGGCGGACTTCAACGGTCGAGTAGTGTGGAACAAGCCGCCAGCGTCTTCGGACGAGCTAGGTTTGTGGACTGACTCGGCGGGGAGTGTGGGATTTGGCGCCATTTTCGGCTACCGATGGTCGGCGCAAACATGGCCGACATGGTGGCACACCAGCGGTCTCACAAGTAACGTTGGTTTCCTCGAGCTATTCCCTATATTTGTGGCCCTGAGGGCGTGGCCGAACGAGTTCAGAGATCGCTCTGTGGTATTTTGGTCCGACAATATGACTGTTGTTGAATGTATAAATAATCAGGCAGCACGCTGCAAGTGGATATTGAGATTGCTGAAGGAAATTGTACTAATTTGCATGAGACTAAATGTACAATTCAGGGCAAAACATGTGCCGGGGGTACTGAATCATGCTGCTGATGCACTCTCTCGTTCACATATGCAGGCGTTCAGGGGTTATCTACCTACTGCGGACCTAGCAGCGGCACCATTCCCCGAAGTACTCTGGCTACTCGGTGCCTGTTATGCGGGGCGGAATTTGCAGTCGACCCGGCACCTGGGGACCAGCGGTCAGAGATCACCGGCTGAGGAGAGAGTGGTGTGGGTCGTGGGCCACTCATACGTGAGGCGGGCCGGGGACGTATTCAAAGCAGGTGACGCGACTCACGCAGCTGGGGAATACGGGTACAGAGTGACCTTCCACGGAAGGGGCGGGCTCTGTATTGACCAGTTCGAATCTTTTATCGAGGGACTCCTAGGGCGGCCGAGGTCACCGCCATCTGTAATCATAGTACACCTGGGGGGCAACGACATGGTGACACTCGGTAGGCGAGTATTACTCGAGCGAGTTTTGTCTACCGTTAGCTGGCTGGCGAAAAGAATCCCGGGGTGCACGATTGCATGGTCCCATATGATTCCCAGGAAAGTATGGCGGGGGCCTTTCGGTGTCAGCACTGAATCATTCAGTAAAGAAGGTCAACAACAAAATCGGTAGGTTGTTTCCCTCAGCGCAGTTGCACAGTATTCCGCATGGGTGCATTCGGGGTGATCACATGTATCTCGAGGATGGGGTTCACTTGTCCCGGGAGGGTAATGTCTTACTCATAGGAGACTTCATAGCATGGCTAAGGGGTTTAAGAAAGCATGACCTTTAGGAGGAGTTTGTGGGGGGGGCCGGATAGCCGGTCAACTATCCGGCCTGTGGCGGTAAGGTCATGATCGGTGAGCAGTAATTTCAAGGTCCCTAGAGGGGGGCGCCACCCACTATGGATGGGAGCGCCTGGGGGGGGGAGGCGGCCATTGGCCCCTCCCACGGGGGAGGCGGCACCCACTAAGTAAGGGTCGCCTAGGGGAAGACGGCCATAGATCCCTTCCAGGGGAGGAGGCGGCTATATGCCCCTCCTACGAATTTCCCGGGGCCCGGATATCCGCGACGGCGGATGTGATAGACAGTGTGGGGTGAGGGGGGGAGTCCACGCTGCCTTCTTACAGACACCTCACACAGGTCCTCGGACGACCTTTAAGATGGCGTCGAGTTAAAATGGGGGGCCCCCAACAAGACAAGGGAAATTGGAGTTGGCACAGAGGGTACAGTCCTCTGCGCATGCGCCACTCACACCGTGAGGGCGAGAGTTTTTGGTAGTAGGGATCTGACACCGGTTGCGACCTTGCCGTTGGCCCGTAATGCTAGGATGTGCGGGGAATGAGATTTTGATACCCTTTTTGATCACTTAGATACTAATCTCATTCATCAATTTGGATCGGTTATTTTCTGTCATTGAGTAAAAGACAAACCCCGCATAGGTTAAATTAACCCCATAAACTGACGCAACTCTGAAGGACCACTTACGACTGATGAAGTTTTAAAAGTTTAATATAAAATCAGAATTAAGTGCATATACAATCCTCTCAGTATAAGATTCAACAAGTATACAGGAACTAAAAGGAACATAAATTCCCTAAAGAACCTCAGTCTACAAAAGAATACAATTAAAGTCAGTTCAAGAATCAACAGATTAAAAACATCGACACAATGTGGTTCCGTTGCGTCATCTACAAAAAGAATAAACAAGTTAATTCTGTCCCTACCCTGTACTAGGTGACATCCCTACTTCGCAAGTTCCTTACCTAAAAAGGTGTCAGCAGTTTGACTTCCAAAGAAGTTCAAACTCTCTTAACCCCTAATGGTAACTTATGTTGAGAAGCAGTACCCTCTCTGCCTACCCATCCGCTCTCTAAGGGTCCTCGGCCTACTGCTCTCTCGCTCTGCGCTCTGATCTTCTGTTCTGCGCTCTGAGCTCTTCGCTAACTTCTCTCCAGGGTGCTGTCCCTAAATACACAATCACAGTATGGGTGGAACGCCCCTTGACGCCCACCACGTACTTTCCCCATGATGTCATTCTTTGCTCTTTCCATAGCTTCATCTCTTCGCGTCGTCCGTTAAGTTGACCTTGCTCCTTAGACGCCATCTTCGTCTTTTTGCTGGTGACTTCATTTGACATTTCATTTGACACTTTCGAAGCAAAAGTCTATCACCTCAGCAGAACTCTACTCTTTACGACTATATTCTTAACCTTCTCAGGTCCTGTGAACGGTCGTTTCTAAACAAGACTCAAATTCCAAGCGTCTCTTATCACGTTTAGGCCATAAACTTCGTCCAGCATTGTCACCTTAAATCTAGCAAGACCTTTGACTCTTGTCTCGCACATTCAGATCAAGGCTATTCACGACTCCTGTGAGCCCACTAAATTACATACAGCGGACTACACTCCTACGAACTCTTGGTCAGTTCGGTTAAAATCACACATGACCAAACTCTTTTCTAACATTCCTACAAAAGCTCTCTACACAGTATAACCTTTAACACACATTTATATATAATCGAGTTTAGCAAAGCAATGATTATAAGTGAATACATCTTACATATAGCACAACATTTATATTCTCGTGCTTACATAGTGCTATACATGCTCTGCACATTTCTTCACCTTACGTTTCGCTGTTTTCTCCATTTCATGATTACACACGTCTATTCAGTTTTGCACGTTCTACTATTCTTAAGCATTTCTATACATTTCTATATTAGCCCACTATGTATACGGGCCTCTCTAATTCTAATACTCTTTTTAAAATAGATACAGATACATTTCCCATTACATTGGTTACATCGGCTAATTTTACGCTACAAGTGTTAACTTCACGTTATAGATTCCACGTTTATGCGATATGCTTATGAATATGGTTCATACATTTTTTTTATTCAAATTGCGCTCTCTCAGATGTACAATTTTAATTTAGAAAGTATGCATTTGCAGGATGTTAAGACTCGGCTAAGAAAATTTTTGTATTAGAAATTTGTTAAGGTTAGCCAATGAACATGTCTTCATCGAAATGTAATAAATGAAAATTGTACATGATATGAAACTTTTATTTAATGTTTTTAATTTTGTTTCATATTTTAATAAATATGGCCGGGAGGGTAACTCCCTCCAGCCTTCCAAAAGTTCAGAACTGCGTCCGTCTCCCATCCTTGGGGATTGTGTTGGGAGGGGGTGACAGGCATCCCAGCCATATGGAAAGGGGCGACCACTCGGTCCCCCCGAACGTATGGTTGGGGGCACGGATCCCCCCGGGAAACCATTTTGGGTGTGGGGGGCGTGTCACGGCTGGTATGCCCAAAGCGGCATAGCCGGGGCGCGCCTTTTCCCGCCCAAGAGGGGTTGTCCTAGACACCTACACCGATGGCCAAGCCCAGTAGGTGTACCAGCGGAGGGTTCATGCCCTCCCGACGAGGAATAAAGAGAGCGGGAATCCAAAGAAGCATCCTCTTGTTCCTGTGCTTGGAAGCTGCACCCATCGTTGCACGTGAGCCCTCGACGGAACAAGGAGCATTTTTTGACCCACCCACCAGCCCCTTATGGCAATATTAGTTCTGCAATAAAGTCTTTTTTCTGCGATAACATCTTCTTCCCTCGGTGTTGCGATGTATGAAGGTCTAGTTTAATGATATGATTTTCTGTCTGTAGGTACTGTTTCTTGTAGCATAGACAAAGATGCAAGTAGGCAAGATAATGTTTTTCCCCTAGTAGGTAATCAATGTCGTATTTATTTTTGGTCGGGCAGTAAGGTCATGATCGGTGAGCAGTAATTTCAAGGCCCCTAGAGGGGGGCGCCACCCACTATGGATGGGAGCGCCTGGGGGGGAGGCGGCCATTTGCCCCTCCCACGGGGAGGCGGCACCCACTAAGTAAGGGTCGCCTAGGGGAAGACGGCCATAGACCCCTTCCAGGGGAGGAGGCGGCTATATGCCCCTCCTACGAATTTCCCGGGGCCCGGATATCCGCGAGGGCGGATGTGATAGACAGTGTGGGGTGGGGGGGAGTCCACGCTGCCTTCTTACAGACACCTCACACGGGTCCTCGGACGACCTTTAAGATGGCGTCGAGTTAAAATGGGGGGCCCCCAACAAGACAAGGGAAATTGGAGTTGGCACAGAGGGTACAGTCCTCTGCGCATGCGCCACTCACACCGTGAGGGCGAGAGTTTTTGGTAGTAGGGATCTGACACCGGTTGCGACCTTGCCGTTGGCCCGTAATGCTAGGATGTACAATTTTAATTTAGAAAGTATGCATTTGCAGGATGTTAAGACTCGGCTAGGAAAACCTTTGTATTAGAGATTTGTTAAGGTTAGCCAATGAACATGTCTTCATCGAAATGTAATAAATGAAAATTGTACATGATATGAAACTTTTATTAAATGTTTTTAATTTTGTTTCATATTTTAATAAATACGGCCGGGAGGGTAACTCCCTCCCGCCTTCCAAAAGTTCAGAACTGCGTCCGTCTCCCATCCTTGGGGATTGTGTTGGGAGGGGGTGACAGGCATCCCGGCCATATGGGCATTTTGGAAGATATGTGATGATTACAAAAGATTTTACTGCTGCGGGGCTGCCCCTCAGCTAGGGTACTAGTGCATTCTGCTGTGAACCAGGCTTCTGTGAGGCAGATGAAACCAAGCCCCTCCGGCGGTTCTCGAGTTGAACCCTCTGTGGATTGCTGCACAATTGATCTAGCGTTTAGTAAGGAGCTTGCCGAGTGATAACGATCGCATTTAGTGGAGAGACCTATTGTTACCAATTCTTTAAAATATTCATAGAGTGGGCCTGGACTCCGTCCGGAGCAGTATTAATCACTCACCTCGTGCTACTGGGTGTTTGATTTATCTTTCCACCACCTATGGAGTGCTTGCATTGAAATGAATATGGAATTACTTTACCTCTCAGAAGTCCACTGAATCACCACACATAATATTCGTTATCTCAGATGCAGAACGCAAAATACAGAAAGCAAGCCTTTTTTTCACTGCAGCACGTTTTTTTAACGCATTAGTCTGAAATCGTTTGTAAGAAACACACACATATATGTTTACACACACATGCATTAAGGGCACCCACTACAGTTGTTTACAACACAACAAGCCCTGGCAAGCCCAGCAGCTCAGTTTTTAATGTGGTAAAGTATGGAAACTAAGCCTAGCACAAATGTAGTTTACATATGCTAGTACATTAAATCCAGACCTACTGTCTTCGCCAATGCTTGTTTAGCGGGTTGCAAACTCTCATCCTAGAATTATAAAGGGAAAGGCAGCACCTGTGCAAGGGCCATTTTGCTTGCCTTCGTACATCTCAGGGCCACAAGAGAAATATTCCCTTTTGTGGTTTTCAATGCATTTTATACTAACATACATGTTCCCCTGTGATCCGCATCTCTGTAAGAGAGAGATTGTTCAAGATATTGCTAAGTATTTCTTGTCCAAAACAAGCATTTTCTCAACCGACCCTCCTTACACTTTCTAGCAATGACCAACTGATATTTAAGTATAAAGTGGCAGTCAGACAGGCTCAAGCCTCTTCGAACGCAAGATTTAATTTTCTTGGAAATGCAAAGCAACACCTCTCAGCAGAATTTACAGGTGGACAAAAAAATTAGTAATACTTTAGAATACCCTAGAAAATAAAACCTGGCTATTAACTGTGCACAGCGTCCCCCACCCCGCCCCCGCCCATCTTCTATGCTCCATAAATACATAATCTTAATTTCATCCTTCAGCGTTTCATGAGTTCCATTCTAGCTCCTGCAAATCCAGTATTTTCAATTTATGAGGATTTCATATTTTTTAAAGAAGTATAAGTTTTAAAATGGGGCTTTAAGAGCACTTAAAAAATGTTAAAAAGAGACACAGCAATCTTCCAAATTAAACAACTTAATCAAATGCTTCTAAAACAGACGAAGGAGGGACCCAGGGAGAGCCGTGCGCGAGCCGGTCTCTCCCTGGGTATGTTCGCGCGAGGACGACTGGGCGCAGGACAGGTGTGCCTTGATTGAGGGAAGTTATAAATGGGTCTAGGGCAGGCGGGAAAGGAGCGCGCTAGTGGGAGGCTGGAGAGGGAGGTTCTTTTGCCCCACCCACCCTTCCCCCTTTTTTCTCTAGGTTTTTCCCCCATTTTTGCAGTATTTTCGGCACTGTTATGGCCTTCTGGCCTTGCCACTTTAGGACAGGTGTCTTGTTCTTTTGTAGGCGGTTTCTAGTGGGGGGTAAGCAGCCTGGAGCGGGTTGGTCCATCCTCAAAGGGCAGTTAAAGGAAATGAGGGGGTATTCTTCAAGAGTTAGTTGTTTCTGGTTTGGGTTAGGTTTAACTTGGTGGGGGGTGTTACTCCTAGGTAGGGATTCTTAGTGTAACTGGAAGATTTGGATTTTATTAATTAATAAATAAATGTGTTGGAAAGATGTTTGATTTACACACCTGTCTTAAATAAAGTGGCCTTTCTTGCTCTCAAAGAGGTGGTGGACAGTGTTTTCTTGCGCGAAACACATTCTACGAGATGATCAAAAGGGCTGCAAAAAAGCAATTTTAGAAAAGATTGTTTTCGGTTTGCGTTTTATATTGCACAGCTCTACCAAGAAACGGGGGATCAGTGTACTTTACACGCTCATTTATAACAAATCACATATGTTAATCTTTAGCAATGAATAAAATAACTTGCACACAAGGACAGCATGGGTCATATTTAGTTTATGTATTACTTTTGTTGGGTGCTCGAGCCCCCGTACCACTGTGACCTAGCAGGGGTGGGTGGGTGTGGCTGTGTGTGGGGTGGAGGGGAGGGGTTACGAAAGAATAAGAGTTTGGGAAGAAGTCAAGATTTTGGATCTGTAGGCAAGCAGAACAAAATGAGCCTTCTGCCCTTTTCTGCACCCCAGATAGTCGGTTTCATCTCTAGAGGGTTCAGAAAGGGAGCCCAGAAGCAGGAGTCTTAGTAATGTTGGTATCTGCCCCAAAAGGTTTATACTTTGGCTGGTATGTTTCCAGCTGGCCGCCTTTGGCCTCTGATTTGGTGAACTGCAGTGGTGCAAGGCCAGGTGGGGATTTGTGGGGCTGGCGATGAATCTCGAATTCAGTGGGTTGTGTTATTGGCAGCCTGGGTAGTTCCTTTAAGATTGGAGCGGGGTGGGATGACCCTCTCAGGACACATATGAGGTTTGTGGCTTAGAGTTCAACACAACTACCTTTGCAGTAAGAGAGGCTGGGCATGGCAACTGTGAGAATGCGAGTGATCCTCTAAGGTGCCAGTAAGAGAGAGCTGGGACTTTATGGAAGAAAGCTGCCCTGGTGATCACATTCGGCTCAATAGAGACGTTTTTACAATTTTCATTCAATCTTAAAACATTTTAGTGCCTGCAATTTTTATCCAGCTTTGGGTATAAATACTTTTGGAGAAGGATGCTCATTATAGAAGGTTGTCTCGAAATAAATGTTCAAGAAAGAAGAGTGAAGCAGACACTTTCTTGTTTTACCGTATACCTTCCAGTTTGATACAGTATGTAAAACTCGCTAGGCTTGCACTTCTACAGAATTAGCACAATTGCCTACGTTCAGCACTATTAACTCAGATGGGTGTTCCAGACTTTACACAGCGTTTTGAAAATGCAATATGATACAGGTCAGTGAACATGACTCATAACTCAAAATGCGGAAAGTACAAACAATAAATCACTGTCCAGCCAAATGTATTTATAATAAAAAGCATTTTATTTCTAAATCTCACAGGCAAAGTAATAAGACATTCATAAGCAATACCACAATCCCATGAGGTCGGGGCTCTAGTAGTTGTCAGGCAAATTCCTGTCCTACCCTCCTTTGTACAATGGGAGTGGGGTTATTCCACATTCACCGATGGTCACATCCAGGGAAGGCTCACTATTGGGTGTACACAAGAGTTCCCCATTTACTCTTCAGGATTGTAGTCAAAACTGGCTATGCCAACTACAATAGGGCACTCTACTCAAAACCCAAATCGATACTCACTGACGGGCCCCACTAAGCACTCAGTTAAAATCTGGCATACAACCACCAAATCCCTAGGATGGGAACATAAACTGACGTTGGAAACCCCCCTCTGGGAATCTGAAAAACTGGGTAATTTATGGTGATCGAAGATATTTGACAGGTGGGAACTCATTGTGATCTCACAAATTAAAGACTTGTGGGAGAACGATGAGGTGAAGTCCTTTGCCAAACTGCAGCAAAAACACAAGTTAGCCGAAGCAAAAAACACAAGTTAGCCGAAGCAGAGCGTTTTAGATATACGCAAGTGCACCACGCAATTCAATCCCTGCTCCCTACGGGATCCTCTCCTCCCGAGTCCTCCCCGCTGGAAGATAGAGTACTGGATGGTAATATACCTGAGAAAACTATTTCACTAATCTATAAAAAATTGATAAACAATATGGCAGATCCCCTCCAACAGCTGAGGGAAAAGCGGATAAATGACGGTGTTGCACTAAACGATAAGGACTGACAGGAAGCAGTGTCCTCCTCTAGAGTGGTCGCAATACTGGCCCGACTTAGACTGGTGAAGCTCAAAATCCTTCCTCGAGTGTATGTTACGGGACCCCGACTGGTAAAGATGGGTAAAGCTTAGGAAGGACACTGTAGGTAGGCATGGGCGGAAAATCCGTTCCGCTCGCGGATTTTGCGGATTTTCGGGAAATCCGCAATCCGCGAGATTTGCGAATTTCCTGCAAAATCCGCAAATCCGCGAGCAGCGGATTTTGCTCGCACTGCTCGCACTGTTCGCGTGAGTTCGCGCCCCGCGAATAAGTGCGAAATTGCAGAAATACGATTTAAGCAAAACTGAAAGTAACTACTTACCAGGTTCAAAAGTTCAGGCACATCATTAGTAGCCATTTCCTGTAGTGCTTCCTGAGGGGCCCCTCCAGAGTTCAGTTGCCAGTTGAAACTATTATGTGACCCTGCTCTGAACCTCAGAATAGTTACACATATGCCACAAAGGTCATGAATTACAGCTAAGGGAGACAAGCAGGAGCCAGGCTGGAAGTTAAAATCCATTAATCAGCCCCTAATTCATTATTGTCAGTTGGGGCAGGGCAGGTGTTGTAACTAATTTTGCAACAATGAAAGCACTTAGCAAGTGCAAAAGATCACTAATCAGGGCGCACTAAGGAAGCAGGTGCCAGCTAAAAAAATATTCTGTGACACATTAATCAGCCCCAAATTAATTCAGGTCACTTGAGGCAGGGAAGGTGTGCTTTGCTTTGCCGAAAATAATGTACACTGGACAACCAGAGGGTGTGGTGATGAAACAGAGGGTGGCATGGGTGGGCCAGAGGGTGGCATGAGTAGTCAGAGAGTGGCAGTGGTGACAGAGAGTGGCAGTGATGAAGAAGAGTGTCCCAAACAGGTTGGACACGTAGAAACAACAAGTTCGCAAAACTTGCGACCCGACAGGTAAGTTCGCAAATTGCGAAATTGTAAAAACCCTCGCGAACTGGCAGAAACACGGGCGAACACAAAAAAAAAAAAAATCCGCAAATTCGCGGATTTTGCGGATTGCGAGTTCGCAAATCCGCAAATTCGCGGATTGCCAATCCGCAAAATCCGCTCATGCTTAACTGTAGGAGGCAATGCGGCCAACTAGGCACGTTCATGCACATAATATGAGAATGCCCGCATGTACATCACTACTGGGGTAAAATACATGAGATAAGTGATGTATTGACTCTTGTCCTCCGCCCTGACGCACGTAGGGGCCTTCTGAATGTTTGGGAACCTACCGATTTAAACACTTCGCATACGCAGTGAGTCACACTGGGGCTCATGTTGGCAAAGAGGAATATCGTGCAGCTATAGGGGGCAACACATACGCCTACAGTTGAGGCCTGGAAGAAAGATCTTGATTGGTGCATGCACAGAGAAAAGACGATCTACATGGCCTGGGGTTGCCCCAAAAAATGTTCCAGAATATGGAGCCCGTGGAATACATACCGGGTGGAGATATTCCGTCCACCATGTAGCGTAAATCAGGACACATCCCCCTCCCCGTCGCCCATTCCATAAAGCCTATGCTGTAAAAAATTATTACTGGTGTTCCAGTAATATGCAAATCCGTTGATTTTTTTGTCAATGACTGTTAATAAAAAGACATTTTAAAAAAGTGCCTATGGTGCTGCAACACCGTTAGCATAGAGTCCTCCGGGGCCCAACTGGCCCAATTCACATCTTATCTCACAGCATGGAAGAGTTCAGCGGTTCATAGGGTGCCTTCAACGCGCACCTGCGAGTATTGCTCAATTCAGAGAAGTATGGCTGCTCGAGGAAGACCCTGGCAGTGCGGGCTCACCCTCCTGAGCAGCGCTGCTGGAGATCTCTCAATTGTCGGAGCAACTCTCAGCTGACGAAGACGCGGTAAGTTCGCTTTTACCCTGCAGGAGGGGCGGTGGTAATAATTTCTTCAGGTCCCCACTGGAGCCAGCAAGGGTGCAAAGTCTCCAGCAGTCCTCAGTGGTGAGACGGGAGCAGTTGCCTCGCAGTGCGGGTCCAAGCTTCCGCCTTTAGTCTCAGCCTATCTCTCTACTGGCACACGGGGTTGCCGCGGTACATGGTAATCCGGGCACAGGCTCTTCCAGCACAAGCGCCCCACCCCAGTCACAAGTCTTTACACTCTTTGAAACAGTTACTTCACCGGTGGCTCCCTCTGGCAGATCACCACGGCACGGGGTATGGGCTTAGCGAGACTCGCAAAGCACTCAACACTCTGCTAATTCTACAGCAGCCGTCCACTGGGGTAATGAGGGTTGCCAAAATAATCCCGCACATGGCCTATGGCCCAATCGGTGCTCAGCCGAATCCTCACTCCTTGCAGAGGGAGTCCTCATGGTAAGACTCCACAGTGGACCTGGCTCCTTCCAATGCTCTTCTCTTCCTCACAGGGCACGCTGGTCTTGGCAAGGAGGCAGGCGCTGGTACTCCAGGCTTCAGGGCAGGTGATCTTGGTTTCCCTGGGTGATGTCTCCTTACTCAGCAATGAGACTAGCAGGCCTTTGCCCCAGTCCTGATCACAGGCAGAAGTGTTGCAAAGCAGCCCCTTCTCACCCATTTTTGCAGCTTGGCAGATGACGAAGCTTGTAGGGACTCAACCTCCCCTTCTTAAAGTCCTTCACCAAATGTGATCTAGAGTCTTTGATGTTTTATGTTGGGGTTCGGCTTCTTTTGATGTGGAAACTTTTACTTTTCTTCTTTTCTCATGAAAGATGTCGGTCAGAGCAGGCAAGACTCCAAAGCAGAGTGTCCCACAACACCACTCATGCCAGTGATTAGAGTTCACACCTGGATGTCAGCCATGCTGATATGTGCATCAAAAGGTTAATCTCAGACCCCCAGTCCTACTCTTTATAACACTCTTATCAGCCCCATCTCCCTTCCTGAGATGCACCCAGGCTCCATCCTTGTGAGCCATCACTGAATCAAAGAGCAGTTATTTAAAGTGTATAGAGAGTCTCTTCTTTTTCCGTTCAGTGTGTGTCCCACCCAGCTCCCAGGAATGCAGCAATACACAGTACTCCTCATGTCTTCACCAGGCAGCCCCCAGGTTCCCAAAATAGAACCCAGGGACCTCCTTGTGATGTACCACTGCAGGCACACTTTCGGGCCAGCACTGTGTCATGGCCGGGTTTTCTGATTAGATGGGATCAGCCCCTAGGGGCCCCTCCAACCCAGCCAGAACGTAACCACATCCCTCCTCAAGACCATCTATCCAGGCACCTGGGTACCTACCTGAGGATGGGGAACTCGCAATATACAAGCTCATATCATCAGAAACACCACTAAATCTATAGGGATACTAAGAATACTCACTGATTACTAAGGACATCTATGCCCTACACTACACTCACACCTTATAGTATCGCGGCCACTCAGACCCAGACTAATCTACCCCAGGGCAGATATGACACACAATCCGGTGCGTCTACACATGGGCCTGCAGAACCCAATGCTCTCTTTTCCAAACGGTCTACAATCCGGCAAACCTACACGCCAGTAATCCCCCCTGGCGCTCTCACTTACACAAGCCACAATCCTGTGGGTATACACGCTGGTAATCCACCCCAGCACTCTCACTAACGCCGCATATCAACGACGACCACATTCCTATGAGCACCTTCAGTTATATGTCTCTTCACTAAGGGTCTGCTACTACAATAATATTATGGGATAGCCGAATTACTTAGTGTCAACCATTCCCTAGCTCAAGGGCTCCCTGTTCTCCCTATTTATTCAGACTTACCGGATCAGGGGCAGCATCTGTTCTGGCTGTAACATCTGACTAGGAGAAAAAGGTTACCTATGCTTTGGAACAGAAGACGCTGTTTACAGGATTATGGGAGGGTGTACTAACTTGGTCCCTTAGTTGCAGGTCTCCTCTCTCCCTCACTATTACTTACCTGATCAGGGGTAGCATCTGTTCAAACAGTAATACCTACTAGGAAAGGGGATTACCCTCACTGTATGGGGACAAAGATATACACACTATGTGATTGAGTTATTCCTTGATTTAAGCGCTCCTACTCCCTTCTGATCCATCAGTGGCTCAACGGCAACTGGCTAGAAGCCAGGCTAGCTTTATCATAAAAAAACTCATGCACACTAATTCACTAATTAATGGGGAAGTTTATTGTAACAATAATAAAGTACACATATACAAAACTATGGGGTCTCTATAACTAGCAGTAACTTTAACACACCGCTGAAAGAAAAGGATTAAACATACAATTTATCTGCGGGGTAACAGGATCTTTTAACACACCGCTGAAAGAAAAGGATTAAACATACAATAGCCTAGGGAATAAGAACAAGATTAAAGTGTACTAGTTCAGACTACCTCACCTATTAGAAGGAAGATTTCTCTCTGCCTCTGGTGGGATTAGGGCTCTCTCTGCCTCTGGTGGGATTAGGGCTCTCTCTGTCTCTCCCTCCTTCACCACATCACCACGCCTCTGGTTCAGTTGCTCCAGCTGACAGCCTTCTTTGATGCTCTCTGCACTGCTCTCTCTCCTCATCTTCAGCAATCGTCTGCCTTCTTTCTCCATTCAAGAACTGCACTCTATTCTGCAGCTCCAGCAGACATCCTGTTCTCTCTCCAAGCTGAACTGAGCTCCAAGCTGAACTGAGCTCCAAGCTGTTCTGAGCTCCAGGCTGAACTGCACACAAGCTGGAATGAACACCACGCTGAACTGAGCTCCAAGCTGAACTGAGCTCCAAGCTGAACTGACCACCCCTCCTCTCCTGTAGCTCGCTAATATGGAAGCTTGTCCTTTCATGGAAAGTTACGGCCAGTAACCTGCCGCCCACCAAATTTTTGTACCTCCCCGTACCAAGGACACGTTCCCAGCTGGCCAGCCTGAAGTTGTGTCTTCGGAGTGGAGAAAAATACATTCCTTCGATAAGGGCCAGCCTGAGCCGGTTCTCTCCAAGCGAACAACAGCTTTAACTATAAACTTTACCTTTACCCTGAAAAGCCTCTCAGCTCCATCAAGATGGAGTCCCTCTAGTTCTAGGCCTGTAGGCCTGAAAGGGATGAAATGCCCCTTAGCTCTGCCAGAATACCTACATACCATACCAATGTGTCTAATATAAGCAAGTATGTCAAAGCCAATAGACAGGTTAGAGTCAAGAATAAGGGATCTATCATCATATTAAGCAGCTATCCTCTTCTAGGTCTGGAAGAAAGGGCTTAAAAGGGCCAACACAGGCTAAGAATACCTATCCTAGATGTGAGCAAGACTAAAGTCTATATCACTGCTAAATAGAGCCAAAAACCCTGTCAAGACATTCCACCCTTAGACTTTATCTTGCGAACATCTATAAACAACAACATCCATATAAACAAACATCAACACAATCTATCAACAAACCAAAAAACCAAAAGACTCTCTAAAAAGAATGACAACTTAAGGAAATTCCACCTGAAACTCAATTGTAGGGAATACAAATCTAACAACCAACTGAAAACAAATCAAAGCACCCTTGACTTGAGTGCCGAAACATATCTAAGATTGGATCTGATAACAACAGAAACTAACCAAAGCATCCTCAAACTAAATGTGCCTTAACTTCTAGTGATAACTGGTGAAATCTAGTGATGTAGGGACTTATGTGTTGAATGAAAACAGCAAGGGGCCTAAATGGGGCCTACCTACTTCGGACAACTTAAGAACTAAATGTGTATCAACTTCTAATGAAAAAACAACAAAGGGCCTAAATGAGGCCTACCTACTATGGTCAACTTAAGCTAATGATGACTCATGAAATCTATTGGTGTAGGGGCTTATTTGTGGAATAAAAATAACAATGGGCCTAAATGAGGCCTACCTACTATGGTCAATTTAAGGAAACATTTTGGTGAAATCTGAGAAATAGACATGACAAATTATTTTCAAGGTCTGGGCAAACATTAATACATAATCATACTAAAAGACACACCTCCCAGGACAACCTAAAGTCTAGGGTAACCACCCTTTGATCAATTAAAGTGAAAATGTAATAATAGGAAAATAAAGACAACCCCATTTCTATAAGATAGCTGGTGTAGCACTAAGCAATGATGTATATATATAAATGCAGTGTATATGTAAAAGCACAATATCATAAAACAGTTAGCACCTAATTTCTTCACACTGTGGAACACATGTGTGCACCACCATTCAAAAAAAAAAGTCCTTCATTGGCAAAAACTGTTTTGAAGAAAACAGGAAAACTATAAAAGGTGCCTGCATCCTAAAAAGCAAGGAAACATCAAAACCATGATGACATATTTTTTTTTTAAAAGTGGGGCCTGTTCGTAGTGATTGCAAAGAAAAATATGGGAATAATGCAGGCCAAGGAATTATATAACAAAATCCTTTTGCGATTCTGTCACAAATAAAAAAAAATGGTCTCTGTTTGTTCAAGTCCAATGTCAATTTTGGGACATCAGTGTAGGTCACCACCCTGCATCTTCGGTATCCGGACGCTTCCTCCGATGCGGCCATCCACCACCCTTCCGGTCTGGTCTGGTCTGGTTCCATCTTCCAAAAGTAACAAACTAACATAAAAACATGAAAGTAAAAAACTAAAATAAGAAAGGAAGTGGGGGGGGGGCCGACCCACACACCAACACCACAACCCAGCAATCCTAGGACAAGAAAACAAGTATCATTAATCTTGCATGATAAAATTTTCTATTTAAAAAGCACCCCGGGTGCCTTTCATTATTGAAAAGAAGATATCCTGATTAATTAAAAACATTAGCAAAATCTAATTTTTAAGTACATCCAGAAGGGCCTAAACATACCCTAATCCTCTGTGAGACAGCCCCTCCCTTCAGAATACGCAGGAGCCAGGCTACAGTGTGAAGCAATTTGAATCACTGCCAAATGATGATCTCATAGCAGGAGCAGGGCGCTGCAAGCCTCCCTTTCCCTGATAGGGAAGCCTGCCCAGGCCTACTGTATCTAACTAACTCCAAGGGCCAAGAGTCTGCAAGAATCCCTTATCAGCAGGCAATGAAGCTGTCTGCGCCGACAGCCAGGAAGAGCGAGTTCGCCCCTCCCTTAAATAAACATTCCGTCCGCGGAACAAAATGGATTTTGGCCAATCATAACAAGACAGGCCGTGTTTGGAGCCTGCAGAGGAAAAAACCCGTCTTCACAAACCAGCTGGTCTGCCAAGGTCGACAAACACATTAAGCTGTTTCCCAGGCTAGATTTTCTAACTAACGAAAGCTAGCATTTTAAAAAATAATTCTGTTATAATGTACTGCTACTTAAAAGCTCCACTTTCTAAAAAGACTTTTGTCTAACTAATTCAGCTAAAAGGCAAGACATTTGAAATATGAGCAGTTATTGAGCATGCAGATCAACACACAAAAAGGGGCAATTTACTTCTGCACACAAGACTATACAGTCTGCATTTGAAAAAACGAATTATCATGGACTATTGAGTTTAATATTTCCCTGCACATATCTTTTACCGTGCAAGGTATTACCTTTCCATCAACAGCTTGTCAAAATACATAGGCAAGCCTTATAACTAAATGCAAATTAAACTAATGTAAGGGAGATGGTAGTGTGTTATAGTTATCATATTTAATAATATATTCTGCTCCACCCTAACTATACACACTATCATCCAAAAAAATAAAAATATATACTGTCAGCTGTTGAAAGAGAAATAATTTTAAAACATAAAATGCAGACACATTTCACCATTGTATTTTGTTCAACCAGGGGCAACATGTAATTTTGCATTACAGCGTAATTAAACATGTAAGCTATTCAATCCAACCTAATAAAAGGGCCAAATTCATATATTATCAAACAGCCATTTATTTTCTAACTGAGTGGGTTAACTTACATTTGCATATTAAAACATCTACATTTGAAAAAAGTTCAGCTTGCATCAGGGAAAATCATAATGAGAACACATTTATTTTTAAAAGCACACGGTTGCCTTTCACTAATTAAAAGCACATGTTACCATGCACTGTCGGGCAAGATTGATTATTCTCAACCTGTGATCATTGCAAAACATCGGCCAGCACATTCCTTTCCAGATGGAAAACCCTCAAAGAAATAATTAATGAAAACAGCCCGTAGCATGCATTCTAACCGGGCCACCTCCTTAACATTTCACTCATTTTAAATCATGCATTCAAAAATAATTCTCCACACGTCTGTGGATGCATATTAAGAAGCACATTTAAAAGAACACAGCTCTCTCCGTGCAAACCCTTATCTCAATCCGACTAGTTGATTTATAACTTAGCGACCCCTAAGAGTCAGACACATGAAGTCATCTGTTCCAAGGCAAACCCACACAAATTCGTAGACGCATTTCAAAAAGAATGTGAAATGAACAGAGCCCTTCGCAAAGCACAAGATGTTACCTTTCCGTCAAGAAGCTGACAAAGCACGTAGGCAGACCCAGGAACCAATAAAAGTCAAAATCAAACCACCAATCATCAAAATATTCGCTGACTTTTATAGTCAGTTCAGATAACCATGCATGTTAAACAGCATGTTAAAAATAAAGACTGCCATCTCAATTCAAGATATTAACCCTTTGGCAGCTCAAGCACAATCAATTCCCAATGACTGCAGATACATGGGAAAGTCATGAGCACATCTCTCCACGTTTACAGATAACACGTACGCACATTTTCAAAACGTTATCCCCAAGCACCCGAGAGAGATCCAGCTCTCTCCTGCCTAACGTAATGATAACATGCCCTGTCTAAGCCATGACCACATGGCTCTATTCACAAGCCATATTTACAAGACAAGCTCTTCACAAACAATATATCCAAGGCGCAATGCACAAGGAACACAGCAAATCAACATGAGAACATGCACCTCACAAGCCACATTAACATGGCGCTATTCACAAGCCATATTTACAAGGAGCTATATGTAAAGAACTCCACAAATCATAGAACAATGAACATATTTCACATTGCACAGCATAAGCAGATGCAGCAAGCAATTTAATGGACAATTTAAAAGCATTTTTTACACACATTTATACAATTGGACCATCACAAAGATGTAACTGGCTCCCTCATTTAATGCCATCCTTCAACCCTGACAGTTTAAACACCAAGATGAAAACCATTCCTTCCACCCTGAATAAGTCAAATGCCATGATGTAATGCAATCTCCTCACGCTGCAACTGTTCAAGCCCATAGGTCACACAGGCTACATAAACTGCAACATTACGCCAGATGGAACCGGCGCTCAGGGCACTCCCTCACAACACATGGGAAACTATCCAAGCACATGGCCAGTACACACAGGATAAGTAAGCAGTTCGTGACGCCAGATGTCATGGCCGGGTTTTCTGATTAGATGGGATCAGCCCCTAGGGGCCCCTCCAACCCAGCCAGAACGTAACCACATCCCTCCTCAAGACCATCTATCCAGGCACCTGGGTACCTACCTGAGGATGGGGAACTCGCAATATACAAGCTCATATTATCAGAAACACCACTAAATCTATAGGGATACTAAGAATACTCACTGATTACTAAGGACATCTATGCCCTACACTACACTCACACCTTATAGTCTCGCGGCCACTCAGACCCAGACTAATCTACCCCAGGGCAGATATGACACACAATCCGGTGCGTCTACACATGGGCCTGCAGAACCCAATGCTCTCTTTTCCAAACGGTTTACAATCCGGCAAACCTACACGCCAGTAATCCCCCCTGGCGCTCTCACTTACACAAGCCACAATCCTGTGGGTATACACGCTGGTAATCCACCCCAGCGCTCTCACTAACGCCGCATATCAACGACGACCACATTCCTATGAGCACCTTCAGTTATATGTCTCTTCACTAAGGGTCTGCTACTACAATAATATTATGGGAAAGCCGAATTACTTAGTGTCAACCATTCCCTAGCTCAAGGGCTCCCTGTTCTCCCTATTTATTCAGACTTACCGGATCAGGGGCAGCATCTGTTCTGGCTGTAACATCTGACTAGGAGAAAAAGGTTACCTATGCTTTGGAACAGAAGACACTGTTTACAGGATTATGGGAGGGTGTACTAACTTGGTCCCTTAGTTGCAGGTCTCCTCTCTCCCTCACTATTACTTACCTGATCAGGGGTAGCATCTGTTCAAACAGTAATACCTAGTAGGAAAGGGGATTACCCTCACTGTATGGGGACAAAGATATACACACTATGTGATTGAGTTATTCCTTGATTTAAGCGCTCCTACTCCCTTCTGATCCATCAGTGGCTCAACGGCAACTGGCTAGAAGCCAGGCTAGCTTTATCATAAAAAAACTCATGCACACTAATTCACTAATTAATGGGGAAGTTTATTGTAACAATAATAAAGTACACATATACAAAACTATGGGGTCTCTATAACTAGCAGTAACTTTAACACACCGCTGAAAGAAAAGGGTTAAACATACAATTTATTTGCGGGGTAACAGGATCTTTTAACACACTGCTGAAAGAAAAGGATTAAACATACAATAGCCTAGGGAATAAGAACAAGATTAAAGTGTACTAGTTCAGACTACCTCACCTATTAGAAGGAAGATTTCTCTCTGCCTCTGGTGGGATTAGGGCTCTCTCTGCCTCTGGTGGGATTAGGGCTCTCTCTGTCTCTCCCTCCTTCACCACATCACCACGCCTCTGGTTCAGTTGCTCCAGCTGACAGCCTTCTTTGATGCTCTCTGCACTGCTCTCTCTCCTCATCTTCAGCAATCGTCTGCCTTCTTTCTCCATTCAAGAACTGCACTCTATTCTGCAGCTCCAGCAGACATCCTGTTCTCTCTCCAAGCTGAACTGAGCTCCAAGCTGAACTGAGCTCCAAGCTGTTCTGAGCTCCAGGCTGAACTGCACACAAGCTGGAATGAACACCACGCTGAACTGAGCTCCAAGCTGAACTGAGCTCCAAGCTGAACTGAGCTCCAAGCTGAACTGACCACCCCTCCTCTCCTGTAGCTCGCTAATATGGAAGCTTGTCCTTTCATGGAAAGTTACGGCCAGTAACCTGCCGCCCACCAAATTTTTGTACCTCCCCGTACCAAGGACACGTTCCCAGCTGGCCAGCCTGAAGTTGTGTCTTCGGAGTGGAGAAAAATACATTCCTTCGATAAGGGCCAGCCTGAGCCGGTTCTCTCCAAGCGAACAACAGCTTTAACTATAAACTTTACCTTTACCCTGAAAAGTCTCTCAGCTCCATCAAGATGGAGTCCCTCTAGTTCTAGGCCTGTAGGCCTGAAAGGGATGAAATGCCCCTTAGCTCTGCCAGAATACCTACATACCATACCAATGTGTCTAATATAAGCAAGTATGTCAAAGCCAATAGGCAATAGACAGGTTAGAGTCAAGAATAAGGGATCTATCATCATATTAAGCAGCTATCCTCTTCTAGGTCTGGAAGAAAGGGCTTAAAAGGGCCAACACAAGCTAAGAATACCTATCCTAGATGTGAGCAAGACTAAAGTCTATATCACTGCTAAATAGAGCCAAAAACCCTGCCAAGACACACTGTTACCTCAATGCATTGTACTCTTACATGTAAAAAAGGCAGTCAGTACACACATTCAGTCTGTTCGCACTGTTCAACACTGAAGCTTCTCCATCTTTAATTAACCAGCGTATGTTATTTACAAACACACACAGTCAGCACACACTCACTATTTGTGTGATCCATAACACTTCACCCTTCATGTATTGTACTTCACACAAGTACACATACACTCAGCAATGCTCTCATTGCACACGCGCTTCACAGCACTATATCTTTCATGTCATTTATTCCTCACAGGCACACCTAAACCCAGTACATGCAGTAACTACACATGCACTGCGCTGTACAGTACTGCTCTATCTCTGTACTGTAACTTTACCAGGCACACACACAACCAGCGCAGTCTCACTGCTCCTGCACTGTGCAGCACTCTACATCTGCCTAATCACACTGAAGTGAAACTTTACGGTGAGAAAGCCTGGAGGCCTCACCCCAGTGACATGTGGTAAAAAGGTCCTGTTAACTCCTACTGATCACAACACGTTATGCTGCCACCATCATGCTTGTGCTTTTTATTCCTGATGAACGTGACATTTATTGATAAAACCCTATGTTCCTCAGAACCTGGGTAAATATTCAGTATAAGCTCATGTGGTTCTTTCAGAGAAATTTCAAGCAACAGTTACATCATTATGAGGAGTGAATTCATCTTTTTCTTCAACTTATTTCATGCCAAATACATTGAATAATGACCACCAAGCTCAATGATATGTTGTCCAATTCATTTTAACCCATTGACCGCGGCGCGAATTCCATTGCGGTGCGGGATTCTAATCAGTGAGAGGGGTTCGGACGGCCCCCGGACGTTCTCCGCACACGCCTACCGTCACGTGAGACGGCCGTCCGCAGCACCAAAGGGGTTAAACATGTACATTACTAAACCTATCATACAAAGGTTTTAAAGAATACTTCCCAAAAACAGAATGTGCAGGAGTGATAGTGATAAAGTGCTTGTGCAGTGCAAAAACAGTGCTAAATTAAAAACAACAGTTATCCAGCAGAGTGTTCCGATGTCATCATCAAAAACGTGGCTACAATCCACGTGCCAAAATTCCTGGACAATTCCAGGAAATGTATCCCGACCGGAGATGTTGGTAGACCAAGTATGGGTTATTAAAGTGTCGACGTTTCGGCCCCTTGATCAACATGTGTTACTTCTATCATCCACAGGGAACTTCGTCAGGACAAAACCATAGATGTAAGAGAGCCTGTGTGATAATAACCAAGAAATCATGAGCCATGCTCAGTGATCATTCGAAAGAATATTGGCTTAATAAAAGCCAAGAGAAGAAATCACTAACCAGTCCTTACAGGGGTAAAGAGCCACACCTAGCGCTCTCTCAAAAATCCTTGTTTGTTCAATGACTAGAAAAAATATAACGGAAATCCGAGCAATGCTTACATCACAGTGGTTACTGAGTGCTCCCCAAATTTGTGCAAAGCCACAACTGCTAATTCCACGGTAACCAAGTGCTGTCCAGACTTGTACAAAGCTCAAAGTAAGGCCAAAGTTGTACAGTGAGCACCAGTAAACGTGGAATCATTACAGAAATCTTAGATTAAAAAGCAAACAAAAGGTTTTGGGTGTACCCTGTTGGTACACAGTGGGTTTTCAAAGAACTCAGTTTTTCCTCTCAAAACAATATTTTCAAAAGGCATTACTAGCCTTTTCGTTTTATTCCCCAGGTTGGAGTCCCTGCCTCATTTGGGTATAAATGTTATTGTAGATCACAGGTGTTTTTTAAACTGTGGTCCAAGTTGATCATATAGAAGGTGATGCCTTTTCCAAAGATTGTTATATCTGCTTGGCATGATGGAGAATTCTATATGTTTCCTGTAGCAGGAACGTATATAGTTTTGCATGAGCATATGAAGGCAGTAGCAGCTGGTGTACTTTGAAGTGATTGAGTGAAAGTATTTGGCTCAAACTGGAGCAAGCAACCTCGACGTCCTATAACGGTTGTAAAGTGCACTTTTACCCTGAGCCGACTCGCAGCAATATATACTTGATGTTTATTCTTACCAAACTCCATGTACAAGGCCAGAGGGTTGTTTTTTCTGTTAAACATTATGGAATGGTGACCTGATGCATAGGCTCATTTCCCTTCCCTCCTTGCTTCAAACCCTCCAGTTTTAGAGATCCATTCTTCATGTCTTCGCATCTGATTCTGTGGAAGCCCTCAGAGTTTGTACAGGGGATGAGGCCATTCACTGCAGGTTGGAAGTTGGAGGTGGGCCGGAGTTGCATATTTCATGCCTTTTGGGGTGCTGTCTTAGATTTGCTTATTGCCGGAGCCCTGATGTTGTCCCCCTCGTCCTTCTAAGGTTTAAATACTCACTGGAGGGGGAAATACTCCGACATCTTTATTTTGAAATGTATTCTCGGGAAGTTGAATCACATGACCATATAAGTTAGATGCCTCTGGCTCTCATCAAATTGGGGTCGAGGCCTTCTGTGACGGATGCCTGCTGATCCAGTGATGATTAATTTTTCTATCGCTGGGGACCAACGATGCCTTTATTTTATGTTTATTATTATAAAAGTTGCTAAGTTGCCTGCATCCTGTACAAAAGATAAGTGACATTTCAGGTATGAAATAAAACCAGAACACAGATTTACTGAACCCTTGTGACAGCTGGACAGACATCAGTGTATCGGAGGCTAATCCTCTCTTGTGCCCTTCCACAGGCCAGAGGTTTCAGAGATCCAATATTTGTGGTCCTTTGTGGCTTGTTCACTTATTTATATAATCATGATCAGTATTAGAGTGTTGAAATAATCTTTATAATTACTAACCTAACAAAGTAACACTTCTATGTATGTAGTATTGCAATACATGCCACAATGTATGATGTAGCTTGCTGTGAGGCTTTATTGATTGGGGTATATTGTGCTTGGTCCCAGAGGTCAAAGTCAGGCAGTGCTTGGTTTCTCCTAGATATGAGGTTTTTCTCTATGTGTGGTCTACTCTGTGATATTCTGCCGTGCTGAGACTGGTCGGTTAGCTCAGTTAGCTGAGTACCTGATATGTGTGAAGCCTGATGGCGAGGGGCTCTAGTCCCAGACCGATAATCCTGAGCTTTCAGGCTTGCACAGTGTTTACATGTGGCCTAATGACTTGGGCTGATAATAGTGCCACTTCTATGTACAGTGATTTTTAGGCAGCAAGGAGCTGGGGGACATTATACATTATATACTTCGGGTATCCTGTTTTCGGTGTTTATTTCTCTTGTATTTCAGTGTTGTTTTCTCAGTGTTTTCCAAACCTTTTTAAATCAGTGCTGACCAGTTTGTATTCAGCTGCCTAATCCAAAACTGTGTGTGTCCAGTGTTTACAAAATGCGGTCTCCTTCTACAGAGCGTGAACAGTCTTTGTTAAACGCGATGGCCCCCACAGTAGGTGGCGGCAACTCTGTATCCAAACTGGAGCAGCAAAAACATAAGCAGAATGATCTGTGAATGCTCTGCACCTGGATGTCATCAGCTTCCTGGAATATCACTCTGGGGCAAGACAAAGGGGCGCCTTGCTTAAGAGATTCCCTCAGCACAACCAAAGAGTCTCCTTCTCACATACCACACACACCTCTAGCCAAATGGCAGTGCTCGGGAAGGGATGATCAGCAGGCCCTTACTAACAAGATCACTGCTAGTCCCTTGCAAGCTACAGAGTGCACTTGTAGCAGACCCGGGAGCCATGGCCTGGGTCTCATGGTCACAATCCTTGACTTCAGTGCTCACACAGGATTATTATGTAAGCAGGCCCAAAAACGTCAGGATGCCATGGAGCGGACATTCCTGTCTCAAAAGGTCTAGGCTGATACTCCTTTACCTGACATTCTGGGTGAAAATTGTAAGCATTCGGCCTCCAATACTGGTGTTTTGTTTTTACCTTAAGAAAGAGGACATATCCCTTAATGGACGCAAAAGCCCTTGACAATTTTGAGAACGTTTGGTGAGGTTTTGGTGTTGCTTGGTAGTTCCTTTACTGCTTAAACAGGGCTAGCTATTTTCTCTGTTTGAGTTTATGTTTAAAGAGTTTTTAATTCAAGTATTATAAGTAAGATGCACTTTCATAGAATGTCAGAGCCACGGCACATATACTAAATGAAAGATTTTAGACTCAAAATGTAATTTTAACTGTTGCAAACTCCAATGTACCCTTTGTGACTGTCAAAATGCTTTTTTCTTGTGTACTCATCTCATTTTAGGAGTCGGAAATGTTGTTCCGATTCCTAAACTGGGATTCTAAATGGATACCGTTTTGGTGTCTAGAAGTGACATGTTGCACGCATCCCTTCCAAATACTGAATTGGTATCTCCTTTCCAAATACTGAATTGGTATCTCCCTTCCAAATACTGAATTGGTATCTTATGTATCAATGTTTTCCGATAGAAATCTGGTCGCAAAACACTGATATTTTACCGGCAGAAGGAAAGGGGTCCTATCGATCCCTCTTCCCCTATGTGAATGGAAAATAAAAGGTTTTTCAAAACGTAAGCAGTGGCCCCGAGGACCACTGCAAACTAGTAAACTAACAAAAAAAGTTACTATTTCTTTTCAAACTCAGTCCCATTTGCTTTAAGGAAAATGGGCTGCCTTAAAAAAGTTGACTTTATTCTAAAGTGATCACAGACATAGTGGTAGCTAACCCCCAGCAGGCCACTATCCATCTGTTTTCCTCCAATTCACAAGCAATCTCTTTAATATTTATGAGGTAGGTCAGATTCTGACTCACAGGATTTGAATTTTTAAGAACCAACCTGTTAGTAAATGGGTGAGTTCATAAAAATCTTTACTGATGCAAAATGACTAGTTCCATTTTCCGTCTAGTCAGTGGTGACCAGATATTCGTATATCTAACCCTTACTTCCAGGTTTTAGATAAAGTAGACACAATTACATTTTATGCAAACATAAATCACAAACTCGTATAACACTTTACAAGTCATTACATGCTCAGTTCATTTCATTTTTTTAAAGTTCCTTAGGGCCTGTGTGTCTTCTATTTCTTTTTATGACCTCATCAGTTTGGGGCATTTGGTCAGGTTCTACGGCATTGGAGCAGCTTACCTTTAGGACGTGGGTCATGATCTTGCTCTGCAACAGTTTGCAAAGGGATATATACTGTTTTGATGGTTGAGCCAATCCTGCACAGGAGCCAGCTTTCGCACAAATGTTGCTGATCCTTGTTTTAGGAGATAAATTCACTTCTCTTTGCATCATGAATAATGAATTGGGACACTTTCTGCGAACTGAAAATTCAATTTTCAATTCATTCTAAAAAGTACAGAAGATTGATTTAACATGCTCTGGATAATCACGCTGAATCTCAGCATCTGATCAAGCTTTCAATACCTTAACCCTAGAAAACAGAGGGCACTGGCCCTGCCTCCGTCATTTCCAATAACCAAATGGTCCTATTACTGTCAGTTTAGGATTCTCTGACTTTTCCCCCATTTCAGTCTATATCGTTCACAGGTTTCAAGGGCATGGTTGCAATGTAAATCTAACGTCCATGAGATGGGATTCCTGGAAAAGGTCCATGTAAGGTTGTGCCTTCTCCCGGTTTGTCCGGGGTATAGGAGTCCTGGAGATATCATGTTGGAGTTCCTTCGTTGCTGCAGTGGGGTTCCTCATCCCATTCAAGTCATTTTCTAAGTGGACATGCTGAGATCCGGCACACTCTCCAATGTGGCAACACATATGTCTGTACCTTTCCACATTTCATAATGTTTATGTGTTTGGTGTCAACAGCTGCCCAGTGTCAGATTTGTGAGCAATTACTGAGGGTTGCCAGGTGAAGACTTACCACTTATGCTGTGACACAGAGATCTTAATTCTAGAGGTTTCCTTTTATTTTCTACTTGTTTTGTTGTTATATCAGGAAAAATATATAAAAAGTAAGATCACTGGCATGAATGTAAGCATTTATAGCACTGCTTTATGCTTCAAGGGCTACTTTCCGCAACGCCGCCGGTCCTATGGATGTCGGCTGATGGGCTGTGTACAACAAGAACGCAATTTGTGGAATATACGATTGTGCAGTCGGCCTGTTAAGGTTGTAGGCGCGGAAACATGTATTATTTATCTGCAAAGTGCAATAAACTTCTTACACCAAAAAAAAAAAAAAAAGACTTACCACTCATTTGAGTAACCTCTTAATGTAAAGACTGTGCAGGGAAAGAGGACAAAGTAGAAAGGTAGTAATTACTTGACTCTTTATTACACTGAGTCCTAGTCTTACTGTGCACAATGCTTTGTTCCCTCCTCCCAAGTCTTCTGTGCAGTCCCTCGTCAACCTTGAGAACTGCTCGGGTTTTATAAGCAGGACTTCCAAGGCCGGGTCCTGTGGCCACGAGGGAGAAGCTATTATGTTTAATTTAAAGAGCTAGCATGGTTGTTCATTTCCACGACACGACTCACCCCCATAAGATAATACCTGTGACGGGTAAGGGAAGGACTCCGTGAAACGAAAGTTACTGGTAAGTAATCAGAGAATTACATTGCACAACCATCATTGTGAAAGTTATGCACCAGCTGAGGAGTGTGCAGGCAAAGAAGGAAAAGGACCACTTCACGCCTCCTGTACTCTTTACACCCCTAAGGAGCGCACATCAAACACAGCGAAAGAAAATTAAAATGTCAGGAAATCAGCTATTTTATGGGGCTTGGCTCAGCACACAAATGAAAATTCGTTTTTTTGAAAAATGTTTTTTTGTACAGTTCAGCAATTACCAAATAAGGATGCAGGAAGGTTACTATATCACTATCTCAACAAGATGCACTGCTAAAGACTACAAGCCAAGTGCAATGAAACTGCATTTAAACTACAGTGTACTTTGGTAATTCACGCAGCGAGCAAGGCTGGATCTCTCAAGGGTGATTTGGCGAGTGCGGAGTTCTCCTGCCAAGGAAAGTTTTAGAAAAATTGCCCAAGCAGTGCATTTTACTGCATAGTTTGTCAAATATATTGACTAAAAGCCATAGGATTTACATGCAGTGGTGAAGGCGAACTTGTGAAATATTCCCCTGCTTCAGGGCCTGACAGGGTACCCAGGAGCAATATTTCTCTAAAGCAGAAAATCGTGGTGCATTCCAATAGGGAAAGTATGTGCCAGATTAAAAAAAAGATCTCACTGACCGGAAGCAACTATTTGTGCCACAGTAGGTACAGTGTGAATCTGATAGCGTGGCATTGAATAAATGCAAATACATGATCCTATGAAGAGAGAAATAACACCAGTTTTAAATTCTGTGTCAGGTCAGAATTCCTCCCTTTGCTCTTATGCCATGGTCCAGCAAATATCTGTGCTTCTATTAACACAGTGCTAAATATGCCTGATGCCAGGGGCAGCACTCAAGTATGCCAACTTTTCAGGGGTTATCACAGATGATAACAACAACAGTGTGCGCCTTCATAAACTCCTAAGTAAACTTACAGGAGGCAGCTCGCTGTGTTAGAGCGTTGCACAGCGAGCTATGGCTGTTGTTCAAGATGCCAGCACTGGAACACATACATGTTACACAGTCTCGTGCCTCGGTTAACCATTAGGGTACAAGTGTTGCTGGCTGCATCATTCAGTGCTGCGGACACGTGCACAGATTTGCAGGTCTCAAGTTGGAATCCTGGCAAGGCCAACTCAGCTTTCCACATCGGAGGTTGTTTAATTGAGTGCCATTAAATCAGACAATAATAAAGTCCATTAATTACAGCACTTAGCACCTGCAGAAGCACAGCGGCTATATACAATTCAAGTTAATCAATATTGCCAAGATACCAACATCACCACCCACATTACCCCAGTGCGAAATCCAAAGATTGCCTTGGTAGTTTCTACAGAGCCCGAGGATGTAAAACAATATGCCATGCCAGAGACCAGGATGGGAGGGGACGCTGTGAACTACCGGTACCGTGGCAGAATAGATTGCCCCGCCATGTAAAGCGGGGCTGTCACGCCAGAATCTACACTCAACTGTTATGCATGGAATCACTGTCAATTCAGAAATCACACAGCCGTGGTATGAAAAGCACGGCTGCAATGCATGTATCAACATTTATCCAAGTATGTGCAGCACCACTGTCATACCAGAATACACATTGTGCACTTATGTGCCAGAAACCAAACCTACGGAATACATAAATCTCAATTTCAATGCAAGTACCATGTGCCAATGTTACCAAACCAAACAACCGTGCCCACCTCACTTCCTCACAGTGGACTAGGCAGCAATCTGGACAGGGGCTGATGACCATGGGTGCTTGACCCCGGATCTGTGCACCTACTAGCAGTCCAAGTGCCAGCTGCTCTGCGTGCTACAATAGACTTGGGCAACCTTCTTCCTTCGTAATAGTCCTGTTTATCCTCTTCTGCTCCTGTCTCCAGCTGCTGCTCCATTCGCTTCTAGATCAAACCTAGAAGCTTGTGCCTACCCCAGTGCTAAAGCACGGTTTAACCGCATCGCTGCTGCGGTGATTTTTGCGCTGTGCGGCTGTTTTCGATTAACCGCGATACATGACGAGCTCAGCTCGTCATCCGCACACGTCACCCGTGGCTGATGACGAGCTGAGCTCGTCATCAGCATCGAAGGGGTTAACACACTTATTTTTGCAGCTGGAAGAACACCGAGCTTAAAGAGCTGCTTTAAATCAAGAGGGAACAGGGACTGATGAATAGGGTGCAGTCACTGTGAGGAGAGAGGATAGAAGGGGATCACAGACATTCTCATAACAGCTCTGCTAGTTCTCATAGCCAAGTCCTATTCAGCACTGGGCTGGGAAAATGCCAGTGCGGCCAGCTGGCCTTTCGTCCTGTAAATCCACTCCCTCTCTCTGTAAAGTAACAGCTTGGCGAGTATGGATCAATCACAGGATTCTAGTCCACATGTTAGACAGCCCAGGCGTTTATATAAAAGTCTCTAAATAGTGAAAAATTGATTCGGAGGGCAAGGAAAGGCATGGCACAGAACTAGCTCAGTGTGGGGCAGCTAAGGCTGCCTTGGACTTCCTGGAGCAGGTAGAGACCCCTGAGCAGGCCGTCTTAGAGCTGGTGCCACAGCTGGAGTGGGAGAGCAGCACGAGTGTCTCAACAGGAAGCAACCACGGTCACTTCCTGAGTCCTCAGCTCCAAGAGTCAGGCAGCCTCCAGCAAACACGGTCACTTCCTCAGTCCTCAGCTCCAAGAGTCGGGCAGCCTCCAGCAAACACGGCCACTTCCTCAGTCCTCAGCTCCAAGAATCAGGCAGCCTCCAGCAAACACGGTCACTTCCTGAGTCCTCAGCTCCAAGAGTCAGGCAGCGTCCAGCAAACACGGCCACTTCCTGAGTCCTCAGCTCCAAGAGTCAGGCAGCCTCCAGCAAACACGGTCACTTCCTCAGTCCTCAACTCCAAGAGTCAGGCAGCCTCCAGCAAACACGGCCACTTCCTGAGTCCTTAGCTCTAAGAGTCAGGCAGCCTCCAGCAAACACGGTCACTTCCTGAGTCTTCAGCTCCAAGAGTCAGGCAGCCTCCAGCAAACACGGCCACTTCCTGAGTCCTCAGCTCCAAGAGTCAAGCAGCCTCCAGCAAACACGGCCACTTCCTGAGTCCTCAGCTCCAAGAGTCAGGCAGCCTCCAGCAAACACGGTCACTTCCTCAGTCCTCAGCTCCAAGAATCAGGCAGCCTCCAGCAAACACGGTCACTTCCTGAGTCCTCAGCTCCAAGAGTCGGGCAGCGTCCAGCAAACACGGCCACTTCCTGAGTCCTCAGCTCCAAGAGTCAGGCAGCCTCCAGCAAACACGGTCACTTCCTCAGTCCTCAACTCCAAGAGTCAGGCAGCCTCCAGCAAACACGGCCACTTCCTGAGTCCTTAGCTCCAAGAGTCAGGCAGCCTCCAGCAAACACGGTCACTTCCTGAGTCCTCAGCTCCAAGAGTCAGGCAGCCTCCAGCAAACACGGCCACTTCCTGAGTCCTCAGCTCCAAGAGTCAGGCAGCCTCCAGCAAACACGGTCACTTCCTCAGTCCTCAGCTCCAAGAGTCAGGCAGCCTCCAGCAAACACGGTCACTTCCTGAGTCCTCAGCTCCAAGAGTCAGGCAGCCTCCAGCAAACACGGCCACTTCCTGAGTCCTCAGCTCCAAGAGTCAGGCAGCCTCCAGCAAACACGGTCACTTCCTCAGTCCTCAGCTCCAAGAGTCAGGCAGCCTCCAGCAAACACGGTCACTTCCTGAGTCCTCAGCTCCAAGAGTCAGGCAGCCTCCAGCAAACACGGTCACTTCCTGAGTACTCAACTACAAGAGTCAGGCAGCCTCCAGCAAACACGGCCACTTCCTGAGTCCTCAGCTCCAAGAGTCAGGCAGCCTCCAGCAAACACGGTCACTTCCTCAATCCTCAACTCCAAGAGTCAGGCAGCCTCCAGCAAACACGGCCACTTCCTGAGTCCTCAGCTCCAAGAGTCAGGCAGCCTCCAGCAAACACGGTCACTTCCTCAGTCCTCAAGTCCAAGAGTCAGGCAGCCTCCAGCAAACACGGCCACTTCCTGAGTCCTCAGCTCCAAGAGTCAGGCAGCCTCCAGCAAACACGGTCACTTCCTGAGTCCTCAGCTCCAAGAGTCAGGCAGCCTCCAGCAAACACAGCCACTTCCTCAGTCCTCAACTCCAAGAGTCAGGCAGCCTCCAGCAAACACGGTCACTTCCTCAGTCCTCAACTCCAAGAGTCAGGCAGCCTCCAGCAAACAGGGTCACTTCCTGAGTCCTCAGCTCCAAGAGTCAGGCAGCCTCCAGCAAACACGGTCACTTCATGAGTCCTCAGCTCCAAGAGTCAGGCAGCCTCCAGCAAACATGGCCACTTCCTGAGTCCTCAGCTCCAAGAGTCAGGCAGCCTCCAGCAAACACGGCCACTTCCTGAGTCCTCAGCTCCAAGAGTCAGGCAGCCTCCAGCAAACACGGTGACTTCCTGAGTCCTCAGCTCCAAGAGTCAGGCAGCCTCCAGCAAACATGGCCACTTCCTGAGTTCTCAGCTCCAAGAGTCAGGCAGCCTCCAGCAAACACGGTCACTTCCTCAGTCCTCAGCTCCAAGAGTCAGGCAGCCTCCAGCAAACACGGTCACTTCCTGAGTCCTCAGCTCCAAGAGTCAGGCAGCCTCCAGCAAACACGGTCACTTACTGAGTCCTCAACTCCAAGAGTCAGGCAGCCTCCAGCAAACACGGCCACTTCCTGAGTCCTCAGCTCCAAGAGTCAGGCAGCCTCCAGCAAACACGGTCACTTCCTCAGTCCTCAACTCCAAGAGTCAGGCAGCCTCCAGCAAACACGGCCAATTCCTGAGTCCTCAGCTCCAAGAGTCAGGCAGCCTCCAGCAAACACGGCCACTTCCTGAGTCCTCAACTCCAAGAGTCAGGCAGCCTCCAGCAAACACGGCCACTTCCTCAGTCCTCAGCTCCAAGAGTCAGGCAGCCTCCAGTTTACAGCTGGACCTTCGTGGAAGAAACAGCTCAGACATAAGCTCAGAGCAATGAAGATTACTGGTGAGTAATTGAATCATTACTTTCTTCTTTCCATCCGCATCCAAGTCCTCAAACAATAAAGACATAGCAAGCGAACCTTTTACTTCTCATGCTGAAATCTAATGAATAAAATAAAACAAAACCACATAAACCTTAATCCTTGCTTATGAATCCCTGCTGCAAACAAATATTATTCAAACACACATTTACACCATTGAAGGCAGTCTTGCAAATGAGAAAAAAACAAGTGATGTCCCACAGTACAGATACTGATGTCAGACTCACAAAACTTCTAATTGTGAAGTATCGTGAATTTGTTAAAATGTGAACCTAATTATTAATGATCAGTTGCGGGAGAGGCAAGAGGTTCTGGTTTGGCTGGTACACAACCGTTTAAGCAATACTGACACAATTTTTAACATGATTTTTGCAAAGTAGATAAAGAGGCTGTTCTCAAGAGTTTTAGTTAAAAAAGCTTATACATTTTTTTTATTTTTATTTCATACAGTTTGGTCTCTCAGTACATTAAAAACAGATGAATACAAATCACCATACTTTTGACAATCAATACAAAATATGTAAAATATAAAACAATAATCAAAGAAACAAGCTTTGATTGACAGTACCTCAAGAAAAGCAACATGCTTTACCTGTCACCCATTGACAATTTAATGTCGATGAGGGCAAGCCTTTAGGGTGACTGTATGAACAATCCCTTTTCATGCACCAGTCATTAAAATATACACAGTGCAATATATCATTTGAACAGGTAGATAGCTTCCTAGAACAATGTAGATCATTTGCTACTCCTGCTGAACAAGCCTCCTGCTGGTAACGCAGACCTCCTCATTTCAAGACCAGGAGTCACACTTTTCAATGAACTGACACTGAAAGGATTGAAAACATTAAGGGAGGTAGACGTGTGGGGAAGCTTAAGTGCAGAACTTCATTCATTCTCATAAGTACAGGAAACCAGAGCCACCGGGACTGTGGAGCTATTCGGATTAGCAATATTCTTTCCTCCCAAATTTTCTTCGGCTCCTTTGGGAGGAGGGAAATTGTGGTAAAGGCATACAAGAGACCTTATGGTCCTCTGATCAAAAGAGTGTAGATCACCCGCTACTAAAAAACCCAAACCTAGACTGCGAAACTCCAAACAATTATAGACCAATAGCCAGGATCCCTTTTGCCGCAAAAATTTTCGAGAAACTGTTAAACAAACAGTTATCCCGATATCTGATGGATGGCGACTGGCTGGACCATTCTCAGTTCGGTTTTCGCGAGGGACTTGGAACGGAGACTGCTCTGATTACAGCAGTGGAGGAACTTAGGCAAGTGCTGGACAATGGATCGAAGGCCGCCTTGGTGCTACTCGACCTATCGGCGGCCTTCGATACAGTCAGCCACGAGATCCTCATAACACGACTGAAAGCAGCACAAATACATGACTCAGCATGTACCCTCATTGCCTCCTACTTAGAGAACAGAACTTTCTCAGTAGAATCAGGAGGAGCGAAATCCAATCTATTCAACCTGCCATGCGGGGTCCCGCAGGACTCCTCGATGAGCCCCACTCTTTTTAATCTATATGTGACTCCCCTTGCTGAAATAATAAGGAACTGTGGATTCACTCCAATATCCTACGCTGACGATACTCAAATCGTGGTGTCAATTAGTAGGGATGTGGAGGACACAGCAGAAAAATTTCAACATTGCATGGTACAGATCAGTCAATGGATGAGAATGAACTGCCTAAAACTTAACGGGGACAAGAGTGAGGTCATGATACTAGGAGGTGATACAAATATATGGTCCCCCTCATGGTGGCCAGAAAATTTGGGAAGATGTCCCGAATCGTCAGAAAAGGTGAAAAACCTGGGAGTCACTCTAGACACCAATCTCTCATTTGACGCCCAAGCCAGCAAGCTGGCATCAACACTTTGGTACATCCTAAAAATGATTACAAAAATACTACCTTATCTACCGCAGGATTCGCGCAAGACAGTGGTGACAGCTTTAACTTTGTCAAGACTGGACTACGGGGACGGCCTCTATGCCGGAGCCAGGAAGAAAATCCTAGCCAAACTTCGACGCCTGCAGAATGCAGCAGCCAGGCTGGTACTTGGCATATCTAAGTTTGAACCAATCAGCCACAAACTAAAAATCCTGCACTGGCTACCAATTGCAAAAAGGATACAATTCAAATCATTATGCCTGACCTACAAGGCAATCAACGGAACTGGATCACAATTTCTGAAGTCACATCTAAAACATTATGAGCCTAATAGACTTCTCAGATCCGGCCAAAAGAAACTCATCAGAGTCACGAGATTCAAAAGAGCCAACTTGGGCGGAAGAAGTTTCCTGGTACATACAGCAAGAACCTGGAATCAACTACCACTGGCCATAAAAATCAGCCCATCCTTGTAATCCTTCAGAAAGGAAGTTAAAACATGGCTTTTCTCCGCACAGCTCTAATTAACATCTTCAAGAGCCAATGGTATATCTCAGCGCCAAGACGCATTTGCGCGCTCTACAAATGGATAAATCAAATCACCGTCCATTCTTCCTCTGCCCCCTTGAAGCATATAACCAAGGGAACCAAATAGATTAGTGTTGGACACCCCCATTTCTGGTACACAATCTGAAAAGCCTACGGGTGTAGTCAAACTTGTGTATGATGGGAACATTTATGCCTTCTGATTGATTTCCATTGATTGTACATTGTCTGTAGGGAGACCAATTTCTTGGCTACGATGGATAAATGAAAATATTTTTCCCTCCCAGGCGAGGGTCTGTACTTTTGCCACCTAAATGTATTTTCGTATTACTAATGGCTGCCCCAAAATCATATGAGAAAAACCTTGAAGGACTTTCTGAGCTGCCATCAACCCCCTCTAGTTGGAGGGTTGGAGAGCTTCTACCGGCAGTCATGATCCTTGAAATGATGGGACTGTCCAGGACTGATGTACATGAATTAAAGGAAAAACAAAAACTGAGAATGTATGTATGTATGTATGTATGTATGTATGTATTGCAATCTTATATAGCGCAACACTGCCACCCAAAGGGTATCCTGGCGCTTTGACAAAACATAGCTGGCGCACACTCAACGAGATTACACTACTCTTGGAAACAAGTACGTTTTCAAATTTCTCTTAAAAGAGGGAAATTCGCTTTGGCTCCTCAAAGGTAGCGGGAGGAAATTCCAAAGCCTAGCAGCAGAGAAACTGAAAGAACGACCTCCCATCCTTGACCTCTGAAACCTGTGGACCGTTACCAGGCATGCAGAGGAAGAGCGCAAGGTTCGAGGAGTAGCATACCAGGAAAAAAGATTCTGAAGCAGAACAGGTCCCTGTCCATGCAAGGCTTTAAAAACCAGACATGATGCTTTAAAAAGAATCCGTTGCTGGACAGGCAACCAGTGAAGATCAGACAGTGCTGAGGTAGAGGAGGCAATGCGCGGACGGGAGAGAGCCAACTTGGCGGCCATGTTTTGTATACGTTGAAGCTTACCAACCAAGGTTTTAGGTGCTCCCAGAAGCAACGCGTTGCAATAGTCCAACCTACTTAAAATAATCCCCTGCACGACTTCAGGTCTGGCCTGTGCCGGGAGCATAAGAAGGACTTTGCGAAGCATACGAAGCAGCATCATACATGCAGCTACGGTCTTATTAGCGAAGGCGTCCAGTTGTAGATTAGGGCCAAACATGACCCCCAAATACAAGCAGACTCCGCTGCCGTCACTGCCCCCGAGAAGGAGGGGGGCCAGAAACCCTCTGGCAGGGAGAGTGGAACACGATCGTTGGAGCAGTATAGTACCTCCGTTTTAGACCCGTTAAACTGGAGTGAGTTGGAACACAACCAGTCTGCTGTTGCTGTCATGCAGCGGTGAAAGGTCTCTAAGGAAACGGCCTCTTTACCTTCCAAGGAGAAAACTAATTGAGTATCATCGGCATAATTAAATACCGAAATACCAAAGGAGCTTATCAATTGAATCAAGGGGCGGAGGTACAGATTGAAAAATATTGGGCTGATGGCTGAGCCCTGGGGCACCCCCTGCCCTAGCTTCCGAACGCCTGATCTAAAAGGCAGCAATGCCACCACCTGCTGCCTATTGTGGAGGTACGAGACTAACCAGTCCCGTGCCCACCCAGTTACCACTTTGGAGGAAACAGCAACATAGAAAACCACATTTTAAGGAAAAGCAATTTTAAGGAAATAACCAGAAAAAAATCGAAAATTTAAGGAAACGTTTTAAAGGAAACTTAATCTTAATGACATCTTTTAAAATGCATTTAAATTGGATGGAGATTAGGGGCAAGGAGGAGTTTTTAGTTTCAGGCATGGATGATGCTTAGGGGTGAAGAAGGGTATTGGGGGTCAGTGATGGGTTAGTTTTAGTTCTGGTGTAGAAAGGAGGGTTTAGGGATAGCAGGAGTTTAGTGGTAGTTAGGGTTTTAGGGATCAGGAATAAGTGGTGTTTAGGGATGTTGAGTGGTTTTTGGGGTTCACAAATGAGTGGAGTTTGGGGGGTGAGAGTTTTTTAGGGTTAAAGAATGAGTTGAGGAATGTTGAGAGGTTTTAAGGGTTCACATATGGGCAGAGTTTAAGGCTGTGGGGGAGTTTCTAAGGTTGAGTGATAGGTAGAGTTTAGGGGTGGTAAATTATTTTTGGAGTTTAGGGATGGGTGGAGTTTACTGGTGCTGAAGGGTTTTAGGGGTCAGCAATGGGTGGAGTTTATGGCCAGAGAGACCTTAAGGATTCAAGAATGGGTAGAGTTTAGGGTTGAGAGGGGTTTAAGGGTTCAGGAATGGGTGGAGTTTGGATGCAGAAAATGGTTCTTACGGATCTGGGATGGGGTGATTGGTGTTTAGGGGTGGTGAGGGTTTTTTTAGGGTTCAGGATGGGTGGAGTTTTGGGGGGGGATGAGGCTGTGGTGTAATTCTGACCCATGCAGCTCCAGCGATGCAGGGGGGCCCTAACCATTCAGAGCCCCCCTCCCTCCGAGGGGTCTCCATCAGCCCAAAGTTAATGAATATTCTGCAGGGAGGCCCCATCATTTTGTGTCATGCCATTGTGGTGAGGGGATTTAAGGGATGGGTGAGGTTTAGACATAGAAAGGAATTTTAAAGGGTTCAGGGATGGGTGGAGTTTAGGGTTGAAGGATGGGTGGGTTTTAGTTATGGTGAGGTATTTTTATGGTTCAGGTGGGGGGGGAGTTTAGGGGTAGAAATGTCTTTTAGAGTCAGGGATGGGTGGAGTTTAAGTGTCACAGATCGGTGCAGTTTTGGCTTGGTGAAAGGTTTGGAGGAGGAGGTACGGGTTTTGACGGGGTTCATGGAATCAATGGTACTTAGAGGTAGTGAGGGGTCAGCGGATTAAAATAATCTAAAGTCATTGTCTGAAGATGTAAAAGATATAAATCCGAAGTAATGTCCCTGAAGTATAGCACTGAAATAAATACCTCAGACAAAAATACAAGTAAAACTTGCAACCATTGCATTACACCGTAAAAAATAAACATACAAAGACCAATTTGGAAAAATATAAATGTTATGAATTGGTATCTAAGAAATGGTAAATGCTGTTCATCCTGCAAATTTTGGTTAAATGGTTTCTCAATAATCGTATTCTATGAAATCATTTTTCTGTGAAATCACATACAACCTCCAGGACCGCTCCTCCAACCCAACAAACTTGCATCTGTTGTATTTATAACAGGAGTGGGAGAATCTATGGGGACAGCTGTTAGAATGTTCTTTTCTACTATCCACCAAGACTTTCCGGTCTTACGTTATTTGAAAAATGGACTAGTAGCGTTTCTCCTCTAGACAGCACTGACTTGAACCCAATGTTTTAGATGTAATCTCTCCCATTTTATTACAGATGTTGTGGCTTCTAAAAGTCCCTGTACATCTAGCAGTGGTGTAACAAAATTTGAGGGGGTCCCCCAGCAAGGTGCATGATGGGGCTCCTGCTACGGATTTGATCAGGTGCTCTCGGACCAGAAAACTGTGCTGAGAGGTGCCCCTGCAGCTTGGCCCCCCTCACACACCGCAGAGGCTGCGGGGGTCTGTGTTACGCCACTGGCACATAGACAAGTCTTTACTCAGACTCTTCTAATTTGAATAGTGTCTCTAAGGTTCTTCTGCAATGTTGTTTCCCAATCTAAAGGCAGAGACATAATGTAAACGTCAATGTAAATGTAAATGTCATGGTACTTATAGAGCACACTGTCACCAGACGGTCACCTTGCGGTGTAGCCTATTCGGCTTCCTGGCGCTGATACTCATACCGCTGTGGAACCCCTCCTGGCTTTCCCTGTGAAGTGTCCACTCCTGGGCACCACCAGGGTGAAGCCAGGCATCCTTAGCGCTGTTGGGGCCAGTGTGGAGGCTAAGCAAGCTATTGCCCAGAGTTGTAGCGTGGGACCCGTGATTAGAATAGGCACAGAGGCGAGAATTAACAGGTCCGAGGAAATTGAGCCCGAGACCCCGCTGAGGCGAGAATCGAACCCTGGTCCCTGGCCAGAACTCTGCATCAGGGTCTGCCGCTCTAACCATTGCAAACAAAACAGGTGATGGACCGAATGTGGATCAATGTCACACATTCATCCCAGTCAAAAGATCTGGGCCCAAATCCATCGTTTTTTTGCACTCCACACCACCCTGGGTTAGACAATGGCGATATGCAAATCAGCTCTGACCCTGTGCCCCATGGGAACAGTCCAGTCCGAACTACAAAAGCCATGTCCTTCCCAGAACGGAATCAAGCATCCGAGGACCGGACCGGTTTCGAGGTAACACCTCTCATCAGCCCGGCTAGCTTGACTCCAGTGGTGTGGAGTGCCTGGGACCCACGTCTGAGCATCCCCAGCGCACTTATGGTGGCAATTGCAAACAAAACAGGTGATGGACCGAATGTGGATCAATGTCACACATTCATCCCAGTCAAAAGATCTGGGCCCAAATCCATCGTTTTTTTGCACTCCACACCACCCTGGGTTAGACAATGGCGATATGCAAATCAGCTCTGACCCTGTGCCCCATGGGAACAGTACAGTCCGAACTACAAAAGCCATGTCCTTCCCAGAACGGAATCAAGCATCCGAGGACCGGACCGGTTTCGAGGTAACACCTCTCATCAGCCCGGCTAGCTTGACTCCAGTGGTGTGGAGTGCCTGGGACCCACGTCTGAGCATCCCCAGCGCACTTATGGCGGCAATTGCAAACAAAACAGGTGATGGACCGAATGTGGATCAATGTCACACATTCATCCCAGTCAAAAGATCTGGGCCCAAATCCATCGTTTTTTTGCACTCCACACCACCCTGGGTTAGACAATGGCGATATGCAAATCAGCTCTGACCCTGTGCCCCATGGGAACAGTCCAGTCCGAACTACAAAAGCCATGTCCTTCCCAGAACGGAATCAAGCATCCGAGGACCGGACCGGTTTCGAGGTAACACCTCTCATCAGCCCGGCTAGCTTGACTCCAGTGGTGTGGAGTGCCTGGGACCCACGTCTGAGCATCCCCAGCGCACTTATGGCGGCAATTGCAAACAAAACAGCCGCACTCCTCCAATCTACAACAGAGATCAGACTCTCACCCCAATGAATTGTAGGTTTTCAATGATTGAAGATGAGATTTCTTCAAACCCAGGGCCATTTATTGGAGCACTGAAACTCGTTCTCTCTCTCTAATGGGCTTATGGATAGAAGATGCAGAAATTAGCCATTAACAGCCCGATTCATCAAGCTAAATTGCGCTCGCAAAGGGCCAGATTCTGAGAATCTGGCCCTTTGCGAGTGCAATTTTTGCATTTGGGATTCATCATCCCAAATGCAAAAATCGCTATTTGCGAAATCGCATATTTGCGAGGAATTGGATTTAAGGAATCTCTATTAGAGATTCCTTAAATGCAATTCATTAACCAATTTGAAATTGCGAATTCGCAATATTTGGTTGCTATTTACCACGAAGTCTGACTTCGTGGTAAATAGCGAAAAATTAGAAAAAAGCACTTTAGTGCATTTTTCTCTGTTGCATGTTACACACACACGTCCTTTGGACATGTGTGTGCGCAACACCTGTGTAAATTTGCATTTCAGGGGTGCTACAGGGTGTCCTTTGGACACCCCTGGCACCCTTGAAATCGCTATCTTATTTGCGATTAGCTAATTGCTAATCGCAAATAAGGAATACTCTCCATTAGGCCCATAATAATAATGAATGGGGAGTTATTCCTTATTTGCGATTAGCAATTTGCTAATCGCAAATAAGGAAGATGTAGGAATCGCAATATTTTTTGCAATTCCTACATGAATCCTGTTTTGCAAGTCCTTAATAGCGATTCCTTATGAATCGCTATTAAAGACTCGCAAAACGGGTCTTTGATGAATCTAGCCGTATGTTTGCTGCATAAATTCCTGTCCTCTTAGAGAGCGCAACTGCTGAAAAGGTGCTTTTTAGTCTCACCTGAGCCAGCGCATGTGCTGTATTTGCGAGAATTTTAGTAAGTAGGCTTCCGAAAATGCTGCCACTGTGGCCTAGAGCTTGCGGTTATGACTCCATTGTTTGAAAGTTTGCGTTTCTCATGAGATGCTTGTAATCAGCTTTCAAGATAGGAGAGCTTTCTTTCACATTCCTGAAGTCAATGGCTTCCTTTTCATTTGCCTATATATCCCTACCTCTCTTCTACCTCTACTCTACCTCTCTTCTACCCCACTACCTCTCTTCCTCCCCTACTACCTCTACTCTACCTCTTTTCTATCCCTCTACCTCTCTTCTAACCATCTACCCATCTTCTACTCTTCTACACCTCTTCCTCTCTTCTACTCTTCTACCCCTCTACCCATCTTCTACCCCTCTACCTCCTTTCTACCCCTCTACTACCCTTCTACCCCTCTACTACCCTTCTACTACCCCTCTACTACCCTTCTACTACCCTTCTACTACCCCTCTACCCCTCTACTACCCTTCTACTACCCCTCTACTACCCCGCTTATACCCCTCTACCCCGCTTACACCCCTCTACCCCGCTTACACCCCTCTACCCTGCTTATACCCCTCTACTCTTCTAATGCCCCTCTTCTACCCCTTTACCCTCTTCTACACCTCTAACCCTCTACCCTACCACCCCTCTACTACCCCTCTACTCCTCTTCTACCCCTCTACTACCCCTCTACTCCTCTTCTACCCCTCTACCTCCCCTCTACCTTTCTTCTACCCCTCTGCCTCTACTCTACCACTCTTCTACCCCTCTGCCTCTACTCTACCACTCTTCTACCCCTCTACCTCTACTCTACCACTCTTCTACCCCTCTACCTCTACCTCTACTCTACTCTTCTACCCCTCGTCTACTCTTCTACCCCTCTTCTACTCTTCTACCCCTCTTCTACTCTTCTACCCCTCTTCTACCTCCTCTACCCCTCTTCTACCCCCTCTACCTCTACTCTACCTCTACTCTTCTACCCCTCTACCTCTCTTCTACTCTTCTACCCCTCTACCTCTCTTCTACCCCTCTACCTCTCTTCTACCCCTCTACCCCTCTTCTACCCCTCTTCTACCCCTTTTCTACCCCTCTTCTACCCCTATTCTACCCCTTTACTACCCCTCATCTACCCCTTTACTACCCCTTTACTACTATATTCTACCCCTATTCTACCCTCTGCCTCTCTTCTACCCCTCTACCCCTCTTCTACCCCTCTAACCCTATTCTACCCCTCTAACCCTATTCTACCCCTCTAGCCCTATTCTACCCCTCTAACCCTATTCTACCCCTCTACCCCTCTTCTACCCCTCTACCCCTCTTCTACCCCTCTACCCCTCTTCTACCCCTCTTACCGTCTTTTACCCCTCTACACCTATACTACTTTTGTACCCCTCTATTACACCTCTACCCTTCTACCACCCCTCTTCTACCCCTCCTCTACCCTTCTACCCTCCTCTACCCTTCTACCCCTCTATCCCTTCCACCCCTCTTCTACCCCCTAACCCTCTTCTACCCCTATAAACATATACTACCCCTCTACCCCTCTTCTACCCCCTTCTACCCCTTCTACCCCACCCCTTCTACCCCACCCCTACCCCTCTCACACCCTTCTAACCCTTTCTACTACTCTTCTACCCCTCTACCTCTCTTACCTTCTTCTACCCCTCTATACCTATACTACCCCTTTAACCCTCTACTACACCTCTACCCTTCTACCACCCCTCTTCTATCCCTCCTCTACCCTTCTACCCTCCTCTACCCTTCCACCCCTCTATCCCTTCCACCCCTCTTCTACCCCCTAACCCTCTTCTACCCCTCTAACCCTCTACACATATACTACCCCTCTATCCCTCTTCTACCCCTTCTACCCCACCTCTACCCCTCTCATACCCTTCTAACCCTTTCTACTACTCTTCTACCCCTCTACCCCTATTCTACCCTCTTCTACCCCTCTCCTCTTCTACTCCTCTACTCTTCTACCCTTCTACCCCTCTACCCCTCTTCTACCCTCTTCTACCCCTCTACTCCTCCTCTACCCTGTACTACCCCTCTACTACCCCTCTACCCCTGTCCTACCCCTCTCTTATACACCCTCCTAACCCTCTTCTACACCCTTCTACCCCCCTTCTACCCCCTCCTACCCCTCTTCTACCCCTTCTACCCTCTTTCTATCCCATTTCTACTCCTCTACTACCCCCTTCTACCACCCTTCTACCCCTCTTCTATCCCTCTTTTACCCCTCTTCTACTCACTCTAACTAGCCGAGTCACTGTGTCACAGCAGCATCACTCAGAGACACAACAGCGTCACTCTGCGCCGACACAACAGCGTCACTCTGCGCCGCCACAGCCTCACTCTGCCCCACCACAGCGTCACTCTGCCCCACCACAGCGTCACTCTGCCCCACCACAGCGTCACTCTGCCCCACCACAGCGTCACTCTGCCCCACCACAGCGTCACTCTGCCCCACCACAGCGTCACTCTGCCCTACCACAGCGTCACTCTGCCCTACCACAGCGTCACTCTGCCCCACCACAGCATCACTCTGCGCCACAGCATCACTCTGTGCCACCACAGCATCACTCTGTGCCACCACAGCATCACTCTGCGCCACCACAGCATCACTCTGCGCCACCACTGCATCACTCTGCGCCACAACAGCATCACTCAGCACCACAACAGCATCACTCAGCACCACAACAGCATCACTCAGCACCACAACAGCATCACTCAGCACCATCACATCACTCAACACCACATCAGTATCACTCAGCATTGCCTTTGCAATAGTACACCACCACATCATCATCATCACTCAGCAGAAGCTAAGTATCATTCAGCATCACCTCAGCATCGTCTCAGCACCAGTCACCCCCACCACCGCATCACTCAACACCACCTCAGCCTGCTCTCGGAATCTGCCATCTGTTGATTCTCCCCTAGCGTCTGGACGTTGCTAGTGTTAGAATACAGGTACTAGTTCACAACCTTCAACCTCCAATGTTTTATGCCGCCTCAAAAAAAAACTTTAACAAACAACCATTGGAATAGGCAAAAACAAGTTGCCAGCATTGCAAGAACAAAAGAAAAATGAGATTTTTTTTATTTTACATACATTTTTTAATATGGTCGTTCTGTTGGACATAATGCCTTCTTGGTCATATAGAAGGTAACAAAAATTCTTCTGGCACTTTTTTTATTACAACTTTTCAGCATGCTGCACAGCAGCCACACTTCTCTACAGCACAGCTTAAACATATTGACAAAGTCAATAGCTCTGCCTAAACACTTATAAGGCCCCAAAGGCGAGATCTATTGGCTATGCCAATGCCTGCTACACTAGCTTTATCTTTGCAATCTCCTGATTCTTGTCGGATAGCAGCTCCAGAGGCCAGGGACAAGGAGCCAGATATGCTTACAAGTGATGAATTGATTTATGGAACTGAGGCAAATTCCAATTTAAGAGGCCTCTAAGGGGTACATTTTAGTTAAGAACCTCTGGAACTTAGTACGGTCCATATCCTTACATTCTTTTGCCCCGAGACGTTACAGCTTTATGGAAAGGAAGACCACCTACCTTATCTGTTTGATATTGACTAAACAGATCATTTGACAATGGTATTAGTTTCTTAAAAAAACATAATTGGTTCCTTAACCAACTGTGGACCCTGTACTTATTTTCCTTGTGGTAAAGGGGCGTGGCTTTAAACACATAAGTTAAGAATCTGTGCTTAGACTAGTGTGCCGCCCGACTTGTATATGGCTGTTCCATTCATTGCATTCAGATATATGATATAACACGTATACTGCGACCATTGTAAAATGCTCATAAAACATCACACCTAACGTTCTTTGGCCTTGGGCTCTGCCTCATATCTCTACCTGCTCCCTGTGAAGATAATACTCATGTCCCTGGAGGGAGCCACAAACCAGCTCACCCTCCAAACCCACAGGAGGGTCACAGACAGAGCGGCCGCCAGGCAAAGTGCAGCGCTAAAAACCAAGCTGCTACCACCCTCACCGGATGCACCCCTGCACATCGCCGCTGCGCTTAACCGCCTGACCCTTGATCATCGAGGCCTCTGACGGCGCTAGCTGCCACGCCCTCCATGGACTGGTGCTGCACACCCATGGTGAACACGTGGCTCAACCCCCGGCAGGCCATGGGAGAACGTGCCCAGCAGCACCACCCGGCCCAGCTGCCAAAGCAGGCCCGCACCCCGCCCTCACTGAACACTGCCAATGAGGCTGGGGTGCCCGTGGGTGGGAGCGGCGAAAGTATCTTTGCCCTTATACCAATAATCGTTTAAAAAGAAAACAATTTGCAAATGTACATCAAATAAATATACGATCAATAAAGATAGTATTCTATTATCTTACTAAGCAGGTTGAGGCCAAGCACGGCTCTACCAGTCATCAACAATCATGATGCAAGTAGCAGAGAACTGTTTCCGAGAATTTCAGACCAGCCACATGAATAAAATGTTCGCGCCAGTCATATCACACCTTCTGCCATTGCATACCAAGCCATCATTGCGCAGGTCCCGAATACACTTCATAAGCTTAACAACGCTCACGACGTATACTCTTTTGGTGAATACGTATAATGTAAGGTAGCACGCTCATGACAATACGCACTATTTTCACAAATAACAATTACGCTGTGTAAGTATAACAAGCCCACTCACAAAAAAATGGCATCATTAACTAATGGCAAGCAGCGAGAAATTACCCGGTAATAGGCGGAGTATCACAACGAATATAGATTACTAGATGCCTCGGAGAGACCGTGCATGCGAAGCCTAGGCGAGACCTAAAAAGGGCTACTTAGCACTATTTCCACAAAGGACACACATCTCTCCCATTCAAATTATGCACACTGAAGCATTGTCTGTGAAATTACAGGAGCGACCAAAATATACCTGCTCCCCGAGGGTGCCAGCCAACTGATTCTGTACTGGTTTACAGTACGAGCAGATACAGTCACTGTTAGAAATGGGGTTATTAAATTGGGAGGGGGTGCCCTACCAACTCAATAAACCCCCCGGTTTTGAGAGAATCTCCGCTCCACACCTGGTGGCAATGGCACAAGCAGCAAACAATCCCCAGAAAACGGCTTGCTGAGTTCAAGCAGGACCAGCAATTTTAATGTAAATAACAAAACGAGAGGGGCGATGGCTTGGACATCGATGATGGCGGTCGTGTAAGCCTGCAGCTCCATGCCGGCCTGCAAATATCCTGAATCCCCAATGGCAGAGGGCGACGAACGCCAAACTCGTGACAGCCGTGGAAACCGGAGGCACCCTGGTGACGGTTACTGGGTCTCCCGCTGTCAGGGGGAACCAGCATGCGGAAAGCTGGGTGATCGCTGATCCAGCTTGAACACCTCTAAAATAGCGGCATAGCCCTTGCGACCCATCTGGGAACTAAGGAGCCCGGGATTACTGTATCGGCCACTGCAAAGAAGCAGTGTGGCGCACATCTCAAGAGAATTGGTTGCCTGTGTGGACGGAGACCTTTGCCGGAGGGCTTGGCGGTTCGCTGAAGGCGGGGATCAGTACTGGAGAAGCTACGGGGGAGCTGGCTGAAGAGCGGTGAGGCCCTGCGACCAAGAAGGCGGAGAAGAGTTGGGATGCTGCACCAAGTTCAGGCAGATGGCCTTGGATGCTGGAGGAACCTTGGTGAGGCCTGTGGGGTCTCGCGCTGACTGGGAGACCGGTGCAGTGGCATCCAATGATCAAGGACCCGCCCTGAGCACCAAAAGGTTGGCGGATTAGCTCATAAGGCCGCCTTGGGGATCGAGGAGGCTCGAGACTGTGGTGCGACTGGGAGAACTTTTACGAGAAGCGCCTGGTGGGAAGTGAGGCCACCTGATCTATTCGGCGGTGAGGAGTGGGGGCTGCGCACCGATGCCTGCCGAGACATAGGCAAGGACCCGGCACAGTTTAACGGGGTGCAACTGACAAGCGCAAACAGTAGGCCACACAAGGCTGACACGTGTGGGGGGCCCCTTCTGTTGTGTATCGATTTAGATTCCGCATGAATTTCCCTATTCATGCCCTTATATAGGCATATTTCACATTGCCCTTATATAGGCATAGAAATCCAGCCCTTATTTAGGCATAGCCCATGCTACCCAAATACAGGCATGGCTACTTCCATCCGTTCATCTACATCACAACGAGTTCTTAGAAAACCAGACTCTTAAGCTTTAGGGACTTCCCCTTGCCTGGATACTGATTTCTCCAATAACTCATTTATTATGCATGAACATCTATTCCTTAGGGGTTCATTCATGACGTTCATATGCCCGACATTTACGTCAACATTGGCATTCCTAAACACCTCCAATGTATAAATATACCTTCACTTGCTATGGTAAAGCACGGTGTGGTTCGGTGCAGTTCGACTATTCACTTGCAGGATGCAGCTCGCCACAGCAAGTCCCGAAGGAAGTCATCTCCCAAGCTGACGCACTGACTAGAAGCGGTCATCCTCCTGCCGAGAATCCAGCTCCAGTGTTTCCGACTCCCCTTGCGGGGTGTTGGGAAATCGAGCCCCGGGAACGAGATACCAGCCTCTCTCATTCTAAGGCATGGAGCGGATTAGAACCTAGAGGAACCTTTGGCAATTCTTGGCAAAACTAAACAGCACCTACTTCTTCCCTCGTACTACACTTAGGTTAGATACACTGGGGTAGGATTATTTTAGAAGCACCAGTGGAGTATTTTAGCTTCTCTATTTCTATGCAACTCTGTAGAAACGAAGCATGCACGATTGACTGAGTGAAATAGTTATCTATTGTTTCCACGACTCTGAAGATATTGTTTCAACTGTAAGGGAAACAAAGTGGTCATGTTTATGCCGTTGTCAGAGACTAATCCCTTCTTGTTCATTCGAGAAAGTTTCTAGTGACCTCTGAGTTAGCTGGCACACACAATTAAGTTTAATGTACTCGATAGAGACATACTGACCTCAGTCCTATGTCAAATCTATAGTGTATATTGGTCCAATGCACAGAGCCTATTAGGGATATAGGAACTACACTACACTCCTGCATTTGCTCCACGTATGGAGAAGTGAGTCAGCCCATAGGGACGTAGCACGGACACTCAAGAGGGATCTGATCGCAGCCTGCGGAGGGCTGGCGAGGTATACCTGCAAGGTGAAGGTCCCCTACATATGGAAAGAACTAACGGGGTCTCTGGAGGACCGCGTATGGGGTGAGATCTCCAGCCAGGGGTGAACAATCATGTGCCCAGTGAGGAAGAGACACAGGTGCCCCAGGGAGTATGAGTCGCATAGGCACACCGGTTGATGGGGACCACATGAAGGGAATTATGACCAAAGCTTCCTGCAGGGGAACGCTAAAAGCCCAGGCCTGCTGCTGTACCCTCTTGGAACTAGATGGGCACACAGTGATCTACCAACGCAAGTGGTGAGTCACGATGCCACATTTACATAATGATGGGTGTTACATGTAGAACCTGAGCAGTAGCCCATCGATATCCAGTGCCTATACAGAGGGCAAATCATCTGAGGTGATCCACAGAGCTGGGAAGTGAAATTGGGCAATATAACTAAGGCGCCCCTCCATAGTGGTGCAGAAACCAGGTCCTTTCTGCCGAAATGGGCAAACCACAAGCTACGCAAACGGGGGCCACCCAAATCCTCGCAAGAAATAGTGCAGAAAGGTTCGGACGACCCAGTGAAGCAGCAATTAACGAAAGGAGGTTATTGCTGATACTAAGGCCACCCTACACCAGGATATTAGTACAGGGTCGGAGGGTTTGGGTCTACTCAGGGAGGAACACGAGAAATTGGCCGAAAGAGATAAAAACACAGAATCCAGAATAACAGATCTTGAGCCGGTGCAACAGACCTTAGCATCACAGGTGGGAGACCTCACAGACAGAATCCGCATTCTGGAACGGAGAGCGGAAGATGCCGAAGGATGCAAAAGGAGAAACAATGTAAGGGTTCTTGGCCTGCCCGAAGAAATAGAGGGAAATTATATGGTGTCCTTCCTGGAGCAATGGCTCCGAACTGTGGTGGCCCCTGAAGGCTTACCGACCTTCTACACCCTTGAGAGAGCACACCGTGTCCCAGCTAGGCCACCTTCTCCTGGCCGACCACCGCGCCCGGTGGTGGCTGGACTTCTCCACTTCAGGGACAGAGATGCCCTCCTACATAAAGCCTGGACAGAGAGACCCAATACTATAGATAACAGTAGAGTTTCCATTTTCCCGGACTACATGCTGGGCGTTCAGAAAAAGCGAGCCTCCTTTCTGGAGGTCAAGAAAGTACTGGGAAACGAAGGCCTCCAGTACTCATTGATCTTTCCTGCCCGCTTACACATACTCCTTGATGGAAAGGCACACTTTTGTGATGACCCAAAGACTGCATGGGAATGGATAGAAACGGATAAAACTGGAGCCCCCAAACCTGTACATGCATGTACGATGGTGCCTGAGTGGCAGGAGCCCAGGAAGAATGTTCCAGGAGATGCTCCAGACTGGGTGCCTCAAAACTACTGATGTCCTCACAAACCGAAAGGGAGAGAGCGGAGGCACTGCAGGCAGTAGCGGCCACTATGCAGGACAGGAAGTCCCCTTCGGAGGCTGGAACTCGCTCTTTGAGGGAGACTGAAGCGATCTAATCAGACTCTTCCCGCAATGACAGTGTAACATTGCCAGTGGTGACCCCTACGACCTCAGACAAGATCATTTGATTTCGAGGTGGACTTGTGTTTTTTGTGAACTTCTAGGGAGGAGGGAGGGCCTCAGTTGCCTGCCTGGGACCTGAACTGTCCTGCGCTGACCCGGGCTGGTGCGCCTTGGGTAATTTACATGTTTTAGTCTATACCTTTGTCTTTGCCACCCCCCATTGAGTCTCCTACCTGGTTAGAGTTGGGCCTCACCTAGTGCTCGATGTTCTACATGCAGTTTGGGTGCTTGGCCATTGTCAGTCTGCCCTGAGGTCGGGGAGTTGTTCATCAAAGGGGTTGTTATGTTAGTTTCTTTATCGTGTTTGCAGAATAGAGTGGTTAAATATGGCTAAGGGAACAAGAGCAGGGGGAAGCCCACGAGGTGATCACCGCGAGATACATTGCTACCATAGCACACACACATAATTCAATAAGGTTTTTAACTTGGAATATTAGAGGGATGGGATCCATGGCTAAACGTCACAACATTTACTCATACTTAAAGCACAGGGATATACATATAGCCGTCCCACAGGAGACTCACTGACCAAGGATAAAGCTGGAAAGCTTCGTAAAAGGTGAAGAGGGCAGGTCTTCGCAACAGCCTTCTTTACTTTTTCAAGGGGAGTGTTAATATGGCTAAGACCTGCAGTTCCCTTTGACCTTACACATACACACCAAGGGTCGATATATCATCCTGACGGGTAGACTTGCAGATTGGGAGCTAACACTGGGCAACATCAATGCACCAAATCAGAACCAGGTTACTTACCTGACCTCCCTTTCAGTCAAGATAGCTATATATAGAAGTGGGCAGGTCCTAATGGGATATATATTAATGCAAACGCTTTACTGGAAGGGAAAGTGCTCAAAGGAAATACAGTGAGCTGTAAGCTCAACTTTTATTACTGAGAGTGCTTTCAAAATAAAAATGTAAACATAATTTTGCTAAATTTAACAATTAGTAGCTGTTCACAATGCTTCCACAATACTATTTTAATATATGTACACCTGTGCAGAAGAATGGAAATAAGATTGGTGATGGTTTGATTTAAAAATAATCAATCAATCAATCATGACATTTGTATAGCGCACTACTCACCCGGGGGAGTCTCAAGGCGCTGGGGGAGGGGGGGCCGTCACTGCTCGAAAAGGCAGGTCTTGAGTTGCTTCCTGAAGGAGAGATGGTCCTGGATTAGCCGGAAGTGGATGGGGAGGGAGTTCCATGTCTTGGCTGCCAGGTAGTAGAAGGATCTTCCACCGGCGGTTGCTCGGCGGATGCGTGGGACGGCGGCGAGGGCGTGGCTGGTCGACAGTAGCTGGCGGGTGAGCGTGTAGAAGGTCAGGCGGTCGTTGAGGTACTTGGGGCCCAGGTCATGGAGAGCTTTGGCTGCGTGGGTGAGGAGTCTGAACGTGATCCTCTTGCTGACGGGGAGCCAGTGCAGGTCTCTCAGGTGGCCGGAGATGTGGCTGTGTCGGGGGATGTCCAGGACGAGCCGTGCGAAGGCGTTCTGGATGCGTTGGAGTCTTTTCTGAAGTTTGGCCGTGGTTCCCGCGTAGAGGGCGTTCCCGTAGTCCAGTCAGCTGGTGAGGAGTGCCTGGGTGACCGTCTTCCTGGTTTCAGTGGGGATCCAACGGAAGATCTTTCGGAGCATGCGCAGGGTGTTGAAGCATGATGACGATACGACGTTGACTTGTCAGGTCATCGAGAGGGAAGAGTCCAGGATGAAGCCCAGGTTACATGCGTGGTCCGTTGGCTTGGGAGTGGAGCCCAGGGTGGCGGGCCACCAGGAGTCGTCCCAGGAGGAGGGAGATGGTCCCAGGATGAGGACTTCCGTCTTGTCTGAATTCAGTTTCAGGCGGCTGTTCTTCATCCATTCGGCGACGTCTTTCATCCCCTCGTGTAGGCTGGTTCTGGAGAATGCTGGGTCGTTGGTGAGGGAGAGGATCAGCTGGGTGTCGTCTGCATAGGAGATGATGTTGAGGTTGTGTTGGCGTGCGATGGCTGCGAGGGGGCTCATGTATACGTTGAAGAAGGTGGGGCTGAGTGAAGATCCTTGTGGTACGCCGCAGATGACTTCGGTGGCCTCGGATCTGAACGGGGGGAGGCGGACTCTCTGGGTTCTTCCGGTGAGGAACGAGATGATCCACTCCAGCGCCTTCTCTTGGATACTGGTGTTGTTGAGGCGCTGCACTAGGGTGCGGTGGCAGACTGTGTCGAACGCTGCGGAGAGGTCTAGGAGGATGAGGGCCACTGTTTCCCCGTTGTCGAGCAGGGATCTGATGTCGTCCGTGGCTGCAATGAGGGCGGTCTCGGTGCTGTGGTTGGCTCGGAAGCCGGACTGCGAGTGGTCGAGGGATCCGTTCGTCTCGAGGAAGGCGGCAAGCTGTCTGTTGACGGTCTTCTCGATGACTTTGGCAGGAAAAGGGAGGAGCGAGATGGGTCGGAGGTTCTTGAGGTCGGTGGGGTCCGCTGTTGGTTTCTTCAGGAGGGCGCTGAGCTCTGCGTGCTTCCAGCTTTCCGGGAAGGTGGCGGTGTTGAAGGAGGCATTGATGATGTCTCTGAGTTGGGGTGCGATGATGGAGTCGGCCTTGTTGAAGACGTGGAGGGGGCAGGGGTCGGTTGGGGATCCGGAGTGGATGGTGTTCATCGTGCGGATGGGGTCTTCGGTGCTGACCGGGGTCCAGGTTCTGAGGGTGGTGGTGGGGGCGATGGTTTGGTGGTAGGGTGCATGGTCGGAGCGCCGAAGCTGTTGTGTATTTCGGCAATCTTGCGGTGGAAGAATGAGGCGAGTGAGTCGCAGAAGTCTTGCGAGGGAGTGACGTCATTGTTTCCGGCGTTGGGGTTGGACAGCTCTTTGACGATGCTGAAGAGTTCCATGCTGTTGTGGGCGTTGTTGTCCAGTCATTCTTTGAATGCTTTCTTCTTGGTGGTGCGGATCAGCTGGTGGTGTTTGCGGGTGGCGTGCTTGAGGGCAGTCCAGTTGACTGTGGTCTGGTCGTTGCGCCAGGCTTTCTCGAGGGTGCGGCATTTCTTCTTGGAGTTCATGAGTTCGTCTGTGAACCAAGAGACTTTCTTGCTGCCGTGTCTGCTGGGAGGGGTCTTCCGTGGTGCGAGGACGTCTACGCAGTTGTTGATCCATTGCGTGAGGTTGTTGGCTGCTACGGTGGGGTCCGTTGTGCTGGCAGGTGGGTTCTGCCTGAGGGAGGCGGTGAGCTGGTCGGCGGTGATCTTGTTCCAGTTCCTGCGGGGAACCTGTTGCAGGTGGTGGTGGGTCGTGGTTCTTCTGAAGCTGAAGTGGACGCAGCTGTGGTCAGTCCAATGAAGTCCAGTGGAGTGGCTAAAGGAGATTTGCTTGCTGGAGGAGAGAGAAGACTGGGTCGAGCGTGTGGCCGGTGTAGTGGGTGGGGGTGTTCACCAGTTGTTTGAGGCCGAGGTTGGCGAGGTTGTCCAGCAGGGTGGTGGTGTTGCTGTCATTGTTGTTCTCCAGGTGGAAGTTGAGGTCCCCTAGGAGGATGTGGTCAACGGAGGAGAGGGCGTGCGGGATGATGAAGTCTGTGATGTCTTCGCTGAAACGTGTGCGTGGTCCTGGGGGTCTGTAGATGAGGGTGTCTCTGAGTGTGGTCTTGGGGTCGGTGTGTATCTGGAAGTGGAGGTGTTCGGCAGCAGTGAAAGGGTCGTCGGAGCTGGTCGTGATGCGGATGGTGTTCTTGTGCACGATGGCGATGCCTCCTCCAGTCTGGTTGACGCGGTCCCTCCGGGTGATCTTGTATCCGTCCGGGATGGCGATGGCGATGTCGGGCGCTGAGGAGGCGTTCATCCAGGTTTCCGTGAGGAAGGCGACGTCTGGTGATGTAGTGTCAAGCAGGTTCCAGAGTTCGATGGGGTGTCTGTGGACGGAACGGGTGTTGAGCAGGATGCACTTGAGGGGGTTGCTGTTGGTATTTGGCTTGGCGGTGCGGTGCAGGTCCGGAGGCAGGAGAATTTGCAGGCTTGGCAGGTGAAGGGTCCGTGGGGTGGCTCGGTAGCATGCTGGAGATCGGCCGGTGTTGAGTGTGTTGAGGGTGGCGGCGTTGTAGGTCTGTCGTGTAGTCTGGCGATGGCAGAGGTCAGGGGTCCAGGCGCTGGGCGCGGGCCAGGCGCGGACGGGCGCAGACGGACTTGCCTTCGGCGCACCCGCTGCACTTGAACCCTGCACGTACGCGCGGACTCTGCCATAAATGTAGAGTGTGGGGGGGGGAGGAGCAGCTGGGAGGCGGGAGCGGGGTGGCGAGTGGGGAGAGGAGCGGTGCGGTGATGCTGGAGGGAACAGGGGTGGGGCCGCGGGGGAGCAGCGGCAGGGAGCGGGGAGTGGGGTGGAGCAGCGGGGGAAAAACGGCGGTATAGGCACAAAAACAATCAGAGGCACAACAGTAGAGAAAGAAAACAATTACTGGCACAACGGCGAGATCAGGGGCACAACAGTAGAAAGAAAACAATTACTGGCATAACAGCGAGATCAGGGGCACAACAGTGGATACAATACGGGCAGCAGCGGCGGCGGCAATGGAGACTGGGCACACGAGGATGGGCCACACGGCGGGTGGAGCGACCGGCTTGGACCAGGTCAGGTCAGGTCACCATAAAATGTAGGGGGCGTGGCCAAGATGGCGGCGGTGTAGCACCGTTCTTCAGGGGCTCCGCCCGCTGAGGCCAAGGAATAGGCGGGTTTGAGATGGCAATCTTGCAGAAACGTGGTCTCAGGTCCTCAGCAACACAAGCGGCGCCAGTGCGCCGGCGGTAAAGTGCCGACATTGGTGCTGGGCGGCCGCTGCAATCCAGAGAGCCCGGAGGCAGGGAGATCATCTGGGCCGTGCCGCGTTAACCGTTATTGGGGGAGGGGCATGGAGCCCGCGTCCCGGACAACGGAACCGCTTTGTGGAACCGGGGGACCCCCAACCACCCTGACAGTGCTGGTCCTGCCCCATGCATTGGCTGGGCAGTCCGCCTATGGAGACAGCCCTGGAATAAGTGTTGAGCCCCGCCCTAGTGGAGGAGTGGCGGTAACCCCCGGAGGGGTGATCGATGACTGGGTGTCTTCGGTGGTGACCGGAGCAGGTGTGGTGAGCCCGGCCATGCTGAAGAGCTGCAGTCTGAGCAGCGGCAGCCCCCAGAGGTGAGTGAGAGGCCTGAGAGACTGCAGCAACGGGCCTGGTGTAAGTGTTGAGCCCGGCTCCTGCGGAGGAGAAGTGGTGTGGGTGGCAGTTACCCCCGGAGGGGTGATCGAGGCCTGGGTAATTACAGCGGTGGCCGGGGCAGGTGGTGTGATCCCGGCCAGGAGGAGCAGCAGCAACATGAGCAGCAGCAGCTCCCGGAGGTGAGAGCAAGGTCTGGAGGACTTGGGCTGCCCGCTCCCCGGGGTCCCTCATCGGACTCCTGGGCATCAGTCAAGGGCTGAGTAATGTGGACGCCCCTGGGACAGCGGAATCAGGAGGAGCACTGGTCGTGTGGCGGACAAGGCGAGTCAGCGCAGAGCTGGAAGGCGAGGAATGCTGCCCTAGGAAGCCTCGTAAGAGTCTGGACCACCGACGGGGGAATTGGCTGGATGGCTGGACCAGCTTTCGTCATTGAGGTGACCCTGTTTCCCCATTGATATCCCCCCCACGTAGGCTCCAGTGATGACGAAGACCCCTCAGGACTGGAGGTGGAGCCCCGCGCAGGAGTGGTGCCTGAAGAGGCAGGAGCTGACACCCCAAGTGGGTTTCAACGCCACGCAGCCTGTATTATGGTGCCCCAAACTGCAGGGGTGGGAAGCGGGGGAACTACTCCCCTGGACATGACAAGCATTGGAGTCCTGGCCACGAGGCGCCTTTGCGCCAACGGAGATGAGTGAATAAGTTGAACGGGCCGGGCCCCCTGCAACTTCGGTCTGGCCCTGAGAGGGTCACACGCCTGTTTGGACTGCCTGGTGATACACTCAAGACACTTCTGTGGCGGCCAACTTAGAAGTGCGCCAACACCCACGGACGCTTGGTGATAGCCAGACATGGCTACCCAAAGGGGCAAAAAAGATCTCACCAGTAAGGAAGCCTCTATGAAAGACTTACTTCAAAAGTAGGGAGGGAGGAAGGTGGAGGGCCTTAGCAACGATTCCCAAAGGTCCAATCCCAGCTGCGCCATGATGGATTTGGCAGCTGGGCCCGTGGTTGAGCCCAATACGAAGGAATTTATGGATGTGCTCTTTGGCACACTGCGTGACTACTTTGCTGGACTGCGACAGGACCTTGCGGCCGACATTAAGCAGCTCCAAGCAGATCTTGGCGAAGTTGGGGATAGAGTGGACACGCTGGAACCTAATGGGGACAGGCGGGAAGAAGAACTCACTGAACAGGCACGTGAACTCATCAACCTCCGGGAACAGCAGGAGGAGCTCTACCTTAAGATGGAGAACTTGGAGAACCGCTCGAAGCACTCCAATATGCACATTAAGGGCGTGGCACTTTGGGCGGATGGTGGTAAGCTCGAAAATTGGATTCACCGCCTCATCAAGCACATGGCTCCCACCCTGAAGGATCAGGAGGTCACACTTGATCGCACACACCGCGCTGGGTGCCCCGCCTCAGCCCCGGCCATTGGCAGGACATTCTGACCTGCCTCCACTCCTACAGGCAGAAGGAGATCATCATGGCTGCCACACGTGACCCTCCAACTGTGGAGTTCGAGGGCCTCCAGGTTGGGGTCTACCAAGACCTCTCGCCCCTTACTCTCCAGAGGTGCAAGGAGCTACGACCAGCTACGACCTTCCTCCGTGAGCAGGGAATACGATGCCGGTGGGGGCACCCGTTCAGACTTTCCTTTGTCTAGAACAAGGAAACACATGGAGTACACAACCTGCAGGAGGCAAAGGAGGTCCTCGGACCCGCCCTGGCATTAGCTGAGGATTCAGACACGACGAAAGGTGGTGATCCATCGACGGGGAGATTGCGGTGGTCGAGCAGGAGATGGGCCATAGGAGGAGGACAGAGGCGAAGCCCTCCGAGGAGGAGCGCTGCACGGGGAAGCCCTACTGGGGAAGGTGATGGACCAGGTGGACTCTACCGTACAAGCAGGGGTCTGACCCTTCCAGTTGTTGTCTTGAAGCCAGGAGGTGGGAAGAGTGGTCCGAGCCCAGTATCCTGTGAGGTCGGTCTTGGGGGGAGCCCCATCCTCAGAGATGTGATTACCGATCGTCGGAATCATGAACCCTGCACACTGGTGCAATATGTTACCGTTGGAAGATGACTGACATATCTCTCTGTTTATTCTCCCTTTGTTTCTTCCTCTCTTTTTCTCACTCTCCCTTTCCCCCTCTTTTCCACCCAGGACTGGGCTGCAGGTCTCCCACAGTCGGTGGGACATACTGATATTCTGCGGACAGGTAGGGTGACTCTTCATCTCTGGCTTATGGGGGCAGCGAGAGGGGACGGGCAGGATTGTGTTCCCTTGGGTGGGAGGGTGGTCCTGTTGTACACAGGGGCTGAGGGGGTTGGGGTGCTCTGTTTGCTTCCCCTTTGCTGGGCTGTGCTGGTTATCCGATTTGAGGCCCTACCCACCCTCCCTTTACAATTGTTGGGCCGCCTTGTTACTCTGGGACTTCCCCAGGTAGAGCAGCTGCGGATGGGAGGATAGCTGCTTCTGGGACCAGGGTTAGGGCATATGGGGAGGGTGTGGATGCCTGGCAGTTATGGTTTTCCTTGAGATGGGCCTACCCACTGCATGAGTGTGCTCTCTTTTCCCTTTCTATGATACGGCTTAAAGTGGTTATCATGAGCTACAACGTGGGGCCTTAATTCACCAGCGAAAAGGCGTGCGCTCCTTGCCTTGTTGAGGGAGGCCAAGTGTGATGTCTGCCTCCCACAGGAGACTCACCTCATGCGGACGGATTGGAAACTGCTTCGATCCCCCTGGTTCCATAGACAATATTTCTCGTCTGTAGTGGGTAAGAGGGCCAGCGTGGTGATTCTTTTGGCTTCACATTTCCCAGGGAAGGTGGTGGGGACACACACAGAGGCTGCGGACTGTCTCATGACACTGAGGGTACTACTGGGTGAGAAGATACACGCAATAGCCTCGGTCTATATCTATAATGAGCATCAAGATGCCTTCTTACGGGATGCCATGAGCTCGAATCAGGAATCCCAGATAAGGACGAGGAGGAGGACAGGTCGACGCTACGGATGGGGCACATGTGTTCCATTTCTGACATGATGCCTCAGAGACTGAGGGAGGCGGGCCTCACAGATGCCTGGCGCCATCGGGACTACACCTTTTTTTCTGCGGCCCACCAAACATATGCTCGCATTGTCCTTTTTTAGACTTCCCGAGGGTCTCAGCTGATGTTTCTATTGGGGTTGTGGCGTTTTCGGACCATTCCCCGATTGTCTTAACACTACTTCTCCCAGGCGGTGCTCCGAGGCAGAGTTTGTGGCGCTTATCCCGCAAACTCCTCACATAAGATGCTAATATTGCTGATATACGTGGCGCAATAAGGGCCTAACTCAAGGTGAATGACGAGGGCTCTGTGGGGATCGCCATGCTTTGGGATGCCCTGAAGGCTGTCATTCGCGGTCACTGTATCGCTATCGCGATGGGCCTGAATAAGGATCGCCGGGCCAAGAGGGGGGAATTGGAGGATCAAATTTGGGATCTTAAGGGGGTACACCGCCGCACGGGGATGGTCCAAACTGAACGCTTGCTCACACAGGCGAGGAAGCAGCTGCGGGCTTTGGATCTCGATCGCGCTGAATATGCTTTGCTCCGTACCAAACAGCACTATTATGAAGGAGGGAACAAGGTGGGGCCACTTCTTGCACATGCCTTGTGAGCGGAGACAGCAACCCGTCGAGTCACGGAAATCATGACCGACCAAGGGGAGATTCTACATGCCGACAGGGACATAGCTGTTGCATTTGAAACTTTCTAGAACACTCTACTTGGTTGATAGCCTGGATCTGGCTGTGGCCAAGGACTATGCGCAAGGGTCACTGGTGACCCCGCAAGTAGGCCCGATTGCTTCCAATTTGGATGCGAACATAAGCCCTGATGAGGTTTTAAGGGCTTTCCAGGGCCTTTCGCTTGGCAAGGCGCCGGGGGAAGATGACCTCCCTGACGATTTTTATAAAACCTTTGCCCCGGATCTCATTCCCCTTCTGGTGAGGCTGTTCAATGCCTTCAGCGACTCTGGGGAACTTACTCAGTCGATGTCCATGGCGGAGGTAGTGGTTATTCCCAAGCTGGGAAAGGACCCCCATGAGTATGCATCATATCGTCCTATCTCCCTGCTCAACATGGACCTGAAAATCTTCACCAGTATTTTGGCGCCAGACTAACGCCCCAACATGCAGGGCCTGGTGGACCCCGACCATTCCGGACTGCAACTGCGGGGATGGGACCCATAGACTCTGTCGTTTATTGGATAAGACTCAGCAAACTCAGATCTAGTCACTGTTTCTTTCGGTGGATGCCGAAAAGACGTTTGATCGGGTTCACTGGACTTATTTACAAAAGGTTCTCTGTCGCTTGGGGCTCGGTGACAGGTTCCGAAGATGGGTGAATTGCTCCTATCATGGCCCCCAAGCAGGTATTAGGGTCACCGGGGTGGTTGCTCTTCCTTTCCAGGTAGGATGTGGCACACGGCAAGTGTGTCCCCTCTCTCCCCTCCTTTTCGCGCTCTACATGGAGCCTTTTGCCGAAAGGGTTCGCCAACTCCCTTCGGTAACTGGGAATCAGATGGGGGCAGGGAACATAGGATCTCATTATACGCAGATGACGTACTCCTGTTCTTGACGCATCCGTTACTCTCTCATCCCCCTCTGTTGGCAGAGGTCGAGGCTTTCAGTGCAGCATCCAGTTTTAAAATTAACTTGAAAGGCTTTGAGTCTTACCCTGCCTGCGGTGGATCGGGTCCAACTATCGTTTCATTGCCCGTTTTCTTGGCCAACTATGGATAATAACTTTCTAGGGTTACAGGTTTTGTCTACCAGAGGCCCTGAACAAAATGCACCTCGAACTGAACAGTTGGAAAAAACACGCCTTTTCCTGGTTGGGTAAGATTGCCGCAGTCAAAATGACGATTCTACCCCGTTTGCTCTACATCATGCAGACGCTCCCCCTAACCCTAACACTGGCTCTAATTCAGAAACTCATTACTAGCTTCATTTGGGGGGGGTAAGAAGCTGCATATGGCACATCTCACATACTTGACGCAGATGAGGGCAGCCTTGGTAGCCCACATCTCAGGCGCTACTATGAGGTGGTGCAATTGCGATGGATGGTTGAGTGGTACCAGCTAGAGTCAGAAAAACATTGGTGTATTATGGTTAGAGAGGTCGCCGGAATCCAAATATGGAAGGTTCCCTGGCTACCCAGATGTCATTGGCCGCTGGGTGCATACCTCTCCCCAGTTTTGCGAGCCACTATGCAGGTGTGGGATAGGGTCCAAGAGAAGTGTCAGTTGTCCTCATCTGTCCCGCCCTTGCCCCCTTTATTGGGAACCCGGATTTCTCCCCGGCCTTCGTGGGCAACACTTACCTCAAATGGCAAGAAGCAAACTGTAAGGGCATAGGCAACCTTTTCGACGAGCGGGAAATCCTTGATTTCCCCAGACTTGTGGCTCACTATGGGGTCCCCAAGGACGCATACTGGCAGTAGCTGGCGCTGCGCCACTGGGTCACACAAACCCACATCCGTCCAAATGCTGGTTGGCTCCTCCCAAAATTTGAAATCTGGTACATCACACGCACATCCAATAAACGCCTTCAGTTGAATATTTATGGCTTCTTCAAGAAGGCAAAAAATTAGCCCGAATCCCCAGTGCAGAATAAGTGGGAGGCGGAATTGAGCAGGGAGTTCTCCCCTAAGGAGTGGGCGGACATCATTCACAGGGCTACTGCATCCTGATGCAGCACTTCAGGAAAGGAGATGCTCCTAAAAATTGCACACTTGGTATTAACACTAGTGAGGGTTGCCATATGGAAGCCCTATAGCAATAACCTTTGTTGGTGCAACTGCGTAGAGGAGGGTACATGGTTCCCTATCCTATCGCACTGCGCTAAAATACAGGCATTTTGGGACACTATTCTACCCCTAGTAGACAAAATATACGAGACTGAACTCCCCCGATGTCCTCGCTACATCTGGTTAGGATTACCAACCCTCTCACATACCTCATTAGGTCTTGCAGGGGTAGGGCAATCACCTTGGCACTAGAGGCAACAAAGCAGGTCCTCTTGGCGAGGCGGGGCACCACTGACATCCCAACCAAGCTTAAATGGCTACACAAAATGTGGGAGTTTGTGAGGATGGAGGGGATTACAGCTGGCATCGACCTCCACATATGGCTCAGTGCAGCCGTGAGGCAACGATGAACAGAGATGGCCTCTTTTCCTGAGCCGTCGCCAGGTGATGTGGGTCCACTCCTCATCAGACACAGGTGTCACTTGCATCATATGTTTGACAGAGGACTTGAACACCTGAAAGTCAGGTTGTATGGTTGTATCGATTCCAACCTTACAAAAGATGGATAATTTCTTCATATTTATAAATTTTTTCACTTATCGCAGTAACAGTATATGGTCCCGAAGAAAGCCTGGGAATAATTTTCTGTATGGCTGAAACATGTAGATCTACAAATTACATTGACACAGTTAATATTTAAAACTGTTTGCACTGTTTTAATGTGGGTAACAAGTGATACTGAGTAAACATATTTTTCTCTTGCGATCCACTTTTAATCTCACTTTCATATCTCATGCACTGCGCCCATCACCCTTCAATAACTGCCCTTTCACACCTGTGACATTACAGAGCTTTCTCTCATACATCTTTCCATCTTTTTAAAAAACATCCATGAGTTTCCTTCTCAGTGTTAGAAGGTTGTAGCCCTTGGTCACACTAACGTGTGTCCAGGAGGAGACCCAGATGATGAAGTTGTCACCTCAGTGAGTGATGGGAATCCGTCCTTTTTGAAGGATTTTCCTCAGTAAAGGATTTCCTGTCTGGGGTATATCCTTCCTTTGCAAAAACAACAGTTGATGGACAGAGTGCAGAACAATGTCATCCATTCATCCCAGTACAGAGATCCGGGCCTAAATCCATTGTGTTTTTGCACTCCACACCACCCCAGTTCAGAAATGGCCATATGCAAATCAGCCTTGACCCTGTGCCTCATGAGAACAGTCCAGCCCGAACTGCCAAGCCATGTCTTTCCTGGACCAGAATCAAGCATCCTAGGACCGGTTTCTGGCTATCAGCCATCTTCAGCGAGGATAGCTTGACTCCAGTGGTCAAGCCATGCTCTCCAGTGGTGTGGAGAGCATGGGACTCACGTCTGAGCATACCCATCCCACTCAGGGGGTGACAAATGCAAAAACAACAGTTGATGGACAGAATGCAGAACAATGTCATACATTCACCCCAGTACCGAGATCTGGGCCTGGCAGTTCGGGCTGGACTGTTCCCATGAGGCACAGGGTCAAGGCTGATTTGCATATGGCAATGTCTGAACTGGGGTGGTGTGGAGTGCAAAAAAACGATGGATTTAGGCCCAGATCTCGGTACTGGGGTGATTGTATGACATTGTTCTGCATTCTGTCCATCAACTGTTGTTTTTGCATATATCCTTCCTTTGTCAGAGAATACCATTGAGTTACAGCCTCTTCCTCTTTTTAGTCCTTTTTCTTCTCAGTAGACCCGCGGATTTGGTAATGTTGTTCTAAGGTATGGTTGGGGAATCTATCTGTGCTGGTCTTTAAACGTTCCCTGAGAGCCTACTTCTCTCTTATAGTGTGTTTATCAACCACACACTGCCTAAATTTGATAAGACCTGGGGGGTCAACGGTGGCCTACTTATCGTCTGAATTTATAGAACTTACCTGCCCTCGCTATTTAAGGGTCCTGCGATTCCCTACGACCCATATAGAGGATCCGCCGCCACCCCCGAAGGTCACTTAGCCCTAGACCCCACCACATCATTCCTTACACCATGGGTGGAGACCAGTCCTCTCCTTTAGTTTCTCCTGCTATTCCTTTACCTTCTCTCATCTTCTCACTACTTCCCTATCTCATTCTTGCATAAAGTTTACTTTTGAAGCAACACGTTCCCCGCCAGCCGGTGGTTGTAGGTGGGCGTAATGTTTTTTTCTTGATTACAGCGTATTTAATAAAAAGATTTAAACCATCAAAAAAATGTATCTAAAAATATTTCCAATTTAAAAACAAAATTGAATGTGCAGTTTTTCTAAACTATCATGCATTTATTCAGTACAGCTTTAAATACCATTCTCAAAGGCTTAATTGACTACACTGTGTTTGATGCATGCCATTAATTTAATCAAACTATAATGGAGAAGCAGTATAGAGCCATATGGGCAACATATACACAAATAATAGAGGCCCAATTATTACATGGAGTTACAAAATTGAACTTGCAGGTTCATGTAGAATTATGCATTTCAGGGCTTCGCAAAAATTTACAGAAGTACACCTGCAAACCTGCAACACATTTAAAAACTCAGATTTTGCATAGAGCAGTAGATTTGTTCATGCCAAAATAGGGTAAACACCTCCTACCATTGTTGATCTCCTTCATTTGTCAGGAGTCAATTTCCAACTTTTCCGAGAATAGGAAGGGTTTGAAGAGGAGCTGTTGAGTATTCTTAGACATTTAAGTTTGTAGGTGTGCACAAACTCACAAGGTACCCCAGCCTTGAAACTACCTCTTCCTGACTGCTTACCGCACAAGTAGATTTGTGTACATGAAATCTTCATGTGTGTAAATCGTTTTATGGGGGCAGAACTAACGTTTGTGCCCTTAAGCCTAATCAACTCATGTCAATAACTCTAGGAATGTGGCCTATAACTTAGTGGATATAACAAGAACTTGCAGAGTTCATCTAGTTGTAAAATGTACATGCCCCTTGATTGATAAAGGGCGATGTATATGCTCACGATTATGGCAAATAAGGAAATTGAGGCATAGTGGGATGAAGTGAATTGCCAATTAATTACACAAAGGGTCATGTGGAGATGGTCAGACTACGCGCAATCTTGTTGGAAAATTGGGCACTTGACCAAAGAATCACCTGGGTTTAATTGCAATATTATTTTGTGAAATCAAGTGAATCCTTAAAAGTTAATTTATCGGAGCACGGTCTCAGAAGGTAAAGCAAGAAACAGAGCAATGATGCAATTAGAAAAATGATATATCTTGAACTCTGCTGTCATTTGACCTCTGGCATGAAGAAAGTGGCAAATTCAGAGCCCTGTCATGGCCAGAAAACCACCTTAACCTGATCCCAATCATAAACAAGAGTGTAAGAAATTGGATTATTAATTAAGAGGGGTGGTGGACTACCCACCTCAAGAAATAAACACACGCTTATCCAGGTGAACCTTAAAATCACTAAGTTAAACTGAGCTCACCCTCTCGTTTACATGGAACAGAGCTGAGAGGTTTAACTTAGTAAGGGCAATGTGTAAAGTATTATTTTTGCAGTGTCAAAAGACTAATAAAGTTAAAATGCAAAACAATAAAAATCCCAAATTGAATTTAAAAAAATAGAGTAAAATGTAATTAACATAATACACCAGGGATTATAGGTAAAAATTACATATACTCATTAGGAATGTGTAAAGTCGGGAGGGGAGCACTGGCACTTTACTACTTGTTAGCAGGGGGGAAGTGCACAGTGTTCTAAAACCAGCAAAAGTATAGGGACCAGCTAGAGGTAAAAAAAATCTAGGGTTACTGTACAGCAAGGGAAAATGTCCTACAAAGACTCTCCATATGGAAAGTCTATGAATATTTAAAGTTTTGTTGCAAATAGACCTCTGGTATAGTCAAAGGTGGGTATAATTGGCAGGGTGGCATAATGAGACCTTTCATGGATCCAGAACCTGGCCTAATATGAGCCACTGCATAATCGGAGACACTTCCATCAAAGCTCTGATTTGAAGGAATACTGCCATAATCTGTCCTCTCCCTGTAATGCACCACTTGGGACAAATGTTTTTACTTTTTTACTTGACAAGTAGACTTCTGAAGCCGATTGACCCTTGAACGGGTACGTATTTTGTCAAAGTCCACACTCCCGTCAGTTGGCTAATCCTTCATTCTAAGGATCTTTGTACATTCTGGATTTGATCTGAATCCTACCAGAGGTTTCAATACTAGCTACCTCCTCAGTTTCTCTTTCCGAGGCCTTTATACTGAAGTGAACATATATGATAATGTGAAATGGTGCTTAGTGGCTTCCAGGCTTGTGAAAGAGCCGCCGTGCTGGCCATCACCAATTGTTTTATTATGGTACAAGGAGGAGTGTTCAACACTACTGAGGTGTTCACATGGTGTCAGGGCTCTGAGCACAGTCTCTGCTGCATGAGGGACCCACAGCACTTGGCAGAAACCGTGTCTCTTCTGGCATCACTGAAACATATCTTTCTTTCCACCTCTGAAGCGGTCTGCCTCAGCAACATCTCCAGATCCCACGTCCCACAGTTTAATCACACCTGGGTGTTAGAGCCCTGGGCCTCGCAGAAATATTTCAGGTTTATAGGCCAGTATTTTAGCATTAAAATTCACAGAGCGCAGGCGATGTCCAGTAAAATTATCTTAACGATCTGTTCTGTAGAAATGAAACAGATCGCTGCACGCATGGAAGCATAAAGGGGGCTTTGGAATTAAACTATAGAGTCACTATACAATAAATCATGCTCACTGTTATTGCCTGAAGGTTGATGGGAGGATCCGGGCTGCAGCGTACAGCTGCCCCAGAGACTGAAAACACACAGGGCTTCTCGGCCACATGCCACGGAGACAGCTCTAGCCTGTGTGTGATTCAAGTTCGGAGAGGTTGTCAAATTAGGAGCTCATGTTAAATTGCATGCACCTTCACCCTGTAATTTTGAATCTTAACACTGCAGCAGTACAGAGAGACTTTCTTTCCACCATCAGAGTTTCAGAATCAGCACCACTGCGGGATTCCTGGTGCCGCATTCCACTTTCCATCACGCCACAAAACCTTCAGTGGGAATCATCTCAACTGTAGGAAGCGGCTAGTCAAGGCTTCGCTGCCTGTTAGTATTGCACTTTAAGGATATATCTCTTGGACCTAATATTTTAATGCACTAAGAGACGTCATTATGTGCTATATATACACATTTTTCCACTCTACGATTACTACTTCTGACCAAAATCAAATAAAGCGACAACATTGTGATCAGCGCCACAGTGCTGAGGTTGTGTAAATTCATCACTGCGCATTCCTACAGCTGTCCATCAAACACACCTTTCATTCACTGGAGGAGGGGAGAGGGAAAAGGCCCCTGGATCGCCCCATCCACCATAGCGTGGTCTAGAGATTGTTACTTTTTATCACAAAATCACTTCTTTACTCTGTGTCAAAATGCACGATTTCCCACAATGTTCAAATTTCCTGGATGAGAACCTCAAAGTCACACCCCCATTTCATAATTTAGGGTCTAATTACGAACCTGGCGGTCAGACCGCCGCGCTGTACTGTCGGTGGTTGGGAGACCGACATCTGGCAGCAGCATCCCAACCACTGTATTTTGACATGTCCACCGTGACCGTGGCTGTCTGTCAGCGGCTGCATACTCGGGCTCCTTACGTGAGCCTGGAGGTGATCCCGCCATGGTGCAGTGACTTCACTGTCATGCGTGCACTGTTGCCATGCACCATTCCATGCATGGCACCCAGGAACCAAAACAGTCTGCAGAGGTGGGGCACATGTGCCCCCATCCATCCCCCCCCACCCCCCCCCCTTGGTGAAATCGCCTAGGGGGCCTGTCTGGGGCCTGTTTCTTTGCATTTCCGACAACCTTTTGATGGCAGAGTCTTCGACCTTTTCCTTTTTATTGAAATTAATTTCCTATATTATCATCAATAAAAATTGTCTATTTTGCAAACATATCCAGATATAGTTGGTTCTCCTTTCATTTATGTTGGTATGTTAATAATAAATGAAATCACTGTTAGGTTTAATACTTTGTTGCCTTAAGTCTGTACACTAGAGTCTTCGCCAGTGTGCTTTTAAATTAACAATTGCCCTACCTATTCTGAAGGGAATCCCATAAAACATTGTAATCTGGGCATTTAATAGCATTTAGACCTGGCACAATTTGGAAGTGTGTGCCTATGTGCAGAGTCACCCTATTATTTGTATATGGAGGGGCTCCCTCACTCTGAAAGTGCCTGGAAAGTGTTTGCGATGTAACCGGAGTGTGTTTTCAAATGGCAACCCACTGGCAGGATCCTTTAACTGTGACAATAACCCACAGGAGATTACTCACATAACTTCCACTGAAGTATTCTAATAAAGAACATAGCATTTAAAGACACAAGCAAGATTAAAACAATTATCTTGCTTGACTGGCCACCATTGTGACCATGATGGCTTAATCAGGTGTGAATGCGGGAGCGAAATGCATTGGCGCTCAACTAAAAAAACCCTAACATATTCTACTTACTTACTGTCAACAAATTTAAAGATGCAATTACCAAGTTACAGGCTGTTTGAAAGGAAATGTCACTTTCAGCCATTTAAAACTCTATTATACGCTGATTTGCAAAATCTATACATGGGACTTGTCTGCATTTAGTAAAGTGCTCATTTAGGGGCTCATTATGATGGCGGGAGGATCGCCACCGCTGGGCCGGCGGTGGCGATCCTCCCGCCATCACAATGTGATTTACCCACCGCCAAATTAGAATGGCGGTGGGAATCACTTTGGTTCCACGGCGGACGGAAAGTCCGGCCGCCATGGTCCCGCAAGGCGGTCCTTTTCCACCCACCTTGCAGAACCCGGAACCAGGACAACATTGCAGTGGTGCCATGCAGGCACTGCCGTAGTGATTAGGAGGAGCCCTCCGCCTGTCTTTTTGCGGCAGATATCCTGCTGCAATAAGACAGGCAGAGAATGGCTTTAGGGGCCCGTGCGGGCCCCCTCTGTGGGGGGATGCACTGGGGGTACCCATTGTACCCCTTACATTTCCAGGCACAATGTGGCAGGCACCACGAGGTGCCTGCCATTTTGTGCATGGAACTGCACATTGTGGCCTTTTAACATTGCGGACCGTGCTGCAGCCAGCAGCGCCGTCCCCAATGTTAAAGGGCCAGGATGTGCCTGCCATACTTACGGGTGCATCCTAATTGGGTTGCTGGGACAGTCGCACATCTGGAGGGTGGTCCCATCACTGTTATGATGGTGGACGGACTCATGTCCCCTCGCCATCATAATGAACCCCTTAGTTTGAACACCTCTTCCGATCGCAAACTTCACGCACAAAATATTCCCAATTTTTGGGGATCAACACACTTCCCATTCAAAGGCTGATAATAGCGGGTTGTGCAGAATATCTCTGCGATGCTAAGAGTCAGCAGAATGGGAGCAAGCGTCCAGAAATCAGGAAGGATATCTCCAGACATAGTGACCAGTCTTGAAGCGATAGAGGGTGGTGTTATTTTTGCCTTCAGTTTTCCTACCCGTCCATAAGGCCATTGATAGATCTTGGTGAACAAGGCGAGTAAGGCTCTGCTGTCCCAGTGCCGGCTTGAGCTCCAATGCCCAGCAGACTCAATCAACGTGTTGCTGACTTGACAATTCAATTGCAGTGTCTAAATCAAGAGCCGTACACAACAGCAAATGGCTGGGATGAGATTGAACAAAATAAGAATATCCCAATCTATCCAATGTTGAAGTCCTCGTTGAAACCAGAGTAAGTCTATTTTGTTCACATTTTCTCTGTTTACCTTGAAATGTCATGCCCAACTAATACAGGTTTAAGTTATCTCAGAAGAAATTCTAGAAGGGCAGGAGCCTGCCTCCTCATGTAAATTAAAAGAGCAAAGGCTGGCTAAATCACATAAGTTGTACCACTTTACTAATTCTTCAATTGGATATTTTGTCCCACTGGCCATTCTTCAAGAGAGAGGCTGATGTGTTTGTAGTAATCCAGAGTACGTGCTGATGACCAGCTCGCCCTGTGGCCATATTTGAATTTTGACAGTCCTCGACCCACTTTGTTAGTCATAACACTCCAAGACACAACTCTGCCTCCTTCCAGTAGATTTGGCAGGAGTGCAATATGGCCCATATTGTCAGATGCTGCTCGAAATGTGGAAAAGGGTGCGCGGAATTTAATCACAAAACCTTTACCTTCGTATGTTGTTAACAGTACTGATGATTGGAATCCAACTCCATAAAGACTGTCATTCCTACTCATGTTTTTCAACTTTTTTTTCAACTTGTTTTTATTGAAAGCACTGCATCAGAGCACAATGTAAACATGTGCCGTATATATAACATTATAACAATCTTTTTGTTGTGATTAATTGATCACATGACTTTACATTACCATCTCCACTCGTGTGGTGGATTACTATACACTGCAGTGTGCTTTGAATTGAAATAGAAACCGTAGGACATAAGCAAAAAAGCAAAAACAGAAAATTAAAGTAAGAAATATTAACCCCCGCTACCCCCCCCCCCCCCCCCCCCACACACACACACACACACAACATCACTGTTCATTATGGGGCGCTCATGTTTTTCAACTTTATGGTCCAAACGTATAATTGTTCATCTGCCAATGCTGATCCCCCTCTTTAGTGATCTCTACAGCTTTGAGCAGGAAATGTGTAGCCCATATCAAAAATGTTGATTAGTCCATAGATTCTTGAATATTCATTTTATTAACATATAATGGAATTGAGTCAAATAGGAATCCAAGCAGTGCAAGTATAGTCATTTTTTTTAGCAAGTTTGACCTGGCCACATATAATGAGCTGTAGATATAGCTATAGGCAGGGCCACTGGAATTATGTGGCAGGGGGGGGGGGGGGGGCATTAAACTATCCAGCAGGGAAGCACCAAGTTATACGACAAGAAAGGCTAAATGTGCAACTTAATGCGGTACGGTTTTTTATAGTACTTATTATTTGTACACATGGTAATACAGTCTGGACAAATATTTAACATCATTTGTGTCTGATTAACAACTAAGTGTATAAATAAGTCAATGAAAGATGACCAGTTAACCTTTGCATGGTGAACACGTTGCTGAATTTTAAAGTAACTTATGATCCGTTTGAGCTAGAAACAACTTTTTTTGTTAAAATCTGCAAATCACGCAGCAGACGATGGATAATGTGGCAAATCCATAATTATGTGAAAAAAGCCAAGGCCACAGGATCACATCATTCCAGTGGCCCGACTATAGGTCAAGCGTCCACTCGGTTTTTCTTCTTGCTTTTAATGCTGGTGGTAGACAGAGTATCTAAATCATTTGTGATTTAGACTTCCAGATATATCATTACAGTAACTTCTCAAAGTGACTCGTATGGGGTTGGGAAATTTCATCAAGAGAGAATTTGAGGATGAAATAAGGTAAACAAATATAAATACGTGAACACAGATCTCTGTAATCTAAGAAAAGTATTGAGCTTGCATGGAGGGATGAGGATAGAAGGGCGACAGAGTGGACCAATCAATTATTGTGCTGTCAGGGCAGCAGCCTACCAAGTACTTCATCTGTCTCTCTTACACATTACAGGGTGCCAGTCTGGCTGGGTTTGAAGGCATGATCCACCTAGGGCTTGCCTGCCGTTGAGAGCCTTTCAGGATTATGAGCAGGACTTGGGCAAAACCGGTGCTCAACATGTTGGCTTCCTTCAGCCTAGCAGGAGAGGTTGGAATATGCATCTTTTAAAAATTGTGTAGATTTTGCTCAGCCACCAATCTTTATTTCTCTTACACGTCTTTCCTCCTGCATGAGGTGTTTTTGTACAGCAGTAGGTAGCATTACTTTTAAGAAGTTCATGGCACTGCTCATGTTACCAACTTGCATTCTTTCTCATGTGGCTAATTTTTACTCTTTTGACTACATCGCTACCTTGCACAGGTTGCCACACAGATTAAGGGACCACCACCTTCATTCCAATGTCCCACATAGAACCCTGCTGCCCCAGTGGCTAGGTTGGCATGGTGTATATGCCTATATGTTGGAGTTCATCTGCTACCATCCACTCAACCTAAACCAGATATTAAACACAACAACCTGACATAGTCTTACCTCTTTCTGCTTCCTCTAACTCAACACAAACCATCAAACATCACACTAGACCCAAACAGTACACTAGAATATGCCAGTTTTTTACAATTATATTTTGCATGCCTATCGCTCACATCGCCTTCTCCCTTACCCAGCCTTGCCCTGTACCCCAAGACAAGAGCACCTCTCTCGTCACTCGTGCACAACCCCAAAATGCTTCCTACAAATGATCATCTGTAATAAAACACTGTCAACCACATATTCCCCCATGCAGTACCGGTCCAAAAATATGCTTCTGCACTGCACAGCAGGGTATGGTCACTATATAACTACTACAATACAAATAATTACCTTTGACGTCATATAGTTTTCTCGATACCAACTTAATTTGTATATATATATATATATATATATATATATATATATATATATATATATATATATATATGATAAAATTAGACGCTCAGCCTCTTATGCAAAATCTGTACTCAACAAATGTTAAATTTGTCCATTATTTCATACTATACAAATAATTGTGTTTAAAAATGCATGGATTATTCTTTACATGTATAGTCTAAAGTACTCACCGCTTTGCAATAACACACATTTGGAAGTATGCGTATGTTTGGTTCAGATATGCATACAAATACATTCTTATACATAGCAACTGTCTCAAGTTTGACTGTAAAGCATGCCCGTTTTCTATGAAATGAAGGATATTATAGGGGCTTAGTGTCACTAATCAGTCTTCTTTAATATAAGATCTGTGCCCTGAGTTAGGCAATATCAGCTCAGCTCTGACCAATATTACTGATCCTTTACCTCAAATACTACATACATTTCGTTGGAAGACCTCTAAACTCATGTAAACAGATCTTTAATTCATAGGAGTTCTGACTCATAATGGTGGTCCAAAGTGTATATAGTAGCACTTACTATTTACAAAGACATTTTTCGAGAAGACCTTGAGAGTGATCATTAAACTGCATCCACATCTTATCAATATTGGCATGATTGAGCCTTAAAATGCCTCAATGAGCCTGGCAAAACTCCTACCATGGGACCAAAGCCTTGTACCTTTGCAATCCGTAAATATCACCTTGTGTTTGATCTGGAAAGTTGAAAGGTTTGATGTAAAGTGCTTTCCTCTGTTGTCCAATGATGCGGTGCGCACCACATAAACCAAGCTCTCTTGCCTGCCACTCCGGGTTTTTGCATTGACAATTCAGGGATCAGAGGTGCTACTTTGGCCCATTATCAAAAGAAACAAGTCCCAAAAAGTAAAAACATGGACTGGCCGAGCTGGTCAATGCGTGGAATTAGGAAAATGTGCGAGCTCTGTTTAAACCCCAAAAACATAAATAAAGCCTTTGCGAGGGCTTTTTGTTTATTTATTTTATGCGTTTTTATATAGCGCGGACTTTACGCGAAGGTGTCAGAGCGCTTCACAATAGGAACAGTACTGATACATGAGGAGAAAATTACAAGTGAACAAATTACCAAAGCAAACGTTAGGCAACATGAGGCAAAAGTGACAATCGTGAGCAAACAACTACAAGAGGTAGCAAACGGTACATTACAGGAGGAAAAGGTGACGTGTGCATGCCTTCCTCGCTGGGACGTCGTTCTGAAGGCCTTACCTCTCCTTCATCACGGTTACTAATCGCAGTGCTGCCTCGCCCAGTTATAGGCCGCTGCTGGCCGCGCGGGACTTTCCTCTGTAGTTCCCGAATGTGCCGTCTCGGCGGTCAATATTCCCCGTTCTCCAGTCCAGCCTCCACTTCGCCGGCTCAATAGGTCTTTAATTACAGCCGGGCTCCGCGCCGAAGTCCCAGGGGCCGGCGCGCGCTCGCGTCGCTGTTCAGTCACCTCCTGGCGGCAGTCGTCCATCACCGCCTATCGCGCCCTGCCAACATTTCAATTACAAGATATGTACTGTAATGGGGCGACGGAGTGCAGCTGAGCCGGCTGGGCCATACCAGGCAACGTTAAGTAAGTCGCGTTTGGGCTGGGAAGAAACAGGGCAAAATACGTAGTTTAGAGCCCCCCAATGAGGGAGGAGAGATTGGAAAGATGAAGAGTAATTTGGAGTTAAGGTAACCATGCCAGGTGGACCAGATGACCCCATGTCACCAGGACGCCATCTTTCCATTTCGGAACGTTGCTGTTACATATCATTGTTATCAGGTGTGCTGGTCCAAAGGGCTCAATTAAAAATTAACCAAGACTACAACCCCCAGAATGCACTAGTCTGTAAACGCAAAGTTTAGAAGTGCAAAAGTGGTATCTGGGAGACATGGAACCATTTGGTCACGATAACCATGCCAAAAACTGTAGTCCTGTTTATCCCATTGTAAACCCGACACTGCACAGGATACATACAGCACTGCGGCCCAGGGACTAGTAGTGGAATCAACTAGTTTAAAATTTCGGACTACGAAGGTCTATAAAAGAAAGACCCCCCACTGAAACGCTGCGTCATTGGTAACAAGCGTTATGCGAAACCTGTTTTATGGTTGGAATTGTTTAGCACAGCACTGAAAGGCTACACCAAGAGAGAGGTTTTCAAAGGTAGCAAACTGCCAATCCTCCCCCACCCCCACCCCACTCACCCATGTCCTGACAACATATTCGGCCCGCCCTGCTTTCCAGCCAACATGCTTCTCGTCCAAAAACGCAGTGGACAGACTGGAGTGAAATGACTGCAGAGACGCTCGAATGGGCTGCTGCAGAAATGTTCAATACAGTCGGAGCACTCGAGTTTCCCAGCTCCGTGTGCGAGGAGCTTGTCCAGGCCAGGTGTTTGCTTTGCATCCTTGTATTTATCGTCCCGATTTTATAATGGGATAACAGAGGACTACAAGTCCTAGAGCGCCCAGCAAAACACCTGGCGTGGATAAGCTGTTATGCATGGACTTGTGAAACATGCGAGCTCTGTACATTACCCTCATGGAACAGTGGCATCACAATGACAGCAGCATTGCAAAATATGAGGTGCCACTGACTTCTGTTGTGCTGTAGCACCCTCTTCTTCTTACAGTAACATATGCACACACATCGTCTGACACTTTCAGCACTTAACTAACTGAGGCCATAGTATGACGTGAGTGCCAGGCTGCTTGTGCAGTAGTGGGGGTCATGACACGGAGCTGGCAGCCATACTGCTCGCCGTGCAGTGCTGCACACGGGTACACGGCTGAGAACTTAATTAAAATATCTATGATAAACAAAGCTGTCCTCAGAAACTAAGCAATGGTTCACCATATGGTGACACAGGCCTCTTTACTAAAGGGATTCGAATTCTCCATTTTATGTGCCAGACCATCTGGGCACAGTGGCACATGTGGAGAGTAATACAGCAGGAGCTTCAAAGCAGGATTGCAGCCGCATCCTGCCAGGGCTGCTGTTGGCATGCCAGTCCATCCCTGGCCATTGTTTACAGGGGGAAACTTGAAGTCCTGAAACGAATGGCTACGCTGGATAAAAAGCTGGCTGGCGGTGTTACACACAATATGGTAGCGCTTAGCAGCTAAGTTAATGCAGTTATTATGTTTCAATGTAGGTGAGGAAAATGCTGATTTATTGTTTCTCCTTCACATCAGCACCCCCACACACATTTACCTGTAAGCATTTTCTTTTACTTTCACTCTGCCAATATTTTAACAGCTTTGTACCTCCTTTATGCACTTTCACACATAGTCAAAATCAGTAGTAGCAACTGGTGTAACAGAGAAGTGGGGGGCAACGCGTAAGGGGGCTGTAACAAAACAAACAATTAAAAAAACATACCTGCAGATATTCTGCTCGCTACTCTGTATGCCGCTCTTCTGATCCTCTGGCCACAGACTGACTGTCCCAGACTCTACTACAGCCAATCCAGATGCTGCTCTCATACCCATGAGAGCAGTGTCAGCATTGGGCGGGACAGGCTTGTTGTGCACTCCATCGGGAGCCTGTGCCCGCTGGTCTCTCCACTCAGCAACGCAGCTGGGTTGGAGAGATGTCAGTGCGCATGACGGTTTGGCCGTTCTTGGATGGCTGGCCGAACTGCAATGTGCACTGATAGCAGTGGCCACCACTCCTCCTCCCCCCGCTTCAGTGCTGTGGCCACGCCCCCCAAGATTCGGCTACAGGACAAAAAAAATGATCATCATTTAATTTTTGGTTTGCCCCAGCGGGTAGGGGGGTGATGCTCCTCCGCCATAAGGGGGGAGCCGCTGCTGCTCACAATTACAAGTGGCACATCTCCATTGCTCTGTGCACTCCACAGAGGGGTGAATGATTGGTTGAGCATATATTTTGAACACCTTTATGACTCACTGACATGAAATGTAAAGGACCACACATTGCTGCCTTCAGCCGCAATTCTAGAGCTGTCAACGATGGCCTATTATAAACACCCACCAATAATTTGAACTCAGACACCTTTAAGTGACTCACTTCACAGTACAACATTTAAACGATTAATATACTGCATAAAAAAGAAGAAAAAACAGCGTCCAGGAAAATGTATCTTCGAACTTTTCATATTGTTAATCCGTTTTGGACAGCTATTTGGTGCTGAGACACCAGAAGGCTGAATGTACAACGGAATATCGAGGATAGGAGTATCGTAATACAATAATATTGTGAACAGAATATCGAGGGACAATATCAAAAGGTACATGCATATAGAGAAAGTATGAACTTACTATTCTTAACCACATCTATTCATGTGTTGTGTGTGTATATATATATATATATATATATATATATATATATATATCCCAGAAAATCCAACAGGACATACGCGCAACCAGTAGCAGCGTACAGACCGACCACACCAGCATGTTTCCGAATCTTTATTTCCAGGCAAGATAGTATTCACAAGCAGGATGGCATAACGCGTTTCGAGGTCAGTTACCTCTTAATCATATGCATAATTTCAGGGGGTGGATCGTCAGGCTTTTCAAACGTAGCTATGACATTGAAGAAGGACTTCTGTCCATTATATTAAAGAGGCAGTCTTTCGTTGTGACATTCTTCCAAATATTTCAAGTTAAGGTAAGTGACACTGTGCAGAGTTTGCCAAAACCTACATTGGAGACATGAACAATGTGGAACTTGCAACAAGAGGCATTGTGGACCTTGTAGTCTGAACATCGAGTCAATTTGAAAAAAGAAAGGAGTTAAGGTAAACCAATAAACATTCAGAGTGACTATATGTATTAACAATAGAAAAGAATGAAAAACGGGTACTTTTACCTTAACTTGAAATATTTGGAAGAATGTCACAACGAAAGACTGCCTCTTTAATATAATGGACAGAAGTCCTTCTTCAATGTCATAGCTACGTTTGAAAAGCCTGACGATCCGACCCCTGAAATTATGCATATGATTAAGAGGTAACTGACCTCGAAACGCGTTATGCCATCCTGCTTGTGAATACTATCTTGCCTGGAAATAAAGATTCGGAAACATGCTGGTGTGGTCGGTCTGTACGCTGCTACTGGTTGCGCGAATGTTCTGTTGGATATATATATATATATTTATATATATATATATATATATATATATATATATATATATATATATATATATATATATACATCAAACAGGTTGCCCCAATAGAGAACGGCCCCAAGGAAGGTTGTCTTCCAACTCTGGGGAATGGTGCACAGACGGGTTCAGTCGCCAAACCATAGTCTTGCGGCTCAACGCGTTTCAAACTTGACGTTCTTTTTCATGTACCTGACGAAGAAGACACCAACAGCAGCCTGTAGAGCACTGATTCAAATTTACTAAAAATGTCGCCTCAGTGGGCGTATACTTGTAACTAATTAGGCAAAGAGGAGTCTGGTACCTGTAGTGCTCTACCATAGTATCATTCCAGTGGATGCCGCTTTGTGCCTAAAATTTCGTCTGTAGTAAATCCACAGTGGGTTAGTATGGCAAAGTATACCAAATGTGCTGCCAATTGCAAAGTCGACCATCAAGAGCCTTCAAATCTGAATCGGCACCCGGAGATCCGGGCACTGCAGATCCGCCTTTGGCGGCAGGCCATTGTCGCGACCAGGCAGGGCCGCTAAAAATACATCAAACAGGTGCCCCAAAAGAGAACGGGCCCAAGGAAGTTTGTCTTCCAACTCTGGGGAATGGTGCACAGACTGATTCAATCGCAATCCGTAGTCTTGCGGCTCAACGCGTTTTGACCCTTGACGTTCTTTTTCACGAGCCGGACGAAGAAGACACCAACAGCAGCATGTAGAGCACTGGTTCAAATTTATTAAAAGTCCCGCCTCAGTGGGCGTATAATTGTACCTAATTAGGCAAAGAGGAGTCTGGTACCTGTACTGCTCTACCCTAGTATCATTCCAGTGAATGCCGCTGTGTGCTCAAAATAACGTCTCTAATAAATACACAGTGGGTTAGTGTGGCAAAGTATACCGAATGTGCTGCCAAATGCAAAGTCCACCAGCATGAGCCTTCAAATATGAGTCGGCACCCGGAGATCCTGGCACCGCAGATCCGCCTTTGGCGGCAGGCCATTCTCATGACCAGGCAGGGGATGCTAAAAATACATCAAACAGGTTGCCCCAAAAGAGAACGGCCCCAAGGAAGGTTGTCTTCCAACTCTGGGGAATGGTGCACAGACGGACTCAATCGCCAAACCATAGTCTTGCGGCTCAACGCGTTTCAAACTTGATGTTCTTTTTCACAAGCCTGACAAGAAGACACCAACAGCAGCATGTAGGGCACCGATTCAAATTTATTAAAAGTCCTGCCTCAGTGGGCGTATACTTGTACCTAATTAGGCAAAGAGGAGTCTGGTACCTGTAGTGCTCTACCTTAGTATCATTCCAGTGAATGCCGCTGTGTGCCCAAAATAACGTCTGTAATAAATACACAGTGGGTTAGTGTGGCAAAGTATACCAAATGTGCTGCCAATTCTAAAATCCACCAACAGGAGTCTTCAAATCTGAGCAGGCACACGGAGATCCGGGCACCGCAGATCCGCCTTCGGCGGTGGGCCATTCTCGTAACGGAATGTAGAGTCGTGGCACTGGGGCAGAACAGGAAGCTTAATTTACAGTGGCAGAAAGCATAGGCTGAATATTCCTCCTATGGCCGATATGTATGTATTTTTAAACCAGCAAGAGGAAAACATTTTAAGCCAAAAAAAAAAGCAGGAAAGGCATGATCTATTGTTTGACAAAACTACTGGCATGGATAACATTCCCAGAAAAAGACACATGTTTGTTTCAGTAGCTTTTTTTGTTAACTTAAATGAATAACAGTAGACTTGCGCAGCCTGTAAATCTAAGAAAATAATTTAAATTCTGTAAGAATTAAAATCATAGAAACTAGGAGAAGACAAGGCTGAGAAAACTGTGCGCGTTATGGCAAACTTGTGGCATTCTATATTTGAGCCAATAGGAGCTTGATTGAGTCCAACAAGTTTGTTTCATTAACGCTAACGCAGAGTGCTTAATTTGTGCCAGTGGATGCAGGTGGTGCCCGCTAGCAGTTCTTTATGGGGATCATGTTTGATGATTTCTCATCATCGGCTTTGAATCAGCGCAACATAGAGAGAAAGTCAGAATACCGAGAAAGAAAGAGCAAGAGAAAAACAGTGACATAGAGCGAAAGCAGAGATAAAAATAAACTGCATGAAATAGACTACAGCAGTGTGAGTGGCCAGCTCTTACAAAAATCCTCTTCTTACTTATATTTACGTATATTTGAAATGTTTTGGTATGAATTAAGCACTGCTTCACAGTCACTGCAACTGAATGACTTTTTATCCCCAGAGACTGTGGCCAACCATGAGTCCGCAATCATGAAGAGCTCCAACAGAGTCAAGCCGTTACAAGTGTCTAGTTTTGTACAGTTATTAAGGCACATTTTAAGCCCTTCGAGAACTTGCCAACATGTGGGTATGCTAGTTCGCTTGTGTAATGCACAAAATAAACTGACTTATTTTGGAAGATTGAAGAATGTTGGGTATTGACGTTGATCTCACCAAAAGGTAAAGAACTAATAGCCCTGAAGCCCGAAGTCATCCCACAAGTACAAGCTTCATTCTCTATGTTTCCCGCTAACCCCTGGAAGGAAAAATGCAGAGTTTCAATAAAACGTTCCTTCGCAAAAAAAGTAGTTGGCTTTGTCTGGACCATCTTTTTGCCAAACTACTGCCCTTCACACTGAACATTCACTGCATATTGTGAAGAAATGGTAGGGGAGCCCGCCCTTTTATTACTGTGAGCTGGTAACTGTGTGTAGATCCAGTGGCGGCTCAATTTTCAAGTTCAAAATATAGCGGTGTATCGCGAGGGAGACTGAATAGCTGCCTTACCGTCTTCTCGTTGTAGTAATACATCAGCGAGTTGGTCTCCATCCCAGGCACGGGGTAGGCACAATACTTGTTGCTGCCGGAAAGGATTCCCTGGGCTGGTAAAGTGCATCGCCTTTCATCAAAGCACACCTCCACCCGTTCAGACAGAGCGGCTTCTCCTGTACGCGGCAGCCACACATGGACCTACTCACAAAAAAACAAGCGCTGAAAGACAAGTGCGTACCCCGGCCGCGAAACTTAAAGAGTACACGTGCATGCAGAGCATTTACCTTGAGGGAGTGAGCAGCAAGGCGCGATAATTGCAAACAGATGACACCGCTGCTCGCTCCCGCAAGGCAAACTCTCTGCATACATGAGTACTTATTGGAAACAGTGCAAAACATGCACGAGTTTCCACGAAAGTATAGAGCGATTCCAAGAGGTCATCTCCTAAGCAGCTCTTGCGCGCTGCGTAGGCGAGACCTAATCACCTCTCAAACTTTCTGCCTACTCTGGGAAAAGCTCTTCTACCTAGCACTAAACTGTCCTCCAGGCGATCATTTTCTCTTGTCTGGAATATTGTAACTCTTTACTGGGCCTCCCAAAGTAACTCCTATTACTAAAGATCATTCAGAGAGTGTCTACGCACTAAGTACCCCATCTTGCACCTCTTCTCACCCGCGCTTTAAGAGCGGTCACTGAATTTGTGTGCCAAAGGGCCTTCTTTTCAGACTATGTCCTGTTACATGAGTCTTTTCAGACTATGTCCTGTTACATGTGATTATTACATAGGATCGCAACATTTGTGTTACGCTCATGCCTATTTCATTTGCTGATTTAACTATAGTTACACAAGGGTGGCATGTTCATGGTGCGCTTGTACTTATTCTTATATGATGCATGTTGTGCTGCTCAACCGTGCGTGCATCATCGTGGGGTTATGTTTTTTCAAAGCAGGGACCGTGTATACATGGTTGGGGGATGGTGGTTGGCGGTATCATTTGGAATGATGTTCTTGCTTGGTAACATTTGTCTCTGTCAATAAAACCTCTGTTTTGGGAAATCACTTACGGTGCAAGCAAGTTAATTTCAAATGTGTGGAATACAAGTCCCATGGGCTCATCACCTATAATAAGTGTAATATATATCTTTCACACTTAAAACGTGTGCAGTAGTTGTCTCATTCTGTCAATGCCCCATAAGGCTGTCACCGAATCTATGTGCTGCTGGTCCCTCATGAAGGGCCTGATTAGGAGATAGGAGTAAACATGGGAAGAGATTCCCGGTGGCTGGATTTACCGTTTCCGACTGGTATATCTAAACATGTTTATTTTCTCCTATTACATGTTTGACCCCCTAGAATGGGGTATTAACTGCACAGGCAAGGACATAAAACATGGAATTCCTAATTTCAGGTGGTGTACAAAAACAAATTAGCTACAGCAAGCTGGTGGTCAATGTGAGCGGGGTCTTCTTTTCACGGCAAAGGAGGGTGTTGAGAGAGTAGGGGCCAGATATACGACCAGTCAAGGTTAGGCGAGTCGCAAATTGCGCAGAATTGCGACTTATAATTTGTGACCCCCTAAACTGAATGTACAACAGTGTCTCAGACACTGTTTGCGATTTCCAATGGGGTAACTAATTACATGCCTCATCAATACTCATGAGGCAAATGCAATTTGCGACCGTATTGGGAATGGTTAGCACTCTCAGAGATGGTGACCTGGTGGGGTCAGCAGACCTCCATGTCTGTGACTGCTTTTTCAATAAAGCAGTTTTTGTTTTTAAATGCAACCCTTTTTCCTTAAAGAAAATGGGATGATTAAAAAAAAAATGAAACTTTTCAGTTTCATTTTTTTAAGGGTGTGCAGTGGTCCATGGGACCACTGCACGCTTAAAAAAAATATTTTCGCACCCATTCACAAAGGGGAGGGGTCCCCTTCCCGTTTGCAAGTGGTTTACCACCTACTTGAACTAGGTTGTAAACTGCGGTTGTTTTGCAAAGAATCATATATTGTGTTAGCCTCGCTATGAGGAAGGGACACCCTTGGCACCCCACTTCCTAATACCGAGTCCCAAACCATATTTTGCAATTCGCTAATAGGTAAGTGACTTTCAAAATATGGTTTATGCATGGGGCAGACAAATTTTGCGGTCGCAAATGGGCCGAAATCCTGTTTGCGACGCAAAAAATGGTCGTACATCTGCCCCTAAGGAAGGTAAGGGGAAGATCGGTTTTGGCAAGGGAAGCAATTAGTGCTTCTACTTGCCATAGCAATAAGTTAGGGTGGAGTGTGGGATGAGGCTTGGCATCTTTGGCAACCAAAGGCTTGTGCTATTTCACAGGCTGGAATAACCAGCCAGTAAAATTGTCTCTGGTGTTCTGCATTCAGGAAAACTGGGTCCATGAACTCCAAGCCGATCATGATCCGCCCAACTTTTAATCAGGCCCTAAGTCTATAACCCTTAACGACTGCATATTGAGCCAATGGCCCTTAGGCCTTCACTGAGTTTGTGTCGCGGTGTGCTCATTATGTAAATACCGCATGAGCTCCTCACTTTCAGTCTATCATACCTAGGGCCCTCATTGAGTTTGGCTTGTAGGACCCCAAAAGGCAACTTTGTGTCTTAGTGCCCCCTCAAAATTATCATATTTCCTTTAAGCCCTCCTGCTTCATTTCCAAACTACAGGATTATCTATGCCCACTGTCCGAGTACCACCTTTACGGATTGGTAAACTACCCCACTTGTAATAAAGGAACCGTCCCCCATTCCCAGCTCCAGCCCCTTTGCAGTTAGACTGGAGGATACACAGCAGGAAATCATACTGGTGCCAATTTAAGTGCGCTTTTAGTGTGGATTGGAAAATTTTTGATGACGCTCAAAGCAGTAATGGCATCATACCCAGAATTCCTGGTACTATCGCAAATCTAGCTGAAAATGGTGACTAACATACAGAATTTTTTCCCGTATGTTTCATGGACAGAAATCGCTGCCAGATGTTATTCACCAATATCCACTCAGTACTAGGATTTACAAGTCTACAACCCTTAGACGAGAGGTTAGAGATTCGTACGGCAGAAAGTATGACTTTAAATTTACCACAAGTAATTTTATGACCAGATTGTAGCGCTACACCTCTCTGCCTTCGCTGTGGAAAAGTCAGAATGGAAATTTATAGGCAAACAGCATTCACCAGACTACCTACAAACCTGGAAAACATTAACCCTACAAACAGATGAATTCAAGCCATACACTGAGCTCTACCCTTTTCCCCTTAGACTGCGTATGCTACCAGATGGAGCACCACAGACCACCTCCAGCTACCAGGAAGCAGCCAACTCCACTCAAGGGGAAATTGCATTTTACTGAGGAGGAGCACAAACTTGAAGTTAGTAACCTCTGTTGTTGAACACTCTAGGTTGTTGAGGGCTGAAAGTCCGAAACCGGTCCTTGGATGCTTGTTTCCAGTCCAGGGAGGACCTAGCTTGGCAGTTCGGGCTGGACTGTTCCCATGGGGCACAGGGTCAAGACTGATTTGCATATGGCTGGGTTCAAACTGCAAAGGCATGGTGAACAAAACAACGATGGATTTAGGCCCAGATCTCTGTACTGGGGTGAATGTATGACATTATTCTGCATTCTGTCCATCACCTGTTATTTTTCCATTAGTCACCCCGAGTTGGATGGGTTTGCTCAGACGTGAGTCCTGTGCTCTCCATGCCACTGGAATCAAGCTATCCAGGCTGATGAGGGCTGAAAGCCCGAAACCGGTCCTTGGATGCTTGTTTCCAGTCCAGGGAGGACCTGGTCTGGCAGTTTGGGCTGGACTGTTCCCATGGGGCACAGGGTCAAGACTGATTTGCATATGGCTGGGTTCAAACTTCAAAGGCATGGTGAGCAAAAAAAACCGATGAATTTAGGCCCAGATCTCTGTACTGGGGTGAATGTATGACATTGTTCTGCATTCTGTCCATCACCTGTTATTTTTGCATTTTTCACCCCGAGTGGGATGGGTATGCTCAGACGTGAGTCCCGTGCTCTCCATGCCACTGGAATCAAGCTATCCAGGCTGATGAGGGCTGAAAGCCCGAAACCGGTCCTTGGATGCTTGTTTCCAGTCCAGGGAGGACCTGGCTTGGCAGTTCGGGCTGGACTGTTCCCATGGGGCACAGGGTCAAGACTAATTTGCATATGGCTGGGTTCAAACTGCAAAGGCATGGTGAGCAAAAAAACGATGGATTTAGGCCCAGATCTCTGTACTGGGGTGAATGTATGACATTGTTCTGCATTCTGTCCATCACCTGTTATTTTTGCATTTGTAGCCCCGAGTGGGACGGATATTTTCAGACGTGAGTCCCGTGCTCTCCATGCCACTGGAATCAAGCTATCCAGGGTGATGAGTAGGCATGCGGATTTTGAGGATTCACGATCCGCGAATTTGCCTATTAGAAAAATCCACGAATTTGCGGATTCGCGGATTTTGCGGATTTTTTAAATGGGAGTGGTCTTCTGTGCGAGTTCAAGTGCCTCTTGCGTGTATAAATGGTCAGAGACCGATCAGAGCAGCAGATGAAGAGAAAGAAGCTCCTTGTCACAGGAACAGCACGAGGATTGCGCTTGTGAAAGTCAAGGATACAAAGGCCTCTATCCAGCATCACAGCTGATTTTCGACTGTAGATTTTGGAAGAAGGCACACCTGCCCAGCCTCGACGACGCTCACAATTGTTTTTGGGCTGATGAATGCGTCACTGAATTTGAGTTTCAACTAGTTCCAGCGACCATGTGTGTGTTACTATGCAATCGCACGAGTTCAAGTGCCTTTTGTGTGTATAAATGGTCAGAGACCGATCAGAGCAGCAGATGAAGAGAAAGAAGCTCCTGGTCACAGGAACAGCACAAGGATTGCGCTCGTGAAAGTCAAGGAAACAAAGGCCTCTATCCAGCATCACAGCTGATTTTCGACAGTAGATTTGGGAAGAAGGCTCACCTGCCCAGCCTCGACGACGCTCACGATTGTTTTTGGGCTGATGAATGAGTCACTGAATGTATGCTCAGACGTGAGTCCCGTGCTCTCCATGCCACTGTAATCAAGCTATCTAGGCTGATGAGGGCTGAAAGCCAGAAACCGGTCCTTGGATGCTTGTTTCCAGTCCAGGGAGGACCTGGCTTGGCAGTTCGGGCTGGACTGTTCCCATGGGGCACAAGTCAAGACTGATTTGCATATGGCTGGGTTCAAACTGGAAAGGCATGGTGAGCAAAAAAACAATGGATTTAGGCCCAGATCTTTGTACTGGGGTGAATGTATGAAATTGTTCTGCATTCTGTCCATCACCTGTTATTTTTGCATTTGAAAGACATTAACTATAACTCTGCCCTCTACCATGCACACTCTTCTTATAAATGATGTCACTTGAGATGTCGAGTGTTATGAATGCTATGATTTATTATTTTATAAGTGATGTAATATGAAAGGTATAAGTAGTGCATCGGGAAGCCATGAGTTATTATTAACTTAGTCTGGCTAGCAAGTTGGCAGCACTGTATGGAGGTGTAAGAGTTACAGCATGTTTTGGGGCGGGTGTAAATGATAACTTTAAGTTACAACTATACATTTATAACTATAACTTTTAATTTCTAACGTTTATGTAGTTTAAGTTAGTTTTGTATAAAAATAATGAATTAATTTGCCTAACAAGAACAAATCTTAAATCTTTGGTTCTTTAATGGAATTTGTATGTTTTCTTAATTTGTTTCTAGGAAGAGGAGGCGAAGAAGAAGAAATTGAAGGACTCCATAGTATGTGATTTTTTTCCTTTGCCACCTGGAGGTAAAAAAAGTGAATTCCAAACATCCTACATGCAACCTATGAAACAAGGTTATTTCCTATGGGAACATTAAATAATACTCCTTCGGTACCACAGGAATGAGCAAATACATGCAGACAATTTATTCCACCAGGTTGGCGCTTGCGAAAAGAAGGAGATAGAAGAGGCCGAAGCAGGAAGATAAGCAGCGGCCACTTCTTCAGTTAATGGCATGCAACACCTTCAACATTTTCTTCTGGTTCATTAGTACCTCCACAACTACCTGCTGTATCTGTCCCTCCAGTGGTACAAAAGGCGGTGGTGATGGACGGAGCATCTGAATCAATCAAACACTCACACCCAGTCAACAGATCTGGGTTTAATCCATCACCGTTCTTTAGCCCACTCTGCCACCCCAGTTCAGACATGGCTATATGCAAATCAGTCTGACCCTGTGCCGCATGGGAACAGTCCAACCCGAACTGCCAAGCCATGTCTTCCCTGGACCGGAAACACGCTTCTGAGGACCGGTTTCTGGCATTCCAGCCGTCTTCAGCCCGGCTTGCTTGAATCCAGTGGCAAAGTGAGCAAGGGACTCACGTCTGAGCATACCCTGCCACACTTATGGCGGCCAAAAGCGGTACAAAAGGGGGTGGTGATGGACGGAGCATCTGAATCAATCAAACACTCACACCCAGTCAACAGATCTGGGTTTAATCCATCACCGTTCTTTAGCCCACACTGCCACCCCAGTTCAGACATGGCTATATGCAAATCAGTCTGCCCCTGTGCCTCATGGGAACAGTCCAAACCGAACTGCCAAGCCATGTCTTCCCTGGACCGGAAACAAGCTTCCGAGGACCGGTTTCTGGCATTCCAGCCGTCTGGTTCTGGTTCATTAGTACCTCCACAACTACCTGCTGTATCTGTCCCTCCAGTACCACATTCCCATTTTTCTGCTCCATTACTACCTCTACCAACACCCAGTGCATCTGTCCCTCCACCAATACCCGCTCCTGGTACCGTAGCGTGAATACATCTTTTCAGGCAGAATTATGATACAATAGAGCAATAAGGCAGTACAGTACTACCATACTGTCATTGTTGCGAGAGGGAGAAATGTGACGATTCACTGTCAACTTGTTATGGCTCACCAGTGTCCTCCTTAACATCCTCAGTGTTTTTTCCATTTGCTATCCTCTTGTTTCCTGTTGACTATTGTTTTGGTGGGTTGAGTTGAACATGTTAAACAAAAATCCTGAAAAAAATTCTAAAGAAAGGAAACTAGAACAGAATTATATTTTCAAAACTAACCTAATTTCTCAAAAGAACTTCTACCAATATTAACCAATTTCTGCTGGTATCAGAAATAATAAATTGTATTGAATGTAGAGATAAATGGTAAGTAGGTTAAATGTACCTTATGGTGGCTTCATAGTGGAAGGTATGGTAAGTCAATAATAGATAATTACAGTAATATCCAATTGTGTTTAATGAACTTAACTTAAAGTCAGCCCATTGTTGTTGTCTCTTTTACGTTTTTTGAGACAAAACTGGCATTTCTGTGTCATTATTTAGAACATTTCCAATTTAAGATGATCATATGGTAGTTGTCATCATAATACATTGGGGAAAACAAATCAATTGGATTGTTTAAAAAAAAACATAGAAGTTGTGCATGTCCAACTGTTATATCTAAGTATGTAATTTGATATATGTGAAAATATAGAAGACAGCAATACTTAGAGCAGAGGTTTGCAAAGGTTGTCACTCATCCCAGTCCCCCTAATGACATAGCTTCTGAATTATCTAAGTACAACTCACAGGTACCATTTCTTGGAACAGCCATACAGATCCATATCGAAATGTACCTGTTTATGTAGAAATTTATAGATGGAGGTGATGAAGTATAAATTTCAATTTCACAGTTATTTCTTTGAAGAAGAAATACAACTCTATTGTTTTCCAACACTCAGAAGAGCCTCTATGGGTTCTGGTTGTATTTAGTAAAATTGGGCGGGGTTTAAAGCCAACTTTGTGTTATTTACCAATCACATAATGCTTTCTTTCTCAACTTTATTTTTTATCTAATTTTCTTTAATTTTTTATTTATTTTCATTGTCACATGGAGGTATTCGGCTTGGATAAGAAAACCATCTTTACATTTACACGTTCTCAAGTTGCCTTCTCTCCCCTTAAACATGATGACATTTGACATACATTAATTTGTGTGCATATACAGGATAACATTCCTCAAACTCTGCTTAATTACAATATCACTTTGTAGGCACTCTATCAGAACACCTTGAAGCTTCTACAAGGTGTAAGTTCCACATGCAGGATTTTTTTATTTGTTTTTGGCCGCTCGGCGATAGAGCTATCATAATAGCATAAACAATAGTGGATTGGCTGGGGCTTTGGCATGGTAACATGGAAGATGTTATTTTATAGATGACACCAAGCCTTTGTTTATTCAGAGGTGCATTTTGCTGGCATTGAGAGGTCGGTCCATGACAGGATTCCAGCTCATGTGATTTCTGTCACCTCATGCGAGGGATGCTGTACAACTCTACACCAAGACAGGCAGCTTGCTCACACTTACCCACAGGTAATGAGAAGTTACCACCCAACAGGGATTTAGCCGATCCACGCACCGTACACACGAAAGGGTGGAGTGCACTAGGTAGGAGAACACTATATTACAGTACTTGTATGCAAGTATATAGCTTTATGTAATCAGCAAAATGGTTTAAATGTTCATCTTTTTCACCAGTTGGGGGATCAGGGTTGTCATTTTATGAGGATGCACATCCATGTGTTACCATGTAAAGTTAGGGGTACAGATGGATGCACTGTGAGCTAGCAGGACTGTAGGCCAACATATCCTGTGAGGTGCTCAGAACCAGGCTTGCATCAATCTAATGCACAGTTTTACTTGAGAAAGTAGAAGCCATATGACATCATTGCCACGTGACCAGAAATGTGTGTTTCAAATGCCTTCCTTGTGCCAGCTCTCCTCTTCCCGCAGTCCACTACCCTCTGCTGCCCGTCTACCTACTGCTCTCTGTACCCCCTCTTCTTGTTTCTTGCTCTGTTCTGCCTTTTTCTGCTTGTTTTTCTGCCCTCTGTTTTGCTTTTTCTGCTTGTTTTTCTACCCTCTGTTTTGCCCTCTTCTGCTCAGTTTTGCTGTCTCTGCTCTTGTTTCTGACCTCTGTTTTACCTTTTTCTGCTAGTTTCTTTCCTCTTCCCACCATTTCCTCAGGACCTGGCTTTTTGACGGATACCTCGCACCCCCGCATCCAGATACCTCCAGGGTTGATAGTGCTGCGCTCTATAAATGCTGACAGATTGATTTCTAATACTTGATAAACATCATTGCTGCAGACTAGTTTACTTTCTTACCTCATTTTTGTTTTTAATAACATTATTTTTATTTAAAATTTCAATATCTACAATGGTACTTTAGATACTTATGAGTTCTGCTGTACACAAACAACTTTTAAAAACACACACACACACATATATATATATATATAAATATATCAATGAAAATACTTTTTCCTAACTCTACAGACTTTGCTAAACTGCCTTGATTCTTCCTATACATTACAAAAAGACTGATAAGCTATATTTTGCTGATAAAGGTCAGAACAAAGACAACGTGTGATCTAAACAATATAGCTGCCTTTTTATCACACAAGGGCTTTGATTAACCATTAATATTGTGTTTCACAATTTCCATGTACTATGGTACTCTGAGAAAGTGCAGCGGTAAACCTCAGCCCCATATATCTCCAAGATTTTGTTCCTTCTTACTTGAAAACAACAGAAGAAATCCAAATAAAAAAACAGAAAGGACCCTTTCCACACAATAATCTATATTCCTGCCAAATTTAATGTAAATTCGTTCAGCCATTATGTTGCTACATCTGTTTAAAAAATCAATTCAAAAAATTAATTGGTGAAGTAATATGTTTCGGGACCCCCCTTTTTTTCCTTGCACTCCGATAACTATTCACCATGAAACTGGGCATCATCGGCCAATGTAGAACAAAGAAAAGGTCTGCAAAGTTTCCTGGTGATTCATCAAATGATGCTAAAGTTATTAGCAGTCTCTAATAAAAGACAAACATTCCTCCCTCAGGTGATTGGAGAGGTGTTGTGTGAAGTTCCCTCCACAAACGGTTCAGAGTTCCAGAGGTGCCCACCCACTGTAGCTGTTAAGAACTGGCTGCTAAGCTGGTTTGTTGAATCGCCTGTAGAAAGCGCGACTCCTCCATGGTACCAACCTGCACTTGATAATACATGCAAAAGTGTGATCTGTCTCCTTATGAGGGCCCGGAAGTGGAGGAAAAAAATGCAAAGGCTAAAAAAACTCTTTGGCACTCTTACAGCTCTTAATTGTAACTGAAGATTAATGTAGATATATGTAACAAGGCACCAAACTACCCCAGACATGAGTGAGGTGTAGAAGCCAAGCAGGAAAAGTCCAGAAGAAATCCAACCCAGTTTCTAGCAACAAAGGATCAAAAGTCAGAGACAAAGAAAATATCAAACGGGGCATCAACATGACAAAAAATATGTGAATGAATGTGATACAATGCATCCTTCACTTGTAGATGCCTTGTCAGATACATTTTAAACAAGAACTGACATCACAGAAAAAAATGTCCTTCCATCTTGGATTGAGAATCTTAAACAGATTTCTTTGCATACCTCACCATCTTGGAAAGGGAAGATTATAAGGTGGGTCCATGCCCCCTTCATGAGGGGTCGATTATGCATACAAAAAAGCCTAAGCCTGGCATCCTTCATTCTACATTGTACTCTGCTGCTAGTATCATAAAACCTGTGCATTTCCCTGGAAGGAGTGTGCCACTTCCGCGCCTGTAACTAGTGGTAAGCTCTTAAAACTCCCATCATTCTCTGTAAGGGTGTAACAAGACCTGTCTCGGAGATAAAAATGTATGAAACAACGAAGGGTGAAAGACACCTTCTGAGGACTTATCGAACATTTGTGCATTTGCACATATTGATTACATCTGCCAACAGCTGTGATGCCAGGGCACCTGGGAATACCATTCAGCTCACAATAAAGGGGAAAGTAAAAAATTAAGTAGATCTCGCTAATTTCCCCTCCCAGAACTTCAGTACCCAATAATGTAGCTCTCCATAACTACCGTTGTGTCAAGGACTGGCCTCCAAGGCAGTGGATATGAAGTTCCTAATGATTCAGGAGTAAAAACTCTTGACAGTGGATAGTGGTGCATTGACTGTCAGATTCCTGAATAAAGAGAGAGGCACCACTGCCAGAGTATACTGACACTCTGTCTCTCTGCAGAACATCAGAGGCTGGGACAAGGATTGATGTATAGGAACCCAACGGTTCCGAACTATTACAGTCCAGGTACAAAGATGACCCAGGGATGTTCTGCCATGCAGGACTCCACCCAGCTTGAATCCAGAGAAGTCCAGCTAGTGAGCTATCCAGAACTTCTGCCTAAAAACGGGTCTCAATCTCTCCAAGACTACTACACATGAACACAAAGACTTCAATCCCTTCAGAATTATTGGAGTATTACCTCAGAAATGTTCCTCATCCAGGTCTACTACAACATCAAAACCAGATATGTTCATCTTCCTCGGTTTAACCCATCTCCGACACTGATCTTCAAGTTGCCAAATATCCAGATTTATCCCTTTTCGGGCGCAGACATCCAGGAGCTCAGGTCTCAAGGGCTATCTAGGGTACCTTGTTCTCGGTACCGATACCTGGGAGTCCAGCTTTTCCTCAATTCAGGATTATGTTCAACAAAAAGTCCTTAACTATACAGGCCCAAAATTAAACAGATCACCTTCTGTTTATTGTTCTCTATCTGATTTAAGAAAGTGTAGCTTGGGTAGCAAAGTAAGTATTATTGGTGTACAATTCAAAGACATATGCTCCTCAGCTTTTCTCTTATATTTATTAGGATCAGAAACAAATTATTTCGCTTTCTTTATAGACCAGGAACTCTTTACTTTTGTTGCTGGCAGCCCAATCAGTGGGACAGTTTTTAAGAGATTTATGATAGTTAAATCACCCCAAAATTGTGTTCTAAATATTCTAGGATTTACATTTTCTGGTAAAGATACAAACATGTGCATAACTACAGGGGTTGAATAGATTAAAAAAGCTAACGTCAATAAGCATGCCCCATTTCTTTGGAATGTGCATAGCTCCAATATCTGTTGTTCTTAAACCCTTTGAGGTCCAGTTGAAAGCATTCTACAAAGGTTGTTTTTATACTCATTGCTTCTCCACACTCAGCATTTTGTAACAATGTATATATTTATTAGCAGTTTTGTATACAGTGGACAAGATCCACTGGTTTACAGAGCGCTCTAAATAAGAACATTTGTACTTCAGAACAGTTTTGTTTTTCTTCTCTACACAGGAGCAATTACATTTGTTTTCATACTTAATTTGACTCATTTCAGTTTCCTAAAAGCAATTTTCATCTGAGTGTTAGTTGACTGTGACACAAGAACAGTTTAGTACATCTTCATTCCATTTTTTATATTTTTCAAAAATAATTTCCTCAGACTCTGACAGAGGTATGAAGGCCCATCCACAGTATACCAGCCCTGAGTCTCAAAAAACTTCATGTGAGAGCACCCGGCGGTTCCTTGAGTGGTCTAGCCTTTAGACTAGGACCAGAGACGGCTGACAACTGTGAGCAGCTCCGACTTGATTTATGACCTACTTCATGGTGGCTATGGTCCTGGCGATATTTATTGCTCTGTGATCTGTACCATCAGAGAATAACCACCAAACCACTTGCCCAAATTAGAGAGGGTGATTGGATGGCTCTTTTTTGCTGTTCCTCTCCACCAGTTAAAACGTAGTGGCGAGGGACAGTAATAAAAAAAAAATATATATATATATATATATGTATATTACCTACTGGCGGTCGCCAGTAGGTAGTTATAGTTAGGACCTATTATCCATAGGAAATCCACAACATTCTATTTGGAATAACTTTGGCGCTGGTTGACGAATCTTCGGGAATTTTTCAAAACTGGTGGGGCGCTCCAGTCCGCTCCTATCCTGAAAGTCTCGGGGTGATTCGTCAAGCAGGGGCTGAGAAAAAAGGGGGTCCCAAAATGTGTTTTCCCCATGCAATTTCCCATAGGAACCTTTAGCCGCAGCTACAGCCCGAACTGCTGAACGGAATGACACCAAATTTGGCAAAAAGGTATCCCTTGGTTCAGAGTCGTGCCTTTTAGTTAAAAGGTGTAAATCCGTTCAGTAGTTCCTGAGAAAATCAAAAGTAAAATCACATATATATCTGTGGCTGCGGAGGATCCACACACCCTGCCGAGCATGAGCTGTATGCTAATTGGCTGTTAACACTCCAAACCAGGAAGTGTTGGTAGCCATCTTGTGCCTCGGTAGAACCGAGGCACAAGAAAAACGAAGAAAAAACACGCAGAGCGGAAAAAGGGGGCAGGGTAGAAACACCCTGACCCCCTAGGCCTGCTCAGGGGGTCCCACAAGGACCCCCAAGGCCCCAAAATTAATATATATATTTTTTTAAATCAGCAAAATCCACGCACGGCGTGCAGATTCTTCCAATTAAAAAAAAACAAAGCACAGACTCCCGTGCTTCTATCCAGGGGCATGTTCAAAATAAAGTGTGGTGGGGGCCCAATCCCCCCTCAATGCCCCGGGGACCGCCACTCCCGGGCAAAGCATGAATAATTGCGGGGGCACACGGCCCCCTGGCAGCTCCGGGGACTGCCACCCCCGGGGCTCGACTCAATTGAGATTGCGGGGGGAGCATTGTCCCCCGCAGCCTCGGGGACCGCCACCCCCTGGGGCTTAATATTATAATGTTGGGGGGGCCTCTAAGGCCCCCTGAGCCCCGGCGACCGCCACCCCGCGGCTCGACTTACTTGAGATTGCGGGGGTGCACACTGCTCCCCCCGCAGCCCGGGGACCGCCACCCCTGGGCTTTTTAAAAAATACCCACGCCCGGGGGACCACCAACCCCCGGGGCTTTGAAAATGTGAGGAGGGGTCGTTAATGGCCCTGGGGACCACCACCCCCCAGGGCCGGCTCCTGCAGTGTCCTGGGGTGCCCACCCCCGGCACACTTCTGTTTGCTATGGCAGGGCGGGAGCCTCGCGGCAGGGGAACCTGCTCTCTCTTTAAAAATTCAAACCAAATTGCTTTTCCACACGGGGAGCTGCATTTTAGCAGCTCCCCATGTGGAAAAGCAATGCCGGCTCCCGAAGGACGCGGGGAGCCGGCGGGATCGTGGGGGGATTAGGGATCCCCCCACAGTCCCCAACGAGAGGCCAGGCCCCGGGGGATGGGGTCCCGGAAGCCATAAATGGCCTCAGGAGGGGTGCCACGCAGCCCCCCTCCATCTAAATTTAAAAAAAGAAAATGGCCATGCCCCGGGGATGGGGTCGCCGGGGCCAAATATGGCCTTGGGAGGGGGGCCACGCACCCCCCTCCAAATTTGTTTTATTAAAAACAAAATAGAGGTGAAGCTCTGGGGGGTGGGATCCCCAAGGCCGGTAAAATTGGAAAAGAAGGGGGGCCAGATAGCCCCCCTTCTTAAAAAAAAAGGGAAAAAAGTAACCCTGGGCGTAGTGGGCGTAGTGGGGCTTCGCGGAGCTACGTGAAGTGGGCGAGAAACTACGCCCACCTCCGCACTCCGCGTAGCCCCACTACGCACCGCAGGCCTCCCTCCCGCCCTCCCTAAATACTTTAAATTACATCTGTAAAAGAATTAAAAGGCACTTACCTTGCCCGCCGCTGCCCGGTGCTGCCCGCCGCGTCTCCGGGGCACCCTCTCTTCATCGCCGCCGTCTTGGGTAATAATGCGCATGCGCGGGCGGCCGCGCATGCGCATTTCTCGTGAGAAATACGCATGCGCGGCCGCCCGCGCATGCGCATTATTACCCAAGACAGAAGCGACGAAGAGAGCGAGCCCCCGGGACGCGGCGGGCAGCGGCGGGCAAGGTAAGTGCCTTTTAATTCTTTTACAGATTTAATTTAAAGTATTTAGGGAGGGCGGGAGGGAGGCGGGTGGTGGCCAGCTACGCTCCGTCTGCGGAGCGTGCGTAGTGCCGAATTCTACGCCTGCTACGCAAAATGCGTAGAAGCCGGCACTACGCACACTCCGTGCACGGAGCGTAGCTGCCCGCCCACCCTTAAAAAAAAGACCGCCCCCTACCAGCATCACTCTGCCAACGCGCCCCATGGCGCGTTTGCAGATGGGGAAAGAATTCCCCTTGAATACTGGGGGTCCCTGGGGGGAGCTGCATTGCAGACAGGTGTTCAGAGGCCACGCCCCTTTTTACACCTCTCTGGAACGTAGCTCCGTGGCTCTTACTGGAGGTACCTAGTGGCTAGTTTGACCCTAGGGAGCCTTAGGATTCAAGGGGACTTAATTTCTGAACTTATAACGGCCACAGGCCTGTTTACACAGTGGGGATGGGGTGGGGGGGGGGGACGGGGCCTGAGGTGGTGTGTGCAAACACACCCTATGGCGCATTTTAAGTTGGGGAAATAATTACCCTTCAATCCTGAGGGCCCAAGGGGGCCAACTAGTCCACCAGGTGCTTCCAGTAAGCGCCACTGCACTGCATTGCAGAGAGGTGGGCCAGGCTGTGCCCATTTTCTCTGCAACGCAGCTCTGTGGTGCTAACTAGAGATACCTGATGGGCTAGTTGTACCCAAGGGACACTCAGGATTCAAGGGAATTTTATCCCCCAAATGAAAACGGCCACAGGGCGCGTTTGCACACGTCAACTCAGCCCCCCTCCCTTCAGCAGTGTGCAAATGCACCCTGTGGTGCGTTTTAAGAGGTAGTTTTAATCCCCCTGCCCTATTATATACTAGGGGCTTACAGAGGAGGTCATGCTAATAACACGGGTACCCCAATGCATAGTGTTCCCTAGTATATGTAGGTGTTTTAACTGTATTCTAAGTGTCTTTTAGCATAGCACTGGCTCTAGGACTGGTTAGTCAGAGTCAGTTACCACCAGTACCCATCTGAAAAATGTGAGGGTACAGGATGATTTTGCAACACAGCCTCTTTCTGCTCCTCTGTTTGTTTTTTCTGCATGTCTTCCTTCTTCCTGCACTTTTCTTCGTCTTTGAGGACTTCTGTTGCTTTTTTCTTCTTTCTGTGTGTTTTTCTTCTTTCTTCACATGTACTACCTCTGTAGGCATGGTTAGAAACTAGCATTTAAAAAAGCTTTGAAATTCAATTAAAAAACCATAAGTTTCAGTTACGTTAAAGTTAGAAATTAGCATTTAAAAAACCTTAGAAATTCACAGAAAAAAACATAGGTTTCAGGGTGTGTTATAGTTAGCAAAACATTTCACTCATACAAAACCATTGAAATTCCCCCGTTATAGTTAGTTTAGCTAACTATAACTCGTGCACCCGCAATGCACTGCTGATGATGTCACATATTACATCATCATGACATGGTCAGTGACATCACTCATGACATCACTGATGACATCATTCTTGTGATAGAGTGGCAGACCTCCTCTCACCCTAATATAAACTTTGATACACACATTCAAAAATAGAAACTAAAATTTTCAAAAAAATGGACATACCAATACCAGTTATAACAAACTATTCAGTAATTCCACGATCTACACACACATCCATTCATTCACCAACAGTCCTATATAGTCACTCATACATGTACTCACTCATTATTTGTACTAATACGCCTATACATCCTGTTACACTCCGCCACTCATTCATAGAGTTACTCACACACAGTCACTCATGCTAATAAAGAATCAAACATCCATTTAGTTGCATATACAGTTATACACACACCGCTACACTTACTTCTACAGAAACGTACACATACTTACTCTCTTAAACAATCACTTATAGAAACACATACGTATTCATACAGGAACTCTTCCAATCTCTCACTCTCACATATACTTACTTATATACACCAATACTCCCATATACTAGTTTAAAACATATGTAGTTACTCATAAAACCACTACTGAGACAGTCAATCACTCACTAACACACCCATTCACACACTCATCCACCAATACAGTCCTGCACACATGCTGTCTTCAAGACATACAAACAGTTAGTCACGTATTCATGCATCTATGTGCAATGTAATACCCCCCACCGAATCATACAGATACTCAGACACTCATACTTATACTCAAAAAAACAACTAATAACCTATATAAAGACTCATGTAGCTACTCACCAACCCATTCAGCCACTCATACATAAAGTGAGAGACTGATACAGATATTCATATATTTAAACATTACTAACTAACCCATGTATACACTAAGATACACTTAGTTATACAATCAATTTTCCACAAAAAAATCATCCATTTAGACACTTATATACCCATTTATTCTTCCATCGACCTTGAGATATACATATATAAAACGTATTTATTTTTCAGAAAAACACACATTCACTGGATGATGTCATCAGTGATGTCATTTAAGATGTCATCAGTGATGCCATGAGTGATGTCACTGACCATCTAAAGAGTGATCTGATATGTGACTTCATCAGCAGTGCATTGCGGGCACCCGAGTTATAGTTAGCTGAACTAACTATAACGGGGGATTTTCAATGGTTTGTATGAGTGAAATGTCTCGCTAACTATAACACCCCTGAAAACTATGTTTTTTTCTGTGAATATATATATATATATCTATATATATATATATATTATTTTTTAATTAAAAAAACTCTTGAAAAACTGTAAATGTTTGACGAGTGGTTGTCTGGTTTGATGGAGCTGTCTGTCAAACTTTTACAACATTAACAGGAACCGTCACCAATGCTAAAGCTAGTCCTGGAACAAAGTAACACACACTGTATCAAGAATGTACATAGATGACTATAGAAGCTTACCGGGAGCACACCACAAGCTTTGGGGCTTGCCAGACCTTCGCCAGCCAGTTCGCTACTCCTGGGGACCTCACGCTGTGGTTCACCCCTGCCGCCGTAGTCCACAACACCGATCGGACGCTGCGGGGGGAACTAAAGCTCCCAGGCTGCTTTGCGCTCACTTCCGCCTGCCATCGCGCCCGGAGGCGCTTGAAAAGGAAGCGGTTCCCTCGGTGGAGCGGGGAGCTTACCGGGAGCACACCACGAGCTTTGGGGCTTGCCAGACCTTCGCCAGCCAGTTCACTACTCCTGGGGCCCTCACGCTGTGGTTCACCCCTGCCGCTGTAGTCCACAACACCGATCGGACGCTGCGGGGGGAACTACAGCTGCCATGCTGCTTTGTGCTCACTTCTGCCTGCCATCGCGCCCGAAGGCGCTTGAAAAGGAAGCGGTTCCCTCGGTGGAGCGGGGAGCTTACCGGGAGCACACTACGCGCTTTGGGGCTTGCCAGACCTTCGCCAGTCATTTCGCTACTCCCGGGGACCTCACGCTTTGGTTCACCCCAGCCGCCGTAGTCCACAACACCGATCGGACGCTGCGGGGGGAACTACAGCTGCCATGCTGCTTTGTGCTCACTTCTGCCTGCCATCGCGCCCGAAGGCGCTTGAAAAGGAAGCGGTTCCCTCGGTGGAGCGGGGAGCTTACCGGGAGCACACTACGCGCTTTGGGGCTTGCCAGACCTTCGCCAGTCATTTCGCTACTCCCGGGGACCTCACGCTTTGGTTCACCCCAGCCGCCGTAGTCCACAACACCGATCGGACGCTGCGGGGGGAACTACAGCTCCCAGGCTGCTTTGCACTCACTTCCGCCTGCCTTCGCGCCCGGAGGTGCTTCAAAAGGAAGCGGTTCCCTCGGTGGAGCGGGGAGCTTACGGGGAGCACACCACGAAGGGTCCCAGGTCCCCTGGTCGTTGCCATATAGACCACTTACACGTGCAAAGTGAGAGTTTCAGATTTATTTTAACATTGTTTCAATTTTTTTTTTTTTATTAACTGATTTACAACACCATTGGTCTTTCTGAGATGATATAAACTATACCTGTACTGTTTCCAGCACCTCTAGCCCTTTATAATTGAAAACATTGGGATCTGTTGCTAGTGCCAATCATGTCCAAACAAAAGTCCACGCTGGATAACTACTTAGTGAAAGTAGTTAATAAAATTAACAACGAGCGGCGAAAATCGCTAGGTCGGGGGAGTTCCCCTGCTTTATCTTCTACACCCCCTTCACCAACAATGGCATTACCACTGGATGATAGATGTGACCCTGATGATTTAACAACGGAAGTGCCTGTTCTACCAGCACCCAATCAGGACATAATGGACACATCTCATGACACTCCAGTACAGTGTTCTCCAGCCCCTAGAGCACTGAGGACCTGTAGGAAAGTGCAACTTAAGCGTGGGGGGAACCATAACAAAAGAAAAGTTGAAATAGCATCCAAATGTACTGCATCTGACGTGGATCTAATAGACAAAAACGGCACAGTCACTTTGAACAACGAGCAACTTGATCTTTTAGCCAACAATATAGAGGACAAGCTAGATAAGATCATTAAACCTTTAGTAGTCAAACTTGACCTAATGTCAGCAGAAGTGTTAAGATTAGGTGGACTTCTGGAGGCCCACAGTGGTATGGCAGAAAGATGTAGGGGTGTTGATAAGGGCCCCGAAGTTAATAAAGATGCACCAGAGCCACATACTGGGAGGTTAAATATAACTAAAGAAACAATGGGCCAGATGTAGGTCGGTCGGTAACGGCCGAAGATCGGTAAATAGGTGATAGGTATGTAGGGGGCATTATTTTACCGAATCGGTAAAATTACCGATTCGGTAAAATAAAAAAATCGGTAAATTTACCGAATCTGAGCCACCCAGATGTAGGTGGGACTCTTCAGAGTCCCAGAGGCCTTACCGAATCGGTATTTTACCATCAAACCCAATTTGATGGTAAAATACCGATTCCGGTGTGCATGCACATGTGTGCATGCACACCTATGCCATGTGACAGGCAGACCTGCCCTTAGGGCATGTATGCCTGCCACATGGCACCCGAGCCTGTTTTGGGGGTGCCAGAGGGTGTCAAAGTGACACCCCCTGCACCCTTGTGAAAATCGGTATTTACCGATTCGGTAAATACCGAATCGGTAATGCCCATTCATTCCTATGGGCTTCAAAGCCCAATGACCTATTCCGATCAAATACTTACTACTAGGAGGGTAAACTGGATTGGCAATTCAAGTAAGACCTGCAGGGGCGATTGTGTTATTGTTAATTTTAAACATTCCCAACACGTCGCAACTGTTTTGTTAAGAGCAGCCTCTCTAACCTATGATGAGAACAGTGTATGTGTACGCCCACTTGGTTACTTCTACAGTCACCATATGAAAGCACCACCTGTTAATAGTAGAGGAAGACCTTTTACACCTACTTTTACATCTACTCATCGCCCAATTTTGGAGGTTCCGGTACAGAATAGATATCAAGCCTTGAGTTCCCTGGATATAAATGATTGACATACACAGGATTGTGGGTCTCCAATGTGTGTGATTCCTAATAACCAGGCAAACGAATTAAGCGAAAAATGCTTAGATCCGGAGTTAACTCTGAAGGCTAATCTAAATATGATTGACAGTGGGCACAAATCTGTCTTTATCATAGAGAGGGCGGCAAATGACCAAGGATCCACAGTTGCAAATAATATGAATGCTGGTCTAGATGAAGTAGAGCATAGAGGGGATGCTATTAATTGTTTCATTGCCCAAGACCAGTCTGATTGTTGCAACATGAGGGGGATATCAATCGTTAGTTGGAACATAGCCGGCTGGGCATCTAAGGAAAAAATGCTGGGATGGACCGAATTGATTAGATCACATGACATCGTGTGTTTTCAAGAAACCTGGTGTTCTACTAAACCGAGTTTTGATGGGTTTGTAAGCTACCATCTAGAAGCATCAAAGTCGTGGTACGGTAGAGCTAAAGGTGGTCTGCTTATCCTACTATCTGTCAATCTAATGCTGACTGTTGTCAAACACTTAACTGTAGGGACACATTCACAAATACTATGAATACACGAGAAGAAAGGCCAAGATATGCTTTTAATTAACTTTTAAAATAATATTTTCGATAACACACGGCACAAAGTTATAGATTAATTAAAAAGTGCCTTACTGAAGCTTGTATCAGAGGCAAAAACTACCTTCGATTTTATTCGGTTAGGTGATTTTATTTCTGCGATCTGCCCAATGTCGCTTTCCAGGGTATGTGGAATACAAAATAATAGGGGTGATAATACACCATATTTCCCACATAATGAGTATGGGGAGGCAATAAATAATTTACTGTCAACTTATGATTTAGAGCTCTTACAGCCTGCCAAAGATGCTAAGGGCCAATTAATTCCGACCTATACAGGCAGGAACAGTAATCCTCATATTGACCATGTTATGGTTTCATCAAGCATTGTGCCATATTGTCTGACCCCGGGTATCGAGGAATCCACCTGAAGTGACCATAAACGTATCTTAATGAGAACTGAGATCTGGAAATGTAGTACACAACGGATCTCCAGAACCGTAGTTAACATTGAACCGCATAGATTAAACGGGATAAGGTTAATGGGGAAAAATCTGAGAAGGTAATGAGCCTACTTATATCTAAATCCATGGCAGATATTAATGGCATCCTGACACCAAGGAGTGCTCCATTTTTTTTCATAGATAATTTTATTAATATTAATAAGACTGTAGACACCATATTTAATGGGACCAGGAAAGGGAAAAACGCCCTCAAAAATGGATGGTTTGATCATGCTTGTACAGCCCTCCTTACCCAGTTGAAACAGGCTTTAGCTTTTAGACCCAGGGACAAGAATAGGGTAAAACTTTTGAGACATGACTATAAAGCGGCTCTCTCAAAAAGGAAGAGGGAGTTGCAGCAAGAAGCCTGGGACAATTTAGTGCAGGCAGTGGATACCTCCAATTGCTGCCTGTTTTGGGCTACGGTTAACTCCCCCTTTCTTAACCCTTTCGCTGCGGCGGCTATTCCGCCGCAGCGCTAACAGGGCGGGGCGGCCGCGCAGCGGCCGCATGCTGGTGACAGAACCGCTCCGTCACCAGCCGCGGTTGAGCTGTGCTCGTGACGGAGCGGTTCCGTCATGGCCCGTCCCGCTCAATAGAACGCGCCGCGCAGGCGCGGCGGCCGAGCCATGACGGAACGGCTCCGTCATCAACACAGCCCAACCGCAGCTGATGACGGAGCGGTTCCGTCATCAGCATGGAACGGGTTAAGGATGATAAAGCCCCTCACCTCGCGTCCAATGTCAGCAGTGAGGCCTGGGTCACTCACTTTTCAACTATATTTCAGGCTGTTGGCCAAAATGGTGTAAAACAAAGACTATGGCCTATAGTTCCATTGAACATTACTCTAGCCGAGGTGGAGTGCAGTATTAAGGCCAGCCAGGGAGGTAAGGCCCAGGGACCGGACGGGGCTCCAATTGACGTCTATAGGACTCTCCCATTGTTATGGGGCCCCATACTTACTTTTGTTCTTAATGCAGCAGTAACAACCATGATTCCGCCAACATAGGGAGACTCTATTATTGTCCCTATCTATAAGAAGGGGGACAAGTCAGCAGCTTGTAATTACAGCCCAATCAGCTTACTCGACTCATCAGTGAAAATTATGAGCAGAGTGTTGCTGACCAGGTTGGAAGAGTGGGCTGACGAGAAGGGGATTCTGGCGACCTCGTAAAATGGTTTTAGGAATGGCCGTGGTACACTAGACCAATGCTTAAATCTAGATTTACTAATTGGCAAATACACCAAGGCCAAGCGCGGCACCTTATATCTTTGCTTCGCTGATTTAAGCAGCGCATTCGATTTGGTCGACCACTCTATTTCATGGCCAGCCCTGGTAGAACTTGGTGCACCAGAGGCAATTATTTTCTTTTTAGCTCGCCTTTACAAAAAGATGCAAGGCTGTGTGCGCTATGGGGTAAGCGGGGAGTGTACCCCTAATTTTAATGTAAAGTGGGGAATAAGACAGGGTTGTGTTCTCGCCCCCCTGCTATTCACTCTTTTTATAAATGCTGTTGACATAATTTTAAAACAGTTAAAGCTGATGCACCCCAAGTAAATGGGTTAGGAGTGCCAGTACTGCTTTATGCAGATGATGCTGTGCTTTTATCACGGACCCCCATAGGACTCCTGCGCCTGATGGACTGGTTCTCAGTTTTTATAAAAGAAAGGAAATTATTAATTAACAAGAGTAAAACCCATACGATGATCTGTGGTGCTAGGAGTAACAAAAAACATACATTTTTTATAGAAGGGGTGAAAGAGCAGCAAGTTGAAAAGTTTTGGTACCTGGCTTTGACCTTTTCGAGTGATGGTAGCTGGCCCAAAGAGCTCGTTAGTGTAAGGTCTAAAATGTCAAAAAGTGCCAATGGCATATTTAAATTCACCTCAAAAATCGGCGATAGATGAGTCGGTAATATGATGCAGATTTATAAGGCAAGGAGTGTCTCGATTGCATTATACGGGGCAGGGTTGTGGGGTTATTCCAACGTAGGCAGTTTGCAAACGGAAGAAAATAGCTTCCTTAAAAAACTTCTCTGTCTACCTACCTCTGCTAAAACCGATTTGATCCATAGGGAAGTGGGGGCTGCCTATTTGTGTGACCTTGTTTCACTAAGGCCTTTAATGAGCTGGCGTGCCATTTGGCACAAGGAAGAGACAGTTTTCAACCAACATGTTATTAAGGATTGTCTTGACCTGGCTAATTATACCAAGATCCCTTGGCTAAAGTACACCGTAGACAGTTTTCAGGCTATTTATGGTCCCGACATAACATTGGATTCGTGTGCTGCAGGAGACATCCCTAAGCAGGAATTGAAAAATAAATGTATGTTGTATCAAGCCGATAAGCGTCTAGTTAGCAATGGCCACCTGACTACAGTCAGTCTCTATAATAAATCATTAACTGTGAAGGCCCTCAGTTAAATCTAAGCCAGGTAACTAGATCAGCCCACAGGTTTGTTCTCACAAGACTCAGATTTGGACTGGCTCACGTTCTGGTGGCCTTTCCTCATCCTAAGAAACATCCTGTTGGTCCTTGTCCATGTGACGGGTATTCAAAACAAAGCACACTGCACTTTATGTTAATCTGTACCCTATTCTTGAATCTTAGGATGGTCTATCTTAAACCTATGTTTATAAAATATGGAATCTATAGTGTTGTTGAGGCTATGAAGTTGATTTATAATGTGAACTCGCCGGATATATGTATTTTTACTGCTACTTTTATATGTAAATCTATTCATTTTAGGAAAAGTATGATGTTTTAAACTTTTTTTTTCTTTTTTACATGTATATCATCACCTAATTGTTTTTGCCTGTATGCTTTTATGGTCATTTGTACAATATGAACCGCATAAAGCTTCATGAAATGAAAAATGGCTATAGAAGAGTTAAAAAGAGTATTATACAAAAGCAAAGAGAGGGAGACCAAGAAAGAAATCAGGTTGGCTCAGAGAGAGAAAGCAAGAGAGAGAGAGAGATAAGTAAGGTTGTCCCAGCGAGGCTTAAGAATCATAGACATCTATTTGACTAGGGTGGACGGTAGTGAAGGAAAGGAATGCCGCTGCCCGCGTCCCGCGCAAGGGGACATTAGCAGGGCAGCCCCGTTAGTGGCCATTTGTCCAGCCCCTCCCCCTTTTGTCGGTCACTAGTGCGCGTATGCAGCTAGGACTCAGGGAACCCCCTTCCCCTCGCCACGCCCCTTACCTGCATGCCGGCTTGCGTGGGGAGGGTCTTCCTGGGGGGCAGGCCAGGTATATTAGGCCTGGCCCGCCCTTGCCGCGTCCTCTGCTTCCTGTGCTCCTTGGTGCTCGGCCACCTTCCTGGGTCGCGTCGTCCCCCCGCGTGTGCTGCATCCCTCCGGGTCGCTCGTCGTCTCGTCTCGGCTTTAGCAGGTATGTGCCTTTCTCTAACCTCCCCCCGGCCCTGTCCTTGGTCATGATCCAGGTCGCACGGAGCCCCGTGGCAGGAGACCACGGGGGAGGAAGAGGTGGCCATCGGTCGCGTACCGTTTTGCATATGGTGCAGCATGTTAGGAGGGTAGTGATGTGACGAGTAGTGGCCCAGGAGGTCTGGAATTAGAGTTGTACAGGAGCAATTTGAAGTGTCTTACCTCTCCGCAGTCAGCCGCGGGTACAACATTGTTCCCTTAGGTAGGTCCACGAGGGTAAAGCACCGAGCTCACGGTGCGGCCATGGCAGACGTAAGTTACGCGGAACTGCAGGTCACGTTTGGAGGGAGGGACAGGACATCGAGCCTAGGAATAACATGGGGATCCTTCGCTCTCATAGCGCCCAGAGGCCTATCCGAGGGCTAGGATGAACTCTAAATGCGGAGGGTCCGGCTGGCAAAATGGCGGTCAGGAAAAGCGCCTCGACGCCTTCCTGGGCGCTAGCCCAGGCGAGGTGAGTAGAATGCATGGGGATCCTTCGCTCTCATAGCGCCCGGAGGCCTATCCGAGGGCTATGGTGAACGTTAAATACGGAAGTATCGGCTGGCAAAATGGCGGTCAGGAAAAGCGCCTCGACGCCTTCCTGGGCGCTAGCCCAGGCGAGGCGAGTAGGGACAAAATGGCCGGTTGGGGAAAAATGGCCGCTCAAGTAAGCACCCCGAAGACTACTAGGTGCTAGAACAGGTGAGGCGATGAGGGCAGAATGGCCAGATAAGGTGTTGGCTGCCACAGCTGCATGATCGTAGGGTGACCGTCGGGTGTGTAGCAAAGATAACATCCCAAGGTTATTTAAGGTTTATCCAGTTAAGCACTGTTAGATAGCGCGGACTTTGCTCGAAGGGGTCGGAGCGCAAACAATTTATGCAGCGGGGACCTTACCCGTAAGGCGTCAGAGCCCTTCACAATATGGAGCGCTTCACAATCTGAACAGTAGCACGGTCTCTATTATTAGTCAGTTCAGCACTTTTAGTTAGTGTTAGGATTCGGTCCCCAGTCCTCTTTTGTTGACCATGTCCTAGCCATCACATGACACGCCAGTTGCATAAAAGGGAGTCCTACTATAGTGTTGATGCTTATTATTGCTAACCTGTGGGTTCCTGCATCCTGATTCCGGTGTCTCCTGTTGGCTGTTGCTGAATCTCACGGGCTCGTGGGATTCATTGGAGCATTTCCCTTCCTTTTTTTTCTCCCTTTTCCTGTGTCCTGGATTCCCGTTATTGCTTTTGTCTGTACCCTCCCTCCCCGTTTCTTAGTGATCGTCCCTTGTAGGTAGTTAGTTAGATAGTTTGTCCTTCGTTTTTGGTCCTTTCCCAATTGCCCTTTAATTTGGACTGCCAACGACATTCAGGGACTCCTGTTTGTTCGTCACCTTTTTAGCGCCTTGTTTCATGTTTACTGAGACGCTGTGAGGAAAGACGTTTGAGGCCATTCCGCGAGTGGAAACCCGGCTGGGTATTGCCATTCGAGTATTCTGTGAAATGAGCCATCCCGTCACTCGGATTCCCTTAAAGATCCTATTATTGTTTCAGGAAATACAGGGTTTTTTTGTTCATGCCATCTATTTAGGCGTGTTTTTTACCCTGCATTTCTTCTACGCCCAAACCAATCACCTAAACGACTAGTCCTGATTTAAACTCAACTCAAGAGCAGTTATCTTGGGAGGGTGTTACCCTGGACTAGTACCTCCTCGAAGCAAACCCTGCCTTCGATTCTGGTAAGTGTATGTGTGGTTGTTTTCTGGATATGGTCATGTTGAACAAAGGTAGGATGGGGACTGAGAGATTATAGTGAGGTGTACCTTTGTCTCACTTTTTCTGCAGGTGCGGAAGCGAGGAGGAGGGTGTTCTTCCAACTGCATTTTACAGGGGTGGAAGGTTTGGTGCCTTATAAATATTCCACCCCCTTTTCTGGGTCATCAGCTTACTCATATGTTCCATCTAGTGAGTGGCTGGTGAGTCGGGGAAGTGGACTGGGCCATACCTCGTTCCTGCAGTGTGTGGGTTGGGCAGGAGCCTAACAGTTAGCGTGGACTTTACTCGAAGGCGTCTGAGCGCAAACAATGTATACAGCGGGGATTTACCCGTATGGCGTCAGAGTGCTCCGCAAGATGGAGCGCTTCACAAGAAGAGCAGTAGCGTGACTCTCTATTAGTTATTGAGTCAAGCACTTTTAGCGCAGACTTTACTTGAAGCCGTCAGAGCACTTCACAATATGGAGAACTTGACAATATGAGCAGTAGCGTGGTCTTTGTTGTTTATTCATGTAAAACCCTGTTAGTAGTGCAGACTTTACTTAAAGGCGGCAGAGTGCTAACAATTATAGCGGGGACTTTACCCGTAAGGCGTCAGAGCGCCTCACAATATGGAACGCGTCACACAATGAACAGCAACGTGACCTTTTATATAGCGTGGACTTTATCCGAAGGCGTTGGAGCGCGAACAATTATGGTTAGCGAGGCTTTATCCATAAGGCGTCAGAGAGCCTCACAATATGCAGCGCTTCACAATATGAACAGCAATGTGTCCTGTTATATAGCGCGGCTTTTATCTGGAGGCGTCGGAGTGCGAAAAATTTCACATAGCGGGGACTTTTACCCGGAAGGGCAGAGCGCTTCACAATATGATCAGAATGCGACCTTTAGATAGTGTGGACTTGGGGCGGGTGAGCGCAGACAAGTTTGCATAAGGGGGACGTTGCCCGCAAAGTGTCTGAGCGCTTCACAATATATACAGTAATGCGACTAGCGTAACATCTATTTAATCAGTGAGGCGAGGTTACATAGCACAGACGTTAATTGGAGGCGCCTGTGTGCTCGCATGTTTATATAGCAGGGACTTTACCCGCAGGCGTCAGAGCGCTTCACGATAGGATTGTAAGTTGTCAAGCGATGCGTATTACATGAGAACAGATTACAGAACAAAAGGCAACGTTAACATAGAAACAGTCACGTTCAACAGAGAATGCAATTTAGGATTATGATGGAGGCTGTACCCACCTATGCGGATGCGGGTACCCATGTACATTGATAATAAGACTCCCTCCCCCCTTTTTTGTGTCATTTCAGGTAGCCAGGACAAAGTGTCGGGATTAAGGAGCGCTCGGTCTTCACCACAGAGACAAGAGTAGCGTGAGGGACCCGCAAGGGCAGAGGCCAATTCATACGATGACCGATCCCGGGACCCCCTTTCCATTGTTCATCCCGGGGCTCTGGCGTGGTGGACTCGCACCCGGGCGAACCGCAAGACTATTTGTGGGCAGAATTCATGTCCTTAGCCAAAACTAAGGGCCCTGAGTGGGCTAGAGGATTTATTGAAGCGCGTAGGCAGGTGGACTCTGGAGTCGCACCGGACACAACACCGGAGGAGACGGCTGGCCCCTCCGCTCAAGGGAGTCCGGTACGCAATCGTAAGAAGACAAGCAAAGATTTGCCAATCTCAGCCCCGCCGGCGAAAACGAAGATGACTCGGAAAGACGTTGCGGCCAGGGCACCGCCGGCCAAAGCGAAAGCAAAGGCAAAAAACGTTTCGGCTAGGGCGCCGCCGGTGAAGGCACCCCCCCAGAGCTCAGTCCCCCGAGATGACTGGTTCACCGGCGGTAGTGCGGGACGCTCAGGGCAAGCTAGGGAACAATAGAAATGAACAGTACTCAAGGCGCCCTTTCAGACAGTCCTTTCGAGGTAGTCGAGGGTGGGGCCGGGGAGGGGGGCCCAGACTCTTTAACTCAGGGACCTGCAGGCTCTTCAATGGTGGGGTGTGCACCTGGGGGAGGGCTTGCAAGTTCGCTCACAGTTGTAGCAAATCTGGAGCGCAACATGCAGCATTCGCATGCACCGGTGCCCAAGGTATGCCCCCGCTCAACAAATGCACAGGCCAGATGGGGCGCGCTAGTTTTGAGAGTGAGGATGTACGGACCGCCACATTGACAGACAGGCCCCCCCCCACTGCGCAGGCTAGGTGTGAGCAGACTATGGTGATCAGCAAGGGCCCTTCGCCCATCGTTCTACAGAACATACAGCCATTGATCAGGCGGTACCCCCCAGACAAAGATAGGGTGCTTCTGGTGGAAGGCTTTATAGACGGGTTCAGGATACCTTACAGAGGCCCATTAGGTTGTAGGGATGCCCAGAACTTGAAATCAGCTAGAGAACTCCCTGAGGTCGTGAGTGCAAAGATCTGCAAGGAATTGACACTGCGAAGGGTAGCTAGTCCATTTGCTTCACCCCCCCTTGACAATTTTTTAGTCTCACCCTTGGGAGTGGTCCCGAAAAAAGAGCCTAGAGCCTACCGTTTGATCCACCACTTGTCTTATCCCGAGGGCAATTCTGTGAACCATTGGCTGGTAGAAGGGGCTTGTTCAGTGGCCTACTGTTCACTGGACATGCGCATAGACATGGTCAGGAGGGCAGGTGTAGGGGCGTGGCTGGCGAAGGCGGACATTGAGTCAGCCTTCTGTCTTCTTCTGGTTCACCCATCCAGCCAACATCTGCTAGGCTTCAAGTGGGAAGGAGGATACTACTTCGACAGCTGCATGCCCATGGGCTGCGCAGGCTCCTGTGCCTACTTCGAGGCGTTCAGCACTTTCCTGGAATGGGTTCTGGCTAGCACGCATGACATATCGCAGGCAATCCACTACTTAGATGACTTTCTGTTCTTTGGCCGGGCAGGTACTCAGGAATGTGCTGAAGGTTTGCGGGCCTTTGAGCTAATGGCTGGACACCTGGGGGTGCCTCTTGCGCCAGGTAAGACTGAAGGTCCGGCACAGATACTGACCTTCTTGGGCATCGATCTGTACACCATCAAGGGTGAATCCAGGCTACCCGTTGAGAAGGTCAGTGGTCTGCAGCAGGAGATTCAGGCTCTGCTGGGCAGGGAGAAGGCGACCTTGGGGGTCATCCAGAGCCTCTTGGGCAAGCTAAACTTCGCGGCTCGTGTGATACCAGCGGGCAGGGTCTTTTCCCGCAGGTTAGGAAGAGCAACGTCTGGGGTCAGCAAGAAACACCACCTGGTCAGGCTGAACTCCGGGCTGAAGGCAGACCTAGCAATGTGGGCTGAATTCCTCGAACACTTCAACGGGGCTGTCATTTGGAGGGCCCCTTGGGTCGACAGTCAGGATCTGCGTTTGTTTTCAGATGCGTCAGGCAGAGAGGGTTTTGGAGTGATCTTAGGGGATGAATGGTACGCTATGCGATGGCCCAACGCTTGGCGTAAGAAGGGGATCACCGCCAACATCACTGTCCTGGAGCTCTTCCCCATCGTTGCAGCACTGCATTTATGGCCAGAGAGGTTGGGAAACAGTAAGGTAGTTTTCTGGTCCAACAACCTGGCAGTGGTGCAGGGAATCAATGGGTTATCAGCCAACTGCCCCCTGGTCTTGAGTTTACTGAGAGAGTTAGTCAGGAGGGGCCCGCACAAAAACATAGAGTTCAGGGCGCGACACATAGCTGGTGTGAAGAATGTGGCAGCTGACGCTCTCTCTCGGTTTCAGTGGCTCCGTTTGCGAGAGGCCTTGCCGCAGGCGAGGGCGGTGATGACCCCATTCCCGGCATCCCTATGGCGACTGCTACAGTGGGGAACGACTGAAGAAGATGGGCGAGCGATAACTGGCTCCGGCAACTCGCAAGAAATACAGCTCCCAGTTACTCACATTTAGGGCAGTTATGGAGGCGTCACAAGCATGGGCCCTGGGTCTCGAGGGGCAGGTGGAGTCATTCGTGGTTTGGGCAAAAGAGACAGGCAAATCACATTTGTGGGTTTGTGGCCACCTGGTGGCCGTAAAGCATGACAGCAAGCTCAGTGGGGGTCCAGTTCCCACCAGTTCCTTTAGAGTGGTGTGGAATTATGAGATGTTGAAATGTATTGTGTAGGGGGAATTATACTGTGTGCATTTATGTGGAGTTGCGTGGCACTTACTTGTGTGGCGCTGCAAGGAGAGAGTTCTGCGACTGAACCAAATGCTAGTAAGTCAAATTACAGGTACCCTACCACATTATACCATAAAACACCATACAATACTTCCTCACACCATACCAGACTATGCAACACACCATGTCACATATTACAAACCTCAGCATATTAAGCCACCCATACAACATACAGCCATATGAGGGACAGCAGCTATCCCAACCCTCTTGGCACCTCCAAGGCTTTCTTCTCTGGGAGCTGCAGGGCAGGCAAGGTTTATGTTTTTGAAGTGTGTACGTGTACCCAAGTGGGGTTGGCTTGGGGTGAAAGCTACATCTTCCCGCTTCAGCAGGTCCTCAATCGCGGACTCCCCCGTTCCAAACAGTGTGACCCATGTGGATCACTGCCGGATCCACCACAGCAGTGATCCTCTTCGCGACCGGGCCGGCCGCTATTTAATCCAACGCGTTTCGAACGTAAGTACCAGCGGCACTTGCTTGCAGACGGCCACTGGGGCGGGACTAACTTGGATGCAGATATTAAAAACATTGTGGCTGCCGGCTGCAGATTGAAATGCCTGTGAACAAGAACGATTTACGTTCGAAACGTGTCAGGCTTTATACTTGAGTGTGAGGTGCATTAGAGACTTTTCCTGCGATCCTCAATAAAAGAAGGAGAATCCTCCCCTGTGTGTGGCCTCTTCATAAGAGTAAACCTTGCTTGTTGGATTAAATTGCGGCCGGCTCGGTCGTGAAGAGGGGGGGTCGAGCGGGAGAGTCCACTATTGAGGACCTGCTGAAGCGGGAAGATGTAGATTTCACCCCATGCCAACCACACTTGGGTATTACATTCTATTTCACCTTCAGAACTGGGAGCACTCACTAGAGGGAGATCGTGTTTTAAGGACTGCAAGTACCAGCGGCACTTGCTTGCCGACGCCCACTGGGGCGGGACTAACTTGGATGCAGATATTTAAAACACCGCGGCTGCAGATTGAAATGCCTGTGAACAAGAACGATTTACGTGCGAAACACGTCAGGCTTTTTACTTACTTGCTTACTTTCCTGTGATCCTCAATAAAAGAAGGAGAATCCTCCCCCGTGTGTGGCCTCTTCATAAGGGTAAACCTTGCTTGCTGGATATATATTTATATATATATAACTTGGGAAAACTGGTCAAATGTGTCGTTTAATGCACACAGGGCTACCTACATTGTTTAAAAACATTTAAACACAATTTTGCACAGGAAGTATAATTTCTCCCAGAGGGTAACTTGAAAGATGATAAATGGCAATGGTGTATTTAAAACCACTTATGTCAGCAGTGGTAATCAGAATCTGTCAGGGTGTTATGAAAAAGTACAAAAGCAAATGATTTTAAAATGTACTTATAAATAGGAACATTTTATAATAGTTTGGTGTCTATGAAAGGACAGAAAGGCTGTGATGGATTCTGTCACATGCCGAGAAACAATGAAATTGTGGGTAATTTATTTTATTCAGCACACTCTTGTTCCAAAGGCATCAGGGTAAGAGTACCAGATTACATTACACAAGGTCAGCGTTATTTTTTAATGCAAAGGGCGATCGCGTGACTTACCCAAACTCGCAGAATATCAAGCCAACATCATGACTTGAACCTGGTTCCCTAGTTGCAAAGTCGGTAGCTCTGGCTGTTAGGCCACATCCCCCACCTTCTCTCGTTCACTGATATGGCACTAACTCTGTCCTAACCCTGCCAGCCTTTCAAAGACGCTTCCTATAATGAAACCGTATCATTTATTAATGATCAATCAGCCATGTGTGGCGTAAACTCGCTGTTCCTACTGTGCTTTATCATCAAATAAAGAAAGTCTTGAATAGGTTGCAGCCAAGAGCAAAAACACACTTTTTCCTCTGGGCTGAACTGCAGAGACACCGACCATGGTTCACTGTCGCCACATCAAACAGAAAAGCCACACATTTCCTGAGAGTGGAATCCCATGCTGGTGGGGGCTCTTGAAACAGTAAACAAGGATAAAATACCCTCCTGCAACATCCCTCCCATCAAAACCCCCTCCTCGGTGCTGTGTACTATAGGCATTTTAATTCTCCAAAGGCAGGAGGAGAGAGCAGGCCTACCCGGTCTCTCAATGTACAGCCGATATCACACAGTGAACACACAAAGTGAGTTGAAACCCCTGCATAGGGTGGGTTTCCAGCTCTTGAGCAGGCGCCCCCCGAGACTAGGGGAGGGGCGCCCTTAGTTGCGCTATGGCTGGAGCGGCGGGGCCCACTCCCGCCTCCCAGTTGGCACAGGAAGGGGAAACGAAGGGTCATCCAGTGACATCATCAAGAGGTGCGACAGAGCCTTGGGGACTATTTAAGAAAGCATGCCACATAAAGCTTCCTCTTTTCCCTTTCATCATGCCTGGTGCAGGCTTTCAATTTATGATGACTGCATTATTTTAAGGGGTGATAGATTTATTCCTCCTTTTGAATTGAGACCTAAGTTGATAAAACTTGCACACGAGGGACACTTAGGTCAGATTTTTACCCAGCGCAGAGTTAAAGCAGACTTTTGGGGGCCAGGAATTGATAAACAAACAGCATCTTGGGTTGAACATTGTTCTTGTGGTAAGGAAGGAGAAAAGAGACTAAAAGTTGCTAGTAAGTCTGATATAGGTCACATTTCATCTCCAAGTCAAGCTTGGCATAGCCTTTGTTTGGATTTTATAGGTTCAATGGATGAATTACCAGTCTCTCATCGCTTTGCAATTGTTGCAATTTACGTGTTTTCAAAGTGGCTTGTGGTTAAATTTGTAAAAGAAATAACCACTGATTGAACTATATACTTTCTTAAAAAATTATTTTTAGATGAGGGCTTTCCTTCTGTACTCATAACAGATAATGGTACGCAACTTACCACCAACAAAATGCGGCTGTTTTTATCTAGCAGTGGGGTGTCATCATCCCACCACTCTTTATAAGCCTCAGGGAAAAGGCCTTTGTGAAAGGGCCAACAGAGTTGTAAAATACATAATACAAATGACATGTTCTTCTAACTCTTTTTCAAATGATATAGTACAAGAAATGGCGTGGGTTTATCGTACCACTACCCATGAAAAAGATGGAAAATGCCCTTTTGAACTCAGGCGAGGTAGACGTGCTGGTACAAAACTTACACCATCTTGGCTTAAGAATACTCTGGTTGAAAACACGTCTTCATCATCTCCTAGTACCTGCATTTGGATGATTTCTGTAGGAGATTTGGTAAAAGTTAAGCCAGGAAGGATAACTAAAGGTCTCTTCAAATTCAGAGGTCCTTATTATGTAAAAAAAAGTCTTTCCACACTATGTAGTTCTAGACAATGATGAAAAGTTGAATATTCGCAGAGTGGCTCTGTATCAGAAATCAACATCTTCTGAAAATACAAGTAAAAATATTCATGATTCGGCATCTAGACATAATATTCATGATTCAATGCATATTAATGGTTATATGATTTTCACTCGTGGAGAAATGTGTGCACCTTCAAGTTCAAGTGCATTGAATCGTAGGGAAGAAGGTGATGGTGATGCTTTTGATCAGATCGGTGCTCAGACAAATGTTGATAATATCACTTATTCTCAAAATGATGTATTACAGGATTTCTCAACTTCACGTAGTACTAGATGTTCACGTGCTCGTAAACTTTCAGTATATTTAAATGATTATATATGTTAAATGTTTATCAAAATGTTTATTGCCCTAAGGAAAGGAGGTGTGTTGTAAATAGTTATTTGTGTATCTCATTCCTGCTTTCCCTTTAAGTAGGTATTTAGAACTATTGTACATTCGAGTATTCTGCCTCTGCCAAGCTGCATTCCAGACTTGACAGTTGCGGTCTGGTCAGCTGGCGAGGTCCACGTTGTTTCTTTGCTCCTCAAATAAATAAGCATTACTTACCAGATCTGCCTCCCTGAAGCTTGATTACTTGCGTACAAAAATCAGCCGTCGCTCGTCATAAAAAGGCTACGCCGTGAAAAACCACAACTGATCTAACCTCTGTTCTTGAGCATTGCAGTGAGAAAATGTGGGGCGAGTTGCACGTTTGCGCACACTATGGAGGAGACTCTGTGCAGCTGATGTCCATCCCGGGGCGTGAAACCCCCCAAGACATTGGTGGCAGCCTCTGAAGTTGTTTTTCTTTTTTCTGTTGGGTGAACGGACAGAAGCGCCTCGGGCTGTGCTTGGCAAAAAAAAAACGCCCCTTCCAATGCTTCCACTCCTCACAAAAAGAAAAGTTATTCGAAGTTGGCATGTCTGTAGTGCCACTTTTGGGACTATCCATCTCATCTCGCTACAATCCAGTTCTTTCCTGATGGATGACACCAGCCCCAGGGATAAAATGACGTGCTCCATCTCCTCTCCCCGCTCCTGAAAGTTCGGAAGGGCTACTGTCATCGAGGAAAGGAGAGACGAGCAGCGCTGTTGGACAACGACTAAAAGCAGCTGCCAAGCAACCATCCGCGCCAGCAAGAGCGCTCCTGCTGCTGTTAGTGCCTCTTTCGTCCCACTGATGTGCTAAATCTCTGCCAGCTTTTCAAGTCATGAAGTTGGTACATTTTAAAAATACTGTTGCGGGGCCAACGAGTCTACAACTTTGCCAGCCCCAGTTGGAACCCAACGTTACGTTACGTTAAATTATTTGTACCGCGCACTTTCACCAACGGTTTCATGGCGCTCTTTGACAGGTGCAGTGATCAAGGTGAGGGAGTTATGCGTATGCAGATTGGAATAATAAGGTTTTTAATGATCTGCGGAAACAATCATAATTGGGGCATAAACGAAGGGAAGGTGGCAAAGAGTTCCAAGTGGAGGGGGCAAGAACAGAAAAACTCAAGCCACCGTGCTTATTCCGCCTGAATTTGGGAACCACAAGGAGGTTGAGAGATGCTGAGCGAAGAGTTCTCAGGGGGATGTGGCGAGTCAAGGCAGAAGAGATGAAGGCAGGGGCTGCATCGGAGAGGGCCTTGAAAACTGAACATGCCAGCTTGAAGGTACAGCGCTTGGAGACTGGGAGCAAGTGCAGACTACGAAGAAGAGGAGTGACATGCTGATGTCTAGGTTGGCGGAAAATCAGGCGGGCAGCCTGATTCTGCACCAACTGCAGTCGATGGAGGTGGCATGCAGGAATACCGACATACAGCGTGTTAGCGTAGTCTAGCCTGGAGGTGATGAGAGCGATGATAACTTGAATCAGGGCATCTCTGGTGAGAAACCTACTGATTTTGCGGATCCACCTGAGATGGAAGAAACAGGATGATGTGACAGAGTTGATTTGCGGTCGCATAGAAAGATCTTCAGAAATAATCACCCCCAGACTTTTGACTGTACTCACTGGGGTGGGTGCTGACCCCAGGGATGTTGGCCAAAAGGTGGAGTTCCATGGATGAGTGGGACCCCCTACAAGGAGGAGCTCAGTTTTGGTGGGGTTCAACTTTAATTGACTGTGATACATCCACTCTGCGATGGTCAGCATGATAGACTGAAAGTTGAGACGGGAGGAAGGGAGGGAGTCAATGGAGAAAATTAACTGGAGATCGTCCGCGTAATTGAAGATTGTGACCGGGGAATTGCGGAGGGAAGCTAAAAGGGGTTGTAGATACAAATTAAATAGAAGGGGGGAAAGTGCAGAGCCTTGTGGGACACCACAAGTGAGAGATGTGTAAGGTGCAGAGAAGGTGGACAAGTGGACAGATTGTGAGCGCTGGTCAAGAAATGATCTGAGCCAGTCTAGGGCCACCCCCTGGATACCGGCATTGTGGACACGGTCGATCAGGATGGTATGATCGACCGTGTCGAAAGCCGCCGAGAGGTCTAATAGGACAAGGGCCTGAGAGATGTTTTTGTCTGCCCCTTTCCTGAGGGCGTCCATAACTGCTACTATGACTGCCTCAGTGGAGTGGAGGGGTCTGAATCCAGCTTGTTGGGGGTCCAAGAAGGAGGATTGCTCTATAAAGGAGCTCAAGCAGCGGGTTACATAGGTCTCCTGAATTTTTCCTAAATAGGGGAGGAGGGAGATAGGTCGGTAGTTGCTAAGGGTTGTGGGGTCCGCATTGGGTTTTTTCAGAATGGGTAGAACGGCTGCTTGTTTGAAAGAGCAAGGGACCACCCCAGTAGCAAGTGAGTTGTTAAGTAATTCTAGCGGGGGGTCCGGACAAGCAAGAAAAGCTTCTCTCAGAATCTGAGGGGGGCAGCAGTCATTGGGAGACCCCGAACTGACTTTGAGAAGAAGAGAGGAAAATTCTTGTAGGGAAATGGGAGGAAATTCCGTCAGGGTACTGGTGTTCTTGGGGGGAATGGAAGGAGGAATAGGTGACGAAGGGGTAGGGATATTGTTTTTTATGGTTGTGATTTTCTCGATGAAGTAGGTGTTTAACGAATCACATAGGGTTTGAGTTGGCTGGGGTTGGGGAGTAACCCTATCAGGCAGAGAAAGCTCATTGACAATTGAAAAGATCTCCTTGGTTTTATTGTTCGAGTCCATTATTTTTTGGGAAAAGTAGGCCGTCTTAGCTGTTAAAATCGATTTTTTATAAGACTTTAAGGAGTCGATATAGGCGAGTTTGAGCAGCGGGTCGTAGTTACGGCGCCAGCGGCGTTCAGCTTGCCGCAGAGCAAGTTTGTCTGCTTTAAGTTGGTCCGAGAACCACCGTTGTGCATCGTGGGGGCGCTTAGCATTGATCTTTTTAAAAGGGGCAACAATGTTGCTAGCCTGACATAGCCATTCATCGAGAAGGTCGGCCTGATCTCCGGGCGAGTTCGATGATTTGGGTGCAGTGGAGGCCAGTAAGTCATGGAATTCAGGCATATTAGCCCTTTTCCAGTTGCGAGCCATTAGATTTTTAACAAGGGGAGGAGGGCACATGATATGCAAATGTAAGTAAAAAGAAATAAAACTATGATCGGACCAGGAGCAGGGGAGGACAGCAGGAGGGGAGATGTCGAGATTGGACGTCCAGACTTGGTCAAGGATATGACCTTTGAGGTGAGTAGGGGTGTGGACGTGCTGAGAAAAATTCATGCTAATTAAAAAGTCAGAGAATTCCGCAGAGGATTTGCTTTCATGGGCGTCAGATGGCCAGTAATTGAAGTCTCCAACCACCAAGATATTCGCGTGATTGATCGCAAGTTGAGCGATAGAATCGCTAAAGAGTTGGGGAAAGAGAGGCATATTATCTGGGGATCTGTATACGATGACACAAATGAAGGATGACTTAGCAGAAGAAAATTTTAAAGCTAAGCATTCGGTTTTGGGAATGGGTGTCATGGTGACTTCAGAGAAATTGTGTTCCGAGCGGATGATGGCCGCCACCCCGCCGCCCGTCTTTCCTGCAGGCCGGTTGGCATGCATAATGTAATATCCCGTAGGAATTGCTGCGAGGATATCGGGGGCTGAGTCTTCAGTAATCCATGTTTCTGTTAGCAGAAGGATGTCGATGGTGCTCTGATGCAGCAGTTGGAAGATCTCAAGCTGGTGGCGAATAAGGGAAGGGGTATTGAGATAGTAAATATGTAGAGAGGCGGGGGACGGAGGCATTGTGGGGAGGGGGTCGTGAAGGGATTCAAGAGGAAAAGAGTCAGATGGGACAAGAATGCCACAGTCCCGGGCCGCTCTGATAGTGCGGGAGGGAATAGGCCCTACTGCTTTGAGTCTCAGGAGATCGGTGGAGGAGTAAGAGTAAAATTGGGCATTATGACAAGGCCCTGGGCCTGGTCGGCCGCGGACGGGCGCAGACGGGCTTGACTTATGCGCGACTTCGGCGCGAAGTCGGCGCTCCCGCTGCGCTCGTCCGCTGCGCTTCCTCCATACCGCCATTAAATACCAAAGGGGAGGGAGCACTAGACCGCTAACCTGCGAGGCTTCTGTGCAGGGCGGAAGTGGTGTCACTGACAGGAAGTGACGCTCCTCGAACTGACCCTCCGCACAAACGGCACAAGCCGGGGCGGAACAGGGCCACGAGGGAATGAAAAGTGCAGGTGAGAGTAACTTGGGAATTCCAGAGACAATGTGCAATTTACAATTTTTAAAATGCTATCAAGCTTGCTTTTAAAATCAGCAGCGAGGTCAGAAAATAAAGTGCAAGTTACAATTTTTAAAAAGCTAACAAGCGTGCTTGTAGATCAGCAACAAGCTTAAACGTTCACAAACAGCATCCACAGCAGCTTACTACCGCAGCCTAAACGCCGCGTTTGTCAATGAGGCTGGGAGCTGAGGGCGGGAGTTAAGTACTCGTTAGGCTCGGCAGCACTAGACCGCTAACCTGCGAGGCTTCTGTGCAGGGCGGAAGTGGTGTCACTGACAGGAAGTGACACTCCTCGAACTGACCCTCCGCACAAACGGCACAAGCCGGGGCGGAACGGGGCCACGAGGGAATGAAAAGTGCAGGTGAGAGTAACTTGGGAATTCCAGAGACAATGTGCAATTTACAATTTTTAAAATGCTATCAAGCTTGCTTTTAAAATCAGCAGCGAGGTCAGAAAATAAAGTGCAAGTTACAATTTTTAAAAAGCTAACAAGCGTGCTTGTAGATCAGCAACAAGCTTAAACGTTCACGAACAGCATCCACAGCAGCTTACTACCGCAGCCTAAACGCCGCGTTTGTCAACCAAAGTCTGCAGGCTCATAAATTAGTCCCTATTAATATCCAAATATTAGGGTACAGGGCACAAATCCTAAAAAAAGAAGTAGGGGGACTAACCTAGTTAGGCAGTATGCAAGTGACATCAAAGGCGCGTAACATCACGGCACCCCACATCATGGCGCATGACATCACACATGGCATCACAGGAATTCACATAATAGAAAGTGGCATCACAAGCCACGACTTTACAGTAAGTGACATCACAAGAAGTGACATAAGATCTAAAGACCTCACATATATGTTTAGAAGGTCTGGCATGTGTACGTTTGAGCACATTGCGAGGATAATAGCACAGTGAGCTATGGAAGATGATATGTTATTTCTACACCCTGCGACCCCCCCAGTTTTATGTAAAACATCCTGTACATTCATTTACAAACTTATATAACTTATTATACATTTACTATGCACATGTTGATGTAAAGCGCTCTGACACCCTGCATTGGGATGAGTAGGGCTATACAAGAAAAAATAGTGGTACTTAAATTATTTCAACACCTCCTCGGGTGTAGTAAGCTCTATATAAATGCAATTTGCTTTGTGTAAATACTGGGAAAGACCAACACATCTTACATTCTTATAGTGCATTCATAATCTCCTAAACAGGGACTGAACCTTTGTTTCTCCTCTGCTTCATTCGCATCAGGTGTGAGGCTCCTGACTGCTCCCAGCCAAGAGACTCGAACAAAATGAGGCCTGATGACCCTCAAATTCAATCAATCAATCACATAATTTGTATAGCGCACTGCTCACCCGGAGGGGTCTCAAGGCGCTGGGGGGGCCCTCACTGCTCGAAAAGCCAGGTCTTGAGTTGCTTCCTGAAGGAGAGATGGTCCTGAGTCATCTGTAGGTGGATGAGGAGGGAGTTCCATGTCTTGGCCGCCAGGTAGGAGAAGGATCTTCCTCCGGCAGTGTCTCTGCGAATGTGTGGTACGGCGGCGAGAGCGAGGCTGGTCGATCGTAGCTGGCGGGTGGGCGTGTAGAAAGTGAGGCGGTTGTTGAGGTACTTGGGGCCCAGGTCGTGGAGAGCCTTGTGTGTGTGGGTGAGGAGTCTGAACGTGATCCTCTTGCTGACGGGGAGCCAGTGCAGGTCTTTCAGGTGAGCGGAGATGTGGTTGTGTCGGGGGATGTCCAAGATGAGTCGTGCCGAGGCGTTTTGTATGCCCTGGAGTCTTTTTTGTAGTTTTGCTGTGGTTCCCGCGTAGAGGGTGTTCCCGTAGTCCAGTCGGCTGGTGACTAGTGCCTGGGTGACCGTCTTCCTGGTTTCAGTGGGGATCCATCGGAAGATCTTGCGGAGAATGCGCAGGGTGTTGAAACATGATGATGAAACGGCGTTGACTTGTCTGGTCATCGAGAGGGAGGAGTCCAGGATGAAGCCCAGGTTAAGTGCGTGGTCCGTTGGCTTGGGAGTGGTGCCCAGGGCAGGGGGTCACCAGGAGACTTCCCAGGCGGAGGGCGATGATCCCAGGATGAGGACTTCCGTCTTGTCTGAGTTCAGTTTCAGGCAGCTGTTCTTCATCCACTCGGCGACGTCTTTCATCCCTTCATGTAGGTTGGCTCTGGCGTTGGCGGGGTCGTTGGTGAGGGAGAGGATCAGCTGGGTGTCGTCAGCGTAGGAGATGATGTAGAGGTTGTGTTGGTGTGTGATGGCTGCGAGAGGGCTCATGTAGACGTTGAAGAGGGTTGGGCTGAGTGAAGATCCTTGTGGTACACCGCAGATGACTTCGGTGGCCTCGGATCTGAACGGGGAGAGGCGGACTCTCTGGGTTCTTCAGGCGAGTAATGAGATGATCCACTCCAGTGCCTTCTCTTGGATTCCGATGTTGCTAAGGCGCTGTGCTAGGGTGCGGTAGCAGACAGTGTCGAACGCTGCAGAGAGGTTCAGGAGGATGAGGGCCGCTGTTTCTCCGTTGTCGAGCAGGGATCTGATGTTATCGGTGGCTGCGATCAGGGCGGTCTCATTGCTGTGGTTGGCTCGGAAACCGGACTGCGAGGGGTCGAGGGATCCGTTCATCTCGAGGAAGGCGGAGAGCTGTCTGTTGACGGTCCTCTCAATGACTTTGGCAGGAAAAGGGAGGAGCGAGATGGGGCGGAAGTTCTTGAGGTCGGTGTGGTCCGCTGTCGGTTTCTTCAGGACGGCGCTGAGCTCGGCATGCTTCCAGCTCTCTGGGAAGGTGGCGGTGTTGAAGGAGATGTTGATGATGTCCCGGAGTTGGGGTGCGATGATGGAGTCGGCTTTTTTTGAAGTCGTGGTGGGGGCAGGGGTCGGTTGGGGATCCGGAGTGGATGGTGTTCATCGCGCGGGTGGTGTCTTCGGCGCTGACCGTGGTCCAGGTGCTGAGGGTGGTGGTGGGGGGCGCTGGTTCGGTAGTTGGGTGTGTGGTAGGTGCACCGAAGCTGTTGTGTATGTCGTGATCTTGCGGTGGAAGAAGGAGGCGAGTGAGTTGCAGAGGTCTTGTGAGGGGGTGATGTTGTTGTTTCCGGCGCTGGGGTTGGAGAACTCTTTGACGATGCTGAAGAGTTCCTTGCTGTTGTGGGTGTTGTTGTCCAGTCGTTCTTTGAGTGTTGTTCTTTTGGTGGTGCGGATCAGCTGGTGGTGTTTGCGGGTGGCGTCCTTGAGGGCAGTCATGTTTTCTGTGGTCTGGTCGTGGCGCCAGGCTTTCTCGAGGGTGCGGCAGTTCTTCTTGGAGTTTTTGAGTTCGTCGGTGAACCAAGGAGCTTTCTTGCTGCTGGGTCTGCTGGGAGGGTTCTTCAGTGGTGCGAGGTCATCTGTGCAGTTGGTGAGCCACTGTGTGAAGATGGGGGCTGCTTCGTTGAGGTCCGTTGTGCTGGTGGGAGGGTTCTGGCTGAGGGACGTGGTGAGCTGGTCGGCGGTGATCTTGCTCCAGCTCCTTCGGGGAGCCTGTTGCGGGTGGTGAGGGGTCGTGGTTCTTCTGAAGCTGAAGTGGACGCAGCTGTGATCAGTCCAGTGTAGTCCGGTGGAGTGGCTGAAGGAGATGTGCTTGCTGGAGGAGAAGACGAGGTCAACCGTGTGTCCAGCGTAGTGGGTGGGGGTGTTCACCAGTTGCTTGAGTCCGAGGTTGGCGAGGTTGTCCAGGAGGGTGGTGGTGTTGTTGTTGTTGTAGTTCTCCAGGTGGAAGTTGAGGTCCCCTAGGAGGATGTAGTCAGCGGAGGGGAGGACGTGCGGGCTGATGAAGTCTGCAATGTCTTTGCTGAATTGTGTGCGTTTTCCCAGGGGTCTGTAGATGAGAGTGCCTCTGAGGGTGGTCTTGGGGTCGATGTGTATCTGGAAGTGGAGGTGTTCGGCGGCGGTGAAGGTGTCGCCGGAGTTGGTCGTGATGCGAATGGTGTTCCTTGGACGATGGCGATGCCTCGTCCGGTCTGGTTGACGCGATCCCTCCGGGTGATCTTGTAGCCTTCCGGAATGGCTATGGCGATGTCGGGGGCTGAGGAGGCGCTCATCCATGTTTCTGTGAGGAAGGCGACGTCGGGTGATGTTGTGTCGAGCAGGTTCCAGAGTTCGATGGCGTGTCTGTGGACGGAGCGGGTGTTGAGCAGGATGCACTTGAGGTGGTTGTTGCTGGTGTCTGGCTCGGTGGGTGCGGTACAGGTCCGGAGGCAGGTGAACTTGCAGGCTTTGCAGGTGAAGGGTCCGTGAGTGCGTTTCGGGGTGGCTCGTTAGCAGGTGGGGTTCTTGCCGGGTTTGAGTGCGTTGAGGGTGGTGGCGCCGTAAGTCCGTTATGTGGGCTGGCATCTTAGGGGCTCAGGGGTCCTCCTGGCGCTGGGTGCGGTCCAGGCATAGACGGGCGCACACGGGCTTGCCTTTGGCGCGCCTTCGACACACAATCGGCGCGCCCTCTGCGTGTACGGGTCGTCCCCGCCATATATGGCGAAGTGGTGGGAGGGAGGAGCAGCTGGGAGACGGGAGCGGGGCGGCGAATGAGGGTCAGGACAAGGAAGGGGGCGGGGCCGCAGGGTAGCAGCGGCGGGGATCAGGGGAGAGAAGAATGGCGGGATGAAGATGAGTGGCGGGAAAAGGAGAGGCGGGAAAAGAAGAACGGTGGAAGCGGCGAGGGGGAGGCCTGAGGGCAGAGTCCCTAGAAGGCAGCGGCAGCACCCGAGCAGGGAGCCAGAGGGCAGAGTCCCTAGAAGGTAGCGGCGGCACACGGGCGGGAAGCAGAGGCTGTAGCAAGAGCAGCAGTGGTGACCTGGCACACGGGGGCCGTGCGGTAGGTGGAGCGACCTGAAGGGGCCTTTGTTATGGGCCCAACAGGCATCTTAAATAAGAAAGCCCGTCCCTGCCTGCACACTGCACGTTGTTTGCAGATGGAAAGCAGAAAACGTGCAGGCGCTTTTGAAGTGTCCTGGTGTTTGCAAATTACACCAAGACCAGTTGAGCACATTATTCAGTGGAGCCAAAATGCTTGGCAGAGTGGACAGCGCTCACCCTGTGAAAGAAGTGGGTGGACGCCGTCCACCCATGGAAACTCCAACTCGTGCCCTGCTAGGGTCCCAGGGGAGGGAGAGCAGAATCGCACTCAAGTGAAGCGGTGGCCATACGACCGGCATGACGTCACCGCTTCGGGTTGCGGGGTAGAGCAGTTTTTCCTCACACCTGAATGGAAAAGAATGTGAGCCAAGGACTTCACAGAAGGAGACCACAACAGAGCATGCGGTCATGCTGTTGCAGGCGGCAGGGCGCTTCCAGTCAGCTCTTGTTCTCTGTAGAGTGTGCCTGGATGAAAACAATACTGAGAGAGGAGGGGTCCCAGTGAGAGAGTAGCAATTACCACAAATTATAAACAAAAAATTCGAAATACACTGAATGGATCTACACTGTTTTTATTCACAACGTAGATATAACCAGGATATAGTATCCCGCAATAACCATTTCAAAAAGGTTGTAAAGTGCCCCAGGGAACAAGGGAAGGGCGATAAGGTGAGGATAGTGTGGATGGGGAATTGTGACAATAAAATCAGGCAGTAATATCAACGCATTAGTAGGTCAATTCGAACATACAGACGAACATAAATGCATATATATCACTTGATCAAAATCATGCTCCACGTAATACATAAATGTAGCAGTTTTGGTGTGAAGCTGATAAGCGAAGAACAGTTGTCGACGTTTCGACCCTCAGGTTATGCAGGGATTATTGGTGCCCTTGCTGCAGGGTCTTCATCAGGACAGGGCGGGGGCAGGCAACCTATTAATACATATCAGGGAGTGGATTCAGTTTACTTAACCTAATTAAATGATAGCATGGTAAGCATAATTAGATTAGCACACATTTCAAGGAGGAGCGTACCTATTTATTCGGTGCGCATCATCATTGTAATTGTAGATGGGCCAATTTAACCTCATTAGTGGGAACATGGATTCCTATAGAATCGAAAATAAAAAGGAACTATAATTGTGTTTGTAGAACTGTGGGTGCCCAGCCCGCTCATTTAATTAATTTTTGGGTGCCCACCCTGATTATTGCCACTTCTTTGTTTATTTTAGCGGGTGCCCACCCCGCGATGTATTGCCGCCTCAGAGGGAGCCTACCCCTCATTTTGTGCCCACAAGTCTCCCCGCCGCGGCCCGAGCAGCGTTGAGATGGCCACTGCGGCCTGCCTGGTTGTGGGTGGGGCCGCTGGATGGAAGCGAAAGTGCGGCCATTGTCCTCGGGCTCCCGGTGCAATGAGGGAGCCCTGTGCCGATCTGGACCGGGTGACGCTGGCGCATTGGGAAGGCAGGGCTCTCGTCAGAAGAGAGAGCCCCTCAAGCGCTGCCTGTGTGGGGGCGTGAGGCACATTGCCGGTGCCTGCCCCCCCTGCCGCATGGTGAAAGTAGAGCCACCTGGAGGAGCAGCCCCATGACCCACGAGAGAGCCGGTAAGTGTAGACGGCTGTGGGGGGGAAGCTCCGGGCGTGTGTTGTGGTGCCTTGTGAGGCACAATATGGTGTCCCAGCCTATTTTTCTGTGCGCCCCCCGCCTGATAGGGGGTCGCTCCAATGAAGGGGGCATACACTTGTTGAAAAGGGTCCCGAGGGGCCCGGGTCATTACTGCATGCTTGCTCCCAATGAGCTCCCAGAGCCCAGATGGCTCCAATGAGGCCCCCAAGTATTCTTAGAGTCCCCGTGAGGAACCTGGGGACACAATGAGTTTAGAGCCTGTTTGGCTCCAACCTGGGGCACATCTGTTTTCAGAGCCAGAGTGCTCCAATGCGCACTGTTATTTCCAGAGTCTACGAGGCTCCCACGTTTTGCGCAGTCTTTTGTCCAGAGCCAGATGGCTCCAACATGATTTATTTGCAGAGCCTAGATGGCTCCAAAGTTCTGGCACGATGTTCCTGAGGGCTAGCGAGAGCTCCTGTCGCAGTTTTGTTCCCAGCTGCCCAGCAAGTAGTGGGCAGCTACTCGTTTAGGTTTTCCTTCCTAGGGAAATGTACTTTGGACTGAGGAGTGAGTTGCACTCCTTTATCCCTACTTTGACCTTCCCCAGCTGCGCAGCACTTAGTGCCAGCTGCAGCGTTTAGGCCCTGTTCTGTCCCCAGCTGCCCAGCAAGTAGTGGGCAGCTGCTACGTTTAGATTAGGTTTTGGCGCAATGGCACAACCTGGACCTCAATGTGATTTATGCGCTAAATGTGATTATGTGATAATGCTTTGGGTGTTAGGAAATGTACTATGTTTTGCGCACCCTGTGTTCTGACACCGCTGAATGTGTTTTTATGCATAATGTGTCTTACCTACACTGCTGAATGTGTTTTCATGCATCATGTGTAAAGCTTCTGGCCTATACCCCTAAATGTATTTTTATGCTTAGGTGGTTGTTTTTCCTGGTATAGTTATGCTAGTAGGTTCATGGTTCCCTATGTGATATTTTCCTAAGGTGGTTAGGGTTGCCTGGGTGGTACTTACCTTTTACCAGTGGTTACTGGTTGTCTTCTACATGATTATTTGGTGCTACAATTATTATATGTTCTAAAAGTGCTTATTCCTGACAGTGGTCCACGTGATCTTGTTGGGGTGGTGCATTTCTATGCACAGGCGAATCTTGCCTGGTTGCTTGGGCTTTTTAACGATGAAAATCGGCGACACCCACAGAGTATGCCCGGACAACTTTTTGATGATGCCCATCTTATCTAGCTTGTCCTACTACTGCTCAATTCGGGGTCGCAGGTGGAACAGGATTCTACAGGTGTCTTCGCGTCATCTCTCTGTCTGGTTGGTGTGCAATTTTACGGGGGACGTTCAGAGACATCCAAGCCTCTGGAATAGACTGCGGAACTGGTGTAAGAGTTCGCCCACTTGAAAAGATTACACATTCCGGTGAAGGACACGAGACCAATGTCCTCCACTGTGAGGCCCCCTCACGGATTGCGTGGGGGCCAGCTTCCGCCTCGATTATGTGGAACTTCGCCAGGATTTCATTGCTGTGGGATCAAACCTGTGTGGTCATTGCCCCTTCGAGTGGCAGGAGCATGTGCCCCCCTAGGTATATATCTTGGTCGTTGACTGCAATATTATTGGCCTCCAGCAGAGGCGATGGTACTGATGGTAACACATTACATTGACAGACACCCCAGTGTCGATTAGGGCCTCAATGGTCCTGCTTGCCACGTTGTCTTCGTACGTGGGTTGGGGCAACCTGTGTCTCTTAAGGTGCTCCGTGAAAGAGATGAAAACATATTTGTCAGCCAAAAGCGACTTCTCTAGGGGATGTTTCGACTATGTATGCTGTGGGGGTGTGCACTGGTCACCTGAGTAGGTCAGTGAGACTTTCGTTGTAGGCATCTGACCTCTCTTTCAATGGTTCTTTGTGTCTCCTCTGAAGACTTTTGCAAAGTGGTTGCATTGCCCCAGTAAGAGCACCTTTTGCCTTGGGCCGGGCAGTGCTCTATGGGATGTTCGCCTCTCCCTCCGCTCCGGGACCGGGCATTGGCCAAAGGTGTTATCGCTTTGGGGAAGGTTCTCCTCTACCCAGTGTACACTACATCCACAACTTCAGTTTTGATGTTGGTTGGGTCAGTGTCATGTCCAGCTCTCTGGCGTGTGCCGCCGGCAGGTCTTAGGATCGTGCCAGGACGAGGATGTCATTGAGACTGATATTGGGTTGTCTCAGGATCAGCCCCTGGAGGGTTTTGGACTGATAACACTGGTTGATTTGAGCCTGGATCTCCTTGGGTTGGTCGTCAGCTGTGCAGGAACTGGACAGTTTGCGAGACGAGCATAGAAGGTATGGATGGGTTCCCCTTTGCACTGGTGAGCTTGGTGCAGCTAAAAATGCTCAAAACTGTGTTCAGCTGGAGGTCGAAGTGAGTGCTCAAAGCAGCTCTCACTGCAGCGTCGTAGTCACAATCTGGGCCTGTCTATGTAGATGCCCAAACAATATGTAGCTCTCTTCCCCTCCAAAGTAAAGTATGAGGGAACGCTTGATGGTGCCATCTGTTTTGCCTGCAGTCTTGAAATAATTATTCAGGTAGCCAACCCACCTCTTCCATTCAGAAGCCGCTATGGCAGGGGTGAGCCAAAGAGCTGTGCTGGTGATGTTGGTGGGGGTGATGCAGGTGCAGATGGAATGTTGGCATTGTCCTTCATGTGGAAGGGGCCCTTGGCCTGGTGCGCATTGTATCTGCTTAGACTAAGTACCTCTGATGTCCAGCGTGGAACAGATGACCTGTTGTGTGGCAGTTTTGTGGGATGTGGAGGTCCCACAAAGCAGTCAAATAAGGCCAAATGCTACCCCTTCAGCTCTGGTGGAATGCAGGACCAGCTACTGCTTTGCCGGGTGAGACTCTGGTTTTGCGGGTTTGTAGAATTTCCATAAAAATGAGGAAACATTGTAGACTTCATCAGAAGTTTATTCAGGTACAAGGGATCGCATCCAACAGCTCCCAGAGTAAGCTTCAACTGAGCAGCATCCTTCAAACCCCTAATGACATCAGAACATTCCATACTATGCTAGGATGGAACTTAAGCACACATACAATTCTGATAATAGAGAATAGCAATAGGAATACCACAAGTCTCCCTCCTATAATAAATATTTGCAGATTCCAACATTTTCAAAACATTATACATAATCCTTTAGATATGATGGACGTTTTGAAGTCCTAAAGGAATGACAAAGATAATTGTGCTCACCTCTGTTATTATAAGAATGTTCACCTTGGCTACCACTGGTAGAAGCACGTTGACTCCCCCCAGAGTGAGCATCCTTTTTTTCCAGAACCATCACCACAACCATCATTTATATTTGATTTAAATCTTACAATGACCACTCTATTAGGATTCCATATCCTGTGATCCTGAGTTTTTACAGCGCTATTGAAAACCTTTATGACTAACATTGGTTTGAGATATTTGGAGTTCCCACCACCAAATAAACAAGGTTGCCTAATAGCTACCCAATCCCCCACCTTAACAACCGTTGTTTTCACAGATTTGTTTGCTTTAAAATTCTTTTTCCTTTGCTGAGACTTATGTTCCTCTCTATCATTCAAATCTTGACCATCCACACTTTCAACTCTTCCTTTAAGTCTCCAATAATCATTAACCCAAAATGGTTCCAAAAAAGTATTTGCAAACCTTCCCCAAAAAAGAAAGAAAGGAGATTTTCCCGTTGTAGAATGAGGGGTTAATCTATACTCTTCGACTTTTTTACGTACTTCACACCAGTCTAGATGCATAGATTTTGCAAGAGTAATGGTTTTCTTTAACACTCTGTTATACCGCTAAATCATTCCATTACCCTCAGGATAATATAACGAACAAGTTTTATGCACAATATTATTTTTCATCAGAAAATCCTCAATTTCTTTGGATATCAGCTGCACGCCATTGTCTGACAGAATAGATCTTGGATTACCCTATCTCGAAAATAATTCTCTCAAACACCTAATCACACTTTGTGTCTCCACACGGTATAAAACGAAAACCTCAGGCCACCTAGAAAACATGTCCATGATGACCAAAAGAAAGGTTTGGGTACCACCACTATGAATGGGTCCTAAAATGTCCAATGCAATGTCTTCCCACGGATGCGTAGCGCGTCTTCTTACTACCATGGGTTGAGTTCTAGGAAATTTGGATTTATCACATAATCCACAAGGAACACATTCCCGAATCTCTCTCTCTATGAACTTGTCCATACTGGGCCACCAATACGTGCTCCGTAACCTCTCTTTAGTTTTAGTAATACCCGAATGTGAAACATGAGCCATGTCCAGCAACTCCTTCCTAAGACTGGCCGGGGGAACTAATCTCGTGCCTCAAAACAGTATACCTCTATTGACCGATAATTCATGCCTCACGTACCAAAACGGACCTGTAGACAAAGACCCTGCCTTAGCACTGACCCAGTTACCACTTAATAAAGACAAAACTTCACTCAACGTTTCATCTGAACCAACTTCATTAACCCATCTCTCTTCAGTTATACTTGCCAAATCCAAAGCACAAACCCATTCCTCTTCAAACTTATTGTCAACACCCTCAAACTCTTCATCTACGTCTGAATCTTCAACACCGACCTCAGGAACAAGGCGAGAACGAACATCCGCTATTTTATTCTCCACCCCAGGAATATATCTTATGCAAAAAGAATATTCTTGCAGCCCCATTATCCATTTGGTAATTCGGCCAGAAATCAAATCCAGGCCCTTTTTCTCAAAGATTTCCACCAAGGGTTTGTGGTCAGTCCTAACCACAAATTCTGTTCCCCATATAAACTTTTCAACTTCCTCACAGCCCAAAAAACTGCTAAAGCCTCTCTTTCTACAACTGAATATCTAGTGTCAGGATCCCTGAGACTTCGAGACAAAAACATTATGGTTTCAGTACCAGATGGACTGCATTGCTGCAATACAGCACCTAAATTCCTCTCAGTAGCATCTGTCGTGAGAATAGCTTTGAGAGAGGTATCAAAACTTTGTAAGAATGGAGCATTTTTTAAACATTTCTTGACACCAGCAAATTCTGCATTACATTCAGGAGACCAACAATATTTGACACCTTTTCTTAATAAACATCTCATATTGACAGTCACCTCAGCAATTTTTTTACAAACTTAGCATAGAATTCCACCATTCTTTTTTTTTTTTTTTTTTAAAGACCTTTATTCAGCGGATCAAATCAAACATTCCTCGCCTACAACCCTTCGGGCCGGCAAACAGTAAAAAACCCTTTTAGTGTCGTAGAACAAAGAATTCCACCATTCTTAAGAACGCCATAAGTTCTTCCTTATTCTTGGGAGGACTCATTTTCTGAATAACGTCAACCATGACGATACGAAACAGCTTTATTCGACAATTTGTCATAAAAGCACAAACATACATATTACAACATACACATTTTAAAAATATAAATATGGGAGACCTGAAAACAAATTTAAGAAGTTATTAAACAATTGATCTGTCGAAGAAGAAAAATCTACAATTATTAAAAGTCGGTACCATAGGATACAGAAGAGCCGCTAACACATTTCATAGTTCACAGTCACTAGTTGTATTATAAAAAATCGTTAATAAATAATCAATTAGTGCATGCCTGGAGAAGCGCCCTGGATCGAATACACCATGCCCATCCCAGGAATTTGGCCAATGCAATTGCTATTGGAAGGGTTGAGTCCGCAGTTAGGACTCTTAGCGCCACTTCGTGCCTACTAAAGCCTAACTGCTTACAGATGGGTATAAACCATTTAGAGCGGGGTTTTTTGTACAAAGGACAGAAAAACAACAGATGACTTATCGTTTCCTGTCTATCTATACATTTGGGACATGCATGCTCGGTGGCCCCTCTCAATTTGCTGGTGAATGACCAGACAGGTATAGTGCCAACCCTTAGCTGGAAGTACAATTTCCGATCCAAGGGTTTTTCGATGACGTCCCAATATAGTTCTAAAGCAGGCCTTGACTTAAATTCTAGGAACCGGCCTGTTAGGTGATTTACTCGTCCACTTATACTTGCTGTAATCAATATCATTTCCCAGTACATTTCCTTCAGGGACTTCTTAGAGGGAAAAACAGCATTAAGGGGGTCATCCCACAATTCACTCAGGCCCAACTTTACCAGTAATGCCCTGATCTCCCTCAACCATTTAACCTTATGAAAGCGATCTGCGTCCATTACATCCTTGAGACCTTTTCCATAATGTGACAATTCAACCGTACTCCACAATCTTCACCAATACAGTAGGGGGCGGAGTTTTGCCAGATCCGTTACTGATCTTCTACCAAGATCTAGCAATAACGGTCGCATAGGAGTGCTCTTTGGAACCATGGTAACCCTTCTTAAAAAGTAGTTTTCAGCCGTGATTAGGGGGCTTATATTCGTAAACCCCCATAACTCGGCTCCTTACAGCGCAGAGCTTAAAACCTTCAAGGTATAGATCTCCAGTAATGGGCTTATCGTTTTGGAGAGGGATGTTTTAAATTTAACTGCAAGATTCCCTGCCTGTTGTTTATACTTTAGTAATGCCACGTCCATTTGATCTGTCCATCTCATGTCAGCCTGCAGCGTGACTCCCAAATAAGTAAAGGTATCAACTTTTTCAAGGGGTGCGTTGTTCATATATATCTTTCCCCGAAATGACTTATGTTCATTAAAAGCCATAAACTTTGTTTTTGCTGTGTTAATTACCAAGCCCCGAATGGAACAACATTCCTCAAACCTATGTAGGGCTTTTTGCAAGCCACTAGGTGTCCTTGAGACGATCAGGGTGTCGTCCCCAAACATGAGGATAGGTATATGTTCACCGGCCAACACGGGGGCATCGGAGGAGACCAACGAAAGGTACTCGGCCACCCCATTCACAAAGAGAGAGAACAGGGTCGGTGCTAACACACAACCCTGTCGCACTCCCCTGTTCACGGGGAAGGACTCTGTAACCTCACCCCTGGCCCCCCACCGGACCCGCGCGTGGTTATCCTCATGTAAGCGGACGATAAGGGATAGCAACTCAGGAGCCAGTCCCATCTCCCTCAAGACACACCACAACCTGCTGCGCGGTACTAGATCGAAGGCTGCCTTCAAATCTACAAATACCTCGTACAGCGCCCCATTCCCTAAGACAACAGTCTTCCAGTAGATAGTAATAAAACGGAAGACCTGGTCTATGGTACTTGTCAAAGCTCGAAAGCCCGCCTGCAGTGGGGACAAAATTTGCTCCTCTTCTATCCATATTTGGAGCTTTTGTAAAATCAGCCCGCCCATGATCTTTTGGAAAGAGTCTATAAGGCTAATTGGCCTGTAGTTCACTGCCACTGATTTATCACCCTTCTTAAATACTGGAATAATCTCCGCCCCCTTCCAGGAAGGCGGGATTGGTGCGCCACACGCAATGGCATTTGCCACATGTCTAATATATAGGCGTCAAGATGGCTTATAATTTAAAAAAACGTCCGAGGGATGCCATCAATTCCAGGAGCACGTCCTGGGGTAATTGATTCTAACACCCTGTCCACCTCCATTACAGTAAATATTCCACTATTATAATAGATGTGATCAAACGGTTCGATATTCCACTCATCCTCAAGAGAAGCATACTGTGACTTGAAGTGATCCACCCACAAATGGTGTGCTACGTTGTTCTGCGGTAGATCAGGACACCCTCCCCTATCCCATTTGTACGTGCTCCAGACTAACCTAGGATTTCGTGACTCGCATGCTTTTTTGAGCTCCCGCCATCTTTCCTGATCCCAATGCTTTTTAGCTTCATTGACCCGTGCCAGCCTTACTCTATCACGTCCCCCGATCTCAAGGCTATCCCCAAAGACCTTCGTGAGTGGCGACAATCCTTGTTAAACCATCCTTCTGTTTTTTTAATCATACCTTTCTTACTGTTACCAGGTTTACATAAGAATAGCTTTAAACAATCAAAGAGCACAATATGCATCTCGATTATTTGTGGCCTCAGAGTCTGGTTTCCCTCTCTGGTACCCCATGCATCCAGTACCTTGTCTACTTCATTGTTCATAGCTAAAAGAATTTCCGGATGTTCTATAACGTCAACCATGACTTCTTTTAGTCTAACCCCGTTTGCATCTATCCTATGACCCAAATAATTTATGGAGTCCGCACGAAATTTACACTTTTCCTTTTTCACCGTGAGATTACATTCTTTCAGATTGCGTAACACTGCCCTTAATCTACTATCATGCTCGATCATATTGTTGGCAAATACCAAAATGTCATCCTGATAAACACACACACCAGGTAAACCCTTCAACACTCTCTCCATTACTCTCTGAAATACTGATGAGGCCGAGACTAGACCAAATGGCATCCTTTTAAATCTAAAAGTGCTAAAAGGTATAATGAAGGGTGTTAAGTCTCTGCTGTTTTGCTCCAACTCTATCTGGTGATACGCAGATGTTAAATCAATGGTGCTAAATACTTTAGCACCACCCAATAACACTAACAGTTCATTAATATTAGGTAAAGGATATTTATCGATCACCACATTTTTGTTTAGTTGGCGCAAATCGATGCATAGACGAAGATCGCCATTGGGTTTTCTTGCGGCCACTACCGGAGCCAACCATTCCGTTCTCTAAACCTCCTCAATAATTCCACCATCCATCAATTTCTTTAATTCTTTTTGCATATCATCTTTTACAGACAAAGGAACATTCCTCACTTTGCAACATACGGGAATTGATCCATTCTTTAGCTTGATTTTATGTTGATACCCTTTCAAGCATCCCAACTCATGTTTGAATACATTAGGAAAGTTTTCAATGAGGGATAACATAAATTCATTTTCCTTACCCTTGATACAGACAGGTGTGGACGTATGTTCATTCTTCAAATCTAGAACCATCCTGCTATCACTTTCAAGTGTTGAACTAGAACTAGATTTCTGAATCACCAAACCATCCTGCTATCACTTTCAAGTGTTGAACTAGAACTAGATTTCTGAATAACCAAAACATTTTCTCTGATTTGTATAGGAGGATCCGCATTGGGATCCGGAAACACACCTAGATCTCCTTGATGTAACCAACTTATTAAACTATCTCCTTTCTTAGATATATAAATATTCCCTGCAATCATTCTGTCCTTGTACTCAATCACACCCATGAAGTATCCATGAAGCTTAATTGGTTCACCTCCATAAGCTAATGGAATAATATCAGGTTTTACAAGTTTGATTTTATTCCTAAGCTTTAAGTTATAGAATTCATTAGAAACTATAGTTATCTTTGCCCCAGAGTAAAAAAGGACTCTCCTTGATTCACCTTCAATGAGTATGTCATCAAAAGGACAATTTCTCTTCTTGGACATATCTTGAATCTGGACAACTATCTGCCCACACTCAAAATCGTCCTGAGAAGACTCTGAGTTACTTTCATACACCTCTACTTTCTTCACCCTTGGAGATATTTTCATCCTACATGTTTTAGAGAAGTGACCTTTTTTCTTGCATTTGGAGCATATATGATTTAGCGCAGGACATCTACTATCATTAGCTAAATGCCCTACCTTATCGCATCTAAAACATTTTAATTTGGTGAACTTCTCCTTATTTTTAAATCTTTCATGTTTAACCTCTCTATTAGTTTTATCTTCCACAACTGGATTAGATTTGTGAAATTTACTTTTAACTGAATGAACCTTTTCCTCTTTTACATCACCATTCTTAAGAACATCAACACACTTCAACAAGTGTTCTATTCTTTTCGCAACTCCAAGAACCTCCTCTAGAGTAGGCTTATCTCGAAGCCACAACTCCTCTCTCACCTTTTCCATGTTGCAGCCTAACATAAATTGATCACGTATGTGATCATCAGTTAGATTGTCATATTTACAGGATGAAGCTAACTTTCCTAAGTCTGTTATGTATGTTTCAACAGTTTCCCCATCTTTTTGCATGCGTTTCCCAAATGATGCCTTTCAACTATCGTGCTTATCTTAGGCAAATAATGTTTATCCAATTTACAAATGCAAATTTCATATTCATTCAACCCATTAGCCTCAGCAGATGGTAATTCTGGTAAATGATCGAACACTTCCTGTCCTTCTGATCCCAAACAATGTAAAAGAAGTGAAGTCTTTCTTTCAGCACTTAATGATGTCCCACAAACTTTGGCATATCTCTCGAAAACACGCTTCCATTTCTTCCATCTAATTGGAGGATCACCCGGTGACTCCAAGAAGAAAGGTGCCGCCGTTACATTCTGCATCGTTTAATGATATAGGCCACAATTCAATAAAGCTGAATGCTCAAGTAATGTAAGCGCGCGAATCGCTGATGAAAATTATGTGCTTTTCATAAAATATGCAATTCACATTCTATCAATAATAAGCGTGCAAATCGCTGTTGAGATGTTTTAGTAGAAAAATGATTTGCCACAGAGTGTACTTAGTAAGAGACACCAAATCGCTATGACCACAAAATGTAATATTATCCCCACAGTACCTCTATCTTCTGATAAGCATGCAAATTACAGTCACCGTAGATGAAATAAAATATTGATGTGAGCGTGCAAATCGCTGTCGATATCTTTTTAAAAATGATTTGCCACAGTGTGTATCCTGCTGAAATCACAAAATAAATATTAGCACACTGTACCTTTACCTTGTTTAAACTATGCAAAACGCTGCCATAGTCAGGATAGGAATTAAATTGGTGAAATGGTCCCTGATAAGTAGGCAGGAGTTTATCTTTGACTTTACCAGTGCCGAGTGAATACAAAGTCTTCAAATGTATAATGATCCAACAAATCAGCAAATCTATGCATCCAGCAAATGGTATTTGACGCAAAGTTAAATGTTTTCCCTGAAACGTTCGAGTCACAACACGTACAGTATTAAAGCTGAATCATGCCAATAAAAGTTCACAGCAAGCCGCTTTCTGACGAAATAAAGGCATTCAGCAAATCACTTTCCAATGCTAAAACGCACAGCAAGTAGTTTTCCTTGAATTCTTCTTATTTCCACAAAAGTACCAAATCTCGAGCACCCATTCTGAGAAATGTGAATGGAAATTATAGTTCAGAGAAGAAAGGAAAATCATGCAGCCACTGTTATCATTTAATCAAAGGATGATGAGTTCTAGGATGAGCCCACATCGATATGCTAAAAATCATACATCCCATATAAAGCAATATGTGGCGAAGCTCTAATCCCACTAGACTCAAGTAGCTTAATATCCTTTGAAAATAAGTAACCACAAAGTCAAATGAAAGGTGAACTTTAAAATTATCACCTTAAATGCAAATATGAAATTGTAATAAAATCATATAGAAGACAGTTCCTGAGTTGCGATCCTTTGGTGAAGCCGCCGACTACGCCAGTGTAGAATTTCCATAAAAATGAGGAAACATTGTAGACTTCATCAGAAGTTTATTCAGGTACAAAGGATCCCATCCAACAGCTGCCAGAGTAAGCTTCAACTGAGCAGCATCCTTCAAACCCCTAATGACATTAGAACATTCCATACTATGCTAGGATGGAACTCAAGCACACATACAATTCTGATAATAGAGAATAGCAATAAGAATACCACAGGGGTCTCAGCAAGGATGGGGGCTCAGAGACTCATCCAGAGTACGGCTTGCAGTGAGGCTTGGAAATAGGCAGGTGGTGGTACTGGTTTTAGGCAATAGCACAGAGGCACCACATGCAGGAATACACCAATGCAGGTGGGTACCCGATACAGGGAGCGAACACTTCAAGGCCCATGAGGATGTCCTGTTTGCACCGCAGCAGGGGCGTGAGGAGATGAACGCCAAGCAGGTGAAAGGACACGGAGTAGTGATGTGGGCGGGGCCACGATGGCAGTGCCCTGGAGCGCTGGTACAGTGGCATGGCCAGAAGTGGGTGTTCCATTAGAGTTGCGATGAGAGGTCTGCCGCGGAGGGAAGCTGGCGGGTCCGCGGCAGGCCAGGCAGCGGTGCGGCCAGTGAATACCAGAGCCCACCTTCTCACCAGTGTGGAGTAGGCCTAAATCAATACACGGTACACAGGTCTACTATAGAAATGTGCGTAAGACCATGAGCCACCGTACTCTCTTTTATTTATGCCCTCATCTGTGCCCGGCCTTGAGGGTCGTGATGCAACAGTTCCAGGTCACGGGCGAGGGTCATAGTGGCTAGGTGGCTCACTACAGCTCCGTCACACTCCCTCTGCTGGTGTAGCAGCAGCAACAATGGCATGTGGATTGCCCTCACCCAGAGAGGTAGGAGTGCTGGCCTGCATCACCTTGCTAAGCAGTTGGGCATGGCAGACCTTCCAACCTTAAGAGCAAATTCACTGTATGAGGAGGGGGCGTGGTCTTGGAGGGGGAGGAGTCTTGTACCCAGAACTATCTAGGAGGTACTTCTGCGTTCTTCCCCACCAAAACCCCTACTCTTAAAACAAGTCTGCTGAGGCTGGTTTTGATGTCCTTGTATGTTTTCACACCCCAAAATGGACGTCAGCCGTTAAAAGTCTCCAAAAACAAAACAAGCTTAAAATCCACTCTTTGCTGTTGTTTCCAGCTGTTTTTCCTGCCACTGTGTTATATCGGCTCTTCACAGAGTGAGGGCCCCTGGTGAATGAGGGGAGGCCCCGAGAAGAGAGAAGGCATTCCAGGATTTCGGTTCTACAGGGCAGGGACTTGTGACTGTTTGAACTGGGTGTTCATGTGTGTTTGAGGGGCAGACTTCGCAAGTTGGGGTTGTAATAATCTAGGCAGGTGGTGATGGCCAGAGGAAGGGCGTACAAGCCATGGTGGTGGAAGGGAACAGGCTCTCAAGTCAGGGGTTGTGAGGGTTCAAGACCTGGTGGAGGACACAGTAGGATGCAGGGGGTGAGGCTGAGTATTCATGGGTGAGACTCTTATGGTTGAGATGTGGAGCTCAAGCGATGATGCCTTCAGCAGTGAAGAGGATCTGGGAGAGCTGCACCCTGTGGGTGCCCTGGCAGTGAGTCCAAGCGGCACGACCATGGGACAGGGCACTACGGAAAGTGAGTTCGACGGAGACGGGGCTTCCAGTGACAGTGGTGATGAAAGCCCATGTAGCAGGCAGCAGTGCTACATCGGGCAGTCGAAGGCTGGTAAGATTACAGTGGAAAAAGAGGCGGGCTGTTGGTCCAGATGAGGTGTCCTGGACATGAGTATGACAACGACTGGGCAGATGCATAGAGGGAGAATATTTGAGCACGAGGTTGAGGGGCAGACTAGGATGGCAGGAAGGTTGCAGGCAGCAGGAGGTATAAGGTTGAGTTTGAGCAAATGCAGAGTGTGGTGTGAATTGTAGGGAAAGTGTCTTGCACACCAGGGCACAGGGAAGGCCGCTGCAATTCAGATGAGGTCGAATCAATCAATCAAGGATTTGTAGAGCACTTCAAGTCACCCTTGAGGGGTTCAAGGGGCTGGAGAGTGTAGGTTGCTGTGTTGTTCTGTTCATTGGAACAGCCAGGTATTGAGTCCCTTCCTGAACTCATGGAGCAATGAGCTGCAATGGGGAGGGGAAAGGAGATAAAGATTGCAGCATGTTATTGGGAGGTTCAGCAACAGAGCAATGTGGAAGGGGTGGGAACATCGGTAGAGACTGCAGGGTTGACTGGACAGACAGGCACTTTGGGAGGTGGAGAAAAATTGGTACAATGTTGCCAGTGCAAATGCTTGGACGGTGGAGATGGTCCGGCCATTCATGGTGGTGGGTGCGTTCATGGGAGGCCGCTTGTTGTCTGCCCAAAAAAATATGTATGTGCAAATGAAGACGTGGATGTTTTTTTTTTTTACTTAACAATTTTTATTAAAATAAAGCACAGAGTCATCATTACAGCATCACAGTAATGTTCAAGGTACATATAGTACAGTACATTGGCATTGGCATATCATAAATATTAATGAGTTAAAGGGTTACTGAGTCAGGTTCTCCTCATTGCCATATCCTCTGTCGGAGAGTTACAAATTTCACCTCCATAGGCATTCCATCCCTCCCCATTTTTTGTCCCACTTCTTGGGACAGCCACTTTGTTTATAGGCATCTTTCTCTGCAATCATGCATCTATCCATCTCTGCTACCCATCCAATCGTTAGTGGCCGCGAGCTGGATTCCCAGTGCATCGCTATAGCCCGTTTCACTAGCAAGTATCCCAATGCCACCCATTGCTGCACTATTTCTGTCAAATCTGTGGCTTCCCATATCTTCAGGATCCCCAATCGTGGCAATACTTGAATGTGTCTGTCATTTTCTTGGTTGCCCTGTCCCACAAGGGCCGTATATGGGGACAATCCCACAGGACATGGTAAAAAGTACTGTCTTGGCCGCAGCGTCTAAGGCACAACGCATCCACGCCCCTACCTATTTTGGCCATGAGCACTCCGGAGAAATAGGATTTGTGGAGTATTTTTAGTTGTACCAGGTAGAAGCGAAGATTTATCGCTGTTTTCCTGGGGGACATTAGTGCAGTCTGCCAGTCCTCGTCTTCAAATAGTCCTACGTCTGTTTGCCAACGGTCTCGGAGAGTCTGAAAATAGTCGGGTAAGTTATTGCACAGTTTACGGTAGGTGCAGGAGATGGCTTTTGTCAAGAGTGGCTCAGTGAGCAAGCGACCCTCTAGGGGGGAGGAGTCTGGTAAGTAAGGAAGGTCTGGAACTTGTGTGAGAAGGGTGTGTTGGATCTGTAGGTATCAGAAAACCTCTTGAGGTGCGTCTGTAATTCCTTAAAGGTGAGCTGACCAAGTCCCCGATATTAGTGATGCCAATGGTGTCCCACTTGTCGAACCCTGCATGGAAGCAAAGTGATCCTAACCACTGAGATGACCACAATGGTGTGGTTTCGTGAATTTATCTGCCCAACCCAGGCATTTGGTGGCCTTGTGCCAAATGGCCACAGTCTGTGCCTTAGGCCCTAAATAGCGGCCTTTTCGGGCCTTGCTGTAAAGAGCACCCAAATACCCCTCTCGTCCTGTTTGGTAGTGTTCTAGGTGGAAGGACGGGTTGATCGGGGATCCATAGATCCAGTGATTTATGGTCACCAGTTGTGAGGCCCAATAGTAGAGGCGTAGATCTGGAAGAGCAATCCCCCTGTCGTACCACCCCTTTGTGAGCTTCTGAAGGGCGATAGGAGGCGCCCTCCCATCCCATAGCAAGATACGGAGCTCACCTTTGATGGTGTTAAAATAGTTGTCAGCTATAGGGAATGGGCAGTTTTGAAGTACATATAAAAATCTAGGAAGCGCAAGCATTTTTACATAAGGCCGCCCTTCCCAGGAGGGATAGGAACAGCGACCTCCAGTGCTTAACATCTTCCTGTAGCCGCTTGGGGGGGGACACAAAATTGAGCTCATAGAACAATTTGGGGTCGGTGTGATTAAAATGCCCATGTACTTAAAGCCATCAGGTGCCAATTCTATTATGTAATCACAGGTTAGACGAGGTGGGGGGCCGTGTAATACGTACAATACAGATTTGGACCAATTAATAGTGTATCCTGTATATTTACCAAAGTTAGTAATAACGTTAAGTAACCTATTGATGGAGGCTCGGGTGGACGCTAAATATATAAGGATGTCATTGGCGTATAATGATATTTTGTCCTCCTTGTCTTCGCTCCACTGCAGTCCCCCGTATAGAGACATCCCGCCGTATCCAGGGGGGTCAGTGGCTAGAGGGTCAACGCAAACAGTAATGGGGACAGGGGACAACCTTGCCAGGTCCATCTCTGTAGTGCGAACGTGCGTGACGTGTGATTGTTCACTCTGACCTGACCCAATAAATCAGTGTATAGCAATGCCACCCATTGTCGGAAAACATGTGCCAAACCCAAACCTCGCCAACACCTCGAAAAGATAGGGCCATTCTATTGAGTCGAACGCCATGGTGCCGTCTAGGGACAATATAACCGCATCTTCCTGCAGGTAGGGCTGTCTGCCCAGGACATTGTGGACACAACGGATATTCAGGACGGTATTTTGACCCGGTACAAATCCTGATTGGTCTTCATGGACCCGAGATGGGAAGACTTCAGTGGGCCTTTTCCCATGCTAGGGCTTTGTATTCTATTTGTTTATTTCGGAGTTTATGTGCTGTGGCTTCAGTGGGAGAGGTGTTATGTTCCGAATCAAGGATGAGCAAGTCACTCTCCATTTGAGTCAGATGTTCTTTGTGGTTTTGGAGGTATCCGACCTTTAAAACCAGGGCGCGTCCCTTAATTACCGCCTTATAAGCCTCCTATATAGTGTTGGCCGAGTCAACGGATCCCACATTTTCGTTGAAGTAATAGTCTGTGTGTTCAGCAAGGTCTTCTTTGATGTCTGGGATTGTAAGAAGCCTTGGGTTGATGACTATGGGGCCTCGGGTGAAGCGTTGGTGAAAGGTGAGTTCAAGCCTGAGATGAATGGTCTGAGATAACTCTTTTGGGAGTCCCTGGAGACGTTGGACGTGACCTATGTCTGCAAGGGATGTAAGGAAATAGTCAATGCGAGACATACTTTTATGTGCATTGGAGTAGTGTGTGAAATTAATTATATCGGGATTCAACATTCGCCATATGTCAACAAGTCCTATTGCTTGGGAGAATTCAGCCATACAAGTATTGAGTCAGGGAGGCGATTTTTGAGGGTGTTTGTCAAGCATATCGTCCATCATCATGTTGAAGTCACCACCCCAGTATAAGAGTCCCCAGGGGGAGATCGATTAGTATCTTGCCCAGGTCTTGTAATGCTGTCTGTCCCAATGCTGGTGGGAGATAGGCCGAAATTACATTTAATGGCTTGCCCTCCCAGGTCGCCTCCAAAACCGCAAACCTTCCCTGGGTGTCGGCCCAAATATTGGTGGGTGTAAGGGCTAGATTCTTGCGAATGAGAATACCCATACCTCTGGATCCCGACGTGAACCCAGCATGGACCACAAGTTTATAGCCCCATCTGTGGAGAGCTTTACAACTCTTACCCACCAGGTGAGTTTCCTGCAATAATATTAAGTCTGGTGAGTGTCTCTTAAGGTATTGTAGGACCACTCCTCTCTTTATTTTGCTACCTAGGCCATTCACATTCCACATCATTATTGACAGTGTCATCTCTTTAGAGTCTGTCATATCTGACAATTAGAAGAAGCAAGCCTGGGTTGCCATGCCAGTATTGATGGCACGGATACGGGCCCCCTGTCGCAGATTGATATTTGTCCACAATGTTAGTGGGACCTCTCCCGTCCCATCCCCCCAATCAGTTGACGAACACTGTGTTTTAGCCCTTTAGTTTGGGGGAGTCCTGCTCACCCGAATGCTCTGTGCAAATAAAACTCTAACTTTCAAAACCCCAACTACCCTCCCACTCACCCTCAGAACGGCCCTCCCTGCCTCCTGCCAGTGGACTCTGAACTATCCAATCGGCATAGTGCCTGTCGCCCACCCATCCATTTGTGGGGTGTCTGGCAAACCACCTCCTTCCCTCGCCTTACCAACGTAGTATTTTCATAATATAGGTAAACACTGTTCATTTTAGTCCATTCCTCATATAGGCTTCATGGCAGATTCAAGGCTTTGGGGCGTATGCTCGGTTCTGTCAGGCGCGTACCAGGTATATTGACTGCAGCGCCCAGAAAGTCGTTGCATGGAGGACACGAGTCCCGGAGCTGGCAGATACAAACTTCATAAAGATATGTGGAATAGAACCCTAGGATCCGATGGCCAAAGTCAATGTGCTCCCTCTGAGTCTCCCTCTGGACGTTGCTCTTTCGTTACTGGAGGGGCCCGATGGCTGTTGTGTGGGCCTCCATTGTTGCAGCCATCCAATTGCTTCCCCACCGTGGATGTTTTTAAGCTGCTCCACTGGAAGACTAAATGCAAGGAGGGTAAGGAGGAGGCAGAAAATGAATTGGCTCACAGGTCTAAAGTTCCTAATACTATTGATACATGGTTGGCTGCATTCACAGTTTTTGCCAACATTATCTGCGAGGGAACACCAGAGTGCAGCCTGGTACTTTGCAAATATCTTGATGTCATTAGGAAGGCTAACAACAGTTTTGGGGGTTTCGTCTGGTTCCGCTAAGACAAGTAATTCCGGCGACAAAATGAGCGATGACAACGCCAAAATTGTGGGACGAAACAGACAATGAGCTTAGGCTGATGTGCATAACTCCACCCAGGCAGATATAATCAGCTCATACTGCAGTCAATACCAACCCTTTCTGAGTCATGCCAATCCGGGAGGGGTAGGAGGAGCGAACAAACAGGCCCCAATGGGAGCCTGCAGGAACTTCAATAAAAGGGCTTGCTACTGTTACTCATGCAAATTTCAAAATTAATGCATAAAGTGAGGAGGGTGGCATCCGGGTTTGCATTGAGCTGGCAGTGGTGAAAGGTGGCTACTCGAGTGATACATGAAGCCATGCTTCCCTTTCTGAAACAGTATCCAGTGAGGCAGCTGTCACATTGGGGTTTACGTGGGGGTTCAAAATGCCATAAACTGGCAATTGCATAGGGAGAAAATCTCAGATCTTTCATAGAGTGGCCGTAGGTGGAAAGAAGACGCTGCAAAAGGAAGAAATGCTTGGTAGAATGACAGGGCCTTTTCAAGCACCTGCATTGCCCAATCTCATGGTGTCTCCACTGGGGTGATGCAGAAAAAGGCACCAAATGAATTCCAGTGGATAAACCACCTGTCGTGGCTAGAAGGGGCATCAGAGAATTATTTAAGTGAGCATGTGTAATGTTCTGTTCTTATGTCTTTAATGCTGTGCTCCGTTTTCAGGCTGTGGTGATCCAGAGCCTTCTTTCTATTTAGCACACAGGGAGTGACAGGGGTCTGATCTCTCTCACCATAACGGCAGCACGCGCAAAAGCCCAAGATTAAGTAAAACTTGAATTACATTTGGTTTACATTGAGTAAGTGAGGTGTGCAGTTACACTCATCTTTTTAGTACTTATGTAAACTTGGACATAGCTGTGCAATTGATCAGACAGGTTCTGTGAAGTAGGCACAGAGATGCTTAAAGCTGACACTGAGTCAGTATTCTGACTTCTTCTGGTGCACCCGGTGGACTATTAACTGTTGTGGATACATTTACAGGGCAAATACTTCATGAATGACTGCACGCCCATAGGTTGTGCAATGGAATGTATGATTTTCGAGAAATTCAGCTCCATTGTGAAATGTGCGATCAGTGGCCAGCTGGGGCGGCTCCTCCACTAGAGCGGAGGAGCGATGCCCCACTGCTTTCTCGCAGCGTGACAAGCACAAACATAAAACTACCATTTTATGTTTCTGCTTCAAGCACTGCAAGAAAGCAGGAGTGTTTGGTTGGGGGGCGGGAGGGTGGGTGGGGCTGCTTTAGAGCAAGAGAAGAAGTGGCTTGCCCATTGCTGAGGGCGCTGACTGTTTGGTTGGCCCTTTGGGGCCGACCAAACTAGTCATGCGCACTCTGCCTTTTCTTCCATGTAGTCTGCATGCAGCCTACATGGAGAAAATGGCCTCCCCATAGGCCCCTGACTGGTCGGCATTCCGACCAATCACAATGCTGCCATTGCAGCGATGTGATTGGCTTAGGGGAGGGAGGCTGCCTGTTTCCTGCGGGAGAGGAGCAGAGAAGACGCTGGGCCGGCGAATGTAAGTTAACTTTTTAAAAATTTTCTTTTAAATTAGCCCCCCCCCGCGCGACCCCATCCCCAGGGCGGACCCCCGCCCCACTCACTTTCGAGTTATGCTGGCCACGACTGGTGGCCAGGTCTGACCAGATCTTGCATCATGTGGATGACGTTTCGATTGTGCAGAGATCTGGTGCCTTGAGGGAATGTGCATGATCGATGAAAACTTTGGAGGTGGAGGAAGACACGATTGGGATTCCATTGGCGATGAGGAAGTCTGAAGGGCCAGACACCAGGCTCACAGGTTTGAGCACCAAGCAGGATTCGATAGCCATGGTTTTGAGGTTACCAGGCGACAAGGTCCACACTTAATGAGTTGCTGACTAAAGTTCTGAGAAAGGAGAAGTGGAGGTGCGGATAATGCAAAAATTGCTGACCCACTTGAATGAGGTGGGCATTCTCCAGCAGCCTCGCATCCGCAATGAGGGGGACAACAACAACACACAACAGGGTATAAGTGAGGAGGAGGGTCACTGATGATCTGGTGTCAATTTTTCTTGGTGAACTTCAATGGTGTAACAATGTGGTTGCAGAAAGACCCGATAACCTGGAGGGTGGAAATTGTCTGTGATGCCTGGGGAGCTAGCGGGTATGGTGTGTATAGGGAGGGCCTGTGGTGAGCCGAGCCATGGCCTCTTTTGTAGAGCAACATGCTCCACAGTATCACTTTTCTTAAGTTCTTTCAGTTGTTGCTGGCAGTCCGCCTGCAGGAGCATGCACCCCAGAATGGGAAAGTGATGTTTGTTTCTGATAATGACATTGCATGTTTTCAACATGTTGTCAACAGGATGCGTGGGTGTGGATAATTTTGAGAAAACCTGTTTTGCAATGCCTGGAGTACAACATCCTCTTCAGGGCTTGGGATTGAAGTGGCTGGCTCTCTCATTCGCATTGGGAGAGGTTCCATGGTATGGGTCTTAGAGCTGTGGCACAGGACTAGATAGTCCCAGAGGAGTTGTGAGAAATCAGGCTTTGAAAGGGCATCAACTGGTGGATAATTCAATAGCAGCTGTTTCAACAAGTAAATCCTATCAGCTGGTTTGGAAAGGATTTCTAGAGTAAGGGGTAAGGAGATGTTCAAGGGAGGAACAGGGCATGCTGGAGAGACGTAGGGTCATGGTGGAGCTCTTAATGGATCAGATTGATAAGAGTTTGTTGGCTGTGATCAGAATTGTATTTTATGTGACAATGCATTTGGGTTATGACCTCTGTGAGGGACAATTGGGAAGGTGAATCTTGGAAAGCTGGGCCAGAGAGAAGGGGTCGTGAGGTAAAGAGACTTGCAATTATGATCAAAGTCTTGAGACAGATGATAGTTGTGTGTGCGTCCGCCTGGAAGATGCATTTATTCAGGGAGTTATTTACATTAATGTTCTTTGGGGACTTCCAGGTGTGTGAATTAGTGGAAGGAAAGGGTAGGCTGGGTTTGGACATGAAGGACATACTGGGACACCCAGGGGATTAACATACGTCTTAGGAGGTTGAAGAATGATCAGAAGGAGAAAAGGCTGAGATGTGGTTGAGGTGCTAAGGAGATCGTAGGGTTTGCCCAATGAGATGGTTGTGAAAGTGCTTGGACGTCCGGGTGATGGAGGTAGCGCCAGTGTTTTGTCATAGGGATGGGTCTAGTGTGTTTACAGCAGGTGATGGGCATACTGAGGAGAGTTTTGGAACTGTCACTGTATCACAGAAAAGACTATGGTACCCACTCATTCAGAATTGGGGCGGTGATAGACAGCTTATGGCTGGGGGATTGGTGATGGCGGATTGAAAGGTCTGGGGGGATAACATGGCAATTGCGTTTTTTTTTTTTTTTTTAATTTTTGAAAGCCTTTATTGCAATGTAGAATCATACAGTTACGGGCCTACAACCATCCGGCCGGCCTCGGAAGCATCTCAAGCATAGTAGCAAGCTATATGGCGACCCGGCAGCAATGGAGCACAATACAGGATAAAACTGAGTTACACTGGAGTCATACGTGCCACCGGGATTCAGGAGAAGTGAGGTTTAATTTTAAAGTTTTTAATATGTCCATATAAGAAGCTAAAGAGGATCGGAGGCAAAATAGATCATCCAGGACATAAGTGGGCAAGTAGCAGCATCAATATCAGGCAAACAATATGAGCGAAGCAATTGACCGCGAAAAACCGGACAGGAGAAATTTTAAGCAAGCAGTACTACGGTCGGCATTTACCCCCCACACCACAATAATCCACCCAATGACCCCGAGAAAAAGGAGGAGAAAAAGAATAAAAGTAGGAGAAATAAAACCAAGGCCCATAGTAACAAAAAACAAACATAAGAATACCCGACCCACCCTACACACATGCAGAGGCTACGGCCTACCCCCCCCTAGCAGAGTGTCTGTCGCCCCAAAAAGAGTACCCGAAATGCAGAAGAAAGAAAAGAGAGATAAGAAATCACAGAAGACCGGGGGAGGGCCCAGGTAAAGGAAACATACAATCAACGTGTCCACCCATGGCCACCCCTCCTCGGATTCCGACCCGACACCGTAATAGCATACACCAACCCAGCAATGCTAGTGTTCCGTCAACCATAACAGCATCCGACCACATGGAAAACATAAGGACAACGTCATCCTTGTCCCTGTCGATCTAGCCCGACAATGAAGTCCGGGTGGGCAGCGGCCATCTTAGACGAGAGGCGCAAATGTAGGGACCACCACCAAGCCAAAAACCCCACACGGAGACCTGTCCCACGGTGCGCCAAACAGTCAGTAGCTATCCAGTCAGGATGGAAACCCAGCAACAGTACCTGAAGGCCGACTGGCCAGGGCCAACGCAACAATCTCCTGGCAGAGCTGGGGAGCACTCTGAGGGACCCCAAGGTGGGCACAAAGCAGGTCGACCAACAGGAAGCCCCCAGCCGAAGGGTAGGATCCAATGCCACATGTCTCAGCACCTCCAGGGTGGGGGGCCCGGCAGCCGATTCATCTGGGAAGTTCCGCGTTGCAACACACGGCAGGATACACAGGACACCACCACCGATCACCGGGTGCAGCGGGGCTGGCGAGGGGTAGCAAGCAGTGCAATCGTCCGAAGGCTCGCCAGGCAACACAGCATCCAGACGGTCCTCCAGGACCCGGGCGCTCGCCCTAATAAATGATCGCAGGTCGCGTAGGGCATGGAAAACATCAGCAACCACAATGGGTGTCTCGGCAGCAGATTCTTGTACCCAGAGGGCGTCGCCATGTTGTCATCCTTTGGAGCGTCCGCCGGAGCCCATCCCGATAACAAAGCCGATAGTGCTATGAAGAGGCGCAGTATTCACGGGTCAACGCTGCAAAGCAGATCCCAGCTGCCCGGAGTCCGCTAGAAGCTGCCCATGTGACGGAGAGCTACCCATGCAATTCTCCAGAAGCAGCGAGCCGAGGTGCAGAGCGTCCAGTAAGATGGCGGCAACCGCAGCGCCAAGGGACGGGGACTCGTCCAGCGCCGATCTCGAGTCAGGCGAGAGATACAATGTAGCGCCCGCTACAATCCCCAGAGCAAGCGTGAAGGCGCGGAGGGCCGGTCGGCAAACTGCAACAATTGTTGCAACAGTAACTTGCCAGCCGCCGGTCCCTCCCACTGCAGGCGTTCGTTGTTGCCGAGTCCAGGGGCAGCCGCACTGAGGAACAAAGACCCGGACCCTCACACGCCACGGAGGGGCAGGACGAGGACAGAACTCCGGGTCCACCGCGAGCCGATCGACGGGAAGCACACCATCCGAGTCGGAAGCCCAGCCCGGTTCCGAAGCGCCCGCTTCTAAACAGGATAGACAACAGGATCCGGTGCGCTTCGGGCAGAAAGCGGGCGGGTCAGCGGAGCCGAGGAGTCAGGCGGCCATCATGGTTGCTGGCTTGGCTCCTACCCCCGGCAATTGCGTTTTGAGCTATGTTCAGGAGTGTGGGATGAAATCTGAGGGGTAGTAAATGCTTTGTTTTATTTCTACAGATGCATTTGAAGAGGCAGAAGGGCATCAGGACATTTGGATTTTCAGGCACTTCATTGTTAAATGGGCTGGGTGCAGGTTGAGAATCAATTTGGTGGCAATCACTTTGGGCTGGAAAGGGACAATGTGGTGGTTCATTGGCGGGGCCTGGGTGGCTTGAGTTGGGGTCAGTTGATGTGTGCCCTGTGGGAGTTCAAGGAAAGAGATCATCAAAGTGTTGATTCATTTGGGAGAGAATGACCTGATGTTGGTCCCATCTCTGTTGACCACCAGGTGAAGTCCCACATTGAGGTGCTCTTCACGAAGATCATGATTTTGGTCTTGTTGGTGTCCAGGTTTAGACAGTCATGCAAGATGTTCAGTGGGCGGTTTCAGTCATGCAGGCATTGAACTTTATCTGAGTAGTGGGCGTCTTGTCTATATGTGTGGTCAACATAGAAGAAGGTGTTGATGTGCGAGCGGATGAAGCTGGCTAGAGGGATCAAGTTTTGAAGAGGGTCAGGCTCAGGGAGGATCCTTGTGGAATTCCGCAGATGAGGTTGCAGGCGTCCGAGGTGTATGGAGCCAGGTTGACTGACTGGGTTCTTCCAGTCAGGAAGGGGCAGATCCATTGGAGTGCATGTTCTTGGATTCTGATGTTGTGTAGACATTGGATGAGGATGAGATGGGAGACTGTGTCCAATGTTGAGGAGAGGCGGATGAGGGAGTGTCTGCCCAGAGTCATGCGTAAGTTATCCGTTGCTTTAATGAGGGAAGTTATCACTGGTGCTGGAATGAGCTTGTGTTAGGCGCGTTTAAGGAGCAGTGAACCTGGAGGATTCAGTTATCACACTGGACACTGTCTAGTTTTTCTGTTTTCCTCAACCTTGTCCTTTCCTTTGAGAGCTCCTTCCACCACAGAGGTCGGCAGCCCTATACCCGTTTGTATGGAGTGGCATGCTCATTCCCCCCAATTAGGGCCTCGGGCATAGGAGATAGTGATTGTAAACTCTCGGTTTACTTAAGTTCAAAGACGCCGAGGGAGAACTGACAATCATGTCAGTCAGCATGACGTCGGACCGCGCACCCCTTTCAGAGTCTGTAGGGGGTGCGCGGCCCTGCATCTTGTTGACTGACATGCATTGTCAAGGCAGGCAGCAGCACAAGTGCGCATTAGTGAGGAAGGTCGGCAAATTTTTCAGCCGTGCCCAGTCATGTGCACTTGTGCGTGCTATGTCTTGCGCATGCCCATTGGGAGAGCAAATGTTGAGCAAAGGCTCAAACCTTGGTCTCCTAACCCTGGCAACCGTGCCCTGATTCAATCCTGGTGCTGTTCCAGCGCCAGTATTGGCTGAGGAGGGCGGGGTTGCCACTCCAGTGAAGGCGCCAAGTGCCCAGAAGATGCGACGCGGACCGGGGGTCATGTAAGTTTTCTTTCTTTCTTTCTTTTTATTCATTCCCCGGCACCCCGCGCAAGATCTCCCCCCCACGACCCTCCCGCGAGTATTGCGATGCAAGCCACAATTGTGTGCGTGCGTGTGCCTCCCAACGTTTTATGGCTGACCACCCGAACGTATTGACATGCTTTACATGAGGACCGGTTACCTACACCGGGACACATTAATGTAATTGTCGGGCACGAGGAGATGAAGTAATTTGCCAAGAATTACAGTATGCTTAGCTGACGCCGAGACTGGAACCCAGCTCCAAAGTCGGCAGCTCTGGCCGTTAGGCCACATCCTCTCAGACTTCCCATTTTGTTTATCTCCAAGGCACTATCGAGATTTGAGTCGAATAAGGGCAGGCAGACATCTTCCATTATTGCAAATGCGGGCTTCAGTCCTATTGCGAAGGAGAAAACGTGTAAGGTGTCAGATGGAAGGGTGATGATTCGCTGTTTACTTTGTGCACAGCTTTCATTAGAAATGATCAAGACGCGGTCTCTCTCTACATCACTAGGGGAAGACATAGATAATACTACCAGATCATACCACACTGCCGTGAACAAGTCAAATTAATAATAATTCCTTCCTTTCGAGACATAGAAAATATGTATTTAATATCATCTCAGTCTTTGTTGTTCCTGAAGAAGAAAACCTGAAAATATAGAAAATCAGAGACACATAAGCTAATATGAATCAACGTTGACATTTATCCAAAACTAATAGCGTTAAAATAATAAACAAAACGAGCCAAAAAATGTTTAATTTACCTTACAAAAAAAAGATTTAGTTCGCAATGTCTAATAAAGCCGGGCATAGGAAGCAAGTAAGCAACATTTAATTATGTAATGCCACGTAAATCAAGTGGGGTAAAGCGGTGACTTGCAGCTTTATTATCACCGGCAGCTTTGAAGAGATTAAAATGAAGTCAATGTTTATCTGTTGCTGGGGAAGAGCCAGGAGCCAGGCTGCGTGTATCTGTTTTTTTCACATTAACATTTATTTGGTTGCCGGAATGTGTAATAGTAGTGAAACTGCCTCATAATGGTGATAATATTGTCTACAAGTACAAGATTACAGAAGCTATATGTTGCCCAGGCCTGTTTCGTGTGCTGCTGCTGCTGGTTGGTGTTTACTGTTCTGTTGTGCACTTGTTCCCTGATATTACCGTAAACACCAACTACAAAAGACAAATGCATACAGTATACCATTGTAAATTCATAACTACATTATCACTGTGTGTCTCTACTGTTTACAAGTTCAAATTTGCCCCAATTTGCACGTCATTGTCATAACTCATGGGGGCCGGTTTTATAGCTATTCAATTTTTCTGTTTGCCAGTCCGACCAGAATGGGGCCATATTAAAGTTAGCCCGACGACTGGGACGTTGGTCCCCTGAGCAGGTGATGACATTGTATAGGTCGGTCAGTATTTCGAAGGCTATCTGTGGAGCAGAGGTGTGGGGTTTTAGGGATGCACAACAGATACAAGGAGAGGAAGACAAATTTTTAAAAAAAACTGTTAAAGCTTCCCCTGAGCATCCCAGCAGCAATAACACACAAAGAGCTGGGTACCCCATACATATCTGACTTGATCAGATTGAGACCAATACTGACCTGGCTCAAAATTTGGCTAAACCCCAATGCGGAATTATCCAGACAGATCATCCAAGAATGTTTACGGAAAGATAGATGGCTCCAAATCCCCTGGTTGAAATATATTAAAGAAACATTAGGGGCTATTGACCAGCAAAGGTTATTTTTGGACCCCGCAAATGTGGATATCTATTGCAGACACTATGTACAAAAGCAACTACTGGAAAAATATGACTGTAGGAGGATGGAACTTGACTCTATTAAATCCTCAGTAGTTGCTCATTCGCTTGTTTGTAATGAAATGGGCATGGAACCGTACCTTTTTTTAATGTATAGTCAATATGAGAGGTTTTTAATGACTCGTTTTAGGCTCAATTTGTTGCATAATATTTTAGCCTATCCGCCTGGTTTTACGCAAACAATTGAGCAGAAGGGTGCCTGCGGCTGCGACAATAGGTCTCCGCAGGACACCCTTCATTTTGTATTACTTTGTCCTTTTTATAAAATCCTGCGTCGGAGATTTCTGGTGGACATTTTAAAGGACTCAAAAATTACCCATGCCAAATCTGCTTTATTATTTCTGCAAAGAGCAACTGAAATGCGTACCTTGTGTGCTATTATGAGTTTTCTAAAAATTGTGATTAAATTAAGAAATACAAGGGGTTGAGGGTGGATGAAAGGGGAGGAAACGAAATGAAATTTGCTGCTCACTTTTATGCCTACAGTTTGTATATATTAACTACAAAAAATCTTTTTAACTCGTCTCTTTTTTAAAATTTTGATGTTCAGTATGTTTTTCGTGGTTATGTATTAATATGCATTTTTATGATGGTTTTCAACCTTCGAAACAAATAAAGAACTGAACTGTCCGACCAGGATGTTGCGCGTGTAGCTGGTTTGCCCACCTAACGTTTTGTCGCCGGAATGCGTGACAGTAAAACTGCCTCACCATATCAACCAAAGCCTTGCAAAATTATAGCTTTACTGTGTCTACTCTGTCCTCCTAACAAGTTTAAATTTGCACCCAATGATGTGGGACGGTTTATTAGCTATTCCGGGATCAGAGCCGCTTTTTTGTTGCTCACGTGCTGCAGTCCTGGTGCTTATTTAGTGTGTGTTCACCAGTCTGACTCTGATGTTCTGCATCTGATTCTCACATTAACGTTTGGTTGCTGGAATACAAATGTATTTACTCAAGTGATTAGTGAAACTGCTTAATAATGTGACGTGTGATCTTTGCGTTCGTTGGATGCGTGTATGGCATAGAGACAGACTCTTAGAGTCAAACGCTTTCTCTGTAACTGTCCAAAGGCACCGACGAGCATTTTATCCTACTGTGAGCTGCAATAAGCAGGTCTCAGTGTGTTATGATGTATGCACCATTGACCTGGGTTTTACATGTCATGTCCTCCAGAGAAATCCAATGTCCAGGATCAAAGGCTCCGATCTGAAAGAGTCAACATAAAAAATTCGCTGACAACTGAACTGTTATAAAATAAGAATCCGGGAAACAGGGTGTGTTGAATTCCCAGGTATGTAACTTCAGTGTCAATGTAGGTTGTTTCTAGAGGCGATCTCAGTACAGGGCTTAGTGCAAAGTGTCTGCACACAAGACAGATTCCAGTAAGAGACTGATGGTACTTAACTATGCACAACATTTCTCTGGCTTCTATACAGAGACTCAGATGTCCAATAGCCCCCAAAACCCTCAAACTTCATTATCATATGAAATGTCTTTATTGATGGCATAACTACACTTCAATAATTGTTTTTTTACCTTCTTGCTTTCTTAAATATGCCCTTGAAAACACACCATTAACCCCCACTTTAAAAAAAAAACATTTTGAGGAGGAGAACCACCCAAACCCCCCTCTTTCACCACTGGGCACTCAACCCGGACTTTTACGGCTCACCACTTTCAAATGTCACCAGCCGCCACTGCACCAACGGACACCAACATAAATCTCAAATGCATGCTCCTTAACTGCAGGTCGGCTGTTAAACATGCAGCTGACATTGCTGACCTCCTCCTTGACCAGGATCCCGACCTTGTTATGCTTACTGGCTAAATGACTCGGCTGCTCCCATCCTCCACCTCCTATTGCCTCCCAATTTTGATATCATCAGGTTGGACAGAACTACTGGCCAAGGGGGAGGCATTGCATGTTTACATCGTAGCAATCCATCAGTGAAGGTACTACATGCCGACCCACTGCCATTGTGTGAATAATACCTGTGTATTGAAGTATCTGGTCAAAAAAAGCACTCATGCTAATTGTACACTTTTTACCACATACCCTCGAGACAACCTTCCCTTCATTGAACAGCTCATGGACATCATTGTGGACAATGCGGATTTCCATGGCATTCAGATCTTCTTGGAAGATTTCAATCTCCATTGGAACAAAGGAAATGATGTGGAGGTCAATAGCCTCAAATCCTTCCTTTCTGACCTCAACCTGACCCAACTCTGTGACAGTCCGACTCACATAAAATTAGCTACCTTAGATCTTGTCATTGCCAAACCCAACTCCATCCTTCTGGAGTCTATCCTCCCTTGTGATTGGACAGACCACTTTTGCATCACCCTCCTCGCCCTGACTTCGGGAAGAGCAAGTGGAGCCCAGACAAAGAATCCAAAACAGATGAAAAGATGTCAACGGAACACCAACTCACAAGATCTGACCGACCTCTGCGATAACATTCTGTCCCGCCCTCAAACATGTTGGACGTCCATGACCTTCCGGACCATTATAACAATGCTATGCTTAATATACTAGACTCAGTTGCACCAGTACAGCTTAAAAGACAGTCTGCCAAAAACCTCCAAACTTTAGTTCAATGAGAGTCTTAATTCCGAAAGAAGAAACTTAAGACTGGCAGAAAGGCGGTGGCTATACCATCCCTCCCTCGAACACCTCCACCAACTGAGATCCCGGAGGTGCTTCTACAATAAACACATCAGATGCTCAAAGGCTACCTTCCTCAGAACTCAACTTGACCAAGCAAAAAAATGGCCAAACAAACGGTTTGAAATCATCAAGGCTCAAACTAATAGTCCAACCTCCATCCACTGGTTCAAGGATCGCTGCCAAGTTAGGAACAGTTGGTGGATTTCTTCTCTGAGAAGTCCTTGAAGATTGAATCTGACTTACGTGCCGCCCTTGAGCAACTGTCGAGCAGTCCACAGACCTCCCTCTGTCACCCGAGTGCAGATACACTCCCTGCGCTCCCCTACCTCCCCAAAAACAATGCTTCCTGGAGTTCGTTCCAAACGGTTGATGAACTCACTATACGCAAAATGCTGTTGTCTTTGAAACCTTCTAATCATTACAACGACCCTCTACCTGCGAACCTGTTCCCGGAAGTCAGATCCTCCCTACTAACACTCTAGACTAGGATCGTAAATGCTTCCCTCAGTCAAGGAGATATTCCTGATTGCCTTAAAGCGGGCCAAGTCTCCCCGATTCTAAAGAAATCTTCCTCGAATCCCACGGATCCTCATAACTTTCGTCCAATTTCCAACATCCCCACCTTGGCAAAGCTCCTGGAGAAATGTGTGCTCACCCAACTCTGTAATCACATCAATCATTTCCACCTCCTGGACCATTGTCAATCTGGTTTCCGCGCGGGCCATAGTACAGAGTCAGCGTTGACGCATATTGTAGATGATGCACATAGAATGTTGGACCATAACGAGGTCTGCATTTGGATCCTTCTCGACCTGTCGTCAGCCTTTGATACGGTCACACATAATAACCTAACTGACCTCCTGGAACACAGGATGGGGTTGTCTGGGCCTGTACTTAACTGGTTCTCCCTTTTCCTTCACAATAGATCACAATGCTTCAAGGTCAACCAATCCCTGTCTCACCCGACCTGGTTACTCTTGGAGTTCTACAAGGATCAGCACTATCTCCCACAATCTTTAACTTGTTCATGGAGCCTCTGACAGATATCTTGAAATCATCCAACATTCATTATCACATGTACCTGGACGATACTCAACTTTACCTGAAGATCGTTTCCGGCGAAGACGTTCAATCCCTCAACTTAATCCTGTTGGAAACACAATGCTGGCTGACACACAATCACCTGAAGCTTAATGCTTTAAAAACTGAGGGGCATATTATCAAGGCAGGCAAAATGAAATTATCTAATTAGCTAAGCGGTGATAATTTAATCACCCTATTAGCAAGCTGTCCCTAACATCAGTTAGCGACAGCTCTTCGGTGATAGCGAGCAGTTTGGGGCCCTCTTTGCTTGTCAGCGATATTTATCGCTAACGACACGCAAAGTCGGCGTACCCAACCTGTTAGCGACTAAAACCAATCGCTAACATCACTATCGCCTATTATCAACGCAGGCGTAGCGATGGAAATACTCGCGCTAATCGCGAATATCTCCTAAAGCTAGCGCCTGCTCAGACCAGTTCTTAGCCATTATATCCAACGGGAGGTGGATATTATTGCTAAGACCCTATTTGCGTTAATGTGTGAATATCGCTGTATTCTCAGCGATATTCACACATTTCGCCGCTATCGCCGTATATTTTACCGCTTTAGAGATAAACATTGCTAATAGCACGTTATGTCTGCGATAATATCCGGCGATGCTTGGCGATAAAAAAAAACTCGCTAAGCCCATTTAGCGATAAATATCACTAGTTGTTGGTAATATGCCCCTAAATACCTCCTAATTTCTACCCAGAAACAATCTCTGGACATGGACCAATGGCTGTCTCAGATTACTGCCTTGAAATGTAGACCTCACCTCGTGGATTCCGCATCCTCTCTGGGGATCATTTTAGACAAAAGTCTAAACTTGCAGAAGCACATCAGTTCCCTCACCAAAGGAGCGAACTTCCAACTCAACATCCTCAGAAAACTCAAACCCTACCTTCCTTCTCCTGACCTTAAGGTTGTAGTGCAAGCCATAGTGATTTCAAAGCTGGACTATGGAAGTGCTACGCTGTGTGGCTTGCCCAGAGTGAAGACGGCTCCTCTTAGGGCTGCCCTCAATTCTGCTGCTAGGCTCATAACTGGTACACAAAAAGTCAACCATATATTTCCGGACCTGTTAGCCCTTAATTGGCTTCCTTATGAAGCCCGGATACACTTAAAAATCTCATGCATGGCACACAAAGGCATCCACTACCAGACTCCGCAATACCTCGCACAAAAATTGGAGCCCTCATGTGGTTCGAGAGCCTACAGAAGTGCCAGCACCCTATTACTCAAACTCCATAAATTGAAGAAAAAAAAAGACCTACAATCGTGCCTTCTCTGGTATGGCTCCAAGGATCTGGAACTCCCTACCCTCCGAACTCAGGACAAATCCTTCCATGTTCCTCTTCAAGAAAGAAGCCAAAAGGCTCTTAATGAAGAAATTCTTACCTCTGTCTGGCCTCGCCACTTAATGCCGTGGCCTAACCATCGATTCGTGGCCTGGCGACCTGGACTATTTGAATGCTTGGGCTTTTCATGTCTGTGAATTTTCGCTTTGTATATTACGCCCTTGACATTTTATGACTCAGGAGAATATTTGATCACTTTTGACTGTGACATTTTAGCTGTGTTTACCATGTTGGACATTTACGGGTCATGAGGATGTTCGCACACCTATGACTGTATATTTATCACTTTGTTTATTTTCTCAGGCTGTTATATTTAATGTATATGATTCCCTCTCTTTGGTTAATCTTGGTTGTTTACATGTACCCTCTTGCCACATATATTGTAAAGCGCTCTGATACCCCCGGTGGTCATGTTCGGGCTATATAAAACGTTATAAATAAATAAATAAATAAATAAACCAAAAATACAGCTTCAAGATTGCATTTGTTTGTTAAAAGAAAGCCTTATCAATGGACCGCTCTCCAAGACTGCCCTGCCTGGCTAGAAAGAAATTCCAGGAACCAACCTTTCAAGGACTGTACTGGTTTTCCTCCTACCTAGCCAAAAGAGACAACAGTTGGTCCATAAGGGCACTTCCAGATCGCAGAAGATACACATCTACAAAATCCCCTAGTGCTTCATGCTCTAGATGGAACACTGGAACCCTTAAATGCAAACAAGATCAGCACCCACTATATGTCTATATTCTCAAAAGCAATCTGTTCTGTTCCAACAACAATTAGTAGAGTACAGCACTGGTTCTTAATCTTGTTCAGTTTGCCAAATTAACAGCCAAATGTCTCATAGTCATTAAAATTGCTTCAAACATGTTGTGTGTTAAAAAATTCTTCATAGATGATATATATAAATGTTCACATCAGATTAGCCATCGCGTTTCGTCTCTTTTCACAAGACTTCTTCAGGGCGTTATCCTTTTAGAGATGCATTTCTCAAAACATCCGTTTTTGTTGGTTTATACAGAAAAAACCTTGATTGTTACAATAGGTGTCTTCGTTTTACAACGGGAACATTCAGCATCCAAAATATCGAGAATTTCTTATATCGACTATGTCATCATTGAAGCCGAGTCAGTGTTCACTGTAGTTTCACCACTTCTGGGTTTAGAGGTTTTGGACTCTATGATGTGAACATTTTTATATATCATCAATACAGAAGTTTTGAACAAACAACATGTTTGAAGCAATTTTAATGAATATGAGAAATTTTGAAGTTATTTTGGCAAACTGAACAAGATTCAGAACCAGTTCTGTACTCTACTAATTGTTCTTGGAACAGACAGATTACTTTTGAGAATATAGACTAAGGCTGGGCGTAGTAGGCGTAGTGGGGCTACGCGAAGCTACACGAAGTGGGACAGAAACTACATCCACCCACGCAGTTCGCGTAGCCCCACTACGCGCCACCCGCCTCCCTTCCGCCCTCACTAAATACTACCCGCCCTCCCTACCGCCCTCCCTAAATACTTAAATAATGTTTTTAAAAGAAATAAACACCACTTACCTTGTCGGCTGCATCTCTGGGGCTCCCTCTGGTAACCGCGCCGCCATGTTGGATACTAATGCGCATGCGCATTTCTCATGAGAAATGCGCAAGCGCGGGCGGCCGCGCATTCGCATTAGTATCCAACATGGTGGCGCGGTTACCAGAGGGAGCCCCGGAGACGCAGCCGACAAGGTAAGTGGTGTTTATTTCTTTTAAAAACATTATTTAAGTATTTAGGGAGGGCGGGAGGGAGGCGGGTGGCGGGCAACTTCGCTACGCCCACGGAGTGAGCGTAGTGTTGCCTGCTATGCCTACTTCGCAAATGGCGAAGTAGGCAACACTACGTCCACTCAGTGTGCATAGCGAAGTGCTACGCCCAGGCTTAATATAGACCTATATTGGGTGCTGATATTTTCTGCTATACAAATGTGTGGATTGTATCTGCTTATGGGGACCCAGGAGGCTGTCTTCCCCTGATCTGAACACCACTTTCTTAGATTAAATCTTATACTTTGATGGGTGCGGCATTTAGAGTCTAGGCCACTCTCTTGTAAATCGCTTACCATTGGAACCCTATTCACCATCAACAGCATCAAGATTCACTAATATGTTGATGACTCACAGCTTTACATGACAATCTCCTACACTCTGACATTTAACTCTTTGAGCATTTCTTGCATCTCATCCAAACCTGGATGTACATCATCTACCTGAAAGTGAATGCCACTATGAACAAATTCCTATTGACAAATCTTCCAAACCTGGCTCAATGCCACGAACCTGAACAAATTCAATCTCCAACAGTCATCCGGTGCCCGGTCACTCAAAGTCACGCTCGACATCGGCCTCACCCTCAATGACCATGCTATCAAGAACCCCAAGTCGAAAGTGAACCCATTCCTCCGAGAAAGTGACTGCCTAACTATTGTCCAAACCCTCATACTCTTGCATCTTTATGGTGGGAATGCCCCACTCAGTGGCCTCCCAGACACCTTGCTGGCCACTCTGAATGGCATCCTACATGGTGGAGCTTGCCGCATCAAGAGCTTGAAGAAATTCGAAATCAGGACCCACACCCTTACGAAATTTCAGTTGCTCGACTTGTCAATCCATGGCATCTTCAAGACCTACGGGAACATCTTTAACACCATCACAAACAACAACCCTCCCAACCCAAATTAGCTCATCTGAGGAGCTAAGACACCACCAGGCTGGAGTGAAATAAATGTAAAAATAAAATGAAAACAGGAAGCAGGCCTTCTCCGTCTACGCACCCATGATCTGGAGCAACATCCCCTTTTCCATCAGGACCACCCCCAACCCACCTTCAATTCAGGAAAGAGCTGAAGACCCACCTCTTTGAAGCGCATTACACCTTGATAATGTAGAAAGTTCCTTTCCCGGTTCCTGAAGCCTGCAGTTCCCCTTCTCTCACCGTTTCCTCCACCCTGTTAGCTATCACTGACTGTTTTCATTGCATCTGGCCTTGCACAGCGCTCCATTGATCCTGGCTCGGTTTATGCTGTATAAATACCCACATGCATACCTCAGGGGACACACAGTTTTCATCCTCCCAAGGCTGTCCTATCTAGGGCCTAGAAGGCCAATTCGCAGGGCAGTGCCACCTCCCACCCCTTTAGCCCACCTCCCTTGTTTGAGAAGCTATGCCCAGGAGTCCAGCTTCCCATATCTATCCCAGCCCTGGCACAGATGCCAGTCTCTGGGACTTCCTCCATCTGGACAGGAACTCCCAGGAGCCAGCTGTCACAGATGAAGCACATCCATCCTCCCCTAATGATGAAATAAAAGATCCTTTGTCATGACGCACAACTAGTTACCTGCTTGCGGCTGAAGAAAGGAATAATTAATTTTCTCCGCTCAGGGACTTCGGCTTTAATGAATTCCAAAGCATGGGGTTTTCCAGGCCAGGCTGTTTCATTTCAAAGGTAGTTCCTTTCCGAATTAGCATTTCTCGTGCTCTGCCCGAGAGGATTAACAACCTTATTATCTCCTTTCATCCTAGCACGCGAGGTTCTTCAGATACCGCCCCCCTCCCCCCCGCCCCGATTCAAGGCCCCGAGATGCCTTTCTCGTGCACACAAGCCAGGGGCCTTTCACCAGCGGCACCATTTATATGTAGGATTACAACATGCCATGTCATTTTGGCTTGTATTGCTTCAGTCGGTAGGAACCGCCTTGAGGTGATTATATTTCAACAAAATCCCTAAAGTAAGCGAAAATAAACTATAGACGAGAGCCTTTAATTCTTTCCCAACAGTCAATCGTGTTCCAATTCTCATAGATCTCGTGTTTACCTATGTCAGTGATAAATAGCGCACCCACTTTTTTTTCCTTTTTCGTTCTGGTGCCTGTGATTTGTATGTTTTCCCTTTGCGAATGTGGGGCAAAACAAACTAAAAGTACCAGAATGCAGTGAAAAGTCAGAACTCTATGACCTACTCACGCCTGGCATGGGATTACTTGCCAGTCTGGATACATCAAGTCATGAAGGCAAAGGTGCTAATGAGAATGTTTCTAGCACGCTGTTCCAGGAGGAGTGTTGCTGGGTGCAATGAGTACTTAAGCAAGCATTGATAAAGCCTAACGAGTTATTTTTTACTGCCAAGCTCTTGTGTTGTGCTATCAGTGTGTAAACTTGGACCCATTAGAGTTGACATCCATCTAGCGTGATTGGGAGGGGTAGCGTTAATAGCTCTCAAACTATTAAAGTTGTGTGAGTTGAAGGTCAAACGTTCCAATGCCTACTCAACCTTTCATCCTTCTAATAGTGATAAACTAAGTACCATTGAACTGGGTAATAATAATATCTGAAATTTACTGGTGAGCAGTGTGTGAAACTGGCACTAGTGAGCAATGTAAGCATTTGCCACAGGTGGAAAGAAACTGCCAGGGAAATTCATATTGGGATGGCACAATGAGAAGCATGCATTTTTAGGGAGTGTGAAGTGCTGGTATTAGTAGTGTGAGATGCACGCACTAGTGGGCAAGAAGATGGCATACTTGGCTGGACAGGATAAGGACTAGACCCCTGGTGGAAGTTTGAAGAGGGTGCACTGGTGGGGAAAGTGAGTACCTGCTACAGTCAAGCATTTGCAAAACCAGGAAGTGTTGGGTATTGTGAGAAGGGGAGGTGGCACTGGTGCACTGGTGAGCTTTTGCAATGGCATGGCACTAGAGGGCAGCGTGAGGATCTGGCCTGGGTATGCAGTGTGAGGAGCTGACATTGGTGGGAGAGTGGGGGTACGAACTAGTGGGCAGAGTGAGCTTTGGAGGAGAGTACGAGGAGCCGGCACTGGTGGGTAGTGTCAGGACCTAGTATAGGGTAAGGTCCTGGAAATGCTGGGCAGTGTTTGTATGATAAGATTAGGGGTGGTATAAGGAACTGCCACTCGGCGGTGGTGTGAGAAGTTAAACTGATAGGCAGCGCCTGGAGTTCATGTTGTGTCAGTGTTAGAAGCTGGTACTGGTGGGCATTCTGAGGGGTGGCCAATGTAGGGCATTAGGACAGCTGGCAGCATAAAAAACATACACCAATGGGCAGTGTGGGGGCTTACACTAGTTGGCAGTGTGAAGTTTGTTTGCACAGGTTGGCACTCTAAGGTGCTTGGACTAGTGGGCAGTGCACTTTGCTGATGTTAGGGTTACATTTAACTCACACTATCTCCACAATGTGGATGCTTGGCGTTAACATAAAAGTCCCCTCCACATCTCCAACTAAGCCAGCGCAACGCAAAACAATTTCCAATCTCCATCAGAAAGTTGAATGACCACTAACTTCCTTGACAGCCAGGGGTGAAGCATTCCACAGTGGGGCCGCCATGACACTGGTGAAGCTCTGTCACTATTTTTTTATCTTGCATAACAAATATTAAATTGCACCGCATATACAAAGATAAAGTGTGGTGTTCACGTTACGTTAGCCATATTTAGTATAGACCTTTTTAAATGACTCGCACTAAGATGACATTTTACATTTGGCTGCTGTGTTCTTTCGCTCGTTTCAGGGGCAAAGTTGCAGTAGTATGAGGGTATTAAAATGTTACAATTATTTTGGTTTCTGTGTGAATTAATTATCTGCATGAGTTCCACACACAGTGAATAGTGAATTTTCATACATGCACCTGGGACAAGCTACCCGTGATGTATCATCCTGCTATGATACACCTCTTGAAGGCTGTGCAGCTTAAAACTTCAATTGTGAGATGCCCGGGCAAAAGGGTGAAGTCATCTGATCAGGGAAAGTTTGATTTCATTGGTCCCCTGTCCCTGAGGACCATGGGGAGTGTCGCATCTTATTGAAAATTGTATAACTTAATTGTGCATTGCTGAGCTAGATAGATTCCGATGACCGTTTCCATTCTCTTATAATAAGATGTCTTACTTTGCTCCCGCTCGAAGAGTTAGACTCCTGAGCAAATCCATTCTTTCTTTACCTGACTGAATGTTTGCTTGATTCTGCCTTTTTGAGGCTTTACATACTGATACCTTCTACTTGACTTCTCTGACAAATTTCCTGGTTTCCTTTTAGCTATGCATGTTTGGGAATTTCTCTTCAGTGGAAACTGAAACTCGCTCAGTTTGCTTAAGACAACTTTAAATAGTTTGTCTTTGTATTTGATCATTTGAATTGCTTTGAATTATACTGACCAGTGCATTTCTATGATGATCATTGGTTCATGACTAATTGAATGATTTGAGTTGGTAACTTTGCTAATCTGTTAATAAAGCTACACAGTTTGCAAATCTATTACTCTCTGTAATCATTGTGGGGCATGATGTGCCTTACTGTTATTGATGCTTTGCTGATCTGGTGATGTTAAAGCTCAGCCTGGGACTAAAGGTTCATCCACTAGCGTGCAGCTTGTATTTGAGTTTGCACCAATCGTGCAAATCCAGTCCCAGCTGCAACAACACTGTAGTGACTATCAGGTCGAACATTGAGGTCTCTAAAAGGGACATGGCCTATGTATGTAAGGGCATGGCTTGAACATTTAAACTGAATTTCTGTGAATCTCCTAGTGTGCCGACTCAACTGTATTTTCGTTCCTCTCTGAGCTTTCTGTTATTAGATACAGATATATAAAACTACAAGTGACGTACACATAAAACCAGCCAGGACTATTGATTTGTCAGTGGTTGTTAGTTGATTAAGATAAATGAGTAACAAAAATTATTTTTTTGTAAATAATTAATATTGCAAATATTTTAATTCTGAAATTGTGAGATTGTAGATTAAACATTACTAAGGACTGAGAAATAAGCACAGAGTTCAGTGACAAACACTCTGCCACTCTACGTGGAGTTCTGCAAGCCGCAGAGTGAGTTAGGTCACGCCGTTCATGCTGATTTTTAGAGCCGGGTGTTTTACCCGAGCTGTAAAATCAGAGCGGACGGCACCATGCGCAGCACAAGAGGGTGCTGCTTCTTTCTGCCGCTCGAGTAGATTTTCGACTCGAGCGGCAGGTTCCTCAACTCAAGCTGCAGGTTTCTGAACGCCTGCAGTAGCGACCATTGGGACCGCCCATGTTGAGAAATCTCGAAGGAAGGTGGTCTAGCATTGGATTTTCCTAGCTCGTACTCTCCAACTTAATGTTGGCAAGCGTGGAAAAAACTCCGCTCCGCGAATTTTTGAAACTCTGCGTGCTCCATGGAGCGCAGAGTGCAGAAAACTCCGCAAAAGGAGCGGAGTTCATCACCCAGGCCTACTGAGGAAGGGGTAATGGCCTTCACAGTGTCTCAATCGCTCCTGTAATGCTCATTCTATTTTAGACGTGTGCTCTTTTCCTCTCATTATCTCGTCCATCTGCATATCTTTCACCTCATCCCTTTCTTTTTCAGCACCCTCTTTTCATCGTCTCCCAAATGCACTTGCTCATATCTCCCACACTTCACTATGTTCTCAATGCACAACACACCCACGTACATGTATACACTGCATTTTCTTTTGCTTTCGTCTTGTCAATATTTTGACAACTATGTACTTCCTTCAGACAACCTGAGCATTTCTCTGTGCGCTCTGCAGAGAGGCCAAGGACTGATGGCCATGGTATACAGTCAAAATATCGAGTATTAAATATCCACCTACCAAAATATCGTGTTAGAAATTTCGAAGGGGCAGAATATCGATGTCAAGAATATTGTTTGACAGAATATCGACCCTAAGGTAAGTAATATCGAAATTCTTTATATCGATGTAAGTAATATCGAAGTTAGTAATATCGATAGCATATATATCGATGTTACTAATTTCGATGACACTAATATCGATATTTGCATTATTTTTTTGTTTTTTAATATGTATGTGTTATATGTTTTACTTAAGTATTTAAAATAATTAATATTATATGTGTATTAATTTTATATATTAATACATTTATTTATAAGCAAATTATATGTTTTAGTACCGGAGCGGGTTGTGGGTTTATAGAGGAATAGGGTGGGAAGTAATTTAATTATGTTAAATTGATTATTAATTAGTAGGATTTATTAATAAATTGTAATTAATTGGTAATTATGTTTAATTAATTGGAAAATTATTTTAATTAATTGATTAATTGGTAAATATGTTCTGTAGCGGGTTATGGGTTTATAGGGAAATAGGGTGGGAGTAATATAGTTGTTAATTAATTATTAATTGGTAATTAAATATTATAAAATGTTTTTTTATATGTATTTTTGGTTAAATATATTTAACTAATCATGTTTTTATAATTATGTATAGGTATTGTATATGGTTTATATTTATTTAATAGTTAATATTTTTATAATTAAAAAAAGCTTTTATTTGTAAGTATGTTATTTTAACCCCTACGCTATCCAACACTTTCCCTACTGTTGCACTCTCTGGAGTTGGAATAGTAATTGTTACCCCTACGCTATCCAACACTTTCCCTACTGTTGCACTCTCTGGAGTTGGAATAGTAATTGTTACCCCTACGCTATCCAACACTTTCCCTACTGTTGCACTCTCTGGAGTGGAAATAGTAATTTTTACCCCTACGCTATCCAAAGCTTTCCCTACTGTTGCACTCTCTGGAGTGGGAATAGTAATTTTTACCCCTACGCTATCCAACGCTTTCCCTACTGTTGCACTCTCTGGAGTTGGAATTGTAATTGTTACCCCTACGCTATCCAACACTTTCCCTACTGTTGCACTCTCAGGAGTGGGAATAGTAATTGTTACCCCTACGCTATCCAACACTTTCCCTACTGTTGCACTCTCAGGAGTGGGAATAGTAATTTTTACCCCTACTCTATCCAACACTTTCCCTACTGTTGCACTCTCTGGAGTGGGAATAGTAATTTTTACTCCTACGCTATCCAACGCTTTCCCTACTGTTGCACTCTCTGGAGTGGGAATAGTAATTTTTACCCCTACGCTATCCAAAGCTTTCCCTACTGTTGCACTCTCTGGAGTGGGAATAGTAATTTTTACCCCTACGCTATCCAACGCTTTCCCTACTGTTGCACTCTCTGGAGTGGGAATAGTAATTTTTACTCCTACTCTATCCAACGCTTTCTCTACTGTTGCACTCTGTGGAGTGGGAATAGTAATTTTTACTCCTACACTATCCAACGCTTTCCCTACTGTTGCACTCTCTGGAGTGGGAATAGTAATTTATACTCCTACGCTATCCAACGCTTTCCCTACTGTTGCACTCTCTGGAGTGGGAATAGTAATTTATACTCCTACGCTATCCAACGCTTTCCCTACTGTTGCACTCTCTGGAGTGGGAATAGTAATTTTTACCCCTACGCTATCTAAAGCTTTCCCTACTGTTGCACTCTCTGGGGTGGGAATAGTAATTTTTACCCCTACGCTATCCAACGCTTTCCCTACTGTCGTACTCCCTGGAGTGGGAATAGTAATTTTTACTCCTATGCTATCCAACGCTTTCCCTACTGATTAAAATTAATTAGTAGTTATTATTAAATAATTTTAAATAATTGGTAAATAAATTTAATTAATTGGTAATTCATTTTAATAAATTGATTAATTGATATATATGTTCTGTAGCGGGTTGTCGGTTTATAGGGGAATAGGGTGGAAAGTTATTTAATTATGTTTAAATAATTATTAATTAGTAGGAATTATAAAATAATTGTAATTATTGGTAATTAATTTTAATTAATTGGTAATTAATTTTAATTGATTGGTAAATAATTTTAATTAATTCATAAATAGATAAATGTGTTCTGTTGTGGGTAGTGGGTTTATAGGGGAATAGGGTGGGAAGTAATTATAATTTAATTGAGTAATAATGTTTTTAAATTAATTTTTTTGTTAATAATATAGTTGTTAATTAATTAATAATTAGTAATTAAATATTATAAAATGGTATTTTTTTATATTTATTTTTGGTTAAATATATTTAGCTAATCATGTTTTTTATAATTATGTATAGGTATTGTATATGGTTTATATTTATTTAATAGTTAATATTTTTATAATTAAAAAAAGCTTTTATTTGTAATTATGTTATTTTAACCCCTACGCTATCCAACACTTTCCCTACTGTTGCACTCTCTGGAGTTGGAATAGTAATTGTTACCCCTACGCTATCCAACACTTTCCCTACTGTTGCACTCTCTGGAGTTGGAATAGTAATTGTTACCCCTACGCTATCCAACACTTTCCCAACTGTTGCACTCTCAGGAGTGGGAATAGCAATTGTTACTCCTACGCTATCCAACACTTTCCCTACTGTTGCACTCTCAGGAGTGGGAATAGTAATTTTTACCCCTACGCTATCCAACGCTTTCCCTACTGTTGCACTCCCTGGAGTGGGAATAGTAATTTTTACTCCTACGCTATCCAACGCTTTCCCTACTGTTGCACTCTCTGGAGTGGGAATAGTAATTTTTACCCCTACGCTATCCAACGCTTTCCCTACTGTTGCACTCTCTGGAGTGGGAATAGTAATTTTTACTCCTACGCTATCCAACGCTTTCCCTACTGTTGCACTCTCTGGAGTGGGAATAGTAATTTTTACCCCTACGCTATTCAAAGCTTTCCCTACTGTTGCACTCTCTGGAGTGGGAATAGTAATTTTTACCCTTATGCTATCCAACGTTTTATATAATTAATTGTAAAAATATTAAAAGTATATTTAATTTTTTATATTTGTAACATTTTATTTATATTATTGTTTTATGTTTGTAAATGTATTAGTAATTTAGAGTATACTTTATTAGTTTATAAATTAGTAAAATAATTATTACAATTTATTGTTCAGTACATATATATTATATATTTACTGTATATATTTAATTTAATGTATTATTATTATATATGTATTATTTATTAATTTTAAACATTATTAGATACTTTTAACTATGTAGATTTTATTTATTAGTGTTATATACTTTATTTTACATTTATATTTTAAAAGAAAAAAAAACGATATTTTTAAGATCGATATTTTTAACATCTATATTATTTTTTCGATATTTTTGTACTTACCATGTTGTAGATAGGATGTCGATATTCTTGCCCTCAATATTTTTGACTCGATATTCCTGTAGGTCGATATTTTGGAGGTCGATATTCTGTCAGTGATATATTCTGAAATCCTTTCTAACTCAAACTCGCATTGCCTTCCGCCTCAACTCCAAAGCTCTTAATCATGGCCTGTTATAAACACCTTCGGGTGAGTCATTTTAAAGTATGCACTATACAAAAGTAATAAGCTAGACAAAAAACAAATAAGGAAACACAACATCATGGAAATAGATAACACTCATAAGGAATGCAATATTAAATAAAACAGGTGAAATGTAAACAGGAACTACGTCACTGATGTGGATTACCTTTATGTTTTTTACATTCATTCTTCAGAAATCGATCAGTGTTTTTGCCATTCAAGTTAAGGATATGAACATTGGGCCTGATAAGGCCCTGTTTCAATGGTTGTGTTTAATTACTACCAGGTCTGAAACCCAGGGGGACACGGCCCGCTTACAGCCCTGGTGACTATTGACTTTTATAGGTTTGTTCCATATTTCAGAGTCTTGCCGGCGTATAGCAGGAAAGGGGCTTTGATAATAATCAAGGGCTTGTGAATGAGTATCTTTGTGTACCAGGCAGAGAAATGTGAACTCAGTTCTACCTGGCACCTGCGGTGAGTACAGAGAGTGCAAAGGAGAGAAGGTATGAGTGCAATGGAGGTAAAATGCCACGTTACCGCTGTAATCCGAGTCGTGCGCGACTGCTGCATTTGGTTGTCGTTGAATGTGCATCAGGTATCTAGGGCTGTAGAGATATGCACCATTCACATAATCAAGATGCAACAGCACCACTGCTTCCACACAATGGGGTTAAAATCAAGTAGTTAAGTATTTTCTTCATAGTGATGAGGCTAGATGGTTGTATGTCACTATATTGTGGTAGAATTATTGACCTGCAAAATATCGTATCCACAATATTAACTGCCCAGCTATCGTCAAAGGTGAGTATACATACACAAGTGTAGATTTACTATTCTTTATTCCACATTTACTTACATTGACTATATTGTAGGTGCATATTTATGCAGGTTGATGTTTCTCACATGATATAGTGGGATGGATGCCAGAGCCCTGATGGGCCTTGTTGAGAGCAGTGTCATTCAGGGCTCACATGTTCTTATTTTTACTGCTGGTGCCATAGGGGGCCCAATTCCAAGGACCCTCGCTCATCCCTTGAAGCAGGTTAGTGCAGGGACATCATCCTAACAGAATGCGTGTTTTTATAAAAATTAATAAAAAAAATATATATTTTAAATCCATTGTTAGATCAACCTGAACGTGACAAAATATTCCAAGCTTTCTGTCCAGAAATGATGCATTGTGTAAAAGAGCCTGCTATCAGCAGACAGTCTCTCCACGTGACTTCAAGAGACTCGGCAGGGGTGCAAGGTGGATATTAAACAGAGTTGGTGATAATGCAGACCCCCTTGGGGGCTCCGCCACTCAATTTATGAATCTGAGATTGGAAAGGACGTGAACTCGCGGTTTAGAATCTATTGTCTAGAAACATGTGAATGCGTTCCAAGGCGAGAAAGGCGCTATCAGAGTCCCAGGGGCTTTGTAGAAGGGCCGTATGGTCAGTGGTGTCAAACACCGTCACAGATCTAGTGCTCTCATACTACGACTGCCCGCCTCTCTTCTCAGATTATCTATAAAAGCAGCGAATACCATCTCAGTGCCACACCAGAATGGATACTGGCCAGACTAGCATTCAAGATGTTAGATTAGCAAATAGTCACTTGAAATTCATTCCGATAGTTTGGCTAGATACAGTAGATTTGAAATAATTTTTTAGTAAACGTGTCAAGGGGTCTGTTTGACAGCCTAGGGATATTTAGAGTGTCAGAAAACTGTATATCCGCAGTAAACTGGCAGATGTCCTGCACCACCACGCTTGCAGTTGACCCATCTAATTTGGAGGCGGGGAACCCAGATATCCGCAGTAAACTGGCAGATGTCCCGCTCCACCGCGCTTGCAGTTGACCCACCTCATTTGGACGTGGGTAACCTGGATATCCGTAGTAAACTGGCAGATGTCCCGCTCCACCACACTTGCAGCTGACCCATCTAATTTCAAGGTAGGGAACCCGAATATCCACAGTAATCTGACAGATGTCCCGCTCCATCACCATTGCAGTTGACCCATCTCATTTGGAGGTGGGGTACCTGGATATCCGCAGTAAACTGGCAGATGTCCCGCTCCACCGCGCTTGCAGTTGACCCACCTCATTTGGATGTGGGTAACCTGGATATCCGTAGTAAACTGGCAGATGTCCCGCTCCACCACACTTGCAGCTGACCCATCTAATTTCAAGGTAGGGAACCCGAATATCCACAGTAATCTGACAGATGTCCCGCTCCATCACCATTGCAGTTGACCCATCTCATTTGGAGGTGGGGTATCTGGATATCCGCAGTAAACTGGCAGATGTCCTGCTCCACCATGCTTGCAGTTGACCCATCTCATTTGGAGGTGGGGAATCGTCTGCTTTTTAAAGGTGGATCCTTAGCTGGTTCTGCTGCCCACAACCTTTAGCCAATGACTCATGCACCAAGGGATTCTGACTTTAGGGCACAGAAGGTTAGTGCTTAATTTGTAGAAAAACACAAAAGTGGCAGGGCTCTCGTCAGGAGGCTAGTGCAGCGTACACCACACATTGCTGCTGCTATGCTGCCAATGATAGTAACAACACAACTAATAACCTTCACACTCCTGCAAGTGAGACAATTTGGACCCCAAAGGTATAAGAATGACTTAAGTGGCAGGTAGAAGCCATTTTAATGTATATTGAACCAATAATTAACTGTTATTGTGATCATCACTAAATTAGCCAGACAGCGCCACCTTGTGGCTGACTGTCACAAGCAGCAGTGTTGACAATTAAGTACCAGTGCCGAGCACCGGAAACCACTGGCACAAATTAAGCACTGTAGAAGGCCCATCCTATATATGGTGCTCCTTTTTCCCTGTTCACGTCTGCCATGTAACTCAGGGTGATCGCAAATAAAAAAAAATACATTGCAAGTTTGTTTCTGCAAAGGGAAAAATGCTTGCTTGCTAGCATACCTTTTTTGCCCAAAGCGATACCTCTCTTTTGTCAGGAGCCCTTCAAGTAAAAAGATGCCGTCGAACTAGCCAGATTTCAAGATATGGAGGGCAGTTCACCACCAGATACTGGAACCTCTCTGCCCTGGCAGGCTGGTGGACTGTGCGCCAGGGTCTAAATCACTCGCTTTGACTTTTGTCAATGTATGTATGTGTGCTGTATTTCTATAGTGCAACCTAACCAAAAGACAGTCGAAGCGTTGATCATATTTATAAATATCAGTTACCCTGGACAATGAGATAATGTCATTGTAGAATTATGCAGAAGTCATTTGGCAAGCATAAGGGGTAATCAAGATGGGAAGTGTGTCTCTATACAAAGGTTCACATTTTTCGTGCCTGTCAGCGGTTTAAGGGGCTGGCATTGGTAGTAGTGAGAGAACCAGGAACTGCTGGGTAGTCGGGGAGCGACGTTTGTAGATAGTGCGAGAAGCTGACACAGGCAACTGTGCAAGGAGTGGATACTGCTGGGCAGTGGCTGAGTGGCATATTATAATTTTGTGCCCAGATGGAAGACCGGAGCAGGCCTCGGGGAACAGTGATTGGCTCTCAGGGATGGCAGTACACTCAATTCACCCTCGATAGAAACTGTCGCTTAAGGAACCCGTCGAAAATAAGACCAACAAGCATAGTACAAGCTCTTCCTCTTGTAAATTATTAAGGCAATTCTCCCTGAAAGCAATTTCAGAACTGTCATCCGTTCCCTGCTCTTGCAACGGGATGGAGGCAATGCCCTGCAACACAGCCTCGCCGACACCACAATAACCTCCCTGGAAATTCATTATATTTCCCACAGCTCAGATGATAAAAGGCCTGAAGTAATAGAACTGTATCCCCTCTTCCTTAATTGACCTCCACTGGCTTCCCTTGCATGCCCACATCATCTTCAAACCCAGATGCATCATCTACCTGGCAAACATGAACAGCACTTCTACTTATCTGACGAACTAACCGTTTCCAGTAGGTCATGATTAGGGCTCCCGGTTTTATGGTATTTATTTTTTGGCCATTTCCATCCGTATTTATCCATATTTATTTTTGGGCCATTTTATCTGTATTTATCCATATTTATTTAGGTGTTTTGCGTATAAATGAAGTTGTAAAATGGTACATTTCCATATCTAACAGATAGACGTGCACTCATTCTTTGATGTCTGACGTGTTTTAGCTATTTAAGCTGCCATATATTACATAAAACTACATACACTGGTAAATACTAGTAAAATAATATCATAAGCGTATGTTGACATATGCTGTTATTTAAAGTAATTTCATCCTTTTTTTAAATTTCTCATGCTGTCCATCTGCTTAGCTGCTGGCCTACAATTCATGCAAGACAGCACAGTGAGTTACTTAAAAGAAGCACAATTTCCTGTATTTATCCACTTTTAAAAATAAATGGAGACAGAAAACACATTGTTTTCTGTCTGTATTTATCTGTAAAAATCAGTAAAAACGAAAAAACGGGAGCCTTAGTCATGATACACCAGAGACCAGGTCGCAAGCAGACAAAGACGTGTAAAAAAGAAAAAAGACAAGAAACTGCGAAGCTTTCAAATCTGGAACGGCATCTAAATAAGCATCAGAACTGCCCCAACCCACCTCCAATTTGGAAAAGAGCTCCCCTCTTCACATTTGCACCATCCAACGTGGTTCATGCGTGACACAAACCTCCAAGTCAGATTTTTGAAGCCACGCCAAGCCACTTGGCATGGCTCTGAATGGCTTAAAAAATCTGGAGTGACGCAATGCAGTACAAATCGCTGCATTGCGTTACTTTGCCCTGGGAAGGCGTTCCATGGGCGTTGCATGGGTGTTCCCACGCAACTTACATGGATTTTGACGCATCCCCAGATTTACAAGAACTAGTACACTCGATGATGTGCCAAAATCTTACAACTTCCTAGGGGAGGCATAACAAGGAGAATAGCTGTATTTCACTTTGTTTCTTCCTCTTTCTATGAGTGCTGCATGCTGCAAAGAAGTAGGAATATGCCTCCCTAGATTGTTTTTGTGCAGGAAGGTGCCCCTTCCCTCACAGAAACAATATGGTGCAAGGGTGCCTGTGTTGGTGCTAGGCAGCCCATTGTGCACCAGTGCATGGGAAAGGACAGGACGGTGCTGCATTCATTTAAATACCGGGCAATCCTGCCTTCCCCGTCACACAATGCAGTACAGCAAAGTGACTTGCTGGTGTGCACTGGTGACTTTTTTAGTAAATAGGCCATCATATCTTGATGCCTTGAAAAGCTTCTCACTATGTACTCATGCCCTGTTCAGTGCCCTGCTGTCAATCACTAAAGGCACTAGGTGGTGGTGTTATGTGGTACTGGTGATATGGTACCTGAATATTGTGTTCAGAATATTGCCTGTCATGCATCATGTGTCCCAAACATTGTTTACAAAAATATTTCCCTTTGAAATTACTAATAGAAATTTAAACCCAATGGCAAAATACTGTTGGAAACACTTTGTAGGACACAATATTTATGTAAGGTTTAATTTCGGTACACAATATTCTGAAATACAACTGGCACTGGCTGGCAGCGTAAGAAGCATACATCAGCGAGTCGTGAACAAAAAGGGCACTTGTGGACAGTAGGAGGTGCTGGAATTGGTGATTGGTGAGCAGTGATGAGCAGGCAGTGATGGTAGTATAAAGAGCTGCCACTACTGGGCAGTGTGATGTGCTGGCACTAATTGGCAGTGCCAGGGCCAGGCATTGGTTGGTAGTGTGAGAAGCTGGCCCCGGTAGGTAGTAAGGGGGGCTTACAGTAATGAGTAGGGTGAGGAATTGTCAGTAGGGGGCAAAGAGAACTGCACTGGTGGTCACTTCGAGAATTCAGAAGTATGGGAGTGTTCCATTGCTCTCAACCTGGCATCGTTCACAAACTCCAAATCCGCTTCCAATGGTAACACCAAATATTTTTTGTGCGATATAGGAAGACCGGGAGTCTAGAGTTCAGTTGAATTTTGTAAGATCAATCAACTGCTCACCTCAAGACAACACCCCAACATTCTGCATATGTACTGTGTCATTTTAAATTTCATTTTAGTGAGAGCTGAACGTTTTGTGCTTATTTGACCTAGCAGTAATGAATCCCATCTTCCTTCGGCTTTCAATCACTTCTTTCAAATAAGGGCCATTACAGATTAACTAAAATATCTCCCCCTTCTGCTTAATTGGTTTGTGTTCTGTCTTTACATTCACAAATGCAAGTTGCTTCTATATTTATGTATGTTCGGAGTGAATCATCAGCATGGGCAGTCGGTCCTTTTCTGGAAGATTACAGTACTACACTGCCAGGTTCAAATATGTTATTTTTGGTTAAGCATCCACTGAGTAAAGCAGGCTGCCAGGGTCATGCTTTCATCCTCAATATGTGCTGTGACGAAGCACAGCAAAGAAACAGCTATATTGCACAGGCATGATATGTGACGGAGCTTCAGCCATCTTTGCCAGGTCTCACTCTGCTTGGAATACCAGTGCAATAGACCCTGCCTAGGGGCGCTAAACCCCCAATGTGGAGAAACTAAAAGAAGGAACTTTAAAGGAGTGTATGAGAGGTAGAGGGAAATTGAAGGAATATTAACCGACAGGTCTTCCGAACAGCAGCTGTCCGTGCAGGTAAGAGCAGTGAGGCGGCCGGGGCCAGGGGATGTCGACAGATGATGGAATAGATTTATTTTATTTAATTTCCCTATTTCTTTGTCTGTCGACTCCCCCCTCTGGTCCTTCCCGCTCCACCGCCCTTACCTGCATAGACCGCCGCTGCTTCCAGATGTTGGTTTGTGCCAAGTATTTTTATAAAGTGAATATTGCTATCACAGAAGGATATCCCTTTGGGTATGGAGAACAGCTGGTTTTTTTGCAAGCAATCTTAGTGCTTGATAAGTTTTTCTCGTGTCTCCTTATGGAAACATATAAGACCAAGAAAGGTATACTTCAGGATGGTGTACTTTAATTTGTTAATAAGTGACTATATAGTAATGCCTACTGTTGAGGGCAATAAAAAGTCCCCACCCTGTCAATCCCATCTTGGCTTCATCAATCCGCTCTAAACTGGACCCATCAAGTTTGAGATGTTCTTGCGACAATAAAAGTGTTGTCTTTAACAAACCACATTGTTCCTTGGGGCTAGGTGTAGGCTGTAGAAAACAATTGATAAATATAGATTTGAACCACGGAAGTCCTACACCCACATCATAGGACTTCAAAACACAGTGCAATGTGTGTGACGAGTTGAGTGCATTAGCCAGCTCTGCTGGTGATGGCTTATGTATCAGTTTGATAGGTTTCCCTTATGTGTAGCATTACTGAAATCTGTAAATGCTGAATTGGCTGAAACCTATTAAAACGCTGCTGTGTTGGCAAAGCCTCCCTTGAATCTTGTTTTTGGAAGGAGCAAACAAGAACACAAGCCAGGATCTAGAACAACATTTCCAATTGCATCACAACAGCACCAACCCTCTTACAATTCAGGAAGAAGCTAAAAACTCACCTCGTCAATGAACACAAGCTCAGACAGGCAGACTTCTCATCCTTTCCATCAGATCTACCTCCTCCCTATGTCCCCTCCCATCATATATCCCCACTGGAGGTGGCCCTACCTGCACCGCACTCTGTTGCTAGCCAGCTATGCTCGCCCTTTGGAAATACCAAAACATGCATACTTAGAATGGGGATTTACAAAGCATTACATTCATTAACCTATATATTTAGTAATCACGGTTGCCCCTCGAACAGAAAATCTGTACAAGAAAACAATTTCATACATTGAATCAAAAGCAGCGCAGACGGTGTTTGAAACATTTGATGTTATCATTATCACCTTATGGCGCATTATTTTTCTAATACCCCATCAGCCTCGTTTTCAGAGCAATGTCCAATTCAGATGTTAACTTATCACTCGATTAATTTAAAGGATTAATTCAAAGGTTATTTTTTAGAGGCAGGCAGATGGATGTTTCTGTGCTGGTTTATCGGTGATCTCTAAATTCAGAATCACCATTTTACATATTGAATGAATTCATTTAACATAAGTATTTCTCTATCATTACTTTGTATTGATTATGTATTGAAAGCAGGTTAATTTATGTTTAAAAAACATGCCTAATGCGTCGGAGTACCTAGCCAGTTAAGTGTGCAGATGAGCAATTATATAATTAACAAAGATGGTACTAGGGCTCATGGCTCCTTTCTGTAGTACAAGTGAGCCACCAATCCGAGTTTCTTTGAATGTCATTGGTTACAACTATTTGCAAAGGAGTATGTGTACAGCCCATTCGTTGCCACGACAAAAGAAGAGTAAAGTGCTTGATCTGGTTCAGCCATGCTCGTGCAACCAAATTGAGTCATGAAGAAGGAAAATCTAGTGTGAAAAATCGGCACCACGGGAGCAGTGCAATATTCTGACCAAATTTATTTTAGGGGAACGCACTAGAGGCGATCAAGAACAGCCCCATACGCTGTATCGTTGCAAAGGACAATGTTCCAATACTACGCATGGTATTGCCCCGGTTAATTACCGGTAATATTCATTACTCCGAGTCCATGTCTTCCTCGCCACAGTATTCACATATGAGCCTCCGGCTCCACACAGAACTCCAAGTACAAAAACATCGCTCTAGTCTCCCTCTCCCTCCTCCAAGATGGCCCCCAGTGGCTCCAGCCAATCCCATAAAGGGACACAGAAGCACCAACACGACCTGAAGAACCAAGCCACAAACATGAAGCCACCACCAGGGCCGGAAGGGAAGGGAAACTATACTGTGGCGAGGAAGACATGGACTCGGAGTAATGAAGATTACTGGTAAGTCACCGGGGCATTACCTCCTCGTCCTGTCTTCCTTGCCACAGTATTCACATATGAGCCGATACCAAAGCAATCAGCTTCATGTAAGGAAAACAGACCACACCATCAGTGTAGCAAAAAATATATTTTAATATACAGAGGCAGAGCAACCAAAAGGAAAACCTCTCAAGGTACCCCCGCAGACAAAACAGAAGAGGCAAATGAAACAGAACCCCCACCCCCAATCAGGAGGCGGTAATGGGACATGAAGGTATGTGGGGAAGACCACGTAGAAGCCCTGCAAACATCCTCCATGGACACCCCTTTGAAGGAAGCCCACGACACAGCAACAGAACGAGTGGAACGACCTTGAACAGGAAGGGAGGGAACCACAGAAACGGAAGCATAGGCCAACAAAATGGCCTCCTTAATCCAACGACTGATCGTGGAGATGGAGGGTTTCAGGCCCTGACGGGACAAACCAAAGTTGATAAACAAGTTGTTCACTTTACAAAAGGAAGAAGTGCGTGACAAATAAATCAACAAGGCACGACGAACATCCAAGAGGTGTAAAAGGGATTCCTCAGCCGAGGAAGGATCAGGACAAAGAACTGGAAGAACCACCTCAGTAGAACGGTGAAAATAAGAATCCACCTTAGGCACAAAAGTAGGATGAGGGCGCAAGACCACACGGTCTGACAGAACCAACAAAAATGGGGCAGAACGAAGGAAAGCACCCAACTCACCCATACGCCTGGCAGAAGCAATCACCACAAGAAAAACCACCTTGAGCGTTAAAAACTTCAAGTCCACCGTCTCCAATGGTTCGAAAGGAGCCAACTGCAAGGAACGCAAAACCAAAGGAAGGTCCCAAGGAGGAGGACACATGATAGGACGGGGGCGTTGGAAAGAGAGAGACTTAAAAAGTCTAGCAACCACTGGAGAAATAGAAACCAAAGGGAGGACATGAAATGCCCGAATGGCGGCCCATTGAGCCCGAAGAGTCAAAATGGCAAAGCCCAACACAAAACCATCATTAAGAAAATCCAGAATGCGAGCTGGATCCAGAGAACCCAAAGACAGCTCACGATCAACACACCAAGAAGCAAAATTATCCCAATGCTCGGCATAGGATTTAAGCGTAGAAGGCCTCCGGGACCGTTGAATGACCCCAGCCACAGTCACAGAACAACCCTCACGTATCAGAGAATCCCTGTCAAGAGCCAGGCCCGCAGACCCAGCGAACGGAACACAGGCAGAGGAAGAAGAGGACCCAACAGAGGATAAGGAATGAACGGCAAGGCCCACCCCGGAGACACAGCCAATTCCAACAGAAGGGGATACCAAGGGTGACACTTCCAACAAGGAGCAATCAGAAGCACAAAGGACCCCTCCCTCTTGATCTTCTGCAACACAGCTGGAATCAGGGGACCAGGGGGAAAAGCATACAAAAGACCCTTCGGCCAAAGGAACGAAAATGCATCCACTCTCCAGGCATCCCGGCAAGGCATAATCGTGCAAAAGCATCGGATCTAGGTATTGTCCTGGGAGGCAAACAGGTCCACAATCGGACAGCCAAACATCACCTGCAACCTCCTGAACATCCACTGCGTGAGGGACAGGGACCCCATGGAAGGAAACACCCGGCTCAGACAATCCGCCACAGTGTTCTACGCACCAGGTAGGTAAATGGCAGACAGGGACTCCAGATGCACCTCCGCCCAACAACAAATTCGACGGCTGAGGCAACTGAGAGAGCGAACCTTGCACCCCCCTTGATGGTTCACATGAGACATGAGACATGACAACCTGATTGTCTGTCCGGATCTGCACGTGGTGACCCCGAACAAGATCCAAGAAATCCAACAGACCCAGAAGGACAGCCTACAGCTCCTTGTAGTTGGAGGAGCATGACAATACCGACTGAGGCCAAATCCCCTGAGTTGTCGAATCCCCCAGAGTAGCCCCCCACCCCAACAGGCTGGCATCTGTAGTGACCACGCGGGTGGGAACAATCAGAAAGGGGCGGCCCCTGGATAGATGACCGTCGTCCAACCACCAACTCAGGACCACCCGAACATCCGCCGTCATAGGAACCAGAACACCCATATCGAGGGAACAGGGGTCCCAATGCTACAAAATGTGGGACACCACCGGGTACATGTGGAGGCGAGCCCACGGCACCATCAACAATGATGCCGACATCAGACCCTGAACCCTCAACCATAGGCTCACTGGATGAGAATGCCCCACCAACAGGGCACGAACTGCAGACATCAGGGACAGAATTCTGGAAGGGGGCAGGAATACCATCCCCAACTGAGTTTTGAACAGAGCCCCAATGAAAGTCAATTCCTGTGCAGGAACCAAGGAGGACTTCGGAATATTCACGAGGAACCCATGATGCTCCAGGACATGGCACACCCTCTGGACATGTAACTCCGCCTTAGGAAGATTAAAATGTCGTCCAGATACGGAAAAACACTAACGCCCTCCCCATGTAAATGACCAATAAGAGGCGCCAGAATCTTAGTAAAGATCCTGGGAGCAGAGCAGAGCCAAAAAGGCAATACCTGGAACTGGTAATGATGACCCTGTACGCAAAATCGGAGAAACTTCTGAAAGTCCTGATGAATAGGAACATGCGGGTAAGCATCCCTCAAGTCTATTGATGCAAGGAAATCACCCTGAGACACCAGAGGAAGGATCACTGGAAGTGAAACCATCTTGAACCCCTGGTGAGGGATGAAAGTGTTGACCCACTTCAGGTCCATCACAGGCCGAAGATCCCCGGTGCGCTTGGACACCAGGAAAAGTATGGAATACACCCCCTTCCCCAACTGATCGCTGGGCACAGGAATTATCGCCTTTTTGACCAACAGGGAAGCGACGCCTTCCAAAAGCGCCAACATCGTCACAGTATCTCTGGGACAAGGAGTGGCCCTGAAACAGTCTGGGGGTGTCTGCGCAAATCCAATGAGCAAACCCTCTGAAATCACCTGAAGCACCCATTGGTCTGACACAGTCTCTCGCCAAGAGTCCATGAAGCAAGCCAGGCGACCCCCAACCGTACCTACACCAGGAGCGATCCAGTCAGGACTTGGAAGCAGGAGTGGAGGAGGTAGATGTGCTGGAGAACCGGGACTTATCAAAGGAAGGAGCACCCCGGCCACGCCCCCTACCACGAAAGGGCTGACCAGCCCGACCACTCTTAGAAGGACCAAAAGACCTCTGCGAACCTGCGGACCTGCCAGGACGTTCAGGAGCAAGTAGTTTACGATCCTCCGCCGTCTTCTTCACCATCTCGTCCAGAGACGAACCAAAAAGTTTAACCCCAGAAAAAGGGATCTTCATAAGCAAGTTTTTCAGTGCAGCATCAGCTTTCCATGAACGGAGCCATAACTGACGCATCGCAGCCACAGAGGACACGGCCGCCGAAGCCGCCGCCCGTAGTGAATCAAAGGAGACATCCGAAAGCAGACGAACCTGCTGCTCCATCATCGCCAGGGTAGAAGAAACATCCTCCCCCTGGTCCAACAACTCCGACAGAGACTGAAAATCCTTGAGCAAGGACTGGATAGTGTAAGATGAATAGGCCGCAGCCCTGATAGAAAAATTTGCAGCCGCAAAAGTGCGTTTCACAGCACCATCCACTTTACAGTCAACCGGGTCAGCAGGAGAAGAATCTTCCGAAACAACAGGCCCATGTGAAGACATGCTGGCCAACAAAGAGTCAACCTTCACAGAGGCAGGGTATTTCACAGCAAAATCCTGCATTGGGTATCTCTTACTCAAAAAAAGAGGAAAGGAACCTTTGTCCACATCCTTCCATTCATTCTCCAGGACCTTCAATACAGAAGAATGGAGAGGCAAAGAATCAGGCTCAGGACAATGATATTGCGAAAACAGATCGTCCTCCAGAGGCACAACAGAAGCAGGAAACACCAAGTTTTCGCGAATGTGACCCAGCACCTCCTTCAGGTCGGCACCCTGCACAAAGCGACCCCTGACATCAACCTCCTCCTCATTCTCAGAATCAGCAGCAGCAGCACGTCCATCAACCCTCGACTTCTTAGGAGGAGGAACAGGCACTTGACCATGTAATGCAGCAGACACAGCAGAATTGATCATCTGCTGTAATAATTCCATAGAAGGAATCTGCATCCCCGAACCAGAAGCATCATTCAAAGAAACAGGAGCACCAAGATCAGAGGAATCATCCATGACAGCCACACTCGTGCTAAAACAAACACAGGCAAAGAGTAGAACAGCCCGGCAAATTAAAGGTCCTGAGGTTGCTAAGCAACCGAACAAACCACACCTCGACCCAGGCGAAATGCAAAAATCCAGCCGGAAGAGCCGCGCGCACACACAGAAAACAGTCCCAGATGTCGTGTGCCGAGCCGAGTCCTGAATGCGCCCCAACACGCAGCAGAGACATGTAGAGGCATTAATACAGGCTGACGCCCAAACCGGCAGCAGGCAAGTAAAAGCGAACGGAAGCCTCCGGCCCCCATTCACATCGCACCCGGCCGCGCAACGTCCGCTCTGCAGGACGCGCGGCCGGTCAAGGGAGAAAAAAAAAGAACGACAAAGAAGCGGCAGACAGGACACCAGTCGTCCCGCGCAAACAATGAAACAGCCGCAAACAAAAAACGCCACGAAAGTCCGCTAAGCAGGACACGAGGCACGGAAGGCAGAAGAAGGGGGAAAACAAACAAAATCGAAACACAGCAAATAAATTGAAAACAGTGCACAAAGAAACAAACACTACATTCCCCCAACTAGATACCGTAGGACAGAAGGGGTCGCTCAAGCAAGACCCAGCCCCACTCACCTGACCAACAGGGAACACAGCACTTGGAGAAGTGCAGAAAAAAAGAACAGGTCGTGTTGGTGCTTCTGTGTCCCTTTATGGGATTGGCTGGAGCCACTGGGGGCCATCTTGGAGGAGGGAGAGGGAGACTAGAGCGCTGTTTTTGTACTTGGAGTTCTGTGTGGAGCCGGAGGCTCATATGTGAATACTGTGGCGAGGAAGACAGGACGAGGAGGTAATGCAGAGTACTGGAAGCCCACCGATGAATGGTTATCTCTCGTTTTACTATACTAAGCACTACACACACCCCCGACAGCCGAGGGCGTCTGTCTAAGTTTCCCCAGTCAACATGCTTTCATAGAAGGAATATCTACCATACGTCTGGAGGAAATAATTGCTTAAAACGTACTCCAAATTCTACCGCAGTGGGACAGTGCCACATCACATTTGTGTAGGTAGTAGTTAAATGGCTAAAATGACACCGCCCAGCTTCTTCTATCTCTGCCAGTTAAAGCTGTAGCCTTAATTTGAGCCGGTGGTTGCCGGCCAGGCTCACCAGCACTCACATTTTTTCTGAAGGGAAACCATAGCCAGTGGGCTAATGTGGAGTGCGTATGAGGCAAAGAGCAGAGGGAGAGAGACAAGAGGCTTTCCAGACCTAGACCACCAGCCTAGCAGAATAGCTGGGTCTTAAAACTTTCAGAATTCAGCCTACAGTCTTGACAGTGGTAAGGAGGTGGCAGCTGCAGATAGGCGAGCTTCGAAAGTGTAGGAGCCTTCCCACCCAAAGAAGCAGCAAGAGAATGTTCTGAGAAACCACCATATGTGCCTGAGTTTTATGGCAACAGCAATTTGGCAGGTACTCAGGTGTGCCTCTATATATGTCTTTGTTTACAAACAGATGGTGTTGAATTTGCCCCGTGCAGCTACTGGGGTGACATCAATGAAGATGAGGGTTGACAGAGTCTGGTCAGGTGATAATGAGACATTCAGCAAGGGTCTGAAATCCTTAGCAGCACTCAGTGCACGGGTACAAGGGTCGGGGAACTTCAGTGATGTGTCGGCAGTAGCAAAAGTAAGAAGTTATTCATAGACAGCGAGAAAGAGGTTAAACACGTTCCTGGTCATGTGACAGGATGCACAAGTGTCGTGAATCAAAGAGGACCCAAGGTTTGATTCCAACTGAGCTTTAATGTGTCTTGGTGCTCATGGCAGGTGGCAATTGGAAAGGGAGCACCATATGTTCCTTGTAGTCTTGTACTATACACTTTGTTTTACTCCATTGAAACACATGTTCCATTTATACATAAAGAGAGATGAGACACTGGCAGGATGGTAGTCTCCTAAATTCTTGATTGCTCTTATATGACTTTAGGTATCATCTGCAAATGCGATAGTGGATGGTGAAAATGCTGAGGATACTAAAAAGACCATGTAGGAGGTGTTTATGGCTGTAAATAGTACGGAACCTTGAGTCGCACTGCCGGTCACTTTGCTGGTTTCAATGAAGAAGCGAATCAGTTTCATCTGATGAGTGTGATTTGACAGAAGCCAACAGAACCACACAAGTGCTGTTCAATCAGTTCCACAGTTTCCAACTAAGTGAGAACAGCATGATCCACTGTGGAGAGGTTGAAGACGATCTGGCACACTCATGCTCATGGTACCTCAGGATGAGAATATCTCTAATCTCCATTAAGGTGGGGTTGAAGCCCCTTGTATTCTGATGCAAGAATGCAAGTCCCCGAAGGGCCTATTAATTTCAAGGTGAGTTGTGAACCTAACATGGTGGCAATAGTCTTTGCAATGGATGGTAAGCAGAGGTTAGCTTGAAGTTTGCTAGAAAGTTTGTCAGTGGTTGGTTTCTTTAGCAGTGAGTTTACTAGGGAGGCTTGGAAAGCGTAGGATGCGAGGACCTCTTTCTGACACCTTCCCGTATATTAAAATGGGACCAGGTCAGATTAAAAGAGATGCCTCTCGTACATAGAGCCAGAGCTCGAGAGGTAAAGGACAGAAATAAACATTCAGTTCAGGAACATGTTACAGTAAGGTCCTGTAGAGGTCTGGAGCCCCATCTCGCTCTCATATACAATGCCCAAGACAGGTTTTTATTTACACATTTTAGACTCAATTTTTTACACCACCTTTTAGGTGATCCGGTGGGTTTTATTAATCAAGTTGAGACAAAGGGGCCCTGCAGCTGTGATCAGCGATCTCCGCAGGATACCCCTCATTTTGTATTAATATGCCCATTTTATCTTATGCCCAGACGTCATTTTTTAATTGGTCTGCTCACAAAAGCGAACCTCAGACATGTGAAGGAAGCCCTTGAATTTTTAAAAATGGCCTGAGATCCCCTGACTCTCTTTTGTGTGATAAACCTTTTAAGAGCAGCAGTTAAACTAAGAAACACAAGAGGTATTTGCTGACTAAAAATGAACTAAAATTGCACAAGTATTGGGTGGATAGTGGGCTTGTTTTATAAATAATATAAGCAATTAGCAGTACTGTATTCCCTATGAGGTGTTTTTTTGACATAATAACTGTGCTTTTATGGTGTTACTTAAATGCTGAATAAAGAATATTTTGACTTTGACTTTGAGTTTACTATGGTTTCCTTAGGAGCCTACACCACAAACCCTACTGTTAGGGATGCAGTGATGAGTATTTTAATGATAGGTGTTATGGATTATTAACACAGTCTGATGGTTTGATATATATAATGTTCGAAAACGTTATAGGTTGTTTATGATCTTGGTGACTCTGCCTACATGGAGTGGTAAGTATTTTCCCAAGATGTTTGGAGCTGGCACTGAAACATAAACATTGTGGATATTCGCGATTACTTAGGCGTGTTTGATCCGATGCAAAGTGATTTATTCCACTGAAGAAGGACATCAGATCACTGAATATGGTACAGACTTTACTGGTGGTGCTTCAGGGGATGGTGCTGTAGGCTCCTTACAAATCTAGACTGCTCATTAGATGAATATTTTTAAATATATATATATATATATATATATATATATATATATAACGTCTCCCGTCTGATCCGAATTACAGGCTTCCGGGTACTCTAAGGCGGTGCACGCGAAGCACGGCAGGACCCAGCCGCGTTTTGAATTCGTCCCTGTTCGATTGTCTTTTTTGTATCCACATTCGAAATTTTATCCGCAACTCCCCCCTGGAAACAAAATAGACTTCTTTCACAAATGCGTAGTAAAAGATCTTTACCAACTTAAAGTCCCATACAAAAAAGACAATCTAACAAGGGAAGAACGTCAAGCTTTAAACAAATTGCAAAAAGACAACACTATTGAAATCAAAATGGCGGACAAGGGTGGAAATGTAATCGTCCTGGATAAGGAATCATACACGCGAGAAGCACATTCTCAACTTCGGAACAGGGATTATTATGAAAAATTGAAAACGAATCCCTTGTCAAAGCTGAAAGAAGAACTAGACCAAAAACTTGACAATTGGTTTAAACAAAATCTAATTGACAGTGATGAATGTAAATATCTTCAGACATCTCACCCTAAAATGGCCACTATATACTTCCTGCCCAAAATACATAAACACCCCACTAAACCACCAGGGAGGCCGATAATTTCGGCTAAAGGAGCCTTATTGGACCCTATGGCAAACTATCTTGATATTTTTTTGTTACCGTATGTAAAAGGACTAACATCGTACATCAAAGACACTGGAGACCTGTTGAGAAGATTGCAAGACACTCCATGGCAATCTTCCTACAAGTTAATCACGATGGATGTCATATCTTTGTACTCGAATATTCAAAACAAAATTGGTTTGGAAGCGTGCAAATCCCTCCTAATGGACAGAAATATCCAATTCGCAGATCACAATGATATGCTTCTAGAAATGATCTCAATGTGTTTGGAGCAAAATGTATTTATGTTTGGGAAAGAGATCTACCGGCAATCCAAAGGCACAGCGATGGGCTTTTCTTTTAGTCCATCATATGCATGCCTGACAATGGGACAATGGGAAAAAACATGGGCGTGGAAATGTGAACATGATGAGGCAGTATCAAAAACCATAGCATGGTTAAGATACATAGATGATTTACTGTTGATATGGGATGGAACAAATGAAGAATTTGAGGCTTATTTTGAAGTACTCAATAATTCAAATTTTGGTCTGAAATTCACATACACAATCAGCGAGTCAAGAGTTATTTTTCTGGACACTGAAATCTTTATTGAAAATAATGCAATACAGACCACACTGCATCGTAAAAGTACAGCGACAAATGCGGTTCTACACGCTCAAAGTTTTCATCAATCCAGTTTAATTCAAAATATTCCATATGGAGAATTTTTGAGAATAAAGAGAATTTGTTCGAAAGAAGGACATTGGAATATCAACAAAAGACTAGCCAGCAAAAGATTTGAAAAATGCAAATACAATCCTGCGAGTATCCAAACTGCCTTGAATCGGTCCTCTAATGTAAAAAGAATTGATTTGATGAAAGAAAAACCAAAACCAAATCCAGATGATCAAAAGATTCGATTTATCACAACTCACTCAACGGCCAATCAATCCATAATCAAAATTCTAAGAAAGAATTGGCCTATTCTGCATATGGATCCTAAAATAGCAGAAATTGTGGGAGATCATCCTAATATCACCTATCGAAGAGCCAAAAACTTAAAGGACAAACTAATTTACAGTCACTTTCAAGATCAGAAAAAACCAGAAGCTTGGTACAAACCCAAGGGATTTTATAAATGTTCTGGTTGTAAAGTTTGTTGTATTGCCAAAAACATCAAAGAACTTGACATGGCAAATAAAAAGACATGGAAAATTGATCAACTAATTAACTGTAAAACACAATTTGTTATTTATGTTTTGGAGTGCCCGTGTTCTTTGAAATACATCGGCAGCACCAAAAAAGAACTAAAGCTGCGCATTTTGGAGCATGTCCGGGCCACAATTAATACAGATAGAAGCAACGCAATGACCAAGCACATGGAAAAGGAACACAATGGTAATTGGAAAGAACTTACATTTTATGGAATTGAGAGTGTTGGGCCAAATCAAAGAGGAGGTGATCGTGAAAAGATAATGAGACAGAAGGAATCAAAGCACATAATGAGCTTTTGAACTTTGAGCCCTCATGGGCATAACCAGGATGAAGAACTACATTGCCATCTCTAAACACTCAAACAAAGAATTGATTAACTGAATAAATAACGAGCACAAACTGTACCTCTCTCAAGATATTTTAAATTTTCACTTTCACATGAAATATTCGTTGCACGATTTTGTTTCACAATTCGGTTTTGTTTTTCTTCCCATTACAGCGCAGGGCATGTAATTGAACATTATATATGCAATGATAAAATCTAAGGTATGATATAACACAAGGAGGAAACTGCCGAGGACACTAGTATGCTAATGTTCAAAAGCCCACTAGAGGGCACAAATATAGTGACTACGTTTAAAAACAATTGGGAGTTTTTGAATAGTTTCAGAATGAATAATTGAAATAGGTCAGAATATATGACCACAATTTTAAAGAACTTACCCACTGGAAGGCAGGATTACAATTTGTGTGATAATTTGTGTATATATAATTGATTTTGTAATATATTAAAGCGTGATTGAAATGCTTTTCAAACAAAAACTGCATGTCCCAGAAGCCCTGTGCAACTAACAGGAAGTGATGTAACAATGATGAGGATGCACTTTATTTAAACAAAGTAAAAAAAATGCTGATTTGGTTTTCCTGTGAGCAAGGTCTCCGTAGAGACCGAAACGCGTAAGGTGTTGCTGGCTTGCTGCTAATTTGATGAAATAAACCATACAAATCTGCGAAACATGTGTGGTGTAATTTGCGAATCCCGAGAGTGCGTGAAGAAATAACTCCCCGCAAGGGGAAAACGGAACGAATATATATATATATATATATATATATATATATATATATATATATATATATTACCTACTGGCTATCGCCAGTAGGTATATATAGTTAGGATTTTTTCCCTATGGGATTTTTGAAAATTCTATGTCTAATAACTTTGGCGTTTGTGGACGGAATCGGCTGAAATTTTCAGGAAAATGGCACATTTTGTTTCTGAGCAGCCCCTGAAAATTTGGTGGGGTTTCGTCAAGGGGGGGCCGAGAAAAAAGGGGGGTCCCAAAACGCGTTTTTCCCATTCATTTTTCCATAGGGCGGTTGGACTCACTTTTAGCTCGAACGGCTGAATGGATTTGCACGAAAGTTGGCAAAATTGTAGGGACTGTTAGCCCGATGTGCCTTTGCTAGGTCTCAATATATGTGCTTCAGTGGATTTTGAGAAATTAACGTTCAAAACAAGATATATATCTGTAACAGCGCTCCGGGCAGCGATCCGGTCCGCTTACTTTTCGCGTTTCGGAACTTTGCGCGCAGAAAGCTGATTGGCTCTCCGGTGTCTGTCAACATTCTAAACAGTCCGGAGCGGCCGCCATCTTGTCTCTCGGTAGGATCGAGAGAGAAGAAGAGGTGAAAAACGAAGGGGGAATTTAATGAAAGGGGGCAAGGTATCCCCCTCTTGACCCCCTAGGAATGTTGTTGGGGTTATTAAAGGGTCCCGTGGGGAAAAGAAAAAAAAATGATTTTTCACGGTAGAAGCGCTTCACGGGCCGCGAACTGGGCCGCAAACTGGTAGCGAAACGGGAATTCGCCATTTTGTGCTTCGTTAATTAAATTACTAGGTATAAGGGGGTGCGGGAGACGTATCCTAATCCCCTATGTTTCCTGAGGGTGGCTGAGGAGGCTGATATATGTTGATACATCTCTTCCAGCGGCTGTGCGTGAGCTTTTTTTTTTTTTGCTGCGTGACAGTCCGGAGCGGCCGCCATCTTGTCTCTCGGTAGGATCGAGAGAGAAGAAGAGGTGAAAAACGAAGGGGGAATTTAATGAAAGGGGGCAAGGTATCCCCCTCTTGACCCTCTAGGAATGTTGTTGGGGTTATTAAAGGGTCCCGTGGGGAAAAGAAAAAAAAAATGATTTTTCACGGTAGAAGCGCTTCACGGGCCGCGAACTGGGCCGCAAACTGGTAGCGAAACGGGAATTCGCCATTTTGTGCTTCGTTAATTAAATTACTAGGTATAAGGGGGTGCGGGAGACGTATCCTAATCCCCTATGTTTCCTGAGGGTGGCTGAGGAGGCTGATATATGTTGATACATCTCTTCCAGCGGCTGCGCCATCTTGCCTTTTTTCCAATGCCACAATTTTGTCGTGCACGGCAGCCATTTTAGATGCCAGGCTGGTCCCAGGCTATCACCTACCCCTGCGGATGTAGTTTATGGCCCCAGCTGTAGAGAATTCAGACATGCCAACCCTCCCGATTCAGGCGTGAGACTACTGATTTCAGTGCTAGTCTCCCGCCTCCCGATTTCTGCAAGCAAAAACCCGGGGGCATATTACGAACAACTAGCGATAATTTTTGTGTCTAACTTGTTTAGAGACAAAAATTATCGCCGCACATCGGCGATTTTTATCGCAGATAAACCTTGCTATTATCGCAGAAAAGTCAGCGATATTCATGTATTATCGAGCAAATGCTCTTAGCCATGTTATCCACCTCCCATTGGATAACATGGCTAAGAACTGCTCAGGGCAGGTGTTAGATTTTGGAGATATTCGCGCTTAGCGCGAATATCTCCAAAAGTTGGTAATAGGAGATAGCGATGTTAGGGACTGTTTCCAGTCGCTAACATCTTGGCACGCCACTTTGCATGTCATTAGTGATAAGTATCACTGACATGCAAAGCGGGGCCCAAGATGGTCGCTATCTTCTTTTAGCTGTCACTAACTGGTGTTAGCGACAGCTTGGTAATAGGGAGATAATTTTATCTCCGCTTTCATGGCTTTTAAAGCCAAAAAAGCGGAGATAAACCCCCTTGATAATATGCCCTACGATTCCTTGGGGGTTTCAGCTGACAGGGCTTGGTATTGTGTTACATGGTAATTTTTCCAGGAAACGTCAGAGGGTCGATGCAGGGGTTCTAGAAGAGGTGATAAACCATTTAAGCCTCATGAACAAGCGCATAGTCTTTTAAAGATTTGTGAAGTACTCGGGGCGGCGGTGTGTGTGTGCCCTCTTTCAGGAGCGGGCGGGGGGGCACTGCCAGCAACTTGCCAGGTCAGGTAGTGTTCAACACGTGCATCACCCTTTCTCTGCCTGCTATTGCGCTCCATGCTTCGGAAAGGTAAGAAAAAGAACGTGCATTTGAGTTTGAAATCTCCGATCCTGCAGCAGCACACTTCCAAAGCCCACACATGACAATAACCCGATTCAAGGCCCCATTCACCCGTTTTTAAAAAAATAGATAACACTCCAACAAAGTAAGATTATAAAACTTTATTAACTTTTAACTATAATGAACGGAACAAAAACTAAAAACATTTAAACATTTTTCAACCCAAAAAGCAACAATGGTTAGAAGCTGTCTTTTGTGCGAATAGTCCCAAGGCAGCACAACGTGCAGAGTTCTGGACGGCACCCAGGTGATGTCGCCTGGGTGCCGCACTGGTTTTGGGATCCTACAATGCAGCACAGAAAAACAGCGTGGGGAGTCCCGGGTGGTGCGGGGGGAGGCCTCGTCAGTAGCGGTCTGTTGTGCGAATAGTCCCAAGGCAGCAGAACGCGTTGAGATGTTGATGGCACTGTGTCCAGTGTCCCATGGCTGACACAACATGTACGACAGGCACCCAGGTGATGTCCAGTAAACTGCCGCACTGGTTTTGGTATCCTACAATGCTGCTCCGAAAATTGGCGTGCTGCGGCCCGGGGGGGGGGGGGGGGGGCGTGGGGGAGGCGGCGTGAACGGGCCTCCCCAGGTGGCGGCCATCCAGCTGAGTTGCGCCCGCTCTTGCGGCTACAGCGTCTCGCTCACCATGTTGTTGAGTTGCTCCCACTCTTGCAGTGCAGCGATAGGCGGCTGCCACATGACTCTTAAAATGGCGGACGGCTCCTCGGTTTTGGGCCTGGTCCACTGAAATGGCCCTGGGACACCTTGGAACTCGGACGCTTGCCTGCTAGGGCTTGGGCTCCATTCTCGAAAAGCGTCCCCTCAGCCGTGAAGATTCTACAAAAGTCTTGGGGGCCCCCGACTCCCGCAGGCTTCCGGTGGGGAGCGGCTGCCATGATTGCTCGCGGAATGACCACGACGGAGCCACGAGATGGTGGTGCTCTCATGCTGACGCCAGCTTCAGTCTGAATGATCCAGAAACAAGGTGGGGCTTTCATCGTTTGGGAAAAAAAAAATTTCTAAACCAATGAAAAGTGTTATTTTTAGGTCATGTGACCAAGCCTTCCATCTTTAGGAAACCAAAAGTAAAATGAACCAATGAAAAGTTTTATAAACAAGTCACATGACCTGTTATGCGGCATAGGGCTACAAAAAGCGTAGAAAATCCGTTGGCACGTGAGGCGGCGTCAGTAGCGGACCGATGTGCGAATAGGCCGAAGGCAGCACAACGCGCCGAGATCCGGATGGCACCGAGGTGGTGTCCAGCAAATTGCCGCACTGGTGTGGCCATCCTACAATGCTGCGCCGAAAGACGGCGTGTCCAGCTGAGTTGCGGTCACTGTTGCGGTACAGTGACTCGAACGCGCCGAGATCCGGATGGCACCGAGGTGGTGTCCAGCAAATTGCCGCACTGGTGTGGCCATCCTACAATGCTGCGCCGAAAGACGGCGTGTCCAGCTGAGTTGCGGTCACTCTTGCGGTACAGTGAGTCGAACGCGCCGAGATCTGGATGGCCCCGATGTTGTGTCCAGCAAGTTGCCGCACTGGTGTGGCCATCCTACAATGCTGCGCCGAAAGTCGGCGTGGGGTGCCCCGTTGGCTTATGAGGTGATGTCAGTAGTGGACCGATGTGTGAATAGGTCGGAACCAGCACAAGGCGCCAAGATCCGAATGGCAAGTCCTGGATGTTGAGTGCCTCAGTTGAGAGTTCTGAGCAGTGCTTGTAAGACTGTCTGAAGCTTATTTGCACCTGCTGCAGCTTCACTATTGCCCTGGTGTGGCCAAAGGTCGCACATGACATAGGCGGTCGGCTCCCGAGGTCCGGCGGAACTTTTTTCCTTTTCCTTTCTGCTTCTTTTCCTACAATCCGTTTCATCTGAAGACACGACCAGGTCCCTGAATGTGTGCAGGGGGACGCTATTGATTGAATGAAAATGGCGGCTTGACACAAAGCTGACTCAAGCGTTACTGTTGATGCTATACAGACAAAAATTGGTTTTCAGTTTGTACATTCTTCAAGTTTTTTTTTCCATCCAAGTCTGATTGAGAGTTTGTAGAAAAATGGCTTCAGATTTTCCACATACTACTCTTCAACATTCTTCCTAAATGTAACAATGTGAAACTCACTAGGAGAACGGCTGTTTCTGTTTCCTTTCAAAATGCTGCCAACAATATTTTCTGAATGGAAGACACCATCTTGTAGCATAAAGGGCCGAAAGGGGTTCTGGTCTGGCCGATGGTTGGTGGAGACATTTTGACTATATCTTGGACCTGCCCGGCCTCGCCCAAAATGGCGCCGGTATAAATGGGACTCGTAACTCCTTGCCCGCAAATGTATATCTAGAAAATGTTATTGTAAGTGGCCCTGTCTTATTTTAATTACAAAATGTACGTCCACCGATTCCGCAACTGTTAGACACCTTTGTTCTTGCAACCTAATGGCCCGCTCGTTACGTTCTTCTACAGTGTAAATGTCTCCTCATCATATACGATTTCAGTTTGCTCCGTGGCCGGCCCACGTGGTTATAGGCCCGTATTTGTATACTGACATTTTCACAATAAAGGTTTTTAAAACAAAACACGGTAGTAGTATTTATATTGGTAAAGTTTTTACTTTTAGTCACTGTTTTCGAATCAGTAAAAGGCAAGTGAAATAAAGCAGTCCAATTACATGACGGATAAAAGGTATAATATGTAGGAACGCAGTAAAGATAAATGGTCAAGGGCAGTTGTGTTTTTCATGTCTGCAACATAAAGTGATCGATAAGAATCTGATAATCAGGCATATCGGCGACTAAGACAGCAGGCGGAATCTCTTTTACTCAACGGCTCTGTCATGGAAGGAAGAAACGCCCTTTTTCTCGAAAAAGGAATATATTTTACTTGCAAGACAGTTGTAAATTTTCCGGGAAAGTACATTAGCCTGGAATATTATAACATATGTTTGAAAAAAAAATATTGTTCGAAAACAATAAAAAGCATAATTTTTAGGTCATATGACCAAGCTTTTCATCATTAAATTAACAAAAGTAAAATGAACCAATGAAAAGTTTTATTAACAAGTCACATGACCTGTTATGCTTACGTTACGCGCTGCGCGCCGCGCCTCGGATCACTTCCGGGTGCGCTAACGCGGCGTGTCATATAACGCATTACGCGACAACGTAGGTCAAGAATATAGTCAAAATGTCTCCACCAACCAGCGTTCGGAACACAACCCCTTTCAGCAGTCCAAAAAGTTCTGTTAAATGACAATAGAGGGGACAGGCAACAAGAACCATCAGTCAAAGAGGGAAGGGCAAGTTCTTCTCTTCCGGGTCATGTTGGGGCGCTACCGGAACTGATCGAATTGGTAGTCTACAGTGTTTCTGGATGTTTCAGACTAAAGCTGGCGTCAGCATGAGACCACTACCATCTCGTAGCTCCGTCGTGGCCATTCCACAAGCAATCATGGCAGCCGCTCCCCACCAGAAGCCTGCGGGAGTCGGAGGCCCCCAAGACTTTTGTAGAATCTTCACGGCTGAGGGGACGCTTTTCGAGAATGGGACCCAAGCCCTATCAGGGAAGCGTCCGAGTTCAAAGGTGTCCCAGGGCCATTTTAGTGGACCAGGCCCAAAACCGAAGAGCCGGCCGCCATTTTGAGAGTCCTGTGGCAGCCGCCTATCGCTGCACCGCAAGAGCGGGAGCAACTCAACTACATGATGAGCGAGACGCTGTAGTCGCAAGAGCGGGCGGTAAACAGCTGAATGGCGGAAGAGGCACAGTGTAGCAAAAGCGGGCGGAATTGCAACTGAAACGGTAAAGGGGCGCCCCACTACAGCGTGTCTTCAGGTCAAACGGATTGTGGGACAAGGTTCAGAATTGAAGAGTCATCAAAAGGCAAAAAGTTCCGCCGGACCCCGGGAGCCGGCCGCCTATGTCGGGGGCGATCTCAGGCTACACCAGTGCTATAAGACTTGGGGAGGGTGTCGGAGCCAAGCGTCTTCTCCGAGTCCATGGCCATCACACCGCCCCTCAGGGGCCTCCGTCAAGCTGTTTAGGAAGGTAACATATCACATTGTTTTCTAATGCAGTCAGGTCCACAAACGACACTCACTTACTTTGAGAATAGTGAAGCTGCAGTAGGTGGAAATAAGCTTCAGACAGTGTTACAAGCACTGCTCAGAACTCTTAACTATGGCACCCAACATCCAGAACTTATGCCATTTGAGAATGGCAGTGACATCGAAGCAACTCAGGGACCAAAACCATTAACGTACTTTCACGTATGAAAATCTTACTTGGGGAGGGGGCAGGAGCGAAGCGCCCCTCCCAGTCAGCGCCACCACACCGTATGTTGAAAATTTGAAGCCATCGTTCTACAAAGTCAACCAAACTTGGATTGAAAAATCTAGAAAAATGTACAAACTGAAAACCAGTTTTGGTCTGCATAGCATCAGTAGCAACGCTTGAGTCAGCTTTGTGTCAAGCCGCCATTTTGATTCAACAAAGCACAGGCATTGAAAAAGGCTCAAACTCAGAACTCTGAACTATGGCACCCAACATCCAGGAGCTTGCCATCCGGATCTTGGAGCCTTGTGCTGCTTTCGACCTATTCACACATCGGTCCACTACTGACATCATCTTATAAACCAACGTTATTTAAATAGTTTTTTAATAAAATGTTTTACCCTGTTTCTTTGCTGGTGTGTTGTCTATATTTTTAATATTTGCATAGGGTTTGTCGTTATTTTGTGCGGGATGGGTGATGGAGCCGAGCTGTCTTGCAGCCCTCATGGTGTGGAGCTCAGTTCATCTCACTATTTTCGTATTTCTCATGAAGGGTTGTTCCTAATATTTCTATTTTAGCGAGGTCAAAAAGAGATCCAATTAGTGGCCTACTGATTTTGCTCGATTACTTTTATTTTTTTACACGATTTTTCACTATCTGCAAAGACTAAACAGAGTATTGCGACTTTGTGCTTGTTTGTAAATAGAGAATGATCCAAAGAGAACCAATTCTAAAACAGTAAATGCTTGGACAACAATCAATCAAATGGAGAGACAAGCAGGCACGACGGATTACAACGGGGGCAAAGGCTTGCGTTAACTACCGTTCACTATCTGCAAAGAGAGAGTACTACTAAGACAAAAGAGGGGAGGGGGGGGTGCAGCGTTCAAAGCACATCAGCGTGCATAAATACGAAAATGTTTTTATCTATCACGTACTTGACATTTTAAAGCTTTTCATATTTGCTATTAAAAAACCAATGAAATTCACAGAAAAAACCATAGGTTATAGTGGATATATAGTTAGGAATTTGCATTTACAAAACCTTGAAAATTCAATGAAAAAACCATTGGTTTTAGGCCATATATAGTTAGGGATTTGCATTTACAAAACCTTATTTTACTCGCATAAAGCCATTGAAATTCCATATATAGTTATAAGCGCTAACTATATATCGCGCACCCGCAATCCACTGCTGATGATGTCACATATTACATCATTCATGACATGGTCAGTGACATCACTGATGACATCACTGATGACATCACTCATGTGATAATACAATGAACCTCTTCAGACTCTAATATAACCTTACATACACTCAGTATAAACAGACACTCACAGACTGTCACTCATCCATGGAGTTACTCACACACCTAGTCAGTCATGCAAAGAATCAATCACACCTCCATTTCCTCAACTATACAGTTATACACACCTTACTTATTCAAACATATTCTAACACATATTTACTCTCTTATACAATCCCTGATACAAGCTCACAGTGATCCATACAGCCACTCACACATTCACTGGCTCTTATCCACAGTTATTTATATATGTCAACTCTCACATGTATTGTGTTTTACATACGTATTTACTTGCACATGTAGCACTGAGATATCCATTCACTCACCAACACACCCATGCACAGTCAACCGCCCATATAGCTGTTTCCACATGCACTCTTGAACTCATACACCTAGTGAATCAACTGCTTACACATCTATGCAGAGAGTCACACACCTCCCAGCCACCCACACACACACTCAGCCTCCCATTCAAATACTTGGGCAACCAATCAATAACCCATATAGCCACTCTTATAGCTACTGATCAACACATGCAGCAGCTTACACAACAACAGACATACTGATGCACAAATTAAGACAGTTTAGTCACTAACCCATGCACTCAGTGAGACACATTTAATCACTCTTTCATACAGTCAGTCATGCACCTACTAAATTCTTCATCCAGACACTTATACATCCACTCATTCTTCAATATGTAAAACATATTTAAACTTTACAGAAACATAGTCACTGGATGTTGTCATCAGTGATGTCATCAGTGATGTCACTGACCATGTCATGAATGATGTAATATGTGACATCATCAGCAGTGGATTGCGGGTGCGCGATATATAGTTAGCGCTTATAACTATATATGGAATTTCAATGGTTTTATGCGAGTAAAATAAGGTTTTGTAAATGCAAATCCCTAACTATATATGGCCTAAAACCAATGGTTTTTTCATTGAATATATATATATATATATATATATATATATATAGAGATATATATATATAGATATATATAGATATATATATATCTATATATATATATATATATATATAGATATATTCCAACTTTTCGTCCACAGGTCAAAGAACGATGTCCAAGCCTCAGTTGTATGCAAAACTGGATTTATTTCACATCCCACTCGACGCGTTTCGGGAAAGCCTTCCCTTTGTCACGAGTACATTGGTCAGTTACATCCATACTTTTAAAGAAAATCACATGACTTAATTGCATGATAAACATAGCCAACAGACTACCAACACATCATATGTCTGGAGCTATGTACTGCGCCTTATTTTACGATTATTGGGCTTTGGTATGCTTTAATCACGTTACAATGGTTAACTGCTTCAATCTATCAGTGTTATCCATATTATGCATTGGACGATCGTTGTTCACGGAGCATTGTATAAAACATTGTATCTCATGTCCTAAATGCACCCTTGTTTTGCTATTCACAATTAATACATTACGAATTGCAAGGATAATCAAAACAACTGCTGCTCTGTTTAAATAATGAAATCATACTTAAACATCCGTCATTTAAAAAGTAAATAAATCCAAAGGTTTCTTTTTTACGCAGCAGCTTAGCAGCCTCGAACCCTCGGTCAGGCATATACTCTAAATAGCTTGGTGCTCGCGCTAATGATTGAGCTAGCGTTAACTTCAATCACATTAGCTCTTTAGTCTCATACTGTACCCACTTGACAGTGGCCTTAAGGGTCTGAAGCTTTGCAGTATACAATTTAAATGCTTTCACATTTAGCATACGTGAATATGGGATTTCGCCCCAGTGGGCATAACCATTCTATCAAACGTCCATTAACATCATACTTGAATCTTGACTTTTGCGTGATATTCATCAATCACAGTGATTTGCCCGTTCATTTTCGGCATCATGAAGCATACTTTCACACATAATCTGGACTGGCGCCTTGTCAAACTCTCCCACATTGTTTGGTACCTGTGGCAAAATAAAACATTGTTAAAATAAATTTAAACATGTCACATCTTTCATACTCACATATTAAAATTCCAAAAGAATTGAAGGCAGTTCTAACAGAATTCTGTGCGCACATACTCAACCCAGGTGCACACCTAAACCTTCATCGCAGTTATGTCCCTGGGGTTGCAGCAGTTGGTATTTAATTATGAACCTCGACTCAAGGCGTCTGAGTTCCTGCAGTCTGTTACCGCCTCTTTCTCTTATCGGCACTTGGTCTAGTGCCACATAGGAGAGGAGGCTGTTATTGCTGCTGTGGTGGGACATAAAGTGCCTAGCCATAGGGTACTGCTTATCCTGATTTTTGATGGCTCTCAGATGATGCAAGATTCTATCCTTGACTGGTTTTATGGTGCTGCCCACGTAGTATTTGTTACACGGGCATTTAAGTGCGTACACCACATGATCTGTATGACAATTCAAATGTTTGGTAATTTTGAAAGGCTCACACCCTCCAGACAGTCTAACTTCCTTAGTATTGTGGCTGAATTTGCACGCCTTGCACTTCCCACATACATAGAATCCCACAACTGGGTTCGATCTCTTTTTGTTCATAATTAGTGTTGACAGACTTTATCTTTGAGGCACGTAGGCTTTCTATACGTGATTTGGGGGTGGTCTCTAATAGTACTAGAGATATCCTTATCAGTCTTAAGAGTGCTCCAATACTTACTAAGTGCCCCTCTCACTCTTTGGGTTTGGGAGTGATAGTCAGTGATGAATCTCACTCCGTCATTTTCTCCATTAGTATTGGTTTCAGGGGGTTCAGTGTTCTCTCTCTCATCCACCTTCCGTATTGCTTCTTTAATGCATTTGTTACTGTACCCTCTTGACTTAAATCTGGCACACATTATGTCTCTTTCTTTCTCATAATCTGGTTGTCTGGTGCAATTTCTCTTGGCTCTCAAGAGTTCGCCAAAAGGTATTGAATTTACCAGATTGCGGGGATGGCAACTCTGTGCGTGCAGGAGACTGTTGCCTGCAGTTTCCTTCCTGTACAGGGTTGTCATGAGTTTATTATCATCAATGCTGACTTTCAGATCTAAAAAGTCAACAGTTCTTTCACTGATGTGACTAGTGAAAGTCAAATTTAGTTCATTGACATTCAAGGTAGCTACAAATTCCTCTGCCTGCTCTTTAGTACCATCCCAGATCACAAAAATGTCATCTATGTACCGGAGCCAAGTGCGTACTCCGGTACCGAATGGATTCAATTTCCTCACAATGAGTTCTTCCCACCATCCCAAATAAATCCCGGCAAAACTAGGGGCAAAACAAGTGCCCATAGATGTGCCAAGCAGTTGGTGGTAGATGGTACCGTTGAACAGAAAATAGTTTTGAGTCAGGCATATGTGGATCATTTCTAAGAGCATCTCAGTATGGAACAGGTACGATAATGACCTTGTATTTAAAAAGTGTCTGCATGCTTTGATACCTAGTTCATGGGGGATATTGGTGTATAAGCTGTTTACGTCTAAGGTCATAAGTAAACAGCTTGGGGTCACCTCAACATCAGATATTTTCTTTAGGAAATCACCTGAATCCCTTAAATAGGAAGGCAGGCCTTGCACTATCGGTTGTAGAAAATGATCCACATATCTTGATGTGTTTTCAAGGTTGCTGCCCCTCAAAGACACGATCGGCCTGCCAGGAGGATTGGTAGGATTTTTGTGCAGTTTCGGGAGTAAGTACAGCGCTGGTACTTTGGGGAATTTACAGTTCAGGAAGTTGAACTCCTCCGTCTCTAATAATCCCTGATTGCGCCATTCACTCAACTTCTCACGGTATACTTGGTTCTTACTCTCATACACTTTCTTACTGCTTTTCTCATATTTAGTGTTATCACACAATTGTTTCATACCTTCTTGAATGTACATTTCTCTAGACATAATGACAATGTTGCCCCCTTTATCAGATTTCTTAATGACAATGTTATGATCATTACTCAAACTCTCAATGGCTAGTCTGTGATTAGCATTAAGATTACTCCTCCCCCGCATGTTATTGCAAGCAAGTTTCTTAAATTCTGTAATAACACCCTTCTCAAAGACATCAATAGCTTCATTATTGATCATTGGTAGAAAGATGGATTTGGGTTTGAATCCACTCTTGCTACTGAGGTCTAGTCTCACATTCTCATTGATCAGATTTAGGGTAGGGTTTTCAATTGTGTTGGGGTTTCCTGCAAGATCATGTAGGACTTGGATCATGTCTGCATCCCCAATTTGTGCTGTACTAGGAGTCTCAGAGATAGTTCCTGGTTCACTGTTCAATCTTGTAGCGAACCATTTCCTCAATCTGAGTTTCCTAGTGAATTGAAACAGGTCAATGCGGCTCTGTGTGTAATTAAAGTTAGAGGTGGGGCAAAATGTTAAACCAAGGGACAGTACCTCTATTTCCGCGCTGGTCAGGCTTCTGTTGGAAAGGTTGATTACTGTCTTTGTGTCCTTCATTTGGATTTCTTTTGGCCCCTTGTTCTCGTTCCCACTGGGCTTGATGTGCTGGCGTCTGTTAGATTCAATCTTTTTCCGCCTCTGCCTCCTCTTCCTCGTCCTCTTGTTCCGGCGGTTGATACTTTGCTCTGGGATTCTTGCCTGCCTTTGGCCATGAGCGAATACTCCGTTAAAATTTTGTCTTTTGGGCTGAGGAATCCAGGCCCCATTTCATTCGGTTGTGCAGTGTCATCTTCATTCCTTTCATTCTGCACTCCTTCATTAGCCTCAGGTCTTTCAACTCCACCCATTGCTCCCGCTGCCGCTACAGCCTTCATTGTGTCAGCTCTTAGGTGGTCATATTTCTTGGAGAAAGTGAGGACTTGGCCTCTCTCGTAATCCATACGATCTCTCAAAAACTTTCTTTGTTTTTTCTCTTTGATCTCTTTTTCTAGGGTTTCTAGTTTCTTTTCTAGTTTGTTCATTTCTGTGTCGAATTCTTCTTTGGTACACAGTTTGGTTAGCTCCTCTGTAATCTTTTGGATATCCAATGCACATTTCTCACAGTCTTTGTTTGCATATTTTACCAAGAGTTTCAGCATAATAGTGGAACACTCGTGGCTATTGGTAGCCCATTCATCCACCAGTTCAGGATCTGGGTCATTGAAGGTCGGGGTGGTGTAGATTCTTAGTCCCCTCGGGATTCTGGCGACCTCTATATATTTGGCCAATGTGGTGGCCTCCCACCATTTGTTCTGTTCTAGCTTTAGGAGTTTAAACAATTTTGCCCAGAGATCTTGTTTATTACCACTTTGTGTACCATTCCCCTTGTTGGGCGGTGTGCTGACATTATTCTCTCCTGGTAGTGCGTCAAATATCTGTTTGGCTGCCTCGTTTCTCTTAGAAAACCTGGATGTTGCCATGATGTTAATTATATCGATTTCGTTGATCGCGCAAAAATTGTTATTTTTAAATGCGCTCCAGTCTATTGTACAGTCCGCGCGTGTGTTTGAATCCTACACCGCTATCAGACTTCCGCTTGCCTTTCCCTCTTAATCGTAATGACCCTTGCACCACCTCGCGTTTAAGTAAACAAAGACGCGGCTCGGGTAGACTGTTGTGTGCCTTAGTTCTGCACTTACCCGTGAGCTCTCGCGTCGCGTTGTTAGAAACGCGGTCGGACTTGAAGAATCAGACTCGCCTCGGCGGTTGCAGCCGGGATCTTGTTTCCGTTTCAGGAAAGGGTCAGGCGGGCCACAGCTGTTTCAAAATGTTCCAAGCAAGTTTTGGCGCTAAGCTGTTTTGGCCCCTTGCAGCGGCGGGCTTTGGACGGGATCGCCAATCCCACAATACTCCAACTTTTCGTCCACAGGTCAAAGAACGATGTCCAAGCCTCAGTTGTATGCAAAACTGGATTTATTTCACATCCCACTCGACGCGTTTCGGGAAAGCCTTCCCTTTGTCACGAGTACATTGGTCAGTTACATCCATACTTTTAAAGAAAATCACATGACTTAATTGCATGATAAACATAGCCAACAGACTACCAACACATCATATGTCTGGAGCTATGTACTGCGCCTTATTTTACGATTATTGGGCTTTGGTATGCTTTAATCACGTTACAATGGTTAACTGCTTCAATCTATCAGTGTTATCCATATTATGCATTGGACGATCGTTGTTCACGGAGCATTGTATAAAACATTGTATCTCATGTCCTAAATGCACCCTTGTTTTGCTATTCACAATTAATACATTACGAATTGCAAGGATAATCAAAACAACTGCTGCTCTGTTTAAATAATGAAATCATACTTAAACATCCGTCATTTAAAAAGTAAATAAATCCAAAGGTTTCTTTTTTACGCAGCAGCTTAGCAGCCTCGAACCCTCGGTCAGGCATATACTCTAAATAGCTTGGTGCTCGCGCTAATGATTGAGCTAGCGTTAACTTCAATCACATTAGCTCTTTAGTCTCGTACTGTACCCACTTGACAGTGGCCTTAAGGGTCTGAAGCTTTGCAGTATACAATTTAAATGCTTTCACATTTAGCATACGTGAATATGGGATTTCGAGGGAAAGGCAAGCGGAAGTCTGATAGCGGTGTAGGATTCAAACACACACGCGGACTGTACAATAGACTGGAGCGCATTTAAAAATAACAATTTTTGCGCGATCAACGAAATCGATAATTAACATCATGGCAACATCCAGGTTTTCTAAGAGAAACGAGGCAGCCAAACAGATATTTGACGCACTACCAGGAGAGAATAATGTCAGCACACCGCCCAACAAGGGGAATGGTACACAAAGTGGTAATAAACAAGATCTCTGGGCAAAATTGTTTAAACTCCTAAAGCTAGAACAGAACAAATGGTGGGAGGCCACCACATTGGCCAAATATATAGAGGTCGCCAGAATCCCGAGGGGACTAAGAATCTACACCACCCCGACCTTCAATGACCCAGATCCTGAACTGGTGGATGAATGGGCTACCAATAGCCACGAGTGTTCCACTATTATGCTGAAACTCTTGGTAAAATATGCAAACAAAGACTGTGAGAAATGTGCATTGGATATCCAAAAGATTACAGAGGAGCTAACCAAACTGTGTACCAAAGAAGAATTCGACACAGAAATGAACAAACTAGAAAAGAAACTAGAAACCCTAGAAAAAGAGATCAAAGAGAAAAAACAAAGAAAGTTTTTGAGAGATCGTATGGATTACGAGAGAGGCCAAGTCCTCACTTTCTCCAAGAAATATGACCACCTAAGAGCTGACACAATGAAGGCTGTAGCGGCAGCGGGAGCAATGGGTGGAGTTGAAAGACCTGAGGCTAATGAAGGAGTGCAGAATGAAAGGAATGAAGATGACACTGCACAACCGAATGAAATGGGGCCTGGATTCCTCAGCCCAAAAGACAAAATTTTAACGGAGTATTCGCTCATGGCCAAAGGCAGGCAAGAATCCCAGAGCACAGTATCAACCGCCGGAACAAGAGGACGAGGAAGAGGAGGCAGAGGCGGAAAAAGATTGAATCTAACAGACGCCAGCACATCAAGCCCAGTGGGAACGAGAACAAGGGGCCAAAAGAAATCCAAATGAAGGACACAAAGACAGTAATCAACCTCTCCAACAGAAGCCTGACCAGCGCGGAAATAGAGGTACTGTCCCTTGGTTTAACATTTTGCCCCACCTCTAACTTTAATTACACACAGAGCCGCATTGACCTGTTTCAATTCACTAGGAAACTCAGATTGAGGAAATGGTTCGCTACAAGATTGAACAGTGAACCAGGAACTATCTCTGAGACTCCTAGTACAGCACAAATTGGGGATGCAGACATGATCCAAGTCCTACATGATCTTGCAGGAAACCCCAACACAATTGAAAACCCTACCCTAAATCTGATCAATGAGAATGTGAGACTAGACCTCAGTAGCAAGAGTGGATTCAAACCCAAATCCATCTTTCTACCAATGATCAATAATGAAGCTATTGATGTCTTTGAGAAGGGTGTTATTACAGAATTTAAGAAACTTGCTTGCAATAACATGCGGGGGAGGAGTAATCTTAATGCTAATCACAGACTAGCCATTGAGAGTTTGAGTAATGATCATAACATTGTCATTAAGAAATCTGATAAAGGGGGCAACATTGTCATTATGTCTAGAGAAATGTACATTCAAGAAGGTATGAAACAATTGTGTGATAACACTAAATATGAGAAAAGCAGTAAGAAAGTGTATGAGAGTAAGAACCAAGTATACCGTGAGAAGTTGAGTGAATGGCGCAATCAGGGATTAATAGAGACGGAGGAGTTCAACTTCCTGAACTGTAAATTCCCCAAAGTACCAGCGCTGTACTTACTCCCGAAACTGCACAAAAATCCTACCAATCCTCCTGGCAGGCCGATCGTGTCTTCGAGGGGCAGCAACCTTGAAAACACATCAAGATATGTGGATCATTTTCTACAACCGATAGTGCAAGGCCTGCCTTCCTATTTAAGGGATTCAGGTGATTTCCTAAAGAAAATATCTGATGTTGAGGTGACCCCAAGCTGTTTACTTATGACCTTAGACGTAAACAGCTTATACACCAATATCCCCCATGAACTAGGTATCAAAGCATGCAGACACTTTTTAAATACAAGGTCATTATCGTACCTGTTCCATACTGAGATGCTCTTAGAAATGATCCACATATGCCTGACTCAAAACTATTTTCTGTTCAACGGTACCATCTACCACCAACTGCTTGGCACATCTATGGGCACTTGTTTTGCCCCTAGTTTTGCCGGGATTTATTTGGGATGGTGGGAAGAACTCATTGTGAGGAAATTGAATCCATTCGGTACCGGAGTACGCACTTGGCTCCGGTACATAGATGACATTTTTGTGATCTGGGATGGTACTAAAGAGCAGGCAGAGGAATTTGTAGCTACCTTGAATGTCAATGAACTAAATTTGACTTTCACTAGTCACATCAGTGAAAGAACTGTTGACTTTTTAGATCTGAAAGTCAGCATTGATGATAATAAACTCATGACAACCCTGTACAGGAAGGAAACTGCAGACAACAGTCTCCTGCACGCACAGAGTTGCCATCCCCGCAATCTGGTAAATTCAATACCTTTTGGCGAACTCTTGAGAGCCAAGAGAAATTGCACCAGACAACCAGATTATGAGAAAGAAAGAGACATAATGTGTGCCAGATTTAAGTCAAGAGGGTACAGTAACAAATGCATTAAAGAAGCAATACGGAAGGTGGATGAGAGAGAGAACACTGAACCCCCTGAAACCAATACTAATGGAGAAAATGACGGAGTGAGATTCATCACTGACTATCACTCCCAAACCCAAAGAGTGAGAGGGGCACTTAGTAAGTATTGGAGCACCCTTAAGACTGATAAGGATATCTCTAGTACTATTAGAGACCACCCCCAAATCACGTATAGAAAGCCTACGTGCCTCAAAGATAAAGTCTGTCAAACACTAATTATGAACAAAAAGAGATCGAACCCAGTTGTGGGATTCTATGTATGTGGGAAGTGCAAGGCGTGCAAATTCAGCCACAATACTAAGGAAGTTAGACTGTCTGGAGGGTGTGAGCCTTTCAAAATTACCAAACATTTGAATTGTCATACAGATCATGTGGTGTACGCACTTAAATGCCCGTGTAACAAATACTATGTGGGCAGCACCATAAAACCAGTCAAGGATAGAATCTTGCAACATCTGAGAGCCATCAAAAATCAGGATAAGCAGTACCCTATGGCTAGGCACTTTATGTCCCACCACAGCAGCAATAACAGCCTCCTCTCCTATGTGGCACTAGACCAAGTGCCGATAAGAGAAAGAGGCGGTAACAGACTGCAGGAACTCAGACGCCTTGAGTCGAGGTTCATAATTAAATACCAACTGCTGCAACCCCAGGGACATAACTGCGATGAAGGTTTAGGTGTGCACCTGGGTTGAGTATGTGCGCACAGAATTCTGTTAGAACTGCCTTCAATTCTTTTGGAATTTTAATATGTGAGTATGAAAGATGTGACATGTTTAAATTTATTTTAACAATGTTTTATTTTGCCACAGGTGCCAAACAATGTGGGAGAGTTTGACAAGGCGCCAGTCCAGATTATGTGTGAAAGTATGCTTCATGATGCCGAAAATGAACGGGCAAATCACTGTGATTGATGAATATCACGCAAAAGTCAAGATTCAAGTATGATGTTAATGGACGTTTGATAGAATGGTTATGCCCACTGGGGCGAAATCCCATATTCACGTATGCTAAATGTGAAAGCATTTAAATTGTATACTGCAAAGCTTCAGACCCTTAAGGCCACTGTCAAGTGGGTACAGTACGAGACTAAAGAGCTAATGTGATTGAAGTTAACGCTAGCTCAATCATTAGCCCAAATCCCAAGCTATTTAGAGTATATGCCTGACCGAGGGTTCGAGGCTGCTAAGCTGCTGCGTAAAAAAGAAACCTTTGGATTTATTTACTTTTTAAATGACGGATGTTTAAGTATGATTTCATTATTTAAACAGAGCAGCAGTTGTTTTGATTATCCTTGCAATTCGTAATGTATTAATTGTGAATAGCAAAACAAGGGTGCATTTAGGACATGAGATACAATGTTTTATACAATGCTCCGTGAACAACAATCGTCCAATGCATAATATGGATAACACTGGTAGATTGAAGCAGTTAACCATTGTAACGTGATTAAAGCATACCAAAGCCCAATAATCGTAAAATAAGGCGCAGTACATAGCTCCAGACATATGATGTGTTGGTAGTCTGTTGGCTATGTTTATCATGCAATTAAGTCATGTGATTTTCTTTAAAAGTATGGATGTAACTGACCAATGTACTCGTGACAAAGGGAAGGCTTTCCCGAAACGCGTCGAGTGGGATGTGAAATAAATCCAGTTTTGCATACAACTGAGGCTTGGACATCGTTCTTTGACCTGTGGACGAAAAGTTGGAGTATTGTGGGATTGGCGATCCCGTCCAAAGCCCGCCGCTGCAAGGGGCCAAAACAGCTTAGCGCCAAAACTTGCTTGGAATATATAGATATATATATATATATATATTCACTGAAAAAACCATAGGTTTCACACCAGTTATAGTTAGCTGAAAATTTTACTGATATAAAACCATTGAAATTCCCACGTTATAGTTAGTTGGACTCACTATAACTTGCGCGTGCAATGCACTGCTGATGACATCACATATTACATCACTCATGACATGGTCAGTGACATCACTCATGACATCACTGATGACATCTCAAATGACATCACTGATGACATCTTCCAGTGAATGTGTCTTTCTGAAACATAAATATATTTTATATATGTATATGTTAAGATCGATGGAAGAATAAATGTTTAAATAAGTGTCTGAATGGATGTTTTTTTTAAAGAAATTGATTGGTTAACTGGCTTATTTAGTGTATCTTAGTGAATACATATATTAGCGAGTAATGTTTAAATATTTAAATATATGTATCAGTGTTTTACTTTGTGTAAAAGTAGGTTGCATGGGTTGGTGAGTAGCTACATGTGTGTGTATATGGGTTATTAGATTTTTTTTAGTATCAGTATGAGTGTCTGTATGGTTTGGTGGGGCTGTTACTTAGCACATAGATGCATCAATGACTGGCTCACTGTTTGTATGTGTTTTGAAGACAGCATTTGTGTAGGATTGTATGGGTGGATGAGTGTGTATATGTGTGTGTTAGAGAGTGAATGCCTCTCTCACTAGTGTCTTTATGAGTAACTACATATGTTTTAATCTTGTATATATGAGAATTGATGTATATAAGTAAGTATATGTGAGAGTGAGAGATTGAAAGAGTTCCTGTTTAAATAAGTATGTGTTTCTATAAGTGATTGTTTAAGAGAGTAAGTATGTGTAAGTTTCCTTAGAAGTAATGTGCTAATGTGTGTATAGTTGTATATGCAAATAAATGGATGTTTATTAGTTTATTTGTATGTGTGAGTATATGTATGAGTAAGTTTTTGATGACTGTCAGTGTGTAACAGAATGAATAGGGGTATCACTACATATGATGAGTGAGTATATGTATGAGTGAATACATAAAACTGTTGGTGAATGTGTGAATTTGTATATAGATGGTGAAATTACTGAATTGGTTGTTGTAACTGGTATGGGTATATCCACTTTTTTGTTAATGTTAGTTTCTATTTTTGAATATGTGTTTCAAAGGTTACTTTACAGTGAAAGGAGGTCTGTCACTCTGTCACAAGGATGGTGTCATCAGTGATGTCATGAGTGATGTCACTGACCATGTCATGAGTGATGTAATATGTGATGTCATCAGCAGTGCATTGCACGCGCAAGTTATAGTGAGTCCAACTAACTATAACGTGGGAATTTCAATGGTTTTATATCAGTAAAATTTTCAGCTAACTATAACTGGTGTGAAACCTATGGTTTTTTCAGTGAATTTAATAGGTTTTTTAAATGCTAATTCCTAACTATAACCGGTGTGAAACCTATGGTTTTTTCAGTGAATTTCATAGGTTTTTTAAATGCTAATTCCTAACTATAACTGGTGTGAAACCTATGGTTTTTTCAGTGAATTTCATAGGTTTTTTAAATGCTAATTCCTAACTATAACTGGTGTGAAACCTTTGGTTTTTTCAGTGAATTTCATAGGTTTTTTTAATGCTAATTCCTAACTTTTTATACAGACTCATACCTATGTGTTTTTTAGTGAATTGCTAAAGTATGTTTTTCTAAAAATGAACACTATAATGTATATTGAGATAATATTTTTAATTTAAAATAGTTTTTTTTTATATTTCACCCTGGTGCGCTTTCGGGTACGCTTAACGGTGCGCGTACCAGGCGCTCCCCCCGTGGAAAATTAAAGATTTTTTTTTTTTTTTTTACGTTTATGAGCCTCCTAAGCCCCCCTCAGAAAACCTAGAGGGTCAAGAAGTCTCTACCGTGCCCCCTTCTACCCATACCGAACATTGTTTACCCTCCATCTTGTGTCTCGATTGTACCGAAACACAAAATGGAGGACTCCCGTAACGCTGCCGGTGCGCGTAAAAGAGCGCGCACCGGTAAGCGCTCGATAAAAAAAGGTGGGAAAGCAATTTACAAAAAAACCACTGGAGACACTTTCATCAAATATAGAATAGGCCCTACTACATAGCAGTCCCTACCATTTGCCCAAATTTGGTGAAATTCCATTGAGACATTTAGGCTACAGGCCTGTCTAAATATCCTGAGGTAAATTACATGACAAAAACACACTTGTAATGTTAGAATTTACAACCAATTAAAAAGTATCTTTCATTTTCTACGATTATTTCCTGACGTTTGATTGGTTAAGTACAAGAATATATATAAAAGAAGAGAGGGAAACACAGCCATTTTGACTACTGCTTCCAGAAGTACATTTGAAAACAAATATCACTGACAACTTCAACTGATTTCTCTAAGGTAAGTTCTAATTATGGAAGTATATTGTACACTTTAAGTTAATTTCTGAAAAAATATTCTGTTAGTTATATGCTATCCCTCTTTAATAGTTAGAGATAGAGATAGACTTCTCTGTAATAGTTATGGATTGAGTTAGGCTTCTCTGGTATACAGTACCCTAACTCTACTAATATAGTTAATTTGTATGCAATTTTCAGAAAGAAAATGGAAGGAGAAAATCAGGCAAATGATACTTCTATCAAAGTAAAGGTGGAAAAACCAGAAGATCAAAAAAAAGAAGTTGATTTCATGGATGACTCTTTGGATGAACAGTTTATAGAATGTTTGGAACAAATGGAATCATGTACTAATAATTATGAGGAAATTCCGGACAATATTATGTTAGAAGTTTTATTAAGTTATGAAAAAGAATCCGAGGAATAAATTTATATTTAATAATTTCAAATTGTTTGAGACAATATTCATTTTTATATGTAATTCATAAAGTATTACCAAAAATGTTTAAAATATAAAGTGAGACTTATAGTATACTGTTCAACTATTTTTCTGTTACATAGTAAGTTTACTCATAGTTACTACCTTTCTCACACTATATTATCTCCTATGTATATTTTACACCTCTTTTTCATAAGGGAGCAGGATAGACTACTCATGATCCCCTAGAAATTCTCAGGGAGTGCTTAAAAGATCTGTTTCTGCTTTCCAGACAGACTATGTTATAGCTTCCATATACCACAAGAAATACAATAACAACATGCAAGATATCTACAGAGGAGATGGTGTACATTAAATTAAAGTCTCTGCATTGGTACCTACATGTAGGTACTTACAAAAAATAAAAAAAACAATTAATAAACATACAATTTTTTAAAGTGATTATTTTTCCAAAGTACCCTCCACGATACGCTCCCCGGTGCGCGTACCAGGCGCTTCCCACGCGAAAAACGCAAAAAAAAAATTTTTTTTGAAGGCCCCGCCGGGCCCTTTAATGGCCCCCATATCAAACCTAGGGGGTCAGGGGGGGTCTACCCTACCCCCTTATGGTCAATTCCCCCCTTTGTTTTTGCCACCTCTTATGACTAGATTTACCGATAGACAAGATGGCGGCCGCTCCGGACTGTTTAGAATGTTTACAGACAACTGAGAGCCAATCAGCTTTCTGCGCGCAAGTCGCGTGTCGCGCCGGGAGCGCTCACCGGTGCGCGCACCGGAGAGCGCCTATAGATATATATATTTTTTTGAACGTTAATTTCTCAAAATCCACTGAAGCACATATCTTGAGACATAGCAAAGGCACATCGGGCTACCAGTCCCTACAATTTTGCCAAGTTTGGTGGAAATCCATTCAGCCGTTCGGGCTAAAAGTGAAATCGACCGCCCTATGGAAATTAACATGGGGAAAACGCGTTTTGGGACCCCCCTTTTATCTCGCCCCCGCTTCACGTATCCCCCCCAAACTTTCAGGGAAGGACCGGAACGCCGCGAGCCCATTTTCAGGAAATTTTCAGGCAGATTCGTCAACCGGCGCCAAAGTTATTCCAAATAGAATTTTGAGATTTAACATTGAAAAAAATCCTAACTATAACTACCTACTGGCGACCGCCAGTAGGTAATATATATATATATATATATATATATATATATATATATATATATATGAAATCATGGATTTAACATGCCATGTAACACGTAGGCATATTTGCGGTCTTTTTAAAGCTCCATCTCCTTGTTTGACGAGACAGAGCTGGTTGCAGAACCATTTGTTAAACTCTTAAATTCATTTGGCTTGAAAGGTGCAACCAGCAGAGTTCAGGGTAAATTCCAAGATGCCTGACTCAGCACTGGAGGATGGTAGGGCCTTATAAGGGACAACTTGTAGGAGGCTGACAGCTTGGCTTACCTAGATGACTGAATGGGTATGTGACTTAGGCAGTGTCTTCATGATGAAATCATCAGTAATGCAGAAAGGTTTAGGAGCATAATCTGACATAGACAGGGTGGTACTTAGGAGCAAAGTAAATTGGGGATGTATTTAGAATTTCATAGGCAGATGTTGACCATTTGAAAAAAACTGGAGATGCATGTCAACTTCTTTGTGTATACGAGTTTCGGGAGTCGTCTACCTATATTTTCAAGTAACCTAGGATGAAGTGGCGCTTCAAAATGGACACCATAAATTGCTTCTGACCAATCATCAGGAAACCATTGAGTCCATTTTTTGGGATAATGATAAATGATTCTGATGGAGAAAGAGTAGGCAGAATCAATGACACTTTTTGCCAGTCGGTTATAGGAGCATGCATTATGCAGGTTATTCTTATATTTGCTTGTAATGCTGAACTGGCAAATAAATTCCATGTCTCCATCCTAGCTGGGTTTCTCACTTTTTGAAGAGTTGAGTCCCAAGTGGTTGGTGACAGACCTGCAATAGGTGTCTTTGAAAAAGTTGAATGAGCTTTTAAATGGATTTGTTTGGTTAAACACCTTACCATTGTCATAAAGATTAATGTTGCCTATTAATAGTGAATCAGAATTTTAAGCATTTCTTTATTTCACTTGTTTGCCACTAAACAGGAAACAGAGTCTTCAATTTTTAACATTATTTTATATATCAAGCATATCATTTATGTTCTAAATTCTAGTGTTATCTAATTAACAGGTAAATCGGAACACAACTCAATTTTTTAACAGTTACAATGAATCATGTTGATATTCCGCCACCTAGAAATCGATTTTCTAATTCGTTGTTCTCAAATCTGTGAGTCTGGTCATTTTAGTCTCTGTGATGCAGTTCTTCACATTATGGTCCTTGCAGCCAAAGGGGAACATATGTTCTCTTTATTTTAACATGGTGCGCTTGATACATCTATCTAACCAAAAAGCCAAATACAAAACAAGGTTATGTTATGTTATTATGTATTTATAGCCCGCACGGATACTCAGGAGTGTCCCGTCACTGAAGCCAGTATTAAGGAGACAGAAGGGTGTGTAACACGGCTGGATGTTAGTTAAAGAGCAAGGTTTTTAGCTGCTTTTTAAACAGCCTAAGGTCTTGGGTGTTTCGCAGTTCATAGGGAAGGACATTCCAGGCTTAGGCCAGCTTGAAAGAGAGGGAGCTGCCCCCAGTTCTAGCAAGGCGGAAGCATGGTATAACGGCGAGGTATTTCCCTGCGGAGCTTAGATGTCTATGAGGCACATAGAAATCAAATTGTCTCCTGAGGTGGGGGGCCCGGATTTATACAAGGCACCATGGGCAAGAGTGAGCACCTTGACCAGTACATGCTGTCCCACTGTGAGCCAATTGCAGATCCTGGAGATGTTGCTTTGTACTGGACCTACCCAGAATGCCCAACAGGGCTCTTGCCGCAGCATTCTGGATGGTCTGTAACTTTTTTAGCTGACAACGAGAAAGGCCGATGTATAAGGCATTGGCGTAGTCTATACGCGACAGGATGAGAGCGCAAGTCACCATTTCTTTTGCTGATCTCTGCAGCATTGGCAGGAATTTCCTAAGATATTTGAGTGTTCCGGAGCTCACACCGGCCCATTTTTTTTATCTATAGTGAGAATCGGAGGTCCTTACTGAACCAGACCCCCAGATTCTTCACTGGGCTCCCCATTGACTTAGGCATGGGGTAACTTGTGAAGTGCGGAGGGAAAGACCCATAGAGGAGGACCTCAGACTTGTCCTCATTGCATTTGAGCTGAGCTCCCGCCAGCCATTTAAAAACTGCTGCAAGACAGTTTTTGGCTAAAGCAGGGGACAGGTCATTTTCCTTCCACGTGAAGAGGAACTGGGTATCATCTGCATAGGCTATGATCTTTGCACTCAGCTCCTCTGCCAGACAGATAAGTGGCGTAACATATACACTGAAGAGAAGGGGGCTCGAGGTTCAGCCCTGGGGGACTACTGTGGTCATCTTTCTTGATGCTGAAGAAAACGGAGGTAGCCGTACCTGCTGTGTCCCGTTCTCTAGAAAGAATTCGATCCAATCCCATACCAAGCCGGAGATTCCAATATTAGAGAGACGGGCTAAAAGTTGACGATGCAGCACCGTGTCAAAGGCATCAGAGAGGTCCAATAAAATCAGGGCCGCTGTGCCACCTGAATCTAGCCATTCCCTAATAGTCTCCGACATCTCAACCAGGGCAGTCTCGGTACTATATGTAGCCTTAAATTCCGACTGGGCTGGGTGGAGGGCACCAGAAGTCTCAACAAACTTGGAGAGTTGTTTTGTGTACTGCCTTCTCACACACCTTCGCCACAGCCAGAAGTAGTGAGATAGGTCGATAGCTGGCTAGTGTAGCGGGGTTTAAGGAGGGCTTTTTTAGCAGAGGGAGTAGTTTAGCCTGTTTCCACTCAGGTGGAACCGTGGCTGTTTGAAGCGATAAATTGATGATATTATTCGCTTCAAGGTTAACCACCTCCACCACAGCTGCTAACTTCCTAGCTAATCAAGGATCAGCTGGTGACCCTGATTTAAGGGATTTGAGGATGGCCAATGTATCCATGAGAGAAATAGGTGTGAAAGCTGTCAGGGAGGTGCGGGTTGGATCTGGGTCCAGGGCAATCTGTACGGGGGAATCCACCTGCACTTGAATAATAGGCCAGGAGCTGTCCTGGATCGTTTGGATCTTGTCTACGAAGAACCCGGACAGTTCCTCCCACCAAGAGTTAGAGGCAGGAATGGCAATACGTTCTGCGCAAGGCTTCAGGAAACTCTGGAAAAAATTTATTCTGAATTGTTTTTTGACTGAGCCATGCGCTCCGCGTAAAAATTGCCTTTGGCCTTCTTGATGGCAGCATAGTAATCTTTCTGGGATATCCTTAGTACTGTTTTTGCCAGTGGGCAGTAGGCTTGTCTCCAGCTGCACTTCAGATTTTTACATGATTGCTTTAGCTTTTTGGGCTCATCAGAGAACCATGGTTTGGATGGAGTGTTTATTACTCTCTTATTGACCCGAGGTGGGGAAAGATGTTCCACGGCCTGTGAGATCTAGTGGTTAAAACCCCCCATAGCATCAGCCACGTCTTTGGTAGCGTGTGGGCTTGTATCTGAGAGGACTCTGCTCAGGGCAGCCAGCTCAATTCGTTGAGGATGGCTATCCTTAGAAGACCTCATGGTCGAAAAAAAAGTCTGCATAGTCCAAGAAAATCGCTTTAAAAAATGGTCAGACCAGGAAACAGGAAGTGGTTCCTGGACAACTAGAGGGAAGTTGGAGCATACTGAATCTAAAATGTGCCCCCCCCTAAGGGATGGGGAGTTAACCTATTGGGTTAGTTGAGGAAGATTCAAAGAGTCACTGAATTCCCTCGTGTTGGTGGCCTCCGCACAGTCCAAATGAAAATTGAAGTCCCCTAACAGTAGGAAATTGGTATATTGCAGAGCTCTAGGCATGATGGCTTCATCATGGGCGGAAAATCCGTTCCGCTCGCGGATTTTGCGGATTTTTGATAAATTGGCAATCCGCGCGATTCGCGAATTTCCCGCAAAATCCGCGAGCGGAACGGATTGGGTCCGCTCGCGGACTTTTGTAACTCTTTTAGAATGGCGCCGGCAAGCTGCCAGAGCCATTCTAAAATAGTTACAAAAGTCAGCTTCAACAGGAGGCTCTAATAGATAAAGTAAAGCAGGTGCTCGAGTTGAAGCTCAAATTCAGTTACACAATCATTAATCACCCCAAACTTGGGGTGATTAATGATTGTGTAACTTAATTTGACCTTCAACTCGAGCACCTGCTTTACCTTATCTATTAGTGTTTCCTGCTGAAGCTCTTTGTAGCTATTTTAGAATGGCGCTGGCAGCTTGCCGGCGCCATTCTAAGTGGGGCTGAGGGCAGAAGGGCACAAAAGTGGGACAGAGGGCAGAAGGGGACAAAAAATGAGTGGGGCAGAGGGCAGAAGGGCACAGAAACGAGTGGTAAAGAGGACAGAAGGGCATAAAAAACGAGAGGGTGGCAGTGATTAACCAGGCAAAAAAAAAAACCCAGCAAACACGCAAAGCGCCCCGCGAACACGCAAAGCGCCCCGCGAACACCCGCGAACACACAAAAATGTAAAAATCCGCAAATTCACACGAATTCGCGAATTTTGCGGATTGCGAATTCGCAAATCCGCAAATTCGCGGATCGCGAATTCACAAAATTTGCCCATGCTTAATCAGAAGGGCCAGGGGGACGGTATATCAGGGTGGCCCCCAGCGAGCAGTGAGGGGATGTGGTGAGGGAGAAGTCAAGGGCCTCCACCTCGCCAATGTCGTAGGTCTCTACCTGCGTAAACGCCCAGGTTTCTCTGAACACTACCGCAACCCCTCCTCCTCTGCCTGTTTTACGGTCTACCCTTGCTATTTTATACCCCCCAGGGATAGCCAGAGCAATGGCCGGTGCCGAAAATTCATTAAACCACACAGACACTCACCTCTTGCACGCCGTGAGGGAAACGACACCTATCTCCCCTCCCTGACCGCCGTGAGGGCAACGGCATTTGCACCAGTGATACCCGCGCCGTGAGGGCAACGGCTGTAGCTTCTTCCGCCGGATCCACCAGCAGCGGGAGAACTACAGCTCCCAGCTGCCCCGGAGCACCAGTGACGCTCCTGATGCACCCGGAGGCGCTTGAAGAGAGATGAGCGCCGAGCGCGCTTTGGGGCACACAGACACTCACCTCTTGCACGCCGTGAGGGAAACGGCCCCTATCTCCCCTCCCTGACCGCCGTGAAGGCAACGGCATTTGCACCAGTGATACCCGCGCTGTGAGGGCAATGGCTGTAGCTTCCTCCCGCCGGATCCACCATTAGCGGAAGAACTACAGCTCCCAGCTGCCCCGGTGCACCAGTGATGCTCCTGACGTGCCCGGAGGCGCTTGAAGAGAGAGGAACGCCTCCCGCCCCGCGGGACGCGCGCGGGTGGTGCCCGGGAGAAGCCCGGGGCAAGGGCGGGGCCGTCTGCGGCCGTCCTAGGCAGGATAAGGCAGGGCAGGGCCACCCCCCTAACGTGTGAAGTACTGGATTAACTCCACAACCAAGGTACTGTGCAAACTCGGGTAGGGCAGTTGCCGCTTGATATTGACTGTGAGTTACATCAGACCAGTCGGACAATATTCTTAGTGAGTTAGGAGGGTCGTGGAAAGTAATGGCCAAGAGAAAGGCAATGGAGGGTGGTGGAGCTTCTGCTATCACAAAAAAGGGAAGAAGGCAAAAAAGTCCCAACATGCTGCAACTAATTGTGTTTTAACTAGCATTTAATCTATTGTTGAGGATTGTGAAGATATTTTATTGAGGGCCCCATCTATAAAAGAGGCGGGAAATCACAATCCCCTGTTCGATGGCCTGATACTGAAAAGGAGCAAAGTGATCCCTGCAATTTTTTTCAAGAAGTCAAAGAATACACATCCTGCTGATGAATTGCATTCTATCCCTTAATCCCATTGAGGCAAATGTTATAGAGATTTCAAGGGGGGGTAACTTGAGTAGTAAGGTTGATCTTCCGGCCAAATCAATAGAAAATGTAGACCGGTTAATGCAGGAGAGACCATGTGAAAAGGGTATTACTTGTTCTAATCAATTTTCTGTGTTGGAAGGGGAATCCAGGGAATTAAGCACAAGGACATGGGGGGGTTGTGGAGGTTATGAATGGTACAGGCGAATGCCTCAGATGTTTGAATTTTAATAGGACAATCTTGAAGAAAATGGAAAGTTTGGAAGGGGACATAGCTTGTATTAAAAAACTAATGATGGAATCATTGAAGCAGGGGGAATTACATGTGAGGAAGAGCCCTCAAGCAGTAATAGTGTCCAAACTGGCAAAAGCCCCTAATACACGAGCAGTACCATCGAATGCTCCTAAAACACTAGGAGGGCCACTATCCAAGATTCCAATGCAAGCTTCTCTAGTTAGTATGCCTGCCGGGCAGAATATCACTAGTTCCTATGCTGAGGTAGCAAAACCGCTGGGACCACCATTAAAGCATAAGGATTCACATGGGGGTAAAAAACATTTTAATGACTCGGTAGAGGCAATTCAAGAGGTAAATGCTGGGGAAATTTGGAGTAACAAACGGATTAATAAACCAATCAGCTCCCCAAATGTCACTGTCTATATGACTGGGGTCACTATGCTTGGTATTGCCAATGCCTATGAGAGCAGCGAATCAATCCGCAATAAAACCATTTACTGGCTGCGCCATGTGAGAGGGTGCAGATTGCTTATCAGGGAAGACATGATTAATGTAAAAAGACTGTCCCTGTTTAGTTCGCTAACAGACTGCATTGAGATACAACTTGATAATGCAGCAATTGCGGAGAATTTAATAGCCCTAGAGTACAGAACATGCACCCCCAGGAACTCCAATATACAAATTAGACACGCTCCATTATGGTCAAAAGCTAGGCCTAGGGATGACTCGGATCTCAACAAAATAGACTGACCATCAAAGGATAACCTTTTGAACAATGCAGTACAAATAAACAATATGCTTATGCCCGAGCATCAGACTAATTCCACCATAAGGCAGATAGATGGGGAGGTGACGGCGCATAATGCCGAGGTGGCCCCTGACTGGGGAGAAAGGACTAATGGCTTTAGTAAAGTTCGACGCCCTCTAAGGAAAGTAGTAGAGACAACGGCTCCCGAAGCATCTACTAGACGGTTGGCCGCAAATACCAATGTGATCAAGCTGTTTTTATGGAACATAGCAAGTCTCCAAAAAAACATGGAAAATCCAGAATGGAATGAATTTATTGATACATTTGAGATCTGCATGTTCCAGGAAACCTGGAGTACGATCCCCCTGTATAAAAGTGGGTATTCTACCCATTTTATCCCAGCAATCAGTGCAGGGAGAGGCCGCCCATCGGGAGTAACTTCATGTATGGATTAGTGTGGCCTTGAATTGGGCACTCACTGTGCATAACGTATCTACTGATGACATATTACATATTTCCATTAAGGGCCCCAATACTGGAAGCGCTATGGAGCTGTTTAATGTGTATGCTAGAGGTACCCCGGGAGGCCAAAATTCACCTACCATAGCATTACTCGAGGTGGCACTAGCAGGAATCCCCCCTCGTCTAGTGTTATTGTAGGGGGAGATTTTAATTGCACATATGAACCCCTAGACGAAGAAGATCTCTTGGAATGTAGCGAAGAGGATTCGAGACTTTCTATCCCGTCCCTGACTTTGGCGCCAATTAGGAAATGGACACCTAGAGCGATCCAACTAAATGTGCTAACATTAGAACATAATCTACGTGCCCTGAATGGCAGGACCATTTCAGACCTAAATGGTGCGATGACTTATAATAGACTTAGTTGCCCGTCCCGCATCGATTATGTTCTACTTGACACCCAATCTTGGGGCAGATTAGTGGATATGGAAGTTAGACAGTCGCAGGACAGAGACCACAATCCGCTCTGCATGAAAATAAGATGGGGGAGCGGGAGGGACGCACCAAATGGTCCTTTACTGTCTGCAAAAGAGGTAGTTCCATCTAATTGTAATCGTAAATTAAAATGGAACAGGGTGATGTGCCAAGAAGACAAACTAATCAGTATTAAAGAACTAGTTGAAGCAGAGACTAGAGAACTTTTACCCTTTAATTTTGTTCAGTCCACTGAACAAAGTTCTAAATTCACAGACTCCTACAAGAGCCTAATAGAGAAAATTGGCTTATTTTTTACTATTGGGGACACTAGAGGGCCTAGGAAGAATAATCTCACTAAAATGGGTTCCCCATGGTATACGGCTGAATGCAGGAAAAGGAGAAAGGCTATATCGATTTCCATTAGGAGTAAGGATGCGGCAGCAGTTAGGGTAGCCAGAAAGGATTACAATAATTGCATCAGAAGGGCAAAGAAGGATTGGGAGGAAGAGCATTGGCAACAACTTAAGATCGCTGCCTGCTCGAAGGACTGTACCCTGTTTTGGAATTTGATTAATAAACTCGATAGAAGAGGAGTAGAGCCCTTCCCTAACCATATAACCGAGCAGCAATGGCATTCCCATTTTTCAAAACTGTATTGTGATGAGGATGAAACAGGGCAAATTTGGGGGGCACCAAATGATTTAACTATAGACAGGCATGTACCTGTAGAACCCTTTGCAACCTGGGAAGTTCATGATGCCATTATGAGTATAACCCCGTCTAAAGCAGCAGGCCCAGATAGGTTACCGGGTGATTTATTTATATATGACCCCAAGTTATGGACTGATTTCATTGCCCTACTAATGAACTTAATTCTTCGTGGACATTCTGTCCCAGATTCATGGAAGGGCGCTGAAGTAGTAACTATCTACAAGAAAGGCCATAGGGAGGACCCTGCCAACTACAGACCGATTAGTCTAATCGATGCTATCCAGAAAGTAGTTGGCAGGGTCATCGACAACAGAATAGGAACTTGGCTTTAAGAAGGGAATATACTGACTCACTTTCAGGCGGGCTTCCGACAAAATGTGGGAACGATGGACCAGGTCTTAAGGTTCTGCGCTATATACTGGTAATCTGTGACCATCATGAAGGGGAATTTATATCTGGCCTTCATAGACTTGAAGAGCGCTTTTGATCTGGTGCCCCGGGATAAACTGTGGAAGGTGCTGTTGGACATGGGGTTCCCGCAATACCTCCTGGAGTTTATTGTTAAACTTCATCAGGACAGTTACGCCAGAATTAGATGGTGGAGTCAGGGGCAACTAACAGAGAGGGTGCCTGTGAACAGGGGGGTGCACCGGGGCTGTGTGATGGCCCCGACATTGTTCTCCCTCTTCATTAATGGGGTGGTAGACCATTTGAAGGAGGACACTGCCGACGCCCCGGTCCTGGCGGGGGAGAAAACACCCACCCTCCTCTTCACAGACGACACCCTCCTGATGTCCAAAACTCCCTCTGCTCTCCAGAAATTGTTGGACAGATTTAGTCTGTTTTGCGACGAACGCGGACTGACCATCAATACCACTAAAACAAAGCTGATTGTACTGCCCCCATTAAAAAAAGCAAAGAGAACTTACATCACTCTCAATGGGTTGCCGCTTGAGGTGGTGGAGGCATTTGACTACCTGGGAGTCAGGATCAATAACAAAATTAAATGGGACTCCCATGACGCCAAAATGCTCCTAAACCTTAAAAGAGTATCTGAAGTAATTCTGAGGAACCAACGAATGTCCGTCAGCAAGCCTATAGCCCCGGCTCTTGCTGTTTACGAAGGGAAGGCGTTAGCCTCTGCAGTTTACGGTTCTGAATTATGGAGCAGCGAGAACACAGTTGATCTGGTTAGAGCCGAGAATACGTTTCTGAGGGACTTAGTTTCCCTCCCTACCTCGACTACACTGAAGCCCCTCTTTCATGACATGGGCAAACACTCGATTTCAGATATAGTTTGCCTCCGCCCTTTGCTGTTCTGGGTGCGCCTGAGAAGGACACCAGAACTGGCAAATTATGCCTTGGTGTTGGACGAACTGATCGCCCTGAATAGTGCTAATAAGATACAGTGGCTTAACAAGCTGAGGCAGATGGTTATGAATCTGGGATTGGCTGAATTTTGGATCTCCCAGTCCCCACCTCCCAAGCAAGCTGTCAAGAAAATCTATTGGGAGTGGGTTCATGCCGAGGAACTGAAGAGCACAAAGTGGGGAGCACTAACTCCCCAATTTCTGGAACATAAGCCCACTAGGAAGCTTGAACCATTCTTAGATTTCATCCAAGTTCCAAAAGACAGATCACTTTTTCTGAAAATGAGGTATGGGACACTCCCTCTTAATAAGTTCACGGAGGGCTGGAAAGGAACGCAAGTTCTACATTCTACCTGCCCAAGCTGCTCATGTGTGAGTGAATCCTTACCTCACTTCCTGTTTGCCTGTAAAGCATACCAAAGAGCTACATCACAATGGTTAAAACTAGTATACAGGGAGCTGGGAGTTAGTGAATATAGGGTCGCCCTACGCATCCTCTCATCAGACACAACATCTCTGTTCATTGTATGTGGGGTTGCAAAGTATCTATCAAGCGCCTGGCTCACACATACTAGGTCGATAAATACAAAAAAAGCCGAGAACTTGCCTGCATAGAAAGTCCATATGTATACCATTGTCTTGCACTTTATTTTCTGTCATCAGGTTTTTAAAAATTGTATATAGAATTTTTATTGTCTTTTATATTTGTGAATTGGATATACTATTTTATATGTGATTTTATGTCCGGAATGTATGTACATTTATGATATGTATGTAATATATTGAATGAAGTAATTCAATCAATCATTAAACCATGTTTCTAATATAAATAATATATCTAACTGGATATCAGACAGAAGCTCGAAGATGTCTAGGGCATGTTTCACCATGGACCTGGCATTGACAAGGGCAGCTCATATACACTGGGAGTTCTGTGAGACCAAAGGGATCCTGTTGGTGAGAATGGTAGAGCAGAAATCCTTCCTGAAGCGGAAATTGCACTTCTGGCATGTGTTGTGGATATTGTCCAAAACCATCCATTGATGCCTGCACTTACCCATGAGAGATCCAATAGTCTCTCAAAAGGTGTATGTAAAAATATCTAATTTCCACCACAACATAGAATTTAGGGATTTATTATAGCTGGATCCTCTTTCTGGTGCCTGACCTAAGTCATTCCCAGGCACTGTTGCACACTAAGGGTCCCATTACGATGGCAGGTGGGTCGCCACCGAGAGTCTGTCAGTGGCGTTCTGTCGGACAATCGGACTCAGCAGTCTGACCTCCACATTACGATGTGGTTCGCCAGACTGCTGCGGCCTGGTGGAAAGACCAACTCCTCTGACAGGTTCAGAGAGTCCGTTGGGGCATCAGTCGGACAGATAATCCCCAAATAGCAGCAGTGCCTGCTCAGGAACCGCTGTCGGGATTATGATGTCTGTTTCCAACAGCCTTTCCATATCAGACTTTCCGACATGGACTTTGGGGGTCCCTAGCAGGGCCCCGTCCCCCAGCGACCTCCACTATGAGGCCTGGGGGGCACCTGACAAACAGAGGATGGATCTTTAAATGTGTATTTATTTCTAATGTGGCTTGTGCTGCAGCTCGCAGCACAAACAGCAATATAAAAAATACACTTTCCAACCGCCGTGAAGGCGGTTGCATCGTAATAATGGAAGCAGGACCGCCGACTCCTTATTGGGTGTGCCTGTTTCACCATGGGAGCGTCGGGAAACAGCGGTTACAACACGGGTGTTACCACGGATGTATGACGTTACAACGCATACCATTACAACTACCTACCATTACAACGCGACCATTACAACGCATACCATTACAACGCATAGCGCTTTGAGGTGCTGGATAGTGGTAAGTATAATTTACTATTCTAACTCCAGTCCCCGTGGACCCTAGGGAAGGTGTTGGATAGTAAATTATACTTATTCCCTATCCTAGAGCGCCCCCCAGCGCAATGCGTTGTAATGCTATGCGTTGTAAAAGTCGCGTTGTAATGGTAGTGCGGAGTAAAAAATGCATTGTAACAGGTGTATACCGTTACCACGCAGGTAGGTAACAATGCGGTCATTACAACGACCGTGTGGCTTTACATCGCAAGTCGTTTCTACGACTTGTGCTAGGTGGCATGCAACACCAGGGAATGTGTTGGATTTTAAATCCAACACATTCCCTGCTGTTGCGCTACCTGGATTAGGAATAGTAATTTATACTATTCCTAAATCCAGAGCGCCATAGAAACGATTTGTGATGTAAAGGCATGCGTGGTAATAACACGGTTGTTGTAACAACTGTGTTATTACCTACAGCGTGGTAACACCACACGCTGTAACGTGACATATTCAGTAGCGTCACGAGCACTCATGCCAGCCAGCAACTTTACCAAAAGCTAGAGTCTCTAGTAGCAATTTGGCAGTCTAATTCCATGCAGGCAGTGCACTACAGTCACAGTTACTTCAGTAGCGAGCCCACACTGTGAATTCCACATGATAAAACACACACAATGGGCACAGGTTTCAGAGAAGGTGCTAAAGTCAGACACTGCTCACAACAGTAGAACTTACACCTGTGGCCTCACTTCCAACCACCTATAAGCTCAGCAGTGCTGTGGAGTTCTCCATTGTGGGCTGCCGCAAGAACATAATGATCCGAAAGGCACAGGTCTGTCTCAGGATCATGGATGGCAAGCTCTGTGGTTAATGTGGCCCAGGCTTTACACAGCAGTGAGTTGGTCAGTGAGTCATCAGAATTCAGGGAGCCAAGTAGGGTTGCCACCTTTGTGCGAGAAAAATACTGCCCATCTATACACATTTTTCCATTCTGCAAAGACCCAGACATGATACTTGGTGGGAGAGGTGTGGCGCCGCTGCCAGGGCGACTGATGCTGGAATCTGGGGATCACGGTTCGATCCCCGGCACCTGTGACAGATTAGCCCAGCATCATGTGACTCTGGGCAACAGCGCCTGGAGGCCCTTACGGTGATTGTTCGCGCTTTTCAAATGTGGATTATTATTATACTCAAGTAGAACTTTATACGAAAGCATCTATTAATTGTTAACATGACCTTTCTGTCTTTGATTATTATAATAATCAGCCATTGGTCATAAGGGTACCAGTAGAACACATTAGAAAGCATTAAAAAGTACTTCACTGTATAAAGAATGTACTGATGTATGGGGTAAATATATCCGCTTCAGGTGATTTTTCTAATTTTTGTAGAGGCTGGGACGTTTAAATACCGGTCGTGCTGGCGGCAATGCTAGAGACAAGAGTTAGGCCTCTGGCTGCATAGTGATTATCAGATGAATGTTTCTCTTGAGGATTCCAGAAATATTTCAGGAGTATGGAGGAATTATGCACCATTTGAGTTCACAAAGCTACATATTTATTTATCACACTAAGATAGCTCCATTTTCAGAAATCCCGACACAGCTAAATCAGACTTTGGTCAAGTTGTAACCCTGCACAGTTGGTGTCCATTGCACTAATCTCTGAGTGAATTTCCTAGTGAGCGTGAGCGCAAGACTGTGTGAATAAACTGGAAAGCCCCTAAAACATTGGAAACTCACAAATCTTCAGTTGCCTCAGGGCCGTTGATCAGTGGATGACATACAGCCATCTCAGATTGAATGCTTCCAAAAAATAAATACTCACATGTGGCGATTAAAAAATTGATAACCCACTTTGCTCCTAGCCTGACAATCTGAGACCACCTCCTAAAATATCTGAGGAAGTAAGAAACCTTGGAATTAGCATGGATACCAAGTTATCAATGAATGCACAAGTGGACAAATTAGCAGGATCATGGTTCATTACATTGTAGTGTAGTTCCTAGTTTCCCACTAGGCCCTGCGCATTGGAATAACATAAACAGTAGTATTGACGTGGAACTGCGGATATTCCAGGCCTCCACTGACTATGCTAAACTTAATTGGGTTGTGTTACCAACTAGCTCAGAGGTCACTGGAAACTTTCTTCTCTGCATAGGAAGTGATCAGCTTCCTTGGCACAGACAAGAAGGGATTCAGCTTTCCAACAACCGTGCAACATGACAACTTTGCTCCTCAGATCAAGAGTCAATCTCTAGGGTCGTGTGAAACAATAGACAGGTATTTCACTCAGTCAATCTAGTGCAGTTTACTTTCACGAGATGTAGAGAAATAGAGAGACGGGCGTTTATCAATAAAGGGTTAACATTTATTGAACAGTCTTTCTTCTCGTACAAGAGAAATGTATTGCCACAATTGCAATAATTGTTATTATAAAAAGTACGTACAGTAAGATAAGTATTGCGAAATAGAACTGTAAAAGCATTGATATGGTTTCTTAGCCATACAATGGTTTAAAAGTAATAAAACATATATACAGTCATATATACATTAGGCTAACATACTCAACTGGTGCTTCTAACTAAGCCTACCCCAGTGTGCCTGACCTAAGCCTAACACGTGAAAGGGGAGTAAGTAAGTAGCTTTAAGTTAAGTTGGTTTTGCCAAGGTTTGTTTCAAGAATTCTCGTCTACGGGTTTAGTCAACACCATACCTCTGAATAGAATGATGGAGGATTGGTATCTCCTTCAGGGGTCTCTCTCGATATCCCAGTCACCCGCGAGGGTAAACCGGAAACGCCGTGGCTGGATTTCTCTGCACGAGAAAGGCAGCGGGTCTCTTCAGCGCGTCGAGGAAGGAGGGGGGACAGCGTCCGCGGGCAGCTGGAATCTGCTGGATGTCTTCGCAGAGGGACGACTGTTCAGCTCCTTAAGCGTACTGCACCATAGTTCGCGCTTTAGCGGCGATAATGGTATCAGCAGCTTCACCACCACAGGATAGCAGGCTGCAGCGACAGAGTGCTAGATTTACCAACACGGGGTCGTGCAGGCAGCTGGCTTCAGTAGCTCGTACAACAGGCATTGCTTAAGGCAACGTTGGTAATATTTATACCTGACAGGTGCCGGGTTTGACGCAAGTTTGCTGGACATAAGACGTCAATTAAAGATGTCACTAGGAAGTGATAGTTATCAGTTGCTCATTAGAGTTCCATTACTAATCAAAACATAGCAAGCGGGGATTTCCAGGTTTGCTGAGTTTTTATCTTGTTGAAGAACTCGGAGTGTTATCTAGGAATATTAGATAGTGACTACTGCTCTGTCATTGCACTAATTGGTCGCAAAGGAAGTGGCAGAGGGAACTATGCTGGAATGTGGCTCTGTTCGTGTGAGGCCAGAGATGACTTTTCAGAAAATCGCACTTGAACGGTTATGCCAATATAGGGAATAAATGGATTTATAGCCGAATAGGGGCATAAGGTCACAGTATCGATCAGGAACCTAGATAAACACGCAACACCCACTCCACGGGTTAATGTCCATCAAAATTACTAAAACTAAGCAATTAGATGCATGTGTAACATTGCCCACCCCAAAATACATAAATGCATTCGAAATAGGCGTACTTGTAATACATGGAATTTAGGTACTGTACGTCTTTTAAAGCATAGTAATCATTCAAAAAATTATTGCATATGAAATCAATGAACGATTATGCAAAAGGAATTTCACATGAAGTATCTCTGACAGAAGAAAAGCGAGATAAATCATCACATAAAAATGCATTGTAATAACATGTGTGCTAGAGGCTGGTGTAATGTTGTTATGTCTCTAGATGTGTTTAGAAATAGAAGTGTGAAGCTTCTGTTCTCTAAGAATAGTTTTTACGTTAAGCAAAGAATTGTTCGTGCCAAAAAAAGGTCAATATTAAAAAAATTGTCCAATTCAAAGAAAATAGATTTCCAAAGCTCTTGGCAGTTTTTGTTGATCAAAACTGAAGGCCGAATTCAGAGTTCATGGGAACACTGTGTGTCGGAAAAGCTTCTAAAAGTTATTGTTTCTCTACGGGTGAGAACATCGTATCAGACAGGCTCTCAAAGAATTGGTCTACAAAATCAGGTGATAGTTCAACCAAATTAGATAGCGCTGTAACTTGGCAGGTGTGAGAATGATTGCTGTCATCGAAGGCAGGACCAGCAATGCTCACAGAACGTTGTACCTGGATGATGTTGCTTTTGTCACTCGCTCCACTGTTACCACTTGGCTGTAGTACAGGAGTCTCCACAAATGCCGTCATCAGGATTGGTAGCCGCTGGGGACAACACAATGCGTGAGCCGTTATTGGACTGAGCAAAGTATCGACGTCCATTGGTACTGCTGATGGAAGTGAAAGACAGATGTCCAACACGCATTCATCGCCGCAAAGCATACACCGTAGCACAGGTAAAATGCAATTTTGCCATATCGGTCTGAATGAAAGGAACCAGGTCATGTTTAGATCTCTCAGCCTGGCCAATCCGAGGACGTTAGTAATCCTGTCCCGGTAGCGCATTGCTAGGATTGTCTCTTCCATTCCCATGGGAGCTATGTCTGAGCCGAGGCTTGCCATAACGTAGCAGGAGGGTCAAAAATAGAATCCCTGCGATGAGTCCCAAAAATAATGGTATGCCGCCAAAAATGGAGTGCACAAAATTAGGAAAGATTCCCAAAATTGCCTGGAAGGGTGTTAGCAGTCCCGTAAAGACTGTCTTAAATATGCCTGGGATGCTTGTTGCACTAGACATGTTAAGGAGTTGGCTGAACATTTCTACGAAATGCACGGGGCAATTTGTTGATAAAAGGTCATGAACTTCAGTAGCTGTCCTTGCAACTAGAAGATCATACGTCTCTTTAGATGACGTTATAGGCACTGTTGTCTGTAAAAGTACAGATTTCATTTTGCTTAATGTATCAATTCGTATAGAATAGAGATTCAGACGAGGCCAGATGGGAGTCACTATGTCTGGAGGCCCACTCGGAAACAATGCTTGCATACAACATTTGACCATGGACGTTACTTCTATTAGATAACTTTTCCCTGGCGTGAGGCCACAACATCTGTGATCCGTTCTAAGAATGTAACTCCCGTTTGCGAGTTGCATAAAGAAGGGCTCTATCTGAGTTGCAGGTGTGACTAGCTGGTGGCATGAAAGGTTGTTTGAATTTCCATCACATGCTCCGTGTAAATTAATACCCTGACACAAAAGTATACCGCTTAGTGAATGTTTACAGTTCTCACCACTAAGAAATACATTTTTGTCACTGTCACTATAGCAAGAATGAGTGTATGGTAATTTCCATTCGGATTTTACATATCCTTTACCCAATTGTTCATATTGGCCAGCAGGTATGTACTCAAGGCACTTTTTAAATCGGAAAGTTGTTATCGGAATTGTGATAATTTCATGTATTATCCATTCAATGACAGGACTCTCTGACATTGTCAATGATAATCTCTCGAGTTTTTCGATGCTCTGGATTGTATAGTCTGCTCCTTTCTGTGTCAAACTGATCTGTTTATCAGTAAGGTTAAAAATGGAAAATAATGACGTTGTGTTGATTAAACGCCAAGGCACATAGCCTGAACGAAGATTTTGCAGCGTCCAGCCTAGTTCTATAATAGAGCGTAATTGAGATTGGCCATGTTGTAACATTAGCAAATCTCTGTCTATCACATCAAAGGCAGAGGATACAATATTGTCCAAAGAATATATTCTGGAAGACAGAGTCGTTAACCCATTGTCTACCACAGAAAGTGATTTCTCCAAATTAATACGATCAATTTCTCGTATTTTTTCAGCAGTTTGAATTTGCTTTACTTTCCAAGCCTCGTTGTAAGCAGCATAGATACTGGTCGCTATGAAACGCTTTTGACGCTGTTTGCGTGGTCCAAGAATGAAATCGCGCAAATCGGCACCATCTTTTAGCAAAGACAAGTGTTGCTTAATTTCAGCCAGTGTGGACGTAGTTAGCCATTCAAGGCAGAGTTTCCCTACACTGTATGTTGTTATAATCCCTGGATGTTGTCTCTGGGAGTATCTAGGGTCTAATCTGGTCATTTTTAACCCCTGTGTTTTATTCAGGAATCTATCTTGACAGCTATTTGTGTCTGTAGGCCAGATTAACCACTTTTTCCAATCAGGATGTGTTCTGTTGAAATGTAAAATTTGTGACACGTCTAACTCAATATCTGTGGTTGTATTCTCAGGTATTGGCTTTGGTATAGACGGTGTTTTAAGGTCTTTGATCTTAGCTAGGCCAAGACAAGATGTTTGGTGTATTGTGTCATTTAAAAATAACATTTGTTCTGGTATCATGCAGGTTCTAAATAGTGCTTCTATGCCTTGCACCTGCCAATCTTTTGTACCCCATATTGTTTTCGTATCAATATTATTCTTCCAATAATCAAAACCCAATGTCATCATTTTATCATAAAATGCTTCTGAATATATCAATTTAGAATTTGTCAGCATTGTTTTCATTCCTGTTTTATCTAACAGTTTATAATAAAACGTTTCTGCATCACTGGTGTTAAACCCTGAGAAGTATTTGAATTTCTCAAAAAATGCTTTAGAACTGCTTTTAGGTGGTGTAGAACAATGTTCCCATTGATTATACATAAAAACATTTCTAGGCTGTGCAGATTTATGCAAGTAATGATCCCCATAGTGGGTGTAACAGAATAACTGCTCATAACTAGATGAACCTTGTAAATAATCATGATCTGTGAATCTAGCTGACATTACTAAATCAGACATCATGTCATTAATACTGTTAAAGTCCCAATCATCAGAGAATGTACTTGGTGTCACAAAGTCACTTAAGGAAACCTTTAGTTGATGAGGATACTTCAGGATTTCGACCGGACCATAGATCTCATAGTCTGTTTTCTCCCATACTACCCCACCAGGTATTGGAATTGCTGTGACATTTACTGTTGACAGTTCTCTTTTCTTCACGTGGGATGATCTGTGTGGTTTCAGGACTAGGTTGATGTTCTGACTTGCTGTGTCCATTCAATTGTAATGAACTTTCCCAAAATTAAAACTAAAATTAGGCAGAGTAGGAGTATGAATACCCCTGAGATAATCCAATGTTCAATCAACGGTGAATCCAGATATAGTTCTTTGATTTGTTGAAGGAGTCCTGTTGTACTTTCTTTAGAATACTTTTTTGTTTCTGGCATCACTTCGGGCTCATTTTGATCTTCAGAGAAGTTGTCGAAGTTGATGAAATAACCAGAGGCAGTTCTGTCAAATGATGGGATTGTTTTTTCAATCTGTCTCTCGGTAGCACTTTCTGATGCCACATCATTGTAGACTGGTGTTGTTTCTTGACGAACTGTTTCAACCTGTGTTTCAAGAGGCACGAGTTCCATGGCATTATTGCATAGTCCTTCATTGTGCACTGCAGGCTGATCGAATGTGATTAGTCTTTCAGTTTGAACCTCTTGGATTGTTGCAAGTTTGGGTATTCTGTTGTTTCTTGGGAGTCCACTGGGCCTACTGTTGATTATAGGCCACATGCTTGTGGTTTTACCAGATCGATAGACACGACTCTGTTCTCCTTTTTACCAGCAAGAGGCGGTAGCACAACTGATCTTGTTCCGGTGACTGCTAAGACAGGTACTGCTTTTCTGTAAGAAGGCCCAAATTCCTTCTTAACCGCGATCTTTTCTCTGACTAGATCCCCAATCTTTGGAATCCAGACAGGCCTTGCTGGGGCGGTTGCGGGTGGTGCCTCGTCAGTGGTACTTGGCTGTTGCTTTAACTTTATGTTGCTTAATGATTTTCTTGTTTCATTCAGTTCCTGTAAGACAGCCAAACGATCTTTTACATCAAAGTGCGTTGTTTCTTCTTGTACCACTGACATCTGACTATCGAGGTCCTGAACTCGCATTCTAATTCCGAACAATAGTTCGTATGGGCTGAAACCTTTTAGAGAATTTCTTGGCATGTTGTTAAGACTAGTCTGGACACTTATTAAATGTTTGACCCACCCAGCGCCTGAACCTAATACCTTCGCTGTTATAGATTGCTTTATGTCACGGTTTTTTCTTTCTACCACACTATTCCCTTCGGGGTGCGACGGACAAGAATACCGCAACCCAATTCCCATGCTGGCCATGGCCTCCTTATAGGCTCGGAAGCTGAAAGCAGGACCCTGGTCAGAATGGAACGTGGTAATTGCGTATGTGCCGATAAAGACTCGCAAATCTTTTATAACCGTTCTAGCGTCAGCCGAGCGCTGGAGGCCTCATTTTTTAAGTGCTTTTCGTCTTAATGGTGTACACTGGGACGCGCTTCTCTTCTTTGATTGCGTAGATAGACCGCCTTATGCTGTCTAGAAGGGATCCTGAAACTACACTGGCCTGTTCGTTACTGCGATCTCTGTTGCAGTATTCACAATTTTGAGCAAAACATTGAATATCTATACTCATTCCTGGCCACCAGTACTCTGATTGTAATTCTTTCAGAGAGGCTTTGATTGTTTGGTGTCTCAGACCCAACCCCATGTGTGCTTCCAGTAAGAGGAAGCCCCTCCTGCTCCTGTTTGGAATTACTCTGTCCCCCACTCCAGGGATTCGAGCAAAAGGAACGGAGTTTGCATCGATTACGTATGCATAATTGAGTGGATAGTTTACGGGTAGTGCTGCACAGTCGCCTTTTACAGTCGTTTTTACTGCCAGCATGGTTTCCCCGTCTATGTATTTATCTGTACGCTTTTTTGAGGCTACGGAAGCCGGTTTAGTTGCTTCCGCGGTGGCTGTATTAGCCAATGAATTCCCTGCAACGTGAACGCCATCACGTTGAAGACTCTATGCGTGAATCACGTGAGTCTTTTGTAGTTCTTTGTATAAAAGAGCTACCTCGTTCCAGAGCAATTTATGCTTTATTGTGGCACCTGTGTCATCTTTGTAGTCGTTTTCGATCCAACTCTGCAGTTTATTGTTGTAAGAGTTGACGCAAAAATGAGAATCGCACACGATAAGTGTCGGGAATTCACGTTCTGCATTTTCTAGCGCCATCTTTAAAGATCTGATTTCAGTTCTCTGAACCGAACAGTTTCTTACAGATTCAGTTTTTGTTACTTTCGGTGTAATTTTACCGCACAGCCAACGACATTTAGTAATCGCACATGCTGCATCGTAGGATTTTCTCTCTACGTTGAAATGCTGTACAGAGCTATCTGTGTAGATTATACAGGCGTATAGTGGGAGAGGCAGAATTTCGAATGGCAGAGGATATTCTTCTTCATACTCTAAATCATTCAGTTCTTCAAATTGCGGTGCGAAATAGTATTTCACGTCTTCCGCTCCTAGAGAATCTATACACTGTATCCATTTCGGATCCAGTGACACTGTAGGCAGGTTTACTGGGCTGAATAGCGCCTCGAAGGCGGATTCCGATGTAAGGATATTAATCCGTTTGCCGCGTGCTAGTTCTCGTTCATTTGCTAATGCGATTTGCACTGCGTTCACAGTTCTTTCTGTGTGACTGAATGCTTTTTCTGCTTGTGTGTACAAGTGAGATTTAATTGAAATTGGTACCTTTTCTCCCTCATTAGAGGTCAGGTACGTGAATCCGCATCTTCCTGGGATGACTCGGATTACAAGATCGATCGTGTTGTCACGTGTATCTAATTTTGTTTTTGCTAACATGTCTATTTGCAGTGATCTCAAAATTTCTGTGTGTTTTTGAGTCCAATTGATTTGTTTAAAATCAGGTTTAATTAGTTCGTAGAGAGGTTTAACCCTCTCTGCGTAATTTAGAATGTAAGTTCTTCCGAAATTCAGAAAACCTAGAATGGATTGTAAATTCTTCAGCGTTTTTGGAGCTTGGAGTACAGCGCACTTCTCTAAGAAGTTGTCCGCTAGGCTTTTCCCTTCACTTGATAATTCGTACCCTAAGAACAGTACTGTCAGATGGGCAATTCGGGACTTTTTAAAGTTGAATTTGTAACCCTCTGCTGCGAACCCAAGTATAATGGTGTTCACTCTTTTCAAGTGAGTATCCAAGTCGTCGTCTGTGAGATAAATATCATCTACGTAAGACAATGCTTCATCATCATAGATTTGTAGTAACTCTGTTACCCTAGCTGAGAATAGTCCTGGGCTGTTCTTGAACCCCTGTGGGAGTCGACAGAATTTTTTCTGTGACCCAAATGCAGAGAAAGCGGTCAAATATCTGCTTTCTGGTGCAATGTTTTGACAAAAGAAACCATTAGAAATGTCTAATGTCGTTTTATATTTTTTCCTAACTATATTATTCATTAGGGCTGCACTATGCGAGTTTTGTACTGCAAAAGTTTTGCAACATGTATTAAGATGTCTGTAGTCCAAAACTAGACGATACGAATTGTCTGGCTTGGAGACAGGAAACAAAGGATTGTTCATTTGAGAGGTGCATGTTTCAATCACCCCCTGGTACTCAAGTTGATCTAAGATCTCCCTGACTTGTTTTTTAGCTTCTTGCTTTATGGGATACTGCCGTTGGGCAGTTGGTTCACTTTTTAGTTGGATTTTGTGAGGAGGTGAATCCTCATCCCATCCTACATGATTTTTATACAATGCAGGTGCCTGGGCCACTGCCCATTTCCTTGCATATGTATATTTTTTGTGAATCGGTATGTGATTCGAGAAGGCAGGCATAATCACTTCTTCGCCACGAGGGCACTCCCTGACAAACTCTGGGGGCCAATCTTTTTCAGCTAACAGAATATCATAGCCTTTTGAGAGCTTATCCCAAAATAGACCCTTAATTTTCCTAGTCTTATCACCCTCTATACGCAATGTTATTTCGTATATTTTATGGGGCTCGCTAAGTCTGGCGTCGGCAGTTTCAACCTGAATGTATTCATTCGTGTCCACTGTCTCCAGATGACTCATCAAGATCTTGCGCGCTATACTGATTTCTGCTGCACTGTCCAACATTGTCAATGCCCACTCCCCGTTTTCCAACTGTGTCCTCAGTATTCTCGGCATGGTTGATTACTCTAATACTGGCTACCTTCTTTTTCTGAAATTGAGATTTCTTATTTTGAGCAGGTTCCTTGTCTTTGGACTTGGTGTGCTCTCCTGGGTCTGACTGTCCTCTTCTTTCCGAATTCTGTAGAAAAGATCGAGAGGGACGTGTATCAATACTTTGATATCTATCAGGTTTTTTCAGATTATCCCTATTTCTAAGGTTATATCTTTTCTCAGAGGGCTCCCTCTGGGGAGACTGGCGTTCTCGAGTCGGAGTTCTTTCCCTCCGTCGAGGAGACCTTCCTCTGCACTGGAAAACTTTTCCTTGGGAGTGGATTGTTTATTTCCATCCCAGCTCTTTTTAGGAGTGTTTAAATTATTTTTAATAAATAATTTTTCAGGATTTTCGAGCAGTTGGGGCTTAACTGGTTTTCCACCCAAGCTGTCTCTACCTAATTCTTCATAGCATTTTTCTATGATTTTTGCAAGCTCAACAGGATCTTTTATATCTGTTTCCTTCAACTTCTGGCGGATCGCCACAGATGCTGCTTCTCCTTTAATGTTGGCTAATAATATAGCCGTGACCTGCTTGAAGTCTTTCAGTAATTTCATACCTAGATTTAAAGCGGGCTCTGGACCGAATTCATTTTGAATCTGTTTTAGCACTTCTGGTATTACTGCCATAGACGGAACACCGTGTGTTTTTGTGTAAATGGAAGCAAAGACTGTACCCCAAGTGTCACAGTCCTCCACGTGTGGTGCGATTCCCATAGGAAGGCAGATGGTCAAGGTTCTGTGTTTCTCAATAGGGGTAGTATCAGGAAATACTGCCTCTATTTGAGTGATTTTCTGGGCTAACCAGAAAGGAATTTGTTCCCGTTTTACGGGTGTTTTACCAAGACATGACTGTATGTTCTGTGGTGTAATTTTATTTGTGTTCCCCTGATGAGGGGTCAGCTGTGGTGTATTAACAGCTGGCTGGACTGTTGCAGTCCGCATTACATATTGGACTAATTGCCTATGTATTTTTATTAATGTGTTTAGCTGTACTAACAGCTCTTCTCTAGACATTTTTGCAATGTCAGGATGTGGTGTGTAGCTGGCTAGAACCGGCCACGTGGCTCCTGGTCTACCTAGTGGACCGAGCCTAGTTATGTGATCATTATGTTTTAGGGCGCCATTAAACCAGAGCAGGTGCTCTTGAAATTTAAGTGGAATTTCAATCTCCTCGAAAGGAGCGTACTCTTCCGGGGGTTTCTCTATTTTGTAATAGTGAAACTCTTTTGTTATAGCGTTTACCGCTGGAAAGTTTATCCATGAATAGAATACCTCTGTCTGCTGATACTCGTGAGCCTCTATCACGAAAATTACTGTACCACCGTGTGGTGTCAGTCCGTTTACTATAAGTTTTGAAGTTACAGATTTTCTTAAATGTGCCGGGATGATTATTGCATCCGGGTCTGTGTGTTCGGGACCTTGCTGAGTCGCATCTACTGCGGCCCCAGTGGTTCCGTTTTCTCCTGGCATTGTAAAAATGCAAGGTTTGCAGAGTAGGTCTCCAAGGAGACAAAGATTAGGTGCACAATATTTTGGAACACTGTATCCTTCAACGTTGAATAAACCAGAGCTTTACATAGGAATCTCTTCCTACTAAGGTCGGGCGGATTTTAACCTTTCACCCACTCCAGACGTCTATTGGAGTATTTACGGGAGAAAGGGGTGTGAAATATGCACGACTGAGTTACTCTACAAGTCTTGCGTTAGTTTATCGCCTTACCAAACGTTTGGGCGCCATGTAGTGTAGTTCCTAGTTTCCCACTAGGCCCTGCGCATTGGAATAACATAAACAGTAGTATCGACGTGGAACTGCGGATATTCCAGGCCTCCACTGACTATGCTAAACTTAATTGGGTTGTGTTACCAACTAGCTCAGAGGTCACTGGAAACTTTCTTCTCTGCATAGGAAGTGATCAGCTTCCTTGGCACAGACAAGAAGGGATTCAGCTTTCCAACAACCGTGCAACATGACAACTTTGCTCCTCAGATCAAGAGTCAATCTCTAGGGTCGTGTGAAACAATAGACAGGTATTTCACTCAGTCAGTCTAGTGCAGTTTACTTTCACGAGATGTAGAGAAATAGAGAGACGGGCGTTTATCAATAAAGGGTTAACATTTATTGAACAGTCTTTCTTCTCGTACAAGAGAAATGTATTGCCACAATTGCAATGATTGTTATTATAAAAAGTACGTACAGTAAGATAAGTATTGCGAAATAGAACTGTAAAAGCATTGATATGGTTTCTTAGCCATACAATGGTTTAAAAGTAATAAAACATATATACAGTCATATATACATTAGGCTAACATACTCAACTGGTGCTTCTAACTAAGCCTACCCCAGTGTGCCTGACCTAAGCCTAACACGTGAAAGGGGAGTAAGTAAGTAGCTTTAAGTTAAGTTGGTTTTGCCAAGGTTTGTTTCAAGAATTCTCGTCTAAGGGTTTAGTCAACACCATACCTCTGAATAGAATGATGGAGGATTGTTTGCTGGACATAAGACGTCAATTAAAGATGTCACTAGGAAGTGATAGTTATCAGTTGCTCATTAGAGTTCCATTACTAATCAAAACATAGCAAGCGGGGATTCCAGGTTTGCTGAGTTTTTATCTTGTTGAAGAACTCGGAGTGTTATCTAGGAATATCAGATAGTGACTACTGCTCTGTCATTGCACTAATTGGTCGCAAAGGAAGTGGCAGAGGGAACTATGCTGGAATGTGGCTCTGTTCGTGTGAGGCCAGAGATGACTTTTCAGAAAATCGCACTTGAACGGTTATGCCAATATAGGGAATAAATGGATTTATAGCTGAATAGGGGCATAAGGTCACAGTATCGATCAGGAACCTAGATAAACACGCAACAACATGAAAACTCTGGAGCCCATCTTCCCCCACCTGGGATTTCCACACAAGATCCAAGCCACCATCTCTCTTATACAGTCTAAATTTGATTACGCCAATGGCCTCTACCACGGATTGTCTTTATCAACTATGAAAAGACCACAACTGAACAACTGATTCAGAACTCTGCTGCCAGACTATTCCTACATGTAAAGCCACAAGACCTCCCCTGCCTTGAGGGCCCTACATTGGTTCCAGATTGCTAGAAGATCCGCATTTAGGTTGTTTAGTATCACCTACAAAGCAATATGGAACTGGACTGCTTTTCATCAGGAATAAAATCATCAAATACATTCAACAAAGGAACCTCTGCTTCAGATTGGCACCTCACCTCAAAACCACACCACCAAGAATACAAGCATTTGCAATCCAATAGGTCTCGCATTAGGAACGTTTGAGCTATTGGTATTGTAAATGACAATTTTTTTATTTATGTGTTGGTTTTGAAAATAGCGAAATTAATAGCTTTGTCATTTACAATGCCAATAGTTTTAACTTTCGCAAATGTGACACCTATTGCATTTGTAATGCAATATGTGTTGTATTTACGTGACTTAGATATATTGATATTTCAAATAACAATGGCTTTTATTTTTTTTGAATAATTAATACGTAAACAAAAGTTATTGTACTTTATAATGGCAATAGCTTAAACTTTTGTAATTAACTTTTGTGAAGATTATGTTCAGTGTATTTTATTTTGACGAAAATCCAAGAACAGAAGTGAAATATTAACATCTTTTTGTGACATTTGTAATAAAGCTTGAAACATTGTGAGAACATATTTGAACCAGTTGTTGTTGAATGGTTGCACAGATTGATGCTGTGGTGGTGCTGAGTGATGTTGTGGTGGCGACCAGTGATGCTGTGGCGTTCAGTGATGTTGTGGTAGCGCACAGTGATTTTGTGGTGCCCCTGAGTGATGCTGTGGTGGTGCTGAGTGATGCTGTGGTGATGCAATAGATAGATAGAGTGAGGGCGATAAATAGATAGATAGAGTGAGGGCGATAGATAGATAGATAGATAGATAGATAGATAGATAGATAGATAGATAGATAGATAGATAGATAGATAGATAGATAGATAGATAGATAGATAGATAGATAGATAGAGGGAGGGCGATAGATAGATAGACAGATAGAGTGAGTGCGATAGATAGAGTTGAGTGCGATAGATAGAGGTAGTGTGCTAGATAGAGTGAGTGCGATAGATAGATAGAGCAATGGCGATAGATAGATAGAGAGAGGGCGATAGATAGAGTGAAGGCCTGGGAGGAGGTGGTGGTCCGGAGATGAGGCGGAAGTGAGTTTGACTAGACCATTAGATAAGAAGAGGTTGGAGGTTACAGTGGCGTGAGGAGTTTGTGGGCTACATTTTATAGACATTGGTTTAAACAAAAGACTATCTGGTACTTCTGAAATGCCATGCTTCTTAAGAAAAATGTAACAAGCGCCCAGAGTACAACTCACCGTGCTCAAGGCAACATTTTACAATTTTAGAGGAACCAGTACATCCCGTTGCTGTACTCAGGCAGACTCAAACAGCACATTAAAGTCTACCTTGAACCGCCAGTGCTGCCTAGGAGTGCATGCTGTCAGCCAATGACATGTTCTGCTCACAGCAGCAAAGTTCACAAATGAACCAGCTGTGCCTCGGGCTGCTTTCGTTCGCAGTCAGTCCTTGTGATGTCATTATGGGTGATGCCCGGTCCAATTTGCAGAAGGTTTTTATATGATGCATTTCACACAACATTCATGACCTGGAGTGAGGGAGATATGAGCGCCCCCTGCGGGTAGTTCAGGAGAGGCAGCCAGGCTGCTTTAATAACCTTGGGTGACAGTTGAACCACTACCTCAGATTTTACTAAACTTGGGCTCTTTAGAGCAGGGTGGAGTCACGTAAATGGGAACACAGTCGCACTTGCGCCTCACTGGTCCAGCTGTAACTATTTTGAGTCAATGGTGAACTTTACGTATCATTGCTTATTATAATATGCTGATTTTACATTGTCTAAGCAATTTTATAAACACTTTAAAAAAAATGCAATTTGCCAGTATCCTAATAAAGATAGCGTTATTTCACTGCATTTTAATCAATTTTAATCACCTATATTTAGTTATAACTAAGAGAATGATTTCTGGAATCACTGCCTATATTCAGTGGTCACAGACAGTGCAGACGTAAATACCCCCCTGCAGGTGACCTGATGGAGGATTGGGAGTCAGGTGCCAGCCGTAAATGTAGGATTAAGGATCGAGGACTTCAGGCTGGAGGTTGTGACATGGTACATTGACCCATAATCCCACCATGTGAGCAACATTGTTGAATTACCATGAGCCTGTTTGGGCTATTGACTGGGGCGTGTGCACTGCGGAGAACATGTCTGCAGGAGGGAAATGTATGGTGTCCTGTTGTTCTGTGTGTCCTTGTAACCACTGCTTCCGGTTCAGTTATTAGGGGTGAGGTCACATGGTATGTGTGTGCTTGCTTGGGACTTATTCACAACTAAAGGAGGCAGATCAGAGCGCACCTCCTGCTTTGGCCGGGGTCTCATATATCTGAAACTACATTTACTATAACGAAAACCCTTTAATAGCTCCCAGAGGCCTGCGTGCGCCCTGCGCCTAAAAGGGCGCATGTAAATATTGCTGCTATAGTCATTCAACTCTTGAATAGGAAGCGAGTCGCTCTGCCGTCTCCAAGAAATAAAACGCATGTTCGTGAACTGGAGCGCCCCATTACTGATTATACTATGCATACACACCACACGGCCCCATTGAAGGAAACACACATATTCATGTGTGAGAAAGCCGCGTGTCAGGGTTAAAATGCATCTTCAGATAGGGTGACCTCCTTTTTCTAGCTTCACATATGAACAAGAAAGTGCTTGAGTCAGGGAAACATACTTTGAAGGGCTCGTGTGAAGCAGTGTCCCGCCGAAGACGACTGGCCCTGCTAATGACACTGTCTGATTTATCTATATATACTTGTTAGTGTTGGGTGGACATCGGTGAAAGGGTGTGGGGGGTAAACTACCAAACCTAAGCAACAACAACAGCGCTAATGACCCTGGACTTCATCATAGAAGTGTTTCAATGCTCTGCATTTATCAAAGGTACACGTGGACATGGCAAATCAGACCGCATAGCCGAAAGTCCGATACCATCTTCAGAGACACAGAAATTATTTAGAAATGTATTGTTGCTTCTCACTTTAAATCCCTTCAAATCAGCGACACAGCATCTCAATCTCTCCCTTTAATCTTGTGACACCCGGTTTCTCTGCACGTGGAATCTGAATAGAGAAGGGAGATGGCTGACTGGTACCCAGGCTAAGATGCTGGGCCGCAATGCATCCATGATTTATAATGCAGCAGCTACTGAGTGCAAGTCAAATTCTTGTGCAGTAGATACAAATAAACATTGAAAAGAGCTAGCAAACAAGGCGCACCCAAGAAACCATGCCAACTGGAACTTGCAACATAATGACATGAGTGAACACGACGCCCAAACTGGCTTGCTTGATGCTGTTCATGTAGTGTTCTTGTTGTATATAAGAGTTGCAGAGAAGAATTGTAGTATTTAATTTATTTGAATAGTCAGGAGCAGGAACGAAGGAAACATGCAGCTCAAGTGGAGCTGACTGAAGAGAATGAATCATAACATTCTTAACAGTTTACAAAGTTACAGATATTACATGTACAATGTTCTACATACCACATTCTATACTTACATACACCGTATTCCTAAACTATATTCCATAAAGGAATATGCCATTACTACACATCCCCTTTTCTTAATATTTAATTGATGAATAAAATATAACAAAACAAACAAAAGAACATGAAATAAACCTAACCTTAGAAACGCACAAAATCCTGAAATTTCTATGGAGTGACAACACGTTGTCCACCTCTAGTGGACCTGTTAACAACATCACCTTCAGAAACAACCATACCTTCCCCCAATGTAGACTCAACTCCTGGCAATTGAACCTGAGAGTCAACACGATCAAACTCACTCCTAGTATGGTTGTCAAACCCCTTATCACTAGAGGAAGAGTCCACAGATACATCACCCAGTGAAGAGTGAGGATCTACTGGACCCTCCAAAGGAATCAGATCTTGCCTTTGGAGCTCTACAGGAACCCCAGACTCATCCCCTTTCTCCAAATTTGGTAAAACTTCCAAACACCAGTAATTTCTATCCTTGACAGGAGCACTCTTCTTTACAACACTAGTATCACCAGCTAAACCAATACGATTCATATGATGTTTAGTACCATCATCTAATTCGACTGTGTTCCTCATAACCTTGGTAATAACTCTAACACACTGTCCTACTTTCACATTCACCTCTTTAGTACCATGTTTAGTGTTGAAATACAATGTATTCTTACATTGAGATCTAACGATGGACTGTTTCACAAGATCAGGATCCCATTCATACTTTTTACTTCTACCAATCCAACCTGGATTTAATCTACAGTGAGGAAATCTTCCCCTCATCAATCCAAAAGGACTTTCTCCAACTGTATCATGTACCGTGACCCAATATGACCAAATCAATCTGTTGAGTTCATCATCCCAATTCTTATTTCCTTTCTTTGCCAATTGCAAAACTCTGTTCATTCTCTCCACCACTGAATTTCCCCTTGGGTGGTACAGAGCCGTAAATCTCTGTTCAATTCCAGTATTACACATACATTTTTTCATTAAATCAGACTTAAACTGCACACCATTATCGGTTAAGATAGAAGCTGGAAAGCCTTCGCTCAAATAACACTTGTCCAAAAAATTGATCACCATCTGTGTATCCACACTTGTGACTACATCAACTTCAATCCATCTTGAAAACAAATCAACAAGCACTAGAATGTACTTTGAAATGCCATCTTGCCAAACTACTGGAGCCATTATATGCAAAGCAATGTGCTCCCATGGTAAATTTGGACAAACCAAAGATGACATTGGTGGATTAAAAGTTTTTTGTGACTTGTCCGCACTCTCACAATGGATACAGTCACGAACATGTCTTTCAATATCCAGGTCCACCCTAGGCCACCAATACAAAATTTTAATATTTCTCTTGGTGCGAGAGACACCTGGATGTCCTTCATGACCCAAAGTCACAATAATATCTCTCATGCCAACTGGAGGTATGATCTTCCCAGCTCTACACAGAAATTCACCATCAACACTTAACTCATCACGAACCTCCCAAAAAGGTCTTAACCTTGGATCCACTTTACACTCTTTACTCCGTCCCTGAATGACCCTGTTTCTCACAATCTGCAATACCTCATCCTTTTTGTTCTCCTCGTCCCAATTATCCTTCGATAAACCTGGGGTGTCAGTAAACACTGCAGCAACACACACATCATTCCAAGGATCAAGTTCAACTTCCTTGAGAGGCAAAGGAAGTCTACTGAGAAAATCTGCAATTACATTTTTAGCACCGGGAACATATTGCACTTCATAAACAAAATCTTGAATCCTCATTGACATTCTTGCAATTCTCGCAGAAGCTTTGGACAAACCCTCTGTAGTGAGCAATTTTGTTAATGGATTATGGTCAGATCTCAATAAAAATCTCTTCCCCATATGAATTTTCTAAAATGTTCCATGGCCCATACACACGCTAATGTCTCCCGCTCTATAACCGAATACTTCACTTCAGCAGGAGACAGGGAGAGGGATGCAAAAGCAATGACCACTTCAATTCCTTTTTCTGTGATCTGAGACAACACACCCCCCAAACCTGTTCCACTGGCGTCAGTTGTAACAATATTGTCCGCCAGAGGATCAAAACCCTGCAAAACAGGTGCATTCGCAATGGCTTTCTTAATACATTCAAAAGACTTCTGACAACCATCATTCCAAACAAAAGGAACTTTGTTCTTCATAAGTAAACGCATCTCATAAGTCTTTTGCGAAAAATTATAGACACATTTCGCATAGAATTCTGCTAAGCCCAAGAACGAACGCAATTCATCCTTTGATTTGGGTGCAGGAACATTGAGTATAGCTTCCACTAATGAACTTTTGGGTTTAATGCCATCGCCTCCAATTTCATGGCCTAAATATGTGACCGACCTTTCAGAAAACTTGCATTTTGTACTTTCAGCTACCAAACCATTGCTCTTGAGAATAGATAATACTTCTCTTAATAGAGCATCATGCTGGGCTTTGTCCTTTCCCATTATCAGGATGTCATCTTGAAAAAATACGACCTCTCTAATATGGCCAAATAAATTAGAAATGAGCCTCTGAAAAACGGCAGCGGCCAACGCTAACCCAAAAGGCATACGTCTAAACCTTTAACACCCGAAGGGTGTGCAAAACGGAGTAAATTGCATGCTATTTTTGTCCAAAACCACTTGATGATATGCCGCCGAGAGATCCAAAGTGGAGAACCATTTTGCACCACGTGTCAAACTCAAGGCAAGCATTTCATCAATTCTGGTAAGGGGAAACTGGTCGACCAGGATGTTATTATTAAGATACCTATGGTCCACACATAAACGGGCCTTGCCATTGGACTTTCGGGCAACGACCAATGGAGAAACCCATTCAGCAGCTTCTATTGGCTCAATCACTTTGTTAGCAAGCATTTTATCTAACTCTTCCTTGACTTCTTCCCTGATAATGAACGGAATATTCCTAGCCTTGTGAACTTTAGGACATGCCCCTTCTTTCAGACGAATCTGATGTGTAAAGCCTTTTAACTTCCCCATGCGATTCTCAAATACCTCTGGAAATTCCTGTAACACCCACCTCTTGGTGTCTACACTTTCGCAAGAGATCAACACCTGCTCTTTGCTATTCGGATTAAGGATTATGTCCAACATCTTCTGGTCCTTCCATCCTAAAACCGATGGCACCTCCTTAGATATGTACAGTTTACCTGTACATTGTCTTTCCTTAAAGCGGAAAATAAAAGTTCTAAAACCTAACATCTCTATGCTTTTACCAGTGTAACCTTCAGCAGCAATGTCATTTGGTTCTAACCATTCTCCTATGTTGTCGACAAACTTATTTCTCCAAACATGTTGTGACACAATAGTGAAAGGTGAACCCGAATCAGCCGCCAATTGGATCAGAACTCCCCCCCCCAACGAAATGTGACACAAAGGTTTAGAGGAACAGACGTCAGTGATATTCAGCACTACTTTCTTCAATTGTACCAAATTCACTTGAGTATCGGTGTCACTCGAGGATGAGGAAGACGTGTCCTGGACATACACAACCTTCCCTTTTGAAGTTTTCTTGTTCTTGCGATTACAAACTCTAGAAAAATGACCTACCAAAGCACATTCTATGCATTTTGCAGACTTAGCAGGGCACCTTTCATACGTAGCAGAATGTGAATAGCTGCCACACATGTAACATATCACAGTGCTAAACTTTTTCTGCACTTCATTACCTTCCCCTTTTTTTCTTTCTGGAAAGCTCGGTTTCCTTTTCTCAAATTTTGTATTCTTGTTGTTTTTATACCCAACTTTCTTTTCAACAGTTTTCCCAACAATTTCTTCAGTACCTTTTTTGTCTTGGGAAAGGGTGACTTTAGCACATCTTTCAGAAAGTTCAGCTTTCTTTACCATTGCAATAATGTCCTTGAGACATTTATCACCCTCCACCCATAACTTGTCCTGTAAAGTCTTATTTCTAGCATACATGACTACTTGGTCCCTAATAAGTTCTTCCTGCAATTCTGCGAACTTACACTTGGTGGCCAGTTTTTTTAATGCAGACACATACTCTTCAACTGACTCATGTTTCTCTTGTTTTCTGTGAAAGAAAGAATGCCTAGTAACTCCTATACACACTGAAGGAGAAAAATGATTATCAAGATTTAACAAAGCTATCTTAAATACATCAAGATCCCCTTCAGCCCTTTCTTGTGTATGTAAATCATTGAAAATGCCTAACCCTTCAGGACCTAAGGAATACAATAGCATTCTCTTCTTCCTTTTTGGAGTAAATGTACCATTAATATCCTCTAAGTTCGCTATGTAATTTAGAAAATATTCTTTCCAGTCTAACCAAGCTACTATTGGTTCGCCTGGAACCGCTAAAAACTCCTTTGGTGAGTTAATTTGTAGTCTTTGTACACTACATTCCCCAGAAGTAATTGATCTCGAAGAACTAGCTTCCGTCGTCATGGTTCCGTATTATATTTGTATGTGTCCACTGTCAAGTTGTGGGCTAAATTGTGTAGTCACAGTTACTAAAAATACCCAAGTTCCCAAACTGAATGAAGGTTCAAAAAAGTTTTTCCACTTCAAAAAAACACCAAAAAAAAATAAATTCCTCAAGAAATTGATGCTGCATGCATATCCTTCGCAAAGATGTCAAACAATACCTTTCAAATCCAAAAACATCGATGTCCAGAACTGATTAGATTCGCTTTAACAGCTTAATCTGCTTCACGGTGCTTCGAGCTGCTTGGTTGCTGTGGAAACTGAAGTTTTTCGCTCTCTAAAATGGCCGCTGTGCGTGACCTTTGCACTTCGTGACGTTCTGTGCGCTGTGACGCTTTGATGTTCTGATGGGTGTGTGAGAGTTGCGAAGCAAACGCTGAGGGCTGGTGAACTCGAGCTCAGGATGCGTGCGCCAGATTCAAAGGTAAGCACATCATCTTCAGTTCAAAACTCGCTCGCAGTGCCAAATGTGAAATAACAAGCTTAAAAACACACATTTTTAGCAGAATGAAATCCGTCTATTCCGTTTTTCAATGATCCGCATAATACATTCAGCCCTTAATTTGTTATCAACAACAGTTGTACTCTAGTAGTAGCGTGCCACAATCCCACACCAAAAGTAATACACAGTCTTGCGGTGGAAAACAATTGGGATTCACGCATTACACACTTCATTAAAGTACTCACGAAAGTCCAATAAAGAAAAACAACTCCCGTGGTATCTGTTGTTAAGGTATTGCCGTCAATTCCATCTTCATGATCTCTGTTTTAGGAATCCTCGTTGCCAAAAATTGGAGTGTTCTTGTAGTAAATAAGAGTTGCAGAGAAGAATTGTAGTATTCAATTTATTTGAATAGTCAGGAGCAGGAACGAAGGAAACATGCAGCTCAAGTGGAGCTGACTGAAGAGAATGAATCATAACATTCTTAACAGTTTACAAAGTTACAGAGATTACATGTGCAAGATTCTACATATCACATTCTATACTTACATACACAGTATTCCTAAACCATATTCCATAAAGGAATATGCCATTACTACAGTTCGCTTCCAGCAGCTCACGGGTCTGTAACCCTTCCCCGACCCCTCCTTCGTTAGATGAAACCCTTCTGAAAAAAATGCAAGCTGCTCCAAAGATAGCCCAGAAAATACGAAATTAAATTCTCATATCCAGCAACCAAGACCTGCGTATTCATAATTCACACGCCCTCTGCCAAACAAAAACAGAAGCAATTGGTAGTAATAAAAACATTGCACTGGGGCTTACTTTAATGAACTGGGTGCATTCACCAGAGGAAGATTAGCCACCAGATTGAGTTCGCTATCTGTATTATGGCTTCAGACACTTCATGGAAGAAATCCCCCTTGTGTTTTTCAACTTGCAATTCTATACGCCAAGATAGGCTTTGCTAAAAGGTTAACCAACGTCCTCGGGCACAAATGCTGCTATAAACTGAAGCTCGCAAAGAGGCCTGACGTATTTTGCCACCTGCTTAAGGCTGGATAATCCTGCAGGATACATTTTGAAATTTGATTTTTTTCATCTGCTTTTTGGGTGTGTATAACCAACGCGCATGCGTTGTTCTGCGAGAGTATAGTAGGCAAAACAACTCTTGAAACCAGCGAGGATTGTCCCCAATGCATGTAAGGTATTCAACCGTGATGTTTCCCCAGCACGCGCTTGGCCTCACTTCTCAATCACACCCCATATGGTGTTCCCTCCCACATCAAAGGCTGCTGCTCCCCCGCCAATGCGCTCCTGCCCCGCCTCCCCACAGCAATGCCAAGAGCTTGTTGATTCCGTTTTCGCGACAGCATTTCTTAGCCCGCATTATTTAGTGCTCCATGCCCCTGCATCAACCCCTTAGGGTTTCTTGTGAGGTGATGCTTTTCTTTTTGTTTTAGCTATAGCCCTCCCCTCACCTCCATTGTACAACCGCCTTATTAATGCAATGTGGCAATGAAGTTATTATAAACTGCTATATGTTTGCCGATATTATTTCTATAGGTATGGACCCAGCTTGCGGTTCGAGGCAATGTTTTGGTTACAAGCTAGAGCTCGCCAGCCCTTTACATCAGTGCTTGCTTGTTAGCAGTGGCTTAATTTTGCGAAAGACTGTGCTGCAACAGCTTTGCTTTCAACGTGAAGTGATGTTTTTGTTTTTTTCGTTTTCGCGACAGCTTCCCCAGCATTTGTCATGCCGCATTATTAGTGCTCCATGCCTCAGCATCAACCACTTAGCATTGCTTCTACGGTGATGTTTTTATTTACATTTTAGCTACAGCCCTCCCCCCACCACCGTTGTACGATCACCCCTGCCCTTTACGTTAGTGCTTGCTGCTTGCTTGTTATTGGTGGCTTAGTTTTCCGAAAGACTGCAGCTACAGCTTTGCTTTCCACAGAAGGTGATTTTTTCGAGTCTATATTTTGGTTTTAGCTACAGCTCTTTCGCTGTAGCAACTGCTTTGCTTTTGGCGTGTTTTACATTTCCTTTTTTGCAACAGCATTTCTCAGACCGCATTCTTAGTGATCCATGCCTCTGCATCAACACATTAGCATTGCTTCTGAGGCTACGTTTTTATTTTCATTTTTGCCTAACTAGCACTGTGCACCCGCGAGTGGCGAGGAGCGGCAGAAAAAAAAACAAGCATTGGCTGCAAAATGAAATAATAAAAATAAAAATGGGAGTTATGCGCACGCGCGCGACGGAAGAAAGTGCTGTGCACGTCGCGCGTGTGCTCGTGCGTGTGAGGGTGAGCTGATTGCCGCTTTGGAAGCACTTCCAAAAGCGGCTTCTAAATGTCTCCGCCAGGCCAGCGCATGCGCTAGATCAGGCCGAGACCTAAAAAACATAGGTGGCACATCTTTCTCAGTTCAAGCTGCCAAACTATGGAATTTATAACCCCCAAGCCTAAGATCCGCGTATAACTATATTATCTTCAGAAGACTACTCAAGAGCTGGCTCTATCCTACATTACCACCATACTCAAACACAAATGTACAGCATATCCCTTTGTATACAAACATTTAATGTATTTATCTAGATATGTGTATTTATTGATATAAATATGTATAATAATATGTACTTATAACCATATATTTATTAATCTCCTCCTACTGTAAAAAAGAAACAAGTTGACTCTGTCCAATGCACTACCCTACATTTCACCCTACACTTCTCTCAATATATCCTCTACCTCCACTCTCTGACTCATCCCAAACCTCATTCTACTACTATGATCTCCCTAAGAACCTTTCTTGACCCTCCCGCCTCTATCTTTCCTCGACTCACCCCAAACCTCATTGTAATACTATTATCTCCCATATAACCCTTTTTAGACTGTTCCTCCCTCTATCCCCCTTTACACACCCCAAACCCCATTTTACTACTGTGATCCCCAAAATCACCCTTTCTAGACTCATCCCTCCTCTCTCTCTCCTTGGATCATCTCAAACTTCATTTTAATACTATGATCTCCCAAACAATCCTTCTAAATTCTTCCCGCACCTATCCATCCTTTGACTCATCCCAAAATTAATTTTACTACTATGATCTCCCTAATCTATTTCTAGAGATTCTTCCCTCCTCCATCTCTCCTTATACTCACCCCAAACCTCTTCTTACTACTATGATCTCCCAATAAACACTTTCTAGACTCTTCCCTTTTCTATCCCTCCATTATCCTGTTCAATCCAATTAACAGACTCACATGTCAACCGCTCAAATTAATTAAAATGTCACTACACTAATCCTTTTTGGGTTCCGGAGTAGCGCGCTACTTGCCAAAAAGGGATTTGACACCTCGTAAGGAGTAGGAAGCACTATATAAATACAATTACAACCATTTCTTCCTGCTGTTGCTGCTCCAGTTTCATGTACGCCAGCGATCTTTTCCAGGAGAAGGAGGCATGCGTTTTGGGGCGGCAGGCAGCACAGTAGACCTGGACCGGCGAGGGCATAACTTGACTTTCAGGGAATACACTTAGACTGATTAATGAATCTGAGGCAGCAGAGCTGAGAAGTAATTACACAGGATGAGCAGTGGGTGGAGAATGGCAGGGACTCTGGAAAACAGATGTCTGTCCCATTGTGCTCTCAACTGAGGACAGTGATAAATGTGGAAGTTTATTTCTTCATGGTTTCCTGTCTGCTGTAGGAGATCGTCCTGTAACTGGTTTCTTAATTTTCGTTTCTTTCATTTCCTTGAGGAAATTCTCAAGTGGTGTGAATCGTAGCATCTACTAACGTGGAGAACCCGAGGATGCCCTCATTAAAGCATATTACCAGGGCTGTTCCACTTACAGACAGGCAGGATGGAAGGTGATTAATAGCTTCCATTTCAGCCATAAACAGGTATCAAATTCATTTAGTGCTCAATGGCGTTATATAACAACATGCAGACAAATGTGCAGCACAGTACGCCACGACGTGCCTTGCAAGATGCCAGGGCAAACACAATTAAAACATACCCAGCTTTAAAATGTATGGTCACATTTATCTTGCACAGAAACTCAACACTGTTTATGTTCCAAAGCATGTCACTTTCTTCTAACTTACTGCCGGTGTGGCTGTGTGTCCACTGCAACCCCAAGCATAACAAATCGAACATAGACACAAGCATCCAGCTCTCAAGAGAGTCTAAGGATGCTGGACACCTGTGACCAACACTGAAAATCACCCCCACTCCCTTTCCCTCCAGAGAATATGGGGGTTATAAAACTTGCAGCCCAAACCTCTTTTCAGCTCATACATCCAAGGAGATGAATTTGCTTCACATTCCGAAGGTTTTTCGCACTAGTTTCATTCTTTCCATTTCAATGATTCCTGACAAGTCTTCCAATTATGGCTTTGGATCTATATAAAAGTGTTTGCAGGAAAACACAGTTAATCATAGAGAGCTTAGCAATGCATTCTTCATTTGTCTCTACAGGATGTTTGCCATTTTCACCCAAAACGACTAAGAACATTAGAACAAACATAGAAAGAAGGAAATGGTTCAGAAAGCAGCTCATCCTGGTGCTTGCATAGTTGGGAAAAGACTTCGTCCCTGATTTAGAGTTAGGTGGGTGGGATACCATGCCACAAACGCCATATTATAAGTTACATTGGATATAATGAACTTGTAACACGGCAGACAGGATACCCACCATGTTTGTGATCGAGTATCCCATCCACTAATCTCTAATTCAGGCCCTCAGCCTTAAAATGCCAATGGCCAGCCCCATTAAATCCCTATTTCCACCTCAACTCTCCCCATTCATGCCAAAAAAGGGACACTAGGTATGGTTCAACAGAGGTTGTTGCTTGTAAGATGTTCACTGTGTTCTTCATCATTGCTTAGCCTGTTTAACCAATATGATTAGACTCTTGCACACCATATTCGAGCGGGTGGCTTCCACATGTGTACGGGTGATAGCCAGATTTCCTTCTGTTTGATAGGAGAGTCTTAGGGTGAATACAGTGGGGTATGTTTATGGGTTTGGTTGGGGGTGCACGTGATGGAGCAGATTTCATCTGCAGTCAGGCATTGTTTTATTTTTTGTGCTTCAGACAAACTGCATTTAAATTGCCACACACCTTTTGGTGCAAGTTAATGGCACATGAAAAATATGAAAGTGAGGCCTATTCACTCTCAAATGCTTTTGCTGAATTAACATGTGTTTTTGCAATGTGGAGAAAAGTGGCCTTTTTAGCTTTGAAGATTAATAGAATATGTTTCTCTCTTCCCAGCTCATCCCATGCAATATACATTCACTATTTCTGTCTTAAAAGACTTTTACTTGTTGCATATTTTGAAAAATATTTTCAGTTAATAACACCTCTTTTTCTTTGTTGTACATTGCACATTTATTTTGCATATTGTACATAAATAATAGAAAAGCTGGTTTACACTTGTAGGTTGGCTAGGTAAACATTTATAAGGAGTATTAGTATGAAGTTGGGAAACATAATGGGCTGATTTACATGAAATTAACATTATCTTTTTGTTTATTTTATTTTTGGGGCCTACCATTAAATGGCTGCCTGTGAAACCATCAAAAGCTATGGCTTGCTTTGAATGAGAAGGGAGCATGCGCAGACTGTGGCAGCTTTCCTCATGCCAAGAAGTGAAGGACAGCTTGAACTGTACATTCTTCTGATTGTGCCAATGTACCAGCTAACTAAAGTATCCGTCCTACTGCGCTGAGAAAAGGAAGGAAGAATTAAAATGAAACATTTTCCCTAGTAAATGTTGCAAATGTTTATAAATGTATTATTCATGTATGCTTCTTTTGTTAAAACTGTTTTTTTGAATGCGTCAGGGTGATGAGAACTCATGCCACCATGACTAACCAATCAACATACAGGTTTTCCTGAAATGCAACATTTTGTGTAGTCTGCCAAAATTTTGTGTATAAAAACTGACAAGGGGCTGGCTTTCTCAGCTCAGCTGGCTTCTAGGCTCATTAGGGGGTGTGTGAGCTCTTGAAGAGAAGGAACAGATTAGGCCAGACAGCCTATGGGTTAGGTACGAGAACGTCCCGGGAGATTGCTGAAGGGGAGGTGCGTCCGAGGAGACTCAGGGGGAGGTTTCTTGCTTCCAAGTCATATCTTGGCACTGCAGGCGCATTCCTTTGAGGACTGGTGAAGGAGGGGCTATCTCACTCCCTGCTTGCTCTTTAGACACAGACAGACAGAGAGTGCAGCTGATTAAATAGAATTAGATGCTAAACTTCAAGTTTATGCTTAACTAATTAATTAGGTCTGAAAAGATGTATTTGTCTTATGCATTTATTTCTCTTAATGGGAGATTTTTGCAAACTATTTGATTTTTGATTAGCCTTGCAAGACTATTTTTTCTTAGAAACTCTTTAAGAATTTTGAATGACATTTAGCGCCACATTCCTGTATGTAAATGCTTATTTGCAGACTGTAATATGTTCTGTATTAATGCTATTTTTTCTGTTTTCCAAATTCTGTAACCTGATTGATATTTTATTAATGAATAAAGGGTCAGAGAAAAATTAACTTTTGACTAGAAAATAAAACCCTTTAAATACTCAACAACTCTCTTTATTGGCTTAAAATAATAATTGCATTTTTGACTGTTCATGATTATTAAAGTCTCCTGAAGGTAATACATGGTGTGAAGGGCCCAACACCTTTTGAGCGGTAAATTAGAGGTAGCATGAGGGTTTTGCATTGAGAAATTACCAGAAGAAATTACCGCTCCATCAGTTTTTGGTAATCAGAGGATGGTTATTATTGATTAGTTTGGTGATTAATGATTATTGATTTCACCATCAACTACTCAACTAATGGATTATTGACCTTAAGAAGGGAAATAAAATAATTGCCTAAGTTAGATAAATGTCCAAGTCCTGATTCCTGACTCCAATGCTCAGAACCTGAAGACTGGCAAAGCAGTACTGGCAGGTGATGCAAGAAGTGGTGTGAGTATCAATAGGGTTGTGAAATGTTGTTAATATGCTAGTATGTTTTTTTTGAAGTGTTGAAAATAGTAAGGATTTTTACTGTTGTTGACATTTTGCTCATTTTGAATTGATGGTGTTATTGATTATATTGGTAATTTCATAGGACATAATTTTTGGTTATTGATTACATGTTTTAACTCTTAATGTAAGTAAGGGTCTTGTTCTATGTTGTCTGGAACACGCAGGTATGCACACCTGTGGAATCCCGGGAAGGAATAGCGGGTGGTAAATGGAAGCCACACTGCACTGAGGTTACTCGTCTGTTGGAATAGCACTGAGAAGCTAGGTAGGGCTGGCAGTGTTAAATTAGGGACTATTTTCTGTGTGAGTGATTGATAGCAAAGAGTTCGCTGGTGAAACTTTAGTCTGATATCACCTAGAAAGGGTCACACTGAAGGAGTAGCAGGTTCTTCTGAGCTTGATTGACAGCAAAAGGGTTCGCTGGTGAAACTTTGGCCTAAGATATATCCTGAAGGATAAGTTCAAAGGAGTAGCAGGTTCATCTGAGCTTGTGTGAAGGGTAAGCGGAAGGGATTTACCTGTAGTGTTTGAAGAGTAAACAGAAGGTCTTACTTTGTGAAGGGTAAGCGGAATGTGTTACTCGCAGTGAATATAAATCTATCCTTTATTTAGCACAACAGACAGAGTAGCGAATGTATTTATGTTGTTACTAACAGAGTTATTGATTAAGAAAATATTGCAGTAAGATTTTGTAGAGGGTCAGTAGTAGGAGTAAAACTGACGAAAATTGAGACTGACAGCTTTGGAAAAAAGAAATTGCATTGAACTATTGCAAAAATGAAACTGTTTGAAGGCTTAAAGAAGCTGTTAGGAGGTAAAGTGAAAAATTCGTTTTTTATTGGTGATGCTCCTGAAGGAACACCTGTGCATTTTATGTCTACCAATTTGGGACAAAATACATGTATGTGGGTTCACTAATGGTGCAAGATTACTGAAAAAGAGGATGTTTTGAGGTTTCCAAAAGATAGTACTTTTGAATTGCAAATTATTGACAAATTAAGGGAAGTCTTATGTGAAATAAAGACACCATCTAAAGCTGCACAATTTGAGGCCTTAAGCATATGGGAAAAGGTAGCAAGAGAGAAAGCAAGTGAGCATAAAAAGGTAAAGCACCAAATGCAAGAGAAGAGGATTAATGATGATAAAGAACTTCAAATAAATAATGATTCAGGGGATAAAATAATGGATGCATTGTTAACTGAGGGTCCACCAGTTTATGTGGTTCCCATTAAAAATACTGAAAATAGTATACTAGTAAGCACTACAGTGGCTACTGCTTCTGTTGAGCAGAGAAAAACACAGATTGAGAGAACTGTGCTGACATTTTATATTGACCCATTACCTGTTGATTCAGCACTGACAGTGATACCTCCAGGTGTTACTGCTTCAAATGTGCCTGATTCAGTCCAAGAATTGCTAACTGCAGATGCACAGATAATGCATAGAAAAATTATGACTGTCCCAATTAATATGCCCCCTACTGAAAAGGTTAAAAGAGCTGCAGAAGGAGTGATTATGGCAGAGTTTATTTCAGAAACTCAGAATTCACAGATTATTGAACAGAAATTACCCCAAGCACTGAAAGGTGAGGGAAAAATGGCCTTTAAACATCTGCAGCTCAGAATAAAATAAATGTAATTGAAAATGTGATTTTTCAAACCTGCTTAGAGGAAGCAGCAGTGATTAAAAAGATAGAAAACATGGGAGAACATATTAACACAGGCCCTGAAAAAGAGAGACAGCGTAGTGTTTTAAATTCAGCACTTGAACATGGAGAAAATAACAGTCCATGCTGTTTAAATAATGAAGATGTGAACCAGTGTCAGGAAAAAGAATTAATTTCCCTGAGTAAGGAAACAGTTGCATGTTCATTAACTACATATAATGGCCTGACAGATTTAGCTCAAAAATATGAAACTGATGTTTCAGGAAGTTTTCCATCTCAGAAAAGTTTTAGGGCACATATGGATGATGAAGCAAATGAGAAAATGTGTTCTTCAGGAATGCAATTGCACATTGCAGAAATAAAATATATTTTTAAATGCAATGGGTTTGAGAAATTAGGAGACAAATGGGCAAGAAAACATGAGAAGAAAAAGAAACCACCAGACCTAGCTAGGAAACTGGATAAGGAAAAGAAGCCACCAGATTTAGTTGAGAAAAATAATAAGCAGAATGAGGGAGAAGCTTTTGCTTACTCATTGAGAGAAATAGTGGGAGGAGTGCATGTTCCTATGCCACAGAATAAAAGTGAACTTGCAGCATTTCTGAACACATTCCCACAATTGAGAGACAGAATTATGCTGTGGTACCCACAAGTTGATGGATTTGTTGACATTTTAAAAGAGTTGCGCATTAATTTAGAAATGTTCTTTTACATTGCCATGCAGACTAAAATGTGGTTTCAATCTAAAGTTGTGCAAAGGCCAGGTGAGGAGACAGTGAAAAGGGTTTGCATGAATGCACCATTATTTTCTGTTGTTATGGAGGAAAATATAGCAGTGATTATTTTCCTGAAGGGTGGAGTGCCAGCAAAGGATGTTGATTGGGTACAGATTTACAGAACACAGGATGGAAATAAAGGTGTTTTGGTATGTGAAAATTCAGGTATGGATGTTGTACTGCTGGAAAATGTGTCCTTTTGCCATCTTTATAGCAGATTTGAGCATTGGAAGAAGAAAAATAAATGTAAACATGATGCACAAAAACATGGAGAAATGCAGATGCAAAATATGAAAGCTAAGCAAATGCAAATGTCAGTTCAGAGACAGGTACCTATGGCAGGATTTTTCCAAGCAAAGATGGTCCCACAAAATATGGAAAATGCTAAAATTAATTTAAATAATATGTCCAGAGAAAATGTGAATTATTTCCAGAGACAAAATCAGAACCCAGTCCAACAGTTTGCTGTGTTTGAAAATGAGAGTTTTAACCATCACAATTCTGAATTTACCAGGTCCATTGTGGAGGCAGTGGAAAGTCCAGACTTAATTTCAAGAGTTTTAAACAAAGAAATTACAAACCCAGTTTTAGAAAAATGTGCACCAAAATTAGGCCCATTTGAGGAAGATTGCAAAACTGTTGTCTGTGATTCAGGCCTAGCAGGAAAACAATTGTTTTGCAAATTAAGCAGCACAGATTACTGTACATCAGATAATGTTCATTTTCAGATTCCTGATGAGGAGGTACATTTTAAAATGGCCCAACAAGAAACAGCTGTAGCATTATCTTCAGAAAAGACAGTTGAAAAATTACCTTCTGCTTTGGAAAAAATAAACACAGAAATAAGAGAGTTCACAGAGAAGGATGCCAGATTAATAAAATGTGCAGAACATGTCTTATTAAAATTAGAACCAAATGACATGCATTCAGGAACACCATCAGTTGCAGGAATTTTACCAATAAAATGATTTTTGATGGACTTGATTGGAAGTTTGTGTAACTTTCTGATCACAGGTTCACAGAAAATAAATGAAAAGAACAGAATAGTGCAGGAGATTAAAAGCATATTTTTTCCATGTTGTCCTGTGGTACCGAATCCAGCCAATATATTTTTTCACATTCCATGTGCTGAAGAATGGCTTACTTTTATTGATTTTTGCAAAGTCCATGTAACAGTGCCATTGCATGAGAATAGTCAGGAGTACTGTCAAAAAGAAGATGAATATCTGGGACACAAAATTGGAAAGGGAGGTAGAAAGGTGTCACCAGAGAGGGTGGGAATGATTTCCAAGAAGAATCCACCTCAAATTCAGAAAGAAGTCAAGACATTTTTGGGTGTGGTTAGCTGCTGTAGAGAGTGGTTACTAAACCTTTCCCTAGTGGCTAAGCCTTTACTGAGGCTGACACACAAAGGTGTGTCTGATCCGCTTCCATTGGACAACAACTGCACAAAAGCATTCCTAGAGTTGAAAGAGAAAGAATGTTGCGCCCCAGCACTAGGAATGAAAGTTTATTTAAAAGAAAATACACCAATTTGCAGTGAGAGGGAGGGCTGCACTCTCTCATTGCCTATTCAAAAAGATGACTGTGTTCAAAGGTCTGTGATGTATTGCCCAATGACCTTTGACCCTAACTTCACAGAAATGTCAGCAAATGATTTGGTTTGTGATGATAATGAATATGAGTGTCTAAATATCATGAAAATATGCATAAAGCCAAAATCAGACTTTAATGATGAATGTCTGAGTCAGCCCAACAATGTCCATTTTGTAGATGGCCCGTGTTTGAAAGGTGACACATTAAAAGCAGCAGATGCTGTGCTCCTTATGCATTATGTTGTCAAAGCTTCATGGCTCTCAGTAGTTGCCCCAGTCCAAAATTCGAAATTGATTGCCCTTACCATAACATGCAGTATATCTGCTCAAATTAGAGTCACTGTTGTCATGGGAGAGAGAAATGCTTATTCAGTTGCACACATTTGTGTTCTGTTAGCATGCACATTCTATGGAATATTCACAGGTGAATTAAAAGAGGCTCAAGAAAATGTTTTTGAAGCAGCACAACAGGGTTGTATCAGAACTATTTTTGGGAAAAGTGACAAATGCAAAGTGGCAAAAGTGTTATTGCAAAGACTGATGCCCAGGTATAGATTGCCAGTTTCTCTGAAATCAGATCATAATGTGGTCACAAAGATAATGAGTGCAGAACAACAGATTAGACAAGGAATGGATTGCAGCTATCTGCCTGAAGTGTCAAGCATGATAAAGCAACACAATGGCAGCACTGAGTTACCTTTTGCAAAAGACGGTGTCTCACCAACACCAAAGTGGCTTGAAAATGCATATGCAAATGCACTTGTGGAAAACACTGAGGAGAACACTACCCATGGCTGTGTAGGTCTGGTTGATGTACAGTGTGCAGTTTCTCACCAGATTGCAGCTGGTACACAAGATCTGCATAATGGATGGTGCAACGGCTTTGGTCTGAGAGATGCAGTGGTGAAACATCTGAATCTGATCAAAGTGAAAATAACAGTGAAAGGCATTGGTTGTAAAAGTGCAAAGGATTGATGGTGCTCTGTCCGAGTTTCTCAGCACCTAAGTAGTCGAATTTGCATTGAAAAAGGTACAGAATGCCAATGAGCCATTCTGATGGCAAGCTGATGACAAAGAGCAAAGAAATGCTGAAACTGTCCTGTTGAATTTTTTTTTATTATTTTAGTTACTTATTTTAAAGAAGACTAACTGTTCCAAGAAGCTACTTACAGAACTCTGCACTAAAACATTTGAGCTTGGCTATATATGATCTGATTACAGATAGACTTGTGTTTGCCTTAGAAATTGATTTAAAATTGTTATATGCTCAGCTTTTGCAATTTTAAAAACAAATGTCACTTTTGAAAATGAAATATGTGTGATGAATTATAAATCAATTTATTATGATTTGAATCATCAGAAGGGTGGATTGATGGAGCAGATTTCATCTGCAGTCAGGCATTGTTTTATTTTTTGTGCTTCAGACAAACTGCATTTAAATTGCCACGCACCTTTTGGTGCAAGTTAATGGCACATGAAAAATATGAAAGTGAGGCCTATTCACTCTCAAATGCTTTTGCTGAATTAACATGTGTTTTTGCAATGTGGAGAAAAGTGGCCTTTTTAGCTTTGAAGATTAATAGAATATGTTTCTCTCTTCCCAGCTCATCCCATGCAATATACATTCACTATTTCTGTCTTAAAAGACTTTGACTTGTTGCATATTTTGAAAAATATTTTCAGTTAATAACACCTCTTTTTCTTTGTTGTACATTGCACATTTATTTTGCATATTGTACATGAATAATAGAAAAGCTGGTTTACACTAGTAGGTTGGCTAGGTAAACATTTATAAGGAGTATTAGTATGAAGTTGGGAAACATAATGGGCTGATTTACATGAAATTACCATTATCTTTTTGTTTATTTTATTTTTGGGGCCTACCATTAAATGGCTGCCTGTGAAACCATCAAAAGCTATGGCTTGCTTTGAATGAGAAGGGAGCAAGCGCAGACTGTGGCAGCTTTCCTCATGCCAAGAAGTGAAGGACAGCTTGAACTGTACATTCTTCTGATTGTGCCAATGTACCAGCTAACTAAAGTATCCGTCCTACTGCGCTGAGAAAAGGAAGGAAGAATTAAAATGAAACATTTTCCCTAGTAAATGTTGCAAATGTTTATAAATGTATTATTCATGTATGCTTCTTTTGTTAAAACTGTTTTTTTGAATGCGTCAGGGTGATGAGAACTCATGCCACCATGACTAACCAATCAACATACAGGTTTTCCTGAAATGCAACATTTTGTGTAGTCTGCCAAAATTTTGTGTATAAAAACTGACAGGGGCTGGCTTTCTCAGCTCAGCTGGCTTCTAGGCTCATTAGGGGGTGTGTGAGCTCTTGAAGAGAAGGAACAGATTAGGCCAGACAGCCTATGGGTTAGGTACGAGAACGTCCCGGGAGATTGCTGAAGGGGAGGTGCGTCCGAGGAGACTCAGGGGGAGGTTTCTTGCTTCCACGTCATATCTTGGCACTGCAGGCGCATTCCTTTGAGGACTGGTGAAGGAGGGGCTATCTCACTCCCTGCTTGCTCTTTAGACACAGACAGACAGAGAGTGCAGCTGATTAAATAGAATTAGATGCTAAACTTCAAGTTTATGCTTAACTAATTAATTAGGTCTGAAAAGATGTATTTGTCTTATGCATTTATTTCTCTTAATGGGAGATTTTTGCAAACTATTTGATTTTTGATTAGCCTTGCAAGACTATTTTTTCTTAGAAACTCTTTAAGAATTTTGAATGACATTTAGCACCACATTCCTGTATGTAAATGCTTATTTGCAGACTGTAATATGTTCTGTATTAATGCTATTTTTTCTGTTTTCCAAATTCTGTAACCTGATTGATATTTTATTAATGAATAAAGGGTCAGAGAAAAATTAACTTTTGACTAGAAAATAAAACCCTTTAAATACTCAACAACTCTCTTTATTGGCTTAAAATAATAATTGCATTTTTGACTGTTCATGATTATTAAAGTCTCCTGAAGGTAATACATGGTGTGAAGGGCCCAACACCTTTTGAGCGGTAAATTAGAGGTAGCATGAGGGTTTTGCATTGAGAAATTACCAGAAGAAATTACCGCTCCATCACACGTAGTAAAGAAAGTCCAAAGAGAATGATATTTGTATGCAAAAAGTTTCTTCTTTATTTGAATTTTCTTATCTCAAAACAGCTTCTTATTTATCAAATAAATCAGCCAATGCTTTTCTCTCCCTCAAGGGGAGCTTCCTCAGGGCTGAAATTTAAACACATAAGAATGCATAAATACCAATTTTTTAAAAAAAACGCAGAGCATGTACAATTTATACATTTATTACAATTTTACAAAAACAAAAGAGACGGCGCGAATTGGGTTATCATAAACAATTAAGACACAAGCAAATAGTGACCAAAAAAACTGAAAAAGAAGAGAGTATAGGAAGGAGTAGAGTAAAAAAGAGAGAAAAGAAGAAAGGATGCAAAAATGTGTAAAAAAATTGATGAAAAATTGAAAAATTCGCAGTGAGGCAGGGGGGGAAGGAGAAACAGCTAAGTGGTCCACCTTCGTAGGTCATTAGTCATAAAGTATATCTGCAACCAAGAGGTACAGGAAGGTTGCAGGAGGCGTAGGTTGTCTATCCTAACACCAGTTAACAGGGAAATCTGTATTCTTCAATATCTACGAGTTCCTTGCTCTCCAAAATATACCCTTATCGTAATATCACAAATTGATTAAATATATGAGCAGCCATCATACCTTGTATCTTAAATGAACAGTCCTATATAGTGTCCCTCTAAGTCGGAAACGTTCTAAATTGAATAAAAGTACATTTTGTCCTTATACAGTACAGAAAAGCTTACCATATAAATTTATAAATTTCTTGAAAGATGATGGTACGGAGAGTATATTGAAGTATAGCGTTCAGTATGTCCTAGGCCTGGGATGAAAATAACGTCGGTCAGCCATGGTCTTAGCTGCAATGTTTAGAAACAAACAAAAGAATTTTTTAGATACGTGGATTATGAATTTGTGCATGGCCAAGTGTGTACAGAGAACGGAGTGATCGATATGTACACTTTCGATTTCATTGCGCTATGTTATATTAGTCGGACAAGTGTTTTCACACATAAAGTCCTTGTACATTTGACCTATTAGAATGGAAAAAGAACAATAAGGGACATTCGAAGTTGTATTTGATTCAACGATATAAAACAGCGCAATTGAATAGCATAGAGTCCAAACATCCCACGACTGAGGTCTAGAATACAGTGGGGTACCTTGAATATATATGTTGTCAAGGGTCAAGGTACTTATATGTAAAGTTTAAGGTAAACACATACCTAGCTATATATGCTTAACTTCATGATATTTTGGTACTCGATATTCAGGACTATTGTTAATTCAAAACTACAATTTGAAAGGGACGTTTGACAACTTAAACTGAGAAACCATTATAAAACTTATGATGGAAATACAGGCCTTAGCATACATCGCATCTTCAGACTTGATGCCAGTGGAATTCAGACCACATCCTTATAGAAGTGACAGAAATGAAGCTTTAACAACTTGGGGCTCGCCAGATATAGTAGATGGACTACTGCCCAATCAAGTCATCTTTAATTTGTGGGGGCTAGAGGTACACAAGATCGAAACCCCCGATACCCAGGACCATTACTGCCTATAAAACAAGAGGGAGCACAGTCATAAGGGGAGCGGAGCTGGTACGAATCTAAAAATATTTAAGAATCTAACAATTGTAAAGCTTTCAAGCGCATCCCAGGGCCAGTTCCAGAAAGTGTATTTTGACTTGTTGCCTCCCAAAAACCAGGCCAGGCTCCTTCTTTCCAATGGTTTAGTCATCAACTAGTCTTGACAAGAAGAACACAAGCTCAGGAACAGAGTCAAAAATAAACATCTGGTCTTGGAAAACTCATAGGCTGGAGAACTTACTACAAGAAGATGATGTGAGGTAATTTCTCTGGAACCTTGACATAATTTTTACTAAGGAAACCTGGTGTTAAGAACCAACGCAAATCGTACGCTACGTAGGGTATCATGTTCCAGCGATAAGGTCCCTGAAATCCGGAAACCCCAACTAGGGCCTCCCAAGAAGCGAAGCCCCACTTGTATGGTACTGCTGTTCATAAATGTATATATCCACCAAAGTAAAGCAAAAAAAGGGAAAACATGGAAACGCTCCTCAAAATAACAAAACTCTACATAAGCAATAGAAGCATACAATGTTCATAATCTCTGGAGACTTTAATACAGATCTAGGTAATGCCGCCAGTACAAAAAGGGGCACTTATCACAGCGGAATCAATTTTAAAAAACGGCTAGATAAACTCGGGCTCAGGCTCCTGAACAGCAATACCAAGGAGGACTCACCTGCATCAATAACTTTCTAAAGAGGTAGGAAAAGTTCAGCAATTGATTACACGTCAATTAGTAAGGTAACTCTGCTTCAGGTGTGTCACTTTCAAATACTCCCCGCACAGAGAGTGATCATTTCCCTCAATCATCTGGATTTTGTGCAAGTTCAGTCAGCTGTGTTTGACTAACCACTTAATCTCCTCCCCAGTAACTTATAATTTAAAAAGTTTAAAATGGCATTGTCCGGGGTTAGAGGAGCTAATGGTAGATGTCTCATGCTGTGCTGGAACCATTGAGGTAAAGAAAAGCGATTCAGAAAGGCAGGAAAAAATAAGAACAGAAGAAGGTGAGTGAGAGCAGGCATGAGTACCTTTAAGTGACTCACTTTTGACAATAAAAAAACAAACTCTTAAACGGAGCAAACAACAAGCATTTACAATGCAATGGTCTCTGCATTATTAAAGGTAGAGCTATTGGCATTGCTCATGACTTTTTTTTTTAAATCATAAATAAATGGCATTGTCATTTACATTGCCAATAGCTTAATCGTTAAATAAATGGCATTGTCATTTACAATGCCAATAGCTTAGTAGCTCGCAAATGCATGACCTATTGCATCTACGCCCTCACAGAGCTACACACACAAAGCCACACACACAGACACACAGAGCCACCCACATAGTCATTCACATAGAGCCACCTACACAGAGCCACTCTCACACAGACAGAGCCACCCACACATAGAGCCACCTACAAAAAATGCTATCCACACAGAGCTACACACACACAGAGCGCTACACACACAGAGTGCTACGCGCTACGCAAACACACACAGAGCGCCACACACACACACAGAGCGCCACACACACACAGACAGAGCGCCACACACACACAGACAGAGCGCCACACACACACACAGAGCGCTACACACACACAGACAGAGCCCCACACACACACACAGACAGAGTCCCACACACACACTGACAGAGCCCCACACACACAGACAGAGCCCCACACACACAGTCAGAGCCCCACACACACAGACAGAGCCCCACACACACAGACAGAGCCCCACACACACAGACAGAGCCCCACACACACAGACAGACAGAGCCCCACATACACAGACAGAGCCCCACACACACAGACAGACAGAGCCCCACACACACAGACAGAGCCCCACACACACAGACAGAGCCCCACACACACAGACAGACAGAGCCCCACACAGACAGAGCCCCACACACACAGACAGAGCCCCACACACACAGACAGAGCCCCACACACACAGACAGAGCCCCACACAAAGAGACAGAGCCACACACACTGAGACAGAGCCACACACACACAGACAGAGCCACACACACAGAGACAGAGCCACACACACAGAGCCACACACATTCCACCACAAGGCCATCACATTTACTGAACTGAGCCCTGAGGCTTTCATAGTCTGCACAAATTGATTCATTACAATATGAGTGCAAGGCTGGCTACCTGATAGCGTGCTCAGGGTAGCCGGTTGGGCACAACAGCCCCCTCTTTGTCATACTGTCCAAATGGCAGAGAGAGCAGTCATTGGCAGTAGTGTCTGTTCCTGTCTCACCAAAGCTCAGACCCATGTTTCTATAATGCATCAGGCCCTTGCTTGCTGTCCTCTCTCCGTGACCTCAGACTGACCCACAGTTTGGAAAGGCATATCCATGCTGACCGCCTGCAGCTACTTCTACTCCCTCCCTCAACCCCAGCCGGAAGAAAATGGCACTCGAGGGCTGTGTGGTTACTACAACTTGTGAATCTACTAATCTACAGACACAAGTTATTGTTGGGATTACCTCTCCCTGCCAGACTCACTCTTACAAGAGACACGAAACTGACACTTGCGAGAGAGGCCATGAACTGAATGAGCACATTCCCATCAGACTGAAAAAGGGGTGATATGCGCTGGTGGGCAGTGTGAGGAGGCTTGCACTGTCATGGAAGAAGCAGAACAACAGGAAGCACACAATCCAGGCATCTGTCACCTCTCGGGGAGAGGTAAATGGATTAGGCAAAGCCACAAAGGCACGGGACGTCCCCTCAGATTGTAGAGAGTGAGAACGGAGAGATGGTGTGCATGGAGAGAAAAAAAAGGACAAAGAGAAGACAGAAATGGAGTTAAAGGAAGGAAAGGAAGAAATGGCGAGAAAGCAGATAAAAAAAGTGAAAGAGGCGTACGTGAGAAAGAGGTGAGGGCTGAGATAAAAACCAAATGAGGGAAATGGATGTGAGGAAGCATACCAAAAAGTTTCAAATACTTGACAAATTTGCATGACATTACTTCTAAAACAGTCAGTTAAAGTGATATAGCAGCATTACAAACTGCCAACAGCACGACATCTGCCATACATTGCTTACGATGCAAATGATAATATTGTGATAATTAGATAGAAACACTAACTTTTTAAGCATAGTGACATTTCTACGGTCGCTATGAGCCGGCAAAGTTCTTCGGTGCATCGTCAGGAGTAGTAAACGCTATATAACACCCAATACCATAGCACATTATACTGAGACTGGAAGCCCAAGGCCCAAGGAAAGGGCCCAGACAAACACACGTGCATGCAAACACTAAAGGGCATCAACACAAAAGAAGGACAAGCACCGTAATGCTTAACGCAGCTTGTAATGTAATGAAAACATGTGCCATTTTAAAACGGCAATATCGGTAGTTCGGTGGAATACTTTGTGTACAGAAAAAACAAAAATTTGTAAAAACAGGTTACAAGCTAAAAACAACTTTACATTTCTTCAAATATCTTCAAAAGAGGTAGCTATTTGGCAGAAATGTCAGTTTTCACTCTTAGTAAATATTACCGGGTCATACCAATATGCCGCTTCCACACAGGGCCCGCCGAGATAAGACCCCGATATCAGACCCCCGCAGACTGTAATCGCCATTGAGGTATTCACCGCCAGCTGCAATTAGGATTTGTGCTGAACATCCCAGGTTGTGTTAGGCAAGAGGTTTACTAATGCAGGCGCTCCTGGATGAAAAGGGGACAGGATAAAAGTACCTGCATTGACTTGGGGGTCCGTTTATGACAATATCTGAAGTGAGCTTGCAGGCTGTCTCACACTAGTGCTCAGAGTAGATCAGATTGGCTTTTTTCATGCCCACGTTAACAAAGAGAGAGTAAGGGTATTTTAGTTCACTCTCTTACCCCTAATGAATATTTGATAAACAACAGAAGAGTGAAAGTATCAGAACACCACTTCAAAAGAATAAGTATTACTTTTGACGTGTTTAGGGACAGGTGAAAAAGGAAAACAAAAGACTGGTTAAAAAAGAACCCTCACTCACCAACCTAGTGGTGACATGCTTTATCACTGGGTTCCCACTGGAAAGACATAGCGTCTTTCCAGTGTGCTACAACGCCTGTTTACAGCGGAGCTGGTTCTTGTGGGTGTTGAGGGTGCAAACAAAAAAGCCAAATCGTGCTAAGTGAGTGCAAAAAAAGAGGTTAAAAAGTGCGTAGTTGTGACTGTAAATTATTTTATTCAAAGTCCAACCTGCACTGGTTAAAAACAATTTAGAGTGGAAACATAGGGAGGGTCTCAGTAATTAGAGACACCTAGTCCACAATGTGAAAAAAGGAGATTAGGTCGACATGTTTCTGCTTTGTATGAGCCTGAGTCGCTCAGCTTTCGTCAGGACCAAAATATGGGATCCTCCGGTGGTATACACCCACTAAGGTGCACCCTGCCGTGAGGAATTAATTGTGAAACGGTAAAAAGGATGAGTTTATCCAAAATACTTACGGCTTAAAGCCGATTGGGACCCATACTGCAAATCGCTGGGGTCAGTGGCGTAAGTATTTTGGATAAACTCTTCCTTTTTACCTTTTCACACCTAATTGCTAACAAGAAAAACGGCAAAGACGCAGAGACTCTGGAGCGGCAGCAGGATCCACGATGCAAAAAAAAAATGGCGTCCGCAACCTTCCGAAATTTTCGGATTCGGGGGCGTGTTTTGCTGTTCTGAGTGACGGATGACGTCACCATCGAAAGAACAGCAAAACTTACGCCCCCGAATCCAAAAGAGACGGGGCTTGTTTGGAGTGACTCCCTTCTCCTCCAATGGCTGGCCTCCGTTTAGGAAGCCAGCCAATGGAAGAGAATGGAGGCGAGAGGCTGGTTAAAGCCCCCTTACTCAAAGTCATAAAATCTCCGACTTCCGGCTGGCGAGCCAGCCGTCGGTCCGAGACCTAAGAACGGGGGTCATGGAAGGCAAGGGTTGGTACAACAGAGAGCTACAAAACCAAAAATCTCAAATCACAAGAGAAACAAGACCAGTGGCAAAGAAGTTACACTTAGGTTATAGACCAGATAAAACCATGCTCTGAAATAAAACCATGCTCTGAAATTTGAAAGTACAATATAAGAAAAACTGCTGAAGAGACAAAAGAAGCTTCCAAGAGCATCAGTGGACTCCATAATTGTAAGAAACTAGAAAGTCTGGCAGCTGGTGAATTGGTTGTCATCTGGAAAGGCCAGACATTACAATGCAGGGATTGATGCAGCTACATGGGAAGCACACGTCCTTGCTGTGTATACAGCATCGGAGCCAGAGGGCATGGGGAAAGCCAGCTGGCCAAAGCCAAATGACAAGTCCCGTCGCCACAAATCACAGCAACCAAGTCAAATCCGAGAAGCTTAAGGTTCTTATAAATCACAATCACTACACCTCAGTTGTGGATATAGAGCAGCTGATGTGAACTTTGAAGAAATTAAAATCAGACAGCGTAACAGGTCCGAATGGAATGCCAAATGCATTACTCAAAGGAGATGTAACTTACTGGGGCCTAATACTTTGTACCATTTTTTATGATCTTTATCATACCAATCAAATACCACATTCATAAAAAGGCAACATCTTTCATTCAATCTTCGAAAGGGGAAGTCCAGTCTCTCCACTCAACTACAGGCTTATAGCTTTAATTAACATTGAAGCGAAGCTCTTTGCATCTTGTCTACTCAATCACGTAAATGATCCAGCAAATAAAAAACAGCTTATACCACGAATTCAGACAGGAATCAAAGCAGGCATGGGGACACTAACGAATCTAACCACATTAACTCTGTTAGTATAGAAGGCCAAATACAGAAAATCACTGCTATTCGATAGCTTTACAAACTTCAAGTCTGCTTTTGATAGAGTTCCCTGAGTACGATTATGGTTAAAACTGGAAGAATGGGTCCTGCTAAGAGTCCCTTTGAGGGCAATCATTGAACTCCATAGAGAAACATGGGCACAAGTAAAAAATGCAGACTGTGGCCAATTCACGAACAACATTGCCACAAAGAACGGACTAAAATAGGGATGCATTTGGTACCAAGTCTGTTTAATCTTTATCTTGCAGATCTAGTAGGTACTCTCCCGCTGGACAACAGCCATCCACCTATTCTGGCTTTAGAATAACTAGGATGCCTACAAGAGTCGAACACCAATAGACCCTCAATGAAGCATGAATGACCCAAAAAAGCTATATGGATTAGCACGGGTTAGAGCTAAACCTGAATAAAACTAAAGTGGTTTGGTTAGTCGACTCCAAATTTAAGTCATTCTACTGGTTTTTAGAAGGAAAAAAAGTGGAGGTAGCCCCCACATAAAAATATTTGGAATTCAACGTGGATCATCAAATGACTTTTAAATACCATTTAGTCGCTATTCAGGCAAAAGCACAGTTGCCAACCTGCGGATTCAAACTACTAAAGCATAAACTGAGTTGTCCAACATTTAGCCATGTGCTCACTGTAAGGTCTGCTCGGTTAATGCCAGCAGTATCCTAAGGTGCAGCAATTATGCTGAGTTGAGAAACAGTTACTCATAATAAAATCCAAATGAAAGTTTATAAATTTGTGTTTCACATTCCAAAATCAGAGTCACCAGCCCAAGTACAGCTAGACTTTTGTTTGAAAAATCAAGTATATCAATGCATGAGCGCTCACATTAAAATGTGCTGGAGACTGCTTGCTTCTGAAAGGAGCTCCATTAACAACCTATGTTTGTTGGAAATCGAGGAGCAACTACTCAGCAACTTAAAAGGTTCCTGTGGAAACCACATAAACCAGGCCATTAAGAATCTAGGCATGCAAGAAGCCTGGGCTGCGAGTACGGGAACATCTGCCTTTAATCGTGCAATCAATGCTTCAATTTGGATCTTGTCTCGTGTAACAGACAAAAATGCTCTCGTACAAAGACGACAGGCCTGGACTGTGATAAACTCATATAACAACCTTAGACATCAGGAGTATCTGTCAGCACATTTTTCTCACGTTTTAAAGCACCAGTTTATGTTATTTCATTTTGGTACCATGGAGACTAAAAATCGTATCCCCTCTTGGAAATATCAGTCCTAAAATCAAGCCTGTTGACTTTGCCGGTACAAGAGTCACCAGTACCACTTTTTTTCTGTGTATGTCTGGTGCCTTTGGCACAAAAGATAAAACACCTGAAACCAATTCTTAGAAACATGAAAATTCACTCTTGCAGGCAAGCGGTAATTACTTAGGTAAGTGGCTCTTCAAATTCCCTAGCCTGCAAGGGGGTGACGTTTCTAAAGCCGCTTTTTAAAGAATTGTCTAAAAAGAACGAGCAAGGTCTGGTGTAAGGCAGGAGCACTTTTCAAGTACAATGTTTTACAGCGAGGCATCTTCAGGCATCCTGAAATCTGACAAGTTGGCAACCCTTAAAACCATTAATTCGCATAAAAGTCACAAATAGTTTGACTGTGTATGAGCCAGGCTGTAGATCCCGCTGATCATCAAACTGCTCAAACCATCACATTTTTACTGTGCAATTTAAGGAATAGTGACTAGCACATCCAAATGATTTAAATTGTATGAGGTTATCACACTCTAGTTACGAACTATGCCTGATCCTTACCTCCCAGATGATCCAGGTTTTTAGGCACTTGCACCATAACTCGCGAATTGACTAAGGACCTGTATTACTGATCCACTGTGAGCAGGATAATGAATCAGTAAGGTCTGCTGATGGCTAGACCATATGTTTACTCAAGGCACTTGCAATTTTCCATTGAACTGAGTAAGCATAGGCACCACATAGGACTACACAAACAATTTGCACTCTCACTTAATTGCATTTTACTCATAACAATATTTTAATTGCAGGATATTTTGCACAATTTCTCAATGCACTATTTAATGTTAAAAATATAAAAGATTTTTTAGAGCTGTAAGAGTTGCTTTTACTCTGAATATACTTAAAATGGTTTTATTGGTTTGCAATGGTTTTAATTAACTATGCAAATAAACAGAAATGGTAGGCAAACATTGGGGAGTTGGACGATACGGATTGGCAGGAAGAGCTAGAGTCCCCAGGTGTAGTGGCAATATCCTCTAGCTTGCGACTGGTGCAGCTCAAGGTGCTCCACAGGATATATTTCTCCAGCCTGTTACTAACCAAAATGGAGAGAGCTTATCAGCTCTGCTTGCGACGATGTGGGGTTATAGGTACATTCTTCCATACAATATGGGATTACCCAGACATCCAAGCCTACTGTGAAGCAATCATGAAGACAATAACACGAGTTAGTGGGGCTCTGGTACCACCGGAACCCAAACGATGTCTCCTAAATATATGGGAAGCCGCAGACCTCAATCATGCAGCCCAAGACTGCATGATTGATAGCGAAAAGCAATATCGCCAAACACTGGGGAATTCCTACCACACCAACAGACGCAGACTGGTATAACAATATGGGCTGGGTCATGGTGGCCGAAAAGGTAATATATGTGAACAGAGGCTGCCCCAAGAAGTGTGAACGGATATGGGGAGGGTGGAACAAATTCAGAGGGAATGTTTGTACATTGCTGTCAAGGGGATTCACGCTGGAAAACAGCTGAATGATGTACTGTAATGAAGAGTGGGGGAAAATTCATAATTGATGTTGCCTACAAAACGAACACTTGGGTGTGAAAGTTGGGTGTGATACTGAAAGTCATATAATGGACTGCATGTACAAAATGTATGTCGGATAATGCTTCCTAGTCGTATATTCAATAAAAAGAGTTTTTTAAAACAAAACTATGCAAATAAACTTGATTTGATATTCAGGACTCAATATTGAGGCCCCACAATATTATATACTCAATATTGTGGTGGAATACCAATGCTATTGGATCGTGGATGTGTGGAACTGGATTGCAGGAATTGCTCAAATTGAACTCAGATAAAATAGTGATCACTTTACAGTTCTCTATATCTAAGTCCTGCTTCCAATGCCCACTACAATATCAAGATTATCTTACAAAGGTTTAATAATTGGGCCACCACAGGCTTCAGGTCACCACAAGCCTCACGCTTGTACCTAGTGAAGGGCGATGAGCAGGCATCCTTTGCACATGGAAGGTAGGTAGACCCTGTGGTGCAACTGCCTGCAGAAGCATGAGCTCTACTTATCGAACGATGTCGGTTTCTCTATTCCTTAAGGCAAGCTGGCCCTCTGGATAGTGTTGTGTTTGAAGTGGCCCTGTATTCCTAATATCGTACTTTCAGTTTTTAATTTTAATTTTATTTAGAATAGGTGTAATGTGCTGGAAGTCACCAAGGTAGCCTCAGAACAACTTTTTGGTTTTATGACAAACAGATAGTTTAATAAGCCCGGGGCAGGCGCAGGTGTAGCCAGCAGAATTGATTAGTCATGTGACTGCTTAAATAGGTGAGCTTGTAGTGTTTTTCCAAACCTGATGAAGTCAAGTTCAAATCTTAGATGCATTAAGAGGGATTCCCATAGGGACTATCCATGCATGTGCCAGCAGTCAAACATGTATTGGTATAATAGAATGGATATCAAGCTTTGATTGGAAGATCTTAGGCTTCTGGATGAGAGATAAGGGAGGAACAGGCTAGTGGCAATGAAAGCCATGTGATGCTTTAATGAAGAAGCATAGGGATTTGAAGTTACTTCATTCATTCACTGGGAGCCAGAGACTGTAGTGTGAATGAGATGCGGATGAAGCAATTCAGGACAAACAGGAGACAGGCAGCATGATTCTGTAGCCACTGGAGCTTAGATATAGATTTATTGAGGAGGCCAGTGTAGAGGATCTTACAAGAGTTGATGAGGGCTATCGCCACTTCAAGTGCAAGAGTGATATTCTCGGTGAGGTGAAAGAGAGGAAGGACACCTCAAACCAGGCTCAAATGGAGGAAAGCAGCTTTAGCAGTAGCGTTTATATGAGCAGTGAAATAAAGGCTGCTGTCAAAAGCACACCCAGGTTTTGGACTTTGCCCGCTGGCTGGAGATGGGTGCCCACATCCTCAGGTCTAAAAAAAGAGAGATGGGTTGGAGATGTTGTTCCCATTATCAGTATTTTAGCTTTCTCGCCATTCGGACACATCCAAATTTTCTGTCACCAGCAATGAAGCCGAGATAAGCAACATGAGAATTCCAATGAGTGTCCAAAGTTGTCCTCTAACTTTATAAATAAATGGGTATTATAAACATACATTTGATATGATATGATACGATAAATGGTATTTATTGAGCATGCGTACACCAGCGGTTTCTTGGCGCCTAGTGGAAAATGAGTGAACATGTCCAGCGGGAAAGTCATTAATCGAAAGCCAGGGAGAAAAGCCACGTCTTGAGGGATTTCCTGAACAGGGGGTAGGAATGGATTTGGCGTAGTTCGGGGGGTAGAGTGTTCAAGAACTGGGGTGCCAGGAACATGAATCAAAGTCCACCATGTTTTTTCTGTTTAAAAGAATGCGGGCTCAGGAGATTGGAGCTAGCAGAGCGTAGGGCACGGGGGGGGGGGGGGATATAGCGCTGAATTCTATTGGCGATGAAAGCTGGCCTGTTGGATGACAGGGCTCTGTGGTTCAAACAGCTCAATTTGAAGAGACAGCGCTCGGCAACCGGAAGCCAATGAAGGCTCTTAAGCAGAGGTTTCACATGGTGCGATCTAGGTTGTCCGTACACAAGTCTGGCTGCTTGATTCTGCACCAGTTGAAGACGCTGTAGCTGATATGCGGGAATTCCAGTATACAGTGAATTAGCATAATCAATGTGTGACATAACTAAGGCCCCTAACCCCTGCCCAGTCACTATCTTAAAAACGGTCCCTTCCATCATAGCAGCTCGGCTCACTCCACTTTTCAATAACATGCTGGAAAGTGGTGATTACCCTATGCGCTGGAAAAAGGCATCTATCCTACCTCTTCTTAAAAAATCAAACCTAGATGTGAGCGACCTGAATAACTATCGGCCCATCGCTAGGCTACCTTTACCAGCCAAAATCATTGAGGGTCTTATAAACACCAAGTTGAGCGCATTTCTAGGGAAAGCACAATGTCTGGACTTATCACAGCACGGATTCCGGCCAGGTCACAGCACGGAATCAGCTCTGATAAAATCGTCGGAAGACATAAGACAAGTGATGGATGCAGGGGGTAGAGCCGCCCTGATTATGTTGGATTTGTCCGCGGCCTTCGACACGGTCCACCACAGGTTGCTGGTGGACCGGTTGAGGGCCTGCGGAATTCGGGGAATGGCCCTCAAGATCTTGCAGGCCTTCCTTGCCAACAGAACTCAGGTGGTGGCCATGGGAGACTTTGAGTCGGCCCCTTTTGCACTCCCCTGTGTAGTCCCTCAGGGATCTTCCCTGAGCCCGACCCTTTTTAATGTGTACGTCTCCACCCTGGAGCCAGTTATAAGATCTTTCGGCTTTAATGTAACATCTTATGCAGATGACACTCAGATTGTAGTGTCTCTGCTACCGGGTGGAGTGGATGACACAGCGGACAGGTTCAGGGAATGTATGCGTGAGGTGAGTACCTGGATGGCAGAAAACTGTCTTAAATTGAACTCAGCGAAGACTGAAATCCTGTTATTCGGGGCCATAGACAACTTTTGGTCCCCAAGATGGTGGCCTGATGAATTGGGGACACCACCCTCTCCAATCACTAAGGTGAAAAACCTGGGGATTCTGATGGATGACACTCTCTCCTTCAGGCCCCAAGTCAACGCTCTGTCTTCTTCCATCCATTATATCCTAAAAACTATACATAAAGTGCGGCCCTTTATCCCTGAAGTATATAGAAAGACAGTGGTAACAGGACTGGCAATATCCCGTCTAGACTATTGCAACAGCCTGCTTCTAAATGCCCAACAGGGGCTACTAAACAAATTACAAATCTTACAAAATGCAGCGGCCCGTCTGATTACGGGAACCTCCAAATTCTCTTCGGTAGCACAAGATCTGGTAAAGCTTCACTGGCTTCCAGTGCGGAAAAGAATAGCCTTTAAGACGCTTTGCGTAGTCTTCAAAGCACTGAAGCGGTTGGGGCCCCACTGCATGACCGCACTCTTTCAGTGGTACAAGCCGACCAGGACGCTTAGGTCTTCTGACCAAGGACTTATCTTAGTCCCCAGAGCCAGGAAGGCTCGCTGGGGGGGAAGGTGTTTCTCCCTGGGGGCGGCTAACTCTTGGAACGCTCTCCCACTGGCCCTTAGGCAGATATCCGACCTTCTGCCCTTCAGAAGGGCCCTGAAAACCTGGCTATTCACACACTAATCCACTTTGTTACGGACTCTAGCGGTTATCCCAGCGCCAGGACACCTTTCGGGTAACAGTGGGCTTAGTAAATGTGTAAAATAAATAAATAAAATTTGGTGTCTTAAGTCGTAGGAGTCAAGTACCCTGGTAATAGGTATCTCGTGAACGTTAAACAGCTTAGATGGCAGAGTCTAGTTTTGAGGGACTGCTCTGGTTATTGTGCCAGATCTTGAGATGATGGTTCCAATTTGACAGGGTGAGTGCAGTTTAGGAGGAAGGAAGAAAACCATGGCAGGCCAATTCCATTGATACTAGATGAGAGAGTCAAGCTGTTGAGGAGCATATGATTGTCTTGTATTCGGTTTGGCAAATATTTGTTTTCAGGTACTTCTTTTTCTGCTGTACTTAAGTTTAGTATCTTGTCCAGTTTTAAGTTGTGTTGTGAGGCCCTGCACACTCCTCTGTAGTGAGTATTCCTTGGCATGTACCAGTCTGGCAGTAATCAGTGCCTGGCTTCACCCTGAGACCTGAGGCCTTCCCTCTATAAACTTTAGACTTGTCTACCTCTGTATTGCATTTCCTCCCACTGCAGTGAGGCTGGCTTTTCAGCAAGAGCTAGCACCTGTATACATGGTCCAAGAGCAAAGCAGGGGATCAGTTACCTACACATCTCTTACAGGCTGCTGAATTTAACTTTCATTTCTCTATATCCGGTAGGTAGAGTACTGCATCCAGGCCAGTAGTCAGGGGTAATATGGAACTGCTGGATGAAAAAAAAGCAGCGGCACAAGATCCTGTAATGCGCTTCTCACCAATTTCTGCTGTGTCGTTATTTCCAGGGTTTTAACTCACCACCTCATGTTCCCCCAGCCAGGCCACTCTCCCCACCGAGAGCGCTTCTACTATGGGGCCTAAAATCTAAGTGCCATTTATGGATCTGCTTCAATATGTCACTGGCCTAGCACCTGCTCATGCACTCCTTCCTGTCCTGAGATACAAAGAATGTCCTTGAAGGCATCCCCATGACTGGCGCAGCCTGCCACCTCCATCAGTCCAACTTTCCTCAAGCCATCCTGCAAACCATCCCATACAAGGCACTCGATCAGCTACTGCCTACGTCATGATGGTGTAACCAGCTCCTTGACCCACCAGAGAGACTTATCCTTACCACATATGGACATGGACTTTGAATTCTCTTGAGTCACTGCCGCCACCTTGCTGGTGCAGCTGCTGTGGCCTTGTCTGTCTCTCATCCCAGAACCTTCTCTTCTAGGAACGGTGTCCTTAGTATCACCTGTGGCTGAGGGACATGGGCCAAGTCATGATTCAGGAACTGCTTTCGGATTGACTGATCTTAGAGCAGATGATGGAAAGCTCCGAATTCTGCTTCCTATACCTTGATCAACAGACCATTTCTTCCCAGATAATACAGATGTTGCTGATTGGTGGAAATCAAGACTTTTGGGGACCAGCTTTTTAACATGAGGAAATGAGCGATTACCTGAAACCTGTGACTTTAGTTAGCCAGTACGGTTTCAAAATGGGTGTAGGTTTGGCACCTAGCGTATTCCTCAGATTTCAGTGCTTTATCCTGTTGGTCACTCTCTGTCAAAACTATTATATGGAATGTTCATGAATCTTAATTTTTCCAGTTAGAAATCAGAGTTTGCAACCGTGGTTGGCTCTGGGCTGAATTATGGCAATTACCTCTACATGGATCTTCCCGAACACTTTATCTATTGGTTTGGACTGGTCAGAAATATTGCAGCATGAGAAGAAGCAAAGTTGACTCAGCTACTTCTTTGTTGTGGGCAATAGTCAATTTTACTTTGCTTGGACTTTCAGCACCTGTTTATTCGCCATTGATTATTCTGGGAAAAGCGTCTCAGTTCCGTAAGGACAAAGGCCTACTCAGTCTGCCAGCACATGTGCTTTACTACTAACGCCAGAGGCTCCTGGTAGTCTGTTCAATTGTCAAAAGAAAGGCCTATGGGCCTTGTCAGGCATAGCCTGCCTATTGATCTTTTATTGCAGGATGCTTACTGATTCATGCAGCCTGCCCATGATTTCCTTGCTGTGGAAACTCCATCTAGATTTTGTTTAAAATATACTTACTATGAGCTTCCTCCATCCCCAATCACCTGTATGTACCTTTTCCTTTGTGGACTGGTCTTAGAAAAAACTTTTCTACTCATTCTTGAAAGAGGAACACTGCTCCAATAAAAAGAAACAACTAAGGTAGTCATGTTGGCAGCCGTCGACTTTATTGTCTGTTTCCTTTTTTTCCTTTTTAATGGAAGGTGTCCCAATATATTTAAGATTTGCGTGTGATCAGCATAGGCGATGATTGAGAAACAAAAAGACTTCATAAGTTTCGCGGGGGGGGCATGTAAACATTAAATAGGGATGGGGTGAGTGATGACTCTTGCAGGACACCACTGGCAAGGAGAAAGAATTAGAAAGGAAGTCTCCAAATGAGTTTGATTGCTCTCTTTCCATGAAGAAGGAGCAAAGGCGATCGCATGCTGGCCCACAGATTCCTATCTCCGCTAATCTTTGCGTCAGGACAGCCTGGCTCACTGTGTCAAAATCTGCAGTTAGGTCAAGTATGACCACAGTAGCCTTACCTCCATTGTCCATGATGTTCTGTATCTCCTCTGTGGCTACTACCAGTGCCACCTCTGTTTTGTGATCCTTTCTGAAGTCAAACTGGGCTGCATCCAGAATCTCGTTCTGATCGACATATTCCAGGAAAGCAATGTTTATGTGTTTCTTTAACATTTTTGCGGGTAAGGAGAGACCAGAGACGGGATTATAGTTCTTTACTTTGGTCAAGCGAGGGTTTTTTAAGGAGTGGCAGGATGGAAGCCTTTTTCCAGTCTAACAGGAAGATGCCTGTGTCAATATTGCTATTTAATAATAAGGAAAGTGGAGGAGTCACTGTACCAACATCTTCTATAGAATTTTAGGAGGGCCGGGGTCCGATGGGGTGCCTGATTTAGTCTGTTTTATAAGTTCTGACTCTCTCTCAGTAGTGAGAGGGAACATTGAGGAACTGCAGGTGATTCCACTCCAAAAGATCGTTCTCTGCCTCGGGGGTTTTGGAGTTTGTAGTGGCATTGAAATCCCTAATACAGTCTCAGCCTTGTTTTTAGAGAATTCACCTAAGGTGTTAAACAGATTTTGGTTGGGAGTTAAGATGCTGCTAGAAGATGGACATGAGAGCCCCTGTACTGTCTTGAAAAGCTCTTTAGGTGATGTTTTGCCATTTAATTTTTTTCTGTATAGAAATAAGTCTTCTCGTCATCAATCATAATTTCATATTTCTGAATCAACTGTTTATACTTTATTTTCTTGTCTGTGGAGTACCTGCTCCTCAAAACTCTCTCTTGTTTCCTGCAGTTGTTTTTCATTTCCCTAAGCTTAGGGGAGAACTATGGCGCTGTAGGGCGCATTCTGAAGCATTTAACAGATTAAACAGGAGCCACCTTGTTAACTGCTATGGAATCTGTCCGTGAGTTCACTGATGGCAAAGAACTAGCATGTGTTCCTCCCTCTGGAAAGACCTTCCAAACTAACAAACTGAGATTCAGGAAACAGCTAAAGGATTGTGCATTTGGTGTAATGCCAAGAAACCCTTAGAGGTATCTGCGCTCTCTATGAATAATAACACATCAAACCTAACTTAAATGTTGGCTTCATAAACTGCTTAATTACTTGTTTCTCAGCGCTTTCTAAACTTTTTAATGGAGGATAAGTGCAGCTTACGCAGGAGTACAAGTTTCCCTACTACAAAGTATAGATACAGTACAGGCAGAAGCTCTGCCCCCTGGGTTCACACATAGGCAAGACCGGACTGGCTGTACCAGGCATCAGGCATTTTACTGGCAAGCTGGAAAGGTGGGAGGCTGGTTCTGTGTACTGTGGGCTGGTTTTATTACTGGCGTACTGTTTTGCAGCAGTGCCGCCATATCGCCTCCCACTACCCTTTCAGACATCCAGAGAAACTGTGTTTATAGGGTTTTTATGGTTTAAAAGCGCCAGCCGCAGAGTTCCTTGCAGATCGAGTAGTTTTCAGGCAACAATAAAAGTGTCAAGATATCTGTGGTGATTAGTCTTCCTGCTGGAGAGAGAAATAGGCGGTTTGTCTAGTGGCACTTTTGGCTCATCTAAAGTTACAGCTGAGGTTTAATATGCCTGCTGCAAAGAAGGAGTACCATGCAGATCACAGAACTGTATTTTATGTGCCTATCTCAGCTTTTGACACAGAGATCCGGTTGTTATTTGCAGTTCTTAAGTTAAAATCATCATACAGCATAGTGAGCTATGAACTGCCATTGAAGAGCCACATGCAAACTGGGGCTTACAGGTTGGAAAGTTATGGTTTTTACGAACCGTTCATTATCCTAATGTTGCTAAAAAGGGTTTGTTTGGGAAGAAATACATTCTTAAGAGTCAAGCCAGTCCCAACCACTGGGAACTGGGGAACTTTTTAAATCCTTAGTTTGTGCTTCTCCACACCAAACATTTAAAAAAATATACTGCCTACCAGTATGAATGACACATGACTCCTACATCTTATGGTTTCCATTTGTGTTATGTAACATTTTCTATGCACTGATTTACACACACATGATTCATTGTCTCTGTTTTTGTGTAGTATGAGGGATGCTATACAACACATGACATTCATGTGAGAGAGAGGCAATGGAGAGATGGAGAGATAAGGGTCACTGTTGGAGGGTGATAGTGAGTGTATTAGTGATAGTGAGGGATTCATTGAAGGATCCCAATAAAGATTGTCACACTGTCAGCCATCAGTGCTAAAGATGGCCTTGGCCCTCCCTCAGCAAGAAACCCCCTACCCACAAATTGTCATGAGGTGACCTTGCCTGCCAGATCAGACCTCAGAGGTTCTGGGCTTGATAAATGGCCAGCGTGAAGGACTAAATTGCCTTTCCAGGTTTTCCTGTGTTAATCACCTAATGATTCAGTAATTGAGGAACATATGAATTGTAAATCAAGGCACTACAATTTGTGGTGTAATTAGAAGATGACATGATTAACTAACTAAGTCTTTCTTGTTAATACATCAATACAGAAATTGCTTTTTGACGTACCTACAGTATCTTTTTTTGCATAATGATAGAGTGACTGATTGAAAGGGCGTCTTAAATATACTATGACATTTTATATGCAGACTTTCTAATTGGACCTATAACCTACATATGTGAAAAAATGCCTAATTATAATTTTTGAGTGGCTGAGTATCCTGGTGCTCTGTAAGATCAGCATTTACTATGCTTAAAAGCTAATACAATAAATAGATAATGAAACATATGTTGTAGAAGGCACCATTTTTGTCATTCTTTTCTCCAAATATTTTTGGGGGAGAAACCCCCAAACCACCCTTGCAGGGGTCAGACTCGCTCGCTCACTATGCACCATATGGGGGCTGTTCTGACAAAATTTGTCAGGACTGCTTTGGTTTCCAAGTGTAGGGCATCAACTACTTCAAAGGCAGAAGCAGTGCAAATTCAATCAATCAAAATACAATTTATTTTGGTTTTTATAATACCATAAAAGAGATGCATCGTTTAAAAAAAGAAAATAGCATAAACCTTTACAGTTAATCAAATATTAAAACCATTCATTAAAACTGTCAGGTTAATACCATCTCATAAAAAATAGTTATAAAATTACAACATTTCCAAGTCAAAATGTAAAACTCCACACACCCTAAAGAGTTGGCACTATATTCTAGTCATGTTAAGATCTGTCAAGTATATTATCTAAAAATACAACATGCGAAAAAGCTAACTGATTCATTTTATGCAGCGGTATTACATTTTCTTAAAAACCAAGAAACCATTAAAAAGCTCAATACCCTAAAAAACTAAGGAGGGTCTGGATTAGTTAGGAGAATCCTAAACAGCTCCATATGGTTTCTGGTACCCTAACTCCTGCACATAGGAACTAGCCATTTTGACTCAGGTATACTGTAAACAAGGCAGGAAAAAACAAATGAGGCATGATTCTTTAACATGCCCGCAACTAGCGCAGCTCTGATCTTTGGGATCAGCAGTTCCTGCCCAGCCAGATATAAATGCACGGAGAGGCAACATACCAAATCTAAATTACACATACAGTTTTTTAGCAAGCTTTGGTTCAATATCATCCGGAAAAGATTCTGTTGAATAAAAATCTTTATGCTGTTAAAAGGAGCTAGTTAAAGTGCCATGTGTATGAGAGATTAAAAGGTCAGACAGCTTATAGGACCTATATTTATTTTTTAAGTCCTTCGCGCTTATGTCAGGACAGGAGCCCCCAGGGTCACGCCACAAGTCTGCTAGTCCCATCGCCTCAAAACAATCTATTATATGCTTGATCCAAGGGAAACCGACAGAGCGTGGGGAACTAAGTATTTCCTTTCGTCCTCTACAGTATGAGGACAGCTCGGGGATAACCTAGAGTCTTCCCAAAAACATATAGGGTTGTACTTCTATTTGATCTATAATTTATCTCATCCCTGTGTCCAGTCTCAATGAAATCAAAGGGGTACTTACAGGGATACTCATTGGCGACCTTAAAATCTGATTGTCCACACGTTTCAAATCGTTTATCTTTTTATATCCCCAAATCTCTGTGCCATAGGGGGCTACACTCAAGGCTTGACTGGAATACATATGTAGTGCTCGAGAAACAAGTTTACTAAGAGACACCTTATGCAACTTCAATAAGTCCCCTACGTAGTGACCCAATTTTAATTTGCACTTTATAACATGGTGTCCCCACTCCATGTTCTCATCAAGAGTCATCCTCAAATAATCAAATAGGTGCACCCTTTCAAGTAATATACCGTCCAATTTAGGATTTGGACACGTGGAACGAGTGGGATTGAACACCATATATTTTGTTTAGTTCATATTTATTTCCAGCCCTCTGAGTGAGCAAAACCTATTAAACTCATCCAGGGTTTTTTTAATCCCTAATGGCGATTTAGCTAGGAGCAGAGTACTGTCAGCAAACATGAGGACCTGAACCCTCATGCTTGCCAACTTGGGGAGGTCATTGTCTACTATGTTAAAGGGCTCGACAAGGTCATTCAGATACAGTGTGAATAGGGTGAGGGCCAACACTCAAGCCTGTCTTACACCCTTGCCTACTGGGATAGGGTCTGTCAGCTCTCCCAACCTCCCAACTTCCCACAAGGCACCTAGGCAAAATTATTTGTATGTAACCTCTCAGTGGCTGTACACAGGCATTCAGGGACTCCCTTCTTTGTAAGCACCTGCCACAGTTTTTTTCTTGGGACCATATCAAAGGCTTCTTTGAGGTCTACCAATACCGTTTAAAACCTACCCTTTTTGATGATGACTGTCTTCCAATAGATTAACTGGAGTCTAAAATGTTGGTCTATCGCTGATGTGTTTGACTGAAAGCCAGCTTGCAGGGGACATAGGACTGCATGGTCTTCTAACCATTTCTGAAGCCTTGTTAGTCTGACCCTGCTATTTTTTAGTAGTATTGCTAAGGCATGACTGGGCACTACGCAAGCAGCATCAGTGCAATTTCCAATATATGTAGACCTGGTTCAGCACTGCAAGCTGAGACACATGCATACCTGTTCAGCCGAGATAACAAACAGTGGAAAACGAATCCCATGCTTGCTAGGTACAGGACAAGTGGTAATAGGGCTGTTGCAAGGAATTTTACCTCCTTAGCCGAAGATACATTTTGCTGCCCCCTCACAGACTCTTCATCAAACAATCATGGGAGCCCATTACATCAGAGGTAGCTATTTTATAAAGTAAACGTGTTGGCAAATAAATGTAGATTTAATTTTAAAAAGCAACTAACATAGTTGCACACACTTTACATTTCTATGAACTGGATACATAAAACCGAAAGTCAAGGTGAAAAAAGAATGTAACCTTTAACTAGTGTCTCCGAATGTATAATAGCGTATTTTGCACATACTCAAATCTCACAGAGATTGCTGAGCAGAAAGGGTGCTAAGATAAAATCCTCAGATACAGTGCCAGGATAAATCCTATTACTAGTACTACAATGGTACTACTAATGTACTTCAAAATGTTATTCACAAACCTGTGTGTTGCGGTCTCTGCATTTTCGGTTATGTGCAGAAATCTCTGCTCCAACTGCGAAGATTTCTTCACCAGTAGGTATACGTGATTGTAGTAAATGTGGGAGGGATGGGAGAATGGCTGGGAAATGGGGAAGGAGTCAGGAGGTGTTAAGGGAAGGCTAGGAAGGCATTTAAGGAGGGATAATGCACCCACCCACCCACAAAAGGGTAAGCCCTTTCTTATTCACAAACTGCACTTCTAAAGTTACTGCATACAAAAAGGACCCAGAAGTCATATTGTTTGAGACTCATAATAAAACCTCATTGTAAATAATGTTAAAATAAATTAACAAATTGTAATATTGAAAAAATATCTAACATTATTTTAATGTTAATATAAAAATATTTTTTTAATAACAATTAACTACATTAAAATAATTTTAAACATACCTTGTGGTAACTGGTGAAACATAATATATAAATAAAAAGGTTTTACTGCAGGTGGGTGTAATTCTTTTTTTTTAAATCCTTTTTTAAAATATATTTAAATGTATTAACATTTTTATTTAAAATGTAGCTAATAGTGCAGGAACAAATTTTTTTAATCTACATTTAAAAACATATAAAAAGTATTTGACATTAATATTTAACTTAGAAAAAGTACAATCCTTTTTTTTAAACTTTAATAAACTTTTAATAATTTCCCTGTACTTTACCTTGGGAATTCCTTGCCCCAACTGCGGAGTTATCCTTCAAGTAAGCTGGGCATCATTTATAGATGTAAAGTCAGTAGAAGTAGCACTAATTTTAAGTTCGTATTTTACATTTTTACTAACTTCACCCCCTATTCTATGGGGACTTGTAAGTCTACACTTTTGTGTAACTTTACACTCTTAAATGGTGAATAGCCAAGGGTATCAAAGTTATTTAAAAGTGTAAGAGTAACTTTACATGTATAGATTTACTCATGTGCAAAGTTTTGTTTGTGGCTAGTGCCTCTAGCAAAAAGAAAAAACATAGCTTTACATCGCATGCTGGGATTTTTAGCCCACGTTCACAAAATTAAAAGTGAAACTTCAAAAGAACGCAAGGTTTATTGTTCTAAAAGGCCAAGATTTGCTGAAGGTGTCACACGTGACATGGGAAAACTTGATAACAAAGTTAAGTGATACAAATTAGGCCTGGCAAAAATTGAAGTATGCTGGAATAATTTTGGCAATTTACTCTAAATTACTGAGATTAAGCCAATAAGCCATATCACTTAATTTTGGGGATACTTTTTAATGTAAGATGTAGCGCCCGAGTAATTGTTGAACGCAGGTGGTATATCAGGTTGATTTTTTTTAACCGAGTGGATGGTTTGGGTAATTTTTGATCGTGAACTACAATTCCGTAAGTGAGCATCAGTGTTTTGAAGGTGAGCAGCAGTTCATCTCTTGTGGACAGTAAATAAACATTTTTTGAGTGTAAGATGCATTTGGCTGATTATGCGAAATTTCACTGTAATTTCGGATAATTAGGCTAAAGCAAATTATACCAATCTTGCACACCCCTAAAAATTCTGACACTCTGATGCAATGGTAAGTGTTACATCTCTGCTGATGGCACTGTGACAACATGTGCAGTGCATTCCTAAGCTTCAAAAGGTATGTTTAGCAGGACAGCAAAGCTCTGAAAGCTCTCACGTACGTTGAAGTGTTCAGAAAATCCTGATTGTGCTGTACATTAGGTGTGGCTATTTCATCAGACTTCCCTATTCCTCAACTATTCAGTATAACCAAAAAATTCAGCACAACGGATGAAAGCACCAATGCACATTCATCCAAACATTCAAAGATTTGCATGCTTACATACAGTAGCAATGGACACAATTTCTTAATGAATATGAGACCTTACAACGTTTTTATCTTGCATGCCTTCATCCTAAGGACATTAAATGCATTAACCTTTACCGCTGCATGTAATACCACTCAGGGCATTACCCCACACTGGAAAGTTATGTATATATATATATATATATAGGCAGAAACGCGCAATGGCGCAATGGCGGAATGGTGTAGAGCAAATTGAAAAATTCATAAGCACTAAAACTGGGTATGCCTCATCTCTTCAAGCTGGAAAATCTGCTGTAAGATGTCTGTTTATATATATCATGGTCGGTGTGGTGTTTGGGCTCAATTAAACATTATCGCACTATTTATGGGTTCGTCTCGTCTTTTTCAACGGATGTCAAGACCTTGTATGCCTCATATATATTTATATATATATATATATATATATATATATATATATATATATATATATATATATTTTTTTTTTTTTTTTTTTCACCGCTCCAATATCCGTACCACAGGATTTCTGATCTCCTGGAAAAAAATATTCAGAAAAGGGGGTGGTGATGAACAGAGTATCTGAATTAAGCAGACCACTCTTGCCCAGTCCAAAGATCAGGGCTTGATCCATCACCGTTTTTTAGCTCACTGCACCATCCCAGCTCAGAACCTGCCTATATGCAAATTAGTCTGTTCCTGTCCCAGTGCATGATGGGAACAGGGCAAACCAAACTACCAAGCCAATTCTTATACTGGGAAGGAAACAAGCTACCGGGGACCGGTTTCTGGCATTTCAGCCGTCGTCGTCCCGGCTTTCTTGAATCCTGATGGTGCAATGAGCAAGGGACTCACATCTGAGTATACCCTTCCACGCTTATGGTGGACAAAATTATTCAGAAAAGGGGGTGGTGATGAACAGAGTGTCTGAATTAAGCAGACCACTCTTACCCAGTCCAAAGATCAGGGCTTGATCCATCACCGTTTTTTAGCTCACTGCACCATCCCAGCTCAGAACCTGGCTATATGCAAATTAGTCTGTTCCTGTCCCAGTGCATGATGGGAACAGGGCAAACCAAACTACCAAGCCAATTCTTATACTGGGAAGGAAACAAGCTACCGGGGACCGGTTTCTGGCATTTCAGCCGTCGTCGGCCCGGCTTGCTTGAATCCTGATGGTGCAATGAGCAAGGGACTCACATCTGAGTATACCCTTCCACGCTTATGGTGGACAAAATTATTCAGAAAAGGGGGTGGTGATGAACAGAGTGTCTGAATTAAGCAGACCACTCTTACCCAGTCCAAAGATCAGGGCTTGATCCATCACCGTTTTTTAGCTCACTGCACCATCCCAGCTCAGAACCTGGCTATATGCAAATTAGTCTGTTCCTGTCCCAGTGCATGATGCGAACAGTGCAAACCAAACTACCAAGCCAATTCTTATACTGGGAAGGAAACAAGCTACCGGGGACCGGTTTCTGGCATTTCAGCCATCGTAGGCCCGGCTTGCTTGAATCCTGATGGTGCAATGAGCAAGGGACTCACATCTGAGTATACCCTTCCACGCTTATGGTGGACAAAATTATTCAGAAAAGGGGGTGGTGATGAACAGAGTGTCTGAATTAAGCAGACCACTCTTACCCAGTCCAAAGATCAGGGCTTGATCCATCACCGTTTTTTAGCTCACTGCACCATCCCAGCTCAGAACCTGGCTATATGAAAATTAGTCTGTTCCTGTCCCAGTGCATGATGGGAACAGGGCAAACCAAACTACCAAGCCAATTCTTATACTGGGAAGGAAACAAGCTACCGGGGACCGGTTTCTGGCATTTCAGCCGTCGTCGGCCCGGCTTGCTTGAATCCTGATGGTGCAATGAGCAAGGGACTCACATCTGAGTATACCCTTCCACGCTTATGGTGGACAAAATTATTCAGAAAAGGGGGTGGTGATGAACAGAGTGTCTGAATTAAGCAGACCACTCTTACCCAGTCCAAAGATCAGGGCTTGATCCATCACCGTTTTTTAGCTCACTGCACCATCCCAGCTCAGAACCTGGCTATATGCAAATTAGTCTGTTCCTGTCCCAGTGCATGATGGGAACAGGGCAAACCAAACTACCAAGCCAATTCTTATACTGGGAAGGAAACAAGCTACCGGGGACCGGTTTCTGGCATTTCAGCCGTCGTCGGCCCGGCTTGCTTGAATCCTGATGGTGCAATGAGCAAGAGACTCACATCTGAGTATACCCTTCCACGCTTATGGTGGACAAAATTATTCAGAAAAGGGGGTGGTGATTAACAGAGTGTCTGAATTAAGCAGACCACTCTTACCCAGTCCAGAGATCAGGGCTTGATCCATCACCGTTTTTTAGCTCACTGCACCATCCCAGCTCAGAACCTGGCTATATGCAAATTAGTCTGTTCCTGTCCCAGTGCATGATGGGAACAGTGCAAACCAAACTACCAAGCCAATTCTTATACTGGGAAGGAAACAAGCTACCGGGGACCGGTTTCTGGCATTTCAGCCATCGTCGGCCCGGCTTGCTTGAATCCTGATGGTGCAATGAGCAAGGGACTCACATCTGAGTATACCCTTCCACGCTTATGGTGGACAAAATTATTCAGAAAAGGGGGTGGTGATGAACAGAGTGTCTGAATTAAGCAGACCACTCTTACCCAGTCCAAAGATCAGGGCTTGATCCATCACCGTTTTTTAGCTCACTGCACCATCCCAGCTCAGAACCTGGCTATATGCAAATTAGTCTGTTCCTGTCCCAGTGCATGATGGGAACAGGGCAAACCAAACTACCAAGCCAATTCTTATACTGGGAAGGAAACAAGCTACCGGGGACCGGTTTCTGGCATTTCAGCCGTCGTCGGCCCGGCTTGCTTGAATCCTGATGGTGCAATGAGCAAGGGACTCACATCTGAGTATACCCTTCCACGCTTATGGTGGACAAAATTATTCAGAAAAGGGGGTGGTGATGAACAGAGTGTCTGAATTAAGCAGACCACTCTTACCCAGTCCAGAGATCAGGGCTTGATCCATCACCGTTTTTTAGCTCACTGCACCATCCCAGCTCAGAACCTGCCTATATGCAAATTAGTCTGTTCCTGTCCCAGTGCATGATGGGAACAGGGCAAACCAAACTACCAAGCCAATTCTTATACTGGGAAGGAAACAAGCTACCGGGGACCGGTTTCTGGCATTTCAGCCCTCGTCGTCCCGGCTTTCTTGAATCCTGATGGTGCAATGAGCAAGGGACTCACATCTGAGTATACCCTTCCACGCTTATGGTGGACAAAATTATTCAGAAAAGGGGGTGGTGATGAACAGAGTGTCTGAATTAAGCAGACCACTCTTACCCAGTCCAAAGATCAGGGCTTGATCCATCACCGTTTTTTAGCTCACTGCACCATCCCAGCTCAGAACCTGGCTATATGCAAATTAGTCTGTTCCTGTCCCAGTGCATGATGGGAACAGGGCAAACCCAACTACCAAGCCAATTCTTATACTGGGAAGGAAACAAGCTACCGGGGACCGGTTTCTGGCATTTCAGCCGTCGTCGGCCCGGCTTGCTTGAATCCTGATGGTGCAATGAGCAAGGGACTCACATCTGAGTATACCCTTCCACGCTTATGGTGGACAAAATTATTCAGAAAAGGGGGTGGTGATGAACAGAGTGTCTGAATTAAGCAGACCACTCTTACCCAGTCCAAAGATCAGGGCTTGATCCATCACCGTTTTTTAGCTCACTGCACCATCCCAGCTCAGAACCTGGCTATATGCAAATTAGTCTGTTCCTGTCCCAGTGCATGATGGGAACAGGGCAAACCAAACTACCAAGCCAATTCTTATACTGGGAAGGAAACAAGCTACCGGGGACCGGTTTCTGGCATTTCAGCCATCGTCGGCCCGGCTTGCTTGAATCCTGATGGTGCAATGAGCAAGGGACTCACATCTGAGTATACCCTTCCACGCTTATGGTGGACAAAATTATTCTGAAAAGGGGGTGGTGATGAACAGAGTGTCTGAATTAAGCAGACCACTCTTACCCAGTCCAAAGATCAGGGCTTGATCCATCACCGTTTTTTAGCTCACTGCACCATCCCAGCTCAGAACCTGGCTATATGCAAATTAGCCTGTTCCTGTCCCAGTGCATGATGGGAACAGGGCAAACCAAACTACCAAGCCAATTCTTATACTGGGAAGGAAACAAGCTACCGGGGACCGGTTTCTGGCATTTCAGCCGTCGTCGGCCCGGCTTGCTTGAATCCTGATGGTGCAATGAGCAAGGGACTCACATCTGAGTATACCCTTCCACGCTTATGGTGGACAAAATTATTCAGAAAAGGGGGTGGTGATGAACAGAGTGTCTGAATTAAGCAGAACACTCTTACCCAGTCCAGAGATCAGGGCTTGATCCATCACCGTTTTTTAGCTCACTGCACCATCCCAGCTCAGAACCTGCCTATATGCAAATTAGTCTGTTCCTGTCCCAGTGCATGATGGGAACAGGGCAAACCAAACTACCAAGCCAATTCTTATACTGGGAAGGAAACAAGCTACCGGGGACCGGTTTCTGGCATTTCAGCCGTCGTCGTCCCGGCTTTCTTGAATCCTGATGGTGCAATGAGCAAGGGACTCACATCTGAGTATACCCTTCCACGCTTATGGTGGACAAAATTATTCAGAAAAGGGGGTGGTGATGAACAGAGTGTCTGAATTAAGCAGACCACTCTTACCCGGTCCAAAGATCAGGGCTTGATCCATCACCGTTTTTTAGCTCACTGCACCATCCCAGCTCAGAACCTGGCTATATGCAAATTAGTCTGTTCCTGTCCCAGTGCATGATGGGAACAGGGCAAACCAAACTACCAAGCCAATTCTTATACTGGGAAGGAAACAAGCTACCGGGGACCGGTTTCTGGCATTTCAGCCGTCGTCGGCCCGGCTTGCTTGAATCCTGATGGTGCAATGAGCAAGGGACTCACATCTGAGTATACCCTTCCACGCTTATGGTGGACAAAATTATTCAGAAAAGGGGGTGGTGATGAACAGAGTGTCTGAATTAAGCAGACCACTCTTACCCAGTCCAAAGATCAGGGCTTGATCCATCACCGTTTTTTAGCTCACCGCACCATCCCAGCTCAGAACCTGGCTATATGCAAATTAGTCTGTTCCTGTCCCAGTGCATGATGGGAACAGGGCAAACCAAACTACCAAGCCAATTCTTATACTGGGAAGGAAACAAGCTACTGGGGACCGGTTTCTGGCATTTCAGCCGTCGTCGGCCCGGCTTGCTTGAATCCTGATGGTGCAATGAGCAAGGGACTCACATCTGAGTATACCCTTCCACGCTTATGGTGGACAAAATTATTCAGAAAAGGGGGTGGTGATGAACAGAGTGTCTGAATTAAGCAGACCACTCTTACCCAGTCCAGAGATCAGGGCTTGATCCATCACCGTTTTTTAGCTCACTGCACCATCCCAGCTCAGAACCTGCCTATATGCAAATTAGTCTGTTCCTGTCCCGGTGCATGATGGGAACAGGGCAAACCAAACTACCAAGCCAATTCTTATACTGGGAAGGAAACAAGCTACCGGGGACCGGTTTCTGGCTGTCAGCCGTCGTCGTCCCGGCTTTCTTGAATCCTGATGGTGCAATGAGCAAGGGACTCACATCTGAGTATACCCTTCCACGATTATGGTGGACAAAATTATTCAGAAAAGGGGGTGGTGATGAACAGAGTGTCTGAATTAAGCAGACCACTCTTACCCAGTCCAAAGATCAGGGCTTGATCCATCACCGTTTTTTAGCTCACTGCACCATCCCAGCTCAGAACCTGGCTATATGCAAATTAGTCTGTTCCTGTCCCAGTGCATGATGGGAACAGGGCAAACCAAACTACCAAGCCAATTCTTATACTGGGAAGGAAACAAGCTACCGGGGACCGGTTTCTGGCATTTCAGCCGTCGTCGGCCCGGCTTGCTTGAATCCTGATGGTGCAATGAGCAAGGGACTCACATCTGAGTATACCCTTCCACGCTTATGGTGGACAAAATTATTCAGAAAAGGGGGTGGTGATGAACAGAGTGTCTGAATTAAGCAGACCACTCTTACCCAGTCCAGAGATCAGGGCTTGATCCATCACCATTTTTTAGCTCACTGCACCATCCCAGCTCAGAACCTGCCTATATGCAAATTAGTCTGTTCCTGTCCCAGTGCATGATGGGAACAGGGCAAACCAAACTACCAAGCCAATTCATATACTGGGAAGGAAACAAGCTACCGGGGACCGGTTTCTGGCATTTCAGCCGTCGTCGTCCCGGCTTTCTTGAATCCTGATGGTGCAATGAGCAAGGGACTCACATCTGAGTATACCCTTCCACGCTTATGGTGGACAACATTATTCAGAAAAGGGGGTGGTGATGAACAGAGTGTCTGAATTAAGCAGACCACTCTTACCCAGTCCAAAGATCAGGGCTTGATCCATCACCGTTTTTTAGCTCACTGCACCATCCCAGCTCAGAACCTGGCTATATGCAAATTAGTCTGTTCCTGTCCCAGTGCATGATGGGAACAGGGCAAACCAAACTACCAAGCCAATTCTTATACTGGGAAGGAAACAAGCTACCGGGGACCGGTTTCTGGCATTTCAGCCGTCGTCGGCCCGGCTTGCTTGAATCCTGATGGTGCAATGAGCAAGGGACTCACATCTGAGTATACCCTTCCACGCTTATGGTGGACAAAATTATTCAGAAAAGGGGGTGGTGATGAACAGAGTGTCTGAATTAAGCAGACCACTCTTACCCAGTCCAAAGATCAGGGCTTGATCCATCACCGTTTTTTAGCTCACTGCACCATCCCAGCTCAGAACCTGGCTATATGCAAATTAGTCTGTTCCTGTCCCAGTGCATGATGGGAACAGTGCAAACCAAACTACCAAGCCAATTCTTATACTGGGAAGGAAACAAGCTACCGGGGACCGGTTTCTGGCATTTCAGCCATCGTCGGCCCGGCTTGCTTGAATCCTGATGGTGCAATGAGCAAGGGACTCACATCTGAGTATACCCTTCCACGCTTATGGTGGACAAAATTATTCAGAAAAGGGGATGGTGATGAACAGAGTGTCTGAATTAAGCAGACCACTCTTACCCAGTCCAAAGATCAGGGCTTGATCCATCACCGTTTTTTAGCTCACTGCACCATCCCAGCTCAGAACCTGGCTATATGCAAATTAGTCTGTTCCTGTCCCAGTGCATGATGGGAACAGGGCAAACCAAACTACCAAGCCAATTCTTATACTGGGAAGGAAACAAGCTACCGGGGACCGGTTTCTGGCATTTCAGCCGTCGTCGGCCCGGCTTGCTTGAATCCTGATGGTGCAATGAGCAAGGGACTCACATCTGAGTATACCCTTCCACGCTTATGGTGGACAAAATTATTCAGAAAAGGGGGTGGTGATGAACAGAGTGTCTGAATTAAGCAGACCACTCTTACCCAGTCCAGAGATCAGGGCTTGATCCATCACCGTTTTTTAGCTCACTGCACCATCCCAGCTCAGAACCTGCCTATATGCAAATTAGTCTGTTCCTGTCCCAGTGCATGATGGGAACAGGGCAAACCAAACTACCAAGCCAATTCTTATACTGGGAAGGAAACAAGCTAACGGGGACCGGTTTCTGGCATTTCAGCCGTCGTCGTCCCGGCTTTCTTGAATCCTGATGGTGCAATGAGCAAGGGACTCACATCTGAGTATACCCTTCCACGCTTATGGTGGACAAAATTATTCAGAAAAGGGGGTGGTGATGAACAGAGTGTCTGAATTAAGCAGACCACTCTTACCCAGTCCAAAGATCAGGGCTTGATCCATCACCGTTTTTTAGCTCACTGCACCATCCCAGCTCAGAACCTGGCTATATGCAAATTAGTCTGTTCCTGTCCCAGTGCATGATGGGAACAGGGCAAACCAAACTACCAAGCCAATTCTTATACTGGGAAGGAAACAAGCTACCAGGGACCGGTTTCTGGCATTTCAGCCGTCGTCGGCCTGGCTTGCTTGAATCCTGATGGTGCAATGAGCAAGGGACTCACATCTGAGTATACCCTTCCACGCTTATGGTGGACAAAATTATTCAGAAAAGGGGGTGGTGATGAACAGAGTGTCTGAATTAAGCAGACCACTCTTACCCAGTCCAAAGATCAGGGCTTGATCCATCACCGTTTTTTAGCTCACTGCACCATCCCAGCTCAGAACCTGGCTATATGCAAATTAGTCTGTTCCTGTCCCAGTGCATGATGGGAACAGGGCAAACCAAACTACCAAGCCAATTCTTATACTGGGAAGGAAACAAGCTACCGGGGACCGGTTTCTGGCATTTCAGCCATCGTCGGCCCGGCTTGCTTGAATCCTGATGGTGCAATGAGCAAGGGACTCACATCTGAGTATACCCTTCCACGCTTATGGTGGACAAAATTATTCAGAAAAGGGGGTGGTGATGAACAGAGTGTCTGAATTAAGCAGACCACTCTTACCCAGTCCAAAGATCAGGGCTTGATCGATCACCGTTTTTTAGCTCACTGCACCATCCCAGCTCAGAACCTGGCTATATGCAAATTAGCCTGTTCCTGTCCCAGTGCATAATGGGAACAGGGCAAACCAAACTACCAAGCCAATTCTTATACTGGGAAGGAAACAAGCTACCGGGGACCGGTTTCTGGCATTTCAGCCGTCGTCGGCCCGGCTTGCTTCAATCCTGATTGTGCAATGAGCAAGGGACTCACATCTGAGTATACCCTTCCACGCTTATGGTGGACAAAATTATTCAGAAAAGGGGGTGGTGATGAACAGAGTGTCTGAATTAAGCAGACCACTCTTACCAAGTCCAAAGATCAGGGCTTGATCTATCACCGTTTTTTAGCTCACTGCACCATCCCAGCTCAGAACCTGGCTATATGCAAATTAGTCTGTTCCTGTCCCAGTGCATGATGGGAACAGGGCAAACCAAACTACCAAGCCAATTCTTATACTGGGAAGGAAACAAGCTACCGGGGACCGGTTTCTGGCATTTCAGCCGTCGTCGGCCCGGCTTGCTTGAATCCTGATGGTGCAATGAGCAAGGGACTCACATCTGAGTATACCCTTCCACGCTTATGGTGGACAAAATTATTCAGAAAAGGGGGTGGTGATGAACAGAGTGTCTGAATTAAGCAGACCACTCTTACCCAGTCCAAAGATCAGGGCTTGATCCATCACCGTTTTTTAGCTCACTGCACCATCCCAGCTCAGAACCTGGCTATATGCAAATTAGTCTGTTCCTGTCCCAGTGCATGATGGGAACAGTGCAAACCAAACTACCAAGCCAATTCTTATACTGGGAAGGAAACAAGCTACCGGGGACCGGTTTCTGGCATTTCAGCCATCGTCGGCCCGGCTTGCTTGAATCCTGATGGTGCAATGAGCAAGGGACTCACATCTGAGTATACCCTTCCACGCTTATGGTGGACAAAATTATTCAGAAAAGGGGGTGGTGATGAACAGAGTGTCTGAATTAAGCAGACCACTCTTACCCAGTCCAAAGATCAGGGCTTGATCCATCACCGTTTTTTAGCTCACTGCACCATCCCAGCTCAGAACCTGGCTATATGCAAATTAGTCTGTTCCTGTCCCAGTGCATGATGGGAACAGGGCAAACCAAACTACCAAGCCAATTCTTATACTGGGAAGGAAACAAGCTACCGGGGACCGGTTTCTGGCATTTCAGCCGTCGTCGGCCCGGCTTGCTTGAATCCTGATGGTGCAATGAGCAAGGGACTCACATCTGAGTTTACCCTTCCACGCTTATGGTGGACAAAATTATTCAGAAAAGGGGGTGGTGATGAACAGAGTGTCTGAATTAAGCAGACCACTCTTACCCAGTCCAGAGATCAGGGCTTGATCCATCACCGTTTTTTAGCTCACTGCACCATCCCAGCTCAGAACCTGCCTATATGCAAATTAGTCTGTTCCTGTCCCAGTGCATGATGGGAACAGGGCAAACCAAACTACCAAGCCAATTCTTATACTGGGAAGGAAACAAGCTACCGGGGACCGGTTTCTGGCATTTCAGCCGTCGTCGTCCCGGCTTTCTTGAATCCTGATGGTGCAATGAGCAAGGGACTCACATCTGAGCATACCCTTCCACGCTTATGGTGGACAAAATTATTCAGAAAAGGGGGTGGTGATGAACAGAGTGTCTGAATTAAGCAGACCACTCTTACCCAGTCCAAAGATCAGGGCTTGATCCATCACCGTTTTTTAGCTCACTGCACCATCCCAGCTCAGAACCTGGCTATATGCAAATTAGTCTGTTCCTGTCCCAGTGCATGATGGGAACAGGGCAAACCAAACTACCAAGCCAATTCTTATACTGGGAAGGAAACAAGCTACCAGGGACCGGTTTCTGGCATTTCAGCCGTCGTCGGCCTGGCTTGCTTGAATCCTGATGGTGCAATGAGCAAGGGACTCACATCTGAGTATACCCTTCCACGCTTATGGTGGACAAAATTATTCAGAAAAGGGGGTGGTGATGAACAGAGTGTCTGAATTAAGCAGACCACTCTTACCCAGTCCAAAGATCAGGGCTTGATCCATCACCGTTTTTTAGCTCACTGCACCATCCCAGCTCAGAACCTGGCTATATGCAAATTAGTCTGTTCCTGTCCCAGTGCATGATGGGAACAGGGCAAACCAAACTACCAAGCCAATTCTTATACTGGGAAGGAAACAAGCTACCGGGGACCGGTTTCTGGCATTTCAGCCATCGTCGGCCCGGCTTGCTTGAATCCTGATGGTGCAATGAGCAAGGGACTCACATCTGAGTATACCCTTCCACGCTTATGGTGGACAAAATTATTCAGAAAAGGGGGTGGTGATGAACAGAGTGTCTGAATTAAGCAGACCACTCTTACCCAGTCCAAAGATCAGGGCTTGATCGATCACCGTTTTTTAGCTCACTGCACCATCCCAGCTCAGAACCTGGCTATATGCAAATTAGCCTGTTCCTGTCCCAGTGCATAATGGGAACAGGGCAAACCAAACTACCAAGCCAATTCTTATACTGGGAAGGAAACAAGCTACCGGGGACGGGTTTCTGGCATTTCAGCCGTCGTCGGCCCGGCTTGCTTGAATCCTGATGGTGCAATGAGCAAGGGACTCACATCTGAGTATACCCTTCCACGCTTATGGTGGACAGAATTATTCAGAAAACGGGGTGGTGATGAACAGAGTGTCTGAATTAAGCAGACCACTCTTACCCAGTCCAGAGATCAGGGCTTGATCCATCACCGTTTTTTAGCTCACTGCACCATCCCAGCTCAGAACCTGCCTATATGCAAATTAGTCTGTTCCTGTCCCAGTGCATGATGGGAACAGGGCAAACCAAACTACCAAGCCAATTCTTATACTGGGAAGGAAACAAGCTACCGGGGACCGGTTTCTGGCATTTCAGCCGTCGTCGGCCCGGCTTGCTTGAATCCTGATGGTGCAATGAGCAAAGGACTCACATCTGAGTATACCCTTCCACGCTTATGGTGGACAAAATTATTCAGAAAAGGGGGTGGTGATGAACAGAGTGTCTGAATTAAGCAGACCATTCTTACCCAGTCCAAAGATCAGGGCTTGATCCATCACCGTTTTTTAGCTCACTGCACCATCCCAGCTCAGAACCTGGCTATATGCAAATTAGTCTGTTCCTGTCCCAGTGCATGATGGGAACAGGGCAAACCAAACTACCAAGCCAATTCTTATACTGGGAAGGAAACAAGCTACCGGGGACCGGTTTCCTGGCATTTCAGTCGTAGTCGGCCCGACTTGCTTGAATCCTGATGGTGCAATGAGCAAGGGACTCACATCTGAGTATACTCTTCCACGCTTATGGTGGACAAAATTATTCAGAAAAGGGGGTGGTGATGAACAGAGTGTCTGAATTAAGCAGACCACTCTTACCCAGCCCAAAGATCAGGGCTTGATCCATCACCGTTTTTTAGCTCACTGCACCATCCCAGCTCAGAACCTGGCTATATGCAAATTAGTCTGTTCCTGTCCCAGTGCATGATGGGAACAGGGCAAACCAAACTACCAAGCCAATTCTTATACTGGGAAGGAAACAAGCTACCGGGGACCGGTTTCTGGCATTTCAGCCGTCGTCGGCCCGGCTTGCTTGAATCCTGATGGTGCAATGAGCAAGGGACTCACATCTGAGTATACCCTTCCACGCTTATGGTGGACAAAATTATTCAGAAAAGGGGGTGGTGATGAACAGAGTGTCTGAATTAAGCAGACCACTCTTACCCAGTCCAAAGATCAGGGCTTGATCCATCACCGTTTTTTAGCTCACTGCACCATCCCAGCTCAGAACCTGGCTATATGCAAATTAGTCTGTTCCTGTCCCAGTGCATGATGGGAACAGGGCAAACCAAACTACCAAGCCAATTCTTATACTGGGAAGGAAACAAGCTACCGGGGACCGGTTTCTGGCATTTCAGCCGTCGTCGGCCCGGCTTGCTTGAATCCTGATGGTGCAATGAGCAAAGGACTCACATCTGAGTATACCCTTCCACGCTTATGGTGGACAAAATTATTCAGAAAAGGGGGTGGTGATGAACAGAGAGTCTGAATTAAGCAGACCACTCTTACCCAGTCCAAAGATCAGGGCTTGATCCATCACCGTTTTTTAGCTCACTGCACCATCCCAGCTCAGAACCTGGCTATATGCAAATTAGTCTGTTCCTGTCCCAGTGCATGATGGGAACAGGGCAAACCAAACTACCAAGCCAATTCTGATACTGGGAAGGAAACAAGCTACCGGGGACCGGTTTCTGGCATTTCAGCCATCGTCGGCCCGGCTTGCTTGAATCCTGATGGTGCAATGAGCAAGGGACTCACATCTGAGTATACTCTTCCACGCTTATGGTGGACAAAATTATTCAGAAAAGGGGGTGGTGATGAACAGAGTGTCTGAATTAAGCAGACCACTCTTACCCAGTCCAAAGATAAGGGCTTGATCCATCACCGTTTTTTAGCTCACTGCACCATCCCAGCTCAGAACCTGGCTATATGCAAATTAGTCTGTTCCTGTCCCAGTGCATGATGGGAACAGGGCAAACCAAACTACCAAGCCAATTCTTATACTGGGAAGGAAACAAGCTACCGGGGACCAGTTTCTGGCATTTCAGCCGTTGTCGGCCCGGCTTGCTTGAATCCTGATGGTGCAATGAGCAAGGGACTCACATCTGAGTATACCCTTCCACGCTTATGGTGGACAAAATTATTCAGAAAAGGGGGTGGTGATGAACAGAGTGTCTGAATTAGGCAGACCACTCTTACCCAGTCCAGAGATCAGGGCTTGATCCATCACCGTTTTTTAGCTCACTGCACCATCCCAGCTCAGAACCTGGCTATATGCAAATTAGTCTGTTCCTGTCCCAGTGCATGATGGGAACAGGGCAAACCAAACTACCAAGCCAATTCTTATACTGGGAAGGAAACAAGCTACCGGGGACCGGTTTCTGGCATTTCAGCCGTCGTCGGCCCGGCTTGCTTGAATCCTGATGGTGCAATGAGCAAGGGACTCACATCTGAGTATACTCTTCCACGCTTATGGTGGACAAAATTATTCAGAAAAGGGGGTGGTGATGAACAGAGTGTCTGAATTAAGCAGACCACTCTTACCCAGCCCAAAGATCAGGGCTTGATCCATCACCGTTTTTTAGCTCACTGCACCATCCCAGCTCAGAACCTGGCTATATGCAAATTAGTCTGTTCCTGTCCCAGTGCATGATGGGAACAGGGCAAACCAAACTACCAAGCCAATTCTTATACTGGGAAGGAAACAAGCTACCGGGGACCGGTTTCTGGCATTTCAGCCGTCGTCGGCCCGGCTTGCTTGAATCCTGATGGTGCAATGAGCAAGGGACTCACATCTGAGTATACCCTTCCACGCTTATGGTGGACAAAATTATTCAGAAAAGGGGGTGGTGATGAACAGAGTGTCTGAATTAAGCAGACCACTCTTACCCAGTCCAAAGATCAGGGCTTGATCCATCACCGTTTTTTAGCTCACTGCACCATCCCAGCTCAGAACCTGGCTATATGCAAATTAGTCTGTTCCTGTCCCAGTGCATGATGGGAACAGGGCAAACCAAACTACCAAGCCAATTCTTATACTGGGAAGGAAACAAGCTACCGGGGACCGGTTTCTGGCATTTCAGCCGTCGTCGGCCCGGCTTGCTTGAATCCTGATGGTGCAATGAGCAAAGGACTCACATCTGAGTATACCCTTCCACGCTTATGGTGGACAAAATTATTCAGAAAAGGGGGTGGTGATGAACAGAGAGTCTGAATTAAGCAGACCACTCTTACCCAGTCCAAAGATCAGGGCTTGATCCATCACCGTTTTTTAGCTCACTGCACCATCCCAGCTCAGAACCTGGCTATATGCAAATTAGTCTGTTCCTGTCCCAGTGCATGATGGGAACAGGGCAAACCAAACTACCAAGCCAATTCTGATACTGGGAAGGAAACAAGCTACCGGGGACCGGTTTCTGGCATTTCAGCCATCGTCGGCCCGGCTTGCTTGAATCCTGATGGTGCAATGAGCAAGGGACTCACATCTGAGTATACTCTTCCACGCTTATGGTGGACAAAATTATTCAGAAAAGGGGGTGGTGATGAACAGAGTGTCTGAATTAAGCAGACCACTCTTACCCAGTCCAAAGATAAGGGCTTGATCCATCACCGTTTTTTAGCTCACTGCACCATCCCAGCTCAGAACCTGGCTATATGCAAATTAGTCTGTTCCTGTCCCAGTGCATGATGGGAACAGGGCAAACCAAACTACCAAGCCAATTCTTATACTGGGAAGGAAACAAGCTACCGGGGACCAGTTTCTGGCATTTCAGCCGTTGTCGGCCCGGCTTGCTTGAATCCTGATGGTGCAATGAGCAAGGGACTCACATCTGAGTATACCCTTCCACGCTTATGGTGGACAAAATTATTCAGAAAAGGGGGTGGTGATGAACAGAGTGTCTGAATTAGGCAGACCACTCTTACCCAGTCCAGAGATCAGGGCTTGATCCATCACCGTTTTTTAGCTCACTGCACCATCCCAGCTCAGAACCTGGCTATATGCAAATTAGTCTGTTCCTGTCCCAGTGCATGATGGGAACAGGGCAAACCAAACTACCAAGCCAATTCTTATACTGGGAAGGAAACAAGCTACCGGGGACCGGTTTCTGGCATTTCAGCCGTCGTCGGCCCGGCTTGCTTGAATCCTGATGGTGCAATGAGCAAAGGACTCACATCTGAGTATACCCTTCCACGCTTATGGTGGACAAAATTATTCAGAAAAGGGGGTGGTGATGAACAGAGTGTCTGAATTAAGCAGACCATTCTTACCCAGTCCAAAGATCAGGGCTTGATCCATCACCGTTTTTTAGCTCACTGCACCATCCCAGCTCAGAACCTGGCTATATGCAAATTAGTCTGTTCCTGTCCCAGTGCATGATGGGAACAGGGCAAACCAAACTACCAAGCCAATTCTTATACTGGGAAGGAAACAAGCTACCGGGGACCGGTTTCCTGGCATTTCAGTCGTAGTCGGCCCGACTTGCTTGAATCCTGATGGTGCAATGAGCAAGGGACTCACATCTGAGTATACTCTTCCACGCTTATGGTGGACAAAATTATTCAGAAAAGGGGGTGGTGATGAACAGAGTGTCTGAATTAAGCAGACCACTCTTACCCAGCCCAAAGATCAGGGCTTGATCCATCACCGTTTTTTAGCTCACTGCACCATCCCAGCTCAGAACCTGGCTATATGCAAATTAGTCTGTTCCTGTCCCAGTGCATGATGGGAACAGGGCAAACCAAACTACCAAGCCAATTCTTATACTGGGAAGGAAACAAGCTACCGGGGACCGGTTTCTGGCATTTCAGCCGTCGTCGGCCCGGCTTGCTTGAATCCTGATGGTGCAATGAGCAAGGGACTCACATCTGAGTATACCCTTCCACGCTTATGGTGGACAAAATTATTCAGAAAAGGGGGTGGTGATGAACAGAGTGTCTGAATTAAGCAGACCACTCTTACCCAGTCCAAAGATCAGGGCTTGATCCATCACCGTTTTTTAGCTCACTGCACCATCCCAGCTCAGAACCTGGCTATATGCAAATTAGTCTGTTCCTGTCCCAGTGCATGATGGGAACAGGGCAAACCAAACTACCAAGCCAATTCTTATACTGGGAAGGAAACAAGCTACCGGGGACCGGTTTCTGGCATTTCAGCCGTCGTCGGCCCGGCTTGCTTGAATCCTGATGGTGCAATGAGCAAAGGACTCACATCTGAGTATACCCTTCCACGCTTATGGTGGACAAAATTATTCAGAAAAGGGGGTGGTGATGAACAGAGAGTCTGAATTAAGCAGACCACTCTTACCCAGTCCAAAGATCAGGGCTTGATCCATCACCGTTTTTTAGCTCACTGCACCATCCCAGCTCAGAACCTGGCTATATGCAAATTAGTCTGTTCCTGTCCCAGTGCATGATGGGAACAGGGCAAACCAAACTACCAAGCCAATTCTGATACTGGGAAGGAAACAAGCTACCGGGGACCGGTTTCTGGCATTTCAGCCATCGTCGGCCCGGCTTGCTTGAATCCTGATGGTGCAATGAGCAAGGGACTCACATCTGAGTATACTCTTCCACGCTTATGGTGGACAAAATTATTCAGAAAAGGGGGTGGTGATGAACAGAGTGTCTGAATTAAGCAGACCACTCTTACCCAGTCCAAAGATAAGGGCTTGATCCATCACCGTTTTTTAGCTCACTGCACCATCCCAGCTCAGAACCTGGCTATATGCAAATTAGTCTGTTCCTGTCCCAGTGCATGATGGGAACAGGGCAAACCAAACTACCAAGCCAATTCTTATACTGGGAAGGAAACAAGCTACCGGGGACCAGTTTCTGGCATTTCAGCCGTTGTCGGCCCGGCTTGCTTGAATCCTGATGGTGCAATGAGCAAGGGACTCACATCTGAGTATACCCTTCCACGCTTATGGTGGACAAAATTATTCAGAAAAGGGGGTGGTGATGAACAGAGTGTCTGAATTAGGCAGACCACTCTTACCCAGTCCAGAGATCAGGGCTTGATCCATCACCGTTTTTTAGCTCACTGCACCATCCCAGCTCAGAACCTGGCTATATGCAAATTAGTCTGTTCCTGTCCCAGTGCATGATGGGAACAGGGCAAACCAAACTACCAAGCCAATTCTTATACTGGGAAGGAAACAAGCTACCGGGGACCGGTTTCTGGCATTTCAGCCGTCGTCGGCCCGGCTTGCTTGAATCCTGATGGTGCAATGAGCAAAGGACTCACATCTGAGTATACCCTTCCACGCTTATGGTGGACAAAATTATTCAGAAAAGGGGGTGGTGATGAACAGAGTGTCTGAATTAAGCAGACCACTCTTACCCAGTCCAAAGATCAGGGCTTGATCCATCACCGTTTTTTAGCTCACTGCACCATCCCAGCTCAGATCCTGGCTATATGCAAATTAGTCTGTTCCTGTCCCAGTGCATGATGGGAACAGGGCAAACCAAACTACCAAGCCAATTCTTATACTGGGAAGGAAACAAGCTACCGGGGACCGGTTTCTGGCATTTCAGCCGTCGTCGGCCCGGCTTGCTTGAATCCTGATGGTGCAATGAGCAAGGGACTCACATCTGAGTATACCCTTCCACGCTTATGGTGGACAAAATTATTCAGAAAAGGGGGTGGTGATGAACAGAGTGTCTGAATTAAGCAGACCACTCTTACCCAGTCCAAAGATCAGGGCTTGATCCATCACCGTTTTTGAGCTCACTGCACCATCCCAGCTCAGATCCTGGCTATATGCAAATTAGTCTGTTCCTGTCCCAGTGCATGATGGGAACAGGGCAAACCAAACTACCAAGCCAATTCTTATACTGGGAAGGAAACAAGCTACCGGGGACCGGTTTCTGGCATTTCAGCCGTCGTCGGCCCGGTTTGCTTGAATCCTGATGGTGCAATGAGCAAGGGACTCACATCTGAGTATACCCTTCCACGCTTATGGTGGACAAAATTATTCAGAAAAGGGGGTGGTGATGAACAGAGTGTCTGAATTAAGCAGACCACTCTTACCCAGTCCAAAGATCAGGGCTTGATCCATCACCGTTTTTTAGCTCACTGCACCATCCCAGCTCAGATCCTGGCTATATGCAAATTAGTCTGTTCCTGTCCCAGTGCATGATGGGAACAGGGCAAACCAAACTACCAAGCCAATTCTTATACTGGGAAGGAAACAAGCTACCGGGGACCGGTTTCTGGCATTTCAGCCGTCGTCGGCCCGGCTTGCTTGAATCCTGATGGTGCAATGAGCAAAGGACTCACATCTGAGTATACCCTTCCACGCTTATGGTGGACAAAATTATTCAGAAAAGGGGGTGGTGATGAACAGAGAGTCTGAATTAAGCAGACCACTCTTACCCAGTCCAAAGATCAGGGCTTGATCCATCACCGTTTTTTAGCTCACTGCACCATCCCAGCTCAGAACCTGGCTATATGCAAATTAGTCTGTTCCTGTCCCAGTGCATGATGGGAACAGGGCAAACCAAACTACCAAGCCAATTCTGATACTGGGAAGGAAACAAGCTACCGGGGACCGGTTTCTGGCATTTCAGCCATCGTCGGCCCGGCTTGCTTGAATCCTGATGGTGCAATGAGCAAGGGACTCACATCTGAGTATACTCTTCCACGCTTATGGTGGACAAAATTATTCAGAAAAGGGGGTGGTGATGAACAGAGTGTTTGAATTAAGCAGACCACTCTTACCCAGTCCAAAGATCAGGGCTTGATCCATCACCGTTTTTTAGCTCACTGCACCATCCCAGCTCAGAACCTGGCTATATGCAAATTAGTCTGTTCCTGTCCCAGTGCATGATGGGAACAGGGCAAACCAAACTACCAAGCCAATTCTTATACTGGGAAGGAAACAAGCTACCGGGGACCGGTTTCTGGCATTTCAGCCGTCGTCGGCCCGGCTTGCTTGAATCCTGATGGTGCAATGAGCAAGGGACTCACATCTGAGTATACCCTTCCACGCTTATGGTGGACAAAATTATTCAGAAAAGGGGGTGGTGATGAACAGAGTGTCTGAATTAAGCAGACCACTCTTACCCAGTCCAGAGATCAGGGCTTGATCCATCACCGTTTTTTAGCTCACTGCACCATCCCAGCTCAGAACCTGGCTATATGCAAATTAGTCTGTTCCTGTCCTAGTGCATGATGGGAACAGGGCAAACCAAACTACCAAGCCAATTCTTATACTGTGAAGGAAACAAGCTACCGGGGACCGGTTTCTGGCATTTCAGCCGTCGTCGGCCCGGCTTGCTTGAATCCTGATGGTGCAATGAGCAAAGGACTCACATCTGAGTATACCCTTCCACGCTTATGGTGGACAAAATTATTCAGAAAAGGGGGTGGTGATGAACAGAGTGTCTGAATTAAGCAGACCACTCTTACCCAGTCCAAAGATCAGGGCTTGATCCATCACCGTTTTTTAGCTCACTGCACCATCCCAGCTCAGAACCTGGCTATATGCAAATTAGTCTGTTCCTGTCCCAGTGCATGATGGGAACAGGGCAGACTAAACTACCAAGCCAATTCTTCACCAGAAAGGAGACAAGCTACCGGGGACCGGTTTCTGGCAATTTCTGCTACCATTTAAGGGAAAATGGTAGCAGAAATTGATATACTGCTATTAGTAGAATGCACTCCCTTATTCATAAAATCTCGAGGGCCTGTGACTGGGGAAGAATGATGTCAGAACCCAGGTAGTGATGATCTAATCCCCCGGATGATATTACACGTTGTGGGGCGTTTGTAGACAGCAGGATAATGCTGCTCCGAAGACTGTGGCGTGGCAAGCGTCCTCCGCCGAGCGAAAAGTAAACAAAAAAAAACCTCTTGTTTTTTTGTTGTTTACTTTTCGCTCCACAACGTGTAATATCATCCTTATGAATAAGGGAGTGCATTCTACTAATAGCAGTATATCAATTTCTGCTACCATTTTCCCTTATAGTCGCTTTTACATCGCCACAAATCTAAACCCACGCCACCTATGATGGACCTACTTTTCAACCGTTTGATCAAGTAGACGCCCAGAATCTAAGCGTACATCTCTGACCAGTATCTCTAAGGTTACCATCCTTATTTTTCAATATCTTCGTTCAAGCGTATGGCATCATTGTGACTTCATATTCATGTTTTTCAGGTATTATACCCGGATTGAGTGGTGATTTGTTGACCTCCGTTTGAATATATCACCTTCCCTGATGTATGACTATGAAATATAGTCTTATTTATATACCATCGGTGACTCCTGAAGAAGGCGTTTTCTGCCGAAACGCGCGTCGAGTTTTTCTAATGTTTTCCAGCAACTCTGACATTGATTTTATGCATTTTTAATTAGATTATGTAACCTGTGTATACAAGCTGTTATTTATTTATGTATGGGTTTATTTTGTGTATATATGTGCTACTTATCATATAGTCTGATTTATGTTCAGTTTCTATATGATTTTTAATATGACAATTAAAAACATGTTTTTTATATAAATTTGTATTCCCTTGATTGTTCCCTATACGACTGGTACAGGTTTATTGTTCACCTTATTGGTTCACGGCCTAGGTTTTACTCACGTATCTTCCACCAAGCTGTAACACTTGCCTCTGCATTTTTGATAACGTTTGAGCCGTTTGAGCTAGAAACAAGGTTTTTTTTGTTCAAATATGCAGATTATGCAGCAGATGGCGGATTATGTGCCAAATGCAGAAAATGTCTAATCATGTGAAAATCAATGCAGCCAAACATTTGCATAATTCCAGTGGCCCTGCTCATACCTCCGACTAGGTCCAGAAATGCTACTCAGTGGTTCCTGCTTTTTTTGTCTCGTAGAGTTTATAGTTCAGTGTCTATCGAAACGAGGAAGATTAAGCCTGAGGTTACCACTCCACAACACAGACTACTATACCACAGAATTACTCTCCATAACACACAATCCCACTTTAAATAATTCCTATACACTAAATACCATACTTCGAATCCATATAATTTCGTTGCACAACATACCACATAATTCCACGACACGCAACGTAAATCCACTCCACTCCAAAAAATTATTTTAAAACTTTTATAGCCCTAACTTTCGCAATTGCGAGATCTATTACATTGCAAATGCTTCTTTAACTAGTAGTCACATTTGCAGAGTCGTGGAGAAAGGGGGCTGGGCTTCTGACCAGCGCTCAGGAATTCCGCACTTACAGGAGGTACTAGGAGGGATTCTTGGCCCCCAAAGTCCCTCAGCAGTAAAGTGGACTTTAATTCCCAACCAGTAGTGTGCTAGAAGGCGTATTTGCAGAGTGCTGGAGAAAGGGGGTGAGGCCTCCGAAGACCTCTTAGCACTTCCACTGTGTTGAACTTACTGGAGGTATCCCATCTATTACCTCCAGTAAGTCCCACACAGCAGGATTGCTAAGTTCTCATAGCAGAACACGCCCCCTTTTCCCACCACTCTGCAAACGTGCTCCCTGGTGTGCTCTTGGATGGGGATTGAAGTCCCCTTCGCTGCTGGGGGTCCTTAGGGGTCAACTAGCCTACCTGTTACCTCCAATAATGCCCACACAGTGGGATAGCTAAGAGGTGGGCACAGGCCATATACGCTTTCTCCACCACTCTGCAAACACACCTCCTAGCGTGCTCTTGGTTGGGGGAGGAAGTCCCCTTGCCTCCTGATGGTCCTTGTGGGCCAACTCGCCTTCTTGTTACCTTGTACTAAGCCCCATACAGCTTGATTGCTGAGAGTTGTCAGGTGCCCCACCCCCTTTTTACACCACTCTGCATACGCGTCTCCTGGCACACTGCTGCTAGGGGGATGAAGTCCACTTTAGTCCTCAGGTCCTCAGGACACAAGTTTACCTCATTGCCACACTGTGTGGGGCTTACTGGAGGTACTTGGCGGGCTAGTTGGCCCCTAAGAAACCTCACCAGCACAGGGGACTTCATCCCCTAACCTAGAACACACCAGGTAGCATGTTTGCAGAGTGATACAGGGAGGGGGCGGGCCTCCTGCGAGTTGCCGGTTTCCTTTTTATCTTTTAGGAAGGGGGTTGTGTGGACCCCCTTCCCTTGACTCTTTTTGGCCCCAGGGACCCATAGCCCCAGGACCTGAATCATTTTTTTTATTTGAAAAGGGGGAGCACGAGGCCGCCCTCCTGAGGTAAAATTTTGCTCCGGGGACCCCATACCCCGGCCTCAGCCTTATTTTATTTTTTTTAATTATAAAGGGGAGGGGGTTGAGTGGCCCCCCCATCGGGCCATTTTGTTGGCCCCGGAGACCCCATCCCCCAGGGCATAACCTCACGCTGAGGGCTACGCGGGCAGCCCCAATGCCCCCTGCAGAGCCAGCATTGCTTTTGGACAAAGGGAGCTGCAAACATGCAGCTCCCTTTTCCCAAAAGCAATTCTGCTTCATTTCATGGAAGCGAGAGCAGTTTTCCTGCTCTCGCTTCCATGAAGCGAAGCAGATGTTTGCTATGGCAGGGCAGGAGCAGTGCTTCCGCCCTGCCATAGCAAACTGCAATGCCCCGGGGTGGGCACCCCGGGACATTGCTGGAGCCGGTGCTGGGGTGGCGGTTCCCAGGGACATCGAGGGCTCCACAAGGGGGGGGCCACGCGGCCCCCTTCTATCAGATTTAAAGCCCCAGGGAGGTGGTGGTCCCCAGGTGTTAATTAATACCCCAGGGAGGTGGTTCTCCCCGGGCCAGGGGGCCCCACACTTCATTAAATAAATTAAAACCCTGGGGAGATGGCTTGGGGCGCGCCCGAAGCCCCCCACCTATTTAATTAATAAATGCCCTGGGGAGGTGGTGGTCCCCAGGGCAGTGTGGGGAGCAAGATCCCCCCACACCTTTTTAAATAAATTAAAACACTGGGGAAATGGCGGTCCCCAGGGCTTGGGGCGCGCACAAGGCCCCCACCTATTTAATTAATAAATGCCCTGGGGAGGTGGTGGTCCCCAGGGCAGTGTGGGGTCAGGAGCCCAAGCACCTTTTTAAATGAATTAAAGCCCCGGGAGGTGGCTGTCCCCAGGCCCGTGAGGCCCCCCACCCTTAATTAATTAAAGCCCCGGGGAGGTAGCAGTCTAGGGCAGTGTGGGGGGGAGCAGGAACCCACCGCGCTTTTTTAAATAACTTTAAGCCCTGGGCAGGTGGCGGTCCCCGGGGCTTGGGGGGCCTTGCGAGGCCCCCCACCCTTAATAATTAAAGCCGCTGGGAGGTGGCAGTCCCCAGGACAGCAGGGGGGGCCCTGCATATCATTACCATAGCCCCAGGGAGGTGGTAGACTCTGGGCCGGCGGGGCCCCACGGGCCCCCGCATCAAAATGCAGCATTGCCTCCAGGACCTGGCCCACCCAATGGCGCCAAGAAAACAAAGCACAAAGCCTGTGCTTCATTTTAAAAAAATAGAATGTTATTGGGATTCGCATACCCTACACAAATCCGTCCAAATATATATATTTTGTAATGCTTTTTTTGGCCCTAGGGGTCCCTGTGGGACCCCCTGAGCAGCCCTAGCGGGTCAGGGTGTTCCTATCCTGCGCCCTTTTCTTCTTTTTTCACCTTTTTCTTGTGACTCGGTTCACCCGAGTCACAAGATGGCTGCCAACACTTCCTGGTTTGAAGTGTTGGCAGCCAATCAGAGTCAAGCTTGTCATCGGGAGGGTTCGCAGGTCCACAGCGATCACCAGATACTAATATTTTTTAAAATATCAATTTCTCAGGAACTACTGAATGGATTTACATCATTTAAAGCAAAGAGTGCACTCTGGACCAAGAGCTACCTTTCTGCCAAATTTGGTGTAATTCTGTTTAGCAGTTCAGGCTGTAGCTGAGACAAACGTTCTCCTGTGTTTAAAAAATCACCCCAAAACTTTCAAGACAGGAGCTGACTGGAGCGGTCCATTCGTTTTCAAAATTTCATGAAGATTCCTCAAACGGCGCCAAAGATATTGACAAATCAAAAAACACTTTATGAATAGAAACAAGGTCTGAACTGGCAACCACCAGCAGGTAATATATAGACAACCCATTTGCTTTTATTTATTTCAGGTTTGCTTGGATAGTATGTTACCAATCCAACTGTATGATTGCGTTTGGTGTGGCAAAAGGCATTTGTCATTTTCCAGCTCAGCATGGATGGCACAAGCTAATCCTATGCTTAATGACTTTGCTGTAAATATGGCAAACAAGGTTGTCACCTTCTAGCTCGGCATGGATAGCTCTGGGCTAATCCCATGCTTCAAAACTGCTAGAAATGCAGACATTTGAAATGAGCATATTCATTGCATTGGTGCTGTTGTAGGGTGCTGCATATAAAGGAGCTGCTCTCTGCCTAAACTTGGGAACTACCCAGAGTTCCATGCTTCGTTTTGTACATAATGTATGCAGTACTCTAAGGCTGAAAGGGTGTTGTCTTGATGTGTATATATATACCGAGAGGACTTAGAATCAACTTAGCACCAAGCTATGAGACACCTGACCCTGACATGCTTACCGAATGGGCGGAGGCTAATTTGGAGTCGTCAGCCAAATTAATGACTATTTTGGTAAAATATGCAGAATCTGACCGAATTAAAATCCAAGCCCAAATCGAAAAGTTGGAGAAAGAAATAGCATGTTTGGGTTCCAGTGAAACAATAGACAAGATGAGGGCAGAAATGGTTTTTAGAGTCAAAAAAGAGGAAGAGGTGATTAAAAAACACAAAGCATTTAAATTTGAGCGGGACCGCTTGGATTATCTCAATGGTCAAATTTTCACCTACGCAAAACGATATGACAATGTTAAAACCACGGCCAGAAAAACACGCAGCACGCGGCCGGATAACACTACAATTGTCCCCTCTTCATCAGATGCTAGTTCACTGGGCAGTGAATCGGAAAATGAAGGAATGAGAAACACGGCGTTGGGGTTTACCAAGCTGACCCTGGCGCAAGATGTAAGTGTAATGTGCCAGGATCGTCGGGACACCTTGAGACCCCAATTTCAAATTGGCGGGCAAAACGCACAAGGAACAACAGAAAACGCAGTGAAAGGCGCAAGTGCAGGGCCTGGAAAGCCAGACAACACAAGTCAGCCACAACAACAGAAGAAGCGTTGGAACAAAAAGAATACAAAGAAACAGGGATCAGTACCAGCGCAGTAGTAAACCTAACCCCATTTGAACTCTATAAAAACAATGAAAAGATTCTAGGCCTCGGTTTGTCATACTGCCCTCCGTGTAATTTCAATTATGCAGACACTAGAATGGATGCTTTTAGATTTATTAGGAAGTTAAAGCTTAAGAAATTCTTCCAACAACAACCTGCAAGGAAGAAAAATCCGGTAATTCCAAGTATTCCAACTCTCCTCAATGTTGATGACCGCACTGATTTCGAAGAAATATGGGCACTACAGGAAGAAGTGGGGATATCAAGACAAGTTCCTCTTGTTACTTCAAGAGTAGATATCGCGACTTGTGTGACCCCCTTCAAACCTAAATCAGTATTTCTTCCTATATCAATTCACGACAACATAGATGTCTATCAGGATTTGATCACGAAAGATCTAAAAAAACTGTATACAGCCACAAATAAAAAACATATAGTGACAAACAAAATGAACCAGAGCTACTATGCATTGCTAAAAAAACTGGAATCAGACCAAAACATTCTAGTCCGCCAAGCGGATAAAGGCGGCAATGTAGTTCTTTGGCCACGTCAAATGTATATAGAGGAAGCTGAGTCTCAACTCAAGGATCAATCCTGTTACAAAAAAAGCAACTTGGGAGCTATCAAATTGGCATGGCAGGATCAAAATGCCAAACTGGCTACATGGAGGAGTTCCAATTTAATCACCAAAGATGAATTTGGATTTTTGAAAAAAGAATTCCCGGTCATTCCAACATTTTACTTACTTCCTAAAATACATAAACAAATAGACAATCCACCAGGGCGTCCAATAATTTCTGCTATTAATTGTTCAACCGAAAACATGTCATCCTACATAGACTATTTCTTGCAGGACAGTGTAAAAACTTCGGACTCTTATGTGCAGGACTCTTCAGATTTTATAAGGAAACTAAATGATGTGTCATGGAAGTCAGGGTGCATATTAATGACGTTAGATGTTTCATCTTTATATACATTAATTCGACATCATGATGGTATTGCAGCGGTGAAATATTTTCTCAATAGACGCTCGATCAATTTTTCTGCACATAACACAATGCTTATTTCCATGATCAAAATCTGTTTAGAGCAAAATTACTTCCTGTTCAACAATCAAGTCTACCAACAGGTCCGAGGGGTGGCGATGGGGGCCTGTTTCTCTCCCAGCCTAGCGTGCTTGCACATGGGTTGGTGGGAGGAACAGGTCCTCATGGGGAAACATCGCACCATGATGGCGGAACATGTCCCCTTATACCTTTGATACATTGATGACCTGTTTTTAATCTGGCAGGGTACTCGGAAGGAGGCTGAGCTCTTTGTTAATCAGTTGAACATTAATGATTTGAATCTAGAATTTACATCCAACATAAGCACATCCTCAGTATGTTTTCTAGATTTGGAAGTATACATAGAATCTGACACAATAGCAACTAGGCTATACAGAAAGCCAACTGCTGGTAACACTGTCCTCCATGCAGCAAGCCAACATCCCCCACATCTAATTCGCAGCATCCCTTTCGGAGAGATGCTGCGCATTAGGAGAATTTGCAGCTCAGATGGTGAGTGTTTGAAAGCTCAGGAGGCTAGTAAATCTCGCTTCCTTGCGAGGGGTTATTCAGTGAGGACAGTTGAAAAAGCCATGGCTCGCTCTATTAATATGACGAGAGCACAGGCACTGGTTCCTAGAACAAAGATAGCTATTCCCTGCACTAAGACTAAATCTGAGTCATCCAGAGTCATAGTTACCTACAACAGACAACATAAGGAAATTCGCAAGATTTTCAGCCGCAATTGGAACCTGGTAACCGGGGATCCGGTTATTGGGGAACTAGTTGGCAGAAAACCGGAATTTTCCTTCAGGAAATCTATTTCAATGGCCGACAGATTGGTCAAAAATCATTTGGATCAACCATCGTCCAAAACCTTTATGGCACTTAGCAAAGGTTTCAAAAAATGCTCAATCTGTAAGGCATGTAACTATGGTTGTAGTAGGAAACAATATATGACTCCCTTTAGAACTGAACCTCAACTTATTACAAAACAACTGACCTGCAAGACTGAGTTTGCAGTCTATGTGCTGCAGTGCCCCTGTGAGCTTCGGTATGTGGGTAGCACCCGCCTGCCGGCTCACAGGCGGATATTGCAGCACATAAGAGCAATCAATACCAAGGACCAATCGTATCCCGTAGCTCGCCATTTTGAGAGCACCCATGATAGTGACCCGAAACATCTGACATATTATGTCATCAACAGTGTCTTGCCCCTGAAAAGGGGTGGTAATAGGGATGCACTTCTCAGGGTCCTGGAGACGCGTTATATCTTCGAGTTAGACAGCCGTACTCCAGGGGGTCTCAATGCCAGTGAGGATTTGTATACCTGTTTATAATAACATTCCTATAAACAGATACAACAAACCACTAATAGATTGTACTTTGGGAACCATTGAGGAACATTAATCTTTACATTAGATATAATGAAATATTCCCTTTAATGTTGGTCCTATAGTTCATTTTAGTTGGTTTAGTTTATATATAGTATACCAATCAATATCAGGATTCAATTGCTTTAGTAGGGGCTCCTACTATAGTTTTTTCTTATTGGTGTTTTCTTGAAATCGAAATGAATGTCTTTAATTTTATGAACTTTGCACTAGAAACAGCACTTTCACTTTTTCAGATTGTTTGCACTATGCCATGATTGCTGCTCTATACCATTTACATTGGATTTTAATGTTGTATAATGCTTGAAACATCCACAGAATGTGAATTTGCACTAAGCACTTTATTATAACCCCACAGGGGGTAAACACAGTTTTGCAGGCTTCTCTTTCGGGAACAATTTAAGATTTTTACTATCAACATCAACAAAATGTTTTTAATGATTACAATATATATTTATTTATTTGATGTAAATATGTAAATATGTATAGATGTCTTATATCAAAGGCATACTTTGCACATTTTTTAATATTTATGAGCAAATGTAAATACTCACTGAGAGTTTAATTTTTTCAAATGTGAAGGCTGTGGATATTATTTCGTAGTCTTCTTTCTGTTTCCTTGATGAGGAGCCTGATGAATGCTTAGTGGGAGGCGGAAATGTTGAGTCCGCCTTTTGTGTTTATTATTTAAATCCAATGATGGTAACGTGACCTTACCATGTGACCAAGACTGTGGAGACAGTCTAAACGCGTAATGGCGGACAGGCTCAGCAACATGCATAAATAAAGCACCTTGTTGTTTGGCACCTAATCTGGGTTCAGCTCTTCGTTCTTTCAAGACCGATTGAATTACTAATTGGCGGCGCAGGGTTGCGCCAGGACGAGCACTGTTATATATATATATATATATATATATATATATATATATATATATATATATATATATATATATATATATATATATATATGGGAGGGGTCACCCAACAAAACTTTTTTCCCCAAAACCACTTTTTTACATTTAAACCCTCCTTTTACCTCCACCAACCCCTTAACCCTAAATTCACTCTTACCTCCCTTTACCTCTACCAGAGTGAAATGTGGTCCAGAGTAATTATGAGTGGCTGAGATTATTTCAAGCATTCCACCCAGCACATTTATTGTTTTTCCTGGAACTTCATTAAATACCACTAAACTTCCCTCACAGACTACAGAATATTCACACACACACGGCCAGTCATGTATTGACATGGCTTTAAGTGGGCTGGGTCCTGCCAGGGATGAGCACCAGCACTTCTAAAAAGAAAGCGCTGAGAGGAGTCCGTATCAGGCTCTTTATTTTTGCTCTCACCCTTGGGATGAAAAATAAAATCTTAACTCTGCTGCAGTACCACCCTTCACTGCCTTTGAGGTAACTTCCTACGGAACTCGTTATAGTTCTTTCAGTTATATCATTTCAGAAGTGAGGCATTTTCAATATTCTATACAATATATACATATCTGGATGCAATAACAGAAGCAGGAAATTACCAGTCGGGCGGCACACTATGCTAAGCACAGATTTTTAACTTACTTTCCATACCCTAATTACATCGGCCACGCCCCTTTGAGAGAACCCTCCAGTTTTTTCATTCCACTTAAAGGACTTTCACCTTAAATAAAACAGAAAAGTTTGAGACTTGGCCACAACAAGAGTCAGGAGCATACTTTACAAGTACCTAGTGATACTAACAGGAACAATCGAAATGTAGAAATTAAACACGTCTGCCGCCCCCTGAATAGTACCGTTCTAGCAAATGCTGAGCTCACGCAGGACTAGCTGCGTCCCTGTGAGGTCGCATTCCACGTTTGTGTTTGATGCGTACGTTGCGTGCCCACGTCGCAAGAAAAGTGGAAACATCAGCGCGAGCCCACCCACGTGCACTGATAAAGATTCAGAGCTCGCGGGAGATTCGTGGCCTTCCTCATCTTGCTGCATGAGCTCAACAGCGGTCTAAGACCTCACGAAATTGCCCTAATGAATTCATGGATTTCACGAAATTGCCCTAATGAATTCATGGATTTTCTGCCGATACTGGAGGTCGGAAGTTGGCATATGCTGCGTCTTGGCAACCTTGCTGCTGTCTGCTGGCATTGGTATTCAGGGTACTTATCGAAAGTACTTCAACAGAGTGGCATTAGCTAATGCGCCCTTCAAAGCAGCTGCGACCAACATATTTATGATTAAATTCCATGGAAACAATGGCAGCACTTTTGATTTCTTTCCTTGGTTTCCTCCTCGGGGCCTGTGGCAGCGGAGAGCAGTTTGCGTTGACAATGAAAATATGCCTGGGATGTGGATACACGACAGCCTGGCACTGGCACTGGCTCTTAATAACATAGAAGCAGGTCTGACTGCTTGACGTCAGTCAAAGACACCGCCCAATGTCAGTAGATGACATTATTGCTGATCAATCAACAGACAATACCCACTTCACGATTTGAAACTACTGCATGCTGTCAGGAATAATCACCCCACTCAGCATGCGCAACTGCTGCTGGTCAAAAGATAAAAGAAACCTCCCCACTTCCGTATGTGGCACTATTGCTTACCATCAGTCAGCCGCCCTGAGCCAACATCCCACTGCAGTATTTGGTAGTACAGCATGCTATGTGTCCGCAGCGACCACCTCACTTCAGCATGAAGAACTGCTGCTAGCCAGTAGTCAAGTGTCCACACTACAACAGAATATGAAACTACTGCTTCTCAAAAGATAGAATAAACCACCCCACTTCCTTTATGTGACACAATTGCTTGCCACCAGTCCGCCCCAACACCCCACTTCAGTATTTTAAAGTATTGCTTGAGAAACGCCAACAGAGACTACCCTAAGTTAGTATGTTAAACTACTGCTCCCACCCAACTTCACTATTTAATGTACTGCTCACCATCATGACGTATTCATTACCCCACTTTAATATGTGAAAGTACGGTGTGCCACCAGCAACAGAAGCCACCTCTTTTCAGTATGTATAAGTACTGCTTGCTGTCAGTCAGCAGACCAGCTCACCTCAGTATGTGACACTACTGCTTGCCACAACAAAGCCACCCAACTTCAGTATGTGTAAACACTTTGTGGCCTCAGTCAGAGCCCACTGACGTATGTGGAACCGCTACTGCTATGTGCTGCAGTGGGTACAATAAAAATGTGAATGACACAACAGCAGATCAATGGATGGAGAAGGCTGACTAGAAGTCCGTATCAGTATAATACACAATTTTACAAACAATTTTAATAAAAACCAAACGCCATGGCTGACTACAGATCTCATTATAGAAAATCTACATGCAGTAGAGCATCATCATATTTGTAAAAGATATTTAGATCACTACATTTATGTCATAGAATATTTTTGATATTGATATTCTGACATGCATCTGTAGTGAGATCTATCTCCTTACAATGTTTACATAAAATTCCAAAATATCATTGAGGGTTCCAAGCACTAAATGCATTTTCCTTGGTATTGTTATATCACTGTATTATCATCCTTCTTTGCCTAAATGTTTAACAAATGATCTATCCATGGATTTACCTACAATTCATATATGTGAAAGTTAGTACCACTAGAGAAAACTGAGTGGGATTGATAATGTTTTAGGTAGGGGTTCGGGGTTCTCCTGGGAAAACTCTGTGGGATTCAACATTAGATCTGTAGAATACTTGCTTGAGCTTAATACACATAATATCTGTAAATGGTATTTATCAGTGCAGGTTTCCTAGTGGGTCCAAAAATAGGATCACTAATATCCTGCACAACTCCACATAGACCTATCACTTTCATTCATTATCCAGCCCACAACATCAGTGGCAAAACGATTTAGAACAAAACATCACAATTCTAAGGAACGGTGTCACATGTCACAGTCATAACAATAGCCCCAAATGTGTTCTGTTCAGTAAAGTAAAACCCAAATATTTGCACAAATATATATGATGCCTGGAGCATAATGGGTATAAGTAAATACAGGTATATATACTCTCTGCGCTTGGGTATTCACGCTACTATAGCAATACTGCAGGACATGGGGGACTAGAGTGGGCCAGTTAGCCAGTGAGTGACCCTTGCCCTATAAGTCTGAATTCTTTTTAAGACCCAGTGCATCATCTACAAGTCATACAGAAAATCCTAGTCTGCCTAGCAGAGAAGACAGTGGCATACCAAGAGCAAAGGCATTCCCAAACTTGAAATAAACACACCCATTAGCATCCTGACCGCAACTCAGGAAGAAAGTGAAGATTCATCTCTTCGTACACTGTACACTATCCCCCCACCCACCAACTCTCTCCCTCGCTGTCAATCTTTTCAACAATGGCACTAGCTCTTTTGTTCAGCGCTCTGTTGTTTCCCGCCTGTTTGCATTGTGTAAACACCTACACATACATACAATGTTTTAACTGGTGATAATTTCAAATAGGGAAATATTGAACGAGCATGAACATTGACAAATTCTGTCACCAGCGGAAATGACTTCTCTAAGGAGAGGCTAATGATTGATTAGGAATTGACATAAGTCTTTCCTCTACCTCAAAATGTGATTTTGTCAGCAAAGGACCCAAACCTGTAGCCAGACATCTATCCATCCCTTTTCTATATGTTCCTTCCACTGACACTCTTTGAATGCCTACTTGTGCACTGTTTTCACCTATGTTTAGTGGGACAGTGTATGTGTGCTTGAATGTTTGTTGGCTGCATCTTAGCTTCAGTGTGTTGCTTAATGGATATAGGTACTTGATTTGCCTTGCTTCCATACTGGCAAAGATCACGATTTCATTACACTCCTCCCTTGCTCACTCACTCTTATTCCATTCTTTCATAAAGGTCAATTGCTCTTAAACCCTTGTCATAATATATAGAAAATAGTAACACGAGTAAACACATAGTAACAGATCATAAAAAAGGACAAAGACATACAGATAGACCGTCAGGGTTAGACATTGATGAAGAGAATCCTGCTAGGTATTATTAGATGTCTAAATATAGCTGACTTAGCAGAGCATTAAACCATTAGGAAGACTGAAGTCCAGGTATCTGTGCTGAGGCTTGCATTACCCACACAATAAAGCTTTTGTAGAAAATAATAAAAAGCCAGGCCCGTCTCTTTCTGATCCCTCCTTTATTAAGTATTATATAAATGATGTATTTTTCTTCATAATCTCTAGTTCATCCTCTGGCCATCCTATGGCACAGTCATCCTACGGTCAACCTATGGCGCAGGCATATTTTGATAAAAGACAATCTCTAGAGATAACTGCTGTGTTCGGCCCTGTTAGGGCCAAGAATAGACTTTGGCCAGAACCCCTGTTTCTGCACTGACATACTACACCTCACGATGAAAGAAACATAAGTGCCACCGTTTCGAAGTTCTAAAGGAGACAATCCGCATCTGCTCCCTGGAAACAACCTTTAACAAGATTCAGCCCTGTGCAGTGTTTGTTTAAGTTTGTTTTCTGTCTTTGTTCCATATTCACTCTCTTTTTATCTGGTTATTTTTTTCTCCCTTTCCCTTCCTTTTGCTCTTTCGTTTTTTATTTCTCTCACTTTCTTCTCCCTTCCTCTGTAATGCCAAGCTCTTTTTCTTCTTTTCTTACCTTCTTCTAGTTTTGTCTTCGAATTCCCAACTCTCTACTGGCCTCATCGCTTCCATACTTTGCCTTCCTCCACTTATTTGGTCTCCCCCTCTCTTCTGTCCATCTCTGAACGACTCTTTGATCAATCCTGTGTGAACAACATGCATATTCACTTTGGTGGTTTTACAGCCCTTAAGTGGCACCTATATCATATAATAGTCCATGGTAGTTTCGCAGTGCCTCTAATGAGTCGCACCTCTACTGATTCTCTTTAGTCTCCATATAAAACTACATGACGGTTTAACAATGTTTTCAATGGGTTGTTTTTCTGTTGCTTCCCTGGTGCTCCTGGATTGGTGCAATATAATACTCCTTGGTGGATTAACAGTGCCTCTAATGAGTTGCTCCTCTGTAGATGCCATAAAAAACCCTTGATGATTTAACAGTGTCGCCAACTGTTTAATTTTTGTTACGCTATCAAGTAGACTGCATGTAGTACTCCAGGATGCTTAAAGAGCACCTACAATTGGTGGCTCCTCTATCACTCCCTGATGATCACTATAAAATGCTTGTTGGTGCTTTAACAGTTTCTTAAAGGATTTGGCTATTTTGATGCTACATACTGAATGAGCTTCATATACTACCCCGCAGTGATGCACATATCTACAACTCCTATGCGTATGCGTAGTGATAATCGGTGCATTGTGCATTGTGCACCCAGTCAATATGTGCCATATACGTCAAAAAGGTGCGAACTGCAGTTGCTCCAAGCAGGCAGCCATGGGTGCACACAAGGCATAACAAGACCCCTCGGGTCCAGTCACAGTATTCTCACAAAAGAATACCTTGTGCTGTGGGTCAGGGGAGAGGGAGTCAGCGACCTCAAACTGAGGCTGCAATGTCAGGCACTGCCTTCCTCCCGATCTGGAGGTCGGAGACAGTCTAGGCTGCCAGCTTGGGTCCCGCAGACTCGACAAACTTCTGCCAACACCCCTTGGACACCACATAGTATGGAGTGCTAGCTAGCACAGATTTCCAGTTATAAGATCGGGTCCCTTGGACTCAGCAGACTTGCCCTGTACTCCATGAACTCCTCATGCTGAGGCCCCCCAGGTGGGCCGCTGATCATTATGAGAACACTCCTCAGCACAGTCTGATTACTGCACACATCGGGACGGTCATTGTCCCAACCAACGATCACTTCCAACCATTTCTGTGGCATCCTGCGTGGTCCTTATGATCTTGTGGAAACTGGGAGATCCTTTCTGTCCTTGGATCTCATGAACAGGAGGCCACCCACCGGCCCTTGGAGAGTGCTTAGGGACCCGGGCCATGACGGTTGGCAATAAGCTGCAGGCCAGAAACATCCAGGCAAAATACACCAAGTGATGGTCTCCTTCCTAGAGCACCAGACTACCGTGGAAAATACAGTTGCAGTCCCTCCTGCCCCAATAGTTCCTCTTGTCGATGTCCCTGCGTCGAACCAGCTTAGTGTGGTACCAATCCCACAAGCAACTCTAACTCCTGAGGGTAGGTCCTCAGTAGTTATACCAACAATGGCCTCTGAAGATGAGATCAGTTCAGAAGGCCACCTATGAAATGCACAGGCCCTCACTAAATTTTGTTCTTGAGGCTTGAGCAATATCTTTAGTGGGGCCACAAACCTGCCCCTTGGAATGCAGGTGCCAATTCTACCCCCTAATAACCATCCCAGGAAGGGCTCTCAGAGTCAGAGGTCTGCAGTTTCCCTTGAGCCACTAGTTTATGGCTATCTTATCAGGAATTCACAGATGTAGCTGTACCCCCTGCACGCAGCTGTGGGTTGGAGACAGACGGACAGGCACACAGAACCACGAGCACAGAAATGCCCACTTTCCCATAGTGGTATTCCCACTCACACCACCTGAGAAGATTTGCCATTACTAACTCATCAATATCAAACACTATACTGTCACTCTTCTGAATGTAGGAAATACAGCTCACTAGCCTTTCCACAGATCCCTCATGCCAATCCAATGCGAGAAGCAGGCCCTACAGTACTGAACGCACCATCCAGTGCCATTCACTACCTGTGCATGTAGCGCACACACACACACATGCCGTACCTCTTCCCGACACCGCACCCCGTCCCCAGGGAGCACTCTGCTATAGCCAGAGACATGCAGAACTTTGGCAAGTAGATTTTTAAATGCCAAGCCGAGTAACAGTAACTTGCACACACAGGCCCGGTCATGGCAAATCTGTGGCACTTTTGAAGAATTACCTCCATAGGTGGCACAACCAGTGCTGCAGGCCCACAGAGGAGCATTTGAGTTACATGCCCTAGGTATATGTCTTACTTCTTGACAAGGGACTTACAGCTAACTCAAATCAGCCAATCATGTATACACTAATCACAAGTATGTATTTGACAAGCACTGCGCTGTGGCCCTGAATAGCTGTGTCAAAACGCTTAAAGTTATACACCAGCAAAACAAGGTCCAAACAGGAGGTCGGAAGCCAGAAAGGTCAGGGGAGACCACACCAAAAGACATCTAGGAAAGCACTTTTGGCCTCATAAGTGGTATGGAAAGTGCTATAAAAATAACAAATACAATCCCTCAGTTTCACACAAATGTCTTAAACAAATAATGCTGGGCGATTCTGTAGACCCTATAGTTATGATACTAACAGTAATATTGTACTGCCATCTTGCATACAGTATCAACATAAGTGTGGATGTAGTCAGGCATAAAGACTGCAAATTTATAGGTACTACTGAGCCAGAGCGAAAGCCAGGGTTTGTTTTTCTCCAAGTGCTAAACCAATAACTAGCTGAGCCATCAACATACTTGGTTTGTAAATTGCTCAGCAAACTGAAGATTTAAAAAACCCAAAATATGTGTTTCTTTACCATTCAGGAGCTTTTTAATTCAGCAACTAGATGACTTCACTGCATTAAGCGACAATGATTAACATTGAAGTTTCTAAATATGAACTCAGGTTAAACATTCATGAAGCACTTCCACTGCCCACCACCCCTCACCACAGTACAATGCTGCCATGAGGCAGGTAAGAGACAAGTGAGTTGTTGTGCTCCCCTACGTGTGGCCTATATTGTTATAACATATGTGCAACATTGCAGTGATTAAAACATACACAAGAGAATTTTATGTAAGGCCCACCCTAACTAAAGTATTTCAAGTTGCTCTTAAATGTAATGATCAAGGAAAATGAGAATCAGTGATTTAAGTGAATTACCTAAGATGATACAATTTGATCAAAGTGAGAACCAGGGATACGGACCAGAGATTTTGTAATTAGTCAATGTGCAATTTAGTTACCGGATTTATCTTTTTCTCTAGTTTATCACCAAAGGAAAACGATTTTGTGTAATTCTACCAAAAGTAAATAGTTCACTGTGTTAAATAAATACACTGATCATATGAAAAATTAATAAGACGCAAGACGTCTTTCCTAAACAAAAAAGTACAAAGTTAAGAGAATTCAGGAGTCAATACCAGTCTCATTGTGCAGGTGATGTTGGCATTCTCAGTAGTAATAAGGGGCACGTGCACTTCCAGCTGGTAGAAGCTAGGAACCCAGGCAGCAGCAGATGCTGCAAACATATCCTTACAACATTTTTTTTCAGAGATTTTTATATAGCTCAAACTTGACCCGAAGGAATCAGGTATCAGAGTGCTCTACATGAGAACCAGTTATGTTACACAAGGACAAATTCTTTTTTTTTTTTTTAGGCACGGGGAGATTAAGTGATTTGCCCAGAATCACAGGATGTCGAGTGTCATTGCCGAGACTCGAACCCGGTTCCCCAGAATTGTTTGAGATCGACCTCCCTAGCCTGTAAGGCCACATCCTCTCCCCAGCACAACCTGCATGAGGACATTGCCAATGGATGCCAGTACTTTGTAATTTGACTAACATCACACTTTTTGACCATGGCTGGAAGCCAAGATTTGAACCCAGGTTTCTTAGTCACACATTGTGCAATTTAGCCACTGGATTTCTTTAGCATTTTACATTTAACACCAAAGGACAGTACTTCTGATTTGATTCTCCCAGAAGCTACATAGTACCTTTCGTTAAACAAATTCAGAGAACTCATGGTAAATAATCCCATACAGGACAGACTTCTTTAAAAAAATTCACACAGTTAAAGAAGAAGGGATTGTACCAGACTCATTCTCCCTACACTGGTGAGGTGGGCAGGCCTGGCACACGTGGAAGGTCACTTGGAGGGAGATGGCTGGAGGAAACTTCACAGAAAGTTAAAGCATGGATACTCCGACGTCGGAGTAGGAAACACTGAAAGACCATTATCATCAACATGGACGCTCTTTTGGTCCCATAAGATGGCAAGAGATTGAGGATCCCACACAGAATCTTAGAGGAGGCAACCATCAAGCCAAACTGTTGCTACATGTATATAAATGGATTGAACAGTTGAAATCTGTTGGCAAGACTCAACACCAATAAAGAATGTAAACTTTCAACAATGTCTCTTTGGCTAACTTAAGATGTCTATTGACTTTATAACTCGATTCAGGTTCTGATTAAGACATCTGATCTTTTCATGCATGTTGCCATACTCTTCCCCTTTATTATGCATTCCATACTTTTGACTCCTTTTAGCGGTGATTAGTGATATACTACTGGGACTGTATACCTTTTAAGTTGTGGCCTAGCCATATTTGATTGGACCTAGTGATTAGTGATACACCACCCGATTGTTTTCCTCTGAAATGGTTGCCTACACTGATTTCATTGGACCTGGTTGTCTCAAAAATCTCTTTATTATTGTTTTATTAGGAATGGTTGTGATTTTATGGATACTGGAAGTAGCTTTTTCTTCCCTGGTTGTGGTGTGTGGGCTTTTTTTAGGCTGTTGCTTAGTCTGTTAGACTTTATGAATACTCAGAGTATCAGTTTCTCCTACATGGGGCCTATTTAGTCCTTTTTTAGGTCTTGCTCGAGACCTATTGCTGTTGAGTCGGCTCTCAAGGGACATAGACAGGGGCACGCGCGGCGATTTCACAGCGTGGACGCGCATGCCCAGCCCCCTGGAGCCGTGGACATCTCCAGATTGCCAGCCATGCCTCTCAGTCGCGTGCGCGTGCGCACAAACACACACACACACACACACACAAGCTCACACACACAGGCGCACCCCCCCCCAACCTGCTCACACGCACACACACACACACACACACACAGTCACACAGTCACACACGCACATCCATACACTCGAAGTGCCCATCTCTGTCTCGCTAGCCTGATGCACCAAAAAACACGTCCCCCTACTCACCGGGCTGACTCAGGACTCCCCCGCTGCTCTCCAGGCCTGTCTTTCCTCCTCAGGTGTGTGCCAGCGGCTCAGGCTTGGCAGCAGGCTGGGCTCTCCATGATCACGCACCGCAAATCTTCCGGCTGGCTTCGCAGATGACGAGTTTCCTAGACGTCCGATGTGCACGCTCACGGTACACGGAAACACGCACAGCGTGACTTTGAGGGTGCGCCCGTACAGCTGAGGCGCATGCTCGCACGCTCACGACATTATCCTTCACTCGCTCCCTTCAGCAGGGCTGCACTGGGAAGGCAGGCACTGGGCGATGATGGGCCGAGGTCTTAGGGTGGTTAGAATTGTGTTTTTAGGGGCTCCGTTACAGCCCACGGCTACCAGTGCATGTCCGTTGTTTCCTTCCTGTTGCTGGAGCAGTAGGAGCTCTGTGCTTTTTCTGACCCCTTCCCTTGTCACCTCGGCCCCAATGTCTTCCAGGCCTTGGTGGATGAGCGGTGTGTTTGCCTAGGCCTGCTGCAACAACACCTTTCCCAGAGGAACAGGCGTGCTTTCTCTTCCGCTTGTTTTCCATATGACGTTGTCCGTGCCCTATTTACTCCTGCCCCCCACCCGTTGTCCGTGATCTCTTTACTCCCTCCCCCCGCCCGTTGTCCGTGATCTCTTTACTCCCGCCCGTTGTCCGTGATCTCTTCACTCCCGCCTCCCTCCCATTGTCCCTGCTGTCTTTACTCCCGTCCCCCACCCGTTGTCCGTGCCCTATTTACTCCCGCCCTCCACCCGTTGTCCGTGATTTCTTTACTCCCGCCTCCCTCCCATTGTCCCTGCTGTCTTTACTCCCGCCCCCCACCCGTTGTCCGTGCCCTATTTACTCCCGCCCTCCACACGTTGTCCATGATCTCTTTACTCCCGCCTCCCTCCCATTGTCCCTGCTGTCTTTACTCCCCCCACCCGTTGTCCGTACCCTATTTACTCCCGCCCCCCACCCGTTGTCTGTGCTCTCTTTACTCCTGCCCGTTGCCCGTGCCCTCTTTACAAAGTTGTCCGTGATCTCTTCACTCCCGCCCCCCGCCCATTGTCCCTGCTGTCTTTACTCCCGCCCCCTTCCTCACTTACTGGATTTGCAAGCTAAACGAAGGTGCGGATTGCAAGGTAATGCGCAAACACATACAAGTTTCACTGCTAAATAGATATTCACGTTGGCTTTCATTTACCAGCATTTGAAGTTCAGTAAGTACAACAAAGAGCATTCACTTTGTTTTCGGTGGAAATACCATAAACAATGTTCCAGCCCGTCCATAGGTTAATATTTTATTGAGCAGTAAATATAGAAAAATAACACACAACAAAACAATGTATTTAATTTTAAAAACATTACACATCATATCACAACTCACCACGACATTCCACACCATGCCACTGCCCTCACGTCACTATACTAAGCACAACTTGCACACAAACTTTACAGTACAGAACACAGCAGATACGTTGCTCTACAACATACCTTAAAAACATTGCCAATATCTGTGACTCAACACTTTGGACGTTCTTGGCTGAACTCTCCTCCCTCCCCACGACCCATGTGAAGCGTCCCGTGGGGTCCTACTGCGAGGCAACAGGTGGAAGAGAAAGCCAGTGGGAGTGAAGCGGGGTCCGGCCGGCACTGCATGGATCCTCTCCTGAGCTTAGACCCGCCAGAATGCATGACCTGCCCCGGGAGGTAAGACGGGACCGCTACTTCCCCGGAGGGTATTTATTTATTTAATGCAATTTTCAACAGCGCGAAAATTACCCGAAGGTGTCAGAGCGCTTTACAAAAGAACCAGTTGTGATACATAAGGATTTAGGATTACATGAGTTACATAAAAGATACAAACAGGATTTTTTGTGTGCAAATGTACAAGTTGTAAAGTCATACAGGGCCCTGAGCCATCCTCATTGTATGCACTGCCCCCCCCCTTCCCACAAAATCTTTTCACAACCTGCTCCACCATCGAGATACACTGTGCCACGAAACCTGCTGTACCGTAGACTCCCTGCCTCCACTCGTACCCTACTACACACCCTCACGATCCCCGCATACTGCCAACCACCCCACATGCTTCAGGTGTTTCCCTTTATTTGTGTTCCTGTTTCATTCGGTGTGTGCCTGCTCTCTCTCTACCATGACCACCTGCTTCAGGTGTTTCTTATTACACACTTACGGCGAGGAGGGGGGTTTCTCCTTAATGACTTCTAAAGTGCGGAATTCTCGGTTTCTCCCTCTGCGTCAAATCTCTCGTCATAACTACTCCTGCAAAGATTTGGGATTTACATTTTCAGCTGTAAAATGAATCTCCACACTGACCACTTTTTTTTAGCGCAGTATACCTCAGTGAGGTGATAGTTTGCACTCTGTACTCTTTCATTCATTCGCTGTTCCCTCTTATCCACATCTGATTTTAGCTGTAGATCTGTTTTCCCTCTTCCTCCCTCGATAGGTTCTAGAAAAATGCAGACTCAATGCAAAACTTTTCATATATTTTGGAAAGTAGTTCCCTCTTCAGCTTGTATTAATCGATGTGATGAGTTCAGCTCTGCGCACCGTCAGGGGATGACCCCAAAGCGTCCCTTCATCAGTCCTGCTGCAGTCAGGAGGAGAGTCGAGCCAGCTGAAGGAGAGGGGGGTTTGTAGCCACGGTTTGACAATCTAGATTTCCTATTTGCGGTTCTATGATACCGCAGTAAAATGATCTGGAAAATGGCGTTTGTTTACATTCCCTAAGGAAACTCAAGAGTTTGGGAAACAGACCACCGGTCAAATGAAAAGTCTGCGAACTGTCCTACCTTAATGTATTTCTTCTTCTTGTAGCTTCTACACCCTCTCTTGCTTCAGAAGTTATAAAACATTACGGAAGAGGGAAAAATCTATGTGTAAAAATATATGCAAGTAAGAGCCGAGTGCATGTGAAACTGGGAGCAGCAAGGCCATTCATAGGCAGAGGGGTCTTTGTCGCCCTAGACAAAATAACATTTTACTTCCACATCACTGACACGTGGGTCAGATTTGATGTCTACAGACTTTTATTGGCCTCGCAAGATGTCTCCGATATAAAGAGGATTTTACAAAAACCAAGAAGGGATCCAGAAGAAGGCAAACAAATACGTTGCACTGCATCCACTTATTTTTAGGTCTCGACCGGCCATGAATGTGCAAGCGCATTGCAGCTCGAGAGATAGAGGTGGATCAGGAAGGCTGATCAAGGGGCTTTGGCAGGCGGATTACACACAGTGCATTTGCCCGTGCACGTGCTTGCCATTTGCTCCCCGAGCCGCCTCGCACCCAAGCGGTTGCCATTTGCACGCCAGGCACGTCACACACACCCTTTGTCTGAGCCTCAAGGCATCAGACTTCAAAGGCTACCACTCCCCCGCCCCCCGTGTGCATATCGCGCACCACCATTTGTCTGTGCCTAGCCCTAGGCATTAGTCTTCAAAGGCTGCAGCTCCCACGCCTCTCTCCCCCTCCCCCGCCACAGCCATGCCGCGGGCTTTTTTTTTTAATAAGAGTTACAAGCCGTTAAGTGTTTTCGCGCGCACCACTGCCGAATACACCATGACTGCACAGACTTGCACGCAGAAGACAGCAATCAATCAATCAATCAGTGACACTTATAAAGCGCGCTACATACCCGTGGGGTCTCAAGGCGCTGGGGGGGGGGGAGCCGCTACTGCTCGAACAGCCAGGTCTTCAGCTTCTTCCTGAAGGAGAGGTGGTCTTGGGTCAGGCGCAGGTCGGTCGGGAGGGAGTTCCAGGTCTTGGCGGCCAGGTGGGAGAAGGACCTTCCTCCTGTAGTCGCTCTTCGGATGCGGGGGACGGCGGCGAGGGCGTGGTTGGCTGATCGGAGGTGGCGTTTGGGAGCGTAGAAGTTGACTCGGCTGTTGAGGTAGCTCGGGCCTTGGTCGTGTAGGGCTTTGTGTGCGTGGGTGAGGAGGCGGAAGGTGATTCTTTTGTTGACGGGGAGCCAGTGAAGGTCTCGCAGATGTCCGGAGATGTGGCTGGTTCGTGGGATGTCGAGGATGAGTCTGGCTGAGGCGTTCTGGATCCGCTGGAGTCTCTTCTGGAGCTTGGCGGTGGTCCCGGCGTAGAGGGCGTTGCCGTAGTCCAGTCGGCTGGTGACGAGGGCCTGGGTGACGGTCTTCCTGGTCTCGGTGGGGATCCACCAGAAGATCTTCCGTAGCATGCGTAGGATGTTGAAGCATGCCGAGGAGACGTTGTTGACTTGCCTGGTCATGGAGAGGGAGGAGTCCAGGATGAAGCCCAGGTTGCGTGCATGGTCTGTCGGTTTGGGTGCGGTGCCCAGGGCGGGAGGCCACCAGGAGTCGTCCCAGGCGGAGGGAGAGGAGCCCAGGATGAGGACCTCCGTCTTGTCCGAGTTCAGTTTCAGGCGGCTGGTCGTCATCCACTCGGCTACCTCTTTCATCCCTTCGTGCAGGTTGGCTCTGGCGGCGGCGGGGTCGTTGGTCAGGGAGAGGATCAGCTGGGTGTCGTCGGCGTAGGAGATTATGCTGAGGTTGTGTTTGCGTACGATGGCCGCGAGGGGGCTCATGTAGACGTTGAAGAGGGTGGGGCTCAGAGATGATCCTTGGGGGACGCCGCAGATGACTTCGGTGGCCTCTGACTTGTACGGTGGTAGGCGGACTCTCTGTGTTCTCCCGTCGAGGAAGGAGGTGATCCACTCCAGCGCCTTGTCCTGGATTCCGACGTTGCTGAGGCGCCGTACTAGGGTGCGGTGGCAGACCGTGTCGAATGCCGCGGAGAGGTCTAGGAGGATGAGGGCCGCTGTTTCTCCATTGTCCATCAGGGCTCGGATGTCGTCGGTGGCGGCGATGAGGGCGGTCTCGGTGCTGTGGTTGGCTCGGAAGCCGGACTGTGAGGGGTCGAGGGATCCGTTCGTCTCGAGGAAAGCGGCCATCTGCTTGTTGACGGTCTTCTCGATGACTTTGGCTGGAAACGGGAGGAGCGAGATGGGGCGGTAATTCTTGAGGTCGGTGTGGTCCGCTGTTGGTTTCTTGAGTAGGGCGCTGAGTTCGGCGTGTTTCCAGCTCTCGGGGAAGATGGTGGTGTCGAGGGATGTGTTGATGATGTCTCGCAGGTGGGGTGCGATGACAGCGTCGGCTTTGTTGAAGACGTGGTGAGGGCAGGGGTCGGTCGGTGATCCGGAGTGGATGGAGTTCATCGTGCGGATGGTGTCTTCGGTGCTGATCGGGGTCCAGGCGCGGAGGGTGGTGGTGGGGGGTGGTTGTTCGGTCATGGTGTGCGTTGGTTGGTTGTTGAAGCTGTTGTGTATGTCCGCGATCTTGTTGTGGAAGTATGAAGCCAGGGAGTTGCAGAGGTCTTGCGATGGGGTGATGTCGTTGTTTCCTGCGCTGGGGTTGGAAAGCTCTTTGACGATGTTGAAGAGTTCCTTGCAGTTGTGTGCGTTGTTGTCCAACCGGTCCTTGAATGCTGTTTTCTTGGCGGCGCGGATCAGCTGGTGGTGTTTCCGGGTGGCAAGTTTGAAGGAGGTCCTGTTGTCCGGTGTCGGTTCCCTTCTCCAGACTTTCTCGAGGGCTCGGCAGTTCTTCTTGGAGCTCTTGAGTTCGTCGGTGAACCATGGGGCTTTCTTGCTGCCGGGTCTGCTGGGCGGGGTCCTCAGTGGGGCGAGTTCGTCCGCGCAGTTGCTGATCCACTTCGTGAGGTTGTCGGCGGCCTGGCTGGGGTTCGCTGAGCTGGCAGGAGGGTGCTGGCTCAGGGAGGTGGCGAGCTGGTCTGCTGTGATCTTGTTCCAGCTTCTGCGGGCGGTCTGTTGCTGGTGGTGGTGGGTCGTTGTTTTCTTGAAGGTGAAGTGGACGCAGCTGTGGTCCGTCCATTGAAGCTCTGTGGTGTGGCTGAAGTTGATGTCCTTGCTGGATGAGAAGACAGCGTCGAGTGTGTGTCCGGCGAGGTGGGTGGGGGTGGACACCAGTTGCTTGAGTCCCAGGTTGGTGAGGTTGTCGAGCAGGGTGCTGGTGTTGCGGTCGTTGTTGTTCTCCAGATGGAAGTTGAGGTCTCCCAGGAGGATGTAGTCAGCGGAGGGGAGGGCATGTGGGCTGACGAAGTCGGCGATGTCCTCGCTGAATTGTGTGCGTGGTCCAGGGGGTCGGTAGATCAGGGTGCCTCTGAGGGTGGTGTTCGGGTTGGTGTGGATCTGGAAATGCAGGTGTTCGGCGGTGGTCAGGGAGTTGTCGGTGCTGGTCGTGAGACGGATGGTGCTCCTGTGGATGATGGCGATGCCTCCTCCCATCTGGTTGGCGTTTCGGTCCCTCCGGACGATCTTGTAGCCCTCTGGGATGGCGATGGCGATGTCGGGAGCTGAAGAGGCGTTCATCCAGGTCTCCGTGAGGAAGGCAACGTCTGGAGCTGTGGTGTCGAGGAGGTTCCAGAGTTCGATGGCATGTCTGTGGATGGAGCGGGTGTTGAGCAGGATGCACTTGAGGTGGGTACTGCTGGTGTTCGGCTTGGTGGGTACTGGTGCGAGGCAGGTCCGGATGCAGGTGAACTTGCAGGCGTGGCAGCTGAAGGGTCCGTGGGTACGTCGTGGAGAGGCTTGATGGCATTCTGGGAGTCGGCCGGTGTTGAGAGCGGTGAGGGTGGCGGCGGAGTACGTCAGGCGGGTCGGTCGGGGTCTTCGTGGGCCAGGGGTCCTGGCGCTGGTCGCGATCCGGTCGCGGACGGGCGTAGACGGGCTTACCTTTGGCGCGCCTTCGGCGCACAATCGGCGCGCCCGCTGCGCGTGACCGCTGCGCGTCCGCACGGTCGCCATTTAAGGCGAAGTGCGCGGGTGGGCGGAACAGCTGGGAGGCGGGAGCAGGGAGGGAACAGAAGAGAAAAAGGGGCGGGGCCAATGTCGGTGGCGGGAAGCGAGAGCGGAGGGCGGCGAGGTAGGCGGCCAATCAGGAAGGAAACTGGACACGGCACAGGGGATACAAAGAAATTAACAGGCACAAATTTAGGGCAAAACAAATAAAAACGGCAAAATACGCGAGCAGACGGCAGAAACAGACAAGCACAAATTACGGGCAAAACGAGGAAAAACAGCAAAATACGCGAGCAGACGGCAGAAACAGACAAGCACAAATTTAGGGCAAAACAAGGAAAAACGGCAAAATACGCGAGCAGACGGCAGAAACAGACAAGCACAAATTACGGGCAAAACAACTGGGAAACCAGAGGGGAGCGACCACGGCGTCAGCGAGGCAGAAGGCAGGCAGAGGGGAACACACGCAGCAGCTGGTGGCCGTGCGGCGCGGGGGTGTCCCACAAGTGGGCATTATACAGGCCTGGGTTCTCATCAAGTATTTTACCAGAAAAGTCCCAGCAATGTCTCCGTTTTTCACCGTACTCGTCTCCTCTGTGCACATCGGACGCATTATTTCACCGTACTCGACCCCTTCAGAATACATCAATCCGTTATTTCACCTACCTCTTCCCCTTCAGCACTCGCAAAACGTTATTTCACTGACCAGTACATTACAGATGGGACACGCTATTTCACGTCCCTTCAGCACCCTCACACACCCTCTCACACCCCCTCAGCCCCCTCACCTTCACACACCCTCACTCACCCACACACCCTCACTCACCCTCACAACTCTCACACACCCCACCCTCACACACCCTCACCCTCACACCCCCTCACCCTCACATCCCCTCAACCTCACACCCCCTCAACCCCACACCCCCTCATCCTCACACCCCCTCACCCTCACATACCCTCACATACCCTAACCCACACACCCCCTCAACCTCACACCCCCTCAACCTTACACCCCTCAACCTCACACCTCCTCACCCTCACATACCCTCACCCTCACATACCCTCACCCACACACCCCCTCAACCCCACACCCCCTCACCCTCACACCCCATCACCCTTACCCTCACACACCCTCACTCACACTCTCTCACACTCTCACACACACTCTCACCCCCTCTTACCCTCAAACTCCCTCTCACCCTCACACAATCCTCTCACCCTCACAGACCCTCACTCACCCTCACCCACCCTCTCACCCTCTCTCATCCTCACACACCCTCTCACCCTCACACACCCTCTCACCCCCTCTCACCCTCACACACCCTCTCACCCTCACACACCCTCTCACCCTCACACACCCTCACACACCCTCTCACCCTCACACACCCTCTCACCCCCTCTCACCCCTCACCCACCCTCCCACCCCTCACCCTCTCACCCCCTCACCCTCACTCACTCCCCCTCACACCCCCTCACATACCCTCACCCACACACCCTCTCAACCTCACACCCCCTCACCCTCACATACCCTCACCCTCACACCCCCTCACCCTTACCCTCACACCCCCTCACCCTTACCCTCACCCTCACACACCCTCACTCACACTCTCTCACCCTCGCACACACTCGCACACATTCTCACCCCCTCTCACCCTCAACCCCCCTCTCACCCTCACACCCCCTTTCACCCTCACACCCCTTTCACCCTCACACCCCCTTTCACCCTCACACACCCTCTCACCCTCACCCACCCTCTCACCCTCACTTACCACTCACCCTCACTTACCCCCTCACACACCCCCTCACACACCCCCACACCCTCACACACCCTCGCACCCTCACACACCCTCTCACCCTCACACACCCTCTCACCCTCACACCCCCTCACATCCCCTTACCCACCCTCACATCCTCACACCCCTCACACCCCCTCACCCTCACACATCCCCTCACCCTCACCCACCCCCTCACCTCACACACACCCTCACCCTCACACACCCCCTCACCCTCACACACCCCCTCACCCTCACACACACCCTCGCCCTCACTCATCCTCTCACCCACGCTCACCCACCCTCTCACCCACCCTTTCACCCTCACCCACCCTTTCTCCCTCACCCTCACACACCCTCACCCTCTCACCCACCCCCTCACCCTCACATACCCCCTCACCCTCACACATCCCCTCAACCCCACATTCCCTCACCCTCACACCCCCTCACCCTCCCTCACACCCCCTCATCCCCCCTCACCCTCACACCCCCTCACCCTCACACACCCTCACCCTCACATACCCCCTCACCCACCCCCTCATCCTCTCACCCACCCAATCACCTCCCCTGACCCTCACACCCCCTCACTCACCCCTCACCCTCACACACCCTCTCACCCTCGCACCCTCTCACCCTCACACCCCCTCTCACCCTCACCCTCCCTCTCCCACCCTCCCTCACACGCTTTTGCCCTCACCCTCCCTCACACCCCCTCACACACTCACACCCCCTCACCCACTCACACCCCCTCACCCTTACATGCCCTCACTCACACACCTGCACCCCCACACACCCTTACCCTCACACACACCCTCACACATCCTCATTCACACACACCCTCACCCTCACACCCTCACACACCCTCACCCTCTCACACACCATCACCACTCTACTGCCCTCACTCTACTGCCCTCACTCTACTGCCCTCCCTCTACTGCCCTCCCTCTACCGCCCTCCCTCTACCACCCTCCCTCTACCGCCCTCACTCTACCGCCCTCACTCTACCGCCCTCACTCACTCTACCGCCCTCACTCGCTCTACCGCCTTCACTCACTCTAGCACCCTACCTCTATCTATCTATTGCCCTTCCTCACTCTATCTATCTATCGCCCTCCCTCACTCTATTTATCTATCGCCCTCCCTCACTCTCTCTATCTATTGCCCTCCCTCTATATCGATAGCCCTCCTTCTATCTATCCCCCTCCCTCCCTTTATCTATCGCCCTCCCTCTATCTATCGCCCTCCCTCTATCTATCTATCGCCCTCCCTCTCTTCCACCCACCTCCTTCTCTAACTCCCTGTTCTGTTCTCTTCTCCTGTGCTGAACTGCTGCTCTATTCCACCCCACCTCCTTCTTTATATCCATGTTCTCTTCACCTGTGCTGATCTGCTGCGCTCTCCCACCCTGCCTCCTTCTCTAACTCCCTGTTCTCTTCTCTTCTCCTGTGCTGATCTGCTGCTCTCTTCCAACCCGCCTCCTTCTTTAACTCCCTGTTTTCTTCTCCTGTGCTAATCTGCTGTTCTCTTCCACTTGCCTCTTTCTCTAACTCCCTTGTTGCGTGTTTATCTAGGTTCCTGATCGATACTGTGACCTTATGCCCCTATTCGGCTATAAATCCATTTATTCCCTATATTGGCATAACCGTTCAAGTGCGATATTCAGAAAGTCATCTCTGGCCTCACACGAACAGAGCCACATTCCAGAATAGTTCTCTGCCACTTCCTTTGCAACCAATTAGTGCAATGACAGAGCAGAAGTCACTATCTGATATTCCTAGATTAACACTCCGAGTTCTTCAACAAGATAAAAACTCAGCAAACCTGGAAATCCCCGCTTGCTGTGTTTTGATTAGTAATGGAACTCTAATGAGCAACTGATAGCTATCACTTCCTAGTGACATCTTTAATTGACGTCTTATGTCCAGCAAACTTGCGTCAAACCCGGCACCTGTCAGGTATAAATACTACCAACGTTGCCTTAAGCAATTGCTGTCGTGCACCCTGTTGTGCATCCCATTGCTGTTGTATGCTGTATGCAGTACGCTGCTGCTGCTGTCCCCTTGGTGGTGAAGCTACTGATACCATTATCGCTGCTAGAGCGCGAACGATGGTGGGGTAAGCTTAGGAGCTGAACAGCCGTCCCTCTGCGAAGAGCCCAGCAGATTCCAGCTGCCGCGGACGCTGTCCCCCGCCTCCTCCTCCCGACGCGCTGAGAAGAGAGCCGCTGCCTTTCTCCTGCAGAGAAATCCAGCTCCAGCGTTTCCGGTCTGCCCTCGCGGGTGACTGGGATATTGAGTGCCCCCTGAAGGAAATACCAGACTTCCATCATTCTATTCAGAGGTATGGTGTTGACTAAACCCTTAGAAGAGAATTCTTGAAGCAAACCTTGGCAAAACCAACTTAACTTAAAGCTACTTACTTACTCCCCTTCCACGTGTTAGGCTTAGGTCAGGCACACTGGGGTAGGCGTAGTTAGAAGCACCAGTTGAGTATTTTAGCCTAATGTATATATGACTGTATATATGTTTTATTACTTTTAAACCTTTGTATGGCTAAGAAACCATATCAATGCTTTTACAGTATTATTTCGCAATACTTATCTTACTGTACGTACTTTTTATAATAACAAGTCTTGCAATTGTGGCAATACATTTCTCTTGTACGAGAAGAAAGACTGTTCAATAAATGTTAACCCTTTATTGACAAACGCCCGTCTCTCTATTCTCTACATCTCGTGAAAGTAAACTGCACTAACCTGACTGAGTGAAATACATGTCTATTGTTTCACACGACCCTAGAGATTGACTCTTGATCTGAGGAGCAAAGTTGTCATGTTGCACGGTTGTTGGAAAGCTGAATCCCTTCTTGTCTGTGCCAGGGAAGCTGATCACTTCCCATGCAGAGAAGAAAGTTTCCAGTGACCTCTGAGCTAGTTGGTAACAAACCCAATTAAGTTTAGCATAGTCAGTGGAGGCCTGGAATATACGCAGTTCCACGTCGATACTACTGTTTATGTTATTCCAATGCGCAGGGCCTAGTGGGAAACTAGGAACTACACTACATGGCGCCCAAATGTTTGGTAAGGCGATAAACTAACGCAAGACGTTAGAGTAACTCAGTCGTGCATATTTCACATAGACCCCTTTCTCCCGTAAATACTCCAATAGACGTCTGGAGTGGGTGAGAGGTTAAAATCCGCCCGACCTTAGTAGGAAGAGATTCCTATGTAAAGCTCTGGTTTATTCAACGTTGAAGGATACAGTGTTCCAAAATATTGTGCACCTAATCTTTGTCTCCTTGGAGACCAACTCTGCAAAGCCTGCATTTATACAATGCCAGGAGAAAACGGAACCACTGGGGCCGCAGCAGATGCGACTCAGCAGGGTCCCGAATACACAGACCCAGATGCTATTATCATCCCGGTCCACTTAAGAAAATCTATAACGTTAAAACTTATAGAAAACGAACTGACACCTCAAGGTGGTACAGTAATTTTCGTGATAAAGGCTCACGAATATCGGCAGACAGAGGTATTTCATTCATGGATAAACTTTCCAGTGGCAAACGCTACAACAAAAGAGTTTCACTATTACAAAATAGAGGAACCTCCGGAAGAGTACGCTCCTTTCGAGGAGATTGAAATTCCACTTAAATTCCAAGAGCACCTGCTCTGGTTTAATGGCGCCCTAAAACATAAAGATCACATAACTAGGCTCGGTCCACTAGGTAGACCAGGAGCAACGTGGCCGGTTCTAGCCAGCTACACACCACATCCGGACATTGTAAGAATGTCAAAGGAAGAGCTGTTAGTACAGCTAAAAACACTTATAAAAATACATAGGCAATTAGTCCAATATGTAATGCGGACTGCAACAGTCCAGCCAGCTGTTAATGTACCACAGCTGACCCCTCATCAGGGGAACACTAATAAAATTACACCACAGAACATACAGTCATGTCTTGGTAAAACACCCGTAAAACGGGAACAAATTCCTTTCTGGTTAGCACAGAAAATCACTCAAATAGAGGCAGTATTTCCTGATACTACCCCTATAGAGAAACACAGAATCTTGACCATCTGCCTTCCTATGGGAATCGCACCACACGTGCAGGACTGTGACACTTGGGGTACAGTCTTTGCTTCCATTTACACAAAAACACACGGTGTTCCGTCTATGGCGGTAATACCAGAAGTGCTAAAACAGATTCAAAATGAATACGGTCCAGAGCCCGCTTTAAATCTAGGTATGAAATTACTGAAAGACTTCAAGCAGGTCTCGGCTATATTATTAGCCAACATAAAAGGAGAAGCAGCATCTGTGGCGATCCACCAAAAGTTGAAGGAAACAGTTATAGAAGATCCTGTTGAGCTTGCAAAAATCATAGAAAAATGCTATGAAGAATTAGGTAGAGACAGCTTGGGTGGGAAACCGGTAAAGCCCCAACTGCTCGAAAATCCTGAAAAATTATTTATTAAAAATAATTTAAACACTCCTAAAAAGAGCTGGGATAGAAATAAACAATCCACTCCCAAGGAAAAAGTTTTCCAGTCCAGAGGAAGGTCTCCTCGACGGAGGGAAAGAACTCCGACTCGAGAACGCCAGTCTCCCCAGCGGGAGCCCTCTGAGAAAAGATATAACCTTAGAAATAGGGATAATCTGAAAAAACCTGATAGATATCAAAGTATTGATACACGTCCCTCTCGATCTTTTCCACAGAATTCGGAAAGAAGAGGACGGTCAGACCCAGGAGAGCACACCAAGTCCAAAGACAAGGAACCTGCTCAGAGTAAAAAATCTCAATTTCAGAAAAAGAAGGTAGCCAGTATTAGAGTAATCAACCATGCCGAGAATACTGAGGACACAGTTGAAAAACGGGGAGTGGGCATTGACAATGTTGGACAGTGCAGCAGAAATCAGTATAGCGCGCAAGATCTTGATGAGTCATCTGGAGACAGTGGACACGAATGAATACATTCAGGTTGAAACTGCAGACACCAGACTTAGCGAGCCCCATAAAATATACGAAATAACATTGCGTATAGAGGGTGATAAGACTAGGAAAATTAGGGGTCTATTTTGGGATAAACTCTCAAAAGGCTATGATATTCTGTTAGCTGAAAAAGATTGGCCCCCGGAGTTTGTCAGGGAGTGCCCTCGTGGCGAAGAAGTGATTATGCCTGCCTTCTCGAATCACATTCCGATTCACAAAAAATATACATATGCAAGGAAATGGGCAGTAGCCCAGGCACCTGCATTATATAAAAATCATGTAGGATGGGATGAGGATTCAACTCCTCACAAAATCCAATTAAAAAATGAACCAACTGCCCAACGGCAGTATCCCATAAAGCAAGAAGCTAAAAAACAGGTCAGGGAGATCTTAGATCAACTTGAATACCAGGGGGTGATTGAAACATGCACCTCTCAAATGAACAATCCTTTGTTTCCTGTCTCCAAGCCAGACAATTCATATCGTCTAGTTTTGGACTACAGACATCTTAATACATGTTGCAAAACTTTTGCAGTACAAAACTCGCATAGTGCAGCCCTAATGAATAACATAGTTAGGAAAAAATATAAAACGACATTAGACATTTCTAATGGTTTCTTTTGTCAAAACATTGCTCCGGAAAACAGATATTTGACCGCTTTCTCAGCATTTGGGTCGCAGAAAAATTCTGTCGACTCCCACAGGGGTTCAAGAACAGCCCAGGACTATTCTCAGCTAGAGTAACAGAGTTACTACAAATATATGATGATGAGGCATTGTCTTACGTAGATGATATTTATCTCACAGACGACGACTTGGATACTCACTTGAAAAGAGTGAACACCATTATACTTGGGTTCGCAGCAGAGGGTTACAAATTCAACTTTAAAAAGTCCCGAATTGCCCATCTGACAGTACTATTCTTAGGGTACGAATTATCAAGTGAAGGGAAAAGCCTAGCGGACAACTTCTTAGAGAAGTGCGCTGTACTCCAAGCTCCTAAAACGCTGAAGAATTTACAATCCATTCTAGGTTTTCTGAATTTCGGAAGAACTTACATACTAAATTACGCAGAGAGGGTTAAACCTCTCTACGAACTAATTAAACCTGATTTTAAACAAATCAATTGGACTCAAAAACACACAGAAATTTTGAGATCACTGCAAACAGACATGTTAGCAAAAACAAAATTAGATACACGTGACAACACGATCGATCTTGTAATCCGAGTCATCCCAGGAAGATGCGGATTCACATACCCGACCTCTAATGAGGGAGAAAAGGTACCAATTTCAATCAAATCTCACTTGTACACACAAGTAGAAAAAACATTCAGTCCCACAGAAAGAACTGTAAAAGCAGTGCAAATCGCATTACCAAATGAACGAGAACTAGCACACGGCAAACGGATTAATATCCTTACAGCGGAATCCGCCTTCGAGGAGCTATTCAGCCCAGTAAACCTGCCTACTGTGTCACTGGCTCCTAAATGGATAAAATGTATAGATTCTCTAGGAGCGGAAGACGTGAAATACTATTTCGCCCCGCAATTCGAAGAACTGAATGATTTAGAATATGAAGAAGAATATCCTCTGCCAATCGAACTTCTGCCTCTCCCACAATACGCCTGTATAATCTATACAGATAGCTTTGTACAGCATTTCAATGTAGAGAGCAAATCCTACAATGCAGCATGTGCGATCATTAAAGGTCGTTGGCTGTGCGGTAAATTCAGACCGAAAGTAACAAAAACTGAATCTGTAAGAAACTGTTTGGTTCAGAGAACTGAAATCAGATCTTTGAAGATGGCGCTCGAAAATGCAGAACGTGAATTCCCGACACTTATCGTGTGCGATTCTCATTTTTGCGTCAACTCTTACAACAACAAACTGCAGAGCTGGATTGAAAACGATTTCAAAGATGACACAGGTGCCACAATAAAGCATAAATTGCTCTGGAAACAGGTAGCTCTTTTATACAAAGAACTACAAAAGACTCACGTGATTTACGCACAGAGTCTTCAACGTGATGGCGTTCACGTTGCATGGAATTCATTGGCTAATACAGCCACAGCGGAAGCAACTAAACCGGCTTCCGTAGCCACAAAAAAGCGTACAGAAAAATACATAGACAGGGAAACCATGCTGGCAGTAAAAACGACCGTAAAAGGCGACTGTGCAGCACTACCCGTGAACTATCCACTCAATTATGCATACGTAATCGATGCAAACTCCGTTCCTTTTGCTCGAATCCCTGGAGTGGGGGACAGAGTAATTCCAAACAGGAGCAGGAGGGGCTTCCTCTTACTGGAAGCACACATGGGGTTGGGTCTGAGACACCAAACAATTAAGGTTTCTATGAAAGAATTACAATCAGAGTACTGGTGGCCAGGAATGAGCATAGATATTCAAAGTTTTGCTCAAAATTGTGAAAACTGCAACAGAGATCGCAGTAATGAACAGGCCAGTGTAGTTTCAGGATCCCTGCTAGACAGCATAAGGCGGTCTATCTGCGCAATCAAAGAAGAGAAGCGCGTCCCATTGTACACAGTTAAGGCTAAACACACTTAAAAAATGAGGCTTCCAGCGCTCGGCTGACGCTAGAACGGTTATAAAAGATTTGCGAGTCTTTATCGGCACATACGCAATTACCACGTTCCATTCTGATCAGGGTCCTGCTTTCAGCTCTCGAGCTTATAAGGAGGCCATGGCTAGCATGGGAATTGGGTTGCGGTATTCTTGTCCGTCGCACCCCGAAGGGAATAGTGTGGTAGAAAGAAAAAAACGTGACATAAAGCAATCTATATCAGCGAAGGTATTAGGTTCAGGCGCTGGGTGGGTCAAGCATTTAATAAGTGTCCAGACTAGTCTTAATATTTACAACAAGGGGTGGTGAGGGACAGAGTCTCTGAATTAAGCAGAAAGCTCTCACCCAGTCAAGAGATCAGGGCTAGATCCAACACCGTTTTTTAGCTCACTGCACCATCCCAGTTTCAGAACCTGGCTGTATGCAAATTAGTCTGTTCCTGTCCCAGTGCATGATGGGAACAGGGCAAACCAAACTACAAAAGCCAATTCTTACACTGGGAAGGAAACAAGCTCCCGGGGACCGGTTTCTGGCATTACAGCCGTCTTCGGCCCGGTTTGCTTGAATCCTGATGGTGCAATGAGCAAGGGTCTCACATCTGAGAATACCCTTCCACGCTTAGGGTGGACAAAAATATTTACAACAAGGGGTGGTGAGGGACAGAGTCTCTGAATTAAGCAGAAAGCTCTCACCCAGTCAAGAGATCAGGGCTAGATCCAACACCGTTTTTTAGCTCACTGCACCATCCCAGTTTCAGAACCTGGCTGTATGCAAATTAGTCTGTTCCTGTCCCAGTGCATGATGGGAACAGGGCAAACCAAACTACAAAAGCCAATTCTTACACTGGGAAGGAAACAAGCTCCCGGGGACCGGTTTCTGGCATTACAGCCGTCTTCGGCCCGGTTTGCTTGAATCCTGATGGTGCAATGAGCAAGGGTCTCACATCTGAGAATACCCTTCCACGCTTAGGGTGGACAAAAATATTTACAACAAGGGGTGGTGAGGGACAGAGTCTCTGAATTAAGCAGAAAGCTCTCACCCAGTCAAGAGATCAGGGCTAGATCCAACACCGTTTTTTAGCTCACTGCACCATCCCAGTTTCAGAACCTGGCTGTATGCAAATTAGTCTGTTCCTGTCCCAGTGCATGATGGGAACAGGGCAAACCAAACTACAAAAGCCAATTCTTACACTGGGAAGGAAACAAGCTCCCGGGGACCGGTTTCTGGCATTACAGCCGTCTTCGGCCCGGTTTGCTTGAATCCTGATGGTGCAATGAGCAAGGGTCTCACATCTGAGAATACCCTTCCACGCTTAGGGTGGACAAAAATATTTACAACAAGGGGTGGTGAGGGACAGAGTCTCTGAATTAAGCAGAAAGCTCTCACCCAGTCAAGAGATCAGGGCTAGATCCAACACCGTTTTTTAGCTCACTGCACCATCCCAGTTTCAGAACCTGGCTGTATGCAAATTAGTCTGTTCCTGTCCCAGTGCATGATGGGAACAGGGCAAACCAAACTACAAAAGCCAATTCTTACACTGGGAAGGAAACAAGCTCCCGGGGACCGGTTTCTGGCATTACAGCCGTCTTCGGCCCGGTTTGCTTGAATCCTGATGGTGCAATGAGCAAGGGTCTCACATCTGAGAATACCCTTCCACGCTTAGGGTGGACAAAAATATTTACAACAAGGGGTGGTGAGGGACAGAGTCTCTGAATTAAGCAGAAAGCTCTCACCCAGTCAAGAGATCAGGGCTAGATCCAACACCGTTTTTTAGCTCACTGCACCATCCCAGTTTCAGAACCTGGCTGTATGCAAATGTGTCTGTTCCTGTCCCAGTGCATGATGGGAACAGGGCAAACCAAACTACAAAAGCCAATTCTTACACTGGGAAGGAAACAAGCTCCCGGGGACCGGTTTCTGGCATTACAGCCGTCTTCGGCCCGGTTTGCTTGAATCCTGATGGTGCAATGAGCAAGGGTCTCACATCTGAGAATACCCTTCCACGCTTAGGGTGGACAAAAATATTTACAACAAGGGGTGGTGAGGGACAGAGTCTCTGAATTAAGCAGAAAGCTCTCACCCAGTCAAGAGATCAGGGCTAGATCCAACACCGTTTTTTAGCTCACTGCACCATCCCAGTTTCAGAACCTGGCTGTATGCAAATTAGTCTGTTCCTGTCCCAGTGCATGATGGGAACAGGGCAAACCAAACTACAAAAGCCAATTCTTACACTGGGAAGGAAACAAGCTCCCGGGGACCGGTTTCTGGCATTACAGCCGTCTTCGGCCCGGTTTGCTTGAATCCTGATGGTGCAATGAGCAAGGGTCTCACATCTGAGAATACCCTTCCACGCTTAGGGTGGACAAAAATATTTACAACAAGGGGTGGTGAGGGACAGAGTCTCTGAATTAAGCAGAAAGCTCTCACCCAGACTAGTCTTAATAACATGCCAAGAAATTCTCTAAAAGGTTTCAGCCCATACGAACTATTGTTCGGAATTAGAATGCGTATTCAGGACCTCGATAGTCAGATGTCAGTGGTACAAGAAAAAACAACAGACTTTGATGTAAAGGATCGTTTGGCTGTTTTACAGGAACTGAATGAAACAAGAAAATCCTTAAGCAACATAAAGTTAAAGCAACAGCCAACTACCACTGACGAGGCACCACAAGCAACAGCCCCAGCAAGGCCTGTCTGGATTCCAAAGATTGGGGATCTAGTCAGAGAAAAGATCGCGGTTAAGAAGGAATTTGGGGGGGCGTGGCCGAGCGCGGAGCGAGATGGCCGCTTAGTCAGCGAGCTCCGCTCGCCACGGCATTTATCCTTTGAATATCCTGCTCTTCCCCGGGTCGCACAGGCTCGGGCAGTGCTCACACGGCGTCGGAAGGTGCGAGGATCAGCGGGCGGCAACTCCGGCGCTTGGCCGTGACCGGCGACCCTTCCATTCACCCTTTCTCGCTAGCTGCCGTGGCGGCGTCCGACTGCTGGCCGAGGGACCGGATGTTGGTGCCGGCCGCGGATGCCACTTGAGGTCGCGGCTTTGCGGGCCACGAAGCCCATATCTCTGAGCTGCGGGAGAGACACTGCGCCAACCCAGACGGACGTGGGGATTTGGCGCCGCCACAGACACGGACGCACACGCTGGAGATCTGATCCACCGCCTAGTAAGACTGTTCCTTTGTTCTCTGTGTTGCGTGTGGATCTACTGGACGGGCTGAGATCGCCATTTTGGGACGGGAGCAACGTTGCTGGCGCTGGCTGACCTGGGGCAGACCGGTGCATCGTTTTCAGACCTCGGAGGTATGGAGGTCGGCGCTCCTGCGCACAGTTGATGGGTCTGTCCCTGCTATTGAGACTCTGTGCCACATAACGCTAATGCTGCCCGCGCTTCTTATGGGGCATCCTGTGACTGAGTGAACTGTGTATTGGCGAAGTGTAATGGCGGATCGATCGTAGCAGCTGGAGGTGGCGCCAGCCCCCGCTCTGGTGCATTTTATACTAACTTTTTGGCTGGGCGGTTCGGTGGGGGCCACTGACACTGGCCGAGGTAGAAGATATCCTGAGAGCGAGTGAGCTTATATCGGCTAAGTACCATGGAACCTACGGCTCGCGACCTCATTGCTGCACTGAGCTCCCTGCGCTTTACCTGGTTTGATGGGGCCGGGGACCTAGAACGGCGCCTAAACGCTATTATCACCCAGCCGTTGGAAGAAGGCTCCGGCGATCCCGTGAGAAGTAATGTCGTGGGCGGATCTTTGCCGCCATTAGATGTGCCTGCTACGTGTCTACTGGTGGTGCCGTGGAGGGCCCTGGATGATGTTGGTCACAGATCCCACTTAACCGTCCGCGTGAATGTGACATCGGGGCCTAGTGCTGCAAAAAGTGCGGATTCCCTTCATGGGCCTGTTTCACCACCCGGCCATCTTGTGTTGCCGCTACCGGGTCGCAACCCGAGGGATTTGCTCGGAGCCCTGTTCCTGTGCCTACATGTCTTAAGGAGATCACTTTTCAGTCCCTTGCTTCTGGGATCTCTCACGGAATTGCTCTTGTTCTACCCGCCTGGCCGCCTTGTTCGTCCGGGGCGGTGCCCCATTGCAAACTTTCAGTGGCTACGTATTGACGGACGGGTCAAGTTGGGACAGGGGTGAACTCTTCCTTTATGCATCGCAGGACTGATCTCCGGTCACCCATTATGATGTGGACGCTTTGCTGAACTATACTACGACGCCGCCATTGCTTGTCGACCTGCTGGTCTGTTGGTGATCGAGCCTGAGCTGTTTTGTGCGAATGGGGTGGGGCGGGAGTCTGCTTGTGTTGACTTTCCCCCGTCTTTTCCCTTATGTGGGTACTCTTGGGGCGACAGGCACGTTAGTAGGGGGGGGGGGGGGCCGTAGCCTCTTCTACGTGCAGGGTGGGGGGGTTGGGGCTTGATTTTCGTTTTCTTTTTTGTTTCTATGGCCTTTTCTTCTTGTTTTTTCTCTTGTTTCCTTTCTTCTTCCTATGTATCTCGGGTCAGATGGGGGTTGGGTTTAGTTCTTTCCGGGACGGATTTTCGCGCTTTGCGTCTGTGTCACTGTCGCAAGGTTATTGATTCACGACCATGATATCGATTTTAATGCATAGTTACTGAATGATTACACATCCTGCTTTTCCTTCCCTCTTATACTACTGTTTGAGGGCGCATTTTCTGCTGCGAATTTTCCCATGTAATAAGTGCCCTTTTGCGTGTCGTAGGATCCTTTCATTGTTGTCATAGAATGATCCCTCTTATATCCTACTATACCGTATACAAGCTAGATTGCAACTCCTGATGTGATAAATTGACTGGGCGGGCGCTAACTGGGGTGATATGTACTTCGGTGCTTGTTTATCCTTATTGTGCTGATTTACGCCAGTATCTCGAGAATGATGTTTAACTCGTGTATATCCTTTTACTTGGTCCGCCCTTTCAGCTACCCTATCTGACTTTAGGACGATTCGTCAAAATTACAAAATGAAACCCTCTCTATCCTTTTCCTGTGGCTCCTTGCCTGTCTACCGTAGTGTTGTTATTTTTGTCCTCTATTTGCAACGCAAGGTACCTTGGAAGGCTATTTATTGTCATAGCGGCCGGCCCGCAGTGGTTGTAGGCAGACGCTGTGTACCATGTCTCTGATAAATAAAGGTTTTCAAAAAAAAAAAAAAAGAAGGAATTTGGGCCTTCTTACAGAAAAGCAGTACCTGTCTTGGCAGTCACCGGAACAAGATCAGTTGTGCTACCGCCCCTTGCTGGTAAAAAGGAGAACAGAGTCGTGTCTATCGATCTGGTAAAACCACAAGCATGTGGCCTATAATAAACAGTAGGCCCAGTGGACTCCCAAGAAACAACAGAATACCCAAACTTGCAACAATCCAAGAGGTTCAAACTGAAAGACTAATCACATTCGATCAGCCTGCAGTGCACAATGAAGGACTATGCAATAATGCCATGGAACTCGTGCCTCTTGAGACACAGATTGAAACAGTTCGTCAAGAAACAACACCAGTCTACAATGATGTGGCATCAGAAAGTGCTACCGAGAGACAGATTGAAAGAACAATCCCATCAATTGACAGAACTGCCTCTGGTTATTTCATCAACTTCGACAACTTCTCTGAAGATCAAAACGACCCCGAAGTGATGCCAGAAACAAAAAAGACTTTTAAAGAAAAAGCAACAGAACTCTTTCATCAACTAAAAGAAATCTACCTTATTTCACCTTGGTTAGAGTTCTGGTTCGGTCTAGGTGTATTTTTCCTCCTGCTTTGGCTCATCATGGTACTGTGTTTGGGAAAATTCATTGAAGGAAAATATATTACAATGGACACAGCAAGTCAGAACATCAACCTAGTCCTGAAACCACACAGATCATCACACGTGAAGAAAAGAGAACTGTCAACAGTAAATGTCACAGCAATTCTAATACCTGGTGGGGTAGTATGGGAGAAAACAGACTATGAAATATATGGTCCGGTCGAAATCCTGAAGTATCCTCATCAACTGAAGGTTTCCTTAAGTGACTTTGTAAAACCTAGTACATTCTCTGATGATTGGGACTTTAACAGTATTAATGACATGATGTCTGATTTAGTAATGTCAGCTAGATTCACAGATCATGATTATTTACAAGGTTCATCTAGTTATGAGCAGTTATTCTGTTACACACACTATGGTGATCATTACTTGCATAAATCTGCACAGCCTAGAAATGTTTTTATGTATAATCAATGGGAACATTGTGCTACACCACCTAAAAGCAGTTCTAAAGCATTTTTTGAGAAATTCAAATACTTCTCAGGGTTTAACACCAGTAATGCAGAAACGTTTTATTACAAACTATTAGATAAAACAGGAATGAAAACAATGCTGACAAATTCTAAATTGATATATTCAGAAGCATTTTATGACAAAATGATGACATTTGGTTTTGATTATTGGAAAAATAACATTGAAACGAAAACAATTTGGGGTACAAAAGATTGGCAGGTACAATGCCTTGAAGCACTATTCAGAACCTGCATGATACCAGAACAAATGTTGTTTTTAAATGACACAATACACCAAACATCCTGTCTTGGCCTAGCTAAGATCAAAGACCTTAAAACACCGTCTATACCAAAGCCAATACCTGAAAATGCAACTGCAGATATTGAGTTAGACGTGTCACAAATTTTACATTTTAACAGAACACATCCTGATTGGAAAAAGTGGTTAATCTGGCCTACTGCCACAAACAACTGTCAAGATAGATTCCTGAACAAAACACAGGAGTTAACAATGACCAGATTAGACCCGAGATACTCCCAGAGACAACATCCAGGGATAATAACAACATACAGTGTAGGGAAACTCTGCCTTGAATGGCTAACATCATCCACACTGGCTGAAATTAAGCAACACTTGTCTTTACTAAAAGATGGTGCTGATTTGCGCGATTTCATTCTTGGACCACGCAAACAGCGTCAAAAGCATTTCATAGCGACCAGTATCTATGCTGCGTACAACGAGGCTTGGAAAGTCAAACAAATTGAAACAGCTGAAAAAATACGAGAAATTGATCGTATTAATTTGGAAAAAACACTTTCTGTAGTAGACAATGGGTTAATGACTCTGTCTTCCAGAATATATTCGTTGGACAATATTGTATCCTCTGCCTTTGATGTGATAGACAGAGACTTGCTAATGTTACAACATGGCCAGTCGCAATTACGTTCTATTATAGAATTAGGCTGGACGCTGCAAAATCTTCGTTCAGGCTATGTGCCTTGGCGTTTAATCAACACAACGTCATTATTTTCCATCTTTAACTTTACTGATAAACAGATCAGTTTGGCACAGAAAGGAGCAGACTATACAATCCTGAGCATCGAAAAACTTGAGAGATTACCATTGACAATGTTAGAGAGTCCTGTCATTGAATGGATAATACACGGAATAATCACAATTCCGATAACAACTTTCCGATTTAAAAAGTGCCTTGAGTACATACCTGCTGGCCAGTATGAACAATTGGGTAAAGGATATGTAAAATCAGAATGGAAATTACCATACACACATTCTTGCTATAGTGACAGCGACAAAAATGTATTTCTTAGTGGTGACAACTGTAAACATTCACTAAGCGGTATACTTTTGTGTCAGGGTATTAATTTACACGGAGCATGTGATGGAAATTCTAACAACCTTTCATGCCACCAGCTAGTCACACCTGCAACTCTGATAGAGCCCTTCTTTATGCAACTCGCAAACGGGAGTTACATTCTTAGAACGGATCACAGATGTTGTGGCCTTGTGCCAGGGAAAAGTTATCTAGTAAGAGTAACATCCATGGTCAAATGCTGTATGCAGGCATTGTTCCCGAGTGGGCCTGCAGACACAGTGACTCCCATCTGGCCTCGTCTGAATCTCTATTCTATACGAATTGATACTTTAAGCAAAATGAAATCTGTACTTTTACAGATAACAGTGCCTATAACATCATCAAAAGAGACGTAGGATCTTCTAGTTGCAAGGACAGCTACTGAAGTTCATGACCTTTTATCAACAAATTGCCCCGTGCATTTCGTAGAAATGTTGAGCCAACTCCTTAACATGTCTAGTGCCACAAGCATCCCAGGCATATTTAAGACAGTCTTTACGGGACTTCTAACACCGTTCCAGGCAATTTTGGGAATCTTTCCTAATTTTGTTCACTCTGTTTTTGGCGGCATACCATTATTTTTGGGACTTGTAGCAGGGATTTTATTTTTGACCCTCCTGCTTCGTTATGGCAAGCCTCAGCTCAGACATAGCTCCCATGGGAATGGAAGAGACAATCCTAGCAATGCGCTATCGGGACAGGATAACTAACGTCCTTGGATTGGCCAGGCTGAGAGATCTAAACATGACCTGGTTCCTTTCATTCAGACCTATATGGCAAAATTGCATTTTACCTGTGCTACGGTGTATGCTTTGCGGCGATGAATGCGTGTTGGACATCTGTCTTTCACTTCCATCAGCAGTACCAATGGACGTCGATACTTTGCTCAGTCCAATAACGGCTCACGCATTGTGTTGTCCCCAGCGGCTATCAATCCTGATGACTGCATTCGTGGAGACTCCTGTGCTACAACCAAGTGGTAACAGTGGAGCGAGTGACAAAAGCAACATCATCCAGGTACAACGAGCTGTGAACATAGCTGCTCCTGCCTACGATGACAGCAATCATTCTCACACCTGCCAAGTTACAGCGCTATCTAATTTGGTTGAACTGTCACCTGATTTTGTAGACCAATTCTTTGAGAGCCTGTCTGATATGATGTTCTCACCCGTACAGAAACAATAACTTTTGAGAAGCTTTCCGACACACAGCGTTCCCATGAACTCTGAATTCGGCCTTCAGTTTTGAACAACAAAAACTGCTAAAAGCGTTGGAACTCTATTTTTCCCCGTTCAAGCAATAATTCTTTTGAATTGAACATTTTTTAATATTGACCTTTTTTGGCACGAACAAATTCTTTGCTTAAGGTAAAATCTATTCTTAAAGAACAGAAGTTCAAACTTCTATTTCTACACACATCTAGAGACATAATAACTTACATCAGCCTCTAGCACATGTTATTGCAATGCATTTATATGTGATGATTTATCTCGCCCTTCTTCTGTCAGAGATACTTCATGTGTAATTCTTTTTGCATAATCGTTCATTGATTTCATATGCAATAATTTTTGAATGATTTTTATGCTTCAAAAACGTACAGTACCTATAATTTTCACGTATTACATTATACGCCTATTTCGAATGCATTTATGTATTTTGGGGTGGGCAATGTTACACATGCATCTTATTCCTCTAGTTTTAGTAATTTGATGGACATGAAAACGTGGAGTGGGTGTTGCGTGTTTATCTAGGTTCCTGATCAATACTGTGACCTTATGCCCCTATTCGGCTATAAATCCATTTATTCCCTATATTGGCATAACCGTTCAAGTGCGATATTCAGAAAGTCATCTCTGGCCTCACACGAACAGAGCCACATTCCAGAATAGTTCTCTGCCACTTCCTTTGCAACCAATTAGTGCAATGACAGAGCAGAAGTCACTATCTGATATTCCTAGATTAACACTCCGAGTTCTTCAACAAGATAAAAACTCAGCAAACCTGGAAATCCCCGCTTGCTGTGTTTTGATTAGTAATGGAACTCTAATGAGCAACTGATAGCTATCACTTCCTAGTGACATCTTTAATTGACGTCTTATGTCCAGCAAACTTGCGTCAAACCCGGCACCTGTCAGGTATAAATACTACCAACGTTGCCTTAGCAATTGCTGTTGTGCACCCTGTTGTGCATCCCATTGCTGTTGTATGCTGTATGCAGTACGCTGCTGCTGCTGTCCCGTTGGTGGTGAAGCTACTGATACCATTATCGCTGCTAGAGCGCGAACGATGGTGTGGTAAGCTTAGGAGCTGAACAGCCGTCCCTCTGCGAAGAGCCCAGCAGATTCCAGCTGCCGCGGACGCTGTCCCCCGCCTCCTCCTCCCGACGCGCTGAGAAGAGAGCCGCTGCCTTTCTCCTGCAGAGAAATCCAGCTCCAGCGTTTCCGGTCTGCACTCGCGGGTGACTGGGATATTGAGTGCCCCCTGAAGGAAATACCAGACTTCCATCATTCTATTCAGAGGTATGGTGTTGACTAAACCCTTAGAAGAGAATTCTTGAAGCAAACCTTGGCAAAACCAACTTAACTTAAAGCTACTTACTTACTCCCCTTCCACGTGTTAGGCTTAGGTCAGGCACACTGGGGTAGGCGTAGTTAGAAGCACCAGTTGAGTATTTTAGCCTAATGTATATATGACTGTATATATGTTTTATTACTTTTAAACCATTGTATGGCTAAGAAACCATATCAATGCTTTTACAGTATTATTTCGCAATACTTATCTTACTGTACGTACTTTTTATAATAACAAGTCTTGCAATTGTGGCAATACATTTCTCTTGTACGAGAAGAAAGACTGTTCAATAAATGTTAACCCTTTATTGACAAACGCCCGTCTCTCTATTCTCTACATCTCGTGAAAGTAAACTGCACTAACCTGACTGAGTGAAATACATGTCTATTGTTTCACACGACCCTAGAGATTGACTCTTGATCTGAGGAGCAAAGTTGTCATGTTGCACGGTTGTTGGAAAGCTGAATCCCTTCTTGTCTGTGCCAGGGAAGCTGATCACTTCCCATGCAGAGAACGAAGTTTCCAGTGACCTCTGAGCTAGTTGGTAACAAACCCAATTAAGTTTAGCATAGTCAGTGGAGGCCTGGAATATACGCAGTTCCACGTCGATACTACTGTTTATGTTATTCCAATGCGCAGGGCCTAGTGGGAAACTAGGAACTACACTACACCCTGTTCTCTTCTCCTGTGCTGATCTGCTGCTCTCTTCCACCGCCTCCTTCTTTAACTCCATGTTCTCTTCTGCTGCGCTGTTATGCTGCTCTCTTCCACCCACCTCCCTCTCCAACTCCCTGTTCTCTTCCCCCAAGCTGATCTGCTGCTCTCTTCCACCCGCCTTCTTCTTTATATCCATGTTCTCTTCACCTGTGCTGATCTGCTGCGCTCTTCCACCCCGCCTCCTTCTTTAACTCTGTTCTTTTCTCCTGTGCTGATCTGCTGTTTCCTTCCACCACCTGCTTCTCTAACTCCCTGTTCTCTTCTCCCATGCTGATCTGCTGTTCTCTTCCTCCCGCCTCCTTTTCTAACTCCCTGTTCTCTTCTCCTGTGCTGATCTGCTGCTCTCTTCCACACCGCCTCTGTCTTTAACTCTGTTCTTTTCTCCTGTGCTAATCTTCTGCTCTCTTCCACCCGCCTCCTTCCTTAACTCCCTGTTCTCTTCTCCTGTGCTGATCTGCTGCTCTCTTCCACCCCACCTCCTTCTTTAACTCCCTGTTCTCTTCTCTTCTCCTGTGCTGATCTGCTACTCTCTTCCACCCTCCTCCTACTTTAACTCCCTGTTCTGTTCTCCCGTGCTGATCTGCTGCTCTCTTCCACCCGCCTCCTTCTCTAACTCCCTGTTCTCTTCTCCTGTACTGATCTGCTGTTCTTTTCCACTGCCTCCTTCGGTAACTCCTGGTTCTCTTCTCCTCTACCGATCTGCTGTTCTCTTCCACCCCGCCTCCTTCTTTAACTCCGTGTTCTCTTCTCCTGTGCTGATCTGCTACTCTCATTCATCCACCTCCTTCTTTAACTCCCTGTTCTCTTCCCTCGTGCTGATCTGCTGTTCTCTTCCACCCCACCTCCTTATCTAACTCCTTGTTCTATTCTCTTCTCCTGTGCTGATCTGCTGCTCTCTTCCACCCCACCTCCTTCTTTAACTCCCTGTTCTCTTCTGCTGTGCTGATCTGTTCCTCTCTTCCACCCACCTCCTTCTCTAACTCCTTGTTCTATTCTCTTCTCCTGTGCTGATCTGCTGCCCTCTTCCACCCCACCTCCTTCTTTAACTCCCTGTTCTCTTCTGCTGTGCTGATCTGTTCCTCTCTTCCACCCACCTCCTTCTCTAACTCCTTGTTCTCTTCTCTTCTCTCGTGCTGATATGCTGCTCTCTTCCACCGTGCCTCCTTCTCTAACTCCCTGTTCTCTTCTCTTTTCCAGTGCTGATCTGCTGCTCTCTTCCACCCCACCTCCTTCTTTAACTAACTGTTCTCTTTTACCGTGCTGATCTGCTGCTCTCTTCCAGCCCACCTCCTTCTCTAATTCCCCGTTCTCTTCTATTCTCCCATACTGATCTGCTGCTCTCTTCCACCGCCTCCCTCGCTAGCTCCCTGTTCTGTTCTCTTCTTCTGTGCCGATCTGCTGTTCTCTTCCACCCGCCTCCTTCTTTAACTCCCTGTTCTCTTCTGCTGTGCTGATCTGCTGCTCTCTTCCACATACATCCTTCTGAAACCGCACATACACATACATACAACCACGCACACACACACACATACAACCACACATACAACCACACAAACAACCACACAAACACACACAACCACACAAACATCACCCCACACACAAACATCACCCCACACACAAACAGCACCTCACACACAAACATCACCCCACACACAAACATAACTACACGCACAACCACACACACAACCACACACTCAACCACACGCTCAACCACACGCCCAACCACACGCTCAGGCACACGCACAGCCACACGCACACGCACAGCCACACGCACAGCCACACGCACAGCCACGCACACAGCCAACCACACCCAACCACACAGCCAACCACACACCCAACCACACACCCAACCACACACCCAACCACACACAACCACACACACACACAACCACACACATCTATCGCCCTCACTCTATCGCCCTCACTCTATCTATATGTCACTCTCACACTATCTACCTATCTCCCTCACGCTATCTATCTATCGCCCTCACTCTATCTATCTATCTTTCGCCCTCACTCTAATTATCTTTCGCCCTCCCTCTAGCTGCCCCAGACCATCAGACAGGCCAGTTCATGGACCTGTTTCAGAAAGAATCTGAAAACCTGGTTGTTTCCTAGGATGGAAAACTAATTATTTCACTGACTATTACGGGCTGGTAACGTGCTGACCATCACCATTTCTAAAAGCGCCAGGGTACCCGTAGGGTGACAGTTTATGCGCTATATAAGTGATTTTTACATTACATTACATTACATTACAAGTTTAAGCTATTGCCATTATAAATTACAATAACTTTTATTTAAGTATTAATTATTTAGAAAAATTAAAAGCCATTGTTATTTGTAATATCAATACATCTAAGTCACATAAATACAAAACATGTTGCATTACAAATGCTATAGGTGTCACATTTGCAAACGATAAAAGTATTGGCATTGCAAATGGCAAAGCTATTAATTTCGCTATTTTCAAAACCAACACTTAAAATAAAAATTTGTCATTTACAAGACCAATAGCTCAAACTTTCCTAATGCGAGACCTATTGCATTGCAAATGCTTGTTATGTCAAGGGTTTCTTCCCTGGTTGTAGGTCAGAGCGAGTCTCACGCTGCAGTGACGCTGTCCTTTCACCTTGATGGCACTTTAGGTTTGTTGATGTCAGATCACATCTGTTGATATCATGCTTTATTTGGTCCAGGTCTTTTATTTCGGTTGGCACTAGCCACCAGCTATTTTTCTGGTTTGGCCCCTCCTGCAGTATTGTACATTCGTCCCTAACACATCTCTCAAGATGACGCCCAAGGATTTCCCTGCCCGAAGATTTAGTTTAAGTCCTCTTTCTAAGGGTTCTATTTTTAAGCCTCTTTTCATCCCACAAACTGACGAGGTGTGCCGCTGCTCTGCGGGTATGTACCCCTTCATGTTTGTGCCATGCTTGTCCCCACAGTACCATTTACTTCAACTTCGTTTAATTCTCCGGTTTTTTACAAGAAAGCGCAATGGTGATATCATCTATGATTTCAGTAGACTCCTTAAAACTCACATGGAGGTTCTTTTGTGTATGCCTAGGCTATCTGGTTTTAGGTTTAAACCTATAATAACTGATAAAACCCCACCGAAAGGAAAATAGCCATCACCGGTGTAAACCCATAAAAACTGAAAAAACACCTTTGCAACCACAAACTAAGAGCCATTCATAGAAAGGAAAAGATAAATGAAAGAGTCATTTTTATTTATTCCTGAAGGGGCCAAATACAATGTAACTTTGTTATACAAGGTAGCATCAAGAAAGACTGGGCTAACATTATTCTGTTTGAGTTTTGTTGTTCATGGATGTCACTAAAACATTGTCTTTTCTTCCTTCTGCTTTTTTCAGTTTTGTGGTCTTTGGTCTAAAGATGCAGTGTTTAGAAGCATTTTTTAGGTCTTATTTAGTTATTTTATAAACTGTAGAGAATCGGGAAATTTCTAAATCAGATTTGAAATGTTGGATACATTTAATTTCACTAATAGGTAAAATGGCTTCATCAGAATCTTTCCTAATATGTACCATCACATTTACCCGCGGAAAGAGAATGGGTGAAATCCTTTGATACATCAGCCCCATTTTCTAGTGAGTCAGTATTGATTGTAAGTGAATTGCCAAAAACCCCAGTCTTTAAACATTCAATGCAAGATGTAGTGACAGGTATATGTGAAAAGAATGTTGTCAGCATACATCTGAGATAGTGGTGAAAACATGACACCAGGTGTTTGGTAAACGTGGAACGCAGTGTCACTTGGAATGCTGCTGAAAAAAATTCCTTCCAAGTTCAATAAAGATTGGAGTGATATTGTTTGTATTTGCAGTAATTCAGCTACGTATATGAAAAAATAGTATGATGGTCTGTCAAAATCAATACCTGAGCTGAAGTGCGTCCCAGTAAGAGATCTTTGTCACTTGCTAGATGGTATGCTGAAAGCATCTTTACAATCTTCAGAGTTAATGAAGAATGCTATTAACTTTGTAGTCCATTCTGGTGCAGTAATAATGTATTTAGACCTCATATACCCTGTGCATACGCTACCTATACACATGCACTATCAGTGCAGAAAGCAAGCAATAATTAAAATTAAATTAAAATTCCATAAACACCGGAAAAACACTGTTTCTGTTGTTTTTAATGACACAAAAATGTGTAACCACTGATAACCACTGTTTTTTAAGGTATTGAAAAAACTGATAAAACCCCACCAGAATTTACCAAAAATAGAAACTGAAAACAGGAAAGCCTATGTATGCCCTAGGTAATTTATTTACATATATTTTCCACTCATTGATCAACATGGTCATTGCACTTATTAATATAGTGACATGCGATATCCAGGGCATGTTCTTCACTCTCATTTGTGTTGGTGCATATGGCATCATGGACTTCCCTTCAGTGGTTCCTTTTTTATAAAACAAGAGGATCTCATATTTATCCCTGCGGTTTTCGTTTGTATGTGTGCGCTCACAACACCTTGTCCCTGACCACGGTGCTTTCAGAGAGTGTTATGATGCCCGTTTCTATGCTTCTTGCATTGCCCTCCTTTGTTCATGCCCTTGGTTTTTGATTTGTTTTATCAGCCAGCATGGTCCTGTCATTCTTCTGAGTAGGTGCATGTGATACCACAGTCTTCTCTGAATGGGTACTTTGGAAGCTAGCTGGTCTCGCTTTTATTGACATGTACTTTGATTGTTGGATATAGGTTGGGTGGATCACATTAGATGGGACTTAAATTGCCCTTCGTTCTGACCTGTGACAATACTATAGGATTTTCTCTTGTTACAGGCAACCCTGCTTCACGATTGGTGGTCTCATTTGTTAGACATTACTTAATGCTTGGTCAGGTGAGCACCCAGCCATTATATAGTATTCTAATTGGGAGTTCTCTTCCTTAAATCACACTCTCTTTACTCAACCCTTGACAATTCCTATTTCCTACTAGGTTGCTACATCTATCCAGTTGAAGATCCAGTTAAATCATTCCTTTGGGGTTGAAACGTAGACTTTCATGTCCTAACCACCGACACAATAACGAAAGGACTATTTTGGAACTAAAACCTTGACTTGATTGAATTGCTGTTCCTCTATATCTGATTTTTCATCCAGTTGGTTGTTGAAACAATTTTGTGTTATATGCACTGTATATATTTCTGCACTCTTTTTGTCACTTACCTTTACTTACACTGCGCCATCACATTTTGCACCACATCATTATTTGGAATTGTCATTCGAAGAATATGAGTAATTGAATCATTAAAACAGAATCATTTTATATATGTGTCATTTTTGTGGAACAGTTCTGTTTATTGAGGTCCACAATGTAAATAACACAGCTTTTCTGCCTACAACCAGCGTCCGGCAGCATACCCAATAGAGGGCCAGTAGTCCACAGCTTTATGCCCACAGCCCCGAGGCCAGCAGCTATGCGGGGACCATTTAACAATCAGCAAATAAAGAAAGCAAGAGAAGTCACTAGTGAAGCGCAAACCAATAAAACCCTCCCTCTAGCCCCCTTCCCCCCACCCCCTCTCTTCCACACCAGAATCATGTACCCAATGCACGCAGAACAGAGTTATACCCCTTGGAGGCCCCATGTAGGTGTCCAATACTACAAGGAAGATTTAGGCCACTTCAGCTTCTCGTGGGGGGAGCAAGCGCAAGATGTGAAGGTATTTGGGTCAAGTCACTTCCCTAAATTCTAGGAGAGGATCGGATAAAGGGGGCCCACAAATCAGGGTAGGCAGCTGCTCTGTTCCCCACAGACAGTCGCTCCATTGCTAAGGAAAACCAAAGCTTATGTAGCCAGAAAATATGGTCTGGGATGCTCTCAGATCCCAGGGCGCGAGGATCACTTGGTGCACAGCATTTAACACTAAGGCCATCGGCAGACCTCGCAGCGAGCGCAACGGGAAAGTAAGGGGGTCAGCAGTCCAAGTAGAGTGTACGCGGGAAGGCACAGAAGCATAGTGACAAATGCTGAGTCAACGTCATCTAAGACCTGCTCCCAGAATCTAGACAGTTTGGGGCAGTGCCACGGGAGATGAGGAAAGGAACCTGTTTGCCCATAGCCCCGCCAGCATTTCTCTGAGCACCCCTTGTTCCATCTGTGAATATCGGCTGGTGTGAGATACCAGTAGGAGGTTATTTTGTAGTTTGCCTCCCTACCCACCATGTTGTGTGGAGTGTGGTGTATTCTATAATAGATGGCGGGCATTCCATTATTTTGAGGGGAGAGAGCCAGTTCGCCTCCCAGTGTAACTGGCCTTTGGATTTACATGCAGAGCTGCTATCAGAAAGCAGAGCATAGAGATCAGAGATAAGGTGCATGCCCCCCTTCTTTCGGACCAGTCATTTCTCAAATACGGTATATTGGCAGGAGGCCGCCAGCTTTTAACCCGAGAGGTAACCCAGTGCTGCATCTGCAGATAATGGAACACTTCTGATGCGGGCAGAGAGTAGTCCTGTTGAAGTTGATCGAAGGGGATAACCACTGAAGGATCAAAAATGGAGCACACCCATTTGCACCCTCGTTCGTGCTGATGCTGAACACTTCCGAGCGGCATCCAGGGCGGAAGTCGGAATTATCTTTAATCGGCAACATCTGGGAGGGGAACGTCGTCAGGCCCCATCTGAGGGCAATGCAGCCCTATACTTTCATAGTTGTGGCCATCACAGGTGAAGAGTACGACCACCAGGACCTATGTTTTTGAGGCAGCCATGCTTCAAACCAAATATTCACACCAGTGACCGTTTGGTCCATGAAGGATCAGCGCTTGTCGGAGAGAGGCCTATTCCACTCTACGAGATATCGGAGTTGCGTGGCTTGGAAAAACTAGTGATTAGTCACTAGTTTTTCCATCAGCAGACACCATCACCTCATCAGATCCGCCTAAAGGGCCTCCTTCAAAGACCGCCTAGACAACAACGCGCACAACAGCAAAGAGCTCTTCAACATCGTGAAGGAACTTTCCAACCCCAGCTCCAACACCAACGACATCCCACCCTCGCAAGACCTATGCGACTTGCTGGCCACCTTCATCCACCGCAATATCACAGACATCCACGACAGTTTCAACGCCACAACCGCCCCGACAACCACTGAGTCCTCCGCCCCCACGACCACCATCCACACCAACCGCCTGCTCTACTGGACCAATATCAACGACGATGACACCATCAAAATCATGAACACCATCCACTCCGGATCTCCGTCAGATCCATGCCCACACCACATCTTCAACAAAGCCAGCACATCCATCGCACCCCATCTCCGGAAAGTCATCAACACCTCCTTCGAGACAGCAACCTTTCCGGAGAGCTGGAAGCACGCCGAGATCAACGCCTAACTCAAGAAACCCAAGGCGGACCTCAAGGACCTCAAGAACTTCCGTCCCATCTCCCTGCTCCCGTTCCCGGCCAAGGTCATCGAGAAGACCGTCAACGAACAACTGACCCGCTACCTCGAGGAGAACAACATCCTGGACCCTTCCCAGTCCGGGTTCCGCAGCAACCACAGCACTGAGACTTCCCTCATCACCGCCACCGATGACATCAAGTCCCTGCTGGACGACGGAGAAACGGCGGCCCTCATCCTCTTGGACCTGTTAGCCGCCTTCGACACGGTCTGTCACCACACACGACGAACCCGCCTCCACAATGCTGGGACCCAAGAGAAGGCCCTGGACTGGACCACCTCCTTCCTCTCTGGCAGAACACAGAGTGTCCCCCTTCCCCCCTTCCGCTCCAAAGCCACTGAGATCATCTGCGGCGTACCCCAGGGCTCATCCCTCAGCCCAACTCTGTTTCACATCTACATGGCACCGCTCACCCACGTCGCCCATCGGCATGACCTCAACATCCTCTCCCACGCTGATGACACCCAGCCGATACTCTCCCTCACCAAGGACCCCCACACCGCCAAAACCAACCTTCACGAAGGAATGAAGGCCGTTGCTGAATGGATGAGGAACAGCCGACTGAAGCTGAACTCGGACAAGACGGAGGTCCTCATCCTCGGATCCAACCCTTCGGCCTGGGACGACTCCTGGTGGACGACCGCATTGGGAACCGCTCCAACACCCACCGACCACGCACGCAACCTAGGGGTCATCCTCAACTCCACCCTCTCCATGACTAAACAGGTCAATGCCGTCTCCTCCTCCTCCTGCTTCAACACCCTCCTCATGCTCCGTAGGATCTACAAGTGGATCCCCACTGAAACGAGAAGAACAGTCACCCAGGCCCTTGTCAGCAGTAGGTTGGACTATGGAAACGCCCTCTACGCAGGAGCCTCGGCCAAACTCATGAGACGGCTCCAACGCATCCAGAATGCCTCTGTACGCCTAATCCTCAACATCCCTCGCCGCAGCCACATCACACCCCACCTGAGAGACCTGCACTGGCTCCCGGTCAACAAGAGGATAACCTTCAAGCTCCTCACCCACACACACAAGGCACTCCACAACACCGGACCAACGTACCTCAACAGACGACTCAGCTTCTACACCCCCACCCGCCAGCTCCGCTCCGCCGCCCTCGCTACAGTCCCCCACTTCCGAAGAGCGACCTCAGGTGGCAGATCATTCTCCCACCTCGCCGCAAAGACCTGGAACACCCTTCCCATCCACCTACGGCAGACCCAAGACCTGCTGACCTTCAGAAAACTCCTCAAGACCTGGCTTTTCGAGCAGTAGCAGCATTCCCCACCCCAGTGCCTTGAGACCCTCATGGGTGAGTAGTGCGCTTTACAAATTATATGACTGATTGATTGATTGATTGATTGATTGATTAGGGGGAGCTCTAAGCCTCCCTCTTCTTTGGACTGTGAGAGTTGTTTGTAATGGACCAGACAAATTTATTGATAGCAAGTTGCAGAGAGCATAGTACCGAGGGTGCAGGAGTCAACAGTAAGGTCTGAAAGATGTAGAGAATACGCTGGAGTACAGTCATTTTGACTGCAACTATGCGGCACGACCAGGCCAACTGCAGACAACTCCATGAGGACAGCAATGTACTTGTCAAGTCTAGGAGGGCCCCATAGTTTGCTCCTAGCATCTATGCTATAGTGGAAGCAACAAGCAAGCTGGATGCCCAGATATGGTAAAGCCTCCAACATCCAAGCCAATGGAAACCGGGTGAGAAGTGCAACCTTGTGTGGGGGAGTGACCAACAGGTTCAAGATCTGGGACTTTTAAAGGTTACCTTTAAACCCCAAGACATCTAAAAATAGCCGTAACTCATCTTGTAGGGACGGCAGGGAAGTCATAGGGTCCGACTGCGAGAGAATTACACAATCAGCGTACCGGCTGATGGCATGAGTCTCGGTGCCAAATAAAATGCCGTATATCTGCGAGTTGTCTCTAATTCGCTGCACCATTGGCTCCATGTAAAACACAAAGAGGAGTGGCACCCCTGACAGGTGCCACACACTGTCAGGAACCAAGCGTATGAAGTCCCATTCACCCAGACAGAGGCTCTGGTGGCGCTATAAATACAGCAGTTCCATTTGATGAATGAGTCCTCAAAGCCAAAGTGGCGGACAGTTTCAAGCATGTATGGCCAATGGATCACAGTCAAACGCTTTCTCTGTATCAATTTAGAGGAAAATAACATCTTTTCGTGACCTTCGAATGATATCTAGTAGGTGCAGAAGCCTTTTAGTATTGTCCCTACTTTGTCTCATGGGGATAAAGCCGGCTTCGTCGAGATCGACCAACCCTGGCATAACCGGGTTCAGACGGTAGGCCAGGATCCTGGTGAAGAGTTTGCCGTCTATGTTGAGGAGGGAGATGGATCAATATGACCTACAGTCTCCAAGGTTCTTCGATGGCTTAAGGATCACAGCTATGGATGCCTCCATCATCGGGCCCATCAACATGGCCGAGTCGAGGAATGAGATAAAGAGTTTAGTGAGAAGGGGAGCTAAGTCCTGACAGAAGGTTTTATAAAACTGGGCTGTAAGCCGGTCTGGCCCTGGTGCCTTTGTGGGATCAAGACAAATGATTGCTACGACCACCTCCTAGGCACGTATTGGCTGATCTTGTTGGGACGCGAGCACTGTGGGCAATCGAGTCAGAGAGATCCCCGCAGATAGAGTCTCTGGTCACCCAGTAGGCCGTTCGAGTCAGAGTACAGAGCAGTGTAGATCTCTTTGAAGGTAACGGCAATATCCTCATCCATGTGTACCTCCTCCCCCCACGCCATCTGAATCGAGCTCACTGAACCAGAATAGACAGTCGCTCCATTGCTAAGGAAAACCAAAGCTTATGTAGCCAGAAAATATGGTCTGGGATGCTCTCAGATCCCAGGGCGCGAGGATCACTTGGTGCACAGCATTTAACACTAAGGCCATCTGCAGACCTCGCAGCGAGCGCAACGGGAAAGTAAGGGGGTCAGCAGTCCAAGTAGAGTGTACGCGGGAAGGCGCAGAAGCATAGTGACAAATGCTGAGTCAACGTCATCTAAGACCTGCTCCCAGAATCTAGAATAGGTCTTGTTCCGGAGCCAAGGAGCCAGCATGCATCCTCAGCTTTCGCTGCTGAGGTAGAATACATGTCTGAGCCTGAGAAGGGAATATTCCGCCCTATCCAGGTCCAGACGCTTCAAAAGGAGACTCTCACTCCATGTCTCGCCAGACCCTGGAGGTCCCAGTATGTTTATGAATCACCTCTAACTCAGAGACCGCTCGCTCCAAGTGAGATGGTGATGAATTCGCCCCTTACTACCAATTTCAACGCTTTCAACACCGGTGGTAGTGGAGCGCCCTTACGTCATTGGTGCGGAGGTAATCCGCAAGCACCATGCATACTGTGGCAGCCGTGAAAGGAGATTGCAGCCACACGAGTTGTGTAGTCACAACCGGGAAGCACGGGGTGAAAGTCTACCAACCATAGAATCAGAGGATTATGGTGTGGTTTGAAAGGGATCGGGTCTCTATGCTCACTTCTCTGACTTTAGCTGTAAGTCAGGGGGACATAAGAAAATGGTCAATGCGCGCATACGATTTATTTGCCACCGAGTAGAAAGTGTAGTCCCTCAAAGAGGGTGGAGGTGGTGCCAGATATAGCAGAGCCCCACAACTACCATCCAGCAAAGGCCATCAGATGAGAAGGCTCCTGCTTGCGAGGAGCGCTGGCTAGAGTGGTCCAGAGTGGGGTCCATGACCAAATTAAAATCCCATAACAAATACATATCAGTAACACTTGGTAAAACATGTGGTGACATCAGTCCATCATGGTAAGAGAACTTATACAGAACGTTGGCCATTCAGCAGCCGATCCAAACGATATCCTTTTCTCTCTGAGATGAGCCGTGACAGGGTAAACTTTTCTGCGCTGTTTAATCACAGTCAAGTCCTGGTACAACACCAGAGTATGGCCCCTGAACTGGACCGGATGAGTCTCCCTAGCCCGGCAAAGGATCGACTCCTTGAGTTGAAAATCATGCACACATGCAAGTATGCCCGCAGGAAGGGCATTTCCAGATCTGGGCAAGCTAACTCTATGGACCCGGTCAATCTGAATGTCTGTTCCTTTGGGTGACCCCAGAATGTGGCGGAACAAAGCCCCAACGTAGCCCCTCAGGTCCTCTCCCTCTGCTCGGGCCGGCACCCCTTAGATTCAGAAGTTGTTCCAGCGGGACTGGTTTTCTAGGTCCTTCGAATGGGCCTGAAGCTTGACAGGTTGTTCCTTCAGTCGGAGGAGCTCCTGCTGCATCATCTCAAGCTCCTCATCCCTGCCTGATTCGCGGTCCTCCAGCCAGGCCACACTGTCTCCCACCTCCTCTAAATCCTGATGCACCTCCTTCAAGTCTGCAGAGAGCTAGTTCTTCATAGCTTGTAAGTCCTCTCAGAGGGATGAGAAGAGCGAAACCATGAAAGCTTTCATGGCTGGTCCGTCTGTATTAAGCATGGGCGGAAAATCCGTTTCGCTCGCGGATTTTGCGGATTTTCGGTAAATTCGCAATCCGCGAGATTCGCGAATCTCCCGCAAAATCCGCAAATCCGCGAGCAGCGGATTTTGCTCGCACTGTTCGCGTGAGTTCGCGGCTTCCCAGTACAACTTCGCGCCCCGCGAATAAGCGCTAAATTGCAGAAATACGATCTTAGCAAAACTGAAAAGTTCAGGCTCATCATTAGTAGCCATTTCCTGTAGTGCTTCCTGAGGGACCCCTCCAGAGTTCAGTTGCCTACTTGCAACTATTATGTGACCCTGCTCTGAACCTCAGAATAGTTACACATATGCCACAAAGATCCTGAATTACAGCTAAGGGAGACAGGCTGGAAGTTCAAATCCATTAATCAGCCCCTAATTCATTATTGTCAGTTGGGGCAGGGCAGGTGTTGTAACTAATTTTGCAACAATGAAAGCACTTAGCAAGTGCAAAAGATCACTAATCAGGAAGCACTAAGGAAGCAGGTGCCAGCTAAAAAAATATTCTGTGACACATTAATCAGCCCCAAATTAATTCAGGTCACTTGAGGCAGGGAAGGTGTGCTTTGCTTTGCCACAATAATGTACACTGACTGGACAACCAGAGGGTGCTGTGATGAAACAGAGGGTGGCATGGGTGGGCCAGAGGGTGGCATGAGTAGTCAGAGAGTGGCAGTGGTGACAGAGAGTGGCAGTGATGAAGAAGAGTGTCCCAAACAGGCTGGACACGTAGAAACAACAAGTTCGCAAAACTTGCGACCCGACAGGTAAGTTCGCGTTTGCGAAATTGTACAAAACCCTTGCAAACTGGCAGAAACCCGCGTGAACACAAAAAAAAAAAAATCCGCAAATTAGTGAGAATTCGCGGATTTTGCGAATTGGGAGTTCGCAAATCCGCAAAATTCGCGAACGCGAGATTCGCAAAATTCGCCCATGCTTAGTCTGTATCCTCCACCTCCACTTGGGGTCCAGGTCGGGTGATGGGGACTTATATGTAGCCCCGGCAGCCGTAGGCTCGGTAAGCATGTCTCTCAGTGACCAGTCTTTCTTCGATGGTACAGCAGACATGATTAGGGTCTCCTAATCAGCCCATCCGACGCAGACCTCCAGCCCCAAGAACTCCACCCAGTGCAGGGACGTTCAAGCCCCACTTCCCGGGTCCTACCTGTGGAATATCTCTGGGCAATCGCGAGACCCAGCATGAAAAGTACTTAGGGGCCCATTAGGATGTCAGGCGGATTGCCACCGCCATGCAGACGGTGGCGATCCGCCCGACATCCGACCCCGACCGCCACCTATTTCCTCCCCGCCATATTACAATGGCTGGGGGGACCGCGGTGGACGGAAACACCGCCCGCCGCTTTTCCACCACGGTCACCTTGCAGCCGGGGCGGAAAAGGGTTTATATGGATGGCGGTGTCTGGAAGACACCGCCAGCCATATTAGGATGGCCTCATGCAGATGCCCTTCCGTGGCGGCATAAAGGCATGCGGTCTTTACTTTGGGGGCCCCCTGCGGGCCCCCATGGTGAAGGCGAGAGGGGGTGCACATGGGGGGTACCTGTGGTACCCCCCTGCATTTGCATACACAAACCAGCAGGCACCGTGCGGTGCCTGCCGCTTTGTGTATGCAAATGCATGCCTGCATTTTCAACATTGTGGTGGGCGGTGCTTCGCATTGTTAAAAATTAATGATGCGCACGCCAGTGTGGCGGGCGCATCATAATTGGCATGATGGGACCACCACTCACGTCGCGGACGGTCCCGTTTTCCACAGGGATGGCGGGCGGGCAAAGTCCGTCCACCATCCTAATCAGCCCCTTAGTTCTCAGAGGCAGTGCATCGTCCAGGTCAGGAGCACCCAGGGTGCCACCCAGTAACCAGCCCACCTGCCGGCACCCCCTCAGCAGGCCGGCGCCTCCAACAGAATTCCAGATTGAAGGCTCCCCTTTCAGATTCTGGTCTCGGTGGAAGCCGCTCTGCAGGGAGGACCAGGGAATGTCCCCACACTTCAGGGCCTCCAACTTCGCAGCGCCCAGGGCCCACTTTCTACCAGTCAAGAGGCCAGCTCCTTGCACACACCCCTCATGGACCGGACAGCTACAATCCAGGCGCTGGTCGCCTGGGAGAAGCCGGTGTTAGTTGTAGACTCTCTGTACAGCAGGCGCCCCGCAGGGCAGCTCCCGCCTGTAGCTGGGCCTGCAAAAATAAAACAGGGCTGCAGATGCATCCCGTAAGCGCAGGTTCTCTCCGCTTCCCTCTAGCTGGGGGCAACAATCTACGCTCCTGGCCCAACTCCGGGTCCCTTGCACCCCCACCAGGATGTTCATGTGGTACCAGTGGCCCCGGGGATCAGGATCCTCACCAAGTGGTCCTCCGGGCCCCACCAGTGCCAAGTCACACGCAGCTGCCACTCGCCACAGTCCCCTTCTATGGCCGACACAGCCGGGGCGTAGGCCTGCTCTTAGCCACACCAGGGCTGCCTCGCCTCTGCTGCTTTCCAATAGGTGGGAGTCCCCCGCCTCGGAATCTCCACTGGCTCCGCTCCTCTTGAGAGATGCAGTGGGTAGGTCACACTGCCTCCAATTCCTTACCCCCGCGATGAACTGGCTAGGTAGTGCTGTGGCCTACCTCGTTCTCCTGAGCCGTCAACCCCCAGACCCGCTTGCTGCTCCACGGCCACAGCTGCTCTCGGAGCCTGCCTGGTCCTCCGGGGCCGCTCCGACAGCTGCCTCAAGGTTCGGTCACCGGCAGGACTCCACACCATATGCCGGCGTCTTCCCAGTCAGCAGCAGCCTCATCTCCCTCACTGCAGGTGGCTGCCGGCCCTCTTCAGCACGGCTGCGGCACCGCCATGCAGCCAGTAGACCCCAGCCACAGGACCCACTACAGGGTGTCCTCTGCCACGGACAGGCCCTTGCTGCAGGGGGGGCTTCCCCACTCTCTGGTGCTGCTTCCTTGCGCTGGGGATACAGCAGGACAGTGCAATCAGCAGCTATCTCTTGGCAGAGTTGGAGAGATCAGAAGGTACGTCACACAGACTGTCACTTGGCCACATTCCTTTATATATTTGTCATTAGGTCTCGGCTAGCGTGGGCTGCGCACATGCGCAATGTCGCTGGACAGATTTAATGACTCTGAGTAGCAAGGGTAAACCCCGCCCCTCTTCTCCATTGGCTGGTCTCCTAAACAGTGGGCAGCCATTGGAGAAGAGGTCTCAGTGACGTCATTATCTCGCTCTAAGCCCCGTCTTTTTCGGATTGGGGGGCGTGTTTTTTTTGTTTCTTTCTATCCTCTTTGCATTGGCTTAAATGTAAACAACAAGTCAAAAACACGCCTGTTGTTTACATTCCAGCCAATGGAGAAGAGATTTGTATGATCTCCAAGGCTCCCATTTGGTCCGGCCTTCTCCCAACCCGAGGCCGCCTAGAGTCGGTGATACTGAGGTAAGTACTGCTGGAACGTACCTGCACAGAGGTTCTGCCTATAGTTCTGTGGGGGCGGGGCTACACTGTTCGGAGCCGGGCTTGGTTGCTAGCCATCTAAAACATGCGCATGGGAAGCGCCTCGACGCTTAAATGTATGAATCACTTCAGGCCCCAGACCCCCACGCCTGGACTGTACTGCATGCCCTTTCCCTCCCTCGCCCCCCAGGCAGCACCAGGGCTCCCCTCTGCCGTCCCGCTGCCCCCACCCTCCGAACACGAGCCCCGCTCACTGCAACCCGTCACTCTCCGGAGAGAAGCAAGAACAGAGGGAGAAAACGAGGGACCCCCACACCGCACCTGCATATGAGGGGAGGGGGATTGCAGAGATGAAAGAAGACCCCACCACAGCATAGTGTGCTGGAGTGTGGCCTGCGTCCTGGCCTAGCTGCCCCCTGCGTGTTCCCTGTGCCCACCCCACACTCCACCCGCAACGGGCTCCAACTCGACACCAGGAGCATACCCACGCCCCTAACCAAGGACTCAGCCGGCGCCTCTGTGCCAAGTGGTGCCTACCACGTGCTTCTCGATCCCCTCCCACACCAAGTGCTCACCCTGTCCCCAGCCCAAACTCGCACCCATAGGTTAAGCAACCTGCAGACCACCGAAGGTGGCCTCCTGCACCCCCGGCAGCACGGAGTCTGACACCTTCACCAGGGGGCCCCAGCCCTCTCCGCAGCTGTGGCCCCAGAGCACTCCCACGCCTGGGCCCGTCTGCTGGGAGCTGCGCAGTGTGGGGGGACCTCCCAAACGGCAACCCTTGGGGGAACTGGTCCGCGACACTCGCCCGCATTCCCCATCCTCAGGAACCCAAATGCTCTCACCCCTCAGCCTCCAGCACCTCGGGTCTCCTTGCAATGCCCGAGGCTGGCTTTCCCCGCAGTATTTCCTTTCCGCAGCCAATGATGCCAGGCACCCCCCAGACCACAACCCGTCCCCTATCCGCCAGACCAGCAATCCTCTCTCTCTCGCTACCTGCCGCAGCTCCCTGCCTCCCCCAGAGCACCCCCGCCGCCCAAATGGGTGCCCGTCTGATCCTGTCACGCTTTATGAGACCTTTGTCACACTCAACTGCGAGCACCCCCCCCATCCGGGCGAAGCCGGGGGAGGAGCACAATTTTGCAGCTCCGCGATGACCCGACAGCGCTTAAACCCTGGCCTGCATCTCCGGCTACAGAGGTAGTAGTACATTCTACAATTCATGCGACAAGTCCAGGAGAGCATTGCCCGGAAAATTCCACCCACGTTGTACCTTAAACTACAACTATACAGCACAGTTCCAATGTCTCCCAGCCCTCAGCCATCCTGTGACACTTTATTGAGAACACGTAAGACGCCTCTGAGAGAGCGCAATTTGAATGAAAAATATATCCGTACCATATTCACAAGCATATCGCATAAACGTAGAAGTTGTAACATGAAATAGCATTTGTAGTGTATAAGTTAGCCGATGTAACCAATGTAATAGGAAATGTATTTGTATTCACTTTAGATATGCATTAGAAAGACCGTGTATATATAGTGGTCTAATATAGAAAGGTGAAAATGTTTAAACGTGCTAAGCTGAATATACGTATGTAATTATTAAACGGAGAAAGAAGCGGTGAAATATAAAGCGAAGAAATGTGCAGACTGTATAGCACGGTGTAAGCACGAGAATATAAATGTTGTATTTTATGTAACATGGATTCAAGTATAATCACCGATTCGCTAATTCGATATATATATAAATGTGTGTTAAAGGTTATACTGTGTGGAAGAGTTTGTAGGAACGTTAGAAAGTGTGGTCATATGTGATTTTAACCTAACTGACCAAGAGTTCGCAGGAGTGTAGTCCGCTGTATGTAATTTAGTGGTCTCACAGGAACAGGGGATAGCCTTGATCTGAATGTGCGAGACAAGAGTCAAAGGTCTTGCTAGATTTAAGGTGACAATGCTGGACGAAGTTTATGGCCTAAAGTGAGATAAGAGACGCTTGGAATTTGGGTCTTGTTTAGAAATGACCGTTCACAGGACCAAACGAGGTTACGAATACAATCGTAAAGAAGGGAGTTCTGTTGAGGTGATAGACTTTGCTCTGAAAGTGTCAACTGGAATGTCAATGGAGTCGCCAGCCAGATGACGAAGATGGTGCCTACGAAGCAAGGTCAACTTAACGGACGACGCGAAGAGATGAAGCTATGGAAAGAACCAGAAATGACATCATGTGTAAATGTATACGTGGTGGGCGTCAAGGGGCGTTCCACCCATACTGTGATTGTGTATTTAGGGACAGCACCCTGGGGAGAAGTTAGCGCAGAAGAGAAGATCAGAGCGAAGAGCTCAGAGCGCAGAGAGAAAGAGCAGAGCGCAAGGGAGCAGTAGGCCGAGGACCCTTAGAGAGCGGATGGGTAGGCAGAGAGGGTACTGTTTCTCGATAAGTTACCATTAGAGGCTAAGAGAGTTTGAACTTCTTTGGAAGTCAAGCTGCTGACACCTTTTTTAGGTAAGGAACTTGCGAAGTAGGGATGTCACCTAGTATAGAGTAGGGACAGAATTAACTTGTTTATTCTTTTTGTAGATGACGCAACGGAACCACTTTGTGTCTATGCTTTTTAATCTGTTGATTCTGGAATTGATTTTATTCATTTTCTTTTGTAGACTGAGATTCTTTAGGGAATTTATGTTCCTTTTAGTTCCTGTATACTTGTTGAATCTTATCCTGAGAGGATTGGATATGCAACTTATTCTAATTTTATATTAAACTTTTAAAACTTCATCAGTCGTAAGTAGTTCTTCAGAGTTGCGTCAGTTTTTGGGGTTTATCTAACCTATGTGGGGTTTGTCTTTTACTCAATGACAGAAAATAATCGATCCAAAATAGATGAATGAGATAGGTATCTAAGTGATCAGAAAAGGTATCAAAATCTCATTCCCCGCAGTTGGTAGCAGAGAAAGATGGTTTTCTTCTTGAGGAAGACAACCTAGGTCAGGTTTAGATTACCCCAAGGTCCCTAGTCATCGACGACCAGAAGAAGAATCCCTGCCGAAGAAGGTGCTGACGGTGCGAGAGAAAAGCAGCAGAGTCGGTCGAGAGTGAGTATTTATTTATTTATTTTAGAGACTTGTAGAGCGCACGGCTACCTCCGGCGGAGGTGTCCCGGCGCTAGGATTACATGAGAGTCCCCAAAGAAAGTAACCAAGAACAAATCCCACTAATGGAAAAGGAAATACTGAGAACCTGAGAATACTGGAGACCTAATGATTAGTAAACAGCCAGGTCTTAAGTTTGCGTCGAAAAGCTGGCTCGGAATCGGTAAACCTGAGGTCAAGAGGAAGGCTATTCCAGAGCTTGGCAGCAGTGACGGTGAAAGATCTGCCGCCAGTTCGAGAAAGCCTAAATCTTGGCACCATCAGGAGACGCAGACTGTTAGATCTCAGGTGTCTAACTGAAGAAGAGATCTTGAGACGTTTTCTCAGGTAGAGCGGGCCAATTCCATGGATAGCTCGGTGGGTCAGAGTCAGTATTTTAAAATCAATGCGACGGGCTATAGGGAGCCAGTGAAGCTCAGCCGGGTAGGCCCTGACCGAGGTACGAGCAGGGATATTACCAATAAGCCGGGCAGCCGCGTTCTGGACGATCTGTAGACGGTCAATAAGGTATAGGGGGGCACCTGCATATAGACTGTTGGCATAGTCTAGGTGAGTGGTAATAAGTGCCTGAACAACAGTTTTGCGAGATGCTTGAGGGAGATATGGAAACATTTTCCTAATCATGCGCAATTTGGAAAAACAGGCCCCTACAACTTTGTTGACTTGGACATTTCCAGACAAAGAGTTGTCAAAGGTAAAGCCCAGGTTGCGGGCTGCTTGTACAGGGGAAGGAGGAGGATTCAGAACAGTAGGCCCCCAGAGAAAAGCAGGAGGAGGGGATTTCTTACTGAAAAAGAGAACCTCCGTTTTGTCAGTGTTAAGGGCAAGATGATTGACAGACATCCAAGTGCATATGTTGCCAAGGCAGTTTCTAAAATTGGCAAAAAGGGAGTCAGAGTGGTCTCTAAAGGAAAATATAAGCTGAGTATCATCAGCATATGAGACCACCCTGACACCCCAAGACTCCACTACCTTGGCAAGAGGGGCCACATAGGCATTGAACAATAGAGGGCTCAGGGCCGAGCCCTGGGGCACTCCGCACAGGAGGGGTTTATCCTCAGATTCAAAAGGGTGCATCGAGACCCTCTGAGATCGGCTGGACAGAAAAGATTTGATCCAGGCCAGTACCGTGCCACCTACCCCTAGCTGTTGTAAACGGGTGGCAAGTATATTATGGGATACAGTATCAAATGCAGCGGATAGGTCGAGGAGGACTAACATGGCCTCCTCGCCCCTATCCACTGATTCCCTAATGATCTCAGACACTTCTAATAAAGCCGTCTCCGTACTGTAGCCGGTTCTGAAGCCGGACTGGGAGTCGTGAAAAAGCTGGTTTGATTCTAGGTATTGTGCCAACTGTTGTTGTACCACTTTCTCCAGAATCTTAGCAGGTTTTGGCAAAAGCGATATGGGTCGGTAATTGTTGAATTGCAAGGGGTCAGCACCAGGTTTCTTCAGTATGGGGATTAGCCTGGCCTGTTTCCACACTGAGGGGAACTGGCCGCATGACAGGGAGGCATTCCAGATGGAGAGAAACGGATTTACAAGAATAGGGGCAAGGATGCCCATGACTTTGGCCGGGACTGGGTCCAAAGGGGAGCCAGACTTTACGTTGTGTAACAGAGACAGCGCTAGGTCTGGGGTCAGCTCATTGAAGGAATTGAAGGAACAAGGAATGGAACCTGAAATGTCTTCAGGAGGGTTAGAAGGAGCCGCAGCAAAGGAGGAGGAGAGTTTGACTATTTTCTCCTGAAAGTAATCCGAGAGTCCATTACACAGATCTTGGGTGGGGGTATATTGGGATTTCGAGGCCGGGGGATTTACAAAATCTTTCACGATGGAGAAAAGAGTTTTGGAAGAGTTCTGTGCCTGTTGAATGAGAGTGGAAAAGTAAGCTCTCATAGAGGAACGTTTTAATTTGTGAAAATGGTTGCGGGCCGATTTATAGGTCAGTTTGGCAAGTGGATCATAATCCTGTCTCCATTTACGTTCCAACTGCTTGCACTTGCTTTTTTCCTCGCGAAGCAGAGGGGAAAACCAGGGGGCAGAAGGACGTGATCTGGAGGAAGTAAGTGGAACAATAGGGGCCACAGAGTCAAGAGCGGCGGAGAGGGTCAAATTGAATCTAGTGGTCTCAGTGTCAAGGTCTTCTAGCTGATTGAATTGAAAATGAAGATGGGATTCCAAGGAATCACAGGTAACTTTGGACCATTTACGACCACTAACTCTGTTAAGGGGAATGGGGGGAGGAGGAGAGGGAGCCGTAATGGTAAATGGAATAAGAAAATGATCAGTCCAGGTCATGGGGGTCGGGGGAAAGGTGGGGATGCCTGGATGAGTGGAGAAGATAAGGTCAAGTGTATGGCCTGCTATATGGGTTGGGCCTATAACTAATTGAGGCAGGGTGAGTCCAAGTAGAGTTTCTACCAGGGAAGAGGCTTGAGAACAGGAAGGATTATCAATGTGAAGGTTAAAGTCTCCCAATACAGTGAAGTGGGGGTGTTTGAGAGAAAAATATGCAATAGAGTGCAGCAGAGCATTCAGAGAGGAGGAGGACGCAGCGGGAGGGTTATAGACCAGAATGCCTGCACAGATGGTACTAGCGGTGTCCATGACTGTAAAATAGGCAGCTTCAATGAGACCAAGATGTGGAATTTTCATGAGATTAAGTTTGAAATGGGATTTGGCAATTACCGCAAGACCCCCTCCGGGCTTGGAATTGTCTCGGTTGATACCAACGAAACAGTAACCGGGGGGAGTAGCAAGGGTGATGTCTGGTTTGGATGAATCTTTTATCCAAGTTTCTGTAAGAAACAGTATGTCCCATTTGTGGGTATCAAGTGATAACCAGACGTCGGAGGCGTGAGCCGGAAGGGATCTACAATTGATTAACGCAGCTTTTATAATAGTCGAGGGCTGGTTATTAACAATCAAGGGCAGTAGAGGTGTTTTAGACATCATGGGGAGAGTGAAGTTGCAGTGAGAGCAGGAGTAAGATGAGGATTCCAAGCCATGAGGATTACAGCAAGTTATGGGGATGCAAGTGCCAGGACGAAGGAGCAGTAATTGATCCGATGTCCAAGAGGTTATAGGGGTGTGAGGGGCAGGGGTTCTGGCGCTAGGCGCGGGTCCGGCGCGGACGGGCGCAGACGGGCTTGCCTTAGGCTCGCCTTCGGCGCGCCATCGGCGCGCCCGCTGCGCCCGCCCGCTGCGCGGACGGGATAGTCCCTTCTTTATATTCTTATGGGTCATGCGTTGCCAGATTGCGGTGTTTTGTGTTGTACCTGTGTTGTAATGTCAAGCGGAGTTGAATGCCTGTAGTGTGATTGAGGGAAGGTTGTGAGCGCGCGCAACCGGATAAAATCTTAAGATCCAGAGAAGGGCTTAAGTGGTTCGGGTGTATCGAACACCCAGAGTAATTGTCTACCATTGTAAAGGGGGTCATGAGGTACCATTGATCGCCCGTAGGACCGATGATAGGGGGAGTGACAGAGTGAGTGTATGAGTAACGGACGCTGGTCGGACGTTTACTGTGTGTAAGTAACCTATCAGTTAAGGCGAGCGTCTGAACGTGAGAGGAAAGACGTCTCGCCAGTTGAGGTGACAATTACAGTTAGACTGTGGACGTACAGTCAAGAAAAGTGATCGCTTGGACGGAAGTAGTCATTTTTCGGCGTATGAATGAAAACGCATGCAAGACCGTGAGACGAGTTGAGAAAGGAGGGGAACTGCTGCAGAGGGGACGAGTGACGTCAGCGTAGAGCCGCGCTGAAATTGGTCGGTCAGCGTAGAGTTGCGCTGGGATAGGCTGGTCAGCGAGAGCCGCGCAGGTATTGGTGGTTTGTCATCAGGACGTAAACAAGGAAGAGAAAAGGAAAATCGTAGATTTTGAAAATGAAGTGTTTTAAACGTTTAAGGGCGATCTTTAGGAGAGATAGAGGAAACTTGTATGCAGGAGAAGAAGCTCCACCAGAAGGCACACCAGCTTACCATATGGCAGTGAATGTAGGCTTACACTCAATACTATGGATCTCCGAGTGGAATAAGCTAACGGAAGGGAATAAGGAACTGACGTTCCCGAGATACGGGACGTTTAAGCTAGACGTATTGAATCAATTGAAAGCGGTAATGCTCGCAACGAGACCTCTACCGAGGCCAACACAGTTCGAAGCCCTTAGTGCATGGTTTAGAACCGCACACGAAAAGAGCTTGAATAGGCGCCAAGAAAGAGTGAGACGATCGGTAAAAGCAGTGCAGGATGCTAAATGGGACGATGAAGCTAAAAAGTGGAGGGTGCAGAAGATAGAAGCAGACAAATTGTACCCAATGCTAGAGGTTACGGGAGAAAAGAAACCTCTAGAAGAAGATGAGGATAGCGAGCCGGATGAGGATCTGATAGAGAGGCTATTATTAGATAGACCACCTCCGTACAACAGAGAAGCCGAAAGTCCCAAACTACAGCAAGGGGATGGAGCTAGATGGGGGGAATATAAACCGCTCCCAGTAACAGAGTGGGATTCCAAGAAAGGTGAGGAAGTACCTCAATCTAGTCCCGTACAGAGAGTAGTAGGAAGATTCGTGGTCCAGAAGGTGCCAGAAACACAGCATGCAAGGTCGTATCAATTGCCGGATGCTCTACAAGTACCTGTTACCATAGGTCCTATAGTGTCAATCTACAACCCGGAGGGAGTCCAGCAGGAGGAACAGGCACGATGGGACAGGGAAAGGGCAGAGATGGAAAGTAGGAATAATACGATCAATTCCCAAAGGCAGTTGCTAGGACCAAGGAGTCGGAGTACCCCATTGGATTCAGCAACAGGTCCCTGGACAGAACAGAGGGAGAGAGGACAGATGGATCTGAGGGGACCGAAACCGAAAACCTTTAAGGAATTAAGGGAGTATTTGAAAGAATGGGATGCTGCCGAAGAGACTCAGAATAAAAAGTTAGAAACAGAAGCAGAATGGAGAGATCAGGATAACAGGATCCTCTCTCACTGCGGAGCTGGCGAAAGCAGCCCGGAGTGGGAGGGAGGGAGTCAAGGAAGCAAGGGAGATACTTGCCATACCATCGGTGGCACTAGACAAATGTGTGAAGACAAGAGTGCAGGGTATGGGGGAGTGCCTCGCCTCATTCTTAGTGAGGGAGAACGGAAGACGCAGGAGTACCGAGATAGTTTCAGGTGCACTCACCATGCCCCGGGAGAAAACGTGCGACATTGGAGTCACGAGAATATAGGGAGTCGCGAAAGGTCTCGCCATACATCCAGTGATCACGGACGGGATCGCGGGAACATGGAGGACCGTGAAGGACCTTATCGTTTATTGAGTGACACCAGACAGCAAGGGAGTTGCAGTGATGTAGAACAGAACGGAGGATCCTATCTTGCATCTAGAGAGACCGAGCTGAAAAGACAGAACGCAGTAATGGGGGATAGAACATTGTTCCACCATACCCCAAGGGAGGATGGGAAAGCTTGGGATCTAGAGAGGTGGGAACAAAGAGAAGCAAGAAGGACGCCTCATAACTCACCTGCACCGAGACGTAGGGCTCATAGTGGGGGTGAGAGGGATGTAAACGAACAACCTAGGAGTGAAGTATTGAGAGCTGAGATAAAAGCAAAACGGCTCGATGTAATGAGTTTAAAATCAGACTTGGATGAAATCATAGACGGCACATTGCCAATGGAAAGGATAGAGCTGTATGATCATGATGAAATACTGTATATATCTAAGGATGTTACTCGGAAAGCAAGGTCAGCTCATGAAAAATTATCTGAATTGGCAGACAGGTATATGATAGACATGTCACGAACTAAAGCTTTACAGGGCAACCATAGGCTAAATTGCACGGATCAAGATCTAGATGAGCGTAGGACGATTGGGCTGAAAGTACACATAAAGGAACTGATCCTGAGTATCAGAGTATGGAGGGATTTGGATAAATGGGAGGAAAGATGGTCTAAGAGGGGATCCGTCAGAAGGAGTACACTTGCGAGGTCCCAAGATGGAGAGATAATGCGAATGGAAGCTTTCCCTTTGCGAGAAATCGCGAACGGAAGCTATGTGCACGTACCCTGGAGTAGGGGGGATTTAGCGGCATTTACCAATTCCTTTCCAAAGCTCAGGGAGAACCCCGTTGAGTGGTATAAGCAGGTAGAGAGGTTCGTGAAGATCTCTAAGGTACTGTGGATCGATTTGAACACTCTGTTTGATATCGTAGTACCCGGAGATTTGTGGACGGCATGCAAACTTAGTGTCGAATGGCCCATTTGTGAACCCACGAGGGATGCCCGGACGAATGGTCCATCAGAGAGAGTCATGGAAAAGTACGAAAGAGTAATTGCATGGTTAAAAGAGAAGGTGCCGGTGCAAGACATAGACTGGGTTAAGATAGATCGAACAACTCAGGAGCCTAAAGAGACCGTTCACGAGTTCTATGAGAGATTGCTGAAAGCATTCAAACAGTACAGTGGGTTGGATGTGATGGACCCCAAAGACATAGGACAGTTTGTGTCGAAGTTTGTCCTAGGATTGAGGCCAGACATAAGCCTGATGATTCAACAGCATTTGATTTGTTGGCAAAACAAACCTTTAGATGAAATTCTGAGGTATGCAAGGTACTGTAGCGATGAAATAGATTCAAAAGCAAAGAAACTTAAGGAAAAGCTGATGTTGGTGCAGATGCAATCAGCTGGAAAGGGTGGACAGCGACAACAGGGAACAGGAACCCTAGGAAAGAAACAGAATAACCAAAGCAGAGATGAGGAAGAAAGACCAAGACCGAGGGTAGATATCGCGACACTGAAAAAGACAACGAGGTGCCATCAGTGTAACGAGGTAGGACATTGGAGACGCGAGTGTCCCTATAATGTCGAGACGGGGGAATTAGAACAGGAGGAGGATGAGGTTCAACCCAGCATGGTAAAGGGAACAGCAGTCCCGAAGGGAAAGTTTATCAAAGGGGGGACTCAGACTCCTCGAGCCCCGTTCCCTCAACCGCCTCGCATTACAAATGGAGGAAAAACCTATAGACAAATGCCACTGTTCGTAGGAGGAGAAGAATGCTACTACGTTGATCCTCTTACAGGGCAACGAGCGAATAGGGAAGAAGACTGTACTCTAGGAGCAGCCCTGGAAGTAGACCAGAGAGGACCATACGTAGAGGGTGAGGTGGCTGGATGTCCTACGACCTTTTTGGTAGATACGGGGGCCACTCGATCCACTTTGAGATCGGCGGTAGTCCCAGGTTTGCCAATGTCGGGAGAGACGATTCAGGTGGTAGGAGTCGCAAACAGGAGAATGACGAATCCTCTGACTGAACCAGTGTCAGTAAAGATAGGAAATTACAGTGATGAACATCAGTTTGTGATTTGTGATTCTAGCCCTGTGTGTCTACTAGGAAGAGATCTGTTGTGTAAATTAAATTGCACCATATATTGCACACCTGAAGGAGTAGAAGTGCAGACTAACGATGATGATGCTGATTTTAAGGTTGTAAACTCGCAGGAATGCGTGGAACTATATCCTACCCTAACGGTTGAGGAGCTTCCACAGGACTTGAAGGAGACAGTGTCAGCTGAGGTGTGGGATTTTACTGGAGAAGAAATAGGACTGATCAAAGGGGTAGAACCGGTAAAGATCATGGTAAAACCCAATGCTGAGTATCCAAGAACACCACAATATAAGTTGACACCAGAGACAATTGCAGGAATAAAGCCTGTGATCGAATCCATGATTAAACAGGGAATACTGAAGGAGATCGTGGGAAGTCCATGTAATTCCCCGATTATGGGTTTGCAGAAACCTAGTGGAAAATACAGAATAGTGCAGGATCTTCGAAAGATTAATAATATCGTTGTTTCATGTTGTCCAGTGGTACCGAATCCATCAGTGATATTGTTTCAGATACCGTTCCAAGCTGAATGGTTCACAGTGATAGACTTGTGCCAGGCTTTCTTTTCGATTCCTTTAGATGAGGAGAGCCAGTATTTGTTCGCTTTTAAGCTGGAAAATCGCGTTTTAACATGGTGTCGTATTCCCCAGGGGTATACAGAAAGCCCATCGATTTTTAACCAGCTGCTGAAGAAAAATCTTGAAAGTCTAGTACTGCCCAAGAACTCGGTTCTAGTCCAGTACATAGACGACCTCCTAGTGGCGTCAGAAACTGAGGAAGCTTGCAAGGTGGACACCATCACCTTGTTAAATCACTTGGCCGAGAACGGACACAAGGTGTCTCCAAGTAAATTGCAGTATTGTCTCACCGAAGTGCAATACTTGGGCCACAGGATTGAAAAGGGAAAACGGAAGGTGTCTCCAGACAGAATAGAGGCGATCATGAAAATGAATGCGCCTAAAACACAAAGAGAAGTCAGGATGTTTCTAGGCATGGTCGGTTATTGTCGGCAGTGGATAGCCAACTTTTCACTGAAGGCAAAACCGTTACTACAACTGACGCACAAAGGAGTAAGTGATCCGGTACCATGGGACAAAGATTGTTTGATGGCATTTTTGCAGCTGAGGGAGGACTTGTGTCGTGCCCCGGCTTTGGGAATGCCTGATTACGAAAAACCATTCTTGCTTTACTGCTGCGAAAGAGAGGGTTGTGATTTGGCAGTTTTGGCCCAGATACACAGGAACGCGCATAGGCCAGTTGCTTACTTTTCGGCTACATTAGATCCAGTAGCCGCAGCGTTGCCCGGATGTCTCAAATCCGTAGCTGCAACGGGTGTCAGCATTGAAAGATGTGAAAATGTGGTAATGGGACATCAGTTAGTGGTGTACGTACCGCATTCTGTGGAATTGTTAATGACCAGGACTAAGACTCAGCATTTGACAAATAGTAGGCTCACACGCTACGAGCAAGTCATATTGGCTGCTGAGAATGTGACCCTAAAGAGATGCTCTGTCTTGAATCCTGCTACTTTGATGCCACTTCCAAATGACATTGATGATGAAATCTGTACAGATCATGACTGCCTTGATGTGACTGAACTATGCACCAAACCGAGACCAGATATCGTAGATGAACCATTGACTGACCCCGATGAAATATTCTTTGTTGATGGTTCATGCGTAAGAGACGATATCGGTCAGCTGAGAGCAGCATATGCAGTTTGTACAATTACCAGAGTTGTGGAAGCCGCCTGCCTGGAAGGAGTACATTCCGCTCAGGTAGCTGAAATTATTGCTTTGACCCGTGCCTGTTTAGCAGGTAACAAAATTCGAGTCACCATATACACCGATAGCCAGTATGGTTTCGGGGTAGTTCACGACTATGGGCAGTTATGGTCTCAAAGAGGTTACATGACCTCCTCGGGTTCTCCTATTAGGAACGGAGAATTCGTGAGATTATTGTTAGAGGCATTACAAGGTCCGATAGCCATAGCGGTTGTCAAATGCGCCGCGCACACGAAGAATACCGACTTTGTGTCGCAAGGCAACAGCTATGCCGATGAAGTAGCACGTTATTGTGCAGAACAGGGTTATTCTCACACTAATGTAGAAGTGGGGGGAATACAGGAAAGAACTGAGTTGACTATGTTGTTAGATACTGTAGATACGTGGGACGAGTTAAAGTGTGTTCAGGAAAATGCACCAGATGATGAGAAAATGGCTGGGAAACAGCTGGATGTACGAAAAGTGAAATGAATTTTTGGATTTCTGCAGATGGGAGAGCAGTTTTACCAAACGAACTTGTTAGTCCAATGGCAAGGAAATTGCATGGATCAGCACACATAGGTAGAGATGCTATGGTGAGAGTATTCAGACAGACGTGGTATAATACGAAGTTTAGAGTAGCGGCAGAAGCAGTATGTCAGCGTTGTGCGATCTGTCAGCAACTAAACGTAGGGAAAAGAACACCAGTTACTTTGAGTCACATAGGGAGGTCTGGGGGGCCTTTCAATAGAATGCAGCTGGATTTTATTGAAATGCCCAAGTGCAATCGACTCAGATATGTCTTAGTGATTGTTTGTATATTTTCTAGATGGGTTGAAGCTTACCCGACACGTAGGTGCGATACACTTACAGTAGCAAAATTGTTGCTTAGAGAGTTGATACCGAGGTTCGGGGTGCCATCCTCTTTGGAATCGGACAGAGGAACTCATTTCAACAGCGAAATAGTGAAGATGCTATGTTCAGCCTTGAGTATTGACCAGAAGCTCCACTGTAGTTATCGACCAGAAGCTTCGGGGATTGTAGAGCAAATCAACAGCACAATTAAATCCAGACTTGCCAAAGTTTGTTCATCGACATCTCTGAGTTGGCCTGATGCACTTCCATTGGTTCTTATGAGCATACGTAGCACACCAGATAGAAGAACAGGTTTCTCTCCACACGAGGTGCTAATGGGAAGAGCTATGAGATTGCCATCGGTTCCGACTGCAGCGTTGTTGAACATCACAGACGATTTGATCTTGGACTACTGCAAGGGACTATCTGATGCCATTCATTCTGTGTCCCTCCAGGTCCAGGCTGCAGAGGTTCCATCAGCACAAGACTTGTGCCATGACCTGTGTCCGGGGGACTGGGTCCTGGTGAAGAAGCATGTCAGGAAGAACTGTCTAGACGTGCGCTGGAGAGGACCGTTCCAAGTCATACTAGTTACGAACACTGCAGTAAAGTGTGGAGGCTTGCCCAACTGGATACACGCCTCACACACCCGAAGAGTTCCAGCACCTCTGGAAGAAACAGCTCCTCTCTCGGATGAGAATCCAGCGGAAAGCGGAGAAGCCACAGAGAGGGAAAGCCAAGTTGTAGAGGTGATTGAAGAGGCTGAGCCTGTGTCGGAACAAGCCGACGACGGTCAGGACACCAGTGAGACCGAAGTCGTCTCAGAAGAGGAAAGTAGCTGGGAGTTCGAGTCAGATACCGAACAAGCTGCAAGTGATCAAGAGACGAGTCCAAGAACAAGGAGCAGGAGGACAAGGAATGGAGAAGTTAGTTGGCCGGAAAGACGGAGAAGGTCAACCTTGAGAGCAAATCCAGAGAGCACCCTTGTCCCGATTTCCGAAGATTCAGAGCCGGACGAAGAAGCCACGGATTCAGGCTCTGAGAGTCCGAGAAGATCAAGAAGGGTACGTGTGCCCTGCAGAAGGTACGCCACCCCAGAGTGGACTTATCTAGCAGATGTCTTGGGGACAGAGATCTGGGAGAGTGAGAGAAGTGCAAGTGATCAATCTCGATCCATTTGTGGCAGTGGAGATATGGATGTTGACGCCTGGAATCGAGACTGAGGGGTTACTGACTTTCACACTTCCCATTCCCCTATACCTAAGTCGGATCAAAGACCTAGTACTGAATCGATTAGAGTTTCCGACTTTTGGTCATCAAATACCAGCACAAGAAGAAAAAGTCATTCGTTTAGAATTATTGGAACATGTTATTAGAGCTGCAGGTACGAGAATCATTGTAGATGCATAAAGACTTTTGTGTTTAAGCTATAAAGAAGAAGATAACCTAGCGCCGAGTGGAAAGAAGAATAAAATTAGGGATTGCATTTAGAGGACGGAGAAGGGTTAGGGTTGTCTATTGCTGAAGAGAAAAAGACATTGTTGTGAAAAGAGACTTTTGTTGATTACGAGCGCTTCACAGACTGAGAAAGTAAATAAGGCAAGACAAAGACTTGGAAAAGAAAACTTTTCTTCGAGAAGGAAAGAGCTACGCTGTTTTGATAACATGGAGAATGGCAACCCAAACCGAAAAGCAAAATGCATAATAGGTACACTAATAGCAGTAGTAATTTTTCTCATTATTACAGTAGTTACCACATCGTACATGGTAGGACATGCAAGTGAAAAAGAGACAACAGATGTAAAGCCTGTAACGACTTTGAAACCTGCTCTTGTTGGGAAGAAGGAGGAGAGCAATGTCATCCGTGAAAAGACGTTACTGGCAAATGAAGCTCGTAGGTTACACGTAGACGAGTCGCAGGGAAATTTTAGGTCAAATGCATATGCCAAGCTATTGTATGAGTATATTGATGCCATGGAGGCCAAGGATTGTTATGTATGTATGCAATTGCCGGCTTCCGTAGATGAAGGCATCAGATATCATCATCTCCCACTGACATATGGGATAACATGTAGTTTATTGCTCAGTATATTTTATGGTAGAGAAGGGTTCGAGTACTACTTTTCAAATTATGATTCGGTACTGCCTGAAGTCCCGAATTATAAACAAATGAATAAGTGGGACTATTATAAAAAGGAAGACAGATTAACAAAGTTCTTTCTTCCTTGGGATACATTAGATACTTCATATGCACGCAGAAATAATCTGACTTGCAAGGTGTCAGAGGTAGAGAAAAAGTCCATTGGACAAGTAGAAGACCGGTACAGAAGGCAGAAGATTCTAAAAATGTCAGGACAATGGAAAACAGATTGGACCGAAGAAGAAAAAGCGCACAAGAGGAAGGGTAGCAATGGTCCAATAGCTTTGGATAGGACGCAGAAAGGAAAGTTATGTTTAACTCGAAGCAAGGCATATTATGAGAGTGTATTTGTAGGTGAAGTTAATTGAGAACATTCTTTTAGGTTAGAGTACTATACGAAAGATTTTATGAAAGGGATGCAAGCGATTCCTAATGTATATTTTGTATGTGGAAGAAATGCCTATGTAAAACTGCCTGACAATTGGTATGGTTCGTGTTACTTGGCAATTGTCTTCCCCAAAATATATCATGCAAAGGATTTAGCGATCATAGAAGGAAAGGCTTCGACAAGAACGAAAAGGGAAATAGGAGATGCTGAAGTAGTAGGAGACATATTTGGAGCAATGTTTCCTATGTTAGGTTTAATACTTAACGATGTTAAGATCAGGAGGCTAGCTACAGTTGTAGATAGATTGTCTGCAAGTACTGCAAGGTCATTGATGCTAGTAGAAGGAGAGATGCAGTCGATTAGGGCAATGGTTCTTCAGAACCGTCTTGCTTTAGATGTCCTGCTAGCAAAAGAGGGCGGAGTTTGCAAGGCTTTGAAGGTCCAAGAATGTTGTACTTACATTCCAGATAATTCAAAACCACTTGAGAAAGTCATACGGAATATTACACAGATACATAAAGAAATCGAAGATTTAACAAAAGTAAATGTTTGGGAAAAAGTAGGTCATGGAGTGGGAAAAGTTGGAAATTGGTTTGCCAATCTTGGTAAAAGTGTTGTGTGGTACATATTAAAACCTGTATTGATAATATTGATTTGCATAATTACATTGTTGGGTTTAGTGAAACTGTACAAATGGTATAGGTCGAACCGGTTACAAAGATCCATGAGAGAGCAAGAAAGGAGATTAGCTGCTTTACAAGATCAACAGTATAAAAGTTTAAGAGCTCTCGAGACGATAAAAAGAGGGAACCTTGTAACTAGTTCAGTGTAAAGTATCATTCAAATTGAATTTAGTGATGACCCCAGAGGTCATCAAAGGGGGGAACTGAGAGAGCGCAATTTGAATGAAAAATATATCCGTACCATATTCACAAGCATATCGCATAAACGTAGAAGTTGTAACATGAAATAGCATTTGTAGTGTATAAGTTAGCCGATGTAACCAATGTAATAGGAAATGTATTTGTATTCACTTTAGATATGCATTAGAAAGACCGTGTATATATAGTGGTCTAATATAGAAAGGTGAAAATGTTTAAACGTGCTAAGCTGAATATACGTATGTAATTATTAAACGGAGAAAGAAGCGGTGAAATATAAAGCGAAGAAATGTGCAGACTGTATAGCACGGTGTAAGCACGAGAATATAAATGTTGTATTTTATGTAACATGGATTCAAGTATAATCACCGATTCGCTAATTCGATATATATATATAAATGTGTGTTAAAGGTTATACTGTGTGGAAGAGTTTGTAGGAACGTTAGAAAGTGTGGTCATATGTGATTTTAACCTAACTGACCAAGAGTTCGCAGGAGTGTAGTCCGCTGTATGTAATTTAGTGGTCTCACAGGAACAGGGGATAGCCTTGATCTGAATGTGCGAGACAAGAGTCAAAGGTCTTGCTAGATTTAAGGTGACAATGCTGGACGAAGTTTATGGCCTAAAGTGAGATAAGAGACGCTTGGAATTTGGGTCTTGTTTAGAAATGACCGTTCACAGGACCAAACGAGGTTACGAATACAATCGTAAAGAAGGGAGTTCTGTTGAGGTGATAGACTTTGCTCTGAAAGTGTCAACTGGAATGTCAATGGAGTCGCCAGCCAGATGACGAAGATGGTGCCTACGAAGCAAGGTCAACTTAACGGACGACGCGAAGAGATGAAGCTATGGAAAGAACCAGAAATGACATCATGTGTAAATGTATACGTGGTGGGCGTCAAGGGGCGTTCCACCCATACTGTGATTGTGTATTTAGGGACAGCACCCTGGGGAGAAGTTAGCGCAGAAGAGAAGATCAGAGCGAAGAGCTCAGAGCGCAGAGAGAAAGAGCAGAGCGCAAGGGAGCAGTAGGCCGAGGACCCTTAGAGAGCGGATGGGTAGGCAGAGAGGGTACTGTTTCTCAATAAGTTACCATTAGAGGCTAAGAGAGTTTGAACTTCTTTGGAAGTCAAACTGCTGACACCTTTTTTAGGTAAGGAACTTGCGAAGTAGGGATGTCACCTAGTATAGAGTAGGGACAGAATTAACTTGTTTATTCTTTTTGTAGATGACGCAACAGAACCACTTTGTGTCTATGCTTTTTAATCTGTTGATTCTGGAATTGATTTTATTCATTTTCTTTTGTAGACTGAGATTCTTTAGGGAATTTATGTTCCTTTTAGTTCCTGTATACTTGTTGAATCTTATCCTGAGAGGATTGGATATGCAACTTATTCTAATTTTATATTAAACTTTTAAAACTTCATCAGTCGTAAGTAGTTCTTCAGAGTTGCGTCAGTTTTTGGGGTTTATCTAACCTATGTGGGGTTTGTCTTTTACTCAATGACAGAAAATAATCGATCCAAAATAGATGAATGAGATAGGTATCTAAGTGATCAGAAAAGGTATCAAAATCTCATTCCCCGCACCTCCGGTGACCCCGTCAAATCCGTGGCTCATTCTATAACGTTAACGTGCCCTCACACTAGTCATCTGTACTCTACCTGCTGTCAAACTGAGTTCCCTCACTTTCTTTGTTACATCACCAATTTCCCTCCTTTGTTACTCCTGCTCGCAGCACTTACCGCTGCTTAGCCACAGCTCCAAGGCTATCGGCCACCTCGGGGACACAATTCAAATCTCTACCACTGGGTACACGACTCCCGCTGGTACCGGACGCCCCACCCGCTGTTGTCCCCGCCGCCATTTTCCCGCTTCAGAAACACCACATGTGCCGCTGTAAGGTAACCGACTCGAAGCCAACCACAACGAAGTCCCTAAGATCGCCTATCAATCCGGACCGAGGACACCAGCGGCTCCCCCATCTTTCAAAGCCCCTTTCTGCCAGCCGATAGTCAGCTGATGTTGCAGGTAGTGACTAACAAACTTTCCTTTCCCTTCCGCCGTAGCTCTGCTCAGTGCTCGCTATGCCACCCACTCTTTTAACGTTTGCTGTGTTATGTCCTTGCATTGCCCACTTTACCCACACTCTCGGCCCCAGCAAACACCCCCCCTGCCCCTCCTCCACCCGCTCTCACCTTTATCCACTACACTGCAGCCCACCCCAGACCCACACCCTCCCCCCACCTCAGCTCACACTCTGTTGACTCTGCACCTCTTCTCCTGATCCACCACCACCACCACATCTATGTGTGTGTGGGTGCAAATGCAATAGGTCTCGCATTTGCGAGAGATTAAGCTATTGGCATTGTAAATGACAATGCCATTTATTTATCTGTTTTCAAAACCAACACATAAATAAAAAATGTGTAATTTACAATGCCATTAGCTCTAACTTTAGCAAAGGCGAGACCGTTGCATAATAAATGCTTGTTTTTTAAAGCAGGATTTACAGTACTTTGTTCCCCTGTGCATTCCTTAACTTTTTCTTACATGATTGCCTCTCGGACATCTTTTGTATATTAATGGCCTTTATACCCTGGTGCCATCGGCTTATGGGATTTCCCCCCATGTTTTATTTGATCATCGGACATGAAGCAGCCCACCAGCATGACCACCCTGGGTTCAAGCAGGAATTAAAGTTACTGCCCTGCGCTGTGCTCCAGGGTCTTCAGATGCAGCAACAACTTGCATGTCTGATGATTTAATGGCAAGCAAAGACAAAGCACTGGTCAGCACACACAGCCCCCAACTTTAGCCTTCACTTTAATTTTCTATATCCGAGCTGAAAGAGTTTGGAAATGCCGTGTCCTATCAACCCATTCCCACCAGAACCCATGACCCACACATAACATGCCCTGGCAGACCTGTTAGTGTACAGGCCTGCTTGCAGACAGTACAAAGTTGATTTTATTTAATTTTTTGCAGTTTTATATAGAGGGAACTCGACTCTAATGTAGTGGAGACCTTAACATGAGCACCAGTTCCATTATATAAGGTTAGATTCATATTTTTTTTTATTATAATTTTTTTTGTAAAACTAGATCGTGACGGCTGTTTAAGTTTACAGCACAAGCCTAAAAAATGCTATAGGGACCACAGAATACAAAAAACTATTGGCTTATGTGGCCCCTGTTCAGAACCTCTCATTCGCGAGTCTTGAGGAAGGAGGTGAAAAGCACATGGACCAGCTTTGACGTTTTGATAAACGTTTGCTTTATTACACAAGAAGGCTAGAACTCACAATTATGTGTCCTGGGTCCAGTTTCCCCACACAGGCGATCAGATTCGTAATGACAAAATCTATTTCCTGAAATGCCAATCTCCAACATTCCCAGTAGCACATCAACTGCCTATAATCAGAGTAACTGAGCCTAGTTTACCAATGATGATAATAGCTTGTTTTATGTTCACCTTCACCTTCAAATTGCCTGTCTGCCCTTTCTCAAGCACTGCTGCTGCGATGTGCTGCTTCTAACCAATTTAACAAAACTCATCACATTTTTGTTCTCTCGGTGATGTGCATGCAAGTAGAAACCTCTCCCCAGATGGTGTTCTATTTTCCTCTTTTAGGAATCATGCTTAGGGCCTGATTTCGATTTCAGGCGGAATCCCTTCCACCCGACACCGACTCGGTCCTGGGACCAACTGACACCCAGTCGGCAGTCCCGACCACCTCATTAGGATGCGACCAAACTCTGTTTGGTTGCATTCTTCTATATTTCACTATGGGAGCATGCATTACGGCCATAAACTGGCCGCAATGCATGCTCCCGTAGTGAAGTGGGAGGTGCGGTTCATCCCTGCACCCTGTGGCAGGCACCTCAGGGTGCCTGACACGGGGTGCATGGATCACCAGGGGGGCATCATAGGTGTCCCCTTGGCTTCCAACTGGAGGCTGTGCACCAAAGGGGGCCCTGCTGCCCCCCCCCAAACATTCTTTCTGACATGGGGCCTCATTTATGAAAAGTGACGCATCGCTGCGTGAAAACAGCGATGCGTCACTTTTCACTGCGCACTCCTTGCGACACCAATGATGCGTCATATTTAATGTATAACGCATCATGTCGCAAGGACTTACAGATACGTCAGTATTTCTGACGCATCTGTAAGCGAAAAAGTGACGCATTGCTGGAGTGTGTCACAAAAGTGACGCAACTCCAGCAATGCGTCCTTTCACATGGGGAAAGCCCCATGTGAAAGGGCTTGCGTCAGTCTTACGCCTGCTGTGAGGCAGGCGCAAGATTTTGACGCAACAGCATCCTAAAAGTGACGCAGTGAAATCTCATAGATTTCACTGCGTCACTATTACGAGGCTTTTTGCGGCGGAACGCCCCCTCTGCATACATTATACCTGACGCAGGTATAATGTGGCGCAGGTGTTTAAAAAGTGACGCATCTACCTAGATGCATCACTTTTTAAATATGGCGCAACAAGGCGCATTTTGTACGCCGCTGGTGCGTCACAAAAAGTGACGCACCGGCAGTGCAAAACTGACGCAAGGCCTCATAAATAAGGGCCCTGGTTTTCATGTCGGACAGGCCGGCATGGAAACCATGCCGAAAACTATGCATTTTAACCTGAAGGGCAGAAAGGCATGCCCTTGAGATAACTAGCCGGCTCCCGACTGGCAGACGGGCTCTCTGAGCCCATCCGAATCCAGCCAGAATGACCGGCCAGTTTCCTTTCCGACCGCCTCCATCATAACGAGGCGATCGGAAAGGAAACCGAGTGGCCCATTGTGATGCAGCCCTGAAGGCTCTGACCACAGGTCGGAGCCTTTATGGGCCGCATCGTGATCGGCCCCTAAGTGTTTAGCCATCCTTCCACTTCACACAGGTATTTCTCATCGCAATGAGAGGCGGACTCCTGAAAAATAATATCTTTGTATTTCATCCAAAACAAATTACCTGCTGCAGGTAGATTCCCGAAGGTGTATATATCTATGAGTCCTGATGGTGGTCTCGTTCAGCTTAACTTCTACAGAGAGGTTAACAATGTACCCAATCTTTTGCACACCATTCCCTTTCTCCGCAATATATTAATTTCCCTCTCTGAATAACTTAAAGAAACTAAAACAATGCCCACAATTCTCAACTCTATTTACCTTCTATCCACTCTTACAGCATATCTTTCTGATTTTCATGCTCTCATCTCCCATCTCCTTTCTCTTCTCATAGTCCTCCACTGCTGTCCAAGTCGAAAAGGAGTGTGTCTTTTATACTTCGAGTTCTGTTTCTTGCTCTCATAATTATCCTAAGTATACCAAGTACTTGCGTGCCCCCTGTTACCACCCTGCCATTTATGTCGCACAAATACACATACACTTGTTGATTTTACTGGGGACACTACCTCAAGGATCTATTTAATTCAACTTGGTTCTCTTTACTCTTCCGGCCAGGCGTTTGTGTATCCATAGACTTCTCTGTGTTACTTTTAGATCACTTTTTATGAGGTCCTGGATATGTTTTGTAACCACCTTCATTCATTCAAAACTCTCTTTAATGGTGGAGAAGTGTGGCTCACTGGTTAGAGCAGGCAGACCCTGAAGCAGAGGTCAGACCCGGGACCAGGGTTCAATTCCCGACGCGGCAGGGTCTTGAGCTCAAATGTCCATGGACTCGATAATTCTTGCTTCGGTGCCTGACCTAATCATGGGTTCACACTCTGCAACTCTGGGCATTAAGCTTGCTTAATCTCCACAACGGCCCCCCCGCGGCGGGATGCCTGGCTTTCACCTTGGGGATGCCCTGTAGGGGCTATCTCACAGGGAAAAACCAGGACGGGTTCCCAAGGCAAGCGCGGAGATACCCCTTCGGGGGTCCATTCTGGCGCTATATAAGAAATATAATAATAATAATAATAATAATAATAATAATGGCAAATTTGGCTTTTAAATCACAATTTTGAAAATACCACTTTTAGAAAGTTGGTATTTTCCTGCCATATTTGTGCCTGCAGCCTGGTCTTGGGTCACATGACTGGGTGTAGTTGGAAGTTGGTCTTTGCATATTCCTCCCAGACAGCCACACAATAGAGAAATTGTGTGTGCTGGATGGGCATCACTGCCAGGATGGAGGGGCAGAGCTGGGCACAGCCACACTTGCAAATCGATAGCCTGTGCCCTGCCTTGAAACAAAGGACTTCACACTAGCCCATTTTGCCTGCAGCCAGTCTGGAGCCAGGGTAGGGAAGCAGGAAATTCCAAGCACTTTTCAAAGGTAATCTCTAGAAATTTCTATTTCAAAGAAGCACCAAGTATACAAATAGGACCCTCATATCCGCTCTTCAGTTCACTTTCTGGACCTGCGGAAGGACTCTCAGAGGGCTGCCTGCTGCTGTGGGTTGCTGTGTACTTCAGAACATTTTTTTGAGGCACTTGAAAGGCCTGCTCTTCTGCCTGAAGCCTGCCTTGAACCCACAGAGGCCTGTCCTGCTGCTTGAGCCTTGTTCCGCTGCTTAAACCCAGGACTGCCAGAGAGACTCCAAGGGCTAGTTGGCTGTCTTGCTGATTAGAGCCTCAGAAAAGACTCCAGCCACCTTGAACCCGCACCTGGACTCAGCCTGAGAGAGTCCTGACTCTCTAAGTGGTGCCTCTCTAGTCCTGGACCTTTGGCAGTGGAGCTAAATGTGCCCAAATCACATATCTTTTTTAAACTATTTTAAAATGCCCATGCAATTATCACACTCATACATTTTCTATAGCGAGTGTCATCAGGTGTGTGCCCAACAGTTTTGTAATGATCATGAATAGTTGTTTCAGTTGCTTGTTTGCCACGACATTCCCTGTCTACCTACCTTTTTCTTGACCCTTCTCGCTAGTGCTCTGGTGTTTTCCGTTGTGGTTTGGAGCAATCCTTTGTTTAAATGGCGTTAGGAATTCATTAAAGGCTCGCCTTCATTGTGCCTTCTTGCGTAACAATAACAATGCTAATGTTCCAATGAGATATTACTAGAAGATTTAAAGCAATTTCCGTGTCTTAGGAAAGCCTTTAGGATTTTATCTTAATCATCTTCTTATTTGGATGCCCCCACTTTCTAAAGATGTATTGCCCTTCAGACCACAGGCAATGAAGCAATATGCTTTTTCTACATTCCACAGGCATTTTGGAAGAATCAACTGCCATTAGCTAACTGTGGAATTCTCCCATACACTTCTCCCAGCTTATTTGTGGGTCACCCTTACTCAGTGGAGGATCGAATAGCATATTTAATATTACGAGGCAAGGAAAATACTGAAGAAAACTGGAAGCGCACCAGTACTTAAGATAAGTGAGGGGTGGAAAGCAGAAGGAAGGATATAGAACTCTTCGCACAATTTTGCCTTTGACCAGTGTGTTTTGTTTTTAAAAAAGAGCGACAGTTGCTGTGTATTATTTGAAGAAATTCATGTATTAAAAGTGCATTTATTAATTTCCAGTCGCAAACTGCTCATTAGAGTGGAACGAATGATAGGTGAGTTTCAATAGAAACCGAAATGGCCGCGGAGGGCTGATCATGTCAACGTCCACCTATGGGAGGCGCTGTAGAGTGATTAAAAAGGACGGTGTGCTAAGCTGAAGGATGTCTCGCCCTCAGGGTCGCTCACTCGAATGGGTGATAGCAGCAGCCACATAGGCACTAATGGCAGGGATGGCGGTCACATGGCCTCGCTGGTCCAGCATCAGCATCCTTTTGGTATGCGCTTTGTCTCTCTACTCCTGGATGGCTGCACACCCTTAGGCGGTTTCCAGGAAAAGATCAGTGTAGAATGTTGGCGATCCTATCCCCAACTGACAAGTATCCTTTGTCATAAAGCAATTCGGAGTTTTGTCTGAAACGATCTATGCAGCATCAGGAACGTTACAATATGAGAGGCGCATCCTTGACATTCGCTCTGCAACTGAACTAACTGTCAACCATGGAACACTCTGGCACCAAGGCCAGTACCAAGGAGAAAGGGGAAAAAAGCAAAGGAAAGGCGGGAAAAGGAAGGAAAATAAAGTGCCACACAATTAATACTAATATGCATATTGAGTGATTGCAGGGTGTCCAGAATATGGTGGCCAAATTAGTCTAGTCCAGACCACGAGATTCTTCTGCAGCATTATGACTAGCTGAGCTACACTGGCTCCCAGTGCTGCAAAGAATACATTTTAAGTCCTTATGTATAGTATTTAGGGCATTGCATGGACTTGGTCCTAAACCTTTACAGAAGAAGCTGGTCTGGTACACTCCCACTCGGAGCCTCCAAAGGTTTCAAAATTCAACAAGGTTAGAATGGGAGGGAGAGCTTTTAGTATTGCTGCTGCAAAGTTATGGAATGAATTACCAATTGACATTAGATGATGTAACACTCTGTCTCTGTTCAGGAAAAGGATCAAAACATGGCTGTTTCCCAGAGACTGATCCTCTGCTTCAGTGTGATTTTTTTCCAGAAACTGATTCTCTGCTTCTGTGTGCAGCCTATGCGAATTCTACCCGTTTAGTCTAATGATTGTTTGTGTCACATCCTATAGCGCCAGGGTACCCGTAGGGTGTTTGTTGCGCTTTATAACCATATACAATACAATAAATATTTGTATTAAACGTGTCTTTACAAACTCCCTTTGGCTAGTTTTGGCCTGTTGCCCCTCCCACATTTCCCCTTGGCACTCTGCTCCATGCATCCCACCACCCCACTTTGGTATGGAAAAATATCCGCATATTGGGGAGAGGAGTTGGCCTAAAGTCTAAGGCGGTCGACCTCGAATCTGGGGAACTGGGTTCGAGTCTCGGCAATGACGCTGAACATCCTGTGATTCTGGGCAAATCACTTAGGGCCCGATGTAGGTAAAACGCTTTTTCCGATTTTAAAATACCGAATCGCACCGAATCGGTATTCTGAAATCGGAAAACGAGATGTAGGAAAAAAAAATCGGAAAAATACCGATTCGGTCATAATCGGTATTGTGATTCGATACGTACCGAATCGGCATGCACCGAATCGGAATGTACCGAATCGGCTACCACCGAATCGGAATTTCCCGATTCGGCAAATACCGATTCGGCAAATACCGAATCGGTGATCGAAATACACCCCCATGGCCAAAATGCCCATAGGAATGCATTGAAAATCGGTAAAATCCGAATCGTAAAATCCGAAACAGCCAATGAGGTGGGTCCACCTTCCCCCACCCAAGCAGGGAGTGGCTACCCAGGCAGGTGCAGCTCCAGAACTTTCTGGAGAGGCAGCCTGAGCTGAACATTCAGAGTGAGCAGCAGTGGAAGCAGGAGCCAGAGCACTTTGAGAGAAAGATGGATAGCAGCAGTGAGAGCCAGAAGGCTGGCCACAAGAGAAAACCTAAATTCAGTACCATGGAGCTGCAGGTGTTGGTGAAGGAGGTGGTGAGGGTGTACAGGCAGCTCTTTGGGAGGCTGTCCCTCACTGTACCTGAGAGCACAAAGAGGAGGCTGTGGAGCAAGATTGCCGAGAAAGTTAACTCAGTTGGTGTTACCCCCAGGGAGGCAAGCTGGACTGACTGGTGGAGGCAGGAACCCGGCGCCACCCCTCACTGAGCTGGAGGAACTGGTGTCGAGCACCATCGAGAGGGAGAGTGTGTCTGGAATCGGGAACCTGGATAGCTCAGCCAGAGCTACAGCTAAAGGTAAGAAGCATGCGCATCATGACACACCCTACCAGACACCACCCCTTTAGACACAATGCACATCCAAACCCCAGCCAGTACTGCTACCAACAGACAAGAGAAATGCATCATGGTAAATGTAGTCAGCAGAAGTAGGCAAAATATGGCAGTGCAGAACCATAATATAAAAAACAGTGGAACAGAATCAAAGTATATGCAAGGACATGTGCAATGCTTTAATTGTAGTGACTGTAATACATCGGCACTCAATTCACAAATGCTTCTTTATACCTAGGGGCACCATCAGGCGGAGGAGCAGAAGCAACTGAGGCACCAGCACCAGCAACATCTTCCAGTGAGGTGGCAGGGCCAAGCACTAGTCAAGCTGCCCTGGAGGAGGAGGAGGAGGACAACACCATTGGCCAGGGAAATGAGGAAGACCTAGGACTTGACTTCACTTTTCTTCACTCCCCCAAAATTTCTGGCACACCCCCATTGCTGTTCTCCCCTGAGAACTCACCAACAACGGCCCACCCTGCACCTGCCACATCTCCTGCCAGGAGTATTGTTGTGGCTCCACTGAACCCTGAAGGACTGGGTTATTTAAGACCCAGCGGTGCCAGGGGACAACACCTGAAACCTTCGTGGGTAACCTGTTCCGGCGTACAAATGACAGAGACACGGGACACTTCCTTCGGCGTCAAAGATTCGAGGTTTATTTACTGCAGGGAACACAGAAGTCACGTGAAGTACACAACGGGTATGTTCGCGGGATCTGCTTCAATTTGCTACTGTGGATCGCTCCTTTTTATACACATTTCTCTCATAGGTTAACATGGTACACAAAGGTTTACAACTTGGTTCCCATAATTATCCCCGAGAGGGGTCGCTTTGATGCATTCAAGGTCCGGAACATAAGTACAGAAACATTTGTGGTTCCCAACTGTAAAAACCCATCTTCCCACCATTAGTACATTCCAATCGGCAGTAAACAGATCGAAAAAGGAACAAGGACAGGTGCAGAGGAAGGCAGAAACAGTGGGGAGATCGGAAAGGGTGTAAAAGGGGTGGTATCGGGAAACACGAGCTACAGGCACCAAAGAGACGTGCCTAATGAGATGCACGGCTGAGACAACAGACCGGTACGGCAAGATGAGCCTCGAGCGGGGACATCTGCCCTACAGCATCATCCCCCTCATCATAAAGACACTTTCAAAGGAAACGTGTCTTCTGCAAGAGTCTTGGGAATCCCAGGGTCGCGAAGCGGACAGCGTCCGTTCGCTGGCTACTTGAGGGCAAGAGACAAAATGGATGCCATATCTAAGATGGAACCCGTGGGTACAGATGTATAAACCCACGAAACAGACGAACGGTTTAGGTTAGCACAGCGAAACTGCGCACACCCACTAAACTCGTCATTTGCGGTTCATAGATACCAGACTCGACCATATTCGTGCGAGTCGAAAACACCACTTACAATCGTCACGGAACCTCAGACGCTCCTTTTGCCCTCATGTAGGCAAGCACTAGTCAGAATCATATTCAATATTCATCAGACCATCTAGATGTTGCTGCAACATAACTCTGTCCAACCGAGCTCCTTTGGTAACAGGCGGCTGTCTTATACACGTCGTAGCACAGAGGCCACATAAGGTAGGACCACACTGCACACAAAGGCAACACGTGAACAGGAACACTACAACAACTCCGATGATCATCAGAATCTTCCAACCCCAAGTCGATATTAGGCCCCAAAACCACCCAAGCAGCGTCCAATCCCCTACGTCCACGTGTATGGACTCAGAGATCTTATGCAACTTTGAGATGGCTTGATAGACAGTCGGAGCGTTATCTGGAATGAAAATGCAGCAGCTCGAATGGATCACCTTACATACTCCACCTCGATCTGCTAAGACCACGTCTAAAACCATACGGTTTTGTAACGTCATAAGCCTTTCCGCCTGAAGTTCTGTGGTGATATTACCAAGGGCACTGGCAGTGATAGTAGCTGTCGATTCCACCACACGAGTCAACTGTCTCAGGTTCCTACTATTAACCATAGGTCCCCAAAACGGGAGGAAACCCTTGAAAAAGTCTCCTGCCTCTTGACCGGCGGTGTCCTCTTCGCTAATCACGCCTCTCACAACTCTAGTCTTGTGATAGTCGGCATCTACAGTGAACGTCGGAGGCAACAGATTTGCGATAAAACATGAGCCCACAAAGTCGGAGGGCAACCATGTATACGCACGATCATAGCAGACAAAGTATGTACCCTTGGCAGTCAGAAACACAGGGGACGAGACCATCGGCAGGATATAAGTCTCGGAGCAGGCACTCTCTCCAAGACGAGCTTTCGATCTTCAGCCACGACCCATTAGACAGAAATTACCAAGGTGGGGTACAACTGATATCGGAGGCGAGCTTCTAAGCTGTTTTTCACTCGTGAGCGCACTATACTCGACCTTACTCAGGACCCTATAGGCTTGTACCTCTTCCTCTGGGATGAGCGACGGCTCATAGATATCTCTATCTAAATCCTCTATCGCTATAGACAAAGGCTTCTGATACGAGCCAGGACCAGAGTAGGGAGAAAGTGGCTCTCGACTGGGGTAAGAATCTAGTGCACTTCGAAACATTGTTTGGAATGCTCGAGCTGAACCCTGGGAACTATAAGGTAAGACCAGATATGGAATTCCCTTATCCGTGGTATGTGGCATTAACCCACACACCCAACAATTTGTAGTGTTAACCACTAACTGATGCTGATGAAGGAGCTGAATAAAGGAATTATTTCTGAACTCCACACGTCTAGCCTGCTCGTGTTCGGGTAAGATATGGAAAGAATGAGGGGATGCAGTGGAGGTAGATTTAGGTTCAGAAGTAGGAGTAGGTATGGCAGAAGGTAAGAAGTACGACATCATGTAATACACCCCACCCGCCAATAGCAAAGAAACAGTCAGAAACAGTAGGAACACTTGAAACATAAAACATTTGGTACGAATAATTTGTTGCAACTTGAATCTTTGCGCCTGAGCTTCTTCCAAGTCCATCAGCTTCGAAAACGCCATCCCCTACAACCGTCCGCAACGTTTCTTGACGCACTTCGTTCTGTGTAGCAGTAGTCAATCCCTAGGAGTTCCCAGGAACCGACGGTCTTTGGCCTAGCGCCAAGACCTACTAACCAGAAGGAAGTACACGCGCGGCCCTACGGTACACCTGGATGCAAGGTATCTTATTCACAATGTATGTACAGAAAGTCTCTTAGCTGTGGAAGAAAAAGCACATAGATGGAACAAAACTCAATTTTTACAAAATAATCACAATAATACGGGTGTTTTAGACTGATCGTGGCAAAATGGGACAATGCAGTTGTCAAGGGACAGAACGGAAATTTTTATTTGTCTCTGGTGTTGGATCGCAAAAAGTATCGAGTTTTCCCAGGACGTGTCTGTTCGTCAAACAAAGAATCCGATGAGGGAACAGAGTTCTGCCGATCAGTCGATTGTTCTGATCTTGAGTCTTGTGATGGCAAATGTTCAACAATGTCTTTCTGCTGCACTGAGGATTCTCCGACAGGCTGTGCATCGCTAAAGGGTACAAAAGTCTGTGGTCCTTCGGTTTCAGATGAAGCAATGCCCTTCCTCACCCACGAGTCTGCCGGTAAAGGTATAGGAACCTTCTTGGTATGAGTGGCATGCACCCAATTTTTTCGCCCTTCCAAACGGACGGCAGTTCTCGTGGCAAGGAGGACCTGATAGGGTCCAGTGAAGCGGGGTTCCAAATTCTTTTTGCGGGTAAAGTTGCGGGTAACCACCCAGTCCCCGGGTTGGAGCTGGTGGCCTGGACCCTCCGTCTGCGTCGGCAGTGCTTCGTAAACCTGTTGGTGAATTAACCTCAGTTTAGCAGTCAGATCATGAAGATAATCAATCAACATTGGGTACTCAAGATTAGAAAATACACCCGGTCTAGGAACCCCCCAAACATTCGCAGGACGGCCGAACACTATTTCATAGGGACTGAGCCCTACTCGGGAGTATACTGTCGTCCTTGTTGACAACAAGGCAAGGGGCAAAGCGTCAGGCCACGAAAGACCAGTCGTAGCCTGAATCTTAGCCAGTTTGAGTTTAAGGGTGCCATTATACCCTTCAACCAAACCCGCTGACTGGGGATGATTGGCGCTATGGAATTTTTGATTAATTCCAAGGCCCTTACACACACTCTTCATCACACTCCCTACAAACTCACTTCCGTTATCAGACCATACAATTCGAGGCATTCCATACCGAGGAAAGTATTCCTTCAGCAGGATTTTCGCAGTAGACAGGGCAGTATTGTCTTTAAGAGGGTAGGCTTCAATCCATCGGGAGAATGCGCAAACCACAACTAAAACGTATTTCAGGTTATTGCATCGGTCCATATGGATGAAGTCTAGCTGGATTACTTCAAAGGGATATGAAGGGGGAACAAAATGGCCAGGAGGTGTGGGGGTCCCCTTTCCAGGATTGTATAACATACATATCATGCAATTCTTCACCAATCTCTCAGCACACTTCGTAATACCATCATTCTTCCACACAGGAAACAACAACTTACAAATACCTTTCGCACTAATATGTGCTAACCCGTGTGCCATTGTCACAACAGCCAGCACATACGCATCTGGCAACATCCACCTCTTGTGCTCCGACAAATCGACCCAGCAACCATTCGCATCCAACTTTCCCGTACTCTCTTTCCACTTCGTCTTTTCAGTCTCAGTGGCCTCATTCTGAATTGCTTTCACGCTCTCGATAGTGTCCTCACACATACTAGTCTCTGTAGGCCACCTAACCGAACTCGTCACATACATTCTAGTGCTTAGCAGTCTCATCCGCAAATGCATTGCCACGACCAACATCATCCGTCACCTTACGATGCGCACTACATTTAACAATCGCCACCTGCTTAGGTAACGTAAGTGCATCCAAAAGATCATTCACAAGCTGTCCGTGCTGAATCTTTGTACCATGCGACGTCATAAAACCTCTCTCTCTCCACAATTGTCCAAAGCTATGAGCGACGCCAAAAGCATATTGGCTGTCGGTAAACACATTCACTCGTTTCCCTTTCGCCAACACACACGCTCTAGTTAGAGCGATCAGCTCTGCAGCCTGGGCAGAGTTCTGATTCAATCTTGCAGTTTCCACGACAGTATTCAAAGTTACAACAGCATACGCAGTAGTCACATCACCATTCGGCAATTTAAAACATGAACCATCCACATACAAAGTTCCATCGGGATCTTCCAAAGGAGTGTTTTTAAGGTCCACTCGACCTTTTGTTTCCTCCTCAGTCCTTAAATAACAGTCATGCGCTGCTACTTCATCTGACTCTGCACTAATTGGCAACAAAGTCGCCGGGTTCAGGACATTGCAACGTTTTATCTGAATGTGACTTGCCAAAAGCGTCAGCTCGTACCCTGACAACCTCGCACTCGTCAAGTGCTGAGTTTTCGTACGATTCAGAAGAGTGTCAACTGCATGCGGAACCATCACCGTAAGCATATTATCCATGACCAATCCTGCTGATTGTCGGATGGACACCGCGACTGCCGCTGTTGCTCTCAAACAACTCGGCAATGCTCTAGCTACCGGGTCCAAGGTCGAGGAAAAATATGCACATGGACGTTGCTTATCACCGAAAGGTTGCGTTAAAACACTCAACGCACAACCTTCCCTCTCGTGAACGTATAGTGTAAACGGCTTGCTATAGTCAGGAGTACCTAACACAGGAGCCGAACACAATGCGTCACGCAGTTCAGAAAAACTTTTCTGACATTCTTCCGTCCATGGTAAAGGAGTTGAAACATCCTTGCACGTAAGAGCCACCAATGGTTTCGCTAACAATGAAAAATTCGGAATCACTGTCTGCAATATGACGTGATGCCTAGAAAGGCACGCACATCTCTTTGAGTTGTTGGTACAGATATGCGCGCAATGGCTGCAATTCTCTCTGGGGTCAACCTTCTTCCCTCCTTTGACAATAAGTGACCTAGATAGGTTACTTCTTGACAACAATATTGAAGTTTAGAAGGAGACACCTTGTGATGTAAGTCACAGAGATGCTGCAACAATGATATAGTGGCAATTTTGCAAATGTCCTGAGTATCTGCAGCCACCAATAAGTCGTCGACGTATTGGATCAAAGCCGCACCAGCCGGCAGCACAAACGCATCTAGTTGACCCTTCAAGGCTTGACTGTAAATCGATGGACTCTCACAGTAGCCCTGAGGAGCACGTTTAAACCGGAAGCTACGGCCACCAAGAGAGAAACCGAAAAGGTCTCTGCTTTCTTCAGCAATCGGAATACTGAAGAACGCATTCTTCAGATCGATTACTGAAAACCAAGATGCAGAAGCTGGAATCAGAGTCAGTAGCGCCGTGATGTCAGGCACAACAGGGAACTGAGGAATCACAATTTTATTTACCTCCCGTAAATCGATAACAAAACGATAAACAGGTGGTTGAGAAGGATCGGTACGTTTCAGGATAGGCAGTACAGGGCTGTTGCACACGTTTCCCAGAGTCTCCTCAATAACATCTTTCTCGATCAAATCATAGATGATCGCCAACAATGCTCGTTCACCATCAAGGGAGATACGATACTGGGGAATACGAGGCAATCGCACATTAGATTTCACGTGAACAACATAAGGGGAGATGTCAAGCAGGCCCACGTCATTGGGACCTGTTGCCCACAAAGATGCAGGAAGAGAACTCAATTCCGGTGGGAGCTTATCGAGAGACAAATACATAGGAGAGACAACTCTCTCACCCAACGTAAGCTTTACTCCCGCAGGAGAACAATACAAAGTCGCATACAGACGTTTTAGCAAATCCAGGCCCAAGAGATTTTCACCACAACCAGTGGTCAAAATCAGAGGAGCTTCAAGCTCACGTGGCCCAATTGTGAGTGGCAATGGGCACGAAACCGGATTGCTAACAGGGGCGCCAGAGAATCCAACGGAAACATTTGTTAAGCCAGACAAAGGTGCGCCAGGGAGTTTCGAATGCATGATGGAACTTTTCGCTGCACCAGTGTCCAACAGAAAAGGCTCAACGACGCCCGAGGTGGCAACTGCGACGTAAGGCCCTCTCTGATCAACCGGAACTGATACCACTCCCTCTCCTTGTCTACGGCTGTCCTAGTAATTACCGTCGTCAGCATCCTGATCGACGTAATAATCATCTACGTTGTACTGCGCAGATCGTCCTTGCGATGATCCACGTTGATCAAAACAATTGTTAGAATTTGATGAATTGTCTGAACGATCGTTGGGAGCACCACGACCCCTACCACGTGACGTCTGCTGAGCACCACCACGACCTCCTCTAGATGTGTTACCACTATTACGCTCATTTAGAACAGGACAATTGAATTTTAAGTGACCCTCCTGTCTACAATAGGCACACTGATTGTACCCTAATGAAGATCTTTGCGAAGAGGAGTCATTTCGCGATTGCGACCTATTAGATTGCGACTGCGATCGATTACGTTGTTGCGAATCATTCTGATTTGAGCGCGGAGGATACGCTTGCTGCAACAATACCTTAGTTTTAAGTTCCTTTGTCTTTTTATCGGCACGATCATTCTCTTCTTTCTCCCTATTCTCATAATATTGTGCCGTAGCCAATATTTGAGCAGACGTAGAGACAGCCCACGCACTCTCAGAATTTTTTAATTTATTGCTCAAGTCGGGCAATAAGTTTGAAACAAATTTATCCACAAACAACCGCTGACCACCCTCAGTACTCATATCCTGACCACTATGGTCAATGAATGCCTCCTCAAATCTCGTAAAGAAATCGGAGACACTCTCATCTTTCTTCTGTCTGCAAGCTGACAACTTGTCCCAGTTCACCCTCATAGCTGGCATAAGAGTTTTCATCAAGGTAATGATTCTCTGAGGGAGAGCAGTAATGAGCTGTTCAGGCTTAGCCCCGCCAACTTGTCGTGTATCGGCCGCAGTAAGAGCAGCCCAATCGCCACCTAATTCGTTTGCATGATCTTCGTGCCGAATCTTAGCCCATACCGGTTGCGGTACAACATTGCCAAACAACATATCGATATCGGCAAGATTCATTATCGTCGCATCTACAAGCTGCGACAACTCCTTGTAATACCCTGCAGGATTTTTGCGAGGGTCAGGCAAAGATTGCTTCACCTGTAAAACTTCTGATCGTTTCCATGGGAGATGTATCCATACTCTCTGGAAATGTGGCAGGACAATAGGAACGGCAGCAGCATCACCTGGCATCCACACGGGTGGAACTTCACGCATAGGAAACTGACCAAACGGATCTAACTGTCTCTCAACATCCTCAACGAACAATGCTTGAGGTATCGGAGAGGGACGGAAAGCTAATAATTGCTCGATGGCACGTCGAACATTGGTACCCACCACCATTCCGCTCGAAAACTGAAGCTGTAAGTTAGTCAAAGCAGTTAATACATCTTCCGATGCATCTGCCGATATTTGATCGCGCAAAACCTTGCACATTTCTTCAAAAACATACCTCTGTGTCGGTATATTGAATTGACTAAACATATTCAACACCGAACGTGGAGGATTTCTATAGGGATGCAACATCCATGACATCGCCATATTGTACAACGCGGCACGTTCCCTATTACCAGGAAGCTGACTACGTCTTTGTGGACCGTCCGAATCAGCGGACTCAAGAATAGGGCCAAGAGAATTAGCAAAATTAGCAGCCATTGAAGGGGTACGACGTCGAGTAGTTGGAGAAGTATACGATAGAGTGGAAACGAGAGAAGGAGTGGGAACAGAAGAAGCAGTAGGAGTAAGTAGAACCGGAGCAGCAGCGGGAGCAGGAGTATGTGGAAGTACAAGCGGAGGAGCCGTAGGAACAGCAATAGGCAAGGGAGCAGGAACAGTCGGAAGAACAGGTTGAGGAGCAGGTACAGGAGCAGGGGCAGGGGGAACCACAGGAACTGCGGTACCCTGTGCGTACGGAGGTGGTGACTTCATAAGATAGGACATTAAGGGATCCTCAACTAATTCCTCCTTCTTATCCGACTCCGTTGGCAAAGCGGGATAACATTTATCTATAGTCATACGCTGAAGCCTGTCAAAAACTTCCTTTTCCTTTTCCTCCTTATCACGCTGAAACTGCTCTGCTTTCTTTACAATAGTAGCAACACCATCTCTCTGATTACGTTTTGTCTGTCTGATCTCTTTCTGTCGGGCTTCTTTACGCCACAACCGAAAGGCATCAAACATGGCCGGCCTTGACTTTTTCTTAAACAATTTTGCCTCGAGGTTATCTAAAATCGGGGTCTCGAAACTACCATGAGGTTGCCTTTTTGGTGTAACGAATCCAATATTCATTAAAGGTAATAGGACCTAACCCATGCTTACTGTAAAGCTCATAAGTTGGAGTTCCAACCGGAGGTATCGGGCACGAGTCCTCCAGTCGGGAATCCGTACCACAACGTCTGAAACAACTGAACAAAGTACTACGACCAGGCATCTTGCACACTAGCCGAGTTTCACAAACTTCAAGGGTTACGGGATTTACCAAGTCCCAGCAAAGAGCGAAAACCCTCGGTTTTTGGCGACTGCAGACGTCAAATAACACAACAAAGAACCAAGTACTAAGAACCACAAATGCAATGGAACCATGCAACAACTAAGCAACCACAACCAAGGACTCTGGGAGCGACCCACAAATACTTAACTCAAAGATCAATGGCGTCACCAGGAAGGCCCGTCAATCGTCTCGCTGTACCAAGGTCTACGCCAGGCACCAAAACAGGTCTACAGTCAGGGCAGCAGTCCGTCGCAGCCGTCAGGAGGTGGGAATCTTCGCGGGAAAAGTCGTCGGGCCACTTGTTTCGACAACAGGATCGATGAAGAGGGGTGCACCTTCCCTCGGAGATTTCACACGAAGTTCCTCACGATCGTCGGGCTTGGACCGGTACCACTGATGCAGCCTCACGTTGGGCGCCAACTGAAGGACTGGGTTATTTAAGACCCAGCGGTGCCAGGGGACAACACCTGAAACCTTCGTGGGTAACCTGTTCCGGCGTACAAATGACAGAGACACGGGACACTTCCTTCGGCGTCAAAGATTCGAGGTTTATTTACTGCAGGGAACACAGAAGTCACGTGAAGTACACCACGGGTATGTTCGCGGGATCTGCTTCAATTTGCTACTGTGGATCGCTCCTTTTTATACACATTTCTCTCATAGGTTAACATGGTACACAAAGGTTTACAACTTGGTTCCCATAATTATCCCCGAGAGGGGTCGCTTTGATGCATTCAAGGTCCGGAACATAAGTACAGAAACAGTCGTGGTTCCCAACTGTAAAAACCCATCTTCCCACCATTAGTACATTCCAATCGGCAGTAAACAGATCGAAAAAGGAACAAGGACAGGTGCAGAGGAAGGCAGAAACAGTGGGGAGATCGGAAAGGGTGTAAAAGGGGTGGTATCGGGAAACACGAGCTACAGGCATCAAAGAGACGTGCCTAATGAGATGCACGGCTGAGACAACAGACCAGTACGGCAAGATGAGCCTCGAGCGGGGACATCTGCCCTACAGCATCATCCCCCTCATCATAAAGACACTTTCAAAGGAAACGTGTCTTCCGCAAGAGTCTTGGGAATCCCAGGGTCGCGAAGCGGACAGCGTCCGTTCGCTGGCTACTTGAGGGCAAGAGACAAAATGGATGCCATATCTAAGATGGAACCCGTGGGTACAGATGTATAAACCCACGAAACAGACGAACGGTTTAGGTTAGCACAGCGAAACTGCGCACACCCACTAAACTCGTCATTTGCGGTTCATAGATACCAGACTCGACCATATTCGTGCGAGTCGAAAACACCACTTACAATCGTCACGGAACCTCAACCCTATCCAGGGAGCAGCGGGTCAGGCCCCAGCTACCAACACAGCAACACCAGTGGCACCCCAGCCCACACAGCAGGGCAGCAGCACTTCCCGGAGGCGTACAACTTCCAGCACTGCACTTCGGGCACGGGAGGGCAGCGTCTTTCAGGGGCTGGAGGGCAGCATGGTGAAGATACAGCGCATGCAGGCAAAATCCATCATGGCCTGCCAGCGCCAGCTGCGCCAGCATAACCTGCAAATGGGAGAGATGGCGCAAGGGTTTAAGGCTTTCGTCGAAAGCAATAAGGAAGTTGCTGCAGGTCTTGGCCGTGTGACCACAGCCATCACACAGCTATGCACCAAACTTGACGAGCACGAGCACTCTCGCCGCCGGGATGCCCGCATGCACAACAGATCAATAAGCCGCCTTGCTGCTGCTACCGCACAACTATGCCAACGTGGGGCAAATATGGAGGCCAGCCTGACCCAGAACACTGCTGAGGTCACCAGGGGCATGGCCCGCATAACGACCGCCATGGAGGCAATGATTATTTCAAACACTGTGGCCAATCCAGCCCTGGACCTGGGCGAGGCTGGGGACAGCAGCAGCCGCAGCAGCCCAGGCAGCGCAGTGTCGGAGCTGCGCCGGAGCACCAGGCGCTCTGCAGAAGCTGCTGGACATGCGGAAGGGGGAGAGGCACACCCCAGTGGGGCTGCTAAGCGCAGCAAAAAATAGGCTTGCCAGGGCGGGTGAGGCAACCCGGACCTTTGACATTGAACTACTTTTCGTTAACATTTTCTTTTGTTGCACATCAGTGCAGTAACGGTGTTGCAACATTATTAAAATTTTCTTTTCCTCACAACCATTTGCCTGTCTGTGCATCTGTACTCACTCAGAAATAGTTTTCTGTAATCTCCTCACGTCTGTATCTGCCATCACTTGGCGTAGACACCCCAGCAGGTTGTGTTTGTGGCACAGCAACGTCGTCGTCATGGTCCTCGTAGTCTGACAACTCCACCTCAGTGCCCTTCTTCACCGCAAGGTTGTGCAACATTGCACAGACAGCTATGATCTTGCAGCAGGTGATGGGGGTATACTGCCTTGCACCTCCACTCTTGTGCAGGCATCTGAATCTGCTTTTCCAGATGCCAAAGGTCCGTTCAACTACATTCCTTGTGCTTTTGTGGGCCCGGTTATACCTCCTTTGGCTGGGTGTGGAGGGGTTGAGGTAGGGGGTGAGTATGAATGAGCGGAGGGCATATGCACTGTCGCCTAGAAGGAAAAGGGGTAACATTACTCACATGCATACATGTATTTCACTTAGCTACTTTGTGTTATGGGGGTCTGATGATGTGTCTCACCTAGGAGGTATCCTTCACCAAATTCGCCAGCCATCAGCCGTGCATAGATGCCGCTCTGTTGAAAAATGTAGGAGTCGTGGGTACTCCCTGGGAATTTTGCTACCAGGTCTGTGATGGTGCACTTCGCATTGCAGATCACCTGAACATTGATGGTGTGCGTAGACTTCCTATTGCGGTATATGTATTCTGTGTCAGCTGGGGGGCAAATCGGAATGTGCGTGCCATCTATGCAGCCAATGATTTGGGGAAATTGTGCCATCTGGTAAAAGTCAGCTTTAGTTTGTACCAGTTCTGCGTGGGTTGCAGGGAAAGAGATGTATTGGTCCATCCTGTGTATCATGGCGTCAAGGAATGTGTGGAAAAACCTTGACAGGCTGCTCTGGGTCACCCCTCCTACCGCTGCAACTCCACTTTGATAGCTGCCAGACGCAAGCAGGTGTAGGCTGCATAGCACCTGGACGTGCGCTGGGATGGCGTGTGCCCTTGGGGTGGGGTGGTCCAACAGTGGTTTGAGGTCCCTGATGAGCTCCAGAATGGTGTCTGAGTCCAGCCTGTACCTCTGTAGGATCTCTGCCTCTGTGAGCATGAACAGGGTGATCCTCTGTCTGTAGACCTGTTCCTCTCTTTGCCATTCCCTCTGTCCTTCCTGCTGTAGCCGTAGCCGCCTTGCAATGACATAAAAAGCAGCCATCCTGCAAGTTGCAATGCATTTTGGGTTTATTTTTATGGGTTGGAGTTGGTTACCACCTGATTGTAATCCATGGTAAATACCGATTTTGAAATACCGATTTTGAGCCAAAATCGGTATTTCTGTGCCTCCCTACATCTCTCTATCTGTCCGAATCGGGGATTTACCGATTCGGTGACTCTACCGATTCGGTAGGTTATCCGAATCGGCATTTTTCCGATTCGCTGTCTCTACCGATTCGATACATGGACCGAATCGGAATTTTTACCGATTCGGTGTCACTACCGATTCGGTACATGGACCGAATCGTTTTTTTCCGAATCGGTGTCACTACCGATTCGGTACATGGACCGATTCGGTATTTTTATCCGATTCGGTATGTTACCGATTCGTTATCTTTCCGATTCGGGGAATTTCCGAATCGGATTATTTCCGATTCGGTAGTCATTCCGAATCGGTATTTGTACCGATTTGGACGATTTTCTTTGCCCTACATCTCGATGGCTGTATACCGATCGGTAAGGGCCCAACATCGGTATTTTCGGCCATTACCGATCGGTAACGGCCTACCTACATCGGGCCCCTAATCTCCCTGTGCCTAACAAAAATGAATGTGTCCAAGCTTTGTTCCTTGGTACAGTTTCTATATCCCTTTTGGGGTTTGCATTGCATATTGTTATAGTTTAATACTCTTCTATCTCTTTTCATTGCCATTTGTTTTTGTAATGATGTTTTACTTTGTATATTTTATTTAATAAAGCTTTCTAAACTTAAAAAAATTAATGTGTCCTCATGTAATGCAACTGGTGCTATATAAAGTACTCTGATACCTGATTCCGGTCAAGTTCGCGCTATATAAAACTCTGTAAAATAAAAATAATCTCTTCACAGGGTGTGTCATTTCGCCATTACCCCCCTCTCCTGGGTTTGAGTCACATATGCCTCTAGTTGACCTCTTGGTCTGGGTTTCAGCACCTCTGGTACACTGCATTCTCTCTCATATACTTCAGCTAATGCCTTTTTAAGGGTTGTTTACCTAATGGGTCCTTTATTATTACTAGCTTCTTTCTACTTTTGTTGGCGCGTATGGACTTTCCACTTAACAGGTCTGCTGTTTGGGGAACGCAGTGCCTTGCCCTGTCTTCTCCTTCTCCACTTCTCTAACCTGTTGCCCCCTACCAGCTGTCTCCTTCCCCATAACTGGAAGATGTCACTCTAATCATCCCTTGCCTTCTCTTTGCACCTGTCTGGCCACACTCCACTGGGCCCATCCTCTCGCTACACAATCTTTCTCAAACTTGTTTTATGGTTGCAGCACTCTCTCACCGCCCCCTTTTTAGACCCTTTCTCCTTCCCCTTTTCCTCACCCTTCCACATACAGCCCCACAGTGGGTACCCCAGCTCCCTTTGAACCTGGGCCTGACCCCAACATGCCAGTGCGTCATCGAGAGGCACTCCACCACAATGTCCTTTCTTTAACCCTTTAACTGCGGGCATAATTCTCCTCCTGTGCGGGGGGAGGGGGGCCGCGCCAGCTCGTCATGAGGCACAGTGGAGCTGTGCTCATGCCGAGCTGGGCTCGTCATGACTCCGCCCACTCCCATAGAAAGTTCGCACAGGTGTGGAATTGACCTCGCGGGGGAGTGGCGCAGCCGTTATGACGAGCCCAGCTCGTCATGAGCACAGCTCCACTGTGCCTCATGATGAGCTGGGCGCGGCCCCCCTGCCCCCCGCACAGGAGGGGAATTACGCCCGGATGTGCCTCATGACGAGCTGGGCTCATCATCAGCAGGCAAGGGGTTAACTCTATTTTAGCCACTCTCTTTGGTACTCTTCTCCAAATGAGGGAAATGGGGCTCTTGTCTCTTATATTAGTTTGGTCTTAGTCCCTCAATCCTCCCTCTTGCGTTCTCCACCTCCACTCTCTCTTCCTGTGCCGCACTCCTTCTTTAATCCTCCACAGTTTGTTATCTCCCTCATTGGGGGAAGGTTGAAGAAAGCCCACACACATGATTGTGGCCAACATCATCAATGACACTGGTCGTTGTGGACCACATGAATGTTCCCCAGATTCAAGGGTGGGGGAGCGAAGGCCTGCAGGCTGCTAAACCCTCAATCCCTCTTTAACTGGTGACACAGATGGAAAGTACAATTTCGCAGCCTTCAATTTTCAGGAATGTTTTTATCCTTCACATAAACCCTGATGCTCTTTCACTTATACAGAACTAAACTGCTGCCAATACTGTTACATCATGGTTTGACCATTTGTGTTTTGCCATAAGAATGTGAAATTTAACAAATATTGCTCAAAATTATTGAAATAGAAAGTACAATTGTTTTTTTTTTTAATTCTCTATGGTTATTGTAAAGATTGTAAAAAGTGAATCGAAAGAAAGGATTTGTCAATAAATATTGGGTGTGATGATTGTGAGAGTGATGGTTATGAATGTTTGACTAGGGTGAATGACAGTGTGTATGGATTGATTATGCTAATTGTCTTAATAAATGTAAGAATTTGTTGTATTGTGATGTAAATGTGTAAAATGAAAAAATTGTAGAAGTTAAATCAAAGTAATGTGTTGAGAAATATAAATAAAACAAAAAGATGTATTCAGACTGTACTATAAGTCTTAGACCCATGTTGTGTTGGAATCCAATGTGATGGTTTAAATATAAAAGTAACTGATGTAACAGTATTGGCAGCGGTTTAGTTTTATATTGGTCAGTGGCTTGGCCTTACTGTTGGAAGCCCAAACCCAGTGGTGTTTTTTGTTGCTTTCACCAATACATCATACATCCCCCATGGTCAGAGAGTATTGCCTCATGGCTCCCTCGTGGTGCTTTCTGCCCTCCCTCAACGTCTCGGGCCACCTTGTGTCTTTTTGTTTTCTAGTTTATCCCTAAAAAAATTAACGCTTTTGTGGATCTCCTGTCAATTGCCACTTTAATCCATCTTCTGTGGGAGGCTTCCTCTTTATAAGAGTGAGTGTGTGAACTCACGTGAGTACACATCTTTATGTGAGTGAACGTGCATGCATGTGTGCTAATGGCCCGGCATGAGTGTGTGTGTGTCTTCTAGACTCAGTCTGCATCTTTAAAGGAGTGAGTTTGTATGTATATTATTGGCATTTTTCATGAGTGATTGTTTTTGTTACTATAAGTCAGAGTCTAAAAGTGAATGTGAAAGTTCCTGTAAGACGGCTCTGATCGCTCTTGAATGACCTTTAAATTCCAGTGGCGCTTTTTCACACATTTACCATTCATCTGAAGCCTTCCTGGCGTGGATTGCTGCAGATATCTCTCTTGCTCGGTCTGGGCAGCCAGAGATATCGCTCTGATTCTATCAGCAGTCCAGATTTAATGGGCATGCCAGTGGAGCAGTCTGTCACTGCCTGGCTGGGGGCGAGGTGCGCGGCTTACACCCCAAGGAGTGATCTAGGTGAAATCTTCCCCTGGTCTCTATACATGCCTGGATCTTGTAGCATGCGATAGAACAGCCGAGGAGCCTGCAAGAAGTATGTTTGGTTCAGGCTCCAGGAGCGCCGGCACAATTAGCTCTGCAAGCAGAATGAGTGATAAGGTACTGTACATCTGAACTAGAGCAGAGTCCTGTGCTTAATTTGTAAAAAAAATCAAAAATCATAAGAAATGGAACCCAAAGTTTCACTTCGGGACTCTGCCAGCACTGCAAAATGTGCAGTTGGAGGATGTGCAGACTCTTTACTCTTGATTCCACCTCATGCCTCTTTCCTACGCCCCACTACACAACTTTGTCTTACTCCTATAAATTCTTTTTCATGCCAGCTTTCTTCTTATCTCTGTGCTTTCCAAGATAAATAAATACTGACAAAATAAAACAATAAAACATCACTTGGTTAATGGTCAGCGCACTCTACATGTGTAAGTTTCTTTGTCTTATGATATTTTCTTCATCAAGGTTTATTTTTTATTTATATTGAATCTGATCCAGTTGGATGGTGGTGGTGGGGGTGGTTGGGTAAACCATTGTAGTGGCAGTCCAGGGGCATACTCTCTAGTACATCGCGATAGAACTTAAAAAAAGGGGCTGGGGGTAGTGGCGATTGCCTTTAAGCATCCTGTGCAGTGTTCCGTCTTTGAAGTACCTGAGCTTCAGGATGCTGAGAAACTGGTTTTCGACTCTCACTCCCAGCACAGCCAACTTTTCCTGGTGCCCTGATTTACCACCTACAGGATACGCTGTGTATTTTATTGAATCTCTGGATGGGCTCTCTGGCCCTTCCGTTGTTGTGCTTGGCTTAATCTTCATATCGATGGCCTGACAGATCAGCTGGTGGCAACTCTAATTGAGACCATTGGGTTTTTTCAATTCGCCTCGACTGGTCACTCTTCCGACCCACTCTACTGGGCACATTATTGATCTGGTGTTCTCTAATTGCCTTTTGATGATTAGCCCTGCCGAGCCTATTCTCTGGTCCGATCATTATCTGATTCCATTTAAGTGAAGGATAGAGAATTGTTCCCAGCAGGTCGGTCCTGCTGGCCGTACTTTTTTTCATGCCTGGAATAAATAAGGTACAGGTTGCTGACTAGGTGAAGCTCCTAATTAATCTGCCCTGCCACCCCCCCTCACCCACTCCTTCCACCATGATGACAAAACAATCTGGGGGTTCACTTGGACAATCATCTGTCCATGCAACCTCGATACTCTGGGATGATGGGTCAGTGCTTTGGGATGCCCCATATTCTTCCAATTTTTCTTGCCTCTGCATTTCAGGATGACTGTGATCCATGCTTTGATCACATCACAGCTGGACTACGCAAATGCTCTCTATTTTGGAGTTTCCGAAGCTTTGCTTAGTTGCCTTGAGGTGGTTCAGAATACTGCTTCCCAGCTTATTCTGCGTTTTCAGACTTCGATTTCTTTTATCCTTAATTCTCTACACCAGCTGCATGTTAGGAAACAGGATTTATTTAGATCTCTCATTCTGGTTCAGATGGCAGTATTTCAAGCCAACCCAGGCTATCTCACGGGGAGGTTTCTGTCCTACTGCCCCTCCAAAGGGATGTGTTCTATATCTGACGCTCTGTTGGTCATGCCGCATTAAGGAGGAAGGGAGGCAAAGTATTTTCATTCCTTGCAGCCAAATCGTGGAATAAGCTTCTACAGGATCTTTGGAAGCGAATAGGACACGTTACAATGCAAACATTTATAAAGCATGCTTTTACAACATGGTTTTTACATTGCATCATCTATTACAACGCATAATTTTACAAAGCATGCCATCACAACGCATTTTTAGAAACTACATTTACAACGCATTCCATTACAACGCATACCATTACAACACATAATACTTTTAGGGCAACAGTAGGGTAAGTGTTGGATAGTGTAGGGGTAACAATTACTATTCCCACTCCAGTGAGTGCAACAGTAGGGTAAGTGTTGGATAGTGTAAGGGTAAACATTACTACTCCCATGTACCCCAAAACCCATACCCAACCTAAAACTCAAAAAAATCTCAATTACTTACCTTATAATGCATTGTAATGGCAAGCATTGTAATGGTATTCGTAGTACTGGCATGCATTGTAGTGACATGGGTTGTAATGGCTGCTTTGACTGGCATGCAATGTAAAGGCTGTTGCGTTGTAGTAGCCTCGTTGTAAAGGTAGTGCATTGCAATGACTGCGTTGTAATGGATGTTTCCCTTGGAAGCTTCCTCTAGAGGATGTCTTTAGAAGAAAACTGAAAACTTGGCTCCTCTCTTCTAGTGAATAGGGTGTCTGTGCTTTCGTGCGTATCATTATGCTTTCAGCACCGGGATACTCTTTGATTAGCAGTACACTCTACAAATCACCTGCATTCAGTTACGAGCAGACGCAGCCACCACTAGAGATAATATATCCAGTCAAAGCAGGACAGTGTTATTTAACTACACAATGTAGCTTGCAAGCACTTCAGAACCCCACATAGGGATAGTAAACATTAAATAAATGGTGCAATACAATACAATACAAAACAAGCACCATGAAAACAAACCACAACGTTTTCAGGTCCAGCAGTCATCACATTTCACCACTGCATGTCATATTGTGCATCACTAGTACAGTATAGGTGCCATCTTAACTCCATTTCTCAGTAATAATTATGTAATCGCATATTTTTAAAGCGGTCTCTCATCTGAAGGCTACATCACAGTTGTCAAGGCTATGGGAGTAATGTAGAGTTTGATGGACATTGTACTCTGTCGCAAACAAAATGGAGTGTCCTCTGCGCCAAACTCTTGGACCACCCTCGTCATTTGGAGACAAGTGGTCTGTACGGCTTCCATAGACTGAGCCCCTTTTGGCTCAGCTGAAGGAAAGTTTCCTGAGATGCCCAAGAGAGTAAGGGCTGTCGAAGGATGAGCATTGCACCTCCTCTCCTGTTTAGGGTGGACGGTGTAATCTACTTTTCTTCCAGACCTAACTAGCTAGGTAAAACCTGACAGTGAAAGACAAGAACAAAACAAATAATGACCCTCACACCTTGGAAGAAAGCTCTTATTAACAACCTCAATGCAGTTCACTTTGAATGTGCAGAATACCTGCTGCCTATTTGATCTGCAAACTCAAAGAGCTCATATAATGAACTCCTTTTAGCCTATTGAAGCACTTGAGTCTCCATGTGTTGAATAAGAAAAGCTTGGAAAAAATGGTAATGGGAGACTAGATCTCTGATTTGGGAGTAGAACACGAAAACTGAAAGTTGCAATCCCTATGAGATAGCTCAGGAGGTTGTGTGTCTGCTGCAGTAATCCAGGTGTAACCTACAGATGGCAAGTTCCAATGCCTCTGAGATAGCTTGGGGTTAATGCACATGCTGTATGGGGATGACTGGTGGTGGTTGTGATAGTGGAGTGGATATGTGTGTGTGTGTGATAACGTAATTTTTTCGTTTTGTTTTATTTTAGATATTTGCTGTAGCATGGGCCTAGGAAAAGGTGAGCACTGTTTAGAGAACATCTTTTTTGTCATCAGTCACATCTCAAACTTGAGTTGCTGCTGTACAATAAACTGTATTGCATATCTGGGACTCAGTTGAAACTGGATTACAAAAATACAAATGTGATGACTAGGGGAGATATAGCAACATATAAATTGAGGGAGTTGTAGACAAAACAGTGCACAATCAATGGTTACATTACACGTATATTTATATTTAACATAGTTACAATTTGGGGAATGGGGAGATTTGCCCACAATCACACGATCTAGGGTCATGTGCCAAAACTGTAATGACAACCACTGTCTAGATGTCCCAACGTCAAAACGAGTCATGTGAATATGGTACTAAAAGATATGTTTGTTGAATTGTTAGTAATGCATACATGTGTGAAATGATCTTGCTACCGGTCACATAGCTCACCAACAATGGCAAAAGTTCATTTAATAAGCAGAAGGCACCCACACATTTGACAAATAGTGTTTTTTAAAGTGAGGATTGTTTGGCTCAGGAGGGACTACTTATATTGGGTTGATAGGAGTCACATATTACCCTTAGAACAGACAGGCTTTCGTAAGGGACATGGCACCCTGGACAACCTTTCCGCACTTCAGATAATCTCTGATAAATACGTAAGGGTTCGTGGGGGAAGAGTCTTTGCGGCGTTTATAGATTCCTCCACAGCGTTTGACAAAGTGGATCGGCCCTTGCTGTGGAGAAAGTTATCTGCCCTAGGCATGCCTCCTCTCCTGTTAGATTTGGTACAGGCTCTCCACTCAGACACATGGTGCCAAATCCTTCAAGGAGGGGAAAGGGGGTTGTCTCAAGTCATCCCTTCCATTAACGGATTAAAGCAGGGGTGTCTTTTGGCCCCTTTACTTTTTTCCCTGTACATCTCAGACCTCCCTATGTCTTTATCTTCTTGTGATGGTATAGCCCCTATATTGGGGGGAACTCCAATTTCTTGTTTGCTATATGCGGACAATATCCTTATAACGCCCAAAGGGTTAAACAATTGTCTGCACGCTCTGCACCATTTTGCAGAATCCCACTACTTGAAGATAAACGCAGCTAAAAGTAAAATTATGTGTATCTCAGGGAGGAAAAAATCAAAATATGAGAACTTTGGTTGGTCAGTAGGAGGTCATAAGCTGGAGGTGGTTAAGTCTTATGTCTTCCTGGGGAAAATAATATCTGATAACCTAAGTGACAAGGCCCACATTGATAATAATACCCGGAAGGCCCTGTCTCAGGGTAAAAGCTTGAGTGCATTATACTCTGCCACAGGGAGAAGACATTTCTCTTACTTGCTAGAGGTCTTTAGGGCGAAAATCCAGTCATCCCTCTTGTACGGAATTGAAAGTCGATCTAGGGCAATGGGGTTTTTTACACGTTGCAGAAGGTAAAATCCTACGTTCTTTAGCCTCTACTAACACCGCCTGCACAGTGGCAGCCCTGAGACTTGAATTCGGCATCCGTAGTAGCTGGGTGCAGGGCTTGGCAGGGTTAGTGTGTTGGGTAACCAGTCTGGCTAGAGGGGAAGTGGGGACCCTGAGACATTTGATGAAGAATGAATTGCTGGGCACTTTAAGGGAGTTCTCCTTAATTGTAAAGAATTTTAGAAGGGCTGTAGCCCTCCTACAATTGGAGGAGAGTACGCTTTTTACTCTGCCTGCCGGCCAGTTAAACTCACTTTTGAAACAGGCCTCATGGGATCTCAGTTTTAGGTTGGACAGGGAGTCCATTCTTGCAATGAAGGGAGTCTCTCCTTTTACTGATACTTGTGTATTAAAACATATGCAACCCTATGTCGCCTGGAACCTATCTCACGGCATATGGCGGTTTTGGCTTCTCCTGAGGCAGGATCTGCTGCCCTTAAATAATCTTATGGCTAGGTGGTATGGTTGCTCGGCAATTTGTAATCTTTGTAATTTGTTTACTCAAGACTGTATACACGTTCTCTTTATATGTCCTGTACTCCGACCATTTCGGTGTAAGTGGCTGAGACAAATATACTTGAAATTAAACATTCTTACTGCCAACTCCTTCTTACACGCTTTATATAATCCCCCAATGAAATGTTCTGTTTTAGTATTTTTAACTTTTTTAAAAGTTTTTTAGATATTGATTAGATGGACTTTTAACTGTGTTGTGCTGATTATCTTGTATTTTGGTACATTCTGTAAATGTCTTTTGCATTGGAAAAAGTACTTTGTATTGTGTACCTTTTTATGTGGACCTCTTTGGAGTTCCAAAACATAATAAAATAAACTTGAAACTTGGACTACTTATAATCCCTATTCCACCACAAAAGACAAATAGAATAGTACTAGGATGAATCTTATGCATTTTGTCATGCTCTTCCAATGCACCTCAATCTACCCAAAACAGCGAACTTGTGAAATACACAAAAGATCATTGGTACGTGTCTGGCTCCCCTTTCCCACAAAATACATTTTGGCCTTATGCGTCTGAACATTCAAGTAGCGAATCAACAAGTAAGCCTCTGAAGACGTCTGAGAACAGTTTTAAAATCTGAAATGTTCCTTTGCAGTAGTTCGCTGCTTATATGCTTGTGTGTGTTAATCACTTCTTTTATGTTTCCCTTCTCTGTTCTGTGTGTATGAGAGAAGGTGAATGAAATATGTAGAAATGAACAATTGATGGCCTAAGTGGAGCATTAAGTGAGTTGGCAAATCCTTCCGTGACGAAAGAGTCCTTACAGACGGTCGGCAGCATTGTCGGTGATGACTTCCTGCAGAAGACTCTCAGTGAGGTGTAATTGTAATTGTAAATTGTATTTATATAGCGCTTACTACTTCTGACGAGGTGTTGTAGTTCTGAGGGAGGAATGACAGAGATATATGCAACAGGGAGAAACCTTACAGACGTCTGGAAGAGCTATATGTTCAAGTTCAAGTTCAGGGATTTGTATAGCGCACTACTCACCCAGAGGGTCTCAAGGCGCTTGGGGGAGGAGGTGCATTATTTATCGAAAAGCCAGGTTTTAAGTTCCTTTCTGAAGGAACTGTGGTTCTGCGTAAGGCGGAGGTGAGTGGGGAGAGAATTCCAGGTCTTGGCCGCCAAGTAGGAGAAGGATCTTCCTCCCATGGTGCATCTGTGGATGCGCGGAACTGCGGCGAGGGCTTGATTGGAGGATCTTAGTTGGCGGGTGGGTGTGTAGAAGGACAGTCGTGTATTGAGGCATTCGGGTTCTAGTTTGTAAAGGGCCTTGTGTGCGTGGGTGAGGAGACGGAACGTTATTCTCTTGTTGACGGGAAGCCAGTGGAGGTCTTTCAGGTGATCGGTAATGTGAGCTTGGCGAGGGATGTCCAATATGAGTCTGGCTGATGCGTTTTGGATGTGTTGGAGTTTTTTCTGTAATTTGGCTGTGGTTCCGGCGTAGAGGGTGTTTCCATAGTCCAGTCGGCTAGTGACCAGTGCGTGAGTGACAGTCTTTCTTGTTTCGGTGGGGATCCAACGAAAGCTTTTCTTGAGCATACGAAGTACGTTGAAGCAAGAGGATGAGACGGCGTTAACTTGTTTGGTCATCGAGAGGGAGGAGTCTAGAATGAAGCCTAGGTTACGTGCGTGGTCTGTGGGTATGGGTGCCGTACCCAGGGCCGATGGCCATCATGAGTCGTCCCAGACAGAGGGGGATGATCCTAGGATGAGGACTTCCGTTTTGTCTGAGTTAAGTTTTAGGCGGCTGTTTTTCATCCATTCGGCTACTTCTTTCATGCCTTCGTGAAAATTGGTTTTGGCGGTGTTAGGGTCTTTGGTGAGGGAAAGGATCAGCTGGGTGTCGTCAGCGTAAGAGATGATGTTAAGGTTGTGTTGTCGTGCGATGGATGCGAGGGGACTCATGTAAACGTTGAAGAGGGTGGGACTGAGTGATGATCCTTGTGGTACTCCGCAGATGACTTCGGTGGCCTCTGATTTGAATGGGGGGAGTCGGACTCTCTGGGTTCTCCCGGCGAGGAACAAGATGATCCAGTCCAAGGCTTTTCCTTGTATGCCGATGTTGCTGAGGTGTTGTATGAGGGTGCTATGGCAGACTGTGTTGAAGGCGGCGGAGAGGTCGAGTAGGATGAGGGCAGCTGTTTCTACGTTGTCCAGAAGCGTTCGGATGTCGTCTGTTGCTGCAATGAGGGTGGTTTCGGTGCTGTGTTTGGCTCGGAAGCCGGACTGTGAGGTGTCGAGTGAGTTGTTGGATTCAAGGAAGGCGGCGAGCTGGCTGTTGACGGCTTTCTCAATGACTTTGGCAGGGAATGGGAGGAGGGAGATGGGGCGGTAGTTCTTAAGTTCAGAGGGGTCTGCTGTGGGTTTTTTCAGGAGGGCGCTGAGTTCGGCGGGTGTCCAGCTATCTGGGAAGGTAGCGGAGTTGAAAGAGCAGTTGATGACATCACGGAGATGGGGTGCGATGATGGAGTCTGCTTTGTAGAAGATGTGGTGGGGACAGGGGTCGGTTGGCGAACCTGAATGGATGGAGTTCATTAGGCGGATGGTGTCTTCAGTGTTGATTGGGTTCCAGGCGCTAAGGTTATTAGAGGGCGGTTTGGTTTCGGAGGTGGGTGGAGTGGACTGTTCATTGGAAATGTTCTCAAAGCTGTTATGTATGTCGGCTATTTTGTTGTAGAAGAAAGAGGATAACGAATCGCAGAGGTCTTGGGAGGGAGTAATGTCGTTTGAGGCTGCGGTGGGGTTGGTAAATTCTTTGACGATGTTGAATAGTTCCTTGCTGTTATGGGCGTTGTTGTCGAGTCGATCCTTGAATGCTGACTCAGTGTCCTTAAGGAAGGCTCTGGGTGCTGTCCTATTGAGTCCTGGCACATCCAGAGAGGTGAGCAGAGCTACTTGAGCAATTTCTGAAGACAGAGTCCTTGGGAAGGAATTAAAGTGCTATACTTTGTCCCCCATGGGATGTACGTCAGTACAACGCGATCATTTTGATCGCAGTACTTTACAACGCGGTTTTCACAACGCAAGTCATTACAACGACTTGCTTGGAGGGCGCTGGATTGAGGATGAGTTTGATTTTCTATTCCAACTCCAGCCCACGTAACAGTAGGGAAGGTGTTGGAATAGAAAATCAAACTATTCCTTAACCAAGAGCGCCATCCAGCGCAAGTCGTAGTAATGACTTGCGCTGTAATGGCGGCAGCGTAAAGGTCGCGCGGTGTAAACACCGCGTTGTAAAGGATGTTTCCCCCCCATGTCACTTGGAGACGAGTGGTCTGGAAGGGTTCTATCGACTGAGCCCCTGTTGGTTCTGTTGCTTCCTCAGAAACTTGCGGTCAAACCACTGCCTTCTAGCAAAGATCCCCAAAATCCATCGCACGAGAATGGGTGGAAGGACCTTCTCCTACCTCGGACCAGTGGCTTGTAATGACCTTCCTTTGGAACTATAGTAGCTACTACCTTATTTAAGAAAAGGTTGAAAACATAACTCTTCCAACAAGACCTGGGGTCACATATACAAAGATTTGTGCCACTCGCTAACGGTTCGATTGGCACAATCAGGCCATTTGCGACCACAAAAAGGCCTTTTCACATGTACCAAACCCTATTTTGCGATTTAGTAACCTATTACTGAATCGCAAAATGGGTTAACGATTTGGTATTAAGATGGGGCGTGTTAAGGGTGACCCTTCATAATAGAGACTCGAAGTGGTATATTTCAATGTTTTGCAACCGAAATGCAGTCGCAAAACATTCACTTTACCACCATGTTTAATTTGGTGCTAACCCATTGGCAAATGGGAAGGGGTTCCCAGGTGCCCCATTCCTTTTGGTGAATGCTTTCGTAAATGTTTTTTTAAGAGCAGGCAGTGGTCCCATTGCCTACACTTAAAAAATGAAAAGAAAACAACATTTTCTAAACGCATCCCATTTTACTTTAGGAAAACAGGCTGCATTAAAAAAAACATTGTTTTATTTAAAAGCAAACACAGACATGGTGATCTGCTGTCCCCAGCAGGCAACCATCCCTGTACTTTTTAGTGATTATAAATGGGTTGCGAATTGCGACCTACCTCATGAATATTAATAAGGTAGGTCAATTGCAAACTACTGAGAATCACAAACAGTGTTCAACACACTGTAGTACATAGCTTTTTGAGATTTCCGAACAGTGGATCGCTAAAATGTGCCATTAATAAATCGCAAACAGGAATCTTTGTACATGTAGCTCTAGGTGATCTCACTGCACATTGCTGATAACCGAAGCTCAGTGCCGGGACACTCTATGGAGTAGCTGTGCGCTTTATAAGGCTTAATTCATTTATTCATATATGTAAGCTCCTTAGACTTTGGGATGGGCTGCAAGTACTGTACTTGTGAGATCCAAAGTCTTTGTGGGGGCTGAGAATGGTGTGTGCTTGAGCCTGCGTTCCTGGTGAGGGCTGTGAATGCTGATTGTGAGGCCCAGGGTTCTTGGGGCGGGTGCTCTATGTTCAGGGCTGGCTTTAGCGCCGGTGGTGCCTCTATGACAATCTTTGTGGTGGTCCCAATGACCTTCTTCTCCACTGATTCACTCACTGCCACCCTACAACAGTGCACCTCATCTCGCCATAGGCCCTCTCTCAGAGGCATTTCATTGGTTTTATAGCACTACTCACAACAGTATAGTGTGTCAGAGCACTTTACATCATACACATATTATGCAGAGACAGTGAATCATAAGTGTGTAAATATGTCTACAGGAAATGTTATCTAAGAGAATGACAATTACAAGGTGCAGGGGTCACATTTCACTGACACTAGTAGGCAGTATATTATAAGAGTATTTGGTATGGAAAAGCAAAAATTCTGGATTTAAAACATTCCAAAGGCGTTGGCTTTACGAATAAGAATGTATTTCTATCCACACTAACCCTTCTAAGCAACATCATGATAATAAAAGACTCGTGAAAAGCATAGGGTTTTAACCCTATTCCTTTGAGTTTGCATGCATTTCTTTGATGACAGTTCATAGGTCACTGTGCTATATTAGGATTGTAACTTATGAACTGCAAGTAACAAAGGGATTTCTGTGTCAAAAGCAGTAACCCTTGTAGCTATCCACATAAAATACAGGTCTGTAATCTGCATAGTACACGCTCTTTGCAGCAGGCATATTAACCCTCCGCGTTATTTTGTGATGAGCCAAAACGGCCACTAGACAAAACTTGCCCTCTCTTCCGCAGGGACATCATTAACCACCAGAGCTATCTTGACATTTTTATTGATGCCTGAAAACTGTTTGATACACAAGAAACTTTATAGGAGTGCTTTTAAACCCATAAGTTATTTCTAAAACAGCACCCCGAAGTCATGGCTGGGTGCGGCTGCACTGGTCGTAACGCCCCAGAGCCGGCCGTGTGTATGTGTGAACCCCTAGATTCATTTGCTAGGGCTCTCAGTGCTGTACACGTGAGGCTGAGTCTTTGGGGTGAGTGGGGGGCTTACATTGCTCCAGATGTGAGGCACACAATCCTTTCAGAGCGGTGGGAACATTGTTTGCTTGAGGGAAAGTGTCTGTTTGAGGGGCTGATATTGCTTCATGTGTGAGGGACTGACTTCTTGCTGAAGACTGTTTTCTTTTGTACGTGTGAGGCACAGAGTCCTTGTGCAGTGCTGGGGGTGCTGTAGGTATGTGGTACAGAGCCACTGGGAGGATTGAAAGTGCAGTTCACCTAGGGAAGGTGCATGTGTTGTACTTGTCAAGTGAACAGTCCTCAGCAAAGGCTGCTATTACTTTAAGTTTGAGGCATGAAGTTCAGGAGAAGGCTGGTATTGCTGTAGATGTGAAGCACAGAGTTGATGGAAAAGGCTGTGAATGCCATACATGTGAGGCAGAGTCCTAGAAGAAGGCTAGTATTGCTGTATGTGCGAGGCACCAAGTCCCTTGGTGGCGGTGACAGTGCTCTATGTGTACGGTGCAGATTTGTTGGGGAGAGCTGGGAGTGCTGGGAGATGTGGGATGGCTCTGTACCGGAGTCACAGGGGGCAGTAATGCTGTATGTGTGAGGCCGAGAGCCCTTGGGGAGGGCTATGAATGCAGCAGGGGTGGGGATGTCCCCTTCACCCAAACTGCAAGCGCATATGGTATCCTGACTTTATTTTGGCATCAGTGCACATGAAATCCAGCCTGTGTGCTGCAGGTCTATGTCTGGAATTGACACTGAAACAATCATACAATGGTTCATACAGAACTCATTCAATAACAAATTATGGGTATAGACCAGCAAATATACTGTATTGCATCCTATTCATGCAGAAAAAAGAACAGTGGTACTCCGCAAGTACCAGTTTGTGAGTAAAGGCAAGGGCCTTGTAGCAACCATGGTTTATAGTGAATATGATGAAGCGCATCCGGACAGCGATGGTCCACCCCTTGTTCCCATCGGGACCTGGAGATGGTGGACTTTATCCTTGGCCTCCATAAACCCACTTTTCTTCTGGGGTACCTATACCCGTAAGTAACTGTGTTTATCTTTCCACAGTGACGATTAATTACGGTTTGCATGCTGTAATTATCACAATTCACAAGGTCGTTTTTCATTTTCTGGGTATCTTAGGCCCTCTAGGTATCCTAGGTCCCTATGAGACCCTTCGATTCATGTTTTTTGTTTTGTTTTATATAGCACGAATTTGACCCAAAGGTATGGGGTATCAGAGCGCTTTACATGAGCACCAGTTTCGTCACAGAAGGACACATTCACTTTTGTTAGGCGTAGGGAGATTAAGCGATTTTCCCAGAATCACAGGAGGTTTAGCGTCCCTGCTGAGATTCGAACACGGTTCCCCAGCTTCGAGGTCAACCGCTCTAGCCGCAAGGCTACATCCTCTCTCCCCAAGTTAGGGGTGAACTGTCGACCACACCAGTCACAAACAAAATCTCTTCCCATATTGTGACTTGCTTGTACAAAGGACACTTGAGGTTTGTTTTTATGGACTTTGGAAGTTGTTTGTGCTCCAACACACCTCTAATTGTAGTTTTTTCACAATTTGGTTGTGGTTGTGGCACACTGGGATCACTTTGCACTGATGCTTTTGAAACACTACGTTGATAAAAGGTTTATGTTGTGAATAAACCAATGCTCAAAAACAGGAACTTGTGGAACAGGCCTCTCAAGTAAACCACTCACCTGCTATGACTAGAACCTATGCTGACATACCTGTGTGGTTTTCAAGTGCATGTAAGGCAGCAGTACTCTATATTTTTTGCAAATTCGATGTACGCTGTTACCGGGGTATCCATTTTGGACTGCGCCTAGTCTGACATGGAACAAGATGGAGGCTGTGAAAAAGTTCCCAGACAGAGGAAGTTTATTGTCTGCATTCCTGAGGAGGAAGGTGAACTCTAGACACACAAGTATGGGAGGATGGAGACAGGCTTCTTTAGAAACCCGATGTGGCCTTTTTAGCAAGGCAACACTTATTAATCCTTCCTGAGCAAGGGTGTGTCAGCAGAGACAGTTGCTTGTGAAAGAATGTTCTGTGGAGAGCCATGGTCTTGTGTGTCTGTCAGGCTGGCCCATTCTATAAAGGTGATGAGAGCTAGATGGGATACACTATTATTGTGCTCAAGTAGTAGGTACTCTTATTTGGAGCCAGCATCATTTACTACAAGCTGTTAGCTAACACCTCTGCACTGTAGAGGTAAAATGAACCATGTAAAAAAAACATGCCAAACTGGTTTCTGCATCCAGACTGTGGATCTGCATCCCCGTTCTGAAAATACACTATAAACATGGGTCCTAAACGGGGGCATGGCTTGTGAGCCAAAGATGGTGGACCTCTGAGCCTGCTGCTCTGTGACAGCCCAGCATTTATTCTGCATCATCCGCAGCCTGGGAAAAGGAAGACTAGCTCCCGGCATAGTACCATCATGGCAAAGGTTCCCCTACCTCTTAGCATGCATCTCGCAAATAAATACACACCACACAAGTTTTAGACTTGGGAAAACTGCTGCAGGTTTTTTACATACAATGTTGTGTAATCTGATGGGTTAGCTTACGGGCTATCCAAGGTTAAGCAGCATTCTCGCCACCTGTCCGCCTGATGAGCCAAGTAGCACCGTGGTGAACCACCTTTGTACTGTATTCAGGTGATCCCTTTCCCGGATCACATGACCATTGGTCCCTTTTACTCACGCCCCTTTCAGGGCAGACTGTAGCTAGGCAATCCCCCGGTTGCTCAGGCCCACAACCGCCCGAAGGACTAACAGGGTGCCAACACAGATTCCAGGAACCTCCCATGAGGCCCCTGGGGTTATGCTCTGGCACCCCTATGTGCCGCGCTGAGGTACCCTTCTGTACTCATTTGCTTCCAGATCGCCTTGTAACTCCGCCTGCAACAAAAAAGTAAAATATTACAAAGTTCATGCCATGTCACCATACGCCAACACGCTGAGTAAGATGTAGGGTGGTAGACAGCGTGTCTAGCCTCCAGGCATCCGCGGCGTGTCTGGTGCAGCAAGAGGCCGAAAACATGGTGAGGGGAACTTATGTACCCCTCACCCTGACTGGCGCACCAGACATGACGCGGCTCGCCCACTACCCTAGAGGGGACTCCTCCCCTGGCCAAACTCCCCACACTGGACTGGGGTGTAAGGGGGAAGAAGCCGGATGCCACTAGACGGCCGCCCTCCTGAGTGGCCCGTGTGGTAGCCTCGGGCAGCCACATAGTACCATCATGGCAAAGGTTCCCCCCTCTTAGCATGCATTCTGCAAATAAATACACACCACACAAGTTTTAAACTTGGGAAAAACTGCTGCAGTTTTATTACATACAAAGTTATGTAATCTGGTGGGTTAGCTTACGGGCGTTCCAAGGGCAGGCAGCATTCTCGCCAGATGCCCGCCTGATGAGCAAGGAGCACCGTGTACTGCACCTTCTGGTGATCCCCTTCCCGGATCACATGACCATTGGTCCCTTATACTCACGCCCCTTTCAGGGTTGAGCGTAGCTAGGCAAGCCCCCGGTTTCTCAGGTCCACAACCGCCCAAAGGACTAACGGGGCACCAACACAGATTCCAGGAACCTCCCATGAGGCCCCTGGGGTTAGGCTCTGGCACCCCTACGTGCCATGCTGAGGTACCCTTCTGTACCCATTTGCTTCCAGATCGCCCTGTAACTCCACCACAGCCCTGGAGGCAGCCACCGTTGCCGCCAGGCCCCCCCACCCAACCGCTCTTGTCTTTACCTGCAACCCTTTTGTGCTAACGCTTCCTGTAAGTGTAACAAGAACAAGTCCATCCCTACTTGCGAGATGTGTACCCCATCTGCTTCAAAGTAACCCTTGACCCTCTCTTGGATCATTTAGTGTCTAATGAATCCCAGGCCCGTCTGCTCAGTGAATTTGTGCATGGAGCTGTTCATGCGTCTCCTGGAGCGCTCCACCGCCTCACAAGATTTCACCCCCTGCCACACCCTGTGTGGCACAATCTCTGACCACCAGAGCTCACACTGCCCCAGGCGCTAGCAAACCTCCGCCAAGTCGGTTTTCATGGTTTGCAGGGTTAATGTCCTCCCAGAGACAGTGAGGTTGTTGCCCCCCAGGTGGATCACCAAACAATTGGGTGGGGTCCCAAGCGTAGCTAGCGAGTACTCAAGCCTGTTCATGAGGCTGCTCCATCTTATTCCAGGGAAACCCAACCGCTCAAACTTTGTCTGAGAAAATCCACACATCCAGTTCCTGATCGATGCCCAACGGGATAACCTGGAGATGGCTGACTGCCCAATGACCCATACACTGGACCCTGATAAAACAAAGGACATATTTTAAACTCAGTATTTTTATTATTCAAAGCCATTATGCCATTGCACTTAAACACTGCGAAACACAGCAAACCGTATTAGCACACAACACTGCAACACTACTTTCTACTACACAGACGCCTTCAAGGGAGATATATAGCGTTTGTAACATTGGGACTCCCAGCGTCTCACTTTTTTTTACACCTGCGGGTTCCATGCCTGATTTAAATGCAGTGGTGGCTGCCCCAATCCTGAATGAATGGCTGGAATATGTTTTATCTGTCTGGAGGGGACCAGCCCTGGACAAGCATGCCCTCATTATACGCTCCATCTGATACTTGGTTAGAGGCACCCGGTCAGCATGGATTAATAAATAGCCAGGTGCCACTGGGCGAAGAGCTACATACTCCCTGACCTTGACGACCGGGCAGTATCTGGGGTCTCCCAACGGCATTAACATCACCTCCACGCCCTTCCCTGCCTGGTCTGTTTTAGACCTCCTGAGGTGGAAAGTCAACCTGGCCCAAACCACAAAAGCCTGTACTTTGCCTTCCATGGGTAGACCAGGCGGGCCCAAGGCTTTCCCCCAGTGCTCTCAACTGTTGTTCCACTCCAAGATCCTCCAGAGGGTTGCCGGGAAGGGGGTCATCTCCACTCTCGCCTGCGGCCAGGCCTCCCAGAAACTGAGCCACTGAAAATGAGAGAGAGCGTCAGCTGCCAGCCACGTTCTTGACCCCCTCAATATGTCTTGCCCTACAGTCTATGTTGCAGCGCAGGCTCCCTCTGGCTAGTTCCCTGAGCAAGCAGAGCACCAGCGGGAACTTGGCTGTCTGCCCATTGATAGCCTGCACCACCTCCATGTTGTTAGACCAGAATAGGACATTTCTGTCTGACAGGATCTCTGGCCACAGGAGGAGTGCAATGACGATGGGGAACAGCTCCAGGAAGGTGATCTTGGCAGTGATGCAGCGTTTGCGCCAGGCGTTGGGCCATTCCGGTGCACACCATTCCTCCCCCAGGACTGCCACCAAAGCCCTCCCTCCCTGATGCATCTGTGAACAGGCTAAGCTCAGGACTGTCCACCTATGGAGCCCTCCAGATAACCGTCCCATTAAAATGAGACAGAAACTCACCTCACATGGCCAGGTCCTTCTTTAGGTCTAATGCCAGCTTAACAAGGTGGTGCTTCTTGGACACTTTCGCTGTGGCCCTGGCCAATCTCCTGGCGAACACCCTCCCCACCGGAATGACTCTGGCTGCGAAGTTGAGTTTGCCCAAGAGGCTTTGGATGACACCTACAGGAGCCTTGTCTTTCCCCAGCAGTGATAGGATAGCCTGTCACAATGCCTGCACCTTCTCAGCAGGGACCCTCGACACGCCCATCACCGTGTCCAGCTCAATGCCCAAAAATGTGAGAACTTGCGCAGGGCCTTCCGTCTTACCAGGTGCTAACGGCACCCCCAGGTGTCGGGCCAAATCCTGAAAGCATTGTAGCCCCTGCTGCACTCCTGCATACCCACACCCCCAATGAAAAGGAAATCGTCAATGTAGTGGGTCACCCCTTCCACGCTAAACTTTCTTGAGAGTGCTCACTGCAGGAATGAGCTGAAGGCCTCAAATAAGGCACAAGAAATGGCACACCCATGGGCATGTACCTGTCGATAAAGTATTCCCCCTGCCACTTGAAAGAAGGTGCTGGCTTTCTGGGTGGACTGGCAGTAGACGGAATGCTGACTCGATGTCAGCCTTAGCCAACCACGCTCCCCTACCCGCCCTCCTGACCATGTCGACCGCCATGTCAAAGGAACAGTATGAGACCGAGCAGGAACCCTCCTCCAGCCAGAAGTTCACAGAATCACCATCCGGGTAAGACAGGTGCTGAATCAACCTGAAGGCCCCTGGCTCCTTCTTAGGGACCACACCCAAGGGAGAGACAACAAATTAGGGAGAGGAGGTTGCTGAAAGGGGACCACTACCCTCCCCAGGGCCACTTCCTTCATAATCTTCATAATCTTCAGTGTGATCCCTAGTAGACTTCAGGTTCTCAGAATCCCTGCAAACCAGGGGCCCCTGATAAGGAATTCTGAAGCCTTCCAAGAACCCTTGCGCTAATAACATACTGTCCTTAGCATTTGGATACTCCCGTAACAGAGGTAGCAAGTTAGGGATGACAATGGGGGACGGGCCTCTGTCCTGGAGCTTCCCGGGAAGCGCACCCGTTGAAGGACATGCAGTGCTAGCCATAGTGGTGGGAGGGGGACGTGCAGTGTTTGCCATAGTTAGGGAGGTGGGTCGACCTGGTCTGGGGCGGCTGGGCGGAGAGGCTAATTGTCGTGTCGGGCGGGCACCGTGTAGGGCTCGCGCTTATTGCACGAGGTGGCCGAGTGTGTGCCGCCACACTTGCAGCGGGTATGGGAGAATCTACGGGCTCCCCCAAGAGCATGCCCCCGTGTTATACAGCCTGCACGTTCCATTGAAGAATCTTCTGGTTCCCTGCTTCTGCCCCCCACCACGGCCTCCCCGAAAGGGCTGCCTAAACTGACCCTTCTTGTCCTGCCTGTGGCCCTTGCACGTCTCCCCCTTCTTATAGTTGTGCTAGACTTCTCGCCGGCCTCGACCCTGCCCTTGCCCATATGCTGGACCCAAAGATGGACCGCCATCTGGTCCCATCCCAGTTCTGGGCACATGGCCATCTTCTTCCTAAATTCACAGTTGTACTTGTACCAACCCATCCCCCCGTTTGTCTCAGCCTCATTTTTGAGGATGCTGGCATATGGAAACAAACCAGGCCCCTGTTCTGGGCATCGCTCCATCACTACCGCTGCCAGGATGGCAAAGGCCTGTCCCCATGTCTTAATTGTTTTTTCCAGGCAGGCCTGAAAGCGCACCTTCTTGTCCTCTTCCTTGCCACACATCCTTCTGGTGTCCACCCCCTCCTCCCCATGCATCAGTAAGGTAAAAATATTGATGAACTCCCTCCTCCAGATTCCTTCCTTAGCCGCAAGCGGCACTTCCCACACTAAGGAGCACCGGCCTGACATCAGGAGGGCCAATGTGGCTAGTGGCCCAGGCGCCGAAAGCACGATTTGCATCACTGCAGGAGGAGTGGGATTGCTTGCTGCTGTGGGCGGGGTGGCGGGATCGCGGCGGTGGCAGTTACTAGGGGGGAGAGGATGATGCTGTGGACGGAGGGGCTGACTCTGCCCGTTGCTGGCTGCCTAAATCCCGTGCAGTCCCTACTGTCGCTTCGCCACCTGTAGGGGTGATGTGTGTACTCAACAGCCCCGGGCTTTGGCTCAACCCCTGGAACCCCCTGCCACCGGCTCCCTCAAGGCATCCCCTTGTGCTCCCTTCACCCCCCCGTCCACCCCAAACCTGTGTGATCAATAGGCCGCCCTGTACCTGCACGGGTGGAGCTGTCGAAACTACCCCCACGCCACTGTTGGTGTTGGTGACCACACTGCTGTTGTTAGCGGCCAGGAGGCCACCTCTGACATCTGCCATTAAGTTTGATAATGTGTCCATATGCTTACCAAGATCGTCACGTGTGGCAAAGCTCGTCGACGGTGTGGCGCAGGCCAAGGGTACCACCGGTCCAACTGCGAGGGCGGAGGGGCAGCCAACGGTGTGGCTGCTGCCCGTGCATTTTCCGGGGTCCCACTCTTGGCTGGCAGCGGGTCTGCTGGGAAGTCTTTTACTGTGGGCCTGCAAACCCTCTTAGACCTGGTGGGGCCGGTCTCCTAGGCGGGCTCCTGCCCCGAAGGCGGGACAGACATGGCGATACCGGAGTCATCCGGTCTGTGCGCCATCAATAGCTCGGTGGCCCAAGCCACTCCTTTAGCCCTGACCGTCTCCATAACGGCTGCCAGCTGCGCATCTTGAGAGGTTCCTGGCAGGGAATCTTCCACCTGGGACATCTGCGAGAATAGCCGGGGGGATCTTTGGCTATTCATACTGATCAGTTCAGACTGAGTTCACCTAGAAAAGAAATGGAACTGTAAGCCAGGGACCTAGCTGCTGGCAGCGATCCGACCTTCCTGTCCCTCCCCTCGAGTGTTCGGTCCCAGTACCCAACGCTGTACTTACTTCACTGTTTGTTGCCACGATCTTATCTCCTGATGACCTGGGTTGGTGGGGGTGGGTAAGATCTCGATGACCCTGCCTGCGGAGGATGAAGAGAAAATTATTAACCACTCAACCCCTGGCGACTGGCACGGCTCAATCCACCACCAGCCCATCCTGTCACATCCCCCCCCTCACTGAGACCCTGCTTTGTCCCATCACATATGCTCACCCCACCGTGTGTGTACCTCAGAAAAACACCTCCTGTGCATGGACCTGTGCTGAACCCTACACCTCGACGAGCATCCGAGGGCACGGAATGAGGCTGAAAATCAAAGACAGCTCAGCGTAAGAAAAGGCTAGACATAACCATTGAGCCATGGGTCCCAAGGTATGACCCATTTGTAATGTATGTGGTCTTGTAAAGCGCACTGCTGCCCTGAGGCGTCGTGGCACTGTAGACCGCTGGGGAACCCGTCCTGGCTATCCCTGTGAGATGGTCCCTACTGGGTATCTCCACGGTGAAACCAGGCATCCCCGGCGAATTTGGGGGGCCGTTGTAGAGATGAGGTGTGGTATTCCATTACCTCATGTTATCTGGAATCTCCCCATGTCACTCAGTAGAGTGTTAGGACTTTAGAATGTTTTCCCTTGACTGTTATCTGTTACTGGGCTTGGATGATGAAGACACCTCTTTGCAGCTGTGGTTGTTTAAGCTGTCCTTCTTATGAATAAATCCTGCTTGAACCCACTCAATGTGTAGCCTTCATTACTACACAATTATTGGCGACGTCGGGAGCAGTGATTTCCTCGAAGGCAGCGTTCACTCGCTTACTCTTCTTCCTATTTTTGGCTAAATTGGACTTTGCCTACCAAGAAGAACATCGTTTTTCTGTTTCTCTACTGAAGAGGATTCTCCGTCATTCTGACAGATCCTGGACCATCATTATCCATCATCTGTTTGTCCCTTAAACGTGAGCCAGATCAAACGTGAGTCATTTTATTTATATTTGATTCTACTCTCTGTGCCTTTACTTTTCGACCGCAATATCGAGCGGTGTCATGGAAATTTTGACAGTAAAGGTCCTGCTCACTTTACGTGAAGTGCGTTTTTTCAATTAAAAGACTTTCCTCGAGCGCTTCTTGTGCAGCGCTGCTCGAGCGTTTTGCAGTTCATTATTTACATTTAAAAGTCTTACCTCGAGCACTCCGCCTCTCGAGCGCCTTGCAGTTCGCTTACTTTACGAACCCACGAGGTACTTCTCGAGCGTTCTGCATCCTGCTCTACCGCCATTGTTTATGCGGACCTCATCAGACGCGTCACTGCGCACGTCATCGCGCATTGCCGACGCTCTCGGCGGCCATCTTGTGTAAGTTTGAAGCATTATCTTCGTGTCAGTTGAAACTTTAGCGTTTAACAGTTCTTTCTTTAACAAATTAACGCTGACTGTCAAGTTTTTCAACAACAACATTTAAAATTAACGCTGACTGTCAAGGTTTTCAACAACAACATTTTAAAAGAGGAAAAACGACTTTTGAAAATTTAAAAGCTATTAACGCTCTTACTTTTAAGACATCAATAGTGGAAGTTGAGAAATCCACTTTAGCAAATCTTTTACTACGGTGATTTGCACACCATCTACATTAATTTTTCTACTTTTAAGTTTTCAAGTTCAGCTTATTGCATTTTACTGTTCATATTTTTGCTCTGATTTATATATACAAATGTCTAACATTGCTGCTCCACCTCATTTTCTTCAGGTTGCAGGCGATCCTCCTATTGAATGGGATCTTTGGTTTCCCATGTTTATTGCCTATGTGGATGTTTTAGAAAAAGAGGATTGTTCCGCAAAAAGAAAACTTGCTCTTCTAAGACATTGCCTTGGTGGAGCAGGAATAAAAGAATTTGATAATCTACCACCCTTAGAAGATGCTGGTGATATGGATGTGTTTAATAAAGCTTCAAAGCAAATGAAAATCCGTTTTGGTAGACGGATAAATACTGTCATGGAAAGGTTTAAATTCTATTCCCGTGAACAAAAACAGGATGAGACAATTGAGGATTACGTGGCAGCTTTACGCTCTCTTGCCTGTACTTGCTCTTTTGAAACCATATCATATGAGCAAGTTCTCAGAGACCAAATCATGATGAAAACCAAAAGTAAAAAGATCCAAGAAAGGCTTTGGTTAGGTACTGAAACTACCCTTGCTGCGGTTGTAAATATAGCTAAGGGTATAGAACATTCTGAAATTTTTGTATCTGAGATAAGAGGAAAAAATTTAAAAACTAATGTTCCAGATGTTGAAGTTGCCATTGTTAAATCCTCTTCGAATACTTTCAATCCTAGGCCTGCATTTAAGAAAGAATATGTTAAGAATGTGAATGATAATAAGAGTTTTACCAAGAAAGGTACAATTGTTTGCTATAGATGTGGTAGTAACCATGTTGGTAACTACAAGGGTTGTCCTGCATGGGATAAAATCTGCATCAAATGTAAAAAGAAAGGACACTTTGGTAACGTGTGCAGATCTGGTCAAAGGATTAACTATATTTCTCCTGAAGAAGAAGAAGTTTTGAATAGTCTAAATTGCATACTCTCTGTTGATGAATGCATTCAAAATAATTTTCCTTCTTGTACTATTCTCATGGACGACAAACCTATTGACATTTTTGTCGATTCATGTGCTTGGTACACGATCATTGGAAAGAATATTTTTGAACAATTTTGGCACAATAGGGAACTCTTAAGTCCAGATATATATCCTGGTGGGTACACAGGACGTAGGATTGCATTGGAGGGTTTCTTTTGGGCTAAATTGTTTTTCAAAAACTGGGATGTCACAGCTAAGGTTTATGTTGCTACTAAGGGTGTTTCTATACTTGGTTGGCCCCATCAACGTGTCTTAGGGATCAAGTTGGACCCAAATTCTGTTCCACCTGTTTATGTTGAAGAGCCCCGTTATGAAAAACACATTACTGACTCGTTAGTCAATTTAACTTTGAATACTTCTATTAATCCTGATTTCACCAAGAGTGTACTTGAGAAATTTCCTGAGATTTTTAACGACAAACTTGGGAAATACATTGATTTCAAGCACAAAATTGTCCTTAATGATAATGCTGTTCCCGTCAGGCATAAGGTAAGAAATGTCCCTTTAGCTTACAGATCTAAATTGAAGGAAATTCTAGACGATTTGGTAAAAAGGAACATTATAGAACCAATTGAATCTTCCCCTTGGGTTTCGCCTATTGTGATTTCTCTTAAGAGTTCTGGCGAACTTCGCTTATGTGCGGATTTACGCAGCCTCAACAAGGAAATTTGGATTGATAAACATCCTTTGCCAAATATTCACGAGCTAATTTCCGCTTTGTCAGGCGCTACTGTATTCTCTTCAATTGATTTGGCTAGTGCCTATCACCAAGTAGAATTAGATGAAGACTCAAGGAAATTGACTGCTTTTGTCACTCCTGAGGGCATGTTTCAGTATTTACGCATGCCCTTCGGGTTGGCTAGTGCAGCCTCCGTCTTCCAGCGTCTTATGAAAGAACTATTGACAGACTGCAAAGGGGCCATAGCTTTCCAAGACGATATTTTGATTTTTGGGGAAAATCATATTGAACATGATTCCAATTTATTTTGTGTCTTGGAGAAAGTTCGCTCTAAGGGTCTCACTTTGAAATTTAACAAGTGCAAATTCAGACAAGACAAAGTTGAGTACCTGGGACACGAAATATCAAGTCATGGAATCAAACCTAAACTTAATCATGTTCAAAATATCGTCAATGCCCCTTCTCCCAATTCCAAGGAACAATTACTTTCTTTTCTGGGGCTTACTGAATTCTATGGGAAATTTGTTAAAAACTATTCAGATATTGTGCATCCCTTGAGAATTCTTCTAAAAAAGAATGCAAAATTTGTTTGGGGGAAAGAGCAAGAGAATTCCTTTGCTATATTGAAACGCAAAATTGTTGAAGCGCCATTTTTGAAACCTTACTCAGTGGGTAAGGAATGTATTGTCTACGTTGATGCAAGTAATGTCGGGTTAGGGGCTGTCCTGATGCAAAAAGATAAATTTGGGGAGTTCGTTGTCTCTTATGCTTCTCGAGCTCTACGTGATGCTGAGAAGAATTACTCAACTATAGAGAGAGAACTACTTGCTTGTACTTGGGCCTCTCAGCACTTCAGGCAGTTTTTGTGGGGGACAAAATTTTCTTTAAGAACTGACCACAAACCCCTGATTTCCATGTTGTCTGCTGGTGGCGGAAGAGTTCTTACTGCTCGCTTAGCGAGACTAGCGGCAAAATTACAGGAATACCGTTGTGAGGTTGTTTACATTCCTGGCCGTCTAAATGTTCATGCGGATTGCATGTCACGGTTTCCAGCCAGTGTAGAAGTTGGTGATAGTTTTGATTGTGATGTTGCGTATTCGTTTGCAGACGTCAATATAATTTCAGATCAAGAAAGTTGTTTAATTCTTTCTGAAAAAAATTGGTCAGAGGCCATGGAGAACGATGCTGTTTTGAATTTTGTCAAGCAGTATTTGGTTAAGGGATGGCCTGAAGAAAGGAAGCTTTCTGGTGAGTTGGGGTCGTTTTACAAAGTTAAGGATGACCTAATGCTATCTCGAGACATCATTCTCAGATCAGATAAAATCATACCTCCCACAAGTCTCAGAGAGAAAATTTGCAGTTTAGCTCATGAGGGGCACATGGGAATGTCCACCACCAAAAGAAGGATTAGGGAACACTACTGGTGGCCTGGTATTGATTCCATGGTAGATAATTGGGTCAGGAATTGTTCTCCTTGCTCGTTGAGTGACAAATCTGTGAAGAGTTTGGCTGTTGATACTTCTCCCATTGAGTACGCCAATGGTCCTTGGCGAAGGTTGGCAATTGATATTATTGGACCTTTTAGTTATCAGTCTGGTAAGGATTTGTTTGCTCTAGTCCTAATCGACTACTTCTCTAAGTGGCCTGAACTTAAAATTGTTGAAAAAACCTCCTCTGAGCATGTTATTGAATTTCTTGATGAGATATTTGCTAGGGAAGGTTTACCGGAGGAACTTGTCTCTGACAATGGCCCACAATTCATTAGCAATGAGTTTGAGTGTTTTCTCAAGAATTGTGGTATCGTTCACAAGAGAACCTCTAATTATTTTCCGCAAGCCAACGGCCAAGTTGAGAGGTTCAACAGAGTCATCAAAGAATCTTGCCAATTGGCTATTAAAAGTGGTTTAAAATGGAAAAAAGCGCTTCAGGCAACTTTATTAACTTACCGGTTGTCTCCCAATTCAGTCACTGGGCTATCTCCTTTTGAACTATTGCGTGGGAGAAAACCAGGTTCTCGACTTTTTCCCTGGTGGTTAAAAGGTGATTTCATTACAAGACCGGAGGCTACATTATGCAATAACCTTTTATTGCTCCCAGGACATGCAGCCCTTTAAAGTGTAACAAACATCATAAAGAAACATTCCATAGCAACAACAAAGCACCATGACGACCAGCCATCTTCCTCTTTTATTCGCTGCCCACGGACAGTTAAGTACAACTTCTTCTTGTCTCTCATGGCTTTTCCTTTCTAAGATATTTAAACTGATTTATTGGTTCTTTGGCATTGTTTTTTAATCTCTTTTCAATATGTGTGATTGATGAAAGAAACGAACTTTCTTAGCCCACATTCTTTTGTGACTTATTAATCCTTTCTTGCCTTTACTTGCTCTTTGTACGCTTTTCTCCCTTAGCATACGCTTTTTTCCCTTAGTATAAACGCTAAGTGACTTTCCTTCCTACCTTTCCTCGCATACCCTTCCAATTTCGGTTGGGTTCCTTTCTTTTCCTGTCTTTCTGTCTGGGCCGTTCGTGAGAGTCATTAGAGCCTCCGCTCGCTCTCTACCCCCGAACAAGCTCGTTGCCGGTGTTTCTGCCCCCAAACAGGCTCACTACCGAGATGATGTGCGTTCGGCATGCTGCAGTCTCCTGATCTCGGACTCTGCGCTATGCGGGCTTCTTCCGGGCCCCTCCCGTTACTCGGAGGTGACCCGCTCGGCCAAAATGGCTCATTTTGTTGTTGCTGTGACCCGCAAGGCGAAAATTTGATTATAAACACAGCGCGAGACCCGTCCTCGCGCTCTCCTTCAGCGCTCTTTTAACTGCCGGTTTTCCCTGTCTCAGGCTACCGATTGCGACTGCCTTCCCTCGCACTCCTGACCTTTCGAGCTTTAAACCCTTAGATCTACCTTTTTCAGGTGGCGTTTCTCTCCCTCTCAACTTGATCTTAATATAAAAAAAAAAAAAAAAGGGGGAACAGTTTATTCGGACAGGTAGCGTTTATTTATTTATTTATTGTTTATTCACCTGTCATCCCTTGTTACATTATGTCACAGGGAGACTCCTCCTGTAATGACCCCCCCATTACTCAAGCCTCCCTTATAGGTCTCTTTGAGAGTCATTTGAAATCTTCCCTTAATGAAGCTATTGAAGCTGCTCTTAAGAGGAAAAGGGACACTCCTATTGAACCAACGCCTTTTTCATCGGATGATGACGAGGTGGACCTACTCCCCTCTAAGGGCGGTAAGGCTGTTAAAAAATCTAAACATATTGAACCTCAAAATCTTCCAAGGGGAACATCTGATAAAGTTTTATCTGTTGGTAGCCTTTGCGCTACGAGTGACACTGGTGTCCCGAGCGGCACAAAAAGATCGAGCGGCCTTAATGGCGCAAAGAGCACAGGTGTCCCTTGCGGCACGCAGAGATTGGGTGTCCATCGCGGCACAATTGACCTCGTCAATGATGATGACGATTATTTATCCCCATTGGATTTGGAAGAGGAGGCTGATGAGTACATATTTGACCCTCAAGAAAAGCTTGAGGACGACCTCCTTGACGAGGACCTGACTCTAGCCTCTACTAGTCTCAACACCATTAAAGACCCTTCGGGGAATGAAATGTTTAATCCTTCTAAAATCACCCATCCTAGAGGTTCAGATTGGTGGCCTTTGGACCACGTCTCCCAATTTATTAAAACCTGGATTGGCAAACCTCTTGAAAAGGATTCGCGTAACCTTATGAAGTCTGAGTGTCCCAAACCCTTTTTGGATAACAAAGCAGGGTCAACCCCTAATCTTGATCCTGAACTTTTAACCTTTTTATTTAAAACTGGGAGAGATCCCCGCAAAGGCCTGGAACGCTGCCTTAAGCAGTGCCAGGATAAACTTTTGGATACCCTCGGCCCTTTGGCTAGGATCCTTGACATGGCTGAAGAGGCCTCCTTGAATGGCACTCCAGTTGACACTGAACTCCTTAGAGGCTGGAGCCAGCGTGCCATATGTCTTTTGGGTAACGCTAACGCTAACCTTACCTCGGAGAGAAGGAGAGCGATCCTAATGCGTATGAATCCCAAGTTAGGGGATTTGGCCAACAAAGATGTGCAAGGGGATCCCAATGGTCTTCTATTCGGAGAGTCCTTTATTAAGTCCCTTGGCAAATATGTATCCACCTTTGCAGCTTTTAACAAAGCACAGACAAATATGAGACGAATGTTTGGCGGACGATTTTTTGGAAGGGTCGGCAGGGGAGGATCGGCTGTCGGCCGTGGTTACAACAGATCCTACTACCAGCAGAATCAGCGTGGCTACTCAAGGAACTACCGGGGATACGGTAACTTCTTTCCCCAAAGAGGCCGGAACTATCGTAACAGAGGTGGTACCGGTCGTGGAAGATTCCAGTCCCAAGGACAAGGACAAGGTAAGACTCCCTCTTCTTGGTTCTTCCCTTCCAAGGGTAGGGGGAAGACTCTCCCTTTTCAGTCACGTTTGGCCTTCCATAACAAACGATGCTTGGATCTTGGAGACGGTAAGGGGATTCAAGATAGATTTCATATCGATTCCCTTTCAGGCCAAACAACCCAGGGAGCTTTCTATAGACCAAGAACAGTCAGTTTTGGTAGATGCAGAAGTGAATCAAATGCTAGAGAAAGGTGCGATACGCATCGTCCAAAATTCTGGTCAGGGTTTCGTGAGTACAATCTTCTTGGTGAAGAAAAAAGAAAAGGGTTGTTGGCGCCCTGTAATAAACCTGAAGGAACTGAATTCTTTTCTGGTCTACCGCCATTTCAAAATGGAGGGTATTCACCTCCTGAGAGATCTCCTTCAAAGAGGAGATTGGCTCATAAAATTGGATCTCAAGGACGCTTACTTTACAATCCCTATGGATCCTTTCTCTCAGAAGTTCCTGAGGTTCGTTTGGAGGAATGTAACTTACCAGTTCCAATGTCTCCCTTTCGGCCTATCTTCCGCCCCTTGGTGCTTCACCAAGGTGCTCAGGCCTGTAGTCGCCTCTTTAAGAAGAAGAGGGGTTCGCCTTATTATCTATCTAGACGACATCTTACTGATGTCCCAGAGCAAAGAAGAACTCCTATCCCATATGGATTGGACAGTAAGTCTCTTGGAGAGTCTTGGCTTTATTATCAATATAGAAAAGTCTATTATGACACCTTCTCAAAATCTGGAATTTTTAGGTTTTCAGGTGGACACAACCTTAACCCAGTTACAACTTCCCAAGAAGAAGCTAGCCAAAATAAAGAAGGAAGTTTCTTATGTCTTATCCAAGGACCAAGTGAGTTTGAGAGAATTAGCGAGAATAGTGGGTCTCTTATCTTCTTCCATCCAGGCTATTTCTCCAGGTCCCCTTCACTACAGGGCCTTACAGAGACTCAAAGCTTCAGGTCTGAGGAGGGGTCTTTGGTACTCAGACATAGTTCCCCTCTCCCAAGATGCTCGGGAGGATCTTATATGGTGGCGAAACAACTTAGACAGTTGGAATGGAAAGGCAATTTTCGGAAATTCACCGAGTTTTGTCTTGGAATCCGACGCGAGCAATCTTGGTTGGGGTGCCAGACTTGGAGAGGTGGAAACTGGGGGGAAATGGTCGAGAGAAGAACTAACCCTTCACATAAACTCTCTAGAGATGTTAGCGTGCTTGAATGCCCTGATGAGCTTCAAGTCTATCCTCCAAAACAATGTGGTCCTGGTCAAGCTAGACAATTTCTCAGCCGTTACTTATATCAATCGGCTAGGGGGAGCAAAGTCGAAATCCCTAGCGGATCTTGCGGAAAAGATCTGGTATTTCTGCTGGGATCACAAGATTTCTCTGAGAGCCGAGTTTATTCCGGGTCTCCTAAACACAAGGGCGGACTGGAATTCGAGATTCCTAAAGGACTCCAGCGACTGGAAACTGGCCCCTTCAGTGTTCCAGAAAATCTCAATGCTGTGGGGTCCTTTCGAAGTAGACCTTTTTGCAAGCAGACTTACCTTTCAGATAGATCGCTTCTTCAGTTGGAGGCCAGACCCCTTAGCCTTAGCAGTGGACGGTCTTCTCCAACCCTGGAAGTCCCTGCTGTCCTATGCCTTTCCCCCCTTTGCCCTAATCCAAAGAGTTCTTTTGAAAGTTCGAAGAGAGCTTTGCCAAACTGTTCTAATTACTCCCTTTTGGAGTTCTCAGATTTGGTTCCCAGGGGTGATGGAGTTAACAATAGACTTCCCTCGCCTTATCCCCGGGAGTTTAGATCTTCTTCGGGGTCCCGACGGAGAATTTCATCCTCTTCTCTTAGAAGACAAAATGGACCTTCTTGTCTGGAAGATTTCAGGGGTTCGGGAAGATACTCGGGCCTTTCAGGAGAGGCTAAAGACCTTTTGGATGAATCATGGGCTCCGGGAACGAGGAGAAGATATATTGGTTCCTGGAAAAAGTGGTGTAGTTGGTGCTTGGAACGGGATTTGGATCCCGTGGCTGCCCCTCCTGTAGAAGTGGCAAATTTCCTTGCAGATCTTTTTAGGTCTGGACTTTCTTACAGAACAGTTAACTGCTACAGATCTGCAATTTCTGCAGGTCACTCTCTATCAAATGATTTCTCTATTGGTACTGACCCTCTAGTTCGTAGAGTTATGAAAGGTATAAGACTCAAACGTCCTCCTAAGGCTAAGTATAATTCTTTATGGAATGTTAATCTTGTTTTTGATCTTTTTACCTCATGGCCTGATAACCTTTCTCTTTCCAGGAAACAGCTGTCTACTAAGTTAGCTACTCTCCTTTGTCTAATTTCTTTTAGACGTGTTTCTGATGTTAAGGCTTTAGAAATCTGTAATAAAATGTATTCTCCTGATGGTGTACTGTTTGAAATTTGGAAAAGAACTAAAACTATGTCTGAAAATATTTTTTATCCTTACTTTTTGGATTGTCCCAAACTCTGTGTTGTTAATTGTATCAAAGCTTATGAGCAAAAGATGAGTGTTTTAAGACCTTTAAATGAAAATCAGTTACTGATTTCATACGTTAAACCCTTTCGGGCAGTCTCTTCTGCTACAATTTCGAGATGGGTGAGAACTGTTATGCTTGAAGCTGGCATAGATCTATCCAAATTTGGTGCTCACTCTTCTCAAGGTGCTATGGCCAGCAAGGTTTTTTGGAGTGGTGGCTCTATTTCAGATATCCTCAAAGCAGCTGATTGGTCTAATGCCTCCACTTTTGTTAATTTTTATCTTAAACCTGTCGAACATGTGAGTAACGTTGCTTTACAGAGCTTTAAACGTGCATAATGTAGCCTCCGGTCTTGTAATGAAATGTCGATTCTCCAATTATCATGCTGAGAGAATCTTGATTTCATTAAAGACAACGGAGGCTGACATTATCCCCCCCACCACTCCCTGGTGGTTGATTTGTTTATTCTGTGTTTTTTAACTTTTGCAGGATGTCACATCTTTAATCCTTGCCTGCTTTTTATGCCTCTAATTTTTGTGCGTTTTTTACCATTAATTTCCTTCTTCCTTTCAGAATCTTCATAATTATAAAAGAATCTATGGAGCATGTTTTTTTGGAAGAAGTTGTTTTATTCGTTTGCAGCTCTAAGAGGAAGATGGCTGGTCGTCATGGTGCTTTGTTGTTGCTATGGAATGTTTCTTTATGATGTTTGTTACACTTTAAAGGGCTGCATGTCCTGGGAGCAATAAAAGGTTATTGCATAATGTCAGCCTCCGTTGTCTTTAATGAAATCAAGATTCTCTCAGCATGATAATTGGAGAATCGACATTCTCCCTACGAGGTAGATTTTAAGGTATTGAGGGAGAAAATTCAGAAGCACCAGGAAAGCATGATCCAGCATTCGGCCAAAAAGAAGTACAATACTTGCCGCGTAAGAGTTGGTGATCGAGTGCGTGTAAAGATGGGTGGTTTGTTCCACAAAAATGTGTCCAGATGGTCTGACCCTATCAGAGTCATTGAAGTTTTTAGCAAAGCTGTCAGAGTCGAGGGGGGCAAAATATGGAATTTAAGAAGGATTTCTCTATGCAAACCCCTTCCTACCCCTTCACAGAAATCCACTTCTCCAGAGAAATTTGTTCCACACAAACTTGTCTCTGACAGTCTTTGCTCAGACAAACCTGTTTCAGTCCATAATCCTGATGGTTTCTCTGGTACGCATGAAGTTTATGACAATTTAGAAAAGGTGTCTGTAAATGATTCTGATGCTATGCTTAATTCTGAGGCGCACCCTGTTCCTTGTGTCTCTTTGGATAATCAATCAAATGTTGAGCATGGGGACATTTCACTGAGACGTAGTGAGCGCATTAAATGTGCTCCCTCAAAGTTTAAAGATTATATTAGAACCTGATTTCTTTTTGTATTTTTGCTTGTTTTTTTTTTTTGTTTTTTTTTTCCAAAGGGGGGGAGGTGTGTGGTATTCCATTACCTCATGTTATCTGGAATCTCCCCATGTCACTCAGTAGAGTGTTAGGACTTTAGAATGTTTTCCCTTGACTGTTATCTGTTACTGGGCTTGGATGATGAAGACACCTCTTTGCAGCTGTGGTTGTTTAAGCTGTCCTTCTTATGAATAAATCCTGCTTGAACCCACTCAATGTGTAGCCTTCATTACTACATGAGGCAAGCTAATGCCCAGAGTTGCCGAGTGTGATCCCTGGTTAGAGTAGGCACCGAGGCGAGAACTATCGAGTCCGCTGACCCTGGTCCACGACCCTGCCGCGTCGGGAATTGAACCCTGGTCTCTGGCCGTTCTCTGCTTTCGGGTCTGCCGCCTCTAACCAGTGAGCCACACCACTCCACTTTAATGACCGCAAACCCGGTGCTGTCATGCTAGAACCCAGTCCTTCTTCCCAAACACCGGAGTTATTTCTCCTACTAAATTGTCACCTCTAATGCCTATTAGCCCACGTAAGAACCTTAGCAAGGGAACGGGCCACACGCTTGGAATGCTGAGGGGACCCCTGTAGCCTGAGTCGCCCTCTTCCCCATTACCAGCTAATGCGTGTCAACGCGGATCCTTCGGAAGGGGGAAATGCCTTCTGTCCTTTGAACTGCACAATTAAATAAAGGCAAATCAATACACACCTTCACACCCCCCAGGGCTGTCCGAGTGCAGTCATTGTGCATAGTGGCGAGGAGGCCCCGATTGTAGGCAACCCGGCCGTGACACGTGCTAGGAATTGCGATTTGACATCAAAGCATTTCCACTGATTTTTGGTAGGCACGGGAGAATAATGCATTTGTCCAGAATCTCCGGCTGCCCGAACGCTAAAACGTAGATATCGGTGGTGAGACTCGAACACTACCAGCAGAGGTGCCTATTGTGTCGTAGGCACTCCACACTTCCTCTGCCCCACAGATTCATGCGACGGCCCGAGGCCCGAACCCCGGAACCAGCTCCAGGTGGAAAACAGTGGGCGGCTCACCACCCTAAGGGAGGCCAAGGCGGGAAGGAGCAGGGGCTGCCCCCACCGTCCTCCCTGCAATACTGAAGGCCCGATTAAATTTACCCTTCTGGCGAAAGGAAGAACATTAGCATATAATCCAACCAAATACTTAAAATGTTGAGGGAACCCACGCAGCGTGTGTCGCACTGCGCAATGCCGGGAAACGCCCCTCAATTTGCATTGCCCTTCGCGACTCTTCCCCATTACCTGCTGATGTGTACCTGAGTGTAGCCGTAGGAAGGGGGGGATAATGCCTGCTGACCTTTGCCTGCACAGATAACAAAGTCAAATCAATAACCATCTTCTCACCCAACCCGCGCTGCTCAAAATAAAACAATTGTGCATTGTGGCGAGGAGACCGCCATTGAAAGCAACACCACATAACCTTGTGTAGACAATGCAAAGTGTCTGCTACCCCTGCAATAGTTCTCATTATCACATTGCATTGCAGCAACCTGTAAGCCCCCTCGTTACCATGCGCCCGATGACCAGCATTGTCACCCCTCCAAAGCGAAGTTCCTCCGACTCGACCCGGCTGAGCAGCCCCGCAATTCAGGCCCCCATCGAGCCCCAGCATGGGCATGAAATGGGGGCAGCACACGCACTCGGCAATGTATACCACGTGCCCTCAAACATCCCGCTCCCGACAACCTGTGCGCGCCCGCAGCCCGCATGAAACACGCACCAGAGAACCGCTAACACCGCAAAATTGGTGTAAGAAGGTCCCACAATACCACCAGCGTCACTGCTGCTGTGATGCCTCCTCTCCCCTCAACGCCCCGCCCACCCGCCCACCGCACACACACAAGAGCCCCGGTGGTGCAGGCAAGAGCGGGCGGCAGAGAGACGACCTGGGGTCCCCCGGGACAGGGTGGGGCAAAAGGAGGGCATCGAAAGGGGGGTGCATATCTGCGACAGTCCCCAAGGGCACCGGAACTCCAAGCGCCCGCATGAGCGTGCCTCGTCCAAGCCGGGGGAACCGGAAGGGGGGACCCAGGGAGAGCTAGGCGCGAGCCGGTCTCTTCCTGGGTATGTTCGCGCGAGAGTCAGGGCAACAGGTGGGGACTGATTAGGGGAGGAGATATAAGGGAGGCAGGCTGGCGGTTGGGAACTGCGTGGCGGGAAGCTAGAAGGGAGGTTTTGTTTTGCGGCGCGCGTGTGTTTACCTTTTCTCTGGCTCCATGGAGGAAGCAGCGGAGGTTCGGAGGGCCGTGCAGATACTCTGCGAGGCCGGGCGTGAGGACCTGCTGCGGCCGGGTGTTCCGGCGGAGGCGTGGGTCGGAATGGCCCGCCCCCCTCGCAAGGCTGCGGAGGGTGTGTCCAGGGCGGTGACGGCGTGTTTGTCCCCAGGCCCGGCGGAGGAGGAAGACGGCGAAGCGGCCATGCCGGCGGACGGGCCTATGCCTGTTCTGCCCCCCGCAGCTGTGGAGCCCCCGCCGGGTGCCCCGGGCGCCCTCCAGCAGGTATGTGCTTTACCGTTATTCAGTGTTGGTCCACGTGGGGCGCCCGGGGGGAGGCGGGGGCGTTCGGTGGGCCGGCAGGCTCCGCGCTCGGGCGGCCTTGCCCCGGGGAAGTCTGGGAAGCCACAGGCGGGTCCTAAACCAAAGCGGGGGCGGAGCCTGGATTTGCACGGGCACACGCAGCCCCCTCCCCCTGCTGCAGAGCAGGTAGACTCACTAACTCCAGTGCCCCCCTTGCCGGAGGGGGTCTCCCCGTACCTCTGGTTGAATGGGCAATGTTTCCTGCTCTCCCCTGCTACGCCGGTGCCTGGTCCTGCCCCCCCTCACACTTTTGGCCCCCCCACCACTGGGCGGTGCAGATGTTGGGCCACATACTGCCGCGCTGCCTGCATATTCCCCCACTGAGGCTCCTACTCATGCTTCTGTTTTAGATCCAGCGGGTGCTGCACCCCGCATGCTGCCCCCCCCGGCCACCAAGTCTGCGGCCCTCGGTGCGCCTGGCCCCCATTCTGCCCCCCCCCCACGCCCTTGGCTCCTGGTGGGATGGGTTTGGTACACAGGGGGGCGCCCCCGGTTTCTGGGCAAGCTCTGTTCCCGGTCCCTTGGGGTCGGCCAGGTGGCCTTCAGGGCGGTCCTGCGACTGGGTCGGGTGGTGTCAATGGTCTGGCGTCGGTGGGTCGTCCATCGGGGGGTGATTGCGATTCCGCTCTAAGGGAGGTTGGTTTTGCGAACTCTTCCTTGTCTGGCTTGAGCGGCCGCAGTTTTCAATCTGCGCCTCCGGCTGGGCGGCTGTTGGCTGTTTCTACGGGCCCGGGAACTGTCCACACGGCTGTTTCCAGTGGTGGGCTTACAGGGGAGTTATCTGGAGCGGATATCTCTTCTACAGCTTTCAGTGCACACAGCTTTCAGAACATTGACTGGCAGTTTTATGATGGGGGTATTGGTGATGGGGCTATGCCCAGTGGCAGTGCGCAAGTTGCATTTTCTGACGAAGCTTTCTGTGGGAATTTTCATGATGATGATTTGGAAGAAGGGGAATTGAGAGACAAAGATGTTGGGCTTTTGGCAGCACGGGCCCAGGGGGGTGGGTGGGGGCAACCCACTGTTTCTCGTGTTTTGCAGGCGTCTCGTGCGGACCATGCAGCAGTACGAGGGGCAGTGCGGTCTGGACCTTCTCAAGGGGATCGTGTGGCTGTTCAACCACAGTCGGAGCAGTTGCCAAGAGGTAAGGATGGGTGGTGGTCTGTGTGGCAACCTAGGGAGAGTCTCCCTGTTAAGAGTACAAGATCTATTGGTACGGGTGATGGGGTTGTTGTTGAGCGAGTCGCTCTGGCACCGAGGCTTGAGCGGCCGGTGATTTCGAATGTTTCTAGTGTGCAAATTGCAAGGGATGTTTCTACAGCAGGGACTGGGGGGGCGGCTGCCACACAGGTTACGGAGGATAGTATCCTACCTAAGAAACTGCCTTATTCTGGGGTGGGGATGCCTTTGGGGTCCCATTTGTCTGAAAAAACAAAGAATCTCATATGGTCTGGTGCATTTGTGGATGTTTTTCGGCTGCTACATAGAGATGTCCAAGCTAAAGAAGGGTCGAAGGAGGAGGAATTAGAATTGGCTCGGAGGCCTCGTGTTCCGAAGTCGATTGAGAATTGGACTTCGGCCTTTCTTATCTATGCCAGCGTTTATTGCCAACGTCATCCGGGCAAGGCGATAGACATGTTTAAATATGCCGATGTCATTCGCAAAGCTCACAGTTACTTTGGAGGCTTTGCCTGGTTGTCCTATGATGATGAATTCAGGGCGCGCATGAGTGCTTTTCCTGAGCGTTCGTGGGGTGAGGTTGATTCCGAATTGTGGCTACAGTGGATGGCATCGGCTCACCCGCCTGCTACGACCCACACGGCTAGCGGGCAGCCAGTGTATTATCGGCCCTTTCCAGCTCGCCCCGCTCAGTCTGGGGCGGGGGTTTGGGGCAGAGGTCAATCATCCTCCTCTGGCACATGCTGGCATTTTAACAGGGGTTCCTGTAACCGACCAGCTTGCAGGTATAAGCATGAGTGTTCGCAGTGTGGGGGGAAGCATGCGCTCACCCAGTGTTTTCCCGGCCAGCGCTTTGGTGATCAAGGACGGGGTTCAGGGGGTAGGGGACAGCCTCAGCACGCTGTTTACAAGGGCTCCTACTCCTATTAAGCAAGATGTTCTGGATCTCTGGTTGGTGGATGATCCTGATTTTGAGGCTGCTAAGATTTTGTCTTGGGGTTTCAGAATTGGGTTTCGGATTGGGTATCAGGGACCCAGGGTGGGTAGGTGGTCTGACAATTTGAAGTCTGCGAAAGAGAGTCCCCATGTTGTACGTAAAAAGCTGGATGCCGAGCTTGCAGCGGGGCGGATTGCTGGTCCTTTCTTGAATTGTCCTCTTCCTGACTTGATCGTCTCGCCTCTGGGTGTGGTACCCAAGAAGGCGGAGGGGGAGTTTCGCCTTATCCATCACCTGTCATGGCCCGAGGGTACATCCATTAACGATTTTATTGATCCAGCTGACTCAACTGTCAATTATGCTTCAGTGGACGATGCCTTACGGCTCGTGCGCACGGCTGGTGTCGGGGCTTTGCTGGCAAAGAGCGACATTCAGTCGGCTTTCCGGCTATTGCCCATCCATCCTTGGGATTTCAGTCTTCTGGGAATGCATTTTGATGGTAGTTTCTACGTTGATAGGGTGTTGCCCATGGGCTGATCAGTGTCATGATCCCTTTTTGAGACATTCAGTACATTTCTGCAGTGGCGCTTCACTTTTGTCAGTGGCCACGTCCTGGTCTGTCATTACCTTGATGATTTTCTTTTCATTGGTGAGGGTCACTCTGGGCAGTGTCAGTCGGCTTTGACCATCTTTCAGGCTCTGGCGGAGGAATTGGGCGTTCCATTGGCGCCGGATAAGACAGAAGGTCCCTGTACATCCCTGACTTTCTTAGGGATTGAAATTGATACCTTGTCTATGGTGGCGAGATTGCCTGAGGCTAAAGTGCGGGAAATGTCTGCCTTCATACAGCTGGTGTTGGGAGAGCGGAAAGTGGTTTTGAGGACAGTCCAGAAGCTTTTGGGGTACCTCAATTTTGCTTGCCGGGTTGTTCGGGCGGGCAGGACGTTCGGTAGACGTCTGGGTCTTTCAATGTCCGGCGCAAGCCTTCCCCATCATCGGGTGCGCATTACCACCGCTGTGCGTGCCGATTTGACTGTCTGGCTTCGTTTCCTGCAGGAGTTCAATGGCGTGTCCTTGTTTTTTGCGGATGAGGACATGGTGTGGCAAGTCCAGTTGTTCACGGATGCGTCGGGAGCTCACGGATTCGGTGTATTTTGGGAAGGTCGATGGTGCGCGGCCGGCTGGCCGGTGCATTGGAAGGAACAGGGTCGCAGCTTAGCGTTTCTGGAGCTTTTCCCGCTGCTGGTTGCTTTGTATCTCTGGGGGGAGGAGTTTCAGAATCGCTCCGTCTTGTTCCATGTGGACAATATGGCAGTAGTCCACCTTGTCAATCACCAAAAGGCTCGTGACTTGCGTGTTTTGCGGCTCCTGCGCGCATTCATGCTGCAGTGTCTGCAGTTAAATATTGTCTTTAAAGCTCGGCATGTTCCTGGTACTTCTAATTGCATTGCTGACTCTTTGTCTCGCTTTCAGTGGACCGAATTCCGCAAATTGGCTCCTGGGGCGGACCTGGAACCAACGGCGATCCCACAGTACGTATGGGACCTGGGGGATTGAGGGTACACCAATTGGTCGAAAATTCAGTGGCTGACTCCACAAGGCGGGGTTATGTGAAGGCCTGGCATGAGTTTCTGCAGTTTGGTAAGGATTTGGCGGGGCCAATCAGGGCCGGGTTATCAGATGAGCAATGCATCTTACAGTTTGTTTTACATTTGGCGGACAAGGGCCTATCGCCCACAACCATTTCTGGCAAGTTGGCTGGGGATTCTTTTTATGGGCAGCTTTGGTGGGGGAGGGATCCTGTTGGGGGGGTGTTGGTTCGTAAAGTGTTGAAAGGTTTGACTAGGCTTCGGGCTGGTGGTCAGCAGCTCCGGCAGCCGGTGACTTTTGAGTTGCTCCAGTTGCTGTTGCCGGAATTGGAGGTGTGTTGCCATGATGCTTTTGAGTGTGCCAAATTTCGTTTGTGTTTTGTCTGGTTGTTCTTTGGGGCATTTCGGGCATCAGAGTTGTTGGGGTTGCGGGGTAGGGTGGGCATGACCAGCAGTGAGGTGGTGTTGGAAAGTGACAGAGTGCGGCTGTGGCTGCGGGCGTCCAAAACCGACCAGATGGGGAGGGGTAAGTGGGTGTTCCTTGGCAGGAGTGGTGTCTCTGCATGTTGCCCGGTGGGAGAATGGGAAGTTTTTGTGTCCTCCCAACATTTTTTCCAGGGGCCCATTTTTTGTCATGCTGATGGTAGTCCCATAGTTGCATCTCAATTGTTGGCTGTATTACGCAAAGTTTTGTTGCGCCTGGGGAGGGATCCTGTTCAATTTGGTACCCATTCATTCAGAATTGGTGCGGCGACGGAGGCCGCTAGGTTGGGGTGGGACTGGTCACAAATTTGTCGCATTGGACGTTGGCGTTCCAAGTGCTGTGAAAAATATGTGAGAAAATAGTACATTTTTGCTTGTCTAACAATTCTTTTTCTCCTAGGTCCTTGGCTCTCAGTCGCCGGATCCAAAAGGAGGGTGTGGATACTGGGGCACTCTTTTGTTAAACGGGCAGCTTTAGCCGCTGCCAGTCAGCTTTGTGGGAGATCACTTTGTTTAAACAGCATGACGCACGAAGTCTCCTGGCATGGCACGGGGGGCATGCGCTGGGGTGGGCTTTTTCCCGCCTTGGCTGCTTTGGTTTCACAGTGTTTGGGGGGCCCTCCGGATCTCCTGGTGCTGCATTTGGGCGAAAATGACTTAGTTTCACTCTCTGGTTTGACTTTGTTGAAATTAATGAAGCAAGACCTGGAAATCATCAAGACCACATGGGTGAGCACCATGCTGATATGGACTGAGTTTGTGCCTCGTTTGCAATGGCGTGGGGCGAGGAACCATTCCGCCCTGGAAAAGGCTCGAAGGAAAGTTAATAGAACAATGCGACTTTTTTGTCACCATGTGGGTATCTACAGTTTGGATCATTACCATTTAAAAGTCTCTGAACAGCATTTATTCTGTGAGGATGGTGTACATCTGTCTTCATTGGGCATTTCTTTTTACCTCCTGGAGCTCAGGGATTTGATTAGCAAAGTTCTTCAGGTGCAGTTGTGGTGTGCTCCTTCCTTTCCATTTTTAGGTGGGGCAGGAAAACGCTAAAGGTTTTCCTGGGTGGCGGGTTTTTGCTAGTGGGGTGGGCAGCCTGGAGCGGGTTGGCCATCCTGAAGGGTAGCTCGTTGGGTAGTACTAGGGGTAGTAGGCAAGAGTTAGTTCGGGGTTTTGGGATTTAGGTTTCGTAGGCTCACTGTAGAGTTGAATTATGGTAAATAAATAAATAATGAATGTGTTCACGAAATTTATGATGCACCTGTCTTAAAATAAAGTGGCCTTTCTTGCTCCTAAAGAGGTGTGGACAGTGATTTCTTGCGCGAGGGGGGACCCAGGGAGAGCTAGGCGCGAGCCGGTCTCTTCCTGGGTATGTTCGCGCGAGAGTCAGGGCAACAGGTGGGGACTGATTAGGGGAGGAGATATAAGGGAGGCAGGCTGGCGGTTGGGAACTGCGTGGCGGGAAGCTAGAAGGGAGGTTTTGTTTTGCCCCACCCACCCTCCCTCTTTTTTATTTTATTTTTGGGTTTTTATTTTGCGGTTCTCTAGGTGCTGCTTTGTTTTGTAGGTTTGCCACTGTTAGGGCAGGTGCCTTTGTTCTGTTAGGAGGCGGGTTTTTGCTAGTGGGGTGGGCAGCCTGGAGCGGGTTGGCCATCCTGAAGGGTAGCTCGTTGGGTAGTACTAGGGGTAGTAGGCAAGAGTTAGTTCGGGGTTTTGGGATTTAGGTTTCGTAGGCTCACTGTAGAGTTGAATTATGGTAAATAAATAAATAATGAATGTGTTCACGAAATTTATGATGCACCTGTCTTAAAATAAAGTGGCCTTTCTTGCTCCTAAAGAGGTGTGGACAGTGATTTCTTGCGCGAAGATACTCATGACAGCCGGAGCTTATAAATGAATCCCCTTGACCACAGTGCAGCCCCGGCCCCCGGGAGCGCACCCGGGCCGGCGGAGGAGGCTTGTTGGTCTGCACCCAGTGTAAGCTCCCCGCTCACCGCCAGCACGGCCTAGACGAGATATCGTAGGGGAGGGTTAGGCCCAGCATGAGCCCCACACCCGATCCAGGCCTGGCCCCCACTGTTGGTGGACATGCCGCATGGGGCTCGCCCCCTGTTGCAGAGCCACGTGGTGAGGCCCAATGAAGGCAAGTGCTAACCCACTGCACCAGGGAAACTCTGGCTCTAAAACCGCAGTGCCCCCGAATACACACAAGGACACAGCGAGCAACCTCAGTTACAGCCGGTGTATGCTGAGTCTCTGCAACTGGGGACACTGCCTGTGTCCACCAGGGTGCAGTTATGATTCCACTTCCCAAGTCCAAGGCAGGGAGAGCCTGTACCACTGTGTTATGTCCCTTATCCATGTTAAATGTTTTAAAATTCTTTATAAAGTTCTGGCCCCTAGATTGCTCCCCCATATACGTGCACTAATACATGTTGAGCAAAACGGTTTTATCCCTGATATGAGTACCTCCTGTAACCCCCAAAGAGATTATATCATGTTCTTTACCATCCAGATGCACAGCTTTGTCTGCACGCTTACGTCAGTGAACCTTGAAAAGCCTTCAACTCAGTGAGATGGGACTTCCTTCCTGCACAAGATGGGGTTGAGAGAGAACGGGGTTAAGTGGGTCAAGTTGCTATACTCAGCCCCAACTGTGTGGATCAAAATGGGAAACACCATTTCTAAGCAATACAATGTTTATAGAGACACCTGGCAGGGATGTCCCCTATCCCCTCTCCTGTTTGCATTGGCCATTGAGCCACTGGCAGAACTCTTTCGCCAAAAGGGGGTAGTGAGGAACCGGAATTCGATTTAGGCCTAGTAAAACATGTGGTCACTATTAGTAATTAGCATGATGCACCTATTAAGCAAATATAGGGATTCAAACACTAATAAGCTCGCATATGTGACAGCTTAGGGATTAATGAACGCCTTATTACACGTTTTCTATCTAATCATAGGCAATACAGCTTGACCCGACCAGCTCCATTTTGTGGCCTAGTCTGCTTGCAGCATTAGTGAAAACCTTCCATTTCACTTAGCTAAAAGCCGTTCGTCTGAGAAATAGTACAACTGTAGCAAACTGCTGCTTCTGCATGTTAGGCATGTCAAGGTTGTAGGTGGGGGTAGGTTGGATAAGCACATTCCAGGAGCGTTGTGCTGACTCTCTCGGAGCTAGCAGAAGGGAGTCACCCTCTCGACCTTGCTATAACGAGCTGAGCTAAACTAAGGAAGCTTTGTGTTCCATACATGGTCTTTCCTTTGCACCAACCTGTACCAACTTGTATTTTTCCTTCTTAGGTAACGGTTTCGAAATGTAACAGTATATATGTGATCTGTTGATAATGTGCCAGCAGTCTTCTCGGCGGACCTCGAGGGGTTAGGTCGCGAGAAGCTCCTCTGGCAGAGTTTGTTTTGTTATAATAAACGATTGGACCTTCTACACTGCCAACTGACTGATTATTGGTAATTGGTATTAGGGCTATTTGTAAGTATAGCTCTATTGGGTTGTAATTTATTTTTCGGTACTTCAGTTGGCGACTCCGCCGGGACTCCGCGTTGGAGTCGTCCCTCTGTAATCAGAAAGGAACGGGACATTGGGAAGGGTCTCAGATCTTGAGAATCGCACCAGAAGGAATAACCTTTGAATTCTGGGTATAGAGGAAAAAAAAGAGGGTGAAGATGTCCGACAGTTTGCAGTGGATCTTTTCACGGAAGCCTTCCCAGATGTCACTCAATGGGATTGGAACTTGGAGATACAGAGAGCCCATAGGTTCCCATTTAACATCCGAAAGCAATCCTCTGCTAATAATAATCCCTATCCTCGTGCGATTCTTGTTTGTTTCAATAATTTCCTTGCCCGAGAGCGCATATTTGATCTTGCCAGACCTAACAAAAAACGATCTGCTAAGAATTCTCAGTTTTTTGTTCGTCCAGATTTTTGTTCAGAAACTGTTGATCGCCGCTGGCATCTCCGACAGCTGATATCAGCATTTCAGGCTAAAGGGGCCCAGGCCTTTTTGCTCTTCCCTGCAAAACTAAAAGTCATTGTTAAGGGCCAAACTAAGTTTTTTCTATCGGAGATACCTGCTAAGGAGTTTCTGGACTCAATATAGACTGACTTATGCAATGTTCATGTTTATCTAATGTCTTTCTGTGTTTTCGGAATTATGGCAGTCTAAAGCCTAGCTCTAAAGATGACCTAACTGATTTATGTAAAACTTGAATCTTTTTTTACTGGTGCTATTGGGTCATCACTATTTTCAAAACAGGGGTCTACCACGGGATCAGTAGAGTGTGGGGTACGCCTTCTCAACCATCACAAGAACTACGGTCCTGATGCTCCGTTTGGGAGGTGACGGGAGGGGGGTGTGGGGGGGTGGGCTGGAGGGCCTAGCTGGGGTGGGAGGGGGGGTGGGGCGACTGGGGCTCTGCTGGTGATGGTGTTGACATTCTTTATTGTAATGTATGGTCTGATTTTTCAAAATGCATTCAGCAGGATGATGTTAATTTTTTTTCTTCATTTCTCTCTGAAGTAATCTGTATTGATATAATCTCCTCTATAAAAGGTCCAATAGCTCCTCAAGGCTGGTTGCCCATGATTAAATTCAATGGCGAGTCCTAGTTTGATATGTGCAACGTGGAAAGTTTGTGGATTAAATGATCCTAAGAAACGCAGGATCTTTCATAAAATGTTACAGGTGATGAAGGTAGATCTAATTTGCCTACAGGAAACCCATATACCTTGGAGTAGGCGTGGGCATCTGAGATTCTTAGGATATGATTTAGTGGCTTGTACTCGTCAAACGTCCACGAACAGGGGTGTGGCTATTATTTTAAAAACTGGGATTGGGCGGGTTAAAAGGGTAAAGGAAGATAATTCAGGAAGGTGGCTAGTTGTAGAGTTATTGATTAATGGACGTTTGTTTTCTGTTTGTTCAATATATGCTTCTAATCTTGACGACCCTCAGGTGCTCAAAAATCTAAATGTGGAACTAGCTGGCTGGCCTCACCCAATGCTGTTCTGTGGCGATTTCAACATTAATATTCCCAGTCAGACTGATATCCTAATGCATAGCACCTATCTAGGGCGAAAGCCTCAAGTATATAAGGCCCTTCGAACACTTGTAATTGAACATGGTTTGATAGACCTTTGGCATTTTCATTACCTAGATAAAGAAGGCTATACTTTTTATTCTATACCCCACAATAAAATGGTTCGTATTGATTTTGTCTTTATTTCTGCCCAAGGGGCAGGTCTGGCTATGATAGAAACCCATCCTAGGACCATATCTGATCATAATCCCATCATTTTTATTCTCCCATGGGAGCGACCTGTCAACCAAATTAGATCATGGACTTATGACAGGAAACTTCTCTTAGATCAACTCTATAAAGAACAACTTACTCCCTGGATTTTAGAATTTTTTGAAATTAATACTGACACTGCCTCAGTTTGTATTGTCTGGGACACATTCAAGGCTGCTCTTCGTGGCGAAACGAAGAGATTTGCTTCATATCGCTGGAAAACAGAACAGCAAGCAGTGAGAACTAGAATAGAAAATCTCCAACAAGCAGAGCGTGATCGCAGCACTAACATCAGTATGGGGCAAGATGTGGCAATTAGTCAGAAATTAGTTGCAATAGCAAAGTCTAACTTATTAGAACCCTTTTATAAAGATATCGCGGCCAAATACTATCAATTTCGAACGTCTATGTATGAATATGGTGAGAGCTCAGGTAAGGTCCTAGCAAAACGCCTACAACAAAGGGCAGTAGCCAGTCGCATTATTAGGGTCAGAGATGAATCAGGGGTCATCCAAGAAACTACTAGTGGTGTAATGAATGCTTTTGTTAATTTTTATTCGATTCTTTATACAGAGGAACCTAATATAACTCTGCAACAGCAAGCTACTCTGGATCAATTTTTTCAATCAATTGATACTCAGAAGGTTACTACTGAGCAGAATGAAATCCTGGCAGAACCTATAAGCTGGGAGGAAGTCGAATCTGCCATGAAATCTCTCTCTAATGGTAAAGCTGCTGGTCCTGACCTCATTCATCTAGAGTTTTACAAAACCTTTGCATATTTATTTAAGCAACAAATGCTCGAGGTCTTTAGGCTTGCCCAGGCTGGGTCTGTTCCTGATTCTTCGCGCCAGTCGACAGTTGTCCTTTTTAAAAAAAAGGGCAAAGATGAGCTTAGTCCTGCAGCATATCGTCCGATAGCGCTAATCAATACAGATAGCAAAATCTACTCAAGGATATTAGCATGTAGATTAGCCCACACTATTCTCCCTCTGGTATCCCTGCGTCAACATGGGTTTATTCCTGGTAGGGACACGACCGATCATATTAGGCGTGTCATCGCCTTGCTAGACTGGGCCAAGGTCACAAATTCACCCCTCGGAGTGATCCTATTAGACGCCGAAAAGGCGTTCGACAGGGTCTCCTGGGGGTATTTATGGGCCGTTTTGCGTTAGAAGGGTTATACCTCTGAGTTTATTCAAGCTCTTCAAGCCCTTTATATATCTCCAACTGCAAAAATACGTATCTCAGGGAATGAATCTGATTATTTTACTATTACCAGGGGTACTAGACAGGGATGTCCCTGTTCTCCTCTTCTTTTTGCTTTATTTATTGATCCTTTTCTTTCATTGATTGAAAAGTCTCAGACCATTTCTCCTATTATAGTTAATGGAACTCAATATAAGGCATTGGCTTACGCCGATGATATTGTTGTACTAACTGATAATGTTGCTGGATCATTCCCGGTACTAGAGGCTCTAGCAGTTCAATTCGGCTCAATTTCAGGGTATAAGCTCAATATAGCCAAGACCCAAATTGTCCAATCCGCGGCTACACCAATTTCTCTTGCTCCTATAGTTACAGAGGCAACATATCTCGGTATCCGAATTACTGCTGATGTAGATCAGATTTTGGAAATAAATTATTCCTCTATCATTGATCTACTTCACAATAAGCTAGAGAGATTGGATCATCTCCATTTGTCATTATTTGGTCGCTGTAATATCTTGAAAATGTTTGTTCTCCCCAAATTCTTATATCTCTTTAGATCCATCCCACTCTTAATTTCTAAGTTAACTTTAACTAGAGCAGAGAGGATCTGTCAGCGTTTTTTATGGTCCTATCGGAAACCAAGAAGGGCTGCTAAGTGGACCTGCCTCCCACAGGACCGGGGCGGCTGGTCAGTCCCGAACTTAATATATTATTACTATGCAGCCATGATCCAGCATTTTTCCGTGCCTTTATTAGGAGATTCAGCTGAAATCAAGGCACATCTCTCACCTTCAATATATACAATAGCATTAGGTGATGCTACAAATGGAGTATTAACACGCATTCTCGAACCAAGCTACTTCAAAAAGACTAAATTTAAGCTATCCTGGGCCTTATTCACAATCTGGCAGAAAGTTTGCCGTCATTTTCATATTTCCAAATTCAATTACTATACTCCATTTAATGCTTCTGGTCTACTTCCATCAATATTTCAAGAGGGGATGGCTGGCTCGTGGATATCTGGTGGTTTGAAGGAAATTGGTGGCTTAGCCCACTCTGGGCAAATGGCTTCATTTTCTTTTTTTGAAGGAAAAGTTTCATTTGCAGTCTAACCATTTTTTTTAAGTATTTGCAAATCAGAAGTTTTTTGACAAAAACCTCCCCCTACATCCAATAATGTTTGACAAAATTCTAATAGTAGAACTAGTGCAAAAAAAAGCCAGATTAGGGAATCTATATCAGGCTTTTTTAACTCAACTCCCAAACGACCTAGCCGATCAGAACAGCAAATGGGCGATTACATTTGGAGTGTCTTCTGTAGATTTAAAATTCCCGTTGGCTTTAGCCAGGTCTTTTTTGGTTTCAGGTACGTTGCGTACCCAAAGTTACATGTCTATGTTTAATCTTTACTATACTCCTGCCAAACTTGTTAGATGGGGAGCTGTTACTGGGGGCAAAGGTTCTTTCTGTGCAAGATGTAAACTTTCTTCTGCAGATTGTGTTCATATGTTTTATGCTTGTCCGGAGTTATCTATTTTCATTACTCAAGTCGAAACATTTCTCACTTTGATAACTCAAACCCCTGTCAAAATTTCTGCGGAAATGATAATTACTGGATATGAACATTCAATGGCCACTCAAAGAACAAGGTATCTTCACGCTTTTCTGTTTATTGCTATGGCCATGTTAAGACTTTGCATTACATCACTTTGGATAAATCCTGAATCCCCCACCTTTTCTCACTGGAAGACCAGGATGTTGGCATGGTTCAAATTAGAGACTGCTGTTCAGGCGTTTAGAGGAAGGAAAAGACGCCTAACTGCTGCTAAGAACTGGGCACCATTTGAGGAGTGGTTGTCAAAGTAATAATGTATTATCTATTTTATTTTTTACACTGTATAATTTCATATGTATAACTTGCTCAGACCTGTGTTTGTATCTGCTTAATCCATTTCTCAACACTACGGGACAAAAAATAAATAAAATAAAAAAGGGAAGGGTGATCTTGATCGGGGGGACAATCGACCGAAGAATTTGGGGGTTGCTCCGCTCTCCCGATCGAGAGAGCCCCAGCTGCTAGTGACCCCACGCCGGAGTCCTTCGGGTGTAACCCGAGAACGGACCACGTTGGTCTACAGGAGTTGGCAGTGGAGAAGGCTCAATCGAACCTGAGTGCACCAGGTGAGTGATTTGTCTCGTTTTGTGTTGGATATCCTTTTGATTTGTATCTGGTATTTGGAATTTGGTGACTTCAGGTCACGGAGAACTCGAAAGGGGGTCTGACGGGGCAGTATTGAGACTGCACGGGCATACGCTCCTGTTTTAAATTTTGGAGAAAACTAGAGATTAAGACCAGACGACTTGGTGTAATTTGTGGAAAAAGTTCACACCCGGCCGGACTGCTCTCGGAAACGTCGGCGGCTGAGATTGGGTAGCCCCCGGACAGATCTGGAGCGGTGCTTGAAAAAGCGGGCACAGCCAGAATAGTCCGGGAGGTGATCCATGAGGGTTGCCGAATGGTCCGTTGGTCGGTCTGCGGTTTGAAGAAACCTGTGTGGCTATCTCTAGGCAGCCTAAGGACAAGGCTGTTTTGATTTTGACTTTGGGTCTTTTGATTTCGGAGGTTTGGAAAGAGTTCTCCATAGGTGGGAGTCGACGGGCTCCACCTTTTGCTTGGAATAAGTATTTTTGTCCTTTTATGTCAATGTTAAACTGTGATCGATTTATACGTGTGAGATTGAATCTGAGTGTAAACATGGCCATGTGTATGAGAATGTTGTAAATAAATAACCCTTTTTCTTTTCAGCTAGAAGCAGTTAGATTCTAAAAAAGGGGCAATGCCGTGTTTTAGTAAGTTATGCTTTGGCAGTATTGGCCGAGGAGGTAAAAAACTGGACGAAACCAGCCAGCCCCTCCAGAGAGAACCCCCAGCATGGGATTGGCCCCCTCCTATTTAATTCCTTATGGAATAAGTACACCAAAGATAATGTAGAATTACAGTGGCCGAAGACAGGATCTTTTGATGAGAAAAAGATCCAGTATCTGCAAGATCGTTTGTTCGCCAGACGCAGCAGACAGGCTATGTTCGATACCCTTAATAAATGGCAGAAGGAAGCAAAAAGGAGGCGTATCAGGGCCGAAAAATTATTAAAGATAAAGCAAGGACAAGCTATAACTCAGAAAGCCATTGCTCATGATAAGAATCAGACCGAGCAAAACATTGAGTGTTTAGATAGGCAGTTCAGGTTGCAGGTCGACAAAATGTTATGTGACTCGAAACGAAGCGGAAGATGAGATAGAGGATTTATTGAATGTGTGGCCTCCCCCACCGTATGCGCCTCAACGCATATACCCTGCTGTGCCTCTTCAACCAGCCACTGCCTCCCTAGCCTCCGCCCCGGAGGCAGACGTGTCTCTCATCCCCTTAGGTACTACTCGTGCCACTCCTACCTCATCGAGAGACACGGCTACACTAATCCCCGACACACGGCAACCCCCAGGAACTTCCTTGTTAGAAATGGGGGCGCCAAAGTCAGTCAGAGACCACCACTCCTAAGTCAGGGCAAGGGAGTTACACGCCAAGATAACCCCTGCTCACCCTCTAGGTAACGTGGCGCGAGCCGCAAGGCTAAACTTGGAGGCTATGTGAGTTAAGTATTCGCGCACGCACCCCAGCAACAACACCCAAGGCCCACCACGAAGGAAACTCCACACAATTTTATATATAAAAATAGCCTTTGTATTATACCAAAACACATTAGATAAAAACACACACTTTGCAATGTGCCAACAGGCACGGGCAGAATTTACATGGGATATGTACAAGACAGGGCCACATGGACCACTGTCTGGAATCAGCACTTTTAGAACTTAGCACTTGGTAGAATTAGCACTTAGAATATAGAATATAAATCACTGTAGCACAAAATCGAACATAAAGCACACAACCAGTAACTAGTGGTACCAGGTAAGTACCACCTATGCAACCCTAACCACCTTAGGAACAGGTCACGCAGGGAACCAGGAGCTCTCTAGCACCACCTGTACTAGCAAGAACAACCACCTAAGTATCACAATACCTGTAGGGGTATAAGCACATAACACATGATGCATAACATACATTCAGAGGTGCAAGGAACAAGGCACATGATGCATAAACAACACATTCAGAGGTGCAGGGAAGGAAAACACATGATGCCTAAAAACATTCAGAGGTGTATCAAAAAACACAATTGCGCCAAATCACATAAGTCACCACCTGTGACTGTCCCTAGGCCAACTGGCCTCTCCAGGGCTAGGACGCCCTGTGTCCCAAATGTCAGGGGCCTAAACGTAGCAGTTGCCCACAAAGTGCTGGGCAACTGGTGCAAACAATGATGGGCCAACGTGGGAGCCTCGCAGGCTCTGAAAAAATAAAATGTCCCCCTGAGCCCCTCTGAGCTCTACACACAGCAAGGTCCCCTGAGCCTCCCTGGGCTCTTAAATCGAATGGGCCTGGGTGGGGCCTCTCTGGGCTCCTTCTTCAACTCTGCCCCCAAGCCTCTCAGGGCTCATAAACCAAAGAAATGGACCGAGCCTCCGTGGCTCTGAACAAACAAAGATGCGGCTTAAGCCTCTCAGGGCTCTGCACAAATGCCGCCTGCGCCGGAGTCCCCCCTCTGGGACTCAGAATTAACAAATGCCCCCGGAGCCCTCTTAGGGCTTTAAACAATAAGGATGCCGCCTTGAGCCTCACAGGCTCAAAACCACTCAGGCCCCCTCAGTGGAGGAGAGGGGCGGGCACCTGCAATGTGCCCCGACTGCCCCCTCCCCTTTGCAGGCACTCACCGGGCTTTTGTGGATGCTCCCTCGGTCTGCTCTAAGGGAGTAGCGCGTCTCCTCTGCCCGGCGGCTATTCTCCGCCGGACTTTGCCTCTTTTCCGGGGCCAGGGCTCTCCCTCGTGAGAGCCTCGCCGGCCCGATGCAGCCGGTTCCTTCCTTCTTTACGGGCTGCGGGGCGGGACTTCCGGTCGGGCCGCGCTCTGATTGGCCGGCCTGACAACCACTTCCGGGTTGTCGCAGGCAGCGCGGCGGCCCGGCGGCCCAGCGGAGGACAAAGCAGCAAATGCCGGGTCGGCACCGGCTTCTCTGCAGTACTACTAAATCGAGGTGGGCACTCGTAAATTCAATAAAGACCACAGCAAATTCAGCAAATGCCGGGTGGGCACCGGCTTTTAGCAAATAAAGCGCTCCCAGAGCTAGGGGGGAAGGCAAAGCGCTCCCAAGCGCTAGGGTTAACAGTACAGCGCTCTCAGCACTAGAAAGCAAATACAGCGCTCCAAGGCGCTATAAGCCCAATAAAGTTCCAGCAAAGTTCTTCAGGTGGGAAAGGGGGCAAGGCTGGGCCCAGAGCCAGCTCACTGGGTCTCCAGGCAGGGAGACAATCCAAGTGGCGGTCCTCCTGGTCCCAGCAACAGCAGCAGCCCCCTCAGGCAGGATCCTGGCAGAGAACATTTTGTTAGGGGACACTGCCCCTTCTTATACTGTAAATTCCTTTGTCTGTAGGTGCAGGGTGGGGGAGAAACCAGCCGCAGCTGGTTTTGGAGCACCCTTGATGTGCTCAACCACCCTTTTCATTCATTGGCAGGGCTAGGGTCATTAGACGCACCACAGGGGGCGGAGCCAGCATTGTGTGGGGAAAGCCCAGCCCCATTCAGGACACAGGTGCACTCCTCCCCAGCCATCAGCATGCTAATCTCCACACTCACCACCGGGCAGACCCATCATGACTCATGGAGCCTGGCATCCCAGCCAGCTCCAGCCAATCACACGCCAGCACCTTCACAGTACACACACAGCCATGTCTAGAAGTGGCACTTCCACACTAGACACAGACATGCCGCATACATCATCTCGCAGCATTCAATCACACGAGTCCGCACATACCAGACTCTAGCCCGTACACCCCACGCATCAGGAACTACCACGGACACATACATTCCCCATGCATTCCTATGGGAGGGCAGGCCTATCTTACCACATGCACTCAGAGTGCGCACGCACTTTACACTGCGCCACAGTGCTAAAGTGCGCAAAGACCAGAAATCACTACCACTGGGTCACAAACACAAAGCAAAAAGTTTAGGGGTGAACCTGACAGAAGGGTCAAGTCCAACATTCCTGAATAGTTTTGGCAGCCCCAAGTCCCATATGGACGTCTCAATCAGCTAGTGCAATCCCCGAGGATAGAGAGCATACTCCATTAGGGGATCCTGGAGGAATAAACGCTAGACGATTATTTATGAGAGCCTCTTTGGGCTATAGTGAGAAAGAGGCTATAGCGGAACAGACAGTTAAATGGATGCAGAAGGATGTATATACGGTAGCTGACATGTGGATTACCATGCGGGATCTCGAACCCATGATGCAGCAACATGCTTTGCATCAAATGTCTCCCTATCTTATCGATGCATGGGAACAATGCTTTCAGGAAGGAGCGGCACCTCAAATACTGTATGACATCTTGGACCGAGCTCATAAGTTCGATCTAAGTCCGGTAGAGGTGTACAAGAACGTAGAAACCTTGGTAAAATACCGAAGCAGAATGTTTGTGAAATGTCCCAACTGGGATTTTCAGCATTCCATGAGGGAAGTGCATCCTATTTTTTATCCCGAAGTGCCTGAAATGCGTGATGATAATAACCAGGTTACAAGAGCGCGAGTAGACGCACGGTTCCAGGAACAATGGGTATATACACCATGGAAACGAAGCGAGGTTCTTGCTTTAAAATCGCAGCTGCCTGACCCTCGTAAGAACCCCACCACTTACTATAAAGAACTAACTGAAGCTGCAGCCTCGGCTGTAATGACTTTGGCAGATGTTGAACTATTGTTCGGGTTATTGGTCCCGGTAGATATATGGCGACTGGTCCATGACGCGGATCACGCAGCAGAATTAGGAGGAACTTGGAACGAGCTGAAAGACTGGGACCGAGATCGCAAACCCGGAGATAAGCCTAGAAATGAAATTACTACTCTTCCAGCAAAGATAATTGCTTACATGCACACATTGATTCCCCCCGTAAAGTCGACTGGGATAAATTGACAGCTTGTAGACAGAAGATGTCAGGCTCCGACACACCTCTCCTCGGGGCTGTGTTGAAAGTCCTATACCCGCTCTCACGCAACCAACCCGTGACCTGGCATAATTCACAGACCAGCAGGAGGGCTCCGCAATCGCGCGAAAGGAAGGGGACAGCGGGGAGGGAGATCTGAAATGAAAAAGACAAGGGATTTAGTTTCACACCCCTCCCTATCTACCCTAGGATACAGAATCACCCTACAGGTGAATGGGACTCTTTTCACACTAGTCGTCATGCATACCTGAAATGGAAAACTCAATTTCTTTAAATGCAGGAGAGGGAGGGAAGGTCCTATCAGTGGTAACAGTCTGGTAAGGAAGGAACAAAGGGGTGCACATGAAATATATAACAGTTTCACCATGTACTATAGGTTTCTTAATACACCTCACATACCAATTCCTGACAATGTTCTGCCTTGTTCCACTCTTCGGTTATAACTAGGTACCCCCTGGTTCCTCTCCTGCAGTGTAAAATAAAACACAAACAAGTTGTCGAAAGAAACAGAGAACAAACGATAGGCGGAAGGTTAACTGCACCTTGGAAATGTTTCTTCCCGCAATCAAAATATAAACTGTATTATCGGTAGTGTAACTTGCACTTGTCCGTAATTAGTAGTCCTGTATCACTCACTTCACTGTGAGCTTTGTTGATATTCCCCCAAAGTACAACTTTAAATAGCTAGTCCAGAATTGTTCTCTCCGATTTGTATAATGTTAATCCAGAGGATTTCCCCATGTGAGAAAACGCAGCCGCGATTCTCTTTCACTCGGGAAAACCAACACAAGTATTTCAAAGGAGGCAAAAGGGGGGAAACTGACGAACACAGCCGTGTCCGTCTTCTCCTGAAATACACACCACGCAAGTTCAACTGGTTTCTGATTCCGTGTGTTCCCAGCCGGAAAATACACCGTCACTCCTACTCACGATTATCACCAAGAATGCACGACCTCTCTTCTCTCCGGCTCACCTCAATTATCGGCTCCAATTTCGCTGTAAGTCTGGCTTATGTTTCCTGGGCTGCGCGGCTAATGTCTCGCGCAGCTTCACCATTGGCCCTCTGGGATTTGTGGTTCAAGGAATCGAGGCATTCAGACCTCACGCATTGCGCGGACAGCGGCCCATACAGACCAATTCTGACAGTACATCCCCCTTTACAAGGGGCGCTGGCCAGTAGCCGGTTTATCCGGAAAGCAGCAGTGAAATCGAGACACCAACCGAGGAGCATGCACAGACCCTGCAGGTTCCCATGATTTCTCCTCGGGCCCATAACCCTTCCAAGATAGCAGGTACTGTAGTCTCCCCCTCACCCATCTGGAGTCCAACACTCGCAACACCTCGTATTCAGACTCATTCTGCACCCATACTGGTACTGGAGGACGATGGACAGGGCTTCGTGAAGGCTTCAGAAGGGACACGTGAAACACAGGGTGAATGTGTAAATGAGCAGGCAACAGTAACTTCACCGCTACTGGATTAACCATTCTCACCACCCGATAAGGCCCAATGAATTTAGGGTTGAACACGCTATACCTCCGGAATTTGATGTGCTTAGTGGATAACCACACCAAATCCCCTTTTTTGTATACAGGACTCGGTCTACGATGTTTATCAGCCTGAGTCTTGTATCTCCCCTTGGCCTGAACAAGATTTTTGCGCGTCGCCAGGAGAATCCTGCGAATGCGCAACAATCGTGCCTTGACATCTGGCAATCGAACAGTGGTTCTGGGGAGGATTAAGGGAGTAACCCTAGGGTGGTGACCATAATTGCTAAAGAAAGGAGAGTGACCTATCGAAGAGTGTTGTCTGCTGTTGTAGGCCAGCTCCGCCGCCCACAACCAATCCACCCAGGAATCAGTGTCTGCCTGAACATAGCAGCGGAGGTACTGTTTTAATGACTGATTCAGTCTCTCGGTTTGGCCATCCGACTGCGGATGAAAACTGGTTGATAAAGAAGATGAAATCTGCAGCTCAGCACACCACACTTTCCAGAACCCTGCAGTGAATTGGGCCCCCCTGTCCGACACTATCACTTTCGGAAGACCATGCAATCTAACTATTTGTGTTAACAAGAGATGAGCTAAATGACCCGCAGTAGGCACTTTGTCACAAGCGATAAAATGGCCCATCTTAGTAAGGAAGTCCACTACTACGATGATGGCCGTTTTCCCTTGGTCTTTTGGCAAACCCACTATGAAGTCTACAGAAATGCTTTCCCAAGGCATTTCGGAGGTTGGTAAGGGTAGCAGAAGACCTTGAGGTTGTTGTCGGTCTGCTTTCATTCTAGCACATTGCATGCACTGGTTTCCCCATCGTTTCAAATCTAGACGAATGGAGGGCCACCAAAACTGTCTTAATGCCTTTTCCAGTGTTTTGACATATCCCATATGTCCGGCGCTAGGCATTTCATGGCACCATTGAAACACGATACGTTGTAAGGTTTTAGTGGGTACTAGCGCTTGTTTCCCTTTCATGGCCACTCCTTGTCTCAATTGCCATTCTGGATGATGCCGAAGCCAGGTCCTCCAAACACACAATTGTATCCCGGAACGCAGGGATTGTACAAAATCGTTGGTTTGAGTCACACACACCACTTTAGATGGATCTATGATTGATCTATTCGGGGTTTGAGTATGTAACACCGGATGTTCCTGCCGGGTCAGTGCATCTGCTTTTTTGTTCATCGCTCCGGGTCTGTAGGTGACTATGAACTGATATTCCTCAAAGAATAGCATCCAGCGTAATTGCCTGGGCGTCAAGTGATGGGCTGCTCTTATGAATTGTAGGTTGCGATGGTCAGTATAAACCGTTACTTGATGAACAGCTCCTAATAGCCAATGCCTCCACTCCACAAAGGCATCTCTTATCGCCAATAACTCTTTTTCGGCTATCGTGTAATTGATTTCCGCCGGGTTGAGTTTTCTGGACATAAAGGCAATAGGATGCAACATGCCTGTGTCTTCTTGTCTTTGTGATAGAACCGCCCCTAAGGCGACTTCGGACGCATCAGCTTCTACAATAAATGGCAAGACGGGGTTGGCATGCGTTAGTACAGGAGCCCTGATGAATGCGTCTTTCAACCCATCAAACGCTTGTTGTGCCTCAGCATTCCAACGAAACGGAACATTCTTCCTCGTCAGACGGGTCAAGGGGGTTACCAGGGCAGAGAATCCACAGATGAACCTCCTGTAAAAGTTCGCAAACCCCAATAAACACTGTACGTCTTTGACTGTGCATGGACGAGGCCATTCTTTGATGGCTTGCACCTTTCTTTCAGCCATGACCTGGCCTGAAGGTGTAAGCATCACTCCCAAAAACTCAACGGTGGTTACATGAAATTCGCATTTCATGATCTTACAATAGAGATGATGTTTCATCAGGGCACCCAACACCTGTTTCACATTAAATTGATGTTCACTCGTCTTGGTGGAGTATACCAGGATATCGTCGATGTATACGACAACAAAGAGGTCTAGGAACTCTCTCAACACCTCATTTCAAAAGAATTGAAACGCGGCGGGGGCGTTGCACAGTCCAAAGGGCATCACTAGATACTCGAAGAGCCCATACCGCGTCTTGAAGGCCGTTTTCCATTCATCGCCCCTTCTTATGCGGACCAGGTGGTAGGCTCCTCGCAAATCCAACTTCATGTAAATGGTGGCCGTTCTGACTTGTTCCAACAAGACAGGAATCAGAGGTAAAGGATATTGATTTTTTACCGTGATGGTGTTCAAGGCGCGATAATCTATGCAACACCTCTTATCCTCGTTGGCTTTCGGTATAAAAAATAAGGGCGAAGATGCAGGCGACCGAGAGGGGCGTATATACCCTAAAGCCAAATACTTGTCCAGATATGTTCTCAGATATTCATTTTCCGGTAGTGTAAGAGCGTAAGGCCTGCCGTTCGGTATTACTGCTCCTGGAACCAGGTCGATATGACAATCGAATGGTCTGTGGGGCGGGAGTGCCTCCGCCTGCTCTTCACTGAAGACCTTTGCGTACTCGGCATAACACGACGGGAGTTGTACTTCTTTCTCGGCCGCTGTGGCGATGTTGTAAATTCTTGCCAAAGTCTGAGAAGGACTCACCGTAGGAACCAAACACTGTTCCTTACAAAACTCTGAGACGAATTCGATCGTCCTCGAGGACCAATGGATGTAGGGTTCATGTTTTTGAAGCCAAGGAAGCCCCAATATGATGCCATACTGCGGTGCTTGGATAATGTTAAAGGAAATGGTCTCTTGATGCAGTTCATTACTGATGCACCGACATTCCGGCGTGTGGTATCTTATGGGTCCTGCAATCAGTTCACTACCATCCACAGCATATACCGGTTCAGGTTGTTTCTTTTTAATGAGCGGTATACCCAGCCTTTCTGCCTCTGAATAATCCATAAAACACCCAGTGGCTCCGGAATCCACCATAGCCTTTACAGCTTGTTCTCCAGTTTCCATCACCAATAACATAGACAGGAAGACATGATTCTTTTCTTGGTCGCAACATGCCATAATTGAAGGGATAGTGGTTCGGCTTGAGGGTTCCCCTCCATTCACTCTCAAGCTTTGGAGTTTTCCGATTTCTCCTCCATGGTTCCAGCTGCGGCTTGACCAGTCCTGAACCTTCCGGGTTTTGGTTTCACTGGACACTCCCGTAGGTAATGCCCCTTTTTTCCGCAATATAAACAAAGTCCGTTCTTTCTGCTGTGTTCTTTCTCGCTAAAGGACAAGGAAGCTCTAACAGCCCCAATCTCCATAGCCTCTTGAGCGGACGTAGGTTTTTCACTGTTCTCTCCTCCTCTCTCATGTACCATTACTACAGGCTCTTTCTTTCGTAGTTCACCTTTGCGCTCCCTTATGCGGTGATCCAAACGAAGAGCGAGTTCTAAGAGCGCAGAGCATGTACGTGGTTGAGGATCTATGTGTGCCAACACGTCCTTCATTTCGTCATTTAATCCTTGGTAGAATAAAGCAGACTGTTTGACCTCGGGCCAATCTGTTTCAGCAACCAGGCGACGAAAGTTGTTCAGATAAGAGACCAGATCGGAAGTGCCTTGTTTAAGAACCAATAGCTCACGGTCTGCTGAAAACGTTTCAGCTCTACGGTCGAAGGTCTTTTCGAACTCCAACCGGAATTCATCCCAATCGTGTAGTAGGGGATCATCTCTCCTGACTATGGGAACCGCCCACTGAGCTGCCTCCCCACCCAGGTAAGAGATCAAAAAGGCCACTCGGGCTTGATTTGTCGTAAACATCTTTGGTTTACACATGAAATGTAGGCGTACTTGCGTCATGAACACCTGTACCATTTTGTTATCCCCATAAAACCTCTCGGGTGGAGCTAGCGGAATTTGTGTGGGCATTTCTACTACTAGGGACGGGGGAGTAGAAGTGCTAGCCCCTGCACTAAATGGATTTACTTGTATGCTATCCAAACGGGCCTTTATCTGAGCGTTTTCCGCTCTGGAAGCAGCGACCTCTCTATTGGAGGCAGCTAGTTCCGTTTGGACTAAAGCTAGGGCAGCCAGAACTTCGTCCATAGTGGCCATTTTCTTTCAACACAGCCAAGAGGAGGATCATTTCCTTGGGCCGATAATTCTGTCAGGCTCCGACACACGTCTCCTCGGGGCTGTGTTGAAAGTCCTATACCCGCTCTCACGCAACCAACCCGTGACCTGGCATAATTCACAGACCAGCAGGAGGGTTCCGCAATCGCGGGAAAGGAAGGGGACATCGGGGAGGGAGATCTGAAATGACAAAGACAAGGGATTTAGTTTCACACCCCTCCCTATCTACCCTAGGATACAGAATCACCCTATAGGTGAATGGGACTCTTTTCACACTAGTAGTCACGCATACCTGAAAAGGAAAACTCAATTTCTTTAAATGCAGGAGAGGGAGGGAAGGTCCTATCAGTGGTAACAATCTGGTAAGGAAGGAACAAAGGGGTGCACATGAAATATATAACAGTTTCACCATGTACTATAGGTTTCTTAATACACCTCACATACCATTTTCCTGGCAATGTTCTGCCTTGTTCCACTCTTTGGTTATAACTAGGTACCCCCCTGGTTCCTCTCCTGCAGTGTAAAATAAAACACAAACAAGTTGTCGAAAGAAACAGAGAACAAACGATAGGCGGAAGGTTAACTGCACCTTGAAAATGTTTCTTCCCGCAATCAAAATATAAACTGGATTATCGGTAGTGTAACTTGCACTTGTCCGTAATTAGTAGTCCTGTATCACTCACTTCACTGTGAGCTTTGTTGATATTCCCCCAAAGTACAACTTTAAATAGATAGTCCAGAATTGTTCTCTCCGATTTGTATAATGTTAATCCAGAGGATTTCCCCATGTGAGAAAACGCAGCCGCGATTCTCTTTCACTCGGGAAAACCAACACAAGTATTTCAAAGGAGGCAAAAGGGGGGAAACTGACGAACACAGCTGTGTCCGTCTTCTCCTGAAATACACACCACGCAAGTTCAACTGGTTTCTGATTCCGTGTGTTCCCAGCCGGAAAACACACCATCACTCCTACTCACGATTATCACCAAGAATGCACGACCTCTCTTCTCTCCGGCTCACCTCAATTATCGGCTCCGATTTCGCTGTAAGTCTGGCTTATGTTTCCTGGGCTGCGTGGCTAACGTCTCGCGCAGCTTCACCCTTGGCCCTCTGGGATTTGTGGTTCAAGGAATCGAGGCATTCAGACCTCACGCATTGCGCGGGCAGCGGCCCATACAGACCAATTCTGACAGAAGAAAGACGAAAGTGTTTCTGACTTTTTCACTCGGTTCGAAGGAACCTTCATTGATTTTAGCGGACAGGACCTAGCCACAGAAGGCGGGGTTTGGTTGTTCGTGAATAGGTTTGTGACCAACTTGATACCTGAAATCTCTGCTCGGTTACAAGCTGCCGAAAGTACCTGGACTACCTCTACTCCCTCTGTGATATTAAGCATGGCCCAATATTATGAGCACAGGGAAAACGAGAGTAAGGATAAAGTAGAGAAAAAGGCCAAGGATCTCAAGACCCGAGTATTGCTACAGCAAGTCGTTCGAGGACAAGGAGGAGGGAGAGGAGTCCGAGGGCCAGTATCAAGAGGGGTGGGGACAGGCAGAGGCGCAGGTGCGGATCACCCGTTAGGGTTAAATCAGTGTGCTTATTGTAAACAGGAAGGACATTGAAAAGCTCAGTGTCCGTTACTCCTTGCCCAGAACGGAGCAGTTCGAGGACGAGGACGTGGGCTAGGTGGCCCAGACCGGAGTGATATGCGTAGGGAAGAAGTGGCTCAGGGCAAGCCTGAACGAAACCACTTTGACAACCCTCAAGGTAGGCAATACTATAATGAGGATTACGCATTTGGAGATCAGGATGGATATGTTCATCCATAGGACAGCCAGGGACAGAGTAGGGGCCAAGTGTCGATCCCAGTCAATCAACAAGGACCCTATGTGAGAGGGGAATTGATGGGGACTTCTGAGAATTTTCTAATTGACACGGGAGCAATGAATAGTTCTGTTGCTCGATCGTTGGGTCCAGGGGTGGCTCTGTCCGGGCAAAATAATGTATCTGTGGGATTTTCAGGAGTTCCGGTGGTAAGCCCCATCTCTAAACCCCTTCCATTCACTATTGGTCCGGTTACTATTGATTCACCTTTTCTGTTGACTTCACATTGTGGTGAGAACCTATTGGGTTTGGATATGTTGAAGAAATTGAATGCTAAAATATATTGCTCCCCAGACGGTATTTATTTAACAATACAATCCCATACTGACAATATGAAACAATGTTTTGCTAAAAATGAACCTCTTCCCCCTGAATTTGATACCATCCCCACTGCGTTATGGTCAACAGGAGATGCGGATGTTGGCACACTAGACATCCCACCCGTCCATATCACACTAAAACCTGGTGCGAAATTACCACGTATACCTCAGTACAAAATTTCGCCGGCTGGCGAGCGAGCCTTGCTCTCAATTATTCAAGATTTAATTGATAAAGGGGTGGTTGAAGAAACAGCTTCAAATGTTTGTAACAGTCCTATTTTGCAGATTCTGAAGAAAAGTTCGGATTCTGGATTCCCGGGGAGTATTGATGCATATCGTTTTGTGATAGACCTGCGGGAGATTAATAAAATTGTGGTGCCCCAGTACCCTGTGGTGACTGATATTACCACCATACTCACAATGATCCCACCTACTGCCCAATATTTTTCGGTCATTGATCTGAAGAACGCTTTCTTCAGTATCCCTATCCATCCTTATAACCGGCAGATCTTTGGATTCTCGTTATCTGGCCGAAGCTTCAGATTCTGTCGTGCACCTCAAGGCTATACTGAAAGTCCGAGCATCTATAGTCAGGCCCTTAAGACCCTGTTAGACGATTTAGCCTTGCCCGCAGGCAACATGCTCTTGCAATATGTGGACGACTTGTTGGTAGCGTCCGACACTGAGGAAGGCTGTAAGGATGCCACTGTCAGATTACTGCACCATTTGGTGGCAAAGGGTAATAAGGTGTCCCTGTCTAAGTTCCACTACTGTCGACAGGAGGTGACCTACTTAGGTCATCTGCTGTCGAAGGAGGGTAGGCGTTTGACTCCTGAGCGTATTACTATCATTTCTAACATGTCTGTCCCTTGCACCCAACGTGAAGTTCGTGCTTTTCTTGGAATCACCTCTTACTGTCACCAATGGATACCTAATTTTTCTCTTCTTGCTAAACCTTTGTTGCATTTAACCACTAAAGATGTGCATGAACCCCTCCCTTGGACGAACGAATGTCAGCATTCTTTTGACTCTTTGAAATCTGCTCTTTGTTCTTCACCCGTCTTGGGTACTCCTGATTACCGTAAACCTTTTGTGCTATACGTGCATGAGGTCGACGGTTGCTCGCTTTCAGTGTTAATGCAAGGATTGGTGGTAAGCAAAGACCTTGTGCTTATTTTTCGGCCACATTGGATAATGTTGCCAGAGCACTTCCTAGCTGTCTGAGGGCAACTGCGGCTGTTGCGGTGGCCATCCGCCAGTCGGAGAGGCTCGTTCTAAATTCCAATTTAACAGTGATGGTGCCACATGCAGTGGATGCATTGTTAAATAAAACTAAGACACAGCATCTCACGAGTGCACGCCTCACTGGTTATGAATTGACACTGTTTGCTCCACATATTACGATTATGCGATGTGCCACGTTAAACCCTGCCACATTGCTACCACTTCCTTTGAGTGAAACTAAAAATGATGTACATGATTGCATATTCCGAACTGAAGAAGAAACGAAGGGTAGAATTGACCTCACTGACATTCCTCTATCTGACCCTCAAGGGGAGTTATATGTGGATGGGTCTTGTTTTAAGTTGGCAGATGGTACAACGACAGCTGCATATGCAATCACCACACTAAAAACAGTAGTTGAAACATCTCGAGTTCCCCATCGATCAGCCCAAGCTGCTGAACTGGTGGCATTATTACGAGCCTGTGAATTAAGTGAGGGACTCAAAGTCAACATCTACACAGACAGCCAATACACCTTCGGCGTGGCCCATAGCTTTGGGCGGCTATGGGGGGAACGGGGTTTCCTCACCTCTCATGGCCAGAAAATACAGAATGGTCCCTTAGTGTTACGATTACTTGATGCCCTAACCTTGCCCAAAAAGCTAGCCATAGTAAAATGCAGTGCCCATAAAGCAGTAGTGGACGAAGTGGGCAAGGGGAATGCTTTCGCTGATCAGGTTGCTAAGCAGACAGCTCAGTCCAAAATATCGACTATGTTCGTAAACTCTTCCGCAAGGTGGGTGGAGGAATCTGATTTGTTTGATAATACCATAGAGAGCGTGAAAGTAATACAGAAAGAAGCCACCCCAGTTGAATTGGTGCGATGGGAGCAGGAAGTGGGAACATTAGATGAAAATAATTGTTGAGTCGATTTGACGGAGAGGCAAAGATGGCTGGTACCCAATGCTTTGGTACAAGCCGTTGTAACTATGGCTCACCGTCCAGCCCATATTGGAGCTAAAGGAATTTGTGCTTTGTTGGACCCAGTATGGAATAACCCCAACATTCAAAGGACGGCTGTCCGGTTGGTTCAATATTGTACAGTCTGTTTGCAACACAATCCGGGAAAGGGAGAAAGGGTTTTGAGTGGAAGTTTTGCACCCCCAACTTTACTGTTTGAGGTACTCCAGATGGATTATATCCACATGGAGCGCGTCAACAACTTAAAGTATGTTTTGGTAGTGGTTTGTGCATATAGTAAATGGGTTGGGGCTTACCCGACTTAGGAAAATACTGCTTTGGCCTCAGCAAAGGCTCTTATGAAGGAATTTATCCCTAGATATGGATTGCCCCGTTTGATTTGGTCATACAACGGGGGACACTTTCATGGGGCCCTTGTTAGACACATCTGTGATGGGCTACAAATACGACAGAAATTCCATGCAGCTCGACACCCCCAGTCAGCAGGATTAGTGGAAAAGTACAACGGGATATTGAAGCTTAAAATGGCTAAAATTCAAGAGAGTACTGGTTTAAAGTGGCCTGACACCCTACCCTTGGCTCTCATGTCATTACGAGTTACCCCTCATTCACGTTCTGTTCTCTCCCCCTATGAAGTTATTTTTGGGAGGCCAGCTAACATATGGGGGGTACCCAGACCACGGTCATTTACTGATGTTGAATATCCTATATTGATCAATTACTTGTATAGCCTGACTAAAGACCTCCGTTCTATTCATCAGCAGGTAGCATCTGTACTGCAGCCTCCACCAGAGGGCCCTGGACATCGATTGGAACCTGGCCAGTGGGTGCTAGTCAAGAAGTACGAGCGGGACACCAGCCTGGCCCGAGGTGGTCTAAACCTCATAAAGTCCTGCTTGCTACGCGGACGGCTGTAAAGGTGAATGGGAAGAAACACTGGATCCATGTGTCTCATCTTAAACGGCTGCCACTCCCGCTTCCTTATGATCAGCAGCACTCTGGTGGAATTTAGACCCAGGAAACTGAGAGAGCCACTGCATTTGTTCCTTTTTCCGACGCCTGCGAAACAGAGCAAAGGCAAGAAGAAGGAGTGACGGGATCGGGGGAACCGGTCCCAGTTGAATCTGCAATTGCCCTTAATCCTGTCATTGATATCCCAGTGAGCAGAGGCTCCGATGAAGGAAAAGTACCTTCTTTGCTATTTCCTGATCAAGAAGTTCCGGGTCATGTGCGATACAACCTACGGCCAAGAAAACATCACAGTGCCTCAGACACCACAGCTAGGCAATAAGGAAAGACTTGAATAGAAAGGGTTTGCTAGATTTGGGGTACTGAGCGAGACACTGGACTGAACCCGTCGAGAGCTGGAACTTTGTTGTTGTGCTCTGTTCAGAAAGAAAGACTAACACATGTGAACGGCCAGGTTGTACAATGAATTGCCTTGACAATAACGTTTTGTTTTCTTGAGATGAACGATAGGACTCTGCCTGTGAGACTCTAGATGGACACAGGAAGAAGAACCCTCAGGCAGGACGGACTGCTGTGCCCGAGTTTAGTTTTGGACTTTTAGCTAGGAATGTACCCTTTTGGCCGTATTGTACTCGAAGAAGAACGTCCTTTTGCACCACGATATTTGCCATTTTATGAGCCAATGTTTTCTGCTTGGACCATCGTGCGAAAATAGCTTTTGTGTTAGTAATAGCAGTTATATTAGCCATCTTTATGAGTGTATTCGTATATTTAGAGTATAAGTATCCTACGCAAGCGATGATGCCCTCTACCATTGCCCCACCTGAGCACGTGATGTTGACCTTAGCACCGCATAAGGAAAGACACCGCCAGACTTATGCAAAGAATGTATTAGTAGAAATGCTCCACCAAACCCATAGTACCACTAATATGACCGATTGTTGGGTTTGTGGGCTCTTGCCATCAGTTATGCATAAACACGACTTATTTCTTTCTCTGCCCTTATCATATCTAGGTAGCTGTGAAGCGTGGTTTCAAATGTTCTCTGCTTTATATAACCATTATGTGGAAAATCCCAAACAATTTTCAGAAAAAGATTATAATATGATTCTAGCCTACATTGAAACACACCAGGGATTCAATCCAGGAGGAAATGTGGGGGGAGCGATCACTGGACCCAGATGCTTGTATGAATTTGTATACTGTTAATGAAAACAGTACTTGGTTGAAAGATGAACTTTACGATTTTGCCAGTTTTAATCATTCTCAGTATTTTCAGCAGTTTGTCACCAGGAATGTCACTAGTGAGCGCATTATGCCCGTCCCTATTTTGAATACCTCCTCCGATTTTTGTGGGCAGGGAATTGGTCATGTTCAAGTTGGGAATAGTATTTGCAATTATACTTATAGAATGAAAATCTTCAGTAGCCCTCCACTGTTGACACCACCAAACGTGTATTTTGTATATGGGGAAAATGCTTACACTTGGTTACCACGGGGATGGGCGGGACAGTGCTTCCTGTCTTTCTGGTACCCCCTGTATACATAGCACCATCAGATTACCATAAAACCCACCAACTTCATAGCCCGAAAGTGGTTTCCAATAGACAGCGAAGTCAGCTCGGAATGACTGAAATTGACCAAACTGACACCTCTTTACAATAGTTCACAGATTTTAGTAGAGGATTGGTCCCTTTCTGGGGGGCAATATTCAATAGCAGAGAAATAAGACGATTGTCCAGAATAGTAGAGAATGTCATTAATTTTACTACTGAGATTATGACCAATATCACTGTAGAGCTTCAGGCTGCGAGGCTCGTTTCGCTCCAGAACCGGATGGTTCTTGATGTTATCTTGGCTGATCGAGGAGGAGCATGCCGAGTGATCGACAGCTCCTGTTGTGTGTATATTCCAGACTCCGCCCCCACGGTTCATTTAGCTATTCAGAAATTGCATTGCATTGCGGCAGAAATGCACACTGAGAATGGGTCCTGGTCACTCTCTAGCTGGTTTTGGGGAATTCTATCGACTTGGGGTTGGAAACTATTGATGATAGTAGCTGGAGCAGCCGGTATCATCTTTACTTGCTGCCTTTGTATGCAATGTGGTCCGGCTTGTTGCTCCTATTGTGCTACCAAAGTGACCGCCATGCTCGTCCCCTCTCCTGTTCCTTCCAAAACTCAGATGCTCCAACAGGAGATTCGTGAGTTGATGGCCATTGATGAGATAGTTTTCCAGGATTAGTACTTCCTTTAGTTAGCTACATCACGCTAAAAGGAGGGTTTGAGGAACCGGAATTCGATTTAGGCCTAGTAAAACATGTAGTCACTATTAGTAATTAGCGTGATGCACCTATTAAGCAAATATAGGGATTCAAACACTAATAAGCTCGCATATGTGACATCTTAGGGATTAATGTACGCCTTATTACATGTTTTCTATTTAATCATAGGCAATACAGCTTCACCGGACCAGCGCCATTTTGTGGCCTAGTCTGCTTGCAGCATTAGTGAAAACCTTCCATTACACTTAGCTAAAAGCCGTTCTCCTGAGAAATAGTACAACTGTAGCAAACTGCTGCTTCTGCATGTTAGTCCTGTCAAGGTTGTAGGTGGGGGTAGGTTGGATAAGAACATTCCAGGAGGCGCTGTGCGGACTCTCTCGGAGCTAGCAGAAGGGAGTCACCCTCTTGACCTTGCTATAACGAGCTGAGCTAAACTAAGGAAGCTTTGTGTTCCATATATGGTCTTTCCTTTGCAAGCAACCTGTACCAACTTGTATTTTTCCTTCTTAGGTAACGGTTTCGAAATGCAACAGTATATATGTGATCTGTTGATAATGTGCCAGCAGTCTTCTCGGCGGACCTCGAGGGGTTAGGTCGCGAGAAGCTCTTCTGGCAGAGTTTGTTTTGTTATAATAAACGATTGGACCTCCTACACTGCCAACTGACTGATTATTGGTAATTGGTATTAGGGCTATTTGTAAGTATAGCTCTATTGGGTTGTAATTTATTTTTCGGTACTTCAGTAGGATTCGGAGTGACAATAGAGGGCAGGGAACATATTATTCCTCTTTATGCAGATGATCTTCTCCTCTATCTCGACCATGGCCCGATCGGAGCAGCGAATGCAATGGCCCTACAGAGAGAATTTGTGACATTTTCTGGCCTCTGAATCAGTAAGATTAAGACATATCTGTTCCCCATGATATCAGGAGACCAACAACCGCAGAATATACCCCAGGACTTGACCCGGTCCCCTGCGGCCTTCCGGTATCCGGGTATCCCATTGTCCACCTTTTTGGAAGACCAACGGTAGGGTAATCTGGCTAATGCCCTTAGATTCCTTAAGTCCAGTGTCCCCTTTTGGTAATCTCTGAAACTGCCCGGAATGGCTAGGATCTCGATGTCCAAGATGTTTATGCTACTGAGACTGTTATATTTTTTCATTAATCTCTGGGTTGAGGTACTGGGTTCTTGGTTTCGCCGATTGGTCACTCTCCTTAGGGAACTGGTATGAGATAGCGGCCACCACAGGGTTTCACTGGAGGTTGTCAGGCGACCCCCCCACCGGACGAGGGGGCAGTGGGAGCTCCTGATTTGAGCTGTATTTTTTAGCGGCACAGCTTGACAGGGTCACTCAGTGGCTTGAAGGTGCTCATTAAGAGGAACTCGTCTCACTGGGGTTGTCTAGGCATCAAGGAGCTTTTCTGGCAAAGCTGCTCTGTCCAGCAGTGTAGATCCCCCAGCCTGGTGTACTACTGGCAGCAGCCTTGAAATGTTGGAGATGGGGTTTACAAAGGACAGTGGGGACTCCCCTTAATCTCCCAGCACTATTGTTAGTGGGGTTCCCACATGATGACCCACTTTCCTTTTTCACAGATGTAAAGTGGTCTGCCTGGACGGAAGACGTTTTGGTGATGATGGATGACTGTTATCAGCTGGGCACGCTGACTCCACTGGACGATTTGGTGTCTCAATATGACTTACCCTCAGGCCAATTCTTAACAAACGAAGCATTGGCACGAACCTTCCAGGACTTATGGTCGGGCAGCTGAGATGAATCAAAGACACATGCTGTCTTGCAATTGCTAGTGTCCATGGGCCCGCAAGGCACCTGGTGAAATGGTTCTATAAGCCGCATTTTGAAATGGCTTGGAAGCCACTGTTGGCACTCTGATTTTGATGGGAGGTAATGTTGGGGCGAGAGCCCACATGACCTCTTTGATGCCCCACGGACTTCAGGTTATCTATGGCAGGGAGCCACGGGCCTGCCCCAGATGTGCGTTCCCAGACGCTGACTTTGAACACATGACCTGGAGCTGTCCCCACCGGTGATTGTTCTGGGAGATGGTAATCCATACCCTCAATGCAACCCTGGGCGACACTCCTGCTTGCACACTGGAAACCTGTCTGCTGGGGTTGTTTCTTACACCCCTGAAAGCAGAAAGTGGGCTTTAGGTTCTTAGAATGCAAAAACAACAGTTGATGGACAGAATGCAGAACAATGTCATACATTCACCCCAGTACAGCGATCTGGGCTTAAATCCATTGTCGTTTTTCACTCCACACCACCCCATTTCAGACATGGCCATATGCAGTCTTGACCCTGTGCCTCATGGGAACAGTCCAGCCCGAACTGCTAAGCCATGTCTTTCCTGGACCGGAATCAAGCATCCTAGAGCTGCCATCAGCAAGGATAGCAAGGTCCTCGGAAGCTTGTTGCCGGTCCAGGGAAGGCATGGCTTGGCAGTTCAGGCTGGACTGTTCCCCTGAGGCACAGGGTGAGACTGATTTGCATACGGTCATGTCTGAACTGGGGTGGTGTGGAGTGCAAAAAAATGATGGATTTAGGCCCAGATCTCTGTACTGGGGTGAATGTATGACATTGTTCTGCATTCTGTCCATCAACTGTGGTTTTTGCATTTGTCACCCGAGTGGGATGGGTATGCTCAGACATGAGTCCCATGCTCTCCACACCACTGGATTCAAGCAAGCCGGGCTGAAGACGGCTGGAATGCCAGAAACCGGTCCTCGGAAGCTTGTTTCCAGTCCAGGGAAGGCATGGCTTGGCAGTTCGGGCTGGACTGTTTCCTTGAGACACAGGGTCAAACTGATTTGCATATGGTCATGTCTGAACTGGGGTGGTGTGGAGTGCAAAAAAACGATGGATTTAGGCCCAGATCTCTGTACTGGGGTGAATGTATGACATTGTTCTGCATTCTGTCCATCAACTGTGGTTTTTGCATTTGTCACCCCGAGTGAGATGGGTATGCTCAGACATGAGTCCCATGCTGTCCACACCACTGGATCCAAGCAAGCCGGGCTGAAGACGGCTGGAATGCCAGAAACGGGTCCTCGGAAGCTTGTTTCCGGTCCAGGGAAGGCATGGCTTGGCAGTTCGGGCTGGACTGTTCCCATGAGGCACAGGGTCAGACTGATTTGCATATGGCCATGTCTGAACTGGGGTGGTGTGGAGTGCAAAAAAAACGATGGATTTAGGTCCAGATCTCTGTACTGGGGTGAATGTATGACATTGTTCTGCATTCTGTCCATCAACTAAGGTTTTTGCACTTTAAGTTATTAGATCCAGCCCTGGCTAAGACACAAATAGTAATGACGTGTAAGTCCGTGGTGATGACTGTGGCTGTGACCTGGGTGAAAGATGTTACAGTCTGGGCTAGGGCTGAGGAGTGAGTTTTGTTCAGGGAGGATGGCCGTGGCATGCAGAGACGCCCAATTGCAGGGTTGTGAGCAGAGGTAGTGAAGGTTTGGGAATGCCTAGTGAGGGATACAGAGGAAGACACAGAGAGACAAGACTTATGGTTGGGCAGCTTTCGCGATCGTCTCACACCACACCCTGGCACCAGACTGCACCACGCCGGGATACAAGGAACCACCCTCAACTGGATCAGATAATTTCTCTCTGGCAGAACCCAGAGGATCAGACTCCCCCCTTTCATCTCCGAACCCACAGAGATCAACTGTGGAGTACAACAGGGATCATCGCTCAGCCTCACAATCTTCAACATCTACATGGCCCCCCTCGCCGCCATCGTCAGACAGCATGGGCTCAACATAGTATCTTATGCCGATGACACCCAACTCATCCTCTGCCTCACCCATGATCCCGGAGACACCAGGCTCAGCTTCCAAGAAGGAATGAGGGACGTCGCGGCATGGATGAAGGACAGCTCCCTGAAGCTTAACACGGAGAAAACTGAGGTCCTCATCCTGGATCCCTCAACCTCCGCCTGGGAAGACACGTGGTGGCCCTCCGCCCTCGGGAGTCCTCCCACCCCGCCTGACCACACGCGGAACCTCGGCATCATGCTTGACTCCTCTCTCACCATGACACGCCAGATCAATGCCGTCGCCTCCACCAGCTTCAACTGCCTCCACATCCTCTGAAAGACCTTCAAATGGCCGCCCCAACACAGAAAAACTGTCACCCATGCACTCATAACCAGCAGACTGGACTACGGAAACGCCCGCTACGCTGGCATCAACACAACCCTTCTACACAAGCTCCAAACCAACCAGAACTCCGCGGCGAGATTCTTCCTCGGGACCCCACGGCAAGAACGCATGACACAACACCTTTGAGACCTACACTGGCTCCAGGTCGGGAAGAGAATAACCTACAGGCTTCTCACCCATGCCTACAAATCCCTCCACAACATCGAACCCAAATACCCCAACAATAAAGTCTGTTTCCACTCACCCAAAAGAACTCTCCAATCCGCTGACCTCGCCCTTGCAGCGACAACCAGCAGGAAGAAGGGCCTTCTCCCACATCACAGCCAAAACCTGGAACGAGTTCCCGATCAGCATCAGACATTCCCCCAACCTGCACATCTTCAGGATGGACCTTGCTCTTCGACTGAGCCGGAGCTGCCTACCCCCCCAGCACCTTGAGACCCTCACTGGTGAGTAGCACTCTTTATAAACCCTTGATTGATTGATTGATTGATTGATTGATTGATTGATTGTCAAGACAAACCAAGCGATGGGGTTGGGGGTGATTTGGAGGTGATGCCCCATGGGAATGCTGATGAGGATGGTGAAACACACTAAGAGAGCTGGACGGCTTATCTCTCGGTGGGGGCACAGTTACTCTGGTTACAGACCTGTTGGACACACGCGACCGCACTCCCCCTCTCATTAAGCACACATTAATAGATATGTCAATTTAACCCCCAGAATCACAGGATGTTCAGCGTCATTGCTGAAACTCAAACCCGGTTCCCCAGATTCAAGGACGACCGCCCTAGCCATTAGTGAGCACAACAGCTTCCCCGAACCACATGCACATCTGCGCTTGGCAGTGCCGACGGTGCACCACTTCAGGTAATTCATATTTACAACGCAGTCTTTACATCGCAGTTCCTTTACAACGCAGTTGTTACAACGACCTCATTGTTAGAACGCGATGCCTTTACAACGCAAGTCATTAGCTCGACTTGCTGTAGGGGTTGCTCTAACCTGAAGAATTGTATAAGTTACTATTCCAACACCTTCCCTACTGTTGCACAGGCTGGAGTTGGAATAGTAAATTATACTATTCCTAAATCCAGAGCGCCCCCTACAGCAAATTGATCTAATGACTTGCGTTGTAAAGGTATCGAGTTCTAACAACGCAGTCTTCATAACAACCGCGGTGTAACGGAACGCGATGTAATAGCATGTGATGTAACGTGCTATATTCAATGAGTTTAGTGGAATAATTGATCGAACATTGTTATTCCCTCACACGGCTGGATAGTTATTTGCTACAGACTGACCCATGGGCCGCTGAACAAGAGGAAGCTGTTCCACTGCAACATATTTAGCACGCACCTGAGTTTTAATTGTGACTACTTCCATGTTTTAATTCTGTTGGGAACCCTTTACACCCCGTAGAGCATTCCTGTAGATTTGCCTATTCCATACGCCCTGTATTAACTTCTGCTATGAGTAAAATACTAATCTTTTTCTACAAAGCAAAGCATTGGGATGGACATTATATTATTGCAGCTATTATGTGACTGTTTAAGTTTTGAGTCTCTACTCCCCGCACTACAGACCTGCGGTGGTTCGGATTGCTCACCCTCTCTGCTCTGAGAGTCAAGTGCTGAAAGGGTGTACTTGGCCCACGCTGCAGGGCCGTAGTAGAATGGGACCCAGGAAACTACTGACAAATAACCTCAGCCATTACAGTAGGGTCCCAATAGCCCCTGTCTGTCCTGTTGTCTTCCGAATGGGGAATGACGAATGCTTACATATGAGTACAGAGTCCTTGGCAAGGGCTGAGACTGATGTATGTGTGAGCAGACAACACAGTGCTTGGGGCGGCGAGAGAGCTGTTTATGAGAGGTGCACAGTCATGGGGTGGGGTGGAGTGGGAGGGCTGTGTGTTTTGGCAAACAGTCCTTATGGAGGGCTGGTATTACTATACGGGTGAGGATCTGGGTTTGTGCCAAAAAACGAGTCCTTGGGAAGGGTTGGCAGTGACAGAGTCACTGGAAGTGCTGTGTGCGTGAGAGACAAATTCCTTGCAAGGGTAGGAGTGCTGTATATGTGAGACACAGTCCTGGGGAGGGTCAATATTGCTGATCATGTGAGGCACAGAGTCCCTGGGAGGACTGGTATTGCTACATATGTGAGGCACAGCATCCTTGAGGAGACCTGTGAATGCCACATGTCTGAGGTTTAGATTCTTTGACAAAGGCTGGTTTTTGATATGTGTGAGTCAAGGAGTCTGGAGAGGGCTGGTATTGCTGTGCATGTGAGACACAGTGCATTTGGGGAGGGCTGGTTTTCCCATACTTGCGAGTGCTGTACATGCGAGATCCTGAGTCCTTGGCAATGGCCAGGAGTGATGTACTTGTGAGCCTTCGAGTCTTGGGGAGAACAGGTGGTGCTGCGCTCGTCAGGCTCAGGTGTTCTGAGGAGGGCTTTGAGTATGGTATGTAAGTGAGTCATTGAGTCTGTAGTGAGCACAGGGAGTGTAGTTCATAGCACATGTGGGCCTCACGTTCCTTGGAGTGGTCATTGAGTGCTGGGTGTGTGAGGCTCAGAGAGTCCTTGGACTGGACTACAAGGGTTGTATCCGTAAGTCATAGAGTCCTGGCGGAGGAGTGGGAGTGCTGCATGTGTGTGGCAGAGCCTGCCAGGGGAGGACCATTGATTGGGGCATGTGCGAGGCACAGACTCCATGGAAAGAGATGGTATTGCTGTATGAGGCACATTATTTTTGGGGCGGGCTGGATGTGCAGTACATGTGAGACAGAGTCCTTGGGGAGGGACGGTATTGCAGTATGCATGGGGGACAGGGTTCGTGGGAAAGGGACAGTATTGCAGCATGTGTGAGGTACAGAGTCCTTGGGGTGGACCAGTATTGTGGTATTTGTGTGGTATGGAGTCACTGTGCAGGGACCGTATGGCAGAATCTGTGGTGCACAGAGGCGTTGGGGAGGGACGGTATTGCCTTTTGTGTGGGGCACATAGTCTTTGGAGTAAGACGGTTATTGCGGTATGTGTGAGTTACAGAGTCCTCAGGGCGGGACTGTCTTGCACTATGGGTGAGGTGCAGAGTCCTTGGGGAGGGCCGGCCAATTTCCGGATGTGTGAGGCATAAAATCTTTGGGAAGGGACGGTACTGTAGTATCTGTGAGGCACAGAGTCCTTAGGGAAGAATGGTATTGCAGTATGTGTGAGATGCAGAGTCCTTAGGGAGGGACGGTATTGCAGTATGTATGAGGCACAGAGTCCTTGGGAGGGAGGGTATTGCAGTATGCGTGTGGCACAGTGTCCTTGGGGAGGACGGTATTGCAGTATCTTTGAGGCGCAGTTGTGATATTCTCTTTCCTTCCCCTTTAAGATCTGTGTGTCTTTACCAATGTTCTTTGCTCTCAGAACCCTGTTCATGGATTCCTAATAAGAATCCTTGTCTTTGTCAGTTTCTCTTGGCTGTTCGTGGATGAAGTTTATTAAACCCACCTTATCTCTCATCAACGTCTTTTACCTTTATTTAATGTGTTAATAACAACATTTTATTGGCGACGATCGGAAACGACCTCAACACGGCAACAAAGAAAAGAGAACCGACCTTGTCTCTCCTCCAGCGGCGGTTTTGTTTGGTAAGAAGCGAAGCTTTGACTTCACAGCGGCAGAAATTGTCTTCAAAATATGGTGAGGAGAGCGGGAGGTATATTTTAAAAAAAGAAACCGAGACTAAGTAAAATAAATATTGAAAAAGATTTTTTTAACAAGATAGAACGCGCGTGAGACTGAGCGCGTGAAGAGCCCTCTGCTTACGCTTCGTATGCGCACCAACGTAATCAGCGCTGCGTTTCAGAAAGACGTCTTTCACGCTACCGCTGCGTTCAGCAAGACGAATTGCACGCTGCATTTTCATTTCCATTGTACACGTCATCTGATTGTCTCTCGAACGTTGCGCTTCAGATTAGGACGCGCGTCTGAGACAATAGCCTATTATTAAACCACGAAGTGTTCTTTTAGACTGAGACTTTCTTTGTGACGTTTTCAAATGACATTTACTCACTCATATGAAAGAAAGGAAAATAATATTTAAAACAAAAAAATAAAGAGAATTAAACTCTTTAAATCTGATCTTCACCATAAAAAAAAAGAAAAGGATAATTACAATTTTTTTTTTTTTTTTTAATTTTTGAAAACCTTTATTAGAATCAGAACACACAGCTATTCAGCCTGACATCCCGGAGGCAAGGCAGCAATAAGAAAGGAGAAAAATAGTGTCAAACAATTGAGACATAATCATCGAAGGTTAATTTTACATGATATAAACACAACAACAAGCGCCCACGGGCGCGAAAGTGGCAGTGTGAGTAATGCGACGCTGGGTGTCAGGGATGGGTAGGGTATGAGGCAGGGAAACACGTATCGAGGATAGGTAGCAGGATGGGGAAAGAGGCGGGAGGGGGAAGGTATCAGGAGAATATAATACAGTAGAGCTCAGTTGGCGTCACAGGTTAGGGAGAAACATTGTCATTTTGACTGATTGGTTCAGGCGGTAAGCACACATCCCCCCTGTATTCATTCCATGCTCCCCAAATTTTAGTCCAAGTTCGAGGTCTCCCTCTAGCCACATAGACTGTCTTCTCCCTGAACATGCACCAGTCCATGTTGGCCTTCCACTGAACCAGCAGGGGGGCCTCGGCCGCACCCCATCTCTGGGCTATGTCCCTCTTAGCTACCATGTTCCCAAGGGTAACCCACCTAGTCTGTGCCACGTTGTGGTCAGAAGGCTCCCATATGTTCAAGAGGCATCGACGGGCCTCCGCCTGGGCAGCCACGCCAGTCACCTCCTCCATGACGCGGTGTACCCTTCTCCAGTAGGAGGCGATCACTGGGCAGTCCCAGAGGATGTGTAGAAAAGTGGCAGGAGCCCCACAGCCCCTGCGACAGAGACCGTCAGGCGAGAAACCCATGCGCATCAATCGGGGCCCTGTCATATACACCCGGTGCAAGACCTTAAATTGTACGAGGCGAAGACGGGAAGAAATGGCAACCTCCTTAGGAGAGGAAACCGCGCTTTGCCAATCCTCATCGTCCAACTCAAGGCCATCTGCTACCCACTGGTCTCTCAAACTAAGGAGGAGGTCCGTGCGTGCATTGATCAATTTTTTATAGGAGAGTGAGATTGCGCTGTCCGGCATGTGCCCATCTAGGATCCTGTCTTCCAGTGGGGAACTTTCGGGAATGACGCCGTCCGGCGGAGAGGCCGAAAGCAGCGCATGCCGCAGCTGAGCGTAGCGGAAAAACTCAGTCGCGCCCAGCTGGTACTCAGCTTGCAACTGGGGGAAGGTCTTAATCAAGCCCTTAGAGAGCATTTCATCAACCCTGCTGATGCCGATAAGGTCCCACCTATCAAATCCCTTGGTGTGCCACAGTCTACCCAGGATGTCGGAATCAAAGAGGGGAGTGAACTTCGTGAGTCTGCCCTGCCACCCTTGTGCCTTAGTAATCGCTCGCCAGGTGCGGACCGCCGTGCGGGTGGGGCCCGTCAACCGTCGGTCGAAGGACTTCGAGTATAGGGCCCGATAATAATTGCCATCGCCCATCAGCCACCTATCCATGGCATAACCGGGGCTCGCCACTGGACCATAGAAACCATGGTTCAGGGCAGCTAACTGCGAGGACCAATAGTAACGGCGTACGTCTGGGAGGGCGATGCCCCCATCATACCAGGGGAGCGTGAGTTTGTGAAAGGCAACGCGGGGGAGACCCTCCCAGAGGAGGGTACGGAGAAGGCCTTCGAGGTCACGAAAATAGCGGGCCGGGACAGGGTCTTGGGCGTTTTGAAGTGCGTACAGGAATCTGGGCAGGGCCATCATCTTGAAAAGAGCGGCGCGGCCAAGGAGGGAGAGTGGCAGTTTACGCCAACTGTCCACGTCACGCCGCAACCGCTGCAGAGGAGGAAGCAGGTTGTTGTCATGTCTCAACTTGGGATTACCAGAGATGTAAATGCCCAGGTATTTGAAACCGCGCGTGGCAATCTGGATACCGCAACCTCTGGGGAGACGCGGAGTGTCCCCCTTGAGGACATAAAGGGAGGACTTGGCCCAGTTGATAATCAGGCCAGAGTATCGCCCAAAAAGTCTGATGACATCACAGGCCACGATGAGGGATCTGCAGGGGGAAGTCATGTAAAGCAGTATATCGTCGGCGTAAAGGGAGACCCTGTCTTCAAAGCCAGGGGCCCATGTAATGCCTCGCAAGTCAGGATGCGCACGCAATAGTGCCGCAAGTGGTTCAAGGGCCAAAGCAAACAAGAGGGGGGACAGGGGGCAGCCCTGTCTGGTACCTCGACGCAGGGGGAATGGCGCCGAAAGGCGACCGTTGACCGTGACATTGGCCATCGGGTCCGCATACAAGAGCTTCACCCAGCTCACAAAGACAGGTCCAAACCCGAGTTTGGTCAGCACTGCCCACAGGTACGGCCATTCGAGCGAGTCGAAGGCCATAGTGGCATCCAGGGACGCTAGGACAGCCGGCTCCTCGAGAGTGTGGGCCCTGGCCATGACACCATGGAGGCGTCGCAAGTTAAGGGCAGTGTTTCGGTGGGGGATGAATCCAGACTGGTCGGGGTGCACGAGATCGCTGATAACTCCAACCAAGCGATTAGCCAGCAACTTGGCGAGGACCTTGGGTTCCACGTTGAGGAGAGAAATAGGGCGGTACGAGCGACAAACGTCCCGCGGCTTACCCTCCTTGTGGATGACCACGATGGTAGCTAGTCGTTGATCCAGGGGGAGAGAGCCTCTCTCAAAGGACTCCAAGAACATTTTACGGAGGTGAGGGGAGACCGCGTCCGAACGGATTTTGTACAGTTCCACCGGTATACCGTTAGGCCCAGAGGCCTTCCCGGTCCTTAGGGAGCGGATCGCAAGGTCAATCTCTTCAGCAGAGATGTCTCTATCCAAGTCCTCTCTCTCCTCCTCGGAAAGACTGGGCAGGTCAATGTCGGAGAGGAAGGCCGACGAGTCCGCCTCCGAAAAGTCAGAGGCAGACTCATAGACCCCCTGAAAGTAGCCAGCGAACGAGTCAACAATGGCGCTAGGGTCCGTAAGGACCACACCGTCGTCTCCAACGAGCTCGGGCACCACACGACTGGCCATTTCCCTCCTGTCGAGCCAAGCCAACAACTTCCCAGCCTTATCGCCCACATCGTAAATACGGCCTCGCTGTTCCTTGGCCAGTATGAGAGCGGCATTAGTAGCCAGGGCGTGGTACTCCGCCTGTTTCAGCGAGAGAGTATGGAGGACAGAGGGGTCAGGCTCGGGTCCCAATTGGGCCTCGATGCGCAGTACTTCCTGCTCGATAGTCAGCATGTCAGAGTCTCTAGTTCGACGGGTCTCAGCGATGAGCGCCTGGGCCTCGCCACGGAGCACCGTCTTAAAGGCCTCCCAGAGTGTAACGGCCGACCTCACCGAGCCCACGTTCTCGGAGAAGTAAAAATCAATGGCTTTGGCCAGGAGGGAGCGGGTCTTGAAATCCCGAAAATACCATGGGTTGATCACTGCCGGACGTTCCGACAGAGTCACTCCAAAATCAAAGGAGACCCACAAAGGGGAGTGATCGGATATGCCCCGCGCCAGGAAGCGGGCTTCGGAAACAGCAAGTGCGTCCGAAGCCAATGTGAGAACATAGTCTATGCGCGAAAGGCTCCCGTGTGCACCCGATAGGAAGGAAAATTGGCGGAGCGTGGGATGTAAAAGTCGCCACCCGTCCACCAGCCCAATAGACTCAAGGAAGGACGGCAGCCACAGCTGCGGGCCACGTAGGTCGCGAGGCGGTTGGCGATCAAGTAGACCGGAGCAAACGGAATTAAAGTCACCTCCCACTATCAAACGACCAGCCGGCATAGACAAGATGGCACCACCAAGGTCATGAAAAGTACTAGACTGGAGCCCTGGGGGGACGTACACAGAAAACAACGTGAGGGAACGCCCTTCCCATCTACCAGCTACGGCGGCGTACCGCCCCCTATCGTCAATCAAGGTGGTATCTATCTCTAGGGGAAGGGACGCGCGCACAAGTATGCCCGCCCCCCGGGAGCCGGAAGAGAACCCCGAATGTGCCACCATTTTATAACCCTTACGATTCAGAGCTTTGCAAGCGTTGCCCACCAAGTGTGTCTCCTGAAGAAGGACAATATCTGGCATATGCCGTTTAATCAGTTGTATCACCACCCCTCTCTTGATCCGATCACCCAACCCGTTAACATTCCAACTGAGAATCCTTAACATCCTACCCCTCATCCCTCAACTGCCCGCCCCACCCAGAGCCCAGAGACACCCGCATCAGAAACACTTCAGAAGCAACATTGTCCCATTGCCACACTAGAGAAAGAGAAAGGAAAACAACACAAACCATAAACGTGCCCAACAAACCCCCCACCCTGCACCCCTGCATTAGACTAAAAAGCCCCCCCAACCAGCAGTGTGCCTGTCGCCCCATTAACTACTCTACAAAAGACCCAGAGGAGTGAGGAATCCCCGTGAAATCGTCCCGCCACCCACCATGGAAATAAAGGAGAGAATAATAAGCAACAATAGCACCAGTCCGGCGGTCATTCGAGGCAGGGGTAGCATCAGCTCCCATTTCATTCTTGCCGCTCCGCCCCGCCCGAAGCGCCCCCAACATCATCTTCTTGCTCATCACACGCAGGCGAAACAGTGTCCAGCCACTCGCTGACGTTCTCAGGATAGTCAAAAAAGAAGGCACGTCCCTTGTATTCAACGCGGAGCTTCGCAGGAAACTGCATGGAGTACTTGAGACCCATGTCTCTGAGGCGTCTTTTCACCCCCGCGTAGCTTAACCGCTGACGCTGTACCAGCCTGGTAAAGTCCGGGTAGAAGTGCACCTCCGCATTTTGGTAGTGGAGCGGCCCATGCGATCTGGATGCTTGGAGGATCGCATCTCGGTCTCTGAAATTGAGGAGGCGCGCCACGATCGGTCGCGGTGTCGCTCCCGTTTTAGGTGGGCCCCCTGGTACACGGTGGGCTCGTTCCACTGAGAATAAATTACTCAGTCCAGAGGGCGCCAAATGAGTCTTGACCAAGTCCTCCACAAACAGGTCCGCTGCGCCATTCTCGGACCCTTCCGGTACCCCTACTATGCGGACGTTCTGCCGCCTGGCTCGCCCCTCAAAGTCCTCCAGCCGCTTTGAGAACAGATCAGTAGTCGACCGCAGATTGCGAACCTCAATCTGCAGTTCGGAGACATCCGTGGTCAGACTGGCGGTCTTAATATCAAGAGTTTTCCCACGCTCGTTGGTCTTGCCCAAGTCGGCCCTGATAAGGGTAACGTCAATAGCCATGGAGTCCACTTTATGGGACAGAGTCTCGTGCTGCTGCTGTACGTCGGCACGGAGGCTAGTAATGGCACCCATGATGTCCATGAGGGTAGGATCCGAGCCATCCGGCGGGCTAGTCGATGGGGTCCCTTTAGAGACGGCCCCAGATGTAGGTGGCGACTTGAGGTTTACATATCGCTCCATGCGATTGTTCTGTGTTTGCGATTTGCCCCGACCACCTTTATTCGATGCTCTGTCCGGATCGCCTCTGCCCGCCATGATGGGTACGGGAGAACAAAGGCAGAGCGGCAGCAGGTCTGGGTCCACAGCCGAGAGGCAGACGGATCAAGAAGTCTCAACCAGGTCGACGAGGGCAAGACAGGAACGCAGTGTCTTCACCAAGGAGGCGGCAGGCGGGCACCAAGCAGTCCGATCATGCGAAGTGGCGAAGTGACAAAGTCCGGAGGGACAATGGCACCGTCACGGAGCGGAGTTCAGCTCGACGTAACTTTGCTCAGGAGCCACCGATTTGGAAGCCGATTGCAGTCCCCGCCTCAGTAGGCCACCAGCATTACAGTTCCACCAACGTGGGTCAGGATTTCAAGCAGGATGATTGCGGTGGATCGGACGGTCCACGGAGCTCCGAGCTTACGCGGCCATCTTGGTCGCCCGCGAAGCTCCTCCCTGATAATTACAAATTTAATGATCAATTGAATATTTTTTTTCTCCAAAATAAGAAAGAGAAAAGATAAACCCTGAGAAATACATTACTTCATTTTTCTTTTATTTTATTTTTCACTCTCATTTTATTAACTTAAAATGCAAAATGTTACTCAGCCTGCATTTTTTCTTACAAGTCCTGGTGAACCCAATGTAAAATGGAAAAAATGGAAAACATTTTTTGAAAATTATGCAAGAGTTTGTGGAACAAATTTAAGTGCAGAAAGAAAACATTCTCTTCTTCTACATTGTCTTGGAGGAGAAGGTCAAGATGTTCTTGAACATTTACCTGATTTATCGGTTGCTGAACAAAGAAATTTAAATGAGTATGAGATTGCCATTCTACAACTGGATAGACATTACTTACCGAGACTTAGTACTATTATGGAGAGATACCATTTTGGCTTAAGGGAACAAAAACAAGAAGAACAGTAGAAGAATATGTATCCTCTTTAAGGAAATTGGCATCTTCCTGTAACTTTGGTCAAACTCTAGACGAACGAATTTGTGATCAATTTGTTTTGAGGTGCGCACATGATGACATTAGGAAGGAACTCTGGTTGAAGGATGAACCTCCTCTCGAAGAAGTTCTTGTCATTGCTAAACAAGTTGAACATATGACTAAATGTGTTGGTGAATTAAAGAAAGAGAAAGAGAAACCATCTACTTCTGAGTCAAAGGATGAAGTAAAAGTTGATGAAACTGTATATCAAATTAAGAAACAAGAAGGCGCAAGTTCACAAGAAAAGCAGAATATGTTATCTAACTCATCTGATTCTGCTTTGAATAACAAATTTTCTTGTTTTAGATGTGGTCAAGTTAGTCATTTAGCAAATTCACCTGTTTGTCCCGCTCTCAAAGTAATATGTAATTTATGCAATAAAAAAGGCCATTATGCTAAATTTTGCAGAACAAAAACATACAAAGGTGATAGCTCTAGGAGAAGATGGCCTCAACCTCAAGTAAGATCTATATGTTTTGAGGTGAATGATGACAAATCAGATCATCCTTCTTGTATGGTTAGAGTAGAAGATTCCATGATTAATTTTAAATTTGATTCTTGCTCTAAAATAACGTTAATGGATGAAAAACTGTTTAATGATTTTTTATCAAAGAAAGTAAAAATGTTGAAATGTGATATCTTCCCTTTAGGATATAGTGAGAAACCAATTAGAATGTTAGGATACTTCATGGCTGAAATAGAATTGGGTTCTCACATCATTGTGGGAAAAGTTTATGTTTCAAAGAAAGGGGATGCGTTATTGGGGTGGTTGCATCAACGCCAACTTGGTGTTAAACTTGATCCTAATGCCTCTCCCCAGGTTTAGATTCAAGAGGTGTCTAATTCTGTATCTAACAAGAGTGATGAAAATCTGTCAAATATTTTGGCAAAACAGTTCCCGAATGTTTTTAAAGAAGATTTGGGATGTTTGCGTGGTTACAAACATCACATTAAGTTGAAAGATAATACTCTTCCTGTAGTAGCAAAAGTTAGGAGAATTCCTCTTATGGAGCAGGTAAAGGTTCAAGAAGAGTTAGATAAACTTGTGAAAAATAACACTATCGAACCAGTTGAAGCAACTGAATGGCTTGCCCCCGTTGTTATTGCAAAAAAAACAACAGGGGAAATTCGCCTATGCATAGATTTAAGATCACTAAATAAAGAAGTTGTGGTGGATAGATTTCCCCTTCCCAACATAGATGAGATGGTTGGCACTTTGGAAGGTGCAAAATACTTCACTACTCTTGACTTAGCTTCCGCTTACCATCAGGTGGAGCTAGACAATTCCTCTCAGGATCTGACTGCATTCATTACACCTATGGGTACCTTTAAATTTAAAAGAATGCCTTTTGGTCTTGTTTCTGCGGCCTCAGTATTTCAACGTATCATGTCAAAGATTTTAAGAGGGTTGATTGGCGTTAAGTGTTATCAGGATGATCTATTGATTTATGGTAATAACATTCTCGAACATGATAGTCGAGTGTGTGCTGTTTTGAAACGTTTAGATGGGGCGAGAATGTCTCTAAAAAGGTCTAAATGCAAATTCAGGGTACAGGAAGTCAACTATTTGGGGCACTGTATCACTGTATCACTGGTAATGGTGTTTTTCAAAAAAATGATTTGGTAGAGTCTATTGACAAAGTGAAGGAACCTACTAGTAAAGAGGAACTTCTCTCGTTTCTTGGGATGGTTGAGTTTTATGGCACATTTATTGCAAAGTTTGCAGACAAGACTCATAATCTAAGGAGGTTGACTGCAAAGAATGTTGTTTTTGAGTGGTCGACAGAGTGCAGGAGTGAATTTATACGTATTAAGAAAGAATTAAATAAAGCTCCTTCTCTTCATGCATTTGTACCAGGCATTCCCACTGTCTTATTTACGGATGCGAGTGACAAAGGTCTAGGAGCTGTGCTTGTTCAGAAGAGAAATGGGAAAGATTCTCTGATTTGTTGTTCTTCTCGTTGTCTTAAAGGATCGGAGTGTAAATACTCTGTAATAGAGAAGGAGTCTCTTGCAATTTACTGGGCTTTGAGGAAGTTTAAAAATCTGATTTGGGGTACAAAAGTTTGTATTCTGTCTGATCACAAGCCTTTAAGAGAAGTTTTTTCTAAAAAAGGTCTAGACGCTATATCTTCGAGAATCAGAAAATGGATTGTTTCCTTACAGGAATATGAGTTTGAAGTTCAGTATATTCCAGGGGTAGCTAATAAGTCAGCTGTATATCTAGGTTGGTTGATACTGAAAATTTTGAAACCGATGATTTCTGTGAGTCGGATGAATACACAAATGTGTGTGAGGTGACTGATGGTGTAATAGATGAATCTGAGTGGAGGATGGAGTTAGAGAAAGATGAGGAGATCTGCAAAGTTATTCTTTCCTTAAAGAAAAATACTCGTTTGGGTAAGCCGTGGTTATTAGTCTCGGATGAACTTTCTGTGAGTGAAGGTTTATTAACTCGGGGTACCAAATTTGTTCCTCCCAGTAGTCTAAAAAAAAAATTGTTGTCTCATGCCCATTGTGGTAACTTAGGCATTGTGAAAACAAAAGAGATCCTACGTATGCAATTCTGGTGGCCTGGCATGGACTTAGAAATAGAGAGGATGGTCAGGGATTGTGCTGAATGCTTTTCTAGTGACAAGATTTTAAAGACAAAACAAATGCCTATGGTTAAGAGGGTTTTACCAAGTCATCCCTGGGATGAAGTTGCAATTGACATTTTGGGTTCTTTGTCTGGAGTTTCTGATACTCCTTATCTTATTGTTCCAATTGATCTTTACTCTAGATGGATTGAAGTTTGTGCAGTCAGGGAAATTACCTCTGATTCCATCATTAAGTTTTTAGAGGGTTTGTTTAATAAGGAAAGTTTTCCTAATAGCTTGTTATCTGACAATGGACCACAATTTTGTTCCTTAATGTTTGCTGAATTTTAAAAAAAAATGTGGTGTGGTTCATAAAAGGTGTTCCCTATATCATCCGGAAACCAATGGTGCTGTTGAAAGAGTCAACAAGACTCTAAAAGAGTCAATTCAGTTAGCTCGGTCTTCTGGTTTGAATTGGAAGACAACTCTTCAGGACAGGATTAATACCTATCGTTTTGCCCCTCATTCTTCCACTGGGAGGTCTCCATTTGAGTTGTTCAAAGGGAGGGTTCCAAATACCTTGTGGTGCCCTGGATGGATGTGTTTGAATAAAGGTTTGGTTCGTAATGACATTGGGGAATGGAGAACCAGAGAGTTAGTTAAACAAACCACTCGTAAGGAATACTTTGATAAAAAATAATGTGTGGGATATCAGGAGGTCAGAGTGGGTGATTTTGTAAAAATAAAGACTCCGGTAGGACGCAAACCGTGGTCGAAATACACTGATATTAGAGCTGTTGTTAAGATTTTTAAGAATGCTATTAAGACGGAAGATGGGAGAATCTGGAATATGAGTCGTGTGGTTGTTGTTAATCCCAAATTGTCTCTTTCAGATGACTCTGTCTACAATGATGGCTCGTGTGGCAACTTTCATCTTGCTTCTAACAGTTCTCTTGACAGGTCCTTGCCTTCTTACAAAAGGAGTCAAAGAACTCGCAGAGCTCCTTGCTATTTGAAAGACTATGTTTGAATATTTTCCTGTTGTTATCTCACATGGAGTTCATAGTGCTTCTGACTGCATTTATTTATTGCTATTTTGTTGTTGCCTTGCATGAACTTTTCTGCCTATTCCTAGGATTTTGTTATTTGTTTTACTGAAGTTTAATTTTATGAAAATTGTTCTTTCTTTCTTTTACTTGTTATAATGTAAGGAAGGGAGATGTTTGATATTCTCTTTCCTTTCCCTTTAAGACCTGTGTGTCTTTACCAATGTTCTTTGCTCTCAGAACCCTGTTCATGGATTCCTAATAAGAATCCTTGTCTTTGTCAGTTACTCTTGGCTGTTCGTGGATGAGGTTTATTAAACCCACCTTATCTCTCATCAACGTCTTTTACCTTTATTTAATGTGTTAATAACAACATTTTAGCAGTGTCCTTGGGGAGGGGCGGTTGTGTGCTTTGCGTGACACACAGAGTCCTTGGAGAGGGACAGTATTGCTCTTCTTGGGACGGTCAGAGTCCTTCAAGAGGGACAGTATTGCAGTATATGTCAGACACGAAGTCCATTGGAGGGGTGACTTGCAGTATGCATGAGGCATAATGTCTTTTGCGAGGGACGGTATTGCTCTCCTTGGGAGGTTCAGAATCGTTGGGGAAGGACAATATTGTAGTGTGTGACAGGCAAAACATGAATTGAAAGGGATGGATTGCAAGATGTGTGACAGGCACAAAATGATTTGGAAGGGATGGATTGCAGGATGTGTAAGGCATAACGTCCTTGTGCAGGGATGGTATTGCAGTATGTGTGAGGCACAAAGTCCTTGGGGAGTGATTGTATTGCTGCTTATGTGAGTTTCAGAGTCGTTGGGGAGGGACGGTATTGCAGCATGTGTGAGGTACCGTATTACAGAATCTGTGGCGCACACAGTCCTTGGGGATGGACGGTATTGAAGTGTATATGAGGCACAGCGTCTTTGAGGAGGGACAGCATTACAGTATGTGTGAGGTGCAGAGTCCTTAGGGAGGGACAGTATTGCAGTATGTGTGTGGTACAGAGTCATTGGGAAGGGAAGGTATTGCAGTATATGTGAGGAACAGAGTCCTTGAGGAAGGACGACACTACAGTATTTGCAAGGCGCAGAGTCCTTGGGTAGAGACTGTATTGCAGTATGTGTGTGGTGCAGTGTCCTACGGGAGGGACGATATTGCAGTATATGTGAGGCACAGAGTCCTAGGGGAGGGAAGGTATTGCAGTATACGTGAGGCACAGAGTCCTTGGGAGGGACGGTTTTGCAGTATCTTTAAGGCACAGAGTCCTTGGGGAGGGACGGCAGTTCAGCATATGTGAGACACAAAGTCCTTGGGGAGGGACAGTATTGCTCTTCTTGGGACGGTCAGAGTCCTTCAAGAGGGACAGTATTGCAGTATATGTCAGACACGAAGTCCATTGGAGGGATGAATTGCAGTATGCATGAGGCATAATGTCCTTCGCGAGGGACGGTATTGCTCTCCTTGGGAGGTTCAGAATCGTTGGGGAAGGACAATATTGTAGTGTGTGACAGGCACAGCATGATTTATAAGGGATGGATTGCAGGATGGTAAGGCATAACGTCCTTGTGGAGGGATGGTATTGCAGTATGTGTGAGGCATAACTGCCTTCGGCAGGGTTGGTATTGCAGTATGGGTGAGGTGGAGAGGCGTTCAGGAGGGATGATATTTCAGTATGTGTGAGACACAGAGTCCTTGGAGATGGACGGTATTGCAGAATGTGTGAGGGAGAGAGTCCGAGAGGAGGGACAATATTGCAGCATGTGTGAGGCACAGAGTCTTTTGAGGAGGGACGGTTTTGCAACATGTGTGAGGCACAGAGTCCTTGGGGCTGGATGGTATTGCAGCATGTGTGAGGCTCAGTTCCTTGGGGAGGGACCGTACTGCAGCATGTGTGAGGCGCAGAGTCCTTGTGGAGGGACAGTACTGCAGTATCTGTGTCGCACAGAGTCCTTGGGGAGGGATGGCTTGCAGTATCTCTGAGGCACAGAGTTGTTGCGTAGAGACGGTATTGTGGTATCTATGTGGCACAGAGTGCTTGGAGAGGGAGGGTATTGCAGTATGTGTGAGGCACAGAGTCATTGGGGAGGGACGGTATTGCAGTATTTGTGAGGCACTGAGTCCTTAGGGAGGGACAGTATTGCAGTATCTGTGAGGCACAGACTACTTGGGGAGGGATGGTACTGCAGTATCTGTGTGGCACAGAGTCCTTGAGGAGGGACAGTATTGCAGTAGGTGTGTGGCACAGAGTCCTGGGGGAGGGAAGATACTGCAGTATGTGTGAGGGACAGAGTCCTTGGGGAGGGATGGCTTTGCAGTATGCGTGACAGAGTCCTTAGGAAAGGGACAGTACTGCAGTATATGTGTGGTGCAGAGTCCTTGGGGAGAGACTGTATTGCAGTATGTGTGAGGCACAGAGTCCTAAGGGAGGGAAGGTATTGCAGTATTTGTGAGGCAGCGTCATTGGGGAGGGACGGTATTGAAGTATGTGTGAAGCACAAGGTCCTTGTGGAGGGACGGTATTGCAGTATGCATGGGGGATAGAGCCCGTGGGAAAGGTATTGTAGTATGTGTGAGGTATGGAGTCCTTGGGGAGGGACAGTGTTGCAGCATGTGTCAGGCACAGAATCCTTGGGGATGGACGGTTTTGAAGTTTGTGTGAGGTAGAGATTCCTAGAGGAGGGATGGTATTGCAGTATGTGTGAGACACAGAGTCCTTAGGTAGGGACAGTATTGCAGTACTTGCGAGACCCAGAGTAGTTGTGGAGAGACGGTATTACAGTATGTGTGAGAAACAGAGTCCTTGGGAAGGGGAGGAATGGTATAGCAGCAAGTGTGAGGCACAGAGTCCTTGCGGAGGGAAGGACTGCAGTATGTGTGAGGCACAGAGTCCTTGGGGAAGGACAGTATTGCAGTATTTGTGGGGCACAGAGTCCTTGGGAAGGGAAGGACTGCAGTATAGGCATAGAGTCCTTGGGGAGGGACAGTATTGCAGTATTTGTGAGACACAGAGTCCTTGGGAAGGGAAGGACTGCAGTATGTGTGAGGCACAGAGTCCTTGGGGAGGGACAGTATTCCAGTATTTGTGAGGCACAGAGTCCTTGGGAAGGGCTGCAGTATAGGCACAGAGTCATTGGGGAGGGACAGTATTGCAGTATTTGTGAGACACAGAGTCCTTGGGAAGGGAAGGACTGCAGTATGTGTGAGGCACAGAGTCCTTGGGGAGGGACAGTATTGCAGTATTTGTGAGACCCAGAGTAGTTGTGGAGAGACGGTATTGCAGTATTTGTGAGAAGCAGAGTCCTTGGGAAGGGGAGGAATGGTATAGCAGCAAGTGTGAGGCACAGAGTCCTTGGGGAGGGACAGTATTGCAGTATGTGTGAGGCACAGAGTCACTTCTGAAGGAAAGGACTGCAGTATAGGCACAGAGACCTTGGGGAGGGACAGTATTGCAGTATTTGTGAGGCACGGAGTCCTTGGGAAGGGAAGGACTGCAGTATGTGTGAGCCACAGAGTCCTTGGGGAGGGACAGTATTGCAGTATTTGTGAGACACAGAGTCCTTGGGAAGGGAAGGACTGCAGTATGTGTGAGGCACAGAGTCCTTGGGGAGGGACAGTATTGCAGTATTTGTGAGGCACGGAGTCCTTGGGAAGGGAAGGACTGCAGTATGTGTGAGCCACAGAGTCCTTGGGGAGGGACAGTATTGCAGTATTTGTGAGGCACAGAGTCCTTGGGAAGGGAAGGACTGCAGTATGTGTAAGGCACGGAGTCCTTGGGAAGGAATGGTATAGCAGCATTTGCGAGGCATGGAGTCCTTGGGAAGGGAAGGTATTGCAATATCTGTGAGGCACAGAGTCCTTGGGCAGGAACGGTATAGCAGCATCTGGGAGGCGCAGTGTCCTTGGGGAGGGACAGTACTACAGCATGTGTGAGGTACAGAGTCCTTGGGGAGGGACAGTACTGCACCATGTGTGAGGCGCAGATTCCTTGAGGAGAGATGGTATTGCAGCATGTGTGAGGTGCAGCGTCTGTGGGGAGGGACAGTACTGCACCATGTGTGAGGCACAGAGTCCTTGGGGAGGGACGGTATAGCCGCATGTGTGAGGCGCAGCGTCCGTGAGGGGGGACAGTACTGCACCATGTGTGAGGCACAGAGTCCTTGGGCAGGAACGGTATAGCAGCATCTGGGAGGCGCAGTGTCCTTGGGGAGGGACAGTACTGCAGCATGTGTGAGGTACAGAGTCCTTGGGGAGGGACTGTACTTTACCAAGTGTGAGGCGCAGAGTCCTTGGGGAGGGACGGTATTGCAGTATGTGTGAGGGACAGAGTCCTTGGGGAGAGACGGTATTGCAACATGTGTGAGGCGCAGAGTCCTTAGGGAGGGACGGTATTGCAGCCTGAGTGAGGTACAGAGTCCTTAAAGAGGGACGGTATTGCAGCATGTGTGAGGCACAGAGCCCTTGGGGAGGGACGGTATTGCAGTATGTGTGAGGGACAGAGTCCTTAGGGAGGGACGGTATTGCAGTATGTGTGAGGGACAGAGTCTTTAGGGAGGGACAGTATTGCAGCATTTGTGAGGCACAGAGTCCTTGGGGAGAGCCGGTATTGCAGCATTTGTGAGGCACAGAGTCCCTGGGGAGGGAAGGACTGCAGTATGTGTGAGGCACAGAGTCCTTGGGGAGGGACAGTATTGCAGCAGGTGTGAGGCAGAGAGTCCTTGGGGAGGGACGGTTTTGCAGCATCTGGGAGGCACAGAGTCCTTGGGGAGGGACGGTATTGCAGCATGTGTGAGGCACAGAGTCCTTGGGGAGGGACGGTATTGCAGCATGTGTGAGGCACAGAGTCCTTGGGGAGGGACGGTATTGCAGCAGGTATGAGGCAGAGAGTCCTTGGAGTAGGGCAGTATTGCAGTGTATGTCAGGCACAGAGTCCTTGGCTCAGGCTAGGAGTGCTGCCTTTGATAGAGTCACAGAGGGGAACGGGATAAGCATCGCCAGCAATCTTTATTATCCGCGCCATCATATCTCCACACTCGTTGCGCCAACCATTTTTAAAATGCCCTTTTCTTTAATGCTTTCCATTAATCTGAATTATCCCTCTGGAACCTGAAAATGGATCAAAGTGCATCCATCAGCTGAAGTAGAAGAGGTGTGTAGCGCGACAGGGGGTGGGAGGGGGAAGGAGGTAAGTGAAGGAAGCAGAGGAGGAGAGAGGGGTGAGGATAGGGAGAGGGAAGGAAATAGGAGCAACAGTGATAGAGGGCAGATAACAACAGAGAAAGAAAGACAAATAAATGGAGAGGGAACGGATCTGAAAAAAATGTTTGCGAGAGGAAGCACGTTAGGGGAGGCGTATGATGAGGGTGATGGGCTATATGGAGATAGATGAAGAAAGAACTAAATGAAAGACAAAACGGATGAGATAGGGACAGAGGGTGGACTGTGCTGCTGGCTTTACCCGAGGGAAAAGTTTAGAAAATATTACAAACTAGTCCCTATCGGTGTCACAGTTCTCACAAGGCGAGATGAGCCACCACCTTGCCTCCAATAGTACCATCCCCCTTTATAGTACACCTCACTCCTCTCCCAAGCATAATGTCACAGAATGGGATGAGGAATTTTCCCTAACAGGATGAATTGATAAATGCAGCTCTTATTTTCCCAATGCTATGGAAGATGCTTGGATGCTCTTCCAGATGCTTCATGTTGATACTGATAAGTCCCACCTCCTTCCTTCCCAAGACATGACTTTCATTGGTGCACAGTTATGCACTATTATTTTGCTTTTACTAAGGATAGTTAGTGTTAGAATTGCGTTCTCCAGTTGGCAATGGTTTGCACCTTTGTCCAAATAGGGACCCTTGCTTCTAGTCAGGGTAAGGGCCTACACTTCTAAAACAATGCCTGCTCACCCCCTTGATAGCTTGGCATGAGCAGACAGGCTTATCTCAGAGGCAGTGTGTAAAGCATTTGTGAACACATACAGTAATAGAGTGAAAACACTACAAATGGACACCACACCAGTTTAGAAAAATAAGTAATCTTTACTAGACTTAATACAAGACCAAACAACAAAAATCCACAATACTGTAATCAAAGATAAGACTTTAAAGCGATAGAAATAGCTTAGTTCAATGTAGATGGTAAATGCAACACTTTACTTTCAAAGTACCTTGGATGCATCACGCGAAACAAACAAAAGGGTCGCAGGGAAGTTGATGCGCCGTTCCTTGCTTCGGGGTAGGTGATGCGTTGGTTCCTTACTGCAGCGCAGAGGCGTTGATGCGTTGGTTTCTTTCCGGAGAGGAGGTGATGCGTCGGTTTCTTAATGAGTTCCGGTTACAATGCGACACAATGGCGCCTCAATGTGATGCGACGATCCTGTGTGATAAAATGACATCTTTGATGCGATGCGACAACGGGGATGTGATGCGTGCGTGCCAGACGGCTGTGTGGCAAAATCGATGATCTTTGGAGCCGCAAAAGGCCCTGCGACACGCTTCTCCGGTGATGCGACGGCAACCGCGGCGGCACACTTCTCCGGTGATGCGACACGGTTCCTCAGCGATGCGATGGCGAACAACTGCCGCAGCGACACGCTTCCTCGGTGATGCGACGGCAACGGCGGAGGTGGCAACACACACACCTCTTCCTCGTTGCGACGCGCTTCCAGCTCCCAGCGACAAACAGTCTCTAGAGGTCCTAAACAGCTGCAGGCACCTCTCTGTAGGTTAGAATTCCCAGCAAGAAAATTCAAGAGGAGCTGGTGGTGAAGTCTTTGTGTCCCTGAGACTGCAGACAGTGGGCAAGCTCAGTTCCACCCCTTGGAGATCTTCCTCAAGATGACAAAGCAAACAGCAAAGTCCTTTTCTCCTTTCCTTGGCAACAAGTAAACACTGCAGACCATTCCCCAAACAGCAAACTGCACAGGGGCAGTAATCCTCCTTCAGCTTCTCCGGTTTCTTCTCCTTGGCAAAGGTTCCTCTTGATTTCCCAAAAGTGATCTTAAGTTCTGGGGTCTGGGCCCCAATATTTATATTGCAAAATCCTTTGTTCTCTGAAGGCAGAGAGGGTCTGTACCTAGTCAAAACCAGTTCTGTCCTACTGGGTGCAGCTTCCTGGAAGGAGGTGGGGACAGCATTGTTTGAGAGTAGACCTGGCCCAGGTAGCTGAAAGGAAATCTCCTCCCCTACTCTCTAGTCTGTGAGGGCTCAGGTCAGTGAAAGGAAATCTCTGCCCCCTACTCTCTATTCAATGCAGGTCCTATTCAGCACAGCCCTGACTCATCAAACTGATGGAGCCAAGGCCCTTTCCAGCCCCCTGTCACTGACAAACCAGACATGTAATGCACAAACCTAGCAGAGGCATGCTAGAGAGTTAGGCAAGAAAATACCTACTTTCTAAAAGTGGTAATTTCAAACACAGAAGGTACAAAATCACCTTAACTAAAAGATGCATATTAACATTCTGAGTTCAGGCATACTAAACTCAAATTTCTCCCTAGTTCCCTGGGTCCATTAGGATTATACGATGTTATAATTGAACTGCCCATTCTGGCCTATGGGAACAGGTAGTCTTGCAATAGTGAAAAACTAAATTGGCTGTAATTCACTATCAGGTAATGTCACACACATCAGGGCATTTCCTACCTTTTACATACAATGCACCCTGCCCATGGGAGTATCTTGGACCTACCTTAGGGGTGACTAATATGTAGAAAAGGGATGGTTTAGGGACTGGCAAGTGTGTGCACTTGACAAAGTAACTGTACCTTGGCACTCTCCAAATTTTTGTGCCACTATTTTAAATAGTGTAATCAGTTTACAATTCAACAGTATACCCGCTCACAGGAAAGTAATCCAACAGATAGAGTTTTTCAAAATTCAATTTAATAACACTTCACAATGTTACATTCCAATTGTGGAAACCTAATGTTCAAGGTGCAAACCAAAAACAAAGACATATAGCATGCTACAGGAGTGTTGTTTTCGCTAGTTGTCCCACGGAGGTCCTATTCATATACCCTCCTTTTTGTCAACGATGGAAACAGCCAACACGTGTTTCGTTACAATTGTAACTTCTTCAAGGCTTATGTGTCAGAAATAGTTGTTCCAAATAATTTTGGATTGTCCCATATGCGAAAATAATCCAGTTAAATGCATAGCAATAATGAGGGACCATCTGTTTTGCGTCAGTCACCGGCCAATCAAATAGTCAATAGAAAAAGTAAATAGCGGAAGGGTATTTTCAGCATTTGACCTTCCATAATAGGTGTGTACTCTCTGTCAATTGTATGTGTATCCTTCTTCATGTAGTTGGCGAAGGTCTTGCGAAATAAATAAATTCATGTGAAGGTTTTGTCAATTGTGGTGAAAAGACAAGGACTGTGATATTGTTGTGCCTGCCGTCGTGTTTGGCAACAACCTGAAGATGAGTTGGTTGGCAAGATGGCCGCCTCCGCCGCCCACCTATGCGCAAGTGCGGTCTCTAGCACATGCGCATGAGGAGAGGAGGCAAGTCTTAAGCCCTCCTCTCCATATCGGAAGCGCTTTGCGTTCGCGCTAGTCTCCAGGTTCACGTCCGGATCACGGTGGTGGCGTTCTCGGTACCGCGTCGGAGAATTCGGCATTCTGCACGCAGAGTTGGCGATTCGTGTGGCTCACTGGTTAGAGCGGCAGACTCTGAAGCAGAGATCAAGCCCGGGACCAGGGTTCAAGTCCCGACGCGGCAGGGTCTTGGGCTCAATGTCTGGAGACTCGATAATTCTCGCGTCGGTGCCTACTCTAATCATGGGTCCCACGCTGCAACTCTGGGCAATAGCTTGCTTAATCTCCACAATGGCCCCTGCAACACTGGGATGTCTGGCTTCACCTTGGAGGGACATCTCACAGGGAGAGCCAGGAAGGGTTCCACAGCGTTATACAGCGCTGGGACGCCACGTTGGGGCAGCTGTGTGCTTTACAAAATACACTCCATTTACATTACATTCCTGTGCACTGCATCGGTGAAGTCGGTGTCCTGCAACCAGCTCCGTGGCTCCTGTTGTTTCAGTGCAAACATTTCACGATCCTATATCCAGATAAGAAAATAGATGTTATGTGGTTTTTGGCATTTATGTTTCTGCTACGATAATCCCTACCTTTTACCTTGTCCTCACCGGGCGTTGGGTTATTTTTGTCAATAGTAAAGAGAGAGTATTGTTTACCTAAATCATGGTCCTTATGCTAAAGTGAAGCATTATAGTACCATTTGTATTTTTTATTAGTTATCTATTTTTATGCTGATATTAAGCATTTGACAAACTGAGAGATTGTCACCTGGTTACTTTACATGAATTACTGGTCTATACTTATGGTGAGCGTGTGAACAATAAGAAATTCATTCATCTTCGCCCCAAACATCTAGAAACACTGACCCTTAGCCTTTTCCCTTATATAGATAGTTCTAGGAAGTCCTCTGTTCAGTCCTCTGCTTTGCCCGTTCTCATAAGGCTAGATGAAGAGAATGGAGGTAAATTAATAAATGCATACACATAGATGATGAAGACATAGAGTAGGCCGGGACAGATAATAAACTCTGTGCTTTCTCTTTATACAGCTGACGTATGCTGAGACCTTGCAGGCTTCCTGACAACCTCTCTGGAGAAGACCTTTCTTTCCCTCCTTTCCTTGTTTTGTTTTCCCTTCTTCCCCATGATCACCAGTAGATGTTAACCAGTTTGTATTCTGGCATATGGTGGTGATAGGGTGAAGTTGCGGACCTATCTTCGAATCCTTGACACTCTTGAGGCAACGCCAGTGAGAGCACGACAGATATGCCCCTCTATTCCCGAAGCAAACGCCGCATTTCAGCTGTAGTATCCCCAGTCAGGCAAACGGTTGTGTGTGTGCACCTGCCAAGTAGACATGCCAGTCCCAGATTGCACACAGGCTCTGCAATGGCAGGCCCGAGCCACATTTTACAAGCTGGTTATGTGGGTGGCACAATCAGTGCTGCAAGCCCATCAGCAGCATTTGATCTACAGGCCCTGGGCACACATGGTGCACTGTACTAGGGTCTGACAAGTAAATCAAAAAGCCAATCATGGAGTCACTAATCCAGTAGAATAATTTACAAAAGATAACATATGTACTTTAGCACTGATCAGCAGTGAAAAAGTTCCCAGAGTCATAAAACAACCAACAACAGGTCAGAGAAAATACAGGAGGAAGGCAAGAAGTTCAGGGATGACACTGCAAAAAGGGCCAAGTCCAACAGTTAGTCTTAGGTCTCCCCCGTGCTTCCTAATGAGGGCTCTTGAAACTCTCAGGGAGTAGCTGTGGCTGCAGGGATGCATGGCAGTTCCAGCCTTTATTGTCCTCTGGCGTGATTGCTCCTGAAGCCTCTGGTGAGCTTCTTCTGTCTTGGTGGACCCCTCGCACTCTTGCTTATCAGGTTGTCATGGAACCCCTCCTTCCCTCATGGACTCTTTGGCTTGTGTCTCAGTGAAGAGAACCCCTATATGTGTGTGTGTCTCAGGCCTCCTAACACCTTGGTGCTTAGGAAAGATGCCAGACTGGCGTCAGACCATTCTGAGAGGTCACTCAGCTCTGAGCTACAAATCTCCTCAAGTGTGAGCAGTCTGCACTTCTCAGCGCTCTCCTGTTCTTCTTAGAGACCTAGAGGGGTCACCATCTCCTATTCAAGACAGACAATCAGGTCTACTGAGACTATATCCAGAGGCAGGAAGGATCGAAGTCCTAGTCGCTGGATCTTACTTCTCAGGCGATTTTCTCATAGGAAAAGGCTTGTCTCCTGACCCTCATGACATGGAGAATGGGCTTGCCAACCATCTGACTCACCAATTCTTATTCTCGGTGACTGGTTGTCTTCCACCTCTGTGTTCTGTAAGACCTGTACCAGATGAAAATGCACTGCTCAACTTACTTTCCTCCTGGGAATGCTTTCCTTCCTGTATTTAGTTGGGCTGTTACTTGCCCACTGACCTTGGAGGGGAATGCAATGCAGCTTTGGTTGCCTCTGGGTTTCCTGTAAGCTTTTCCTCTCTTTCTGCAACTGTCGTGAGTCTTGGCCAAGATTTTTCAGGATGAAGTGGACCTCTTGACACTGGTTTGTTTCCACTGGTTAGTCTTCTGTTGCTCCTACATGGATGTTCCTTTCTTCTTCCCCCCACTTCCTCCACCTGCTCTTCAGCTTCTTTGTCTGTGGGGTTGGAGATTGAGTTGCTCCAGCACCTAGGTTGTTCAAATGATGTGGTTGTTGCCATCCAGCAGGACTGTTGAACTACCACCCTCAAGTCTTACGTGAAGCTGTTTGTTTAATGGTGGTCTACAGAGGTATTGCACCCATGCTACTATGATCTCTTATCGCTGTCTATTTTTTAATGGTTTATTTCCTTCTTAGGCTTGCTGTATCCATAGGGCATGTTCAGTGGACTTCTGGTCAGGCTGCTTTAGATCCCTGAGTTGATTTTTCGGATCACTTGACATTGCATCTTGCTTTATGAGGAGGTATGCTTTCAGCAAGAGGTACATTCTTTGGTTGTTCCTGGGGACTTGCCACTGGTCTTAAATCTCTTCAGGCAGATCCATTTTGAACCCATTAATTGAACCCCATTGGATGTAGAGTCAGCCAAAGCTATGTTTCTACTTGCTGTGATTTCTGCCTGTGGGGTAGGATACCTGGATGCTTTGTTATGTCACAAATCTATGTTTGTTTTTTCTAATACTGTATTGTGCTTCAAACTGGGCCTTCTTTTCAACCTTTTCGCTCTAAATTAGCTACTTCTTTCCGTTTTGGTCAGGACATTGTGCCCCCTTTTTATTATGCTTATCCTTAGTCCCTAGATAAGCATGTGAACTTTGTCTTGATGTGTGTTGGGTGACTTTATTTATCTGGCTCATACTGCTTTGTTCGCTATATGTCATGCACTTTTTGTTCTATTTGCTGGCAAAAGGGGGTAAGTCTTCTGTACGCCCCTTAGCTGGTAGATCAAGTTGAATATTTCCATGGCTTACTCTGTCTCTGTGGTTTATTTCCCCGGCCGTAGGAAGGGTCAATCTAGAAATGGAGTAGTTGCTTCTTAGGCAGAATCCTGGGGGTATCTTTCTCTAATATCTACTGTGATGCTACTTGGGCTGTATCTGACAATAAGTTCCTTTGGCATTATAAACTTACGTTAGTGAGATTTTCTGAAAATAGACTTCGAGCATCCATGAACCCTCTAACGCCCCCTCCTCATCCCCATAAACAGAAGAGGTTTTGTATAGGGCACACCCTAAACTCTAGTCCTTCAGGGTACCCTCAAATGTCACCATGAAGGAAAATAAGACAAAGAGAAGTAAACGGATTTGACTAAGATCACACAAACTGGCCAAGCTCGGGGCAGGGATGTTAACCCCATATTTCCCGCAAACACCTTTTGCAATGTAGCTACTGGTTAGATGTTTTCTCTATCGCAAAGGACTTTTTTTAGTTCTAGCAGTAGCTAAGTATTACACTGTGTTAAATAAATACACAAATCGCATGTTGAATCAATATGGCTCAAGAAGCCCCTCTAAATAGAAAGCACAACTTTAAGTTAAAGAAAGGCAGGACACTGGCTTAAGCTAACTTAACGAAAAGAATAACTTCAAGAGAGGCTCAAGCCCCTCAAGGCCTCAGTGAAGGAAACTACACAGATCAGCTAGAACTGAGCGGTGCGGGGGATGCCCAGAGTTGGTTATCTGTATAATACAAAATGTCTGTAAGACACATGGAAGTGCAGAGCTCGGCAGAAAACCGTTTCACATATGTGTTCCAGGTTTGAACCGCCACAAAAAGTTCAAGTTGCAGAACACACTCTGGATTTAATGTTTCTGCTCGTCTGGCCTTAGTTTCCTAGTTTTTTGCGTTTTTATAAACGTTTTAGCGTGTACAAAGGGCAACATCTGGAATGACAGTGTAGCTTTACTTTTTTTTAGCTAATCACCATGGTCAACAATTGGTAAGGTGACCGCCTTTCTGTTATTTACACTGAGGGGCAGATTTACAATAAGTGGCGCATCCCTGCATATCAGCAGGGATGCGCCAGCTATTGTGCGCCGCGGCTCCGCTAGCATGGATCCGCCGCATTTACAATGCGGTGCACCATGGGGCAAAAACGGCACAGATGCGTGACACAGCTCCAGCAATCCTCTGGGGGGCCCTATCTGTACAATGCTGCGTCAATCCTTACGCCTGCTTCAAGCAGGCACAGGGTTTTGACGCAGCATGGGCTTAAAAGTGGCTGAGTGAAATCTTGTAGATTTCACTCAGCCACTTTTGGGAGGCGTTCCTGCACCGGACCCTCACCCCCTACCCCCCTCCCCCTCTGCGTAGGAACGCCTACTTTCTGGTGCAGGGCTTTACAACGTTACGCATCTCTCAGATGCATCACGTTTTAAATACCCCACACCATGACGCATCTTTTGCGCTGCTGCTGTGTCACAAAAGTGACGCAACAGCGGCGTAAAAGAGTCGCAAGGGGCTTGTAAATCTGCCCCTGAATGTCCTAGATTTCAGGTGAGTGTCTCTTTTCATTAGCATTTGCAGGGACATCTTAAGGATTTGATATTTTTGATATTTGATATTTATGGGTATTTGTATAGCGCAAACTTTCGCTCCAGAAGGAGCATCTTGGCGCTGAGCATGCGTGTAGGTGATACGTGGTGAGAATCTGGGTCTAGATGGCTGCCAGTACAGAGGTGTCTGATTGTTGGTACACCCATGTCTTAAGGAGTTTCCTAAAAAGACTCTCCTTTTCGATTAGTCTGATGTTAACGGGCAAGTTGTTCCATGCCCTTGCTGCCAGGACGGTGAAGGTTTTCCCACCCCTAGTTTTATACTTGAACCTCGGGATCGTGATGAGATTGGTCCCAGAGGATCTCAGACATCGTGTGGGGTTGTAATGCGTGAAACGATTAGCAAGGTAATGAGGACCTGTATTTTTCATGGATTTGAACACAGTGAGTAGAAGTTTAAAAAGGATTCTTTTATGAAGTGGCAACCAATGAAGGGAGTTTAGTGCTGCTGAGGCTGATGACCTTCTAGGGAGTTTCAGGACCAATCTAGCAGCTGCGTGTTGTATACTCTGTAGCTTCCTAAGGGTGAACTTCTTCACTCCAGCCATTAAACCATTGCAGTAATCAAGTCGGGAGAGTATTAGGGCTACTGCGACTGATTTTCTAGCTGCAATGGGGAGGAAGTCGAAGAATTTCTTTAAGGATTTAATAAGTCCGAAGCAGCGCCCAGCAGTGTTCCTGACGTGGTCGTCGAAAGAGAGGGATGAATCAAATTGCACGCCCAGGTTCCGTGCGGAAGACACTGCACTGGGTGGGGCCTCTGATCCTTTGGGCCACCAGTCTTTCGGGCAGAAAGATAGGTCTTTACCCAGCGGTATGATTTCGGTCTTCGCACTGTTGCACCTCAAGTGGTTTTTGTTCAGCCACTGGAATACATCGGAGAGACAGTTTCGGAATCGTAAGTCTGCGTCCATACACTTTTTATCGATAGTGACGACAAGTTGGGTGTCGTCGGCGTATGACGTGACGAGGATACCATGAGATTCTATCACAGCGAGGAGGGGAGCCATATAGATGTTAAAGAAAAGGGGGCTTAATATGGACCCCTGGGGCACTCCTGATGTAATGGGTTTTTCGCTGGATAGGTAGGGACCCAAAGACACAGTCTGGGACCTGTTAGACAGGAAAGATTTTACCCATGCCAACACTGTGTCTGTCACTCCAATCTCTCGCATTCTATTAATCAGAATGACATGAGAGATAGTGTCGAACGCTGCTGTTAGGTCAAGCAGGATGAGGACGGCTTGCCTTCCTTCATCCTGCAGGAACTTGATGGAAACAGATAGTTCTATCAAGGCTGTTTCGATGGAATGACCGGAGCGAAACCCCGACTGTTGAGGATGCAGGATGTTGTGAGTCTCTACAAATGTTTTTAACTCTCCATGTACTAACTGTTTCGTGATCTTACCTAGGACAGGTAGTAGTGAAATGGGGCGCATGTTGGTGAGATCAGTTGGAGATTTGTTCTGCTTCTTCATCAGGGGCTTCACAAAAGCCTTCTTCCAGTCGCTGGGCACTATCCCAGACTCGAGAGATTCATTGATGATGGTATTGATGCAGGGATTTACTACCTCGATTAGATGGTGAAGGATGCCAGGGGGACAGGTGTCGGTTGGGGCTCCTGATTTGCAGGCCAGAATTGCCTTGCGTGTTTGCTGGAGGGAAACAGGTTTAAAGCTGCAAAGAGGGGGATAGTTATCAGTTACCTCATGAGGAGTGATCGAGGGAGGAGGAAAGTCTCTCTGAATATTAACAATTTTATCCACAAAGAAATCTGCGATTTGATTACAAAGAATTTCGGACGGTGGAACTTTGGGCATGAGAGCTTTGGGGTGGGTGAAAGACTTGACTATTGAGAAGACAGTTTTTTGTTTTTGGTGAGCTTCATTTATAGCCTTAGTAAAGTATTCCTTTTTAGCCACTTTTATGCTGGAGAGATATAATTTCCTCTGCTGAACATAGAGTGTTCTTGCGGCCTCATCATAAGTTTTTCTCCACTTCCTTTCTGCTATTCAGCAGAGGAGATGGCTATCGGCTAGGGTCTGGGTAAACCAGGGTGCATTTAGCTTTCTTTTGTGACATTTCGCATGATGGCCATTAGGGTCGGAATTATCCGAGACGATTTGATCCATCCAAACATGGAAGTTGCGAGAGTCAGCTACTACGTCTCCAATTAGTTTAGGTGCCTTGGCCAGGGGTTGGGAGTCCAGCTTAATACGTTCAGTCACTTTTCTCCAGTTGACTGTGAAGGAAGGGTGGGAGCGCTTAGTGCTGGGTAAGGCGTGGGCTTGTATCTCGATATCAAATGGAATGAGACAATGATCAGTCCAAATTTGAGGGATGGGAGGGGACGTGGTCATGGTTGTAAGATTAGAGCAGATGCCATCAAGAGTATGGCCCGCATGGTGGGTAGGAGCGGTGACAAGTTGGGATAGTCCAAAGATATTTAACGAGTGTTGAAAGGAGATGGTATGGGGTCGACACATGATTCTAAATGTATATTCATATCCCCTAATAAAGTGAAGTTAGGATAATGTAGCATAAGAGCCCCGAGAACATCATCTAAGGAGTCCAGAAAGGGAGTGGCATTGCCAGGAGGGCGGTATATCAGTCCCCCCGAGAAGGAAGTGGAGGCATTAATTTTAATCGAGAAGCCTATGCCCTCGCTTCCTTTAAGGTGGCCTAGGTCAAATGTATGGCAAAGGAAGGTTTTCTTAATAGCAAGTGCTACCCCGCCTCCTCGCCCAAGAGGTCTGTCCCGCCTAAAGATAGTGAAATCTGAAGGGAGGGCAGTTGCCAGATCAGGATTGAAGAATCATTGAGCCAGGTTTCAGTGATAAAGAGAGCATCCAAATCGTGGCATAATATTAAATCATGTATGTCTTGGCAATGACAGGATAGGGACCTGGCATTAATGAGACCTCCCTTAAAATAATTGGGATTATACTTTAATGGGGAAGGCGTTTCAAGTGCTTCAAAAGCTGTCACAGGGGGCATCCATTTGCAATGTAGGCATGAAAAGGGGCCCGAGAGGAGGTCGATGGGGGGGGCAGCCCTTACAGTGATCGCCCATTTCAGAGCGTAATGCGAATAACTCATTGCTATCATACCTGATGATAGGGGGTTTTTGAGCAGCATGCCCTGCGCCCGGCGCGGCCCGGTCACGGACGGGCGCAGACGGGCTTGGCTTAGGCGCGGCTTCGGCGCGCGTCCGGCGCGCCCGCTGCGCCAGCCCGCTGCGCCGTCTGGCCGGCCTACACATGATATAGGGAGAAAAGAGGGCGGGAGGACGGCGCGACTAGAGCGCTCTCCCCGCCTCACTAAAGATGGCGCCCATCGCCGTCGCGTGTCGGCTAAAAAGCGGCTGGGCCGAGTGAGAGAGATCGAGAGATGGTCAGAGTGTCAGTGTGCCTCAACAATTCATTCCCGTTATTTCTCTGAAAAGCCCCCAAGATAAAAACGGAACAATATTAAAAGCGCTCCAAGTGCGAATAGCAAATAATAAAACAGGTAACAGAATTAACACCACGTTAAAATCACATGCAGCTCGCAGCCCCAGGCCCTGGGCCAAAATTATTTTGAGGGGGCCCCTGTTTCTAATTTATGATCCAATTTCTGCTCTTTAATGTCCTCTTTGCCCAGGTCACTGACAGTGGACAATCACACTCGTCCAAAAGTCTAAATATGTATACATCTAATATTCAGGGATAGTCACGTGTGTTTTCAATAGTGTAACACAGCAGCAGCTCAGTAATATTACTGCAATAATCTCTGATACCCTCCCATTTCTCAAAGGTCAGGCCCTGTTTTGATCTAAAAGAAACATTTTTATGGATGTTGCATGAAACATAAACACAACATTTATCTGCAAAATGTCTGCAATAGACTATTACACATTATCCACATTAAAAAATAAATCAAAGGAAAACGGTATATAAAACAATTTGTTTAAAAAATATTCAAGGTCATCGGGGCAAGAATCTGTGCACAACAGAGTTGGCACTATAAAGGAAAGGAAAGGCTGGGGCCTTGGGCCAGAGCCCACTTTGACTGTGCCTAAAACGTCTCAGAGCATTTGCCTGTAATTTCAAAGCTGCTGAACTCAACTGAGAGCAGCTGGCTGACAGCCAAACAGTGCAGGAAATGAGCGGGATCCTGTTCGCCCCAGTTGGAATGTACTGAATAGATTCAGCAAGGCTCGCATATTGTTACTTAAGAGCAGCAGCCTGGAGGGGTTGGGGTTTCTTATTTTGACTTCCAGCTGGGACTAACACAAAGGCCTCACTTGCAGCGTCACCAGCCCTTCCTTTGTTGGAGTCTCATGCGGGCTGGAAGCTAGCTGGAGCTTAACACCTAGATGCCATTGCCATGGAGGGAAACAAAAGCACCCAGCTTGTTGTCAAATTCACAAGAGCCTTGGCCAACCGCTGTATGTAAGAGGTATCCATGCACTGCAAGAATGCCAGATATATCGCCCTGTATAAATATTACACTAATAATGTTTTAAATAGCACATACTAAATTATCTTTTAATTAATTTATTTTATGGCACTAACCATCCCACTTTAGAGAGCCAGAGAGCTTTATATCACACACACATTATGCCGAGACAGTTAATCATACAAGTGTGTAAATCAATGTACAAGAAATGCTACATCAGATAATGAGGGTTACCAATTATCCATAATGGTAGGCACTCTATGCTACGAGTCCTTGGTCTAGAGAAACACGTCAGGATTTATAATGTAACAGAGTGGTTGGGGTTGTCGCTACTAATATGACTTTATTCTACCCAAAGGACCTCTTTTTAGGAACTTTACAATAATGAAAGATTGAGAAAAAACAATAAGGTTCTAAACCTATGTGCAGCTCCTTGATGCTGGTTCATAGTTCTCTGTGTTATATTAAGACTGTAGCTTACGAACTACAATCAACACAAATCTCTTTGACTAAAGCAGTAACCCACTGAAATATCAACATAAAATACAATTTAGTGGGGCGTGGCTTGGACGCCGATGGCGATGGTCGCCTGAGAGCTCGGCTCCGGGACTGAGCCCGTGATTATCCTGCAGATCGGAGGCCGTGGGGCACCCTAGTCCCCGCAAACCGTTGGTCAGACCGATTGGGACCTGCCGAGGCACCTGGTGCAACTCGAACATGAGTTGATCCGACGGAAAATCGAAGTTTGTGGACCCGCGGAGTACGGCCCAACATGGCGCCCGGACCTCTTTGTCCCCTTGGTCGGGACCTTTAGTCGGGAGGAGTGTCGTTAGCTACAGCGCACCCTCCACCTTTTTATCTCCCTGTGATGTGATGGTCTGGGTGTCGTTCTGATCGGACTTTGAACACGGTGATCGCTCCTGGGTGATCGGATGCCCACACTATAGTGGACCTCGACTCACGGAAGCCTGGCGGCCCTGGCTGCGGTGCCGACCCCCTGAGCCGCACCTGGCTGCATCCCCCCGAGCGACTGACTTCCATGGGCAGCACGGCGCCTTGGCGCCACAAAGTCTCCGGTGGTGTTGGTGTCCCTCGTTCCAGGTCCTCATCGGCCAAACGGGCCTGCCCGACCTGGCGCCGATTGTCCCCGCCTCCTCCCCAGTGCCCTCCGACGACGTGGTGGTGGCGCGGCCCGAGGTTGTGGAGGTCCAACAGGCCCTGGAGACGGAGATCGCCGGCCCTCGGCCCGAAGGCCACTAGCCGAGAGAGACATAGCCGACACCCGCACTCGGTGGCGCCTCTGACTGGCTCTCCACCGTGTGACTCCTGCGCCATGGGGAAACCGAGGGGAGCAAAGGGGACCACCCCAGCCGCCTCAGACTCGGAGGCCCCGGACAAAGAAGATCGTGGGGACCCGGAGAGTTCTGGTGGCGCGCCATTGCAGCAACAATTTGACCGGGTCCTGGAGGCGATCGCGACCACACGCTCGGCCCTCCAGCAGGACATTGCCCAGGTGGCGACGAGTCTAGGCCTCCTTAGAGCGGACCACGGCAAGCTTTCAGATAGGGTCAAGGAGGTGGAGGGCTCGATAAAAACCTTGGAGCCGGCACACAGAACCCTGGCCGCGACGATGAAGGATGCCCTATCCCGGATTGATGCCCTGGAGCGACGAGCGGAAGACGCGGAAGGTCGTAATAGGCGAAATTACAATCGAGTGGTGGGCCTGCCGGAGAAGATTGAAGATGGCGACATGGTGGCCTACTTGGAAACCTGGCTACGGGACACGGTGGCCCCGGAGGGTCTATCCTCCTTCTACACCCTGGAGCGAGCACACAGAGTCTCAGCGAGGCCGCCACAACAGGGCCGTGCCCCGCGACCGGTGGTGGCACGGTTATTGCACTTTCGGGACAGAGACCTCATCCTTAATGCCGCCAGACATAATGGCCCCTTCAAGGTGGCGAATAGTCAGGTGAATATTTTCCCGGACTACACCTATGAGACCCAGCGCAGGCGGTTCTCATTCCTGGCGGTCAAGCGCGAGCTCCGGAGCGAGGGCATCCAATACTCGCTCCTGTTTCCTGCAAGGCTCCGCATAATCGTCGATGACAAGACTCAGTTCTTTGATTCCCCGGAGGATGTCTGTAACTGGCTCGAACTCTATAGAGCCGGAAAGGATGGCTTTGGCTCCTCATCTCAACTAGCAGTGGAGCCTGGACAGCGGCGGCGGTCCAAAAGAATTCGGAGTCGCCGTGGCCGGTCAGGCGGACCCTCGACTGCGGAGACGTCGACGGAGCGGAGGGGAGTGTTGGAGGTGTTGTCTGCGCTGTCTGGCTCACGGGACGGTACCATTGAAGAGGAAGCGGACCTTGGTGACGAGGGGGTACCGACGGACTTGGAGGAATCGGTGACCGACAGTGTCCCCACGCCGGTGATCACTCCGAACTCGGTTGAGGACCTTCTGGATGGACAGGGTTGACGGGGTGAGCTGCGTCCATTTGGGTGGGGGCCCGCAGCGGGGGTGGCGGGGGTAGTCGTTTGCTCATAAACCCCGGGGAAGTGGAGGTGGGGTGCCCTGCTCGTGCCATGAGGGTTTTCTCTTATTGTTTTGGGCTCACTTTAGTCTCGGTAGCCCGAGCATCGAGGGCCCATTGCCAACGCCCAGCCCGCACCTGGCCCTTAAGGCCTTCCTGCGGTGGCGACTGCAGGATTAGTCGGGGACAGAGGGTTTGTTGGGGGTATGGTTTGGATGGGAACTAGATGGTACTATTTGGGTCCTGTTCTGGGGAGGGTGGGCAAGGGATTGGGTCGAACTGGGGTTGTTGTGTTTTGGTTGGGGGAAATGGCCGCCATCAGTGCTGGGTTGATTGTTGCTCTTTCTTTGTTGGGACCCGGATGGGGAGACTTTGCACGAACAATATGGGACAATGGCTGATGTTGCTAATGTGAAATGCATTACTTGGAATGTACGGGGGCTTCACACTATGTCTAGACGTCACAAAGTCCACACTTATTTAGTGCGTAGAGGGGTGCAAATGGCGCTGCTGCAGGAGACCCATCTTAACAAGGCGGAAGGGGCGGCGCTACAGCGTAGGTGGAGAGGGCAGGTCTTTTGCACTTCGTACTCCGCGTATGCCAGGGGAGCGCTAATTTGGATCAGAGCTGGGGTTCCTTTTCAGGTTACGAAATCAGTGGTGGATCCGGAGGGTCGTTACGTGGCCATTTCGGGCACTCTGGGGGGGAGGGACCTAAATGTTTGCTGTGTTTATGCGCCCAATGTGGACCAGCTTGCCTTCCTTTCCAGGTTATCGGGCTCGTTGGCCCACTTCTTTTCCGGGCCCCTCCTGCTCGGCGGGGATTTCAATTCAGTAGTAGATGTGGAGAATGACCGCTCACATCCCCCCCTCCCTGACTCTCCGGTTCGCCGTGTGGCTAAAGGTAGGAGGGACTGGCAGACGCACTGGGGTCTGAGGGATATCTGGAGGGCCCAGCACCCCGACACTAGGGACTATTCCTACTTCTCAGGCTTGCACGAGTTACACGTCCGACTGGACAGGTTTCTGGGCTCGGCAGAATTGGTTTCAGCGGCGGTCCGGTCTGAATATTTGACCAGGACCATCTCAGATCATAACCCTCTCCTGCTGGACCTTCGCTGGTTTCCTGGGGTGCCTGCTGTGCCCACCTGGAAGTTGCGTCCCGAAATCTTAGAGGACATTGTATTCAAAGCGGACCTAGAAGATAAGATCTCGGAATACTTCGCGTCCAACGGGGGCACTACGGGTTCGAGGGCGCTGGAATGGGACGCTTTTAAGGTGGTGGTCAGGGGCTTCTGCATTTCCAAAAAGGTGGGCATGAGGCAGGGCCGTCAGCATCCTCGACGATTTAGATGTGGCTGATCGGAAACTCCATGAGTTGGAACTCCGCCGCCCCGGGCGCCCTGAACTCCAGGAACGCACGGCAGCGGCGAAGGAGGCAGTAGCGGCGGAGGTCGAACGGCTGCGCTGTTTTGACTATAAGGCCTATACTGTTAGGTCCCTCGCAGAGGGGGATAGATCGAGCGCATTGCTGGCGTGGCTAGCTAATCCTACGCGCCAGACCTCTCTTACGACGTCCATGCGTACGGCGGATGAGACCGAAGTGCACACTCAGCCTGAGATTCTGAGCTGTTACCTGCACTACTATGAACGTTTGTACCGCAGTCGCTCTGCCAGAGACCCCGACCTGCTCGATGACTACCTGCGACCCCTAGAGCTGCCAGTAGTGGAGCCTGACGTTGCGAAAGCCCTGGGTTCCGACATTGAACTGGGGGAGATTTGCAGCGCCATTAAAAAGATGGCGAGGAATAAGACCCCGGGACTGGACGGCCTTCCGGTTGAATTTTATGCCGCTTATGCTGATCTCCTAGCACCGAGGTTGCTGATAGTTTACAGAGAGGCGAAGCGGCTTGGTCGGCTCCCCGGCTCGATGTGCGAGGCCTTAGTGGTTCCCCTCCTCAAGCCGGGAAGGGACTCGTCCGATCCGGCGTCCTACCGTCCTTTATCAATGCTGACGGTCGATTATAAAACACTGAGCAGCATCTTGGCATCGAGATTGCTGGGCCACATGAGCTCTCTGGTACATGAGGACCAGGCTGGATTCATCCCCAAGCGAAACACGACCATGAACATCCGTAGGCTGTTCCGCTTGCTGGGAGAACCGCTCGTGGACGCCCCATGCCCGGTAGTCCTCTCGGTAGATTTGGAGAAGGCTTTTGACAGCCTGGAATGGGACTACCTGCGCACTGTATTACTGCGATTCGGCCTCGGTGAGGGTTTCGTTAGATGGACCACGGTATTGTATGCCTCGGCGTCGGCCAGGGTACGGGCAGGCCCGCTGATCTCCTCGCAATACCCGGTGGAGAGAGGCACGAGACAGGGTTGTTCATTATCCCCGCTTCTCTTCGCGTTAGCGGTGGAGCCACTGGCGCTGCTACTCCGGTCGGGGGCCCACTATAATGGCTTATGGACACCTTCGGGCCCACATTATATCTCGCTGTACGCTGATGACCTGTTGCTCTTCCTTGAGGACCCGGTTGCTGCCCTGAATGGAGCTGCGACGGCGCTCACGGCGTTTGGGGAGGTCTCGGGCCTTCGGGTGAATTGGGCTAAGACCTGTCTTTTCCCGGTTCGCAAGGGTACACCTAGCCCTGATATCAGTAGAGAGATTAGGTGGGAACCTGACTGCTTTAAGTACCTGGGGGTGTACGTCTACCATGAACCGTCTGACCTCCTGGATGGGAACATAGCTCGCAGCACTCACGCGCTGCGTGGTAGCATGGACTTCTGGGCTACTCTACCGCTCTCGGTGGCAGGACGGATCGCTTTGCTTAAAATGGTGGCGCTCCCCCGGTTGCTGTATTATTTCCGGGCGCTGCCGATTTGGGTCCCGCCAGCCACATTTCGACTGTTACGGTCAATGGTGGTCGGATTCCTCTGGGGTTCGGGCCGCCGAAGAATGGCCCTCAAGACCCTGACGAGGCCGAAAGCTGAGGGTGGGCTTGCGGTGCCGGACTTTGAAAAGTATTACTTGGCAGCGCAGCTCCAGACTTTCACCCAGGAGGTCGCCAGGGAATTCCGAGGCCCAGAGGACAGGAGGGGCACAGGGATGGCTAGGCATGTTCTCTCCTTCATAGCGCTGCGACAGCGTTTGGCCTTGCAGGACTTGACGCTTGAAGAGAAGACCATTCGCTTGTGCTGGAACCGAGCCCACGCCCGGGGCCAGTTGCGGATACCGTATGCACCTGAAATACCTCTGGGCATGCTTACGGCCTTGCCTCATGGCGGTGATTGGTCACGATTAGCGGACTGGGAGGACGCGGGCCTACAGTTGGTGGGTGACCTTTACGAGGACGGGGCGCTTTTGCCCTTTCAGGAGCTCATTGATCGCTTTGAGGTTCCTCGCGGCGATTTTCTTTTGCACTCGGCCCTGGTCCGAGCGATTCAGGCGCACTGGAAGCACGGGCAGGAGGAACCTCCTATATCTCCGGTGTGCCAGTACGTCATGATGTCTGCGGGAACGGTTAAGGCGGTCACTTGCCTATACGGCAGACTGCTCAATGAGGGGTTGGCCCCCCTCACTACCTTAAGAACCCGATGGGAGGAAGACATAGGGAAGGAGATCCCGGAGACGACCTGGTCCCAACTCATGAGGCGGGCCTGGAAGGGCACGCGCCACGCCCGCTTTCAATTGGTCCACTACTATGTACTCCATAGGGCATACTTGACCCCGGCGAAGATCCAACAATATTTTGCCACGGACTCCGCGGACTGCCCCAGGTGCCAGGCGCCTGCTGCAGACCTTCTCCACATGTTGTGGTCCTGCCCGGGACTGTCCTCCTACTGGCTGGAAGTGGGGGATACCCTGGAGGAGGTAACGGGGAGATCCTTATCGGTGGATGCGGCAGTGGGGCTCCTGCACTGGTTCCCACATACCCCCAAAAATAAAATCACTAGTAAATTCATTGATTTGGGGCTTCTCCTTGCTAAACGGGAGGTGACCAGGAACTGGAAGGCACGGGTTGGTCCAACGGGGGCCCGATGGCACAGCGAACTCTTGAAATGGGCGGCGGGGGAAAGCACGCTGCGGTACCAGTTAGCTAGGAGACAACACAACGAGAAGGCGCAGGAGGCAGCGCTAGAATGGGAGACATTAGTGCAGGCCCTCAGGGATTATTGCGCTCCCAGCGATTCCGAAAGTGAGGATGCAGCTCGCCCCGAGTCCCGATAGACGATTGCACTTTACATGTCTGTTGCTCTCATCGTGGGTCCTCTCACAGATCCTATTACGGCTGTTACCGTGCACTGATGGCGGGGTTGGGGGGAGTTTTGGTTTGGTTCATAGTGTTTTGAGGGGGGGGTTTTCTTTTGGCCTTTTTTGTAGGATGGTTTAGAAAAGCAGATGACGGGTAGTGGATCATCCGGACTGGCTTCGACTTCCTGTTGAGTCCCCATTGGGTATCGCCGCCCGACCCTTGGGTTGTGGGCTGAATGGCTGTGTAATGGTTCATCCTGCTGGGGGACGGAGGAATGTATTCTACTACTTTTGATTGAACTTATAATGCTGGTCCGCTTTGTAAAAATTTACTGATTCCTGCAATAAAAATATATTTAAAAAAAAATAAAAATAAATACAATTTAGTGATCTGCACATTACACTTTGTGCTTTGCAGTGGGTACATTAACTTTATATGATGCTTTATGAGTCAAAACTGTTGCTAGACAAAACACACATCTCTCGAGAATGTGCATTAACCATTAGAGTTTTCTTACCTTATCGTTATCCCCTAAAAAACACTGGACACACAAAGATCTCTGCAGCAGGTGCCTTAGCCCTGTAAGATAGTTTAAATTGCAGCCAGATTGTGACTGTTTAAGTAAGCAAGAACAGATTTAATGCCACATTTACCATGTGAATGTCATTGCTTAGCTACAAGATGACTGGCTTGGCTGCATAGTGGTCGACTTTGCTGCAAGATGTGTGGCTTTGGTACGCGGTGGGCAGCTTTGCAGTGAGGTTGCTGGTATTGTTGAGGATTTTAATTTAGAACTTGTAAGTAAAGGATCTTGACCTGCAAAGTATCAGCATCCTGATGTGGGTTCATGGCATCTGGGGAAGGCTTTTGTCAGAGGAGCATTTGACATGCCTAGGGTTGTGGCACTGTAACTTGTTGTTGGTGTATTTTGAGGTGGGCCAGGAGTTAACAGGGAGGTAGCTTAGGGATGGCATCCAGGTGCTGCCACCTCACTATCAGTTCTGGAGCACAGTTCTGGATGACTTAGAGTTGGGAGGTTGACTAGTGGGACAATCCATGAACAATACGTTAATGTAATCAGGGGATGAAAGTGGACTTTTACGAGGTGGCTCCCGGAGGGGACGTGTCAGGGAAGGCAGAAGTAGTGGTGGATCACTGAGGATATCTGCATGATTTTGTGGTGAAGAATTACTGATAGGTTTCTCACTGTGAGGTAGAGCTCGGAGGGTTGGGGGCAGTGATTAACTGACCAAGGTTGAGCGCAGGGGCTTCAGTTGGGTGGAGTGTGGTGGTGTGCTTGATCTCAAGCAGAAGAAGTTCCACTTTGCTACCAATGACTTTGAGGAAAGTCCTTGCCAAGCAGGGAACAGTAAAATTATAAGTACCAAAGTACACACACAAAGTCCTTTCAGTGAAGGTTTTGCAAAAAAAAGTAGTATAAAAGTAATCAGAACTACAAAGTGCACACATTTATTTTTTTGTGTGAGTTGTTTATTCAATTTGTGGTTTCCACAATTTCTGATATGTACAAGCAGAAGCAGTGGATGCATGTTTCTTCTGTTGGACTTTTTCAAGGCTGAGTGTCCTATAATATGGGCAATGTCCAAAGCAGTCAGAAAAAACACAATGGAAGTTTCAGCAGGATCTTGGGAGCAAACAGCAATGTGGCACCCTAAGGACGAGATATATTCCCCAAACTGACTATCATTGTCGTCTCACTGTGGAAACAGTAGGTTCCACATATCCACGTATTTGAAGCGCTATAGTAGTGTGTCCAGACAAAGTGTCAGACGGTGGGTTCACAGCCAAGAAGTGTGTTCAGCAAAAAGAATCTGAAGTGGCATGCGCCGCAGGGAACAGTGTCAGTTCCCTGGGCAAGTCACTGGTTTTGCTTTCTCTTAACCTCTGGAATTAGACATCATCAGCACAAAAATGGGCTAGTAAGTCAGCTGGTAAAGAACTACTTGTTCCTGTGAGCTGCACTGCAAGGGGCATATCCAGAGACAGCTGCCTGAGCCTTAACCCTCACCCCTCTAATAGTGATAAGAATGCAGTGGAGGAAATTGGAGAGACCCTTAAGTTGAATGAGAGCAACAGCAAATCAAAGGAGACATCCCAAGTCGTCTGTTCTACACCTCTGTTCTTCTGAAAGTAAGTCATGATGCTGTGATCCAGGGCAGGGTGATGATGAGTTACATTTTGATTTGTATGAGCCTCACACTGGCTTCCACAGGGCTTGATTCCACATTGGCTTGTAGTACATGGTTCCACGTTTGTAGGGGACCAGGAACATATATCCTCATCTGAGGTTTACATGGTGCCTGTTCCCTTTTGTTTACCTTTGGAGCATGCAGGACATGGTTCCACGTTAATGGCACCTTGAGCTCATTTTCCTGTTGGTGGCTAAACTGTGTTTTCTCATGCATTTACATTTTGGTGGATTAGCTCGCTTACATTTCGACACTGGCTGAGACCAGGAACTTCTATCCCCATTGGCTATTACACAGCACATGTCCCTTGTGATGGACTTCCTAGCACATATTTCCTCCTCAGATGGTTACCGTGAGTGATTTTCCCTGTTGCTGTTTTCCTTTCATGTACTACCTTGTTAGATAGTTCTCTTGCATGTGTCTCGCTTTTGGATGGTGCTTTGGAATGTGCTTCCCATTCAGTGGGATGCCTAGTAAGCATTTTCACATTGGTGGTGTCCCTACGTTCAACTCAAATATAGGTGACGTCCTGGTGAGTTTGTCCCAGTTGGATAATACCCTATTCAACTATTGATAAGTGACCTGATGCACCTTTTTAGGTCTCGGCCTAGAGACGCGCGAAGCGCGTTCTCTGCAGAGAACTATTGCAATCATGTCAACCGCCAAAGCCGACAAAAGGAGACAGGAGCTGGGCACGCGCCCAGCAATCCTAATGGGAGAGGGAGCGACAAGTGCTGGCCACGCGCGGATTCAGTCGCACGCACGCTCGCGGCGCCAGCGTCCCCGCCGTGCACCGATCACTGCTCTCTTCCTGGTTGTATTCTGCATACGACACTGCAGGTGAGACGCGCAGACAGCCACCATTTCTCGCTGTTTTCTCACGCGCCAGTCGTTTTTAAAGCTTCCCTGATTGCTCGACAAAACAAAACATCCTGGCTTGATATCTGTGTCGTAGTCTGTTTTTTTCCCATGGTGTCAGCGATTTAAAACCCACTGCCAGCTTCCAATGAGAACAACCGCAGCCTGCCACAGAGAGGGCATTTATTATTTCAATAGTGCATGGTGTCTGAAAACATACTTAGCTGGCTCGGTGGGAAGCGAGGCGAACAAGTATGCCTATTAAAATATGTATGTGTTGCCAAATTGTCAGACTCCAGGTGTCTCAACAAACACTGCGTTCCTGTACATAAATAACATTGTTTTCTCGCTGTTTTTGTGAACATTCCTTCCTTATTCCAGAACAAGTCTGACAAACCAAGCATTTTCGTGCCACAGAAGGATTATGAGCAGAGAAAGTAGTTCATGTTTCCCAGCTTCGTCCGTTTCTTGTTTATAGAACAGCTGGTTCTCCAGACTTATTGTGAGCCTAGAATAACTTTTCTGGGTCTTGAGGCCGGCCACGCAGCCACAGGCATCACATTGTGGGGGGAAGCTTTTGGCACATTGTTAAGTTATTCTGATTTGCACGGTACCTGGCAAGTAGTGCTCTTTGATGGTCAAATCTCGGCTTTATTGGTTTGATTTCTTGTATGCTTGTTTCGGGTTGTATGCAACCTTTACTGTGGGGGTTGCAGCTATGACTGATTTATTTGTGTTTTTATTCTCTGCAAAAGCAGGCGCTGGCTGAAATAACACTGTAATGAATTGATAACAATAAAAGTTGATCGGTCTTATTCCTCTTAAAATATGCAAATTGTTTTCTTAGGTGGGATGTTGGGCCAGTTAAAGGTTTTTATTAACCTATGCATTTCGGTTCCTGCTTACCCCTGCTAATGTGGCCCTCTTGCACAAACCACAGCAGCTCAGGTTGTCCTCAGTGGCTTGTACAGAACGTAGAGGGGACAACATTGTCTTAAGTCACATTCTTGCTAGTACAGAACCTAGTCCTAGACCATCGTGTGCACAGAATGAAGACACAGACTTGTTTTCATATTTACATTGGATCTCAAAGGCAGATTGGTTCTGGTTGCCACATTTTCTGGGCCAGATGCCGGACCAAATCCAGTTTTTGCCACTGCAGGCAAAGTCAAATTTTTCTGGTTCCACTGACCCCTGTGTCCTAGTTATCTATGGTCTATTTAAGCGCTGTATTTCAGTCCCATGCTGGGAATCTTCACGTTGCTTTGTCCTAGAAACGACCTTGGAAGGAGCCTGGTGAGTACATTAGACTTCTCTGTTCCTGCAGGTGATTGCATCAGTAGTCGATGAACAATAGTTGTGTGAATGCCTGGCTTAATCTTCGTGAGGGATTAGTGTGTGCACCATGTGTACTGTGCAGCACCCCCTTATAGTGTACATGCCTCAAAGGAGCTTGCATATTTTAACCAAATTCTATGCAATCTCTGTCAGAATGTTGTGCTGGAGAAATGGCAAGGATTAAGTGCAAGCAAGAAACAAGGTAAACCTTATGTTTCTAACCCTTGCTCTCAGTTTGGCCTACACCTTTTCTTTGGCCAATGCTATCTCCTAGCATCTCCTCCTCTTCTTCCCTTCTCCTACCTGCAGATGAGTTACCCACCTTTTTCTCTTACTGTCACTCCATGGAAAGTGACTCATCACCCTATCTTGGCAAGGGTGTGGCCATGTCTGTTCAGTGAGTTGATGAGATTGTCTGTGTATTGTTGGCTCTAGATGCACGGGCTCATCTCGTGTTGGCTGAGGGTCTGTCCTAAGGATGACCTCATTGGTCAGGGTCTTGGGATGGCAATCTGTCTTGGTGGTAGTTAGGGCTGTTGGATTGCCTAAAGTGGGAGAAGCATCTCATCTCTAAACACTGGTCTGAGGCAGTGGAAGCTGCGCACTATCTCAGTCAGGGGACTCGCATCAGGATGCTATTAGAACATGGTATCTGCTTTCTTGACAGATCCCTTGAGTGCAAAACCCGGTCCACTGGTGATATCCTGGAGGTTGAAGGACATCTACTGTTGTCTGTGTGCTCTTTCGCATTTTTCTTTGCCTCCTAATCCGACTTCACAGTAGTGTTGTGTATGTCTGGTGGCTTTGAGACTTACTTCTAATGACTGCTTACGTTAACAGCCACTACTAAATTCCTGAGGGCTGCTCAAATGTATTTTTAGCCATACGGGGGTTGTGATATTGCTTCACACCTTTCTTCACACCACTTTTCCTGACAAGAGGGAGACAATGGGGCCCTAAGGAGAGGGAAGGATATATTGTTGTACAGAGTATGCCAATATATTCAGCCTGAGAAATCAAACATTATAGTCCGCAAATGCATCACAGCCGATAAGCAAATTGCAGGCACCACCATTGAACCTGGTTATAGACAAAAGAGATACTACCAACCTATGCTGAAGTTCTGTTGATTCACACTCTGCTTATGTTTACCAACGTCTAATGCAGACAGTCGGCTCCTTAGACTTATCCTGAGGCAGGTTCCTTCTATGTTCTAGGATGGTGGTAATGGTGGTAATGGGCTCTAACGGGGTTCAATGTTATAAGATGGGACCGACTACCAGAAAAGATGCCCTGAGAGTGTGTATGATGGGCAGTGTCATCCACGTTTATCAGGAGAGGATATTTTATGTGTTTCCTAGCCATTTGGAAGAAGGTTCAGTCTTCGTAAGATGTGTGAGTGGTGTAAGGGGGGGATTTACATTTGTAATGATTCGTTCGAAACCAATGAAACAACAAGCATCACAGTATGATATACTTACTGAAGATGTGGTTTAAAAAGAGCTCGTACTGCTGAAGGGAGCTTACATCTACCAGAGAAGCTTACAGTAACTATAGGTTAGTGCAACAAAAAATGAAAAGACCAGCTGTATTAATAGAGTATTTTTACTGCCTACAATTCCTAGACTTTGTAGCTCCTCCGAGCGTACTTTCTTCGAAGAGCAGGCTCCCTTTCAATGTACACACTATGTAATTATTATTATCATATGCAAATGCCTACAACTCATAGGTGTCATTGTAGCTTTCCTGGAAGGCACTAAAAAGACAAAGACAAACAAGAAGGGATCTGATGAACCGGGTAAAAATGCTTCTAATGTCTGGCTTGCTCCGGAACAAAGAATTGTTTCTAAAAGCTGTTCTGATATTTTGCATCGGAGTGAAATTGTAACAGAAATGTGGAGTTCAGTGTAAATTAATAGATGTTATATCCAATAGGTAAAGTTAGGTAAAGTTATAGGTTGCTATAAAGTATTTTGTGATTCTACTCAAAGAGACCAGGAAGTGTAATAGCTGCCTCACGGATAATTTTTGTGGAAATCTCCCACTTTTACTAATGACAGTATGGGTGAGTGTTGCTCCCCCGTGCAAAGAAAACAAAGACTGGGAGTAGTGACCCCATGGACGAAGAGCACCAGTATACCATCTATTCTTACATTTTTAGTTTCTTTAATGTTTCATTTTTCATGTCCTTTTTCAATGATTTTCATGTCCAAAATAAATCTGTTTTAAGATGATGATGATGATTCAGTGACGCAAAAAGGCTGTTAATGCAAGTGAAAAGCGATACCTTCAGGGAAGCAACGCAGCATGCATACATATGCTTTTTAGGTATTGCCTGATGCAGTGCATGTGCTGCTGCTTGCTAGGCATCTTGTTTACTTACAGGAGGCATAGATTCTGCCTACTGCTTACCATTGGTTGACTCCATCGTTGCTCTAATTGCTCTCATATCCTTGCTTCTCTTTGGTCAGCGTTTTCCCACTACACTTCCTCTTTGTTTGTGTGCCCCTTCCCTGGAACATGGGCGAATAACTTCTTCCTTGCCGGTATATGTCCTTCCTCTAGTTGCTCTTTCGGAGATACTTTTTTTTAGGTTGAGCCTGCGCAGCGCATGCTCTGCTCTCCGAGTATGCACTTTAAGCCCCGCCCACTCGCACCCATATTTTTAATTGACTTGTGTCATTGTCCTTCATAAACGCTTGGGTTCTGATTAGTCAATAGGCTTGTTAGTCCCTCCTTTGTACCGCCCTGTCTTCATTTGTAACCTCAAACCAAAAAGGGGAACGTAGAGGTACTGATAGAATCACCCTCCAAAACAGGATTTATATAACCAAAAGGATTCTATCAAAAAAAGTGAAAAGGTGATAGTTTTTTTATTTTTAATATTAATATTCTTATAAGTGGTACTAGGCTCTCTCTTAAAGATGGAAAGATGAGAGCACAATGTGCTTGCTAAAATACCCCTCACACACTAAAAAACCGTTAGTGTCATGCTTCATCATAGGGGTCTTCCCGCCCCTATAACGGGACGGGGCGTGCTACGACCAGACGAACTACGCGGGAGCACTTAAGTTGTGACAGAGGCTAGTGTGGGTGCATGGGTATCAGTGAAAGTGTAGGGACCTAACACTAGTGGGTGTGAAAAAAGTGAAAAAAGTTGAAAACGTTAAAAATTCCCTGGCTTAGTAGAAAAAAACAGATTTATTAGCTTCTCTAGCTGGGAACATTAAGAAGGGGTTGTGTGGTAGAGCATTAGCTTGCTACCTAGTCGACATGTTTCGTAAGCAGTCCCCTACTGCTTACTCATCAGGACCAAATAGCGATCCCTACTTATAGTACTCAGTTCTATAAAGTAATGCCTACTGTCCTACAAACAGTCAGCAAAAATCAGCTGGCTGTTTGGGCTTCGGGGCATGAGTTGGCCCAGGTGAAGCAAAAAAAGCAAACAATTAGTTTGAAAATTGACCTAATATGGTCTCTGTAAGAGGAAGGAAGAAAGAGAAAAACCAACATAAATGCATGAATAAGCATCATGATCTGAATGAAAATACAGACAGATGATCATGTACCACATTAGTGGAGAAACCGCTTTGTATACCTAAAAGCGACAATGTTCCTGTATGGAATTCAACAGGAAAATGCGTTGCGTCTATCGAGATCGGCTGTCTTGTTGCCAAATTGTCTCGCTCCACACATTGTAGTGACCTCAAACTTTTGGGTTCCACTACCATCTCCTCATACACACCAACAATCCTGACTCCATGCACCACTCGCGAACCAGCAATCGAAAGGGGAAAAGGGGACCTCTTTAGCAAAATTTACACGAAGAAGAGAAGGAAACGATAAGCGTTTCAATCGACTCGAAACACTGTCAATACATTCAGTACATACTTATCTCAGTAATTGTCAGAGCCCCATGAGTTTGCAGGCGAGGGGTGTTCTGCGCGGTTTACTGTAAGGAAAAAACCGCACCTCGTGTTATTAGCTTAAACATACACGAGATCTTACGATTGCTTTAGTGCCCCCGTGACCCGTTTTTTAAGACTCGAGGTCAGAGTCTGTTACTCACATGTCCGGCAGCAAAAGAAATCATTGTTCCTACCCCCGTGCTCCTCCGAGGATTTAGCCGGGCTCGAGTGTCAGTTGTTTTTAAGAGCCCTGCATATCCGCATTGTCATCTCCGTGGGTGCCGCCTACTGTAGAACGACTGGAGCGCTAACTGACAAAACATGGCCGCCCCTTCTTGGCACTGTTAGTGTGCAAAAAAGCGGAAGTCTTTCCGCGATGTCTATTACTCTCATTCACAAGATCCCACAAAGTTTGGTATTTTTAGTTCTGTGAACAGAGGACTCTAGCGATCATGGATATTTTACAAAAAGCATTTAAACAATTATTGAGTCATCTTTCAATTGTTATACTGGTACAAATATTTCTTGGTCGCATAGTTATTATTATCTCTCCATGGTGAATGGGATTTTCAGAATGTGTCTCCTAATGGCGACCCACATCATTGAATGCCAAATACACTAATGGGTGGGGGGAGGTTGAAAAACAGATTCTTTTATGGGTGATATTTAACAGGCAAAAAGGAGTCCTTACAGCTGGCTCCAAGGTATATCGTCATTCAATCCATTTTTGTGCGATTGAATGCGGAACACCCATCTCTGTTCCTTCTCCAACAAGAATCTTTCATTACTGACTAGTTCTATTACAGTCCAAGTGATTTCCTCTGGTTTGTGGTTTTTTTCTAGAAAATGATTTGTTAGTTTTGTGCTCGACTTCCTGCATTTTATAGTGCTCTTGTGTTCGCCTATCCTGATTTTCACTGCCCTGCTTGTCATTCCCACGTATTCAAGGTGACAGGGACAGGTGATCAGGTATATAACATTTGCGCTATTGCATTTACTGAAACATCTCTGTTCCTAGACGGTGCCGTTATTGAAAGTTATTTTTTTGCTTTTCTTAGTAAGGCCACAGACCCTGCACCCTCCACATGGGTAGTGTCCCTGGACAAAGGTTGGATCTCTTTGTGCGTTATTGTTGTGGGTTTTTGGTCTTGTATGTACCAAGACATCTCTCAAACTCTGTGCTCTTTTGTGTGCAAACATAGGCTTTGGTATTTGCAAACCACCACTGTTCAGGATTTTCCAATTTTTGTTGATAATCTTGGTCACTACGTTGGAGCTGGTATTATACGTAGTAACACAAATTGGTCGTTTCTCTTCCTCCTTTTGAGTTTTTTCTTCCAAAAGGCTTTCACGACAGTTGTTTCTTGCCCGTGTGTAAGCCTGGTTGATGATGTGGTCAGGGTACATTCTTGCTTTCAATTTCTTTTTGAGATCGTCCGATTGGGCTTTGAAATTTTCAATCTCTGTACAATTCCTGCGTAGACGTAGGAACTGACCGTATGGGAGGTTGTCCCGTAAATGTTTTGGGTGGAAACTATTGTACATTAGGAGACAGTTCTTTGAGGTGCTCTTAAAATGGGTCGTGGTCATCAATCTCCCGTTTTTTGGGAATATGTTCAAATCGAGAAAAACCAAGTTACTTCTAGAGGTTATGCTGGTAAACCTTAGGAAATCATCTTGTAGATTGAGCCATGTCAGAAATTGTTCGGAGCCTCTTTCATCTCCATCCCAGATGATAAGGATATCATCGATGTAACGTTTCCATAACTTTATGTTGGGTCTGAAAGGGTTGTTAGGGTTCAATATCTTGGTCACCTCTAGATGGTATACGTACAATCCAGCTATACTAGGGGCAAATGTACTTCCCATGCTGGTCCCATGCTTTTGTAGATATAGGGTGCCATTGTATTCAAAGAAATTTTCTTTCAATGCAAGTGAACAACAATTCATTACCACATTACGTGGTGTTTGGTATTCCCAGAATTCTTCAAAGAGGACATCCTCTATGATCTCTAAGGTAGCTTGATGTGGCAGGCTAGTGTAAAGGCTCTCCACGTCACAGCTAATTAATAGCTGGGTGTTCGGGTCAAAACTCACGTCTTCCAATAGGTTTAGAACTTCTTTGGTATCTTTCAGATACGTAGATGTCTTTTGGACCATAGGTCTGAGAAAGGCATCCGCAAATCTCGAGACCGGCTCTAAAATGGACCCAATCCCCGAAACTATTGGTCTACCTGGGGGGTTCTGGAGGCTTTTGTGGATCTTAGGAAGAGTATATAGATAGGGAATTTTTGGGTCTTTTTGACAAAGGAAGTCTCCCTCTTTCTTGGTGATCCAATCATGTGCTAGCGCTTCCTCCACCATTGTACCAATCTTTATTTGTATAGTTGGTGTGGGGTCGGTGTGGAGAACTTCATAGTTTCTTTTGTCCTGTAACAACCTCATACACTCGTTGTCATAGTTCTCTATATTCTGTATGACAGTGGCACCACCCTTGTCGGCAGGCTTGATTATCAATCTTTTGTTGTTGCTAAGATCTCTTAGTGCTTGCCTTTCTTCATTGGTAGTATTGTGAAAAACGCGTTTTTCCAGTGGGTTGATGTTTTCCAAGTCTCTCATCACTGCCTTTTCAAAAGTTAGTAATTCGACTGGGAGGGTGTTATCCATGGGAGTGAACTTTGATTTGGGTCTTAGGTTTGTATCTCCATGATCAATTTCATCCTCTTTATCTTTAAAGAAGACCTGAAGCTTTAGGCGTCACATAAATTCCTGTACTTCTTGGCAGAGATGGAATTTCTCCATGCTTGCTGTGGGTACATATCCCAAGCCTTTTTCCAAGACTCTTTTCTGTGGAGCCGTTAGTTCAATGTCAGACAGATTCACAACCAGACTTACTTCTGGGTCCTCGTGGCGCCTGTCATACTCCTTGTTGACACTCGGGGAGTTTCTTCTTCTTCTGTATTCCAATGGACTGTTGTCCCTCTCCGGTTCCTCCCCTTCGTCCGTCCTTGGCGCGCCCCTAAAAAAGGAGCGGAGGGGTCAAAGTATCCATAGTCTTGTTGTTGGTATCCCCAGGTGGGAAAAGGACCCTGTGGGTGTGGAAACTGGGGTGGTCCATATTGTTGTTGCGGTGGGTACATCATTGGAGGGTTGAAGTTGTTCCATCCACTTGACCCTCGAAAGTTGGGTCTGCGGAAATTTCTCCTGTTTCCCCGAAACTTTGGACTTCTGTTTCTGCTGGAGCCAGAGCTATTAGAGCCCGAATCGGATGTCTCATCATCTGTAACATTGTCGTTGGTTGATTTGTAATCATCCTTAATGTAAGGGTAGATTCTTTCCTTTGTCCATCGGCTGTTGTCTTTTTTTAATTTATCATATTTGCTCTCTTTCAGGGTGGTTTCGAACTCATTTAGGGATTTATTCATTTCATCTAAGTATTTTTTAATGTCGGCTGGAGATTCCTAGCTCTTTAGGCGTACTTCTATAGTTTGGATCTCCACTTTGAGTTCACTGGCCAATCTGCTTGCAGTCTTTATAATGAGAACAATCCAGTCCCTGGTACATCGCCATGAGATCTTAGACCAGTCGATCTTGAAAGTCTTGTCATGTAGGAAGATGAAAGGTTCATTGCGAACCACAAGGCCAGATGGTGCAGTGTTTACCTTGAGGTATTCGGACATCAACAGGCCATGGATGGCCGTTTTTATTTGGGTTCTCCTTTGCTCTTCAAGTTCATCCCAATCGTTGTTTTATTAGAGGGGCCTGTGGTGTTCAGACCCTCAAATGTTCCCAAGGATGCCATCAAGTTAGAGATCTCATCTTCAGTAAAGGCTAGGCCGAAGTCGGCCATTGTTGAGAGCGAAATCAAGAGGGTTCCCTTTGTCTATCAAGAGCTTGTCACTGTAGTGCAGAATCACTTTTGTGGTGGTAGAGAAGGTAAGTTTATAAATTCTTCAGTAACTTCCGCAGCTGCATGCTGCCAGTAATTCCAAACCAAAAAGGGGAACGTAGAGGTACTGATAGAATCACCCTCCAAAACAGGATTTATATAACCAAAAGGATTCTATCAAAAAAAGTGAAAAGGTGATAGTTTTTTTATTTTTAATATTAATATTCTTATAAGTGGTACTAGGGTCTCTCTTAAAGATGGAAAGATGAGAGCACAATGTGCTTGCTAAAATACCCCTCACACACTAAAAAACCGTTAGTGTCATGCTTCATCATAGGGGTCTTCCCGCCCCTATAACGGGACGGGGCGTGCTACGACCAGACGAACTACGCGGGAGCACTTAAGTTGTGTTAGGTCCCTACACTTTCATTGATACCCATGCACCCACACATAGCCTCTGTCACAACTTAAGTGCTCCCGCGTAGTTCGTCTGGTTGAAATGAATAAATCCCTAAATGAGTTCGAAACCACCCTGAAAGAGAGCAAATATGATAAATTAAAAAAAGACAACAGCCGATGGACAAAGGAAAGAATCTACCCTTACATTAAGGATGATTACAAATCAACCAACGACAATGTTACGGATGATGAGACATCCGATTCGGGCTATAATAGCTCTGGCTCCAGCAGAAACAGAAGTCCAAAGTTTCGGGGAAACAGGAGAAACTTCCGCAGACCCAACTTTCGAGGGTCAAGAGGATGGAACAACTTCAACCCTCCAATGATGTACCCACCGCAACAACAATATGGACCACCCCAGTTTCCACACCCACAGGGTCCTTTTCCCACCTGGGGATACCAACAACAAGACTAAGGATACTTTGACCCCTCCGCTCCTTTTTTAGGGGCGCGCCAAGGACGGACGAAGGGGAGGAACCGGAGAGGGACAACAGTCCATTGGAATACAGAAGAAGAAGAAACTCCCCGAGTGTCAACAAGGAGTATGACAGGCGCCACGAGGACCCAGAAGTAAGTCTGGTTGTGAATCTGTCTGACATTGAACTAACGGCTCCACAGAAAAGAGTCTTGGAAAAAGGCTTGGGATATGTACCCACAGCAAGCATGGACAAATTCCATCTCTGCTAAGAAGTACAGGAATTTATGCGACGCCTGAAGCTTCAGGTCTTCTTTAAAGATAAAGAGGATGAAATTGATCATGGAGATACAAACCTAAGACCCAAATCAAAGTTCACTCCCATGGATAACACCCTCCCAGTCGAATTACTAACTTTTGAAAAGACAGTGATGAGAGACTTGGAAAACATCAACCCACTGGAAAAACGCGTTTTTCACAATACTACCAATGAAGAAAGGCAAGCACTAAGAGATCTTAGCAACAACAAAAGATTGATAATCAAGCCTGCCGACAAGGGTGGTGCCACTGTCATACAGAATATAGAGAACTATGACAACGAGTGTATGAGGTTGTTACAGGACAAAAGAAACTATGAAGTTCTCCACACCGACCCCACACCAACTATACAAATAAAGATTGGTACAATGGTGGAGGAAGCGCTAGCACATGATTGGATCACCAAGAAAGAGGGAGACTTCCTTTGTCAAAAAGACCCAAAAATTCCCTATCTATATACTCTTCCTAAGATCCACAAAAGCCTCCAGAACCCCCCAGGTAGACCAATAGTTTCGGGGATTGGGTCCATTTTAGAGCCGGTCTCGAGATTTGCGGATGCCTTTCTCAGACCTATGGTCCAAAAGACATCTACGTATCTGAAAGATACCAAAGAAGTTCTAAACCTATTGGAAGACGTGAGTTTTGACCCGAACACCCAGCTATTAATTAGCTGTGACGTGGAGAGCCTTTACACTAGCCTGCCACATCAAGCTACCTTAGAGATCATAGAGGATGTCCTCTTTGACGAATTCTGGGAATACCAAACACCACGTAATGTGGTAATGAATTGTTGTTCACTTGCATTGAAAGAAAATTTCTTTGAATACAATGGCACCCTATATCTACAAAAGCATGGGACCAGCATGGGAAGTACATTTGCCCCTAGTATAGCTGGATTGTACGTATACCATCTAGAGGTGACCAAGATATTGAACCCTAACAACCCTTTCAGACCCAACATAAAGTTATGGAAACGTTACATCGATGATATCCTTATCATCTGGGATGGAGATGAAAGAGGCTCCGAACAATTTCTGACATGGCTCAATCTACAAGATGATTTCCTAAGGTTTACCAGCATAACCTCTAGAAGTACCTTGGTTTTTCTCGATTTGAACATATTCCCAAAAAACGGGAGATTGATGACCACGACCCATTTTAAGAGCACCTCAAAGAACTGTCTCCTAATGTACAATAGTTTCCACCCAAAACATTTACGGGACAACCTCCCATACGGTCAGTTCCTACGTCTACGCAGGAATTGTACAGAGATTGAAAATTTCAAAGCCCAATCGGACGATCTCAAAAAGAAATTGAAAGCAAGAATGTACCCTGACCACATCATCAACCAGGCTTACACACGGGCAAGAAACAACTGTCGTGAAAGCCTTTTGGGAAAAAAAACTCAAAAGGAGGAAGAGAAACGACCAATTTGTGTTACTACGTATAATACCAGCTCCAACGTAGTGACCAAGATTATCAACAAAAATTGGAAAATCCTGAACAGTGGTGGTTTGCAAATACCAAAGCCTATGTTTGCGCTCAAAAGAGCACAGAGTTTGAGAGATGTCTTGGTACATACAAGACCAAAAACCCACAACAATAACGCACAAAGAGATCCAACCTTTGTCCAGGGACACTACCCATGTGGAGGGTGCAGGGTCTGTGGCCTTACTAAGATAAGCAAAAAAATAACTTTCAATATCGGCACCCTCTGGGAACAGAGATGTTTCAGTAACTGCAATAGCGCAAATGTTATATACCTGATCACCTGTCCCTGTCACCTTGAATACGTGGGAATAAAAAGCAGGGCAGTGAAAATCAGGATAGGCGAACACAAGAGCACTATAAAATGCAGGAAATCGAGCACAAAACTAACGAATCATTTTCTAGAAAAAAAACACAAACCAGAGGAAATCACTTGGACTGTAATAGAACTAGTCAGTAATGAAAGATTCTTGTTGGAGAAGGAACAGAGATGGGTGTTCCGCATTCAATCGCACAAAAATGGATTGAATGACGATATACCTTGGAGCCAGCTGTAAGGACTCCTTTTTGCCTGTTAAATATCACCCATAAAAGAATCTGTTTTTCAACCTCCCCCCACCCCTTAGTGTATTTGGCATTCAATGATGTGGGCCGCCATTAGGAGACACATTCTGAAAATCCCATTCACCATGGAGAGATAATAATAACTATGCGTCCAAGAAATATTTGTACCAGTATAACAATTGAAAGATGACCCAATAATTGTTTAAATGCTTTTTGTAAAATATCCATGATCGCTAGAGTCCTCTGTTCACAGAACTAAAAATACCAAACTTTGTGGGATCTTGTGAATGAGAGTAATAGACATCGCGGAAAGACTTCCGCTTTTTGCACACTAACCGTGCCAAGAAGGGGCGGCCATGTTTTGTCAGTTAGCGCTCCAGTCGTTCTACAGTAGGCGGCACCCACGGAGATGACAATGCGGATATGCAGGGCTCTTAAAAACAACTGACACTCGAGCCCGGCTAAATCCTCGGAGGAGCACGGGGGTAGGAACAATGATTTCTTTTGCTGCCGGACATGTGAGTAACAGACTCTGACCTCGAGTCTTAAAAAACGGGTCACGGGGGCACTAAAGCAATCGTAAGATCTCGTGTATGTTTAAGCTAATAACACGAGGTGCGTTTTTTTCCTTACAGTAAACCGCGGAGAACACCCCTCGCCTGCAAACTCATGGGGCTCTGACAATTACTGAGATAAGTATGTACTGAATGTATTGACAGTGTTTCGAGTCGATTGAAACGCTTATCGTTTCCTTCTCTTCTTCGTGTAAATTTTGCTAAAGAGGTCCCCTTTTCCCCTTTCGATTGCTGGTTCGCGAGTGGTGCATGGAGTCATGATTGTTGGTGTGTATGAGGAGATGGTAGTGGAACCCAAAAGTTTGAGGTCACTACAATGTGTGGAGCGAGACAATTTGGCAACAAGACAGCCGATCTCGATAGACGCAACGCATTTTCCTGTTGAATTCCATACAGGAACATTGTCGCTTTTAGGTATACAAAGCGGTTTCTCCACTAATGTGGTACATGATCATCTGTCTGTATTTTCATTCAGATCATGATGCTTATTCATGCATTTATGTTGGTTTTTCTCTTTCTTCCTTTCTCTTACAGAGACCATATTAGGTCAATTTTTAAACTAATTGTTTGCTTTTTTTGCTTCACCTGGGCCAACTCATGCCCCGAAGCCCAAACAGCCAGCTGATTTTTGCTGACTGTTTGTAGGACAGTAGGCATTACTTTATAGAACTGAGTACTATAAGTAGGGATCGCTATTTGGTCCTGATGAGTAAGCAGTAGGGGACTGCTTACGAAACATGTCGACTAGTTTAGAAGCTAATGCTCTACCACACAACCCCTTCTTACTGTTCCCAGCTAGAGAAGCTAATAAATCTGTTTTTTTCTACTAAGCCAGGGAATTTTTAACTTTTCCAACTTTTTTCACTTTTTTCACACCCACTAGTGTTAGGTCCCTACACTTTCACTGATACCCATGCACCCACACATAGCCTCTGTCACAACTTAAGTGCTCCCGCGTAGTTCGTCTGGTCGTAGCACGCCCCGTCCCGTTATAGGGGCGGGAAGACCCCTATGATGAAGCATGACACTAACGGTTTTTTAGTGTGTGAGGGGTATTTTAGCAAGCACATTGTGCTCTCATCTTTCCATCTTTAAGAGAGAGCCTAGTACCACTTATAAGAATATTAATATTAAAAATAAAAAAACTATCACCTTTTCACTTTTTTCATTTGTAACCTCCCATGAGGACTGGCCCTTTTACTTCGGTTGCTACACTGTATGTCTTATTTAGTCTGTAAGCAATATTTTATTTAATGAGTTTCTGTTACTGCAGGCACAAGTGCTTTTTTAATGTAGCGAGTAATATGCAAATAACTTCAAAGGGGTTTTAAGTGAACTTAGTTTAAGTGAAAAATGTATGGCGCCAAACGTGCGAATTGGAAGTCTGTTGAAGTTAGAGCGCAGGGACTTCATACAAGAGTCTAGAGCCACTTAGACAGGTGGCAAGTTTGGCCCTTAGGTAGTTACATCAACAGGTCAGTCCTATCAGGTCTTCATCCTCCTTGTAACTGTCCTTATCTCCTCGCTTCCACTCCAGAACACACACCAACATGTTTTTACATTATTCCTTTTGAGCATTCAATACACCACTTCAGAAGTACAGGGAATGGGGGCACAGAGGATACTAGAGCCTTCCACATTACTGCAAAAATGCACACATTTTCCTCCAAACTGCAAACATAAGCCAACATTTGTATTCGTAAAGCGCACGTTCACCCACAGATATCATGGTGCTGAATAACATGTTTATTGTTGCCCAAATCAATGGTACTCATTTTATCAACCTCAGATGGATGAAAGGCTGAGTGGACCCACCAGGATTTGAAGCTGTGACCATGAGGTCAAACACAGGCCCTTGCATTGGACACATTAGTGCACTGAGCCACCAGACTCTCATACCGCAATTCAGACTGTTCCCAGCCCCTGAAGCTATAAGAATGGCTTGGGTGAGGTGTAGTATTTTTCAATGCACATTGAATTAATAAACAACTGTTTACCACACACACATAAATACACACAACCACACCTAACCACACACACAAACACACACAGCCACACACACACGCACAACCACACGCACAACCACACGCACAACCACACGCACAACCACACACACAACCACACAGACAACCACACAGACAAACACACACACACACAACCACACAGCATCAGTGCACAATTTCTACAGGCACACACACCACCAGCCATCAGTGCACACATCAATTGTTAACACATCCACAATTAACTATTGTAGCAATCGCAGTATGGCGCACTTTACTTTTAAACATTGCTACAGAAATAAATAAAAAAAATTGTGGCCTACAATTGATAGACTTTTGTTGCAGCTGGTGTTGCAATATTTAGCAATGCCAATAGCTCAAACTTAATTAACCCGAGACCTATTGCATTGTAAATGCTTGTTCTGTTAGTGGGTAATCTGGCTCTTTTTTCCTGGATGACATTTAACCATTGGCCATTAACCAAATAATTTCCCAATTGGTGTTTTCTTGGTGTATATTCAATCTGGCAGATTACCCTAGGGAGGGAGACCCTTCTAGACCAAAGCCCCCAAGGCTACACCAGATGAGTGTAGTCCAGTGTTATAATGTTATAAGTTCAATAAAAGAGATAAGAGAGGGGGAGCAGGTAAAGGGGTATGTACATATGCTTGCTATGCTTTTTTTAATTGTTTTTTTATTTAATTTTTTTTAAAACCTTTATTTACGAAATGCATGTTACACAGCGTCTGCCTACAACCCCTCCGGGCCGGCCGCTATGACACATATCGAAAGAATAAAGCAGGACAGTACACTTTTGAGACGATCACTGAGTGCATATTATAATGTGGAGCATAAAACAGTACTGAAAGGATATCAAAGGTTTAATTTTATGATTTTGTCGAAAGAAAACAACAAACACAAACACATGGCATTATACTGGCAAGGGTCATAGGAGGGGGGGGGAAAGGGGGAGGAGTACATATATGAAGGAGCAAATCTGACGTGGGGGGGCGACCAAGGAGGAAGAAAGGATACAGGTAATATAGGAAACCAAAGACAGAACGCCAATCACAGGGAGGAAGGGATAGGAACATCATAATCGAGCGGAGGGGAACAAATATCACCACAGTACGAATTCCACTGTGCCCAAACCCTGGACCACTTTCTGGGGCGACCCCGTGCCTCGTACACCGTCTTTTCTCGAGACATGCACCAGTCCATGTTGTCTTTCCAGGCACTGAGCCGTGGTGGGGATAAAGTAACAAAGGTCCAAGAATTCCAAGGCTTTAACAACGCTTGAATAAGCTGTGATTTTTGTTGAAAGGAGACACACTCGAAGCTCTGGACCTCTTGGGCTTCATGTAGCAAAGCAAGTTTTAAGGAAAAATGAGTGTGTACTCCAAAGAACATCTCAAAAAAAAATTTCTGAATTAATATTCGTTCCCAGGAGTTGTAGTACAAAGGACAGAGCTGTTTTTCGTTGCAGAAAGGTAACTTTATTTTTTTGCATAGAACATGAACAGCCGACACGTGTTTCGCCCCCTCATGGCGATTTGCGCCGGGGCTTTCTCAAGGCTGTAGAGAAAGACGGAATGTTTTAATAAGGTGTACGAAATGATAACAGTTGACCCCAAGAGGAACAGAGAAACACCAAGGTGCAAAGGTGGTTGTGAAGATTTATAGTGTCATGGCATCAGAGCCTTATCTGCTTTTTCAGGTAGTGATGAAACTTGAAGTGGGTATAGTTATTGTGACTAGAATTGTGCTAGGATAGCGCGAACTAAAGAGTGCAAAATAGAAAAGGGAAGTGAGACAGGTGTGATATATTAAAAACAGCAAAATATATGAGAATGGTTTCTCAGTATTCGAATTTCTTCGGGCAACCCTAAAGGTATACCAAGATAGCAAATCGGAGAGAGAAAAAAGAGCAGATGGACAGACAGAAACGTCACAATGTAGAAAACAATGTATAATAGATATACCTAGTTTTACTTTTCTGACGTCGAGTATTTAATTATCCAAACCGTGTCAATGTCCAAAATTTCAAAAGTACAGTCTTTCAGGAACAAGGTTGTACTGTCAAATCAAAGCACAATTATTAATTTTTAGTAACCAAATGCCAGGTCTGGTGCTTCCACATGTCATTTCAGGTAAACGCTTTTGGCAAGTGAGAATTACAGACAGTGCGTTCAATGTTAGTGACATCTATCTGTGATAGCAAAGGTCAAAATGGTTCACATTGGTTCACAGATTATATATTGTAATATAACATTATTTTAACATTACATTTTGTAGACATTGCTATTTTAATCATTGCATCAAGTTTTCTCTAAACCTGCATAGGTAGCACCTCTACTCATGACAGGATTTTTAAAACAGTGTTGGTTTTGGAATATGGTTTAGCTGAATTTATGGGGCATTTTTTAATGCTGTTTTGACAATAAGTTATGACACATGGTATAATATCCACATAATTACAAAAAAAATACCCAAACTGCTAGACAATTAAAATAGGAATCAGAGTTCCGTTAAATGTAACGAATGTGCACAACTTTGCATATTTTAATTTAGTGTCCCTGACCATAGAAACTAAGGCTACACTGCTTTTGACTATTTATCATGTTAATGGCTATCTCTCTAACACAGCTTGAGCCACTCCCTAATATATGCTTTCCACCTAGGTAACTCGTGATATGCAGGTACACTAACTAGGTTTAACTGTCATGAGAGTACAACCTTGTTCCTGAAAGACTGTACTTTTGAAATTTTGGACATTGACACTGTTTGGATAATTAAATACTCGACGTCAGAAAAGTAAAACTAGGTATATCTATTATACATTGTTTTCTACATTGTGACGTTTCTGTCTGTCCATCTGCTCTTTTTTCTCTCTCCGATTTGCTATCTTGGTATACCTTTAGGGTTGCCCGAAGAAATTCGAATACTGAGAAACCATTCTCATATATTTTGCTGTTTTTAATATATCACACCTGTCTCACTTCCCTTTTCTATTTTGCACTCTTTAGTTCGCGCTATCCTAGCACAATTCTAGTCACAATAACTATACCCACTTCAAGTTTCATCACTACCTGAAAAAGCAGATAAGGCTCTGATGCAATGACACTATAAATCTTCACAACCACCTTTGCACCTTGGTGTTTCTCTGTTCCTCTTGGGGTCAACTGTTATCATTTCGTACACCTTATTAAAACATTCCGTCTTTCTCTACAGCCTTGAGAAAGCCCCGGCGCAAATCGCCATGAGGGGGCGAAACACGTGTCGGCTGTTCATGTTCTATGCAAAAAAATAAAGTTACCTTTCTGCAACGAAAAACAGCTCTGTCCTTTGTACTACAACTCCTGGGAACGAATATTAATTCTGAAAAAAAAAATTTGAGATCTTCATTGGAGTACACACTCATTTTTCCTTAAAACTGAGCCGTGGTGGCCTGGCGGAACCCCAGAGCTGAGCTATGTCCCTCTTGGCAACCATGGTGCCCAGAGTGACCCAGAACGTCTGAGCCGCAGTACAGTCCGTAGGCTCCCACACTTTGAGCAAGCAGCGCCGTGCCTCAGGACGGAGGGGGACTCCAGTAACACGTCCCATCACATCATGCACCCTGGACCAGAAGGACGAGACAACCGGACATTCCCACAGGACATGAAGAAAAGTACCATCCATACCACACCCACGCCGACATCGTCCATCAGTCTCAAGCCCCATTCGCACCAATCGCATACCAGTTACATACACACGGTGGAGGATCTTCAGCTGGACAATACGGAGTCGGGCCGGAATAGCCACTTCCTTAGGGGAAGAAACGGCCGACTGCCAATCCTCATCGTCTAATTCAAGCCCGTCCGCCGTCCAGGAAGCACGAAGTTTCCCCAGCTGGTCAGCCCTGTTGTTAATGAGCTTCTTATATATTAAGGAAATCGTACTATCGGGGACGTGGCCGTCTAGGATACGATCCTCCAGTGGGGAGGATTGAGGAATATCAGTCCCAAGGGGAAAGGCTGAGGACAAGGCATGCCGAACCTGCATATACCGAAAATACTCTCTATCATCAAGCTGATATTCCAGTTTTAGGGCTTCGAAGGACTTCACAGTGCCTCTGGCCCAAAGGTCCTCCACCTTACTGATCCAAATCATGTCCCACCTGTCAAACCCTTTCGTCTGCCAAAGGTTGCCCAATCGATCAGAGTCGTACAGTGGGGTCATACGCGTCAGCTTGCCACTCCAGCCCGTAGCAACAGTTGCATCCCTCCAGGCCCACACCCCACACTTCGTAGGACCCGTAAGGAGACGGATTGGTGACTTCGAGTACAAGGCCCTATTGAAGTTGCCACCGGGCAGTAAAAATTTGTCCAGGGCAAAGGCAGGGGCGGGTTCCAATGAATATGTTACGTGGTTAATGGCGCTTAGGTGTGAGGCCCAGTAGTATCGTTTGATATCCGGCAGAGCGATACCGCCGTCGTACCAGGGAAGGGTAAGCTTAGACAGTGCAATACGGGCACGTCCGTCCCAGATCAATTGCCGCTGTAGACTTTCGATCTCGCGAAAGTAGCGAGCAGGGACCGGGTCGAAGAAATTCTGCAATGCATAGAGAAATCAAGGGAGCGACATCATTTTGAAGAGCGCCGCTCGGCCCAGCGGAGACAAGGGCAATTCACGCCATCGCCTCACATCCTGTTTAAGGCGACGGAGCGGAGCATAAAGATTCCGTTCATAACGCACCGCAGAAACCGTGGAGACATAGATCCCCAAATACTTAAAACCGTCATCCGCCACCAGAATTGGAAACCTACAGGGCAGCGGTGGCAGAACCCCGGCTATGACATAAACACAGGATTTGGTCCAGTTGATGACCAAACCGGAGTTCTTACCAAAGGACGTAAGAACGTCGAAGAGCACGTTCAAGGACTTTTGAGGGGAAGTAAAATAAAGGAGGATGTCGTCAGCATACAGGGAGACGCGATCTTCCAGATCTGGCGCCCACCGGATCCCTTTAATCGAGGGTTCCCACCGGAGCCACGCCGCGAGGGGTTCAAGCGCCAGCGCAAAAAAAAGCGGGGAAAGCGGACATCCCTGACGGGTGGCGCGTCCCAACGGGAAGGGGTCAGAGCTTCTGCCGTTCACCACTACCTGGGCCAGCGGTTGTTCATAGAGCAGCCTCACCCACGCAATAAAGTTAGGGCCAAAGCCAAACTTGGAGAGGGCCGCCCAAAGATAAGGCCATTCAATGGTGTCGAAAGCCATCTTGGCGTCTAGGGAGGCCACCACAGCAGGCTCCGTAAGAGTTGCAGCTCTCGCGAGAACACCATGAAGCCTACGCAGGTTAAGGGCCGTGTTCCTATGTGGTATGAAGCTGGATTGATCCGGATGAATCAGGTCGCAGATCTACGTCAACAACCGATTGGCCAGAACCTTGGCGAGGATTTTAGGTTCCGCGTTTAGCAGGGAAATGGGGCGATAGGAAGCGCAGCGATCACGAGGTTTGCCATCCTTATAAATGACCACTATAGTTGCTAGGCGCTGTTCAAGCGGGAGGACTCCAGTCTCGAACGCGTCTAGAAACATAGTCCGCAGATGGGCGGCCATCTTGTCTGGTCGAAGTTTGTAAAGCTCGATAGATAAGTAAACCATTGGGCCCCATCGCCTTACCCGAGCGCAAGGATCTGACAGCGAGGGCAATCTCATCCACCGTAAAGGGAGCTTCCAGAGCCAGACCCTCCTCCTCCGAGACACAAGGAAGAGCTATATCACGCAACAGTAGACGGGAATCAGCCTCATCACGGTCACTCACCGGGGTGTAAACCTTCCGGAAATGATCAACAAAACAATCAACAATCTCACCGGGGTCAGACACACTTTCACCAGACTCACGAACAATGACGGGTACAACACGATTCGCCCTTTCAGCCTTATCCAGCCACGCAAGGAGTTTGCTGGCCTTGTCACCCACATCATACAATCGGCCCAACTGATTCGCTCGCATCAACTTAGCAGCATCAGTCACACAGGCCTTGTAATCCGCCTGTTTCAACTCTAGAGTATGTAAAAGCGCAGGCGTGTCATCCCCACCCAGCTCACTTTCAAGTGCTGTAATTTCAGTCTCAAGGGCCAGCACGGCTTCCCTCTTAGCTCTCCGTTCAGCAGCAATAAGAGACAGTGCGGATCCCCGAATGACCGTTTTAAAGGCCTCGCAGAGAACCGTAGGGGAGGTCACCGAACCCACATTTTCATCGAAATAACAATCAATAGCCTTCACCAAATCGGAGCGGAGCCGGGGTTCCGAAAGTGCCGGGGGGGACGGGGGGAACTCTGCTACCAGAAAGACCACCACAGAGACCTTAATCAGCAAGGGGGAATGGTCCGAAATACCCCGGGGGAGATGACAAACTTCCCGTACCAAGGATAGGGTAGAGGCCAGCATAAAAAAATAGTCTATCCGAGAGAGGCTGCCATGCGCACCAGAGTGGAAGGTATACTGCGTCTGGGAGGGGTGCAGCGAACGCCAAACATCCACCAGACCAAAAGTTTCAGCCATATCATGGAGCTACATCTGGGACTGCGGCTGAACTCTAGGGGGCAGTCGATCACATTCGCCAGACATCACAGAGTTAAAATCCCCATCCATGATCAGCAAACCATCGGGGAGACCAAGAAGAGTCTTGCCAAGATCGGCATATGTGGTTGCCTGCAGTCCCGGGGGGATATAAACAACCAGTAACACAATTGGCTTCCCTTCCCATCTCCCCGAGACAGCAGCATGTCGTCCCCGATCATCTAAGACAACATCATCAATCTCAAGGGCCAGGGAGGATTTAACCATTATACCCACTCCCCGGGAGCCGGAGGTGAAACCAGCGTGGCGGCCAACCGATAGCCCCGACGATCAAGAGCTTTACAGGCATTACTAATCAAGTGGGTTTCTTGAAGGAACACAACATCAGGGGCATGACGTCTTATAAATTGTAACACAATGCCACGTTTAATCCTGTCCCCCAAACCATTGACGTTCCAAGAAAGAACCTTCATCTCACCCCCCCCCATCCCAGGAAGAACGACCCAGCCCAATCCCCTCCCGCGACCATTGATCCAGAATGCTCGCAATCAGTAATATACCATGAAAAGAGAAGAACAACAAAAAACACACAACACAACCGTGTCCCCACCAACCGCCCCCCAACCAAGAACCCGTTACAACGCCCCCCACCCTGCACCCCTGCTGACTAAAGAGCCACCCCAAACTGCAGTGTGCCTGTCGCCCCATCTGATCTACACAAAGAAAAACCCCGAGGAGGAAGGGAGAAACCACCCGTACCCGCACCACCACGGGCACAATCATAAAGCACACAATAGAAGTTCCTCTACAAAGTTCACAGTCTCAAGTCGGACCTCTGGGGGCCCAAGTTAAACCTGGGCCGTCGCACCACCTTCCGCGCCGCCGGGGCCTCCGCTCTCGGTGTCATCTTTTGGCAAAGAGTCCAACCAGTCACTAGCACTATCAGGCTGATCGAAAAAATAGGCACGTTCCCTGTATTCAATCCGCAGGCGAGCAGAAAACAGCATTGCGTATTTCAGTCCCAAGTCCCTCAGGCGACGCTTTACTCCAAGAAAACCAGAACGTTGCTGTTGCACTTGGGGAGTGAAATCAGGATAAATCGAGACAGAGTTATTATCGTACTGCAACGGGCCGTGTTTACGAGCGGCCTGAAGGATGGCGTCTCTGTCCCGAAAGTGAAACAGTCTAGCAATGATAGGCCTCGGGGGGCCCCCCGGCTTCACCTGACCACCTGGGAAGCGATAGGCACGCTCGACCGCAAAAAACTTGCTTAGACCTGCGGGAGCGAGTTTAGCGACAATGAGTTCCTCGACCAGTAGATCGATCGAGGCAGCACCATTATCTTACGGCACTCCGACCAAGCGTATGTTGTTCCGACGGGCCCTATTATCGTAGTCCTCCATGCGTTTGAGCAAAAGGTCATGCGAGGAACGCAAATTCCCTATCTCAGACTGTGCCTCCGACATATCGGTCACCAAACTCGATGCCTTTAAATCCAATGCCTTGACCCTCTCGTTCGTCTTGGCCAGATCAGCACGAATAAGAGTAACATCCACCGCCACCGTGTCTATCTTGGACACGATGGCCTCGTATTGTTGACTCATATCGGCCTTGAGGCCTGCAATGGCGGCCAACAGGTCCTGAAGGGACACTTCTGAGGAAGACGACATGTCCGTCTTCGGGTCCTCCAAGCCTCGACTGGCAGCGCCGGGGGAACCTCTCGGTTGGGTATAGCGCTCGATCATGTTGGACTGGACCAACCCCCCGCGAGTATTGGTCTTCCTGCGCTTCTTCGCATCGGGTTTCGTCGCCATGATGTATTCAGCACCGGCCAGGGACACCCGAGTGCCGCCGAATGGTGACGATCCTTGAACCCCAAAAGTCTAGATTCGCAAGAAAATATCACGGGCCACCTAGCCGGCACCGAGAGAGAAAGCGTTCTCAGTGAGAGCAGCAGACCAGGATGAAGTGGCCGGTCCCAGGGAGTCTGAGACGAGAGGGCTGGAAACCGAAAGTGAAAGTGGCACACCACCGGTGGAGCAGATGCCAGGCAGCCGTTGTTGTTGCATTACAGCTCGGCCATACTAGGCAGCAGAGACCCCGGTCACGTCAGGGGTTAGGCCAGAAAGTTGAAGACGATGTAAAAACGGTCCCCGAGGTCCGACTTCAGCCAAAAAAGGATCGACGGTATCAGTGAGAGAAGCACTTCGAAAGCCCGTCAAAGTGACCAGGATAACTGCAGGATAAATCAAGAAGGGCGGCGCGGGTCTCAGGAGCTCTCTGCTCACGCGACCATCTTGGATGCCCGCGTAGCCCCTCCCAGCTTGCTATGCTTTTTTATATTTAAGTAATCCCAGTTACATGTAAATATTTCCTCAGTTTTGCTTTGTATTATACAAATCAATGAACATAAACGTATTTTGACTTGTACCTGTCAGCCGTCTACTTACTTTACTTATATTCTTGCTTAACCTCGGCAGATGGGTCCATAAAACTGAACTTTTGCCCTGGAATTCTGGCCAGAAATTGACTCCATATCAGGTGGTCACCCCAACGCTGGGCCAGAGCCAGACCTTCGGCCAGAGCCTGGCTTGAACCTTGCTAGGCTCATCCACCTGTGTTGTGATGCACCAGCTCTTGTGTTCTGTCCTTCACATGCTCAATGGGCTGTATCAACATGATGTAATACTGTTAAGCACCAGCAATGGCACTGTACACTCCACACGTTCAATGATGTAATAACAGAACGATGCACCGGCACTCAGATCACATTCTTCACATGTTCAATACATTTAAGAGAATGATGTAATGACAATGTGATGCATGGATTCGCATTCTCTACATTTTATATCTATATATATAGAGCATTCTGTACCAGGATGATGTCATAACTGCACGAGTCACCGGCACTTGCATTCTACACTTAACATTTGTCAATAGTCTGCATTAACAGTTCGAAATACCAGCAGTCGCATTTCCTGTAAGTCAGGTGCTTTTGGTAATGACAGTGTGTTTCATCGCCACTCACCTGCCTTTCACATGTACAATAGTCTCTGTCAAAAAGGTGTAATAGCAGCAGCCGCTGAACGTTTGGGGAGGAGAAGGTTTAAAAAAAGGGCATTTTGCAATCGTGAAAGCAGGTATTGAGGTCTACTGACCCTCATAAGCATCCATCTTGTCATTCATAGAAATTTGGTAGGATCTGCAAACCAGAAACCTGCCTCTTCAACATGAATGAGGCAGGATTCTCCTATTCCTACCTATGGGCATTATGAACTGCAAATATTTTGTAGATTGGTTGGAGCCCCAAATGAAGTGGGATCGCAAAGCAGTCAAAGTGCAAAAACACTGATTGCTTGTGACCCCATTTTAATGCATCGGGCCCTACATTAATGCTCTTTGCACAGTCTGCAATATCTTTATTCTGGTATGAAGTTTAAGCTGTTTAGGAATATGTTTGCATTGGAAGGAACGCAAATGATGAAAGGAGGAAATAATGTGCTGATTACTTATCGCTCTGCCCTCCTAGTCCTTCTGCCCCTCACTCCCTCTCAGTGACACCTTATGGCCTCCTCAGAGGTGGCTTTAGTAGTCAACAAAGGAGGTTGTTTGGGGGATATGTGCTTTTATGGGCAGCTGTGCCTATCTAATGTAGTTGGGTTGTGGGTCACAATATTGAGGCCACAAATATTGACCTGCCAAAATGTCGACTCAAGAATATGGACTACCACAATATCGCCAAGGTAAGGTTCTGTAGGTAAGTAAGTATAGATTTATTATTATTAACTCGACGTCTACATACCTTGAAGATGTTGAAGTGGAGTTAAGAACAGCAAATACTTACCTATATGTATTTACCTTAAACTTAGCGGTAGTCAATATTCTAGAGCTGATATTTTGTAGGTCACTGTAAAAAACGTCATATGCTGATGGCGCAATTGTGGTGGTTCACTTTACATCTGTAATGACTGTGATGTCGGAGCATCTGAGAGGCCAATAGACCTGAGTCATAGACTATCACCAGTGGCCTAACATAAAATGATGTGGCCCCCTGCAGAATGTGAAGAGGGGCCCCTGTGCTTCCCATATCTTACAGATATGTATTGGCCTTATACACAGTAGGGCACTCTGACGAGGTTGTGGGTCCCTGAAGGGCTGGTGACCCCCTTGCACCTCAGAAGCTGCAGGGGCCTGCATTACACCCCTGACCGTCACACTAGACAAGCCTAAAAGGTCTTTACGGCCTCTCCGGAAATCAGGAGATTTCCATTTAGTATAGTCAGCCTTTGATCAAAAACATGCTACATGTGCTATACCGGTTCTTTGTTCGATTGTTCCAGTGTAAGGCTGGACTCAAAAACAAATGATTTATGTTCAGGTTGGTTTTATGAATATTAGAAATGTATACCCACATACACTAGGGTGTATACTGCTAGTTCCTGATTTAGACATTGTTTAGGAACTTGAGAGCCCCACAGTCAATGTCAGTCCACCACCCGGCTTTGGGATCAGCCTTTTTCTGGGATCTTTGTAGCCGCGGGAACAACCAAGGATTATCAAAGGTGAGAGTGCTGATGGTTCCCACTAAACATGGCTCTGCACATTCATTCTGTGAACTAACCCCGGCCTCCTAAACTCTCCTGCCCGGTGCGGACATAAACATTTAATGTTCCCATTAAAAGCGAGGGTCCAAGTTCTTCTGTGAAAACCAAACTACTTTGATATAGGCTCAAAAACCTAACCAGTTGTCATTCTAATGATTGTGGACTCCTACAACTTGCTGAAGCAAAGAGAAACACAATGACATTAATACACAGTGCAACAGGAGAACTGAAAATGAAGAGAATAAGTGTTTCAGGGTTCAGAAGAGTGGAGTAAAGTGTCCAAGAACAAAAACCCATCTTCTGGGCTAGGTGGTCTGAGTCTCATACAACGGGGACCCATACAGGTTCCTAGAGGTGAACGGTCACATGCTCGACAGTCAGGAGTGACCAAACTTGACAATGAAGAGGAGCAGACCACTGTCTGAGCCACAACAACGCCTGTGTTTCCACCTCACAGTACAAAGGCCACACGCTGGGACCAACAATGCCATTCTCGATCCAGCTAATGTGCAGGCCAACAGGGTCATGGGCCTCCGCACTGCTACAGGATGACACAAACAATTAATGTGGTGCAGGTAGCAATGGGCTCGCCAGGAAGAGTTGCTGCTCAGCTCACCTGCACTTGTGGCAGTTAAGTTTTGGAGCAGCCTTCCTCTGATTCCTGGGGAGAGATAGGAAGGAAGTATAAGTGCCTCTGCACTTCTTGGGCCGGTCTGGGGCTTACACACACGAGTTAGAAGTGCAGTTGCAAGGCTGCCCAGCAGAGCTTCAGGGAGCCTAACTTGGGTGTATCACAAAATATCGGGGACAGAAATATCGTTCTACTAAAATATTGTGTCCTAAATATCAAGAACCAAGATATCTGAAGGCAAGTTAAAATAGTGCATATATACTAATCTTAACTCCACATTCACGCAGTCAAGGTACATATGGTACGTATGTGGAGGTGAGTACAGTAAATCCACATCTACTTATGCAAGTTACATATGTGTGAAGTTAATACTTCCATCAACATTCTTCTGTTAGATTCTATTTTGACCACTATATTCTGTGGGATATTAATAGTATACTTTCTAGGATGGAAATGGACGTCAGTCAACTCGATCTCCTAGAAGCACGGCAGGAGCAGGGTGCATGCAGATGTGTCTGAAGAAGGCCTTCCATAAGCTATAGGGGAGCTCCAGCTTGTATTTCTCAGCCATGGCAGGTGGGAAACAGCTCCCATGCAATCAGGTTCAGTGAATCATTAGTGTTAAAAAAATCTAACAAACCAGACTGGGGCAGAGGTTCACCTTGAAGGGCTTCTGAGAAGGGCACTCCTTATACTCTTCCCACAATGCACTGTGGTGGCACCCGCCTACGTGCAGCTGGCCTTGTAACAACCCTAGGGGGGTAAGTCTGGAGAGAAAATGTGCACATCCCCTGCAGACAGGTCCTGAAGACAAAGGGACAGAGGAGAAATAAAAAATGGGCCCATGATCTGGAATGCACTGCCCACAGAAACCAGACTAAGGACCATATGTATCAACATTCCGTTGTGCGATTCCTAAATAGCGATTTTTAAGGAATTAGGAATTTAGAAATCGCAAAATGGTATGTATGTAGAAAATCGTTTCTTTTTAGCGATTCCTTAAAATTCCATAATTGCGATTAGCAAATTGCTAATCGCAATTAAGAAATAATTTCCCATTCATTTCTGTGGGCCAGGAGGCCCATGGGAATAAAGGGGAAATTGCAAATCGCAAATTGCTAATCGCAAATTGTGAATATTTTCGAGGGTGCAGGGGTGTCTCAAGAACACCCTGCTGCACCCCTGAAAATGACATGTGTGCGCATATGGCGCACATACATGCCCTAAGGGCATGCATGAGCGTCACATGGCACCTTTTGATTTTTAAAATAATGCTTTTTTGAAAGAATTCGCAACTTGCCACCAACTAGAAGTTGGTGGTAATTTGCGATTCCTTAATGGCATTTTGGAATTTTTTTTCCTTGATACATTGCATTTAAGGAATCGCAAAATTTGCAATTCCTTAAATGCAATCGCAAAATAAGGAATGGCACAGTTAGCGATTCCTTATTTTGCAACAAAAATGTTTCATACATACCATTTAGCGAAAATGGGTTCGCAAACGGTGGAATTCTATATATCTATATATATATATATTACCTACTGGCGGTCGCCAGTAGGTATATATAGTTAGGATTTTTTTCCTATGGGATTTCTGAAAATTCTATGTCGAATAACTTTGGCGTTTTTGGACGGAATTGGCTGAAATTTTCAGGAAAATGGCACATTTTGTTTCTGAGCAGCCCCTGAAAATTTGGGGGGGTTTCGTCAGTGGGGGCCGAGAAAAAAGGGGGGTCCCAAAACGCGTTTTTCCCATTCATTTTTCCATAGGGCAGTTGGAATCACTTTTAGCTCGAACGGCTGAATGGATTTACACAAAACTTGGAAAAATTGTAGATATGGTTTGCCCGACGTGCCTTTGCTATGTCTCAATATATGTGCTCCAGTGGATTTTGAGAAATTAACGTTTTTAAAAACAGATATATCTGTGACAGCGCTCCGGTTAGCGCTACGATTCGCGTACCTGACGCGTAACGGAACTTCGCAAAGCGAAGCTGATTGGCTCTCCGGTGTCTGTCAACATTCTAAACAGTCCAGAACGGCCGCCATCTTGTCTCTCGGTAGGATCGAGAGACAAGAGGTGGAAAAAACAAAGTGGGAAATGAGCATAAGGGGGCAGAGTACATCCTCCCTGACTCCCTAGGTTTGATGAGGGGGCTTTAAAAGGGCCCCGCGGGTCAAAGAAAAAAAAAATTATTATCCTTTTTTTTGCGGGGGGAGCGCTCGGTACGCGCACCGGGAAGCGGACCGGGAAGCGTAATATTGGGAAAATGGGATGAAAGAATGTTCAAATATTGTATGTGATTGTTCTTTTTTTTTAAAAAATTTATTTTATTTAAGTACCAAGATGTAGGTACCAATGCAGAGTCTAAAAATAAAAATACACAGTTTTCTTTGTAAATATCTTGCATGTTGTTTCAGAAGTTATTGTGGTATATGGAATTCATAGCGTAGTCTGTCAGGAAAGCAGAAACACCATGGAGGCAGGAGATGATAAAGAGATGTTAAATACACACTGGAGATAATATAGTGGGAGAAAGGAAGTAACTATGAGCAAACTTATTATGTAACACAAAAAAGTTGCACAGTATTTTTAAAGTCTGATTTTACATTATAATCAATTTGCTACTAGTTTACAAAATACATATAAAAATGAATAATGTCTGAAACAATTTTTGAATTATTAAATACAAATTTATTTTTCTGATTCGTTTTCAAAATTAAAAAGAACTTCTAATAATTCATAGTCAGATTTTTTTTCATTTTCAATAAGGAAATCTACTGATTCCACACATTGCAGAAGTTCAAAGTCTCGTGATTCATCATAGAATTCAGAGTCAATTTCTGTATCTGTGTTGCTTATTGCAACAATTTCCAAGTTAGTTTTGTTCTCTCCTTCCATTTTTGTGCTGTAAAACGAATTTTTTTAAAAATATATCAGTACAGATAGGGCACTGTTGGGTTTAAGTACAGACAGGTAGTTTTTATTTTTTAAACAGTGATTTTATCTTTGGGCAGTGTATGGTATGAGACTGGAAGTAGAAATATAAAAAAATGTATGTGATAAAGCCTAAGTTAATTCTTAATTATACAAGACAAGCCTAACTCCATCCATAACTAAAACAGAGATGTCTATCTTATTCTATAACTATTACAGAGGGATAGTATATAACTATCAGAAAATGTTTTCCTACTTAACTTAAAGTGCAGAACATACTTCAGTTTTTAAAATATCATCTTACCAATCAAAAAGAAGTTTAAGTTCTCAGTTGAAATGCACTTGATATGTCCTGTTTGACACCGACTTATCCTTCGACCAACATGTCAGGACTGTAGCGGGCCGTTGTTTCGGAATTATAAAATCCCTAGATTCTAGGAAAACCGTAACAGTGGCCCTAATAATCTCACGCTTGGACTACTGCAATGGTCTCCTCGCTGGAGCTAAAAAGACTACACTTAATAAGCTCCAAAGCGTACTTCACACCGCAGCCCGACTAGTTCTCAAGCTGCCCAGAAAATAATCTATATCCGCAGCTTTAAGATCCCTGCACTGGCTCCCTCTTCACAAGAGAATATTCATTAAGATGCTGATTGTCGCCTTCCGGGCTTTCAATAACTCCGGCCCAAAATACCTTACCAGACGCTTCCCCCACTACAACCCGAGTAGATCTCTCCGCTCCTCCCATGACAATCTCATTCTTCCAACCAGGTTCAACATGAAGACAAAAGGTGGCAAAACCTTAAGCCACTTGGCCACTAAAGCCTGGAACCTCATGCCTAAAAATCTTAGACTCCAAACCCAAGAAAAACTCTTCAGAAAATCACTAAAAACATGGATCTTTATCCTTCCGGATGACTACACCAAGTCAGCTATCTAACTCCCATAGCTACTACGAAGTGATTTGATCCCCTACCTGGAAATTCAGCGCCATGATGCTCCTTCCGGAGCGACAGCCGCGCTTTACAAATACCACAACAAATCACAAAAAAAAATCACTTCAGGAAGTAGTAGTCAAAATGGCTGTGTTTCTCTCTCTTTCTTTATATATATTCAGGTACATAACCAATCAAATGTCATAAAATAATAGAAGATATTGAAAGTAGCATTTTGATTGGTTGTCAATTCTAACACTTCATAAGTGTTTTTGTTAGGTAATTTACCTCAGGATATTTAGTCAGGCTTACAGCATAATTTTCTCAATGGAATTTCATCAAATTTGGGTAAATGGTAGGGACTGCTAAGTAGTAGGCCCTATTCTATATTTGATGAAAGTGTCTGTAGTAGTTTTTCTGTAAATTACTTTCCCACCTTTTTTTATCGAGCGCTTACCGGTGCACTCCCCGGTACGCGAACCGGCAGCGTTACGGGAGTCCTCCATTTTCTGTATTGGTAGAATTGAGTCATAAGATGGAGGACAAAGAATGTACAGAATTGGTAGAAGGGGGTACGGTAGACACTTTGTGACCCTCTAGGTTTTCTGAGGGGGGATTAGGACGCTGATATATGCAAAAGTAAAAAAATTAAATTTTTAAAAATTTCGTGGGGAGAGCGCCCGGTACGCTCACCGGTAAGCTAACTAAGAGGTAGGGTAGCTCTGAAAAGAGCTATTGTGTTCTGTGGCTAATTTAGGTACCTACAAGTAGGTTCCAATGCACACTTTTAAATAAAGGACGAATATTCTATTCCGTTCATCAGAGAAGTGTACACCATCTCTTCTGTAGATGTATTGAATGTTGGAACGCAAGTTATTGTTGTATATTAAACCCATTCCATAGTCTCTCATGTAAGCAGAAACAGATTTATTCACATGTTTCTGTGCTTTCTCAAATTGTGGAAAAAAATTAATTTGACCACTTACATTTTTGTCTTTGATATATATTGGAATATACCAAGGCAGTTTGGGGAAAAAGTGTCATTTAAAAGAAGAATACATTTTACAGCTTTTGATATTTGCTATTAAAAAACCATTGAAATTCACTGAAAAAACCATAGGTTATAGACCATATATAGTTAGGAATTAGCATTTACAAAACCTTGAAAATTCACTGAAAAAACCATAGGTTATAGACCATATATAGTTAGGGATTAGCATTTACAAAACCTTATTTTACTCACACAAAACCATTGAAATTCGCATATATAGTTAGCTGCAATAACTATATATCGCGCACCCGCAATCCACTGCTGATGATGTCACATATTACATCATTCATGACATGATCAGTGACATCACTGATGACATCACTGTTGACAACTCAAATGACAACACTGACAACATTACTGATGACATATTTTTACTTAAATGTTTCTTAAAAATACCTTGATACCTAAGCATAGCCCTGGGTCCAACTTTTCTCCTATCCTTTGATCCTAGCCCAAATCCTAATTCTAAGGTTTACCTAAACCAAACTTTGTTTCCTAACCCTAACACTCACTAGCTTTATTCAATCCTCCTTCCAAACCCTCACCATAAATCTAAACTTTACCCTGACTTGCATAAGTTCAAATATGGCCCTAACGCTTACCTTTACCCCTACCTTAACCGAACACCAAGCGTCACCATAATCCTAACCTCACCTGTACGCTTTAATCAAACTCTAAACCAGAACCAAATCCTAATCGTAACCCTATTATCAATGTATTACTGCTGCTTCTAACTTGGAAGTAGTCAGCCTCCACTGTCCGGCCGTGCACTGTGATTACCTGCTTCCATGATAAAACGTACATCCTATTATGTCATGTTATGTTAATCCAATCTGGAGAGTGCTTGTTCACCAAATGGTTTCTTGGAACTAACTGGTGAGTGTAAGAATTCATACTGAGTATAGAATACTGGTTGGCCAGGCAAGTTTTTAGGGAGCGTCTAAAAGTTAGGAGGTTTGATTCTGAGAGAGAAAATTTTAAAGCCTCAATCCCCTGAAAAAACGCTGAGAGTTCTGGGCTTTTCAACTTTTGAGACAATCAAGAGCTGGTCCTCTGAGAAACGCAGAGTGCATTCCGGAATATACCTAGTCTAACAACGAGAGATGACGTTAAGGGCAGAACCATGACTAGCTTTGAAATGGCGAGAAAGAGATTGGCACTGGATTCTCTGCATGATCAGAAGCCAAGGCAACCGATGAAGCAGAGGATGTGCTGTTGTACATCTCTAGGCCTTTAGAATCATCGAAGCCGCAACCACATTTTGGAGCAGAAAAGATGGCCTGATGGCCAAGATAGAGCACACTAACAAAGTCAAGTCCGGAGCAAATAGTAGCTGTAACCACAGCTTTTTTCCCCTTCCTCTGTCCAATAGCAAAGTAATTTCTTTTGGATACTAAGACGTGGAGAAGTGCGGCTCAATGATTAGAGCGGCAGACCCTGATGCAGAGGTCTAGCCCAGGACCAGGGTTCAATTCCCTGCCTCGGCGAGTCTTGGGCTCAAAATTCCACGGACCTGATAATTCTCGCCTCGGTGCATATTCCAATCATAGAGTCCCACTCTGCAACTCTGAGCAATAGCTTGCTTAATCTCCACAACGGCCCCCACAACGCTAAGGATGCCTGGCCTTCACCCTGGGGGTGCCCAGGAGTGGACGCCTCACAGGGAAAGCCAGGACGGGTTCCACAGCGGTATTCGTACAAGCGCCTTGAGACCCTTGCGGGTGAGTAGTGTGCTATACAAGTATCAATTTACATTACAATTTACATTTACGAAGAAAGCACGAGGAGACTACTAAGGAGACGTGATTGGACAGAGATAAACAGCTATCAAATTTCATCCCGCGGCTCTTCACTAGGGAGGGATCTGGGAGAGGACCTATTTCATATGGATAGTAGGTGTCCAGCTAGAAGTTTTCCATTAATAACTATGACCTCAGTTTTCCTTGCATTGAGCTTTGGCCTATTGCTTCCCATCTAGTTCCAGTCATTTCCAGTTCCAGGCAAAAATGGTCAGCTTCGTGGGAAGAAAGATTGTTATCAAGATGCAATCAAATCTGAGATTCATCTGCTTACAAATATGTTGTATGCTTTCTCTCTCTGCAGGGTCACCACAGATGTTTGCCTTCTGTAGCTGAACCCGTTTTTATTGCACTTTACTCCTGATAATCGGCTGTAATGTGCTGTCACTCATAAACATGACCAAATTGGTATACACCCAAATGCACATTGAATTGACTTAAAAGTCCCTAGTATGTGGCACTACATGTACCCAGGGCCTCTACATGAAGAGCTACAAGTGGGGTACCGCACTTGTTGTTATACCCACTAAAGTAGCACTGAAAAACATGTCTCAGGCCTTCCAATGCAGACTGTAGGGCAATTTTTAAACTGCCATTTCGACCTGGCAAAATAAAGATTTTTATCAGAATAAGAAGTAGACTGCACACCTTCCCTTCCACATAATGAACAGTTTTGAAACAGGCTCAATGGCGAAATATTTCCGTGCAGGCTCAACATATGCTCTGTCCCAGTAGTACGAATATTAAATTCCAAAGATACAGAGTGCATCGTCAAACACCGGTTTCAAGACGCACATCCATGTACACAGCAGTCGCAAGAAGAAAAGCAATGGGTATCCAAGTAATCTTTTTCATCTATTTTTATTTCAGTAATCTTCCATAATAGTTCACAAAGAGACAGCATGATTAAGTTGTAATGCTCATGGAATGCCCGTCTGTTGATTACATGTAAGGGAAAGTGTGCAGCCTCCCTCCTGGTCTGATAACATATTTTACTTTCCCTCAGTATGCCTGCACCCTAGAAGTTTGAATTAAGAGCAACATTCCATCTTGGGGGCTACTTGGGAATACCAAATTGCATTAAGCTCATCAGGAGCCATTTTCACATCGACACAACATTGCATAATTATTCACAGAGGATTGTTTTGTTTTACGTTTATGTCACTACAAAAAGTTTTAAGGTAATTCGTTGTTCAATTCTTCGTTTATTCCACACTAACCATTTGGATATATTGGTATATTAGAGAAGGTTCGATTTTTACATTGTTCACAATTTTGTAATTATTAAGTGCTTTTGTTTAAGAACAGGTTTGAGTTTTTGTTCACGTATTTCTTTTTGTTCTCGTATTTCTTTTATGCTTATTTTGGATTGCTATTTAAGGTTACAGGGCGTGATTAAACTTTACGGCATGCTTTAATTTCGTGGCAGGTTTAAATGGTTACACCTGCAGCGTTCACAATGGGCACTTTGAACTGTCAGCTTAAACACGCGCACACCTCGGTCTCATTGCTTACCGATCAAGCAGTCTCGCTGCCGGTCACAGAATGGCATATTTGCTGCACTTTGAGGTGGGTGTTAGGTTCACTTTAGTTTTGCACAGTGGACCAGTCCAGTATGGGGCTCAATTCATTTTCGGTGTGAAAGTATACATTTTAGTACTGACTAGGAGAGGATGTGGCTTAACTGCCAGAGCGACCGTCTTTGAAGCTTGGAAACCAGGCCCGAGTATGGCAGGAGGCTTAATCATCCTGTCATTCTGGGTAAATGGCTTACTCTCTCCGTGCTTGCCAACAAAAAAAATAAAGTGTCCGTCTGTAAAGCAACTGATGCTCATGTTAAGTGCTCTGACACCTTTTTTTGGTTCAGTTTTTTTAGAAAATAATTTTGGTTTAAACTGAGCACGAACCTAGTGGTGTAAGTGGTTATAATATGTTTTTGGGGTGATGTTTTTACATTTACACTATGGGCTGCATGTTGTACATGGTTTAATTATTGGGATTGGCAAAGTTTTATAGACCTTTCACGGTTGCTGATAAACTCTTTTTAAATTACAGTTATCCATGAGGAAGGGTTTGTTGCCCAGAACTGCATTGGGTGAATATTTGCATGGTTGCCCAAGATGAAATGTGATCTAATATACTTTTGGTACAAGCCTGGATGGGCATTCTTTGAGCATTAAACGTTTTGAATCATGTTGTCTCTGTGTGAACTTTAAATTAAGGAAGATTACTGGAATAAAAATTGATGAAAACGATTACTTGCATGACAATTGGATTGTTTCTTGCAACTACTGTCTACATGGCAGTACAGTTTGAAACTGGTTTCTGATGATGCACTCGGTACCTTTACAATAAAGCATTTGCCAGTCCTAAATGTTCCCTTTAATATTGATAAGTCACCTTTAAGGTAAGCCCTAAATGTTCATGGGGCAGGGTGCATGGTATTTCAAAAGTAGGACATATATATTTATAGTTTTACTAGCATAACTTCAGGGTGGTGTTGTAGAAAAATGGTTCAAGTGCTCAATTTAATAGTAATTCAAAATCTAACCTAATGGTCAAGTCAAAATTAAATTAGTATTCTCAAAAAGTAACTTTAAGCAGTTTGGCATTTTCCTGCTTAAGCCAAATGTTCTTTTCTGCCAGTGCCCAGGTTCGCCTGACTGGTGATGGCTCTCCTGTGGTGAGATGTGTATTGCTCACAGAGAGTGGACAAATGACCTACGTGTGGGAAGGTGTGAGTCTTCCTGACAAGATGGCCGGGGAGTAGATGTGCCCCTACCCCGATTGCACTTGAAAGGGTAGCCTAGGGATTCTAATCAGCCCTTTCTGACTTCAGAAGAAGCCTGCCCTGTCACTGACAGATGGAACTCGCACATGGGCATGCGTACCCTTTGTTTCACTAGCCAGGCTGGAGTCAAACCCTGGAGGAGGAACTGACTAAAACCAGTTGTAGAGTTAGACAAAAGGGTGTCGCCCGCCCACAGGCTTGCATAAAAGTGGCATCCCCAGATGCTGAATCAGAACACTCCGAATCTGTGAAATTCGAAAGAAGGACTGTACTGCTGTCTGAAAATCCTGAAGGGACCCAGGACCCCAGAAGTGATTTCAAGGAACAGTTGGCTGACCTCTTGTTTGAGCTACAGGGACATAACAATATTCCAGAGGTCTTTCCCACTTTCCAACTGACTAGACCCAACTGGACCAGATCTGGTTCCCTCCGCTGGCATCTGCAGGAGTGAGTCATGACTCCCAAGTGTAGTGCTCAAGGTCCTGGACCCTTGGCTGGCATCAGAGTGCACTCCTCCCTGCCTAACTAAAGATTTTACCATCTTTCAGTGCTTACTGTGTAAATTGAATATGTACCAGGGCTAAAAGTTTGCTCAGAAGCCCACATTCTGCACATTCGAAAATCGTGGTGCTGAAAACCAATGATTCATCGTCTTTATTCCACCTCATGGCCCATTAATTCACCGCGGGACAGCCCATGCCTCTTTATCTACCTTTGCAGGTTCTTTTTCATCCCTGCTTTCTTTCCCGCAGTTTTTCCATATTTCTCATCTCCATTGTCCTCTTTTTTGTATTTTTTCTCTCTGTTGGTCTTGTTCCAAGTCAGATGAGTGAAAATATGTGCTGGTCCCCAAAAATGAGTGCCCGTGGGCCCGCAACTGCAACCACCGGCTCAAATTAATCACTGACCCTTCCAACAAATAATTCAGTTTCTTTCAATCTATCGATTTTAAAACCCAAGTCACATAATGCCTTGGCAAGAACAGAGACATAAATATTAAACAGGTGAGGCCAAATGGCAGAGCCCTTGTTCACCAACACAAGTTTGGAGTCTTACTGGAAGTAAAATTTGCCAATTACACTGCTTGATAGCGCCAGAAGAGAGAGACTGAAAACTGCTTCCTGAGCAGTGGGTATTATAGTTTACCTGCTGCCATCAAGTTATGGTAAGCTCTGAGCAGTAGAAAGTAAAAAAACCCTCTGATTGAAGCCAATGTAGTGATTTATCCACAGCCTGAAATGTAGCTGTTTCTTGGTGGGACTTTCATTTGCAGTGGCTAGAGGAGTTTAAAACTTTGCTCCTTTAGATGAAATGATAAAATACCCAATGTACTTGCGATGTCTGTGCAGTATAATGTGAGTGGTGAACCTCTGTGCAATGGTTGAGGGACTGATTACGTTAACCATTACAAGCATAGTTGTCAGGGCCTGATTGGCCATAGCGGGCACCGGGCGCTAAGGTGGGGGCCGATTTTGGACCCCTGGGGGCCGTTTTTGTTACAGGGCCATTTTTGCAGCATAGCTGCAAAATCGGCCCCTGTAACAAAATCGTCCGAAACCGGCCCTGGCAAACAGCTCGGCCGCTCCCAGGGGGGCCTGCCGAGCTCTTTGCCAGGGCTAATTTTGGGTCCCAGTCCGGCCCTGATAGTTGTTTATACTGAGAAAGGTTTACCTTAGCTCTGTGTTGTTACCTTAGATTCAAATTAGTTCGGGGTGGTGGGAGCACTAAGATCTCTGTTGGGGGAAAGCATCAAGAAGCTACAAGTTCAGTTGGGGTAAATCGCCTGCTGTCGGGGCAGCCGCCTCGCGCTGCTTTCCTCCCTCCTCACCCTCTGGCTGGGCTCTGATCGGCTGTAACGCTCCTGCGCCCCGGCCCACTCTACCCGCAGCCGCTGCTGTTCCTTTGGCTCCTCTGGCTTGCGGCAGGTATGTGTACGCAGGGGCCGACACATGATCCTTTACAGTCCCAGCCGGCAGTGTTTTTCTCATGTCCGGGTGATGTCCGAGTGGCGGGGTGTTGAAGCAGAGTTGGGGTGGTGGCCTCAGAGGTCGGATGCCCATCCAGGTAATGAGACTAGGGAGAATAGTTTTTTTGTTTAGGCCACTGCATCAAAAGTACTTTCCCTAAGTGCTGAAATGGCTACTACATAAAGATCGCAGTGAAATGCGCCTCTTCCCCAGAGCAGTCAAAATCCATTCTGATAACTTATAATGAAGCCCCCCCCTATTGTTCCGCTCATATTCTCCTCCCATCCCCCTGCCTGTCTTCCTGCCCCCCTCCCCCGCCTCTCGCTAAGCTCTTATTGTTGTATCATTATCAATCAATCAATCAGGAGTTTGTTAAAGCGCGACTACTCACCCGTAAGGGTCTCAAGGCGCTAGGGGTGGGGGGGTGTGGGGGGGTGCAGGTTCCATTCCATCAAGGAGGGGGTCTGTCGAAGAGCCAGGTTTTGAGGTTTCTTGCGAAGATGGGGAGCGATGTTGTCAGTCTGAGGTGGAGCGGAAGGGCGTTCCATGCTTTGGCCGCGAGGAAGGAGAAGGAGCGGCCTCCCGATCTGGTCTTTCTGGTGCGGGGGACCACGGCGTAGGAAAGCTGGGCTGATCGTAGGGTCCTTTGGGGTGCGTGGAATTTGAGTCGGCTGTTCAGTTATGCTGGTCCGGTGCCGTTGAGGGCCTTGTGTGCGTGGGTGAGCATCTTAAAGGTGATTCTCGCCTTGACGGGGAGCCAGTGGAGTGTGCGCAGGTGCTGGGAGATGTGGCAGTGTTTTGGCAGGTTGAGGACCAGTCTTGCGGCGGCGTTCTGGATGTTCTGTAGCTTGTGGATGAGATTTTTGTTTATTCCGGCGTAGAGTGCGTTGCCGTAGTCGAGTCTGCTGGTGACCAGGGCGTGAGTGACTGTTTTTCGGTGTTCGAGGGGGATCCATTTGAAGGTCTTACGAAGGAGGCGGAGGGTGTGGAAGCAGGAAGATGAGACAGAGTTGATCTGGCGGTCAATTTTGAGCTCAGAGTCCAGGATGATTCCCAGGTTGCGTGCGTGGTCTGTGGGGGTTGGCGGGTTTCCGAGGGCGGTGGGCCACCAGGTGTCACTCCAGGCGTCGGGGTTTGGGCCCATGATGAGTACTTCTGTTTTGTTGGTGTTTAGTTGAAGGCAGCTGTTTTTCATCCATTTGGCGACGGCTTCCATGCCTTCTCGAAAGTTGCGTCTGGCGGTGTTGGGCTCGTTGGATAGGGAGAGGATGAGCTGGGTGTCGTCTGCATATGACACGATGTTGAGTCCGTAGGTTCTGACGATGGGGGCAAGTGGAGCCATGTAGACGTTGAAGAGAGTCGGGCTGAAGGAGGAGCCCTGGGGGACTCCGCAGGTGATCGGTGTGGGGTCCGAGAGGAATGGGGGGAGACTGACCCGCTGCGTCCTGCCGGAGAGGAAGGAGCAGATCCAGTCGAGGGCCTTGTCCTGGATTCCTGCATCGTAGAGTCTGCGTATTAGGGTGCGGTGGGAGACTGTGTCGAACGCCGCTGATAGGTCGAGGAGGATGAGGGCTACTGTTTCTCCTTTGTCCAGTAAGGTGCGGATGTCGTCTGTTGCGGCGAGGAGGGCGGTTTCCGTACTGTGGTTTTTTCTGAAGCCGGATTGGGAGGAGTCGAGGATGTTGTGTTCTTCAATGAATGTGGCGAGTTGGCTGTTGATGGCTTTCTATATGACTTTCGCTGGGAACGGGAGCAGGGAGATGGGTCTGTAGTTTTTGAGGTCGGTGGGGTCCGCTGAGGGTTTCTTTAGGAGGGGGTTGACCTCTGCGTGTTTCCAGTCGTCGGGGAACGAGGCGGTCGCCAGGGAGCGGTTGATGGTTTGGCGGAGCATGGGTGCGATGGTGTTGGCGGCTCTGTTGAAGATGTGGTGGGGGCAGGGGTCCGTGGGGGCCCCTGAGTGGATTGACTTCATTGTCTTCAGTGTGTCTTCGGTGGTGAGGGCTGTCCAGTCATCAATCGCTGGTTTCCGGGTGTCGGGGGTGGTTGGTGAGGGTTCAGTGTGTTGGTTGTCTTCGTCGAAGTTGTCGTAGATGCTCTTGATTTTGTGGTGGAAAAAGATGCTGAGTTTGTCGCAGAGGTCTTGTGAGGGAGGGATGTCGGTAGACTTGCTGGTGGGTTGGGCGAACTCCTTGATGATGCTGAAGAGTTCCTTGCTGTTGTGTGCGTGGGTGGATATTCTGTCTTCAATCGCTTTTTTCCTCGTTTCTCTGATGAGTTGATGGTGGGCGTTGGTGGCGGCTCTGAAGTTGTTGTGGGCTTCTGTGGATTTGGTGTTTCTCCAGGCCTTTTCAAGGCGGCGGCATGTGCGCCTGGACTCCCGAAGTTCGGTGGTAAACCATCTGGCTTTCTTGGCACAGGTATTGTTTTTCTTGAGGGGGGTATGGTGTTGGTGCTGTTCGAGATCCATCTATGCAGGGTTCGGGCTGCGGTGTTGGGGTCGTCGTTTTCCGCGATGGTTGGGGTGGAGTTGTTGAGTGAGGAGGTGAGCTGGTCATCAGTGATTTTGGTCCAGTTTCTTTGTGGAAGCAGGTGCTGGTGTCTGTGGATGGTGGGTGTTCTGAAGGTGAAGTGGACGCAACGATGGTCGGTCCATGGGAGTTTGGTGGTGTGGCTGAAGGTGATGGAGTTTCCTGTAGTGCGATGCTCTGCCGTTGATGCAAGGCAAGGACCACGGTTGCACAAAAGATATGCACTGGTCTCTCTACAGCAACGCTGCCCTTTCACCTAGGAAACTGTTGATCAACAGGTGATGTATTTTGGTCGCACGGGGACAATTTGTTCTTGATTGGCAGCTCACAGCAGGTCACTGGCTGTGGACGGGAAGCCCGCGCCCTCTCTTGAATCAGGGCCTGAAGAAAAACAGACAGGCGCACTCCACTTCCGTCAGAGAGCCGGGTTGAACGCGTCCTGCACCACCTCCAGATCCTCCAGAGCAGAGATCCGGAACCACTGCCGGTAAGAGCACTTGGATAAGAGAACCACTTTCCTACTATACCTTTAATTACAAAGCCCAATATTCGAAGGGGACAAATTATCTTATGCTTGTTTGCTACGGGGAGATTGAGCAAAATGAGGAGGCAGGAGCCACCCTCATCCCTCATGCAGGGAATATCAAAGCGTGTAATGAGGCTGTTTTGATGTCATAACCCATTTTGAAACCAGCCTAATAGAAATTTCCAGCATTGATGTAATCTGTCAGTTTTAAGGAGACACATTTTTCTGTAGCTTTGCTTAGCCAAGAGAGGCCGCATGAAGGGCATTAGATTGTTGACAACTTCGGGTTGAGGTTAGATTTTCTTTTCAGGATAGGAGCGATTTGGGTGTGCGTTAGGAAGTCTGGAGATGTTCTCTGGCTTATGGATGGGTTTACGATTTTGCATTATATTAGCAAAGTAGGAACAATTTGAATTGATGATCTTGGTTGGTATGACGTCACTGAAGTAGGCAGCTGTGTTTTTTTTGTGGCAATGATGAGGTCTGCCTGGTAGACCAGTTTGAAGAGATACCATGCATTTGTCGTCTTGGGCGTCACCTATATAAGACTACTCCTGGGAGTAGTGGAGACATGAAGGGAAAGGATTTTGCTGATGAAGTAGTCCAGCAATATTTTGCATTTATTGGGTGAGAGATTTTAGATGGCTTTGGGAGCAGATACTGGCATGAATGGACTGGAATAGTGATCTGGCTGGGTTAGCAGACTGCTGAAATAGGGACAGTAGAACGAGATTTAGCAGCAGAGAATGTTAGCCAACCTCTTCCAAGTAGAATTTGTCCCTAAAGCACTACGGCTGAATGAGTTGATTAAGTGAAACCCTCAACACATTCTTTGACTCACTTATGCAGTGATCAGCTAGCACATACACATTGCATTTATGTTGTCATCAGGCCACTGCTGGGAGCATAGGTGTTAGAGCACTCCATAGTACAACAGCACTACCTGATAGCCAGGCCTACAATTATAGTTGAACAGGTCTTCTTGCAACAAGGGATTTGAGCAACAAATAATAATATGGTAATATGGGGGGGGGGTTGGGACTGACACTAGGAAACAATTGCTATTTGTTTGTTTAAGATATACAGGTAAGTGCTACATTTTTATGTGTTGGTAGATAGCGTTTCTACCTCACCCTCTCTCTTTCTATCTCACTAACTCACTTTCACTCTCTCTTTCACTACCTTACTCTCTCTCTCTATCTCACTACCTCACAACCTCACTCTCTGTTTATATCTCACTACCTCAGAACATCCCTCTCCCTCACTACCTCATTCTCTCGGTCTCTCACTACCTCACTCTCTATCTACCTCACTCTCTGTCTCACTACCTCACTCTCTATCTACCTCACTCTCTCTCACTACCTCACTCTCTCTCTATTTCACTACCTCACTCTCTCTCTGCTAATGCAATAGGTCTCGCATATGCAAGCAATTAAGCTATTGCCAATATAAAGGACAATGCCATTTATTTAGGGATACAAAAAAAATAAAAAAATATGAGCAATGCCAATAGCTCTACTTATAATATTGCCGAGACCATTGCATTGTAAATGCTTGTTATTAGAAAGAGCCTGTGCCTTGGGAACTCGACTGTGAAAGCATTCCCTGTGAGACCGAATTCAGCATCTAGGACCCTCCACGGTCATACCAATAGAGTTCCACAGTATGTTCGGAAAGAGCTTTAATTTCATCAAGCAGCTAATAGTGTCCTCCTTGGAATTTCTTCTTGGAAATTGGTGTGGGGTTGGATCAGTGGAAAGTGCATGTTCCTGCCTTCTACTTCAAGGAGATAGTTCTGATTTGATACCAGCAAAACAGGGACAGCTTAAGGATTTTGGGGGCCCTGGGACAAATGTATTTTGGGGCCCACTGTTTGGAACAGTTTTGAACTAATGATTCAATTTTAGCTCTTTTATGCCCTCTTTGGACAGGTCACTGATAGTGCATAAGCACATTCGTCCAAATTCTAAATATGGTGTACATCTAATATTCAGAGATAGTGACGTGTGTTTTCAATATTGTAACACAGCAGCAGCTCACTAATGTTACTGCAAACAATCTCTGATACCCTCCCATTTCTCATATGTGAGGCCCTGTTTTGATCCAAAAGAAACATTTTTATGGATGTTGCATGAAACATAAACACAACATTTCTCTGCAAAATGCCTGCAATAGACTGTCACACATTACCTGCATTAAAAATACATTTAAGGAAAATGATATTTAAAACAATCTGTTTAAAAATTAATCAAGGTCATCAGGACAAGACTCCCCTGTACAACAGAGCTGCTGGCACTATCAGGCACCCCCTGAAAGCCTGGGACCTTGAGCCAGAGCCCACTTTTCCCATGCCTTAAAAAAACTCTCTGCAGCAAAAGCCTACTTATTAGGCTCCAAATCTTTCATGTCTGAGATGATCCATTTAGTATGTCAGCCCCCATGATGGGTGAGAGCACACAAGACAGGCATGCTATTAAGAACACCAGAGCCTGTCTACCCCCCCATACCACAGTGGTTGATCAGAAAACTTGTATAAGCATTAGGGCCCAGCAGTACCTCGTCGTACTCGTCAAGCTAAAAGATGGAGGAAGAGGGGATGACAGGACTTTATACAGGATCCTTTACATGTTTAGGCACGCAAACTTCCATTGACGTGCCTCAAAAACTCTTGACTTTATTGAGTCACGTAGTCTCAGGTCCCTTCACCCCTTTCGTTCTTCATCCTTTGCTAAACAAATGACATAGAGTACTGTCAACATAATCTGCTTCACCTGCAAACTACTGAAAATGAGTAACATAACTCACCAAGTCTGTGGATTCTGATTTTAAATCCATCATCTCAGTAGCTGCTGCGGGTCTTAAAATAGGACCTTGGAGCCTCCGCTTGGGTATTTTATCACACTCAAAATAATTGCTCAATAAGCCTCCACAGGTGGCCATATACCGGAAGTCCACACTAGGGCAATGGCAGCGAAATGACTTATTATGAAGCCGAAAGAGATGTGTGGGTCTGAGCTTCAGAAAGAACCTTAGGGGCATATTTATGAGAAAATGTTGGAGCTCCGTGCTGCACCAAATTTGGCAGTGCCGCGATACGACATTTTAAAAACGCAGGGATGTGCCATACTCGCAAGAATACGGCTCACTCCTGTGTTTTCACTAGGGCTGGTGCTAAATTTAGCTGCCTAGGGAAGGATTTTTTTATATGCAGGAAGGTGTCCCTTCCTGCACATGAACAATCACTCATGGCGATTTGCTACTTTTATGTGTGCTGCAAAATGCAGCAAACATAGAAGTAGCAAATCGTTATTATTTAATGATTGTTTATGTGCAGGAAAGGGCACCTTCCTGCACAGAAAAAATCATTAAAGCGTTTTGCTCTTTCTATGTGTGCTGCATTCTGCAGCACACATCGAAAAATTAAAAATGAGGAGAAATAAAAGTATTTTTCCTTGATTCACCATTCTAACGCCTGCTGTTGCATGAAATTACTTGTTGGCACTGCCTCAGTTATACAGCTCCTTGTTCCAGTGGAACTCCCACAGCAAAACCCATTGCACGTCCCTGTCACGGTAAGTGATGAGTGTAAAGTAGCATTATTTACAAGGCGGCGTTAAGCCACAAAAAGTGACTTACCGCCGCTTTTAAATATAGAGAGGAGCCTAGCGCCACCAGACCGTCACTAAAAGTGACATTTTGGTGACGACAGCCACTTGTAAATATGCCCCTTAATGTTACACTGTTAACACTTTTCTTTCTCTGGAAATATTTTGTGGTGGGATAACTTTGAAGTAGTTTCCCTACAGTGACATGAAGAGTGTTAAGTAGAAGGGGATTGATTTAAGTCGTGGAGTACGATTTGTACTTTATCATGCCGATGAAGTAAAATAATTTATCGCCTTGAATGGGTACCCGTCCTCTACATTTAGAGCTGTCCGCCAGCCCTTTTTTCTGCATTATTTGCAATTCCAAACCGGCTGTTAAGCTTTGTTACCAGCAGAATCAGGATTTTCAAAAACATAATGAGGCTGTTAATATTTGTGCTTGGAAAAATTCAGCAAAATTTACTTGACCAAAAAATGTAAAGTTGTGAGAATATCTACCCATGCATTAGGTATCAGTAAAGTCACAAGAACGTTTTTACACGTCTACAATTTCATCTCAAAAAGTATTCTTGGAAGGTAAAGAAATGAGAAAACATTCACAAACATACAGTACCAGAAACAAACTGTTTCTGCAATGAAGTGAGTTATATTTTTGTTGTCTTAACCTCAGTCATAACAAGAATACAATCACATCTAATCACATTTGTGAACACCTCAGTCATAACAAAAGTAAAATCACAACTAATCTCATTTGTAACCATTACAGGGTTTACAATTAAAACGGTAAGCTCAATCAATGGTATAGTTAAACTAAATTAAAACTGGCATAGCAAATAGGTCTGGCCTTGGCAAGCTGGTGCTCGTGTTATTTTTTATTCCAATCATGTGCCACACAAATGAAAAGAAGAAAACAACCCACCTCCTAAAAACCTCAATCATATGGATGCAATATAATATGTTCAAAATATTTAAATTTAAGGGATTTTTAATTAAACCTTATGGGTGCTTTCGAGCAGGCAAATGTATTTATAACAAGTCTTTAAACTCTGTCTAGTTTTAATGTACTTCACAGGAATATGTGATTTGCATTTGTGCAAATGCAAGGTACGGGCATGGCAAAACATATTTTTTTAAACTGTAAAGAATGGAGAGTGAAAACCACTTGGAAAACAAGTAGGAGAGTAAGGAGTTGCGTCCGTAGTCGTCGGACGGGGAATACTCCTGATTCCCTGGTCAAGGTTCAAAAGAACAAAATGGAGGAGTACTACCCGATGAGGGTAAATGAAGGCTTTTGTCTAAACTCAGGGAACATTGTTCCTTTGTTAGGAAACCCCTCACTCACCACCTAGTGGTGACTTGCTTCATCATCGGGGCCCACCCAAGTGGCCTAGCGTCACTTGGGTGTGCTTCAACACCTGCAATTGCAGTGGAGCTGGTAGTGAAATGTGGGGTGCAAACAAAAAAGAGTGTAAGTGTTAAAATTGTCCTGGTATGCTTTTATATAGAGTTTAATAAAAAAGTAACTGGACAAAATTAAAAATATAGGTGAGACTGTAGTAGGGAAGTTACGACCTACTTATCTCTGTTTTATGTGTTGGTCGACATGTTTCTACCATCAGGGGAAAATCCCCGGTATTCCTCAGGACCAAAACAAGGAAGTGGGTGGTATGTGTCCCCTAAAAGACACACCCAGTCCTAAATCCTTGGATGACCAGAAGAAAAATAGACTTCTGGGTACGCACACCTAAAATTAAGGGTGCTGCAAAACCTGTGGAAAAGGAAGAAAAGTGAATAAAATAATTACTATCCTGTTACGTAGTGCAGTAATAGAGTGCAGGATACGTGCAATTATTCTGGTTTTCCACAGTGGTGGTTGACACAGTGCCTTCATCGATGCAGAGCGTGTCTACAAGTGCTGTGCAAACGTGCTCATAGCTTTGGAGATAAAATGTCTATACAATAAGGTCTGATTTAAGCCTTAGTGCGTGCTATATAGAATACATGCTGGCATCGTATACTGGGGTGCACTAAATCGGAGTGCTCATATTTTGTACCGCCGTGGTTTATTTAAGGTGCCAGCTATGTGGTGGTTAATCGTTTTTGTAGGACCTGTTCAGAGTTCGTGGTCAACAGAAAGAGACAAACTGGACTAACAGACATAAACAACATAGAGTAAATCACGACATGTGATATGGCAGAAGGATGGAATAGGGCTTACAATGCTGGGGCTCAGGTCGAGCTGCATCAAGCAGGATGAGGGCACTATGCCGGTAACAACATAATCTAGGAAGAAAAGGATATGTTGTTGGTAAAGGGATAACTTCCCTGTTAAGCGTTAGGGGGTGGCCTCCGTTGTTGGTCCTGCTTGTGAGGGAGGGAAAAGGACAACTTACAGTTGTGTTGGCGGAATCAGGCGGATCACCTACTTCTCCGTGCTCGCTGCTTGGTAGCAACGAGACAGTGAGGGCGTGGCGCATAAATGCGTTTGATCGCTTCCGGCGAAGCCCGTGTCAGTACGGGAGCCCGGGAGGGTCAAGGGTAGGCATGGTTACCAAGCGATGCCGCTCTTGCGCAGAGGTGAACAGTCGCTGAGTGAAAACCACTGACAAAGTAAATTATTGGCATACATGCTCTGGAGGCATAGAGTGCATTACTTCTTATGCAGATGTGCGCATATAGACAGAAAAATAATGTCTCCCCAAATAACATCACCGCAATGAACACCTCAACTTCTGACTCCAAACAGACAGCAAAACCACCATTAGGGGCACTCTCAACTACCGTCCTCCAGGACCACATGCAGCCTGTTCTGCAACTACATTGCTGACTTCATTGCCCCCCTCGGCATAGACTCCAACAAATACATTTTCCTCTGTGACCTCAATTCCATCTAGACTACTACAATGACATCAAAACTACAACCATCTCGACAGCATAAACAACATCGTACTCACCCAACTCATCCATGACCCAATGCACAAAGCAGGCCACATGCTAGACCCCAGCTTCACCTCCAGTGACCGCATCAGGTAATGCCATACCATAGAACTCAGCTGGATCGACCACTCCATAATTCACTTCAACATCACCAGCTCCTAAGACCTCTGCCCAGGTCTGCACAATGCCCCCCACCGCAGTTGGAGAAAAGTCTCAAAAGGCACATGGATCAACGCCCTCAACAGCTCCCACCTCACCCTCTCCCACAACCTAGGCCAGGATATCAGAAACTTCAACAATTCGATCATCAACTGCGCTGACAGCCTTACTGCTATCAGCAACAACACCCACAGATGCCTGCTTGGAGGACACCAAGCAGGCTAGTGGGTACACTGAAGACCTCAGAACCGCTAAACGACACTGTAAACAACTGGAAAGGAGATGGCGCACCAGCAAGGACATGACAGACAAGACTGCCTTCAAGATAGCCCTCAACCTCTACAAAAGACAGGTGAGAGAATCGAAGAAAAATGCCTTAGCCTCACACATTGAATCAAGCTACAATAACAGCAATTAACTCTTTAACATCATCAAATAATTATCCAATCCCTCAGCTGCAACAAACAACATTACCCACTCACAGGAACTCTGAATCAATCATGTAAACTTTTTCCATGACAAGATCATTAACCAGATGCGGTCCTTACAGGTAACAGCAGTGGGGCGGTGGGGCTGTGTAAGGGGGGATTTTGAGGGACGATATAGAGGAAAAATGTAATAAATAATTAATTTTCCCTTGGCATCGTCCCTCGAAATCCACCCTTACACGGCCCCACCACCCCACCACTGTTACCTGCATGGACCATGGATGTCACCAACATCTATAGAAACTTCAAAACCCAGCCCAAGGTCTCTGAATTCTTCAGGCAACACAACAACCCAATTCCACCACATACATCTGACTAACCAAATGGAGCCAGCTGGCCCCCCACAGGAAACCACCTCCATCATGAACTCGCTCCACTCAGGGGCCCCAACCGACCCATGCCCTAACACATCTTCAACCGAGGCGAAGCCTGAATCAGCCATGTACTCAACACATTGTTCAACACCTGAATTGCCACGGCTGCCTTCCCTGAGGACTGGGAACAAGCAGAAGCCAATGGCCTACTAAAGAAACCTTCAGCAAACCCCAGCTAACTCAATTACTACAGATCCATCTCCTTGCTTCTGTTCCCAAACCAAGTATTAGAAAAATCCATCAACCAACAACTCTTTTCACATCTGGAATGGAACCTCCTACTAGACTCCTCTCAATTCGGATTCCGCAGCAGCCACAGCACTGAGAACGCCCTCATCATGGCTACAGATGACATCAGAGCCCTGCTTCACCAAGGAGAGACTGCAAATCTGGTCCTCCTAGAGTCCTCTCTGCAGCGTCCAAAACGGTCTCCCACCACACACTCATCACAATAGAAATATAAAAAAGATGTCAAAGCACTCTTCATACAGTCCAATGAGAAATGAGTCAATCCATTGAGTGAAAAGTCTAGTAAGTTCAATCCAATTTGGTTTATTGCATACAAATAGAGTCTTCAACACAGCACAGAATAAGTGACATTATGATGCACAGCCAACACGTGTTCCATCACACAAGCCACTTCTTTAAACTGCAAAAATGCACAATGCAATATTAGAAACATTTTAGAAACATTTTATGTGTGGCTAAGACTGGAACAAAGAAAACCATATTGTATGGCAACAAACTGAGGAAGTGATAAACAAGTCAAAAGTAGTTTGATAAAAGATGCATTAAAGTTTATCACCTGAATGGGTTACCAAGAAAGGTAACCCTTGGCATAGTCTGCGTAGCTACGCGAACTGCGTAGTGCGTTAGCAAAATGCTGTTCGCACTGATTGCACAGTGCCCGATGCTTGTCCACACTGTGCAATCATTGCAAAGGCATCTTGCACAGTGCAAGCGGTCGTTTTTTGCCGCTTAAGTAGATTTGTACTCGAGCAGCAGCAACACGGACTGGAAGTTTCTCATCGCGAGCAGTCGCGAGCATACGCGACCACTCGCAATGAGAAACCTGACCTCCCCGCGTTGAGAATCTCGCCAGGAGGTTTATTTTCCATGCTCGCAATCGCCAACTTGATGTTTCTGATCGCGAATGAGGAAAAAGTCTCGCCGGGATGTTGATTTTGCTCGCTGGTGGTTTCCAACTTGACGTTGATGACTGCGACCAAGCAAAAAATGCCTGCTACGCTACGTGGTTTTGCACTGTGCTACGTGCAATTAGTGTAGTGCGTAGTAGCGCAAACTACGCACGCTCCGTGAGCGTAGCGTAGTACTATGCCCAGGGTTAAAGAAAGTACAAAAAGGACAAAGGTAAACAAAAGTATGTAGGTTACATAGTTCAATCCAAAAAAGTCATAAAACCTTAGATTGGCATAGGGAGAAAAACGAAGGAAAACTGACTTATGTTTATGTTGTAATCACCAGTGTATCCCTTAGAAAGATGCAGCGACCAATCACCAGGCTGTCACAATCAAAATAAGCAACAGTTGATGTGTATTGTGCATCCACCATCAAGGTTAGGTGTTATACTATAACCATGAAAACAAACCTCATAATGCGAAGATAAGGTGAAGATAGCGAAAAATGTGCTGAAAGTCAGTAGAGCCAAAGGTTCTATGCCCAGGAATATCCAAGAAAAGACACTAGAAAAAGTCTCTAAAAAAATATAACAATGATGGTGGTAACCGTTGTAATCAGTCATAGAGGATGTAAAATAAATGTACAAGCCACAAGGTTGTTTAAGGCTTACAGTTGTAAAAAAGGCAGGCAGTCATTAGTTGTAGTTAAATTGCAGTGAAGTCACCTACGAGTTATCTTCAACTAAACCATTGTGGTACGAAGTTCGAGCAATGTCAGCTAAATCTGTACATGACATATAAACAAATTGGAGCATGTTGTATTCACAGTACCTCCAAGTTAATACTTCAATGACTGTAAATATGAGAGAATGACAAGTTAATCAGATAACTATGTTGAAAGGTGTACAATGGTTGTGATAAGGTACTATCATTACATCAAGCCCAAGAGTAAGGTGGTCACCTAGTGCGACCATGCGGTCACATTAAACAGTGAAGGTAGTATGTACAAAAAGTCTGTCATGAACAGACCTGGTAAGCTCCTGAAATAAAACATAAAGCTCACAGTATCACGAGGAGATTGGTTAGTGCAATTCAGTATTGATCCAACTCAACCTTAGTGAGCTCCTTAAATGTGCAACCTGTCCCCAGTCACTAGCAACAGTCACATATTATCATCACAAGGCTGCACAGTATAGGCATCCACGGAGCCGCTCTCAGATGGATCGACTCTTTCGTAAAAATGCTAAAAGTCCACCTTCTCCCCTTCACATCTGAACCCAAATAAATCATCTGTGGAGTACCCCAAGGATATTTGCTCAGCCCCACCCTCTTGAACACTTATATGATAGCTCTAGACAGCATCGTCAAATTCCATGGACTCAACATCATAACCTATGCTGATGATATACAACTCATTCTCTCCCTGTCCGAAGACACCACCAAATGTCAAATAAGGAGCATAAGAAGGATTTTTTTTAAAACAAGACCTGGTTATAGAAAACACATCACGATTTCAAACAATTTTTCCAGATGGGTATTATGTCTTACTCCTTGGTGAGGCTATGCTTAATTATCTAGTAATGCCCACCCATATGTGTTAATCATATTAAAAACTCTTGAACCACCCAAATCAGGTCAAAAACCCACCAGCCAAGAGTCTCAAAATGGGTTAGCAAGATTAGAATATCTTATAAAAATATCTTATAAAAAATGTGATGTGGGTCAGAAACTGCCTCACGTAAGCACCATCCATGGAGCTACTGGATGGTACTCACCAGTTTGCTCACTCTGTCATCATCAGTACTTTATTGACAGAAAAAGAATGAGACCTAACTCTAAACTAATGTAGAAAGTTCAATAATAAAAGAGTGAGGTGTGCAAATAAAGGTTGATATCTATCTACCATCTAGGCCCGTAATGTGAAAAAGAGTAAATAAACTCCTCACAAGTTAAAATTGAGTTGTGAACATATATCCCTCATATTTTTTAATTTTGACTAGTGTTCACACTCAGTTAAAAAAGCTGCACTGAATCTTGGGCGGTTGTTACCCTTAGGGTCCACTCCCGGTGAGTTTCTGGTAGAAGTCAACCTGACAACCACTCGGTCCGGTGGATTCTTGAGGTGGAGATGTGTCCCCGTGCCCTAATGATATTGCCGCAAACTTTTAGGGCAATGAAACATGATTTGGGTGGTTGATGAGTTTTTAGTATGATTAACACATATGGCTGGGCATGTATAGATAAGTAAGCATAGCCTGACCAAGGAGTAAGACATGACACCCATCCGGTAAAAGTTGTTTGAAATCGTCATGTGTTTTCTATAACCATGTCTAGTTTTTTTGAAACCACAAACACCAAGACCAACTTCAACAACTGCATGACAGACCAGACGTCGCCAACTGAAAGAAGGACAACTGCCTGAAGCTCAACACAGACAAGACAGTGTAAATGACTTTCGGAAACAAAAGCTCCCCATGGGACGCAGCCTGGTGGCCCTCAGAACTCGGATCTACTCCTACCCCCACTGACCACCCTAGGAACCTAGGCATCATTCTGGACAACTACCTAACCATGATGACTCAGGTCAACTCCGTCTCCTCCTGTTTCTTCATTCTCTGCATGCTTCGTAAGATATTTAAATGGCTACCCCAAACTTCAAGACGCACCACTACCCAGGCCGTCATCTTCAGCCGACTGGACTACTGCAACGCTCTCTAAGCAGCGGTTGCAGCTCACCTCCTCAGATGACAGCAGACGATGATGATGAGGAAAGCAATTTATAGCACGCACAGCTACTCCTAGGAGTGTCGAGGCACCTAAGCACAGATCGAATAAGGTGGAACAGATTACATTTAATCCTGCACAAAAAGCCAGGTTTTCAGCCTTTTTTAAAGACTGCAACATTACTCCATGCTCGAAGCTCCGAGGGGTCCTGAATCCATAGTGATGAACCGAGGTAGGTAAGTGACCTTCCTCCTGATCTGACACATTGAAATCCAGAGTCATTGCTAATAATTTGTTAGCAGACCTCAGGTTTCTTGATGAAGAGTAGAAGTTGACCCTGGTTCTAAGATAGAATGCACTGATGTGGTAAAGAGCTCTGTGTACTAGTACTAGAGCCATACAGAACCATACAGAACACTGCAGCCAAACACGTCCGGCATCTCCTTAGACGAACCCACATCACCCGCTACCTTAGAGAACTCCGCTGGCTCCCAGTACAGAAAAGATGCCAGTTCAAGCTCCTCACCCATGCATACAAGGCCCTACACAACTGCCGACTCGCCTACTTGAACCACCGCCTGAACTTCCAGCAGCCCACCAGACATCTCTGCTCCTCACCCCTTACTCTAACCCTCATCCCCGATCCAACATAGCAGATGCGGAGGCCGCTCTTTCTCCTACCTAGCAGAAAAGACACTAAATGAGCTTCCCTTTCATCTAAGATCCTCCCCATATCTTCCAGAGTTCTGAAAGTCCCTCAAGACCTGGCTATTCGACTAAATCAACTGGACCCTGCCAGCGCCTGGATACCCTCACTGGTGACAAGAAGCGCTTTACAAATCTACTGATTGATTGACTCAGTGCAAAAAATCTGTGGCTGAAAAGGGCTAACCTACTGCCCCATACTGTGTGATCTGTTTGGTGGAAACTAAATGTGAATAGCATTTGAACAGACCAAAGGATTATGAGGGTTGATCCAAAGCACCTATATGAACATATATGTGAATGTATTTTCTTTTCTGATTTTTTATTACATGAGGTAAGTGAGAAAGTCAGTAATAAAAATTACCATGTTTAAAGCTCATTATAGCTCTGCTTATGGTCATCTAAATTGGAAAGGAGATTCCAGTCTGCTTCTCCATAGCTGCCCTGTACATCGCACTAGTAGATAGTAAATAGGGGAAAGATTATGAGTGGAAGTAGCATTACAATATTGCAAATTATAACTTTACGTATTACAATCATTAAAAATACTTTTAACCTCCAATTAAGACACTGCGTGTAATAGTCAATCAAGTTCTATACATGCTTTTCAATTGCTGCATGTTCTCCTTCACTCCTTCCAAGTCGCTGAAGATAAACTGGACTACAGCATCGTGAGATCTCTGGAGCAGAGGGTCCCAGGACAGACATGGTGGAATGGACGCCAATTGTATCACCTGGGATCTCGGGTCCTGGTTCCTCTATACTAGTAACTTGCAACTGGTAATCACATACCCTTTTTTAGCTCTTGACTCTCATGGAAGCGAGGCAAACCAATCTAGGGCTAACACAGGGGAGGCACTGTGGAATAGAGATTCAGCAACACAGCAAGCAACACTTAATAAAACACTGTCCAGTCACTGTTTTTTCTTTTAAAAACTAAAAATACTTTATTACACACACTACCTACTACGCACAAAATAGCAACAATATTCAAAATGAAAGGTGGAAATTCATATGGTGACGCCAACAGGGGACATACATTAAAGAAAAGTCCTATTAGTCAGGTAACCCCATAATTGTTCCTAGGAGTCCAAGATAGGCTGGAGCTATAGGTAATGTAGTTATCCACATGGGAAATGTAAATCTCATATCTACTCGGACCCAGGAAAAACAGGGGGAAGACAAAAATTTCTTAATACTGTCCTCACACACTTTGCAGTGTCATGCTTCATCATAGGGCCGCATCATACATCCAGGTGCAGACCAACACTCTGGATGGAGCGCAATATGTTTTTTTTTAACGAAGAACAGTGGTGAGGGTAGACACAGTGAGGAAAACATGATAGAACACACAGAAGACACGTACAGAAACGGGATACAACTCAAAACAAAAAAAGGGGAGGTCTATTCCCCTGTGAAACGGGACCAAACAGTGCGATACATCTACTTAAAACAACCTAAGGGTCAACATAAATGATTTTATTCTGTCTGTAAACCCATGGTAGGGTTAAAAATACACTTAAGGATATAAAGGGGAGGTAACGGTCCCTATAGGCCCACTGCAAATACCAACATGTTTCTGCCAATATTATGCCCCCACAAGGGCAGCGCTGGCATTCATCAGGGTGTTGGTCCCTAGTTGATGGTCTTCACCCGACTCGGGTGTTTTACCTTTTTATTTGGTCTGTAGGTAATATCCAATTCTTTTATACTCTGCAGGATTTCTGAGCGGGAACAAATTCGGCGGTGGACTGACGTGAGGACATCATCCTTCGTGTCTCTCGTGACTATGTGATGGCGAGAGCACAGTCCCACTTAAGTTCCTGGCTCAGAGAAATATTTGTGAACTCGTGAATTTGTTCCCTCTCAGAAATCCTGCAGAGTATAAAAGAATTGGATGTTACCTACAGACCGAATAAAAAGGCAAAACACCCGAGTGCATGCAAAAACTTGAAGTGAATAATCCTTAGATTGTAATTCACTGTGAGTCGCCCCGTCAACGCGCAGCAAGCTGTCCTTGTCCTCCCATGATAATGGGTCGTCCAATTGCGTGCACCATTTTTCATACGCCTTAGAGGTGTAGATCTGATTCTCCACTAGGGAGACCCTATATAGCCTAGTTATCAAACCGCTTCTGCTTTTATTGGTCAGGAGCATCTGAAGGGCCTTCAAAATCTGCGGCTCCTAAAGGAAATTCAGGGTATTCAGCCCTCACAGCCACCTGTAACCTAACAAATGTAAACCCAAGCATGGCAGTATAGGCTATAAGATCTTCCATAGGCACAAAAGATCCACCACGATACATATTCCCCAGCGTGGTTATTCCAGCCTCTTCCAAAAGAGCTATCACCCGCTGCTCCTGGGTGACAGAGATACTTGGGTGCTCGTTAATAGATAATGCCGGTGCATACAGATGCACCCTACCCGCTCTGCTCTGCAACCCCCTCCATGCTCGAGTGGAGCAGGTCACCGTATTTATATGCACTTTAGAATTTAGTGGCCGAGCATGATGCAACACAGCTGTCAGTGGAATTGGCTGGGCATCACCCGCCTCTACCTATAAGTGCGGCAAGAAACTCTGTGGAAATTGCCAGTAGTGGGCAAACTGAGCCTGTGCACACAGATAATATAATCTCAAATCTAGTATTTCGAAACCCCTCCTTTCATATGGTTGCGTCATGACATCCCAACTGCAGCGAGGCTGCTTACCAGCCCATGTCATAGTAAGTATACATGACTGTAAAGCTTTTAAAAATACTTTGTTTAAAACAATGGGAATATTGACAAAGAAATACAAGAATGTTGGCAGAATATTCATCTTAATCACAGCGATACGATCCGCCAAGGATAGCGGTAGCCTTCTAAAGGCTTTTCTTTGAGGCAGCCACATAGGCAGTGTCAATTCCTTTGTTGCTTTCCTCCGCAACAATTGTGCTCTCTGGCGTTCACCGTCTTCACTGCGGGTGCCTGATGCCTCCTGTGGGACACTCGAGTTCATTTGATCTGGGCAGTAGGGAAGTCCAAGCCCCCACAGCCAAGCTGGCTTCACTCCCTGCCTGGCACTCCGATCTGTCTGCCTTCTGCTCTTTCTGTCTGCCTGCTCCTTCCCACACCTTACTCCTCAGTGCGGGGGAAGGCAGCAGGAGCAGCGGGCTGGAGATGAAAAGACACCGCTTACAGGCACTTTCTTCACAGGCACAGGGGCCTACACAGAAGAAGAAAAAACAGCCAACAAATGTGCCCCCTTCCCCATTGTCGGAGAGTAGTAAAAAATGGAGTGATAGTGCGGATGAACCCTCCAGGGCACTGGCGCTCTCCAAACCTTTACTTGGTTACTGAAAGGCGGGGTGGCACAATCCTTCGGGGCACTGGCCCTCCATGAGGGATCCATTAGAAAACCACAGTGCCTGTAGATATGGTTTGCCTGGCGATCTCGGTGATCCAAGGGAAGCTCATTCAATAAAGGGGAGTCCCTTTAGATCCTCAGCATGATTTGTCAGGCTGCTTTGCGGCACCAGCACCAAGCTATCTTCTGCCCCTTTAGGTCCTACCCCCCCCCCCCCCCACCCCCCTCCCCCAGTGGTACCCTCCACAGGACCAGTGTAGAGGAGTTCCTGGAAAACACTCTTTTCCAGGGTCTACAGCAAGTCCACCATCTACTTTCCCCAAAAGAGAGTGGGGAGACACAGGTCCAATAGCATCCAAATAAATAAGCCCATAGTGTATCTTCAGTTCAAACGGAGGTTCATCCAAGCAGGGCTCATCCATCCTTGAACTTTGGAGGTTTCAGTGCATCACTGAGTTCTTCCCTTCTGCTGGTGTTTAAAAGTGAAGGTGCACAATTCTAGACGGTGCCACACCATCCCTCCACCCTCAGTTCATTCCCTTGCAGGACATTTTGGGACTTTTCAAAATGGCGGAATCAACTTTTTGTCAGCCACAGCTTCTCTATAGCTTTAGCTCCGCCTCAATCTTCAAAATCAAGCCCATCTTGTGAGTGGTGTAAGAGGACTTGCTACTTGCTTTTGAATCTCTGGGGGAGGGCATGCTCAAGCTTGTCATTAGGTGTGGGCTAATTAGCCCATTCAAATGTCTTCCTCACCTTCTTCCTCTTCAGAAAAAGTCATAATCCTCAAATGGGACTACTGTACAGCAGAGTAACTGGTCCCAGCAAGGTAGTAAAGCCCGAACTTCATTAGGACCCATTTTAGAGGAGCTTACAGTAAGACTCACTCACAGCAGAGACAATTCAGAAAAGTTTTAAAAGAACAAGAAGATTGGGAATAAAGAAACCCTTTTTAAGAACACTTTGATGGAGTCTGTGTACTAAGTTATTAAAATTGCTCTTATATCTCTTATGATGACTGATTTCTATGATGAAATCGAATAAAGTATTGAAATGAAATGAAATGACTGATGAATGCTGAATCATTTTCTTTCAATTAATCTATGGAGTTGTACTCCTATGTGGAAGATTATGTTACTGGTCTTCCAGATTCGTTCACCACTCTCCATGTACTTGGATAATCCACTAAAAGTGGTAGGTGCGATTGTAGTTGGCTCGGTCTCTTGTAAATCACTAGAGATCTAGAAACCGGTGGTCCAAAATAAAAAAAAATGAGTAAGGATATAGCGGATCACGGCCCACTTCAACACATGCATACCCTGCAGCCATGGAAGAGAATGGAAGACAATGTGCTGCGGCAGAGGTACAGGTTAGGATATTATATCAGTACTGAATGGGACCAACCACCTCTGCCTCCAGATATCGTACAAAGGACAAAAAAAGCAATATACCAAGGACCCTTTTGGCTAGACATTCTTTAAGTCAAAGAAGATCCCCAAAGTACCCCAGCCCTTCAGGAAGAAGAGAGTATGCAAACGGAAGAGGTCTGATTTAGAAGTAGGTGTAATTTTGGAAGGACATGTTAGATTCAGGGGAGAATCCACCAGTGGAATTTCTTTTTTTTTTATTACCATTATTTATAAAATATTTTTATTAAGTAGAAAAAAAGGAAAATAGGTTAGTGCGCCACATTACAACACAGTCACATATCAGTAGATAGCAAATAAGCATCAGTACATCAGTACATAAAGGACACATGTCCCCCCTTTTCCACCCGTACGAGGTAACCATCACATTATTGATACATTTTAAGAAGGAAACACAGTTGCACTCTCCTGAGTGAGAGAGGTACAAGGGCCTCCCCTAAAACCATTCCACTTGCCACAGATTATCTCCCACTTTTTAGGACAACCCCTGCCCTCATAAACACATTTTTCAGCCACAATGCACCAGTCCATGTCCTGTTTCCAGTCTCTCAGGCATGGTGCCATCTCTGACTCCCACAATCAAGCAATATTGCGCTTGGCTATCGCCAGACCCAGAGTCATCCAGGTCCGTTCAGATCACCTACATCCCAGATGTTCAGCAAGCACAAATTGGCGGAGAGTGGCATCTCACTGCCACACAGGCTGTTCATACAATTCATCACAGACGCTGTATAACGGTGCAATCCCAAATTATACGATAGAAGGAAACTGGCTGTCCGTATCAGTCGCTCTACCCATTTTTACCATGGTGGTGCATGCGTAATAGGACCTGTGCAATATCTTGAGCTGTATTAAGCAAAACCAAGACCTAATTGCTATCTCTTTTGGGGAGGCAAGGGCCTCATGCCATTCACCATCCTCCAAATCTCCCAAATCTTGATCCCAGTGTTCCCGCAAACGTTAGAGAGTGTTCGGGGGTTGTTTTCAGTTCCTGGTATGTGCGGGAAGTCACCTAGTGGGACATGTGGTCATCAAGCAGTCCGTCTTCTGTGATGGAGGTTTCAGGCAGCTCCTCTCCCTGAGGAAGTACTGTCCGGAGAGCATGTCAGACCTGCAGGCAGGGCCGGACTGGCTGTAGCGGGCACCAGGAGTTTTGATCTTAGACCCCTGGGGGCCAGACTTGTGCCACAACAAAAGCAGCACAAAGCTTTCCGCTAGCACCCCCCATAGGTGTCTCATTAAGAGCCAACTGATATTCTCCCTGTAAGTCAGTAAATGGAACAACGACCCCCCGAGACTATAGATCACCCTCCTTGGAGAGACCAATAAGATCCCACTTGTCAAACCCAGGTTTCATCCTCAGGGTACCCAAAGCTTCAGAATCCCACAGGGAGGTGACATGGGTTATTTTACCGCTCCATCTCAAGGCTGCCCGTGTAGTGTGCCAGACTGTAATAGTGACAGCCGTGGGTCCCTGAAGTGTCAAGTATTGTGGTCTGGTGTAAGTATCCTCTGGGTTGTAAATCTAATCGGTCCATATGAAATGCAGGCTAGTCAGCGGGGTGATGTACCCATTGGTTATTGGTTGTTAGTTGAGCAGCCCAGTGATATTTCCGGATGTAAGGAAAGGCTATTCCGCCATCATACCACCCCGGGCAGCCCTGTCTGGTGCCACACTGAAGGCTAAAGATCCTAGAAGTCCCCCCATTAACAGCAAACTGGGCTAGGTGGTCGATGTAAAGGAGTCTTACCCATGCTATGAAATTAGGGTCAATGCCCATCCTAGTCAATACCTCAAAAAGGAAGGGCCACTTGGCAGTGTTGAAAACCTTACAGGCATCCATCGAGAGGACTAGAGCATCCTCATGAATTCTGACAGGGTGACCAAGCACTCTGTGGAGCTGCTGAAGATTAAGGGCATGCTATGTCCTGGCATCAAGGTGGATTGATCTGAGTGCCCTACTCTCGCGATAATTTGGATTAGTCTGGAAGCCAAGAGTTTGGGCAGGATTTTGACTTTGGCGTTAAGGAGAAAAATTGGCCTATACGAGGCACAGTCGTCCTGTTGTTTGCCCTCCTTATGTATAACGACTATGGCTGTTAACCTTCAATCCCTCATAAGAATGCCTTGATCCCTGCTTACCTTAATCATTTGCAACAAGTGCGGGGCAAGTCTCTGGGAAGTGAGCTTATTGCGTTCTATTGGCATACCATTGGGGCCGATTGCTTTGCCTGAGTTTAATTCTTGTATAGCCCGGACAATTTCTTCCACCGTGAGGTCACCCTCCATGAGGTTTGTGTCGTTACTTGTGAAGGTGGGGAGTGATCCATCAGCCAGTAGTTCACTGGATTCTTCTACATTATAGTCTGTGTTGGGGAATAAAGCTGGGTGCAGTAGGAGACAAAGGCTTCGGTAATCCCCGGTCTATCAGTCTTCCAGTGCCCTCCCTCTGCGCGAATTTTCAACACTCAGTGGCTTGCTCACACCGTTCCATCCAGCCTTGCTATGAGCCTTGCCACTTTGTCACCCACCTCATAGACGCAATGCAGCAATGCCCTACGTCGGGCTCTGGGGGCATCAGTCACCATGTCCCTATATTCTCTTTGTTTGTGTTAGCGTGTGTTTAATATCTGCTTGTTCTGGATCTATCAATTTAGTCTCTAGAGCTAAGATCTCACGCTCTAGTGCCTCCAATTTGGCCCTTCTATCCTTCTTGTGACGAGCTATTAATGATAAGCCCTGACCCTAGATAGCTGTCTTATAGGCCTCCCACAAAGTCTGTGGTGACTCTACAGAGGTTTAATTTTCTGAGAAATAGTGTTCTGTGGTCTGTAAAAGGCCCTCCTGCGTGCTGGCAATTTTCAGGAACCAGAGCTTGAGAGTGATCCCTCGGCATTCCAAGGGAGTATCTAGGCCATAAACAGCCCAGAGCAGGGAGTGGTCAGAGATGCCTCTGGCCAAGTGTCATACCTTGCAAAACCGAGGGAGTTGAAAAGCCAAGGCAAATATAAAATCAATTCAAGAAAGGCTACCATGTGCCCCAGAATGAAAAGTGTAGTGTTGGGTCGAGTGGTTAGTGTCCGCCACATGTCCACAAGGCCGAGTGCCGTGAGTTGTAGTAACGGTTTCTCGTGTATTGTCAGGGGGTCCTCCGGGATGCAGTGTACTAGTCAACTTGGAGCCAAGGAAAGGGAGGGAAAATGGTCCCTGAGAGAGCAGTGCCTGTGTGTGTAGACAGTGCAGAGACTCTGTCTCTTGGGTAGTTCTCAAAATGGCAGGGTTCAATCATCACCTTTCTGTGCCACTCTACTCACTGTCACATATCAGGTTCAGCAGATGCACACCCTCCAGACAACACATTAATTCGGCTTCATTCAACATGCCCCACAATGGGAAGAAGAGAGCCTATAGAGGAGTTCTGATTCTCAGAGAGAGAGAGAGAGAGAGAGAGAGAGAGAGAGGGAGAGAGACCAGCAGGAAGTGCAGTTAATATTCAGGGTGCTATGTGGTGGTTAGTATACACTGCTATATGTATGGCGGTGCCGGTCACTAGAATCGAAGTGGAAGGCCCCAAATCATCACATACTCTGTGCACTGCACTCAGGGATCCCAACCAGGAAAGTCAGGCCCCCATAACAGGGCATCAGTGGCACAGTAACAGCAGAATGCAGCGGTGTACAGCAGCAGTCAGGGTTGGGGAAAGAAGTCTATGCTCTATCACTTCCCTGACACGGCGTGTTGAGCCTTCAGTGCAAGGCTCGAGTCTAGGGCTCTGCCGGCACTCACGCAGCACCCCTGGCAGCACAAGGCCGCTGGGTTCACTCTGACCTCTCCAGCATAGGAACAGGTCAAGAACGTCCCAGGATAGTCATCAGGCGGGAGCAGCTCCGTTTCCTCTGGGGGGTGTAGTCATCGACTTCTACTTCCGCCCAGCAGTGGGGACTGTGGAGGAAGCGGCTCTCCTTAGCCTTTCAGCTTGCAACTTCATCACCTATGTCAGCCCATGCCCCCCGCAACTCCGGACGATCGAAGGGCCCCACCTCACCTGCCAAACAGGGTCAGCATCCCACAAACCTCTGAGCTTCAACCACGTTCTTCTAAAGCAGGGTCCCAAAGTCTCTGCCACACATTGTCCCCAGCAGCCCTCACGCTCTCCGAGTCACCAGCACACTCAAGGCCCTGGCCGCACCCCACCCCCTTCAGCAGGTCTCACCTCCAACCTGTAGCAGGAAGAAACACAGGGATTCTGCAGTAAAATGTGTAAAGACCACACGTAAAGTAGAAGGTAAGAGTAGCAGTCTTTATTGTGGAACAAGCCCTGACATGAAGGCGTCCAAACAGCACAACAGAGTTCCTCCAACCACCACCCATCGAGAACACTGTCCCCTGGTCATGAGGACTCGCGACCAGGGGACAGCGCGAGGCATGTCGTGAGACCTATACAGGCAATATAGTACAACTAATACAAATGTAAGATAATAAACTCACACAACTCCTTACTGATAACATTTTGAAAGAGGAAGAGATAGGGGGGATGCAAGTGGGGAAAGGAGAGGTGAGTACATGGTGCAAATAGGTTAACCCCGGGATACAGAAGAGAAAAGGGGTTATTCGCATACAAAATCCTTTAAACCTTTTGGTAGTGTTATTACTCTCCCATGTCGGCTCATAACAGGTTCCTTAGCTATAGTTCCGTCAACATGGGAACCATGGAGGGGTGAACAATCTTCTGAAGTGTCAGACGCTCAGGCAAGAGGAATGTCTCCTGCTATCTCTGTGGCAGGGTCAAGTGGAGCGCTAACAAGGGTTTCCTCGATAGACGTGTCATTGGTGAGGTCATCTTGGGAAGGATCGCTCATGGGGGCACTTAGTCTAGCATCACCATCTTCAGGGTTATGACTCTCGCTAGTGTAATCATCCAAAAGAGGAGGTGGGGGTACTATGATATTGATGAGCTATAGTCCCATCCCCTCTGCACAAGGATAAGCATGAAAAGTGCCCCACTTTCCCGTCACTTAAGAGTGCGGAATTGCAGAAGATTTTCCTTACCATAAGGGGTTGTGAGTAACGGTTAAGACCTTTCTTGACAAAACCACTCCTTTCAACTCTGACCTAAGCATGAGTGTAAAATCCGTTCCGTTCGCGGAATTTGCGGATTTTCTGCAATTTCGCGGTCCGCGAATCTCGCGAAATCAAAAATCAATCAGCGAAATCGCGTGCGGGACGGATTTTCAAAAACGGAGGTACATGGAGCATTTACAGGGTTACAGCAGGTGCCCAAGTTGAAGCTAATTTCTTTATAACCATTTACAAAATGGTTACAAAGAAATTAACTTCAACTTGGGCACCTACTGTAACCCTGTAAGTGCTTCCTGAGCGGCGCCTCCAGAGTTGTTGCCTACTTGCAACTATTCTCTGACCCTGCTCTGACCCTCGAAGCAGGGTCAGAGAATAGTTACAAGTATGGCACAATGCTCCAGGCTGTCATAAAAATTAAACCACAACAGGAAGCACTTACAGATAAGGAAGCGGGTGCCGGACTTGAAGCTCAAATTCAGTAACACATTAACCAGCCCCCGATGAGGCTGGAAAGGTGTGCTTTCTCCCCATAATCTACAGTGGTGAACCAGAGGATGCTGTGATGAACCAGAAGGTGCAGTTGTGAACCAGATGGTGCTGTGATGAACCAGGGGGTGGGAGTGGTGAACCAGAGGGTGGCAGCGGTGAACCAGAGGGTGGCAGTGGTGAACCAGTGGGTGGCAATGGTAAACCAGAGGGTGGCAGGGGTGAACCAGAGGGTGCTGTGATGAACCAGAGGGTGGCAGTGATGAACCAGAGGGTGGCAGTGGTGAACCAGAGGGTGGCAGTGATGAACCAGAGGGTGACAGTGATGATCCAGAGGGTGGCAGTGGTGAACCAGAGGGAGCTGTAATGAACCAGAGGGTGGCAGTGATGAACCAGAGAGTGGCAGTGGTGAACTAGAGGGTGCTGTGATGAACCAGAGGATGGCAGCGATCAACCAGAGGATGACAGTGGTGAACCAGAGGGTGGCAGTGATGAACCAGAGGGTGGCAGTGGTGAATCAGAGGATGGCAGTGGTGAACCAGAGGGTGCTGTGATGAACCAGAGGGTGGCAGTGATGAACCAGAGGGTGGCAGTGGTGAACCAGAGGGAGCTGTGATGAACCAGAGGGTGGCAGTGATGAACCAGAGAGTGGCAGTGGTGAACCAGAGGGTGCTGTGATGAACCAGAGGATGGCAGCGATCAACCAGAGGATGACAGTGGTGAACCAGAGGGTGGCAGTGATGAACCAGAGGGTGGCAGTGGTGAATCAGAGGATGGCAGTGATGAACCAGAGGGTGACAGTGATGAACCAGAGGGTGCTGTGATGAACCAGAGGATGGCAGTGATCAACCAGAGGATGGCAGTGGTGAACCAGAGGGTGGCAGTGATGAACCAGAGGGTGGCAGTGGTGAATCAGAGGGTGGCAGTGATGAACCAGAGGGTGGCAGTGGTGAACCAGAGGGTGCTGTGATGAACCAGAGGGTGGCAGTGATGAACCGGAGGGTGACAGTGATGAAACAGAGGGTGACAGTGGTGAACCAGAAGGTGGCAGTGGTGAACCAGAGGGTGGCAGTGATGATCCAGAGGGTGGCAGTGGTGTACCAGAGGATGGCAGTTATGAACCAGAGGGTGGTGCTGCTAAACTGCCCGGGAGCCCTGTGGGGGTGAGCCCTCGCGGTGCTGAGCTGCCCAGGGGTTGTGAGCCCATGCGCTACTGAACTGCCCCGGGGCCCAGTGGGTGTGAGCCCCGTGCTGCTGAACTGCCCCGGAGCCCTCTCAGTGTGAAAATCATTTGTGCTCGATTGCCTGGGAGCCCTCTGGGTGTGAGCATACATTGTGCTATGTGCCCCCCTGCCCCCAGTACATATATACCTGTACCTCACAGCACCATTATGCTCTTGCACCATGAAGTCTGGTGCCTGGATGCTCCTGATCCTTGTAGGTGGTACCACCGTCTGGTTCAGTCACAATGTAAAGTCATAACTTGCTACACAGCACCAATGAACAAGTGTCCTCCCTGGCACCGGTATGCACATGTACCAGGCGTGGAGCACCCGCATGCCACTGCACCCTACTGCCCAGCGCCAGCATATGCCTGTACGGGGCAATTTAGTATGAGAATGGACATTGTCCAGCAGCAGCAGCTGCATGCGCCTGCACCCACTGAGCAGGATCAGAATGGCTTTGTACCAACACGCGCAGGAGATCTATCTTGGACATCTGAAGGATTCTGGGGTCCTGTGCCAAACGTATTTTTGCATCCATGAGTTTCCCGTGCATCACCCCGTGTAGCTCCTGTGACTTTCTCCTCATCTGCTCCTCTGCTCGGTCTCTGGCCCTTTATAAACAAGATGCATGTGAACTCGCATAGAAGCCCCGCCCGTTAGGCCCCGTCCACCACACACTAGCGGTATGAAATGTCTTCCCGCCCGTCCCCACTATAATGGCCATCTCACTCAAGGGACCTCGGCGCCTTTTGGCGCGCTGGCAAAGTTACAGGCACACGTGGTCACATATTTGTGCAAATGGCACAAAAATCTGCGAGTTCGCGGGAAAATTCGCAAACTCACAGATTTTTTTTGCCATTTCGCACAAATTCGCGAAACGCGAATTCACAAATTTTGCCCATACTTACTCTGACCCAATCACCTACGTAAATGTTGACACATTTGTAGGCGTGTCTGAAGTCGTAATACTTCTTACTAGTTTGTTTGGTGTGTGAAATTCTGCCAATAACTTTCTCCATAGGCCATTCAGCTTTCTTGGGGGTTAACCACCCACCTGTGTCTTTGGTGATTGGTGTTCTGCCTCTCAACAATACAAATGGGCTAGAACCAGTGGATTCACAGGATGCGACATGGAACGCCCATAAGTTGTGTGTAAGCAAGTTGTAAAATGCCTTTTATGACTACCGGAAACTAGAGAAGGAATGGCACAGTGAGCAGACTCCAGACAGCCACGCAGCACACAAGGACGCCATCCGCAACCACCACCCCCTCATCAGGGCGGCCATGAGGACCTCCTTCAAATACCGCCTCGACAACAATGCATACAATAGCAAGGAACTCTTCAACATCGTTAAGGAACTCTCCAACCCCAGCTCCAACACCAACGACATCCCGCCGTCGCAAGCCCTTTGCGATTCCCTCGCCACCTTCTTCCACAGCAAGATAGCAGACATCCACCACAGCTTCAACACCCAGACAGCCCCAACAGACAAGTACACAACAGACCCATTGTACACCATCGACCACACCCCCCTGCTTGCCTGGGCCAGCGTGAACATCGATGACACCATCAAGACCATGAGCACAATCCACTCCGGCTCTCCGTCAGACCCATTCCTGCACCACGTCTTCAACAAAGCAAGCAGCTCCATCTCACCCCAGCTGCACAACGTCATCAATCTCTCCCTCGTGACTGCAGCCTTCCCAGAGAGCTGAAAACACGCTGAGATCAATGCCCTACTCAAAAAACCTAAGGCAGACCCAAGAGACCTCAAGAACTTCCCGCCCATCTTTCTGCTCCCCTTCCTGGCCAAAATCATTGAGAAAATCACCAACAGACAGCTAACCTGATACCTCGAAGAAAACAGAATCCTGGACCCTTCCCAGTCAGGGTTTTCGCAGCAACCACAGCACCGAAACTGCCCCCATCACCGCCACTGACGACATCAGGACCCTGCTGGAGAATGGTGAGACTGCAGCACTCGTCCTCCTAGACCTCTCCGCTGCCTTCAACACCGTCTGCCACCGCACTCTAAGCACACGCCTCCACGCCGCAGGGATCCGAGACAAGGCTCTGGAATGGACGACCTCCTTCATCCCTGGCAGAACCCAGAGCGTCCGCCTCCCCCCATTCCGTTCCAAAGCCTCCGAGATCATCTGTGGCGTACCCCAGGCATCCTCCCACAGCCCAACACTGTTCAACATTTACATGGCCCGCTTGCACACGTCGCCCGACAACACGGCCTCAACATAATCTCCTACGCCGACGACACTCAACTGATCCTCTCCCTCACCAAGGACCCCATCACCTCCAAAGCCAACCTCCACGAAGGAATGAAGGCCGACGCAGACTGGATGAAGATCAGCCGTCTGAAGCTGAACTTGGACAAGACGGAGGTTCTCATCCTCGACTCTGCAAGATCTACAGATGGATCCTGACAGATTCAAGAAAGACAGTCACCTAGGCCCTCGTCAACAGCAGCCTCGACTATGGAAACACCCTTTACGCGGGAGCCCTGACCAAGCTCATCAAACGACTACAACGCATCCAAAACGCCTCGGCACAACTGGTCCTCGACGTACCATGACACAGCTACATCACCCCCCACTTGAGAAACCTGAACTGGCTCCCCATCAACAAGAGGATATCATTCAAGCTCCGCATCCACACACACAAAGCACTCCACAAGACCGTCCCAGCTTACCTCAACAGATGGCTCTCCTTCTACATCCCCAACCGCCAGCTACACTCCACCAACCTTCACACTCGCCACCGTCCCGCGCATCTGAAGAACAGCCAACGGCGGGAGATCCTTCTCCCACCCCGCTGCCAGACATGGAAAACCCTCCCACTGAGCCTACGACAGACCCAAGACCTACTGACCTTCAGGAGGATGCTCAAGACCTGGCTGTTCGATCAGTAGCACCCCCCCACCCCCTCCCCAGCGCCTTGAGACCCTTGCGGGTATGTAGTACGCTTTACAAATGATTACAAAAATATGACGCGATGAAATCTCTCTACTGCATCATTACCGGCTGGAATGTACGAGAGGTGGTTTTGTGAGAAATGCCATTATCATTGACACATTTTTTAGAAACCTCAGAAACAAATTCTGGACCATTGTCAGCCACAATGCATTTAGGCAAACCTTCTCTCAAGAACAATGTTTTCAAGAACTTAATGATGATTTTTGGAGAAATGGTCCACCAGAACAATGAGAAGGACAAGTTCACTGTTCTCCCAAATGAGACCACAAATGTCCATACCTAATCTGGTCCAGGGCATACTAGGATTAGACAGCGGTAGAAGGGGTGGCCTGAAGGTACGCTGTGACTTGTCAGAGTTTTCACTAGCCGGGCAGTTACTCACTTTCCTCTCTAATTCCAGGTCTAACCCAGGCCACCAGTATGAGTTTTTAACTCTACTTTTGGTCTTGCCTATACCTTCGTGGCAAATGTCAAGGAGTTTGGACTGGAGTGAGGCTGGGGATATGACCTTGCCGTTTCTGAGGCTAAGGCCTCCTTCACAAGAGAATTTGTGCCTTAACTCCCAGAAAGTGCATAAGTGGTGGGGGAGATCTTTTTTTAATGGGCCACCCATCTTTGATATACTTAACCACCTGACATAAAATGGCATCATTTTCTGGGGCCGACAACCGATCAGCTTGTTAAATACAGGGTACCTCATCAAGTATGTTCGCTACGCAGAAGGATTAAATATCTAAAGTAGATTTACCTGTATCAGGTAGGGGTAAACTAAACGGCTAAAACAGTCTGCAACCACATTCTTGAACCCACTAACATATTGTACATCGTAATTGTAGTCCATCATTCTGACTGACACATGTGCAAGGCGGGAAGAGGCACTTTGTAATCTTTTAATAGTTAGGACCTTGACCAGGGGTTTATGATCACTTCTTAGAGTAACGTGAAATCCCCACATGTACTGTCTAAAGTGTTCTAAACCCCATGCGCATGCCAAAGCCTCACGCTCTATTACTGAGTATCTCTCCTCAGTGGGTGTGATGGAGTGTGAGGCAAATGCGGCAGTCCTTTTGTTGCCCATGTTGTCGATCTGGCTTAAGACAGCTCCAAGAGTGACCCCTACCACTTGCATCTGTAGTGACTATACTGTGTAAAGAGGGGTTGAAACCTTGTAAAGGTGGGGCATTGCAAATGTAATTTTTGATATTAGTGAATGCTTTGTCACAACTGTCAGACCACACAAATTTACAAGTTGTCTGAGTAAGAAGTTTTTGGAAGAGAAGCTTGAAACAAACCTAGCATAAAATTCAGTAACCCCAGAAAGGCTTTTACTTCATCTTTGTTTTTCAGGGAGGGGGCTTCTCTTATTGCAGATAACAATTCTTTTTTAGGTTTAATGCCTTTCCCACAAATATCGTGTCCCAAATACGTGACACTGGTCTCAGCGAATTTACATTTTCGAATGTCATCGGTGAGACAGTAATTCTCCAAGGTCCGTAGCACTCTACCTAGACCAGCATCATGCTCCTCTCTGTTGACTCCCATGACCATTATATCATCTTGAAAAATCAAAAGGTTGGGCTCATCTGTAAATAGTATGTTCATGATTCTTTGAAACATGGCTGCGGCAGAGGCCAGTCCAAAGGGAACCCTTTTAAACCTAAACACCAGAAGGGTGTCACAAAAGTAGTGCAACATCTGCTGTCGGGGTGTAGTGCGACCTGTGGTATGCAGCAGTGAGGTCAATAATGGAAAACCACCTAATGCCATTAGTATGTGACAACATCTCTCTAATCTTAGGTAAGGAGTACTGGTCAATGAGGATGTTTTTATTAACGTCACGGAAGTCCACACACAAACAGAGTTTTCCATTCGATTTTTTGGCACAAACTAAGGGTGCGACCCATTCGGCAGACTCTACAGGTTCAATAATGCCAGACCTCTGCAGTTTAAGGAGGTCTGATTTGACTTCCTCTCTGATGGAGAAAGGGACATTCCTGGATTTAAGTATGCAAGGAACAGAGTCATTTTTAAGTTCAATTTTATGATGGAATCCTTTCAATTTCCTAATTTTCTCCGAAAATACAGGGGAAACCTTTTAGTAATGACGTTTTTATACTCATTCTCGGATTTAAGGAAAGTACAGGATCTGGGCTCTTGGGATCCAGGATTATCCCCAGTTTTCCCTGGTCCATCCACCCGAGTACTGAAGGACCAATAGCAGATACATACAACTTGCTTACAGTGTGTTGGTCTTTAAATAGGAAAGTTAGTTCCCAGTAGCCCAAGACATGAATAGGTTCCCCATGGAATGTTTTTGGGGAAATGTCAGGATTAGCAAGATTACGGCCTAACACAGGTACAAACTTTTCCTCCCAGACACTCTTATTAATAATGGTATACGGTGACCCTGTTTCTGCAACAATGGAAAAGACCACCCCGCCAATATTCAGTTCACACCTGGGTTTCCTGCTCTTGCCCTTTACATTGAGAACATTGTCATTAACAAGTAGTACAAAGAGGTTCATATCCTCAACATCTGAAGAATCTAACTTATCATGTTCTTCCCGTACAATTAACTTTACATTAGAGTTCCTTCTTTGTTTGCTTTGGCACATTTGAACAAAATGGCTGAAAATCCTGCATTTAGTACATTTCTGCCTAAGGGCAGGGCACGTTTTATCGTTGGCTAAGTGGAATCTGCTTCCGCATCTAAAGAATTTCCTGTTTCCTGTCAACATGGCTCTGGGAGTAGAATCTTTCCTTTGGTCCGAATCAGGAATAGGTTTCTGAACAGTGTTTTTAAAGTTCTTTACCTTAGCAACTATGGGTTGTTCCTCTCTTTCAGGTCTTTCAAAAGAACAGTCTTTGCAAATCTCCCAGTAAGTTCTGCCCTTTTGACAATGTCAATGACTTCTTGAAGGTGGGATTCACCTTTAGCCCACAATTTTTCCTGGATGTTACGATTGGCAGCTTGCATTACTATTTGGTTGCGAATAAATTCATCATGCAACTCACCAAATCTACTGGATAAAGCCAGGTTCTTAAGTGCAGACACAAGCGGGCCCATTAGGATCACGGGCGGATCTCCACCGCCCGCATGGTGGTGGCGATCTGCCCGTGATCTGACCCCCCCGCCACCCATTTCCCCCCGCCATAGTACTATGGCAGGGGGGACCATGGCGGACAGAAAGACCGTCCGACACTTTTCCGCCCGGTTATCCAGTTGACCGGGCGAAAAGAGTTTAATATGGTGGCGGTGTCAGTTAGACACCGCCAGCCATATTACCATTGGTGCGGAAAGATGCCTTTCCGTGGCGGCAATGGCATGTGGGAATGGACTGCGGGTCCCGTTGCGGGCCCCCTGGTACTCTGGGGGGTGGGAGGTGCACATGGGGGTACCTATGGCACCCCCAGCAGTTCCATGCACAACATGGCAGGCACCGCGTGGTGTCTGCCTTGTTGTGCATGGACGTGCACATCCTGCCTTCCTGGTATTGTGGCAGGCTGTTTTGAGTGCACCGCCCGTCCGCCACAATGACAGGAATGCAGGATGCGCCCGCCACTGTGGCGGGCGCATCCTAATTGGCCCACGGGACACCCGCCCTTATGGCGGGCGGTCCCGTTTCCCGATAGGGTGGCGGGCGGAAAAAGTCCTAATGACCCCCAAAGTCTTCAATTGACTCCTCTGAACTTTGTTTGAGATGGAAGAATTTGAACCTGTGAACCGATACACAGACAGTGGGTTTAAAATAATTTGATAAATCCTCCAGAGCATTGGCGTAAACAACATCTTGCCTTGCTGGTCTGGGTTTTTTATTGATGCAGTTGCATATTTTCATTGTTTGCGCGCCCAAACAGTGCAGTAGAATCTTTGTCTTCCTTTCTAGTGTTAGTTCTTCACCTTCCTCATCGAAAGTGGAGATGTCATTTTCAAAGTATTCGCGCCAATCTTCCCATTTGAAAGATGAATCACCTGATGCGGGGATGAAAGGGTGAAGAGGGGAAAGGTTTGAAACATTACCTGATGCCATGGAATAGCAGGGGTGAGAAGAGAAAGGAAGAGAAGGAGAAAAAAAAAACAGCTGAAAGTGATCCTAATGGAATATAGGAAAAGAAGGTGGAATTTAATAATTAAGTAAGGGGTGAAATATAATAATTAAGTAAGGGAAGAATGGGGACATGGCTAAGGCGCTGATCAAGATGGCCACCTAGAGGGACTCCTCCGTCATACCGGGACGACTTTGGTCTTCTAAATGCACTTTCCGGCATTTTACCTCACACGATATACGTCGGAACATGTGGAGTCTTCGGTGAGCACCTTCTTCTTATGAAACGTCCGCTTGCTTTGTCTTCTACGCAGCGGTTCGTTTCCCTCAGAGCGCCGCCGCCATTTCAGAGGCACGCGTCTGTATCCACCCTCTTTTGGCTCCCTCATACTGCCGCTTCTGGAATACCGCTTCTGAGTTCCTCGCAACGGCGCTTAGTCTCTCAGTATAATGAGGGCTTGTGGAAGCATGTCACTCACCTCATTAAGCCTGAATTACCCTTAATGCATACTGCAATGTTTATTTCATAGCCCCACCATTTTAGAAGTATTTCAAACCTCCCTCATATCTCATATATATTTTATGGGTCTGCTTTCTGGCTTTCTGGACAATCTTTGTGTCACCTAATGTGAATGCTGCTGTATAACATGCCCTTTACTGGAGGTCTATTTGGAGATTTCTCATCTGGCTTGTACCACAGTCTGCTTTAAGGTTTTTCCAGCGATTTTTGATACTACCTGCTATTGCTCTACCAGCACGGTACCTTGCTATCTACTTGTTTGGATGTTGCTGTACTTAGGCTGTGTGTTCCCGCCCACGGACTCTCTCTTTGTGGTACGTTTTTCCTCATAACGACTGCCAGGTCCATTCTGCATGCCTACACTCCTGCAGGGTTAGTGTTTTCCATGCTATTGTTCTTCACATGTTCCGGTTCATGGTTTCACAACCCACCTAGCTTATTTATAGCTTTTACATAGCCTACAGTTCTACTTGGTGGCGCGTCAATTTGGACATAATTATTTTTCATGGTTAAATTACGCACACCAAAATTTGTTTTTGTGCCTTCTACCAGTGTCCAGGTGGTTTCCTCCTCTACTTCACATTCTACTGCTGCTGTAGTATCAATGGCTGGAGCTGCGCCTAATCGTTCTTCTACGTCGCATGCTGTGTGTACCAAATCTTTTCCTCCTATCACTTCGAGTAAATGCCTGAAGCATGATCCCCCTTCTCCTGACAAGACTTCCTCTCCTATTACTATGGAGTTCATATTGGAGGAAATACGCGCATTACGTCCATTTATAGAGGAAACTAACAAAGACATGCAACTCTTGAAAGAAAAATGGTCATCTATGGACACCCGTATTTCCTCTGTTGAACAGCAGGTTTCAGAGATAGAAACTAATTCTCAACGCATTTCCTCTTTAGAAAAATCAGTCCTTTCTCTTCAACAACATACTGAGGATTTAGAAAATAGAAATAGACGGAATAACCTCCGTATTAATGGTTTGCCCGAATCCTTGGAGGGTGATGACCCTGTGACTTTCTTCACATCTTTCCTGCCGAAGCTCTTGGACATGCCACCCACTACCTCTCTCAGTATCCAAAGAGCCCACAGGCTAGGTCCTCGCTCAGCTGCCTCAACGAAACCTTGCGGAGTCATCATTCTCTTCTTAAAATTTACAGATCTCCTCTCAGCCCTATCCGCAGCTAGATCCAAATGACAAGTTTCCTGGCTTGGTCAAAGAGTTTTTCTCTCTCAGGATGTTTCAAATGCCAACGCATCAAGAAGAAAATAATTTTCGTCTCTTCAACCTCCTTTGCGTTCTCTTGGAGCTCGATATGGTTTGTTTCACCCCTGAATCTTCAAGGTCACTCATCAAAATCGAACATGGACTTTTCAGGATCCTGGAGAACTTAGGAACTTTATTCATATTCAATCCAATGGTGGCATGGATACCTCCACTTCTCCTAGTGGCTGAATAATTTGTCATTAATATTTGTTTGTCTTCTTGTTGTCTTTTTTCACAGCATTTTTGTTGTTGGTGCTTTTGTATTTCACATTCTCCACTATATTTTCGAATGTGTCGTTATATATATTAGTTTGTTCCATACCTTATATTGTATAACCCTCTTGTTACTTCCTTTTTATCACTTGTCTTTTCATTTCCTTACATAGCCTTGTGACGTTTGCTCCCTCCATCATGTGGCTCCCTTCCTTGGTTTTTGACATCCTGGTGCGGTTGGACTCTTACATCCAGACACTTTAGACTATTCCTTCTTCTCTCCTCCTCATGTATCTTTCTCTCGACTAGACTATATTTTTCTCTCTCAATCCTTATCTCAAAACTTACTATCCTCTTCTATCGAACCCATAGTTATCTCGGACCATGCCCCAATTGTAACAGACCTAGACTTACTTTAACCTCATCCCAAGTCATCTCGTTGGCGTTTTAATTGCGCACTTCTCACTGATCTTAGCTTTTCTTCTTCCTTTCGATCCTTTACTAATGATTTCTTTCCGTTTAACTCTAACCCTAGTACTCCTCCCCATATCCTCTGGGATTCCTTCAAAGCCACTGCCAGAGGATTCATTATCGACTTTGTATCTTGGAAAAAGAAACAATATTTTCAAAAACATAAATTCTCTTTAGCGCATATAAAATCACTGGAACATCAATTTTACACCTCTTCAGATAAATGTATGTCACCAGAGCTTTTACGGGCAAAAATTGATTTTAATAAACTTACCACTGATAATGCTTCTTCAATTCTCCTTCGGAGTAGTGGGCGCTATTATGGAGGTCGTAATAATTCTGGGAAGCTCTTAGCTAACTACCTTAAGTCTTAAAAAGAACGTACTCTTACTGAATCCATTTATTCTTCTGATAATACTCTTCTACATAAAGATAACGAGATACTTGATCAATTCCAATTGTTTTATCAACAGCTATATACACCAGAATCTCCTCCTACCCCCTCTCTTATTCAGTCTTATTTTGACAAACTCCCTCGACCTTCTAATTCCCTTCTCAATTTTCCAGATCTCGAACTTGATCTTTCATTACATGAACTTTCCACTGCTTTGTCATCCCTTTCTAAAAGTAAAACTCCGAGCCCTGATGGCTTTCCTGTTGAATTTTACTTACATTTCACTGATCTTTTATTGCCTAAACTTCTGACGCTCTTTCAATCTTTTTATTCCTCCGGTAAAGCGGATGGCGCTTTTCAGGATGCTACCATCTGCCTTATCCCAAAAGAAGGCCGTGACCCAAAATTTTGTAAAAATTATCGTCCAATCTCTCTAGTTAATGTTGATTATAAGCTATTCGCTAAATTAATTGCACTGCGCCTGGACCCATTTATGCCTCATCTTATTGGTAAGGAACAAAGTGGTTTTGTTAAAGGTAGACTCACTTCCGATAATCTTGACTCTTTCTTAATGTCTTGAATAAAGCCTCATCTCTTTCAGTTCCTCTAGCCACTATTTCTGTTGATGCAGAGAAGGCTTTCGATAGAGTAGATTGGTCCTTTTTGTTTGCTTCACTACAATGGCATGCTTTTGGTACCAAATTTATTTCTCTAATACCCTTGTTATATTCTGGGCCCAAGGCCTCGGTACTCGTGAATGGTCAGCTTTCCTCATCATTTACTCTTCAAAGGGGAGTGTGTCAAGGCTGCCCTCTTTCCCCACTTCTATTTGTTTTAGCTCTTGAACCCTTTTTGTCCTCCATCCGTAACAATACATCCATTTCCGGTTTCCCTATGGTGACAATCAACTAAAACTCTCTGCATACGCAGATGATATCATTTTGTTTGTTTCCAATCCAGAATTGTCTATCCCCCCTGTTGGACTTGGCCCTTCTGGCAGGTTCACCCCTAGACTTTTTGCTTGTCATGGGGACCTGGTGATGGTGATTTTTGGGTTCTGCGCACTTTCACTGTGTCCCAGTGGAAAGTGCTTGCGCACTCTGAGTGCATGTGATGAGATAGGCCTGCCCTCCCATAGGAATTCATGGAGAATGTATGTGTCTCTGGTAGTTCCTGATGCGTGGGGTGTACAGGTTCGAATCTGATATGTGCGAACTCGTGAGAGTGAATGCTTCGCAATGGTGTATGTGGCATGAGTGTGTCTTGTGCAGAAATGCCATTTCTAGGACTTGGCATATTAATGTAAAATATGCCTGGCGTGTGATTGGCTGGAGCTGGCTGGTGAGCCTGGCTCCAGGAAGGCTGGATGGGTCTGCCCGGTGGTGAGTGGGAGATTAGCATGCTGATGGCTGGGGAGGAGTGTACCTGTGGCCTGAATAAGGCCGGGTTTCCCCAGACAATGCTGGCTCCGCCCCCTGTGGTGCGACTGATGACCCTAGCCCTGCCAGTGAATGAAATGGGTGGTTGAGCTATCAAGGATGCTCCAAAACCAGCTGCGACTGGTTTCTCCCCCACCCTGCACCTACAGACAAAGGATTCACTGTATAAAAATGGGGCTGTGTCCCCACAGAAGTTGTTCTCTTCCAGGATCCTGAGGGGGCTGCTGCTGCTGTCGCTGGGCCAGAGAACCGCCACTTGGAGTGTCTCCCTGCCTGGAGACCCAGTGTGCTGGCTCTGGGCCCAGCCTAGCCTCCCTGCCTGCCCAAAGACTTAATTGCTGGACTTCTTGGTTCCCTATAGCGCTTGGGAGCGCTATTTTCCTTCCCTAAAGCAGCTGGACGCGCTTTGCCTGGGCTCATAGCGCCTGGAAGCGCTTGATTTCACCTGTAGCGCTGAGGGAGCGCTTTATTTGCATCTAGCGCTGAGAGAGCACTTTATTATCCATATAGCGCTTGGGAGCGCATTGTTGGTGAGAGCCGGTGTCCACCCGGCGTTTTCGCGGCAAGGAGGTCAGTGCCAAGCGGCGCGGGTGCCACCCCGCTCATTGCCGCACTCACCTTAAGGTATTTGCCAGTTGTGGTTTCACTCGAGGGAGCCTACCCCTCCGTGAATTGAGACCCCACCTAAAGTGCCTGGACGGGCCGCCGCGCTGCCCGCGACGACCCGGAAGTGGTTGGGCGGCCAGCCAATCTCTGTGCGGCCCGACGGACGTCCCGCCCCGGCAGCCACGACCCGGAAGTCAGGCAGGCTGGGGGCAGGACATAGAGGCGACCGGAAGCGGACGGGAGGCCACCCCGCGCTCCGGTGAGGGAAGAAGCTCGCTACCGGCACCTTCCACGGGGCTCCCAGGAGTGAGGGAGAGCCCCGTGGTGACCGGCCTGAAGGAGAGGGAGCCCCCGAGGAGCGGGAGCTCCCGTGCAGAGCCGCCGCCGCCCCAAGCCGAGGAGCAGCCCCAGAGAAGAGAGCTGCAGCGTCCTGAGTCCGGTGAGTGGGGCTCTGTGTCCATTTGGGAAGAGGAGGGCATCGGGGCACGTTGTCGGTGCCCGCCCCTCCCCTCCATCGCCAGGGCAGTTATTGTGAAGTCCCAGAGGGCTTCAGGGGCTACTTGCTTCACGGGCCAGAGAGGCTCCAACGGAAAGGGGCATTCTGTGTTTCAAGAGCCCACGAGGCTCGTGAGGGCACCATTTGCTCTTAGAGAGTCCAGAGAGGCTCTAGGGCATTTGCATTGTTTAGAACGCTGAGGTTCTTTGTGCCATTCCATTTACCTTGTTCTTGAGCCCAGGGAGGCTTCCACGTTGGCCCCATTCTCCACAACAGCTGCCCAGCACTTCGTGGGCAGCTGCCACGTTTAGGCCCCCTAACTTTGGGACACAGGGCGTCCTAGCCCTAGAGAGGCCAGTTGGCCTAGGGACTGTCACAGGTGGTGACTAATGTGAGTTCTGGCGCATTTATGATTTATGTACCAATGTGATTACTGCGCAATTGTTATGGCTACACCTCTGAATGTATTGTTGATGCATCATGTGTTTTCCTTCCTTACACCTCTGAATGAATGTTATGTATTGCATCATGTGTTATGTTCTTACACCCCTACAGGTATTGTGATACTTAGGTGGTTGTTTTTCTCCTAGTGCAGGTGGTGCTAGTGAGGTCCTGGTTACCAGTGATTACTGGTTGTGTGCTCTATTTTTATATTATGTGCTACAGTGATTTTACATTCTAAAGCGCTATTTCTAAAAGTGTTACTTCTAAAAGTGCATACCCTTGACAGTGGTCCAGGTGGCCCTGTCTTGTACATATCCCCTGTAAATTCTGCCCGTGCCTGTTAGCACATTGTAAAGTGTGTGTTTTTATCTAATGTGTTTTGGTGTAATACAAAGGCTATTTTTATATATAACCTTGTGTGGAGTTTCCTTTGTGGTGGGCCTTGGGTGTTGTTGCTGGGGTGCGTGCGCAAATACTTAACTCATATCGCCTTCAAGTTTAGCCTTGCTGCTCGCGCCACGTTACCTAGAGGGTGAGCAGGGGTTATCTTGGCGTGTAACTCCCTTGCCCTGACTTAGGAGTGGTGGTCTCTGACTGACTTTGGCGCAAGCCCTGGCCAGCCAGGGATCCCATTTCTAACATTGGATGCAGCGGTGAGGATAAGGATTTGTGTTTGCGTTGTACCACAGTGGCAACTGGCCACACACAAAACTCTGCATTTTAGATAACCACATTTTTGGGGATTAATGTTTTTGAAGTTCCATTATTTTCTTCTCCAAAAGGGATCATTGTGCTATTGTGTCAAGTAAATTTTTTCCCCTGCCCCGCGCCCAGAGTTTGGTACCTGTGTCACATGTGGTCAGGTTGAGGAATCAGTGGTGGTAGAAACTGCCTTATCAGTCCGAGGGGGGGGGGGGGTTGTGTGTGAATGAATGGTGTGTGGCACTAGGCAAGTGAGTGTGAGTTCTCTGGGAGAGGGAACTTGCTGAACCTTGTGAATTGTGTACTCCTGTGTTTAGCTCAGACCCCTACATTCCCTGTGTAATCTTTTCTCTAGAACGTCCGCCAGAATGGAGCCTGCTTTTGATTTCTGTGATTTGTTTGGATACAGTATGGGAGAGTTGGTAAGATTCTGTGAAGAGAGAGACATAGGGGTGGATGAGTCAGACACTCAGTCCGAACTTAGGAGCAGCCTGATCCTATGGCAAAAGGGTCAGTGGGATCTTGAGCGCAGTGAAGAAAAGGGCCCGGGTCTCACACCATGAGGGTGGTGGGTCTGAGGGGATCCCTGAAGAGTCTGAGAAGGAGGAAGAAAATGATAGCACAGGGACGCCAGCAGATAGTGAGGACCCCATAGATAGGGAGTCCCTTGCTGGGTCCAGCGTAGGAGGCAGCGCCTCATCCCTTTCCCTGTCCCCAGAGGAGTTGGAGGATAGGAGGAGAGAAAGGGAGCACCAGCTGCCTTTAGAGAAGCTCAAGTTAGAGCATGCCCAGGCTTCGGCACAGCTAGGCGTTAGAAAGCAACAGCTGGAGGTTAAGAAGCAACAGCTAGAGACTGAGAGGGTCTTAGCGCAGGAAAGGATAGAGGAGGCTGAGAGGGCCTCCACCAGAGGCAAAGTAGCTCTGGAGGGTAGACTATCCCCTGCGCGCAGTGTTGATTGTCTGGATTCCCCGGGGAGGGTTGAGTCCAGTGGTGGCAGCTATTTAAATCTCAGTGTAGGAAATCCCAGTCCCAGTTCCCCCAGTCTGGTACCTGTTTCCCCAGAGGAGGAGTTAAGGGTGAAGTTCAGGGACAGTAGGAAACTGTCTCACCAGTCTTGGGTGGAGTTTGAGGATGAATGTTGTGATACACTGTTTGATTGGGTAAAGGTTCACACGAAAGATGATTTTGATGTCTTGTTTGATCTGATTGTCAAAGAGCACCTGCTCAGCTGTTGTTCACCAGGGTTGCGCCAACACCTGTTGGGGTGTGGATTTTCTGAAGCATGTGAGCTTGCAGATGAAGCAGACCGTTGGGAGAGGGCCAGAGGTTCTTTAGAGTCCCTAGTGAGCGAGTCCAACAGTAGTGGTATAGGTATCTTCCAGCCCAGCGTGGTGGAAGAGGCTCAGTGTAGCCCAGCTAGGTCCCAGTATAGTGAGAGGGGTGGAGGGGCTGACTACCTGGCTCAGTGGAGCAGGAGTCAGTGGGAGGCTGAGAGTCCCCAGAGGCCCGAAGCCCTATCTCAGAACCTGGGTGGTTTCTTGAGGGAACACCAGGTTAGGGACCTAGGCTGTCCTGTTAGTACACTTGAGGAGGATCTCCTAGTGTCTAGGGAACCTGGAGCATCTGTAACTAGAGCTCCAGGGGTTCCAGTGTCCGGCAGTGCTACTCCAGGAGGGAGGGAACAGAAGTCCGAAGTGAGGAGTGATTGGGGAATGAGTTTCCCAGTGGATGCACCAGTGGACCAGGGACTAGCCAGTTGGGCTAGATCTTCTTGGGGGGACCCGGGTGGCGCCACTTCTGTGCTGGGGGATCTCTACGCACTGTCAGGTGGACAGGGGACGGGAGATCTGCGCCAGACAGACAGTCACACGACACATGGGTCATGTGTCAGCCTCAGGGGGATGGTGTGTGAGTCCCCAGAAGTCCTGGAGTGCCAGGCAATTATTCCACCAAAGGTTTTAGACCGGAGGTTGGATGGCCAGGTTCAGGATCAGCTTGACCTGAAGGGTAGGACGACTGTAACCAGTGTCCTGACCGGTTCTTCTTCCAGAGGAACTTCTCCAGTTGGGAGAGGGCAGACCTCTGGAAGGGGGTGCGGAGGGTGGAAGAGCCCACCTCTGACCCCGGTGAAACCTGAGGGGTTAAACCCTGGGTTGGAGTGGCGTTGTAAGGGTACCCCTCGCAGGAGGAGGAGGAACCCTAGAAGAAGAGGTAGGGGGGGGGGGAGCTAGGACTTGGCATATTAATGTAAAATATGCCTGGCGTGTAAGCATGGGCGAATTTTGCGAATCTCGCGTTCGCAAATTTTGCGGATTTGCGAACTCGCAATCCGCAAAATCCATGAATTCTCGCGAATTTGCGGATTTTTTTTTTTGTGTTCGCGCGGGTTTCTGCCAGTTCGCGAGGGTTTTGTACAATTTCGCAAACGCGAACTTACCTGTCGGGTCGCAAGTTTTGCGAACTTGTTGTTTCTACGTGTCCAGCCTGTTTGGGACACTCTTCTTCATCACTGCCACTCTCTGTCACCACTGCCACTCTCTGACTACTCATGCCACCCTCTGGCCCACCCATGCCACCCTCTGTTTCATCACAGCACCCTCTGGTTGTCCAGTGTACATTATTGTGGCAAAGCAAAGCACACCTTCCCTGCCTCAAGTGACCTGAATTAATTTGGGGCTGATTAATGTGTCACAGAATATTTTTTTAGCTGGCACCTGCTTCCTTAGTGCTTCCTGATTAGTGATCTTTTGCACTTGCTAAGTGCTTTCATTGTTGCAAAATTAGTTACAACACCTGCCCTGCCCCAACTGACAATAATGAATTAGGGGCTGATTAATGTGTCACTGGATTTGAACTTCCAGCCTGGCTCCTGCTTGTCTCCCTTGGCTGTAATTCAGGACCTTTGTGGCATATGTGTAACTATTCTGAGGGTCAGAGCAGGGTCACATAATAGTTGCAAGTAGGCAACTGAACTCTGGAGGGGCCCCTCAGGAAGCACTACAGGAAATGGCTACTAATGATGAGCTTGAACTTTTGAACCTGGTAAGTAGTTTCAGTTTTGCTAAGATCGTATTTCTGCAATTTAGCGCTTATTCGCGGGGCGCGAAGTTGAACTGGGAAGCCGCGAACTCACGCGAACAGTGCGAGCAAGCCATAAAATCCGCTGCTCGCGGATTTGCGGATTTTGCGGGAAATTTGCGAATCTCGCGGATTGCGAATTTACCGAAAATCCGCAAAATCCACGAGCGGAACGGATTTTCCGCCCATGCTTACTGGCGTGTGATTGGCTGGAGCTGGCTGTTGAGCCTGGCTCCAGGAAGGCTGGATGGGTCTGCCCGGTGGTGAGTGGGAGATTAGCATGCTGATGGCTGGGGAGGAGTGTACCTGTGGCCTGAATGAGGCTGGGTTTCCCCAGACAATGCTGGCTCCGCCCCCTGTGGTGCGACTGATGACCCTAGCCCTGCCAGTGAATGAAATGGGTGGTTGAGCTATCAAGGATGCTCCAAAACCAGCTGCGACTGGTTTCTCCCCCACCCTGCACCTACAGACAAAGGATTCACTGTATAAAAATGGGGCTGTGTCCCCACAGAAGTTGTTCTCTTCCAGGATCCTGAGGGGGCTGCTGCTGCTGTCGCTGGGCCAGAGGACCGCCACTTGGAGTGTCTCCCTGCCTGGAGACCCAGTGTGCTGGCTCTGGGCCCAGCCTTGCCCTCCTGCCTGCCCAAAGACTTAATTGCTGGACTTCTTGGTTCCCTATAGCGCTTGAGAGCGCTATTTTCCTTCCCTAAAGCAGCTGGACGCGCTTTGCCTGGGCTCATAGCGCCTGGAAGCGCTTGATTTCACCTGTAGCGCTGAGGGAGCGCTTTCTTTGCATCTAGCGCTGAGAGAGCGCTTGATTATCCATATAGCGCTTGGGAGCGCTTTGTTGGTGAGAGCCGGTGCCCACCCGGCGTTTTTGCGGCAAGGAGGTCGGTGCCAAGCGGCGCGGGTGCCACCCTGCTCATTGCCGCATTCATCTTAAGGTATTTGCCAGTTGTGGTTCCACTCGAGGGAGCCTACCCCTCCGTGAATTGAGACCCCACCTAAAGTGCCTGGACGGGCCGCCGCGCTGCCCGCGACGACCCGGAAGTGGTTGGGCGGTCAGCCAATCTCTGTGCGGCCCGACGGACGTCCCGCCCCCGCAGCCGCGACCCGGAAGTCAGGCAGGCCGGGGGCAGGACATAGAGGCGACCAGAAGCGGACGGGAGGCCACCCCGCGCTCCGGTGAGGGAAGAAGCCCGCTACCGGCACCTTCCACGGAGCTCCCAGGAGTGAGGGAGAGCCCCGTGGTGACCGGCCTGAAGGAGAGGGAGCCCCCGAGGAGCGGGAGCTCCCGTGCAGAGCCGCCGCCGCCCCAAGCTGAGGAGCAGCCCCAGAGAAGAGAGCTGCAGCGTCCTGAGTCCGGTGAGTGGGGCTCTGTGTCCATTTGGGAAGAGGAGGGCATCGGGGCACGTTGTCGATGCCCGCCCCTCCCCTCCATCGCCAGGGCAGTTGTTGTGAAGTCCCAGAGGGCTTCAGGGGCTACTTGCTTCACGGGCCCAGAGAGGTTCCAACGGAAAGGGGCATTCTGTGTTTCAAGAGCCCACGAGGCTCGTGAGGGCACCATTTGCTCTTAGAGAGTCCAGAGAGGCTCTTGGGCATTTGCATTGTTTAGAGCGCTGAGGCTCTTTGTGCCATTCCATTTACCTTGTTCTTGAGCCCAGGGAGGCTCCCACGTTGGCCCCATTCTCCACAACAGCTGCCCAGCACTTCGTGGGCAGCTGCCACGTTTAGGCCCCCTAACTTTGGGACACAGGGCGTCCTAGCCCTAGAGAGGCCAGTTGGCCTAGGGACTGTCACAGGTGGTGACTAATGTGAGTTCTGGCGCATTTATGATTTATGTACCAATGTGATTACTGCGCAATTGTTATTGCTACACCTCTGAATGTATTGTTGATGCATCATGTGTTTTCCTTCCTTACACCTCTGAATGAATGTTATGCATTGCATCATGTGTTATGTTCTTACACCCCTACAGGTATTGTGATACTTAGGTGGTTGTTTTTCTCCTAGTGCAGGTGGTGCTAGTGAGGTCCTGGTTCCCAGTGATTACTGGTTGTGTGCTCTATTTTTATATTATGTGCTACAGTGATTTTACATTCTAAAGCGCTATTTCTAAAAGTGTTACTTCTAAAAGTGTATTCCCTTGACAGTGGTCCAGGTGGCCCTGTCTTGTACATATCCCCTGTAAATTCTGCCCGTGCCTGTTGGCACATTGTAAAGTGTGTGTTTTTATCTAATGTGTTTTGGTGTAATACAAAGGCTATTTTTATACATAACCTTGTGTGGAGTTTCCTTTGTGGTGGGCCTTGGGTGTTGTTGCTGGGGTGCGTGCGCAAATACTTAACTCATATCGCCTCCAAGTTTAGCCTTGCTGCTCGCGCCACGTTACCTAGAGGGTGAGCAGGGGTTATCTTGGCGTATAACTCCCTTGCCCTGACTTAGGAGTGGTGGTCTCTGACTGACTTTGGCGCAAGCCCTGGCCAGCCAGGGATCCCATTTCTAACACCCCCTTTATTATCTGAATTTGAAGCGTTTTCTCTAGTGTCAGGTTATAAGGTTAACTCTGATAAAACCGAAATTCTTCCTTTGAACAAAACTTGTCTTCCTCGTCTTTTTTCTTCAACTCGCTTCGCTTGGAACAGTTCCACGATCAAATATCTCAGTATTTGGTTTTCCAATTCTATTTCCTCTTCCAACAAATTAAATTTGTCCACGGTTTCGTCTCAGATTGATCAATTGTTCTCCTCCTGGAACCCTCTTTTTCTCTCCTGTTGGGGTCGACTTGATTCAATCAGGATGATGATTGCCCCAATTTTGATTTATACCTTTTCCATGTTACCTGTTCATATTCTTTCTCTTTACTTTAAACGCATTGATTCCTCTTTCTCAAAATTTCTTTGGAAAAATAAAAAATGTAGGATTTCTCTTGTAGCTCTTCGCAAATCCAAACCAAATGGTGGAGTAAATTTTCCAGATTTTCGTCTATATCATAAATCCTTCTCTCTATCTCAAGCATCGCGATGGCTTTCGTCAGAACATTCCTCCTTTTCTCGTCTATGGCTCCGTATTGAACAAACTTTATTATTAACAGCAGAATAGAAGGGGGTTCCCCGGAGGGATAGTTCGGATATTGGCAGGAAAAGGAGGGGAAGTAAACAGCTGAATAGAACAGAGGTACCCTGCCAAGGTAGATTTCTAGGTCCCAGGGGGGGAGGGGATCCTAAAGATGATGGGGGGGGGGTGACAACGAGCGACATATCAGAGACAATGGTACATAACACAACTTCAGTACATCTTTTTATGAAAATAGAATTTGTTTATTAATAAAGCAGTGGCTCAGACATGAGTCCATGTGTAAACTTCAGGGCAAATGTGAAAAAGTAGATAAACATTAAACATAAAATAAGTCAAAGTTGATCTTCACAAAGAACAATCCATGGTTCATGTCCCACACACTTCCACAATCATTCATTCAACAGACACTCACTTTCACGCTACCTCACTATAATCATGCACTCATACACATTAGATCATCGGGGTACATATGGGCCTGCAGGGAACGAGTTTATAAGCTGCTAGGACTAGAATAACATGGAGGCAGAACAATGTGGGCAGGATGTTTTTACAGCAACTACACTAGAGGCCATCCATGTAGATCACGCCAACGCGCGTTTCGATGCAAAGCCTATTTAGGCTGCACTTTCATCAAGGCGACGTGGACCAGGTTGAGGAAACAGAAATTTTAGGTAATCAGTGTGTCCCCCCCCTCGCACCCTATCCACGTACCTATGCCCCATGTATGTCCATGTTATCATGTAATTCCCTTCCCGTGCCTGTCATAATAATGCCCCTGCATTTCCGTCTAATGTTAGCATGTCAGTTATTAGGCCTTCCATGAATGAAACGTTAATTCTGTACTGTGGCCTGCGTTGCCAATGCTTTTACATGGTACACGTTTAAATATCACAAAGCACACGTTTTTGTGGCCCAGCCGAGCCAGGCCCTGAAATCGGGCTCCGAGCCTCTTCTGTCTCTGAAAACTGCAGTTTAGGTATGCATCCCTGACCTCTACCTTACTCCCTGCCCAGCCGAGAGGTGCCCGGCCTGGCCTGCCTGCCAAGACGGTATTTTGCCTACAGTTATCTGCTCAGCCTCCGCAAAAACACATTCCAGTCTAGTGAAATAGGTAAACATTCTCCGCCTGCAGAGCATAGGGCCTAGCCTTCCTGTCTCCATATAAGTGATTTACTGAACCCGTTGCCATAGTAGGCCCATGGCCCCTGTACCATGCACGTAGAAATATATGCACATACTAGCATTTAATGATGAACGGCCTCTGTTCGAGAGACCTTTACTTCAGACAATACATCCTCCAAACACAAGATATCAGATATGCCAAAGGTACAGGTCGCTCTGACATCTCAGACTCCAGACTCCTCTACTAGTGCTAAAGTCAACCCCCAGCTCTCCTCAGTTACACGTCATTTTCATGTCATGGCCAGTTGCGCGCACATGTAGGGTAAAGGTTTCTGCTGACCCTGCAGACCTCTCTATGCATCCACCCACCTGTGACACTCATATGACTCATCGAGTGAACACCTTCGTGTACGCCTATTTACACGCCTTCTTTCACGCCCATGTGGTCTTATCTCTCTTTTTTTTTTCACTTGCTCCGCCTGGAGTGTTCCGCCTACTGTATTCATTGCAATTATGTGGTTTTACTATATATAATGTGTGATGTTAATAAAACGTTAGATATCCCTTCCTGAACCTTAGTGGTGATGGAACCCGATTCTCCCCTGGCTCGAGCCATTGCAATAAAGCCCTTTTGAACTCGGACACCACGGACTCTGCCTCTCATTTTATGAGCTATCCTTATTGATATTAATGTATAGAAAAATGTCCAGGTAAATTATAATTACGACATTCTGGCGCCCGAATAGGGACTAGTCCCCTTCCCCACGCGCCGGCGATGTAAGCGCAGCCCCCTGACCCCTTCTACAGCCGTGACGGACCAATTTCTGTGCACATCCGTGGGTTTTCCTGCTAACTCCCTCAGGCCCACGGAGGAGACGGAGACTGCGACGAGGCATCCACACGAGGCGGTGAGGATTGCGGACCATCCCGACCAGAGCCCGAACCGAGAGAGCAAGGTCCGAGGTATCCCGAGGCCCACCTGTTCCGAGGCGCATGCGTAGCAGAAGCAGCAGTACCAGAAGCCGTAGCAGTCCAGTCCAGTTCCGAGGCCTTCAGTTTTTGCTTCCTGGTGAGTATCATTGTTGGGAACGCATCTAGACGGGTTCATTCATTTGAGCCCGGTCAAGACGGGTCTGGGTACACAGACTTGGTATAGACGTGTCCATTTCGGTGGATGCGGTATGACGTGTCTCTTCATGAGACCGGTATGACTGTACTGTTCTAGCAGTGCATCCAGTATAGTATTGTATTTCCGAATATTTCAGAATTGTGTTATTCTATGTACCAGGTAGTATCTGTAATGTTTTAATGTCGTGGTATGAGTGAGTGTTTGCAGTCTATTATTGTGCTTATTGTGGTTTCGTTCAAACTAGTTTAAATATGCAGCTGTTTTCGAAATTACGTCAGATAGGGACTAGGAAAGGGATACTCGAAGAGGCAGTTCCCGTCCCGCCAAGGGACACTCCTGGACATTTTATGTACCACAAGCATGGCTTAGATGCCATACTGTACTTAGATTTATGGGTAGATTATACTAAGGATCTGGAAGAGAAATATAGATGGCCTGTCTCAGGGACATGGGATGCTGATTGCATCATGAGAGTAGAGGAAGCACTGTGGAAAAGAAAAGCCAGACAATCCCAGAAAGATGCCATAGAATTGTGGCGTAAAGAAGCGCATAGAAGAACAGAGAAAGAAATCCAGAAAGCAGAGAGAAGTAGAGAAGCATCAGAAAAAGCCAAGGAAAAAGAACTACTAGACGAAGGTGAACGGGTTAAAACAGAACAATTAGACAGACAAAGAAATGCCCTTATTAAAGGCATGTACCCCCTCCTCGCCGAGGGTCTACCTAAAGTGACCCCGGAAGAACCCAGTAACTTGCCGCCACCATTGATCCCGACTAAACTCCGTAGTCATAAACAGACTGCAGCGGACATTTTCTTTTCCTCTTATTTGGATGACGCTGCTCCAGCATATATAAATGTAAATGTACCTCCTGCGAACCCTGTTGTTCCTGTCAACCTAACTACTCCTCCTACTGTTCCTCCTGCTACCGTCCCTACCAATCCTTTTGAAGCGCAACCACCCGTAACACAAGTTCAACCCGCATTACCAGCGACAGCGTTGGCAGTAAAACCTGATTCAAGCCATGGCGATTCCAGTCTAGGAGCAGCGGGAGGGGGTCCCTCCACACCACCTCCGTTAAAACGATCATCACTACGAGAGTTAGCACTACAACACACGCCTAAAGCAGCTACATATCAATCCCTTAGACAGTACCTTACCGATTGTATATATGATCCCGTACCAGGAGAAGGTTCAATGCTTATATATTCAATATGTTTAAGACGTGTTGCAGATTATTTGCTTATTTTACCAGACATGAAAGAACACTTAGACAAAATCTACCACTTCATTAGAACGGGGGAGGGACCAGAAAGTATTCACGAGGCCATGGCACATAGAAAAGTGGAGCTTCAACGTATGCTCTTACAGTTTTTGATTAATTGTTTGATCAGGGAACGAGACCAGCCAGACAAAGAAGTAACTAAAGGTATGATGAATTGGAGTGACAATATAGCTATGGGTAAACATGATAAACAGAGTAGTGTAAAAAGCATGTACAGGAAAATTCGTAAAGAAATTCTTGATATACACGAGAAAGAACAAGCCGAGAAAGAAGCTGAGAAAGAAGACGATGAAGTCTCAGAGAACGATGATTTAGTAGCTGAGAACCCAAGCAAAATAAATTACGTAGGTAGGGCAAGACCATTTGACAGACCCATACGCCTAGATTACAATAAACGTTCTCTCTCTCCAATACCAGAACAATATTCTCTCAAACACATATTCCAAGCTACTGACCAAACATTGAAAAAACGAGTAGGGAGTAGCGAACTTAGTACTATGCATGAACAAGAACTAGCCCGGTCAGCAGTTCAATGGGCTGGAAATTCTAACATATATAAGGATGACATAGTAGCCCAAACATTTTTAAGTCTTCCTCCAGAAGAACAGCGTTTAGCTGGTATGTACATGGTTCAGCACCTCATTACACTGTATGAAAGCCAGCATTCTGATCCAGGGCCTTTGTATAAATTATTGGAAGATTTACTCCTAGCTAGATGGAGAGGTCTAGGTACCGAATTAATTAAAGTCATACTAGAACAACGACATAAGTACATGACTTTCCTGACCCCGCATTTTGTCCCTGTTCCACACAAGAAAGAAAGACCTTTTACCTAGATAGACAGAATCCTTTACGAGAGGTTCATCCCGTTAGAACTGACGGGGGTGCGCTTCAACGAGTATTTGTTTATACACCCTTGACAAAAATGGAATTATTGGAAATGAAAAAATTACTACCCTGTCATGATAAAGACCCAGCAGGGTTTCACCGTGAATTAAAAGACATGCTCCGTATGGGGGAGTATACATACGCCAATATCATTAAGATGTTGAAAGTACTGTTACCAGCAGGTATTTATGAAAAACTCAAAGAGAAAGAATGGGAGGTGGGAGAGAAAAAGATTAATTGGGCAGAATTGGAAGACGAAGATAAAAAAAGAGCCCCAGGTATTGGTCTTTCGGACAAAGCTAAAGAATTACCCGAGCTATTGATACAGGTCTTGCCAAGATTATTGACTACTAAAAAGGAAGATTGGGATGCCATTTCAGCCTGTAAACAGAAACAAGATGAAGACACTAGTGATTTTTATTCTAGATTTGAGCAGTGGCGGTGCGTCCATTGGGGGCGTTGGGGCGTTGCCCCACTAGCCATGGACGCGACCGCACGGCACTGCCAACATTATTAAAGTTAAAGTATGCTTTTAAATAAATCTGAGCAGCGCGCACACTTAAACTGCACACTACCGGCCCCGGCGGGAAAAGCCCGACAGAATCGGGCAACGCATTAGGAAGTGGGCCGTGGGGGGCGGGGCTGCGGCAGAGAGTGGCAGGCACACAGTGCGCACAGGCAGAATAGAGAGAGAGAAGCGGGGTACATACTGCGCATGTGAAAGCCAGGAGTCTCACTATTTAGACTGGCTCGCGCATGCGTAGGGTGGGAGAACCCCCCCTCCCTCCTCAGCGACAAAGGCAGGGACCCGGGGCCCCGGTCTCAATATGGGCAGAATCGTATCCTGCTCGTAGCCAATCCTGGCGCTGTTAACACTGCACCAGGATTGGCTGCTGCAGCAGGATGGTGCCGCGCGTGGGTGTTGGGTAAGGGTTGCATTGATGATTACCGCACTGTGCATGGCCAATCACCTATCATGGCTATATGGCATGCCCTAAGCTAGGATTGGCTGAGAGCGAGGGGCTGTAGGCGCCAACGGGCCCGGGGCGACGTGGACCTGCTCAGGTAGGATTTTAAAATTTTATTTTAATATCCCCGTGCGACACCCCCCCCCACCTCAACCCCCCCCCCCCCTCCTCCGCGAGCAGCGACTGCGAGGATCCCGTAAATGGTTTAAGATGACATTTCCAGGCCAGGCCCCTGACACCCATGCCACGTTTTTGAATGAGACGGGCAGTTAGCAGCAAAACATCGCAGTCGCTGGCTAGTTCACACCTTGTTGAAGCCCCTTCAGGTTTTCGTCGAGGCAGAGCGCTTTATACCACAAACGACAAACAGGTGTCACTTTGTTGCACTGAGTGCATATTACACGGACAGCCTATTAATGAAAATTTCCTTCGAAAAGCTAAGCAGCACTTAAGTGACTTGGGCCACCAGGCAAATTCTGACCTGATTGGAGTATGCAGGTGGCGGTGCTGTGGCTGCGTATTATTGCGGCGTGTTGGCTTACAAGGTCTGTCGTTGCACTTTATGTTTTAAATAAAACACTGTGGCTTTCACTGCAAAATTATTTGCAGAGCAGCTGAGACTATGATGATAATAGAATTGCTTTGCTGTTGTGGTGCAATGCCGACGTCTGTGCTCCCACCATTACAGGTCCCTGTTAGAACCGTCCACGACTAATTGTGAGTAGTTTGCCACCAGACAGTTCCCGTAGATTGAAAAACTAGAGAATGATTGCATAAAGCATAATTATGTGAGGAATGTTGCTGGAAGAGTTGTAGATCAGGGACCAGTTCTAGGCACTTGAGGAACAGGGAGGTGCTGCTAGGTCGGGTGAGAAGTGCGGAGTAGTCTCTGGGTGTCGGGAAATGAAAGGAGCTATTAGGATATTGTTTGAATGCTCAGGGCTTCGGCGTGCAGAGTGCATCTTGCGTGTGTCTCTTTTGTTTCGGATCTGTCTCCATCGTCGCATTTGGTTAAATGTTCATTCTGGTGGAATACAACTACTGTACAAATAGACAAAAGTGGAGACAAGGCGCGGGTGTCAAATTCCATCTATTTTGGAAAGGGAAACGTTATGTCACCATTCTGTCCTGTGCGCAAAAGGCTGCTTTATTGGGAGCAAGCTGTGACGTTGAGCTTTTTGCTCTGCAGTTTTGAACAACAAGGTCAGTACTGAGTCAGTCGAATGTAAATGAGTCAATATTTAGTAAAGCATGGTTTAGGTCATGTCCATCTTGTGAAGGACTATCCCCGGCTCTCACTCTGCATCCTGGTTTCACGCACAGATAATCAAGCTGGGTTATTGCAGAAACTGCTTCTGGGTTCATGGCTTCATGGTTAGTGAAGAGCTATTGACTGGAACAAGCCAGTACCCAGGCGTTTACTGTAAAAGAAATTAAACCTGAGAGCCCAGGCCGGCGACCACATGTGGCAATCTGTACGTTATGTGAGCTGGGGTAGGCCTCTTTCAGGCCATCTGAGAAACGACGGACTCTTATTATTAAGAGTGGGCAAAAATGTCAAACTTTTGTTTTCTTGTCTTTTTTTGAACAGCATTGTTTTCCAAGGTGGGGAAGTGCACCAATCCTGTGGCACTGCAATGACCGATTGATGGGTGGTTTGGTATTCTTCCTGCTTATATTTCACATGCTTTACTTTGCTTTTTCCAGGATGTTGGTACTTTTTATTTAGGCAGATATTGCTCTCTTTCTTGTCTAGTGCGTAATTTGAATGAAGTTGCAAGTATATTATGGTTCTAAGAGCACTCGCTACCACTGCACTGGCCTCTGGCAATTTTTAGAAACAAGAAAAAGGTCATGATAACGCTGGTGATTAATATATGAGAGAGAGAGAGAAGAGAGAAGAGAGAGAAGAGAGAGAAGAGAGAAGAGAGAGAAGAGAGAAGAGAGGAGAGAGGAGAGAGAGAGAGAGAGAGAGAGAGAGAGAGAGAGAGAGAGAGAGAGAGAGAGAGAGAGAGAGAGAGAGAGAGAGAGATATCAGAGTTTTGTCTTGTGGAAATTTTGACTCATGGAAAGGTAGTGCAGAAGGGTAATGTGCCTGCTGCAAAGAACATGTACCCTATGCAGATCAAAAAATGCACATGATGTAAATAGGTCTGTGAGTCACTGCTTTTGTCAGTATACTGAATAAGCAGCTACCTATGTTATATGACATCTCTTTATTAATGTAATAACTGCACTTTCACAATTGCTTTAATAACCTTCCTGCTTTCGCAAATTTGCTTGAAAATGCACCATTTGTCCACTCTTTTTTCAAAAATTTTGCGGGGAGAATCTACCGAATCCTCCTAGGTTGTTCAGGCTGGCTCGCTCACGACGCGCAGTATAAAAATTAGTTTACGCCTCACCACTTTCAGATGTCACCAGCCGCCACTGGATTTGAGAAATGTTTTCTTATTAATAGTGGCTTGAAGACCAGTAGTGAATTGTACCCACATCTTTTTGTGACCAAATTAGTAGAAAATTCCTCACCCAAGATCAAAAATAGAGTACTGAAGGTTGAAAGTACCTGGCAAGCTAATAGTCCTTCCCAAATGTTACAAATGTTACAGTACCACCAGAACAGAATTAGAGAAGAACAAGAACACGAAAAGAGACGCATGAAAGACACGAAAATTAAAGTACTAGTAGCTCAATCAGTTCCAGCCGATGGTCAGAGAAAGAACACGGCACCTGTCAAAGGGAACTGCAACTACTGTAAACAGCCAGGTCACTATATAAATGAATGTACTGTCCTGGAACATAATATAGCTACAGGCAAGACGAAAGAAAGACCGCGTCCTCCTAGACAGGAACATGTCCCGCAGAACACGCAAACTCCACAGAACGCGCAACAGACAGTAGCCGTACCCCAACCCATTGCTGCCACACAACATGTCACACAACAAATGTACCAGTATGCACAATCAGATTACCCTGATTATCAACAGTACTCATGAAACAGCCTAGAGAGGGAGGTTGGCTTGCCCCTTATTGAGGTTCCTGTAGATCAAGAGGGTCCCTATGTGCACAGTCATGTATTAGGAAAGGACAGAAAATTTCTGATTGATACAGGGGCGAGCAGAACTACCATCAGTCACGACGAGGTTCCAGGGGCACCCCTCTCAGGCTCACAGAATATTTCCCTGGGATTTTCAGGAAAGCCTATTGTTAACGAAGTGTCAAAGCCAGTTTCCCTAGGAGTTGGTCCATTGTCTCGTACTACAGACTTGTTGCTTACGAAAGCATGTCCAGAAAACTTGCTTGGTATAAAAACATTGAAAGAACTAGGAGCAGTGATTTGTTGTTCTCCAGAAGGAGTGAGGTTGTTTTTACGTGATTTTAAAGGACATTATGTGTTAAGAGATTTTGATCCCAGACTTCAGAATGTACCACAGCACTTATGGGCGAAAGGTCCGACTGATGTAGGTTACATGCACATTACACCATACCGTGTTACACTCAAGCGAGGAGTCGTACTGCCACGAATCCGACAATACAAGTTACCCCCTGATGCTGTAGTAGCCTTACTGAAAATTGTTGATGAACTCATTGAACAAGGAGTGGTTGTAGAAACTGACTCCAATATATGCAATTCCCCTATCATTCCGATTCTCAAACGAACTGACCTAAATGCACCACCGGTTTACAGATTAGTGATTGATCTCCGAGAATTAAACAAATGCATAGTACCCCAGTACCCGGTGGTCCCAGACATCTCTTCCCTATTGACTGCCATTGATTCCGAAGCAGCGTTCTTTACTGTAATTGATCTCAAGAACGCCTTCTTTAGTGTACCAATCCATCCGGAAAGCCAATACCTTTTCGGATTCTGTTTAAATGGCCGAAGATTCAAATTTGCAAGAGCTCCTCAAGGGTTCACAGAAAGTCCTAGTATTTATAGTCAAGCGCTAAAACGACAACTAGACAGTATTCACATGCCTACTGACACTGCACTGCTCCAATACGTTGATGATCTTTTGATCACAGCACGGACAGAACGAGACTGCGAACGTGCATCACTGACAGTCTTATACTTCCTGGCAGAAAAGGGGCACAAGGTGTCCCCTTCAAAGCTGCAATTCTGTGTCCAGCAAGTTGTATACCTAGGTCACTTGCTGTCCAAGAGGGGTAGACAGCTGACACCAGACCGCATTCAGTTAATTGCACATCTTCCACAGCCCAAGACACAAAAGGAAGTACGGGCCTTCATTGGTCTCACTTCTTACTGCAGACAATGGATTCCCCAGTATGCATTTCTAGCCAAACCACTCATACAGTTGACAACACAGGAGGCAGCGACTTCGACTGTTCTCCCCTGGACTCAGGAACATGCACTTGCTTTTGATGAACTGAAGAAAGCTCTATGTCAAGCACCAGTTTTAGCGACACCGTGTTACAGCAAACCTTTTACACTTTTTGTTACTGAACGCGATGGCACAGCATTATCTGTTCTCACACAAGACCACAGTGGCGGCTGGTGACATTTGGAAGTGGTGGGGCGTAAATCAATATTAATACTTAATTGCAGCGAGCAAGCAAATATGTGAGGTCTACTCGCCTTGTAAAGTTCACCGGGTAAGAACATTTTGGCAGGGCTTAATTTGGATCCCAGTCCGGCCCAGTATAAAGTAATACATTTGTGACATATACCCCACAAAAGCAGCCCAGAAGTAACAGATGTAATCAGTAAAAACAAAATACTACTTCAAAAGTCCAACACGGCTTCAAAATGTAGTTCTTCAGGAAAGAGGACAGAAAAAGTACAAAACTGCTAAGAGACAGATCCGCCTGTGCTAAATTCTGGAGATGGGGTACATTAAAAAGGGGTTCTGTAATGAAACATGTATGCGTACGCTAAGAGCACTGACAGACTAACAACCACCTGCAGAAGGGGCTTTCATATCACCTTGTACTCCAAACTCGCAGGCTGAACTCGCTGGCACAGGGCACTGTAGTCCCTTACAATCAACAACAGAAATCACTTCTGTCACCAGCACGTTTGTGAGTGCCATATTTGTAACTAAATGAGGTTGATCTCAGAATTTATTAACGGAGAACCGTGAGGACCAACAAAGCAAGTCAGTGAGTTTAAAGCAGTATACCATTAACACAAGAATATTGAACAACGTGAAATTGAAAAGCATCGTAGGGGTGCAAATGCCCTCCACTTGTCTCTGTTTCCTGTTGAATAATTTCAAGTTGCACCCTTGTCCCGGTTGCATTAAAGAAGTTTACATTTTAATTTAAACAAGCATTAGCGAAGCTGACAGCTCTAATTTAAAGTGCTAACACACGCAAGCAGTAATGGGCCCGGTCTGTGTTTGCATAAAAAACAATTGCCCCCTCTCTGATGCAGGGCCATTATTTTAATGGAGCCGTTATACAATATGCCATTTTTATATTTCACAGTAAAACCGTTAACGTTGAATGTCTCATACAGCACAGGAATATAGTGCAGTTCTTTTTCAATGCCTAATGAGGTGTGCTTCAGGTGGCAGGCAGTGATAGACACAGAACGGCCTTTTTACTAGGAAACAGAAGCGTTTCTCTGCCGATTTCGGCCTTCTTCCAATGACTGGAACACTGCAATGCCCATATTTTTGAACAGTCCGTTACGGGCAATTATTAAATAAATAAGACTTAGTACATAAGTCATATTTATTTAATCATTGCCCGTAACTGACTGTTCAAAAATATGGGCATTGCAGTGTTCCAGTCATTGGAAGAAGGCCGAAATCGGCAGAGAAACGCTTCTGTTTCCTAGTAAAAAGGCCGTTCTGTGTCTATCACTGCCTGCCACCTGAAGCACACCTCATTAGGCATTGAAAAAGAACTGCACTATATTCCTGTGCTGTATGTACCCATGCATGCACGCAACAAAGAAATCATGCGGGACCCCACGAAGTGCTGCCAGCTTTCCTGGAAGCTTGTCAGCCAATACGATGTGATGGTGTTGCCGGGGCTGGTAGAGGCGAACCTGTTATTTCGCAGCAGCTGCGACTAACGTTCCGCTGTTCCCAGTCACGGCTCGCTCACAGTGGGGGTCGGGGGGAGGGGAGGGAGGGATAAATAAAATAAAAAAATAAAAAACTTACCTGGTCTTGACTGGGTCCGCGCCGCCTCCCAGTGTCCCATCGCTGCCCAGACCTCAGGTATGCAGACCTGTACCATTGAGATGGTGACCTCTGTGGGGGGGGAGGGTTGGGAGGGCACTCACCTCTCGCTTGGAAGTAGCATTTGGCCTGAGACCCGAGGATAAAGGCGGCGGCCAGCCGCACGAGCAGCAGCCCCTGGAGCAGCCGCAGCTTCATGGCCGGGTACGGACCGAGGCCTCCCTTTGCCTTCTTTCCCTTTCTTTAAGTTTTACTTTAAGTTCTCTTCCTGTCTTTCTCTGCGCGTCTTCTTTCTTCTTCTTTTAATCTCTCTGGTTTCTGTTTTTCTTCGCTCTTCCCGCTCTGTGCCCTGCCCCTATGCCCTCTGTACCCCTCTCACCGTCCTGTGTGCAGCTGGCATGCCCCCTCCTGACGGGAGATGTTTATTAAGTCCTGCCGTGGTGCGGGCCACGCGCTGGCAGCCACCGGGAGGTTAAAAACTCATTTCCTCCGCTGATAGGCACCAAAACACCGACAGGTTGAGGGAGGCGGCTCTGGGGTCCCGTTGTCGTTGGCGCCAAGTGACTCTCTTAGCCAATCGATTCGGGTTAGGGCACCGTTACTCTTTGCCCACTGCACGCCCATTAGGAGACCGAGGGGCTCCTAATGGGCATGCGCAAGGCAGGAAAAAACACAGGTGCGCATGACTGGGCACGGCGAAAAAATCGCCCTCCGTCCCCGTTTATGCGCACTTGTGTTGCGCTGCTGCCTAGTGTGTCCCAGGCTTGTCTGACAATGCTGTCAGTCAAAATGACGCTGGACCGCCCACCCCCTTCAGACTAGTCTGGGGGTGGGCGGTCCGACATCATCTTGATTGACTTGATTGTCGTGTCGTCAGTTCTCCCTCGCTTCTAAACGGAGAGTTTACTTAAAGTTCACAGACCCGAGGGAGCTGCGTGGGCGGCTTGTGGGGCAACGCCCCAGCGCCCCTGATGGACGCACCGCCACTGCAAGACCAGGCAGGAAAACACAAGCCTTGTGCTTACTTTTCTAGTACATTGGATACCGTGGCCCAGGCTCTGCCTGCGTGCCTGAAATCAGTTGCAGCAACAGCTCTAGCAATCAGACAAAGCGATTCCATAGTGTTAGGACATCCCCTGACAGTACATGTTCCACACTCAGTGGAAGTTCTCTTGAATCGGACACAGACACAGCACCTGACTATAGCAAGACTGACAGGGTATGAACTGACATCGTTCCAACCACACATAGAGATCAGACGTTGTAACATCCTTAACCCAGCTACACTTTTGCCCTCTAGTACAGTAGATCCTGCACCACATGACTGTGTGGAAGTGATTAACACAGTGACGAAGCCAAGACAAGACTTGACAGACATTGCTTTACCCGATCCAGACCTGACACTTTATGTGGATGGTTCATGTATGAGAACAAGCACAGGAGAGTTAGTGGCCGCATATGCAGTGACCACTGATACTGAAGTTATAGAATCAAGACGAATCGACACCCTGTCTGCTCAAGCAGCAAAGCTCATCGCTCTGACCCAAGCCTGTATACGAGCCAAGAACCTGAAAGTAAACATATACACAGATTCACAGTATGCCTTCGGAGTCGTACACGACTTTGGAGTCCTCTGGCAAGAGAGAGGCTTTCTGACCTCCCACTGTGCCAAAATACAACACGGTCCCCTCATACAAGCTTTGTTAGATGCAATACACTTGCCCACAGCAATAGCAATCATGAAATGCAAGGCACATACTAAGGTCACAGATACTATTTCCCAGGGTAACGACCTGGCAGATCGAACAGCCAAACTTACAGCTCAGACTCAAACGGACATTCCAGATGACACGACAAAGACTGAAGTACCATCACTGACAACTTGCATGACAGTCAGGGATCCCTCACAAAATGTACTCGACATACAGACACATGCCACTTCAGACGAAATCAAGAAATGGACTGAACAAGGAGGGGTCCAGACAGATCAGGGATGGATGACAAAAGGCAAAGCCACATGGTTTCTCCCCGACTCCATGGTTCAGGTTATCATTAATACAGCACATAGTGCAGCACACTTAGGAGAAAAAGCCATGTTAGACAGTATACAGAACATTTGGTTCAACAAGCATTTACGTGCAGCAGCGAAACAGAAAGTGCGTACCTGCATGATCTGTTGTCAGTTCAATCCAGGCAAAGGCATTCCCGTGGAACAAGGGGGATTTCATCCTCCTGACCACCCTTTTGAAGCCCTCCAGATGGATTATATCCAGATGGACAGATGTCGAGGATTCAAGTATGTCCTTGTAGTTGTATGTGCCCTATCTAGATGGACAGAAGCGTACCCGGTCCCAGATTACACTGCTGTAACCACTGCCAAGCAGTTGGTTCGTGAATTCTTTCCGCGATACGGCTTGCCCCGTGTGGTGTACTCAGATAATGGACAGCCATTCTCTTCTGAACTCATGAAACAAGTATCTCTCCTGTTAGGATATCAGAGGAAATTCCATTGCGTACGACACCCCGAGGCAGCAGGCCTCGTAGAGCGACACAATCAGACTCTGAAAACACGGCTAGCGAAGGTCTGTGCAGAAAAAGGCGTAGATTGGATGGTAGCCTTGCCGGTTGCCCTCTTTTACATGCGTATGGTAGCCCATTCCAGAACCGGACTATCCCCGTACGAAGTGGTATTTGGTAGACCGCCGAATATGTGGGGTACTCAAGATCACCGATGTTGACAGTAATATGCTGACAGATTACCTGGCTTCCTTGATGTCTGCACTACTCTCTTGTCGTTCACAGGTTGCCGCCGCTTTTCCAGACAACACCCAGGTTAAGGACCACGTCATTGTCCCTGGAGACCTGGTCCTGGTGAGAAATTTCGACCGGTCGAGCCCTCTGGAGCCCCGTTGGAAGTCGCCGAAGTTGGTGTTACTGACCACGAGGACGGCTATAAAAGTGGAAGGACGTAAGGGCTGGATCCATGCCCACCACGTTAAAAGATTCCATGGACTTAGCGCGATAAAGAAAACTGAGGACTGTTCCGTGAAGGAATTTGAGAACTGTTCCGACACTGACACTAAACTCCCTTTGCTAGAGAAAACTCCGCAACAGGAGCATAGACAGAAGTTACGATCTAGTAAGTCAGACAGCGTTTAATTGTTTAAGTCCCCCTCGGGTGAAGCGGTTAGACAGGTTCCTGATATGTACCAGACCGTAGACCCAAACAGTCAGAGAGATAGACAGAAAAACATGAAAGAAAAATACTGCAAATCCTTACGCAGCAGATGCATAGTTACACTGATCATTATGTTTTTTCTAAGTATATCAATTATATGTATAAGCTTGACGCTACATGTTTTCTTTCCTCCTCTTGGTTCACATGTACATTCTTCTTTTAATGACACTGTAGAGCACACATTCAGTGACCTGCCACCTCACGAATTGTCATATCGACTAGCACTGCGCAACAACACTTTTATTCGTATGTTACACCATTCCCACCAGACTAGCAATGTAACAGATTGCTGGGTATGTGGCCGACTCCCACCCTACCAGAAAATGAAGGGAGCTCTGCCCCTCTTTCCTTATCCGTTCTCACACAATGGTTTGCGCGGAGCATGGTTTGCTTTAATGTCATCACTAGACAGTAAGTCCACAGTTTCCCAGGGCGATTGGATATGGGGAAACCTGAATACCGTTATGAATAAGGCATGTTTCCCAGACAAAGACGGTCTTCCCCAAAGGAAAGGGACCGATCTAGAAAATGAAGTGTACGAATTGGGTAATTTTTCCCTCAACCTCATGATTCTGAATGTCCAGTCCGAGACCAACACAGGTTCACCGTTTATAACAGTCTTACCAGTGAAAGGTGAATTATGCGTTAGGAAAAATGGTTCAGTACACCTAGGACACAGTGATTGTAATACTGTGGTCGAATTCAGTGATAAAGGAAAGTCTACTTTCAAAGCTTCCCGCCATTCCTATTTCATTTGTGGTCAGACAGCTTATGTATGTTTGCCCTTGGACTGGGGTGGAACGTGTTATATTGCGTTCCTACTACCACCGGTTTTTCTAGCCCCATCCAATTATCATCGAGATTCCCGGCTCGTACATGTAAGACACAAGAGAGACCTTCCTCCTGTTATCGATTACTCCGAGTCAGCGTGGGACCAGTACAAGGATTACATTAAAGGATACTTCTGGTTCATAGGCCCCGTTCAAAATAGCAAAATAATACGTAGGTTAACAAGAACTCTTGAAGCAGTAGTGAACGAAACTACTTTTGCCTTAGGAAACTTAACCGAAGAGCAGTCTGCTATGAGACTTGTTGTTCTTCAGAACCGCCTTGTTCTTGACGTCATCCTGGCCGATAGGGGCGGAGCTTGTAGAGTGATCGGCTCCAGTTGTTGTGTGTTTATTCCTAATAACGCACCATCAGTGTATGCAGCAATAACAAGACTCCATAAGATAGCTCAACAGATACACCAGAATCCAGGCACCTGGACTTGGTCCGGTTGGCTCTGGAGTGTGATATCAGCCTGGGGCTGGACCGTACTGTCATTTTTAGGGATAGTACTGCTCATAGTGTTCAGTTGCTGTCTCTGTCTGCAATGTGGCCCAGCGATTTGCGGCTTGTGTGCCACTGCTTGTGTTCCCCGTCCACGTTCACGTTCCCGTGCTCGAATGAAAAAAGACGAGCAAATGATGTTATATGAACAAATAGATGGTCTCATGAAAATAGATATATCCTAAAGGGCGCAGTAGGGGACAAGGAGGGAATGAGGAAACAGAAATTTTAGGTAATCAGTGTGTCCCCCCCCTCGCACCCTATCCACGTACCTATGCCCCATGTATGTCCATGTTATCATGTAATTCCCTTCCCGTGCCTGTCATAATAATGCCCCTGCATTTCCGTCTAATGTTAGCATGTCAGTTGTTAGGCCTTCCATGAATGAAACGTTAATTCTGTACTGTGGCCTGCGTTGCCAATGCTTTTACATGGTACACGTTTAAATATCACGAAGCACACGTTTTTGTGGCCCAGCCGAGCCAGGCCCTGAATTCGGGCTCCGAGCCTCTTCTGTCTCTGAAAACTGCAGTTTAGGTATGCATCCCTGACCTCTACCTTACTCCCTGCCCAGCCGAGAGGTGCCCGGCCTGGCCTGCCTGCCAAGACGGTATTTTGCCTACAGTTATCTGCTCAGCGTCCGCAAAAACACATTCCAGTCTAGTGAAATAGGTAAACATTCTCCGCCTGCAGAGCATAGGGCCTAGCCTTCCTGTCTCCATATAAGTGATTTACTGAACCCGTTGCCATAGTAGGCCCATGGCCCCTGTACCATGCACGTAGAAATATATGTACATACTAGCATTTAATGATGAACGGCCTCTGTTCGAGAGACCTTTACTTCAGACAATACATCCTCCAAACACAAGATATCAGATATGCCAAAGGTACAGGTCGCTCTGACATCTCAGACTCCAGACTCCTCTACTAGTGCTAAAGTCAACCCCCAGCTCTCCTCAGTTACACGTCATTTTCACATCATGGCCAGTTGCGCGCACATGTAGGGTAAAGGTTTCTGCTGACCCTGCAGACCTCTCTATGCATCCACCCACCTGTGACACTCATATGACTCATCGAGTGAACACCTTCGTGCACGCCTATTTACACGCCTTCTTTCACGCCCATGTGGTCTTATCTCTCTTTTTTTTTTCACTTGCTCCGCCTGGAGTGTTCCGCCTACTGTATTCATTGCAATTATGTGGTTTTACTATATATAATGTGTGATCTTAATAAAACGTTAGATATCCCTTCCTGAACCTTAGTGGGGATGGAACCCGATTCTCCCCTGGCTCGAGCCATTGCAATAAAGCCCTTTTGAACTCGGACACCACGGACTCTGCCTCTCATTTTATGAGCTATCCTTATTGATATTAATGTATAGAAAAATGTCCAGGTAAATTATATTTACGACAGTCTATATCATAAATCCTTCTTTCTATCTCAAGCATCGCGATGGCTTTCGTCAGAACATTCCTCCTTTTCTCCTCTATGGCTCCGTATTGAACAAACTTTATTATTAACAGCAGAATAGAAGGGGGTTCCCCGGAGGGATAGTTCGGATATTGGCAGGAAAAGGAGGGGAAGTAAACAGCTGAATAGAACAGAGGTACCCTGCCAAGGTAGATTTCTAGGTCCCAGGGGGGGAGGGGATCCTAAAGATGATGGGGGGGGGGGGTGACAACGAGCGACATATCAGAGACAATGGTACATCACACAACTTCAGTACATCTTTTTATGAAAATAGAATTTGTTTATTAATAAAGCAGTGGCTCAGACATGAGTCCATGTGTAAACTTCAGGGCAAATGTGAAAAAGTAGATAAAACATTAAATATAAAATAAGTCAAAGTTGATCTTCACAAAGAACAATCCATGGTTCATGTCCCACACACTTCCACAATCATTCATTCAACAGACACTCACTTTCACGCTACCTCACTATAATCATGCACTCATACACATTAGATCATCGGGGTACATATGGGCCTGCAGGGAATGAGTTTATAAGCTGCTAGGACTAGAATAACATGGAGGCAGAACAATGTGGGCAGGATGTTTTTACAGCAACTACATTAGAGGCCATCCATGTAGATCACGCCAACGCGCGTTTCAATGCAAAGCCTATTTAGGCTGCACCTTCATCAAGGCGACGTGGACCAGGGGGTGGAAACATGTACACTCTATACACATTGGGGAAGTTTAAGGTATGATGGGCTTCAAGGGCATCCCAAAAAGGCTCTCTGCGTTGATGAATGAAGGATTCTCAAAGGACGGGGGTCTAGCTAGGAGAATCCCAATAGGAGGTTTTTTCCAGAGATAGATGGGTTCGTAGCAGAGGAGGTCCCAGGGGTTCCTTGTAGGGCATAGAGTATCCTGGCGATATTATTCTTCTTTTACATAGGATGTTGACTGGATCATGTAGATCTTAAAGAGGAGGGGGAGGAAAGAACCATATGCGGTGGTGAAAGGTTTTAGACACCTAGAGAAGTCACAACCGTGACTGAAAAGGCCCGCTTCGGTAAGACAGAGTTCTCAGTGATATCGGGCAGGAGGAACATCAAACATGTAAATAATTTAACATCAGGGTTCAATTTACCGAGATGGTTAATTCAGTCTTAGGATCGCCAGTAGTCAGAGGGGGTCCCAGGGGCGACGATGCAAGCGGCAGCTTAAATCGGTCGAGGTCTGTAGCTCGTCCACAGTCATGCGTGGATCCTAGGGTGTATGCGGCGTATACGGCATCACCGGCAGGGGAGGGCGGGGAGGGAGGGAATGACGGGGAGGATCTGAGTCCTCGTTATCAGTGGGAGCCGCGCGGCGACGTCCTCTGCTGTAAAAACATCCTGCCCACATTGTTCTGCCTCCATGTTATTCTAGTCCTTGCAGCTTATAAACTCGTTCCTTGCAGGCCCATATGTACCCCGATGATCTAATGTGTATGAGTGCATGATTATAGTGAGGTAGCGTGAAAGTGAGTGTCTGTTGAATGAATGATTGTGGAAGTGTGTGGGACATGAACCATGGATTGTTCTCTGTGAAGATCAACTTTGACTTGTTTTATATTTAATGTTTTATCTACTTTTTCACATTTGCCCTAAAGTTTGCACATGGACTCATGTCTGAGCCACTGCTTTATTAATAAACAAATTATATTTTCATAAAAAGATGTACTGAAGTTGTGTGATGTACCATTGTCTCTGATATGTAGCTCGTTGTCACCCCACCATCATCTTTAGGATCCGGGACCTAGAAATCTACCTTGGCAGGGTACCTCTGTTCTATTCAGCCCCAAACTTTATTATTACCCATTTCTTTTGATGAAGTACTACGTTTCTCCACCAAATCTCCTTTTTTCTCCCTCCCTTTATTTAAATATGCTTCTTCTCTCTTAAAACCCTTGATTTTTCCGACTGACGTCTCGCTGGAATCGTTTTTACATACTCCCATTTGGTATAATTCACTTATTCTTTTAAACAACAGACCCATTTGTTGGACATCTTGGAGATTACGAGGTATCATGTGGGTCAGTCATCTCTTTGATGGCGTTTAGCCTTGCTCTTTTCTTCAATTTCAACTCCGGTTCTGTTGTCCGCGCTCTTTCCTACCGAAATGTACTATTCTTATGGAAATAATTCTTGACCGTTATTATTCTCTCCACTCCCCAGCTTCATTAATCCCTCAATCTCCTCTTCTTGTGGTACTCGCCACTCTTCCTAAAGCATCTCTTATTTATAAATTCTTCTCCTCTCCTAACTCAGATCGTGTTAAGACTAAATTGGAGCTTTCTTGGGAAAGGGATTTGGATTGTGTTTGGTCTGTTGCTCTTTGGGATAAACTCTGGTCCAGAATTTTGAAAGTTTCTCATTCTACTTCTCTTACCCAATCTTTATTTTTTCTATATCATCGACTTTACCTCTCTCCTCTTTCTTTATCTCGTTTCACATCTTCTTCCGATTCTGAATACTGGACTTGTGGTTCTTTCAATGATCTTTTGCATTTGTTCTTTCTCTGACCTGCTGTTTCTATCTTTTGGAAAAAAAGTTTGGTCCTACATTTCTCGCATCTTCACACTCTCTGTTCCATACTCATTCACTCTTCTTTTTCTAGGCAGCCTCTCAGACTCTTTAGAACTTCCTGCACACTCCCATGGTCTTTACGGTCTCATGTTTGCACTTGCATTCCAACATATCTCTTCCAACTGGAAATCCCTTACAAACGTCTCGCTACAGGGTTGATGGAACTCTTTATGTCATTTTCAAGTCAAGTCAAGTCAAGTCATGAAATTTGTATAGCGCACTACATACCCAGAGGGTTTCAAGGCGCTTAGGAAAGGGGGGAGGATTATTTGTCAAATATCCACGTTTTAAGCTGCTTTCTGAACGCTAGGTGATTCTGGGTGAGGCGAAGGTAAGCGGGGAGTGAGTTCCATGTTTTGGCAGCCAGGTATGAAAAGGATCTGCCTCCCATGGTGGTCTTGTTGATGCGAGGTACAGTGGCGAAGGCTTGGCTGGAAGAGCGAAGTTGGCGGGCGGGGGTGTAGAAGGACAGCCGAGAGTTGAGGCAATCTGGTCCGATGTCGTAGAGTGATTTGTGTGCGTGGGTAAGCAGTCGGAAAGTGATCCTCTTATTGACGGGTAGCCAGTGGAGGTCTCTCAGGTGACCAGAGATGTGTTCGTTGCGTGGGATGTCTAATATGAGCCTGGCTGATGCGTTTTGGATTCGTTGGAGTTTCTTCTGGAGTTTAGCGGTGGTGCCTGCGTAGAGGGTGTTTCCGTAATCCAGTCGGCTCGTGACCAGAGCATGGGTGACTGTTTTCCTTGTTTCGGATGGGATCCAGCGAAATGTTTTTCTGAGCATGCGAAGAATGTTAAAGCAGGAGGAGGATACGGCGCTGACTTGTTTGTTCATTGAAAGTGAGGAATCTAGGATGACGCCTAGGTTCCGTGCGTGGTCTGTCGGGATGGGTGCTTTTCCGAGGGCTTCCGGCCACCAGGAGTCATCCCAAGCCGAGGGGGATGTGCCTAAGATGAGGACTTCTGTTTTGTCTGAGTTCAGTTTCAGGCGGCTTTGTTTCATCCATTCTGCGACTTCTTTCATTCCTTCGTGTAGGTTAGTTTTGGCGGTGCTGGGGTCCCTGGTGAGAGAGAGGATAAGTTGAGTGTCATCCGCGTAGGAGATGATGTTGAGATTGTGTCGGCGAGCGATGGCCGCAAGGGGGCTCATGTAAACGTTGAAGAGGGTAGGGCTGAGTGAGGATCCTTGTGGTACGCCGCAGATGATTTCAGAGGCCTCGGACTTGAATGGTGGGAGGCGGACTCTCTGGGTTCTTCCATTGAGGAACGAGGTGATCCAGTCAAGTGCTTTTCCTTGGATTCCGATGTTGTTGAGGCGTTGTAAAAGGGTGCTGTGGCAGACTGTGTCGAATGCTGCAGAGAGGTCAAGGAGGATGAGGGCGACTGTGTCTCCATTGTCCAGTAGAGTTCGAATGTCGTCTGTTGCTGCGATGAGGGCGGTCTCAGTGCTGTGTTTTGCTCGGAAGCCAGATTGTGAGGGGTCGAGGGATTTGTTGGCTTCGAGGAAGGCGGCGAGCTGGTTGTTGACTGCTTTCTCGATGACTTTGGCCGGGAATGGAAGAAGCGAGATGGGGCGGTAGTTTTTGAGTTCGGTGGGGTCTGCTGTTGGTTTTTTCAGAAGGGCGGTGAGTTCAGCGTGTTTCCAGTCATCCGGGAAGGTGGCGGTGTTGAAGGAGCAGTTGATGACGTCTCGGAGGTGCGGAGCTATGACGGAGTCTGCTTTGTTGAAGATGTGGTGAGGGCATGGGTCTGTGGGGGATCCAGAGTGGATGGAGTTCATCAGGCGGATGGTGTCCTCGGTGGAGATTGGGTTCCAGGCGTTAAGGGTGTTAGCGGGGGGAAGATGGTCTGCAGATGGTAGGGTGGGTTGGCTTCCGGGTTGGTTGTCGAAGCTGTTGTGGATGTCGACAATCTTGTTGTGGAAGAAAGAGGCTAGGGAGTCGCAGAGGGTTTGAGAGGGGGTGATGTCGTTGGAGTTGGCCGAGGGGTTGGAAAATTCCTTGACGATGTTGAATAGTTCCTTGCTGTTGTGGGCGTTGTTGTCAAGTCGATCCTTGAATGATGTTTTCTTGGCTTTTCGGATCAGTTGGTGGTGAGTACGAATGGCGCTTTTGAAGGCATCCTTGTTGCTGGTGGATGGGTCTTTCTTCCAGGTCTTTTCAAGGGAGCGGCACAGTTTCTTGGATTTCTTGAGGTCATCGTTGAACCATGAGGTCTTCTTGTTTCCAAGTTTGTGAAGACGTTTTTTCAGTGGTGCTAAGGTGTCGGCGGTGTTGGATAGCCAAAGGGTGAGGTTGGAGGCGGCTTCGTTGGCATTAGAAGAGAGGGCTGGGGGGTTAAGAAGGAGCGATGAGGAGATCTGGTCGATGGTGATTTTGTTCCAGTTTCTTTGTAGAGTTGGTTGGTGGTGGTTGATGGGTTTTGGTTTGTTGTAGGCGAAGTGAACGCAGCTGTGGTCAGTCCAGAGGAGCTCCGTAGTGTGGCTGAAGGAGACATGATTGCTGGAGGTGAAGATTGGGTCGAGTGTGTGACCTGCGATGTGGGTGGGGGAAGTGACCAGTTGTTTAAGTCCGAGGTTGGCGAGGTTGTCTAAGAGGGTGGCGGTGTTGCGGTCGTTGAGCTTTTCGAGGTGGAAGTTGAGGTCTCCTAGGAGGATGTAGTCTTTGGAGGGGAGCGCGTGTGGGGTGATGAAGTCTGTGATGTCTTCACTGAATTTTGCGCGGGGTCCTGGTGGTCTGTAGAGGAGGGTGCCTCTGAGAGTTGTCTTGGGGTCGATGTGGATCTGGAAGTGAAGGTGTTCGGAGTTAGCGAGGTTGGCGTCGGAGTTGGTGGAAATGCGGATGGATTTCTTATGGACGATAGCGATTCCTCCTCCTGTATGGTCGGTGCGGTCCTTGCGTGTGATCTTATAGTCTTCAGGGATAGTGATGGCGATGTCAGGGGCGGAGGAGGCGTTCATCCATGTTTCCGTTAGGAAGGCGACGTCAGGAGAGATGGTGTCTAGTAGGTTCCAAAGGTCAATGGCGTGCCTGTGGACCGAGCGGGTGTTGAGAAGGATGCATTCTAGGTGGTTGGGGTCGGGAATCTGTGGTGTGGTCGTAGCGGAGATGTTGTCGGTGCCGCTGAATCTGCAGGAGTAGCAGGAGAAAGGTCCATGGGTGTGTCCAGGGGCGGCTTGGACGCAGTTGGGGGCGCGGCCGGGGTTGAGGGCTAGGAGGGTGGAGGCATCGTAGGTAATGCGGGAGGGCTGGGCAGCGCGAGGGGCAGGGGGTCTGGCGCTGGGCGCGGTCCAGGCGCGGACGGGCGTAGACGGGCTTACCTTTGGCGCACCTTCGGCGCGGATTGGGCGCGGTCGCTGCGCGTGAACGCTGCGCGCGGGAACTACTGTCATATATGGAGAGTGGAGGGGGCAACATCAGACTTGATGTTGCCTTTGCCTCTTCCTGTAAACCAAGACGTAATGTGGATCTCTATTGGCTACCTCTTACCACATACTTAGATCAATCAGTTCAGAAGAAATTTACTCATATCAATTCAGAAAATTTTAAACCCCCTTGAAGGACTTCCACTCTCTCCTTCTTGTTTATTTGATATTTTTACAGTTTTTCCTATATTGCAATGTTTTCATATACTTATATTTTGTATTGATATTTGCATCATTTATTTATTTACCGGTATTTTACTACTCTGTTATGACATTGTTCTCTCTTCCCTTCCCCTCCCCTTCCTTCCCTATAACTTTACAAATCCCATAAAATGCTTTATTTCTTTTCGACATTAGCAATATTACTACTTCAGGCTAATGCCTTATTGCTGTTTATCATTATTGTTCTTCAATTAAGCTTTCAAACATAAAAAGTAAGGGTAGAATGAAATGTAGGCTCGAATGGTGAATAGCAGAGGAATAGTTAAACATAGAATATACGTGAAAATAGAATAAGGTACAGAGGTAAAGTGAAAGGTAAATAGAATAAAGCCCAACCATATTATAGAATAATTAGCAGTACAATTCCAAGAACGATGTTTAAGAGATGCACGAATCAGTGTGTACATCACTGAAGTATCCCAGGGAGGTACTTGCTGTGAGGAAACAGTAAAATGGTAAATAGCACAAAGTATTTAAAGTGTGCGTATAACTGATGAAGTCACGCACTACATAGTGTGTGCAACACTGAAAGGGTAGTGACGAACAACTGAAATGCAATGTGTAATCTAAAAGGAAGTGTGCGCGTCACTGAAGAATTGCGTGAAACGTCGGTACAATTGTACTTAAAATGGCTGCTGCGTGGTGAATTCTTAGACCAAGAGAAAATGGACGACACCTTCTTGCATTCCAACGATGTCACAAGTGCGCAACAAGGCCACAAGGGAAATCCTAAGGTGAAGCGCTTGCGTTGCGTAGCTGAGACAACACTGGATTGCATCAGGAAAGGGTCTCACAGCAAAAATGCTATTTCCTCGTGCTGAACTTGACGACAGTACTAATCTGGCATAGACCACACTGTAAATAACTGGGGGATCCAAAAGTGCCAGAAGCGGAGACAGTGCTGAATGAAAGATCACTGTTGCTTGGTGAAGAGATTGCATAAGAATGCAGCAACTCGCATATAGCATGGATCTCACCGTGCACACTTGAAGAACTGGAGGTAGATACTGCGTGATCAGTGCATCTGCTCGGTGCGCAGTCGGAATAGCAGAATGCAGGTACAGCAACACAGGATCAGGAATTGTAGACGCCTTCAGAATCTTGACCACGGAGAGGAAAATCTCCGAGCAGGCAGAGGTGTGCAGAGGACACACGCAGGTCCGTTGTGGTGTCAGGGCACTCGTCGCCAAAATTGTAATGACCACACGTAAAGTAGAAGGTAATAGCAGCAGTCTTTAATGTGGAACAAGCCCTGACACCGAAGGCGTCTAAACAGCACACTAGACTTCCTCCAACTGTCCTCCAATAACCACCCTCACCCAAGGTTCTACGATGGAACATGGGGACGTCATAGAACACTGGGCGAGGGCTCGCGACCAGGGGACAGCCGAGGCAGGTTGCGAGACCTATACAGGCCATATAGTACAACCAATACATATGTAAGATAATAAACACAACAAAATGTAGTTTGGCATAGAGGTAGAGGAGTTCAGGTAGCAGGCGTTTAACGCTGTGAATGCTGGATATATTCACAGATGGTATTTAGGCGGTGGATGATAGGAGCTGCTTCAGTGAGCACCCATGTTTGTCGGCGGTTGGGCACTCCCCCCCCACCACCGGTGGAATTTCTGTCACCATTCTATGTCTATGTGGTAATGGAAATTCAGCTGATGAATTCTCCTTCAGATATAGAATTTTCTCCGGAGAACGTGTGCCTTTGTGCATCTGCCCGCATTTTTAATGTATATTAGAAGTTGTACATATGGTACAAAGTAGGGTATTACCTTAATATTATGATGTTCTATTGTTGTCTGGAATGGAGACCTGCAGATTACATTTGCCCAGGATTGGCTAATCTTTTGCCTAAGTTCATAAGAGATGGTGTCAGTCTGTGACTTGCAGAAAGAGATGCCTTATTAGACGTTGCATAATTTCCTTTTCAACTATTGCATGTAGCATCATTCATGAACTTCTTTTGTAGGCTTTTATTTATTTAATTTATTTAAAACATTTATATAGAGCATTTGTCACCTAGCAGATATCCTGGCGCTGGGAGATTACTCCTAAGGTGGTAAGTAATGGGAACTGGGAGCAGGTTGTCGGAGAGGTAGTTAAGGGAAAAGCCAGGTTTTAATCCGCTTTCTGAATGGAAGGAGTTGCGAAATTTGGCGGATGTCGACAGGCAAACTATTCCAAAGTTTTGCGGCTGCCACTCTGAAGGATCTTCCCCCCGTCCTGACCTTGTTGAATCTTGGTACCTTGACAAGGCAGGCTGAGGCGGAGCGGAGAGTTCTGGTAGGGGTGTACCAGATGAACATGTTTTGCAAGGATCTGGGTCCGACTCCGTGTAGTGCTTTAAAAACAAGGCAGAGTGCTTTAAAATCTACGCGCTGCTTGAAAGGGAGCCAGTGCAGCTCGGCTAAAGCTGCTGTGGCCGAGGATCTCCTGGTCCAGCCAAGGGCTAGTTTGGCGGCGGCCGTCTGGACTCTTTGGAGTCGGTCTAACAGTACAGCTGGGGACTCGAGCAGCAGTGCGTTGCAGTAGTCAAGGCGACTAAGGATAGTACACCTGACTATTAACGCTCGTGCCTGTGCGGGAAGAAGTGGCATGATCTTGCGTAAAGAACGCAGTAGGGCCGAACAGGTGGACACTGTTTTTGCGACCTGCGTTTCCATGCTAAGCTTGTAGTCCATCATGACACCTAGGTTGCGGACAGTGGTAACCGGCTGTGGTTTTTCTAGGGCTTCCGGGGGCCAAAATTCGGCAGGGAACAGGCGAGGAATCCGGCTTCCAGCGCAGAACAGAACCTCGGTTTTGGAGGAGTTGAATTGCAGGGAGTTTTTATGCAGCCAACCAGCTGTGTCTCTCAGGCAGTCGTGAAACGATTCTAGAGGGATTGATTCTTCCCCCTCCCAAGAGAGAATGAGCTGGGTGTCATCTGCGTAGTTTATAGCTTTTAGCCTGTGGGATTTGATTAATGTGACTAAAGGTTTAAGGTAAACGTTAAAAAGGATGGGGCTGATGGACGAGCCTTGAGGCACCCCGTGGGGGACTGGGGAGAAGGCGAATTGAAAAGGGGGAAGGGACACAGCCTGCTTCCTATCTATCTCGCAGGTAGGACTGGAACCAAAGCAGGGCGGTGCCGTCAACCCCTGCCTCTCTTAGTCTCTTTAGCAGAATCACATGATTGACCGTATCGAATGCGGCAGACAGGTCCAGTAAGATCAAGGCCACTGCTTGGCCCCTGTCTGCACGCATACGAAGTTCCTCCATGGCCGTGAGGACAGCTGTTTCGGTGCCATGGGCTGGACGAAAACCAAATTGGATGTCGTCCAGAATGTGATTCTGCTCCAGATGTTTCGAGAGACAAGAGCTCACCCAGCGCTCGGCAACTTTCGCCGGGAAAGGTAGGAGAGAGAGATAGGCCGATAGTTTGATAAACACTCAGGGTTCAATGAGGGTTTCTTCAGTAACGGGGTGATGAGTGCTTGCTTCCAAGGAGTTGGAACAAATCCACAACGCAGGGATTAATTACAGATCCTGCAGAGGGTGCAGAAGAGTTCTGTTCCACAAGCTTTCCAGGTTTTTGGGGGCAGAGGGTCGAGGGAGGACCCAGAAGTGATCCCGTGTGCCATTCTATCGAAATCGGCTTCCAGGATGTGGGGAAATACCCGCAGACATTCCCTGGGTGGGTGCCCTGGGCTCACCGGATCAAGGTCAGTAGTGGCGGCCCCGGGGCCGTTGAGACTATCCAGTGAGGGGGAAGTATTCAGATTGTGGATAATGGTCTCAATTTTATCCTTAAAAAACAGTGCAAGATTATTGCAGAGTGTTTGTGTGGGAGGGATTGTTTTTTTGGCACAGTCAGGATGGATGCGGTTGTTAAGAATCTGGAAGATGCTTTTGGAGCTATTAGCAGCATTAACTATAGTGGAGCAGAAATAGGTAGATTTGCTTTTAACAATTGCAGATTTGTATTCCATGAGTTTACTTTTCCAAAGTAGTTTATTAGTGTCGGAGTAACCTTGCCTCAGTCAGTTGTTAGCCTCTGCTTCCTCAATCATGAGTGATATGGTCCTTTGTAGACGTGCAGTAGGGTCTGTGGTGAGAACTTCATAGAATTTTGTGTCAGCCAGTAGATCAGTGCATTGTTTATCGTATCCTTCTGTAGTGAGGAGAACTATCCCTCCCCCCTTATCAGCCGGTTTGATCACTAGTTCTTTGTCATTCCGTAGATCTGTTAGGGCCAATTGTTCCGCTTTGGTGATATTTTGAAAGACCTTTTGTGGTTGTTGGTTCAGGTCATCTAATTCCTTCATTATGGCCTGTTCAAATGTACAGATTTCAATAGGTACTTGGGAGTTCAGAGGACAGAATGTGGATTTGTTTCTCAAAGTTGTGTCACCTTCTTCAGGTGGTGGTGTTGTATCCTTGAAGAAGGCTTTCAATTTTAGAGTGCGACAGAAATTTGCTATTTCACATTTGGTTCTGAAAATGTCTGTTTTGGGAGTTGGAACATATCCAAGTCCTTTATTTAGGACGCTTACTTGTTCATTTGTGAGGATTTTCTCGGTCAAGTTGACGATGAGGTCGTTGGATTGGGGCCTGTTTTCGCCTTGGTTACACTTCTGGTCTCCACCTGTCTTGTTTGGTCTGACCAGGTTACTCCTTTTTGTTTTGGTCGGCGGCTGTTTCGGCCATTCCCTAAAAAAGGAACCCCTTGTTGGTAATTGTGTCCAACACCAACCATTTCCGGGTGGTTGGAGGCAGAGACAGCACATGCTGCAGACGAGGACGCCAAGGCGCAAGGTAGAAGAGGAAGACGCCGCTCAATTGCAAGACCAAAAGCGCAAGTAAAACCTGTCTGTACAAACGTATGTTTTACTCCTCCCCAGCACTACCGTCCTCATAGAATCCCCTTCCCCCGATGAGGCTACTAGCTACAATTCAAGAGGTAGGCACAACCTCTCGAACCAGATAGGGACTCACACCATATCCGACATCGACCACGGATTCTAGACCACTGTCCCTGCTAGAATTTAAAGAGCAAGAAAAGAGTGTAGTTTCTGCATAAACCACCATGCACGTGACTTATGAAAATCATATAATCATAATGAACATAACGAGAAAGCCACAACGAGCACTTTAAACACCTTACTACACCATATTAAGATCACGACGTGCCCTAAAATAAGCATGTGAATTCCACCATGAGAAATGTTAGAAACACCGATTACCGGTCACAGTTAAGAGCACCAATGAACAGTATAGCATAATCACCTCACGCTGATAAGGCATGAGAATGGATGAGTTGACGCATGAAATGAGAGTGATTCTGCGCTAAGTATTGCCATTTTACAGTTTCTTTATTCGAAATCAAACGATTTTGAATGTGTACATATTTGTACTTTACCAAGTTCTTTTCTCCCCCTTTCCCCATTCTCCCATTTGGTTTGTATTTTGTGTGTGTGTTTTTCCTTTACAGGTACAATGAGACCTCTCAACACTTGAAGAATCAGGTTAAAATGTACCTATTCTCTCACTTATTATTTATCACTTTCACTCCCTGGTCCTGAAGAAAGCTGTCTGACAAATTGTCACCTATAGCTGAAACATGTCGACCATTTTAGCAGACCATTAAGTGCGCTAGAATTCATAACAAATTCCAGAGCTGCACGAACCTACTTCTTTTTAACAATAGCCCGATTCCAATTTAATACATTTTTCGTTCTTGGATATCTGGACTATTTTTTAAATCACTTATCACTATCCTAATCACTTTTTTCCACGATCACTACTGCCTTAAAACTTAAGGTAAAACCTCCTGGTGGAGGGTGCACACAAATGACTTGACCCTGTGATTACGCACGCACGTGTGATACAAGCGGGGACACCTCATATACCGCTAACGATAACAAACAAGAGAGAAACACACGTGTATGAGGGTCATTTTATTGGGAGACACCCAGTTGCCAACCTGCAGACCTGAGTTTTTCGCAGGACAAGTGATCCTTTCCCCCTTTTTGATGAAACGCAATTCAATGGAGTCTGAAAGGATCTTATCTCTCACTCCCCCCCAATTGATTACCTCTATGATGTTAATGAGCCAAGAGGCTCTGTAGATAATACCTACTCCAGCACCGCGGCCTTTGGGTCTAGGAAGGTGCAAAATTTTAAAGTCCTGAGGACAGGCCCAGTCTAATTCAATGTCACAGTCTGCGTGGGTCCACGTCTCGGTTAGGAAGAGAACGTCTAAGTGATGGGTGTCGATAAGTAATTGAATTTCATTAGCGTGCTTTGGCAATGATCTGATGGCCTCCCAGGAGCAGACCCCTACTAGCGAAGTCATGCAGTGGAAAGGCGGTGTCAGCAAAGGTAAGCTGACCTTCGTGTGCGTACTCTCTCAGATTGAGCAAGGTCTCACGAGTGTAGAGCGGGGGCCTCGTGAGGATCTGAGCAGAGTGGTCCGCGCTAGTCGCGTCGTTGTCGCGGACGAGCGCAGACGAGCTTGCCTTAAGCGCGCCTTTGGAGCGCCATCGTCGCGCCCGCTGCACTCGTCCGCTGCGCTTCCGGCAGAGACTCATGATTTATGGTGGATGCTCTGGGCGTTGGAGGGGGGGCGTGGCCAACCAAGGTGGGCGTGCCTCGTGGCTCCCTCGAGCAGGGAATGGCGGCAGAAGCGAGCGTTTTGGCCGGAACAGTGTTCAATCTGCTGCTCGGCGACAGTTTAGATAGGTGCCAAGGGTTAGTGCAAATGTGCAAAGGTCTTTTAAAAACACAGTATCACAGTTTTTAAAAATGAGGAATTCAATAAATCACAGCTCCCGGCTTTCCACCTCAGGAGTTTCTCAATCAACAATGCAGCGCTAGTGTTTAGCGCGCACTATTTGTACCTGTGAGGGGGGGGGGGGGCGTGGCCAACCGAGGTGGGCGTGTCTCGTGGCTCCCTCGAGCAGGGAATGGCGGCAGAAGCGAGCGTTTCGGCCCGAACAGCGTTCAATCTGCTGCTCGGCGACAGTTTAGATAGGTGCCAAGGGTTAGTGCAAATGTGCAAAGGTCTTTTAAAAACACAGTATCACAGTTTTTAAAAATGAGGAATTCAATAAATCACAGCTCCCGGCTTTCCGCCTCAGGAGTTTCTCAATCAACAATGCAGCGCTAGTGTTCAGCGCGCACTATTTGTACCTGTGAGGGGGGGCGTGGCCAACCGAGGTGGGCGTGTCTCGTGGCTCCCTCGAGCAGGGAATGGCGGCAGAAGCGAGCGTTTTGGCCGGAACAGCGTTCAATCTGCTGCTCGGCGACAGTTTAGATAGGTGCCAAGGGTTAGTGCAAATGTGCAAAGGTCTTTTAAAAACACAGTATCACAGTTTTTAAAAATGAGGAATTCAATAAATCACAGCTCCCGGCTTTCCGGCTCAGGAGTTTCTCAATCAACAATGCAGCGGTAGTGTTCAGCGCGCACTATTTGTACCTGTGAGGGGGGGGCGTGGCCAACCGAGGTGGGTGTGTCTCGTGGCGCCCTCGAGCAGGGAATGGCGGCAGAAGCGAGCGTTTTGGCCGGAACAGCGTTCAATCTGCTGCTCGGCGACAGTTTAGATAGGTGCCAAGGGATAGTGCAAATGTGCAAAGGTCTTTTAAAAACACAGTATCACAGTTTTTAAAAATGAGGAATTCAATAAATCACAGCTACCGGCTTTCCGCCTCAGGAGTTTCTCAATCATTATTTTGGGGATAATTCAGCAATTAAGAGCCAACGGTCTATCTGCCCATACAATGCATAGACAAGACCACTTCCATTGGCACCGGAAATCCCCAGGAAACCTTTCAAGTAGCCCAGTTGGCAGAAAAAGGTGGCGAGGATAGAATGCAGTGCCAAGGTACACATGACCCTATACCCGTTATAAGGGTCTGTGTATTTGTCGACATACGTTGGCCATAAAATATTATATTGGCATATCTCATAATTGTCCTGGGTGCCTTTCTATTTTCTTTCCTCGTGGCTACCAAGTGACTCTGTCAATTGTCACTCCTACGCCTGATGAGAGCATTTCCAATCATGCTGCATGTATTTTTACTTGTGCCGTCATTAGTATGCTCTGCCAAGTTCTTGCATGCAAAACTTATTGTTGCCGAAAAGATGAGTGGCGGAAGATATCAGACAAGAAGTGGGGCTATTTGGCAAGCAAAGATCCCTGAATAAAACACAAAAGCTCTTGAATGCATTAACACACATCCTCATGGTAATTCGCCCTTTCCTCTCTTCTTCCTCCGCGAAACAAGTGATATAGAGAACTGTCAACATAATCTGCCTCGGCTGCAAGGGACAGAAAATGAGTAGCATAACTCACGAGGTGGCAAGATCTGTGTTTTAAGAGCTCGGGAGCTGCTGCGGGTGTTTAAAGACAACCTTGAAGCCCCTGATGGGGCGCTTTATCACACTCACCATAATTACCCTACAAGATTCTATAAGACGAAATGTATACAGGAAGCTCGCAATAGGGCATTGACGGGTAAACGACTTACCCTAATTAAATACTGCATATGAGGCTAGTGCTTGCTGGAACAGAAGCACAGTTCTGAGCTTGATATAGAAACTTAATTTTACACTGATGAAAGAATTCCTGACATTTCTCTTTTTTCCTGGAAATCTGTATTTGAGTGAGGCCCTCTGCAGTGCAATGAACAGTGTTAAGTTCTATCTCGTTCGTTTATGGGATTAGAAGCTATGCATTTGTGCTTCTGTTCATGAAAAGGGTTAGATTTAATTTTAGATTTTGCGATTACACTGTAGGGTATGTACATAGTCTTCAAAGACGTAAACGATTACCATTCCAGATATGACTGACACAAAGCGTGGAAAGAGAAGCTGATTAACGTAAGAGGCAGGTGATGGAATGAGATCATGAGAGATAGTTACATTTAGGAAAGTATCCTTCAATTGCACTTGGACATGAAGCACTGCTCCTCATTGCTCTACACGCAGAGCAATGTGTGAAATTTCTCATCTCAGTTGCCAAGCTCAACTCCCTTCGCGCTGTAAGGGGAGGACTGCCAGGAAGTAGCGGCCTGTGGTAGTGCTGCCGGGTGGTGATGCGGGGCGTGGGAGGGGCAAGGTGGGGGGTAGTAAAATCCGGAATACGGCCGCACAGAGGTAAGTAAACAAACAAATAACTATAACAAACATCATTGCGGTCACTGCATCGCCAAATGCGAAGCCTGTAGATTGCTTTCAGTCTCTATTTTATTTTAGATATTATTTCAGAACTCCTTTGACCGTGTCTCCTGTCTAACTCTCTAGTGGACCCTCCTCCTGACTTCTCCCTTAGAGTAATGTTGATTGTGTGTAGGAGTAATGAACTGATATCCCACTAGCACACCCAAGCCATGCCAAAAACAAGCCCACCAGCTCCAATTTGCACTCAGATGTGGGGCAGGGTGTTAAACCCTGATCAATATGCTAGGCATTGCAGTTGACAGAACCCTTGATACTTAGTTTCTACCAACCTTAGAGAATGACAGAGAGACAGCATAAACGCGAGTGCTAGTGAAATCAAGGCTGTGTACCCATTCTCTCGCTTCAGACACCTATTAAACACCTGGGCCAGATTTATCAAATTTTGACGCAGCGCATCGCATCGCAATGCAGCAAGACTATTTGTTGCGCTGCATTAAATGGAGAGGGAATAATGCGCCAGATCTATCAAGATATGGAGCGAGATGCTGCGCCTCCCAATAAGTAATCTAAATTAGTAGATGCCTCAGGCAAGATACTAGCAGCACAAGCAGCAAATCATTGGCGCATAGCTAACACCCAAGCACTGTTGGCAAGATATGACAGAGCTCATTATGATGCAGTATGTGCCTGATTAACATAAATCCAAGGCTTATGACCTCATTCAGGAAGGGAAACTTATTTCTAATACATGTTTCAGCCCTCGTAGGAAATGATAACCTACCTGGCTTTCGTCAGGACCAGGACCACACTACTGCAAAATAAATATAACAATTTGGAGAAAAAAAATGTTGACACAAGTAAGTAATACCATACATCCTACCATATGTAGAATTCCGATGTGTAGGATGTGTGTTCAAGAAAAAAGGGGATTCTTTCCCAATATCTCTTGGAAGTAAGCCTCACCTCTCCTGGCAACTGCTCAAGGATGGAGGCCCCGCTCTGTCCGTCGGTACCCCTGACTAAACCTGAGCCCTCAACTTTTGCAGTAGTGGGGTCCTGGTCCTGACGAAAGCCAGGTAGGTTATCATTTCCTACGAGGGCTGAAACATGTAGACCTATCACATCTTTTTGACGACAGTTATTATTTCAAACTGTCTACACTCTGTTTTTAGATTTTGACACCATGATATCTCCCCAATAAAATGTATCCTTTATATCATGGTAGCCAATTTTATACTGCACTTTTGACTATTCTCACACATTTTTTTCAACACTGCAAAAATTCATCCCACACCACAGAAAAACACATATTCTATGGTATGACCCATCACTGGTGGTTTCTTTGGATTGGAGCAACACACGATACCATCAGGTGTGTGGCCCTAAATTCGTACCATCTCTTCACAAATCCCAGATGATGAAGCTCTGACATTGGGTGGGCTAATGGGATTCATTTCTTTTCCTCTGAGAGCACGTTTTGGGTATTCACTGAGCTTAATGCTCTATGATGAACTGGTCAGGGATATTTGCTTATGCTTTTCTGCCTCTCTGTAGTGAGCTCTTCAGATGAAATGATCGAAGCGGACAAAAGTATAGATTGAAAATTGTAGTTTTATTCCTGGAGTAAATAACCCACGACCAGCGATGAGAGAGTACAGGCTCGTTATAACACTAACATCACATCATAGCATTCTAAGAACATAAAATAGAACATTAAAGAAACATTCCTTAAAGCAACCAAGTATAAATAGATACAGTACATACTACACATCCTTCCCCTAATAAAATAAAACGCAAACAAAAGAGGAAACTAATTCAAAACATAAAAAGAAAACGAATTCAAAACATAATCATGAAGTCTAACAGGAACAGATCTAGTTCTACGACCAACACCTATACCATCCCCCTTACCATCAGCATTTAAAACAGGTTGAAACGTGGGGAGCGATGTAACGCTTGTAGAATCGCCATGAGCCAACAGGGAAGAAGAATCAGAAGAGATGTTCACAGGAAGATTAATAGGAACAGGTGGAGGCATAGAAGTTTCCCCAACACCTAACCAATCAGAATCCAAATTATCAGAGAAACTTGAATTCTGTTTGTTAGAAGAAATAATTTTGGCTTGTTGGTCAGAAATCCTAATGAGGGCATTCTTGTTCCACCAACCCCTTTCAAGTAAAAGAGCTGCTGCCCGAGAAACTTTTACCACTTTCACGGGAGCAGAAAATTTGGACTGACTCTTAGTAATTTTTACAGGTTTTTTGATGATAACCCAATCTCCAGCAACAAGAGATTTATCTGCAACATGCATACGTTTGTCGTAATGATCTTTGTAACACTCTTGTTTCATTTTAACACGGTCATGTATTTTAGGTTAATCAATATTGACCTGAGAATTTCTCATTAACCGAGAAGGATTCAACTTAGAAGTCGGAATGCGACCTCGAAGTAAAACAAAAGGAGAAACTCCCGTAGTACTGTGTGGAGTACAATTATAGTTCCAGATTTTCTTACAAAGAAAGTCAGAAATATCCAATCTATTAGCACAGGCAGTTTGAACAGCCTCTTTCAACAAACGGTTTGCTCTTTCAACCAAACCGTTTGATGAAGGACTATAGAGAGGAACAAAAGTATGCTTATTATCTGAGTTGTTCAAAAACACATTCAATTCTTTTGAAACAAAGTGTGAACCTTTGTTGGAAACAATTTCATGAGGTGTACCATCAATGACAAATAAACGTTTCAAAAATGAAATCACAGAAATGGAATCAGGATTCTTAACAAAAGAAAAATAAATCCATTTAGAAAAGTAATCAATTGCAACAATTAAAAACTTTTTTTCAGAATTAAAAACAGAAAACGGGCCAGAGAAATCCAAGGCAATTTTCTCCCAAGGAGCTTCAGGAACTCCACAGGTATAAGTGGCGAATTGGACAACTTCCAATGCTTGTCAGAGCATAAACACTGTGGACATTGATTGACAAACAATTTAACCTGATTGTCAATACCAGGCCACCAATAAGTTGATTTAATTTTATTAGTAGTGCCAGTGATGCCTGGATGACCTTCATGTGCTAAGGAAATGATGGATTGTCTGATTCCACAAGGTGGAACAAACTTGTCTTGTCTGAATAAAATGTCACCAGAAACAGACAACTCAGATGCAACTTGTGCATAATGTTTCTCCTCCATGGACATACTCCTATCCATAGGCCAACCTTTAATCAAAAATCTTTTAACATTTTGTAGGCAAGAATCTTTCTCCATACCTTGCAACCAATCTTGTTTAGTGATTTTAAAATCTTGAAGTGCATCATCAATGGAAAAAACACATTCAAGATCAGAACTGACTGACTCATGCATTGGTAAAGGAATGCGTGATAAACAATCTGCCCGGATGTTTTTACCGCCAAGCAAATACTTAATTTCAAAATTGAACTCTTGGAGACGTGCCAGTAATCTAACTAAACGAGAGGAGGCTCTATTAGAAGAACTTTCACCAAGCATGTAAATTAAGGGCTTATGATCTGTGTACAATTGAAATCTTGTCCCCCAAATATACATTCTGAACTTTTCCACAGACCACGAACATGCCAATGCCTCTCGCTCGATCGTACTATAGTTAACTTCAGTAGGAGTTAAAGAACGTGAAGCAAAGGCAATGGTGCATTCTTCGCCTTTAATCATTTGACTAAGAACAGCACCCAATCCCCGGGAACTGGCATCTACCGTAATGATACTCTGTACACCATGAGAAAAAGGTTTGATGGCAGGAGCAGCGAGAATCATGTCTTTAATTGAATCAAAAGCAACTTGAGATTCTGTAGACCAAATATATTTAGCATGCTTTTTCAAAAGGTCTCTAAGAGGTTGAACGACCAAGGCATAGCCCTTGACAAAACGAGCATAATACTCACTTAATCCCAGAAACGCCCTCAAAGAGTCTTTATCTAATGGACAAGGAGCATTCTTTATAGCTTCTAAAAGGGAAGACTTAGGTTTAATTCCCTCTTTTGAAAGATTGTGGCCTAAATAATCAACTTCATTAGCTAAAAATCTGCACTTCTTTTTGTTGACAGTAAGTCCATGATTTTGTAAGGTTTTCAAGACATACTCCATTAAAATATAGTGTTGATCTAAAGATTCAGAATGTACCAAAATATCATCTTGGAATGCTTGAATTCCAGGACAATTATTGAAAATACTATCCATTAACCTTTGAAAAATACTAGCTGCGGAAGCAAGGCCGAAGGGAAGTCTTTTATACATATAGACACCAAAAGGTGTTACAAAGGTTGTCAAAGGTTGGGACACTTTAGATAATGGAATCTGATGATATGCTGAACGCAAATCAATAGTAGAAAAATATTTGCTACTACCAATATTAGCTAGCATATCATGAATCTTTGGCAGGGGATGCACATCAACCACAATGTTTCGGTTAAGAACACGAAGGTCTGCACACAAACGAATATCACCAGAAGGTTTTCGTGCTACGACGGCAGCAGAAACCCATTCTGATGAATCAACAGGACAAATAATGTCTTGAGCAATTAAAGATTCAATGTGTTTCCTCAAATCTTGTTTAACAGATAGAGGAACGGGGCGCACCTTCTGAATAACAGGGCAAACCTTTTCTTTCAATTTTATGGTATGCTCAAAATTTTTTACCAAACCAATTCTGTCATCAAAAACATCTTTGTATTTTTCTAAAACATTGCACAAAATAGGATCATTGCAATTATCAAGAATGGCAAAAAAAGGTAGATCTCCTAAGGCAACAGGTTCAGGATGGCCTGGCTTTAAAATAATTCCAAGCCTAGCTTGATCCTGCCAACCTAAAATATCTTTTCCATTAAGTGCAACGTAGATCTTGGTGTAAATTATTCTTCCTTTAAAGTCAATGTTATCAGGGAAATAACCATGCATGGTTATATCAAACCCACCAAAAGCTTTAGGATTCACATCGGTTGGAAATAATTTTGTGTTATCCCAAGAACTTTGAAAAGTATGTTCATCTAAGATGGTAATCGATGATCCCGAATCTGCCATAACTTGTATACTTTGCACACCAATTGAAATTTTACAAATTGGACCTTTGACATTCAAATCACACAAAGCATTAATCTGAATATAAGATAAAGAAGAAACATTCAAAGCATCACAAATTTCTTCTTCAGAATACACCATATTAACTTTTGTTTTATCGTTGGGTAAACGACATAACGCAAAGAAATGACCAATGCGTTTACAATTTGAACACCTTTTACCTTGTGCTGGACACTTAGGGTTGTTTCCGACATGAAATTTTGAACCGCACCTGTAACAAAATACATTGGATTTTTGATCAAAAACCTTTTTACCACTAGAACGGTTAGAAACAACATTAACATTAAAATTATCATTTGTTGCCTGTGAAACATTACAAACAGCTGAGGAAGAGGCATTCTGTTCAGCTAAAATTTTAGATGAAACAACTGAACATTCGATGCTTTTTGCAATAACAATAACCTCATCCAATGTCGGATTTTTGCAAGTCAAAATTCGCTCCTGAATCTTTTTGTTGAAGCAATTGAAAACCAATTGATCACGCAGAGCAGTTTCAAGATAAGTACCAAAGTCGCATTTTGAGGCAAGGACACGCAAAGTTGCTAAATAATCTTCTATGGACTCTTCTTGTGACTGTTTCCTTTTAAAGAAAACATGACGTTCAACCATGACAGATGGATCATCTTTAAATTGTTTACCAAGGCGAGTTAAAGCTTCAGTATATACATTCCAAGTGTCATCATCTGCTGGAGTCTGAACAACAGCTAAATTATCAAATAATTGTTGTCCTGCATCTCCCAAATGATTAAAAAGAATAGCTCTTTTCCTTGAAGGAGGATAATCCAAAGCATCTATTGCCTCCAAGTAATTAGTGAACACACGTAACCATTTGTGCCAGGGTGTAGGAGGCTTGCCAGGAGCAACTAAAAATGATGGAGGTGCAACAATACCGCTGTTATTGTTATTAGAAGAAGCCATGTAGAAGAAACTAAAATATCTTACTTGTCTAAATATGAATCGGTATGTAAATCCACTGGAACCGATCTCTATAGTTTCCGTTTAATAAATCTTATCTTTAAAAAATAACGTGTTGTAAATATCTCCGTATTGCTTGAATGAAAAGTAAACAAAGCGCAATATCTTTGTTGCACAAAATGGCCACCGACGTGATTAGCGTAATAACGCTGCACGCACAATGCGTAAGTCAATTAGATATGCGATGACAATACACGCTCCTGCGTGTTATCGTCAAAACAGATGACGTACTTTATGTTCGGCGTGCTTCACGAGAAGGAGACAAGCTGGATCGCGTCGCGAGGCAAGAACACAGCCAGTGTTCAAATGAAGACAAGTAAGTGAATGACAGTTGATACACCTATTTTCAAAGGTGAAAATTAAATTAAAATGAAACTCACAGTTCCGGATGCCAACACGGTGAGAAATAGTAGCGAAACGATTTCTTGATTTCTCCGTTTTCATCAGCTTTAAAATATAGTCTTTGAGAATGTCAATAAAAAAATCCTTACTGTCGGTGGGTCTGAAATCCTTGAAAATGAAGAACTTTTCAAAAACGTCGCCAATAAATGTAGTGAGCTCTTCAGATGAAATGATCGAAGTGGACAAAAGTATAGATTGAAAATTGTAGTTTTATTCCTGGAGTAAATAACCCACGACCAGCGATGAGAGAGTACAGGCTCGTTATAACACTAACATCACATCATAGCATTCTAAGAACATAAAATAGAACATTAAAGAAACATTCCTTAAAGCAGCCAAGTATAAATAGATACAGTACATACTACACTCTCTCACTCATTCCACTATTGGTTCGGAGGCTCAGGCAAATATCCCTCACTCTAATCCTAGTAGCTCCCACTTGGGGTCGCCAACTTTGGTTCACTACCCTCTTGGAACTATCAGTAGTTCTCATCAAAAGCGACATCTCACATCCAGTCTCCTCACGCAGAGCCATGGAGAGATTAGACATCCAGTTCCCAAACCTCTCATTCTTGCGATTTGGCACCTGAAGTCTTAGAGTTTGGTTACTTAAATCTTCCACCAGACTGTATGAATATTATTAAAGATGTTAGAAGACCTACTACAAGAGCTTGTTATGCAGCAAAATGGAAGAAGATTGTTCTTTATTGCAATACCAACCATCTCAATCCACTTAATGCTTCTATTCAAAATATCATTTGTTATGTTACATTTACAAATTTCGAATTTAGCGCACACGTCTATACGCATACATCTCGCTGCAATAGCTGCTTATCTTCAAAATAGACCACACCTTTCCCTTTTCAGAGTGCCCGCTATTAAAGCTTTCATGGAAGGACTCAAATGAGTTCTTCCTCCACCAGTGGCGGTGCGTCCATTAGGGCTCTACGGCGTTGACCCACAAGCCGTCCACGCCCGCAGCTCCCTCGGCTGCTCTGACTGAAGTAAGCTGACGGTGCATGTCGGTCGGCGTGGCGCCGTACCGCCCACCCCCTTCAGAGTCTGGGGGGGGTGGGCGGTCCAGCGTTGTGCCAACTGACATGTATTGTCAGGCCAGGGGGTGACGCGGAGCGCACAGCAGGCAGCAGCACAGGTGTGCATGCTGGGTTAAGGTTGGAGAATGTTTCCGAAGAGCCCAGTCATGCACACTGGTGTTGAGTCTGGCTTGTGGCTGCGCATTAGGAGAGCGAGGGTTGATCGACACCCCAGCCCTCGGTCTCCTAATGGGCAGGCGGGGCGGCGAGTATCCCTGCTAAGCCAATCCTCGCACTGCTGGAGCGTCGTCAGCATTGGCTGAGATGGGTTGTGACGCGGCTGTTCCTGTACGTGCAAAGCAGGATCCCGGCCCAGGAGCAGTCGCAGAGGCGGCGCGGACCCTGTCAGGTAAGTTAGTTTTCTCATTACTTTAATTTTAAACATTTCCCCAACCCCCGCATGACAACTCCCCCCCCCCCCGTATTGCGAGCTGTGACTGCCTAGAAGTAGATTGCTAGACCTTGTAGTTCATCGACGTGCACAAAGAAGTCTGAGCTGCCCTAAAGGCTAATGTGCTACGTTTTGGGGTCAGGATGGGTGTTAAAGATTTGGGGCGGCCTGGAGACATGGTACTAGATCCGAGCGTACAAAGAGCAGCTCAGAGTAATAGGCACCGGTGCACTAAGGGCCAGATGGTGTATCCTTTGGTACAGAGAGGACTAAGGTACGAGATCCTATGGTACCCTCGCAGACGGGTTTTAGGACAAAGTGTGCCCCTTGGAGAGGGGAGTAGTGCTAGGGCCAAAGGTGCGCTAGAGGCTCAATGCTCTAGAGATGCGCACCCAGGATGGGGGTTCAAGCTTAGGACACACCAAGGAGCAGGCTGTCAGAATCTGGCGTGAATTCGTGAAAAATGTGTGCTAGCTTTTTAATGTGCAATTATAGAGTACTCGTCCTTTGGTATACTGATGGGCTGAGATAAGCGCTGGAACTGCGATTTGCGCAAGGGCGCATGTTGAAGGAGCGCTAGAGCCAAGATTAGCACATGGGCGCATGGTGATAGAATGCTAGAGCCGAGATTGCCCTCGGACTGGAACTGAAGATGGAGAATGCTATGGCCGGGGTGTTGAAGTGGTAGAGTCAGTTAATGCTTTAGTGTGCCCTGTAGATGAGTGTGCTTTATGCTGGGTACCCTCTGTGTGTGCCCTAAAGATCAGGCGTGCATAGATGCTGTCCTTGAGACTTTCGTGCCTCCGGTCAGTTTTGGTGGCTGCATGTAGTCCTTTTGCTTATATCTTGTGTATTTGGCGGGTCCTGCCTCTTAAAGGTGAAAGCACTAAATATATCTGAGTTCAAAAGACAGCGAAACCTCCACAGTTTAACTGTGTACGTTGAGGTGCGTGTGATTGTGTATTGTAGGGGTGCGTAAATGAGTACGGGCAATGATGCTCAGTGTGTCCTGTGGTTAGTGCGGTGCTGTTTTCGGGAGTATGTGAGTTTTTTAGGTCTCGCCTACGCAGCGCACATGCGTTGCATAGGAGGGTCTTTAGCCATTGCTCTGCTCATTTTCAGGCACACACTTGTGCTTGGGCGGCATACACCTTGCGAGAGTGAGCAGGGGTGCGCCACAGGCACAAGTGTGTGCTTGAAAATAAGTATACTGCATGCGACACACGCACCACTCCTGGGCTCACCTCCTGCTCCCCCTCTCTCTTGCTCGTGCACCACTTCCAGGTTTCCTATTATTGGTGCCACTGTCAGCCAGGACCGTCTTCCTGTGCTCCCAGTATCTGAGTCAAGAGGAAATAATGCTTTGACGGATCAAAAGACTTGGCATTTTCAGGACGAATGCCTCTGCCTCTTTCTTTTCCACTCGCATATTCTCCATCCTCCTTTCATCACACCGTCTCGCAAATGTGTTCATCCCCCCTTCTCTGTTTGTCTTTCGGTCTCGCTTTCTTCCGTCCTCCATTCTTCGCACGCACGCACACATACACACAAAAACCACAGTCCCGCCAACCTCCTTCCCGCCACCCCAGCAGTACCCCAGGCTCGGTACCTTGGTGAACGGCCACATTGCAGCCGTGGCCATCTCAGTAGACCAATGGGTTCCTAGCCCATCCTCTCTCATCGGAGCACACGCAGCAACCTACCATCGGGCTGCTCGATGCCTTCCGGCTTCAGCCGGACCATGGGGCCCCCGAGCTGGCCCTCATCGGCGTGGGGGCGGACAATGAAGATGCGGAGCCGGGCGCCTCCCTTCTCAAGGAGCTGGGGGCTCAGGCGGGCTCTGCCTGTGCGCGCCCCGCTCCAACTCTGAAATGCACGAGTGATCTAGAATGCTATACCGATCCATTTCCAACAGAACTCTTCAATCTCCACTTTCAAATGGACCTCAAACACCTTTTTTTAAAAGATCTTTCTTAATATATACATTGTGATTTGGTATTCTCAAATCCTATTTTATAAAGAAAACACCACACTTTGAAGACCTAAATTTCCTGTTGATGTTCTTTATTTTTATATTGTTTGCTTTGGTTCCTGTCTTATGCCTTGTCCCTGTAAAGCGCTTATATTGTGGCCAGAATCTTGACGTGCTATGCAAACAACCTAAATAAAATCAGAGCAGGGGGGGAGCACTGCTGTCTGTGCCTGCCCCGCTCCTCGCAGCTGCCCCGGACGTTTACTGACTGGTCTCCGTTAACGCTGGAGGTGTGAGCTCTATCAGCCCTTTCACAAGCGCCGTGCTGGCTATGCTTTCATTGTTGTGTGTTTTCCCTGCTGCCTTATCCCACTCTCTCTGCTCCCACTCCCCCCTCCCTTCTCCCTTCCAGTCAGTCACCGGGCTTCAGCTGGTTGTTTAAGAGAAGCCGGTGCATTCTCGACATTACCAGTTTATGGAAATAAATTAAACAAATGAGGCAAAACACGAATTCGCAATTAATTGTACATCCCAGTAACATGGGCAATACGATCAACTCTGCGCCCGTTTCACAAACGCTCAGCTGGTTTTGCTTTGATGATTGGTTATTAGGTCTCATTTTGTCCATCCATGTTTTTGCTCTTCTAAGCGTTTTGTGGCAGTTTGTAACAAATGCATTTACTGAGAGCCATGAAGTTTCTGAACTTCACCGCTGAATGGGGCTTTGCGGGGGGAGGCCGACCGGAGGGAGGCTCTCCCCCCCGGGGAATTTTGGGGCCCCGGGAGGAAGGGAGGGGGGAGGAATTTGGACAGGACACAGGAAGGGACCGGGGCTTGGTTGGGCTAGTCAGTAGGTTTGGGCTCCTTTTGGGCTGGGGGGAATAAAACCGGCCATTTTGGGTCACTGTGCACCATTTCGTGGGACAGTGACCCAGCAGCCGGGGGGCATAGTTGGAGCGTTGTCTGAGTTAGGAGTTGTAGCGTTTGGGGTTGTATAGGGCTTGTTGGCTGTGGCGGTTTTGTAGAGGGCGGTGAGCGGTGCATCGACTGTGGCGATTTGTGTGCGCCGGGCGGGGGTTAGAGGGCTTGACTGTGAGGCGGCGGGACAAAGGCGGAGAGTACCTGCTGGTTGATGGCGGCGGAGGCGATGGCTGATCCCCGGGTGCGTGAGGTGTTACGCCTCCACGGGGAGGCTGGCAGGACTGACCTCCTGCGCGACGATGTCCGGGTAAGGCCCCCGCGGCGCGCTGCAGATGGCGCTGCGGCGGCAGTGGCGGCTTGCGAGCCTTCGGATTGGGGGTCTTCAGCGGATGAGGACGTGGTGGCCCCCAGTAGGACGGTTTTGCCGCGGGGCGCGGGCAGGGGCGTGGGACAGAGAGGGGGAGCGAAAGGGTGGCGGCGAGGGGGTGGGGATGCCACGGGGGTCAGGGGTGGACGGGGATGGGGGAGGGGGAGGGGGGGTGCAGTGGAGGAGTCTTCGGTTTCGGGGGGGTGACGGGGGGTCGCGGAGGGGGGTCACGGGGATGTGGGGATTGTTGGGGGTCAGGGGGGGCGGGTGGGAGGGACGGGAGGAGGCGGGGGGCTGGGGGTGGGGGGAAGGGGGTTGGGGGGGCTTCCAGCGCGGCGAGGAGGACATTCGGCGGCAGGGGGGGAGGGGTGGGGCAGGTGGGTGGGGTGGCGACGGAGTTGGTTTTGCCCCGGCATGCTGGACTTCCCAGTTTTTCTCTTGGCAGGAGCAGTTGGTAAGGGGCTCGGGTGAGCAGCATGCGGCTCCAACCCGCCGAGAGGATGGGCCGGCTCTGCCTAGTACGGGCGGTCGCGCTCCACCGAGGGACCATGTGCGTGCTGACAGCGGATGGCAGGGTCATAGGTCTCCAACGCCCCCCTCCTGATGGGTCGCTCTGGCCGCCGGGGGACGGGGATGGAGCAGCAATCTGGCAGGCGATTCTGATTACCAAACTGGGGACAGGAGAAGGGAGAGTGTGGATTTAGGGGCATTGATGGCAGCGTGTAGGGACAAGGCAGGTCTGAGCAGGATGTCAGCAGGAGGAGTCATGGGGGGCGGTGATGGAGAGATGGAGTCGGAAGAGGAAGGGGAACTTCGGGAGGGCGGGGGGGAAACCTGTAATGTTGTTGGCAGTGTTTTGCAGGTATGCCCCCGTCAAACGGTGCCGCGAGTGACGGCCCCCCCAGCAGACCTAGTTAGGCGGCGGGATCCGGTGAGGACGCAAGCCTTGACGCCAGGTAAGACCAGTACGGGGTTGGGGAGTGGCTTGGGCGGGCCTCATGGAGGCCAGGCATGTGGGGGTGCGGATGGCGGATGCCAGAGGTCAGTGGGGACGGATGCCGGAGGCGGAGACGAGGTGCGATCGGTGAAGGGCAGATACGTAGCGGATGCGGGGGTGGGTACGGAGGCGCAGGTGGTGCGGCGTCAGGGAGTACGGCGACAGGGGAAGCGGCGACGGCGAAGGAGAGCTGTGAGGTGCCGGTCAGGAAGTTGCCGTACATGGGAGTGGCGAAGCCACTGGGGGCACATTTGTCGCTGGCTACCAAGGAAAAGATATGGAAGGGGGAGTATGTGGAGATCTTGAGGTTGCTTCACAGGGAGTTGATGTTGGAGTTAATGTGAGAACACCAAAGAATCAAAGCTGCAAACTGCATGCATTCTACCACCCACCAGGAGAGAACGCAAAGTTCACAGAACAATTGATGGAGATCATAACGACCAACTCTAACTCGGACGCCAATAATATATTCCTAGGCGACTTTAACCTCCATTGGAATGACGGCAGTGATAAACTGGTCAACTCGCTTAAAGACTTCCTCAGTGAGCTAAAACTGGTACAAACTTGCAACCAACCCACTCACTCACAAGGAGCGACCTTAGACTGGATTATCTCAAGAAAGAATGAGGCATCTATCCTTGCCATAGACCCATGTGACTGGTCCGACCATCACACCATAACATTCACGATACCGACAATGACAAAGGGCAGGACCGTGCAACCACTCAAGCTCAAGAAACTGATCCGAGACACAAAAGAGGCTAATACTGAACTACTGGTTGAAAGGTGTGAGAAGGACCTGAAGCCACCCAACAATAAGCGAAATGTTAATGAGCTGACTGATCACTACATAACCTCGATCGGCAATATCGTCAATGACACCATGCCCCAAAAACTGAAAAAAGTATCAGAGAAACCAAAAAATCCTTGGTTTAATGAATCATTGAATGAGGACAGGCGCAAACTGAGAATGGCCGAAAGGAGGTGGAGACAACATCCCTCCTCACCGGAGCTGAAAACACTCAGGAAAACAAGAAAAGAATACAACAAAAAAATAATCAACACCAAAAAAGAATTTATCAGAGCTGAATTGGACAGTGCCATAAACAGACCACGAAAACTCTTCGAGATGTTAAAACAGCAGTCAAATAAAATAGCCAAAACGGTTCTAGAGAATACGAAAACTCCCATAAGCTGCGAGGAATTCTCCTCATTTTTCACGGAAAAATCTAAATTGCTTGAAGTTGAACTCACAATTGCAGCAACTAACCTTAGGACCCTGCCTCCACCTAAAAATGAGGCCAATATCTCACCAGAGAGTCTCCAAACTAAAAACAAGGCAAAATGGGACACATTTGAATTATACGACCAAGAAAAGATCGCCAGAACGCTGGCGGAGATTAGACCGAACAACCACTATCAAGACCCTCTACCAGGAAAGTGTGTAAGAGAAATCAGCCACACTCTAGTGCCAATCTGGACCGAGATAATAAACGCCTCACTTGCACAAGGAACCCTCCCTGACTGCCTAAAAACAGGGCAGGTGATGCCCATCCTCAAAAAACCGACAGCTGATGCATCAGACCCGAACAACTATCGACCAGTGACCAACATCCCTCTACTGGCTAAACTCATTGAGAAATGCGTGCAGGGCCAACTAAGTCAACACATCGCTAAATTCTCGCTACTGGACGATTGCCAATCAGGATTCAGAACAGGGCACAGTACTGTAACTGCGATCCTGCATATTGTTGATGACGCCCTACAAGCCCTAGACCGAAATCAAACTTGCCTACTGATCCTACTAGACCTATCATCAGCATTTGACACGGTAAAGCACGAAGTGCTAATGACCAGACTACAAGACAGGATGGGTTTGTCTGGAAACGTGCTGAAATGGTTCAATTCTTTCCTACAAAACAGGACTCAGCGATTCCTGGTTAACCAAGCAATCTCTTCCCCGAGCCCCAACGCAATCGGGGTCCCACAAGGCTCAACGCTATCTCCAGATCTATTCAACTTATATGTAGAACCTCTCACGGAGATCCTTCAAGAATCTCAGGTATCCTATCATATGTATGCAGACGACACGCAACTATACATAAAGATCGCCTCCCTTGAGGACATTGACTTAATGAACAAGACACTAAGGAGAGCTTTGCAATGGTTAACAATGAACCATCTGAAACTAAACGCCCAGAAAACAGAATTCCTGCTAATTTCACCGACAAGGAGTCAATCTGAAGTTAAAGAGTGGACTAAACTGGTGACAGCGCTAAACTGCACCCCGACTCTAGTTAACTCAGCCAAATCACTAGGAATTACACTAGATGAAAACCTCGACATGAAAAACCATATTAGCTCAATGGCCAAGAGCGCCCGCTTCCACTTGAATTACTTAAGAAAACTGAAACCCTTTATCTCTGAGACAGATCTAAAACTGGCTATCCAATCACTAGTCATCTCGAGGATCGAATACGGCTGCACCACATTAGCGGGCCTACCGAAAACATCCACAGCACCACTAAAAGCCTGCCTCAACGCAGCGGCGAAACTCATTACGGGAACGAAGAAATTAGATCACATATCTCCTCACCTGAAAGCACTAAACTGGCTACCTTACGAGGCGAGAATTCAAATGAAGATGGCCTGTATTACGCACAAAGCGGTTCACTACAACAAGCCTAGATACCTAGCCAAGAAACTTAAGCTCTCAGGAGGTAATAGAACAACTAGAAGCGCAAAAGATTTGCTATTACGACCAGCCTTTTTCCACAAGAGAAAGACCTACAACCGAGCATTCTCCGGAGCTGCCCCCAGAATCTGGAACTCACTACCTCCAAACATCAGGAAGATTCAAAATACAGTAACATTCAAACGAGAACTGAAGAGCCACTTGATGAGTAAATACCCTACTTAGAGAAACCTACGGATCACTGGGATGATCACTTTCGCCAACTGAGGGCTGTCCTCTCCATGGAAAATTGGAAGATCTGTATCTGAGAATGAACTGATGCCGGGCTCAAGCCGAGACTTGACACATTACTGCTACCTCATATACGTGTGAACTTTTAACTATATCTCACGGTCAGACTATATAACTTCTACCTCACTTGATTTATTTATCCATATAAGTGTGAATTTATAACTATAGCTCTTAGTCATTCTACGTGTGAACTTTTAACTATATCTCACGGTCAGACTATATAACTTCTACCTCACTTGATTTATTTATCCATATAAGTGTGAATCTATAACTATAGCTCTTAGTCATTCTATATAACTTCTACCTCACTTGATTTATTTATACATATTATCCTTTGATATGCACTGGAACGCCTTATAACCCTACCTCAATGATCATGGTTTGTTAGCATGACACAAGCCAAGCCGTGCTCGCCATATAACGCTAATTGCACAGTCTTTATGAATATATATATCTAATTTCATCCATGCAGTATATTGCCTTCTACCTCATTATTCTTTTGTGGTTAGTACTGCTACTATAATGTCTATATGCAATTCTGTCCTGTTAAGCGCTCTGATACCCACGGGTCTTGTTCGCGCTATACAAAACACTATAAATAAATAAATAAAAATAAAAAATGGCCAAAGAAGGGTCGAAGGAGGAAGAGCAGGAATTAGCTAGGCGTCCGAAGGTGCCTGTTACTATTGAGAATTGATCGGCAGCTTTCCTGATATATGCCAGTGTGTACTGTGAGAAGTACCCGGACAGGGCGGTCGCGCTGTTCAAGTACATGGACGTGGTGCGGCGGGCACAAGTGACTTACGGAGGTAATGCTTGGTCGCATTACGATGAGGAGTTTCGGGCGCGCATGGCGTCGGATCCGGAAGCAAAGTGGGGGGAGTTGGATGCCAACCTCTACCAACAGACGATGAGTGGGGCAAAATTTGGCCGCACCATCTTCACAACCAGTGGGTTGCCACTGGCGCCGCCCCCCTTTTCAGCCCGCCCCACCCGTGGAGGGGTGGGGGCGGGGGGAACTGGAAGTAGCCAGAGCGTCGGGACCTGCTGGCATTTCAACAGGGGTTCCTGTCTCCGGCAGGTGTGCCGTTTTCGGCACGAGTGCTCCACATGCGGGAGACGACACCCGGAGGCGCGATGCTGGGGGCCTGGGGGGGGGGCCAGCACAGGCCCGGTACCCGGCTCCCGGGCCCAGCAGGGGGAGGGGAGGAGGTAGGGGGGGGCCAGTAACCTGGGAAAAGGCTCGTACACCGGTTAGGCTGGATCGACTAGAGCCGTTGCTGGAGGCGTATCCGCGGGCGAACGATGCGGCCGTGTTGCGTCGGGGCTTCAGGGAGGGTTTCCGGTTGGGGTACGAGGGTCCCCGGACCGCTCGGTGGGCAGAGAACCTGAAGTCCGTGAACGCACACAAAGGTATCGTCCGGGAGAAGCTCTTTAAAGAAGTAAAGGAGGGGAGGATGGTGGGGCCCTTTGAGGAGGCGCCGTTGCCGGATTTGATCATCTCACCCATTGGAGTGGTCCCGAAGAAAGAGCAGGGCCAATTCCGGCTGATTCAGCATCTCTCATGGCCGGAGGGCGCGCCGGTGAACGACTTTATCTCGGCGGAGTTGGCGTCCGTGTCGTACTCGTCCGTGGACGTCGCGAGGAGGTTGGTGACGACGGCGGGTCAAGGGGCGCTCATGGCAAAATGCGATGTGAAATCGGCTTTTAGGTTGCTGCCGGTTCACCCAGCGGATCATCAGTTGCTGGGGATTCAGCTTGATGGGCTCATTTTTGTGGATAGAGCGCTTCCTATGGGGTGTTCCGTGTCGTGTGCCTTGTTTGAACGATTCAGCTCCTTTTTGCAGTGGGCTTTTTCCTGGCGCACAGGCTCTGAGGCGATCATGCATTACCTGGACGACTTCTTCCTGGTGGGTCGGCCCGGTTCGACGGACTGCCAGCAGAGTCTGAACAGTTTTACGGACCTGATGGGTCACCTGGGGGTTCCGTTGGCACCAGAGAAGACGCAAGGGCCCAGCACGGTGCTGTCGTTCCTCGGGATAGAGCTCGACTCAGCGGCCATAGAAGCACGCCTACCGGAGGAAAAGCGGGTGGTTATGGTGGACTTGGTGAAGAGCATGTTGGCCAGGCGGAAGGTGTTGGTGCGCGAGGTGCAGGTGTTGCTGGGACATTTGAATTCCGCGTGCCGCGTGGTGCGCGCGGGGCGGACTTTCTGTCGGCGGCTGGGTTTGGCGTTGTCCGGTCTGACACGGCCTCATCATCATGTGCGGCTATCGGCGGGTTCGAGGGAGGATCTGTGCATGTGGTTGACGTTTTGGAGCGTTTCAATGGCGTGCCCATGGCACCCCCGGAAGACTGGGAGTGGGACGTGACGATGTCGTCGGATGCGGCGGGGGTCGGAGGCTTTGGACTCTACTGGGCGGGCAGGTGGTGCGCGGAGCAATGGCCGGAGCGGTGGCAGGCAGGGGGTAGGAGCATTGCTTTCTTGGAGCTGTTCCCGTTGGTGGTGGCTGTGACAGTGTGGGCGCAGGAGTTGGCGCACAGGCGGGTGTTGTTCAAGGTGGACAATATGTCAGTGGTGCAGGTGCTGAACCGGCAGTCCGCGAGGGAAACCCAGGTGCTGAAGCTGATGCGCGTGTTCGTCTTGAGGTGTTTGGAGCACGATATCTTGTTCCAGGCTCAGCATGTGCCGGAAGTGGACAATATGCAAAAGAAGAAAATTTACCTATGCCTCTATATACATAGTTGCAACATTTAATGTAATCAAAGAGTAAACCACACTGTTAGTCAACTCAGACAATTGATTTATGTCAGTTATTTATCGAAACTCATAAATGATTCATACATTTGTGGCAGGATAAAAATACATAGTCAACTTGACATTGAACACACAAAGAGAGATTTTTGCAAGGGATAAGGCGAAACAAACAATATATGAACCAAAATTGTGTAGATTATCGTGAACAAATCAACAACAAGTGCAAATACATTGTACACAGTGAGTAAATTGTGTTGAAACAACAAACAACAGTTTTTCAAAAGTTACATTAGACTCAGAAAAAGCTGCGGGGGTACGTCTTATTCAATGCTTGCCCCATTGCCTGTAACACTATTGATTATAAATGCTATATTGTGTACAGGACAATAAATTATAGAACCCAACATGAATTGGGACCAGCCCAGAGTTTTGGGCAATAATGATAAATGCCAACGCGTTTCGAATGCCAATGTATGGTTCATCGGATTCTCATCAGGGCGTGGATTGAATCCATTTGAAACTGTTGGGGAAGAGGAACAAGGGATTTAATTAAAAACTGGGATTTTGAATTAAGGAAGCTTATCCCAAATGAATGCTTCATCTGTTGTAACATACCTTGAGCGACAATGACATTGCGGATGCTTTGTCTCGTTCTCAGTGGCAGAGGTTCAATGGGCTAGCCACGGAGGCGGCGGCGGACAAGACGGAGGTGCCAAAGGAGCTGTGGTTGGTAGGAAAGCGCGGGTCGTTCAGTTGGTGAGGTCGTCCCTGGCAGCGTCCACGTGGAGGAGTTACGAGCAGGCCTGGCTGGAGTTTCTGCGCTTTGGAGCGGTAAGGCAGCGGGGCAAGTGGCGTCGGGAGGAGCAGGTTGTGCGTTTCATGCTGGGGTTAATGGACAAAGGTTTGGCGAGAGTGACCATCGCGGGTAAACTGGCAGGAGTGGCTTTCATGGGAAAGCTGTGGTGGGGGTATGCCCCCTCGGCGGGAGAATTGGGGGGGCGACTGCTGGAAGGTTGGGAGAGGGAGAGAGGGGCTCGGGCGCGGAAGAGACGGTCGATTACGGAAGCCATGTTGGCAGGCCTGGTGGGCCATTTACCGCTGGTGTGCAGGGATCGGGCGGAGACGGTGCGGTTTTCCACATTGATGTCTTGGATGTATTTTGGAGCCTTTTGGGTGTCGGAGTTGGTGGGTTTGAAGGGAAGTACGGGGCTGACGTGGGGGGAGGTGGAGGTTGGAGGCCGGGAGGTTGCGGTGCGGCTTCGGCGGTCCAAGACTGACCAGCGGGGGAAGGGTACTTGGGTGTTGTTGGGTCCTGGGGGTTCGGAGGCGGTGTGTCCGGCAGAGTGGGGGAGACGGCTGGCAGAAGGAGGGGTGCAGGATGGTGCGGAGGTTTTTGGCAGAAGAGAGGGGGGACGTGTGACAGCGGCGCAGTTGTTGTGGGTCCTGCGGCACGCCCTGCGGTCTATGGGTGAGGACCCGGAGGAGTTCGGAACGCATTCATTTCGCATCGGTGCGGCGACGGAGGCAGCGCGGAAGGGCTGGGGGAAGGAGGAGATCAAGCGGCTGGGGCGCTGGAAATCAGACTGCTATAAGTCGTATGTTAGGTTGCGAGGGGTAGTGGTGGAGTAGAATTGAAGTTTGGGCTCGCTGCTTACATATGTCTCTTTGCAGGTGCGGTGGCGGGGCCTACGGCGGCAGCAGTGTCCATATATGTGGTGGGCCATTTGTTTGTAAAAAGAGCGGAGAGGGCCGAGTGGGAAAAATGCAGGAACCTCAATCTGGAGCTGGATGAGCATTTGTTTAGGTGTCATTGGAGGGGCAAAGGGGGCATGCGTTGGCACGAGTTGGTGCCGGTTTTGAACAATGTTGTGCGGGGGGGGTCTGCCCGGATGTGGTGGTCATTCACCTGGGGGAAAACGATCTGGAGCAGTGCAAGGGGCTGGCACTGGTGAAACAAATGAGGAGGGATTTGCTGGAGATCAAGAGGCAGTGGGCAGGGTGTTAGGTCATCTGGTCAGAATTCATACCCAGGAGGAGTTGGAGGGGAGCGGGGAGACCAGGTGCTATAGATAGGACTAGGAGGAAGATTAACAGGGAGATGCGGGCCTTTTGTGACAAGGAAGGCGTGGGTAGGATGGAGCACCCGGAACTGAAGTATGGGGCGGTCTATTTTGTCATGGAGGATGGAGTTCATTTGTCGAGATATGGGATGGAGCTATATATCGTACAACTGAAGGAGGCATTAGACCGGGCAATAGGGGTGCGCAGGTATCCAAAGGTGCAGGGGTCCTAGGGGGGGGTCGAAAGCAGTATGGGGCTTTCGAGTGGCGCTTTTTCCTAGTTAAACGGGGGGGGGTAGGATAGGAGGAAGGAGTTTTACTGGCTGAGGAGAGGGAGTGTACATATGGCTGATGTTGAAACAGTGAGACAAGGTTTGGGTAATTGATAATGATGTTTATGTTGTTGGCGGGGAACTGTTTAGGGGAGGGGGTGGGGGGTTTTGGTCAGGTACATGTATAATTAGTTAGGCCTAGTTTTGTACGGCAAAGGCCAAGGTTGGGGTATGTTTTCAGGATGCACCTGTTTCCCAATAAAGCGGCCTTTATCACACCTACATCTGTGTCCGGTCGGTTCTTCCCCTCCCCGTCTCCCGATGGGCCCCAATGGGGCTTTGCGGGGGGAGGCCGACCGGAGGGAGGCTCTCCCCCCCGGGGAATTTTGGGGCCCCGGGAGGAAGGGAGGGGGGAGGAATTTGGACAGGACACAGGAAGGGACCGGGGCTTGGTTGGGCTAGTCAGTAGGTTTGGGCTCCTTTTGGGCTGGGGGGAATAAAACCGGCCATTTTGGGTCACTGTGCACCATTTCGTGGGACAGTGACCCAGCAGCCGGGGGGCATAGTTGGAGCGTTGTCCCGCCCACCCTCCCTTAGGGCAGGTTTATGGGGGGAGGAGGGGAAGTTGTCCCAGGGGTTGATGCCTTTAGGGTTGCACAGGGGATGTTGTGGAAGCAGGTGCTTTCTGTGTTAGGATGTTTCGGGTAGTGTTGTCGCTGGGGGCAGGTGCTGGAAAGTTTATATCGGATGGCGCTTTTTCCTAGTTAAACGGGGGGGGTAGGATAGGAGGAATGAGTTTTACTGGCTGAGGAGAGGGAGTGTACATATGGTTTTGGGTAATTGATAATGATGTTTATGTTGTTGGCGGGGAACTGTTTAGGGGAGGGGGTGGGGGGTTTTGGTCAGGTACATGTATAATTAGTTAGGCCTAGTTTTGTACGGCAAAGGCCAAGGTTGGGGTATGTTTTCAGGATGCACCTGTTTCCCAATAAAGCGGCCTTTATCACACCTACATCTGTGTCCGGTCGGTTCTTCCCCTCCCCGTCTCCCGATGGGCCCCAATAACCGTACTGGAGGGGAACCTTACTATAGCGTTTTAAAATTGTATTTGTTATCTAGTGGGTGTTTCTGGGTATCATGTACGTCTGTTTTTCGTAGGAGATGTTTATCTATGTGCTTTAAACTATCCCTGGCTTAACAGAAATTGGGGAGGGGGCAATGCATGTAGACCGAATTTAGAGGGTTTTGATAACGGCATTCCTCGCAGATATGTGGTACTTGGTATCATGTTCTGTTTTGTATGAAGGAGACTTATTACCATGTTCCACTCTTTAAAATACTATAAAGCTGCCTCTCAGATGAGGAAACTCCATTTCCCACGTGTGAGCGCAAACAGCTGCTGACCCTCTTGGCCTGGGCATCGTCCTCCAACAGCACAGAAGAGGCTGCAATTGACCGGGGTCCCCACTTTGGGGACGCCCATGTCGCTTCTTGAGCATTGGCATGCCTCGGGTTAATCTGCATCACCTTTTCTCCTTATTTATTTATAAAGTTTTATATAGCGGGGACTTCCGGAGATTTCACAGGTCACACACTGAAGTTTGTCCAGGTGTACCTTCTGTGGACGGTCCAGGCCTTTTCACTGAATCGTAGTTACCGCAGAGATTCTTCTTTTGCATTCACAGTGCAGCTGGGTCCAACTGAAAGCAGGTACATTTTTGTCACACCATATTAAGCACTTTATTTTTTTCAGCCTGCTCTTTGTTTGTGGCACTAGACTAATGTGGCACAACAGGTGTACTAACTCGAACCTCTCTATGCTCCCTTCCCCTCTCTCTTCACCCAGTTTTTTAAACCGTCCTGGTCTGAGAATACTCAAAAATTGTCTTCAGTCGAAGTTCAAATTCACAATGGAAAATAATACTGGAAGTTTCTCTAATTAGACATTTGCAGACAGAAAGGAACATCTCCAAAATATATATATTTCAGTAACTTGCATGCTAATTTTCATCAAGTTACAAATGTAATGGTCTCTAAATCATAATTTCAATATACATGGCGTGGGCTGGTGTTAATGTGTCTATAAAGGAATGCAGTAGGTTTATTTTGTCAAAACAAAGAACGTTTTTTTCTGCTAAATTATGTTACCCATATTTTTAATTATGTGTATGTGGGCCGGCCAGGCTAAACGAGATCTCGCGATCTATTGGATCCGTAGCCTCTTGTGGCCCCACTAGGCTTTCAGCATGTGCTGGATTATTTCTGCTGCATATTATTTGCAGCCTGCACAGGATTATCACATTCACTTAATCCCCAGCCAGCAGTGGCTCTCCATCTCGCACCAGTCCCTTACAGCATGCTTCAAATGCCCAGACGGCACTACGTCTCTGGTCTGCACTTAAATCTATGGCCAACTCTGACTTCCCAGAGTCTACTGGATCCAGATCAAGTCTGCCTCAGACCCAAGGCCTTTACTCCTTCCCCTATCTGCCTTTACTCCTTACCCTATCTGCAATCTCTCCAAATCCTGCTCTAGAGTAGATTTCAATCCTACCCTAAAATCCCTGTTTGCATCAGATCCATAATCTGCCCGGTGGGTGATAATGTGCTGCATAGCAAAACACTTACAAGGTCCCAAAGGCGTAATCAGGGGTACTTTGAGTTACATTTTGCATGTTTTTAGCGGCATTTGATGCATTTTTCCAGACGTGGAGCCATGGGTGTTTGCTGGTAGTGCTGACGTGTGTGGCCGCCTCTAGGTAGATATATGCATTTATTGCTGTTTCTGGATTGGAATTTACAAATCAGCAGCAGGCCGACAGTTTGTCGGCATCTAAGTGCATTTATGTGTACCACCAAGTGACGTATATCATAACAACTAGTTTAAATGTACCCTATATGTCTATCTGAAGGTATGTTTTTCTATATGTAGCTATGAGGTTTGTGTGGAGGATTCTGTTAAAGTGGCAATGTGTGGGGCGCGAAGAGTGCATTCATACACGTGTGGCAGCTGACTGTTTACCAGGGATGTACCGGTTAGCATAACTCCAGGAGTTTAGCTACCAATGGCGCAGAAGGTGCAGTGGCACCGGGGCCCATTCAACCCTGGTAATTAATTTAAGGTAAGGTATTCCATGCCAGTGATTTAATTCCTGTTTAGGTTTGAAATGTTTTGCGTAATCTTACACTTAATCTAACAATCCCTAAAAGCGTTAGCTATGTCCAGGATGCTGTTTCTGTATTATTTTCGTGTAGCATATTACTCTTGTATATGCATACTTTAAACCTAGTCTAACACAGGGTGAACAGAACAGGAATGATTGAGACATTTGCAATATTACTTATTTACTACAAAATCAATACTGGCAAAGCTAATAGTCCTTGCTTGACAGAACTCTATATTTTAGCCATATGTATGTATATAACATTGACCAATTGTACGCACAGTTCATATATTGTGGTGACAAGTCTAAGATGGCTGCTAGAATATTTATATGGCCAGGACAATTGTTACGCGGTGGGACATTTCTTAAGTCTTGCCAGTTCATACATGAAGGGGAGAGCTTATATAAGGCGGGAAAAGTCCTTATACTGTCTGGATAGTTTTTAAATACTTTTAAATACCACGGGCGGTTTATACCTGGCAGCCCCAGTCTATTACTTCCAGGTTTGTTCTCCTCTCCTTGGCGCTGCTGCTTAACTCCACCATACCTTTACAGACTTTCTCCAAGGACTCTTTTCTTATGTTTAAACTGCGATTTAGTGAAAAGGTCTGGATTGTTTGTGGAGGGTACATTTGGATGGATTTGGTGTGTGATTTGTGAAATCTCTGGAATCGTGAAAGGGTAGTTCGAATGGCATATTCCCTATTTGATTCATGTACTGATCTGTTACCTTCATTTCCCTCAAATTGTAAAGCGCTCTGATATCCTTCGGGATCAAGTCCGCGCTATATAAAACTTTATAAATAAAATAAATGAAAAATCTGGTCCCCAGCATCTTTCTATGAACTGCAATACTCACTCATCTCTTGGGAACTTTAACCAACATTAAATCACAGCAGCTGAATATGGAAAAATAGCTGCAAATGTGGTGGAGAGTAATATTAACTACAGGCCCAGGCCTCAGTCTGCAATGGACCCATCTCTACTGGCTGCATTGCCCCCTTCCAGGAGGATGTCCAACCAACAATGACAGACAGGAACGTTTGTATAGAAGAAGTTCAAGGCTGTTGGTGCACAATTAAACGTCTGACCTCAGGGTAAAAATGTTAAAGAAAATTACTTATGATTTGAGAAGACTTTTGCAAGAATCTTCACTGCAGTATTCACTCACCTCTTTGGGAATTTAACAGACAGAAAGCCTTTATCTAACTATTTGGATATGATGTGGACCTAACTTGATGAGGATGAATGTCCCAAGAGGTGCACATTTGCACACTTTTGGCTCGACAAACCTTTTGGATGCAATACAAAAAACTGCACATTGCTGAATTTGCCTTGAGCCATTCACAAGAATATATCGACTTTACATGTTTCTGATTTCGGATATGCTACTATTCACGGCTAAAAAATATGGTAACACAATACTTAAAGTTTACCACACGTTACTATTTTTTTCTCCTCACAATCCTATTGGGCATAACAAATATCTCCAATATGGAGAATACAGGAACTGGCATTATTTAGAAAAAGCTAGGACCTATAAGTCCTAAATGCAGTACATGAAAATGTATCTTCCCCTTCTAGCTGGAGCTAGGCAGGGTTTGCAATGCCCCCAGCTGCTCGCGATGTTTTGCTTTCACTCCAGAGGAGGTACAAATCAACACTGCCAGGGGTTGCTCTCGCCAGGAAAGAAAGTAAGTATAGTTTTTGCTGGATAAAAAGTATTTTTTTTAAAAAGGGTACTGTATGATCTGATATAAAAAGTTTGCAAACAGTGTTTTGCAATAGTTACTGTCCACTTTGGCCTTCAATATGTATAGTAGAGGCAGCCACATCAGTAACACCACACCCACAAGTACATATATGTGGGGTATGGTAATTCCGGGTTGGGATATTACACTACAAGTTGTTCACTCAAGAATGAGGAAAATCTGCCGAAATCAGTAGTGGAGCCTGTACACAAACCTGCCTAATCCCAGATACAATAAAGAGGCTGCGTCGTAACAAGGGAAGGTCTTTACATAGATCAGCCAGGAGTCACATGGGCTGCAGTAGCACATTCTGTATTCAGATCAAGCTCTAGCCTTAGCTCCATTTGCTTCTGCCAGGTCTCCGTTCTCCCTCCAACTCTATTTTTAACTGTCACGCTAACTCCGGCACACAGGCAGCAACATTATACACATCATCGCAATCTTGCATCATCCACAATGAAATGAAATCTAGGCCATGCCTACTCAGCTACACACACAGATAAGCCTAAACACCACAACAACCCCTTTTCCTACACACAGGATAATCCAGTCACCCCACATCATTACAGAGTCCTGGATTAGCTAGCCAATTTTCCCCAATAGCCCCCAAACACATTTTTGCAAATTTGTTCTACATGGTCAAAATTGAGAATAAGATGGCAGCATTCTGTAATGTCTACTATATATCATCTTTCAACTAGATCAGAAAAAGTGCAGATCCATTAAACACCATGGGCCCGATTCAACTAACTTAAGACAAAATCCTATACTTACTTCCAGTTTGGTATTCACATAAGGCCCTTACTCATTTCGGTATTCACAGAAGTTAGGAGTCCTAACTTTAGGACTCCTGAATGCCTTCTGTGAATACTGGAAGTCTTAAAGTTAGGATTTTTCTCAGTTTAGGAGTAGTAAAGTTAGGAGTCCTAACTTTAGGGCTCCTAAATTCCTTCGTAAATATCGAAAGTCTTAAAGTTAGGATTTTTCTCAGTTTAGGAGTCCTAAAGTTAGGAGTCCTAACTTTACTACTCCCAAACTGAGAAAAAGCCTAACTTTAAGTCTTAAAGTTAGGATTTTTCTCAGTTTAGGAGTCCTAAAGTTAGGAGCCCTAACTTTACTACTCCTAAACTGAGAAAAATCCTAACTTTAAGACTTTCGGTATTCACAGAAGGCATTTAGGAGTCCTAAAGTTAGGAGGCCTAACTTTACTACTCCTAAACTGAGAAAAATCCTAACTTTAAGACTTTCGGTATTCACAGAAGGCATTTAGGAGTCCTAAAGTTAGGAGGCCTAACTTTACTACTCCTAAACTGAGAAAAATCCTAACTTTAAGACTTTCGGTATTCACAGAAGGCATTTAGGAGTCCTAAAGTTAGGAGGCCTAACTTTACTACTCCTAAACTGAGAAAAATCCTAACTTTAAGACTTTTGGTATTCACAGAAGGCATTTAGGAGTCCTAAAGTTAGGAGTCCTAATTTTACTACTCCTAAACTGAGAAAAATCCTAACTTTAAGACTTTTGGTATTCACAGAAGGCATTTAGGAGTCCTAAAGTTAGGACTTCTAACTTCTGTGAATACTGAAATGAGTAAGGGCCTTCTGTGAATACCAAAATGAGTAAGTGCCTTCTGTGAATACCAAAATGGTAGTAAGTGTAGGATTTTGTCTTTAGTTAGTTCTGTGAATTGGGCCCCGTATATTTCGTAAAGGTCAAGTACACTAAAGTTATGCTTAATTGTCCCTATCCGTTAATTAAGGTCTGCATGAGCATTAATGAAGATCTTCCCATCCTAATCCAATTTTGGATATATGTCAAAATAATTTTACGGAAACTCTCCTGCATGCCATCCAAGAAAGATACAAGCGTGTAATTAGATAGCTCACTTTTAATCTCTTTTTTTCAATTGTCAAAATAATAGCATTTTTCCAAGATGGGTGAATCCTGGATGCCGAAAGCACAACATTCCTGAACTACATCATTACTGGTGACCAAATACCTATGCTAGATAGAATAATATGTACTGCAGCCAAATCTGATGCATAGGCCTCCAGCAAGAAAGAAGCATTCCAAAGCCAATTTGCCTCACCTTTTGTTTTTGCCAATGTAGACTAAGTGGCTTTGCTAATGCTTTTTGTTAATGCTGTTCAGCATCCGCAAAGGGAAAAAAAAATCATTGTGACTACCTTTCAGCTCCGCAAAAAAAGCGTAATGATGATGTATTCGCTCTCATACATCATCGCACAAGTGTGCGTATGCAACATGACGCTAAGGCATTCCCAGCAGGATGATGTATACATGCACATACAGTGCCACACATGTGCAACCAAATATCAGGATTCAGTGGCTATTTTGTATTTTTTAATTTACCCTTCCAAGATGGCGGTTGCCAGTTTTGGAGTGGTAAATTTAAAACAAAATAAAATGTATGCGAATGCACTAAAAGAAACAACCCAGTAGCAAATGAGCATCCAGGCCCCCTAAAAAGTGAAAAATAAATAACTTAAAAGACGGGGAGGGACAGGGGAGCAACAGAACAATGTGGGGAGCAATTAACTACTGCAGTTGGCAGCAATGACCAAGTAGGGGTGGGGGAGAAACCGAGGGGGAAATGTTTTAATTTGGAAGAAGCTGAATGGGATGGTGAGGGAAGCAGCTAACATGCTGGAGGGTGGAAGATCAACACAGACAGCATATGTGAGTGGGGACTGTGAAGGACAAAGCAGCACATAGGAGAGAGCAAGGAAACACATACACTTCTTTGAGGTGCTAACCGAAAAAGAAAAAGTAGCTCCCTGAACGAAAATAGGGGAAGGACACAAATAATCCTATTACAATATGGTGAAGAAAGTGTGCTCCAGAGGCGGAAGAAATAATGAATAAAAAGGAAAGCTATCCACCAAGAGCTTGGGCTGAGCCAAAGGCCACTAATATTCATATATTTTAATGCATTTGGAGACAATAGGTCTTCGATAACAGGCAGCCAGCGCTGTCTGTAGGCAAGACTGAAAAAGTACGAATGTTGTCAGAATCGCTTTCAGCAATTGCTGTGGTGGGGTAAAGCTGAGAACAGTGTTTTACCCAGTCAATAATTGCTGATCAAGAGGCCCCGGTACAAGGAGACAAGACAGCCAACTTCCAAAATGAATAATGACCATCGACTGCCACTCACTTCACAGACAACCGCAGAGGCTAAACCTAATACCCATGTTTTCTCCAATAATTACATTATTTTATCTTGCTTTGACAACAGCCTTATGCCCCCCCCCAGACAAATATCTTTTGTTCTATTTTCTCTTAATAAAACATGCCGGTCTACTACCTTCCTTATCTAGCATTCATGACCAAAAAGGGGTATAGTTTCAAGGGTACACCTTTTGAGGCACTGAAGTTGTTGTGTAGGCTTTACATTTTTTCGTCATGCTTTCATAAGACTCTAACATTCCTATGAAAACCACTATTGGAAATGATACCGAACACTGGGCTAATGCCATGATCAGGGCCGGTCCTAGGCCTGCTGAGGCCCCGGGCGAAAGGGAAGATGTGAGGCCCCCCAATTGAATATTGCGTCACAAGAAGTGACATCACAGAAAGTAACATCACAGTACTATTGATCTTATTTGGCATCACTGAAGCTAACTAATGTGTATATCAGTAACGTGGACAAAAAGTAGAGGGGATGGAAAACAGGTGAGCAAATATCCAGATAAAAGGAAATATTGCAATCAAACAACCATATACACACAACCACACAAACACACAACCACACAACCACACACACAACCACACACACCCACCCACACACACAACCACACACAACCACACACACACAACCACACACACACAACCACACACACACAACCATCCACACACAACCACACACACATAACCACACACAACCACACACAACCACACACACACACAACCACACGCACCCACACACAACCACACACAGTCTCGGCTCGCCTTGATTCCCTGCCCCTTCTTACAAAAGAATCCTTCCTCTCCCTCCTGCCCTTGGTCAAATCAGGTTCCCCTCTGGATCCCTGCCCCGCTCATATCCTGAAACAGATCTTTTCTGCCTGTGTCGCGCCCCCTCTCAATTTCCTCAATAACTCATTGTCACAGGGCATTGTTACTCCAACTCTCAAATCAGCTATCATCCTTCCCATCCTAAAAAAACCCGGCGCCGACCCTTCCGCTCTTGAAAATTATCGCCCCATTTCCTTATTGCCCTTTCTGGGGAAGGTACTAGAGGGCCATGTGACCAGAGCGCTTGGCAACTTTGTGGAGGAGAACCGGGTATTAGCCCCCCGTCAAGCAGGCTTTCGCCCCACACACTCCACGGAGTCTGTAATGTTATCAGTCCTCGATAACCTCAGAGAGGGTATGGACACTAACCACCCCCAGGCCCTGGTCCTCTTCGATCTCTCCGCCGCCTTCGACATGGTTGATCACTCCATCTTATTATCCCGTGTCAGGGCGGCGGGGATTGGGGGCTCGGCCTTGGTCTGGCTGTCCTCCTTCCTGAGGGACCGCACCCAGGCGGTACGCCTGGGCGACTATTCGGCAGACTTCCGTGCAGTACTCTGCGGAGTTCCCTAGGGCTCCTCCCTTTCCCCTATGTCATTTAATTTGTACGTTGCCCCCCTTATTTTTGCTCTTCAACAGATGGAGGTCTCCGTTTACAACTATGCGGACGACCTCCAGCTCATTTTTTCTTTATCCACTTCCCCTGAGCCCATGTCTAACTTCCAATCGGTGATGTTTTTTATCCAGGACTGGATGAACTACAACCACCTGAAGTTAAAACCCCACAAGACGGAGCTGATCCTGACAGGTGGTTGCTCCAGTCCCTGGACCCCTCTCTTCTGGCCCCCTTCCTTGTGTTCTCCTCCTTCCCCCTCTTCATCTGTTAAAACCCTCGGCTTCAAACTCAACAATCAACTCACTCTTCACTCCCAAGTAAGCTCTGTGGTGTCCTCTTCTTTTCTTTCACTTCGTACCATTCGCAAAGTTTCCTGTTTTTTTACCCTCTCTGCCCTTAAGCTCATAGTCCTGGCAATGGTAACCTCTCGCCTGGATTATGGCAATGCTCTTTACTGTGGCATGCCTGCCTATAGCATTAGACGACTCCAGCTGGTCCAAAACCAGGCGGCTTGCCTGGTTTTCAACTTGGCCAAATCCCATCATGTCACTCCCTTTCTCAAGTCTCTACACTGGCTTCCTATCCGTGAACGAACCCAGTTCAAGCTGCATCATCTTTCAGGCCAGGGCCAGCGCAGCGCCTGCCTTCATCTCCTCTGAAATCAAACCCCATGTCCCTGTCAGGGAGCTACGCTCATCTGCCCAACAATTGCTCACAGTTCCTCGCTTTAAACGCAAAAAGTGGGGCGGCACGAAATTTTCTACACTCGCCCCTGCTTTCTGGAACTCTCTCCCGGCCCATCTCAGATCCTGCCCCCAATACACACTTTTTCGCAAGGCCCGAAAATCTTTTCTATTTTCTCAAGCTTTTTCCCAATAAACCGTTTTATCCACTCTCCCCTGCCTCCTGCCCTCTTGGGCTCAGCATCTTATAGCGCCAAGAAACCGCCAGGTGTACGTTGCGCTCTATAAATAATTTTAAACTCAAACACACACAACCACACACAACCACACACAACCACACAACCACACACAACCACACAACCGCACACACACACAACCACACACACAATCAAAACCACACCACCACAACACCACACAACCACACACAACCACACAACCACACACGAACACACACACAACCACACACACACAACCACAACACCACAACCACAACACCACACACACACTACCACACACACAACCACACACACACACAGCCACACACACACACACACACAACCACACACACACACACAACCACACATGCACAACCACACACGCAGAACCACACACACACCTCACACACAACTACACAAACAACCACACAAACAACCACACACACACAACCACACACACACAACCACACCAAGCATTGGCATAGCCAATAGGTCTCGCCTTTGGGACCTTATAAGTGTTTAGCCATGCAACAGTTAATGTGGTTGCACCAAAGATACTGTGCTGCATAACTAAATACTTAGAAGGTCCCAAAAGCGAGACCTATTGGCTATGCCAATGCTTGTTTTTATAACCCATAATACGCAAACCCAGTCACAGTGGTGTGTTTTTACGTGACAACATGTGGAATCAAGAAGGCAGTACTACCCTGGTCAGTTCCAGGGATTCAAAGATCACTAAATGTAACTGAGACACTTCATTGTATATTTGGCCTGTGTCAACGAAATTCCAGCTCTAAAACAACACAATCATGGGAGAGCATCCAGATGCATACTTATCTCCAAGGCATCAGACCTGGGATGTAAGGTGTTCAAACTATCTAGTAAAAAATAAAATATTTACATTCTAAAACTATATGGTTGATGTTGAAGCACTAAAGATCAATTTGGATATTACTGAACACGTATTTGAATCACGGGGATGTTTGCCACCAAAAGATACATATAATAATGCTAAAAAGTTAGGTGTTAACCTCTGGCACAGCTCAAAATTGTTGTGGGCGGAGAATGAGCACGGTAGCCAAGGATGTTAAAGCGAGCCCCAGGTCAAAATTTAAAGCGTAGAGTACTTTTTTAAAAGGTCCACTATACTTAAACGGCAAGGTGCTGTTGTGTTCTACTAGTAACTTATGAACGTGGTTTCCACGGCAACTGATTTTGCTTCACTTACTTTTTAGCGTCTCTGCTTCCTGCCCAATAGCCACCGATGGCTATGGTGCCCACTGCCATGGCAAAGATGATAACCATATTGTAGTCCAGGACAGGCTCAATAGAGGCATACATTGCCACCTTCACTGACTTGCCAAATGTATCACCAATATATGAATGAGTCCTACTTAAAACTTACACTCCTGCTGCGCTTTCTGAAACAGACACCAAAGGCTACAAGGCCCAGGGAAGGGGGCCCCCACACTATGACCTTGCAGCTCCATCCAGTGCTTGAAGGCCTTGGGAGGGGGGCCCCCTCCCATGGGCCTTCAAACAGTAACAAGGCACTTCCCAAGACACTGCTGAGAGCTCATCAGAGTACAAAAAAAAACAACAACAAAAAACCTCAGTTGAAGGGGTGTTCTTTAATAGTGGACAGAAAATAAAGTGGTAGCTGTACCTAGCTTAGATGGCAACGAGAACGGTAAATATTTTTATGTTTTGTATGTAATACTGCCCCCCTGTGTCAGATCAGTATGAGTCAGATGGTGTTTCTGCATAAATGAATTAATTGCTTTTAATTTATCGAGCTAGGAAGAATGTATCGACCACTGTATGTCACAGGCATTATTATTACCAAACTTTAGCTGTATTCAATGAAGATGAGACACTGTCCTATCAAGATTCGAAGGCTGCTCCCTCCTCCCCTCACCCACCTCCTTTTACCTGTGTCCGGCTTGTGCTGGAACCAAAGGGGCCTTCTGTTGCCTAGATACAAAATGCACAAACAGCGCCGATAATGGCCGGTACTTAACCGAGGCGCTGCCCTGCCCCTGACATTGTGAGGCCAACATAATTGCTGGCCCAGCCATTGTGCCGTCTCCCATTCAGGTTGTCGCATCCCCCACCCGTAATGTAATCAGGAGAGACAGGGGGCCCTGTGGTGGGCTGAGGAGGTGTGACCTTTCACAGGGGCACGAGGCCCCCTGAGCGCGAGGCCCTGGGCAGCTGCCCACACTGCCCATGCCTAGCGCCAGCCCTGGCCATGATAAATCCTAGGTATGATATGTTTTTGGTCACAAGTAGCCAAAAGTAAGGACGTAAATTATTGGGGAGGTTAAGTTGACATTAGGACAGACAGATCGTTGGACTTGTGCATCCAATTTTAATATAACAATCACTGGATTGTTGCCATTATCCAGTCTGGGTAGAATACACCAGTCAGTCACCACAAACCAAACTTCAGTATTCAGAACACAAAGATCGATAATTATTTATAATTCCTAAGTTGAAACTAAACAGTATTAAAACATGTTCTGGTATATTTCACCACGTGCAAGAGAAGTACAGAACTGTTTCAGATCATTTAAGCCCCCCTCCAGACTAAAAGTTTTCCAAATCCACGAATTAATATTAAAAAGGGAGTCATTTACAGTGAGTTGTAACCACGTTTCCAATATCAGATCCATGGTGTTAGGTACCTTATACGTGTAACAAGACTCCCTGCACACAACAAGTGTGCTGAGGATATGTTTTACTTGTTATTCTGCAAAATGAAGATATACTGAGTTCTAATCATCATGGAACAGAGGAAAGCCCTGTTGTGACAACTATAGTCACGTTAAGTAAATTAAGTAAGAAGAACCTATTTGACACAATTGCCACTCTGATTACTGAGGCATTAGTGCCCAGACATACATCATGTAACTCCACCTCTTCGGTTTATATAGTTATGAATCCTGTGTCCTAGCACAGGAAATCTCTCAGTCAGGCAGGGTGACTAATCCTTAACACAAAAGATGTTAGTTTATTATGTTTGCATAGATTTATCAAAAGAACAATTACTGTAATAAGATCGTAATGAAATGTATTGTAAAAAGGATTTGTAATGCCTGACTAATGCTTATAAAAATGAGCTTCCAGGCTTTAATACAGATTGTATCTGCTCTTCCACTGAAATTAATTCAATGTTCCATTCAAGGCTCCATTCGAATATGTACAGTACTCCTAGCAAACCACTGGAGAGTCACGGAAAAAAACATATGGTGTGGAGCAAAGTAGCAAGGGCCACAGTAAGCCTATATAAGAAAATGAAAAGAGAAGAAAAGGAAAGCAAGTGTATTACATCCAGTGTTTATTTTGAGCCGGTGGTTTCCGGTGCTGGCACTTAATTGTCAGCACGTGGGCTGGTAACAGTTTGCCACATGGTGGCGCTATCTGTCTAATTTAAAGGTGAGCACAACATCAGTTGTTTATTAATTCAATACATTAAAAAGGACTATTGTCTACCACACAAGCCATTCTTATAGCTTAAGGGTCTTGGAATAGATTGAATTGTCACACTTGTAGGGGTGTGATGATTAGTAATTGTGTTGGTACTGCCTTTAACAACCCTAGGAGGGACAATGGGTGGACCAAGCTGAAGTGGCCCCCTGACAAAGGCCTGGCACTTTTTTTTATTATAAATTAAGCACTGATTAAATCCTGATACCAAGTCCACTGCAGTAACACTGGTGTGTAATATGAAAGTTTGTTAACACTATGTAGCAAAAATTGTATATCAGAGATATAGCGAAATTCTTTGTTATTCCAACCTATCAAACAAGCATTTACAATGCAATGGTCAACTCTCTGCATTATTAAAGGTAGAGCTATTGGCATTGCTCATGACATTTTTTTTTTAAAATCATAAATAAATGGCATTGTCATTTACATTGCCAATAGCTTACTCGTTAAATAAATGGCATTGTCATTTACAATGCCAATAGCTTAATCGCTCGCAAATGCATGACCTATTGCATTTACACCCACACAGAGCCACACACAAAAAGCCACCCACACACATACAGAGCCACCCACACAGAGCCACCCACAAAGAGTCATTCACATAGAGCCACCTACACAGAGACACCCTCACACAGAAGTCCTATGTGTCACTAGTATATTCACCCTCCACGCCTCCCTAGGTGAAATTTCCACCAGTCACTACCCAAATAAAGCACAGGACCACTCACCTTCCATCGGAGGTTGGACTATGGATACACTAACAACCTTCCAAAGGACAGCTACTGAGAATGGATCTGCCATGCTTGTGCATCAGCAAGTAAAACTGGGTTGCAAATACTCAGATAACAGCTAATCCTTTACCAAACATACCAAGACAACAAGCTAGCAAAGAACACCATGATGGCATCGCCCTGATTTAGGTTGTGTGCATGCTAAGCAAGGTCCACACACACACACATTATGGATGTTTTTAGTTGCTGGACAGGGTTATTCAGGTGGAGGAGGGTCAAAGGAGGAGGCATGGAAGCCAGCGCTAAGACCCACTACTATAGAAAACAGGACTTAAGTTTAGCAGGACTTCTCCCTGTTTGATCTATGTTACTGTTTATCGACAATGCCATTCAGGGTAGTGGGGGGGAGGAGAGGGAGAGTGGCACATCGCATTATTCAAATATATGGAAATAGTGCAGAGGGCCCCAATGGATTATGGTGGTTCCGCTATGAAGAGGAATTTACTGTGCATTGTTGGCAAATTTTAGCAGAGTGGGGGAATTTAGATAAGCAGTTATTAATGCAGTGGATGACTCCTGTGAGGCTTGCCCACCTGGTACATAAGCAAGCGGTCTACTACTACAGTATTGCCCCTTTGAGGATATCCCCCTATTGGGGTGGGTAGCATGGAAGAGGATACCTTCCTCGAAACGGGGCTTGCTGGACGTTTAACAAGGGGTCCTACACAAGAGCGCAATCCAAGTTCAGGCACGACTGTGCTAACTGTGGAGAGAGGCACCTAGTCATACAAATCTTTGGTAGTCACCCCTATGGTTGGCATACTGGGCACAGGAGAGGGAGGGGGCAACAAAATGTTACAGGAAAAAGGGCCTTCGCCAATTACACTTGAGTTTTTGTGTTGCAGGCTGACTTTGTACCCATGTCAGGTACAGGCAAAATCACTTTTGGGGGTTTTAAGAGTAGCATCAAAACCGACTGTCACACGCAAATTTAAGGTATCCTGTATAAACCACTGGCGCACTGTCTGGCTAACACACAAGACATTCAAGCTTCCATACATAACTGGGAAGAGGATAATGTACAATGAAACGTTCGGTTACAATATCCGGTATTTTACCGCACATCCTCCCCACTGTAAGTTAAAAAAAGAATAATTTATGTTTAGCGCAACAATGGGCAGGGTATAAAAAGGAAAAAGGCTAATATTATCCGCATTTCTTCGTCATAATCACTGCCTGGTTTTCGCAAAGAAATAAAGTGTAAATGAGGGTGTGAATATATATTCAAAGTTGGTTTTCGTGGAGTGGGGGGTAAATCACTGAGGTCTACAACACCCTAGAGGAGAGTTAGGAGACGCCATTCCTGTAGAAAGTGACGGCCCAGTCCCGCATCGAGATTCTGATAAGTTTGTGGCACAGACGGTTAACGAAACATTACAAACACTAACTCCAAGTATTGTCCTAGAGAGCATTGACGCTGAGCTGATGAGTTCCTCCCATGGACCTGGGTAGCTTGAAAGCACTGTACAAATGCAGAATTAAGTAAGGCATGCCGTACCTCAGGGTCGAAGTCGTCGTCTCTCTGCAATGTGCATGCGTGCCTCTTACCTGTACACTGGCAGGTCTGGTTGAAGAACTTGACCGGCCACCTCTCCCGGTCGTCCACGTTCCGTAGGTTGTAGGGGCCGCTCCAAAGCCGCTCATCCAAGCGCACCGGCGCGCACCTGCCCCGGCTCTGCAGAGCACCGCACACGTTGGAAGGCTCCGGCCCCAGCGGCGGGCAGCACTGCTTGAACACCAGCGACTCCACCGTCATGCAGGCCCGGAGGAACTGGGCATGCACGAGCCCGAAAGCTGCCATCCAGAACAGCGCCCCCCAGAGCCATGTCAGGTACAGGCAAAATCACTTTTGGGTTTTTAAGAGTTACATCAAAAGCGGCTGGCACAAGCAAATTTAAGGTGCACGAGCCCGAAGGCTGCCAGCCAGAACAGCACCCCCCAGAGTGCGGGCACCGCTCTGAAGCAGTACTGCGCCATTACAAGATGTAATGTAGGCCAAATTACCGTATTATCATACCAAACAGCGCTCTATATAGCTAGTAGACACGGCGGATGACTGGAGCGAACGAGTAAACAACAAAAAACAAAAAAATGGCTGCCGCAAAGCTCTGTAATTTTCGGAATCGGGGGCGTGTTTTTTGCTGAGTGACGGATGACGTCACAGATAGAAAGAACGCAAAAAACACGCCCCCGAATCCGAAAAAGACGGGGCTTGAACCGAGTGACGGCCCTCTCCTCCAATGGCTGGCCTCCGTTTAGGAAACCAGCCAATGGAGAAGAGGGGTGGGTTAAGGCCCCCTAACTAAAAAACATATCTCGGGCTCCGCCCACTGCTACGCAGTGCGACGGTCCTCAACCTAAAAAGGACATTATGAATGTTCTTATTGCAAATGTTAGAAATCTCTATATATGGCTGCAGTGGACAGATTTAGCAAAATACCAATTTCATAAAACAAAGTAGGCAGTTCTGGAGCATATGAGTTAGAGTTGTGACTGCATCAAACATTTCAATCAAATAATAACTGGGGTTACATAAACCAAAGAAGGGAGAATAATCTTGTGACTCTACTTATTGTTATGTCATGTTACTTCTTGCTGCTGTAGGTGCAATAAATAACCAACAGTGAAAAGTAAAAGGAAGAAAGTAACCCTCCTGCAGGTGGGTTTAAGACATCAGGAATGTTACTCAAAACTTGTAAAAACATGAATATTCTGTCAGTGCCAGGATACCCTCCCAAGTGAGTTTTGCACTATACAAATATGTACATAACATAGCATAACAGATAAAACATCATAAGGAGAAGTGTCATAGTTGTTAAAAAAAGTTTTAAGCTACTTCCTGAACTTTCTGGCTTGGCTCCATTTACAAAAATAATTGATGGCCCAGATTAAATTATGTGCTAAAAACAGTTCTAAATTTGAGCCGGTGATGATTACCAAGAGAATGAAAAACAAACAAAGTGGAAAGAAGGAGGAAGAGAAAGAGGGAATAATCGTGACAAAGGGAGAAAGCAGGAAAGTGAAAGTGTGAGACAAGGAGGCAGGGAGTGTCTGATGGTGGATTAATGAGGCTTGAGGTTGATTCAAGGCTATGCAGCCTTGGTGCTTGGAGCATCGAATTTAATTGTACTTCCACAGGCTTCTAAGTAGAGCTTCGGATTCCAGTACTCATTCTTTTACAAATTAAGCACTGGCTAGGAAGCTAATGTCTAATGTGCACAGTGGGAGTTAAGGTGCTCATATACTTTGTTTGTTTTAAAGGCTACTTATCGTAACTTTGCATACCCTTAACCGCTATGCTGCGGCACAAATTCTGCCACGTTGAGGCAGAATTTGACGCTTGCGCAGATCGGACGTCCCCCGGCCTTCCGAGGCACACGCCCACCATGACGTCGGACGGCTCATGGAAGAGGTTAACGCGTGGAAACCTGCATCGTTTGGGACTTGTCTGCTTGCTGCTGCCGTCCAGTATAAGCTGTAGTCAAGTGTTGGTGCAATGCCTCACAGGAGCTCAACAGGAAACACATCAGATGTTTAACTGCTCCCTGGGCTTCTCAGCCTTGGTTTGGTCGCCTGCTAGGTAAAGACCCAAACAGTGACAGGTGGTGGACAGGTTAACTATCACTAAATAACATTTCTATCTGAGGTGTCAGGATTATTTGTGATTCTTTTTTTTAAATAACATTTTTATTGAAGTTCTTGGGGTCACAAAATCAAAGCAAACACAACACACATTAACATCCACAAAATACATGACTGCAAAAAGATACATAAGGAGAATTTAGGCAGGAAGGACACTATTTACCTAGTTACATAAGTCCATAATTACTCAAAATAGGATCTCCAAATTCTCTCAAACTTCCTCATCCCTCCAATTCGCTGTGCATATAGTAATTCACTCTTTCTGACATTCTTCATTTTTTGAAGCCACGCATGAAACAAAGGAGCCTAAGTTAATTTCCAGTTTTGCAGTACCAACGACCTTGCCACTGCCATTGCAATAAACAATAGTTTAACCATCTGATCTGTCTGCAAATCCAGGATCGGAATCAAATCCATACAGCATTAGTTTAACATTATTAGTAATCTGAATCTCGCAATAAATTTGCAAGTATACAAAAATCTCCTTCCAAAAGGGCACAATTTGAGAACAGTGAACTATAATGTGAGACCAATTGGCAGGAGTAAATTGCTGGCATCTAAAGCAATTGGCACTGGTATTAACGTACATTTTAGCTATCGCGGCAGGAGTACAGTATAATAGCCATTTGGTAAAAAATAACATTCTTCTCCAGTTAGATTCACGGAGTGTACTAAAATTCAATTTATTTATACTCTTCCAAGTGTTAACAGTAAGGACATGATTCTCCTGGTCCTGCCATTTTTTAATAGCCTTCAGACTCAAATCTACCTCTCTATATTGAGCTAGACATCGTTTTCACTCCCCTGGCTTCCTAGTCCGTACAGTCATAAATAGATCATCCCAAAGCTGAGTAGGGGGACAGATGTGCCTGGACTCCAATTGCTCCAACATTTTATAAATCAGAGTATAGGAACCTATTAACATAAAATTCCCCGGAATTAATTGTTGCATCTCTCCAGGAGTTAACCATACTCCCTCCCTTAAAAAATCTAATAGAGTATGAAATCCAGCACCATCCCAATGCATTACAGTATTTACTCCTAATTTAATTCCCATATAGGAAAAAGCATATATTAAGGGAGTTCTGGAATTAGGCTGAGGGAGAGAATATCTTTGAAGAATAGCATCCCGTCGTTTAAAGAACCAGTTCATAATCTTATATCGAACGAGTTTTGGAGATTTAGGGACCTTTAAAGGAGAAGGAATCTGGACCTCATGACAAATTTGATCCAAAAAAAAGTTACTAAATAAATTTGGACTATGCATTTCAGTTTTAAATCTATCTAAATACTGAGCAAAATATGCACAATAATAATCTCTAATATTAGGTAGCGATAAACCTCCCTGTTCGGTGTCAACATAGAGTGTTCCTATTGCTATCCGAGGGGTCATTTTGCCCATATAAACCCTGAAAATAAAGATTCAACCTTTGGAAAAAAAACACCCGACAGAAAGCATGGGATAGCAGAAAATAAAAAATTAAAGAGCGGAAGTATAGACATTTTGATCAGTGCCACACGGCCAAGAATGGAGAGTGGCAAAAAATTCCATCTAACGAACATAGAACGGACCTTCCGCAAAAGAGGATCAAAATTAAGATTATATAATTCGGTGACCGAGGCAGAAAACATAACCCCCAGATATGTCTTAGGTCTTGAATTAATGCACCCGGCTAAATCTGGATGTAAATCCACATCAGACCCTCCACAAATTAATATTTTAGTCTTTTTTTTGTTGATCCGGTAGCCTCCTAGGGCTTCGAATTCTTCAAAAAGCTGTAAGGCTGATGTCTGTGATTGCATATCAGTCTTAATTAATAACATTATATCGTCAGCATAAAGTTTAATTTTAGCCATAGAGATGATCGGAGGGGCAATATGTACCGATTTGCGGATTGCTGCTGCTAACGGCTCAATAAAAAAAGCAAAAAGAATAGGGCACAAAGGGCAACCCTGCCTTGTGCCTCGTTGGACCGACACTGTACCCACCATAGCAGAATTAATAATTATATTTGCTGTTGCACCCGTATATAGATTTTGAATTAAACTTATGATTTGTGTAGGTATTCCAAAGTGCTCTAAAATACCAAATAAAGTTGTCCAAACCACCAAATCAAAAGCCTTTTCCGCATCTAACAATAAAATTAAAGCAGGGATCTTTTTACTCTGAAAATAATCTAAAACCTCGGCCAAGAAATGAGTGTTTGTGGCGAGCTGCCGACCCGCAACAAAACCATTTTGATCGGGATGGATAAGATCTGCTGCAATAGTATTAAAACGTGTTGATAATAATTTGGTAGTGATCTTATAGTCAGTGTTCAATAGTGTAATGGGTCTATATGAGTTAGGGTCTTTTGGATCTTTACCTTTCTTCAGGAAACTGACAACTGTGCCCACACCGAAAGAATCTGGAACTTGCCCCCCAGCTAACATAGAATTTAATAATTGAAATAACAAATCAGAAAAGGCACAAAAAAAAACCTTAAAGAATTCAGATGGGAGACAGTCAGGACCACAAGCCTTACCAATTGGCAAGTCCTTGATCACCACTTCTAATTCGGTCTTAGAAAATGGGCTCATCATTACTTTCCGCTCCACCTGTGAAAGAGAAGGCAAATCGTATCTGCCCAAAAAATTTGAAAGCTCAGAATAATCTATATCTTGATGTTGACTATATATCTGTTTATAATGGGAAATCATTATAGAGCCAATTACATCAGACTGTGATGACTCTATCTGTGTAGTGGGACATTTTAGAGAGCGGATCAGATTTGCAGCGGCTTGCTCTTTCGCCTGCCAAGCTATGAGTTTGCGGGTAAAATTACTCTCTTCATAAATCCTTTGAGATTGTTTACAAATTGTTGTTCACTCTGTGTAGAAAAAAGTACACTGAGTTCACGTTTGGCATCATTCAATTTACTTTGAGTTGAACTAGAAAAATTGGATTGTTGCAGCAAAGTTAATGTGTGTATCTTTTGATAAAGTGAGATCCTAGTTTGTATAATAGTACGCCATTCTGCTGCATCTTTACCTATTATAATGACGCGAATAAAAGCTTTTAATGAATCCCAAATGATATGCAGAGGAGCCGTGCCAGAGATACGAGATATAAACTCTACAACCTCTAATTTTAATGAATTAATCCAGTTATCATCTTGTAGATATGCCTTGTTAAATATCCATCTTTTAGGAATTCGAATTTTTTTCACTGACCGTAAACTCAATAGCCAACATTGCATGATCTGAAAATCCATTGTGGAAAGACTTTTGGTAAGAAAATTTCAATAGCCTAGTGGCCAAGAAGAAATCAATACGGGAAGAAGATTTATGTCTTCCTGACCAACAAGTGAAGTCTTTCTTTTGTGGATTTTGTAAGCGCCATGGGTCGCAGAGATCAAGTACGGATATATTGTGCATAATAGATCTTGATTTAGGTTTCAATTGTTTTCTGGAGGAGATAGTAGAATCTAATTTTGTATCCATTAGGATATTAAAATCTCCCCCAATAACTATATCCCCCCAGACCATCAGCAATGATTGGAACAAATCCTCATAAATTTGGGGACGATCTTCCACTGGGGCATAAAAACAAACAAAGGTAATTGGCCTATTCCTCTCTTTTATTGAACATGTATCCCAGCACCCGGCCTTCCGACGCACATGCCCACCATGACGTTCGACAGCTCATGGAAGAGGTTAACGCGTGGAAACCTGCATTGTTTGGGACTTGTCTGCTGGCTGCTGCCGTCCAGTATAAGCTGTAGTCAAGTGTTGGTGCAATGCCTCACAGGACCTCAAACAGGAAACACATCAGATGCTTAACTGTTCCCTGGGCTTCTCAGCCTTGGTTTAGTCGCCTGCTAGGTAAAGACCCACACAGTGACAGGTGGTGGACAGGTTAACTATCACTAAATAACATTTCTATCTGAGGTGTCAGGCCTCTTTGTGATTCTTATATTATATATTCTGGAGTTTGTGTGTATGCGTGTGTGCGTTTGTGTATGTGTGTTAGCACATAATAAAAAACAACTTGTTACATGTTCACACTGATTAAGGTCAGAAATTACAGATTTCCCTGCCAATTCAAACTTGATGACAATTTCGTCAGGACCAGGTTTAGCAGGGCATTTATGTGAGGTGTGTACACTTAACTACTTGCCACCATCTTCAGTAAACAAAAAAATACACGTATGCTCATTTGCATGTAAATGAATTGTTAGCTGTTAACATTTAGCACACAAGTCTTGTTTTAAAAAAGAAACCTTCCCTAGGTTGGAAAAACGATTTTAATATCAACATTTTGGATCTCGTCTCTTAATACATATATGAATACAGATTCAGGTTATTACTTGAATGTTTAAAAGCTCCTCTATCCCCGGTATTGCTTGGGAGTTATCATCACAATCAGAAAGGTCATCCATCAACAGGATTCAAGGTCAAGACGCTCCATGCCAGTGGGCCCCCAGCGCCATGCACTCTCATAGATGTCGCTGTTGGAGGAAGAAAGAAAGGGGGTGGGGCGGCAACCCCCCGTCGCCCAATTAAGCCCCCCCCCCTCATGAAAAACAAAAAGCTAATGACTCTGACACCCTGGAAGTGGTCGCCAAGTGTGAGGGCCGTCCTTAGTTTTTTTTTCTGTGTAGGATCAACATGCTTCACCCTTGACAGACACATTTGTGGTGTAGTACCCTGTCTGCCAAACTCTAAATGTGACCACTAATAATTTATTTAGAATTATTTGAAGGTAATTGTAAACTATGATTTTTTTCAGCCTTGATAAAGGGTTTAACCATGAAACACACATTAACTTAAGATATTGTGCTTTAGACCTTTTTGTAAGGAACATTTAGAATGTTGTGCTTAAGATAAAATATTGAAAAGACAATCAACCATTTATATTAATTTTGTTATTAAGACTTAGAACTATCTTTTTGAAAGGTACAAAATCACTTACATGAGCCAAGAAAAATATTCCGACTTGAAAAAGATGTTTTGTGGCCTTTACTAATCTCCAGTGGGAGGACTTGTTGTTCTCCCGTCTCTTGGAAAGTCACAATTGAGGTTGCAATAAAGTGATCTGTAACCAGCTCCTGAACCAGTTGCAGTGTAAGTGATTTGTAAATGTAAAGCTGTCCGGGTAGGACAGTTTCCCCTTTAGAAAATATGTTTTCTGGCCTTGTGGTGAGACAATAGTTGTTTATATCACTATTTCAGTGCTCCACCTGATATCATTATTCAAAGCCAACTTTAAAAAAAAAAACTTCCTCTGTCCCTTTCAAGACAATGAAAGCACGAGACAGAGAACAACATGAAGCGCAGGGGTGGCGTTATAAGGTCCCAAAAGCGAGACCTATTGGCTATGCCAATGTTTGTTAAAATTGTGATTACAGCCTGAAAAAGCCAAGTGTCTGAAAGCACATAAAATCTTTTATATCACTTCCTTCTGTGACCATTTTCGCACATGCCCACATTAGAAATTGTACCAGTCAACAGCCTCGCTTTTAGCCTCACTTTCTCTTTAAAATGTCAGACGCCACCACAGGAAGATGCAACATAAACTGAAGCAGCAGTGGAGGCTGCAAGCATCGGTGCTGCTCCAATGCCCACTACCACCTCCGCGGCTCGCTGTCATTAAACATTCGGACAGCAGCATTAATGAAGGAGATAAAACGTAAGAGGCTGCGGAGCGCTCGTAAGGAAGTTGGTTCTTCTGATAAATTTTGTTTGTGTGTAGGTTTCACTTAAATACCTGCGGGGCCTCATTTATGAGGCCGTGCATCACTTTTACGCCGCCGGTGCGTCACTTTTTGTGACGCACCAGTGGCGTAAAAAATGCGCCTTGTTGCGCCATATTTACAAAGTGACACATCTAGGTCGATGCGTCACTTTGTAAACCCCTACGCCACATTATATCTGCACCAGGTATAATGTATGCAAGGGGGGCGTTTTGACGCAAGAAAGGGTCATGGAAGTGACGCAGTGAAATCTCTAAGATTTCACTGCGCCACTTCTAGGACTCAAATGCGTAAAAATAATATGCCTGCCTCACAGCAGACGTAAGACTGACGCAAGCCCTTTCACATGGGGCTTGCCCCATGTGAAAGGACACATTGCTGGAGTTGCGTCACTTTTGTGACACACTCCAGCAATGCGTCACTTTTGCGCCTACAGATACGTCAGAAATACTGACGTATCTGAAACTCCTTGCGCAATGATGCATTATACTGTAAATATGACGCATCATTGGTGTCGCAAGGAGGGCGCAATGAAAAGTGACGCATCACTGTTTTCACGCATCGATGCGTCACTTTTCATAAATGAGGCCCCTGTGGTCTCTACTGGAAGCCCGTTTGACAGCATTTACTACATTAGTCTCTTCCGGGCATTTAGAGCAGTGCAAAGTCATAGCTCTGAGGAAGAGCAAACGTTGGTTATGAATCTGATAAAATTGGTAAAAGCAGTGTCGGATTTGGACAAAGAAAAGGCCACAGACACCATAATAAAAGTGGCCCCCATTAGTGATTTCAAGCTATTCGTTCGACAGCTAAAAAAGTTGCCCATGTTTGTAAATTGGTGCCGTTTTGTACTTGTAAAAGACACATTGTATAATTGTTCTACCAGGTGTGGGAGACCTTGCAGGCATTTGTGTGCCCATGCTGTCTGCAAGCAGGGGAATTCAACAATAAATAGGTCTCGCATTTGCGAAAATTGGACCTTTTGGTATTGTAAATGACAATGCCTTTTTATTAGGGCATGTTTTTAAACACATAAGTAAAAGGCATTGTCATTTACAATGCCAATAGCGGAAAATCTCTCAAAAGCGAGACCTACGGCATAACAAATGCTTGTTTTATTTTTGGTTGGAGGGTGTCACACAAACAATGGCAGAGTGAGAGGTGGGGTGACGATTTAACACAGACAATGGGAGGGTGAGGGGAAAGAAGCAGCACAGGCAGGAAGAAGGAAAGAAGCAGCAGCAACACAGACACTGAGATAGAAGGAGGACACGGGGTCAGGCAGCCTTTAAAGTGAACTTGACAACCACTGCGATTCTGTGGGAAATATTATTAGAACAACACTAACTGGAATAGCTACCCCTCAATCTGAATGTTGAAACGAGTCGTTAAACCCAAAAGGAAGCAAAAAATGCAGATTAAAAGTGACATTAAAATGGACACAGTCCGGTTGATAATACCACAACTGAAGCAGTTAAGTTAAAGCTGGCGCATGATGTGCATGGCTACGCTGGCCCCTCGTTTCTGATGCTTGTGCACAACTTCTTGTTTACTAAAGCATAGCCACCATTGTCTCATCAGGTACAAGTATAAGCTCTGTTTACAAAGCACACACACTTGAAAGCAGTTTTAACCCAGTACAGAGAGGAATACACATTGGAAGTAAATTGAGAGGAACAAAAAATGGCAGACAGAATACGGAGGCACAAGTCATCTGCAGTTCACAGGTGTTAACAAGTATTAACGACATATTAGCAAAGAAAAGGGCAGCGCTTGAGGAGCTGACAATGCATGACGCATGGTTACCCAGTGCATGTTTTGGGCTTTAAACTCTCGACATGCTCCCATTAAACAAGGTGTCGAAATTCCACTGTACACAATTGCCACAAGGCTGCGACGTATATTTATTTCAGTTTGTTAGATGCCTTTACAATTAAGGTGTTTGAGCCGTGCGGACCAAAAGTTCAAAATAAAGTGGGCTCAAGTATTTTCTGTTTGTGAGCTCTGTTGCCAAGAGCCCCCTGCTCAGTGATGTTTTGAAATAATCAGTAACACAATACTACCTCGGGTCTGAATGTTAGGACATGAACCAAGTGCAATGAATGTATGGACTCTCTCAGAATTTTATAAATAAATACAACCAAAAAAGGGGGGAATTATCCCTGAAGGACTAGAAACCTCAATCACCCGAAGGTGACATGCTTCATCATATGGGTTCCTCCTCCCAGTAGGAAATCCTAGTCCTACTGGGGGCTACAACTTCCTCACTGTGAGGGAAGGAGTTCAGGGATGTTTTCAAAGAGTTTCACTGGTGAATCTACGATGCTAAAGTCCCATATGTCAAAATTATAGTGTAGTGAGAGTGCAGCGCAAAAAAGGAAGACTAATAGTGATTTAAAACTGCCTAGAAAGATGCAGAAAAACTTTTTTTATTGAGTTGCACTCGCTGGCAGAGTTAGAAATCAGTGCAGAGGGTAGTATAGATTTAAAACTACTCTAAATTCAGGTTGACATGTTTCAGCCTAGTAATCAATACTCTGTATCAGTGGCCTTCTTCAGGACCAAGCGAATGTTGTTATTGCTGCTGTTAATACAAATTTTTGTGATAATGAAACCAAAATATATTTAAGGTAAATGATACAACACCAGTAATCCTGCGTAGCGATGTCAGGTATTACTGGGAATATCTGTAAACATGAGAGAGAAAAACAAAACAAACATCGCACAAAGTCAGTTACAGTGCTACGCTTATGGCATACTCATGTTCATCATATTGTCAATAGCCATACATATCATATTCAGTGTTATCAAACTTACCCTCAAAGATAGGATAAAATACCTCACCTCTACCTGGCAACAACTCAGGGAAGGAGGCCCGCTCTGTGGGGAACGTAATCCAATGTCACACCTGACCAAACCTCTAGGTTACAGTTCTTCAAACTGTGGGGCGCGCCCCCCTGGGGTGGCGTGGATGGGTTCCCAGGGGGGGCGCAAAAGCCTCTGCCAGCACATGTAAATGAAGACGCCTGGAAGTGCAGTGATGTTTCTTTGCTGCATTTCCAGGCTGTCTTCATTTACTCTGAAGGCCTCAGAGTGCCCCGGGGCCAGAGATCAGTGGGTTTGCTGCTGGGGGCTCGGCTGGGCAGTGTCTGGAGTCTTATTAAGACTCCAGCAAAGTCGATTTTTTCACGGGTCTTTAAAGACCATTTCCATACATTTGGAAACTGGTTACATAAGCGTAGTTTTTTTTCTTTTTCCAGTACCCCCTGGGCCCCGACTCTGCCTAGTCCTTAAATTTTAATTTTAAACTTTCTGCTGTAGTGTGAAAATGCATTTCATGAAAAGCAATACAAAAAAGGGTAGCCAATAGAAAAAATGCTAGCCATGTATGTTTAAAGAGCCTGCAAAGACCTTGCTTTGACACTAAATAGGGTCTTAAATAAAAAAGTATGTATTCATTTGCAATGTATCTTTCTGTCTGTTCCTTTTATTTTCAGTCATGAATCATTCAGGCAGCCCTAGAACACATTTAAAAGTACTTTATATTTGCTTTTCGAAGTACGCACCGATAAGTGCTGTAAATAGGGTTTAGGTGACTATTTATTTTTGTGCCGTCTGCAACATCAAAATAATGAGCTGGCAACCCTAATCATAAGACTGGAAGTTTGTTGCAGGATCAGCACATTATTTATTTCCTTCACCCTCGATTCCCTGATTAATTCCATAATAGCAATAGTTTAACTTAAACCCTGCGCCCCGCCAATAACATGCTGATTAACTTCAAGTGTCTGGGAATTCACCCTGCATTCAGACAACTCAGTCCTCATGCTCACCCTTCACTTTCACGCTCACCCTGAATTTACAGCGCATAGTTATGGTTTTCCCGCATTTGCCACATAATCCATCGTCTGCTGCATAATTTGCAGATTAAAAAATGCAGCAAAACATGTTACCTCACAGTGGAAGGCCCTTTCTAAAGGTTGAATGGTCACCTTTCTGTTGTTTATTGCTATATGCGGGTGTTAATGTGGTACTTATGAGGAGTAATAAAGGCCAGCACAATGTTAACAAGTGTAAAAATAGCAAAATAGTGCAGTAATGCTATCACAAAATATGCAGCATAATTCGCCTATGCTAGCTGCAGAATTTAGTCAACCATGCTGCATAATTTGGCCTTCTCCTGCAGCATAATCCCAATGGCCCTGTTTATAGTGCTAAGAAATCCCAGCCTATGGCAGAAAGCAAAGTGAATATGTAAGTCATTATTTTAAAACAGTATTTACATACTCTAAGCTAGACTGCTGCAAAATGATGCAGTGATTGAGATAAAACAAGTTCTTACAAAGTATACTTTTTAGTAGTAAGTTATCAAACTGTATCTAATGCAGACATTTTTGTAAGTGTCTCCACTATTCCAGATCCCAGCTGATAACTCTGTTACATTACATCTTAAAAATAATAGATCTTTGCCACCATAAAGCTTTAAGCAGATCCACTGGAATTATTCAGCAGAAGAGAACACAATTATGCGGCAGGTTTGACTAAATTATCCAGCAAGAAAAGGTAAATTATGCGGCACAATGCGCCACATTTTGTAGTTAGCATTACTTCAATATTTTGTCATTTTAACTCACGGTAACACTGTCAAGGGAAATATTTCACCTCATTAGTACCAGTTTAACACCCAAATACAGTAGTAAGCAACTACAAGATTACCAGTCTTTGCAATCCACTGCTCCAGAACACTTTGTCACGCTTTAAGTAACTTTTGTTCCGTTTGAGCTAGAATCAAGTTTTTTGTCATTGAAATCAGGAGAATATGTAGCAAATGCGGTAAACTGATAATTATGTGCTGCAGAAACTCATAATTCCAGTGGCCCTGGCTTTAAGTGACTCAATCAATTAATGGCTGGTAAGACGGCCGGTTTCTTTTTTAACTTTCTGCACTACCACCACCCACTTCAATTTCAGGCACAGGCATGTCAAAGTCAGTATTAACCATTCAGGGGAAGTTTTTTGTGTGAAAGCTGAGTCCATGGGGTGGCTGGTAGAAGGCCAGTAGGGTTGCATTCAGATGCAGAGCCCTAATCATCTCGATCCTTTGGGCCTCACAGAAATGGTCTAGGACACAGAGGAAAGGATCGAGATTCATAGATATTGTCAAAGAGAAGGCCCAGAATAGTGAGCACTCTATGCAAATGTTTACAAATGGCCAGAGAGCGCTTCTTTAGAGAGATACCCCAAAGAAGGGGACAATTAAGGTTTCTTATTTTAAAGGGACATTAGTGAAGCTGGTACTGCTGCCAAGTGTGTAAGTGACCACTGCTGGTTATCATAAAGGAGTAGATGCAGAAGGACTAGGGCCCAGGAATTTGGGGGCCCACTGCAGCACAATAAGGACTATCTACCTTTAAAAAAAGGGGCATCCAAGCGTATTGTCCTTTCAAGCATACAACAGGGGTGATGATCCATCAGGTGGGGAAGAGGTAAAAGAGGCAGAGGAGGTAACCTGCTACTCAGGACTGCAGTTATCATTAGTGCAGCAAGTATAGTTGCATTGGGGTCAAAGAGTGTGAGGGGCTCACAACACCCCAATTATGGGGAGTAGTTTGTTTGGGATATCTGTTTTTGTTTGATGCATTTGCTGTTTTATAAGTCTCATATTTGGTGTTGTTCATAAGCTATAGAAAAAGTATTCCTGAAATCATCTCATAAGCCCCGCTCCCTGCACGCAGCCATGTCCCTCCCGCTCCCCCAATCCTTGCCATAAAGTTTTGGAGGGGGGCCCGACCTCAAAACATTTTGCTTAGGGGGGACTCAGAGTAAAAAAGTTTGAAGACCTCTGCACTAGGTGGACATTACATTTAAAATCATGCTCTAGTGTGTCCAAACTTCAATGCTGTGTCAACCCAATAGTGGTTAATGATTCCCAGGTCTGCGGCTGGGAGCCACTGCTTGGTGAGGTTTTAAATAACACTCTGCCTTGCCTGTGTTATTGATTTGTCAAAAGGATAGGGAGAATTACTCTACTTCTAAACTTAAACCCCGTCTAGGATAAATGGTTCAGCAATTCTAGTCTGCCACGGTCAAGACAGGGACTCCAACCACCCTTTTTTTGAGGTTTTAAATAAAACATGGCTCGTGTTTTCCTAACTTAAAAGCTCTGTGGTGGGGAGGGGCGTAGTGAGGTGCTTGGGAGAGTAAGGAAAGGATGCCGCAAGGAATGCACTCAATAAAAAAAAGCAATGACCGCGCAGCCGTGAAAGTGACACAGCCGCGCAACGCGAAAGTGAAAGATAAAAGCTGACGAAAGCCAGATGGCAGCTGTGCACCTCGTGTGCGCTTGTGCGCCTAACAGCAAGCTGGTGGCCGGCAAAAGCCTCTGGCTAGCACTTTTAAAACTCACTTACTAAAAGTCTTCGTTGAGACAGCGCAGCGCTGGCTCAGTCCAGATCTAAAAATATACAGCTCCAGAGAGAACCGGAAACAAGCTAGTTGGTGGGGTGTGACTGCACTGTATCTAAGGTTGGGACAAAGTTAGACTTGTTTGTTCTTTCTGTACTGATACAGAAAGAACAAACAAGTGCATACATACAGTGCATCATACAGTGCATCATACAGTGCATATGGTGGCAATAGAAATGTCATGCGCAGATGGATACATATCTTTGAACATTGTAATTCGAATAACATGAAAAATCTCTGTGAAAAGAAGCTTAATAAAAAGATTGAAAAAAATAAAACAGAAAAGTAATTATTGTTAATATTATTATTATTAATAATAATAATATTAGTAGTAGTAGCAGCAAGAAAAACATTATTGTTGTTTTTTGTTGTTATTGTTATTAACCCCTTCGCTGCGGCGGCTATTCCGCCGCAGCGCTAAGGGGGCGGGGCGGCCCGCGGCGGTTCCGTGCTTGTGACGGAACCGCTCCGTCACGGCTCGCGGGTGAGCTGTGCTTGTGACGGAACGGTTCCGTCACGAACCCGCCAGCCCATTATTTCGTCAGCGCAGGCGCGGAATTCGCGCTGCGCAGGCTCAGCGAGCGGGCCTTGACGGAACCGTTCCGTCACAAGCACAGCTCACCCGAGGCTTATGACGGAACGGTTCCGTCACAAGCATGCAAGGGGTTATTATTATTATTGTTATTGTTATTATTAATTAATTACATGCTAATTTTCAGCCCAATCCCCCACTTGTGCACACTCTATATTATTACTGTTATTGCTATTATTATTTGCACTATTAATGTTTTTTTATTATTGTTATTGTTATAACTAATGTGAATGTTAGTAGGATTATCATTATTCCATGTACAAGCGGAGGATTGGGATGAAGGTCAGCGAGTGGAGCCCGAGAGGGAGGGGGATGAAGAAGAGTGAGTGGAACAGGAGAGGGAGGAGGATGAAGATAAGTGAGCGAAGCTCTGAATTGGGATTTGTGGGGGATGGGACTGGGCGATTACGGTGAACAGGATAGCATTGAGCGAGGTCATTGGAATGGCGGTGAATGGGTGGATTGTGAATGAGGAGTGCAGGTCACGGATTCACAAGGATGCTTGCGACATACAATCTTACAATAAAACTGTGGCTGAGCTACCGCCACAAGGGGCATTGAAAGAGAAGGGAACGGAGCGTTGGGATGGAGTTGAACAAGTTGGGAATGGGATGAAGACACTGAGCGAGGGGTTATGGATGAGGTGAGCTTGTGGTGCATTTAGGGGGAGTAAAGGTAAGCACTGGAAATCTCTCCCATTTGAAATTTGCACAATTTCTGAGAATGTTAGCCTCAAGAAAAACTAAAAACATGGATATTCTCAAGTCTGTAACTTATTTCGTCCAGTATCAGTACCAGGGCAGCCCTTAGTGGGTAGCAGCATTATAAATATTTTTCATCCGGTCAATGTCATGTTATGGTATGTTACAGGAATCTATAACCATCACTATTGATAGTGGTGGTTTGGGCTTCTTACAAGGCTTACATGAGAGGTATTAAAACTAACTGGGCTATACAGTTTACCAAACTGGAGAGACAGGGATAGATGGCACTGCAAAGAGAGATTAGGAAGTTAGAGGAACAGGTAACTAACTTAGAGCACGAACAGGTGTGCAGCACTACAAGAGATTGTTATTTAAAAATTTGAAATAATTACTAATAACTTTGGTGCTCCTTCTTGTTATACCATTAATAGGGATAAAACAAAAGTGATGTCATGGAATTTAAGTAGGAGGATGGAGGGGACCAGGACAGCGGACAAAATTAGATATCTAGTAATTGACATCTATAATGACATTAAGTTAATCCCTAAAGAAAAACTAGACAGGTTGGCAGGTAAAGTTAAACAGCTTTCGATGAAATGGCATAATCTTTCCTTGTCGATCTACAGCAGAGTTAATTTGGTCAAGATCTGTTTCCTAAAATTATTATAATGGAGAAGCACAACCTCTTTTTCACTGTGTTAATCTTTATTAACAATATCTTTTTTAATAAGCGTGCTACAGTGGTAGCACTGTTTGTCCTACTGCCGGGCCTACCAATAAACCTTCTTACCTCGAGTGAAATCACACTCGGCCACTGTGCACTGTTGCAGGAAAATCTTTTCCAATTTTATTTTCAAAGCAAAAACTTATTTACTTATTGCCTCTTTTTAAACCAAGAAACTCAAAATTAGAAAACAATTTCCAATAACAAATGTGTATTTTACATTGATACATTATTCATTGATCAAACCGTCATAAATCATTATCATACTGCACAATACAATTCATACAGTGATGAAATTTACAATCATAAGTCCGGATTCCATTAGATGCCCAATGCATTTCGAGCCATAAGTGGCCCTTCTTTAGGGGACTGAAATCTAAACAAATGAAAACATATAAGAACACTAGTACAATTGTCCATCAAAACTTGCAGAACTCACAGTGGAACATGTGCTTCTTTACTCATTTTCATGCATAATTTGCACCTTATTTTGCACCTCAATTGGTTGGAAACATAATAAAAAAATAATAATGAAAAATAAAAAGACTGTAAATGTGGCACTTGAGGTAAGAAGATCTGTTTCCTGACTAACATTGCTTTCCTCTTTAACAACAACCCATTATGTTTCAACGCCAAGGCTTTCCCGAAGTTGCAGCCTTGAATCACCAACTTTGTTTGGGTCTCTAAGGACCTGAGGATTACCTGGAAGAAATTAAGATGTAAGTTAAAGAAGGGAGGGCTTCAGCTTCTGGACTTACAATCATATTTCTGGGCTTATCAACTTAAGTTGTTCAGGATGTTATTGGGGAATGCAGATCAATCAGACAGAGAAAGAATGCTAATAGCATTGACAACCTCACAGTGGGTAAATGGTAGGTTTTTCCATAAATGTGGATCCCCTAAATTCTTTAAGGAAGTAAGGGTTACGTTCTTGGAGTGAGTTGTTAGCGTATGGCTGAGTGTGAGGTCCATGTGTAAGACACCCGATTATAATCAGTTTTTTGCACCAATTTGGGACTCACCTGGTAACCCAAGGTGCCTGAGGAACTCAATGAGCCAGCCACTGCTAGACACGTACATCAGACAATAGGGCGAACTAATTAGTGCTGGTGACTTATATCCTAGGATCTTTTAAACCAGAGGGAAGCTCTTCAGGTTTAAATATAATCAAATTGTTGTAGAACATTTTAGGACCCTAGTATAATTTTCCCGATTCATGCCCTTATATAGGAATAAATCACCATGTCCATATATAGGCATAGAAATCATAACAATATTTAGACATAGCTCATGCAGTCCAAATATGGCATGGCTACTTCCACTAGTTCCGAAAATCAGCAACGATTTCTTTGAAAACTTGCTTAGCAGCTAGGGACCTTCCCTTCCTTGAATAATGATTTATCCAAGAACTCATGGAGTTTTCAAAGAACTGAGACTCTTTGATAACGTTATTATGTCCACCTTCACGTCAATCTTGGCACCTTCAAGGTATAAATATGCCCACACTTGCCTTAGCAAACACACAGTGGTTTGGAGTAGTTCGACTATCTACTTGCCCGACGCATCCTGCTACAGCAAGTGCCGAAGGAAGCCGACCCTCCAGCAGACGCACTGAGAGAGACGCTGTCTTTTCTCTTGCCGAGAAATCCAGCTCCAGTGTTTCCAAGCTACCCTTGCGGGTTGTTGGGAAATCGAGTCCTGCAACTGACCTCCTTCATTCTAAACCAAGGTAGGGAGCTGATTATACCCTAAGAGAAATCTTGGATAGATTCTTGGAAAAAGAATACTAAATTTATGCTACACCTCACTTACTTCTTCCCTCGTACTAGACTTAGGTTAGGTACATCAGGGCAAGCGTATTTTAAAAGCACCAGTTGAGTACTTTTTAGCCTTTCTTATTTTATGTATGTATTGTATTTATCTATGGTCTAGAAACCATACCATGCTTTTAAAGTATTATTTTATAATACTCTTCTTGCTGTACGCATTATACTTTACAGCCAGTATTACGATTGTAGCAGTTAACTTCTTCTGCAAGAGAAAGAAGACTGTTCAATAAATACTTTTATTGAAAATGTCCCTCTCTCTATTTCTCTGCACCTCTGATGAAACGAAGCATGCACAATTAATTGAGTAAAATATCTATCTATTGTTTTCACGACTCTGAAGATCAGTTTCATCTTGAGGAAACAAAGTTTTCATGTTGATGTGGTTGTCAGAAACTAAATCTCTTCTTGTGAACTCAAGAAAGTTTCTAGTGACCTATGAGCTAGCTGGCACTCACAATTATGTCTAATATATTCAATAGAGACCTAGTCGACCTAAGTCCTACGTCAAATCTATAGGATATATTATTCCAATGCGCAGAGCCTATTGGAAATATAGGAACTACATTACATGGTGCCCAACATTTAGTAAGGCACTAATTTAACCCTAGATACTAGAGTAACTCAGCCGTGCTTTTCACAGAGACGCCTTTATCCCGTACAATACTCCAATAGACGTCTGGAATGGGTTAAAGGATAAAATATCTGCCATAACTGAGTAGGACGAAAAATCCTATGTATTCGTTTTTGGTTTGTTCAACATTGAAGGATACAGTGTTCCAAAATATTGTGCACCTTATCTTTGTTTCTTTGAAACTTGCTCTGCAAACTTTCAGTCAACAAAATGGACGACGATGATAATCCCGGGGCCAGTAGAACTGCAGTAAATGCAAACCAACTAGGTCTTGACGTTACAGGTTTCCAACAAAATGACGCGGATGCTATAATCATCCCGTAAAACGTAAGGAAAACAATAGCTATAAAGCTTGTAGAAAATGGCCTATCACCGAGAGGTGGTAGGGTTATATTTGTCATAGAGGCACATAAATATCGGCAGACAGAGGTATTCTATTCATGGATTCTCTTTCCACAAGCAAATCCAACAACACATGTGTTCCACTTCTATAAGATAGAGGAACACCCAGCGTAATACGTTCCTTTCGAGGATATTGAAATTCCACTAACTTACCAAGAGCATCAGCTCTGGTTTAAAGGCGCCCTTCAACATCAAAATCACATTACCATGCTCGGTCCACTAGGTAGACCAGGAGCAACATGGCTGGTACTAGCCAGCTATACACCACATCCTGACATTGAGAGAATGACAGATGTAGAACTGTTAGCTCAACTAAAACAATTCATTAAAATACATAGACAATTGGTACAATATGTCATGCAGACTCTAAAAGTCCAACCTGCTATAAGAATTCCACAGCAAACCCTTCATCAAGGGAGCACAAACAAAATTACACCACAGACCATACAATCAGTCATTGGTAAATTACCCACAAAAAGGGAACAAATTCCATTCTGGTTAGCTGAAAAAAATGACTCAGATCGAGGCAGTATTTCTGGATAGTACACCTCACGAGAAACACAGGATTCTAACAATCTGTTTACCAATGGGGATCGCACCACACCTTGAGGACTGTGACACTTGGGGAACAGTCTTTGCTGCAATCTACACAAAAACACATGATGTTCCATCCATGGTGGTAATACCAGACGTCCTAAAACAGGTTAAAAATGAATAAGGGGCAGAGCCTGCTTTAAATCTCGGTATGAAGTTACTGAAGGATTTCAAATAGGTCTCAGCTATAATATTAGCTAATATTAAAGGTGAAGCATCATCCGTGGCAATCCGCCAAAAACTAAAAGAACTTGATCTAACTGAGCAACCATATGAACTGGTCAAAATAATAGAAAAATCCTATCAAGAACTAGGTAGAGATAGTTTGGGAGGGAAACCAGTAAAGCCCGAATTAACAGACAATCCTGAAAAAGATTTTATTTAAAATACACTCACTGCTCCTAAAAAGAAGGGAGAAAATACTAGATAGACACTTCCTAAAGAGAAACGTTCTCAATCCAGAGGTAGGTCCCCTCAAAAGGAGCACTCTGAAAAGAGATATATTCTCAGAAATAGGGATAATGTGAGAAAATCTGATAGATATCAAGATACTGATAGACGCTCCCTCGTACCTTTCAGACTTCCTCCCAGAAATCCGAAAGAAGAGGACGATCAGAACAAAAGGAAGAACGTGTGAAGTCCAAAGACGATCAACACGTTCTAAAAAATAAGATAACTCAATTCACAAAGAAGAAGGTAGCAAGTCTAAAAATCAGACATGCCGAGGATCTTGAGGACACAGCTCAAAAACGACAAGTGGGCACAGACAATGCTGGACAGCGCAGCAGAAGTTACCATAGCTCGCAAGATACTGAAGGATCATCTGGAGACAGTGGACTTGAATGAATACATTCAAGTTGAAACTGCCGATACCAGGGTTAGTGTACCCCATAAGTTATATGAAGTAACACTCCGGATAGAGGGGGATATCCCTAGAAAAATAAAAGCACTCTTTTGGAAAAAACTATCTCAGGGCTATGACATCCTTCTGGCTGAAAAAGACTGGCCACCTGAATTTGTCAGCGAGTGCCCAGATGGCGAAGAGATCATTATCCAAAAAGAGTGTCTAACCTGCACACCTTAATATCTTACTTCTGAATGTCTAAACTATTAAAGTTTGTTTTCAATAACCGCATGAATTTCAAATAATCGGTGCCACCCTGGAAATCCTGACTAGCCCCTGTCAGGCCATAAAATAATCATATAAGTTCAAACAGACTCTGTTTGAAAAACCAAGGTGCACTGTTCACAGGCCCTATTAGGTGCTTCTAATCTGAAAGAACTCAAAACATATTATTTCTTAAAGTCATCTGTTAATTTTAACACATTGGTTATCAACAGTTCCAATTTCAAAAGATTCATCCAAACTTGCTCATACAAGAAACCTTCAAACGGTGATGAAAAGTGAATGCCAAATCAATAAAGTTTTACGAGATGTTAAGGGATTAACACAAATGCAAAAAAAGAATGCAAAAAAACACAGAAGACTGTCAATTTTTTCGCTTTCTTTGTATTATGATGTATTTGCTTTTCTCAATTCTCAAGACTCAAACACTTTTAGTATTAACTCGTTTTAAGATTGGACAGTTTAAACATGACACCTATAACCCTCGGGTAGTTTAGTCCTAGGGGGGTGATGCTGACTTGTGGGACAGGGAGACACTCGGTGTCTTGCTTATATAAATCCATTTGGGCAAATGTACTGCATGGGACACAACGGCCGCAGAAAGCCTGGGATGCAGACCTGGGAGACCCATTGACAGATAGGTACTGGACCTAGGTGCGTGCATTGAGCTGCAAGGTTTCTAGTGATAGGTGGTTTAAGTTTTTTCATTTCAACTTCCTTCATCGCACATATATAACCGCCCAAGAGACTAGGCTGAGTATATCCTGACTGCTCTTCTTCCTGTCCTCGTAACATGAAAGGGGCGGATTTTTTGCATTTGGCCTGGGGTGCTCATTAGTGCATGACTTTTGGACCCAGGTCGTGGATAGACTCACATATACCACAATGCCGCAGGGAGCCCTCATGCCGCAGTTCTGACTGGTGGGTAATATAGCAAGACCCAAGGGGAGAAAGATGTCCTACAAATACCTGCAATTGGCGCTGATCTTGGCTAGAATATGTATGGCTATTACATGGATGGGGCAAAGGGTGCCCCTGCTGGCCCACTGGGTGAGGGATTTCACTGAGTGGTCTCCAGCTGAGAAAATTGATATATAGACCAGTAGAAGCTGAAGCAGGATATAGAAGTGTTGGTGGGATTGTGTGATCAATTGCTAGGTCCTGAGAGTTTACCAAGTGATGAAGAAGGAGACACAGGTGGGTAACAATGTATTTGATTGTACCTGACCAATGTAAGTCTTAATCCAATTGTGAATTGCTTTTCCCAGGTATTCCAATGTCAGGGGAATTAACCATCTAGCACCCTCCTTGATTATGTCGCTTGTGTCCCCCTGATAGGAGCTTAAGATCCTCCAACGCAGGCCTCCTGAGAGTCCCGCGTGGTCAAAGGACCAGATCGGGTGGCAGATCCTTCTCCTACCTGGTCCCCAAACTATGGAATTCTATGTCAACTGAATTAAGATGTGAACCCAATGAGACCAAATTCAGAAAGGTGGTTCTACACCCTTTAGTCTTTTATTCTCTTAGAGGATTAAGGATTCACATTATGACTCGCATAGCGCTGGGAAGCCTTCGAGTAGCTACGTGCTGTACAAATCCATATAAGATAAGCAATGTGATGAAACAAATAATGATGATTATTGCTGGTATTGGGAATTGCTCTATATAAGTTGCTGAGATTTGCCTGAACGATAACCATGTAGACTTCTATTCGCTGACTACTTTGTGTACCTAAGGTTGTGTGTGTGTTTCAAGAAAAGAAAGTGTTTAAAAACAAAAGATTCAGATGAGCAGGTGGTGGACTGTGCATGGAGGTGAGCAGGAGAAGGGTGGGAGGAGGTGAGTTGGAGAAGGATTGAGCGTAGAGGTGAAGAGGAGAATTTGGATGCAGGTGAATAGACAGTAGACTGAACATGAGGTGAGCAGGGGGAGGGTTGTAGGAAGGTAAGCAGGAGGATGATTGAGATGTAGGTGTGCAGGTGGTGGATTGAGTATGGAGGTGAACAGGAGGAGGGTCGCATAGAGGTAAGTAGGAGGAGGATTAATCATGGAGGTGACCATGAAGACGACTGATATGTAGTTGAGAAGGAGGGGGACTGAGTATGGAGGTGAGCAGGAGAAATGTTCCAGGGAGGTGAGCAGAAGGAGGATTGAGCATGGAGGTGAGTAGGAGGTGGATTGATATGTAGGTGAGAAGGTGGTAGATTGAGCATGGAGGTGAGCAAGAGGGTTGAGCATGGAGGTGAGTAGAAGAAGGATTGAGCATGGTTGTGAGCAGGAGAAGGGTTCCAGGGAGGTGAGTAGAAGAAGGATTGAGCATGGAGATGAGCATGAAGAGGATTCATATATAGGTGAGCAGGCGGTGGATTGAGCATAGAGGTGAGCGAGATGATTGAGTGTGGAGGTGATCAGGAGGTGGATTGATATGTAGGTGAGCAAGAGGTGAATTGAGCATGGAGATGATAAGAAGGAGGATTGAGCGTGGAGGTGAGCAGGAGGTAGATTGATATGAAGGTGAGCAGGTGGTGGATTGAGCATGGAGGTGAGCAGGAGGAGTGTGCGTGGAGGTGAGTAGAAGAAGGATTGAGCATGGATGTGAGCAGGAGCAGGGTTCCAGGGAGGTGAGTAGAAGAAGGATTTGATCATGGAGGTGACCATCAAGACGACTGAAATGTAGTTGGGAAGGGGGTGGACTCAGTATGGTGGTGAGTAGGAGTAATGTTCCAGGGAGGTGAGCAGGAGGTGGATAGAGCATGGAGGTGTGCAAGAGCATTGAGCGTGGAGGAAAGTAGAAGAAGGATTGAGCATGGTTGTGAGCAGGAGGAGGGTTTCAGAGAGGTGAGTAGAAGAAGGATTAAGCATGGAGATGAGCATGAAGAGGATTCATATGTAGGTGAGCAGGTGGTGGATTGAGCATGGAGGTGAGCAAGAAGATTAAGTGTGGAGGTGATCAAGAGGTGGATTGATATAGAAGAAGGATTGAGCATGGTTGTGAGCAGGAGGAGGGTTCCAGGGAGGTGAGTGGAACAAGGATTGAGCATTAAGAGGATTCATATGTAGGTGAGCAGGCAGTGGATTGAGCATGGAGGTGAGCAAGGGGATTGAGTGTGGCGGTGATAAGAAGGAGGATTAAGAATGGAGGTGAGCAGGATGTGGAATGATATGTAGGTGAGCAGGTGACGGATTGAGCGTGGAGGTGAGCAGAATGTGGATTTATATGTAGATGACCAGGCGGTGGATTGAGCATGGAGGTGAGTAGGAGGTGGGTTGATATGTAGGTGAGCAGTCAGTGGATTGAACATGGAGATGATAACAAGAAGGACTGAGCATGAAGGGGAGCAGGAGGTGGATTGATATGCAGGTGAGCAGGCGGTGGATTGAGCATGAAGGTGAGCAGAAGGTGGATTGATTTGTAGGCGAGCAGGTGGTGGATTGAGCATGGAGGTGAGCAGGAGGTGGATTGATATGCAGGTGAACAGGCAGTGGATTGAGCATGAAGGTGAGCAGGCGGTGGATTGATTTGTAGGCAAGCAGGTGGTGGATTGAGCATGGAGGGGAGCAGGAGGTGGATTGATATGCAGGTGAACAGGCGGTGGAGTGAGCATGAAGGTGAGCAGGAGGTGGATTGATTTGCAGGCGAGCAGGCGGTGAATTGAGCATGGACGTGAGCATGAGGTGGATTGATATGTAGGTGAGCAGGCAGTGGATTGAGCATGGAGGTGAGCAGGTGGAGGGCTGCAGGGATGTGAGCAGGAGGTGGATTGATACGTAGGTGAGAACACAGTAGATGGACAATGTAGGTGAGCAGGAGGTGGATTGATATGTAGGTGAGCAGGTGGTGGATTGAGCATAGAGGTGAGCAGGGAGTGGATCGATACGTAGGTGAGAACGCGATGGATTGATCATGGGGTGAGCAGGAGGTGGATTGATATGTAGTTGAGCAGGAGGAGGGCTGCAGGGATGTGAGCAGGAGGTGGATTGATACGTAGGTGAGAACGCGGTGGATTGACCATGGAGGTGAGCAGGGTGTGGATTGATATGTAGGTGAGCAGGCGGTGAATTGACCATGGAAGTGAACAGGAGGTGGATTGATATGCAGGTGAGCAGGCACTGGATTGAGCATGGAGGTGAGCAGGCGGTGGATTGATATTTTGGAGGAGCAGGCAGAAGATTGAGCATGGAGGTGAGCAGGCGGTGGATTGAGCATGGAGTGAGCAGTGGGTGGATTGACCATGGAGGTGAGCAGGATGAGGGCTGCAGGGAGATGAGCAGAAGGAGGATTGACAATGGAGGTGCGCAGGAGGTGGATTAATATGTAAGTGAATAGGCGGTGGATTTAGCATAGAGGTGAGCAGGAGGTGGATTGATATGTAGGTGAGCAGGCGGTAGATTTAGCATAGAGGTGAGCAGGAGGTGGATTGATATGTGGGTGAGAACGCAGTGGATTGACCATGGAGGGGAGCAGGAGGTGGATTGATATGTAGGTGAGCAGGCGGTGGATTTAGCAAAGAGGTGAGCAGGAGGTGGATTGATATGTAGGTGAGAGCGTGGTGGATTGACAATAGAGGTGAGCAGGAGAGGGACTGCAGGGAGGGTAGCAGGTGGGTTGGGGGTGAACGGGTGTGGGACTGGGATGCAGATGAGGAGCTTTGGGGTTAGAAAAGAAGCAAACGGGTGTGCTTAAGAGGTAGAAGTGCTGTTGAGAGGACGGGCGAAGGTGAGTGGGTTTACGTTTGATGGAGTCGCTGGTGTCAATGGATGGAGGTGAGCAGGTTTGTGTTTGTGTTTGTGATGTCGAAGAGCCACCTGGGGGGTTTGGGTTGCAGATGACAAGGGAATGGGAAGGAGGTGAGCAGGTGTCATCATGATGGAGGCAGGTTGGTGGTTAATTGCCTTTCAGGTGAGCAGGCGGACGGGTTGGTGGTGAGTGGGCGGCGGACTGGCGGTGAGTTTGTGAGGGGCTGGCAAGGAGAGCGTCTTCAGATGAGCCTGAACTGCGGTTAGGAATTAGCAAAAAAAGAACAAGAAACTCTTGACCTGAATTTGAAGAGAAGTTGACATGACTGTATTGTTATTTTACAGAACGTTACTCGTGTTTTTTGCCAGCCATGAATAATTCATCAAGCTCCTGTACTCAGTGCCCTATATTCCATCGCTCGGGGATTCAAAGGCAAGTCCCCTCCTTCCCCGGTAGTTTCCCGAGCAGCAGCAGCTCTGAACACACCAGAGCCCGGCAGGATGAAGATAGGGTTCTTGGTATGCACACAAACACACACACACGCCACGCGGAAAGTAGGCCAAACACAACGGGCCTGGTTACACACTGCTGTGTAGATAGCCACCTAATACAAATACAATATTCAACTGTGCACACACTCCCTGTGATACCTTGCACATACAGCATATAAAAACACACACCACTCCATACATGCACAACCTCGGGTCATCTATGCACAGCATCAGCACATGCACATGAGTACATCCATGGTGCATCCATGCATCCAGAAATATGCGTGTGCAAGACCCACATCTTGTATATGTAATAAGGTCTGCTAGTAACATTGCAGTGTGCCAAGCGGTGCATGTTTAACCATTCTTTTTCGGTTCCAGCCAGTTTCTGGAATCCATGTTACATTGGAAAGTCTAGCATGGATGGGACAGGATCGCGTTCTCTTTCTTTAAATATAGGAGGGATACTGATTAAGTTAAATTAATGTCCTGCATAAACTGGTGATGGTGATTCATCATCAATCACTGTTATAGTTAACAGGATGTGGAGGCTATACATTAGCTTCCATTATATGGAAATATCCCTACCTAATAGTCAAGTGTTTCTTCCTGGAAGTCAGATGTTGATTGAGATTGACTGGCTAAGGACCCCTGGACATAGAGAGAGGACTAGGGACCTGGTCAATGGGAATGTATCAGCTGATATGCAGTGGCAGCTGGCAACTACGGAAAATGGTGAGGCGGGCAAATGGGTAGTGGGTGGTTGCATGAGCATGCTCTACATGTAAGGCGCCTACATTTTACAAGCATTGGCAAAGCCAATAGGTCTCGCCTATGTGAGATCTATTGACTTTGTTGATATTTTTATGTCTCTTCAGGCGTTATCAGCACACATGTGCTGCCCTCACCATGCGAGGGCTTCTTGGAATCAATACGAGCTCCTGGGGTTCTCTTTAAAGGACCCCAGGGGGCACTTATTGGGTGGGATATTATGTTATAGACCCCCTGGTGCAATCAGTCCGCCTCAACTGCAGGCGTTGATTTACGTTCTTAATAATATAGCTCTTACTCACTCTAGATTGCTTATTGAAGGGGACTTCAATTTATGGCCAAATGGGACTTTAGTTACACAATATAATAACCTTGTTCAATCCAGCGAAAGCCTAGGCCTACTACAAGGGGTGACAGTGCCTACACATTTAGGGGGCACACACTTGACTTAATCTTTAGTGAGGAAAGGGTCACCGGACATGTGAAGGTGCTCCCAGTGGACTGGACTGATCACCATCTGGGTATATGTTTGATGTTTCTCCCCAGTAGAGGTGTTCCAGCTATCAGGGAAGCTAGGAGCTTCTTGAGTTGGGACTGGAAGGGGATATTAGAAAAGGCAACACGTTCACCAACGTTTGCTATTAAAGGGGATTTTGATGTAGCTAGGTCAGTGGAGAATTATTCTGATTTCTGTAATCAGATCACTACAACAGTAAATCAAATTGCCCCTCTGAAAAAACTGTAAGAAAAGTGGTAGACCCTCTGCCAGGTGGTTTAACGAAAAACTGAAGACCCTGAAAATGAAGTGCAAACAGGCAGAAAAAAATGGAGAAAGTTTTATGCAGACAAAGATAAGATCGCATGGAAAATGGCCATATCTATTTATAAAAAAGAAATCTTCTCCACCAAAGCTGAATATTTTGCAGAGATCATTATGAACTCACCAAATAATTCTAAAAGTTTTTTCAAAATAGTTGATGACATCACCAATCCGAAGTGCTCAGAAAACAAGATTCAGCCAACTCAAGATCTTTGCGATAGTTTAGCGACCTTCTTCGAAGAAAAAATTAGTACTATCATTAATGGTCTCAAAACAAATATTCCAGTAGTGGAAGAAGTCACGACTACTGGAGTAGTAGCCTCGACCAATGGTGTAGAAAAGGTATCTTGCGTAGGAAAACAGACTGGTGAAGGGACTATCAATCCGAGTCTCCTGGATGACTTTGAGCCTCCATTGGAGGAGTAATTTGGTGGGATCGCCTTGGGTGTCTCCTCTGGCTCTCCACTGGACCCCCTTCCACATAAAATCTGGAAGGAATTTGCCCCAGAACTTTTTCCCAGATTTGTAACTAATCAATGTCCAGTGGGGTTGTACCATCTGGCTGGAAACAGGCCGTGGTCACGCCACTCCTGAAGAAGGCAACATTTGACCCAACCTGCCTTGGAAGCTACAGGCCCATCTCTCACCTACCCTACCCAGTGATGATCCTCGAATGATTGGTCAGCAAATCTCTGTCACACTTCCTAGAACGTAATAATAAGTTGGCGAATGTACAATTTGGTTTCCTCCCGGAACATGGAACAAAGACTGCCCTGGTGACCGTGGTGGACGATCTTTGTTTATTGGCAGACAGGGGACAATCGCGATACTTATTCTGCTCGACCTGTCTGCCACTTTCGACACGGTTAACCATGGCATCTTGCTGACCCATCTTGAGGAGGTAGGAATAGTGGGCACTGCCCTGGATTGGTTTCGATCCTATCTATCCGTCAGGTGTCAGGCAGTGGCTCTTCCTCCGTTTCAATCAGCCTTTTCTAACATCTGGCACAGTGTTCCTCAAGGGTCTGCCATCAGCCCGATTTTGTTCAATATATCTTTGAGCCCATTGATTAACATAATTCAGGCTCACAATGTGAAGTTGGTCAATTACGCTGATGACACCCAGATTATCTTATCCCTGGATGGAACCCAGTCTAATACCTTGGAGGATTTCCATGCCTGTATGCATGATGCTGCGCAGTGGCTACGGAATAACTTTTTACAATTCAATTTGGATATGACCGAAATTTTACACTGTGCAGTTGGGAAGGTTCCTCTGTCTCTCCCTCACAACTTTTGGCCCATTGTAACATCTACTCCTCTGGTTCCGACTAAAACGGCGTGAAATTTTGGAGTCACGTTCAGCGCTAACCTGTCTTTGGTGACGCAAGTGAATAAAACTGTGGGGTGCTGTTTTGGTCTTATCAGAGCACTAAGAACGATCCTCCTGTTGCTTCCAAATTCGCCCAGAGCCTTAACAGTACGAGGCGTTATTTTAGGCAGACTTGATTATTGCAACGCCCTACTGTTGGAGTCTCCAAAGTATCTGATTCAGCGACTGCAACGCGTTCAAAATACGGCGGCAAGATTAGTTCTGTCCAGACCACGGGATTCTTCTGCATCAGTGTTCTTAGCTGAGGTACACTGGCTCCCAGTGTTGCAAAGAACATATTTTAAGTCCTTATGCATAGTGTTTAGGGCTCTGCATGGATCTGGTCCTAAGTCTCTACAGAAGAAACTGGTTTGGTACACTCCCACTCGGAGCCTCCGCTCCTCTTTTGCTTGTTTAGCAAAGGTCTCAAGGTTTAATAAGGTTAGATTGGAAGAGAGGGTTTTTAGTACTGCTGCTGCAAGGCTATGGAATGAACTACACTTGAAATTAGACAATGCAGCACCCTGTCTCTGTTTAGGAAAAGGATCAAAACGTGGCTGTTCCCCAGAAATTAATTTCTTTGAGTTCTGTCTAATCGGTTTTCTACCCTCTTCGTTTTATGATGGTTTGCATCACGTACCATAGCGCCAGGGTACCCGTAGGGTGTTTGCTGCGCTTTACAAATTATATATACAATACATTATACAATACAATGAATCTCCCAATGATCCCCCTGTTTAGTAAAAACAGGGTGCTAAGGAACATTCACATGCACTATAAGAAGGGACCACCAGGTTAAATCTGTTTCGTGCTCTATCTACTCGCCGTTTTTTGTTTCTAATATTCGGCCTCTTTCTGCTCTCCCATGTGCCCCCTTCGAGATCCTCCTCTCCTTCCGCATTCTGCCAGCACCCTCCTACCCAATAGTCATCCACCACCACCATATCCACCACCACGTCCACCACCACCACTACATCCACCACGACCATCACCACATCCACCACCACCACGTCCACCACCACGTCCACCACCACATCCAGCACCACCACGTCCACCACCATGTCCACCGTGACCCCCACATCCACCACCACATCCACCACCACTACTTTCACCACCACGTCCACCACCATGGCCACACCACCACGTCCACCACCAACCCCACCACCACATTAACCACCACCACCAAGTTCACCACCACCACATCCACCACCACCACGTCCACCACCACCATATCCACCACCATCACGTCCACCCCCACCATCACCACCATGTCCACCACCATGTCCACCACCCCATCCACCACCACCACATCCACCACCACCACATCCACCACCACCACATCCACCACCACCACCATGTCCACCACCACATCCACCAACACATCCACCACCACCACATCCAGCACCACCACATCCAGCACCACCACGTCCACCACCACCATGTCCAACACCACCATGTCCACCACCACCACGTCCACTACCACCACCACATCCACCACCACGATGTCCACCACATCCACCACCACCACGTCCACCACCACCACATTCACCACCACAACATACACCACCACCACGTCCACCACCGCCATGTCCACCATCACCACCACATCCACCACCACCATGTCCACCACCACCACCACCATGTCCACCACCACCACATCCACCACAACCACATCCACCACCACATCCACCACCACCACATCCACCACCACCAAGTCCACCTACAACGGATTTGAAATGTAGGAGGCAGGTTTCAAGGATTCGGTAATTTACTGAATCAGTAATTTAAGGAATCTGTAAATTACTGAATTCTTAAAATACTGAAACGGTAAATTACCGAATCCTAAAATCCTATGTAGGAGGCACTCAAGTGAGTGCATTTTTTCATTCAGTATTTGTTATTTATCAGCAACTATAAGTTGGTGGTAAATACCTAATACCCTTGAAAAAGCAATTTTTTGCTTTTTTTTCAGTGCCATACAGGGCATGTATGTGCGCCACATATGCACACACGCACGATTCAGGGGTGCAACAGGGTGTCAATGTGACACCCTGCCACCCTTGAATATGTTCCCCCTATTACCAATTCGGTATTTACCGAATCGGTAATAGTGAATGGCTTCCTATTCATTCCTATTGGCCTCCAGGCCCATAGGAATGAATAGCAATTACTGAATCAGTAAATACTGAATCGGTAATACCGAATATTACCAATTCGGTAAAACTTACTGAATCATTACCTACATACTATTTACCAATTCTTAAATACCGAATCGGTAAAATTCGGTATTTAAGAATCGTGAGGTGAACGGATGAGTTGGTTGGGTTTGAATAGATAGATGAAAGTGAAGAGTGGCTGGGGAATGGGTAGTGGGCGGATTTGAGTGGAATGGTATGCTGGGTTGGTGGATGGATGAGAAGATCGGATGGTGGATGAACGGATGCTGGATGAACTGATAATGGATGAACGTTCTCCACCCTCTGATGCGTGGTGGCTATTTCTTTGCGTTCCCAGTTTCCTGGTAATTTTATTGAAATAATGCAATACTGCTGTCACTATGTTAACTGTCAATCAATCAATCAATCAATCAGGGTTTATAGAGCCTGCTATCACCCGTAAAGGTCTCAAGGCGCTGGAGTTCGGGCAGCTCAGACGTCATCCGAAGAGCTAGGTCTTGAGGTCTTCTCTGAAGGCTTGCAGTGTAGAACATCGTCTGATGCTGAGGGGGAGTTTGTTTCAGGTTCTGACCTTGATGTAGGATATGGATCTGCCCCCCATTCTGTCTCTGTAGAAGAGGGGGATTTTGACAAGTGTTAGGTCGGTGGAGTATAGGTTTCTGTTGGCGGCGTGGAAGGAGATTCTTTCATTGAGGTATTGGGGTCCAGTGTTGTGGAGCGCTTTGTAGGCGTATGTGAGCAGCTTGAGGGTAATGTAACTCTCTTTTTGACGGGGAGCCAGTGGAGGCCACGGAGGTGCTGGGAGATGTAGTTGTGTCGTGGGATGCTGAGGACGAGTCTGACTGCGGCGTCCTGGATGGTCTGGAGTTTACGTAGGAGTGATTAGTTGATCCCGGGGCAGAGAGCATTTCTGTAGTCCAGCCTGCTGGTGATAAGTGTGTGCGTGATGGTCTTCCTGGAGTCGGGGGGGGGGGTGCATTTGAAGATCTAGTGGAGTATTCGGATGGTGTTGAAGCATGTGTCGGACATGGCGTTGATCTGTCTGTTCATGGTGAGTGAGGAGTGTAGTATGATGCATTGGGGTGGGAGGGTTTCAGAGTTTGGAGGCCACCAAATGTCATCCCACGTGGAAGTGGTGGATTCGAGAATGAAGACTTCCGTTTTCTCCAGGATGAGCTTCAAGGCAGCTGCTGTTCATCTAGGATGCGTCCTTCAATCCTACCTGGAAATTGTGCCTGGTGATGTCAGGTTCCTTGGTGAGGGAGAGGATAAGGTGGGTGTCATTGGCTTAGGATACTATGCTGTGTCCATGTTTTCTGACAATGTTTGCACGGGGGCCATGTAGATGTTGAACAGCATGGGACTGAGGGAGGGTCCTTGGGGTACTGTAGATCTGATCTCTGTTGGCTCAGAGAAGAAAGGTGGAAGTCTTTTCCTTTCAACATATGTTAGTACAGTGCTTTATATAAAGACGACATCCTAATTTCTTTCATCTCTCAAGTGGACCTTCAGAAAAGGGCATTTTTCAATCTCATTGTAGTTTCCAACCTGGATCAACAATCGCCCCAGACGCAGTGGCAGCTCGCACAGGTAAAGCTATGGAGCGGTGAGGCGGCGGCGGGGCTGGGTGGGGGGTAGTGGAGTATGACATGCGACTGTAAAGTGAAGAGTAAAGAAATAAATTAAAGCACTTACTTTGCGCTCGCAGCATCACCAAGACGGCTTTGCTTTCCACATCTTGCGATGTAGCACACCAAGGAAGTGATCTGGAGCAGCGTGGTAATACATAATCCTTTGAAAAGCAATGGTAACGTAATTCAATCTGAAAATAGAATTTCACTAGAAGATTTGCCTCTGGCGCAATCGCCTTCACCATCCTTTGTCAAAGGGAAGAGATTTTCTCTATGGACACTCCTTTGGTGGATTTACAGTGATGCGTGAAGTTATGCTAGCACTCTGCCTTTCTCTAATAAGAATCAATATGTGTTGAAGGTCCTATTGGATATACAGTCATGTTCCAAAACGCCCCTCCTCCACAAATCTTTGATTTGTGGTGACAGTACCCAAAAAGAGGACCTAGAATTTTGGTGCCTCAGTTTTTTAAAAAGTCTGCATTTTGCTGTTGGAGCGCTCACTTTTCCTAATAATGTTGCTCTTTTTGTAACCTTCTTTCATAATTTTGCACTCCAAACTGTTCAATTACATCATCTTATGAAAGCAAAGTCTGTACCTATACTACTCAGATCTCAGAAGTTCAAACTCTGGGCAGTCCATGCAATCTTTTTAGTTTGAGCCTACCAGACTGTGCAACTAGATGTCTCTTTGAAAATACTTATTGTCTCTTAAAGCGAGGTTAGATCCTGCCCATTGCTTACCATTTCATTGCTGCACTTATAACAGCAGGATCAATACAGGTCTTGATTTTAATACGATGTTCAGAGGGTTCTAGGGCAGAACCATGTTTTACAGACAAAACTGAGCAGGTGACCTGAAGTCCAATGCCAGTCAGCGAGAGAGCAGGCAGAAAATTAAAATATATCCTTTCACCCACACATTCATTCACCCATTCTTTCATGTTAAATATGAACCTGTGTCTGGGGAGTTTCAGACAGACGAGGCTCATCAAGAACCCCACTCCCACTGTAGCTGCTAAAGGGCTCACATCACCCCTGCCAGTCATTGTCCTGTGCATATGTACAATCCGAAAGTCCAGACACTCAGGCCTTGTCAGTTTGTCTCTCCTCAGAGAGGAGCCTGGGAAGGGAGAGACCCTTACGTGTATGCAGGTGGCTTCATTGTCACTTACCTTGTTTTATATTCATTGCCTTGTTTGGGCTTGCCTTACTGCTCTGTCTTTGTCCCTCCCCAGAAGCATGTCCTCTTTTCTTGTGTCCTTCCACTGCTTACTTTTCAGGAATTACATGTTTATTTTTGTTAACGAACTCCAGGAGAGTACAGATATTTTCCAGCGCTCTCTCATATGTAATTCTCTTCTCCTCCGTGTTTCTCTCACCTGTGTGCTCCCCCCACCTCTTCCGTGTTGCGTTCATCTTCCTGTGCTTCTTCCTCAAGTTGTTTTCCCATTCCTGTGCTTTTCCCTTGAGTGCTCCGTTCCCACTCCTCGTTGCTTTTCCCTCCCACCCTCCTGCTCCCCAATTGCCGGCCCCTCATCCTGGGTTTAAAAAAATATATATTTGTAGTTATTTATTCTTGAAGAAGACCAGACAGCAAATTGCTGCTGGCACCTCCACCTTAAAATGACTTTTGCACTACTTCTATTTCTTTTTAATCCATCTCAGATCAGTAGAAAAAGAAAAAATGGTGCATGCGTCATTTTGTAGGTGCGCGTGCATAATAGAGCATGTGCATGCCTGCAAAATAATGCAGTCATGTCACACGGCTTTTTTCTTACTTTATTTTCCTTCAGATGTTCGTGATGCTGTACAGCATGGCTATAAGGCATTTGCAAAGCCAATAGGTCATGAAGGCAAGGCCTGTTATCTTTGCAAATGCTTGTTTCTATTTCTGAACGGAGGATCGTGAAGCACCTCTAAGACTCAGACCAGCTAACCCCTGTTGGCCTTCTAACTGCAGGGCGGTAGGAGGGGGTTCTGGTGTTAGCACCACAAAAATAACCCTCCTAAACATGTCTGATCAAATAAGTGCAGATATATGAAACATGTTTTCCTGGTGTGGCCAAGTTGGAGCACTCAGGCAATTATTTGTAGAGGCACAACATACGTACAAACATAAGCAAAGTCGCACAGCATGGATGAAATTAAATGCAATACACCCAGAATGCAAGCACACTCATGAGACAGACCGACAGACATGCATACATACATACATGGACAAGCCCACAAACTAGCCTCTGAAATCAAAAAGTGTATTTCTTTAATATGTGAAAGCTTTGATGTTAATAAGGCACATTATAGCACTATACTAAGATGTACTTATTAAACGTGATACTTTTGTACAACTGGTATTAAGAGCTCACATACTTGAAATTGTTTTTATGCCCAATGTTGAAGAAAAAAGTGTCTTGATTAAATAAAATATTTGCCTGAGATCATACAATTCAAGCAGAGAAGCCACGATGTATCCAGGTTTTCTGGTTTCAGTTTGGAAAAAACCATCCAGTAACTGGTTATTTATTTGTCTTTCCTTATCTTAAGGCTTTGTCTTTAAGTCTCATTGTAATTTTCAAAATATAGCATGAACTCCGAGGGTATTGCAGCGCTTTACATAAGCACCAGTTACATTACACAAGGTCATATGCGTCGTTTGGGGGCACAGGGAGATTAGGTGATTTTACCCAGAATCACAGGATGTTGAGCCATCGCTGAGAGTCAAACCTGGTTCCAGTGTTCCACCGTCAGCAGCTCTGACCATAACGCCACATCCTGGAAGAGGGACAAAGGAGGAGGCAGAAGCCACATGTAGGCTCGGCTCGTTATGGGCTTGAGGTTGCAGCGGGACATAAACAAACATGAAGGACACAGTGTGAATGGATAAACATGTACACAGATGTGCATGCGGGTACCGAGGCACGCATGTTGGGGCAACTCAAGCGTGCAAACCCTGATTCCCGGTGCCCATAAATTCCTCAAAACTCATGCACGCGCGGCTTTAGGCTGGAGTCATGTGATGAAGGTATCCACGGGGAGCCCAGTCTCCCAACACCCACGCATAATATTACTGACGGCGCTGTCACTCATGCTCCATCTCCCAGCACGAAGGCAGCCGGCGTGCGCTCTTAGACGGACTGCTCTACATTTCCTGGACGTGCGCCATCTACCAGCGTTCCAGCAGGGTGTCAGGTGGGGCTGTGTTACTGGAGGGAGCATCCTTCATCCCTTGGACAGGCTCCACCTCACAGCGTCTCAGCGTGGCCTCGTGGCACTGTGCAAGTAAAGGTGCCAAGTCCATGCGCTGGGCACGCTCTGCCACCTTGTGCATGGGTCCAGCCTGCTGCTGTGTTCATGCTCTGACTCCCCCGCCATAGAACGGGTCAGGTGACTCTGTGTCACTGGAGGGAGCATCCTTCATCCCTTGGACAGGCTCCACCTCACAGCGTCTCAGCGTGGCCTCGTGGCACTGTGCAAGTAAAGGTGCCAAGTCCATGCGCTGGGCACGCTCTGCCACCTTGTGCATGGGTCCAGCCTGCTGCTGTGTTCATGCTCTGACTCCCCCGCCATAGAACGGGTCAGGTGACTCTGTGTCACTGGAGGGAGCATCCTTCATCACTTGGACAGGCTCCACCTCAGCACAGACTCACGTGGTACTGAGCTAATGGGGGCGCCGTCTGTCTCCTGGTACTTTAACACCGGGTCCACTGTGCTTCACGCTCCATAGGTGTGCTGCTGACTCCCTTCAATGATGCATTTATCATGTGGCTCTGGTACTGTGCGCACCATCCTCCATCACTTGAACGGGCTTTGTGTCAGGTGATGCTGTGTTCCGTGGTGCAGAAAGAACAATAAGGTGAAGGAGGGCCTAAGGGAGTTTAAAGACCATGCAGAGACACAATCCCTAACTGAACATATAAAACACAAAAGTGTCAAAGGGTCTATGTACAACGTCTATGTGTGGTATATTAAACTAAAGAAGTCTTTGTCAAACCATTTGAAGTCTAGTGATCCTAACAGGATACCCATCAGTCACCACTCGAACCGCCCTTCATCATTTGGGATTCCTGTTAACCATATAGTAGGTCCACTACCAGTCAAGATGGAAGGTCTGATCTTATAACCTCTTGTGAACCTGGTAGTGACCAATATGGTTAGAGTGTAACAAGATACTCATAGGTAAATATGGGGGTGACTGATTTGCAGTGCTTGTGAAGAAAAGTGTGCTTAGTGAAAATAAAATTGGGTGAGGGAGCAAGAATGAAAAATTTGTATTCTGTTTTATTTGCTCGCTCCACCAATATTAAAAGAGCAGCAAAGGTAGATTTAACAAATATCTACCTGGATGTAAAGATGGTCAACATGTTTCAGCAATTTAAAAGGACTAAAGAGTCCATTGCTTTCATCAGGACCTAGATATTAAATAATGCTACTGCAAAAATATAGTGATATATAAAAAAGTGACTACATATTTTACAGACTGCAACATGAAAAAAGATCCCCTGAAATCCTAGGTGTGGTCTTTGCTTGCAGGTGTATTGTATGTCACTATTAGGGAGAAAGAAGAGACACAGACAAAAAACAGTGAAATGACCACATACACATAGACATAATAACGTGTAATTAATCCACATTTTACTATAACCTAGTTGTTTTGGTAGAGCAACATATTGGTTCTGTAATTTTTCAACATGAAGACACTTAAATGAAATGCTTGCATGTAACATAGTGTACTTTGCCTAACCCTTGTAGTCGAAGTAGTGGGCTCCACCCCGCCTTAACGGCTCAGGAAACGAGGGAAGCACCGCTCTATTAAAAAGGAAGCAAGAGCAAAGGTATGTAATCGCTTCCTGTCTGCTGAAAATAACACACACCACCAGTACTCTGAGAAATATTTGATGCAGGATTTCTCTTTTAAAAGAATATGTGAGAAACACAAAATGTAGCAGGACATCATCTTTGTGGATCGTACCAAGCCTGCCCACAAACCAATAAGTCAACTGAGATCGACATAGGCACAAATAGACCATGGAAACAAGTGAAATTCACCAACTGTAACAGCGAGAAGTTAATTCATCTCATAACCTGCCCATGTGGCTTGAAATATGTTGGGATGACAACTCGGAAAATAAAAATTCGCATATCCAAGCACAAAAGCACGATTCGTTGTAAAAGGCAGGCAACAAAACTTACCAATCACTTTTTTGAAAAACAACATGCTCCAACTGCATTTGTTTGGACTGTCCTCGAGCAACCTTACATCCCTCCCCACGTCACAGACTATTCCAACTTTCTTCTACGTAAGGAACAAAAATGGGTTTTCAAGTTGGGAACGAACAAAGGCGGATAAAATGATGATATACCTTGGTCCATCTTATAACTATGTCTGCTGCAATACTCCCCATAAGAAATAAGGCTATGAGTGACTATGTTTAATGTGTTACCATATTCCCTTGACATACTAAACACAAAGTGATATGTGGAGATCCGGCAGATTTTTACAGTCACACGCCTTTATTTTCTTTATTTTCTTTTCTGTCCGTGTACAAAAGCTTTCACGTTTTTTGTGATTAGCAACAACAATGAATTACAATCTTTTTAGAGTAATGTACACTTTACATGTTTAAGATCCACTAAGTATCTACGCTCGTCACACAACCACAAGCGATATATCCGTGATAGGCATGGTTTCTAGGCAACCGCTAACATTACACGACCCTCCGTGTGGCCAATAAACATCTAAGTCTCATTGCTTGGTCCGCTCACATGACCGGCTAAGGACCAATCAGCGAATTGTCTTGAAGTACAGTGGGCCCTTTAGTCATGTAAGCTCCTATTGCACGGTCCGATCACATGACCGGCTTAGGATCAATCAGCGAACTGCTCTTAACCGAAGTCTCCACTCCGTTCAGGTACCTCTCCAACCGGCTCGGAAGACGGCGAAGAGGTACCGACGGAGAGGTGAGATGTACCAAAAGCTTTTCTTTTCAGTGGTTTTGCTATCACCATTATACTCTTTTAATAAGAGTGCTAGTTTATGACTTGTTAAAACGCTGTCTTATCACCTCCTTAAAGACCTGGTTTACTTTGGCGTTCAAACTCAATTCAAGCGAAGCACACATGACTGGTTCAGCATAATGAAAAATCTGTTGCAGCTTCATTGTAGTCTGTATATTCTCCTTAGGGGCAGTTAGACTAGAGTCAAAGGACTACCAAGTAGTATTAAACATCTTCATCTCACTAACATAGAGGCCACTACTTGACAACCACCGAATCTCTACGATACTCGGCATTAACCTGATTTAATCAGCCATGATGCTTTCTCTGAACAGTCATCGTAAGAACTTCGGACCTAATTCATTTTGTGTTTCTCACATATTCTTTTGAAACAGAAATCCCGCATCAAATATTTCTCAGAGTACTGGTGGTGTGTGTTATTTTCAGCAGACAGGAAGCGATTACATACCTTTGCGCTTGCTTCCTTTTTAATAGAGCGGTGCTTCCCTCGTTTCCTGAGCCGTTGCCAGGCGGGGTGGAGCCCACTACTTCGACTACAAGGGTAAGACGAAGTACACTATGTTACATGCAAGCATTTCATTTAAGTGTCTTCATGTTGAAAAATTACAGAACCAATGTGTTGCTCTACCAAAACAACTAGGTTATAGTAAAATGTGGATTAATTACACGTTATTATGTCTATGTGTATGTGGTCATTTCACTGTTTTTTGTCTGTGTCTCTTCTTTCTCCCTAATAGTGACATACAATACACCTGCAACAAAGAACACACCTAGGATTTCAGGTGATCTTTTTTCATGTTGCAGTCTGTAAAATATGTAGTCACTTTTTAATATTTCACTACATTTTTGCAGTAGCATTATTTAATATCTAGGTCCTGATGAAAGCAATGGACTCTTTAGTCCTTTTAAATTGCTGAAACATGTTGACCATCTTTACATCCAGGTAGATATTTGTTAAATCTACCTTTGCTGCTCTTTTAATATTGGTGGAGCGAGCAAATAAAACAGAATAAAAAATTTTCATTCTTGCTCCCTCACCCAATTTTATTTTCACTAAGCACAATTTTCTTCACAAGCACTGCAAATCAGTCACCCCCATATTTACCTATGAGTATCTTGTGACACTCTAACCATATTGGTCACTACCAGGTTCACAAGAGGTTATAAGATCAGACCTTCCATCTTGACCGGTAGTGGACCTACTATATGGTTAACAGGAATCCCAAATGATGAAGGGCGGTTCCGAGTGGTGACTGATGGTTATCCTGTTAGGGATCACAGGACATTTATTTATGTTTTTTCATAGACTTCAAATGGTTTGACACAGACTTCTTTAGTTTAATGTACCACACATAGACTTTGTACATAGACCCTTTCACACTTTTGTGTTTTATGTGTTCCGTGGTGCCCCATCCTTAACAAGCCGTCCCCCAGCACCTCACCTTTGTATCAGGTGATGCTGTGTTCCGTGGTGTCCCATCCTTAACAAGCCGGACATGCTCCGCCCCCAGCACCTCACCATTGTGTCCGGGTGGTTCAGTGGTACTCGTGCCCTCAGTTATACTCTGCCAGCCCGGTGGCAAGGGATGGCATGGTGAAGGGAGTGTTGTCTTTCATGCAAACATATGCAATGACCACAGTCGCCGGGCTCTCTTAAGGACAGGAAGCTTTGGATTCCTGGCACCAGTGCCCAAGATACCAGGCCCGACCCCGAGTGGGCTTGGCCTAAGCCTCAGCTCTCAGTTTGCCCCTGGATGAGACTTATCGCAGCTGCAGTCATAGTAGTGCCATAACATACTTTAACAATACCTTATTCATATATATGTGTGTGTGTTAGTCATAGTATAGATAGTAGTCGAATAAGTAAAATACAGTAATCCAAAATCCAAAATAAGATGTAAAACGGTAACCAGGGTCTGAGAAGACGAATCTTTAGTGAGAAAGGTAATTTGCTCGGAAGGAACACGCCTGAAATGTAGGAGCACAAAGCGAAGGCAATGCAGCCTGAAACTTCTAGCCCGGGGCACAATTTTCACAAACAGCTGCAGTTCGCGGCCACTAAATTGACACTGTATCAAAATGGAGAATCACAGCCGTCTTCTTAAGAAAGACGGTTACTTTGCATCTTTTGGTAATTTTTGAGGTTTGTATTCTCAGAGGTTCTCAAACATCCGAAATAGGGGGTGTTACAGTGGACAAGGCTCAGGAGCACAAAGGGCTCACAACTAACAACAAAGGTCCAGCTAACTGGCTAGGCGACCAAGTAAGTAGTGGTGCATCAAAGATGGCAGGTCAATCAAGGGACCTCTAGACATGATACAATAAGGGAAGGCAGGGTTGGGAGAGGGATGCTCACCAAAGGGAGTCACCAGTCTCCCCTGCAGCCTGGGCACAGCATAGGCCCTTTAGGTTGATTGCTCAGCACCCCTCCTCCGCTCTCGTATTGAGGGGTATAGCAGCCTCTGAATCTCGTTGGTGTCCAGCATTCCTTGGACCGGGCGGTGGTTTCAGCACAGGGCAAGGTTGGCAGCATGACAGAGCAGAAGGGCTTGAGCCGGTCCTTCCGGCTTAGTCCTATCCAAGCGGAAGTGGACAGTATGCTGGTTCCACACTCTGGAAGGTGCTTTCAGCAGCAGGGTCCATGAGGGTCTTTTTTTTTTTTTTATTGAGATGGATTAGAATACATAACAAGCATTTACAATGCAATAGGTCTCGCAATTACATTTTGAGCTATTGACATTGTAAATGGCAATGCCTTTAAGAAAAACTTAAAAGGCATTGTAATTTACAATACCAAAAGCAACACCTATTGCATTGCATGGCGTGGGGTCTGCATCTATGTCCCCCAAAACAAAGCCTGCCCTAAGAACGTGGCCGCCTCACGAGTCTGCACTATAGCATACCACACAGTGCCTGTCATACCGTGACGATAATGAATTAGCCATGTTAGATCAGATTTTGTTGATTTTCTCTCCAAAGAAGGTTGATAGTGTACCATCTGTAGGGTGATCGTGGGATAGCGGGTTAGATTCTCACCTGTAACTTATCCCACTGTCTATTCTGGCTACTGGGTTCTTTTTCCAGATATGTTTATATCACATGAGCAACAAAAGTGCAAAACAGCATCTAAGACTTCTCAGAGCCTGTTTACTGTTAATACATGCCAACCCTAGATGAAGGACTGAGGAAAGTACTTGTCTCATAAGGCAGTTATTATTGCAGTACTGGAAATAAAAATAGCGGATTTGGACACCTACTGTTGTGTACATTTTTTGTTACCATAAGTGTGATCGACTCTCAGCCGCACAGTTCCTATGTGTCTTTTTCAGTCTATGTTGGTTGCACCAACTCCTACTTTTTACTCATTCAGACTGCAACATTGCAGATTCTCCTCACCACATGGGATAATTTTACCTGGTCCTTCACTACCATAACTTGCCAATACTTTAGGAAAGTACTGGCCATGATACAAATTTAAATATACTGATATATTACTGAATTCATTACCATATATAGTCCCAGCTCTCTGTAGTGTCATAATGGTGGCGATTATTATTGGAAAGCGTCCAGATTGGCACGGCAAGCATGCCCAAATCTCCATCCAGTCTACCAATCCTAATTCTGGGACACCCTATAGCAGCCACAAAGCCTCAGTTTGAATTGTTAGCGCTTTCATTTCCTGATGTTTCAAAGCTGACCGTATCAGCTTTACTTCTCCATGATTCATTATCAAGAAAAAATATTGTAAACCACCTATACATCATGCATGTACTCACCCACCTATTAATACACTCATTAGTTTAGTCAGCCTGGTTTCTAGCCATCTAGGAACTACCTTAATCAAACATTCAGCCTTGTATTCACTCGGCCATGTGTTAAGAGTATGTTTTTTCATGACAAAACAGGTATTATACTCTTCGGTGCTCAGGACAGCCCCTGGCTGTCCGACGTCAAGGTGGGCGTGTGCTAATGACAGCCGGGGGCCGTCCAAAACCCGCCCACTTATTGATTCTCCTGCACAGCACTGAAGGGGTTATACAAACATTATTAATGAAAACAATAATAAAACTAGGAGTTTGGGATAAAGTGTCTAATTCAAATGCATTGGTGTATATTGGAGAAGATGGAAAAGTCCCTGGTTGGGTATCTCAGGTGCACAATGCCAGCAATGGAGGTGTAAAGCACTCAAGACCTAAGTAAAGGTCACTTCTTGCACAGTTCTTGCAGTGTGGTTTAACTATTTCCTTACTTCAAACCGCAGCTGTGTTTACTTCATAAATGTCATACGTGAGCACAACGATGGCGCAGTCTAAAAATAAATGCACATCTCACACTCCTGCCCTGCGCTATGAACTTTAACGTTACATAGTGGTAGAGGGTCATTAAATACCCCTATTATGTATGTGTTGGCATAGAATGAGACATTAAGCTTCATACTGCAATTACTTGTACTGGATCTACTCTCAGGTGGGGTATCCCTACTGCAGGGTGACAAACGTGTTATTTCTAGGTGTCTGCTGCCATGTGTGCCCAGCTTCACTGGTGGAGTGGGGGTGAGGGGTGGGGGGAGGGAGAGAGGCCTGTGCACCCGCTCTGTACCAGGCAAAGAATGCAGTAAAGTTCCAGGGACCGTCAGCGAGCACGCAGTGAACACGAGACATTGAAAATAACTAAATAGGAGCTAAGGCCGCGTGCCTGCCAGGCAGCACTCTCGACTGCCCCTCCCCCAGCAACGACTAGATGAGCCCAAAGATGGTCTGCAGCCAGGACTCTGATCGGCCAATAGCAGCAGACCATGCTTGACAGCAGCACCACGTTGGACAACAAAGGGGCAGGGGCAACAGAACAGGGATGAATCCCCAAACCAGAAACTGCTGAGGTATGATAGCACTATGAGCACAGCAGTGGCAGTCCATCGGTGACGCAAAAAGCATGTGACAACAGCTGCAGGTCAGCTAATGTAGTGTACCAAATACATTTAGCTGTGGATTGCTCAGGCCGATCCATGCACGACACTGGCAGCCCATGTTTTAGCATTCGTGACAGTAAGTAGTAACATGCATAGCAAAATCTGCGAGTAGGCGCAGTACAAATGGAACGCATAGGAGAGGATGTGGTGTAACGGCCAGAGCTGCCAACATGCAGGACAGCTATGGCAGACTCAATCTTCATATTTAAACAAAACTAGAACCTTGAATATTTAACAGTGTGCAGCTGTGGAGTAGTCTGGGCCAAGTATGCATACTTTAGACACTTTCTTCTCCAGCCATTGCAGAAACTTCAATCTGTTTTCACTCAGCTGCTGTTTATATTTGCATCGCGCTCTCACTTTAAGTGAAAGTGCCATGCAAAAATAAACACTGGACTGAGCGAAAGCAAATGGCCCCCATAAAGATAAGAAATTGCTTTGGGACAGCCGCAAAGCAGACAAGACAGTCGCATGGGCCGGACGAAAAGGCAGAAACAAAAAATACCTAATTTTCAATGGCAGGCCACCATTTAGCATAAACAGTGATGCCAGCCAATGGAAATGAGGGGCGGGGCTTCAAGTCCTCTTCTGAAATCTGCTCTTACAATAGCTCTCACCCAGCGAGTAGCGCTTTGCGCTGCAACGCCAGGCGAGACCCAATGATGAATGTTTCCTCATGTAATGCAACTGGTGCTATGTAAAGCGCTCCGATACCCAATTCGGGTCAAGTTTGCGCTATATAAAACTCTGTAAAATAAATGTTAAAAATTCTACTGGCACAGGGGGTGGGCAAGGGCGCTCTTTAGAAAGTCTGTTCCATTATATTTCCTGTACCACGCAACATCCGCTAAACTTATTTTTCTTTACTTGTGCAAAACCATACTGTGACACAGAGCGGTCAAGCTAATCAAACATGAGGATTAGGGCTGGGGGGCGCATGGATGAGTAGGGAAAGCAACAGACCTGCTGGTGGATTTGGGGCGAGGAGAGCACATGCACGTTTGAGGGGAGGGGGGGGGGAACGGGACAGCTGTGCAAAAAAAAAAAAAAGTAATTCAACAAAAAGGACAAGAGGAGGCGTGGGTGGGGTTCAAATATGCAAGCAAACGAGTGACCAAGTCAACCAATTATAAGCAGCAAGGGACCATTCACCAAGTACCTGAGAGGCCTACCGCAACTATAAATCTAGGAAAGACCTAAAGACTCACTTATTGCATCTCACCGTACCATCGATACGAAAAAAGTAAAGGTCGCAAATATCAAAAAAGTAACACCAAATATGCTGCTAGGATGACAAAAAATAAAAAGCTCATTGCTAAAAAAACTAGTGTCCATCCGCAGGGCCTAGACACATTGAATAAAATGTTGTTGATTACGTTCAATAGAGAGGCTAAACTTCAATAAACTAAAAAAAACTGAAAAAAGAACCACTTTCTACATATCTATTTCCCATGTATTTACGGTCTTTTGTCAGTGCTTTTTTCACGTCTTCTGCCGTCTCGAACTCAACAAAAGCCTCTCCAGTAGGACGTCCCTCTTTGAAAATGGTGAAATTAATTCCATTGAGACCACCAGTTATGCTGCATTCTGTTAACATACAAAAATAAATATCTTAAACCCGATTCCAATAAAAACGCAGATTCCAATATCCACACATCTAGCAAATGTTTATAGGCCCAACTACAATTGTTTGCCATTAAACTACTCCCATACCACCCCGATGTAAGCCAGCCATTAGTATGTGATATGCATCGACCTATTGCCCCCCAAATTAAGAACTTGCACCAAGTAGCTGTTCTAGATCAAATGTTGCATGCAATTCAATACACCCACTTTGAGTGGTTTCAATGGTCAGAATGTCACGCATTAAGCAGTTTCCTATCACATAACCCGACGGATCAATTAAAAGCATCTAAGACTCAAAATGCTGGCTCCCACCCCAATTTAAGAATTAAAAATAATTGTTAGCGTTAATAATGTCAATTGTAAAAGCTAATTAAGGCAACTTTGAATGAGCGTGAATTTCTACCAAATTAAATATAATTTATGTCATAATAACCTTGTTTCCATGGGTCTCCTGAAACATACGCACCTGAAAAAAAATCCAGCACTTCCTCCTGCGTGCAGGACCATGGCAATCCTCGAATTTTTACTATATGTTCATCTGCCATTGTAAAACCTGTCATCCACAACGATAACAAACTTATAGTGAATATAAAGTAAGTTAATAGTGAAACTTAGCGCTCAACATATCCTAAATTAAGAAGCTAACTAGTTCACAAAATAATTGATTACCCCAGCAGATAACCCCAAACACAAAAGACATGTCGGGTACGGACTGCAGAATCTACTAGACAACAATTAAGACTTCCGCATACATAAATCATGTACATGATTTAAACCACATTACCCTAATGAAAAATATCAATTAGAACCACAGAAATTTGGTCATATACCCCCACCCCAAGTTTCCATTTATTACAGAGTAAAAAAAAAAAAACGGGGACAATTTCAACTAATTAAAACTCGTCTGTTTCAATTACAGTCAATACGGCCAAAACATTCCATATCATATAAACGAGTTTTTGAAAGCCAAATGTGCATGGAAATTAAATCAACTTCCGGCGGTTGAGGGTGGAGGAACCTCCACATTTACACGTCATAAGGGGCAGGCGGCCCTATGTTGAGACCAATCCAGTAATGCGACATGCCACGAGCCACATTTTGTTTCCATATTTATCAAACATAACGAGTAAAAGCTACGCTGTGTAACACACACACGCATATTACAGCGCCGTATACAATTGTAATTAATTCGCGCCGATGCCACCCACTTCTTAATTAGGGTTCATCAACCCTCCAAAACGCCATTTAAATAGGACGGGTCATTGAGGGTCAATTGCTTCTCATCAGTAAGAGTAAGAAAATCATTAAATATTGGATACATTCCGTAATAAGCAGGTGCCGGGCGCTAACATTAACATTTGCATGAAACACTACGTTGCACCACAGATTACATTTATACGGTGGAATTAGAGGCCATATATAAATCACGAAAAACAAATTAAAAAAATATATGGGAGGAGGCTTCCCAGTTGCCTGAAATTCTCCTCAAGACACATGTGCAAGGGTACTGATAGGTGCCCTTGCTCTCAAAACAGCTACGCATAACTGGATCTCCCCATTCTAGTCAGGACTAGTTTGACAATTTTTTTTTTAAACGTACACAATAAATTACATACGCCAAAAACTAGCACGTGTGCGGCTCTTGCGTTTGAAGGACCACGTCAATAACAGCATTTGCACAACGCGAGGGTTGTTCTAGAGATGAAGGAAACGCCAACACTACTACTAACACGCGGAGCCTCGCTTCTGCATTAGCCCCAAAGACACTTTATTTATTTAATGCATTTTTATAAAGCGCAGACTTTAGTCGAAGGTGTCAGAGCACTGTACAATAGAACCAGTTTTGTTACAAGAGAGAACTGTTACAGGAATAAAACAAACATCACCATATACTGACGAAAGAGTTAAAAACCACTGCAGTACGAAAATAATCTGCGTGAAAGCAGGGTCTGTCTGAAAGGAAGGAGAAAACAATCTCTTTACTCGCGCAGACAAAACTTGCCACCACTATACAACAATAGATGTGTTCAATATCTTCAGTAAACACCTCTGGCCACACAGGCTGTAAAAGCCTTGTTTTCATTTAAATGATTCAAGTTATAGATAGAAGAGGGTGACCCCCACCTCACCTCACCTCCTCTCCCACAGGAGCACAATTTGCCAGTTTAGCCCCTCAGCCTGGTGCGGTCAAGTGCCAGGCGCGCACTTTGCATCATCGCACCTGCTGCACCGGAACTTCTACACACACACCTTAGGGGAGTGAAGACACAGAAGCGACCCCCTTACAGGATCACTAAAGATGCAACAAGCAGGAGACATTACTCTGCTAACCCAACACAACCAACAGCCTCGAGAGGCCGTGTACATGCCACACTCGAATGACGTCACTTTATAAACAGACGCGCACTGTCACTAGGGCCACGGAGGGTCACTAGGGCAGAGACCCTCTGAATTTCCACACCCGGTTGCAGAGCTGTGCTTCGGCTTTCACGGTATAATATCCCCTGCGAAGGACCCTCGTGGGCCTGACTTCCTAATAAAATGCCCGTGTCTGAAGACATATTGTCAGCGCAGGACAGGCCTCCGAAGGCATTTAATTCAGACTGCATGTGAAAGCATTTCCAGCTTCCATTAGCCCAGTCTTCCAGTAATAACCGATCGGCCTCCCGCACTTACGCAGCAGGGGAGCCCCGGCGCGCTCCCAATTATGGGCCCGTTGCCTGGAACCCTTGCACCGTAAGCTAATATTTCAGTAATGTGTTTACCACGGAGCAAACCGGACGGCGGGGAGCGGCCGTAACTTAACAGGGACACGGAGCGGGCTGGGGGCTGGGGGCTGGGGGGCAGGGAGCGGCGGTATCTTAACAGGGACACGGAGCGGGCTGGGGGCTGGGGGGGGGCAGGGAGCGGCCGTATCTTAACAGGGACACGGAGGGGGGGCGCGAGCGAGGAGAAGCGCACAGTGTGCGTGACCACAGAGGTGGGGGGCGCGCGAGCGAGGAGGAGCACACAGTGCGGGTGACCACAAAGGTGCATGATAGGTATGGCCTGCCAGCCCAGCCTAATTTGCCCTTTCCCACTGCAACACCTTATGTTCTCGCTAGTCTCCAGCGTTGGGGCTGTGCTGTTTAATACAAGACCTGAAGTCACTTCCTCGTTTCAGAGAGGCATGGCAGCAAAAGAGACAAGCCGTGAGCGTGCACATCCCGAACTTCCGGTTTCGGGATGTGCACGCTCACGGCTGTCGTGGCGCGGAACTTCCGTCTACTGCGAGAGGAGCGGGGACAGCAGAAGTCAGGAGTGGCGGCTGATGCGGTAAGTGGGGCGGCGGGTAGGGGAGGGGAAGTGTGTGTGTGTGTGTGTGCGTGCATGTGCGTGCGCGATTGAAAGGCTGACTGGCTGTGCACAGTTGGAGCAAGAGATGTGCACGGCTGGGGCTGGGGGGGGGGGGTGTGCGCGTCCACGATGTGCAATCGGCGCTCGTGCACCAGTCGACCTCCCTTCAGCGCTAACTCAGCGACAATAGGTCGAGAGAGCTCGACCTAATGAGAAAAGTTTGTATCAGCTGAAGGTCCCTGTATTCCGATTGCCCAGAGTCCTAGGGTTAAAGAAGTTTTCTTACCATACATGGGTGTTGATCCCAGGTGCTGTGTTTATCAGTGTTTAGCAAGCAAAGTCGCTTAATGTAGGGAAGTGCTAAAAGGTAGAGAAAGGTTTATTTAGTACATACCAACTGACTCTAATATGAAGGCACTCCATTAAAACATCACCCACGAGCCTCGGCTCGTTGTTTTAATGAGCACTGTCATCCACATACAACTTGACTTTTGTGTAAAATGAGAATTGCCAAACTATGGTTCCGGTAATGGATTTAGTCAAACGTCGTGTAGAATCAAGCCTTAGGGGCCGCCTATAAAACATAAACCGTTAGCACACGCTGTGGTTAAATTGTTGAAATCAATACGTCAATGTGTGCTGTGTATTCATGATAGTAAGGACATACCTCACTGAGAATGAATAACGCGTGGGCAGAGCCCACAATTTATGTTTGGGATTCTTTCAGTTCTGACATATTTCTAAGTTTAAACAAGCGCGCTGGAGCCCCATACACGCTGTGTAAATGGCACCTGAAATGTAAATATGTAAAGCATTATCACTGCGTCTAGCCGTAGCCTGCGGCATAGAGATTCTATATAGCAGTTTGCGCAACAGTAAAAAAGAGAGACACCATGGCTCACTGTGTTCTTTGCTAATCGGTTCCTTGTTACCGTTTGGAGATGCGTTTGTGTGTTTTATTTCTAAAAAACAAAATAATTAATTTATTTGTGAGCACCTAAGGCCGATCGCGGTGCATGAGTCTACTACATGTTGCCCATGTATTTATTACAGAAGTGCTTGCCTGCTTAAAAGTCTTCGCTCTCTGGCAGCGTCTCTCTCTATCCGGCAGCAATTCAACAATGCAGAAGTTATTGCCGATAGCAGGAAGACCTGCTTACGCATTTTCATGCTGCGCGAGTGCGCAAGGAATGCTGGTACTTGTAGTTGAAGACACGTATTATTTACATGAATGTAGTGTTTAAGCAGCTCTTATCGTGTTACCCAAAGTGCTTGTGTCGCGGTGTGTTGCAGGCTGTGTTTCTAGACTTTGTACATTTCAATCATACTCATGCATTCGTCTAACGCTGATGAGCAAAGGATTGAGGGTCAATTGCTTCTCATCAGTAAGAGTAGGAAAATCATTAAACATTGGATACATTCCGTAATAAGCAGGTGCCGGGCGCTAACATTAACATTTGCATGAAACACTACGTTGCACCACAGATTACATTTATACGGTGGAATTAGAGGCCATATATAAATCACGAAAAACAAATTAAAAAAATATATGGGAGGAGGCTTCCCAATTGCCTGAAATTCTCCTCAAGACACATGTGCAAGGGTACTGATAGGTGCCCTTGCTCTCAAAACAGCTACGCATAACTGGATCTCCCCATTCTAGTTTGACAATTTTTTTTTTTTAAACGTACACAATAAATTACATACGCCAAAAAAAACTAGCACGTGTGCGGTTCTTGCGTTTGAAGGACCACGTCAATTACAGCATTTTCACAAAGCGAGGGTTGTTCTAGAGATGAAGGAAACGCCAACGGACACTTTATTTATTTAATGCATTTTTATAAAGCGCGGACTTTAGTCGAAGGTGTCAGAGTACTGTACAATAGAACCAGTTTCGTTACAAGAGAGCACTGTTACAGGAATAAAACAAACATCACCATATACTGACGAAAGAGTTAAAAACCACTGCAGTACGAAAATAATCTGCGTGAAAGCAGGGTCTGTCTGAAAGGAAGGAGAAAACAATCTCTTTACTCGCGCAGACAAAACTTGCCACCACTATACAACAATAGATGTGTTCCATATCTTCAGTAAACACCTCTGGCCACACAGGCTGTAAAAGCCTTGTTTTCATTTATATCATGATTCAAGTTATAGATAGAAGAGGGTGACCCCCACCTCACCTCACCTCACCTCCTCTCCCACAGGAGCTCAATTTGCCAGCTCAGCCCCTCAGCCTGGTGCGGTCAAGTGCCAGGCGCGCACTTTGCATCATCGCACCTGCTGCACCGGAACTTCTACACACACACCTTAGGGGAGTGAAGACACAGAAGCGACCCCCTTACAGGATAACTAAAGATGCAACAAGCAGGAGACATTACTCTGCTAACCCAACACAACCAACAGCCTCGAGAGGCCGTGTACATGCCACACTCGAATGACGTCACTTTATAAACAGACGCGCACTGTCACTAGGGCCACGGAGGGTCACTAGGGCAGAGACCCTCTGAATTTCCACACCCGGTTGCAGAGCTGTGCTTCGGCTTTCACGGTATAATATCCCCTGCGAAGGACCCTCGTGGGCCTGACTTCCTAATAAAATGCCCGTGTCTGAAGACATATTGTCAGCGCAGGACAGGCCTCCGAAGGCATTTAATTCAGACTGCATGTGAAAGCATTTCCAGCTTCCATTAGCCCAGTCTTCCAGTAATAACCGATCGGCCTCCCGCACTTACGCAGCAGGGGAGCCCCGGCGCGCTCCCAATTATGGGCCCGTTGCCTGGAACCCTTGCACCGTAAGCTAATATTTCAGTAATGTGTTTACCACGGAGCAAACCGGACGGCGGGGAGCGGCCGTAACTTAACAGGGACACGGAGCGGGCTGGGGGGCAGGGAGCGGCGGTATCTTAACAGGGACACGGAGCGGGCTGGGGGCTGGGGGGGGGGGGCAGGGAGCGGCCGTATCTTAACAGGGACCGGGGGGGGGGGGCGCGAGCGAGGAGAAGCGCACAGTGTGCGTGACCACAGAGGTGGGGGGCGCGCGAGCGAGGAGGAGCACACAGTGCGGGTGACCACAAAGGTGCATGATAGGTATGGCCTGCCAGCCCAGCCTAATTTGCCCTTTCCCACTGCAACACCTTATGTTCTCGCTAGTCTCCAGCGTTGGGGCCGTGCTGTTTAATACAAGACCTGAAGTCACTTCCTCGTTTCAGAGAGGCATGGCAGCAAAAGAGACAAGCCGTGAGCGTGCACATCCCGAACTTCCGGTTTCGGGATGTGCACGCTCACGGCTGTCGTGGCGCGGAACTTCCGTCTACTGCGAGAGGAGCGGTGACAGCAGAAGTCAGGAGTGGCGGCTGATGCGGTAAGTGGGGCGGCGGGTAGGGGAGGGGAAGTGTGTGTGTGTGTGTGTGTGTGTGTGTGTGCGTGCTTGTGTGTGTACGCGCGCGATTGAAAGGCTGACTGGATGTGCACAGTTGGAGCAAGAGATGTGCACGGCTGGGGGGGGGGGGCGCGTCCACGAGATGCAATCGGCACTCGTGCACCTGCCGACCTCCCTTCAGAGCTAACTTAGTGACAATAGGTCGAGAGAGCTCGACCTAAAAAGGAAACATTCGTACATACAGTTGGAATATCAGCTGGATACAAGAAAAAGATACAAAATACACGAGGGTTTAAAAACGATTCATATATACATAATTGCCTCTTTCTTATAAGCTATAAAACGTTCAGATTAAAATAGAATACATTTAGGATTACTGAAAAAGATACAAAACACTATCTAATAGTGCTTTACAAACAGGCATGAATTCGACAAATTTCATCATCTTGTTTCCCTCCACTTACTAAGGGGTGCCCAGATTTTTTTTCCATATTCTTTCTTCTTTTGTCCCTTAAAATTATATAAACATTCCTCGATATTGTGGATCCCAAGCAATCTAGTTAGCCAGATCTGAAATGTAGGGGCTACTGGATCTTTCCAGGCCGCCGCTATTAAAATTCTTAACACTGCAACACACAGAAAGACAAAAGCTTCCGCTTCATGTGTAATTTTAAGATTTTCGTCCCTGCCAATTAACACAGTCGTTGGGGATAGAGAGATTTGGCCCTCTAGCAGCCCCGATAAAAATTTCTCCATTTCAGTTAAGACAGGTTTCAGATTTGGACAAGAATAGAACATATGGGTTAAATCTGCTGGGCCTTGGTCACATCTTGGACATCTGTCCGTATCCCTTTTACCCCATTGAAACAGCTTCGCGGGGTGTAATATAAATTAAAGATCATCTTATAATGTTGTGCTTTGAAGTTGGTTGCTCTTAATGTTTTCTTGTTCAATGCCAAGGCATAGTCCTCATCTACATTTGGATCCCCTATTCTAAGGGCCCAGGCGTTTTCCACTTGCACAACATCCTCTTCCAGGCCCTGTAACAAAAGACCATAACCTATTTTAATCTTCCTACCCCCATTCCTTATATATTGAACCATCGGATTCATCTCCTGGATAGAAATCCTAGGTCTTATGGATTTCACTTATTGTTCTAACTGGTTATACAGCATCCAGTGGTTCGTTGAGATACCGTATCTTTGTTGCAGGATCTCAAACCCTAACAACTCTTCCTTACTCATAACATCCCCCAAATACCGGATACCCAACCTTTTCCAAAGGGCGCTATTCCTATTCTGTCCAAGATGTATGAATGGTCTTGAGTCCCAAAGGTCTAAAATTCAATTAATCTTAGGAATCTTAAGAAATTTCAGCATTACATTCCATACACCCCATACACTTAACATCACTTTACTTTTACTCCTTTTGTAAAATTGCACATTCACTTCCCGAGTTAAAATCCCCTTGGCTTTTTCACCTATTACTAATTCATAGATCGTGGGGATTCTGGGAGAGCCAGGCAACCATACGGGAGTATCAGAGCATAATAGATGTTTCATATGCAGCAATAAACATACCCAGTGATACAGTCTGAGATTAGGAGCTGCTAGCCCTCCTCTCTCTAAAGGTAATGACAATTTAGCTAGCGATCTTCTTACTTTACCATATTGCCAGAGAAACTGTGAGAAAACTGATTCCATTTTTTTCATCAGGGCTTCATCAATTTAGTAAGGGAATAGCACGGAATAAATACAACAGTTTCGGAAACATTGACATTTTAAGAACATTAACTCGTCCAATCAAAGACAGATGTAAAACATCGATTCTCCTCAAATCCTTATCCATCGCCGCTAATACTGGCAAATAATTTTCCTGAATGATTTTACCCACGTCAGCATTAATTTTAACTCCTAGATAAATTGCAGCATCGACATATCTTTGATCTCTTTTCTGAATATTCTTTGTACAAATTATTATAGTTTTCTCAGTATTAAGTTTATACCCTGAATATGTCCCAAACTGCTGAGCCAAATTATTTAATTCCTGTATTGCTATATCCGGCTTATTCGTAACAATTGCCAGATCGTCCGCATACGCTAATATCTTCGTAGTATGACCATCAGATATAACAGGGGATATTTTATCTGAAGCCAAAATTTTCCTAATCAGCGGGTCTATGTATAATGCGAACAATATGGGTGAGCAGGGGCAACCCTGGCGTGTACCTCTTTTGATCGTTACCTCCTCTGATTGAAGCCCCATAGTAGTAATTCTGGCGACCGGGTCCGTAAACATAGCCTTAATACCTTTCCTACAGTTTTCTCCGAAGCCCCTTTTCTCCAACACCTCCCACATAAAATCCCAAAGAACACGGTCAAACGCCTTCTCGGCATCCAATAAGATCATAGCCATGTCACTCCCTGTAACAGTAACAGCATCAAATAATGAAATAGCCCTGGCTGTATGTTCGGTGGTGCCTCGCCCTGGGACGAACCCATGCTGCCAGGGTGATACGAGTTGTCCTATAATCCCTCCTAGTCTTTTAGCCCATACTTTTGAGTATAGTTTCGCATCTGTATTTATTAAAGAGATCGGCCTATATGAGCCGGGGTTCTCCTCTGGCTTTCCCTTTTTGTGAAATACCACAATATTGGTCTGCTTCCAAGTATCCGGAATAACACCTGAACATATGACTCCATTAAAAAGATCCTCCAGTATTGGAAGGATTTCTTCACTCAAGGCCCTATAAACCTCGATTGGGATCCCATCTGGACCTGCTGCTTTACCCAATGCCAGTTCACTCAGAGCATTTTTTATCTCCTCACTTGTTATACCCAATTCCAATCGATCTCTATCTTCCTCCTCCACCCTAGGTGTTATAAGAAATTGGTCTTGCATAGGAAATACCGCTCCTGGCTCCTGATCATAAAGTTTTTGATAGAATTCTTGAAACGCCTGTATTATAGAGTTTGGGTCATTATATTCTCTCCCATTGTATTTTATCTTACTGATTTTGTTTCTATTCAAATCTTGTCTTATACGCAGTGCTAATGCTCTACCAGCCTGTTCCCCTGTCTCATAGCGCCTTGCTCTTTGCGTCTGATATTCGCATATCTCTTTCTGAGTGATTATTTTTAAAAGGTCACCTTTGATCCTGGCCATATTTCTAGTGATCTCTCTACTATCTTTGCCGGTTGTTATTTCGTCAATATGATATCTCTCTATTTCTGCCAGATCTGCTATAAATTTATCTATCTTGCTTTTATCCTCTTTCCTAATTCTTGTTGCACAGCTGATCGTCTCCCCCCTTAATGCAGCTTTAAACGACTCCCAGACTCCATTTCTGGAGGCGCTATATCTATTACAGTCAAAGAATTCCTTTGACCATCTTTTCATATGCTTTAAAAACCTTTCATCATTTAATAATTTTCTATCAAAAGTCCATCTAGAAGTTTTCCTTAGTACACTGGGAGCTTTATAAGAGAGTATCAGAGGATTATGATCAGAAATTATTCTTGGTAATTTCTGAATGTTAACCTTACCTATCTCCCCTATTGTAATAAAAAAAATAATCTAACTTAGTATACTTTTGTGCTGGATGGGAGAAATATGTATAACCACGATCACCTGGCATCTTATCTCCCCATACGTCTAACAGGCCGTGAGACTGCATCATTGAGCTTATAGCTGCGTTAACCTTTCGTTTGCGGCCTGTATATTTACTCCCCTGGTGCCAGTCTGCAGAAATATTCATATCCCCACATACTATCATTGGGGCAGTCCAATTGGCCATTTCCTCTTCTAGCTTATCATAAATCATAGGGTCATCCTCATTCGACCATATATTACACATAGTGTGAGCCCCATGTTCATTTCCGCTAATAACCATCTACCTGAGCCATCCGTTTTAATACGTTTCGCTCCGCCCAGATGATTTTTGGCTAATATGGCCACTCCTCTTATCATTGATGATTGAGTGGAGCATCCAATCAAAGTAAACCCATACATTTCCAAGATCTTCCTTTTATTCCAGGGAATATGGGTTTCCTGAACACAAACTATATTGATATTGTTTGTTCTGACCAAATGGCTCAATCTCTGCCGCTTCTTCCAATCATTTAAACCCCCTGTATTAATACTACAAATTCTAATGTCTGACATATTTTACATGTTTACCTTTCCTACATTGACTCTTATCCAGATAACTGATATCAACCAGAAAACTATTCCTTTCCATCTCATGCCTTTTCAAAATGTTCACCCCCCTTCCCTCCCCACCCCCACCCACTCCTCCCTCTGCACTCTCTCCCTCCCCCTGCCGAGCTCCGGGATGGAGCCCCCCCTCAACCCCCCCCCCCTTGTCTTGAGGCGCTCAGACCGCTGGTCTGTGCACGTGATGGTTACAGCTTAGCGTTAGGAGAAGTGACCACTACACTACCTTTTTTTTTTTTTTTTTCCTTAGTTTTGACCCCCACCAAATTTACATTATGATCCCATTGTAATCCCCCACCTTTCTCAAACCCCTCCACCTCCCATCCTAACTACCGGGTTAGAATCTGCCATTTTATTTGTACTCCCTCAGTGAAACCCAAAACACAAGAGTATCCCCTGCTCTGTTCACTCCACATAGAAATATTATACATCAGTAACCCCATTTCCAACTGGGATCAACATTTTAGCACTCCAATTACTCCCTCTACGACATCAAAAACTCTTTAGCTTTAATCTCTGAAGAGAAATAAAATGTTTTTCCGTCCTGTATTACTTTCAGCTGGGCGGGGTTGATCAAATAGGCCTGCATACCCTTGTCCTGAAAAGGTTTGATCATCTGCCGTAATCTCCAGCGTCTCTCGACTGTAATATGGCAAAAGTCAGGGCGAACAAAAAAGGTATATTCATCAACTGTCTTTTTTTTATCAGGTCTCGCCCTCTCAGAGATTGCTTGTCTCAAATTAAAGTTGCCCAGAAAAATTAAGATTGCCCTAGGCTTATCTCCCTCTTTTGCCTTTTTATAGATGTTGGCCGGGGTACGATGTGCTCTCTGAATCTCCCTATCAAAATCCCAATCTTTCAACTCCTTCAAGGCAGACACAAAAAGTTTGACGATAAATGATTTCATATCTGTCCCCTCAGCCCCTTCAGGGATTCCAAGGATGCGAAGGTTGTTTTGTCGCGATCTATTTTCTAACGACTCCAGTTTCCACTGGATATCGGTAAGCTGCTTTGCTTGCGTATCGACTTTATTGACTGCTGCTGCTGAATCAGCTTCTGTGGAAACCACTCTGTCTTCTAGATTAGTCACTCGCTCACCCAGGTTCACACAGGCCTTAGTCAGCTTTCTCACCACCCCTTGCATTTTTCTGACAGCCGCCTGGGACTTCCGACTCTCTTGCCTTGCTTCCTCTCTATGAGCCAATATCTCCTGGTGAATGATCTCCAGGAGCGACATTTGTGCTGAATCCCCCTCTGGGCTGACTAAAGAAGCATTCGGTTGTGGTAGCTCTCCTTTTTGATTAAGTACTTTCGTTCTCACCACCATTTTTACCGCTGTGCTTGGGGGGCTGCTTTCCTCAGGTTCTAAATCACTGCCGGTCTCTATGTCGCTGGTTTCTTGATCCAGGCTATCATCTCCTTCCTCAGACCATTCACCGCCCTCAGATACCGAGAAGAATGCCTCGCTTGGGGCTTCTTTTTTACTGCAGCTACTCCCCCCCTGTGTCGTCCTCCAAGATCTCTTCTAAGCCATGGTGTAATGTTTTAATATCGCCCAACTGATCTGCTGCCGGAATCTCCACTTGCTGTTCTTCCCCTTCCACCGTTACTACAGTATTTAATTGTTCAGCAAGATCATCAGCTGTAATGTCAGGGGATGCCTCTTCATTACCATTATCCGGGGGAACCTGTATGTTATCTTCCTTCTGATCTTTCATATCCTTATTCTTACTCAACTTTAAGGTAGATATCTGATATTGGAATAGTGCCCAAATTGTCCGAGTTCCCTTTACTAGCACCCTGCTGTGCCGTTTTTTTAACTAGAGGGGAGCCTTGTTTCTTCCTTTTACTACCATCATTGTCCGCCAATGATTCCGCTAGCTCCGCTGCTGCTTTTCTCCTAGCCGCTGCTTTAGCGCTGGCGCTCATCTTGGGAGCCATAATTGCCCTCCGCCTTTCCTCTGGCCCAAATGCCTCCTTACCGCCTGAGGTGTCTCCGTTTTCGGTAATCTCCGTCTGCAGAACTCCAGCACCCTCCAGAGTGTAGGATCTCTGCTCCCCCCCGTCTCTCGGGAGATTAATATCCAGCTTCAATTGTTTTTCAGCGCGGGACTTCCTTCTCCGCTGAAATCGCCGTCTTTGTAGCAGGCTCCGCGAGGCTTTGTGCCTGAATGTTACCTCCACGAGCTCCGCCGCCTCCGCTTGCAGTCTGATGACAGCTCCGCCTCTGAACCGCCGCGTCAGCTGAACCACCTCCAGTAGCAGCCGCTTCAGCGGCTGGCTGCACGTCAATTTCATCAAGCCGCTTTTCTTCGGTACGAGCTCTTTTTTATCCGTACTCTTCCGACTCGTGTTTTGAATCACTCGCGGTTTACATCAAGCACCCTAATTCAACCTTTGTTAGGGGAATACGGGGTCGTAGCTCGACATTGCACTCCTCCTCACGCGAGCTGCTTTCCGACCGTCTCACACGGCCGCCATCTTGCCAGCTGCTGACCAGGGTCCATGAGGGTCTTGGTTCTAATGCAATGTTCAGAGAGTTCTAGGCCAGCACCAAGTTTTACATTCAAAGCTGGGCAGGCGAGTTGAAGTCCACTCTCTGCCAATCCGTGCCCTGTGGATGTGTGCCAACCGAAGGTCAGGACACTCAGGCCTGGTCCCTTTTCATCTCCTCGGAGTGAAGCCTGGGAAGGGAGCATCCCCTATGTAGGTGTGGTTGCTCAGGTGAACGAAGTAGGTGTGGCCCCAGTGATAATCTATGTGGATTTCCTCCAAATTAGATTCTAACAAAGAAGCAAGCAAGAAAGCAGGAAGACGATGGGGGAGGTGGGATGCCCTCTGTGGTCGGCAGCCGCCATTCATTTTGCAAACAGCATTCATACATTAAAGTAAAAGTTCACGAACAGATATGGGGAACACTAAAGACAGGTGCACAGGCACTGGCATAAAGAAAAGTGAGGGGGCCTCCCTGCACGGTACTTAGGGGGGCCGGGCCCCCTCCGGACTCAATCAGGAGCTCTCCGGCCAGAGTGCAGTGCCGGGGGGGAGGGGGGGCGTGGAGCTGCGGGGGGCCTGTGTTACATCCCTGTGCACAGGCAATGTTCACAAACCTCTTTTTTCCAATTCCCTCATACTAATGACTGTGAAGCAGGGTTCGAAGGTAACCTTCCTAGGGTACTTCTCGGCACGCCAAATGCTGCAATCTGCCACGGTCAGGTGCCGTCTGGGGTAATTTGGCTAGATGGGCAAGAAATACACCACATTTCAGGAATTAGTGTGTGTGTGCGTATGTGTGCATATGAATGTTTGTGTGCCTTCATTTTCTAGGCTGCTCAGGTGCTGGGGACGCAAAACCAAGTCTCCATCTGCTTGGAAGGAATTTTACACCTTTGGAATGAATCTGAGCCGACTGATAGTGGGGTGTCTCCGAACTGCCAAGACCTAGATACGTGAGATGCAGAACTACATTGTGACCAGAGCAGCATGGATGGACCCAGCCTATGACTCTAGGACCCAACTTCTTGCATGCTGCAAGCTGCTCTTAACATTGAGGCTGGGAGTCAGCAAAGAGCATGGCTAAACCAATCTAGTCCGCTACATTGCTGCTGGCTTACCTGTATTGAAGTCTCAAGCCAGACCAAAGAATCCAGAGGAGCTGATCCGGAGTGGCATAATGCCCTCTCTAAGCCTCACCTGAGATCAGTCAGTCACGAATTCTGGTGAGAGGGTGAGTTGTCAGTGCCCTCAAGGGCACTTTTAAAATCAGTATCTCTGAAAGGTACCCCGTAACCCAGCTGAACCTTCAAGTTCCCAAGTTTCAATTCTAGATACACCCTGAATACCTCTGGATCTATCCATTGTGCTGACATCTCATAGTGTAGCACAGGTCCACTGTTTCCTCTTAGAGAGCACCGTGAACATGACATTTGTGAACAGTGGTATTTGAAGAGAAGAAGACAGTGATGGTGAAAACCACGGTGATCACCAACAGTAGATTTGGGAATAATAACTTAACAGTGTTTAGAGTTGATTATTTATGGTTTCCCATTATTTGTTTTACCTTTCTTACTTTTCACTGTGATCATTTTATGGCAATAACATTCATAGCTAAGCAGGGCGCGTACTGGCTGACATCCACCCAAGAATAAACACCAGTATGGCTACAAATAGAACGCGCCATCCTAGACAACCCCGAACCAATGGCACTACTCACAGTCAATAAGCACACACACATCACCAACCCAATATTCAAGAACACAATAGCGGCCCTGCTCAAACTAGATAGAAAATGGAACACAGTATAAAGGACCCTAAGTGGGAGTCCTTATGGGCGAATAACAAGATCAAATACAAAGGGAAGCCCCTAGTCATACAGACTTGCAGGAAGATGGGAATCTCATTCCCAGCCCCACTTGAAGAGTGGAGAAACCCTGCCACATTCAGCACACTAAAAGAGATACACAACCTTGCAGACATCGAGCTCAACAGTTTCCTAAAAATAAAAACAGCCCTAACAAAGGCAAACCTAGCTAAACATACCCCATCAATTATACCATATATGTCCAGGATTAATGGAGTAGTTCACCAGGTGTCGCACATTTATAAACTACTACACCCTGCATCCACCAATATTAACGACAAAACAGCAGATTACTGAACAAAACAACCCAACACCACATTGAGCAAACATGAACTGGAACTCCTCTGGGCCTCCCCCTCAAAGAACAAAATAACACCAGCCCTGGCCCAGACAAAACTCTGGCTACTACACACAATATACTGGACCCCGGCGCGGCTAGCAGCACTAGGTCTCAGGAAAAACAACACATGCTGGAACTGTAAGAACGGAATAGGGGATCTAGTGCACCTCATCTTTCAATGCCCTGAAGTCAAAAGCTTCTGGGAGGAAATATTCACGTTTATAAATAGAATGTTGGGTTGTACACTAAAGTCAGACTTCTCCTCTCTCACCACAGCATTTATAACTACTCTCCTGAACTCACAGCAGGACAGGGATCTGCTGGACCTCCTTCTGACGTCGGCAGTTAAAATGGTGGTCTCTAAATGGAAGGAGACAGATAAGGCGGCTTTCAAAGGGTGGCTCAACTGGGTAACATACCTTAGAGGCGCAGATAACACCGCACAACTCACACTGGAAGCCAGCAACCATGGGTATGTGGTGAACATTAGACGAGTTCCTGGACCACTACGAACCCCCGTGAACCATACCAAAAGGGGGCGGTCGCCCACAAGGGTCTCTCCCAGAGACCAAAATAGAATACCATGCCACAGCCGCAAGCAACTCCTCTCCCCCCCTTCTTTTTTTCTTGCTACATCCTTTTCTTTTTCTCACTTACTTTCACTCTTATAGTAGGACAGGAGAAAGGGGATCATCCAAACAGGTATTAAAATTCTATGTGAACCATTGTCATGCATAGCCAGTTTTGGATGCTTTCCCGGAAAGAGAAAGCGATGTTAATTGTATGTGTAACAACTTTTTAAATAAAATACTTTGAAATAAAAAAATAAGGAGATATTCAATTTTCTAAGTATTTTTACTTGGTCAGCAATTTCTTCTTTATATTAGCTGCAATGATGTTATAATATACTCACTTCACATGACCTCCATGAGCAAGGCGATGAGGTCTTGAGCAATTTTACCATGAGAGTCAAGGATGCCGGAGGCCCAGCTTTGCACCTCAAACACAGCATTCAGGTCCTTCTAACCTTTGTTACTGCTCGGTGGTCTCTAGAACTTCAAGGATGTGTGATAAAAGCTGCCCTACAAAGTAGAATGTTATTCTGCTTAGAAGAACAGTAATGATTCTGATCTGGAATAGTCACTATGGCCAGATATATTGCAGTGTAGACCATGGCACGTGGGTCTGGGAAGGGTATGAACCATATTTACAACACTCCACCCGTCGGTCTCATAACACCATATTAAGGGACAGCCTTTTGGTGGGGGTGCTGTCAATCAAACCCTGTATCTCCCTTGCCGCTCAGTTAGAATGTGATGCTGACGGTGCTGCTCTTCACATCTTCAAGATGTTCCAAGCTCAAAAGCCCACATATGGTGCTCCAGATAACATGTCCTAGTATTGCTGCATGCAGAGTTGTAAGGATGTTTTATCTCATAACGTGGGATGAGTTGTTAATACTGAGGAAAGATGAGACGAATGCTATTTAGACCCTCGCTTGGGCAGTAAAAGAGAGAAAATTCAGGTTCTGATCGTTTTAAAGTAAGCAAACATTTTCCATTTCGTTGAAATTCCACCAGTGTTTACTTTATCATTGAGAAGGTAAAACTACATTACAGGCAGACAGCCCCTTTGCAGTTTCAGCAGCCCACTCCTTCAGCAACCCAACCTTTGGTCCTTTATGAGGCATAGTCACAACTCTCCCCATGCATTATGGCACATGTGTTCCTCATTATTCTTATTCACATATAGTTCAAGCAACTGGGGGACAGGAGCTTTGAGCCACATAGTCATTGTGCCTTAACTAGTTATCATTAATGTGTGTATTCTCTATACGGATCAGTTACTGCTGGAAAGTCAATATTAATAGTGACATTTCTATCATGCACATTTCACACTTAACAGCAATCTTCAGACATAACTATCACAAAGCCTGTTTTTTAGGGCAGTGCTGTTTCTCAAGTTAGTTTCGGTGTAATACCACCCAGGAAACGGGTTTCACACCCAGAGGAGTTTAGACAACTCAGTGCATTGATTTGTTCTAGTTTACAACACTTTACTCCTTCAGCGAATCCTTCCTGCAGGCCGCTCATTCAGGCTGCCATCATTTGAAAAACACTTTACCTTCTTTTCCGGGTTGTAGGAAAGTGCTCCATTTTGCATGGTTACCCCCAACTTTTAACCTGACACTTGTTGCACTTTGATTTGACGTGCTCTGGGTTAAGGGACTGTGTTCTTTCCCCAAAACTGTACCTTTGTACTCACATCTCTGGCCACAGGTAAGAGTCTTGTAAAATGTACCTTTGGTACCAAGGGCACTGTGACCAGGGAAGCCCTCTAAGGACTGCAGCACCTATTGTGCCACGCTTAGAGACCCTGTTTCTTAACACCCACACACTGCCATTGCAGGGTGCGTGTTTTGGTGCAAAGAAAAGTGAAGAGTTGACATGACACACATCCCTGTGTGCCATGCCTGCAACCCACTGCCTGTGGCTTGGGTGAATCACCCCTCTAGCAGGGTGTACTAGACCACAGGTGAGGGTACAGTTATAGGAGCACTGTACCCCGACTGTGTCTAAATCATTTCTTATATATATCGAAACACAAGAGCAATCCATACGTCCCTGTGAACTGGGTAAAAGCTAATCAGCTTCAGCACAATCATTCACAAGGAATTCATTTTACTAAAAGATTTTTCACTTTTCTCTAGTGAAAGAACTAAAGTAACACTAAAATGTGCAAATTAATTCGAACATATTATTTGCATCACACTTATTTTAGGCCTGGGATAAAGTCATTGCAAAAAGTAATATATTTACAGAAGTGAAAAATCTTTGCTTAAAATGAGTTCCTTGTGAACGAATGTGCTGAAGCTGATGAGTCAATCCTTAGACATTGTAAGTGCAGTAAAGCCGTAAAGAGTATATGATCTGGGAGTTGGCTATAACAAACTCCACAGCTACATAATGACTTTACAGAAAACTGGGAAGTTTGGTAGCAAACTTCTCAGCACATTAAACCCACACTGACATCTTAGAAATGCCCCTGGGAAAACAACCAGTACTGATGTGGTTCCTGAATGGATACCCGCCATTTGCCACCATCAGACAGGTTTCTAGACCTCTGGGTAGAGGGCCTTCACTCTCTGGATCCAGAAATAAAGCCCGTCCTGGGCAGAGGTGTCATGCCTCCTCCCCCAGGATCAGCTGAGGCAGGCCACAAAAGGGAAGCTTTAAAGGCCTGCCACCTTTGTTAGCTGGCCCTGCCTTTTGCTGCCAACAGCAACTGACTCCCATCGGTTCTGACCGCCACTTTGGGCAGGAGAATCAGCGTGAAAAACCAGTCAGGAAGAGAGAGGTGCCCCACTTTGCCAATCCCACCCCTCAGGTGGGGGAGGCGAGGTGTAGCACTCATCTCAGTCCCATCTAAAGATGAGGGGACACAGACAATCAGAGAGAGGCTCATGCCTGCCTCCCACGGGAGGGTGGCATAATAGTGGGTGTACTCACCCCAAGGGAGGTACCCATTGGTCCCAACCTGCACACTACTATAACACCCTTAAATTTAGTATTTAGGGGGGACCTCAAACCTTGCCTCCTCAGATACGAGAAGAAGAAGGACAGAAGAGCCGAGCTGAACAAGGAAGAAGAGGATAAAAACTGCTTTGGCCCCAGCTCTACCGGCCTGTCCCGACTTCGACCTGCACCCAGCAAAATCCTGCGTGTCCAGCAGCCAGCAGTCATCAAGAACCCAGAGGATCTGCCCTACCTTCACCAAAAGGACTCTGTCTCTCATGAGCACCGGATTTGCTCAACCAAAGACTCCAACACAGACCCCGAACTCAGCTGAATCCGCGGTTCTGCACCGCTCCGCACCCAACGCCCACGGCCCAAGTTGAAGTGGCCCAATACCACAAGGAGGTCTCCCCAGTCATTCTGACCTGGGACCTGGTGATCTCTGACCTGCCTCAACCTTCTATCCGATGCCTGCAGTCTCAATCTGATTGGTCTCCCCTACCGCTACCGGAGCTGGTGAGAAAACCTGTTGCCTAAGGAAACCCCTGCACTCAACGCCCTACAGCCTTGGGTGGCCCAACCGACGGTGTCCAGGCATCCCCCATCAATCCAACTTACCTCTCCTGCTGGTGGTCGCCCTCAGGAAACCTCCTTGACGGAGCCTGCAGCCTTTGTTCTGAACCAGAGATCTCCTTTGAATCAATAGGGCTTCTGACATCTTCTTAGCATCCTGCATCCGGCTGCCCCATGCCACTGGTGGTGCAGCTCCTGTGCTGATTGCTGGCACCTGCAGTGCTGATCTTAAACCCTGGAGCTTTGCTCCCACAACTGAGTGGCCTGCTTGTGAGCAACCCCTAACCAAAGGCTCCCTAGCCCCATTGGCTATCATTGGACCTTAGCACTCTGCACCCGGCTGCCCTAGTGCCCCTGGTGGTGCAACTCGAGTGCCTCCTTGAACGTCGGGGAACCTTGGTTTTTAACTCCAGACACCTAGCCTCGTAAGTTGTTTACTTAACTGCAAACCAATAACAATCTTTTTCTCCATAGGAACCCATGTTGTGGTTTTTCCTCTGAAATGTTCTCTGTCGACCTGTTTATGTATGAAACAAAAGTAACTGTACTTTGAAATGTAAATTGTCTTACCTTTGTATTGTAGGACCCACTGTGTGATATCTAGGCATATGACCCCGAGTAGTCAATGTAACTAAAAAGTAATGCAAAAGTAATCCAAATTATTTTCAAAGTATTATGAACTGTTTGTAACCCGTTCGATGCGTTGGACGGCCCAAATCATCCGACGTCAAGGTGGGCGTGTGCAGAGGACAGCTGGGGGCCGTCCCACCCACGCCCACCTTTTATTTCGCCCGCAATGCGGCTGAATTTCCGCCGTGGTTAAAGGGTTAAAGCCAATACAAACCTGTAACAATATCAATTTCATCAACAATTGCATTTCTGTGTATAGTTTTGCATTTGAAGGTATATTTTATCTACCTGTGCCAAGTTCTGCTTGGTTCTAGAAATAAAACATTAGTATACCTTTTTTATACTTACCTAATTGGTCTGGATTCTGTCTTTGAGAGTGTGTCATCAGTTCTTGCTTAAGTGACTACAGTACATGCTTAACACACCCTCTGATAAGCCTAAAAGCTCACCCACACTACCACAAATAGAGCTGTAAGTGATTATCTAATTTAGTCTCTGCTATACATCTTGGGATCCACTGGACTCTGTGTACACCATACCTTACTTTGGTATAGTATATACGGAGCAAGCTTCCTGTACAGGTGGGCTACCATCTGAAAAAAACGACCTTACATCCCAACACTACTGTCTGAAAAAACTGCACATTACAGACAATGGCCAAACAGATATATTATTTAAATGTAACGTCACAAATCCAAACGGAACCGCCCGCACCTAGAAGGGTTACAAAGAACCATGGCAATTATTGCCCAACACCCGCATTGAAGAACCCAATAAACTTCATATTGCAACTTCTTAATTTCATCGTGTTCAATAATTAATTCAACCTCAATTGCATTTATTATCTGTAAATTAGAGGTATGGCAATAGGCAGTAACACAACATCTGAACATGCCAATATCTATGTGCACTGTTTTGACCAGGAACTTGTATGACAACTTTCCCCCTGGGTAAATCAGGTAAAACTAGCAAAAGTAGCATTTCATTAACGCCATCTTGTGAATCTGGAAGGGGATAACCCAAGAACTGACTGGATTCACAGAATATGTGAATATGGTTGTATGACGTTACAACGCATACTTTTACAACGCATGCCATTACAACACATTTTTTACAACGCAACATCCATTACAACGCATTCCATTACAACGCATGCCATTACAAAGCATCTCTCAAAACTACCTTTACAACGCATACTACCTTTACAACGCATACCATTACAACGCATACCATTACACTGCATGTTTGGGAAGTATTGGATAGTGTAGGGGTAAAATTTACTATTCAAACTCCAGGGGGGTGCAACAGTAGGGTAAGTGTTGGATAGTGTAGGGGTAAAAATTACTATTCTAACTCCAGGGGGTGCAACAGTAGGGTAAGTGTTGGATAGTGTAAGGGTACTATGTGTTGTGATGGTATGCGTTGTGATGGTATGCGTTGTAATGACTGCGTTGTAATGACATGCGTTGTAATGGTATGCGTTGTAGTGTCATGCATTGTAATGGTTGCGTTGTAATGGATGTTGCGTTGTAAAAGTTTTGTTGTAATGGTAGTGCGTTGTAAAAGTTGCGTTGTAAACGTTGTTCCCCTGTGAATACCACCCATTATGTGATCAAGTTAACTATTACATTTTCTTGACATCATCATCATACCCCCTCAAAGGAAACTAAAAACTGGCATCTTTGTAAAACATCCAATCGGACGCATGCAATTATTACCTAGGACATTCCTACAGAAACACCTCACACTCTGAGGTTGTGCAAAATAACCACCAATGAAAATTCACAGTAAAAAACAGAGATTAAGTATTGTACATACATGAATATTAAGGATATTCACAAGATATTCTATAAACGCCCAGGACGAGTTTTGACTGTAACATCCCACCTAGCCCTAGAACAACACGGAAAACACAAAGCAACATAAATTTACTATCTCCTACACTACACGGTCACAATAGATATAAAAATATCAGCAAACATTGGAATATGCTCTAAAATGACCGTACGCTGAAAGTTCATTAAATAAATGAAACAATGATGGTGCATATTTGAAAGAACAATTTCAAATATCACCTTATCAAAGTTGGTATGTATCATCCCCAATAAACCCCAAGCTCTAAAAAAACGCATATCCATGTCTACACAGTGTGCCTTTTGCAATGGTATCATCAAAGAGCTACATATGCAGCATCCGCAAAGGGGACAGTTAATCCCAATTCTAGTTTAAACAACATGCGAAAATGCTGTCTACTTGATCAATCAGAGTTTGTGACGCGCACGTCTCACCCGTGAGGGTCTCAAGTCGCTGGGGGAGGGAGTGGGCTGCTTCAGTGGGGTCAGTCGAAGAGCCAGGTTTTGAAGTCCTTTCTGAACTAGTGCAGTGTCGGGCTCGGTCCTGTGAGAAGAGGGAGTTTGTTCCAGGACTTTGCTGCTAGGTAGGGGAAGGATCTGCCGCCTGCTCTGGTCCTGTGATAGTGTGGGACGGTGCCTAGGGAGAGGTTGGCTGAGGGAAGGTTTCTCTTCAGGCGTGAAAGGAGATTCAGTCATTGAGGTATTGTGGTCCGATGTTGTGGAGGGCCTTGTATGCATGTGTGAGCAGCTTGAACTTTATCCTTCTTTCGATGGGGAACCAGTGAAGGTCGTGGAGGTGTTGGGTGATGTGGTCGTATTGGGGGATATCGAAAATAAGTCCGTCCGCGCCGCGTTCTGGACGGTCTGGAGTTTGCAGAGGAGTTTTTTGCTGATTCCAGTGAAGAGGGCGTTGCCGTAGTCCAGTCTGCTGGTGATGAATCCGTAGGTGACGGTTTTCTGGAGTCGGGGGGGGGGGGGATCCACTTAAATGTCTTGCGCAGTACTCAGAGGGTGTTGAAGCATGTGGAGTATACGACATTGATCTGGCGAGTATGATGCATAAGTTGCGTGTGTGGTCCGTTGGAGTGGGTGGATTTCCGAGGGCGGGGGCCAGCAGGTGTTGTCTCAAGTGGAGGGGGTGGAGCTGAGGATGAGAACTGAGTTAAGCTTTAGGCAGCTGATGCTCATCCAGGTAGCGATGCTCATCCAGGAACTTCGGTGTTGTGCCTCGTGCTAACGGGGTTCTTGGTGAGGGAGACGATGCTGAGCCCGTGGTTTCCGACGATGGTTGCGAGGGAGGCAATCTAGAAACACTGAAGAGCTTGGGGCTGAGGGAGGATCCTTGGGGGACCCCGCACTTGATCTCTGTTGGTTCGGAGAGGAAGGGCAGTAGTCTTATTCTCTGTGTTCTGCCTGAAAGGACGATTGTATCCATTCTAGCGCTTTTCCTGCAATGCCTGCCTCGTGGAGTCTGGTGGCTAGTTTGCGGTGGGAGACAGTGTTGAAGGCTGCTGATAGGTCAAGGCGGATGAGGGCTGCTTTGTGGTCGTGGTCAAGGAGGGTGCGGATGTCATCTGTGGCAGTGAGGAGGGAGGTCTCAGATAAGTATGGGTGAATTTTGCAAATTCGCGGTTCGCGAATTCGCATAAAAATCGCCGAATTCGCGGATTTCCCTGCGAAATCGCGGATTTTTTTGCAATTGCACTATACTCAACTGGAGTACTTTCTACTGACTAATCAGTAAGTGCTACCTCATTGGGTAAATGTATCATGCTTTTCCTACACTACAGCTGCCTAAAGGTCCAGAAGAGTTGTCCAGTCACCACGTGTGTCTGTAACTTTGCCGCCACGCCAATAGGCTCTGAGGTCCCTCGAGTGAGCTGTCCATCACAGTGGGGGAAAGGGCGGGAAGAGGTTGCATAGCCTAATGTGTGTGGGGCCGAGCTTCTGTGCGAGTTGACACATGCCTCTTGTTTATAAAGGTCAGAGACCGATCAGAGCAGCAGATGAGGAGAAAGCAGTAAGTGCTCCCTCGTTGGGTAAATGTATCATGCTTTTCCTACACTACAGCTGCGTAAAGGCCCAGAAGAGTTGTCCAGTCACTACGTGTGTCTGTAACTTTGCCCCCGCGCCCATAGGCGCCGAGGTCCCTCGAGTGAGCTGTCCATCACAGTGGGGGAAAGGGCGGGAAGAGGTTGCATAGCCTAGTGTGTGTGGGGCCGGGCTTCTGTGCGAGTTCACATGCCTCTTGTTTATAAAGGGTCAGAGACCGATCAGAGCAGCAGATGAGGAGAAAGCAGTAAGTGCTCCCTCGTTGGGTAAATGTATCGGGCTTTTCCTACACTACAACTGTGTAAAGGCCCAGAAGAGTTGTCCAGTCACCACGTGTGTCTATAACTTTGCCACAGCGCCCATAGGCGCCGAGCTCCCTCGAGTGAGCTGTCCATCACAGTGGGGGAAAGGGCGGGAAGAGGTTGCATAGCCTAGTGTGTGTGGGGCCGGGCTTCTGTGCGAGTTCACATGCCTCTTGTTTATAAAGGGTCAGAGACCGATCAGAGCAGCAGATGAGAAGAAAGCAGTAAGTGCTACTTCCTTGGGTAAATATATCATGCTTTTCCTAATCAATGACTTTGGCTGCAAGGGGGAGCAGTGAGTTGGGCCCAAGGTTCTTAAGGTCTGTCGGGTGTATGGAGCACTTCATTAGGAGATGGTTGACTACGCCATGCTTCCAGATGTTGGGGAATGTGGTGAGCTGTGGTCTTGGTTGTCCAAGTTGTTGTAGAGTGTCTTGATCTTGTGGTGAAAGAAGGAGTTGAGGAAGGACGTCAACTGGTTAGCTGTTGGGTTTGGCAAATTCCTGCAAGATGGCGAAGAGTTCCTTGGAGTTGTGGGCGCTGGAGAGGATTCTGTTGTGGATGAGATTTTTTGTTGTTGATTGAATGAGTTGGTGGTGTGCTGTGATGGCCGTTGTGTAGGCGAAGCGTGCTTCCGGGTTTTTACTGTTTCTTCACGTCTTCTCCAGTCGATGGGAGGAGTGTTTAGATTCTAGAAGATCTGTGGTGAACCAGTTGGCTTTCTGGTTGTGTTGTCTTGTGGTGTTCTGAAGGGGGTGATGGTGTTGGCGCAGTTGGCAATCCATTGGTGGAGGTTGCTTGCCACTGTGTTGACGTCTTTTGTAGTTGGGGGTGAAGTACAGGTGAGGGTGGCGGTGAGGTGTTCTTCAGGGACTTTGTTCCAGTTTCTGTGTGGGAGGCGGCACGTGTGCTTGTTTGCAGTGTGTTTCGTAAAGGAGAAGTGGATGCAGTGGTGGTCTGTCTAGAGTAGTTCCATGGTGTGGCTGGAGTGAATGTTATTTCCTCTTGCGAAGTTGGGGTAGAGTGTTTGTCCTGTGGTGAGAGTGGGGATGGAGACAAGTTGCTTCAGTCCTATGTTGGTGAGGTTCTCCAGGAAGGTGTTGGTGTTGGGATCACGGTGGTTGTCCAGGTGGCAATTCAGGTCTCTGAGTAGGTATTAGTCCGCAGAGGTGAGGCATGAGGTACGATGTATTCAGCGATGATGTTGGTGAAGGGGTTGCGGGGTCCAGGAGGTCTGTAGGTGAGCGTTCTGCTGAGCATCGGTCTGGGGTTGGGCTGGATCTGGAAGTGGATATGTTCTATTGGTGGTAGTCAGTCGGAGGGAGCTTTTGTTGAAGATGGCGGGGCCTCCTACTGGTTGGTTGGGGAGGTCTTTCCTCAGGATCTTGTAACCGTCGGGGATGGTGGTTGTGATGTCGGGTGCAGGGTTGGTGTTGGTCCAGGTCTCTGTGAGGAAGGCGACGTCGGGCGTGTGGGTGTTGAGGAGGAGGCCCCAGATTTCTATGGCGTGTCTGTACAGAGAGTGTATGTTGTGGAGGTTGCAGTTCAGTTGTTTGTGTGTGCTGGCGTCCAGTGGGTTGGCTTCTGGGGTCTGGAGGTGGGTGAAGGTGCGGCAGCAGAGTTGGTAGGAGATCGGGGCCATGGGTGTTGCTTGGCGTCGAGAGCTGGCAGTTGTTGAGTCTGGGGTTGAGTTCATGGAGAGTGCTTGGGTCCTACAGGTGGGAGGTCTGGGGACCAGTCCCTTGCGCTGGTTGCGTTCGGATCATGGACGGGCGCAGAGGGGCTTGTCTTTGGCGCACCAGAGGTGCGGCAGCACAGCAGCTGCCATTAAGTACGGGTCGGGGAGGGTTAACAGCTGGGAGGCGGCGGTAACACACTGGTGGGGAGTGGCCACAAGGGCAGCAGCGGCGGGAAGCTCATGGGAATGGAGGCAAAGGAAAAAAGGCAAGAGAGGAAGGCAGACTTACAAAAGGCAGACAGAAAAAGGCAAACAGGGAAAGGGCAAATAGAGAAAAGGCAAACAGAAAACGGCAACCAGAGATAAATGCAAGCAGAAAAGGCAAACAGAAAAAGGCAGACAGAAAAAGGCAAGCAGAGAAAAAGAAAACAGAACAAGATGACACTCACAGAGTGGACTAGTAGAAGAGCAGGTTTTTCCACTAGACCACCAGGGATGAGGGCAAGGCAGGAGCCTGCGGGTGGAGGAGAGCCTCGAACACCTACCTGGTATTGAGCTCAAGCGGCGCTAAAGGGCAGACCCACAACGGTGGAGCTGTGCGGGGGGGAGAGCAGTGACTCTGACAAGGAGGTCAAAGGTCTTTCTCCGTGATAAAATGCCAATATATCATATGTTTGCCAAGCATCCAGAAAATCCAAACAAAGAAATGGTTAACACAAATCCATATTCCGCAATTGCACTGTAAAATTCACTTTAGGGGGGCGTGGTCAAGATGGTGGCGAGGTAGGACGCTAGTTTTCAGGCTCCTGCCTGTCGCCCGTCCAGGTCAAAACAGCACAGCTCCCTAGAGCCCAGTTTAGCCGGGGATCGGCCCGGTAGCACTTAGAGGCGCCCGACGATCAGCCTGAGCCTACATCGCGTCTCCACACGACGTTTGTGGCGGGGAGAGCGGAGAGACGGACCTGGCCGCCCACGCGGGTGTGGCCTCGACAACACGGTGCCCGCTAATTGGGGCACCGGGGTAGGCTTTTCTTCTCCCCGGCCACCCCGCTAGCTCTTCTCCTTTGGTGCGGCTGGAGGAGTTCCGCGAGTGATCCGGTCGCTGGGCGGTAGACGCTGCTGCGCCCGCTACTCCTTGCGGCACTATCCACAGAGGCCCGGAGTCGGCCTAGTGCTCGGGGCCCCACCAGGCACCAGCCTCGGGTACACGCTGGCCGGCCAGGATTTAACGGAGACGGCGGCAGTCACGCGAGCCCCGTGGTCTGTGGAACTCGGGGAGTCGGGACACCACCCGGCGCCTGAGAGCCCATCAGAGTCCCGTGCATACCCAAGGGTACCCTTCAGCCCTGCTGTGCCCCCTGCCTCGCAGTCCCTGGGGCCCTGCCAGTGCTGATCTCGGCGTTGGAGAATACCAGATGCGTTGGGGGATACTGAGCTCTGGGCCTAAGGAAAGAGGCCTAACAGCACCCGACGGAGCTAGCCCACAGCCCGGGGCCTCACGACGGAGATGCCTGCTTGGACGCCAGCGGCCACCCTGCGACCCAGAAGAGGAACCTTACAGGCCCCCCGCCCAGCACAGGTTGAGTGCTGTTCGTGGCTCGGTCCAAAGACCCGCAGGGAAGAGACGCGCAGATCCCCAGCTTGGTACAGGGGGATGCCCTTTGCCTCTGCACCACATGCAGTTCCACACCAGGTGAGACTGGGGCCGCCGAGGGACCGCCCGGCATACCCACGACCTACTAGTGCCACCGGGGCGGTGGCGCTTCATCAAGGGCCTGCCTGCGGACTGGTGGAAGTCCCCCATCTGAGCTCCCCCCGAGTGATGGTCGAGTGCTGCTTGCAGACGGTCCCCTGAGTTAGTGGGGTGGGCTGCGCATATCCCCGGCTCGGGGTGGCGATAGATCCAATGACCGGCTGTGGGAAGGAGCGGCGAGGCGTAGTAGAGCGGGCACTGGGAGGTTGACCTGGAGATAGCACCATTTCCTTGGGCCGGACCGCGACCGAGGGCACCCGCCTCCTGGCCCATCTTCGGAGCTGCTTGGTATTGGGGTCCACCTCCAGGGGAGCGCCCCGACCTGATAGATCATTCTTCACTGCCCGCGCCACCACTTCTGTCTGCTACCAGCAATACAGCCATACCCGAGGTAGCTACGGCCAGGTACCCTGCATCTGTGGTACCCAGAACGACAAAGCCTGGGTTGGGCCCCTGAGATGACTCTGGTGACCCACCAACATAACTTAAGACTTTGCGCCAATTCTGTGTGCGGCGCAGCGCGAGGTCCCGGAGTCTCGTACGTCCGCAGGACAGGGTGCCCCTTTAGCTAGCGGCGGCCAGGCAACATCGGGTCTGCGACCACGCCCGCTTCCTACAAGACAACGCGACTCCAGCCCTGGAGCCTATCTCTATCAATCAGTACTGCATTCAGGGATCAGTTAATGTACTCAACCACAGTGTGGTTCACGCCCTCTATTGAAAGAGGCCTTATACAGTCGGCCCGGTACCCCCCTGGGCCAAAGCACTAGCTCCAACGGATGGTAGTGGAGTACAGGGGAGCATGTCCAAAGCCAGAAACGTGAAAGTGAAGCCCCTGAAAGATATCTTTGGCTGCGCTCAATCCACCCCGGACATGGCGACTGCAGCCCCAGAGGCTGTGTCATCGAAACAGCCCACGACATCCGGGGACGAACCTATCCCAAAGGCCTTTCTAGAGTCGCTATTCCTCACGCTACGAGAGGACATCCAGTCGGTGAAAGCCGAATTTGCCACAGTACTTAAAGAGGTACGCCGGGATGTTGACAACATCGGTGAGCGAGTCGCCACCCTGGAGGAGAAGAGTGATACTACGGTCACAGACCTGACGACGTTACAGCAAGAAATCATCCGGTTACAAGACCAGAACATGGATATGCAGATGCACCTGGAAGACATCAAGAACCGATCCCGCAGGCACAACATTCAAATCCGGCAGGTGAGAAACTCGGATGACACTAGGGACTTGTTTGCTTTCACCACCAGCCTTTTCCGACATATCCTGGGGGACTCACACACAGCAGACGTCGTCCTAGACAGAGTGCACAGAGTGGGGCCACCTTGTGGGCCTCAGGCGCCACCTGCGGATATTTTAGTGTGGGTGCAGGACTTTAAGACTAAGGAAGCCATCCTATCCAAAGCAAGGGCTTTGTACCCGATTTCGTTCGAGGGCACTCTCCGGTCCTGTATCAAGACCTCGCCTTAATCACCCTACTGAGGCGCAGATAGTTCCGCCCTGTGACCGACCATCTGCGGCAACGAGGGATCTCGTATTCATGGGGGCACCCATTCTGCCTCATCTTCCGATTCAACAATAAGCTGCACCAGATACGTTCGCTGACAGAAGCCTGCCGCCTGCTTGGCTTGATGGCCCCAAGCGAGGAGGGAGACGCCAAGGGCCCGATGGCGGGGCTTGATATTTCTCCATTGGGGTGGTAGAGATAAGCTAGGAGGTGGCGCCCCCAGAAGCCACCTGCCTCGGAAATCGCACGGAATCAACAGGATGCTCTGGCCACAGCTACGGAGGCCCTCGCTGGAGAGGGCTCGGATGACAAATGAAGGACCAATGACTTTTTCTTCCATAGGATCCCCCCTGATGCATCCTTGTTGGGCTTGGGCGGGCGGCGGGAGGTGGGGCGTCTCCCCTTGTTGACGGACCATGGTTCCCTTATGGTTGTCACTCCAGTCATCCTGGGACGACGAACTTGGTCATAAGACTGTTTTTGTTCTCACTGAGTTGGGGTTAGGGTGGGTGGGGTTTCTTTTTGTGTGGGCTACGGGGCTTCCTCCTTTTCTTTTTTGGGGTTGTTTCCTTTTTTCCTTTTTGTTGGGTGGGTTCCCCTGTCCACATTCCCTTCCACTTGCTAGCACAAACCGCCCCTGATGCGGCTGTGGTTGTGTGTACTGCTCCCGCATCAAACCGACTGGGCATCCCCCTCTCTCTCCACACTAGATGGCACACAAGCCTCTTAGGATTTTGACCCTTAAGGTCCGGGGGCTGAACAACCCCATCAAGCAGCTGGCGGTTCTGAATTTCCTTGAGTGCTCAACGGCTGATGTTTGCCTCCTTCAGGAGACTCACCTGCTTCATAAAGACCAGAATAGGTTGAAATCTCGAGCCTTCCCCATACAGCTATTCTCCTCACTCTCCACCAAGTCCGCTGGCGTGGCAATTTTTGTCTACCGCTCCTTCCCCTGCAAAGTAGTCCAGCGGGAGGCGGAGACTAAGGGTCGCCTACTCACTTACCGATTCTTGGTTGCAGGAATGTCCCTCATAATAGGGTCAGTATATGCTCCTAATGAAGGGCAGGACACATTTTTACACGGTGCACTTATCGATGCCACAGCCAATTCAGAGAGACGCTTGCTTCTGGGAGGGTGGACTTGAATCTAGTCTTCGACAATCTAGCTGACCGTTCATGCCAATGCTCTAGCCAAGTGGGGGCCCTCTCCCTGACTAGTCTAGCACATATTCAAGACCTGTGTCTTGTTGACCTGTGGCGCCATTTTCATCCCCATGGTTATTCCTGCACCTACTATTCAGGGGCTCCCAAGACATACGCTAGGTTGGACTATTTCTTGCGTTCTACCCCGTTAGCGGCCATAGCTGCAGGCACCGACGTTCTCACTGCGTCACTATCGGACCAGTCCCCAGTCATGGCTTCTTTCTCCCTCCCACACGCCTTGCCATCACAGCGAGATTGGCGCCTTTGTGACTCACTTTTGCACCAGGCATCCATCACGAGCAAATTAAGACCACTATCTCGAATTACCTAGCCCACAATGCCAATGCAGACACTCCCCTGGTGACACAATGGACTGCCCTTAAAGCCGTCCTCAGAGGTGAATTTATAGCCATCTCCACAGCTATCAATAAAGAACAGAGCCAGAAACGACCGGAGCTCATGCGGAGAGTAGCGGAACTGGAGCAGATGCACCAGCGCCTGGTGCCAGCTCTGTACGGAGCGGAAGCAACTGGTGGCGCTGGACCAAGATAAAGCGGAGTTTGCTGCCCTCCGCCTACGTTACTCCTATTACACCGGGGGGGATAGATGCGGCCGCCTCTTAGCCCACAAATTACGGGAGATAAGGCAAAGGCAAGGGGTACAAAATATCCGTACACCCGGAGGTACTCTCGTCTCAGACGACGCGGATATAGCCGAAACCTTCCGACATTCCGGGACTTCTATGCTAGGCTATATGCGGGAGACTTTCTCGATTCGATCCACAGCCGTGCATACCTAGACGGAGCATGGATCTACCCTTTGAACTCGGCTCAGGCTGCGTACCTGGATAGGAATATTGGGCTGGAGGAGGTCATTGCGGCCATCTTGCGCCTCTGACTTGGGAAATTCCCTGGACCAGATGGCTATTCTGCAGCCTTCTATAAAACCTTTTGCGCACAGGTGGCTCCTTTGCTGCGTGATCTTTTTAACTCATTTGCCCAACCCAGTGCCATCCCGGAGGAAATGCTGGAGGCCTCGATCATTGTTATCCCGAAACCTGGGAAGGATTCCACAAATTGAAGTGCGTACAGGCCGATTTCCCCCCTCAATATCGACATTAAATTGTATACGAGCATTCTTGTGACGCGATTGGCCCCTTATATGCCCCCAATTGGTGGAGCCGGATCAGGCGGAATTTATCACACAGCACCAAACCAGTGACAACACAAAAAGGGTTTTGCACCTCATAGAATCTGCGTCGCGTATACACAGGGACTGAATGTTGCTGCCCATCGATGCGGAAAAGGCCTTCGACAGGGTTCACTGGCCCTATCTCGAACAGGTGCTGCAAAGGTTTGGCTTAGGGGAGGTCCTCTGCACCCGCATCCTCAATTGTTATCGCTCGCCAGAGCCACGGTCCGGGTCAACAGCGAGACCACCTCCTGCTTCCCCATAAGCAGAGGCATCTGTCAAGGGTGCCCTCTCTCCCCTATTCTTTTCGCACTTTATATGGAGTCCCTTGCGCAGAGAGTCTGACTTCATCCCCTCATTAAAGGGATTAAATTCGGGGGTGATGCCCACAAAATTAGCCTGTACGCGGATGACATTTTGCTCTCCATCACTGACCCTGCTCAGACCCTTCGGGCCCTTTTTATTGAGTTACACACCTTTGCGCAGGCTTCGGGGTTTAAGGTCAATAGGGAGAAATCGGTTGCCATCAATATCTCATTATCCGAGCCCATTCTGGCCCACTTCCGGGAAGAGCACCCGGTCCAATGGTCGGACACCACGGTTCCCTACTTGGGAGTGCAATTGGGCTCTAACATCCCGGCCACCATCACTGCTAACTATGAGAAGCTTTGCGCCCAAATTCACCAGGAACTGCGTAGATGGAAACGCCACCCAATTTCATGGCTAGGCAGAATACCCCCCAGATACTATACCTTTTCCAAGCTTTCCCACTGCGCCCTCCGGCAGGCTGGATTCAGCAGACCCAGTCGGAGCTTGCCCGCTTCTTTTGGCAAGGTTGTTGACCGCGGCTCAAGCAGGTGATTACAGTCCTCCCCCCGGACCAAGGTGGAGTTGGGGTCCCGGACCTGCAGCTTTACTTCTATGCGGCGCAACTCCGCTACCTGGTAGAATAGACCAGCCTAGAGTCCGAAAAGCACTGGCTTTTTCAGGACCAGGGGGTTGCTGGCATGCCCTTGCAGGGTATCCCCTTTCTGCGGAAGAAACATAGACCTTCTAATCTATACGCCTCACAGGTCACGATTACACTCCTGGAGGTCTGGGACCGCACGGCTATTACACACGGGCTGTCATCATTTCCCTCTCCTATAACTCCTCTGTTCAACCACCCTGACTTTAACCCGGGACTGGATCCTAAAGCGTTTGCGAGCTGGCGCCTCTCCTCCTGTCGATCTTTGGGACATCTCTTTGACTTACAGAGCATCATTCCGTTTGCGCAAATTAGGGCAGAATATGGCATTCCAGAAACCGACAGACTGTGCTACCTACACCTCAGGCATTGGAACCGCCAACCCCAAATTAAACCTGTGGAACAGCGATTTTTAACCCTATATGAGAAGTGGCTAGTCACACGTACCTCAGACAAAAAAATAATATCTGATCTGTATAAACATCTCCTTGCGGCTAACACTCACACTTACAACGCAGGCCAGGCTCGGTGGGAACGGGACCTGGGCAGATCCCTTTCTCACAACCAATCAATCAATCAAACACATTTGTAGAGCGCGCTACTCACCTGCAAGGGTCTCAAGGCCCTGGGGGGGTTGGGGGTGGAGGCTGCTGCTACTGTTCGAAGAGCCAGGTCTTGAGTTGCTTCCTGAAGGCGAGATGGTTCTGGGTCAGCCGAAGGTGGGTGGGGAGGGAGTTCCATGTCTTGGCCGCCAGGTAGGAGAAGGATCTTCCTCCGGAGCTGCTTCTGCGAATCCGTGGGACGGTGGCGAGGGCGAGGCTGGCGGGTGGGTGTGTAGAACGCGAGGCGGTCGTTGAGGTATGCTGGGCCCATGTCGTGGAGGGCCTTGTGTGCGTGGGTGAGGAGCCTGAACGTGATTCTCTTGCTGACGGGGAGCCAGTGTTGGTCTCTCAGGTGGGGAGTGATGTGGCTGTGACGGGGGATGTCCAGGATGAGTCGTGCGGAGGCGTTCTGTATGCATTGGAGTCTTTTCTGTAGTTTGGCTGTGGTTCCAGCGTAGAGGGCGTTCCCGTAGTCTAGACGGCTGGTGACGAGGGCCTGGGTGACTGTCTTTCTGGTTTTGGTGGGGATCCACCGGAATATCTTGCGGAGCATTCGCAGGGTGTTGAAGCAGGATGATGAGACGGCATTGACTTGCTTGGTCATCATGAGGGATGAGTCCAGGATAAGGCCCAGGTTGCGTGCGTGGTCCGTGGGGATGGGGGCATTGCCCACTGCCGGGGGCCCCAGAATCGTCCCAGGCGGAGGGGGATGGTCTGAGGAGGAGGGCTTACGTCTTGTCCGAGTTCAGTTTCAGACGGCTGAGCTCCATCCATGCTGCTACGTCTTTCATTCCTTCTTGGAGGCAGGCTCTGGCGGTGGCGGGGTCATTGGTAAGGGAGAGGATCAGTTGGGTGTCGTCCGCATAGGAGATAATGTTTAGGTTGTGTCTGCGCGCGATGGCTGCGAGGGGGCTCATGTAGACGTTGAAGAGGGTGGGGCTGAGCGAGGATCCTTGAGGAACGCTGCAGATGATTTTGGTGGCCACTGATCGAAAGGGAGGGAGGCGGACTCTCTGAGTTCTGTCTGAGAGGAAGAGGTGACCCATTCCAGGGCTTTTCCTAGGATCCCGGTGTGGTGGAGGCAGGTTGTTAGGGTGCGGTGGCAGACAGTGTCAAATGCGGCCGATAGGTCGAGGAGGATGAGGGCAACAGTTTTCCCGTTGTCGAGCAGGGACCTGATGTCGTCGGTGGCTGCGATGAGTGCGGTCTCGTGCTGTGGTTTGCTCGGAAGCCAGAATGTGATGGGTCGAGGGAGCCGTTTGTCTCCAGGAATGCTGTCAGCTGTTTGTGGACGGTCTTCTCGTTGACTTTGGCGCGAAACCGGAGGAGCGAAATGGGGCGGAAGTTCTTGAGGTCTGTGGGGTCCGCGGTGGGTTTCTTCAGTAGGGCGCTGATCTCCGCATGCTTCCAGCTCTCCGGGAAGGTGGCAGATGCGAAGGAGTTGTTGATGATGTGCCGTAGTTGGGGTGCGATGATGGTGTCGGCTTTGTTAAAGATGTGGTGTGGACAGGGGTCTGCTGGGGAGCCGGAGTGGATGCTATTCATCACGTGGGTGGTGCCTTCAGTGCTGACGGGGGTCCAGGTGAGGAGGATGGCGGTGGGGGGCGGTGGTTCGGTGGGCAGGCGTGTGGTCCGGGCATCAAAGCTGTTTTGTATGTCTGCGATCTTGTGGTGGAAAAACGAGGCCAGCGAGTCGCAGAGGTCTTGCGAGGGTGTGACGTCGTTGTTGCAGGTGCCGGGGTTGGAGAGCTCTTTGATGCTGTTGAAGAGTTCCTTGCTGTTGTGGGTGTTGTTGTCCAGTCGTTCTCTGAATGCTGTCCTTTTGGCGGTGCGGATCAGCTGATGGTGTTTGTGGATGGCGTTCCTGAGGGCTGTCATGTTATCTGTTGATTGGTCGTGGCGCCAGGCTTTCTCCATGGTACGGCAGTATTTCTTGGAGATTTTGAGGTTGTTGGAGAACCACAAGGCTTTCTTGCTGCCGGGTCTGTTGGGAGGATTCTTCAGTGGTGCAAGGGTGTCGGCGCAGTTGGTGAGCCACTGGGTGAGGTTGCGGGCTGCTTCGTTGGAGTCCATGGTGTGGGTGGGAGGGTTCTGGCTCAGTGAGGTGGTGAGCTGGTTGGTGGTGATCTTGCTCCAGGCTCTGCGGGGGGCCTGTTGCGGGTGGTGGTGGGTCATGGTTTTCTTGAAGTTAAAGTGGACGCAGCTGTGGTCTGTCCAGTGTAGTCCGGTGGAGTGGCTGAAGGAGATGTAGTTGCTGGAAGAGAAGACGGAGTCAAGCGTGTGGCCGGCGTGGTGGGTGGGTGTGTTCACCAGTTGCTTGAGTCCGAGGTTGGCGAGGTTGTCGAGCAGGGCAGTGGTGTTGCTGTCATTGTTGTTTTCCAGGCGGAAGTTGAGGTCCCCTAGGAGGATGTAGTCTGATGAGGTGAGGGCAAGCGGGCTGATGAAGTCTGCGATGGCTTCGCTGAATTGTGCGCGTGGTCCCGGGGGTCTGTAGATGAGGGTTACTCTGAGGGTGGTCGGTGTGTATCTGGAAGTGAAGGTGCTCGGCGGCGGTGATTGTGTCGTCGGAGTTGGTCGTGATGCGGATGGTATTTCTGTGGACGATGGCGATGCCTCCTCCTGTTTGGTTGGCGCGGTCCTTCCGGGTGATCTTGTAGCCGTCCGGGATGGCTATGGCAATGTCGGGGGCTGAGGAGGCGTTCATCCAGGTCTCTGTGAGGAAGGCGACGTCCGGTGCTGTTGTGTCGAGGAGGTTCCAGAGTTCGACGGCATGTCTGTGGACGGAACGGGTTTTGAGCAGGATGCATTTGAGGTTGTTGTTGCTGGGGCCTGGTCTGGCGGGTGCGGTGCAGGTCCGGAGGAAGGTGAATTCGCAGGCTAGGCAGGGGAAGGGTCCGTGGTTGCGTTTCGGGGTGGCTCGGTGGCTGGCAGGGCTTCGGCTGGTGTTGAGCGCGTGGAGGGTGGGGGAGTTGTACCTCAGACGGGTGGGCTGGTATTGTTGAGGAGCAGGGGTCCTGGTGCTGGGCGCGGTCCAGGCGCATACGGGCGCAGACGGGCTTGCCTTAGACGCGCCCGCTGTGCGGCCGCTGTGTGGCCTCCATATGAAGGGGAGAGGGAGGAGCAGCTGGGAGGCCGGAGCGGGGAGAACCAATAAGGAGCGAGGGGGCAGGGCCGCGGGGGAGAGAACGGCGGGAAGGAGACACAGAGGCAAGAGGGGATAGGGGGGAGAGAGGGCACGGCGGAAAAGAGCAGGAACTAACCAGGTGGCACAAAAGGAAGAGGATGACGGGTACACAGTATAGGGGACATGAGCGATAAAGTCAGCGATACAGTACAGATACAGGCAATCAGGGGGCAGCGACGAACGGGCAACGGACTTGTCTGCCGAAGGCAGCAGACAGCAGCAGCAGAGGTACACAGGGGGTCTGCGCGGTGGCAGCGGGAGCGACCTACCTTGTCACAGGGTCAAGGGTCGCTCCTCTCACCACCGCGCGGCCTCCATATGAAGAGGAGAGGGAGGGAGGAGCAGCTGGGAGGCGGGAGCTGGGAGAACCAATGAGGAGCGAGGGGGCGGGGCCGTGGGGGAGTGAGCAGCGGGAAGAGGAGACACAGAGGCAAGAGGGGGTAGGGGGGGGGCGAGAGGGCATGGCGGAAAAGAGCAGGAACTAACCAGGTGGCACAAAAGGAAGAGGATGACGGGTATCAGGCCAAAAACAACAATTAGCAACAGAGTACACAGTATAGGGGACAGGAGCGGTAAAGTCAGCGATACAGTACCGATACAGGCAATCAGGGGGCAGCGAGAGGATGACGGGTATCAGGCCAAAACAACAATTAGCAACAGAGTACACAGTATAGGGGACAGGAGCGATAAAGTCAGCGATACAGTACAGATACAGGCAATCAGGGGGCAGCGACAAACGTGCAACGGACTTGTCTGCCGAAGGCAGCAGACCGCAGCAGCAGAGGCACACAGGGGGTCTGCGCGGTGGCAGCGGGAGCGACCTACCTTGTCACAGGGTCAAGGGTCACAAAGAATATGGTGGCATCTACTATAGGGCACGACACTCAGCTGATCACGCAGGACTCACAGAGACACTGACCAAAATAGTTACGTATTGGTACCATACACCGGAACGCATCCACCGCTTCGAGCCTCATATTAGTGGCCGGTGTGGGAGGGGGTGTGGTGAAATAGGCACTTTAGAGCACCTTTTGTGGAGCTGTGACCGACTCCAATCATACTGGACCACAATTCTGGACGACATAGATTCCCACCTCGACACACAACTCCCACGCTTCCCAGCTTACATTCTCTTAGGGTTACCCAACCCACTGACATACCCCCTGAAATCCAGTAGAGCCCGCCTCATTGTCATGGTGGAGTTCAGGGAACTGTTTTGCCCTCAATATCTACGGCTCCTCCGACTGGCGGACCCGCAAATCCCTGAGCAGCGCGCTCCCCGGATGGCACGGCAACTCATGCAATGCTAGCACCATCTCTCCCCTTTCTTTGTATACCCTTATGATTTGTGGGCAGGGGGAGGGGGAGGGAGTGGGGGGGAGTGGTGGAGGTTGCGGTTTGAGTCCCCATTTGTCTTCCTGCGTTGTCTATTGTTGACCCTCTCTCAGCAATTACTTGGTAAGACTAACTGCGCTGAGGACTGATGTCTGTTTCGCATTGTTTTGATGGAGCAGAGGTCCTGTTCCCCTTTGTCATGTTTGAAATACAATAAAAGATTTAAACCATAAAATCCACTTTAGCCCAGACGGTATTCAATCAATCATTCAGTACTTGTAGAGCGTGGCTTTTACCCATGAGGGTATCCCGGCATTGGGTTACTGGGCTTAGTTGAAAAGTCAGGTCTTGAGTCTCTTCCTGAAGTCCGTCAGCGAAGGTGATGTAGGGAATAGGAGGGAGAGGGCATTCTAGGAGTTTGCGTCAAGGTGGGAGAAGGACCGGCATCCGCTGTGGTGGATGCACATAATCACGGTGAAGGCAAGGCTGCTGGAGCGAAGGTCTATGAATGATTGGTGGACTTTCAGGCCGTGGTTCATGTATGCCAGTTCTTGGCCATGGAGGTAGATGTGTGTAGGTAGTTTGAATTGGCATCTTTCCTGGACGGGGTGCCAGTGGAGATTCCTCAGGTATCGGGTGATGTGGTTCTGTTTGGGCAGGTTAAGGATCAGTCTGACTGCTGAATTCTGTATCATCTAGACCCTTGTCAAAATATAATTCCCTTTGGGCGAATTATCGTAGACACATAGGTTCTTGCAGACAAACACATAGACTCACCAATATCAAATAATAACAAGGAAGCAATAGAAACAATTAAAAAAAATATTAATATAAGTGAAAACACTCTAATAAAGGTAGATCTTTGACAATTTATTAACATACATTATATTTTGTTAAAAAATGGGAAACACATACAGGACGAAACACTATATAATAAATAAATTCAACATTCCAATAAAAAAGAGCTACAGGAAAAGGACTAAATTCAAACAAAGCAGTTATTTTGAATTTTCCTTAATTTCTTATTCCAGTTTTGCTCCTTAAGCGTACAGTGTACAGTGTGTTGGCATAGTTCAGAGGGCTGGTGATTAGGGCTTGTGTGATTGTTTTTCTCCTGCTTATGGGGAGCCATTTGAAGATTTTTTGGAGCATTTGGAGAGTGTGGAAGCAGGCAGGGGAGACTGTTGTTATATGGTGAATTTGCTGTCCAGGATGATGCAGAGGTTGCGGAAGTGGCCTTTTGGTGAGGGGGTGAGTCTGAGTTTGGAGGGCACAAAAACAACAATTAGCAACAGAGTACACAGTATAGGGGACAGGAGCGGTAAAGTCAGCGATACAGTACAGATACAGGCAATCAGGGGGCAGCGAGAGGATGACAGGTATCAGGCCAAAAACAACAATTAGCAACAGAGTACACAGTATAGGGGACAGGAGCGATAAAGTCAGCGATACAGTACAGATACAGGCAATCAGGGGGCAGCGACGAACGTGCAACGGACTTGTCTGCCGAAGGCAGCAGACCGCAGCAGCAGAGGCACACAGGGGGTCTGCGCGGTGGCAGCGGGAGCGACCTACCTTGTCACAGGGTCAAGGGTCACAAAGAATAGAGTGGCATCTACTATAGGGCACGACACTCAGCTGATCACGCAGGACTCACAGAGACACTGACCAAAATAGTTACGTATTGGTACCATACACCGGAACGCATCCACCGCTTCGACCCTCATATTAGTGGCCGGCGTTGGAGGGGGTGTGGTGAAATAGTGTGGCTCACTGGTTAGAGGCGGCAGACCCGAGAGCAGAGGACGGCCCGGGACCAGGGTTCGATTCCCGGCGCGGCAGGTTTCTGGACCAGGGTCAGCGGACTCGATAATTCTCTCGCCTCGGTGCCCACTCTGATCAGCGATCACACTCGGCAACTCTGGGCATTAGCTTGCCTCATCTTCACTAACGGCCCCACCAGACCGCTGGGGATGCCTGGTCTCACCCTGGAGATACCCATTAAGGGAACATCTCTCAGGGAAGCCAGGAAGGGTTTCGCAGCGGTCGAAGCGCCTTGGGACCCTACGGGTAAGTAGTGCGCTATATAAATGCCAATACATTTACAATACATTTACAAATAGGCACTTTAGAGCACCTTTTGTGGAGCTGTGACCGACTCCAATCATACTGGACCACAATTCTGGACGACATAGATTCCCACCTCGACACACAACTCCCACGCTTCCCAGCTTACATTCTCTTAGGGTTACCCAACCCACTGACATTTCCCCTGAAATCCAGGAGAGCCCGCCTCATTGTCATCGCATTAGGAGCAGCTACACAGAACATACTTGCCCACTGGCGTTCACCTCAGGCTCCTCCACATACGGGCTGGTTGCAACGGCTTTGGACGGTACTGGGGATGGAGAAAATGTCTCTTATTTGGCGGGTAGATGGTAGGAGTTTCCGGAGTTGTGGCGACCCTTTCTGACCCTGCTCATGGTGGAGTTCAGGGAACTGTTTTGCCCTCAATATCTACGGCTCCTCCGACTGGCGGACCCGCAAATCCCTGAGCAGCGCGCTCCCCGGATGGCACGGCAACTCATGCAATGCTAGCACCATCTTTCCCCTTTCTTTGTATACCCTTATGATTTGTGGGCAGGGGCAGGAGGGAGGGAGTGGGGGGGGGTGGTGGAGGTTGCGGTTTGAGTCCCCATTTGTCTTCCTGCGTTGTCTATTGTTGACCCTCTCTCAGCAATTACTTGGTAAGACTAACTGCGCTGAGGACTGATGTCTGTTTCGCATTGTTTTGATGGAGCAGAGGTCCTGTTCCCCTTTGTCATGTTTGAAATACAATAAAAGATTTAAACCATAAAATCCACTTTAGCCCAGACGGTATTCAATCAATCGTTCAGTACTTGTAGAGCGTGGCTTTTACCCATGAGGGTATCCCGGCATTGGGTTGCTGGGCTTAGTTGAAAAGTCAGGTCTTGAGTCTCTTCCTGAAGTCCGTCAGCGAAGGTGATGTAGGGAATAGGAGGGAGAGGGCATTCTAGGAGTTTGCGTCAAGGTGGGAGAAGGACCGGCATCCGCTGTGGTGGATGCACATAATCACTGTGAAGGCAAGGCTGTTGGAGCGAAGGTCTATGAATGATTGGTGGACTTTCAGGCCGTGGTTCATGTATGCCAGTTCTTGGCCATGGAGGTAGATGTGTGTAGGTAGTTTGAATTGGCATCTTTCCTGGACGGGGTGCCAGTGGAGATTCCCCAGGTATCGGGTGATGTGGTTCTGTTTGGGCAGGTTAAGGATCAGTCTGACTGCTGAATTCTGTATCATCTAGACCCTTGTCAAAATATAATTCCCTTTAGGCGAATTATCGTAGACACATAGGTTCTTGCAGACAAACACATAGACTCACCAATATCAAATAATAAAAAGGAAGCAATAGAAACCATTAAAAAAAATATTAATATAAGTGAAAACACTCTAATAAAGGTAGATCTTTGACAATTTATTAACATACATTATATTTTGTTAAAAAATGGGAAACACATACAGGACGAAACACTATATAATAAATAAATTCAACATTCCAATAAAAAAGAGCTACAGGAAAAGGACTAAATTCAAACAAAGCAGTTATTTTGAATTTTCCTTAATTTCTTATTCCAGTTTCGCTCCTTAAGCGTACAGTGTACAGTGTGTTGGCATGTAAATGTAAATGTGTAAATGTATAGGCATTTATATAGCGCACTACTTACCCGGAGGGTCCCAAGGCGCTTCGACCGCTGCGAAACCCTTCCTGGCTTCCCTAAGAGATGGTCCCTTAATGGGTATCTCCAGGGTGAGACCAGGCATCCCCGGCGGTCTGGTGGGGCTGTTAGTGAAGATGAGGCAAGCTAATGCCCAGAGTTGCCGAGTGTGATCGCTGATCAGAGTGGGCACCGAGGCGAGAGAATTATCGAGTCCGCTGACCCTGGTCCAGAAACCTGCCGCGCCGGGAATCGAACCCTGGTCCCGGGCTGTCCTCTACTCTCGGGTCTGCCGCCTCTAACCAGTGAGCCACACTACTTCACCAAGTTCAGAGGGCTGGTGATTAGGGCTGGTGATTAGGGCTTGTGTGATTGTTTTTCTCCTGCTTATGGGGAGCCATTTGAAGATTTTCTGGAGCATTTGGAGAGTGTGGAAGCAGGCAGGGGAGACTGTTGTTAAATGGTGAATTTGCTGTCCAGGATGATGCAGAGGTTGCGGAAGTGGCCTTTTGGTGAGGGGGTGAGTCTGAGTTTGGAGGGCACCAATTGTTGTTCCACAAGGAAGCATGTTGCTAAAAGATCAGCACTTCTGTGTTGTCCATGTTGAGCTTCAGGCATGAGCACCAGATTTCTCAACTGGGCTAACAAACTTGTGAACAAATTCAAACTCCACTCAGAGGGGGAGCTGTTAGCATAATACTGTTACAATGGGAATTACAATGGATCGGAAGACTAAACACAGGGAACCCTGTAGTGCTCATTGACAAACAAAACCGGTCTTGTGTTTATTAGTAAACGTGGCCGAACTGTACAAATATATATTGCCACTCCATCAGAATGAAGTGCACCTTCCATAAATGGACTATCAATATGCTTTGTATGAGCTGGATCTGCAGAAGCAGCAAGAACCACTCTAGGGCAAAATCTTATTGAAAGTGCATTTAGCAGCTTTAATGTATATTGTACCCTTAATATCACAATATGATGAATTTCCTATAGAAGTCCCATCATATGAAATGGGAAAATAAAAGAACTTAGCCCAAAGGCATTGGAGCTGTTTATGTGAGCACTAGATTACGTTACACAAGGTCTGTTTCATTTTTAGGTCTCGCCTGCGACAGCGTATGCACTGCGTGCGCACTCACTTGTGAGAAATTGTAGATAAATAAGGGAGCCCGCCTATTGCTTACCATTCATTAGCTTCATTATCACTTTTGTTTTCTGCCTCCTAATTAGGCAGCGTGTGCCAGCTTCACTTCCTCTTCTTTCCTCGGGAGCATGGATCGAGTACAGATAGCTCCAGATTAATTCGGGTGCTTGCGCTGCTGGTGCTAAGATTAATGTACTATTTTCTGTGTTGTTTCTTATTTTTTTAAATTCTTCCCATTGTGTTGCTTCGTGATGCTTTTTTCCTCCCACACTACGCTCCCTCGCCTGTGTTGATTCTTCCCTTTCAACCCCATTCTGTCCATGTTGCTTTCCCTCCCACCATCCCACCTTGCATTGTCCATGTCGCCTCTTCTCTAGTTCCACCCCAATTCCTCCGTTGTTTGTGTTGGTACCATAATAAAAAAAAGAGCTGTGACGCTTTAGTGCTGGCCGCGTCATAGCACATTTTATTTTACCTTCTGTTGCCGTAGCACTATTTTTAAAATAACTTTATAGCGCTTTCTTAATGAATTTTCACCATGCTGCCATGCTGCTGTACGTCATGGCTAAAAGACATTGGCGGGACCCACACTGGGCTCATCAGTTTGAAAGTCTGTAGCACCTGCCGTTAGACCACATCTCTTTCTCAGACCTTATATCACCCCCGGGCCTGTACCCATTCCTGCCCTCCCATTAAAGATTTTCAGTTCGAAAAACAGGACAAATGGTAGGCTGCTGGTAGGCAATAGAATGGCAATCGGAATTAGGGTCCATGTGGACTTCATATTAGTGTTTTAAATTAAAAAAAATCAGTGCTCAAAAGCACAAAGCGCTAACTGTGGTTATAGTGTCGCACCAGACTAGGACAAAGTCACAAGTTCAGGCTGACCATGATGGAGCGTAGGCTGGGTACTGGTACCAAGTTTTTCCTACTGAGAAATGTAACTTAAATGCTAGTTGTGGAGCATCGCACTACGCAGTGGGGGTCCCGAGAAGTGATGCAGGGTCTGCATTGGAGATGCATTGCGCACTGGTGGTTCCGATGAGAGGTGAGGGTTGCGATGCAGGTTTGCGACGAGGATGTGCCGGGCAGTGGCGGGTTGTGCAGATGTCGTTCCGATGAGCTGTGCAGGCTGCGATACGGCTTGCGTCGACGCTGTGTCTTGCTGTGTCACATCCAATGAGGTGCTGTGAAGGGCAGCATCAGGTTGGCATCTCGCTGCCTCCGTTTTGAGGTGGCCACGGCTGGGCTGGCAGAACATCTTTAACCCCACTTCCAAGGGTCCAGGACTAAGGGGCACCACTTGGTTGGGAGAGGGGTGAAAATCACAGCAGGCAGAGTCCAAGTGCAGAGTTAAAGATGGTTGATCCTTTTCTGAGGCTCGGATCAGGAGGCCAGACAACTAGCCCTTGGAGTCAATCTGGTGGTCCTGATTTTAAGGTGCATGGCCAGTACTCACTCAGGCAGCAGTGTAGCAGAGCAGCAAAGCAGTCTCTTTCAGCAGAGCAGCACAGCAGTCATTCTTCTGAGACTTTCACAGGTCCAGAAGTATACTCAGGAGTTTGATTTGAGCATCAAATATTCATACTTTGTGCCAGGATAGGTCACATGCAATTGCCACAATGATTGCCAATAACTCCCCAATGAATGGTTGCATTTCGAACCTCATATTTCTTTTGGGGTTCTCATCAGGATCTGTCAGGATGAATCTTAAGCACCCTGTTGAGCCTTATATTGACTGTTTAAAGCAAATACTCTGGTCACTTCCACTCAAATCCATTTCCTTGTGAGATTATTATTGTATGACTTCTCCTTTGAGTTGAAAAGGTTGTCTGCTGCTCGAATAAATCTTTGGTGTCCTCTGGTGTGTTGGATCATTAAATGTAATAAGGTAACACAATGTTTTCCTTTAGGAGACACGGGTCTTGCAGAAGTGAAAAGTGGATTTGAGAGTTTTTCTCTGCCATGACATGTAAAACTTAAAGGTACATGTCCTACTTTTATTAATACATGGCACCTTGCCCTCTGGACTGCGTAGGTCCTACCCTAGGGGTAACTTACATGTACTAAAAAGGACGGTTTAGATGTGGCAAAAGGTTCATTTTGTCAGATCGAAATGGCAGTTTAAACTTCAAATACAGGCTGCAATGGCAGTCCTGAGACATATTTAAAAGGCTACTTAAGTGGGGAGGGAGAGGGTACATTTAGTGCTGCAGGCGTACCAGTAGCTTTCAATTTACAGGCCATGGGTACATGTCGTAACACTTTACTAGGAACTTACAAGTAAATTAAATATTGCAATTGGGTGTAAGCCAATGTTACCATATTTAAAGGAGAGCACGAGCACTTTAGCACTGGTTAGCAGTGGTAAAGTGTGCAGAGTCCTAAATGCCAAAAACAAACGTGTTCAGAAAACTGGAGGTGTGAAGGCAAAAGGTTTGGGGGTGACCCTGCAGAGAGGGCTAAGTGCAACACTCATGTTTCAGTTTTCAGACTCCCCAAGGTAACCTCATTGTAATGCTGCAGTACATCAGCCCTAGGTCTCCACAGTCATCTCACCGTAAAGCCCCAGTACTACAGTTGTCGGTCTCCCCCAAGGTCACCTCATGGTAATGTTGCAGTGCACTGACCCTCGGGCTCCACAGGTCACCTTGTCATAATGTTGCAGTACATTAGTCCTGGCATTCCGCAAGGTCACTTCACTGTAATGCTGCAGGGCGCCTTGCCGTAATGTCCCAGTACATGAGTCCTAGAGCTCCCCAAGGTTATCTCGTGGTAATGCTGCAGTGCATCACGTCTCTGGCTTCACAGGTCACCTTGCTGTAATGTCCCAGTACATCAGTCCTAGAGCTCCCCAAGGTTAACTCATGGTAATGCTGCAATACATCTAACCTCTGACTTCACAGGTCGCCTCATCATAATGTCCTGGTACATCAGGCCTGGGCTATCCAATGTCATTTCATTGTCATGTTGTAGTACATGTACCATGGAGCTTTACAAGTCACCTCATTGTAATGTCCCAGTACATCAGTCCTAGGGCTCCTTAAGGTCATCTCATTGCTGTGCTGCAGCACATCTATCCTCGGGCTCCACAGTTCACATCAATGTAATGAATGTCCCAGTACATCAGTCCTGGGCCTACCCAATATTAGTTTGTTTTTAGCTGCAATGCATCTACCCTCGGAATCCACAGCTCGCCCAGTCATAATGTCCCAGTACAGTGCTGGGGCTCCCCGAGTCTATCCCACCATACATTTTAAGATCATCATCCTTGGAATTCCACAGGTCACCTCACTGTAATCCCTAAACATCATCCCTTGGCCTCCAAAAGTTTACCTCAAAATAATGTTCTAGCACACCCAGCCTGGACTGTCACAGTTCACATCACCGCATTGTTGTAGTTCAGCAGCCCTGAGCCTCTAAAGGAAATCTCACACTATGTTCCAGGACATCATTCAGCCCTGTGAATCCAATGATCATCCCACCATAACATCCCAATACATCAGGCCTGGGGCTCCATGAGTACCCCGTCTTGGGGTTCCATAGATCAGCTCACCATACTGTTCGAGTGCTTCAGCCCTGGGGCTCCATTGATCACCTCATCGTAATGTCCCTATAGATCAGCAGTGACCCTCCACAGATAAGCCACATGATGTTCTAGTGCCACAGCCTTGTGGCTCCAGAAGATACTTCAGATTTCAATTCAAGTGCACTGCCTTAAGTATTAGTTTTTTGTCTCCACAAACATCCTCAGCTCTATTTCCTGGTATATCACCCTTGAAGCTCCACATGTCACAAGGTGCACCCTGAGGCCGAACTCAGATGTTCTCAAGTCTATTGCCATTTCTGACAGTCGAGGACTGGCTTCCAGTCAGTGCTCATGGGAGATTTTTTTTCACAGACCATCTAGGACTTAGTTATAAAACAGCAGGTCCAAAGATTGATTTGCTCATTTCTTATATTACAGATCAGTACAGGAATATTTTCTTATATTAACGTGGAAAGTACCAATTAGTTTTCACCACAGCGATGTAAAGATGGTCACTTATTAAAAAATATATAGGGAGTAATTTATGAAAAGTGACACATCGCTGCGTGGAAACAGCAATGCATCACTTTTCATTGCACCCTCCTTGCGACATGCTGGATGCATCACATTCATAATATGACGCATCATGTTGCAAGGATACGTCAGTATTTCTGACGTATCTATAGGCGCAAAAATGAAGCATTGCTGGAGTATGTCACAGAAGAGACGCAACTTCAGAAATGGGTCATTTAACATGAACAAGTCCCATTTCAATGTGTCTTTGTCAGTCTTACGCCTTCTGTGAGGCAGGCGTAAGATATTGACACATTGTCGTCCTAGAAGTGGCCCAGTGAAATCTCATAGATTTTACTGCATCACTTCTACGAGGCTGACTTGTGTCAGAATGCCCACCCTGCATACATTATACCAGAACAGGGCTCAAACGGAAGATGTGAGTGAGCAAATTATTGCAAATAAGTGCTCGTCCTATGGTGTTAATGACTAATCAAACACCCGAAAGGGCAGCATAATAAGTAATGTACTGTATTATATCATTTATATAGCACATTCATACCACTGGTGTGAGCCGCATCTCTTTACATCTCACTGTCGGCCAAAATCCGAAAAATATCAAGGAGATGTGCGCGAGCCACTTAAAGCTGGAGCCAGGCTCGAGCCTGAACCCTGACTATGGCTCAACTTGAGGTGAGGTCCTGTTATAAGGAGACAAGCTTTCAAGTGGCCAGCCATTACCTCCTCGTCCGTTTTCCTGTCCCATCCCTTAAAAATGAGCAGCTTGGGGGGAGGAGCCAAGATGGCGCCGGGTCGGACTCGTAGTCCCTCGGCTCCGAGGACCATCTCCTCCTTTGTAACTATCCTGCCGGTGATCCTGCACCAAGACGGCACATTGCGGAAGCTGATGTGTTCCGACGACCCACTGTGAAATCCTGAAGCTTGCGCTTACTTGCAAGCGGGTGAAACGTCCGACTGCAGTTTGCGGCACGCAACAGCCCTGGGACCGGGGCCTCGAGTGGATATCGAGGCCGGCTGCCAAGCGAACAACATCGGGCGTCAGCGACTGTGAGGAACCGGTCGGAACATTTTTACAGAGAAACGGCCGAACTTGACACATGCGCCCCACTGGACTGCAGGTACAGAGCCAAGCGTGCCTGGCGATTTGACTGGGGGAATCGTACGATTTCAGGAGCCCGGACTGTTGGCTGCCAAGAGACAGCCTGCGCACTGTCCCGCTAATGGCGGGAGGTTCCCGAATTCTCCACTCCTTCGACATCGAACAGGGCGGCTTCTTTAAGGGACAATGCTTATGGCCACATCTCGGTTCTGTCTGCCGCTCCTTTACTATACGGAGATCTGATGCCCCATTGTGCGCAGCCTGGCCCGACTCGGAGTGTCTCTACCGAAGACCGTTGAGGGCATAATGGAGTGCAGCCTTGAGGAGTCTGGGCCACATTGTGGTCGCGGACGTGTGGAGCAAGGGGACATGTTCGGAAGGGAGCGTGGAAGTGATCAGGGCTATGGCGATCTATTGGCGGCTGTTGTCTCCCTTCATCACGATATGGTGTACTCTGTTCGAACCCTGACCAGCAAGGTGGACGATATAATGTGTGCACTGGGACGCTTGAAAATGGCTGACTCGCAGGTCCACAGCGACATTCCTTGCTCCACGTCTGTCTGCGACAAGATGGCTGCCTCATGCGACAGTGACGGCTTTGAGACCCCAAGACCCGAGACGACTCTTGCTGCAGATGGTGTTTGCCCGGGACGACGCGAAAACCACGGATTGCAATCGCGACGGGAGTGTTCTCCCCAAACCATGCTCCCCGTTACCCGGGGATCGCTCCAGAAGGGGTTGGACACTGAGACTTTCCTCCCTGGCTCGGTTTCGCTCTATAATATGAGGATGGTGTACTTTTGGCCCAGCCTGGGATCACTGGATCTGCGTGTACATGATACGGTTGAGTGCTTGAATCAAATTGACTCTTTTGGACTACCGTTCACGCCCTCCTGGGTTACCTTGGTAAGCAGTGGCGGAAAAGAGAAAACGGGACAGGGATGAACGCTTCCTATCACAGACTGGCAGTTTCTTCGTTGCTGACCGAGACAGATGTGTGGCGTGCTGATTTCTTTGATTGCGCAATGTGCCGATTTCGTGCTTTGTAAATTGTTTGCTAGTAATGCTTTTTGTCACCGGACTTTATACCTTGTGCTAATATCGGAATTACGGGAGGGTGATGCCGGGGGACTGGTGGTGGGCTCCTCCCCACTTCTCACTACTTTCATAGTAGTTATAGATTAGGACTCTTTTCTTACTTCTCTATACTCTATATTTCGGGACTCCTTTTTGTGGGGCGACAGGCACACTGCTAGGGGGGGGGGGGGGGTAGGCCGTAGCCAGCTGCAGAGGTGCAGGGTGGGGGTGGGAGGGGGGGGGTTTGTTTATTTCTTTTTTGTTCTATGGGCCTTCTATTCTTTTTTCTTTTTCTTCTGGGTTTAGACGTTTTGCTTCATTATGGAAAGTCGTGGTTCTGGTAATTTTAGTGCATTGTATACTTGTCTCTCCTGATCCTATAACGCCGGAACCAATGTGCTGTCCTACGTCATCCTGACACCGTTTATCCTTCAGAACTAAATTTGAAAATTAGACCTCCGTACCTCTGTAATAGATTGTTATGTACTGAATTTGTGAGCCTTCGGGCGTTTTGTTGGGCTATATGTACGATTTAATATAAATAAAGGTCTTCCAAAAATTAAAAAAAAAAAAATGAGCAGCTTGTCAGCTCCACAGAAACCTATTACCTAGCAAAGTCAAATCCTTCCCCCAATATGGTGCTGCCTACCTGGCCCAACATGAATAAAGGGGGAAGTGCGTCATCCACACATCCTGTTCTTTTTTATCTGCATGCTGCAGACCAATTGCCTAGCTGAGTCGGGTAAGTTATTTTTCTATTTACTTGTGTGTGTTTTGTGGCTTGCTTTAGCAGCCACGCTCTTCTAATTTCATTGGTTGCATATTCGCCCTGCTCTGCGGATATTTTCTGTTGGTCGCCTTTACTGCTTCCTGCTTAGGCACTCAGCTTCGGCACCCGGCATTTCCTCCTTCTGGGGTTGATGGCCAAGTTTCTTTGTGCTGTGTCGCTTTCTGTTTTGGGTTCTGCTTGAGCAGGCCTGCTGTGGGGTCTTGATGCCTATTGGTCTCCCCTCCTCTTGTGCTTTGGCCCATTGCATCTTTGACTGCCTGTTGGTCTTTCCTTCTTTCTCTTGTGGAGGAGGTGCGTTGGGTCTGTCATCTTTTGGATTTTCTCTCCAGGCGCCCCTCTCAGTCTGCTGATGCTGATTTTGGCCAGGCCCTCTCCTCCTTTCGTTCTTCTGTGGGCTTTGTTCAGGTCTGCTTGAGTCGGGTTGAGATGCGCTTCTGTTTTTCACACCCCAGTGCCCTTCTGGATGCATGTGCACTTTCCACTTCCATATGACGCGTTTTGGGCATGTGTTGGCCAGGTCCCCTTTCCCTTGTTTTTCTGTCAGGGCAGTCTCTTGTGGACTTGTTTGCAGTGGCATTGGCATCAGGGGCGTCTCCGACGTTGGGCTGACCAGGTCTGGTTGTTTGGTGGCCTCTTGCTTCCACAATTGGGGCCGGTGTTTGGCCTCATGGTCACTGGTTCTTTTCCCGGCAGGCCCTCGCAGCCTTTCCTCCTTCTGAGGTCATTATGATGTTTTCCATTGTGTGGGTGACTGTGCCTTCTGCTATTCATTGCCATATTACCCTTCTGGGTGAATATGCGCTTTGCATTTCCTTATGTTGCGCTCCTCGGGGTGGTCCTGGTTCCAGTTTTTTTGGTTTCTCTCGTCTGTTGGGGGTTACAAGGGATGTGTTCCACCTGCTGCCTGCCGGATGGCAGGCTTTTTTGTGTCATGGAGGGGGGATGTTTGTCCTCTTCCTTTTTGTACCCGTTTGTGAAACCAGGTCCTGCGGTTCTGCTCTGTATTCAGTCCTTGCATCCCTCGTCCTGCTGGATGGTTGCCTGGGTATTTTCATTCCGTCAAGATGGTCTGCTGTGGTGCTCTCACTGTTGCCATTTCTGAGAGCTTCTTTTCGGCTTTTCATCATCATTGTGAATTTTTCCGACGCTCTTAGTCCTTCTGGCTCTGTGTTTCTTCGTGGTCCTTTTCCCTTATTCCGGCATGCTTCCTGGATCTTCTCCATCCTTGGAGGTCTTCCCGTCTCTGCCTGCCAGTCTGGGGCGACGGCCTCTGCACTGCCCGTGTTCTTCAGGATCCTTCTCCTTTTGTTCCCTGTTTTCCGGCTTCTCTTGGATCAGTGGTTGTGGTTGGGGGCTTCTATGATGGTGGCTGTCACCTCTCACTCCCTCTGGGGTTCGTTTTTTCTCCCTAGTTGGCTTGGGGTCCACTGCATGCGCCCGTGGGCATGTCACTGCCGAGGATTTCCTGGCCTGCTGTTTGCATTTCTGTGCTCTACAGTTTTTGTCCTGGTGAGTGTTGGTGGCATTGTGGCTGGTGCTGTCTCTGCTTTGCTCCTCTCCTTCGGCCTCATGCTGTCTGTGTACTGCACATTTGTCCTGGTCGTTCGCGGCTTGGTCGACAGGCAGGGAGAGTTGTGCCAGTCTCTGTTTACTGTTTCTCCAGAGGCTTGAACATTTGTGGGCCTTGGGGAGTCTCCTCTCTCTCTGCAGTGGTGAGGAGCCTTCAGTTTCTTTGCCCCTGGGTGTGCCCCTTCTCTTTCGGACGTTTCACTCCTGGGCCCTTATTTATGAGGCCTTGCGTCAGTTTTGCGCCGCCGGTGCGTCACTTTTTGTGACGCACCAGCGGCGTAAAAAATGTGCCTTGTTGCGCCATATTTAAAAAGTGACGCATCTAGGTAGATGCGTCACTTTTTAAACCCCTGCGCCACATTATACCTGCGTCAGGTATAATGTATGCAGAGGGGGCGTTCCCCCGCAAAAAGCCTCGTAATAGTGACGCAGTGAAATCTATGAGATTTCACTGCGTCACTTTTAGGATGCTGTTGCATCAAAATCTTGCGCCTGCCTCACAGCAGACGTAAGACTGACGCAAGCCCTTCACATGGGGCTTTCCCCATGTGAAAGGACGCATTGCTGGAGTTGCGTCACTTTTGTGACACACTCCAGCAATGCGTCACTTTTGCGCTTACAGATACGTCAGAAATACTGACTTATCTGTAAGTCCTTGCGACATGATGCGTCATACATTAAATATGACGCATCATTGGTGTCGCAAGGAGTGCGCAGTGAAAAGTGACGCATCGCTGTTTTCACGCAGCGATGCGTCACTTTTCATAAATGAGGCCCCTGGTTCGGCCTTCCCTGTCTGGGTCTATATACTTGGTGGTGTTGGCCCTTCTCCCTCTATTTGTGGCTTTGTTCCCTCCTGGTTCGACCTGGGTGTCTGCGTTCTTTGGTCCCTGGACACCCTTCTCCACTGATTGCTCCGCTTTTCAGCCCGTCCTCTCTCCTGCACCTCCGGCTGGGTGTTTGTAGCTGGGATGTTTGTCCCTCTTGGCTCTGCGTTGTTCCCCTGCAGTGCCTCACTCCCTCCAGTTCTCTCATGGACCTTTGAGCCTGGCATTTTGCGATCCCCATTAGGGCTACTTTGGCTCTAGGTGTTGGGGATGGGTCTGTCTACTGTTTCCATGATGGCTCACTTTTTGTGGGGTCTTTTTGCTTCTGGTTCCTGTCCCCTGCTCTGTGGTTCCCGCCGGGGTCTTCCATTGGTGCTTCTGGCGTTTCCTGGTCTCCCTTTGCGCCCCTGTTTTCCGGTGGACTTGGAGCTTTTTGTCCTGCACCGTCATCTCCAGTTCTGGGGGTTCACCGTTCTCTGGATATGTTGTGGGCTTTGTGCATCTATCTGGGCCGTTCCTGTGCATTTGGCAGGTGCCTTCCATATGTGTCGCATGTGATATCTCCGAGTGGGATTTTGTGCCTTCCTTTTCCCTTCTGGCTCGTTGGGTGTTGTTTTCCTCCTCTTGGGCCATTTTTCAGGGTGCCTCCTTCCATGTTGTTTGTTGTGCAGCTACATGGGCCTCTCCCAACGCTTTAGCTTCCCTCTTCTGTCTTTTGATGGGGTTGGCGGCTTCTGATGCTTTTGGCACTCATGTTTTGTCTGTTATACATCTTTTGTGATTTGTACTCTTTTCTTTTGTCATTGCACAGACCTGTTGGTGTTTTCCACCTCCTTCTGGTCTGTGTTTCAATCACCATGGGCTCATTGTTAAGGAATGGGACGGGAAGATGGACCTGGAGGTAATCCTGGTTACTTAGTGGAGAAGTGTTGTTCACTGGTTAGAGCGGCAGACTCTGAAGCAGAGATCAGGCCCGGGACCAAGGTTCAAGTCCGACGTGGCAGGGTCTTGGGCTCAATGTCCGCAGACTCGATAATTCTCGCCTTGGTGCCTACTCTAATCATGGGTCCCACGCTGCAACTCTGGGCAATAGCTTGCTTAATCTCCACAACGGCCCCTACAACACTGGGATGCCTGGCTTCACCTTGGGGGTGCCCAGGAGGGGCATCTCACAGGGAGAGCCAGGAAGGGTTCCACAGCATTATACAGCGCCGGGACAAACCCGTTGGGGCAGCTGTGCGCTTTACAAAATACACTACATTTACTTACCGGTAATCTTCATTACTCCGAGTCTTGGTCTTCCCATTCAATTCCTGAGCCCGTCCCTCCCTCCCTGTTTCTGTTGATGGTGATTGATTTATGTTTTTCTTCTTGCGTTTCTTTGGTAGTCTCAGGATGTGTGGATGACTCACTTCCCCCTTTATGCATGCTGAGCCAGGTAGGCGGCACCATATTGGGGGAAGTATTCGACTTTGCTAGGTAATAGGTTTCTGTAGAGCAGACAAGCTGCTCATTGTTAGGGAATGGAATGGGAAGACCTGGACTCGGAGTAATGAAGATTACTTGTGAGTAACCAGGCATCCTCCCTCCCAGGATGTGGTGTTAGGGCCAGATTTGCCAACTTTGGAACTGGGGAACCAGATTTGAGTCTCAGATCACCTCAACATCCTGTGATCCTGTGCAATCAATTATTCTCCTGGTGCCTATAAACAATGAATGCTACCTTGTGGAAAGTAATTGGTGACAAGCATGTAAAGCGGTCCAATACGTTGGTTCGAGTTCTATCGTAAAATGGAAAAAGAGGTAAAAACAACGCTTTAAACATAAGGAAAGACAAATAGATACCCGTCCAGTGGCTGATTTGTGAAAAGTGAAACCAGAAAACCTGGATAAATCGTGGCTTCCCCAATAAAATGGTATCTTAAGGAAATATTTGAATTCACCAAAACGTGTTCATCATTATTGTGTATGAAAGCACTTTCAATTATGTTTGAGTACAGAACACCGGTTTCTCAAAAACCTATTGTATTTGATTTAATAGACTACACTGCTTCTCTAGAATAATCTGGTTAATCTACTGAGTTGCCATGACAATTGTATTGACTTTTGAAGAAACGTTATATTATTTTACGTGATGTTTGTTGGATGATTTACATAACAAATAGTTTCAGGGGTCGGCTCGTGCGCGGCCTCTATACACCCAGCCCTCATGTGCCATGGGTGCCGACTGGGGTAGCCACGGGTACCCCTTGCTTGTCTTAATCTTGGTACTGTCCTTGCTACCCCTGGTTGAAAAGGGTCATGAAGGCAGAAGAGTGTAAATGAAAAAGTAAAATGTGGCTCTAGGAACTCGGGCCTTATTTACAAGCCCTGTGCGCCGTAGGAATGTCACTTTTTGTGATGTTCCGGTGGCACACAGGCCTTAGCCATATCTACAAGGCCACAGAAAGCTGGCCAGGGTGGCTTTTTATGGTGGGTGTTTCCACGTAACACCCATGACATTTGACACATTCCCAGATATGCAACAAGCTGTAAACCTGGGAATGCGTCAAAAGCCTATGCCCCCCTAGGGGAGGCATAGGGGAGGCACAACAAGGAGAAATAACATTATTTCTGCTCGTTTTTTCCTCTTTCTATATGTGCTGTATTCACACAAAAAAAATCATCCCTGCAAAGCGGACACCTGCGTTGGCGCATGGCAGCCATTTGAGTACCAGCGCAGTAACAGAGGACAGGAGTGTGGCGTATCTCATAGATACAATGCATTCCAGACCATTTCTATTTACGAAGGGCAGCGCAGCAGGAGGGCTTGCCGCACTGCCCGATGCCAAAAGTTTGTAAACGAGGCCATCGGTTTGTATCTCTAGTTTCTACGGCTGGACCTTTCTAGTAGCGAATAGGCGTCTGCCGTGAGGCAAAGGAGTGGTTAATGACCAGGCACGGCCGGTACAGGTGAGAGTGGTGGGGTGGGGAGGAACTCGACATATGAAGGGATAGGTAAAATAAAATAAATAAAACCATCTACCTTGCGTTCGCTTCATCGCAGAGTCCGCAATGCGGCGAGCGGAAGGTAAGTGGTTTTATTTATTTATTTATTTTCTTTTCCCTATCCCGCCGTTTGTCGACTTAACCTCCCCCCCACCGCTCTTACCTGTACCAGTTGCGCCTACTAATGACGCAACATTGTGATGTTATCAGCTTAACAGAACGTGTCTATGCCATTTTACTCACTAGATCCTCTTGCCTGCTAGGGTCTTGTGCTTTTCTGGGAATTTTGGGGGGGGCATATGTAAGACCCAATGGGTAGTGAAAGTGTGCCTTATATAACCAACTGTCGAGTTTGTTTACTCTCAATGACATGTCAACCGTTCCAAGCAGAAGGACTCACAGAGTGGTTAGTTACTCTCGGACTGCTAAACAACCGGGGAGCAGTGGCGGACGAGCTAACAATTTAACTCGGAGAGCCGAGCCAGAGTCGAGCCAAGGGGCTGGCTCGGATACGCGGATGCCCGCGCCAGCAGAGGCTCGCCTGCAGCCCTCCGGTGCTCGCATGAAGCCGGCCCGCTCCCTCGGCAGCGGTCCCGAGCCGCCGCCGCCTCCTCAGTACTGAACGGCATCTCGGCCTTTGAAGGATCCGTTTCCTGGCGGAGGCCGCGCATCTGATTTCTGATGGCTGCGGGAGATGATTTCCCCTGCGGGCTCCGCCATCCCAGCACAAGTAACGCCAAAGCAGGCCTTTCACGCTTTATTTCACTCTCGCCTCCAAAACAAATTGCGTAAAATTAAAAGCATTGCATCAAATCCCCAGTACATCTTAACGATGACATAATTAAAGCACGTTCATGCGGGAGTTTCTCAAGGGCACCGCTGGAGAGGGCCCTGGGAGCGCCCGCGCAAATACAGATTGCAGATTTTCAGTGAGACATTATCACTTCTTCGCTCTTCCTTGCCCCAGCCCTTACGTAGGGCCACAGTCCTTAAGCAGGCAGTGGAAAAGCCAGTCGATCTGGCCTTGGCAGGCTAATGTTAGGGTTAATTTCTTTCTTTTTATATATTATAATATTTGTGAAGGAGTCAAGAATATATCACCAGCCAAGCAAGCACTCAAACCAAGGGCAGCTACAATGTCACCTAAACACTTTATAACTTTAGAAAGAGGAGAGTATATTAATCACCATCTAACTACACACTGCATTTGAAGTTAATGTAAAAAAAATAATAATAATGACAACATTAAAATGCACAGTTAGAAAAAAGGAACTAGTTTTAGGAGGGTGTGAACACTGTGCATAGGCTTTGTGGAGTCACTCAAAGTGAAGTGACCCAATGAGTAAAGTAGGATGATCCTTTGCCTCATGATGTATGCTGTGGTGGGCAGAAGCAGAATGTGAATGACAATTTCACGGGCTAATAGAGGAAGCACTTCCATGTAAATGTATCATGTAAGTTTTCAGTTTTTTTAATAACAATAGCCTTGCAAGACAGCTACAGCTGTCAAACAGACATTGCTATTCGTTGCAGTACCATCATTGCATCAGGAGTGCAATCTTCCACTGCACACCTAGAGCCGAGTGAAATACAAGCAGCTTTGGAGCAGGCAGCACCAGTGAACCTCCTTCACACAACAAGTATAGACAGTGCATCAAGCACAACAGTTATAGCAAATGTACCCGTCAGCAGGAGCTCCCTAGGTGGTGCTTTAGACTGAAGTACCGGGAAGGGTGTCCGGATGGGAGCTCTGGATTTTGGCAATAGTATGTCCATTTTTCATCCCGTTGGCCTGGTCTATGGAAAGGGTTTTCTAGGGTTTCCGTCTTTTATTCATCAATGTTGATTAATCTCATATTTTGAGGTCTCTGTGTGAGCAAAAGGTCAAGAAACGGAGGCTCTGACACAGAAGTACTAACCTGCCTCTGTGTCCACAAGTCTACTGCAATCCCAGTCACATGTTCCCACTGAGCACTGTACTGATGGGGTCTGACACCATCACACACACTGGGCAGTCTGCGGTAAGGTCACAAAATTAGGCTTCTGTTTTTATTTTTGTAATTTTATACAGCGCAAACTCGACCCAAAGGTATTGGAGCTCTTTACATTAGCGCCACTTAAATTACACAAGGACACATTCATTTTTGGTAGGCATGGGGAGATTAAGTGATTCGCTCAGAATGTTGAGCAGACGCAGAGACCCGAACCTTGTTTTCCAGCTCCAAAGTCGGCAGCTCTGGCTGTTACGCCAGAACTGTCGGTCAGTGAACTGTGATGTTGAGGGAAGGATGGAGCAGCAGGAGTTGGTACAGCAAGAGTGGCTCTCAGTAGCGGATCACACCATGGATGATGCTGTGAGCAGAGGCCAGACTAATTGAGTCCATCTTTGGAAAGAGTTTACTCATCAGCATTGACTTTGTCAATACAAATGATCATCGCTATGGTCTTCATCTCACTACTGCCCCTTCTCTGTGTTGACGTCACTGGTTTCTCGACACCCATCCCTGGTAAAGAGTAAGCTAGATATATACACGGCACAGCCTGAAAAGTCAAAGAGCTCCCAGTTTCTCAAGGGAGGAGATGTGGCCATCCCCACAAACACTGCCTGTGGCATAGGTAAGTTACCCCTCTAGCTGGCCTCACAGCCCTAAGGCATGGTGCACTATCCCAAAGGTGAGCAATATGCCCAACAGTATCTAAGTCAATTTTTAGACCATGTAAGTACAGTTAAGCCATATTGAGTACATGGGCTGGGAGTTTGTCATTACGAAACTCCATGATGATGCCTGTTGTGTGAATCCGAAGGATCCCCCCAACCGCAACCAGCCCAATAAGAAGAAATCCTATGTCTAAAGGCCCCCCTGTATCTGCAGCCCCTGGGCTTTGGGGAGCTTGACCAGTGGTGGTGCTCTGACCCCAAACATCCCAACTAGCCTGTGCTATCTCTGGTTTTCTGCCTTCGCCACACATTCTACGCCTGCAGCCTGTGTGCAAAAAGGAAAATCTCCATAGGATTGCATCGCACGCCCAACGCTATGTTTGCACACTGCAATGCAATGCCCCTGTGTAGCAAGGCTTTGCTTCCGCCCCCTGTGTTTGCCTAAATCCCCAGGGCCTGTGCCCTGAAATCACGGGAACTTACCTGCAACCAGCACCTCTTGTGGGTGCCCCCAGTCTCTATTGACTAACATTGGGCCCAGGGACCTCTGCACCAGGCCGCCCCAGTGCTGCTGCAACCTTGATCTGACCCTTGCCCAGTGTTGGTCTAAACCCCCGAAGACTGGATGTGCGTGTGTCCCAGCTCAAAGGTTCATTGACCAAAGTCAAGAGAGATTGTTAGAAAGCCTGATTGAACAACCAAGTTTTAAGGCTGCGTTTCAAGGAACCTTCCTCTTTAGTGGCCCGCAGGTAGAGGCAAAAAGCATTCCAGTCAGAATCGGTGAGAGCCGAGAAAAAGATGTCACCCCATTTCTTCCTTTTGGTTTTTGACACAGCCGACTTCAGAGCGTCTGAGAAACGCAGAATTATTGCTGGAAGGCAGTGCATGTATCTATTGGTCAGGTAACAGAGACCTGACTGATAGAAGGCTCTGTGGGCCAGCACAAGCCCCTTGTATTGAACTCTCCTATGGACTGGCAGCAAGTGCTGTTCTTTAAAGTGCTGACAAATGTGATTGTTTTTCCCGAGATTTAGTAGAAGCAGTGCTGCAGCGTTCTGCACCAGCTGGAATCTCTTAGGTTGGTACAATGGGAGATCCCCGTACAGAGCGTTGGCATAGTCCAGCCTTTAGGTAATAAGGGGATGGATTACCATCTTCTGACAATGTGAAGGAATCAGAAACCAAAACATTTTAAAGGATCTAACAAGGCCAAAAGCACAATCCTACCACACTGCCCACCTGGGAGCTGAATGATTATTTATTATCAAGCTTCACCCCAAAGTTATGTATGACCATGGCAGGGGTGGGAGGAGATTGAGCAGAACTGGGCCAAAATTCACCTCCCCAGGATGGAGGAGGGGTGGAAGATAATAATATTTCGGTTTTGCTGGTGTTGTATTGAAGTTACTCAAGCGTATTCCCTCAAATACTGCTGATGGACATGCTTTGAATCTATTCAGGGCAAATCAAGGGGTTGCTATTAAGGTAGTCGCAGGAGAGGAGAGTGGGGACACAAGGGAATGTCAAGGCTCCTCACTGGTGCCCTGTATAGAACTGATGATGCTTCAATTACATGTATGTGAGTGTAGCCCAGTTGATAAAGAAAACTCTAGCAGACTATGGTTCAGCTAGATCCACATAACACGTCATAAGAAATAATGTTCCCCTAGCTTTAACGGCACAGTGGATGCAATGCGCTAGGCCTAGTTTCATTAATCAGCTGTGCTCAGAAGCCTTCAACCTTCACTTTAAAAAAATGTCCTTTTGATTGGTAAAGAAAATCCACTCGCATGTCAAACGAAGTCTGAAAGGGTTTATTAACAAAGGGAAAATTAATAGTCTGTTAATCAGACCGGAGAGTTCCCCGGCAAACTGTGCTGGAGCAAGCTCTACAAGCAAAGGCAGCATACCAATTTGAAGAAGTGTACATACAGGTTTGCCATGGATATACATGACAGATTCAAACAAATTAAGTATACAGGTGTCCTTAAAATTAGTTCACGAGAAATGAAGGCGACTTTGAGATTGCAACTAGTTTGTAGACATTTTGGCTGTGGAAGCTAGTTAACACTTTCTGGTTTGTGAAGCCAATATCTGCAAAGGTGGCTTGAAATGTTAGAAAGGAACTTAATTTAGGCATTTGTTAAACATGTGTGGAACAATTCGTGGCTTAATTCAGTTATATTTCTTCTAATGAAAATCAGTTTCAACATGATAACTGAGAGAGGAGGAAATAGCAGGGAAGAACAGAAGGCGGACATTCCCTTGTGACACAAAACCGCTCCTCTCTTCAGTGGTAGGTCAGTGTCCCTTGCCTTGCTGGTATGCCAGTTAGTATCCTATTGCCCCATTGTTCATTTAAAGGAAACTTCAGTTGTCAATGGTAATTGTAAATCACTGCCTTGTCGCCTTGATTTAGTTCTTCTGATATCAATCTTAATGCTCCGTTCCACTGGGAGAAACATTTCTGATACAGATAGTACACGCCGTGATTTTGAAAATGCCCTGAATCAATGTCCTGGGGAAATGTATTCCTCTTTCTTGATTTAAAGATTGCCTTGGTGAGCTGCTCCTCTTTATCACACTATATACCAGTTGTTTTTCTCATCAGGGATTTATAAAATAAGCCTGGGGCTATCTACACTTCAAAAAGGCTTTTCAGATCCCTTGAAACGTAATGGTGCTTGACTGGAAAATTGTTCTGTCCTTATTACCCAGGTACACCTCTGCTTTTCAGGGGAAGCATTGAAATATAGTTCCGAAATATGGAGAATCTTAAACGATTTCAACACTGAGTGGTCTAAGGCCTCTGGTCAGTGACAGGGAATGAGCATTTGTTCCCCTGTAAATATTCATCCAGAAGTATTCTTTGAGCCCGTTTATGGAACCTCCATTGGAGTTCCATTCAATGAAACCTTTATTTTTGGATGCCACTTACCTCGCCATTGAGTGTGGGAACTGTACACGTTGCTCCCTCGAGCTCATCCTTACAATTTTGACCTCATCAATGATCATCATACATGTGTTTATCATCTGACTGTGGATTTTATTCTGAAATCAGTATCCATTTTTTAGTTTCACCAGAAAGTGATCAGTCTCCCTTCCTCTACAGTCTGGGTGGAAGTGGGTCCACTGTTCCAGATAGATGTGGCTAGGAAAGGGCACGTCGCTTGAGGTATACAGTAGTCTGCTACATTGGTGTTTGATTTATTGATTGATTGATTTAGATCTTATATAGCGCATACTGTCACCCTACGGGTATCCTGGTGTTTGAGCAGGAGATAGGGAGATCTACCTGAGGAATTCTTCATTTATGGGCAGATCGATGTCTCGTTTCTAGCTCACATGTCTGTTGGACAATATGATGGTCAACCCTGAATAACTCATGTGCCATTAAGAGTTCAAGATGCGATGCTAGGTGGCAGTGGACTTTGGCAAGCTGCCTGGGGCAGGAAGGACTCATGATTCAATTGTTCTGGTTTACTCTGAAGAAGCTGGGATAGTTTGACCCATAGAGTGGTCAGAGTCTCTTTTGAGTTTGGTACCTTCCCATATTGTAAGTTCAGGGATAAGGAAGAAGGACATAAAGGTAATGCCCTAATGACCAAATGGTAATCTTTATTAGACCGGGTCCATCTCTTACTTATCCCAGTCCTGCTCCCTCGCATGACTGCCTGGGATTGTTGACTTTCAAAGGTTTTAGGCATTTGTAGAGTGGGAGGGCCTTAATGTACTCTTTTCTTAGCAGAGTAGTTGATATTTAGCTAACTGAAAAAGAGCATGTCTGTCTCCAAGTGGCCTCACACTCATGAAGTTAGACATTTAATGAGGAAAAGTTAGTAAGAAGTTCTCCAGTAAGTAAAAATAATTTTCCCCAGCCACCATTCTGCTTATGTAGAATTCAGTCATAAACGTGAATATCAATGACATCCTTTCATCCTTCTGTCCTTCAGATGTAGATAGAATGAGTACCACCAGAGCCTTTTCCCTAAAAGAAGTAGAACAGGCAATTGCTGAAAGTTCAAACAGCAAGGCTCCCGGCCCGGACGGAGTTCCAATTGATATATTTAAGGATAATACTACCCTATGGGCCCCGCTCCTGACGAATGTGCTTAACAGCTGTAACATCACAGGATTTCCATCAACCTGGCAGGAAGCGGTAGTAGTGCCAATATTTAAAAAGGGTGATCGAAATGATCCCAAATGCTACAGGCCCATCTCTATACTTGACTCTTTGATGAAAGTCGCGGGCCGAAATATTCTAAATAGATTACAAACATGGGCGGACGATGAGGGCTTTCTCTCCAAATTACAGTATGGGTTTAAGTCAGGAATAGGTACGGTTGAGCAAGGTTTAAATCTGGCCATGTTAATAGGTAAATATACAGTGGCAAAAAAGGGGAACTTATTTATTACGTTCGTAGATCTTAGCTCACCTTTTGACTGTTTAAGTCATGAAGTCTTGTGGGGCACTTTAGCTGATCTTGGTATCGATCACAATATTTTAAATTTTCTTAGAGAGTTATATAGAGGGGCCGGGGCTAAGGTGCGTTTTGGTAAGAGAGGCGAATGCACCACTAAATTTCCAATAAAGGAAGGTGTCCGCCAGGGTTGTATTCTGGCACCCTTTCTTTTTAACTTGTATATTAATAATGTGGCCGATCACTTAACAAAATTAGAGGTGGACTACCTCCAAATCGATAGTGCTGCTGTAACAATTTTACTGTACGCAGATGATGCGGTGATAATGGTGAGAACCCAAGTCGGCCCACAGAAAGCATTAACTAGTTTCTCAGATTACATGGGATCTAGGAGCCTAAAGATTAATATTGGGAAAACTTTCACCATGTGCTGCTCATCTAAAAATAAGGTTTCATGCAGCACTTTTTTAGAACAGTCGAAGATAGGTTTAACTAGCACCTTTTCATATCTAGGGATTGTTTTTAATGAAAGAAGCACTTGGACCACAGCAATTACTTCTAGGAACCTAGCTTTTTCCTGCGCCATTGGCGCAGTTAGACAGTTTGCTAATAAGCTGGGGGGTAGGCCAGTCTGTATTCTGCTAGACATTTATAAAGCTGAATGTCTTTCAACTGCAGTATACGGGGCCGGTATTTGGGGGGTCTCAGATTGCCAGGCTATACAAACAAGTGAAAATGGCTTTCTGCGTTATCTGCTAGCTGTCCCCAAATCCACCCCCACCTATGTCTGTCATAGGGAACTTGCATTGGTCCACATTTCAGATCTAGACAGGACAAGCCCAGTGCTGCTCTGGCATAAGATATGGACTTCAATGGCTACAGAGTTCAATAGGGCCATCCTTCAGGACTGTATTTAACATGTGGGGTCAAAAACATCCTGTGGCTTAGTTATGTTAAGAATTTTTTAACCAACTTAGGCCACCCAGAATTTTTTAGCACACCCTCTACATTGTCCTCGATCTCCAGAAAAACTTTGAAGGAACATTGTTTAGCTTTCCTGGATGATCAACGTTGGAATGTAGAGGGGAAGAAGGCTTCTGTTTTCCAACATCATTTTCTAATTCAGGGCCCTAGCATACATATTTATCTGTCCCCCGATCAGTCCTGTTACACTAGGATGTTATTAGCACGACTGAGAACCGGCGGCTTTTTTAGGCTGATTACTATTCCAGCCATTAATGACTGGTCAAAAACTCTAATTAACTGTCTATGCGATGACTCCTCTCCACAATCTTTAATACATTGTATTTTATTTTGTAAATTTTATATGTGGAGTAGGAAGAGGTATTTGCTACCATTGTTAAAAATGTGGGGCCTGAGACAGTGTAGACCAGCTTTGCTCAAAATCCAACAACTACAAGATGAAATGTCGATAAGCGCGGTATCTCTGTTCTTAAAGTCCATTATTAGTTGTAGATCGCCTATGCTTTAGTCCTATATCCCAATTGAACTGACTTAACTTGAATTGATTGTATTGATTGTAAGCGTGGTATCGTCGCACTCTAGTGTATGTTTAGAGATTTCCCAGATTATGAATGAAATTGAGTTTTTTTCATGATTAATTATTTATGTAAATATGTATTGATATGTGCTTTTATGATTTTAATATTGAAATCGAATAAAGCTATCTTTGACTTGAGTACCACCAGTATGAGAAACAGTGACCATGTTGTTGGTTAGAAACTAGTTTGCCATAAAAGGTGCCAAGCGTGTTGCCAGTACTTTTGGAAATATCTTGTTGTGTAGTTCCTATAAAACTATACAGGATCTGCGCGTTCGGACAGCATACACTGTAGAATTGGTGTCAGACTGATTCTGAACACCCCCACCGAGTATGTTGGCCTCTTGTATCAGGCAGCTCACAGTGTTATGTTATGTTATGTTATGTTATGTTATGTTATGTTATGTTATGTTATAGGGGGGTGCTTCTATAGCGCACGGCTACTCCGAGGAGTGTCCCGGCGCTATAATCTCCTCTTACCCAGGAGAGAATAGTTCTTGGCAACCATCGAACATGACAACCCCGATCCCTCAGGATCATGGAAACAATGCACTCCCTTTCGCTCAGTCACTCATGCTTACTTAGTCTGTCTTAGAGAGACACACAGAATAAACAGGCTGGGCGTTTTCAATTAGTACTTATTGAACAGTTGTTATTCTCGTGTAAAATAGATGAGCTGCAACAACTGTTAGACAGTAAAAGATATAAATGATTAGCAGTAATATAAAAATGTAAAAGTGAATGGATTGTAAAGTTCTACCATCTTCCAGTAATCATTAATACATACAGGTATATGAAATACATGATAATAAAAAGATGCGTACTCCTACGATGCCTCCCTAACTAGATGTATCTAAGTGTACCTACCATGTGTGCAGGTGTTAAACCAAGAATCCGTCAACCCCATTACCTGAAGCAAGAGAGTGTGGGACCCCGTCCTGGTCTCGAGTTGGACACCTCGCGAGGGATGTGTTTAGACCAGTGCGAGCTGGAGTTTAAAATTTTTTTTTTATTTGATGCGATTTTATATAGCGCGAACATTACCCGAAGGTGTCAGAGCGCTTTACAAAAGAACCAGTTGCGATACATAAGGATTTAGGATTACATGCGTTACATAAAAGATACAAACTGAAAAAAATGCAAATGTACAAATTGTAAAGTCACAAAAGGAAGAGATACATACAGAGAAAATTGCAAATGTACAAGTTGTAAAGTTACTCAAGGAAGAGATACAGATGGATAAACTCTAAGAATCACATAGGAATGGTAGTGAGTACAAGGGTCTACTACATATACTAGTGGTTAGAGTTATCTTTATATACATATATATATACAAATAGTAGATTTGCTCAGGATTACATTTTACTAGCGATTAGGCTGGACAAGTATATATCACATATTTACAGAGTTAACGGGGAAAAAAAATCAAAAGGGGCAGAGAGCAGTAGGTGGGGGAGAAGAGTCTGAGATTGGTGAGAGGAGAGAGGGGGACCTGAGGGGGAGAAAGGGATAAGGCAGTCCAGCAAAAGAGAAATGACTGAAGACCGTCAGGATGGAATTCAATGGACCAAAGGAAAGGACAAGAATCCACAAAATGGCGGACACGGGTCATGGGCATCGATGGAAACCATCTCAAGATGGCAAGATGCACCCAGGTCAAGACCCAAAAACCATGAGAGCAGAGTTCCATTAAGTGGGGTCCGAGGGGGGACGCAGTCACAGCACCAAGGGAGGGCAGTAGAATGTCTGCTGTTTGCGTGCACAGGCACAGCCCCACAAGGGCATCAGGCTGACGACCCATGCAACAAGGAGAGCCGAGAACTGGAGCGAGCCTCAGAATAGGTAGGGACAACAGAGACCGACATAGAAGAGTGTCCCACACTTTGCCTTCCCTGCTGAGAACAGTGACGAATTTAGGCCAAAATCCATGAAAGAGGAGGGAAGCCAGAGCCACCGTTAAACAGCAAGCGCTGCCGAGGAGCACTCCGCCATCTTGTGCTCAGCAAGCGTGCATCTGACCCGGAGAGTTCAAGGCCGGTGGGGGGACAGGTCATCAGAGCCCCCCACAGGCATTACCAGAACATCTGGGGGAACACCAGGGTGATTAGCTGTACCCCGCTCACCGTCTACCATCCAGCGGTACATGACAGCAGACAGTTGAGACCCCATGCATCCAGCAATGCGCTCACCCCTAAAGAAGCACATTGCCAGCTGCCAACTCCGCTCCAATCTCCCGCACCTTGAGTGGCTAGGCGAGGCTCACTGAAGTGCTGGAAGTGCTGGAAGCGCTCACCGTGTTTAGTGTGGGGAGGTGCCGGCAGCCGGGGGCAGTGGATCAGCCTCTGCAGCATTGATGGCGGGTGGCGTAGCTCCGCCGATGCCATCTGTGGTTCCTCTTCATTACCGGCAGGGACGGCAGCAAGGTGGCATTGGGAAGTCATGTCTACTCTGTCTATCATATCAAGATGTGATGTATATATACACCCATAGGTCTCGCCAGGGGTCCTACCTCGCTGTATTACTGTGTCAGACTTAGGATAACATCGGGCATGAACTTTATACATTGATATTATACAGTAGTTGGTAGTCCTGCTGCGCTTCCTAGAATCCTCATGCATAATGTATGAAATTTCGAACTAGGGAAAACCCACGTTCTGAATGCAGTGTCGTATCTAGGTAAAAGGTCAGTCCCTGTCAACCATTATAAGAGTAATGTAGAGAAGAACATAGGTGAAGGGCTACGAAGTAACCTGGGCCTATATCAAGGTACCTTTATGGAATATATCAATCTTAGCTTCTGCGCTGATGAGTGATATAGGGCGGCATGACCTACACTCTTCTGATGGTTTATTCTTCTTTAAGAAGAAAACAATATTTGTTGTGCCCCCCGACCTAGGGACATCCCCACTCACGCTTATATGATGTATAATCTTACCCATAAAGGAGATCATACAATTCTTGAATTTTTTGTGGAACTCAGCTGGTATGGTATCCTCCCCTGCTGCTTTACCAGAGGGGAGGGCAGCTATAGCATGAGATATTTCCTCATGTGTAATGTCGTGATTAAGCGACTGTATCTGTTCTTCCTAAAGACTTGGGGTCATATGTATCAAGATACCAATAAGCGATTCTGTAATAGCGATTTTTAAGAAATCGCTAATTGGTATGTATCAAGAAAATCACAATTTTTTAGCAATTTCTTGATATTTCTTAATTGCAAATTTGCAAATTGCGAATTCGCGATTAAGGAATACTTTCCCATTAATTTCTAAGGGCCACCTGGCCCATAGGAAGGAATGGGAATTTTTTCTCAATTTGCGAATCGCAATTTGCTGATTGCAAATTGAGAATAATTTCAAGGGTGCAGGGGTGTCCAAAGGACACCCTGCTGCGCCCCTGAAATAAGTATGGGTGCACATGTGGTGCATATACATGCGTCACATGGCATTTTGAAAAATGCTGAAATGTGCATTTTTCAAGGAAATCGCAACTTACCACTAACTAGAAGTTGGTGGTAATTTACCATTCCTTAAGGGCATTTTGGAATTTTTTTTTGCTTAATACATTGCATTTAAGGAATCGCAAAATTTGCGATTCCTTAAATGCAATCGCAAAATAAGGAATTGCAAATTTTGCTATTCCTTATTTTGCACCCAAATTCCTTCATACATACCATTTTGCGGAAATGAGTTCGCAAACGCCAGAATTTTGCGAATTCGGTGTTTGCGAACCCATTTGGCCTTGATACATATGGCCCTTGGTAAATTCGTTCTTTCTACATATTCAGTTAATTTACTTCTATCAAACGTATTGGTGCTACCATACAGTTTTTTATGGTAGCGGGCAAATTGTTCTACTATCGACTCTGGCTGCATGTACAATATGCCCCCATCACCTTTAATATCTTTTATCTCACGTTTCACCTTTTTATCAGAGAGCTGGTGTGCCAATACTTTCCCTACTTGCTCTCCAAATTCGTACTGCAGAGCCCGGTTTTTATTGTATTTAGCCGCAATCCTATCATTTAGAACCCTCCCCAACATAGCCCCTCTTTGAATCTGAAGCAAGTATGTTTGTGAGTGGGTGTTGCGAGAGAATCCCTTGTCTAACTTCTTCAAGATGTGTTATTTCTAATTGCAGAATCGCCTCTCCAGCTAATCAAAGGGGCCAAATTCCTGCTTCTGTTCTACCGAAGCACATATTGTTGAGTAACTCCACGTATATAGGCTTAAAGCGAGTCTCAGACTATGAGAGGAGAGGCAGAGCCTTCATTATCCAATAGGAAATCCCTAACATTATTCTTAATAAGGACTCCATAATCAATGTCTGCTAACAAATATTGTGGAAAGGAAAACAAACGTGCTTGCCTATTAGCTACGCCTAGCGGAAATGACAATAATATAGGATTGTGATCAGATATTATCATAGGACATACTTCACACTTAGCTGAACTCAGAATTCTGCTATTAACAGAAACATGTCAATCCCAGAGTACTACTTATGTGGTACACTGTAATCGAGGCTGCAGCGGAAAACAAGATTGCCAGGCATCCCTGAGGTGGTGCAGTCGAGTCATTTCCAAAATTGCGGCTCGTACCTTCCTCATCCTAGCTGAAGCACCCCGATTAGTGGAATCCAGATTCGAGTTCATGGTGCGATTAAAATCATCCATGACAATTAACTTCCCCTGCCATTCTAATAATTCCAATGGTAGTGTATCAAACATTTTAGGCTCATCAGAGTTTGGCCCACAGACGGTACATAGTACATATTTCTGGTCATGAATCAACACCTGTACGATTATCCACCTGCATCGAGTGTCATGGGATGTTTTGAGCACAATACATTCAAACGATGTGTCAATTAAAATAGCAACGCCTCTAATGGAAACCGGCTGAGATGTGCACTCAATTGTCTTATAGTCTAGTTGTCTAGGCAACTGTCTATCTTTATATGCCAAGTGAGTTTCAAAAAGTACAACAATATGAGGTTTATAAATTTGCAGCTCCTCTTGGACCATCTGGCAATTGTTCATAGAGATATGTCAGCACATGTGAATGCTGCTAAAGTAGACTTTGATGCTGCGAAAAGCTAAAGTTAGAAATAGGAATGGTCCTGATCAATGCTGAAAAAGCATTTGACCATGTAACTTGGGAATGTCTTTGGGCCACGTTTGCAGAATACAATATACATGGCCCCTTTTATGGATGGGTTAGAGGTTTGTACAAACAACCAAGGGCTAAATTAATTTATTTTCAGTTACAATCTACTTCTTTTTCGATACTCAGGGGTACTCAGCAGGGCTGTCCCCTCTCCCCTTTACGTTTTGCCTTATATATTGCACCCTTTATAAGATCACTAGCGGCCCGTCACGACGTTGTCCGGGTAAAAAAAGGCTAGGCAGCAATGGTTTTAGTATCATTGTACATTCGTCCCACATGATAAGAGACACATTTTGAAGCAGTGTCCCCAAAGGTCAGTTTTTCCAAATAGAGCATATTGAATCCCTTTCAAGGGAAACTGTTAGAGGCAGTTCAAAGGTAGAATGTGCTGTTTTCCCAGCTGTTAGCAAAGTGGCAGCTATTCCAGATGAAGCAACAGCTAGAGCCAAATTCCCAGAAGATTGAACTTTGGCAAGAATGAGGTTGATTAGGTAAGTCTTCCCTGTGCCACCGGGGGCGTCTATGAACAATAGTTTGCCTTGCTTCTTTTCAACACTATCAACTATGGTGTTGTAGGCAAGTTGTTGATCGGGAACTAAGTTAGGCAAGGGTTGAGCAAGGTAGTTATTTAGCTCTGGAATATTGTGTGCGGTAGCGATATTGTGGTATCCAGTTAGGTTAGTTCGGACCGCTGGCGGCAGGCTGAAATCTTGTAAGGACTTCTCGCTTAATAGATACAGTGAGTCTTCAATTTCTAGAAGTCCTTGGTTTATGATTTAATTGTTGATAGCAGCCCGTGCCGACGTTGTCCGGGTATGAATTGTTGCCGGCCAGTAGTATATTGTTTTGTAGGATTTTGTTTTGATAGCATTTCTTATCTGTGACAGGCCTGTGAAACGCTCCGATTCACAGTGCACTGCTGATGCACTTAAGAGTGCGTGTTCAGTAGTGTGTGAACTCGAGTTTCCCTACTTTATATTTCTTTGCAATATTATATAGCGCAAACTTGACAACATGGCATGAGCACAATTTACATTACAGAAGAACACATTAATTTGTGGTAGGCACGGGGAGACAAAGCGATTTGCCTGGAATCACAGGATGTTGAGCTGATGCCGAGATTCGAACGCAGCTCCCCAGCTCTAAAGTTCGCAATTCTAGAACTTGTGGTGGGAGGTGTGTCTAAAAGTGTATGTTGGTGCTGGCCATCAATGAGAGAGACCTGTGCATTTTTCAAATGGGTGGTGAAAAAATATGAGTATGTTGCTGGAGATGTCGGCCGCCGTGCCACCAATGTACTTACCGGGGGAGGGTAAACACCGATTATTCCGCAACTTTCTTTCCGCATACCATCTCTCCGCATACTTTCATTACGAAAGTACCATGACTCCGCAATGCCATTATAACGCATGGCATTACATTTTATATGCTTTTACTACGCATACATTTACAACGAAATTCGTTGTAAATGCATGAATGGTAAAAGCATGTTTTTTTTATGTTTGGTTAAGGTAAGTATGGGTATAGGGGTATATGTTTTGGGGTACTGAGGTATATGTTTTGGGGTGTTTAGGTATTTTAAGGGTTCAGATATAGTTTTGGGTTATGGGGTACAGGGGTAGTTTTAGGGTTTAGGGATAGGTATGGGTTTTGGGGTACAGGGGTAATTTTAGGGTTCAGGGCTAGGTTTGGGTTTTGGGGTATAGGGGTATTTTTAGGGTTCAGGGGTAGGTTTGGGTTTTGGGGTACCGGGGTATTTTAAGGGTTCAGGGCTAGGTTTGGGTTTTTGGGTACAGGGGTATTTTTAGGGTTCAGGGCTAGGTTTGGGTTTTGGGGTACAGGGGTATTTTAAGGGTTCAGATATAGTTTTGGGTTTTGGGGTATAGGGGTATTTTTAGGGTTCAGGGGTAGGTTTGGGTTTTGGGGTACAGGGGTATTTTTAGGGTTCAGGGCTAGGTTTGGGTTTTGGGGTACAGGGGTATTTTTAGGGTTCAGGGCTAGGTTTGGGTTTTGGGGTACAGGGGTATTTTAAGGGTTCAGGGCTAGGTTTGGGTTTTTGGGTACAGGGGTATTTTTAGGGTTCAGGGCTAGGTTTGTGTTTTGGGGTACAGGGGTATTTTAAGGGTTCAGATATAGTTTTGGGTTTTGGGGTATAGGGGTATTTTTAGGGTTCAGGGGTAGGTTTGTGTTTTGGGGTACAGGGATATTTTAGGGTTCAGGGGTAGGTTTGGGTTTTGGGGTACAGTGGTATTTTTAGGGTTCAGAGCTAGGTTTGGGTTTTGGGGTACAGGGGTGTTGGACTTGGCCTTTTCCCCCAAAAATTTTCGCTTTTGACCCCCTTATCTAGGGCGTCTCCCCCATGGGATTAAACCTGTATAGGCCATGAGTGGTGTGAGACACCTTGTTGAAAATGTCATTACATGTAATAATGTGAGCACTTGTAAATTTCCCCATTTTAGAACTGCACCTGACTGAAAAGTATTGTATTTAAAATGGATGCCATGGCCATGGGTTTTGCCACTGGACTGCCATAGGTCAGCGGTCTAGATAATGTTACCCAGCTACCCCTAGCTTTTGGAGGGAAAGCCTGGCACCCAGGGTGCTCACCCCCTCCCCTAGAGCCAGTTTAGGCCAGCTTTGCCAACATTCTAGAAGGTCCTGGCACTGCCTGGGAGGAGGGTATAAGTAAGGGGGAAGTGCCACCAGACAGTCAGTCAGCGCTGGGACAAAGAAGGGAGGGGACCTGCTGTGAGGTGCTACCGCCACATGGGCCTGTGAGCTGGGCCCTGCACCCCTATAAACCCCCCCTCTACTGTCCCCATGGGCCCCTGACAAGGGAGGGCCCCTACCCATGTCCCTGACACGGGGGGACCGGGAATTACGCCAGCGATGCGAATGAAGAAGCGCCCAGGAGGTGAGGAGTAGGACTGTCTACCCCCTCTGGTGAAGCTGCGACCCTGTGGGAGTGCTGGGTCGTGAGGAGCTGCCTGGAGGAACTGTTGCCCCTTATGAGGTACTGCCTGGCCAGCGCTATTCTGGGGAGGTTGATGCCCCCAGGGAAGTTGTGGCCCCTGTGGAAGCGCTGGATTGGGAGGATTGTGCCCCGAAGAACTGTGTCTCTTAACCTGCCCCTGGACTGCCTACCAAGCGCTGTGGGGAGAGAAGCGCTGGGGCTGGTGTGGCCCCCGGAGTGCTGTTGGCCCTGGAAGTGGTGTGGGCCGAGGGAGGAGCGGAGCTCTGTGAATAGCGCTGTTTGCTGAGGAGACTGTGGCAGCCTGTGTATAGCGCAGTTGTGGAGGCGCGCTTTGCCGCTATAAAAATAAATAATTAAAAAGGGAGCCTACCCATTGTTGCTGCCGGAAATCACCGCCGCGGCCCGGCGCTGTCGTTGGGACCCCCCCACTGCTGGGGGCATCGTTGCGGCGGCCCCCGGTACCAGGAGAGGGCCGCCGAAGTGAAGAAGGGGCCGTGCAAGGCCCTGAGGCCGCGGCACTCGCGTCACGTGACGGGGGCGCCCGGCCGCGTCATCGGCCCGCCCCCGCCAACGCCGCGCAGGGATTGGTTGCCGGCCCGGACGGCAGGAGAAGCCGAATCGAAGCCCCGGGTCCCCGTGAGGTAGGAGGGGGACCCGGGTGAAGCTCCGTTGCGGGGCCCCAGTGCCAAGGAGGGAGCCCCGAGAGAAGCGACCGGAGCGGGAGGCCACCCCGCCAGTCTGTGCCCCACGCGAGGGGCCGGTGAGGAAGGCGGGGACGGGGCACACTGTCAGTGCCAGCCCTGCCTCCCGACCAGAGGCGACCGGAGAAGGGAGCCCAGAGTGTACTGCGGGAGCCGTGTGAGGTGGGAGGAAAGCCAGGTAGGCTTCCCCCCACGTGTGCCGAGACACTGCGTGTGTCCCCTGAGGCCTCTCTGAGGTTGTATTGAAACCCCGGGCCCCTGTGAGGAAAGGAGGCCCGGGTGAGGCGAGTGTGGCTGCCCAGAGGTATAGTGGCCCCCCCAGGCCCCCGAGAGGAGGAGGGGCCTGAGTGATGCCGCAGGGAGGGAGGGGCCTCGAGGCACATTGCCGGTGCCTGCCCCCTCCCCTGGAAAGGAGCCCTGGTTCCTACGGTGGAGAGCCCCGGGACCCTGAGAAAGGGAAGGAGCCTAGAGGAGGCCCGAAGCCAGCAGGAGTTGTGTAACGGGGCCCCCATAGTGAAGAGGGAGCCCCGGTTGCAGCGCTGAGGCCTGAGTGAGGCCTTGTGGGCCCAAGTGACCGGCGCAGATCACCGGGGAGTCCTGCGACTCGAGGCACATTGCCAGTGCCTGGTCCCCCCCTGCAGAGGAGACCCCAAAGGACGCCCCGCAGGACCTACTGAGCCCCGCAGGAGCCATCGAGGAGAGCCCGGTGAGTGGGGCCTGTCTTAAGTTGGTGGAGGGGGGGCAACGGGGTACATTGCCGGTGCCCGCCCCCTGGGACTGTGTTACACTGTCAGGCGCCCCGTATTGCGGAGGGCACCTGCGACTTGGGCACCAGATTTATTGAACTGCCCTGACTTTCCTGCAACTAACTGCCCTACCAGACAACTCAGGAGCAAGCTGGTTGCCCTTATTGCATATTCTGGGGTAGAGAGTCTTATTCCCCCTCATTGCAAATATAGGTACCTACCTTATGGGTTGTCCTGAGGTCCCCAGTTATAGAGGGAGTCTGGGCAAGGAAATGTCTAAGGGAGCCTAGAAGCAAGGAGGGTTGACTGCTGTGTACACCCTGATGTTTGATACCCCTTAGTTGATGGTAAAGGGAGCCTAGTTGAGTCCTGACAGGTGTTCCTGATCTATGAGAAGGGCCCCTACCTGATACTTATGCTGGGCGATGTATGTTCTGCCTTATGTTGGTCAATAGGTTGGCCTGATGTGTTATTCCAGGCCCTTGTTATGTACCAGATTAATGGGCCAGACGGGCTGATTTATTACAGGTGTTCCTGTCCATGATGTGCCGTGAGGCCCTAATGTTTTTCCCTTACAGGGGTTGGGTTGGTGTTATTCTGCATGATGTATTTCTATGTTAATGTAGAATTTTGCAATTACAGCTTCCCCTAAGCATGAGACTCTGAGTTGGCCCCGCCAGATTGGCCCCAGATCTAATGTTGTTTTGATTCCATCCTTTTTCTCTTTCAGCATGGACTACTTCCTATGTAAATAATTTCCCCCCTTTATTCTCTTGGCTCTGGCGCCAATTGGCGTCCTGTTGTGACACTACTGTTTTGCATTCTTTTGCCTTGCAGGTTGGAAACACTACTAAACTACATATCTTTTTCCAACTCAAACTGGTGTCCTGCCTCTTTTGTGGTGTGCCTGGTGTGTTGACTGTGGGTACTGCGTGAATGCTTCACATGTCCTCGAAGATCGGCCTGCCCGCTTGATGTCATGCTACCCCCTTGGAGATTTGGGTAACCCCCATTTCTTACAAGGGGTATTTCTAGGGTTCAGGGGTAGGTTTGGGTTTTCGGGTACAGGAGTATTTTTAGGGTTCAGGGCTAGGTTTGGGTTTTGGGATACAGGGGTATTTTTAGTGTTCAGGGGTAGGTTTGGGTTTTGGGGTACAGGGGTATTTTTAGGGTTCAGGGCTAGGTTTGGGTTTTGGGGTACAGAGGTATTTTAGGGTTCAGGGGTAGGTTGGGTTTTGGGGTACAGGGGTATTTTTAGGGTTTAGGGCTAGGTTTGGGTTTTGGGGTACAGGGGTATTTTTTAGGGTTCAGCGGTAGTCTTGGGTTTTGGGGTACAGGGGTATTTTAAGGGTTCAGGGCTAGGTTTCTGTTTTAGGGTACAGGGGTATTTTAGGGTTCAGGGGTAGGTTTGGGTTTTGGGGTACAGTGGTATTTTTAGGGTTCAGGGCTAGGTTTGGATTTTGGGGTACAGGGCTATTTTTAGGGTTCAGGGCTAGGTTTGGGTTTTGAGGTACAGGGGTATTTATAGGGTTCAGGGCTAGGTTTGGGTATAGGGGTATTTTTAGGGTTTAGGGCTAGGTTTGGGTTTTGGGGTACAGTGGTATTTTTAGGGTTCAGGGGTAGGTCTGGGTTTTGGGGTACAGGGGTATTTTTAGGGTTCAGGGCTAGGTTTGGGTTTTGGGGTACAGAGGTATTTTAGGGTTCAGGGGTAGGTTTGGGTTTTGGGGTACATGGGTATTTTTAGGGTTCAGGGCTAGGTTTGGGTTTCTGGGTACAGGGGTATTTTTAGGGTTGAGGGGTAGGTTTGGGTTTTGGTGTACAGGGGTATTCTAAGGGTTCAGGGCTAGGTTTGTGTTTTGGGGTACAGGGGTATTTTAGGGTTCAGGGGTAGGTTTGGGTTTCGGGGTACAGTGGCATTTTTAGGATTCAGGGCTAGGTTTGGGTTTTAAGGTACAGGGGTATTTATAGGGTTCAGGGCTAGGTTTGGGTTTGGGGTATAGGGGTATTTTTAGGGTTTAGGGATAGGTTTGGGTTTTGGGGTACAGGGTATATTTATAGGGTTAAGATGGGTTAGTTTAAGGGTGTTGGGGTATTTTAAGGAGTAAGGGTGGGTTATGAACATGGGGTGCAGGGGTATTTAAAGGGAGCAGGGTGGGATTAGCACACAATATGAGGCATGGCATGAAGCGGGAACGTACCACACGCCACCAGTGTTTGTCACGCCCCCAGCACACGCTCTCAGCACACGCCCACAGCACAATGCAGACACGCCCACAAGGGACTACTTTGCTGGCACGGTTCTTTTACCTTTTAAATGTATATGGTGGGCATCTGTATAGCCTATGTCCTTATGCTGCAACTGCCCTTTCCAACGCTGTATTGGGTGTTGTGATTGGTGCTGTGGTTCCTGAGATTACCCGCCTCAAAGGTTTGGGCTCTCTCTTTATATTTTTAGTATGGACTTCTTGCTAACCTATCTATCTTACCGGTTCATCTAGGGTCTGGCGAACTGAAAATAATGGCTTAGGCGAATGACACAGCATAGTTGTTTTTTCCGCAGACCCAATTAAAACTTTAGATGCAATCCAAACAGAGACCAGAACGTTTGGTTCTTTTTCTGGCTATAAGCTAAATGTCAACAAGACGCAGACCCTTCTCAATCATAAAACTAATAGAATAGTATTAGGGGCATGCTCAGCAGCAACCTATTTAGGGGTACAGATTACTCCAAATATAGAACAGATCATAAGGCTGAATTATGATTCTTTGCTAAAGTCTGAACCTAAAAAATTTAAGATTTGGCATAAACTGCCAATCAGTATTATAGGGCGTTGCAACATTGTTATAATTATTGTTTTACCCAAATTTATTTATTTGTTTCGGGCAATACCATTCCGAGTTCCGAATTATATTTTTTGTAAACTTGGGGGGTCAATAAGTAGTTTTATTTGGGTTTATAAACAGCTGTGGTATGCTATACAGCATATAATACTCCCTTATAAACAGGGAGGGCTCCAATTGCCTGATTTTAAACTATATTTTTGGGCCTCCTTCTCAGGACGTCTTCGTGACATTCTCTCTGTTAGCAGACAATATAGCTGCTATAGCCTTACAGTCGACAATGACAGCAGAACGTTTCTATATAAGATCAATGACCCAAACTATTTTAAAAGAGTGCTCTTCAAGACTCTTAGAGACATAGTCTATATTTGGAGAGAGACAGTAGCTAAATGTTCCCTGCCCTTAATGCATGCTAGTGTTCCATTCTGGGGTAATCCTATGCTCCCGGATATATTTCATGATAGTCAAGCTAAGCTTTGGACTGGATATGGGATTAGCCAACTTGGGCACTTATATAATGCCAATGGATCTCAAACTTTTGAAAATTTACAGAGTGTATCTGGTCTTCCAAAATGCATGTTCTATAAATACCTACAGGTTAGAGACTGTTTATGGGGGCGTAGAGATATAAGAACACATGTCGAATCTGCTATACTGACCTACTTGCATTCAATCACAAAGCTGACTATTAGCAAGGTATATCAGCTACTTTCTCAACTTTGGGACAATGATAGCTTGAAGTTAGGATCAAAATGGAGTGAGCTTCTGGGTGAGGATATCAGATCTGCAGATATCGAAGATGCATTGGGGACTTTGGATGCAGCAGTTTACTCTACTAATCTAAAGCTGCAACAGTTTAAAACCATATGTATGCTATACCACACTCCGGAACGAATACCTAGGTGGGCTGCTGACAACGGAACAATTTCAGGTGACAAGGGCAAATGTGCTAAATGTGGGTTAGTCACTGCAGATAGTCTGCATATGTGTGTCACCTGTCCAGGCCTGATACTCTTCTGGAAAGATGTTTCTCAAATTGTGGGAGAACATTTAGGCATTGATATGCAATTAACAGAGGTAGAGAGTATGCTGGGAAAAAAGGCAATACCAGATTCTGGTTTAAGATCCCTTTTTTCCATCATCATAGTATCGGCCCGATTATGTATTGCTCGGGCATGGGTTTCAAAGACGCCACATAGGCGTTTGGAATGGTGGGCAATGATAAGAGAAACGTATGAAAGAGAAATGGCTATAGCCAAGGCTATGGGAATTCGCTCTGGGAGGAAATTCTATTGAATTTGGGGGCCTATGGCAAACACAGAATAGTTAAAATGTTAGGCATTACTACAATGTTTGTGTAGTGGTATATGTATTTGTTTATGTGGTTAGAGCCTCTCTTTTCTATGGTTGTGCATTTGCATAAGATCTACAATATTAAAAAACTGATTCTTATTGATCTACGTTTATATACTTTATTCTATTGATATATGTCTGTTGGTTTATTCCCAGAGATAAATACAAAATATTTTTTTTAAAGAGAAATAGAAACAACTTTTATATGATCAGCAAAAAGTATAAAATGTGCTATACAAATGGTCGATATTTTTATTGATACCATCAGAAAAAGTCGATTACATTGTAAGGTATGGTGTAAAGCAGATGTAAAGCAGACACACAGCAGTCATGTGTGGTGCCTGTGCATGATCCCTACGATGCACAGATAACAAAAATAAGGGTGTCCCGGCCATCTTGGATCAAGTCTGAGCTGACCATCCTAGAGGCAGGTCCCTCCACTGACCCCACAGCATGATGTGTGCTTCTAAAGCACAACCACAAAGCACGAAGCAGGAATTTGACCATATCCTTCCAGTCTCTTATCAGGCCTCACCAATTGTAGGAACACATTGTACTGTATAGGATGTAGAATCAACACATAGTTTTGCTACTTTGCAAGACACAAACTGGGTCACTCTCTAAAAAAAGCCGATCTTTTCTGAGTTTTACCTAACTTTTATGTTCATGGTCATCCATAGTTTACCGAAGGTCAATCATGGAGGATTGTGATTCAGCTGTGCAGTTGACCATACATTTCACCAGATGGAGAGTGACTACCCTGTGAAAGTTTGCAGGTGCTGACATCAGTACTAAAGTGGTGCAACTTATGAGCAAATGTTAACCTAGCAGTACAAAACCAATTCTGCAATTCTCCCATTTACTAATTCTGAGAGTCATGAAATGTGCCATTTCTACAAATGTTAATTTGAATGTGATGATGTATTCTAAGACCCTGGCTAATACAAGTGAACTCTGTATTTTGAAGAGAATCCTGCAAAAGCTTTTGGTGCCCAATAATAACATCTGCATTATCTCACATTTGTAGACAAACTACACATTCAGTGTTGCAGCAATGGCCCATAAGTATTGAATGGAAAGCTTATAATCATATATGAAGCTCAATCAGAAATTCTCCCAAACCTATATTCTAAATTCCTGAAACTCACCAAGGTGTATTTTTTGGCCAAACATGCCAAAACAGGAGTCAAAATGCCTCAACAATCTTTGTCAAAATGCCAGAGATGAGTAAAGCAAAGTACTTCGTATTGTATTAATATGTATTTAATGCATAGCCAACATATGAAATAGTTGCTGAAGTATTCCATAATCGTAGGAGAATGCCCCAGGATCATTTAGTTTAATTGTTTAGTTGTTTTGTAACATGTAACACGTTGCCATGGGCATTTCGTAATAAAGAAGATTCAGTAATCGATTTGGCAAGTAAGAAAAGAGGCAGTTGACATGGGACTCTATGAACGAGATAGGCAGAAAAAAATGTATAGGTGCCCATCCTCTTAGATTCCAAACATTGGCAAAGCCAATAGGTCTGGTGTTGGGTACCAGCCATTTGTCTTTGTCTATGCTTGTTCTGTTATGGTTTTTGTAAAACTTTATTTCTGAGGCGCTGCTGGGCCATGGCCAATACTATATGTGCTTAACGCTTTCTCTGCTTTTGAACCTTCATAGCATTAAATTATTTTACATATACATTATGTCATTATGTAATTATATATTTTCATGATATAGTGTGATGCTTTGATATAGGTGGATAGTGCGTCACTAGCTCTTTTGTTATGTATTCATTAGCAACATTTATAAAGTGAAGTACCCTATGACAAATGCACAGAAGAAATTCACACATTCTTTTTCAAACCTTAAATGAGAAATCATGAGGCCTGTTTTTCTCACGATAATATGAGAAATTGTATATACGTTGTATGTACATGAATCTCAACAAAAAGGATCTTCAGGTTTCCGAGGGAGCATTGACGCTGCAAACAGCTTGCTTGAAGTTGGCACATGTTGATGCTATTGAATGATATGTCAAGCAAAGCATGACAAAATAAGGGAAGAATAGGACCTCTGTCGCTGCAAACTGAGAAACATCGAAAGGCTGTGAGGGAGAGGTATGTGTGTAAAAAGGCCATCTAAAAACTCATTTGTATCTAAAGAAATGATTAATTTATTTTTATTTATTTTAAAGGTTTTATATAGCGCTGGCTAGACCCGGAGGTATAAGAGCGCTTTACATGAGCATCAGATCATAGTTACAGGTTACATCGTTACAAAGGTTACACAGTTATTAGAGCATGGCAACATAGTTACTTGTAAGGCCAGGATAAACAATAAGCACAAATACGTAAGGGGAAAAGCAGGCAAGGGGAAAGATTCAATGGAGGGGGGAAGAAGCTGGGGAAGTAGACAGGTAATGATGGCGGGAAAGAGGAGGGGAGGGGAAGGACAACGCAAGGAAAGAGGAGGGGAAGGGTATCTGGGACAGAAACCAATAGACGAGTCAAAGCAACGTCCAAAGTCCAGTAAGCTGTGATCCCAGGGGAAGTGGTATCACTTCCCTATCTCTGTTGCGGGAGGCTCCCTTTACGCAGTGGACTCTCTCAGACGGGACTCTGAGACTCCAAGGCCTACATACTGGATCCTTCCCCAAAAAGGGGAGAGGGAGTGCTTTGGCAAGGGGTGCCATAACATATTTCAGCTGCGAGTGGCTCCCTTGGCGCAGTGGACTCTCAGCGGTACGCTGAGACTCCAGAGTATAAATATTGGATCTTTCCCCAACAAACGGAGAAGGAGTGCTTAGTCAAAGGGCACAAAAGGACAGGGGGCTAGACAGACTAGCATGCAAGGTGAGGGATTCAGGGGAGAGTGGATGGGAGCTAGGAGCTAGAGAGGAAGACAAAGAGAGAAAGAGTACTAAATGGGAACAAAATTAATTAATGAGTTATCATATAGTGCTGGCTAGACCAGACAGAATCAGAGTGCTTTACATGAGGGACAGTAGTGGTCCAATTTAAATCAGTTAAAAGTTACATAAGTATTAAGAAAAGCATTTAAAGAACACAGGGGACAAGGTGAGTGGAGCAAGGAAGGGTAAGGGGATAGGTTAAAGGGGCAGGAGGAAGATAGGATGTAGAGACGGGAACATTTGCCCCAGGTCCGGCTGGGTAGGTGACGGCAGGGAGGGGGAGTCCACAACCCATCTCCTTTTTAGCTATATGGTAACTCCACCGGGCATCAGGAGTTTTACAAAACCTTAATCCAAAAAGGTGGAAAACAGGTTGAAGACTGTCTAGATCCCTCAGTAGAAGGACCAGAGCTAGTAGCTACATTTGTATCATTGACAAAACTGGCTGACAAATTATTGGAAGTAAGAGGCCTAATTAAGGGTACTAAGCAACCAAGATGATTTGATAAAAGCTATTCCAAAGCATTAAGGAACTTAAAAGCAAGCCTTAAAGCTAATCCAAGGGACAAGGTAGAAGTTCCTAACTGCAGACAAGTCTATAAATCCAAGGTAAAGGAGAGGAAGACCACCTTACAAGCAGAAGTATGGGCTGATCTGAGAGAGGGATTTTGCAGAATTCTGGAGGATTGTAAATAGGTCCTGTTTTCAAGATAACACCGCGCCAGTGATTAGCACCAATATCCTCCCAGAGCAATGGGTTGCTCACTTTGAGAGTCTTTACAATAACTCGAGGGTAGCAATCCAAGAAGGGGGCTGGGAGGGCACTTGGAGTTCTGAAATAGATTTGTCAGTAGACGAGATAACTAAGGCAATCCAAAGTTTGACCCCGAACAAAGCACCAGGGCCAGATGGTACTCCACCAGACATATATAGAAGTAATACAGACCTCTGGGCCCCAATTCTAACCAGGGTGTTAAACGCGGCCATTAGATCAGGTCTACCACGCTCCTGGTCCACGGCATTGATTGTACCCATCTTTAAGAAAGGGAGCAGGGATGATCCAAAATGTTATAGGCCGATTTTGCTTATTGATGTCTCTGCCAAAATACTAGGACGAGTAATCCTGAATCGGCTTATGGAGTGGACAGAGGAGCACCGCACCATAGTTGACATACAGTACGGGTTTAGAGCCGGTAAATCTACCAGCGACCAGTGCCTGAATCTGCACTTGCTAATTGCCAAATATACAAAAGCTAGCAAGGGCACGGTCTATTTGGGATTTATGGACTTGGCTGTGGCCTTTGACAACGTGAACAGGAATAAACTGTGGGCCATGATGCATAATATGGGCATAGACGTGGGGCTGATAAACATCTTAAAAGAGTTGCACTGGAACACCACCGCCAGGGTCCGCTTTAGCCCAGAGGGGGGCGTACGGACCCATTTCCGTGCTCGGGAGGAGTAAGGCAAGGATGCATTCTTGCCCCTTTCCTCTTTTCACTTTATATCAACGCTCTGGAGAGCACTCTCGTCTCCTTAGCGATGGACTGCCCCAAAGTAGGATCGCGTCAAATCCCATTACTTTTGTATGCGGATGACGCGGTCCTGCTAGCTCGAACACCAAGGAGTCTACAACAATTGGTGGACGGTTTTGTCAAGTTCATGGCCAACTTAGACCTGTCTGTAAACCTGAAGAAATCCTTTGTTATGGTGGCCGGCATAAAACCTTCCAATAAGTTTGTGTTTAAAATAGGGATACACACCTTGGATACAGTAAACACTTTTCCTTATCTGGGCCTTTTGTTTGATGGTGAAATTCAATTCAACCAACTGGTCGAGAATCACTGTACCAAGTTGGCCTCTTCGAACGGTGCAATACTAAGCTTTGCTCGCAGGCTGGGACGATGGTGCCCCGAGCAAGTAATGACTCTATATGGTTCAATTAGCAAGGCGAAAGCCCTGTACGGTGCGGAGGTCTGGGGCTTCAGGGACTGTAAACAGCTACAAGTAGAGGAAGATAAATTTCTCCACAGAATCCTGAAAATCCCACACTCCACCTCGGCTGAAATTCCTCCCACAGAACTTGGGATTCCGTATATTTCAGACTACGTTAAACTGAGCCCAATCACAGCATGGATCAGAATTTGGACTAACCCGGAGGCTACCCTGAGCAGGGAAATTATTACAGACTGTTTGCAAAGGGATAAGGGGTTACAAATCCCCTGGATAAAATATGTTAAATGCACCTTAGAGAATATAGACCAGCATCTCCTTTTTAGTGACCCCTCCTCAATTTCTATCAGTTGCAAATCACTGGTCAAAAAGCTGGTTTTAGAACAATCTGAAACTGTTAGACTTGGTCCTGGACCCTTAAAGAGATCAGTACCAGCTCATGGTCTAGTTAGTACTGGGACGGGCATGGAACCTTACCTGTTCTTGATGTACAACCAGCATGATAGATTTTTAATGTGCCGTTTTAGGCTCAATCTGTTACCTAATATTTTAGCTGATCCCTCTGGTTTTACCGTAACGATTGAGCAGAAGGGTGACTGCGACTGCGACAATAGGTCTCCGCAGGACACCCTTCATTTTGTACTTTTATGTTCATTTTTTCGAAATCCTAGGCGCAGATTTTTGGTTGACATCCTCCGGTAACAGAAACTTCGTCATGCAAAAGCTGCACTGCTTTTCTTACAGAGAGCTAGTGACATGTATACCTTATGCTCTATTACAAGCTTTTTAAAAATAGCAGTAAGATTGAGAAACACAAGAAATTAACCACTTTTGTACACAATGATTATCTCTCTCCATGGATTGTACCTTGTATCCCCTGTAGTTTTAATTGTCAAAAGTTCAGAAATGTAATTTAATGAAATTTTTATTGTGTAATTTATTTTTATGATGGTTTTTAATCGTCGAAATAAAGATTTACTGAACTGAAAATTAATGAGTTATTATATAGAGCTGGCTAGACCAGATGGAATCAGAGTGCTTTACATGAGGGACAATAGTTTTGCAATTTACATCAGTTAAAAGTTACATAAGTATTAAGAAAAGCATATAAAGAACATAGGGGACAAGGTGAGTGGAGCAAGGAAGGGTAAGGGGATAGGTTAAAGGGGCAGGAGGAAGATAGGACGTAGAGACGGGAACATTTGCCTCAGGTCCGGCTCGGTAGGTGACGGCAGGGAGGGGGAGTCCACAACCCATCTCCTCTTTAGCTATATGGTAACTCCACCGGGCATCAGCCAAATCACTAGGTCTCCACAGTCTGGGGTAAGTTCCGCAGGTTCCAAGTCCTGATGTGTAGGCAGGTTAGGGGATAGGTTCAAGGTCTGGTCAATGTCCAATTGTTGTCCCAGGGAAGTAAAACAACTTGTAGGGGTCCGCTATGGAAAGCCATCTTGGGGTCAGGCAGGGGACTGTACGGTACACTGGTACTCTGGTGGCCATCCTTCACATACTTTCTCTGCAACATGAAATTTATGATATCAATTATTGATTCTTTAATATCCGCTGGAAGATTCCTTTTGCAAAGTTTTCAGAACAGCGGTCTCAGGTAGGATTCAGTCTGTTTCTGCATGGCGCTGGCAAGTTTCCCTTGTACACTACGTTTCAAATAATCTTCTCGGCTATTTAGGTCTTTAGCCCACACTCCAAGAAGACAATTCATGACTTTGGTTATGCTGTCCATATCCTTATCATCATCGCCTTGTCCCAAAGATTCTCCCAAAGCCTCCAGCTCCTCGATTGTGGTATTCTCTTCATGAACTTTCAGGTCATTCTGGGTATCCTCTTTTCCCGGTTCCGGGCCTGCCACAAGTTCATTCAAGTACTGCTGGTCAATCTTACCCAGGGCAGCCTTCAAGTCATTCCTCAAGCACTTATTAACTTCAGGTGTTAAAATTTCTATCTTTCTCAATCTCTGAAAAGCATCATAATCTGTTTCAGCAAACAATCGAATCAGTTCACCTCGTTTTCTCAACCTCCGGATCCCCTCTTGTCTAGAAAGAGTCATCGGTAACTTCACCTCTGCCAGCTCGAGCTCTCATACAGGATTACTTGAGAATGATAGCTGCTCTTCCTCGTCATCATTTTCTATCTTGAGACCACACCTCTCGAAGTATGCCTCTTCATCTTTTCTTTCAAGCTCACTGCGTTTGAAGTATTTTTTGTTTTCCCCTACAAGCGCCTTGCCCTCCAACAGCTTCCTTTTTTAAGGGCGATCTCTGCCTTCAGAATGTCCATCATGGTGCTGCCAGCTAACAGCCCAGGCGTCTTCAAACCTTTTAATGCTGGGCCCACCTGTAAATAAAATACAAAAAATTTTTACAATTTGCCGGAGCACTCTCATGTGAGTATACAGATTGTTCGGTAACAATTTACATAAATTTCAACACCAAAATTGACAGAAGTACAAGAAATCCAAAAGATGAGTAAGTCTTGGAGTCTTTAATGGAGATTACAGCCAGCCGACACGTGTTTCATCGCCTTCGCGATTCATCAGGGCTGAAACAGACAAATAAGTAGCGTCTAGCATGTTCTTAGAACAGATGGAATTACATACAAGACCAGAGTGTATGGCCGTAATAAACATGCAGTACAGCTTCCTCCTGCAGTGAACATCTGGTGATTGTTTCATTTCATTGAATTCATCTCACTCGTGCAACCACAACACATCCGTGTCGGAGTTATGGTGGATATTACCAATTTATTATAAAGACGTGAAGTTGTGTGAACGTGATTGTGGAGAGTACGTGTAGGGACGAGATAACCGTAGTATATCTCTGAGGCAAGCAATGACACATGCTCTATATCTTGGCGAGAGTGTTCTACAAGTGCGCGGCTCTTTCATCCTACATGCTAGTCATTCCGTGCAAAATAGTGAGAAACAAGTGTCATTGTGTGAGCATACCTAGAAGGCCGTATCGACGTCAAAAAAGGTCTGCATATTTTTGAAAAAAAGGGGAAGACAAAACGGAAAAACCTCATCACTAACTAATATTTAGTGATACTCAGGCAAAATGTCACAAAAGTGAGACTGTTCGCCCCTGGTAGTGCATCAGCTTACCGCTTAGCTGGTGATAGTTCCGACCCAGCCGGGCCCGTGACCTATGAAAGCTGGTTCGAGTGCGTCCAGCAATAGTCTAAAATCTTGTTTCTGTGTAAAGAATATAGGAAGTTTTACTACGTGCTATTCTGAATATAAACACGATAAAATGAGATAGTACTGTTCATTCTATTCTAATGTCACAGGAATATTGTCCTAGAAACCCTGTTACTCTTGAGCACCAAAATTAATTGCATATCTATGGGGAGTTCCCTACCTCTATTTCAACATAAAATTACGTTTACAATGTGATTATACTCATCACCACTCTTTGGCATGTTATTCAGTACCACAAAGGTCCTGTTTGTCAAACTTACATGAATAGTAAATCATGGCGTATTATAATGTACTCGGAGGCGACCCAATATAGTTGTTTACGTATATGTTTGTTTCATCAGACAAGTACTGTTCAGGGAAAAGAGACAGCTATGTTATATATATATACACATATTTGGAGCATGTCTTTGATATGCGAAATATGGTGAAACAGTAAGGTAATGTCCAGGTATTACCTCTCTTTCTTGGAATTATGGCGGTATCAATTTCGGTTTCAAAATCTGTACTGCACGGAGCTGGAGGGAAACGAGTAATAATCGGGTTAGACTCTGTAGATATACAGAGAATCTCCAGGTAGTGTCTCCGTGTACATAGCGGAGCCCATAGTAAACTTACCCGTGTGTTGGCACTTGCAGCGCGTTCGGCGGGTGCGCCTCCTCCGAGTTCAGTTCCTGTTTGGACACGTGGTTGTGTCCAAACAGGCGTATATGCGTTTACGGACGTTACGTGCGTAGAGACTAGAGCGCGTTTGCAACTCTGTCTATCGGCCATGTTGGATGGTCGTTCGCGTTGTGGAATAGTCTTATCACAGAATAAAAGTGGAAATACGATTATTATATACATCGAGTGCGATGTAGAATTTAATGTGCTGACACATGTAGTACTTATTGATATTTAGGGCGAAAAAATTGCGACGAGTGAATCGTAATTATGATTGATAAAAAACATATATATATATTATATTATATGCCCGACAAGTATTATACAATGCGTATGCTTCAATTTGAGAGTGAGTGAGAAGTATAAAGGAAAAAATATATTTGGACTTATTCATAATGCTGAAATATGGCGTGACATTAATTAAAAGCTATTTGCTGAAGGTGGAGTGCGCACCGTGACTGATATGATTTTCTAGTTATGTGAAAAACCCAATCATACCGTGACTGGTTAGCATTTGACATTAAGTCCAGTATCATGAGTTATCGTTATACAGATCTCTTGCACAATAGTCCTATGTATAGGAGAGAAATCCCAGCATTAAGAAAGATCTAGATATTACCGGATTTACATACACAGGTCTGCGTTATATTATATTTCATACAAGATGTTCAGACGGTATAGTACAAACAGTATCTAGTATCTAATCACCCAAAAAGTATTGCATCTCTTGATCATAATTTAAACCTGACTCTACAGATTTCAGACGCATAATCCAAATTGCTTCAGTGCGTCTCAGTTTCAATTCTCGATTTCCCCCTCTTATCGCCAGTGGTATGGTTTCGATACCAAAAAATTGCACATTTTTGTTCATTCGGTCTTTTTGGCAGGAGGCTACATGCAAAGCCACTGGATATTTGGGATCACAATTCACAATCGCTCTTATATGTTCCATCATTCTTTCTTTCAGTGGTCTGATTGTACTTCCTACGTAATATTTGCCACACTCACATTCTATAATGTAAATGACAAATTTAGTCGTACAATTGATGTTGCTCTTAATAGTATAACATACGGCATCTGGACCTGTGAAATTTGTTGTACCATGTTTGGCCCATTTACACATGCTGCAGAACCCGCACTTATGAAAACCCAAACCTCGTTGTGTTAGCCAGTCCGTACTTCTAGTGTCCCTTGGTACTGTAGGACTCAACTTATTCCTTAACGTATTACCTCTTCTAAACGAGATTTGTGGTCGCTCTGTAATGTATTCGGTCAATGCTTTTTCGGATTTCAGTAAACTCCAATGTTTTGTTAGACTCTTTCTTAGATCTAAATGTAGTGAGTTGAAATCCGTGACCATTCTTATGCATACTTTGTTCTCAGTGGTGAGCTTATGTCTGGTGGTTAGGGTGTCTGTTCTCCTAACTTTTTTGATTCTTTTTTCTGCTTTTTTAATGGTGTTATTTGTATAACCCCTTGTTTCAAATCTTTCTTTCATGCTGGCAATACATCTCCCAAATTCACAGTCCTCACTACAGTTTCTTCTTGCCCGAATAAATTCGCCAAATGGTATGGCGTTAATCTGGTGTGAGGGGTGTGAGCTCGTTGCATGCAATATCGCGTTGCATGCTGTTGATTTTCTGAACAGTCTACTGTGCAGACAGTTAGACGAGATGTAAAACTCAATATCTAAGAATTCTATATTGGTATTACTCCACTTCATGGTGAAGTTGATTTTCCATGTATTGTCATTCAGATATTCGAAGAATTTTTGTAGTAGCTCCTTTGAGCCTGACCATATGAGGATGCAGTCATCAATATATCGACCCCAGAAAATTATGGAGTCGATATATTGAGCACCCTTTGTTCCCCAAATTAGGTCTGCTTCTAGTGCCCCCATGAATAGGTTTGCAAACGAGGGTGATATTTTGGAGCCCATGGCTACACCTTGTTTCTGTCGGTACCAGTTCTTATCACACATAAAATAGTTGTTCTTAAGGACCAATTCTATCATTGCTGATAGCATTTCAGTGTGTTTCCATAATGTAGCTGGTCTATTGTACAGAATTTTGTTAATGGCCTGAATACCCAGCTCTGTGTCAATACTGGTGTATAGTGACACCACGTCCATAGTTACTAGAAGAAAGTCTTCTTGCCATTCCATGTCTGCTAGGGTGCTAAGGATATGTTTGGAATCCTGTATGTAGGACGGTAAGTTTTTAACTAGCGGACTCAGAAAGAGATCCACGTATTCCGCTATCCGTTCTGTGGGGCCCCCTATGCCAGAAACTATTGGTCTCCCTGGTGGAAAAGGGAGTTCTTTATGAATCTTCGGTAAGGTGTACAGCCATGGATATGTGGGTCTAAAAACTTTCAAATACAGATATTCTTCCTCATTCAATAAACCTAATTGTTTCCACTTCAACAACTGAGAGTTAATTTCTATTGTTAAAGGACCAATGGGGTTATAAGTGAGGCTTTCATAGCATGTTTCTACTTGTAGTTGCTGACTAATTTCCATTTGATAGTCTGTACGATCCATAATCACTACATTCCCTCCCTTATCTGCCTCTCGTATAGTGATAGTGTTGTCATTCATAAGTGTGTTAAGTGCTACTCTTTCCCCAATGGTGAGATTATCCTTATATTTGAACATCCTGTCCTTGCGTAGACGGTTCAGTTTATCAAGATCTTCTAACACACGTTTGTAAAATGTGTCTATGGCATTCCCACCAGGTAGTGTAGGAATCCATTTAGATTTGGACTTCAGTCCACTGACAATACTAAAATCCGATTCTATATCCAACTCCTCTAGGAGTCTGTCCATGTCTAGAGGTGAATCCTCCATGTCGGTCAATGATAAAAGAAGATGAGTTGCATGTACATCCTTTATTGATAAAGCTTCAGTGGTGCTCATAACAGGTGACTTAGTAACCCCTCTGTCCTTTTTCCCCAGGTTAAAGAAATGTTTTTTGAGTTTAAGGTTCCTCACAAATTTAAACAAATCAATTTTTAATTGACAAATATCTCCCGTTGCATATGGGTTAAAACTAAGACCCTTGCTTAAAAGAGAAACCATGTCTGGAGTAAGGCCCCACAGAACGGATAGCGGAATACGTGGATCTCTTTCTGAGTCCGCTAGTTAAAAACTTACCGTCCTACATACAGGATTCCAAACATATCCTTAGCACCCTAGCAGACATGGAATGGCAAGAAGACTTTCTTCTAGTAACTATGGACGTGGTGTCACTATACACCAGTATTGACACAGAGCTGGGTATTCAGGCCATTAACAAAATTCTGTACAATAGACCAGCTACATTATGGAAACACACTGAAATGCTATCAGCAATGATAGAATTGGTCCTTAAGAACAACTATTTTATGTGTGATAAGAACTGGTACCGACAGAAACAAGGTGTAGCCATGGGCTCCAAAATATCACCCTCGTTTGCAAACCTATTCATGGGGGCACTAGAAGCAGACCTAATTTGGGGAACAAAGGGTGCTCAATATATCGACTCCATAATTTTCTGGGGTCGATATATTGATGACTGCATCCTCATATGGTCAGGCTCAAAGGAGCTACTACAAAAATTCTTCGAATATCTGAATGACAATACATGGAAAATCAACTTCACCATGAAGTGGAGTAATACCAATATAGAATTCTTAGATATTGAGTTTTACATCTCGTCTAACTGTCTGCACAGTAGACTGTTCAGAAAATCAACAGCATGCAACGCGATATTGCATGCAACGAGCTCACACCCCTCACACCAGATTAACGCCATACCATTTGGCGAATTTATTCGGGCAAGAAGAAACTGTAGTGAGGACTGTGAATTTGGGAGATGTATTGCCAGCATGAAAGAAAGATTTGAAACAAGGGGTTATACAAATAACACCATTAAAAAAGCAGAAAAAAGAATCAAAAAAGTTAGGAGAACAGACACCCTAACCACCAGACATAAGCTCACCACTGAGAACAAAGTATGCATAAGAATGGTCACGGATTTCAACTCACTACATTTAGATCTAAGAAAGAGTCTAACAAAACATTGGAGTTTACTGAAATCCGAAAAAGCATTGACCGAATACATTACAGAGCGACCACAAATCTCGTTTAGAAGAGGTAATACGTTAAGGAATAAGTTGAGTCCTACAGTACCAAGGGACACTAGAAGTACGGACTGGCTAACACAACGAGGTTTGGGTTTTCATAAGTGCGGGTTCTGCAGCATGTGTAAATGGGCCAAACATGGTACAACAAATTTCACAGGTCCAGATGCCGTATGTTATACTATTAAGAGCAACATCAATTGTACGACTAAATTTGTCATTTACATTATAGAATGTGAGTGTGGCAAATATTACGTAGGAAGTACAATCAGACCACTGAAAGAAAGAATGATGGAACATATAAGAGCGATTGTGAATTGTGATCCCAAATATCCAGTGGCTTTGCATGTAGCCTCCTGCCAAAAAGACCGAATGAACAAAAATGTGCAATTTTTTGGTATCGAAACCATACCACTGGCGATAAGAGGGGGAAATCGAGAATTGAAACTGAGACGCACTGAAGCAATTTGGATTATGCGTCTGAAATCTGTAGAGTCAGGTTTAAATTATGATCAAGAGATGCAATACTTTTTGGGTGATTAGATACTAGATACTGTTTGTACTATACCGTCTGAACATCTTGTATGAAATATAATATAACGCAGACCTGTGTATGTAAATCCGGTAATATCTAGATCTTTCTTAATGCTGGGATTTCTCTCCTATACATAGGACTATTGTGCAAGAGATCTGTATAACGATAACTCATGATACTGGACTTAATGTCAAATGCTAACCAGTCACGGTATGATTGGGTTTTTCACATAACTAGAAAATCATATCAGTCACGGTGCGCACTCCACCTTCAGCAAATAGCTTTTAATTAATGTCACGCCATATTTCAGCATTATGAATAAGTCCAAATATATTTTTTCCTTTATACTTCTCACTCACTCTCAAATTGAAGCATACGCATTGTATAATACTTGTCGGGCATATAATATAATATATATATATGTTTTTTATCAATCATAATTACGATTCACTCGTCGCAATTTTTTCGCCCTAAATATCAATAAGTACTACATGTGTCAGCACATTAAATTCTACATCGCACTCGATGTATATATTAATCGTATTTCCACTTTTATTCTGTGATAAGACTATTCCACAACGCGAACGACCATCCAACATGGCCGATAGACAGAGTTGCAAACGCGCTCTAGTCTCTACGCACGTAACGTCCGTAAACGCATATACGCCTGTTTGGACACAACCACGTGTCCAAACAGGAACTGAACTCGGAGGAGGCGCACCCGCCGAACGCGCTGCAAGTGCCAACACACGGGTAAGTTTACTATGGGCTCCGCTATGTACACGGAGACACTACCTGGAGATTCTCTGTATATCTACAGAGTCTAACCCGATTATTACTCGTTTCCCTCCAGCTCCGTGCAGTACAGATTTTGAAACCGAAATTGATACCGCCATAATTCCAAGAAAGAGAGGTAATACCTGGACATTACCTTACTGTTTCACCATATTTCGCATATCAAAGACATGCTCCAAATATGTGTATATATATATAACATAGCTGTCTCTTTTCCCTGAACAGTACTTGTCTGATGAAACAAACATTTACGTAAACAACTATATTGGGTCGCCTCCGAGTACATTATAATACGCCATGATTTACTATTCATGTAAGTTTGACAAACAGGACCTTTGTGGTACTGAATAACATGCCAAAGAGTGGTGATGAGTATAATCACATTGTAAACGTAATTTTATGTTGAAATAGAGGTAGGGAACTCCCCATAGATATGCAATTAATTTTGGTGCTCAAGAGTAACAGGGTTTCTAGGACAATATTCCTGTGACATTAGAATAGAATGAACAGTACTATCTCATTTTATCGTGTTTATATTCAGAATAGCACGTAGTAAAACTTCCTATATTCTTTACACAGAAACAAGATTTTAGACTATTGCTGGACGCACTCGAACCAGCTTTCATAGGTCACGGGCCCGGCTGGGTCGGAACTATCACCAGCTAAGCGGTAAGCTGATGCACTACCAGGGGCGAACAGTCTCACTTTTGTGACATTTTGCCTGAGTATCACTAAATATTAGTTAGTGATGAGGTTTTTCCGTTTTGTCTTCCCCTTTTTTTCAAAAATATGCAGACCTTTTTTGACGTCGATACGGCCTTCTAGGTATGCTCACACAATGACACTTGTTTCTCACTATTTTGCACGGAATGACTAGCATGTAGGATGAAAGAGCCGCGCACTTGTAGAACACTCTCGCCAAGATATAGAGCATGTGTCATTGCTTGCCTCAGAGATATACTACGGTTATCTCGTCCCTACACGTACTCTCCACAATCACGTTCACACAACTTCACGTCTTTATAATAAATTGGTAATATCCACCATAACTCCGACACGGATGTGTTGTGGTTGCACGAGTGAGATGAATTCAATGAAATGAAACAATCACCAGATGTTCACTGCAGGAGGAAGCTGTACTGCATGTTTATTACGGCCATACACTATGGTCTTGTATGTAATTCCATCTGTTCTAAGAACATGCTAGACGCTACTTATTTGTCTGTTTCAGCCCTGATGAATCGCGAAGGCGATGAAACACGTGTCGGCTGGCTGTAATCTCCATTAAAGACTCCAAGACTTACTCATCTTTTGGATTTCTTGTACTTCTGTCAATTTTGGTGTTGAAATTTATGTAAATTGTTACCGAACAATCTGTATACTCACATGAGAGTGCTCCGGCAAATTGTAAAGTATTTAGCAGTAGTTGTCTCTACTCTAGGGAGTGGTTTAGGTTGGTCCACTCGCCGAATAGCACCTAAGATATCTGCTATAAACAGAATTGTATGCGTATAAACTGGCAGTGCACCCATCCAGAACTGAGTTAAAAACCTTTTCTTTCTAGTCAATTTCAGTCGAGGGTAGCCGCCACGCAACCATAAATAACGTGAGAGAGTTCTAGTATACCATTTGCTAGAATACACCATATTATCCAGATATGGATAGGACCAAAATGGCAGAAGAGTTGTTTGAGAACCTAGCTAAAGGCATGTCCTCTCAAACCGCTTCCACCAGCACCAATCCCCCTCGTATAGAGGGACTTAGAGATAAATTCATAAAATTAGAACGACTAAAAAAATTAGAAAACTCAAAATGGTGGGATGGCGCGACTCTCAAACAATATTTGAGATTGAAACGCGTTCCAAGAGGTCTCAGAGGCCAAATTTTTCCCACCTACGATGACCTAGATGCCGACCTCATGATCAAATGGGAAGAGTCTCTATCTAACAATTCGATTACCCTTATGGAGATATTAATTGTTAGTGCGGAACGCAAGGTTACTAAACTGCAAGAAGAGATAGCCAACATAGAGCAAGAAATTAAAGATCTTAACAGACCTGAATCCACTGTTAAAAACTATACTATCCTGGACGAAATCCTACTAAAACATCAATCGGATATTATAAACAGGAAAGCCAGGCAACTAAGAAGGGATGAGTTGGATTACTCCCGTGGTCGAATCTTTACTTTTGATAAGAAATATGACTCCCTGATTCCCAATAACTCTAAAAATACCAACAAGAAAACTCAGGGTTCAGAACCTGCCTCATTATCATCCAGCAATACTTCACTCAACCCCACAGGTACTGTAGGAGGTGAATCAGATAATCAAGACAGACAAGGGATGCCTCCCTTTTTTCAAGAGGTTTTACGGATCAGGAAGGGCAACAGATACCCTACAGTAAGAAATCAATCCGATCCAAAACCAGGAGGGGCAGGGGACGAAAGCACAGAGGATTACAGAAGGAAGTTGAGGTCAGGGGCCAACAGGAACTAGATGGTGCTAACACTAGAGAAGTGCAGGTGATTAACCTTTCCAAAATAAACCTTACTCCAGACATGGTTTCTCTTTTAAGCAAGGGTCTTAGTTTTAACCCATATGCAACGGGAGATATTTGTCAATTAAAAATTGATTTGTTTAAATTTGTGAGGAACCTTAAACTCAAAAAACGTTTCTTTAACCTGGGGAAAAAGGACAGAGGGGTTACTAAGTCACCTGTTATGAGCACCACTGAAGCTTTATCAATAAAGGATGTACATGCAACTCATCTTCTTTTATCATTGACCGACATGGAGGATTCACCTCTAGACATGGACAGACTCCTAGAGGAGTTGGATATAGAATCGGATTTTAGTATTGTCAGTGGACTGAAGTCCAAATCTAAATGGATTCCTACACTACCTGGTGGGAATGCCATAGACACATTTTACAAACGTGTGTTAGAAGATCTTGATAAACTGAACCGTCTACGCAAGGACAGGATGTTCAAATATAAGGATAATCTCACCATTGGGGAAAGAGTAGCACTTAACACACTTATGAATGACAACACTATCACTATACGAGAGGCAGATAAGGGAGGGAATGTAGTGATTATGGATTGTACAGACTATCAAATGGAAATTAGTCAGCAACTACAAGTAGAAACATGCTATGAAAGCCTCACTTATAACCCCATTGGTCCTTTAACAATAGAAATTAACTCTCAGTTGTTGAAGTGGAAACAATTAGGTTTATTGAATGAGGAAGAATATCTGTATTTGAAAGTTTTTAGACCCACATATCCATGGCTGTACACCTTACCGAAGATTCATAAAGAACTCCCTTTTCCACCAGGGAGACCAATAGTTTCTGGCATAGGGGGCCCCACAGAACGGATAGCGGAATACGTGGATCTCTTTCTGAGTCCGCTAGTTAAAAACTTACCGTCCTACATACAGGATTCCAAACATATCCTTAGCACCCTAGCAGACATGGAATGGCAAGAAGACTTTCTTCTAGTAACTATGGACGTGGTGTCACTATACACCAGTATTGACACAGAGCTGGGTATTCAGGCCATTAACAAAATTCTGTACAATAGACCAGCTACATTATGGAAACACACTGAAATGCTATCAGCAATGATAGAATTGGTCCTTAAGAACAACTATTTTATGTGTGATAAGAACTGGTACCGACAGAAACAAGGTGTAGCCATGGGCTCCAAAATATCACCCTCGTTTGCAAACCTATTCATGGGGGCACTAGAAGCAGACCTAATTTGGGGAACAAAGGGTGCTCAATATATCGACTCCATAATTTTCTGGGGTCGATATATTGATGACTGCATCCTCATATGGTCAGGCTCAAAGGAGCTACTACAAAAATTCTTCGAATATCTGAATGACAATACATGGAAAATCAACTTCACCATGAAGTGGAGTAATACCAATATAGAATTCTTAGATATTGAGTTTTACATCTCGTCTAACTGTCTGCACAGTAGACTGTTCAGAAAATCAACAGCATGCAACGCGATATTGCATGCAACGAGCTCACACCCCTCACACCAGATTAACGCCATACCATTTGGCGAATTTATTCGGGCAAGAAGAAACTGTAGTGAGGACTGTGAATTTGGGAGATGTATTGCCAGCATGAAAGAAAGATTTGAAACAAGGGGTTATACAAATAACACCATTAAAAAAGCAGAAAAAAGAATCAAAAAAGTTAGGAGAACAGACACCCTAACCACCAGACATAAGCTCACCACTGAGAACAAAGTATGCATAAGAATGGTCACGGATTTCAACTCACTACATTTAGATCTAAGAAAGAGTCTAACAAAACATTGGAGTTTACTGAAATCCGAAAAAGCATTGACCGAATACATTACAGAGCGACCACAAATCTCGTTTAGAAGAGGTAATACGTTAAGGAATAAGTTGAGTCCTACAGTACCAAGGGACACTAGAAGTACGGACTGGCTAACACAACGAGGTTTGGGTTTTCATAAGTGCGGGTTCTGCAGCATGTGTAAATGGGCCAAACATGGTACAACAAATTTCACAGGTCCAGATGCCGTATGTTATACTATTAAGAGCAACATCAATTGTACGACTAAATTTGTCATTTACATTATAGAATGTGAGTGTGGCAAATATTACGTAGGAAGTACAATCAGACCACTGAAAGAAAGAATGATGGAACATATAAGAGCGATTGTGAATTGTGATCCCAAATATCCAGTGGCTTTGCATGTAGCCTCCTGCCAAAAAGACCGAATGAACAAAAATGTGCAATTTTTTGGTATCGAAACCATACCACTGGCGATAAGAGGGGGAAATCGAGAATTGAAACTGAGACGCACTGAAGCAATTTGGATTATGCGTCTGAAATCTGTAGAGTCAGGTTTAAATTATGATCAAGAGATGCAATACTTTTTGGGTGATTAGATACTAGATACTGTTTGTACTATACCGTCTGAACATCTTGTATGAAATATAATATAACGCAGACCTGTGTATGTAAATCCGGTAATATCTAGATCTTTCTTAATGCTGGGATTTCTCTCCTATACATAGGACTATTGTGCAAGAGATCTGTATAACGATAACTCATGATACTGGACTTAATGTCAAATGCTAACCAGTCACGGTATGATTGGGTTTTTCACATAACTAGAAAATCATATCAGTCACGGTGCGCACTCCACCTTCAGCAAATAGCTTTTAATTAATGTCACGCCATATTTCAGCATTATGAATAAGTCCAAATATATTTTTTCCTTTATACTTCTCACTCACTCTCAAATTGAAGCATACGCATTGTATAATACTTGTCGGGCATATAATATAATATATATATATGTTTTTTATCAATCATAATTACGATTCACTCGTCGCAATTTTTTCGCCCTAAATATCAATAAGTACTACATGTGTCAGCACATTAAATTCTACATCGCACTCGATGTATATAATAATCGTATTTCCACTTTTATTCTGTGATAAGACTATTCCACAACGCGAACGACCATCCAACATGGCCGATAGACAGAGTTGCAAACGCGCTCTAGTCTCTACGCACGTAACGTCCGTAAACGCATATACGCCCGTTTGGACACAACCACGTGTCCAAACAGGAACTGAACTCGGAGGAGGCGCACCCGCCGAACGCGCTGCAAGTGCCAACACACGGGTAAGTTTACTATGGGCTCCGCTATGTACACGGAGACACTACCTGGAGATTCTCTGTATATCTACAGAGTCTAACCCGATTATTACTCGTTTCCCTCCAGCTCCGTGCAGTACAGATTTTGAAACCGAAATTGATACCGCCATAATTCCAAGAAAGAGAGGTAATACCTGGACATTACCTTACTGTTTCACCATATTTCGCATATCAAAGACATGCTCCAAATATGTGTATATATATATAACATAGCTGTCTCTTTTCCCTGAACAGTACTTGTCTGATGAAACAAACATATACGTAAACAACTATATTGGGTCGCCTCCGAGTACATTATAATACGCCATGATTTACTATTCATGTAAGTTTGACAAACAGGACCTTTGTGGTACTGAATAACATGCCAAAGAGTGGTGATGAGTATAATCACATTGTAAACGTAATTTTATGTTGAAATAGAGGTAGGGAACTCCCCATAGATATGCAATTAATTTTGGTGCTCAAGAGTAACAGGGTTTCTAGGACAATATTCCTGTGACATTAGAATAGAATGAACAGTACTATCTCATTTTATCGTGTTTATATTCAGAATAGCACGTAGTAAAACTTCCTATATTCTTTACACAGAAACAAGATTTTAGACTATTGCTGGACGCACTCGAACCAGCTTTCATAGGTCACGGGCCCAGCTGGGTCGGAACTATCACCAGCTAAGCGGTAAGCTGATGCACTACCAGGGGCGAACAGTCTCACTTTTGTGACATTTTGCCTGAGTATCACTAAATATTAGTTAGTGATGAGGTTTTTCCGTTTTGTCTTCCCCTTTTTTTCAAAAATATGCAGACCTTTTTTGACGTCGATACGGCCTTCTAGGTATGCTCACACAATGACACTTGTTTCTCACTATTTTGCACGGAATGACTAGCATTTAGGATGAAAGAGCCGCGCACTTGTAGAACACTCTCGCCAAGATATAGAGCATGTGTCATTGCTTGCCTCAGAGATATACTACGGTTATCTCGTCCCTACACGTACTCTCCACAATCACGTTCACACAACTTCACGTCTTTATAATAAATTGGTAATATCCACCATAACTCCGACACGGATGTGTTGTGGTTGCACGAGTGAGATGAATTCAATGAAATGAAACAATCACCAGATGTTCACTGCAGGAGGAAGCTGTACTGCATGTTTATTACGGCCATACACTATGGTCTTGTATGTAATTCCATCTGTTCTAAGAACATGCTAGACGCTACTTATTTGTCTGTTTCAGCCCTGATGAATCGCGAAGGCGATGAAACACGTGTCGGCTGGCTGTAATCTCCATTAAAGACTCCAAGACTTACTCATCTTTTGGATTTCTTGTACTTCTGTCAATTTTGGTGTTGAAATGTATGTAAATTGTTACCGAACAATCTGTATACTCACATGAGAGTGCTCCGGCAAATTGTAAAGTATTTAGCAGTAGTTGTCTCTACTCTAGGGAGTGGTTTAGGTTGGTCCACTCGCCGAATAGCACCTAAGATATCTGCTATAAACAGAATTGTATGCGTATAAACTGGCAGTGCACCCATCCAGAACTGAGTTAAAAACCTTTTCTTTCTAATAAAATAAAAAATGGCCCTCTCTACAGCAACGAAATCATTTTCTCACAATTATTCCATACAATTAGCAGCTCTGAATGTATTTAACAACTGGAGCTTTGCAGTTAAGGTCAGTTATCCTTTTTAAAAATGCAATCAAATGCATGATTACCATCACTATATTGGCATCTAGGTCTCCCTAAAAGTGTAACACTACCCACAGTGTGACCTTTAATAAGAACAAGCAGTGGCAAAGCCAATAGGTCGCGCCAATCTGAGAGCTATTGGCATTGTCATGGCCAACGTCTTTTAGCCACGTTGTGTTTTAGAACTGCTGTTCAGCATGGCTGAAAGTCATGTATAAAAGCACTATGACCTAGGCAGTGCTGTATGCTGAACTCATATATTTGAAATTGCTTTCGTGAGCGATAATGAAGAAAAATGTTTTGGTGAAATAACATATTTGGGCACAAGCACACTGCACTGTATTATGAACTCACATATTTGAAAGCGCTTTAATGCACGATAATGAAGAAAAAAATGTTTTGGTGAACCAAAATATTGGGGCAAGTGGAAAATCTAGAAAGTCTTTGATTACAGTTTAACAAATGTTGCTTTAGTCTTTCCTAGTGCTCCAGACGTCCACACACGCACGACAGGTACACACTCAAAACACACATATACATAGACACAGGGTTTTCAGTGGAGACACAGGGTTTTAAGTGAGCCTGCCAGTGCGGAGCAGGTGCTAAGACAGGTCTTTATGGGGCTCTCCATTTTTACCTCACCATCAGGGTGAACAAAAAAATCTTAACTCTGCAGCAGTACCACCCTTCACAGCCTGCCATGTAACTTCAAAGAGACTCTTTATATAGTTCTTGCACACACTCATCATTTCATAGGGTGACCAGGCGTCCTGGATTTGCCAGGACGGTCCCGGTTTTTCATCAGCTGTCCTGGCAGAACTCAGGAAATTTAACTTATGGCCCGGTTTTTAAAGAGGGTCGACTGAAAACGGTGGGAGATGTTTTTTAGGTTTTACTAAGCAGGGATAGTTAGCAGTTGTTTCAAAAAAGCAATTTAATTAACAGGCACGCTACTGGGTTTAAAAATTCAATTTTAAGTATGTTCTTACTGCCTGTTCTGTAATTCTCTGCAGAAGAGCGCTGTCATTCTGTGCACTTGCTTGAAGTACAATTGTAGTCCTTCTTCTATTTTTTTGAAATGTCAAGGATTTTGGCTTTAAAATTCTGGTCACCCTATCATTTCAGAACTGAATCCTTTTCAATATTATATACAATAAAGTAATACTTGTTGTTTATCTATCTTATGCAACTATCAACCATGACAAAGCCAATAGTCAATGCTTGTTGTAGGTGTAAGATTACGTTATATTATTTATCTGGATGAATGACAGAAGCAGCAAAATACTAGCTGGAAAGCGGCCCTTAATTATATCGACCACACCCCTTTTAGAGTCCCCCCAGTTTTTTCATACCACCTACACCCTTACATAGACACACACACTAAATGCGCAGCTCTCGCACACACGAAAGAGATACACAGTTATGAGATGCACACAAGAACGCAAAGGCACAATCGCACAAAATACCACACACATTCAATGACACCACCCACTGACATGTTTTAATAATCAATGTTCTCTGGTGAGAAATACCTGGTTTTAGTGTTATAATTTCAGTGCAAGAGTAAGGGAGTCACAAGCACACTGGGGCAGGGAGACAATACCACAATTATTAGGACAGGGTGAGGCAGGAAACACTGAGGCAGCAAGCTGAGACAGGAGACGCTAATATTAAGCACAGAGGTAGGAGACACTGACAAAACAAAATGAGGCAGGAGTCACTGATACAGTGCACTGAGGCTGGAGACACTGACACAGTACACAGTGGCATAAGATAGGGAGTGCAGTGGGTGCGGGCCGCCCCGGGTGTCATCACTGAGGGGGGTGACAAAATGGCAAAAATATGTGTTTTTAAAACATATTTTTGCCATTTTGTCAAGCCGGGGTGACAAATGTCACCACTGAGGCGGGTGACAAAATGGAAAAAATGTGTTTTAACCCCTTTGCTGCTAACCCTCCCCCCCCCCCCGCATTGCTAAGCCTTTTTTGGGCTATTTGGGGTAGTTCGGGCTTAGGCCCCTGTAACTTTTTGACCACATAAGGTATCCACACCACATTTGCATCCTTTTCTTCCAACATCATGAGGATTCTAAAGGTACCCAGGGTTTGTGAATATTTCCCTGGAGGGTACCCAGAAATTAGCCAAAATACAGCTACGTGTCTTTTTTTGGGGACAAATGGGAAAAAAGTGCTGCAAATGAAATTGTCTGTTTTTCCCCTGCAAATGGTATCAACCACGGGTTTGTGGGGCTGAAATCACCATTTTCCCAGATTTTAGAGACTGACAGACTTTTGTCAGAAAACCAAATTTTTTACAAAGTTTTGGTATTTTACTGGGACATAGCCTATTTTTGCTATTTTTTGTGCTTTCAACCTTCTTCCAGTTAATGGTAGAAATGGGTATGAAATCAATAACGGATCCTGGAAAGCTATACATTTAAGAAAAGAAGACAAAATTTGAAATTCAGCAAGTAGTCATTTGTGTAGATCCTTCAAGGTTTCTTTATAGAAACTAACAGTTGAATATAGGAAAAATAGAAAATTAGTTGAAAAAACAGCCATTTGTGCCAACCTTTTCACCTGAAATTCTTCTAATTATGACAGCTGTTTGAAAGCAATATACTGTTACATCCGCTGGACCTTTCTGGTAGTGGGGATATATAGGACTTGTAGGTTCACCAAGAAACTGACGCACCCAGAGCCAATAACTGAGCAGCGTCTTGTAATGGTTTTTTATTATGTACTGGGTATATAGTAAATAATTTGGAAAAATATATACATGGAAAAATCGGTATGAAAGACACCTATGATTTCTGAAATTGGAACAAAATTTTGGCCTAGATGTATCAAGCCTTTTGCGATTCGTTAAGGCCGAAATTCGCAGAATTTGGGCCATAACGAATCGCAAACTGACATTTTGCATCTTTTGGGATGTATGAGAAATTAGCAAAATAAGGAATCGCAAAAAATTGCGATTCCTTATTTTGCTTAAGCATTTAAGGAATCGCAGTTTTGCGATTCCTTAAATGCCATGTATAAAGCAATTTCAATTTGCGAATTCAGGTTAAGAAATCGCAAATTAACATCAATTTCAGGTTGGTGTTAATTTGCGAATTCCATTCAAAATTCACAATTAAGCAATTTTTAAGGTGGCATGTGGCACACATACATGCCCATAGGGCATGTATGTGGGCCATATGCACACACATGTAAGTTTCAGGGGTGCAGCAGGGTGTCCATGAGACACCCCTGCACCCTTGCAATAATTCTCAAATTGCGATTAGCAAATTGCGAATTCGCAATTTGAGAATTATTTCACAATCATTCCTATGGGCCTCCTGGCCCATAGGAATGAATGGGAAATTATTCCTTATTTGCGAATTCGCAACTTGCGAATTCGCAAATTAGGAATAATAAGGAATCGCAAAAAAAAGCGATTTTAAACATACATCCCATTTTGCGATTTCTTAATAGCGATTCGGTAAAAATCGCTATTAAGAAATCGCAAATGGGAACGATGATACATCTAGGCCATAGAGTTTAGAAATAGAAATATTTGCACATTTCCGAAATTATGAGTACCCATACTAGCATGAGAATTATAGGACATTTTTCAAAGTGACTTCTTTTTACACATTGTCTTTCATTTGGAAAGCAGAAATGCATCGAAACTCAATAGGTTATAACAGTTATTCTACAATTCTGTGTTACCCTAAAACTCCCGATAAAAATGGTGCCTCACTTGTGTGGGTAGGACTAGTGCCCGCATCAGGAAACGTCTCAAAACACAACGTGGGCACACTTTATTTTTTAGTGAAAACTGACCCTTTTTTTGCAAAGTGCCTAGCTGTAGATTTTGAACCCTAGCACCTAGGGAAACCAAGCAAACCTATACATTTTTGAGAACTAGACACCCAGGGGAATGCAGTATAGGGGGGACTTGTCTGGCTCTCACCAGGTTCTGTTACCCAGAATCCTTTGCAAACCTCAAAATTTGTCAAATTAAACACATTTTCCTCACGTTTCTGTGGTGGAAAGTTTTGGAATCTGAGTGGATTCACAAAATTCCACCCACCTCACATTCCCCAAAGTCTTCCGAGAAAAATGGTTCCTCACTTGTGTGGGTAGGCCTAGTGCCCACAACAGGAAACAGCCCAAAAAGCAACATAGACACACCACATTTTCACAGTGAAAACTGACCCTTTTTTTGTAAAGTGCCCAGCTGTAGATTTTGAACCCTAGCTCTGCTGGCACATAGGGAAACCTAGCACACCTATACATTGTAGCAGGGTTTCCGTTCTCCCACAGAACTGTGCACAGAGATCTAGAACCTGGGTGAGTTAGGGTGACCCAAAAATCACCTTAGTTTCAGAAATCCCCTTACCAAGCTAGCTACAGTGTCTCATCGGTAGTAATAACTTCCCAATGACTTAGACAATCCAGAACATGAACTTAGGGTACCTCAGGTATCGTGGAACACATGAACACTCTTTCGTTATATAATCATTACAAACCGAAACTGGGAGGCAAAGAACACACGTGCAAGTTTGAAATGTTTATTTTTCAATGCAAAGTTCTCAAACGCAGTATCTTATATAATATCAACATACATATTATAAAAATCAGAGTTAGCAGCATAGTCACTAATCCATAGTAAGCAAAAGGTGATAGCATGTTATGATGCAAAAATCTATAGAATTCTGTATCACCTATATTTCGCGCACCCTATTTAGCATATTATATTATATCTAAGAAGGTCTCATTTGGGTTCTAGCAGGGCGGGCCCATACCTCTAATGGTCAGTAGGAGCAGATCACATCAACAGCTACCAGCTCTCTGCATGCGAAGCATCAAGTGTGTTGATTCATTCCCTGTAACTCTATCTTAAACCCGAGTAGAGCCCAATGTTGGCAGCAACATTCTTTGTGTTATGTCTAATGTGGTGCGAGGATCAGGCCTTCAGCAACCTTGTGTTAGGTTATTCTTAGAGGGTGCAGTTCTCAGTGTGCAGACATTTGTACCAAGTGTACCAAGCACGACTGATATCAGAGCAATAACATATTATTCTCAAATAAATCACATCTTTCGTCTAGGTTGAAAGCTACAATAACAATTAGGTGTCGTGTGCAAACTGAAGCCGAAGGAAAATATGGTGTTTAAACATGTAATAAACTCATGCTAACTTAACACAATATATAGAAACGCAGTAACCATATGACAACATTTTTTAAAACTAGACACCCAGGGGAATCCAGGATGGGGTGACTTGTCTGGCTCTCACCAGGTTCTGTTACCCAGAATCCCTTGCAAAACTCAACATTTGTAAAGAAAAACACATTTTCCTCACATTTCTGTGGTGAAAAATTCTGGAATCTGTGTGGATCCACAAAATTCCACCCATGACACATTCCGCAAAGTCTTCAGAGAAAAATGGTACCTCACTTGTGTGGGTAGGACTAGTGCCTGTGACAGGAAATGGCCCAAAACACAGCGTGGACAGACCACATTTTCAGAGTGAAAACGTACCCTTTTTTTGCAAAGTGCCTAGCAGTAGATTTTGTACCGTAGCTCTGCTGGCACCTAGGGAAACCTAGCAAACCTATACATATTTGATAACTATAGACCCAGGAGAAACCAGAATGGGGTTACTTGTCTGGCTCTCACCTGGTTCTGTTACCCAAAATCCCTTGCAAACCTCAACATTTGTCAAAAAAACACTTTTTCCTCATATTTCTGTGGTGGAAAGTTCTGGAATCTGCGTGGAGCAACAAAATTCCTCCTATACTGCATTCCCCAAAGTCTTTAGAGAAAAATGAAACCTCACTTGTGTGAGTAGTCCTAGTGCCCGTGACAGGAAAGGGCCCAAAACCTATTGAGGCACTTCAAAATTACCTACGACAAGACAACCTGGTTTTGCAAGGGGGTCCCGTGAGTTTTTGGCCCCGGGCTCGGCGGCCATCTAAGGAAACCTACAAAACCCACACATTTCTGAAAACTATATACCCAGGGGAGTCTATCAAGGTATGGCTTGCGTGGGTCCCCGAACATTTCTCTACCCAGAATCCCCTGCAAACCTCAAATTTTGCTGAAAAAAAATCACTTTTTTCTCAAATTTCTGTGTGGGAAAGTTATGGAATCTGCATTGATCCACAAATTTCTTTCTACACAACATTCCCCCAGGTCTCCCGATAAAAATGGTACCTCTCTCGTGTGGGTGGGTCAAGTACCCGCAACAGGCAAGGGCCCAAAACGTATTGAGGAGACATCAAAATGACCTATCACAAAACAACCTGGTTTTGCAAGGGGGGTCACCTGGGTTTTTGGCCCCGGGCTTGTCGGCCATCTTCGGAAACCTAACAAACCTATACATTTCTGAAAACTAGATACCTGAGAGAGTCCAGTGAGGTATGGCTTGCGTTGATCCCCCAACATTTTCATGGCCAGAATCCCCTGCAAACCTCAAATTTAGCTGCAAAATCACTTTTTTCTCAAATTCTGTGTGGGAAGGTTCTGAAATCTGCGTGGATCCGTAAATTTCCTACCACCCAGCATTCCCCCAGGTCTTCCAATAAAAATGGTAGTCCTTTCCAACAAAACTTCTCCTGACTTTCTACGTGCTCTGGGGGCTGAGATAGCCGGGGGCCATCCTATGCACATGAGCACTGGTGCGTTATCGGCCGTTCGACGCATAGAAAGGGCTAAACACATATTTTTGCCATTTTGTCAAGCAGAGGGTGACAAGAAATGTTCTGCACCGGGTACCACCTGACCTTGCTACACCACTGACAGTACACTGAGGTAGGAGACACAGCACACTAGGATAGAAGAAACACAGCATACTAGAGTACGAAATGCCGGAACAGCACGCTGAGACAGGAGGCACTAACACAGCACACTGAGGCAGGAGACACTAAGGCAACACAATGAGGGGGGAGGTGCCAATATAAAACACCAAGACAGAAGATGTTGACACAACACAATGAGGTAGGAGACACTGATACAGCACACTGAGGCAGGAGACACTGACAGCACACTGGGATAGAAGAAACACCGCACACTAGGATACGTAATGCTGTCACAGCGCTCTGAGGCAGGGGACAATGACACAGACCGGGAGTATAATACACTCACACAGTGCACTGAGACAGTAGACACGCATCACTATTCGATAGGGGACTCTGACACAACACATAGGATACGGTGACACTGACCCTGCACACTTTGACAGGAGAGGATGACAGCACATCACGACAGAGAAACACAGTTTAACACTGGACTAAGGAGGACCCGACAAGTGCGCTGGGACAGGATGCAGTGACACAGCAAACTGGTGCGGAAGGACACTGAGGCACCCTGAGACAAGGGGGCACCGACACTGCCGACCGTGATAGGAGACACTGGTTTGGCCACTGGAGTAGCCTGGGTGTCATGGGCCCTACTGCAAGGAAAGACATCCCAGACTGCTGTATGAATGGTGGATACAGGCCTCTGGGGGGATTCAAGCCTCTGGGCCCGGTGCCACTGCGTCTGCAGCACCAATGGGTTTGCCCTGGATAGAGAGATACTGACATGCAATGAGGCAGGAGACACTGACATAGTGCAGTGGAACAGGGATCAAGGATACACTGACATGAGTACTGGGACAGAAGGCACTCACATGATTACAATGCATTAAAATATCATATCTCTGGTCACTCACGCATGGCATCGAGGTGTTTCCCTCACAGGCACACAACAAGTGCAACACTCTTATAACCAAGCACTCCCGCATGATGTATCTTGCTACCCATCTGAAAATGCGCTTCAGTGCCCCATGATGGGGTCTGAAGCGCTATATATGTGCAAATAACTCTATTAATACTGCCGGACGGGACAGGAGTCACAGACGCAAGCACTAGTGCAAGTGACACTGACACACTGCATTGGGAAAGGAGACACTGACACGTGGACCGGCACAGGAGACAATGACAAGCACACTAGGACAAGCGATACTGACACAGTGCACTGGGACAAGGAGACACCGGCACATTCGTCGGGGTAGGGGACACTAGAAAATGCAATAGGACAGGAAACACTGACAAAGTGCAATCGGGCAGGGAGAAGCTCACCCCCATCTGGGACACGAGACATAGGCATGTTTGTGAGACAGACACTGACGCGCTCCTACTTACAGAGACAGTGGTACTCACTGGTACACCGAGACACCCACACAGCGCTCTGGGGAGAGAGACACTGATCCTTGCACTGGTGGCAGAGACACCAACGCTCACACTCAGAAAGAGAGACGCCAATGGGCCCCAAGATAGGGAGACACATTGACATGCAAACATGTGCAGGAGACAGTGACACAGTGCACTGGGACAGGAGACACTGACAAGCACACATTCTGCGGGCTAAAGATCCCAGCAAACACACTGGCACCGAAGATAGTGATAGAACACTGTGTCAGGGAGACCCTGACACAGTGCCCTGGGACAGATGACACCAACATGCAACACTGGCACATGAGATACTGACACAGGACACCGCATCAGGAGACTGACATAGCGCATTGGACAGAGCACTTGGCGCTGTATAACACTAACAAACACGCACACTGTATATGGAAACACTGTACATGTACTATTACTGAAGCATTAACCGCAACACCACACCCTGAACCAGCAGACTACAATCTGCATATCACAGGCATGCAAAAGTGCCCAGAGGCCATGGGACTGAATTATGCAGTGTTAGACAAAGATTGTCTAAGCCAAAGTGCCCAGTCTCTCCACACCTAGTCCTGCGCATGGCTTTGCTTGGACACAATGGCAACACCCACCCACCACTAACATACAAGACAAGATGCTCAGACGTTCACTTCAGTAATTGACTCTTCAAAGAGCTGCGGCCAGTCATGTATTTAAACACCATGGCAAACCCCAAGGGCATTTTATCTGCACACCGGCGGTCTGGTATTTGGTGATTTATGCCGCAGATCAGAAACAAAGCAAACACAAGGAGATGATGGACGAAGCGCTGAAACTTTTCAGATGCTCACCCCCAGTCACAGATCTGGGTAAATCTATCATTGTTCTTTAGCTCACTTTGCCACCCCAGTTCAGAACCAGCCTATGCAAATCAGTCTTGACCCTGTGCTTCATGGGAACAGTCCAGCCCGAACTCCCAAGCCAGGTCTTCCCTGGTCTGGAAACAAGTATCCTAGGGCCAGTTTCAAGGCAACACCTGTCGTCAGCAGGCTAGCTTGAATCCAGTGGCAAAGTGAGCAAGGGATCCAAGTCTGGGCATACCCTGCAAGCTTAGGGCAAGCAAAGCAAACACAAGGAGATGATGGATGGAGCACTTAAACCTTTCAGATGCTCAACCCCAGTCACCCACCACAAACATACAAGACAAGATGCTCAGAAGTTCACTTCAGTAATTGAATCTCCAAAGAGCTCCGGCCAGCCATGTATTTAAACACCATGGCAAACCCCAAGGGCATTTTATCTGCACACTGCGGTCTGGTATTTGGTGATTTATGCCGCAGATCAGAAACAACAAAACACACAAGATGATGGACGGAATGTTGCACAATGGCAAAACACTCACCCCCAGTCACAGATCTGTGTTTAATCCATCGTTATTTTGCTCACCAAGCCACCCCAGTTCAGACATGGCCATATGCAAATCAGTCTTGACCCTGTGCCTCATGGGAACAGTCCAGCCCGAACAGCCAAGCCATGACTTTCCTGGATCTGAATCAAGCATCCTAGGACCGGTTTCTGGCTATCAGCCGTCTTCAGCCAGGATAGCTTGACTCCAGTGGCTTAGTGAGCAAGGGACCCACGTCTGGGCATACCCTTCCCACATAGGGTGAACAGCAAAACACACAAGATGATGGACCGAATGTTGCACAATGGCAAAACACTCACCCCCAGTCACTGATCTGGGTTTAATCCATCGTTTGTTTGCTCACCTAGCTACCCCAGTTCAGACATGGCCATATGCAAATCAGTCTTGACCCTGTGCCTCATGGGAACAGTCCAGCCCAAACTGCCAAGCCATGTCTTTTTCTGGACCGGAATCAAGCATCCTAGGACCGGTTTCTGGCTATCAGCCATCTTCAGCCAGGATAGCTTGACTCCAGTGGCTTAGTGAGCAAGAGACCCAAGTCTGGGCATACCCTTCCCACATAGGGGGAACAGCAAAACACACAAGATGATGGACGGAATGTTACACAATGGCAAAACACTCACCCCCAGTCACAGATCTGGGTTTAATTCATCGTTATTTTGCTCACCAAGCCACCCGAGTTCAGACATGGCCATATGCAAATCACTCTTGACCCTGTGCCTCATGGGAACAGTCCAGCCGAAACTGCCAAGCCATGTCTTTCCTGGACCGGAATCAAGCATCCTAGGACCGGTTTCTGGCAATCAGCCGTCTTCAGCCAGGATAGCTTGACTCCAGTGGCTTAGTGAGCAAGGGAACCACGTCTGGGCATACCCATCCCACATAGGGTGAACAGCAAAACACACAAGATGATGGACGGAAGGTTGCACAATGGCAAAACACTCACCCCCAGTCACAGATTTGGGTTTAATTCATCGGTATTTTGCTCACCAAACCACCCGAGTTCAGACATGGCCATATGCAAATCAGTCTTGACCCTGTGCCTCATGGGAACAGTCCAGCCCGAACTGCCAAGCCATGTCTTTCCTGGACCGGAATCAAGCTTCCTAGGACCAGTTTCTGGCTATCAGCCGTCTTCAGCCAAGATAGCTTGACTCCAGTGGTTTAGTGAGCAATGGACCCATGTCTTGTCTGGGCATACCATGCCAACTTAGGGAAAACATAAGGAGATGATGGACGAGCGCTGAAACTGTTGAGCCACTCACCTCCAGTCACTATTAGATTTACCCCACGACTGCGGAAGCCTCAGCCACGAGTGTGGAGGCCCTTTGTGAATCAGGCCCGGAGTGTAGATTTCTCTTGTGTTTATTTTTCAGGGAAAGAGGCTACACAACTCACTAATGAATGTAATACTGCAAATCCTGACATAAATGATCGATACCCACAGGGCCGGTCCTAGCCATGGGCGGTATGGGCAGCTGCCTAGGGCCTCACGCTCAGGGGGGCCCCGCCGCCGGCCCCGCAGTTGCAGGAATAAAACTGATAATCAGGGGAAAAGCCTGCGCACAGCGCTCGCGCAGGGGCCGGACCGCAGGCAGTAAGTAATAGTAAGTAAGGCAGGAACTGAACACTGTCTGCGCAAGCACGCAAACCTGACCGTGACGCCTGCAAGCACCCCACCACCTAGCTTGGTGGTGGTGGTGCCTTAGTGGTGATGACGTGACGCCGGCCTTGCCATGATGCGGGTGACAGTGGGTACCAGGGCCATCAATCTGGTAGCGCGCGAAAGCGCTACCAATGACGGCCCTGGACATGATTTTATGGCCAGCCCCCGCTCAGTGTGACGCACTCAGCATGTGCACACGCCATACGTGAGGCAGGAGTCAGTCACTACTCGGATCGGGCGGGCCGCGTGGGCAGGGATGCTGCAGGCAGGAGTCGGTTGTCACGTTGTTGAGTTATGTACGTTAAGGTAAGAGACCTGCGTCACCTGCTTCAATTGTATATATTATATTATACTAAAATGTTTCAATTTCAGACAAAACACCGTCAGCACATTTCAAAATTATTAGTGCTTGGTGGACCTCTTCGTTTATGAGCAAAGACATGGCAAAACAGGAAACCTAAACATCTTGAAAAAAACGTATTTCTTACTATCTCTGTCAGCCAAAGGTGCCTGTAAAACTAAAATGGCACCCGATGGCCGTTATTTTGGCTCTAACTACTCAAAACCTTTGACAGGTAGTTAGGTAGTCAAAATCAAGAGCCCCCCAACCAATCAGGGCTGCCACTTGCCCGCAAAGCCTACCACCCACCCAAAAATCCCAGGGGTGGGGCCTTCTGCCCACCCCCCTAAAACTCCAAAGTCTTTGACGTGGAAGTTCTATGAGGATATAAAGTCGTGTTTAGTGTTCTTCTTCTCTTGCACAATACCACTTAGGAATGCCCTGGAAAAGTAAACTTGCAGAGTAAAAAGGCCACACACATTTAACCAGTTTGGCTGGTTCAGTTCCAGTGAAAATCGTCTCACTTCGTGGTAACACACATAGAAAACGTTTGCACAGGTGAAAGTAAACTGGGTAATCTACCAGGATTCATGAAAGGTGAAAATGGGAATCTTCACAAAACTTCGCCAGCAGCAAAAACTTGTTCACACTACAAAATCACTTCTGTAGCATAGATCCACTTGTCTATATCACTCCCGATGGTAAGCATGGCTCACCAAAGTATACAAAAGGGACTATTTCTTCACTTCAACGTAAACCACATGAATACATCTGATCTGAATAGTATTGCTTGCTTGTTCTAATCACAGCCTGCTCGTGAATGTCATATTTTGGGCAAAGGTGTTTACCTTCAGATACTGAGGTGCATGAGTTCAGCCACTTCAGAGTCACCCCACACATTTGACTCAACTCCTGGGGTGCCAATCCACCATCATCACCAAATACCAGCGTTCAAAGTCAGATATAATACCACTTTGGTGACTCTAAGATAGGCTAACTCCCTCACTCGATAGGGGCACTGTCACTCGTTACGGTCACTGCCTCCAGCCCTGGCCATTGTTTTTTGGTGTGTTAGTCTAATTAGTGTATTGGTAACAAAACGAGACTAGTACTACAATACCCAGAATGCATAAGGCTATCACACAAAAAACATCCAGGACGGTAAAAGAGTATTGCAATGACCTAGAGGGGGGTGGTCGCCCTCAATGTCCTTTCCTTTGACCCTCCCATCTGCCTATGTCACCCTCCATCACCCCCCACTTCAGACTCTTTGCCAAATGTCCCCTAGATTTTAGTTTGAGACTCGCACTCTGCTCTGCCGGCAAACTCTGCTGTGGTTTTGTGAATTATCATACTCAGCTCTGATAGACAAGGAGGCTGTTGTCTTCTCAATCAACTACGATGCACAGCTGAGAAATAAACTGGTATTTGTGAGCCATGCTGCACTTCAAAATGGAGCTGAGCAGAATATCAAATATTGTGAAGGTGCTCTGGAGTGGAATGCTTTTGGGACCCAGGTGTTCAGTGGGAGGGTCTGTTTGAATTATTCATTTAGCTATATAAATATGCAGAGCCACCTTGGGAACAGCACACATTACACATTAGATTTAGGGCAGCGTGGTGGGCATGTTTTAGGAGCGAGGGGACCTAATTTTGACCTGCGTTGAGTCAATATCAGGTAAGCTGAAGCACAAAAAACAAATTGGAAAGATTGCAGCGGTTGATTGTACTTTCGTTTTTTATCTAACGATATCAATCATTTTTTGTTTGATGGGGAGGAAGTGGCTGATAGTTTCATAATTCACACGCACATTTATATATTCCCCTAGGATGCATGATGCACCTTCTGCAAGTGAATGCTTGTTAGTAGTGTTTTATGTAGAGTGCAAATAGCCCTTTCCCTACCATACTGGGTGCATCTGAGCACCATGTGTTTTTAAATATTGTCTTTCATTTCAGCTTTTTAATTTTATATTCTGCACACCTGTAAGCACTATTTGCCACTACACTGTGCTTCATAAGAAAATGGTTTATTTACCACAAATGGCAGGTTTTGACACTACTTCATCTTTAAGGCTACTGGAATACTAAACTGGAAACTTTCGTGGTTGAGTAAAGTGTCTTGCTGTCCTCTTGTCGGTGTCTTTAAATTCAGAGCCAGTTTATGCATTTTTTCTGCCAATAAGCCTTTGTCTTTAATTCTAGTTGAAACTTATCCATCTCTTTCAACAAATGCTGACTAGCATCGCCAGCACTACAGGGAGAAATTAGGCTTTATTTGCTTGTCTGTGTTATGTACTTTAGAGGCCTTTAAGGCACTGTTTCGGATTATTTTGGATTTTCAGCTACACTACACTAACATGTTTGCAGCGGGAACCAGCAATCTGTTCTTCAAAATGTATTTCTTTTTCATTAATGCAAGGGGAAGCTTTTCTGAAAGGTGCTGTACATTATTAAGAAAATTACATAATTCAGGATATTAGTATTTTTTAGGCTATTTTTAATGCATAGGAAAAGAGGTCACTAAATTGGTATTTATTTTTCTCTGTTTTATGAATGAGTGCTGGTACAGAAATCTCAATTCCCACATGACAATGTGAAGAGTGTACTGTGCTAAGTAGACACTCTGGGATTCAGCAGCCCAGCTGTTCTGCGAATATCCTTTGTAAATCAGACTATATAGGCTGGTTTTGTTTTGGCAAATGAAATATCACTGTCAGCTCCTAAGTGGCCTAATCGATGCTGCAACGTGTATGGCCTAAATCTGACTGTTGCCCAGGATGGTTGGTTGTCTCATGTCCTAAACCCCAGAAGTATGTAGAGTAGGTCATGATGTATAGATTAGCATGATATACCAACTGGATGTTTCGAATGGTGTATCCTTTGCAGATGAAGTAGAGTAAGAGTTGACTGTGGAACATGATGATTGCTAAGCACGTGTCTCAAGGCCACTAATGTCATAAATACACCTCTTTGCTTGTAGCTTTAGGTGTGTGGAAATAGATGACAGTGTGTGCCACGTGATGCTTGAGTATGTTGGTGATTTGCCGTACATTCTCACCAATTAATTTGCGAAGTCAATTTCTGTGATGTCACTTAGAGGGGCCTCACATCTTCCCTTTCGCCCAGGGCCTTAGAAGGCCAAGGACCGGCACTGGATACCCAATAAGCTTAATCTCCAGGTATGTAGTGGGAGGAGCGTCGGTCACAGCCTGTCTATCTTTCCCGCTTGTGTAAGCTGGCTCATACTTGTACTTGCCAGGGGGCTTTGAAACACTAACAGGGCCGTTTTTGTAAGGGAGCTTGTAAAAAGGTGTCAACATAAAAAAATTAAACATTGGCCGAAAGCAAATTAGTAGTTCCTGGTTGAAGGGAGCTACTTTATGTTGGTGTGCTCTAAGCGAAAGAGCAGAATGTCACTCACTGTGAAGTTAGCCAATACTGAAAAAATATATGAATGACACAACAACAGTCCAATAGATGCAGGGTGCTGGCTGAAAGCCCTCATAACTCAAACGGTCTTGGCTAATGTGAGTTGTGAAAATGGCAAGGCTTGCGGCAAGGGTGATATATCATTGAAGTCTGAACATGAATAAAATGACTCTTTGAAACAGAATGTTCTCAATGCTAATGTGACAATCATCTTTCTTTGCTTTGTTTCTTTTAATATTGGTGAGGGAAAATCAAATTTGCATTAGGGCTGCTGAGGTCACAAGCTGCATTCTTAAGGGGACCCATGGCATGGGCACAGAACCTGGACGTAATTATAGCAAAGACTTAAAATGCCACTAATAATGGTGGACACAATATTGCCTACTTTCAACAGAATAACCAACTGGAGCCGGAAGTTCTACTCTCGGAATGCAAATGAAACCATAATTTTATTAGAGTCAAAGTTCATTGATTTGGCATTATAAAATCATGGGTCGCATGCATAATTAACATTGTGATTCCAAGTAATTCAAATGAACTACAGCCAGAGACTGAATCAATCCAAAAAAATCAAAAAAGAAAGAAGTGGTTTCCAGGTAACAGCTCGAAAATGGGCACCCAATACGTACACTTAATTATGTCCAGACACCAATGTCTAGGATTATTGATTTTGATTACATAAATCATAGAAGAACATTTTCTTGGGTATCTAGCTTGCCATCTGAAATCTGTTTCTACTGCCAAACTCCACTTAAATAATCCAATCGATGTTATAACATTAATTTTACTTTAACTAGTCAATTGGCTTTCTAAGAAAAAGAACACTCATTTGTAATAAAAAGTTGCTTTCCACTAATTCGAATCCTGTAATGAAATGATGCCCCAAACAGCCTATCGCAATCTGACCCACAGCTATTTCTGATGCTGCAGTTTAGCTCTTCTTAACCCCTTCGATGCTGATGACGAGCTCAGCTCGTCATCAGCCACGGGTGGCGTGTGCTGATGACGAGCTGAGCTCGTCATGTATCGCGGTAATTTGAAAAATGCCGCACAGCGCAAAAATCACCGCAGCATCGATGCGGTTAAGTACTCTATATAATGCCACACACCATAGGCTTTACATAGTTTAACAATACAATTAGGCTAAAACACAGTTCATATTATGTATATTTTTTTAACTGGTTTTTTCACCATCGAAACCACACCTGACAAAAACAATAACAATATACCGCCCTGATCTTATTGAAAGCACGCTCATCACGTGTATTACAGCAGATTCATTATTACAGTTCGCTTGGAAACTCCTAAAGGCCACCCAACAACAGGACACCCTTGGCCTTAACTTCCATGCTCATGACGAGCTCAGCTCGTCATGCAGTACAGTGCTCCTGTGCTCATGACGAGCTGAGCTCGTCATGACCACACCCGTTTTTATTGCTGTCCAGCACAGCAGAGGAATCTCTCGATCAGCGATGTGGTTAACAACCATGATTCTCGCCCTTGTCTACCTCCCACACACCCCTCCGGGTGTCCTGGGAGGCACATCCCAATCCAAAGTATTCTCTCCATGGGTTCCAGACACTGTCACATTTCATCGGGCACCCCCTTGCAGAATAATCCACCCTTTCCGCCTCCTAAATTGTATCATCCCGTAACCCATTGGTTCTGCGTGAGGGGACCGAGCTACTTCAATAGAACTAGAGATAGGTTGTGGTACCCTGAGGTTTCAGATCAGGGGAAATTATTGCTCAGGAGCAAGCACCCTCACACATCCAAGCAGGTGTCATGCTTCATCATCAGGCAGTTTCTCGTTGGTCCCGCTCTACCCCTGACCAATTTCTTCTCCTTTCACTCAGGAACTGCATACTCCTTTTACCTACATTGCCTGATTGGGGGCGTGTATGCTGGACCTTAATTCACCTGTCCTCTCTTCTTGTATTTAGGGACCGGGCTATATGATCCCTTTGCAATCTCTCAATTTACCAGGGCTAAACCCAATGCACAGAATAGGAGCTGTTTCCTAGGAAGATCTATGTCAATAAGTATATTCAATATAAGAAAATGGGGAGTGTGTGTGATCTGTGTCCCCAGTACAGAGGCCAACTTTGAGGTTACCTTTCTTCAGAATACTTGTAGATGTGAGCAGCTCCAGATCAAGAGGAGAAAGAAGCCCCTCTCTCCCCACATCTTCATCAATTGGGGGGCCTGGTCTCTGCTCATCTTAAACAGCCATTATCTGTGATAATAGACCCAGTGGAGTACCTTCAACAGTGTAAGTATCAAGCTAGTTTTTATTTCTACCTCTCATGGGTGAACTGGTTGCTTCCAATCCACTTCCTCTATTGAGCCCAGATGACATTCCCACTTCTCCTGGACAATTCTCTGGTCTATTATTTACAGGTGTACGGGTTGTCAACGAGATGGACTTTGACATCATCTCCTCCAACAGTATCCTGTTCTCCATGTGGCTACATTCCAGCACCTCCCACATTTCCCTGCAGCACTCAATGCATGTCAGACCTGTAGGTATCAGAACAATTGGGAATCTCTCAATTCAAACTACTCCTGAAGGTCTGAAAAGATTTACCATCCTACTACGTCCTGAATGGTCGAAATGTCTATGAGGTCCCGTGCCTTCCCCAGTGAGCTGTCCGAGCTCCCATAACCGACCGTCCCATCCACAAGGAAGTCCCTTTAGTTAGCTTTCCCATCCAATCCATGTAGACTGTAGCTTTGTCCCAGGCATCGAGGGATGCTCTCATGGGGCCCAGCAAAGAGGTTCTGCAGGTTCACCATAAATATAATGTAAATAAGATTTTCTTTCCATCAAGTGTCTCTCCTGTCTCATTGATGGGCTATCGATAGGGGTATAGCACTATTCATTTATCACTTTCAGCTGGGCCACCCAATAATATGCTCTGGGATCCGATAGTGCTATGCCACAACTATAGCCTGATCTGCAAAGGGTGAGTAGGACAATATAAGGAATGCCACTATTCCACAACAGGGAATGTACCACATAATCAACTCTTGTGAAAAAGGTTTCCGTCACTGGCCAAGGGGAATTCTGAAGTACATACAAGAATTTTGAGGAGAGAGGCCCGTCCCACAGTCAAGGTGGGCAGGTCCCTCCAAAAGTCCACATCTTTCTGGAAATTCCAATATATCGACTCTAGGTTCTGCCCTACAACTTGGCCTAGGTCCTGTGTTATCTCAAATGCCATAAACGGAGCCCTCCGTCGAGACCACCAACCCAGGGTGATCATTCCACCTGACGGTCACCTACCAATCTGGCAAAGGTATGATTTATCCCAACTAATTTTGCAGCCCAAATTAAGTTCAAAGGCTCTGATAACTAACAACACTGCTGGCAGAGAGGCCGTTGGTTCTGCTAGATACAATAAGATATCGTCCGCGTATAAGACACTTTTTCGGGCTCGTGGGTAACTGTGGGAAAACCCACTATATCTGCTCTCAGCCACATCACCAGCGGCTCCATACACAACATGAAGGGGAGTGGCAACAGAGAGAAACCCTGCCACGTCCCCTATCCCAGCAGTCACCCCATTGAAACTGATCGTCGCCACCAGGCATTTATACAGCAGATGCACCCATCCACAATATGTTGAACCAAAGCCTAGCTTCTGCAGGACCGAGAAAATATACTGTTAGCTAACTGAACTGAAGGACTTCTATGCGTCCAGTGCAATCAAGGCCAATGGCTCTTGTGTACCCCCTGGGGGAAAGACAACCAATTATGCAGATGCCTCAAGTTCTGACTTGTGCCCCCTCACCGGCACGAAGCTCGTTTGGTCCCTGTACACTAGCGAGGGGATGATCCTCACCAGACGAAGTGCTAGTCCTTTAGCAATGAGCTTGACCTCGGTATTTAGAAGTGAGATTGGCCCGTAGAAAGCACTCCTTGTGGGGGGCTTCCCCTGTTGGGGAATAATTATAAAGGTTGCCTGCTGCCCACCACTCTCGGCTCTGTCAGCATTGCCGGTAAGTAGGACGCCATCATTGATACCATCAGTTTATAGAACTCTGCGGGTAAGCCATTAGGTCCCAGCGCCTTCCTGAACTGCTTGTGGCTGACAGCCTCAGTGAGCTGCTCCAGGGAATTATCCTGCTCCAAATGTGTCATAACTGGACCTTAGAATGGAAAGGGACAGTTCCACCAAAAAGGAGGCAATGTCTTCTGCCAAAGCAGAGCTTCCCTCACTATACAGGTATCGATAATATTGGGCTAAGCACTCCACGATCTCCCGATCTGTTGAGATGCTTGAACCATCAAGTGCCTTTAACTCACCTATCAATCTAGTGACTGCTTCAGTCCTGCTGAACCACATCAATAGGCGTTTCCTTTTAACACGACCTCATACAGCATTCACTGTGTCGCCTGAAACTGTTGTTTTGCCAAGTCATGGACATGTTTTTTTTTCAAACAGGGCACTTAGGCGATCCAAAATCGCCTGTGTTTTGTCCTTGTCATATGCCTCCTCTGTAACCCTGGGTAAAGCACTACGCTACTCTCGCGTAGTTTGCGAAGTTTGCGCTACTTCGCACTACACAAACTGCACGTACCACAGTGCAAACACGCGTAGCGTAGTGCAGCGGTCATTTTTTGCTTGCTCGCGGTCCTCAACGTCAATTTGGCGACCGCAACCAAGCAAAATGACATCCCGGCTAGACTTTTTCCTCTTTCGCGATCAGCAACATCAAGTTGCCAATCGCGAGCGTGGAAAATAAACCTCCCTGTGAGATTCTCAACGCGGGGAGGTCAGGTTTCTCATTGCGAGTGGTCGCGTATGCTAGTGCCCGTTCGCGATGAGAAACTACCAGTCCACGTTGAGAAAGCTGCAGCTCGAGTAAAAATCTACCCGAGCGGCAGAAAACTACAGCTCGCACTGTGCAAGATGCCGTTTTCAATGATTGCACAGTGCCGGATGCTTGTCCACACTGTGCAATCATTGAAAACAGCATCTTGCACAGTGCGAACAGGGTACTACGCAGTTCACGTAGTACTACGCGTAGCTCACGTAGTGCGAAATGCACTTTGCGTAGCTTCGCAAAGTGCTACTTCGCAAACTACGCCCAGGCAGGGGCAATGATGTTCTGCCAAGTGCATCACCTGGAGGAGCACCAAATCTGGAGCCTGTCAACAGACAAATTGTGTGACCACCCCTCTCTTGACCTTGTTTACTAGCCCTTTTATAGATCAGGACATCACTGCCAAGCAGTCTATGTCACTACCTGCTGCCTGTGTCATGCGGCCTCAGCCTCCCAACATGTGGATCCTGGATCCCTTGGGAACTGGTATGTCAGGCGGAATCGCTCCCCAATGATGTGAAGACTACAGTTCTGGCAGTGTAAACAAAAAAACAACAATGATAAACCACCCAAGCTGTGGGGAACTTTACACACCCCATCAGGAAACTACCCCACCCGCACTTCTGAAATGGAAGCATCTGTTGCCCTGGAACACAAAATTCCTCAACATTGCTCAAACTCAATACAGAGGTGGGTTATCAACAAAAATGACCCCCATATTCACAGAATAGCTACCACGCGGTCCTCTTCTCTGTTGCATATCGTGCACTACAGTGGTTCAGGAGGCCAAGCCCATATATGTTCCACCAAATCCATACTGCCCCACTTCCACCCCAGACCACGGGGGGGGGGCAGCAGGTGACCCTCCAGTTCAGAAGCACCAGCAGGGCGCTCCCCTCGACTAGGGCCCCACTTCAGGCAGTTCCCAGTGCTCTCTGTTCTCATCAGGTGTAGGGCTCTCCACATCCAGAGGATTCTCCTCAGATGTGGCAGACCCCCTCTCCCGACACAAGCCCACTGCTGCAGAATGCGCATGTCTACATTTCCACCACTCTCCAGGAATCCATCCTCGAGGGACGACTGTACGTCCCTCCACCCTTCTGGGTGTGGGGGGTTTCTCCTCAACCCATCGTCAGGCATCTTTCAGGGTATCCAAAAACAAAGTCTTCCCCTGGAAAACTACTAACATTTGCGCTGGCTACACAAGCATATATGGAATCTGCCTCGCCCAAAGCTTTGTTTTCACCACAGTGAAGGTCCGCCTTTGCTGCTGCAAATGTTGAGTATAGTCTGAAAAAATCATCACCCTGCTGGACTCAACATGTACAGTCTGCTTGGCGCAGGCTACAGCCAAGATTGCTTCTCTGTCCGCATTTTTAAGGAGCCTGAGAATCATCAGACAGCTAGGGGTCACAGGAAAGGCAGCTGCGCGAGCAACTTGTGCGCTCTCCCTATGACAGAGCAGGCTCTCCAGCACACACGAGAGGAACCAATGTGAGAAAAACTGTTCAAGGTAGTCCACCTCTGAGCCCTCCAATAATCCCACCATGCGCAAATTGTTACGCCTCAATCTGTTTTCCAGGACTTCCACTCGTTTCTCCAGCTAATGAGTCACCTCCCAGAGTCTGGAAAACTCAGACCTCAAGGCCCTGACATTGCCCTCGGCGGAGAAGACCCTCATTTTGACCTCCGTCATGCACTCTGTCTACCCGGGTCTCAAGGACTTCCAGGGTTTCACAAAGATCCCGCAATATCGCAGAAGCCTGCAGCTGCCCCATCATGTGCCCCCCCCCCCCTCAGCTTCCCCGAATGGCACCGCAGTTTCCACTGACACAGGCCTGGTGTATCTGTCCATGGCCCCCTGTTGAGCTCCCACCGCCCCTCATTTAACCATTGATATGGTCATGTGCGGGATAACTGTGGCAACTACATTGGGGTGGCCACGATCAATACCTTACCGGGCCAAGCACACTGCACTGTCAACTGAGTGCTACTGTCCCCCGACTGCTAGAGCCTCCCCAGCCAAAGCACAAATCAGCTAAAAAAGTCAGGGCACCCACCAGATGTGCTCCTCTCAGGTCAGGAGACTGGAGGGTGAAGGGCCCAGGCTCACCCTGTCCTCCATGCCCAGTTGTGAGCTCAACGGGAGAGCCCCCTCACATCACAGCTCATGAAAGCACCCACACACAGCTTTCAGTCCAACTCACCCAAGCTCCCTGGGCCTTCACGCAATGCCCGCCACTCCTCCCCAGTCTTGATAGGGGCATGAGCAGCCACCAGACACAGGCCGACAGCGCACCAGTCGGGGTCAAGGTGTGCCGTATGAGGAGAGTCCCCCGGCTCTCCACCTGCAGCTACTTCTCGAGGCCCCCAGGGCTCGGCTATTTGCTCTCCTCTAGAGGCACACGCGGCCTTTCTCCCGCAGCCACCGTAGCTCTGCCGGCCACATCAGGACAGGGACCATAATAGACCATCCCCCCCAGAACACAGCATGGGCACAAGTGTCACTGACGAACCCAGGGTTTTGTCACGGACCGCACCGTCTTCTTGCTGCTTCACAAGCACAGGCTGCCATCTTGCGACCCCAGCTCCGGAGCAAACTCTTGGCAGTCTGGCACACCAAGGTCCCCTCCCCAAGGCAGTAGGATGAGCCCCAGGGCTCCCCTTGGGCTAAACTGACTGTAGGATTGCACGGCTATGCAACATGGGGCGCCACCGTCTGGTTGTTGGCAAATGTTGGGAGGACTCGGCAGGAGCTCAACAGCGGCTGAACTGCCATCTTTGATTGCTGGATACACCCCCTCCATATTATCTTTTTAAACGAAAGTCACAAGATTATTCAGAGTCCATGCTGCACCCAGTAAGCATGTTCTAATAGCATTCATGAAAATTCTAGAGGGTATAATTGAAATAGTTTATCTTAACTCTTGTTAAATGTCTGGCCTTTAGCACTAGATGCACAATATGGATGACGACAAATAAGCTCATGATAACACACTAAAACTTTCAGTAATGCTTTAATGTTACTATCTTATCAACATACGCCTCAAATCCTTTGATTGGCTTCTCAAATGCACATTTGAAACTAACCATAAGAGGCAAGCGGAGCCCATTGAACAAGTAATGTTACAGAGCCACAACCGTGGAGGGTTGATGCCTTTTAACACTCATGGTAGCAGGGCAAGCACACCAAGGCTTCTCAGGGATCGGTGTGAGGGTTACAGAGGGACAGCACTGTTAAAGATTAGACTGCAAACGTCAACATTATCGGCGCCATCTTGCCCCTTTTCGAGCCCATTCGTGCGCGTAAGCGGCAGCCATTTTGAGCACCATGGCCTCCCTGCCCCTCGCTGATAGCCAGCGCGTCTCTCTCTCTCTTAACCTCGCAAGCATCCCCCCCCCCCGCACGCTGACAACCCCCGCTCTCTCATGCCTCGGGTCATAAACCCCTCTTCAGCGCAGCTTCACCACAGAATCCCATCCTGTTCCCAGCGCGACACCTCCCCTCATTCCTTTCATGGCCTCAGATCCTTTTGATGCAAACCCCCTTTTCCTGTGTCCCCGTTTGTCTTCCTTGTTCCCAGGCCGCCACCTGGCCCTGCGGATACTGTTTATTACCCCGTACAGTAGGAAGCTTCCCCTCCCCATCAAAAGACCCTCGAGCCGATCAAAGCCCCCACCCTATGAGATCCGATCAACCCCATGCATTCCGTGAATCGGCGGAATGCCCTGCTGTGCGACAACCATCACCTGTTGTGACCGGGGTGGGGAATCCCACTGTAAATATATGTGGGAACGGGCCTGAAGGGGAGATTCCGAGGATGTTCTTTCGAATATCAAAGTGTTGCGAGAATGTGTTATGTGCAATAAAGGTCATAAACCCTAGTATAAGAGGCCAGGCCTCAGAGATGTGGTTAGAGCACCTCGTGACGATACTTGCTGTCTGAATTGATGTGTTCTCCTCCGGAGAGAATAAAATCCTCGTTTCCTGCCTTCCAGTCTCCAGCGCCTGCTTCTTCATTGATTAACATTGGTGGGTCATAGAGGCGATACCGCCGGGCAACATAAAAGGGTCTTTGGTTACTGGTTGTCTTTGAAACCCTTTTTAACAATTGGCGTCCCAAACGTGGGGCCCATCAGCGACTCGTGGATCCAGTGGGAGAGGTCCTGAAGACAGAGTGAACGACTGCAACGATCGGAAGGTACCCTGTCCGATAGACCCTCGTCTGACAGCCGATCATCCGAACTTCACTGGTTCCGAACAGACCTCTCTCGAGTGATCTGCGGTCCTGACTGGGAACCATCAGGAGTGCCACGAGAAGTACGAAGAGAAGAGGACGATCGGGCGCTGGATTCGGAAGACAAGAAACTGTCCATGCGGTCCGGGTAAGGTCGTGTAAACACGACGAATTGCGAAAGTGATTGATAATTGAAAGAGATTGATAATTGATGAGAAAATACTAGTATTACTTTTTGTTAATTTATTTGGAGATTCGCTGTCTACAAACGGAGAAACAACAGGCTCTCCCTTTATAAACAGCGAAGGATAGGACCTATCTTTCTCCCCCATTGAACAATTGCCCCCCCCCCCCCCCCCATTGATTAACTGTTATAGATTGTTTTCTGGAGATTCTCTGTCTGCAAACAGGGAAGAATAGGTCCCCTCTTTGCAGATAGTGAAAGGGTAGGTGACGCGAACCTTTGCGAGCCTACTTATTCTCCCCATTGACCATATTGATTTTTTATTTTTGACCTAACATTGATTGCTCAAGATTGGTTCATGAGGTATTCGCTACGTACAAACAACGTAGAATAGAAATATTCTGTCTAGTCTTTGCACGCAGCGATAAGATAGGTAGTGCTGACTATTATCCCATTGTGATCCGTCATGCCTGTCTTCTCCCCACTGGTTAGTAGCCTGTTTAGCCCGGACCGCTTATTAGAGATGAACCATCCGGCTCCGCTGGAAGGCACCCCTAATAAGGACATGTTCATGAAGCATGGATTAATCGCTATAGCCTATAACCAGCTGTGGCATAAATATACGAAAAAGGATCGAGAAAGTCAGTGGCCACTGATAGGATCCTTTGAAGACGATAGAATAAACGCACTAGAAACAGCCCTTGGTAAAAACAAGACGACGCCCACTATGCTTGACAGCTTCGGCATGTGGCGAAAAGAAGCCGAACAACGCAAAAAGAGAACTGAGAGTAGGTTGGGAAAAGAGCTGCGGAAAGCAGCCCACCTAGCGGCCCAGAAACTAGAGAAAGAGATAAAAGAAAGAGAGGATACCAAACAGACACTAGAAATAGAAACGTCAAGCCAGTGTCTGGTTAGAACACCCTCCACGCTCTACCCTGAATTACACTCGAAACAGCGAACCAACGATGATCTGCTGCTAGGTCCTCCGATCATCCACATGCCCCCTCCATATGCCCCTTCCCAACCCTTAGCACAGCACCCACTACCCCCAGGTACAAGCGAGAGTAGCACCACGGCTTCAGCCCCCATGGCCTCTGTGCCGGCTGAACTCCTTGTATTAGATGCTACGCAAACGACAACGTTGGGCGGCCCAGAGGCCCGAAGGGTTGGTCCTGCCAGAACATACAGACTAAGCAAAAATGAGCGAGCAGGGGTCGATAAGATAGCAAAGATACTGGTAGAGAAGAGGGAAGATGAAGAGTCCGTCACGGATGTGTTTAATTCTTATACAGGGAGTCACAGACGACACTTTACTGTACAACTGTGTTACCACGTCTTAAACGCATACGAGGACCGATATCAAGAAAAAGGTCCCCAGAGCCTAACGACTCTGTACCGGAAGGTCGATATCGGGGATGAGAGTGAGAGTGATGTGACGGACCTCCTTACGCGTACGCTTGAGGTTTTCCGCCACCTCACTGAACAAAAGCCGAAAATCGAATCCACAACATCCGTAGCAACCGAACCACAAACTGAACGATCTAACACCATGATGCCGATACGAGAGGCTGCCCCTTACTGGGTTCCTCCACGAGGTGAAGGGACTCACGATGACGCAAACAACAAAGATGCAAAGGGAAGGGTAGTGTACAATTGGGTCTACCAACCATGGGACCGGCAAGAGATTCTGACCTTCCGGAAATCTCTGCCTGACCTACGTAAAAACCCCACTGCCTTCTATACTGAGTTGGGTACAGCCCTAGGATCGACGATTATGACTCTGGCTGACATCGACTTGTTTTTCGGGTTATGTCTACCAGCTGATGTGTGGAAGCAAATCCGGAAAGTCGACCACTCTGAGCTGTTTGGACATAACTGGTCACAACTCGATGGCATAGACAGACAACGAGAACCCGGGCAAAAGCCTTTGAAAGCCATTTTAGACCTCCCGGATAAAATCGTACAGAAATTAAAAACCCTGATTCCAGAAAAGAAAGTGGACTGGTCGATAGTAACGGCCTGTCGCCAGAAACCTCAGGAGGATGTATCGGAATACTTCTCCCGGTTTGAAACGGTGTTCTCCGATTACAGCGGCCAGGACCTGACCACTGCAACCGGACACCATCTGTTTGTCCAGAATTACGTTAAGGGTTTATCACCGGAGGTCTCGCAGAAACTGCAGGCCAGCGAAAGTAGTTGGGCAGCCTCCAAACCTACGGCTATCCTCCAGATGGCCCAATATTATGAACATCAGAAAAACGAAAACGATAGAACAACAGAGAGAAAGAAGAAAGACTTAAAGGAGAGGGTGATGATGGCTCAATTGCAAGGGGTGACTATGGGACGAGACCAATACCGGGGAAACCATCAGCTGAACGTCCCTAAAACTGCACCTCCCAAGGACCGTACTTCGACTCCCCACATTGGACGTACAGATATTAGGGAGGACCAGTGTGCTTTCTGTAAAGGAACGGGCCACTGGAAATCTCAGTGCCCAGTTCTTTTGGAACTCATCAGAAATCGAGATCCTAGGGATACAGCAAGTGGACCAAGAAATAGGGGACCACAGCGAGGGCCCCCAAACGACGCAACTAATGATAGATCAGGTAGACCAAACACATTTGACCGACCCCGACAGAACCAATGCCAGCAATCTGACTACGATGATGTTCATTACTTTGCATAGGACTGCCTAGGGCAAGGGAGGGATCCAGTCGAGCTCCATGTTGACCAGCAAGGCCCTTATGTCACTGCTAAGGTCTTGGGTACAAAGTCACCATTCCTGGTAGACACTGGCGCAACACGTAGTGCATTATCTAAACGACTGATTCCAAGGGCACCCTTGTCTGGCTCACTAATAACATCGACAGGTTTCGATGGAACGCCCTCCACTAACCCTTTGTCCGCCCCGATCCTCTTTGACTTAGAAAACAACACCACTGACACCACGTTTTTGCTTTCCTCCAATAGCCCTGACGCAATTATGGGACTCGACTTATTGAAACACTTCCGAGCAACGATTAGATGTTCCCAAGATGGAGTCCGAGTTTTCCTTTACGACAATCCCGTTCTGCTTAGGCATTGCCCCCCCAGACGCATGTTTTCCATCACCGACGCTGACACTTCCCTGCTCGACACTCTGCCTCTGTATCTGTGGGCCAAAACGGATTCGGATGTAGGACGCATGATGATCGACCCAGTGCACATTACTGTTCGACCAGATGCAACACTCCCAAAACTTCCACAATATCGGATATCGCCCGAGGGCGAGAAGGCATTGGTAGAAATCATCCAATCACTGATAGACGCAGGAGTGGTAGAGGAAGTGGTTAGCAACGTTTGCAACAGCCCAATCTTGCCCATCATTAAGAAACAGGGAGAGGGAGATGAGAAAGCATACCGCTTCATCATTGACCTTCGAGAGATCAACAAAGTGGTGGTACCCCAGTACCCTGTGGTCTCGGACATTACTACCATCCTGACTTTGATTCCCTCCACTGCCACCACCTTCACTGTCATTGACCTCAAAAACGCATTCTTTTCCATCCCCATCCACCCAGACAGCCGATATCTCTTCGGTTTCACCCTAAAAGCCCGCTCATATAGGTTCTGCCGAGCACCCCAGGGCTACACAGAAAGCCCTAGCATCTACAGCCAGGCCCTCAAGAGACAACTGGATCAGGTCCAGTTACCCGATGGAGTGGTGTTAGTGCAATATGTCGATGACATCCTCTTGGCAGCCGACACCACTCCACTAGCTGTCACAGCCACCATTCAACTCCTGCATTTCCTTGCAGAAAATGGCCACAAGGTCTCTAAGAAGAAGTTGCAATTCTGCCAACCCCAGGTCACTTACCTAGGCCACCTTTTGTCCAAAGACGGAAGGAAATTGACTCCTGACCGGATCCAAACCATTCTCGACACCCCCATCCCTAGGACCCAGAAACAGGTCCGCTCCCTACTAGGCCTCACCTCCTTCTGCCGACAGTGGTTACCCAACTTTAGTCTCGTAGTAAAACCACTGCTTTCGCTGCTAGCTAAGGATATCCCTTTCCCACTCCCTTGGACCCCTGAGTGTCAGGCTTCCTTCATGCAACTACGAGATGCCCTTTGCTCGGCCCCTGTGTTGGGTACCCCCGATTACACAAAGCCCTTCTCCCTTTACACTCACGAAAGGGAGGGGTGCGCTTTATCTGTCCTGACCCAGTCCATCAGCTCAAAGCAACGACCATGCGCTTACTTCTCAGCCACCCTTGATCCTGTAGCCAGAGCCCTGCCTGCTTGCCTTCGAGCTGTAGCTGCTGCTGCGATCTCTATCCGACAGAGTGAGGGGATCGTGCTCTCGAATTCCCTCACAGTACTGGTACCCCATGCAGTTGACACCCTCCTGAACCAAACCAAAACGCAACACCTGACGAGTGCACGACTGACTGGATACGAACTGACTCTGCTCGCACCCCACATCACTCTGAAGAGATGCACCACACTGAACCCAGCAACCCTGCTGCCCTTACCAGAAAACGATCCCAATGCGCACCCTGTACACGACTGTGTGACCCTCACAGACGAACAGACCAAAAGTAGGGTTGACCTCAGAGACACGGCCTTTCCCGACCCCGACGGAGAGCTGTGGGTGGACGGTTCTTGCATCAAACTCCCCGATGGCACCACTTCAGCTGCCTATGCAGTCACCACGGCTCGAACTGTAGTCGAGACAGCCCGCATAACGCAACGATCTGCCCAGGCAGCGGAACTGATTGCCCTGACACGAGCCTGTATTCTAGCAGCAGGAACCACAGCAAACATTTACACCGACAGCCAGTATGCCTTCGGGGTGGTCCACCATTTTGGGCTCCTTTGGAGGGAGAGGGGATTCTTGACCTCACACGGCACCCCCATTCTGCACGGGGATCTAGTCTCCGCCTTGATCGAAGCCGTCCTTCTCCCCAAAAAACTTGCAGTCATCAAATGCCAGGCACACAAAAGGGTGACAGACATTGTTGGACAGGGAAATGCACTAGCCGACACCACTGCCCGAACGACAGCTGAAAATAGGACGACAACACGCATGTACGTGACCAGGTCACAAGCAGAAAAATGGTCTGACGCTAGGGACACTATTAGAGACATTCAAATGGCTAGCACCCAACACGAACTGACTGAATGGACACGGGTGGGATTAAAAGATGACGAAGGCTGCTGGCGGACAAAGGACACAAACAAATGGTTGCTACCTGACTCGTATCTGATTCCCATACTGACTATGGCACACTCCCCAGCCCACATAGGATCAGCCCCCATGATTGAACTTGTCTCCAGAGTTTGGCACAATGATAAGATCACAGAGTCCGCCAAGCGTCTGGTCCAACAATGCTTGATATGCCTGCAACACAACCCCGGGAAAGGAACTGTAGTACCCCGGGGAGGGTTTGGGGTCCCAAATCACCCGTTTGAAGTCCTGCAGATGGACTACATCCAACTAGACAGATGTCAAGGCCTGAAATATGTACTTGTTGTGGTGTGCGCATTTAGCAAATGGGTGGAAGCATACCCAACCCGTGACAACACTGCTATGGCCACGGCAAAGGTACTGTTAAAGGAGTTTTTTCCCCGTTACGGCCTTTGTCGAATTTTGTGGAGCGACAATGGCCCCCACTTCGTAGCCGAAGTTATCCAACTCATTTTGAAGGGGTTGGGTGTAAAACAAAAGTTCCACGCAGTCTTCCACCCCCAATCTGCTGGACTAGTTGAACGACATAACGCCACACTGAAACTAAAATTGGCCAAAATAGTAGCTACCACAGGACTGAAATGGCCAGACGCACTCCCCCTGGCATTGCTCTCAATGCGTTCCACCCCTACCAAACACCACTTGACGCCATACGAGGTCGTATTCGGCCGGCCTATGAATGTCTGGTCTGCACCGAAACCAACTTCCATTCATGACGTCCCGGACGTCCTAATGTCTGATTACTTATGCCAGTTGACTAAAACACTGTCTGTTATCCATCAACAGGTGCTGCATGCCATCCCTGACACTTCCAGGGGTCCCGGACACACCATCCAGCCTGGGGATTTCGTCCTGATCCGGAACTTCCAGCGTGCCAAGAGTCTGGAACCCCGGTGGACGGGCCCCTGGCAAGTCCTCATCACCACCCGAACAGCACTTCGGGTGGAGGGAAAACGCAACTGGCTGCATGCACACCACTGTAAGAAGATCTCCTCGACCCTGACCTCGACCGAAAACATCGACAACCAAGAAGAGCTCCTGAACAAGGACCGACCGTCACTAACCTGCTATCCTGATACCGAAACACTTGAACTTTCAAAATTCTCTGATCCCACAGTGCCATCGAAAGAAGGGTATTTCCTGCGTCGAAAGGAGGGAGCCTCGGCTAAGTAGACCACGGACTGAGTTAAATCTCAGAACGGTGACCTAAACACTACCAAGGGTTACCCGGAGAGAAGCAAAACAAAGTCTGTGGTTCTGCCCGCTACCGAGCACCTTGAAGATGATGGAAGCGCCAGATAAGAAGATGATGGAAGCGCCAAATAAGAAGATGATGGAGGCAACAGGAAATACCCACCACAGAAACCCAAAAGCAGACAGACTCCACAGCTCAAAGACAATCGCACTCTTCATCACAATCCTTTTCTGCTTTCTCCTCATGACCACACTCTGGATTGTGGAAGAAAATGCACCTGCTCACGAAACATTCCTGACCACTGCCCAGCCTACCACCATGAAGGAACATTATCTGATTTCGCTCTCTCCCCAACTCAGAGAGAGGCGAAAGGAATTCTGGAATAACTCCTTCGTACAACTACTTCACCAGCACAACCTTGCCACCAATGCCACCAACTGTTGGATCTGTGGGTTGCTACCCCACGCCACTGGACACTCGATACCATTCATCCCTTCACCTTTCTCAGTTCACGGCTCCTGTCTTGCTTGGCTGATGCTTCTGCAAGAAAGCTTTAAGGACAATGCCACCTCCAGCAAAACCGTAACGCATTTCTACCAAGGGGTCTGGCGGAACAGAACAAAGACACACTTCTGCCCGCAGACCACCAACAACACAATCCACTTGGACATCCCTGCTAAAGAACAAATTGAAATGCAAGTGTTCAATAATCCAACCAGAACCACCTTCTCCTACCTGCGAAAACGAACGGCTGCCACTCTGACTGTGGCCCTGTCAGTCATCAACGTCACCGGCCACATGTGCATGGAAGGGCTTGGGACTCAGCTGGTAGGCCACAGTGCTTGCCGGTTTTCCAGAACTCTGGACTCCACCGACCCTCCTTCCTTTGTGGCATCTCCAAACACGTATTTCGTCTGCGGCACGAAGGCTTACACCTGGCTCCCCAAAGGCTGGGGGGGCACTTGTTTCATTTCCTTCATCCTTCCTCCGACTTATGTGGCACCAGCAAATCATCACAGACAAAAACGAGCCAAGGACATTGAACTAGCCGACTCAACAGGAGCGCAGTTCATCGATGCTATGAAAGGACTTGTCCCCCTCTGGGGCCCGATGGCAAACAGCCGTGCCATCCGACATCTGACTCAAGCAGTTGAGACAACAATGAACATCACGGCTGGTATCCTTGCTAACAACACCGCTGAACTTCAAGCGGTCCGCTTGGTGGCCCTCCAGAACCGCCTTGTCCTAGATGTGGTTCTTGCGGATCGTGGTGGGGCATGCCGCATTATTGGGTCCAGCTGCTGTACGTACATACCGGACAACTCACCCTCAGTGTACAAAGCCATCGAACATCTTCATAGACTCTCTTCAGAAGTCCACCAAGAACAAGAAGAATGGTCGCTTGGTGGGTGGTTCTGGAGCACCGTTAAGAACTGGGGCTGGAGACTATTCACCATTATCCTGATTCCTGTGGTTGTAATATGCGGTTTATGCTTAGGAATTCAATGTCTACCACCTCTGTGTACATTATGCGTAAATTGTATTTGCCCTAAGACTGTGGACTTTGGAAACGAACATATGAGAGCAATATATGATGCCGAGGTTAGGAATTTGATGAAGATTGACATTGAGTAAGCAAGTTGGCTAAGATATGTTGAAAAGGGAGGACTGTTAAAGATTAGACTGCAAACGTCAACATTATCGGCGCCATCTTGCCCCTTTTCGAGCCCATTCGTGCGCGTAAGCGGCAGCCATTTTGAGCACCATGGCCTCCCTGCCCCTCGCTGATAGCCAGCGCGTCTCTCTCTCTCTTAACCTCGCAAGCATCCCCCCCCCCCCGCACGCTGACAACCCCCGCTCTCTCATGCCTCGGGTCATAAACCCCTCTTCAGCGCAGCTTCACCACAGAATCCCATCCTGTTCCCAGCGCGACACCTCCCCTCATTCCTTTCATGGCCTCAGATCCTTTTGATGCAAACCCCCTTTTCCTGTGTCCCCGTTTGTCTTCCTTGTTCCCAGGCCGCCACCTGGCCCTGCGGATACTGTTTATTACCCCGTACAGTAGGAAGCTTCCCCTCCCCATCAAAAGACCCTCGAGCCGATCAAAGCCCCCACCCTATGAGATCCGATCAACCCCATGCATTCCGTGAATCGGCGGAATGCCCTGCTGTGCGACAACCATCACCTGTTGTGACCGGGGTGGGGAATCCCACTGTAAATATATGTGGGAACGGGCCTGAAGGGGAGATTCCGAGGATGTTCTTTCGAATATCAAAGTGTTGCGAGAATGTGTTATGTGCAATAAAGGTCATAAACCCTAGTATAAGAGGCCAGGCCTCAGAGATGTGGTTAGAGCACCTCGTGACGATACTTGCTGTCTGAATTGATGTGTTCTCCTCCGGAGAGAATAAAATCCTCGTTTCCTGCCTTCCAGTCTCCAGCGCCTGCTTCTTCATTGATTAACATTGGTGGGTCATAGAGGCGATACCGCCGGGCAACATAAAAGGGTCTTTGGTTACTGGTTGTCTGTGAAACCCTTTTTAACAGCACAACAGTTACTAACTTGCATTCAATAACGATTGTCCAGTCCAGTAGTTTTCTTTTGTAAAACGGCAGTATTTTATTATACCAAAACTAAATCTCGCCAAAGGTACATATCCTTTGACACGAGGTTGTATAGCTGGTATTAAAGGTAAAATAGGTAAAAATGTATCAGGCTTAGAATACTCTTCTAGGTGCAAGCTCATTGTGATTATTGTAAGCATATTACAGCATCAGTGGCTTGCATGCCAGCTGTTCAAAGTCCCCAGACAACTGCAAATAGCACCATCGCTTTTCTTAAAGCCAAAGGCTCTCAATGTCTGTTGAGTACATGATCAGGAAGGGTAAGGGAATAACCTTAGAATAGAGGCAAATAGGTTCCAAGCACGAGGCCCTCACACTAGGGTGCCTGCACGCTGGCTCCACCTTCCTCCGGGGTTGATCAGGTTGTGCAGACCGCGACTGCTCAGCAGTGCTACTGCAAGCCCCAGTGGGGGAAGAAGACCAAGGAAAAAGTCCCCTCCCAAAAAAGTGACAATCCCATCGTCCTGTGCCAATGATTTTGGGTCTTCTGTGGTCCCCCACTTGACAGCTAAATTAGCACAGGGCATCAGGCGTATGGTGGAAGTCGCGCTCAAGGTCTCTCACTCTCGTCTTCTCCTTGGAGGGCACATAACACAGTACACAGGTTATGGTTTTAGCAGTGATTGGGAGAGAGGGCGGCTCTCCACCCATGCTCATATCCTCTCCTCTATGGCGCCCTCTTCTTCTTCCTGGGTGCAGTGCACACATGGCAATTTAACAGTGATTGGTGAGGCAGAGACCCTCTCCGAGACTCTTGTAGGCTCCGGTGTCGCTGTCATGCACGTAGACATTTTTAGACCATGCTGGCTAAGTGTCTGAGCTAGTCTGTCACTCTCCCCCAGCAAGGGTGTTTCTCACTCCTTCTCTGAGTAGGCCATGCAGAAACTGGTGCTGAGGCACTGCCACAGCTTTTCCATCAAATCCTTGTAGAATTTCCAGGTGATATCCCATCATCTGTGGGAGACTAGCTGTCAGTGACATCAGCCCTTGACCTCAGGAATTGCTCTGGTACTCAATGGAGTATCACTTCTTCAGGCAGCGAGAAATGTTGAACAAGTGGGAAAGTTTCTGTCCCAATTTTATAGCCATGTTGTGGAAACTCAATGCTGGTTCCACTGTCAGAGTCCTCGATCTAGTCTTTAGTGTCTCACCACTCTTAGTGTATCTTTTCTCTTCAGAGCCAACACAGCTTTTGTAATCAAGTGATGGTTTCCACAATAGGTAGTGATGAGGGGTATGTCAAGCTCGGGCACCCAAAATAGGAGCACAATCGTGTGAAGACATTGGATTTAACAGCAATTGGCTTTCAGGAGTTGCACCTATGGGAGAAACAAAGAGACAGGCTCTGCCCTGACGAGTCCCTCTGCACAAAAACTAAACAGCTGTCTCTACCTCCTCACGCACTCACACGTCACACCTCTGCCAAAAAGGCCATTACTACATATATAAAGAAGTCCTGTTTCCATCTTCTCAACCATACTGTTACTTCAGATTAGAAAAATGGTACACAGCCACCACACCGCCACATGATGATCTTGGGCCGGTGACAATAATCCAGTTTCCAAGGAAGACAGGCCTGCTATACCCCACAAGACCCCAGAGCCAGGCTCTGGGTCTCAAACCCTTATTATTACTATTAAACAGTTGTTGAGCGCATGGCTACTCTCGGGCATCCCAGCGCTAACAGGTGAGTAGAGAAACGGATATGTTTAAGCTATTTGTTGGAATAGCCATGTTTTTAAAAGCTTCCGGAATGGTAAGATGTGCGTTTCAGCGCAGAGGTGTAATGGTAGCGTGTTCCACAGTTTCGCCACATTATAGGCAAAGGATCTTCACTTCTTGTGTGCCTGATTTTGGGAACAACTACGAGGTTAAGGTTAAGCGATTGCAGATTCCTCTTAGGGTGATATTGAGTGATAAGAGGTTTGTTGATTGCCGGGCCTGTTCCCCACATATTCTTGTGGGCTATTTTGGGCGACTTAAAGCTTTCTTAATGTTGCCATGGGTGCTCCCAAATAGAGGGAGGTACTATAGACCAGACGTGACAAAACCAACGCCTGGATGATAATTCTACTTGCGGCCATTGGGAGCAGTGGGAGGATTTTCCGGAGAGATCTGAGAGTACCAAAGCAGGCCCCTGACACTTTCATTGCTTGATGGTCAAACTTGAGCGAGTTGTTTAACCAAACACCCAGACTCTTTATCTTGGTTTTGGGAGTAGGGTTGGGCCTAGGCACTAAGGGCAGGTTTGGTTGGGGCCTTCACTAGGGTGGTTACCTAGGAACATCAACTCAGTTTTGCCTCCCTTGAGTCTGAGACATGGATGAACGCATCATCAACACCCGACATCGCCATTGCCATCCCAGACAATTACAAGATCATTCGAAAAGACCGCACCGTCCATACAGGAGGAGGCATCGCCATCGTCCATAAGAACACCATCAAAATCACGACCAGCTCCGACGATAACCTTACAACCGCCGAGCACCTCCACTTCCAGATCCACACCGACCCTAGGACCACACTCAGAGGCACCCTCATCTACAGGCCTCCAGGAACCCGTAAACAATTCAGCGAAGACATCACTGACTTCATCAGTCCACATGCCGTCGCCTCCAAGAACTACATTCTACTAGGAGACCTCAACTTCCACCTGGAAAAGAAAAACGACAGCAACACCACCACCCTTCTTGACAACCTGGCCAATCTCGCCCTCAAACAACTTGTTGACACCCCCACCCATGTAGCCGGACATACGCTCGACCCAATCTTCACCTCCAGCAAACACATCTCCTTCGATCGCACCACAGCTCTCCATTGGACGGACCATTGTTGTGTTCACTTCAGCTACAAAACCACCTCGACCCACAACCCCCCACAACCTATCCCCCGAAGAAAATGGAACAAAATCACCACCGACCAACTCCTCACATCGCTCAACCAAAACCCATCCACCCTCTCATCGGACCCAAACCAAGCTGCCATCAAATTCAAACAATGGATCACTCACAGCGCTGACGAATTAGCACCCTTGAAAAACCATCACACCAAACAAAACAGCAAAAAGGCCCCCTGGTTCAACGATGACCTTAAGAAATCCAAGAAGCTATGCCGTACTCTCGAGAAAACATGGAGAAAAAACCCAACCACCGACAACATGACCACCTTCAAGGCAGCCACCCGCAAACACCACCAGCTGATTCGATCCACCAAGAAATCAGCATTTAAGAATCGACTCGACAACAATGCCCATAACAGCAAGGAACTATTCAACATCGTCAAAGAATTCACCAACCCCACCGCAGCCTCAAACGACATCACTCCCTCCCAAGACCTCTGCGACTCATTATCCTCCTTCTTCTACAACAAAATTGCCGACATACATAACAGCTTCGAAAACAGCTCCAACGAACAATCCTCTCCACCCCCCTCAGAATCCAAACTGCCCTCTAACAACCTCAACGCCTGGAACCCAATCACTACTAAAGACACCATCCGCCTAATGAATTCCATCCACTCTGGCTCGCCAACCGACCCATGTCCCCACCACATCTTCAACAAAGCAGACTCCATCATCGCACCCCATCTCCGTGATATCATCAACTGCTCCTTCAATTCTGCTACCTTCCCGGAAAATTGGAAACATGCCGAAGTCAGCGCCCTCCTGAAGAAACCCACAGCAGACCCCTCTGAACTTAAAAACTACCGCCCCATATCCCTCCTCCCTTTCCCGGCCAAAGTCATTGAGAAAGCCGTCAATAGCCAACTCGCCGCCTTCCTCGAATCCAACAACTCCATCGATCCCTCACAGTCCGGCTTTCGAGCCAAACACAGCACCGAAACCGCCCTCATCGCAGCAACAGACGACATCCGAACACTACTGGACAACGGAGAAACAGGGGCCCTCATTCTACTCGACCTCTCCGCCGCCTTCGACACTGTCTGTCACAGCACCCTCATACAACGCCTCAACAACATTGGCATAAAAGGAAAAGCCTTGGGCTGGATCATCTCGTTCCTTGCTGGGAGAACTCAGACAGTCCAACTTCCCCCATTCAAATCAGAGGCCACCGAAGTCATCTGCGGAGTACCACAAGGATCATCACTCAGCCCCACCCTCTTCAACGTTTACATGAGTCCTCTCGCTCCCATCGCGCGTCAACACAACCTTAACATCATCTCCTACGCTGACGACACCCAGCTGATCCTCTCCATCACCAAAGACCCCAAAACCCTGCCAAAACCAATCTTCACGCAGGCATGAAAGAAGTAGCCATATGGATGAAAAACAGCCGCCTAAAACTTAACTCAGATAAAACGGAAGGGCTCATCCTAGGATCATCCCCCTCTGCCTGGGACGACTCATGGTGGCCTTCGGATCTGGGCTCAGCACCCACACCCACAGACCACGCACGTAACCTAGGCTTCATCCTAGACTCCTCCCTCTCGAGGACCAGACAAGTCAACGACGTCTCATCCTCCTGTTTCAACGTACTTCGTATACTCAAAAAAATCTTCCATTGGATCCCCATCGAGACAAGAAAGACCGTCACCCACGCACTGGTTACGAGTCGACTAGACTATGGAAACACCCTCTACATTCAAAGAGCAGAAAACTCTACTAAGGCCCTTTTTAATATTGTCAAGGACTTTGCTAATCCTTCCACAATGGCCTCCCCTATCACCCCAAGCCAAGCACTCAGTGAAGGTCTTTCTGACTTTTTCTATGAGAAAATAAACAAGATCACAGAAAACATCCAGCTTATCTCTTCCGCTGTATCGCCAGCCCAGACCATCAATTGTGCGGAAGTGTTTACTTCATTTAGGCCACTGACGGAAGACCATGCTCTATCTCTGTACTTGAAATGTAAATCTGGCTCTCCTCTGGATCCTGCCCCAGCTCATGTCCTGAGCAGTTCAGCACCTTTATTGATTAAACCCCTTCTGGATATTTGGAATTCCTCTATGGAGTCTGGCTTTTTCCCCTCTCTATGGAAACAGGCACTACTGATTCCCATTCTAAAAAAAACTGGTGCTGATCCATCATGTTTCAACAACTACCGCCCCATTTCACTGCTCCCTAAGCCCGCGAAAGTGTTGGAGAAAGCGGTTCAGGAGCAGCTCTCTGAATATCTAGAAACCAATCACCTCCTTCATGACAGTCAGGATTTAGGCCTGATTTTAGCACTGAATCAGCTTTGCTGGAAGTGTCTGAATCTATCCGCGAGTGTGTGGATAGGGGCGAGGAGGCCATGTTGGTCCTCCTCGACCTATCCGCTGCATTTGATACCATCTCGCACGACACTCTACTGATTCGCTTACAGGAGGTTGGTGTTGGTGGAATTCCCCTGGCTTGGGTGAAATCTTTTCTGTCAAATAGATCTCAACAGGTCCCCCTCGGACCCTTTGTTTCATCTAAAAAACCTTTGAGATGGGGGTTCCGCAGGGATCTGCCCTCAGTCCTCTCTTATTTAATGTTTACCTGAGGCCTCTGGCGGAGTTAGTCGAGGCATGGGGCGTCAGAGTGATCTTCTATGCTGACGACACTCAGCATGTGTTTTCCTTTAGGGATCACTCTGACAGCTCCATGGCAGACTTCCGCCATTGTCTGGTTAACATCGCCTCATGGATGTCTACCAACAATTTAAAATTGAATACTGACAAGACTGAGGTGCTATTTTTTAACCAAAAATCGCCCATCCCTTCTAATATCTGGTGGCCACCTCAACTCAATCCCCCCCCTGTGCCGGTGCAAGCCGCCCGCAACCTGGGTTTTCAATTTGACACAGCACTGTCTTGTAAGACCCAAATTAATAAGGTGTCATCTGCTTGCTCCGGAAAACTCAGAATGATCAAAAAAATCATTCCTTTTTTACCTTTTGATTCCCGTAGAACAGTAGTACACGCCCTAATCACATCCCATCTGGACTATTCTAACAGTCTATATGTTGGCGCCCCGGCATATCTCATTAATCAACTGCATTAGTACAGAATTCTGCGGCCCGGCTGATTTGCAACATCCCATACCGCCACTCGATTTCACCCCATCTGACCAAACTCCATTGGCTACCTGTGAGATTCCGTATCCAGTTTAAGGCCTTGGTCCTTGCGTTCAGAGCCCTCAATGGTCGTGGTCCGGCATACCTAAGGCTCTGAATCAGGCGATCTTTAGCTACAAGGGATCTTAGATCCAACCATCTTGGGCTGATGTTCTGCCCACGTTTTCGTCTATCTCGCACAGGCAGCAGGGCATTTGCTGTAGCCACTTCCAGATTGTGGAATGCCCTCCCAGTAGAACTCAGACTCCTTTCATGCGAGGTTGCTTTTCGCAGGAAACTTAAAACCTGTTTTTTCTCCCAGATCTAGCTGGTTGGAACTTCCCGCTTAACCCTCTTGGACTACTCACGCTGTCAGCGCCGGGACACCCCCGTTGGGGGTAGCTGTTCGCGCTCTACAAGTGACTAAATAAATAAATACGCCGGAATTACAGCCAAATTACAGAAAAAACTCCAACGCATCCAAAACGCATCGGCAAGACTCATTTTGGACATCCCTCGCCAAGATCACATTACCGGCCACCTGAAAGACCTCCACTGGCTTCCCGTCAACAAGAGAATAACATTCTGTCTCCTCACCCACGCACACAAGGCCCTCTACAAACTAGGGCCCGAATGCCTCAACACTCGACTATCCTTCTACACATCCACCCGCCAACTAAGATCCTCCAATCAAGGCCTCGCCGCAGTTCCGCGTATCCAAAGATCCACCATGGGAGGTAGATCCTTCTCCTACTTGGCGGAACTCACTCCCCACTCACCTCTGCCTTACACAGAACCACATCTCCTTCAGAAAAGAACTTAAAACCTGGCTATTCGATAAATAATGAACCCCCTCCCCAAGCGCCTTGAGACCCTCTGGGTGAGTAGTGCGCTATATCAATTCTTGAACTTGAACTTGAGCATAATTTAAAGTCTGACGGGAGGTTGCCGGCCCCATTAAGAGTTATGACCAGCTGTGTGTCATCCGCATAGGTCACAATCTTAATTCTAAGAGGCAGAATGATATCGGCCAGTGGCAGCATGTATACAATAAAGAGAGTAGGGTTCAACGAGGATCCCTACAGGACTCCACAGTTTAGCTCGAGTCTCTGAGAGGTGGCGCCCCCTGAAAAGACTTGGAAGGTTCTTTTGTCTAGGTGAGATTGTATCCAGGAGATAGCCTTGTGTTGGATCCCCAGTCTCCAAAGTCTCGCTACTAGAATGGAGAGGTTAACACCTTGCCTGGACCCCGGAACACGGGCGCAATTGTTTGCAGCCTGGGCACAAAAAATCAGAGTACCATAGGAAACTGCAGTTGATATTCAGGGCAGGTGTGCATGTCTGCCAACCCATGAAGGGGAAATTCCTATACCAATATTAACACTACCAGTTATGGCCAACTCACCGTCCATTCATATTCTACAGAGCCAACAGGCGCGGTGCGTCCATTGGGGCGTGGGGGCGTATCCCCCCGCCCGCATCTCCCTCGCCGTCCTTGAACTTGAGTAAACTGAACAGGTTACAGAGGGAGAACTGACAATCCTGTCAGTCAGCATGACGTCGGTCCGGCCACCCCTTCAGAGTCTGAATGGGGTGGGCGGTCTGGCATCATGTTGACTGACATGATTGTCACCAGGGCCAGCAGGCAGCAACACAAGTGCGCATGAGTGGGGACGGAGGGCACATTTTTTACCCGTGCCCACTCATGCGCACTTGTGTTTTCACCTGTTTGCCCCTCGGTCTCCTAATGGGCGTTCTGCGGGCGAAGAGAAACCTGTGCCCCAAGCCAATCCTGGCACTACTGGCAGCACCAGGATTGGCTGAGAGATACTGCCAGTCCACTCCAGAGGGCCGTTAGTGAAGGCGCCAAGGCAGGCGAGCAGAGGTGGCGCGGACCGGCTGTAATGTAGGTTTTCCGAGCCGCTACTTACCATGTTATTATTATAGGTGGAGTGAGTTTATGCTATGTTTTTGGTGCTGTGAATATGCAGGCTAGAGGAAATGAATTACTGTTATCAGCGCTGACAATTCAAAGACAGGTGTGATTTATGAGCTGAGGTGTAGACACTTTTTTTTTAGAAATATATACAAGAGATTAAGGCAGAAAGACACGTGGCTTACAGGAGGCTACAATCAGAGGGAGCCGTAAGGTGAGGATGGTTGGATGGAAAGGAAGAAGAGAGGAACGATTGCTAGCTTTAAGTCGAGGTCAATTTTCCATGCAGGGTTTTAGGGAATATAGAGGATGGCGTTGCAATCGGAGGATTTAAAGTGGGCATAAGGAAACGTCATTTTTTGCTTGTGAGATAGCGTATTACAGTGTAGCATCTGTATGGCCCACCACCCCCCAATGATGACCTATAGTCTTGCTTGGAGTGAGTCAAAAAAGAGAGGTCTAGGAAAATGCACCGGACTTGGCTGCTTGCTGTGCACTTCTCGATAGGGCGAAGAGCCAAGGCCTCTTAATTCCCCATCTGGTCCGGCGTGGTTTTTGATTCTGGTGTGCCGTATTATTATTGCACCCGTTTATTGTCAGCCAACATTGCTCACTCAGATTCCTCCTGTTCACCGCTGCTTCCTATAACCCCACCCCCTCATCCGTGAAATCATTTTTTTTCTGCAGAAAACTTTGACTAAATCCTCTCTGCACCGAGATCTGTCAGGTGATTTGTGTCTAGAGCAACAAAGCCTGCACGAGCGTTTTCATATTAAACGCCCACCTTTCCGGCATTACTTCCCAGTTCATGCACGACTGGCCCTTTCATTAATAAAAGTTACTACAATTTAGAACGTAATTGAAAATAAAACATTATTTTCGTCAGTTTCTGACCACAAACCAAGTCTCCCATCCGCAGGTAAACGGTCAGTATCTCAACTTTGAATTTGCCTTTTCTTTTGACGTATGTAAACTGGCTTCTCTGGGAAGTACGCAAGCACTCGCTGTAAATTGGTTAAGACTCTTTTTTTAGAATTGTACTTTGTGCTGTGATTGTGCAGCACTGTTTTCGAAGCAACGCTGGTGCTTTAGACATTCACAAGGTAAGGCACTGTAACAGGGAAAGTGCCAGCACTTCTCAGTAGCAAGTCGCTGCTCGGTGATAGTGAGTAAACACTGCCTCCAAAATAAATTGGCATTAAGAAAAATGTGTTAGTAAAACTGTTCTGCCTTCCTTAATTTGTCAAAACCACAATTTTAGATTGCTTAGAGGGTTAAGGCACCTGCTGCAGGCATCTCTTGGCATCAGGCAAGCCGCATGATATGCCAGTAATACAGCTTAGGTGGTTAATACAGCTCAGGTGGTTAATGCACTTGCTGGAGAGGTCTGTGTTCACTATGATCATAGGTTTGAATTATAAAATAACTTAGAGGGTCAAAAGTACCTACTGCAGAATGATGCTTGTAAGTTGTAGGTCACTTATTTGAATTATCGCAAGATTGCTCAGTGAGTTGTTGCATGTGTTCAGAGATGCATGTATAACCGGCAGATCACGCTTTACAAAAGTGTTAAAGTAGCTGTATGAGGTATTCACCCACTGCAAAACCTGTAAGGCAACTGAAACTTTTATTATTTTAAGGTTGCTTAAAGTGGTTATTTTTGACAAGTATCAATCCTTATTATAAAGTGCCAAAAACCAATTCAGTGTGCAGTGAATGACACAGTGAGTTGAACACTTGCCGATTGAACCTTCCTACCGTCCCTTATAGCTCACGAGTGCAAATCTGAGCCTTCAAACTTCCACACACTTCAGTTGACAATTGGCTGAGTTGCTATAGATGATGTTTTGAACGCTCTGTGTGTTCATGCCATATTTAGAGCGGATGTATGACGTTACAACGCAGGCTATTACAACGCCTGCCTTTACAACGCGGTTTTTACATCGCATACCTTTACAACGCATAGCGCTTAGAGGTGCTGGATAGTGAAAAGTTTAATTTTCTATTCCAACTCCAGTCCCCGTGGACACTAGGGAAGGTGTTGGATAGAAAATTAAACTTATTCCCTATCCTAGAGCGCCCCCCAGCGCAATGCGTTGTAATGGTTTGCGTTGTAATGACCGCGTTGTAATGGTAGCGCGTTGTAAAAGTTTTGTTGTAAAGGTTGTTCACCATTTAGAGCGCCTAGAGCGTGGCCATAGTCCTCTAAGCGCTGTCTTGTTTACAGTCGGAGATGCCAATCCTAGGGAAAAGGGGATCCCATGTCCCAGGCCTTTCCCTCCAGTGCCTGATCTTTCAACTGTTGCTCATTTAAAATTCCAGTCACAACCCATGCTTTAATAAAGTTATTATAGTAGTGGTGAAGCTATTACTAATTAAAGGGTCGAGTTTTTCAGGTGAGGAGGAAATTTAAAGAAAGGGCGCAAAACGATGTGGCATGTCCAAGATCACACAGTTCTTGTCACCCGGGGAGGCGAAGGCTGAACATTGGTTCCCTGGCTCTGCCGTCATCGTTTTAGACCATTGTGTATATCAGGTACGACGATGAAGCACCGAGATACAATGCTATTTGTTGTTATGTGTGATGTTAAAGATTAATACCAGCAAGAAGACCATTTCCGTATGAAATTTACTGCTCCGATTTTAAACTCCCTGGTGTAAATTGTATTTTAACTGTGACAATTGTTCTTGCTGAGTCCAGCTACTGGCACACAGGTTCTGGGCTTACTAACAGATACCAAGAGCAATGCAGGCCATTTGTTGTGTCCCGGGTCACGAGCATTTGTCGTAGCGGGTAAATCACAGCAAGGGGAGATGTGTGGCTCGTCTACTCTCCGTGCTCCAAGTCCACTGCACGGTTGGCAAAGTCTTTTATTCAACAGCACACTTCAGTAATGAACAGTGAATGAAAAGGAAATACAAAGGTGTGTAGGCATGTCCCTCACTCAGAGAAATCTCTCTTGGAAACTGATGCATGTTTTCTACACATAGTGGGTAGCATGCTGCACAGTGGAGAATGGTGGTAGGCAGGGTGTATTGTTTGGATCTTGTGTGGGGGAGTGTTTTTTTGTCGTTTGTGACAGATCAGAGGGGCCTGAGGTCGCGTCCAGGGCCGGACTGGGAACCGAAAGCAGCCCTGGCAATTTTCTTGGACCAGCCCCTGACGAAGCACTGCCTGGCCCCCGAAGAGTGAAAACGCCTGCTTGCTACTTTTGTTACAGGGGACCATTATTTCCGCACTGTTACAAAACCGGCCCTCAGAAGCAAAACTGGCCCTCATACTGCAAAACCGACCCCACCCTTTCAGCCTCCCGGGGAAACGCCCGATGCCCGCTATGGCCAGTCCGGCAATGGCTACATAAATACATTACACATTACCTCTAAGTTAACCCTGGCTGCTTTTGTTCCAAACTACCAGAGAGTTAAGCACAGATTAATTTAGTGACTTTTGTAGTTCATCCTAACAATCATTCTGAGAAGGATTATGGTTTTTGCCTGAGTTACCCAATTTCTTACAGTTTCTAATATGACATGGTGGCAGTATGAAAAACAGTTGCAGATGCTACAATGAGGAGGACCACTTATATAAGATCCTCACAATTATGTGAATCTCAAATTGTATAGAAAAAGACAAATATGTTGTTAAAAGTGTTTGAAGATTTATAGCACTTTGTTTACAATTATTTTTAAAGTTCTCAAATAATTGTTTTCTAAATACACTACGCCCAATGTTTTAAAATATGAGTATATAAGTACAAACTGAACTCTATCAAGGAAGTGGATGGGGCCCACCACAGTGTATCATGCACAGCATCATTAAGCAAAAATATTTTCATGCATTAACATTAGAAACAGAAGCAGTAAATGGATTTCTAGCCTTTCAAACGAAAAAGCGTGCAATTCATTTTTTAATAATGTTTCTGAAACTCATGCTGGGAAGAAAAAGGTCCCAGGCCGGGGGCGGGGGGGGGGGGGTGATTGCCTCTTTCAGGCACCCCTAGCTATACTAAATCCACACTCCAATAATGAAAGTAAGACCCGATACAAAAAGGAGACAGCACCACAATAAAGGGAAGCATGGGCAGGGCTAAAATAAAGATAAATACAAGGGGAAACTCCTAAAAATGCACAATAAGAGAGGAGCATTAAATCAGTCCAAAAGCACTGGGACCCCTTAAAAAGACCAAATGGTGGTGGTGCCCTAAAACGTTCACAAACTAGAAGGTAGTAGGGAACCCCACTAAGAAAATGATTTTAAAATGCCATTTCTCCTTTACTCCCTCACTCATCTGTGGAATTTTAGTTTGCGATCTGAACATCATCTGCGCCAGCTTGTCACCTATGTACTACGTGCACGGCAGCCATTTTAGATATCATGGTCTCCCTGTCCACGATCGATCGCCAACGCGCCCCTCTGACCCAGCAAGCATCCTCCGCGCACCCTGGCTCCCCCTCCCTCCCCCTCATGAGCATAACCCTTCTGCATGACCCTGTCCTTGGAAGTCACGCCTGCGCCTGACCAGCATCTCCTCTCCTCCCATGAATGCCCCTCTGTTGATAAACCTTCCCACCACGCTCGATTGTCCACGCGGCATGAATACCGCTCCTTTGATGACCCCTTCCCCCGTGTCCAGCTGTCCACACAGGTCCGAGACCATCGCCTAAGCCGGCAGATATCATTTACTGCCCCTTGTTGTATGAGGTCGCTCTCCTTCAAAGGACCCTCTATTGATCCAGGCTCCCCCACCCCCTGTGACATGATCAGGCGCACACACCCTAAGACTCGACGGAACACTCAGCTGCATGATGACCCCCTCCTCTTATCAGCAGGTTGAGGACCTCTATTGTGGAGGTATCTGGGGGTGGGATTGACACGAGGATTACGGGGATGTCTTTTCCTTTATGCTACAATGTTCTGATTGTAATAAAGAAAGGTCACATGCCATAAACCAGTGTATAAGAGGCCAGGCCTCCGAGAGGCTGTTAGAGCACCTCGAGACGATACCTTGTTGTCTGATCTGATGTGTTCTGCTCCGTCGGAATAAAACTTCTGTTTCCTGCCTTCTGGTCTCCGGCGCCTGCCTCATTGCTTGGTAAATTTGAATGGTACAAGGGCGGTTAGCGCCGGGCAAATCTCGAGAAAGGTCCTAGCTCTACCTTTTTCCACAATTGGCGTCCCAAAGCGTGGGGCCCATCAGCGACACGTGGATCCAGTGGGAGAGGTCCCGATGACAGAGTGAACGACTGCAACGATCGGGAAGAGCTCGTGTCCGATAGACCCTCGTCTGACAGCCGATCATCCGACCTTCACTAGTTCTGAACAGACCTCTCTCGAGTGATCTACGGTCCTGACTGGGAACCATCAGGAGTGCCACGGGCATCACGAAGAAGAGAGGACGATCGGGCGCTGGATCCAGAGGACAGGAAACCGTCCATGCGGTCCGGGTAAGGTCGTGTAAACATGACGAATTGAGGAAAAATTGTTTTTGTTTGGATAATACTAGTATTACGCTTTGTTGAAACCTCTGGAGATTCGCTGTCTGCAAACGGAGAAAACAACAGGCTCTCTCTTTGCAAACAGTGAAGGATAGGTAATGCAGACTTTTGTCCCCGTTGTAACCCGTCGTGCCTATCTTCCTCCCCCACTGTTTCCCGAACTGTCGTTCGTGGATTATTGTCTGGAGATTCTTTGTCTGCAAACAGGGAAGAACAAGGTCTCTCTTTGCAGGTAGAGAAAGAGTGGGTAACGATAACTTTTCGTGCCCACTTATTCTCCCCACTGAATTGTTTTGATTGACCGATTATTCGGTATTGGTTCGTTTGAGGTATTTACCGCCGGCAAACAACGGAGAATAGAAATATTCTGTCTAGTCTTTGCCCGCCGTGATAAGATAGGTAGTGCAGACTTTTGTCCCCGTTGTAATCCGTCATGCCTATCTTCTCCCCACTGGTTGGTAGCCTGTTTAGCCCGGACCGCTTATTAGAGATGAACCATCCAGCTCCACTGGAGGGCACCCCTAATAAGGACATGTTCACTAAGTATGGACTAGTCGCTATAGCTTACACTAAACTATGGCATAAATATACAAAAAAGAACCCTGAAAGTCAGTGGCCACTGATAGGTTCCTTTAATGAAAATAAAATAAAAACATTAGAAATAGCGCTCCAGAAGAATAAGACCACGCCCACTATGCTCGACAGTATCGGCATGTGGCGCAAAGAAACGGAACAACGAACGAAAAGAGAAGAAGCAAAAATAGGGAAAGAATTACGAAAGGCAGCCCACCTGGCCGCAAAGCAACTAGAAGAGGAAATAAAAGAAAGAAAGGAAGCTACACAAAACCAAGAATCAGGGTCGACAGGCCAATGTCCTGTTAGGACCCCCTCTGCGCTCTACCCTGAATTGCCCTCCAAACAACGGGCAAACGATGAGTTATTGCTAGGTCCCCCAATCATCTACATGCCCCCTCCATATGCTCCCAGCCGACAAAGCCTGCAAGCTCCGAGTGTGAGTGAAAGTGACCCTAGCGCTAGTGCACCAGCCCTCACGGCCTCTGCACCAGCCACATTAACAACTTCGTCAGACGATCCCGAGGCTAGCAAACAATCACCAGCCAGGCTAAATAGGTTGAGCAAAGATGAGCGGGATGGGATCGACAAGATAGCAAAGATATTAGTAGAACGAAGGGAGAGCGAAGATTATACAATGAACGTATATAATTCACATGCCGACAGCCACAGACGGCATTTCATCTTGCGATTCAGCTACTACACCCTGAACGCATATGAAGATAGGTATCAAAGTAAGGGTCCCGCTAAACTAACAACACTGTATAGGAAGATTGATGTTGGAGATGGGACTGAATGTGAGGCGACGGAGCTCTTCATGCAAATGCTCGAGGTCTTCCGCCACCTCACGGAACAGAAACCAGAAGCCAAGGTTACAGTCCCTGAAACAACCTCGGTAGAAGTAGCCAATACTATGATGCCTATCAGAGAAGCGGCTCCTTACTGGATCCCGCCACGGGGCCAGGGAACGAGCGATGATATTAATAATGAAAATGCAAAGGGGAGGGTTGTGTACAATTGGGTTTACCAACCATGGGACCGACAGGATATCCTAACCTTCAAACAAACCCTGCCCGATTTAAGAAAGAACCCGACGGCATTTTATACCGAATTAGGCACAGCCTTGGGTTCGACAATAATGACTTTAGCTGACATTGACTTGTTCTTTGGGTTATGCCTGCCAGCTGACGTGTGGAAGCAAATCCGGAAGGCTGACCACACGGACCTGTTTGGACATACCTGGGACCAACTCGGTAAACTAGATAGACAGCGGGAGCCAGGAAGGAAACCAGTGAAGGACATACTGGAACTCCCAGACAAACTAGTTCAGAAGTTAAAAACACTGGTCCCGGAAAGAAAGGTAGACTGGTCGATAGTCACGGCCTGTCGACAGAAACCCCAGGAAGATGTGTCAGAATACTTCTCCCGATTTGAGACAGTGTTCTCCGACTACAGTGGCCAAGACATGACCACCGCAACCGGACAGCACCTGTTTGTACAAAATTATGTAAAGGGCCTAACACAAGAAGTCTCCCAAAAACTGCAGACGAGTGAGAGTAGTTGGGGGGCCTCCAAACCCGCAGCTATCCTTCAGATGGCTCAGTATTATGAGCACCAAAAGAATGAGAATGATAGGGCGTCCGAGAAAAAGAAGAAAGATTTGAAGGAAAGGGTAATGATAGCCCAGATACAGGGTATAGCGGTAGGACGGGAACACCAAAGGGGGAACTACCAATCAACCGCCCCCAGAGATCTACCTCCTAAAGATCACACCCCAGCACCCCACACTGGACGTAGAGACATTAGCAATGACCAATGCGCCTTCTGCAAAGGGTTCGGCCATTGGAAATCCCAGTGTCCGGTTCTGCTAGAGATGAATAGAAATAGGGATTCCAGGGATGTGGCAGGTGGTCCGAGGAATAGAGTACAGGGACGAGGGAACCCCAACGACACCAACAATGACAGATCAGGGAGACTGAACACATTTGACCGTCCCCGACAGAACCAATATCAGCTATCCGAAGGTGAAAATGCCCCCGACTTTGCATAGGACTGCCAGGGGCAAGGGAGGGATCCAGTCGAGCTCTGTGTTGACCAGCAAGGTCCTTATGTCACCGCTAAGGTCCTGGGTACAGAGTCTCCATTCTTGGTAGACACTGGGGCGACACGTAGTGTGTTATCAAAACGACTGATTCCAAGGGCACCCTTGTCTGGCTCACACATAACGTCGATAGGTTTCGATGGAACGCCCTCCACTAACCCCCTGTCCGTACCTATTACCTTTGACCTAGAAAACAACGCCACTGACGCGACATTTCTACTCTCCTCCAACTCCCCTGACGCCATTATGGGCATTGACTTACTGAAACATTTTCGAGCTACCATTAGGTGTTCCCCAGATGGAATACGAGTCATCCTGTACGACAACCCAGACATGCCCAGATCCCGTCCCCCACGACACATGTGCTCCATAACTGACGCTGACATGTCCCTGCTTGACACCCTGCCTCCGTACCTATGGGCCAAAAATGACTCTGATGTGGGGCGAATGATGATCGATCCTATTCACATAACTGTACGACAGGACGCTATGCTCCCGAAACTCCCGCAATATCGGATATCGCCAGAGGGTGAGAAGGCACTGGTAGCGATCATTCAGTCTCTGGTAGATGCAGGAGTGGTTGAAGAGGTGGTTAGCAACGTCTGCAACAGCCCAATCCTACCTATTGTTAAAAAGCAAGGCGAAGGAGATGAGAAAGCGTACCGCTTCATCATCGACTTGCGAGAGATTAACAAAGTGGTTGTACCCCAATATCCTGTAGTCTCCGATATCACCACCATTCTGACCCTCATCCCGTCCACTGCCACCACCTTCACTGTTATCGACCTTAAGAACGCGTTTTTCTCTATCCCCATTCATCCAGATAGCCGTTATCTCTTCGGCTTCACTTTAAAATCCCGCTCGTACCGATTTTGTAGAGCTCCCCAGGGGTACACTGAAAGTCCCAGCATTTACAGCCAAGCCCTCAAAAGACAGCTGGATGCCTTCCAGCTACCAGAGGGAGTGGTGTTGATCCAATATGTCGATGATATCCTTTTGGCGGCCGACACCACCCCGCTTGCAACAACAGCCACCGTCCAACTCTTACACTTTCTTGCAGAAAATGGCCATAAAGTCTCCAAAAAGAAGTTACAGTTCTGCCAGCCACAAGTAACTTACCTAGGCCATCTTCTGTCCAAAGAAGGGAGGAAACTCACACCCGACCGAATCCAAACCATCCTAGACACCCCCATCCCAAGAACACAAAAGCAAGTCCGCTCTTTGGTTGGCCTAACCTCTTTCTGTAGACAGTGGTTGCCTAATTACAGCCTCATTGTGAAACCATTACTTGCCCTGTTGACCAAAGATGTCCCCTCCCCACTTCCTTGGACCGCTGAGTGTCAAGCCTCCTTTAAGGAATTACGGCATGCACTCTGCTCAGCACCCGTCCTCGGAACCCCGGATTACTCCAAACCCTTCTCCCTCTTCATCCACGAAAGGGAGGGATGTGCATTGTCTGTCCTAACTCAATCGATTGGTCCTAAGCAGCGCCCTTGTGCCTACTTCTCCGCCACTCTTGATCCTGTAGCCAGAGCTTTGCCTGCCTGCCTTCGAGCGGTAGCTGCCGCTGCCGTCTCTATCCGCCAGAGCGAAGGAATCGTACTTTCAAACTCCCTCACTGTGCTAGTACCCCATGCAGTCGACACCCTTTTGAACCAGACAAAGACCCAACACCTGACTAGCGCACGACTGACAGGGTACGAGTTGACTCTACTTGCACCCCACATCACACTAAAGAGATGCACGACTTTGAATCCTGCCACATTGTTGCCCCTGCCTGAAAATGACCCCGACGTGCCTCCCATACACGACTGTGTGACCCTCACGGACGAACAAACTAGGAGTAGAGTTGACCTCCGAGACACTGCTTTCACTGACCCCGATGGAGAGCTATGGGTAGACGGGTCATGCATCAAACTCCCAGATGGCACCACTTCAGCTGCCTATGCAGTAACGACAGCCCGAACCGTAGTTGAGACAGCCTGCATCACACAACGATCTGCCCAGGCAGCAGAACTGATAGCCCTCACACGAGCATGCATCATAGCCGCAGGGACCACCGCGAACGTATATACGGACAGCCAGTATGCCTTCGGAGTGGTCCACCATTTTGGGCTCCTGTGGAGGGAGAGGGGATTCCTGACGTCCCACGGCACCCCAATCCTCCACGGAGATCTAGTTTCCGCTCTGATTGAAGCAGTTCTCCTCCCCAAACGATTAGCGGTAATCAAATGTCAAGCACACAAAAGGGTGACAGACTTAGTTGGACAAGGGAATGCACTGGCCGACATCACTGCACGAACCACAGCTGAGAATAAGACGGTAACACGCATATATGTGACCAGGTCACAAGCAGAAAAATGGAATGACACAAGGGTAATGATCAGAGACATACAGTCGGCCAGCACCCCTCACGAGCTGACTAAGTGGGCAAGGGTGGGTTTGAAGGACGAAGAGGGCTGCTGGCGAACAAAAGATGCAAACAGATGGTTGCTACCTGACTCATACCTGATTCCCATACTGACAATGGCACACTCCCCCGCACACATAGGATCTGCACCCATGATCGAACTCATTTCCAAAGTCTGGCACAACGACAAAATCCCTGACTCTGCCAGACGCCTAGTTCAGCAGTGCCTCATCTGTCTGCAGCACAACCCCGGGAAAGGAACTGTGGTACCCCGGGGAGGGTTTGGGACCCCCAATCACCCCTTTGAGGTCCTTCAGATGGACTACATCCAACTAGAGAGATGCCAAAACCTGAAGTATGTACTAGTCATCGTATGTGCCTTCAGCAAATGGGTAGAGGCCTATCCAACCCGTGACAACACTGCCATGACTACTGCCAAAGTACAAAAAATCAAAAGAGGGAAGCGTAGAGGTTGAGATAGAATCACCCTCCTGAACAGTTCATCTAAACATAAGGATTCTATCAATGTGTGGAGGTGCAAGATATTTTTAAGGATTTTTACAAAAATTTAATTGGAGTGAAGTGATAGACTCTCTCTTAGAGATGGAAAGATGAGAGCACATGTGCTTGTTTAAAATACCCCTCACACACTAAAAAAATCCGTTAGTGTCATGCTTCATCATAGGGGTCTTCCCGTCCCTATAACGGGGCGGGGCGTGCTGCGACCAGACGGACTACGCGGGAGCACTATAAATCGTGACAGAGCTATGTGTAGGTGTAGTGATGAAAAGTGGAGTGTAGGGATCTAACTAGTGAGTGCAAAAAATATAAAAAATTAAAAATTCCCTGGCTAGTAGAACAAATACACTTTATTGGAGTCTCTGGCTGGGAATGCTAAAAAGGGGATGTAGGTAGAGCAATTGCTGACTACCAAGTCGACATGTTTCATAGGCAGTCCCCTGCTGCCTACTCATCAGGACCAAATCGTGATCCCTACTGTGAATAGCTCAGTTCTAAAGAAGTAGGCCTACTGTCCTACAAATATACCGGCAAAAATAAGCTGGATATTTGTGCCTCAGGGCATGAGCTGGCCCGGGTGAAGCAAGGCATCAAAACATAAGTGCCAAAAACGGTGACGCTTGCAACAACAGCCACCGTCCAACTCTTACACTTTCTTGCAGAAAATGGCCATAAAGTCTCCAAAAAGAAGTTACAGTTCTGCCAGCCACAAGTAACTTACCTAGGCCATCTTCTGTCCAAAGAAGGGAGGAAACTCACACCCGACCGAATCCAAACCATCCTAGACACCCCCATCCCAAGAACACAAAAGCAAGTCCGCTCTTTGGTTGGCCTAACCTCTTTCTGTAGACAGTGGTTGCCTAATTACAGCCTCATTGTGAAACCATTACTTGCCCTGTTGACCAAAGATGTCCCCTCCCCACTTCCTTGGACCGCTGAGTGTCAAGCCTCCTTTAAGGAATTACGGCATGCACTCTGCTCAGCACCCGTCCTCGGAACCCCGGATTACTCCAAACCCTTCTCCCTCTTCATCCACGAAAGGGAGGGATGTGCATTGTCTGTCCTAACTCAATCGATTGGTCCTAAGCAGCGCCCTTGTGCCTACTTCTCCGCCACTCTTGATCCTGTAGCCAGAGCTTTGCCTGCCTGCCTTCGAGCGGTAGCTGCCGCTGCCGTCTCTATCCGCCAGAGCGAAGGAATCGTACTTTCAAACTCCCTCACTGTGCTAGTACCCCATGCAGTCGACACCCTTTTGAACCAGACAAAGACCCAACACCTGACTAGCGCACGACTGACAGGGTACGAGTTGACTCTACTTGCACCCCACATCACACTAAAGAGATGCACGACTTTGAATCCTGCCACATTGTTGCCCCTGCCTGAAAATGACCCCGACGTGCCTCCCATACACGACTGTGTGACCCTCACGGACGAACAAACTAGGAGTAGAGTTGACCTCCGAGACACTGCTTTCACTGACCCCGATGGAGAGCTATGGGTAGACGGGTCATGCATCAAACTCCCAGATGGCACCACTTCAGCTGCCTATGCAGTAACGACAGCCCGAACCGTAGTTGAGACAGCCTGCATCACACAACGATCTGCCCAGGCAGCAGAACTGATAGCCCTCACACGAGCATGCATCATAGCCGCAGGGACCACCGCGAACGTATATACGGACAGCCAGTATGCCTTCGGAGTGGTCCACCATTTTGGGCTCCTGTGGAGGGAGAGGGGATTCCTGACGTCCCACGGCACCCCAATCCTCCACGGAGATCTAGTTTCCGCTCTGATTGAAGCAGTTCTCCTCCCCAAACGATTAGCGGTAATCAAATGTCAAGCACACAAAAGGGTGACAGACTTAGTTGGACAAGGGAATGCACTGGCCGACATCACTGCACGAACCACAGCTGAGAATAAGACGGTAACACGCATATATGTGACCAGGTCACAAGCAGAAAAATGGAATGACACAAGGGTAATGATCAGAGACATACAGTCGGCCAGCACCCCTCACGAGCTGACTAAGTGGGCAAGGGTGGGTTTGAAGGACGAAGAGGGCTGCTGGCGAACAAAAGATGCAAACAGATGGTTGCTACCTGACTCATACCTGATTCCCATACTGACAATGGCACACTCCCCCGCACACATAGGATCTGCACCCATGATCGAACTCATTTCCAAAGTCTGGCACAACGACAAAATCCCTGACTCTGCCAGACGCCTAGTTCAGCAGTGCCTCATCTGTCTGCAGCACAACCCCGGGAAAGGAACTGTGGTACCCCGGGGAGGGTTTGGGACCCCCAATCACCCCTTTGAGGTCCTTCAGATGGACTACATCCAACTAGAGAGATGCCAAAACCTGAAGTATGTACTAGTCATCGTATGTGCCTTCAGCAAATGGGTAGAGGCCTATCCAACCCGTGACAACACTGCCATGACTACTGCCAAAGTACTACTGAAGGAATTCTTCCCTCGCTATGGCCTTTGTCGAATTTTATGGAGCGACAATGGCCCCCACTTCATAGCTGAGGTCATCCAACTAATCCTAAAGGGGTTGGGGGTGAAGCAAAGGTTTCATGCGGTCTTCCACCCCCAATCCGCCGGTCTAGTGGAACGCCATAATGCCACACTGAAGCTGAAATTGTCAAAAATAGTGGCCACCACTGGACTTAACTGGCCGGATGCCCTCCCACTGGCCCTGTTATCGATGCGCTCCACTCCCACCAAGCACCATTTGACCCCCTACGAGGTCGTGTTTGGGCGACCGATGAATCTCTGGACTGCTCCCAAACCGACCTCCATTCATGACGTCCCGGACGTCCTACTATCTGATTATTTGTGCAAGTTAACTAAAACGTTGTCTGTCATTCATCAACAGGTGCAGCAGGCCATCCCCGATGCTTCCAGGGGCCCCGGCCATGACATCCAACCGGGAGATTTCGTGTTGATACGAAATTTCCAGCGGACTAAGAGTCTGGAACCGCGGTGGACGGGCCCCTGGCAAGTGCTGATTACCACCCGAACGGCGCTTCGAGTGGAGGGGAAGAAGCACTGGCTGCACGCGCATCATTGCCGGAAGGTCTCTGCGAACCTGGCCACGACAGAAAACGTCAACACCCAAGAAGAGCTCCTGAGCAAAGATCGACCGACATTGAACTGTTATCCCGATACTGAGGCACTCGAACTTGCAAAATTCTCTGATCCCACTGTGCCATCCAGAGAAGGGTATTTCCTGCGTCGAAAGGAGGGAGTCTCGGCTAAGTAGGCCACGGACTAAGTTAAATCTCAGAACGGTGACCTAAACACAATCAAGGGTTGCCGGGAGAGAAGCTAAACGAAGTCTGTGGTTCTGCCCACTACCGAGCCCCTTGAAGGTGATGGAAGCGCCAGATAAGAAGATGATGGAAGCGCCAGATAAGAAGATGATGGAAGCAACAGGAAATACCCACTATAGAAATCCAAAGACTGACAACTTGCACAAATCAAAGACAATCGCACTCTTCATTGTCTTCCTCTTCTGCCTCCTCCTCATGACCTCCTTCTGGATTCTGGAGGAAAGCACACCGGCTCATGAGGCATTGCTACCTACTGCACAACCAACACCCCTGAAAGAGCATCACCTAATCTCTCTGTCGCCTCAGCTCCGAGAAAGGCGCAGGGAATTCTGGAACAATTCCTTCGTGCAACTGTTGCACCAACACAACCTTGCTGCAAATGCTACGAACTGTTGGATCTGCGGGTTGCTCCCGCATGCCACTGGACACTCCATCCCCTTCATCCCTTCACCTTTCTCAGTTCACGGCTCCTGCCTCGCCTGGTTGATCCTCATGCAAGAGAGCCACAAGGACAACGCCACCTCCAGCCGGACAGTCTCGCACTTCTACTCTGGGTTCTGGCTGAACAAAACCGGAAAGACCCCTGCTGCCCTGTGTCCTGCGCTCGCAGGCGCCACCTTCCTCAAAGACATTCCAGCCAAAGAACGAGTCGAAGTACAGGTACTCCACAATCCAGCCAGAACCACCTTCTCTCATCTGCAAAAACAAACTACCGCCACCCTGACTGTGGCTCTGTCTGTTATCAATGTCACCGGTCTTGTGTGCCTAGAAGGCCAGGGAACGCAGCTGGTGGGCCACAGCTCCTGCCGAATCACCAGAACATTGGACTCAGTTGACCCCCCTTCCTTTGTTGCTTCTCCGAACATGTACTTTGTGTGTGGCACCAAAGCTTACACCTGGCTCCCGAAAGGTTGGAAGGGTACCTGCTACATTGCCTTCGTTCTTCCACCCACATATGTAGCCCCTGCCAACCACCACCGGCAGAGGCGTGCAGATGACATTGGGCAAGCCGACTCCACCGGAGCACAGTTCCTGGATGCAGCAAAGGGACTTGTTCCCCTGTGGGGCCCAATGGCAAACAGCCGTGCTATCCGACACCTGACCCGGGCAGTAGAAACAACGATCAACATCACGGCTGGCATCCTCGCCAACAACACTGCGGAGCTTCAGGCGGTCCGCCTTGTGACCCTTCAAAATCGTCTTGTCCTAGACGTGGTCCTAGCCGACCGAGGAGGAGCATGCCGCATCATCGGATCCAGCTGCTGCACCTACGTGCCAGACAACTCGCCTTCAGTCTACAAAGCCATTGAACACCTCCACAGACTTTCTTCGGAGGTTCACCAAGAACAAGAAGGATGGTCGCTCGGGAACTGGTTTTGGGACACTTTGAAGGATTGGGGTTGGAAGTTGTTTTCCTTCGTGCTGATACCCGTTGTGATATTATGTGGGTGTTGCTTAGGTATCCAATGTCTGCCACCTTTGTGCGGCCTTGTTTCTAACTGTATGTGCCCAAAGACTTTGGACTTCCGAAATGAGCGCATGAGTCCCCTCTATGAAGTAGAAATACGTGGCCTTATGGGGATAAATCCAAACTGACAAGTTGGCGAGACATGTTAAAAGGGAGGACTGTGGAATTTTAGTTTGCGATCTGAACATCATCTGCGCCAGCTTGTCACCTATGTACTACGTGCACGGCAGCCATTTTAGATATCATGGTCTCCCTGTCCACGATCGATCGCCAACGCGCCCCTCTGACCCAGCAAGCATCCTCCGCGCACCCTGGCTCCCCCTCCCTCCCCCTCATGAGCATAACCCTTCTGCATGACCCTGTCCTTGGAAGTCACGCCTGCGCCTGACCAGCATCTCCTCTCCTCCCATGAATGCCCCTCTGTTGATAAACCTTCCCACCACGCTCGATTGTCCACGCGGCATGAATACCGCTCCTTTGATGACCCCTTCCCCCGTGTCCAGCTGTCCACACAGGTCCGAGACCATCGCCTAAGCCGGCAGATATCATTTACTGCCCCTTGTTGTATGAGGTCGCTCTCCTTCAAAGGACCCTCTATTGATCCAGGCTCCCCCACCCCCTGTGACATGATCAGGCGCACACACCCTAAGACTCGACGGAACACTCAGCTGCATGATGACCCCCTCCTCTTATCAGCAGGTTGAGGACCTCTATTGTGGAGGTATCTGGGGGTGGGATTGACACGAGGATTACGGGGATGTCTTTTCCTTTATGCTACAATGTTCTGATTGTAATAAAGAAAGGTCACATGCCATAAACCAGTGTATAAGAGGCCAGGCCTCCGAGAGGCTGTTAGAGCACCTCGAGACGATACCTTGTTGTCTGATCTGATGTGTTCTGCTCCGTCGGAATAAAACTTCTGTTTCCTGCCTTCTGGTCTCCGGCGCCTGCCTCATTGCTTGGTAAATTTGAATGGTACAAGGGCGGTTAGCGCCGGGCAAATCTCGAGAAAGGTCCTAGCTCTACCTTTTTCCACACATCTGGACCATTCTCACCCAAGTAGCATAAACCCATGAGAATCATAGTACCTTGATGTGGCCCTGCTCTGACTTTTAGGAGTAGGTGGGCAAGGCGAGTTACAGATTGACCCCTTGCATTAAGTCATTACAGTTGATACTGGTTGGTTTAGAGCCATCTCTCTGCTTATGACTGCATGTCCTTCCTTCTAACCTCGGGAGCTCCAAACAAAGAACTATGCAACAATGTTATGAAACAATGTCCTACCTTATGTAAAGCGCTCTGATACCTCCGAGTCTCGCCAGCGCTATATAAAACTTGTCAAATAAATAAATTAGCATGACTCAAAATAAAACCGCTGTTAAGGGCAAATTGTGCATGCCATCATGTTGCTGCACCTCCCTATCGCTGTGAGGGTTGGAATACGTTGTTTTTTTCATAGCATTTCCAGCCAGTTATACGTCTGCAGCCTCTAAGTGCTGTAAATAGCAGAAAGTTGGACCTCGGAAGATGGAAAACTGAGAGTTTTCCTGAGGTTTAAACTTGTGACCTGCCTGTCCTGCAAGGGGGGCCCTGCTCTCCTTTCTTAGTCTCTATTTCTCTTGATTTGTGTTCCTGTTCTTTCTCCTCCCTCTAGCCACTTCCTCCCGCCTCACAATCTTCCAGGGCAGAAAATTAATTCAGCATACAGAAAGCTAGTACTGTAAAATAGCTCTCAGTTCGAAGGTCTGGTCTTCATTTTTAGTTTAAAAAAGCACTTACTGAACTTTATAAACATGTATGTACAAGTAAATGCTTGGTTTTGTATTTTTTAATCCTAGAGGGCAGGTTGTCACATGGCATGGCATCCAGTCTACTGTGAACTTGAGCTGGGGCATTCACTGTCACTGTTCCTTTTCGAAACCGGCCATTAACCCTCCCTGTCACAGCTGCTGCCTCACTAGACACCTTCTGCACGGTTTCTAACCAACCCCTGCCTTAATGCACAACAAACAACGGCGTTTTCAGATCACGTTTCCTGTGAAGTGGCCATCTTTATGCCACAAAAATACAAAATAAATTTGGTTGACGTCGTATTTGGTTATTCATCGAGCAGTTATGTTCCACTGGACACTAGAAGACGCTTTTTGACGGAGAGAAGACTGGAATGAAAATAACTACTAGATTGTGTGCATGAGAACACCACCATAACATTTGAGGTGCGTGGAAGTTTTACAAGTGAACCCAGCGAATTTCCTACGCTCCCTAGAAGATAGGCAGGCTGCTGAATGCAGTTTTAAATACTGTGACGCGCATTTTTTTTCATTTCATGATACAGCTTGAACTCGGTGTAAAACTAGAGTTCAAGCTGTATCATGAAATGAAAAAAATTGCGCCTCACAGTATTTACAAATAGCCTGCCCAACATCCATAAATCAGATCTAGCCACCACTGCAAACAAACAAATAGCATTCACCTGAGCTGGAAGCGGCAGCCAGGGGAGATTAATTTACGGGGGCCGATCTCGTTCCCGGCTGGCCTGTCCTGCTGTCTCCCTCTTTGGCCTCTGAATTCCTGCCTCGACCTCGCCTCGGTCACGCGGACTTCCCAATGCGCATGAGCATCACTGCAGACCCTAACCTGAAAAAACAGCGGCGCCGGCGCCGCGGAGAGGGTGACATTTGCGCGCTGCGCGGGTCTTCAAAAATGAAATAATTTTTTTTAAATCGGCGCGGCACCCCAGCTCTCACCAGGCCTATCAGACAGCCAGGCGGCCTGATGTGCTTAATGTACTGCTGTAAGCTCTGTTATGCTGTCGGTCCAAATCGGCCCCCCCACAACAGAACCGGCCCCCTGTCACGAAACCGGCCCCCACCCCATCCAGACTACCAGGGAATTGCCCGGTGCCCGGAATGACCAGTCCGGGCCTGGTCGCGTCGCAGGACGTAGAGTGTGATGAAGGAGGTGGTTGAATATAGAGTGCTGTGGGATATGGGTGCATTTTTGGCAGGTAGATACGGTTAGCAGCCCCTTAGTATGATGGTTTTATTTAAGTTTTCCGGGGAGGTGCATGAGTGCTGAGGGAGAGGACGGAGACTAACAGTTTATTATAAGGTCCCATGTATAGCAAGGGACAGAGCGATGAATACAAGATAAATTTAAAGGCAAAAGAGAAACAGATAGGAGAAGGAAAGACACAGCAACTGGTGCAGAAGGGGCACAGAGAGCAAAGGATCTAGGAATGGTGGATAAAGGCAAAGGGGGTTGGGAGGATGGACACAGGGAAAAGAAAATGTACAGAGGAGTGATCTGTAAGGGCACGTGGAGAGGCAAAGACACAGAGGTGTGATGTATAAGGGCAAAGGGAGAGCAAAGACACCGAAGAGTGATATGTAAGAGCACAGAGAGAGCAAAGATACTGAGGAGTGATATGTAAGGGGTCTGGGAGAGCAAAGACAGACAGGAGTGTTATGCAAGGGCACAAGAAGAGGAAAACAAACAGAGGAGTGATATGTAATGACACGGGGAGAGCATCCATAAACAAAAAGTAGTGATATGTAAGGGCACATGGAGAGGCAAAGGCACAGATGAGAGATATGTAAAGACACGGACAAAGGAAAGACACACAGGAGTGATATGTAAGGGCACAGGGGGAGCAAAGATACAGATGAGTGATATGTAAGGGCACTGGGAGAGCAAAGACACAGAGGAGTGATATGAAAGGTGCACAGGGAGAGTAAAGACACACATACTAATAAATTTGATAAAAACCTTACACAAAACTCATCAATTTCATGAGATATTTATCTCAGCTGATTTCAACAGTAATATAATAAAAGCCAAGCAGGACAAGAATAAAATCCATAAGATATGGAACGAACTGGAATCTCTAGGATTAATAATCCTAAATGGTAATATGAAGGGAGATCAACCCGCAAAAACCACCTTCTCCAGTGGAAAAAATAACTCCACACTAGATTTTACTCTAACAAGTAATGAACTAAAAAAGAATATAGTCTATTTTGAAATACGAACCCGACCGGAGAGCGATCACTTTCCACAAGAGACCATACTGAGAAAAAACATCGAAGAGAAAACACAGATAGAATTTCTCACCGCAATTCCGGAAATACACAAATTGAAGAAAATCAAATGTAAGGGTCCCATAAAAAAGGAGATAATGGAATTGGTACACGAACATGCAAATGCTATGAAGACCATTGAAAATCAATCACTCGCAATAAAATGGGAGAACTTACATACATTTTTGCTAGGAAAATTCTCGGTAAATACATCAGTAAATTATGGACACAAGCTAATAAAGAGCCGTGGTACAACACTAAACTAAGAGATAAAAAAAGGGAAATCGCGAAAAAATTAAGAACAAAGGCTGCAGACAAGAGGTTAGGAAAAGAAGTAGATAACAACGATTTACAAAAAATGAGAAAAGAATATAAAGAGGAATGCAGAAAAGCGAAAAAAATGCACATGGAGAAAATTTGGGAAGATTTACTAAGAACAAGTAAACTACCAAATAGTGGAGAATTTTGGAACACAATTAATAAACTATCAAAAGGAACGGGTGGACAATACAACATCGGAATAAGAGAAACAACATGGGCCGCTTATATTGAAAGCCTATACAACATCCACAGGAATCATAGCGACAAAGAAATAAATAAAGACCTTAAAAAAAGTTTGGAGCAAAAAGAAACAGAAATTGGACAAAGAAAAAATGATCAGCATGAAAGTACACACCGAGAGGAACAGACACTTCTGACAACTGTTAAACAAACAACCGCCCTAATAAAAAAACTGAAAGCGGAAGGAGCAGCAGGCCCAAATGGGATGCCAAACGCCTTATTTAAACACGATCCTGACTTTTGGGCAAAATACCTGACACCGCTATTCAATCATGTTTATAAAGAAAGGCAGCGAGGTAGGAGAAGGGTCTGCTGCCGATGGTCGCTCTCTGGATGCGGGGGACAGTGGCAAGGGCGAGGTCGGCGGAGCGGAGCTGACGGTTTGGGGTGTAGAAAGTGAGTTGTTTGTTGAAGTATGCTTGTCCGGTGTTGTGGAGTGCTTGTGTGCGTGGGTGAGGAGCTTGAAGGTGATCATCTTGTTGACGGGAAGCCAGTGCAGGTCTTTCAGGTGGGGTGTGATGTGGCTGCGGCCAGGAATGTCGATAATCAGGCATGCAGAGGTGTTCTGTATGCGTTGAAGTCGATTTAGCAGTTTGGCTGGGGCTCCCGCATAGAGGGCATTTCCGTAGTCCAGTCTGCTGCTGACGAGGGCCTGGGTGACTGTTCTTCTATTGTCGGTGGGGATACACCTGTAGATCTTTTGGAGCATGCGGAGGGTGTTGACTTGCTTGGTCATGGAGAGTGTTGAATCGAGGATGAATCCCAGGTTGCGTGCGTGGTCGGTGGGTGTCGGTGCTGCTCCCAGGGCGGTCGGCCACCAGGAGTCCTCCCAGGCAGATGGGGTGAATCCGAGGATGAGGACCTTCGTCTTGTCTGAGTTCAGCTTCAGACTGCTGTTCTTCATCCATTCGGCGACGGCTTTCATTCCTTCATGGAGGTTGGTTTTGGAGGTGAGAGGGTCCTTGGTGAGTCAGAGGATCATCTGGGTGTCGTCGGCCTAGGAGATGATGTTGAGGTCATGAAGTCTGGCGGCGTGGGCGAGCGGGGCCATGTAGATGTTGAACAACGTCAGGATGAGGGAGGATCCTTGGGGCACGTCGCAGATGATCTTGGTGGCTTTGGATCGGAAGGGAGGGAGGCGGACGCTCTGTGTTCTGCCGGAGAGGAAGGAGGTGGTCCAGTCCAGTGCTTTGACTCGGATTCCTGCGTCGTGGAGGCCAGTGCGTAGGGTGCGGAGGCAGACTGTGTTGAAAGCGGATGATAGGAAAGCAAGATGGTGTTTGGCTGACGGCGGCAGCTTAGATCGCTCCAGATGGCGAGAGAGTGACCGAGGCAAAGGTGTGCTAAAACACCATGAATAGGACGGAATTTTCAACGGAAACACCTACCTGATGACAGACGGCAGGGAAGTCTTTTTTGCGGTGGCGGAGAGGCTGATCTCGGCGATTCTGCTCTCTGTGTCAGCAGCGCTTGTGGAGCTGCGAGAGCACCGCAGGAGAGCTTGCGGAGTTTGCGGAGTCGGCGGAGTCAGAGGCGGAGACAGCTACAGTCAGGGCAGCAGAGCATAGAGTCTCACAAACACAAGCAAAATGCTCCAAGTGATCCAATCGGCACAGGAAACTGAGGAAGCCGAATTTGCGGCTAAAATTGTTGAAATTTCCAGGATGGCACCAAAGAATACCCGTGGAGGACGGGGAAGGTCCTGGAACCTGAACAGGGGAGGGGCACCCTTAAAGACAATAACACAGGCTAAAGACTCGGGAAAAGAGCCGGGAAAAGGCACAAAGAGTACCCCAGGTGAGCTAGCTGACACACGAAAAGGAAATGATATGGGGGCATGGAGCAATATAAGGGGGAGAGGGCCTAAGCCAGGGGAAGCGAACATTGGTGGCCTAAAGAGTATAACCGTTTTTTTTTCTCCAGCTAATCATCAGGCCAGGCAAAAAAAAGCGTATTGGCGCCAGATAAAGATAATACAGCCCAAAGGGGGAAGAAGTATGCGCAGGGCGTCTCTCAAGAGACCCTGAGTGGAGTAGTTCCCACTGAGCTAGGACATAAAGCGACCACCCCGGGAGCAGAGTGGGGAGATATAGAAGTGGATATTGAGACCACTGTAGTCAACACGGAGAAAGGAGCGGGGGGTGCCGCTGCTAAAAGCCTTCGAGCGAAGTCAAGAATAACCAGCCCAGCAGGAGGTAATAATGGAGCCAGGCTTAAACGCAGCACCTGAAGATTCCATAGGCGAGATCCAGAGGATTACGAATGCATTAGTCCAGACTTCGATCGACCGACCACGCCCTCGCCGCCGTCCCCCAGATCCGAAGAGCCACCACAGGAGGAAGGTCCTTCTCCTACCTGGCCGCCAAGACGTGGAACTCCCTCCCGACCCACCTCCGCCTGACCCAGGACCACCTCACCTTCAGGAAGCAGCTCAAGACCTGGCTGTTGGAGCAGTAGCGGACCACCCTCCCCCAGCGCCTTGAGACCCTCCGGGTGAGTAGTGCGCTCTATAAATGTTGTGATTGATTGATTGATTGATTGGAGGTCACGGCCAGTAGTGGAACCAGTGGGGCTGAGGACACTCAGGATCTTGGAGATAACTTTTTTCCATGACGGATGGATCAGAGCCCACCCCCTCAGATGCTGAGGCCGAGGACAGTGAAAGTGTTTCATGGGCTAGCTCAGCCATTAGTTCAGAGGTGGGGGTTGGGGCAGGATTAAAAGACAAAGATATGGCAGTAAGGTAAAAAAGACTGACAAGGAGACAAAGGGACTCTCTCTCCCAGGACAAAATAGATCATCCCCGGGCTAGCAGAGTCCATTCAGATGTAGCGCTAAATTGGGATTATTCAGCTACCAGGAATGTGTATCCAGAGCACACGGTACAGGAAGCAACAAGGACAGATGACAAATCCCCCTCCTTACGGACAATATTGGAATCTATAAAGCAATTCCAGGAGGAGGCTGTTGGATTTCTCCCCAACGGGTCCCACACCACGGAAGCGAGGATGGCCCCACTCCTCTGCCCCTATTCGGAACGCCACACGCCCTTTAGATTTTCAGCGTGGAAGCGGACCGAACAAAGGGAGAAGGTGGGAAAATAAAACAAAGAAAGAGAGAAAAACGCCCAGGCTCTTTCTATGTCACCGCCAGAGAAACTTGAAATAGGCCTCTAGGATAAGTTTTCTAACCTGCAGCATGACAAGACAAAAAGCAAAGAAGAGTACAAGGGGTTACTCATAGGTTCCAGTGTCCTCCATATGTATCCCCCTCCCTTACCTTTAACACAGCCCAACACACCCTCTGTTCCTCCTTACCTGTGTGACATAGAAGGCTCTTCCAAAGGGAGATGCTTTTCAAATAGTCCACCAGGATCGGTTACACACGCTCCCAAAATACACGCGTTTAACTCTATATCGGGGAAAAAGTCATTTGTCTGACTAAAAAAACCCCTTAACGAAATATGCCAGCATTTATTGCCATGGATATGTTACTCCATCCTATCTGTGGCCACAAATTATAAAGCGTTCTACAACGAAACGCTAGAAGCCAAATGCTTCGTGAAACGGTCCAAACTGCACACAACGAAGCAGATTGGATACTCAAGACCCCGGAAATCGGCACCGCAGTAATGTTTACTGACTTTTGGACATGCCCCCAGATACTTCTCAAATTTAACAATAAATTGTCCCAAGTCCTTTTCCCGCTTCCTAGACCTGAAGCGCTGCTCAAATCTCCTATTAGCGTCCGCTGTCGAGCCGGTGTTTCAGGGCGACGGAGATCAGAAGGGCAGAACGAAGCCTCGTTCTGCGCCGCGCTGCTTCCAGCGGGAAGACGCCAGGCAGGAAGAAATGCTCCCAACGGGATTCCGAGGAATTGTACCACTCGTACTGGCCAGGACCCAAAAAACCCAACCAGGTAAGAAACCAAGCCCCGATCAGAAACACGGGCACCTAGTTATAGAAGGAAAGAAAGAAACAAGGGGGCGGAGGCTACCGAAAGGTAGACACAAACAGAGGACACCGGACTCCCTCACACAAGCAGAAAGGAAAAGTGAAAGAAACTGCAATGAAACTGCCTAATTCCTAACAGTACCTCCCCTCAAAGGCCTCCCAACCGGACGGGGTTTAGTCGGGTGTCTGAGATGGAACAATCTAACTAAACGAGGGGCATGCACTCCAGTCGCCGGTTCCCATGTCCGCTCCTCAGGAGGGTACCCTTTCCAATCAATCAAGTACATCAACTTCCCTCTTCTCCTCCTAGCATCGAGAATAGCATTAACCTCGTATTCCTCTTCGCCATCCACTATCACAGAAGAGGGAGGGGGTAAGGTCTGGTCAGTGTCTCTATATGGCTTCAACAATGATGTGTGGAATACCGGATGTATACCGTATTCATCAGGCAACTCCAGCCTCATGGCCACAGGGTTAATCACTCTTGCTATGGGAAAAGGACCCACAAATCTAGGCTGGAGTTTCCTGGAGCCTTCCAATCTCAAATTCTTGGTTGACAACCAAACCCTGTCTCCAACAGCATAGGAAGGGGATGGCACTCTATGTTTGTCGGCCTGCCTTTTCATGTCCTCCTTAGCCTTCTTGAGATGTTCCTGGGCTATCCCCCAAATCCTACCCAAAGCTATTCCTAAGGAGTCTACCGCGGGTACTAGACCCGAAGGTTGGATAGGGATGGCCTTAGGATGAAATCCCATAGAACAGTAAAAGGGAGACATACCCACAGCGGAATGAACGCTATTGTTGTATGCGAATTCCGCTAGAGGTAGAGCCAATACCCAATTACATGTCAAAGATGTCAACAAACAACGCAGATACTGTTCCATCGTCTGGTTGATTCTCTCAGTCTGGCCATCGGACAGAGGATGATAGGCAGAAGACAAACAAATTTTCATTTGCAAAGCCTCACATAACTCCGTCCAAAAACGGGACACAAACTGCGCTCCCCTGTCAGATATTATAGCAGATGGTAACCCGTGCAGTCTCACTATAGATGACACAAAGACCAAAGCCATTTCCTTTGCAGTGGGCAGTTTAGGTAATGGGATGAAGTGGGCCATTTTTGTGAAGGAATCAACCACAACAAAAATCACAGTACACCCTGACTCCTCCGGTAACTCTGTAACAAAATCCATACTAATCGTATGCCAAGGTGCTGGGGGTACTGGCAAAGGTTGTAACAGGCCAGAAGGACTGGAATGAGATGGTTTACTCACAGCACAAACAGGGCAAGATGCCACGAATTGTTGCACATCAAGTGGCAAAGACTCCCACCAAAACCAACGTAAACAGAATTCTCTCGTCTTATTTATTCCGGGATGACCTACTAAAGACGATGAATGACACCATCGCAACACGGTATCCTTCAAATCAGGAGGAATAAACAACTGTGAGCCGTGATACAACAATCCCTCTCTCATTGAAAAGGAAGGAAGAGAATCCCAAGGGGTCAGATCCATGCTCTTCAACTTATCCTTTACAGTGGTCAAAAAGTCATCCAAGGACACACTGCCCACAATCTTCTCTGGTGCAATGAAAGACCCCACATCTTTATCATTCCCCCACTCATTCTGTTTAACATGGATTCGAGACAAGGCATCCGATTTCAACTGCTGAGCAGCAGGACGATAAGTAATTATGAAATCGTATTCATTAAAAAATGAAACCCACCTCATCTGCCTAGGGGTCAAAGCCCGCGCGGACCTAAAGAATTCAAGGTTCTTATGGTCCGTGTAAATGGTGATGGAATGACGAGCTCCCCATAAGTGATGTCTCCACTCCTCGAAGGAGAGCTTGATGGCTAACAATTCCCGTTCTGCCACCGTATAGTTTCTTTCGGCGGGTAACAAAGTTTTGGAAAAGAAGGCCACAGGATGCATAAACCCCGTCTCCACATCTCGCTGAGATAAGACGCCCCCGACAGCACTCAAGGAAGCATCCGCTTCAACAAAAAAAGGTAACGCAGGGTCAGGATGGACAAGAACAGGGGCTGAAGTGAAGCGCCCAATCAATTGGTCTAAGGACATTTGTGCTAGATAGGACCACACAAATGGTACTCCCTTTCGCAATAACATAGTCATAGGGGCAACAATCTCAGAGAAATGGGAGATAAATCGCCGATAGAAATTAGCGAATCCTAGCAATACCTGCACCTCCTTGACACATTTAGGCGGTGGCCAAGATGTTATAGCCTCTATCTTGCGTGGATCCATTCTGATCCCCTCAGCAGATACCAGAAATCCCAAAAACTCCACTCTATCAGTATGGAAACAGCACTTCTCAGGCCTCACATACAACTGGTGGTCTCTCAAAGTTTGTAAGACCTGACGCACATGCATCTCATGTTCTTTCTCCGTGCATGAAAAAATCAGGATATCGTCTATATAGACTATAACGCTCAAGTCCAAATATTCCCTTAATACCTCGTTGATGAAGAACTGGAAAGCAGCCGGGGCGTTACACAATCCGAAGGGCATAACACAATACTCATACAGACCGAACTTAGTCCGGAAGGCAGTTTTCCACTCATCGCCTTCACGGACTCGTATGAGATGGTATGCCCCGCGGAGATCTAATTTCGTGAAAACCGTTGCATGCTTCAGTTGATCCAGCAACACAGGTATCAAGGGAAGAGGATACTTGTTCTTAATTGTACCCTTATTGAGCGCTCTATAATCTACACAAGCGCGGAGGCCACCCTCTCGTTTGGGTATGAAGAAAATAGCTGAGGAAGCCGGAGAGGAAGAAGGACGAATAAACCCTTTGGCTAACATCTCGTCTATGTATTCCTTCAAATGATGTTCTTCTGGTTCGGACAAGGCATATATGCGACAACATGGTAGAGTAGCCCCGGGAACCAAATCGATTCTACAATCGAACGAGCGATGAGGAGGCAAATCCCTAGCTCGTCCTTTGTCAAATACCTCGGCAAACTCTACATATGCCTCAGGAATCTTTTGCACGTCACACCTCAACCCATCGCCCACCGCACAGGTTAAAGGAGTAACCCAATCCGTGGCTACCTTATAACAACCTTTCAGACAAAACTCTGAATCCAGAGATACAGTTCTTCGAAACCAATCAATTCTAGGATTGTGGGACTGTAACCAAGGTACCCCCAACACAATGCCAAATGAAGGAGCATCAATCAAATCAAATCCGAGATATTCGGAATGGCCATTGTCGCATATCATACACAAGGATTCAGTCTGTTTCGTTATAGTACCAGAGGACAACTCAGTGCCATCAATGGCCCTCACAGGTTCGGGTTGGTCCTTCAAAATCCAAGGCACCTGTAATTGTTCAGCTAACCGAATATCCATAAAATTGCCAGTGGCTCCAGAATCCAATAATGCAGATACAGGGGCCCTATGACTGTTAGATATGACCAAACAGACAGTAATCATAAAATGTTTGGGAACCCTCTTTACTATACCAGCAATCTGGTAGGAAGGATTACGTTTATCTAACACTGAGACTTCAGGTGTTTGTGCACTAGCTACAACTTTCTTGGAAGGAATTGAAGATGGTTTTACCGAACAATCCCTGGCATAATGGCCTCCTTGCCCACAATACAGACACAAATTTTGTAAACGTCTTCTATTCTTTTCTTCAGCTGACAGGGGACCCCTAACTCCTCCTATCTCCATAGGTTCAGGAGTTGTTCTACCTTCTCCTGTACTCTTAACGTCACTTCTAATTGGAACTACTCTGGACAACTGAAAGCGGTTTTTCTCTCCTTTCCTTTCCAGTAATCGGTGATTCAACTTTACCACCAGGTCAATAAACTCTACACAGTTCTCAGGGGGATTCACCACTTGCGAAACAACATCCTTCAAGTCCTCTGACAACCCTTGATAGAACAAGGAGGTTCGTTTATCGACCGGCCAGTGGGTCTCTGATACCAAACGGTTAAATGTGGACACATAAGTCAATAAATCCTGTTTCCCCTGTCTCAATTTTAATAACTCAGCATCACTAGCTTGCATAAACGCATGTTTAGCAAATAAACAACGCATCTGCTCCTTAAAAGCTCCATAATTATACAGAACCGGATCATCATTGTCCACCAAAGGCACCGCCCAGGAGGCTGCGGTACCCGCCAAATATGAAATGACAAACGCCACTTTGGAGGTGTCATTTGGGAATGAAGCAGGACGACACATAAAGTGTAAATGACACTGATTCATAAATACACTGTATTTACTCGAATCACCAGAGAACCTCTCCGGGACAGCCAACGGGACAGGGGTAGGCGTTGTAACATTCACTGTAAGAGGGGGGTTACTATTACTAGTACTAGTACTAGCACTAGCACTAGCACTCCTGTCAAAAAGGAACGTAGCTGGCTGAACTACAGAAGGTTTGCCCATTCCCCAAACAGGCTCCTTGTTCTTTCCTATACTAATTTCTTGTCTCAGTCCCTGATTTTCCTGTTGTAGCTCCTGCACTTTAATTTGAAGAGCATTAACAGCCCCAATTAATTCCTGCATTGTAGGGGCCCTCTCCTCCAAGACATCCCCCTCCTCATCCATTCTCGCTCAGGTGGCGTGAATTTCGTGGGCTTGGTTTTCTGTTGGATTTCTCCCCAACGGGTCCCACACCACGGAAGCGAGGATGGCCCCACTCTTCTGCCCCTATTCGGAACGCCACACGCCCTTTAGATTTTCAGCGTGGAAGCGGACCGAACAAAGGGAGAAGGTGGGAAAATAAAACAAAGAAAGAGAGAAAAACGCCCAGGCTCTTTCTATGTCACCGCCAGAGAAACTTGAAATAGGCCTCTAGGATAAGTTTTCTAACCTGCAGCATGACAAGACAAAAAGCAAAGAAGAGTACAAGGGGTTACTCATAGGTTCCAGTGTCCTCCATATGTATCCCCCTCCCTTACCTTTAACACAGCCCAACACACCCTCTGTTCCTCCTTACCTGTGTGACATAGAAGGCTCTTCCAAAGGGAGATGCTTTTCAAATAGTCCACCAGGATCGGTTACACACGCTCCCAAAATACACGCGTTTAACTCTATATCGGGGAAAAAGTCATTTGTCTGACTAAAAAAACCCCTTAACGAAATATGCCAGCATTTATTGCCATGGATATGTTACTCCATCCTATCTGTGGCCACAAATTATAAAGCGTTCTACAACGAAACGCTAGAAGCCAAATGCTTCGTGAAACGGTCCAAACTGCACACAACGAAGCAGATTGGATACTCAAGACCCCGGAAATCGGCACCGCAGTAATGTTTACTGACTTTTGGACATGCCCCCAGATACTTCTCAAATTTAACAATAAATTGTCCCAAGTCCTTTTCCCGCTTCCTAGACCTGAAGCGCTGCTCAAATCTCCTATTAGCGTCCGCTGTCGAGCCGGTGTTTCAGGGCGACGGAGATCAGAAGGGCAGAACGAAGCCTCGTTCTGCGCCGCGCTGCTTCCAGCGGGAAGACGCCAGGCAGGAAGAAATGCTCCCAACGGGATTCCGAGGAATTGTACCACTCGTACTGGCCAGGACCCAAAAAACCCAACCAGGTAAGAAACCAAGCCCCGATCAGAAACACGGGCACCTAGTTATAGAAGGAAAGAAAGAAACAAGGGGGCGGAGGCTACCGAAAGGTAGACACAAACAGAGGACACCGGACTCCCTCACACAAGCAGAAAGGAAAAGTGAAAGAAACTGCAATGAAACTGCCTAATTCCTAACAGAGGCAAGGACAGAGGGAAAAAAGAATAGGTTGCCCAACCAAGAACTTACAAGGTGCTGTAAGGAAGGTGGCAAAAATTTGTACCGACACGAACACAAGAGTGGCACAATTGGAAGAACGTACGAGCCTCTTGGAAGATTGCCAGGCTAAAGACTCAGCTAGATTAAACTCGTACGACAAACAGTACTCGGAAGTGCAATGGAAATTAGAAGATCTGGTAAATCGTCAAAGACGAAATAATCTCAGGGTCCTGGGAATTGAAGAAGGGGCAGAAGGGGATGACATCAGGACCTATTTCTTGAATTTAATGAGGAGAGCCTTCCCGGAACTAAGTCAGTGGGAGTGGGAAAAGAAAATACAAAGAGTGCACCGATTCCCACTAGCCCTTAAGAAAAACACAGCAGATCACAGGAAGGAGCACCAAGACCAAGAGCAATATTGATATATTTCGGGAACTATCTGCTGAGAGAGGAAGTGTACTCTAAGGCTCGCTTGAATACTTAACGATCCTATGACAATCAGTCATTCTTTACTACCCCTGACTTCTGCCATTTCACCGTTGAGAGGCGCTGGTGACTGAGAGAATGGTAGAACCATGTAGGCAGATGGGCCTCCAGGCGTATCTTATGAATCCGGCAAGGCTCAAGATTATCTGTAAAAATACCAGTAGGGTATTTTTATCTGAAATTCAAGCCAAAGCCTACATGGACACATTAAAACCAGGAAACAGAAATGGAAATGCTGAACCCCTGGGAGAGATGAGAAGATGGTTGATAAATTTAACTATTGTTATGGATATTGACATTGATATCGATATACGTATGAAACAACACAGGTAGATATGGGTAGATAAAAGAAACAGAATAGAGTAGAGTAGAGGGGGGAGGGGGAGGGGAAGTCTACACAGTCAAACACTTAATGGGAAAATTCTTGATTTAGAGGGTGAATCCAGGCGGGCACACCATGAAGGAAGGAATATATTTAAAAGCTCGGCAAATGGAGGTCGACCGCCAGGCACCATCGCAGAGACCCTAAGTCTGCTTGCTTTTGTTTGTGGGGGGGAGGGAGGAGGGAGGGGAATGAGGGGGGAGGGGGTTTGCGAATGGTGGGGTCCGGAGTCGGGTTTGGGAGAAAAAAGAGAGATAAAATTATCAGCATCAGTCAATAAAACAAATCGGAGTGTGGCACATTGGAAAAATGAAGGTGGATTTAAACAAACTTCATGCGGATAGTTACACTAAATATATGTGGCTTGAATGATGAAAGGAAACGTAGGGATCTGAAAGAGTATTTAAGAACAATACGTGCCAACATAATATGCCTGCAGGAAACGCATGTAGAGGCCTCCCGTAAGTTCCTACTGGAACAGCTGGGTTATCAACTTTTAACATACAACACGCAAGGAACCAGGACACGGGGGTGGCGATATTAGCACGAGCCAAGGTGGTAATAGTAAAAAAAAAACTTGCAGACAAATATAGTCATTGGGCTATGGTGGTATGTCAAATACAGGGATGGAATTTTACTTTATGCTCTATATACGCCCCCACAATCGATGATCCAAAAATTTTAAACCAAGTTAATACCCAGATGGCAGCTTGGTCCCTCCCAATAATATTGTGTGGAGATCTAAATATTAATGGGCTTAATGGCCTATGGAAAGATGACCCGGACAAATTTAAAGGCCGAAAGAGAAAAAGTCACAGAGCCCTGATTCAAATAATGAAGGATAATGGCCTTATAGATATGTGGGAATAACAGAATCCAGCTGGGGGAGGCAGCACATATTGTTCAGCACCACACAAGGCCATAGCACGCCTGGATTATTTTTTGTTCTCACCAGCATTGATATCACTCTCCAAAATAAATAGGCTGCCACGGGTAATGTCGGACCATAATCCCCTAATATTAGATGTAGCAATTTCAAACAACCAGGTACAATTTACCAGCTGGTCATTCAAGAGAGCTTAATTACAAGACAGGAATTATGTCATACATATGGAAAGCTTGCTCAAGGATTTTCTCGAAATAAATAGAGGGTCTGCGCAACCTGGGATAGTGTGGGATGCACTGAAAGCAGGTATCAGGGGGGAAACATTGAGCTATTCCATCAGGCAGAAAAGGCGGGGATGGAGGAGAAGATGAGTTTGATCATTATATTGGAGGAAGAATTGGTTAAGGCCATCGGTCGTAAAGACAAGATTAAAGAGATAGTACAGAAACTAGCCCTAGCCAAGGCAGTGGTGGGGGAATCAATCACCTCTAAAGCTGCCGGAATTTTTTTAGCCTGGAAACAGGAGCAATATGAGTATAGTGAGCAAGTAGGGTGCCTATTAGCAATCTGAACCAGGCAAGCAGCTACGAGAGGGGATATCTCAGAGTTAATATCAAACACTGGGGTCATAGCTACCACACCTAAGGAGATCTGCACGATTTTCCAAGATTTTTATCAAGAGCTATATAACGCAGATAGGGGGTGGCCAAAGAGGAAATAGAGCATTACCTGGAGTCGGCATCTTTTGAGAAATTTGTAATTGAGGATAAAGAGGCCATGGAGACTTGTTTCTCTCTCTCTCGAGGAAATTCAGGGCGCGGTCAATGACTTACCTGCCGGCAAGGCGGTAGGGCCTGATCTCATCCCACTCGAGTTTTACAAAAAAGTCCTTCCCGTATTACAAAGGGATCTTTATAAACTTCTGATACAAATTCAAAAGGGTGCAGCACCCCCAATATCTTGGGGAGAGTCCACAATGGTGGTATTCCTGAAAAAAAAACATCTCAACCAGGCTCTTACAGACCAATCAGCCTTATGAACAGCGACACAAAAATGAACTCAAAGATCTTAGCAAGTTGGCTGAGTGCAATGATCGGGAAGATAATTTCGCCCAGGCAGCATGGGGTTATCCCAGGGAGGGGCACCGCAGATCACATCAGGAGAGTCTGTATGTTATTTGATGGTGTGGCAGCCTCACAAGACCCTATGGCCCTTATCTTATTAGAGGCTGAAAAAGCTTTTGATAGGGTCTCGTGGGGTTTCCAATGGTCAGCATTAGAGAGGGCAAATGTCGGCAAAGGGTGCATAAGGGCTTTACAGGCATTATATATAAATCCCAAGATTAGACTCAGAGTAATGGGTGAGGTAAGCGAGGCAATAAACATCGGACAGGGGACTCGGCAGGACTGCCCCTGCTCCCCGCTACTCTTTGCCTTCTACATCGACTCCTTTATAAGGAGAATAGATTGCAATAGAAATATCTTGCCGATAATATTAAATGGACATGAGACAAAAATCTTAGGTTACGCTAATGACCTGGCGATTACATCACCCGAACCGGTGTCTGCGCTGGTGGAAATAGAAAGAGAGGCGGATATTTTTGGGGCATTATCTGGGTATAAATTAAATCAAGGGAAGACACAAATTGTGGTTAACAAGAAAACTGTATTGGCAGATCAAAGAGTGACGGATTCAGCGGTCTATTTGAGAATAACGACAACTTCAGACTTAACGAATTTAGTAGAGAAGAATCTTACCCAAGTGCTTAAAAAAACAAGGAAAGATCTAGACAAAATGGACAATTTGCATTTGACAATATTAGGCTGCTGCAATATAATAAAAATGCTATTCATCCCTAAAATGTATATCTTTTTAGGACGATCCCTCTAAAATTGAATGGGAATTGGTTTAAAGAGATGGAGGGAATCGCGAATCGCTTTATTTGGGCGAAAGGCAGAACACGAAGAGCCATAAAATGTCTGTCTTTGTCAAAAGAGCGGGGGGGTCTGACGGTACCAGATTTTAGGTCATATTACTGGGCAGCAGTACTTCAATATGCAAGAGGGCTCATGGGGTACTACTCAAGACAAGTGGAGGGGTAGCGAGAGCATTCCAGATACATATGAGCTTATAACATCTGTGGCTAAAGGATGGCTTTTAACATATAGTGAGGCAAATTACTACAAGTAAGTAAAGTTCAAGACACTGGGGGCCGTAATGTCAGTATGGACCTCGATCCGGAAAAGGCTAGGTGTCGGCAGGATGAATTACTGTACTCCCTTATTCAACAACCCCTCACTGCCAACGGTATTTCATGACAATGTAATGAAACGGTGGGATGCGCTTGGTATTAAAACTATAGGTGATTTTACAGATACCACCGGTATAATCACCTTCGACAAGGCACAACATCTGTACCATCTAGAGCGTAGAGATTTTTTTAAGTATCTGCAGATCAGATCTGCTCTAATAAAAAAACAAGGGGGTAATATGGTATTCAAAAGAATAGAAGTCATGGAACAAGTACGGAGTGAGGAGGGATGCACAATCTCATATTTATATGAAGAACTGAGCCAGTACTTTGAAGATGATCAGGGGAAAGTTTCTGAAAAATGGCGAAGAAAACTGAATCTAGAAGGGAGGGAATTCGAAACTTCGCTCAAGCTTGGAAATACAGTGCTAAAGGTAGCAAACCTCCAGGCACAACATTTTAAAACTATCTATGAGCTTTATTACACTCCACATAGAATAGCTCGTTGGGGGGGAACAAGTGGCATAACCTGCCCATGATGCCAAAGTATTGAAGCTGACACAATACATATGTTTGCCTCCTGCCCAAGCTTGGACCCATTCAAGAATTCAGTAGAACAGTTTTCGAACAGAGCAATGGGGATATCCGTCAGGTTAATCAATGAAGTGATGGTACTGGGCGTAGTGAAGGAGGGGGTTCCTGTGGTTCATCAAGAATTTCTTTTTTTAGCGATGGCTATAAGCAGGATATGCATAGCATGTTTATGGAAAGATCCAATCCCTCCTACATTCAAACAATGGATCTCACGGCTATTAGCAACATATAATTTTGAGAAAGCACTATACGAGAAAAAGGGTTGGAAGGCAAAACAACTGGGGAAACGTATCTGGACTCCAATGGTAGAGTGGAAAAAGAGGATGGAAGGAAGTCAAGGGTAGTATCAGCAGTATGGAAAACATTCGGTGATCAAGAGGTTGCATTTAGTTTTGACATTTTTACACAACCTTGTAAATATTGTTTCCTTGTTTCCTGTTTCTCGCTTTCTTTTGCTTTTGTTTATTTAAGTTCGACAAAAAATCTTGGCTGATGGTACTCACTCTGTGTAATAACGAAATGATGAAATTTTGTACTGATGATGATCAATAAAAAATTTTTTAAAAAGAGGCTGATAAGTTCAGGAGGATGAGGGCCGCAATCTCGCCATTGTCCAGCAGGGCTCTGATGTCATCAGGAGGGCCGTTTCAGTGCTGTAGTTGCTGCGGAACCCAGACTGGGTCGGGTCCAGGATGTTATTCTCCTCGAGGTAGGGGTCAGCTGTTTATTGACAGTTTTCTCGATGACCTTCGCCGGGAATGGGAGCAGGGATATGGGCCGGAGGTTCTTGACGTCCCTCCGGTCTGCCTTGGGTTTCTTGAGCAGGATGTTAATCTCGGCGTGCTTCCAGCTCTCCGGAAAGGTTGCGGTCTTGAAGGAGATGTTGATGGCTTTGTGGAGATGGGGTGCGATGGTGGCGCTGGCTTTGTTGAAAATGTGGTGAGGGCAGGGGTCTGACCGGGAGCCGGATGAAGGCGAGGAAGTAGAAACAAAGGTGTCTGAAGGGTGGATGGAAATTCAGTCAATGTAGGATGATCCTTGATCGTGGAGGGCTTTGTAGGAGTGAGTGAGGATCTTAAACTGGTATCTCTTCTGGATGGGGAGCCAATGGAGGTCTCTGAGGTGGGGGGATGATATGCGATCATTTGGGGAGGTACAGGATGATTTTGGCTGCAGAGCTCTGTATTGCCTGGAGTCTTCTGAGGAGCTGGGTGGGGATGCCGGTGTAGAGAGTGTGGCCAAACTCGAGGCGGCTGGTGTAGACGGCCTGAGTAACGGTCTTTCATGTGCTGATTCTGATCCATCTAAAGATTCTGCAGAGCATGCAAAGAGTGTGGAAGAAGGAGAAGGCAACTGCGTTGATCTGTCGTTTCATGGTTAGTTGACTGTCGAGGATGATCCCCAGGTTGTGCGTGTGGTCTGTAGGTGTGGTGGTTGGAACAAGTTCAGCTGGAAACCAGCTGTGGTCCCAGGTGGAGGTGTTGTTCCTGAAAATCAGTACTGTTGTCTTGTCAGAGTTTAGTTTGAGTCAGTTGTCTTTTATCCAGTTGCCTACATTGTTTATGGTTCTGGATAAATTGTGTCTCCCATTGGTTGGGCACCTGGTGAGCGATAGAATGAGTTGAGTGTCATCTGCGTAGAAGATTATGTTGAGGCCGTGGGCTTGGACGAAGTCTATGAGGGAAGTCATGTGGGTGTTGAATTAGGTGGGGCTTAGTGATGATCCTTATGCTACAGCGCAGATGATGTCCTTGGGTGTGGAGGTGAAGGGAGGGAGCCGGAAGATCTGTGTGCATCCTGTAAGGAAGGAGGAGATCCACTTGAGTGCGGCATGCTGTATGCCGATGCTATGGAGTCTGTTGATGAGGGTGTTGTGGGAGACAGTGTCGAACACAGCAGAGAGGTCGAAGAGTATCAGGGCCACAGTTTTTCTGTGGTCGAGGAGAGCTCTGATGTAGACTGTGGCTACTGTCAGTGTGGTCTCAGTGCTGTGGTTGTCCTGGAATCCAGATTCTGAGGTATCTAGTATGTGGCTGTGTTCCAGGAATTCGGTGAGTTGGTGGTTAATGGCTTTCTCTGGTACTTTGGCTGGATAGGGGAACAGGGACATCAGTCAGTAATATTTTAGGTCGCTGGGGTCGGCTGAGGGTTTCTTTAGGGGGGCGGTTTGACTTCTGCGTGTTTCCATCTGTCCAGCAAGGTTGCTGTGTAGATGGAGGTATTGAGGATGTAGGTGAGTTCCGTGCTGAAGGGGTTTGCCCCAAGGTTGAGGAGATGGTTGGGGCAGGGGTTTGTGGGCACTCTGGAGTGGATAGAAGACATGATGGATGTGTGGGCTGGATGGTGAGTGGAGACCAGGCGGTGAGTATATGGCTGGAGTTGGACGGTTGGCTGAGGGTGGTGGGTTGGGGGTCGGAGTTGTTGTAGATGGCAGCTATATTGCTGTGGAAGTAGTCTGAGATTGTTTCGCAGAGTTCTTTAGAAGGGTGGAAGGTGTTCTCTGTGGTTGTTGGGTTGGAGAAGGTTTTCATTATTTTAGAGTTCCATGGAGTGGTTGGCTGCTGTGTCAATTCAGGTGGTGATGGCTGCTTTCTTGGCTTCCTTGATGTGCTGGTGGTAGTTGCAGAAGGTTGTTTTGTAGACAGCTCTGTCGGAAGGACTCTTTGTAACGCACCATTGCTTCTCCGGTTGATGGCAATTGCGCTTGTTGGTCCTGTCCTCTGGGGTGTACCAGCTGGCATGTTTTGAGGTTTTGTTGGCTTTGGTTGGTTTCAGTGGACGACTCTGTTGGTGCATTTGGTGACCCAGATGGAAAAGTTCAGGATTGCTTGGTCGAGATCTGCAGGGGCTTCAAGTTGGGTATTGGCGAGCGCCTGAGTCCACTGTGTTGTGATGATCCTGCTCCAGCTGAGGAGGGAGGAGGCATGACATTTAGTAATGGTGGGTGTGGTGTCTCTGAGGGTGAAGTGCATGATGACATGGTCAGTCTAGGTGAGTTAAGTGATGTGGCTGAATTTGATTTGGTTGCTGGAGGTGAAGATGGGGTTGAGTGTGTGTTTGTCCTTGTGCATGGGTCCAATGACCAGTTGGGTGAGATCAATGTTGTTCAGGTTCTCTAGGAGGGTGAGGGCATTGGCGTTGTTGAGGTCTTCAATGTGGAAGTTGAGGTCATCGATAGGACGTAGTGGTGGGAGGTGATGGCCAGGGGAGACGATGAGGTTGAGATGGTATTGCAGAAGGCTGGGCAGGGTCCTGGGGGTCTGTAGGCGAGGTTGCCTCTAATTGTGGTCTTCGCATCTGTCTGTAGTTGGAAGTTTATGCGCTCCGGTAGAGGCGTAGGAACGTTTTTGGTGAGGGTGCATCAGCTGGTTTCCTTGAAGATGATGGCAATGCGTCTCCCTGGTTTGTTGGTGTGGTCAGGGCACATCATCTTGTAGCCGTCAGGAGTGGTGATGGCGATGGGGTTCAAAGAGGGGATGAGCCAGGTTTTAGGGATGAAGGCTATGACAGTGGAGAGGGTTATGATGTGTCTCAGATTTCTGTGGTGGAGTGAGCAGGCGTTGAACACGATACATTGGAGCAACTCTGGGTTGTTTGTAGTTCTCTGGGCGAGAGTGGCATGGGGACCTTCGCGGGATGTGTTATAGGAGAAGTGTCGGCATTTGAAGGGTCCTATAGTTGATCGTGGTGCGGCGGTAAAGCAGCTATCACTGCTGTGTCTGTGGTTCAGCTCTCGGAGCTCCCTTGCGGTGAATCAGTGGATGACTGGAGGGTCATGGGTCCTGGCGCTGGGTGTGGACCAGGTGCAGTCGGGCGCAGACAGACTCGCCTTTGGCGTGCCGGCAGCACAGCCGAGTAGCGGCTTCTATAAGCAGTCTTGGGGTGGGTGGGGCTGTGTGGATGATGGGGAGGAGATCAAGGCAAAAACTGCTAGAAGAGCGGGAAACGGAATGGGAACAACAGCGCAACTGGTCTGGACGAATTGGAATCAACCAGTACAACAACAGGGTAGGAGAGACCTTAGATTACCACTACAATAAATGGGCAGCGGGAGAACAGCAGCCCAACTGGTCTGGACGAACCAGATCTAACCAGTACAACCACAGGTGCAGTCTAAAACGAGACTTAAATTAAAATAAGAGATGGCAAAATAAATAAAAATGTCAAAAGTAATGCCAACAGGGCAGGAGAGAACTTAGATTACCACTACAATAAGGGGGGAGCGGGAGGACAGCAGGATCATACTGGGGACTCTGGGACAGGGAGCAGAGTCCCAGTCTTGAGTAACCAGGCAGGGGGAGCGGCGCAGAGGTCAATGGGCTACTGTTGTAGCCATGCAGTGGCCTCCATAAGTAGTCCTGGGGGTGGGAGGAGCTGTGAGGGAGGCAGGGCGGGATCAGGTGAAAATGGCAGGAGCATGAAGAGCAGGAAACGGCAGGGAAACAACAGCGCAACTGGTCTGGATGAACCGGATCCAACCAGTACAACCACAGGTGCAGTCTAAAATGAGACTTAAATTAAAATAAGAGATGGCAAAATAAATGAAAAGGCCAAAAATAATCCCACCAGGGCGGTAGAGACCTTAGATTATCACTACAATCAGAGCTCAGCGGGCAGACAGCAGGATTGAACTGTGGGCTCAGGGACTGGGAGCAGAGTCCCGTTTTCTAGAAGCCAGGCAGGGGGAGTGGCGCAGAGACCAGAGGTCAATGGGCTACCTATAGATTTGTGGACCAGCCACTGACCATAAAAGAGTGTATATTTACAATTCTAACTTCATGTGCAGCTTTACTGCGGTAACTTATACACAGGGCCACTGAAATTATGTGGTTGTGCGTCCACTAAGTTTTTTGCATAATTATGGATCTGCCTCATTTGGCACATAATTGCCATTTTAGTCCCCCAAAAATTGTGTCTAGTTCAAACGGTTCAATAGTTACTAAAAATGAAGGGACACATGTTGCTGTGCAGTGAAAGGACCTTTGCAAAGAATGACTGGTCACCGTTCTGTTGCCTATTTTATGTTTGTGTGTTAAACTGGTACTAATGAGAAGCAATCTATTCCCAGACAATGTAAACAACTGTAAAAATGACAAAATAATGACGTAAAACTATAAGAAAATTTGCCATATTACACCATAAAATGTTTGATTTCTTGCCGCATAAAGTGGTCAACGCTGCTGCATAATTTGACTCTTTAGCAAATATACATGTGCTTTTAGTTTTTTTTAGGCTCTCACGCGAATGTATCTAAAAACACTGTTGGGATTGGTCCCTGTGGAGTGTTTGCACTTGAAATGTTGTAGAATGTGCAGGGTCACCAGGACCGGCGCAGCAAGAGTAAAGGTGGGAGGAGAGCAGGGAGGCGGAACAGGAGGAGCTAGGACCAGCAGTAAGGAGCAGGGAAATGAAGAAGGCAGACGTGTGTAAAATAAAGCTCCAGCAGTCTTCCATACCTTGTGTCAGTGTCGTCTGTTCCAGTGTCACAACACTATAGCTGGCGATGAGGATGGTCGTTGACCCAACTGAATATCATCTGTTGCAGTGGTGTCACGTCGAGCACTCCGCTGCCTCGGAGCTGCTGTGCTGTGCAGCGACTTGGGAGCCCGCCCCGGTTGTGTGTTCATCCTGCTGTGTCTGTCGCGTCCTGTACCTTCGGATGCGACCTGGGAGTCCACCCCGGTCGCGTGTGCCTCCTGCTGTGCCTGCCGCGTGTGCATTTTAGACGCGACCCGGGAGCCCACCCCGGTTGCATAGGATCCAGGTTGTGTTGTTCCCGCTTTGCTGTCCTGCCCGCGGGTGTCCATCCGAGGCGTGTTGGTGCCTGTCCTGGCCCCGGTGGCTGCATCTACCTGCAAGTAGGTCCCCAGTGCCTGTTTTACTTAGTGTACGTGGTCGCTGGGCAGCTCCCACGCTGCCGATAATCCCTGCTTCTGGCCTGCACTCTTGCGAGGAGCGAGATTCACCCAGAGGCCTTCTTGAGGTTAGGCGCCTCATCCAATCCACCGCCAGAATTACACGCCATTTTGAAGTCAAGCAATCACCTGGAAATGCATTCAAACTGCAAAAGAACCTAACTAAATGACATTACTTCTAAGTTAGAGTGGAACCCATCACTTGTCTAGGACAGTTTCAGACTTATCTCACATATAAAGACAGGACCATTCCAGCTTGCATTCATGTAATTGAAGGTCCTGAAGCAGATTGTCTTCTTAGCTTGCCCACGGCGAAACAACTTCAACTAGTAAAAATCTTGTATTGCATTGATGACGAACCTGACATAGTTCACAAGTTTCCAAAACTGTTCACCGGGCTCGGGAAGATGGCTCATTGTCAAGTTTGATTGCACATAAATGAACGTGTGACGCCCATAACACTACATCACAGGAAAATTCCATTTCACCGTCAGCGGTCAGTGGAGGAGAAACTGCAGGATCTTCTCCGAGCTGACATCATTGAGAGAACATCAGGTCCCACTCCTTGGGTCTCTCCAGTGGTTGTAGTACCTAAAAAGGGCTCACCTGACAAAGTACGTCCCTGTGTTGATATGAGAGCACCCATTACTGCCATTGCAAGAGAGAGACACCCGGGACCTCATATCAGTGAAATGATCACGCCGCTTAATGGGGCGCAAGTCTTCTCCAAACTAGACCTCAACATGGGCTATCACCAGATTAAACTCCACGAAAAATCGAGATATATCACCACATTCTTGACTCACCAAGGCCTGTTCAGATACAAACGGCTCAGCTTTCGGGTCTCGTCTGCAGCTGAGATCTTTCAAGAGGCAATCGGAAGAGTCATTCACCACATTCCCAGCACTCTAAACTACAGTGATGACATTCTCGTGTATGGAGCGATGATAAAAGAACATGACAAGGCGCTGGATTGGGTATGTCCTGCTCTTTTGGACGCAAACCTAACATTAAATAAAGACAAATGCGAATTTCACAAATCCACATTAAAGTTCTACGGACACATTTTCTCAGGCGCAGGCATGAGACCTGATCCTGAAAAGATTGCAGCGTTGAACGAGTCTCCCAATAATCTCGCTTTTTTCAACCCTCGGCGGAAAACTGAAATCACTGTGGATGCAAGTCCTGTGGGCCTGGGAGCTATATTGGCTCAGTTTGACAGAGAGGATGATCAACAATACATCATAGCTTACGCCAGTTGGAGCCTAACAGACACAGAGAGAGCATATTCCCAGCCCGAAAAGGAAAGCTTGGTGGCAGTCTGGGCCTGTGAACAATTCCATATTTTCAACTATGGAAAACACTTTACGCTCATCACGGACCATCAGGCCCTGCTAACTATTTTTGGAAACCCTCCAAGCCAAAATGTCACCCAGAATAGAGCGTTGGGGCATCCGTCTTCAAGAGTATACCTATACTATCGTCCACAAACCTGGAAAATCTGCAAATTCAGCCGACTATATGTTGAGACATCCTAAGTTAACTTCCAAATCAAATCCGTCATTGGCGGAGGAATACATCCATTTTGTATTGGCTCAAGCCAAACCACCAACAGTCCCTCTGGAGGCCATTCTTGAAGCCACCAATGAGGATGTCACCTTACAAAATGTGAAACACTGCATCCACACAAACAGCTGGAGACACCTGAAGAGACCGAACAGAGTAAACAAGTTGACAGTCATGAACTGACCTCTTTCAGACATGTGAAGGACAAATTGTCCATTACCTCAGATGGTCTTTTCCTATGAGACAAATGAATCATCATTCCGAAACAGCTGCACCAAGGAGCTATCAACTTAGCACATGAAGGGTACAGAGGTATCGTAGCGACGAAGAGAGCGCTGCATGAGCGGGTCTGGTTCCCCACCCTTGATCAGATGGTTGAACTCACACTGAAAGACTGCCTGCAGTGTCAGCTAGTAAGTCGAGAGGAGCCACCTGCACCCCTACAAATGTCACAATTGCCGGAAGCCATCTGGCAAAATGTCGCAGTAGACTTCTTTGGCCCGCTACAATGTGGCAAATATATTCTGGTTGTAATGGATGAATACTCACGTTTTTCCAATTGCACACCTCATATCATCAACCAAAGCTGCCACCACCATACCTGTGTTGGATCAAGTTTTTGCAGCGTGGGGCATACCGAAGGTGGTGAAAACAGACAATGGCCCACCATTCAATGGGCAAGACTTTGCTACATTTGCGAGTCACCTCATTTTCAGACATAGGATAATCACTCCCCTATGGCCCCAGGCCAATGGGATGGTAGAAAGATTTATCGTCACTCTGGAGAAAAACATTCAGCAAGCAGAACTTTTAAAGTGTTATGTTCAAGCGGCATTAAATGAGGTGTTACAAGCATATCGAACAACACCACAGACAGATGTCCAACAACCTTGATGTTGGGTTGCACGATGCGCACATGAATACCGGCCTCGGAAGACATAACTATTGGTACCCATCAAGACTCTGATCACGAAGACTTAGCAGCAAGAGACAGACTAAAAAAGAATAAGATGAAAGAATACGCAGACAGTCAGCGGAAAGCTAAACAGTCATCCATTCAGGAAGGAGACTGGGTGCTGGTACGGCAAGAACAACAAAGAAAAGCAGACAGTCAATGTCATGCTTGCCCACTTGACAAAACAAAAGGGGACTATGGTCACGGCTGCTTCAGAGGACAAGAGAATCACAAGGAATGTGGCGCACTTCCAGAAATGCACACCCACTGTCAGAGAAGCGTTGGCTGTGCCGGACAGTGCATTGAAGGGGATGAACCTGTGATGGGAAGTGAGCACCGGCCCTCCACCTCTCCTGGCGAGGGGGAACAGTCGACTCAGGAGGTAGCCCACCGGCTGCAGCGTCTCCATCGAAGACCCGTTCGTCTCTTTGAAGAACTGTGACTATGATGTTGTTTTTTTTGTTGCTTTTTTTGTTATGTATTCTGTTATAAAAAAGATACATCTCAGGTGACGCAAATTGTTTAAGAAGTGGGTAGATGAAATGCAGTAGAATGTGCAGGGACACTAGGACTGATGCAGCAAGAGTAAAGGTGGGAGGAGAGCAGGGAGGCGGAACAGGAGGATCTAGGACCGGCAGTATGCTGCTGCCCGCGTCCCACGCAGAGGGACATTGGCAGGGCAGCTCCCTTAGTGGCCACTAGTCGGAGCCCCCCCATTTCCCCGTGGGGCAAGGAAGGGAGGCGTGGCAAGCCTCACCTGCACCTCCCCATGGCCACCATAATGTGCGGCCAAGGGAGGGCTTCCCTGGGAGGGGGCGTGCCGGGTACTTAAGCTCCGGCCGCCCCTGCATCGCCCTCTTTCCTGCTGTTCGTCCGCTGAGCGCTGAACCCACCCAATCCTCTTACCCAGCGGCTGGACAGGCGGCGCAAATATTTGGAACATTTTAATGTTTTTTCTTGTGTTGCAGGCGGAGTTACAGGGCGATCTGGAGGCAGATGGGTACAGTAAGGGTACCTCTGCGGCAGACGGGGACAGTAAGGTTACCTCTGCCTAGCACAGTAAGGGTGCCTGAGCCAAAGACCTGGAGCCACAGGAGGTTCCGGGAAACCATAACGGCGCCCCGTTAGACCTTTGGGCGGTTGGGGGGCCTGAACCAACCAGGGGTGTGCCATACCGCGTCGCCCTGAAAGGGGCGGGAGTATAAAGATAAGGATCTATAAGGTGCCGCACTGTCCGGGCTTCGACCCACCGTGCTGGCTGGCTCTTTAGGCGGGCGGGGCAGCGAGGGGCTGCCTGCCCTGGATCGCCCGTAAGATAACCCACTAACGTCATATTCTTGTTGTATAAGAATAAACCTGCAGCAGTTCTTTACCCATAAACCATGTGTCCAGTGTAATCATTATGGGCAGAATGTACATAATGTTGGGGGGGAGCGGATGACGGTGTGGGCACTAAGGAGCAGGGAAATGAAGAACAGTCTTCCATACCTTGTGTCAGTGTCGTCTGTCCCAGTGTCACGACACTACAGTACTCATACAGATGGTGCTTGTGTGACTTTTCTCACAGCGTACCAACAATATAAGGAATGGTCCAGTCCTCACAGTGTGAGTTAAATGTGCACACGTGCACACTCTCTCGCCAAATCCGTGTTCCACACACAGTGTGCTCTTGAGCACGTTCTCTTCCCTCAGAAATGGCAGGAATCTTTTGAATAGTTGGACATATTTGAACAGTAAATGCTGCCTCTTTTTCATTCTCTGAGTCTCTCAGCCCTTAGTCTTGTCTGGGTTCTCACTCGCTGCTCTCCCTCCTCGTACTCTGTCTGCATGGTCCCACCCGAGCCCCCTACTTTTGTTTTTCGTTCCTCATACTCTTTCCATGTCAGTGATTGACAGCTGCCGTCCTTTGTTTGAAACAAAGCACGTGGTATGCTTTGCATATTTCGGATTTCAGGCAGGCTCTGGTCGAGGCCTCTGGTGCTGAACAGCCTAGCGCCACCACGTCAGAGCGGCCGCGCGGGAGGGGGTTTAATTTTGTCTTTTGTTCATATTTCGTTTCTCTTCCCTCTGTTGATTGAATTATTTGACAACAACAAACTGATTTGGCGAGCGTGACGCAGATTCCGATGCCGGCTATGTCCACGCATTTTTGTTACGAAGCATTAAATCTATGATTTGGGTCTATAGCTGTTAAAATGGAAATGCTCTCTGTGCCAGGAGCAGGGAAGAGCTGCCAAGCCCCGGCACCTGGGGCTGAGGACGTGTTCAGGGCTGGAAGAACACCAAATCCTGTCCCTTGCAGCAGATTTGACTGGCTGCCCTGGCTAGAAGGGTCGAACCCGACAGTAGGTCACTCTCAGCATGAAAATGAATCCAAAGACAATGCTAATGGCCAGGCTCGAAGGATGCTGCGTTTTACAATCCAATCACAAGCTCATCGTCGTGGACGTCAATTCAACAAAATGCCTGGGGTAGAGGTAGTGACATCACATGCCCTGTGACCCTGGTGATATCACAGGATATGACGTCACTTATCCTTTGACCCTGATGACATTATATGTAATTTGTCCCAAAACAATAAATCCTAGATCAATTAAATATTTGAACAAAAATGAAACTAAATCAGACAAATGAGTAGTTAAGTTGCCACTTGAACACTGCAAAGAGAGTTGCAGAGATGTTGCTATGTGCAGGCACACTTGACTTGCATCATGAGTTATTTTCCTATTATTTGAGAAGTACATCGAGCAATTATTACACACAGCTATTTTAACCTTTTCTATCACTGAGAAATCAAGAGAGTTCTTCTAATGCACCTCAATCCTGACATGTACAGCACACTAGTTCAATAGTCCCAAGACATGCAAAACTCTGGCAATGCATCCACCTGGGTTTGCACTGTCCTTTGGTTTAAAAGGACTGACACCTTATGAGTTCTAACATTTGCATTGTGGGCCCAGAGCACCTATTTTTTGTACAGTAACTATATATTATTACAGCTCTTGCAGTGCAGCAGTGCACCCTGGAATCATAATATCAAAATAAGCTGTCGGCTCCTGAAAAGCACCTCAATCCTTATTTAAAACCCTACACCAATATATCGGTACAAAAGGGGGTGGTGATGGACGGAGCATCTGAATCAATCAAACACTCACACCCAGTCAAAAGATCTGGGTTTAATCCATCACCGTTCTTTAGCCCACTCTGCCACCCCGTTCAGACATGGCGTAATGCAAATCAGTCTGACCCTGTGCCTCATGGGAACAGTCCAGCCCGAACTGCCAAGCCATGTCTTCCCTGGACCGGAAACAAGCTTCCGAGGACCGGTTTCTGGCATTCCAGCCGTCTTCAGCCAGGCTTGCTTGAATCCAGTGGCAAAGTGAGCAAGGGACTCACGTCTGAGCATACCCTGCCACACTTATGGCGGCCAAAAGCGGTACAAAAGGGGGTGGTGATGGACGGAGCATCTGAATCCATCAAACACTCACACCCAGTCAAAAGATCTGGGTTTAATTCATCACCGTTCTTTAGCCCACTCTGCCACCCCAGTTCAGACATGGCTATATGCAAATCAGTCTGACCCTGTGCCTCATGGGAACAGTCCAGCCCGAACTGCCAAGCCATGTCTTCCCTGGACCGGAAACAAGCTTCCGAGGACCGGTTTCTGGCATTCCAGCCGTCTTCAGCCAGGCTTGCTTGAATCCAGTGGCAAAGTGAGCAAGGGACTCACGTCTGAGCATACCCTGCCACACTTATGGCGGCCAAAAGCGGTACAAAAGGGGGTGGTGATGGACGGAGCATCTGAATCAATCAAACACTCACACCCAGTCAAAAGATCTGGGTTTAATCCATCACCGTTCTTTAGCCCACTCTGCCACCCCAGTTCAGACATGGCTATATGCAAATCAGTCTGACCCTGTGCCTCATGGGAACAGTCCAGCCCGAACTGCCAAGCCATGTCTTCCCTGGACTGGAAACAAGCTTCCGAGGACCGGTTTCTGGCATTCCAGCCGTCTTCAGCCAGGCTTGCTTGAATCCAGTGGCAAAGTGAGCAAGGGACTCACGTCTGAGCATACCCTGCCACACTTATGGCGGCCAAAAGCGGTACAAAAGGGGGTGGTGATGGACGGAGCATCTGAATCAATCAAACACTCACACCCAGTCAAAAGATCTGGGTTTAATCCATCACCGTTCTTTAGCCCACTCTGCCACCCCAGTTCAGACATGGCTATATGCAAATCAGTCTGACCCTGTGCCTCATGGGAACAGTCCAGCCCGAACTGCCAAGCCATGTCTTCCCTGGACCGGAAACAAGCTTCCGAGGACCGGTTTCTGGCATTCCAGCCGTCTTCAGCCAGGCTTGCTTGAATCCAGTGGCAAAGTGAGCAAGGGACTCACGTCTGAGCATACCCTGCCACACTTATGGCGGCCAAAAGCGGTACAAAAGGGGGTGGTGATGGACGGAGCATCTGAATCAATCAAACACTCACACCCAGTCAAAAGATCTGGGTTTAATCCATCACCGTTCTTTAGCCCACTCTGCCACCCCAGTTCAGACATGGCTATATGCAAATCAGTCTGACCCTGTGCCTCATGGGAACAGTCCAGCCCGAACTGCCAAGTCATGTCTTCCCTGGACCGGAAACAAGCTTCCGAGGACCGGTTTCTGGCATTCCAGCCGTCTTCAGCCAGGCTTGCTTGAATCCAGTGGCAAAGTGAGCAAGGGACTCACGTCTGAGCATACCCTGCCACACTTATGGCGGCCAAAAGCGGTACAAAAGGGGGTGGTGATGGACGGAGCATCTGAATCAATCAAACACTCACACCCAGTCAAAAGATCTGGGTTTAATCCATCACCGTTCTTTAGCCCACTCTGCCACCCCAGTTCAGACATGGCTATATGCAAATCAGTCTGACCCTGTGCCTCATGGGAACAGTCCAGCCCGAACTGCCAAGCCATGTCTTCCCTGGACCGGAAACAAGCTTCCGAGGACCGGTTTCTGGCATTCCAGCCGTCTTCAGCCAGGCTTGCTTGAATCCAGTGGCAAAGTGAGCAAGGGACTCACGTCTGAGCATACCCTGCCACACTTATGGTGGCCAAAAGCGGTACAAAAGGGGGTGGTGATGGACGGAGCATCTGAATCAATCAAACACTCACACCCAGTCAAAAGATCTGGGTTTAATCCATCACCGTTCTTTAGCCCACTCTGCCACCCCAGTTCAGACATGGCTATATGCAAATCAGTCTGACCCTGTGCCTCATGGGAACAGTCCAGCCCGAACTGCCAAGCCATGTCTTCCCTGGACCGGAAACAAGCTTCCGAGGACCGGTTTCTGGCATTCCAGCCGTCTTCAGCCAGGCTTGCTTGAATCCAGTGGCAAAGTGAGCAAGGGACTCACGTCTGAGCATACCCTGCCACACTTATGGCGGCCAAAAGCGGTACAAAAGGGGGTGGTGATGGACGGAGCATCTGAATCAATCAAACACTCACACCCAGTCAAAATATCTGGGTTTAATCCATCACCGTTCTTTAGCCCACTCTGCCACCCCAGTTCAGACATGGCTATATGCAAATCAGTCTGACTCTGTGCCTCATGGGAACAGTCCAGCCCGAACTGCCAAGCCATGTCTTCCCTGGACCGGAAACAAGCTTCCGAGGACCGGTTTCTGGCATTCCAGCCGTCTTCAGCCAGGCTTGCTTGAATCCAGTGGCAAAGTGAGCAAGGGACTCACGTCTGAGCATACCCTGCCACACTTATGGCGGCCAAAAGCGGTACAAAAGGGGGTGGTGATGGACGGAGCTTCTGAATCAATCAAACACTCACACCCAGTCAAAAGATCTGGGTTTAATCCATCACCGTTCTTTAGCCCACTCTGCCACCCCAGTTCAGACATGGCTATATGCAAATCAGTCTGACCCTGTGCCTCATGGGAACAGTCCAGCCCGAACTGCCAAGCCATGTCTTCCCTGGACCGGAAACAAGCTTCCGAGGACCGGTTTCTGGCATTCCAGCCGTCTTCAGCCAGGCTTGCTTGAATCCAGTGGCAAAGTGAGCAAGGGACTCACGTCTGAGCATACCCTGCCACACTTATGGCGGCCAAAAGCGGTACAAAAGGGGGTGGTGATGGACGGAGCATCTGAATCAATCAAACACTCACACCCAGTCAAAAGATCTGGGTTTAATCCATCACCGTTCTTTAGCCCACTCTGCCACCCCAGTTCAGACATGGCTATATGCGAATCAGTCTGACCCTGTGCCTCATGGGAACAGTCCAGCCCGAACTGCCAAGCCATGTCTTCCCTGGACCGGAAACAAGCTTCCGAGGACCGGTTTCTGGCATTCCAGCCGTCTTCAGCCAGGCTTGCTTGAATCCAGTGGCAAAGTGAGCAAGGGACTCACGTCTGAGCATACCCTGCCACACTTATGGCGGCCAAAAGCGGTACAAAAGGGGGTGGTGATGGACAGAGCATCTGAATCAATCAAACACTCACACCCAGTCAAAAGATCTGGGTTTAATCCATCACCGTTCTTTAGCCCACTCTGCCACCCCAGTTCAGACATGGCTATATGCGAATCAGTCTGACCCTGTGCCTCATGGGAACAGTCCAGCCCGAACTGCCAAGCCATGTCTTCCCTGGACCGGAAACAAGCTTCCGAGGACCGGTTTCTGGCATTCCAGCCGTCTTCAGCCAGGCTTGCTTGAATCCAGTGGCAAAGTGAGCAAGGGACTCACGTCTGAGCATACCCTGCCACACTTATGGCGGCCAAAAGCGGTACAAAAGGGGGTGGTGATGGACGGAGCATCTGAATCAATCAAACACTCACACCCAGTCAAAAGATCTGGGTTTAATCCATCACCGTTCTTTAGCCCACTCTGCCACCCCAGTTCAGACATGGCTATATGCAAATCAGTCTGACCCTGTGCCTCAATATATCAGCATAGAAAGATCTACAGAGCTCTTTCAGTTCATATTTGCCTTGATTTGTGATACACCCTAGTATCACAAAACGTTCATAAAGCACTTAAAATTAAACTTATAGGTTGCATGATATGGCAGTACTGATACATTTATAGTGCTCTCCAGGAGCACATATCTACTGTGTGTTAACTGAAGCCGGGAGGCAATAATACCAGTAAGACAGCTGCAAGGGTTAAAGAGAAAAGGTATGTGTGTATGAGTTTGTATGCTATGAACTTGCACATATCAGCAGTAGGCACAGTAAGTACACAATCTGTTTTACTCTTACTGCATGCAGGTTTCACATAAATCTATTTGTCCAGATACTCAACCCCCCTGAACTACTTTATTAGAATTTAACTTGTAAACTGCAAGAGAATAATTCTTCACAACTTGAGCAGGTAATTTTGCTATTATCAATTTATCTTAAGTTCTTACTATTGGAATTTCAGTGTTTGATGCAGGTCCTAATAGGTGAACCATAAGCAATGCTTAATTTGTGCCCCTGGTTGCTAGTGGGTCCACCAGCACTCATTTTGGGGACCAGCACTTATATTTTTTTTAACAAACTTTGATACAGAGCAAGAGAGAAAAAAAACAGAAAGGGAAAGAAGGAGGAAGAGAAAGATGGAAAAACTGTCACATAGGATAAAGCAGGGATGAAAAATCTGCAAGATTAAGATAAGGGGGCAGGGAGTGACTAGGGGCATTAAAGGGGCATGAGGTGTAATCAAAAATATGCAGTCTTGGTATTCAGCACCCTGACGTTCAACAGTGTCGGCCGCAGGCCTCTCAGCAAAACTGTGGGCCTGACGCTTATTCTTTTAAAAATTTAGTTGTGACCAAAGGAGCTTTCTAAACCTTTCAATATTAGGATGTTAGTTCATAGTTCAAGTCAAGCCTTGTCAGCGCTTAAGTATTGAAACCAGGTGCAATACCACTGTCTCAAATTATTTCACATCTATATTTTCACTTTCTTCTCCTCTCTGTTTAAATGTGATAAATAATCTGAACCACCAGACACCATTACTCTGAAAATGTCATCAAATGCAATTTAACTATGAACTTTGAAATGCATGGCTATTAACTCTAAGGAAATGAACAATTTAGTTAGCCAGGGTATCTGGTCTGGGAAACAATTCGTACAAAGAAGGAAGGTGCACCAGGAAGTAGTCAATAAGCTTCAAGTCTATTAAAAAATATATCCTTTATTGTAGTTGTAGTATTAAAATTGGTCATCAGTCAATGCGTTTCGTTCCGAAAGGAACTTCGTCAGGGCTCAGATATCCACTATCAGTCCAATTGGTTATATATGTGTGAGACAATAAATTCCAAGGTTCGAATAATGTGAATAGAACAACAGCTTTCGTAAATTACAAGGGCTGTTGAACTGTTCGATTCAAATGTCCTACAATCTTCTAAGATATACAGACCCAAGGGTTAACCCAAAATCTCTCTAATCAACTATAAAGGACCGGATTACTACGAAAAGTCCCTAGCAATATTGCCAAATTCCAAAAGCCAGTATAACGGTCAGTAGTCTGCACTCATGGCTACAGCCCCCCATCAGCCAACGTGTAATCACAAATAGTCTGGGAAACAAGGTAACATCAAGCCATTTTGTTGCATGGGGGATTGAGCCAGGGAGGTTTGGCGAGAATCATCACCCAAAGAAATATTTGGAAACTGTGGCAACATACTGCATTTTGCAACACATTTTGGCAAAGAAACTGACATTTATAACAAAAGACATGATGTCACAGTGCATCATGACCACCAGTGGTGGTGATACCAACGAGTGCCTTGACAATATGAATGATAATCAGAAATATTTTAGTTATGAATGCAAATATTTAAAACATTGCAAACTGAAGATGGCCTCCAGCGAGGAAATGGGACTGCTCACTTGTGAGGAGGGAGGAGAGGGGAGCTAGAAGAGTCTCATGCCTGTTAAGAGAATAGAGGAGCCACTGCCATGGTCTGTGGTCTGACTCCAGCTTCTAGAAAGAGTATCACAATTTAGCCCAAACACAGAGAGAAACACATTGGTGGCAGGAAGAACAGCAGTGACCACACAGAAAGAACTGATGGGGAAGGAAAGGAGGGGGAATCGTTTGCTCAGTTCACTGAGCCAGTCGTGTGCACAGCATTTTTGTCCCCTCCACAAAGCAATGATTTCTGCATAGCTTTTAGGGTGGATGTAAAACTTTGAATCCAAGAGAGTAACGTTGTATTGCGAAGCACTCAGTCTTGGTTGCAATATGCCACTAGCCAACAAATGAGCAGCAAGGTGTCTGTAAGTGGCACACATGAACTACTCAGTATCCCACAGCCATTCCTGTTTTTAGCCACAGATACCTGGGCAGCTCAAGCTTCAACATAGGCTCCCGCCAGGATTTTTCTCCTATGACGCCACTTGGACATCGTTTAGCGGTAGCCAGTGGTCGCAGATGCGGCCCCTGGCTTGTCCTATGCGACCCGTGGCACTACTTATTCAACCCCTAGACTCAGAGGTAGCAAAAGCAGTGCCAAGACAGGCCTCGAAATATCTACTCAACTGCTAACGATAGCGAAGGTGCCCATACCACCTAACCCATGCTGAATGTAGCTGTCCCGCTGACATTCAAAAAGAAATGACCAAGCCTCGGAGCTGGCAAAACACCATTCTTCTGATTAGCTGAATTTGCAGCGGACTCTGGCAGCAGCGACCGCACTGAAATAAGCCAATCAGAGAGCTCCTCACCACTGTGCGTTTTCAAGCACCATTTTCTAGTCCATAAATAACGGGATACACGACTTGGTTGCGCACGTTCGACCTCGGACTGTTCCTGCGTGCTGTATGTACCTGGCTGAGCTGCTGTCCAGCACTGTGGTTGTGGTGGCAATGTCGCGCTGCAGCTCCAAGCTTTGAAGTTGTGTATGCCCATGCATTTGCCTCACCTCGGCTGTCTGACTCACCCTACCCGAGTGTCCGGCACAGATGTGACATCTGTGGAACCCAGGTAAGTCGAAATTGTCAATTAGATAAAATTGTAATAGAATATTCGTAAGAAAACACCATTGTTGTTTTGAACACACAACGCTTTGGAGGCGCATGTAGTCAAGACGCGGCTAAGAAAAATGTGTAGACCTCCAGGGCCTTATAACTCAGTTGCTTATTGGTAGCACATCCAAAATAAAGGCACTCAAAACCCTCGAAGCCCTGTACCAACAGAACGAAAGGAGGTTACGACCACGGAAGTCTTTGAACAGAAAGAGAGCATTGCCACTGGGAGGGACAGGGAGCTCAAGAGTTGGAGGATGGCTACTTGGAGACTGGCTAATAAGCTGGTGGTGAAGGCTCTAGATAAGGCAAAATAATTATATTTCAGGGAACATGAGGGCTCAGTGAAAAGTGCAGTGAGGTGTGGGAGGCATACAAAGCCACACTTCAAGGGGAAGTGATTGCGGGTGAAGTAAGGGACAACAACTTATTGCCAGTAACGTATACACCAGCTAGAACAAGAGATAGGGGACCTTGATAGCCAGCATGTTTCCAGCCCTACCCCATCCTTGGCCCAGAAGTTAGAAAATAAACATACCGAATATAGGGATATAGCCCACCTTAAAGTTAAAACATTCTTACTGCCCAAGGAAAAACTTATTTATAAAGCCGGAGGCAAAGCTGGCAAATTACTAGCCTGGTTAGGTAGCAGGGAGAGGGAACATATGCATGTCAAGGAATTACAGCTGAAATCTGCCAAGATGGTCAGAGACAGTAGACAGATCTCAGAGGCCTTTATGACATACTTTGACGCCTTCCACGCACCCAAACCTAGGGGTTTGATTAAAAAATAGAGAGGTTTGTAAAAGACTGCCCGGTGAGAACCCTGGCCCTAGAACAAAGGGAAAGGCTAGAGGCAAACATCTCAGAAACTTAAATAGCATAAGCGTTGACTCGGATGCAGGCTGGGAAAGCCCCAGGTCCTAGAGTACTGCCTGTAGAAATGGCCCGTAAAATGGCAGGCAGAGTGAGCAAGTTGCTGCTTTGAATGTTCCAGGATTCTCTTTGGCAGAGGATCTAAGACTGGCCATCATTGTAATGATACCAAAAAATGGAAAGCCAGCGCAATTATGTGACTCATATCGGCCAATTTCATTGCTTAACACAGATACCTAAATTCTGGCCAACAGGCTTCTCATGGTGTTGACAGACCTGGTGCACCTGGACCAAATGGGCTGCAAGCCCTGTCGATGAACCAGGCTCAATTTGCAGCTGCTTCATAACGTTATCTCACAAGAAAACGAGAAGGGTGAGCCCAGGGCGGTATTATCTCTAGATGCCAATAAGGCATTTGATTCGGTTGAATGGTCCTATCTGTTTTTGCTCCTTGAAAGAATACGATTTGGTCCCTGCTTCATTAACTGGATGAAATTACTGTATCAAAACCCCTGGGCTAGGGTGAAGCTTAACAGATGTATGTCTAAGAGCATCTTGGTTGAGAAAGGATCTCTTTGCCCTCGCAGTGGAACCATTGGCGAACCTCATGAAGGTGGATGCCAGAATCTGTGGCTAGACCGGACCCTCGGGATGGGAAGCACACATATCACTTTATGCAGACAACATCCTGCTTTACCTAACTCATCTAGATCTATCTCTCGCCCGCATCAGTGAAACATTTCATATATTTGAAGAGATTTCTGGTTTCACCATTAATTGGGAGAAATATCTTCTGTTTCCAATGTGGGATGGAGGCAGACAGGACCGTTGCCCTTATCAATACAGGTGCAAACACACAGTTTGAAATACTTAGGCATGTGGTTGACAAGAGATGCAGATTCCAATGCCTGTGCTAACCTTGAACCGCTGCTACAAAGACTGGAGAGAGATGTCAGACATTGGAGCACTCTGCCCTTGTCGTTAATGGGCAAGGCGGCCATGTTCAAAATAGTCGCATTGCCCGTTTACTATACATCTTGCAGAATTGCCCATATAAACTTCCAAAGACACTTTTCGTACTCATAAATAATTTACTGCAGGCATTATTTTGGGCAGGGGGACAACCCCGTATTGCCTTACAGGCCCTGCAAAGAGAAAAATATGATAGTGGCCTTGTGCTACTAAACCTGAAGAAATACTATAAAGCGGCGTAGGTCACAGTAGTAAACGACTGGGTAAATTCAGAAAGAGATGACCCAGCTGCACAGGCGGACAGGTGGGGGGATGGGTGGCCATTCATAAATGGATGTGATATATAGCGGTCGTCTACATGCAAGAGCTTGTCTGGCTACAATCACGGCACGGAGCACATGGAATGGCCCCTCAAGAGAGATGAAGTGGGAAAAGCTGCTTACCCCAGCCATACCCTTCTGGGAGGGCACCAGATTAAAAATGGTGACTGCTCTTGAGGGCTTTTCAGGATGGGACAGACTAGGACGTAAAACATTTGCGGACGTATGGAATGCCAATAGGGTTGACCCATTTGAACATCTCTAAAGGGAGTATAAAATGTCATCTACACAGTTGTTAAAGTACAGACAACTTAGACCTGCTCTTATCCTTAGCACAGACCTGGATGAGGAGACCCGGGAGGATTCCCCATTGGAGAGATGGTTATTAGATGGACAGATTCAACATGAATTAATATCACTGATGTATGGCACACTGATGCTGAATACTCAGGGACCACTGACACACCTTAAAAACAAATGGGAAGGTGACCTGGGAGAATCCAATGATGAGCACTGGCAGAGCGCGTTGAAATTCCTAGCCTAGGGAGCAATTAAAGCTAATTTTAAATTAATTAAACTCAAAGCGCTCCACAGAATGTATTACACCAGGACATTACTTTATAACATTGTAAATGTAAATGTAAATGTAAATGTGCTGGACTTGTAAAGCGCACAGCTGCCCGTAAGCGTCCCGGCGCTTGCTTAGGGAACCCGTCCTGGTATTCCCCTGTGAGAAACCACGGCAGGGTGTCCACAAGGTGAAAGCCAGGCATCCCGCCGCGAGGGGCCGTAGTGGAGATTAAGCAAGCTATTGCCCAGAGTCGCAGAGTGTGACCCCGTGAGTTGAGTAGGCACCAGAGCGAGAATTGTCGAGTCCGTGGAATTTTGAGCCCGAGACCCGCCGAGACGGGGAATCGAACCCTGGTCCATGGTCGATCAAAGCTTCCGGGTCTGCCGCCTCTAACCACTGAGCCACGCTTCTCCAACATTGGGAGGGCTGCATCCCCCATGTGCCTTAGGAAGTGCGGCACCAAGGGTACCTTTATTCATACCTGGTGGCACTGCCCTATGATACGCCCCATTTTGGGAAAAGATAACCAAATCGCTGGAGAAAGCGATGGGGGCAACCCTTGACTTATCACCCCAGAGGACTCTGCTGGGTCTATGGGAGTCCTCAGACTTTACAAGCTATCAGAAGCTCTTGGTAAATACGGGATGTACAATAGCTAAAAGAGACATAGCACAACGGTGGAGTTGTGACATGGCACCGTCCTTCCGAAATCGGGAAGAGGGAATGGCACGCTGTAAAATCATTGAAAAAGAGGTCTACGGCGAAAGAGGCTACGAGAGGGAATACAAGAAGATCTGGGGGTCCTAGGATGCGGAGGTCATAGTGGATTAGCTGGAACACTACCGGGTTAGAACTGGAAGCTACGCACGCGGGGAAGGGAAGAGGGTGGATCACAGAATAACACACGGTAGGAATGCCCTGAGATATGATCTGTACACATTGACTCCAGCAGTAAAGACCCACGACAAGGTAAGGGAAGAAGGGAGGGGTAGGATGTACTTGTTCTGTATTGTATGAATAATACATATGTACAAAATAATAAAAATAATTTAAAAAAAGGAACAGCAGCTAAAAATTGTCTCAATGAACACTGTTTACTATCTAAAGCTTCCACATGGACATTCTGCTTTAGGTTTTCTAAATAAATAAATTCAGCAATGCAATGTAAACTCTTCTGAATAAACAAAACATGACCAAAAATATGTTTTAAACAAATTCTTCCAAGGTTTCATTATTGTGAATTCATGGAAAATTATTTTGTGGAATAAAACCTTCACCTCTATGCTTCGCAACGAGTGACAGTGCCTTGTAAATGAATTATAAATCAAAATATTTTAACAATAAGAAATTTGATATGATAGATCGCTCCGTTCTGCTGAACATGCTGTCCTGTTTTGGATGTCGGGCTCGGCCCTGAGTTGTTCTCTTAATATCTTTCTAATCACTTGTATGCTGTTTTATGGTTTAAGTTGCACTTTGGTGTACCAAACTTTTTCTGATGATCTATGCCACCATTTTTCCAAAGACAATTCTCAAATAATTTTCTTTCCCTTCCTTCCCCCTCAAATGTATATCTCATACTGTGCTTCTGCTCCTAAAACCTGAATTTCCCTACATTCCTTGACATCATCCATGGTAAAATTGCGGTTCTTTTTCTACAAATACTACACTCTCACTACACTGCAATTTTATTTCTTACCAACCTCTCTCTTTATGTTATATGTTATGTTAAATAGGTTTATAAAGCGCACTGTTACCCAAGGGTGTCCTGGCGCTGTATCTTAATCTGTGTATAATCTGGATGCCATATTCCCTCTTCTGTAGCTTTCACTTTATGCTTTCTATCTTCTTCCTGAACCTGGAATGTTTACATCTGTAAAATAAATGCCACTATTGTATAATGCCTCAAGATCGGTTTTCCCACTAGAAGCCAATACTCATAGTTTCCATGCATATTTATGTGCTCATATTTACCATCACCATATTTGACTTCATGGTTTGCATTCCATTTTTGTCTACAGTTTTGTTTTTAATGAGTTGTTTTCAAGTGAGTGGATCCAGACTTAAGCCTCCCTTCCAGTCTTACCTAATCATTTTATATAGGCTCTTTTCATCCTCCCTGCTCTAATGCACCTATTTCTTTCCTTAGCCCACTCACCCTTGTGATAGATCACATTTTTAGTTATCTTGCTTTTGTATGTCAATACATATTGGACCAGGTTGTTGTTATATTATGTGTATTTGTAGAGTGCACTATATCTGGCAAGGGTATCCTGGCACTGAGCAGGTGTATGCTTAGACCTGCCTATGGTAGTCGGGTTAATTGAAAAGCAAAGTCTGTAGCTTTTTGCTGATTTCAAGAAGAGAGGAGGAAGCTCAAATGTGGAGGTTGAGGGTGTTTCATGCCATAGGTGTGAGATAAGAGAATAACTATCATCCTGAACCAGCTCCGTGTATGCGTGAGTTGTGTGTGAGTAGAAGTTCTGTGGAGCGGAGGTGTCTGAGTGGTTGGTGGAAGGAGATGTGATAGTTCAACTAGGAGGTGCCTAAGTTGCGTAATGCCATGAATGTGTGTGTGAGGAGTTCGAAATTAGTGTGTTTGTGTATCAGGAGTCAGTGGAGCTCCCTGATTGTGGTGTGATGTGAGTTCCATGTGGGAGGTTGAGCATGAGTCTGGCTGCTGAGTTCTGGATGATTTGTAGCCTTCTAGTGAGTTGCCTGGTGATCCCGGCATAGAGGTGTTCCTGTAGTACAACTTGCTGGTGACTAGGGCGTGAGTAACAGTTTTTCTAGTGGTTCTTGGGAGCCGTATGAATATCTTCATCAGCATCTTCAGGGTGTGGATGAAGCGACGGCACTGACTTATGCAGTCAAGTCTAGTTTGTTGTCAATGATTAGTCTGGGGTTCATGGAATGGCTGCTGGGTGTGAGTTCAAGTTCCACCATCACCAAAAATTGGAGTCCCATTATGAGGTGTTTTAGCCACAGATCACTGATTCGGTCTTATCGGTGTTGAGCTTGAGGCATTTCGCTTTGACCCAGTTAGCGACTTCCGTCATGCAGGCAGTGAGTAAACTTGTTTCCTGTGCTCGAGGTCTTGCCTGTGAGGGAGACTATACGTTGTGTGTCTTCGGCTTAGGAAATTATATTAATGTTATGTGCGCAGATGACGTTGGCCAGAGGGATCATGTATGTGGTGAAGAGGATAGGGCTGAGCAATGAGCCTTGATTCTTGCATCTGCAGATGAGTTTGCCGACTTCCAAGGAGTAAGGTGTCAGGCTGACACCTTGTGTTATACAGCGGTGGCTCGTAATATTTGAAAGTGGTGGGGCGTAAAGGTTGGGTATGACTTTTACATAGCAAGCAAAGTGGGGTCGGGGGGTCTTACTATCCATAAAACATTGAAAAAAAGATTGCCAAATGATGGATTTTAAAGTAAATGAAGTTGTGAGCAAGAAAGGTTTATAAAGCAGTGGGAATGTATAGTCTTGCAGGCAACACATGGTAAGTAATGTGAAGGCAGTAAGACCCCTTTTTTTAATTTACAAGCGATTTTGCAAGCACAGCGCAAGTGTCATGCAGGCAAAACCTAAAAATGAGGTAAAATAGATTAATTACAGATATTTTGTAAATGTGGTACAAAGAAAAATGCATGGAAATGTCATGATGGCTCAAACACAGTCATACAGAATCATAAAACTTAGCCCTAACTAAATCAGTTTATCAGAACCCTGAAAGTCAAACTCATAAAGAGTACTGACAACATACCCACAAGAAAAATCTAAGACTAATAGACAAATCCTCAGATGAGAAATAAAAATCACATCAGCAGCAAAATAAACAAAAAGATCTCCGAGTAAAAATGGAATGAGCTCCCAATACTGAAGCCAAAACGTTTTTCATACAGAAATCACACATTCTATTAATAGATTCTGCAAATCCAGCATGGTATGATCATGATTATGGTTGCATGGGCAAATCAGAAACAGTCACTAATAGTTTAAATCTTTAACGTTAACCGATTGCTTAAGGTAAAAGAACATTTTCACCTATTCTCAACAACTGCACTCCAGAGATGCGCCACACAAAATGCAAAGTTTCTCCCAAAAAAGTCTCATAGAATTAACACTCCTTTAATGGAAGCTCTAGCGAAAGTCCTTGAATATGATACTTTGGATACATGATGGAAGCTTTATTCACAACACATACTTCATAAAACAGTAGTTAATTTTTTAATCTTTAATATCATTCACTTGGTGCTCCATAGAAATGAGAGAAGAGATGGTTTGCAGCGTGACACTGATTGAGTGGGGTAATGAGCAGAAGTGGGTTGAGCAGAACACCCAAAACTGCATCCATATTAAAATATATGGTGTCTGAACTGGGGTGGCAGAGTGGGCTAAAGAACGGTGATGGATTAAACCCAGATCTGTTGACTGGGTGTGAGTGTTTGATTGGTTCAGATGCTCCGTCCATCACCACCCCCTTTTGTACCGCTTTGTTCGCCATAAGTTGGCAGGGTATGCTCAGACGTGAGTCCCTTGCCCACTTTGCCACTGGATTCAAGCAAGCCTGGCTGAAGACGGCTGCAATGCCAGAAACCAGTCCTAGGAAGCTTGTTTCCGGTCCAGGCAAGGCATGGCTTGGCAGTTCGGGCTGGACTGTTCCCATGAGGCACAGGGTCAGACTGATTTGCATATGGCCATGTCTGAACTGGGGTGGCCGAGTGGACTAAAGAGCGGTGATGGATTAATCCCAGATCTGTTGACTGGGTGTGAGTGTTTGATTGGTTCAGATGCTCCGTCCATCACCACCCCCTTTTGTACCGCTTTGTTCGCCATAAGTTGGCAGGGTATGCTCAGACGTAAGTCCCTTGCTCACTTTGCCACTGGATTCAATCAAGCCTGGCTGAAGACGGCTGCAATGCCAGAAACCGGTCCTAGGAAGCTTGTTTCCGGCCCAGGGAAGGCATGGCTTGGCAGTTCGGGCTGGACTGTTCCCATGAGGTACAGGGTCAGACTGATTTGCATATGGCCATGTCTGAACTGGGGTGGCAGAGTGGGCTGAAGAACGGTGATGGATTAAACCCGGATCTGTTGACTGGGTGTGAGTGTTTGATTGGTTCAGATGCTCCGTCCATCACCACCCCCTTTTGTACCGCTTTGTTCGCCATAAGTTGGCAGGGTATGCTCAGACGTGAGTCCCTTGCCCACTTTGCCACTGGATTCAAGCAAGTCTGGCTGAAGACAGCTGCAATGCCAGAAACCGGTCTCAGGAAGCTTGTTTCCGGTCCAGGGAAGGCATGGCTTGGCAGTTCGGGCTGGACTGTTCCCATGAGGCACAGGGTCAGACTGATTTGCATATGGCCATGTCTGAACTGGGGTGGCAGAGTGGGCTAAAGAGCGGTGATGGATTAATCCCAGATCTGTTGACTGGGTGTGAGTGTTTGATTGGTTCAGATGCTCCGTCCATCACCACCCCCTTTTGTACCGCTTTGTTCGCCATAAGTTGGCAGGGTATGCTCAGACGTGAGTCCCTTGCTCACTTTGCCACTGGATTCAATCAAGCCTGGCTGAAGACGGCTGCAATGCCAGAAACCGGTCCTAGGAATCTTGTTTCCGGTCCAGGGAAGGCATGGCTTGGCAGTTCGGGCTGGACTGTTCCCATGAGGTACAGGGTCAGACTGATTTGCATATGGCCATGTCTGAACTGGGGTGGCAGAGTGGGCTGAAGAACGGTGATGGATTAAACCCAGATCTGTTGACTGGGTGTGAGTGTTTGATTGGTTCAGATGCTCCATCCATCACCACCCTCTTTTGTACCACTTTGTTCACCATAAGTTGGCAGGGTATGCTCAGACGTGAGTCCCTTGCTCACTTTGCCACTGGATTCAAGCAAGCCTGGCTGAAGACGGCTGCAATGCCAGAAACCGGTCCTAGGAAGCTTGTTTCCGGTCCAGGGAAGGCATGGCTTGGCAGTTCGGGCTGGACTGTTCCCATGAGGCACAGGGTCATACTGATTTGCATATGGCCATGTCTCAACTGGGGTGGCAGAGTGGGCTAAAGAACGGTGATGGATTAAACCCAGATCTGTTGACTGGGTGTGAGTTTTTGATTAGTTCAGATGCTCCGTCCATCACCACCCCCTTTTGTACTGCTTTGAAATGGAAATGTGGCATAACTACTTCATAGTATTAATTACATTTCCACACAACTCGGTAAACTAATTTCAAGTGCAACATTATTAATTCATCAATCACGACTCTGTGCATCATTAAACCTTCAAATTTCAGAAATAATTTTCACCCAACATTACACTTTTTCACATTTGAAAATAATCTACTACAAATCCCCCTCTGATTATTTTAATCACTTAACCCCATTAATAACTTTATTAATCAGCCATTAGTCTTTAGCAGTCTTCATCTTCTCAGATAATCTGACATTTTCCTCCACCTGCTTCATCTGTTGGAATCATCTACTTCAAAGTTCATTGATCTTTTCCTTTTTCTTGAAGAATTATCTTCCCTACTTCTATTCTTATTTTTTTCTAGTCCTTCTAACCATACCTTCTATTAGTTTTAATAGGAAAAATAAGGAAATATATAAATCAATGGTATTATTATTATTGGTGTTAACACAGCATGTAAATCTCCACTACCAAAACTACTTAACCACTCAACTACCTTTCTAAACCCACTACTTTCTTTATCCAAGATATTATAGCTTTCAACAAACCTGGTTCTTCTAATGACCTAATTTCATGAGTCAAATTTGTTACGTTAGTAATTTACGAGTCGATCATTCCATTATAATCTTGTATGGATGTACAGCACTTCTTCCCCTTAATTACTTTACAGACACTGCCCTCATTCGTTCACCAAGAGTATGTTCAAGCAAGACTGTTCTGCATCATCATTTCTCGAATTGCTAACATCTCTAAATTCACACATTTAAAAGAACATGCAGGATCTACAGCAAGTTATGGTGTTATTATTTGTTATGTTATTTATATTTCTTAAGCGCAACGGTTACCCGAAAGGTGTCCTGGGGCTGCGCACTGCCTTCCGGTTGTCAGGGTGTGAAATAACCTAGGAAGTAAAAAGCCAGGTTTTAAGTCCCTTCCTAAAAGTTAGTAGTTCTGTGGGCTCCTAAGGTGAAAAGGAAGATCATTCTAGGCCCTAGAGGTGCAAGTAGTGAAACTTCTTCCCCCCCATTTTACTTTTTTAAATAAGGGTACCACCACTAGTTTTGTTCCTGTCGATCTTAGTGCTCTCCTAAGTCTATCTACAACTCTAGATCATTTCCCAATCTTCACATCACTCATGGCTATTCCATTTAGAGGAATAATAACCATAACATATCTATAACTAATTTACCAAAATTTCTTTTCACTCTCTTTGAACTATGTTCTTCTGCTTTCTTTTCCTTATGATAAATTCTAGGGAAAATAAAAGGTAGATAACATGAACCCACCCAATTATTTGGTAGATTGAAATAAACAGTCTTTCCACAAACATAATAAACACCTCTTATAGCAGGTTCTTCTCTAATTCTAAGATCTCCACTAACTTCATAAGTGTGATTACATATACTCTCACTAAAAAACGACTCTCTCTACTTCTACAAAACAATGCCTTACCACAGCCCTCTCACCTTTCCTTTATTGCTCCATGTACAACCTTGAATGTAACCCTGAAAAACAAAGGGGCATTTTTAACAATGACTTTGCATCACCGTTGCACCACACAACGGTGCACAGGGCAACACAAAACTTATAATGATATTTACCAAGCCACATTAGGCCACCTTGTTTGGCCCTGCGTGGCTTGGTAAATCTGGAGTGATGCAAGGCAGCGCAAGTTACGTTACTCTGCCCCAATCAGCCATTTCATGGGTATGGCATGGGATTTTCCATGCATACACCCATGGATTCCGAAGCCTTTCCAGATTTACCAATACTGGTAGTCCCAGGAATGCGTCAGAATGCTACACCTTCTCAAGAAAGGCACAGCGAGGAGAAATATCTTAATTTTTTCTTGTTTTTTCCTCTTTCTACATGTTCTGCATTCTGCACCAGGCAGCAGTTTGTGTGCAAGTGCAGGCAGAGAGCAGGAATGCGCCATATCTTTAAGAGATGTGGCTCATTCCTGCCCTCTCTCGTTTACGCAGTGCAGCACAGCAAGGTGTCTTGCTGCCTTGCTTTGTGTGAAATAATGATAAAAATGGCCCGAAATTCTTCTTCCTCCCTAATTTCCTCTAAAGCAATGTTCATCTCTTCCGAAATCTTTTATTACCTTTATACCTATTACATTACATTTGTTAATGAAATCACACTCTTCACTACTTAACAAACATGAATAAAATGTTTCCATGTTAGTATTGGATCTGATTTGTGCAATCTCTCTCAAATACTTACCATGTGTAATTCCGTTGTTACTCTCACAGTTGAATACATTATCCAAAGTCACAAGTTTTTAGCTACTTGGTTAGTCAGGGTGATACGATCACTGATCCACCTGGACCAATTCAGCTTCATGCCTGGAAAGAAGTGTAGCACTTAATCTGTGATAGCTGCATGGAGTCCTGGGCCGTGTGATGAGAATCTGAGAAGATGCCCTTGTGTTGTCTCTTGAAGCACAGATGGTCTTTGACACGGTGGAGTGGCCCTTCATGTATGCAGTTTTGGAGAAATTGGGGTTTGACCCCTTCTATATCTCCTGGATACTGCTCCTACACTCTGACCCCTTGCTCAAGTAACGGTGAACTGGAGCACATCTGCACTGTTCCGGTAAACATCGTTTACCCCTCTTACGAAACAACGCCTACCCTTAAAACGCGGTCATTACAACGACCATGTTGTTACATCGCATGCCATTACAACGCAAGCCGTTACAGCGGCTTGCTGTAGGGGCAGAAGGTGTTGGATTTTAAATCCAACACCTTCCCTACAGTTGCACAGACTGGAGTTGGAATAGTAAATTATACTATTCCAACATCCATGCGCCTCCCCCTACAGCAAGTCGTTGTAATGACTTGCGTTGTATTGGTATGCAATGTAACAACGTGGTTGTTGTAATGACCGTGTTGTAATAGCATGGGTTCTAAACGCATGCGTTATAATGTGGCCTATTCCACTCTTCCTCCGGTGGGGTACAAGGCAGTGCTGTCCGTTTTACCCCATGATTTTTTCTTTTGTCTTGGAACCACTCGTGGCCTGGATTAGAAGCGATCGCCTGATCAGAGGGCTGAGGTGGACTGCAGCCTGAGAGGATAGGATCTCCTTTATGTAGACTATATCCTGCTCTACATAGCTGACCCATCCTTTACTCTTGATAGGATACTGCACATATTCACACTTTTTCGTTGCTACTCTGGTTATACCATTAAGTGGAATAAGTCTTTAATCTATATCCTTCATGGAACCGTACCTACCTGATGACTGTACTGCTCAGTTGGTCACGGAGGCCTTCTGATACCTAGGGATCTTAATCACCAGAAATCCAGATGTTTTCTATACGCACAATCCTGAGCCACCACTATCAGCAAAATGGTGCCTCCTAAATATCTTGGTCAAAACCTATCTCACCCGCTTGGACCGCCTCTGGCTCACACTGGGGCAAATAGTGGCTAAACGTAATATTGCATGACTGTGGAAGACGGAATTAGCCCCTCATCTAAGTGATTGGAAGAGAGACATGGACTGGTCTATGAAAGTAGGGGTTGTTCAAACAAATGGGGGAAATGGAACTCATATCGGAGGGAACTATGTGCTCCAATTATGGATCCCAATCGGGATGCTTGGTGTCAGGGAATTTTGACTGTGCCACTGCCCTATGTTTTGATGGGGGCGGGGGTGTTATTGGGTTCCTAAACCAGATGGGTATGTGTTGCTGTATGCCTGTGTTTTACCACTAAGATACATGCTGCTTATTGTCACAGGAATTCTATTTGCCTTCTTTGCAATAAATAGATCTTTAAAAAAAAAAATATCCAAAGTTACATTTTAATCCGTCAGATACGGGAAATAAATTCCTCATAATTAACCTCTACTATGCGTCTGACGTCATGGTGGGCGTGTGCATCGGACAGGGGGGGGGGTCCGATTTGCACACGCGTGGAATTCGCCCACACAGCGGGGAAATGTACGTTGCATGGAAGCAGTTAAAGATGGGTACAAAACACTACAAGAAAGAGAGTAAGAAAGTGTTACATATACGTTTGTAGCTCCTTCACCAGCTGAAATAGAAAGGAAAATGCATATGTAAACACTGCTAACTTTCACAATGTCAATATATTCTTTAATCATTTTATTATCTCTAAATCCACTGACTAAAGGCTTTTCATGTGAAGGTACTATTTGCTTAGTTTCTTAATCATTAAACGTACTTGCAGTTTCACTGCACACAAAGGAATTAGTAGGCATACAAACAAGCTGACTGATGCTAATAATATTAATACAAATCGTACCATCTCTACAATTTTACAGCATCTGCTGTTTCCCTACTTTATGTTAAAGACTAAAAACAAAAATGTTGTGGCAAAAATGAATTTCTTCTTTTTTCATTCTAGAATAAAAATTTGTATTCACTCCTAAAAATTCAAAATCAGATTAATCAAAAAGTATCAGTCTCTGTATTATCTGTCTAAGTTGTTTTTGTACCCTACATGTATTACACTCTTTGAGCAAAATTCTCCTGCCTCGATATAGTCACTTTCATTAAAAATTCAGTATTTCAAAATTTCGTTTTCCCCTTTAGAGTGGCTCTCCTGTAGTGTGTCTCTGAGCCTGATCCTCTTTCAAAAATATTATAGCACATATTTATTTGGAAATAGTCCTCTTCATAAGTAGCTTCATCTGACACTGTAGCTAGGTATAGTCTCTCTGGTGAAGCATATTTCCCATTGGGAAATTTCTAACTGGTCTTTTGCCAGCTGCCGATTCACTCTCATCAGTTTCCCAGTTCAAATGCCTCCTTAGATCTTTTTTTGATTTGCAATGTTTTTTCTTTTGCAAATCTTTTTCTAGGTAATTCTTCAGCAACAGTTTTTGTGGATCTTTCTTTCTCAATACCTTGATTCAAACTTGAGATTGCACTTGACTTATATTATCTGTAGTTAGTTTTTCGCTCCCCGAATTATCTTCTCTCAGAAAAGGTCTTTTTGACTTTGATTTTCAATTGCAACTTGTCACTGCTTTGAACAGAGACTCCCCATTCTTACTGCCACTCATGCTTTGCGCCTTTGCATTGCAGCAACTCTTCACTTTGACCACTTTGTCACTGGACTTGAAAAGTTTCAAGCTCTTCATCTCAACTTTCACTCACCCAAAACTGTTCCCTTTGACTTTCTGCTTGATCTTTACGATTTTCTGTTTGATCTTCTTTTTTTTTAAAACTTATTTTGATTGAAACTGAACAGATATCACATTACATGTTCGCTATTCAATTTACAATGTATCATTGGCAGGTTGATTATTAACGCGTTACATCACAGCAATCTACTCGGGTGCCGTTACGCTTCACTTATTAGTTTTATTGTTGGGCGCAGAGTAGCTATTCAGTATTTAAAGCCTTTCCCACCCAGGAGATATGTGTGTAGCAATATTTATTATATCTTATATTAAGAAAACGAAAATAACAAAAGGAACCTTGGCAGCGACCAGTGGTGGAACCCCATCCTATAGGTAATATATACATGACATCTAGAGCAGGACTATCAGACGGCCAACATTATTTGTCTGAGGAAGCGGGGGGATCTCTACTACCCTCAGGTGAAAGCTATTTATATGTGTTATGTTATGTTAAATGTTTATAAAGCGCTCAAATCACCCTAGGGCATCTCAGCGCTAACTAGGCAAATTTTACTGAGGGGGAAAACCGGGATAGATTTAAGCGTGTTTACTAAAACATAAAAGCTTTCAGCTGTTTCCTGAAAATGCTGTAGCTTGGGATTTTACGTAAAGCTGGAGGGAGCTCATTCCACTATCTTGGAGCAAGATATGAGAAGGCTCTACCTCGAGTGCGGACAAGCCGAATTCGGGGAACCTGCAGGAGATCCTGAGCACTAGATCTGAGATTCCTGCAAGGAGAGTATTTCAATAGTTTTTTTCGCAGATATAGAGGGCCTCTTTCATTCAGTGCATTGTATGTCAGGCAGCTAATCTTGAAAAAGGATCTCTTCTTTACTGACAGCTAGTGCAGTTCCTTCAACAGAGGAGCCAAAGATGTACCTGCGGGTCGTTTTAAAATCATTCTTGCTGCATTATTTTGGACCACTTGGAGTTTGGCCAATAGGGTCTCTACTACTTCAGCCAACAAAGCTTTCCCGTAATCCAGGCGACTGATTACCATGGCCTGGACTAGTGTTCTACGGTGGGAGGTGGGCATATAGGGTAGGATTTTCCTACGGAGCCAAAGACCATAGTAGCACGAGCTTGTTGTGGCCGCTATGTGATGTTTCATACTCCGAGCCCAGTCCAGTTTTAGACCCTGGTTTTCTACTGTCAATTTGGAGTGGGGGGGGGGGCTGGCCCAATTGAGCCGGCCACCAATCCTCCAACCAGAAGTCCATTGCTTTGCCCATGAGCATTACCTCGATTTTTTTCGGATTCATCTGGAGACAATTAGCAGTCATCCAGTTGGAGATGGCAAGCATACCGGTGGCGAAGTTGTCGAGCGCTGGGTTCAGATCAATGGTAAATATAAGCTGTGTATCGTCAGCATAGGAGATGATCTCAAAACCCAGCCGCTCGAAGATCCCTGCCAGCGCTGCCATATATAGATTAAAGAGGGTTGGGCTTAAAAAAGAGCCCTGCAGAATGCCCTTGTTGAGATGCCTTTTTTCGGAGGTGTAAGGTCCCAGCATCACCGTTTGAGTTCTCTCGGACAAAAGGTGGGCGGGGGGTTTCTCCATTCTCTGGGTTCCGTGTGGAGGTGGTATGATTTGACCTCTGTGTTGAGCCCTCCTACCCATTGTTCTGGTCTTTAGTCGACTGCAATCCCTCCAGCATGTGTCCCCATTCTTCCAAATCACGCTCTGCATTCTCATCCCTATGCACAACTTGCAGGCGGCACACTCAGCCACACCCCTCTCTCACACGTCCACACTCCATCTGTCTAGTCTAAAGGTGATAGCATGAGTCCAATGTATTACAATACAACGTTTATCCAGGACAAGGCATAGGAGTGTCAATTTGTATCTTATGCGGGTTCCCTTTTTTTGTGGCGGAAGTACTCCTAGTAATCAATGCTTAATTGATGCCTCTATTCTCACAGCTGTACCTGTTCGGAGCACCTGATTCACTTGTTGCCTATACGGTTGCAGGCATATGCAGTTTCAGGTCATATGTATGAACATCACCAAGTCTGCACCACATTGGGGTTCCAAGGAGCACCCCAGATTGAAGCATGCCAATCTCTCAGGAGTCAAGTAAGTGAAGTGTCGGTAGTATAACTGAGTGAGTTTGAACTTTGCATTACTGGCTCCCTTGCGGACCTGCACAAATGCCCTTGTCCACTCACCCTCGGTGAGTGAGATGGCAAGTCTGCTAATGCTATCCATCTGTCTTTTATCATGAATATCTCAACTGTGAGATCCTCTTACAGAGCTTTATATATGCTTGAGATTATCCCTCTAGTAGACCACGGGGCAAGTAGCGATGCTAATGTGTGTGACTCCTCCGGCTCATCTGGAAACAAGGTCCATATGTCACAAACTGTCAGTGATATTTTTGCATATTGTAGGAAGTGGCCATCTGGCACTTGGAACCACTCCCTTGCCTTGTTCAAGGACAAAGAGATCCTGCTCACATACATATCCGCAGCTGCCGTGCAGCCCCCCTTATACCGTTTCATGATGTCCATGACTGGCTGGATTTGGTGGAAACCCTATAGCTGTGGAAGTGAGTTAGCGTATGGAGCCCAGCAGATAACTAAGGTAACAGCTTGCTACCAGGCCTTTGCTACCTGCCGGATTATATAAGGCATTCCAATGGGGGCCGGGAGCACATCATGAGATATCTTGGCAGTTCTGTCCTGTTTCCCCTGTCTGCCAGTAATGCTTTTTCTACATTGCGGCCCTCAGTGCACCACTGTGCTGCATATTGTAGCAACCCCGCAAAATAGTAAAGTCTGAAGTCTGGGAGTCCCAGTCCCCCAGATTTTCCATCTAACTTAAGTATTTCGAGTTTTACCTTGCTGCATTCTCTGGCCCCTACTAACGAGATTAGGAGACTGTTCTCCGGTGTGCAAACTCTCTTTCAATTGCTTAAATGCTTCAAGGCACTTCAGCAAATGGTACTGGATCTTTTACAACATTACAGGTTAGCCTTACTAAAGGCTTGGCAATCAGGGAAAAGTTTGGGATCCATTGTCGATGATACCCAACAATTCAAAGAAACATCCAACCCCCTCTGGGTGGCCGGGAAATTCAATTCCAAATTTGCAGAAACATGTTCTTTTTAGACATGCTTTTCAATGTAGTATCCTTGATCAGTAACCTCCTTTTCACACTCCTGCATTTTTGCTGGAGAAACTTTATGTCCATTTTCAGCCAAATAATTCAACAATACAATGCAAATAAGTGTACAATCTTCTTTTTTCTTGAATGCTCTCAGGAGATCATCTATATATAGGACTAGAGTTGAATTACCTGGTTATTAAAAGTTTTCTAAATCCTTCTTTAGTTTTGGTGATAAAATGGATAGACTCTCTGTATACCATTGCAGGTTGCTACACCACATGATCATGTTGTTAAAAAAGTGAGCAGCAAAAAGAAACTGAATCCTCATGCAATGGCATTGAAAAGAACGATTAGCTCACATCAATGGCTGTGTACTATTCTGCCCCTGTTGGAATCTGGAACAATTTTACTGCTGGATACAATACCACTGTACAACAAGGAACCACAATTTTACTTATTCTTCCAACGTCTTGTATGATCCTCCATATCCCATTCAGCTTTTTAATTGCCATTAATGGAGAACTGCAAGTACTACCAAGCACTACTCGAAGAATTTCTTGCTCAAACTTTTTCTCAATTACTGTTTTCATTCCCTCTTCAGCCTCTTTAGTTAGTCTTTATTGTCTAGTTCTAGGAAAAATCACATATGGTTTTTCCTTAATTTTCACGTTTTGCTGTTTTAACCACTCCCACTCCCATGCTCATGACGAGCTCAGCTCATCATGAGCCACGGTTGCCGTGTGCTCATGACGAGCTGAGCTCGTCCTAACGGCTCCAACAATCGCACGGAGGGCTAATTCCCATGCTGTGCTGAGTGTTCCAAAGAAACTGGTGTGGCCGTGATGAGCTCAGCTTGTCATGAGCACATGGCCACCGTGGCTCATGACGAGCTGAGCTCATCACGAGCACCGGGGTGCTGTGCGCGCTCCCCGCCCCCCAGCACAGCGGGGGAATTACCCCCAAGGCCAAGGGGTTAATCAACCCAATCTCTTTCCCAGTGAAATTCCATACCGCTTCTCTAACTGAATGTTTTAAATCTAGAGCCAAGTCTTCTTTTGGTCAAAACTGGGTGTATTTCTACTCTGGTGTCTTCTGAGCTTAATTCAAAAACTGAATCCTCATCTGGGTTTCAACTGCAACACCATCCGGTCAGCAATAAATAACGGAATTCATCTTGGAAAGAAGATCTCTTCCAAGCAAGTTCACTGGGCTTGAATTACTCAATATAAACTGGTGCTTGTTTAGCATCTATTCTATTCTAACAGAAACATCTGCTGAAACCTGATTAGCAATTTGCCTATTACTGATCCCTACAACTTGGGACTTTTCTCCCAGAGAGGGGTAGGTCTGGGACTTCCACAAGACTAACTGTAGAACGGAGTAACCCCCCTCATCTATCAGAAATGAAACAGAGTGGCCATTGACTTATCCGTCAATATATGGGCCACTTTGTTCTACCTCCGGAACTGCTTCAGGTAAGCACCCCCCCCCCCTCACGCACCGTCATTGTGAACTGCTTCCTACCATTTCATCAGTAAGAATCATGTCATTTTTCTGAATTATGTGCCTGCCTGTAATATAAGGCATTTATTTCTCAGGTTTCATTGCATTGCTGGAGCTGTAGGCAATGGCATTCAAAATGTTTTCTGACTCTGTATATTCTGCCCAAAATTCTGTATATTCAATATCATATTACTTCTCTCTACCATTAGATTTCTCTCTGAATCGTCTGAAACTCTTTCTAAATTATATCTACATTCCCTGTTACAGTGCCTGATCTGTCCACAAATATGGTAAGCTGTGCACGTTTTCAACATCTCAATATTTCCATTCATTCTATTCATTTTACCTCCCTGCGTCAATTGAATATCCATTCATACCATTTCGCACAGAATTCATATTTCAACTCATTTGATTCATCAATCCTTTTTCAAATTGTTTAGTTTGAGTAATCATCCTTTTTTTCTTCAGTTTGTTTCTTCTCAAGATAATCACTACTGTTCCTTGCCAATTTCAAAATCTCATCAATACCCCTTGCCAACCAACACAACTCACTCTGTTGAATAAGATCACTAATTTGGGAACCTGGTCCATTCACAAAAACAGACACGAAACCCCCAACAGCATTTTTCTCTGGATTTTCAACTCTGCTATGTTTATTAAACACCTTAATAAATCTCTCATAATATGAAAGTAGTGATACTTTGGGTTCCTGTGTTATTTTCATAATCTTTTCCCCAGTAGTGGTCGGTGGTGGGAGTCAAATGAGATGCAGTGCGCGCAACAACATTTGTTTTATTTATTTATATGTTTACTTACCTGTATTTGGCTGTATTCCGTAGTTTACTACCACGCAACCTGCCCCTCCCACACCCCACGTCACCGCCCGGCAGCACTCCCACCACCGACCGCTCCTGCTTTTTCCAATTTACATGCCTCTTTGGAATGCGCTTATTCAAATGCTCAAGGCACTGCCTTTTATTTTCCAGCTACATCCACAGATGGTGCATTATTAGGCCACGTCCAGCAGGTTCCTGCACTGGCTATCCAACAGCCACCTTACACTTCAACCACAAATCTCCAGGAACAACAATCTCAAATAATATATTTAAATCAGTCCACAACATTGGAGAAAGATGTGTGTCAGCTTATGGATTTCTTCATACCACTTTGCTGAATCATCTCTCAGGGTGTAAAAGCATACAGGTCTGCCCATGTCCTAAATTCCCTCCATGTAACTTCCTTAAAGGAAACTCAGCTACGAGACTCGTTCCTGCTTCTGAATCACTTGCTATATTTCTTGCCCTTTCTCCATCATTGCCCTCATTTTCTTTTATTTACTGTCCCTTTTCTACATTTATCTCCATATTTCTTCAAATCTTCTGATTCCAGAGTTCTCTCAATCAAATCTTTAATATGAGCCCTCAAAGTAATGAGACACATCTCTTCAATTTCATCATGTGTTAAACCCATTTTGTAATTTAGCTTTACATTTTGCCTTTTACTAATATCAAACTCTAATTCATCAATTATTCCAATGTATTATGAGCTTCATTAGCACATCTGGTTGCTTCTTTATCAAATATCTCATTTTGTCAGCATTGTAGGTAAATAATTGTTCAGAATGGAACGTGGTAATTGCGTATGTGCCGATAAAGACTCACAAATCTTTTATAACCGTTCTAGCGTCAGCCGAGCGCTGGGGCCACATCCATATGAACCTCGTACAGGAATCCACTACTACCATGATATATCTATAGTTGCCGTCCCTTTGTAGGGGACCACAGTGGTCCAGGTAAACACATGCAAATGGTTTATCCGAGATAAGAAGGGGTGTCTGCGCTGGTCGTTTTACTGTTGATACTTTTATCCTTTGGCATATGACGCATTCTAATACATACTTTTTAGTTTGTATTCTCAAGCGAGGCCACCAATATCTCTGTTTTAATAGTGATATTGTTGCAGAAACGCCAGCGTGTGCAGAAGCAAGCCCTTCGTGTGCCGCTTTGATTAGTCCTAACCTGTGTTCCCTGTTTGGAATTACTCTATCCCCCACTCCAGGGATTCGAGCAAAAGGAACATTATTCGTATCTGTTAAGTACAAGTACTTTTCAGGAAAGCCTTTTGGGAGTGTTTTCTTATCATTTTTTACTGACGCACTGACAGCTTGTAGAATATCGCTGTCTATTTTTGTTTGTGACCGAGTTATCGCAGCTACGGAAGCCGTTTGCACAGCTGCCTTCGCGGCTTCATCAGCCAATGAATTCCCTGCAACGTGAACGCCATCACGTTGATGACTCAGAGTGTGTATCACGTGAGTCTTTTGTAGTTCTTTTTGCAAAAGAACTACCTGTTCCCAAAGCATTTTATGCTTTATTGTGCCACCTTTTGCATCTTTGAAACCGTTTTCCACCCAATTCTGCAAGTATTCATTATAAGATTGTACGCAATAAAAAGAATCGCACACTATTAGTGTGGGGAATTCGCGATCGGTATTTTCTAGCGCCATCTTAAATGCTACTAATTCAGCTCGTTGAGCCGAGCAATCTCCTAGAGATTGTGTTTTGGTGACCATTGGTCTAAATTTACCTTTGTGCCAGCGACCTTTAACAATCGCGCACGCAGCACTGTAAGCTTGCTTACCCTCAACTGCGGGTTGTGCTGATCCGTCAGTATATATAATACTTCCGTATTCTTCGAGTGGCAGGATTTCAATTGGCAGAGGACATTCATATTCATATTGTAAAAATTCCTGTGTTTTTAAGTTAGGATCAAATTCGTAAACTACGTCTGTTGCAGCAAGAGAATTAACCCACTGAATCCATCTCGGATGCAAAGCTTTAGCATTAGGAATGCTTGCTTTAGTTACCGCTTCTAAAGCCGGTATAGGTGTTACGATTATTATTCGTTTACCTTGTGCTAGGGGCCTTTCTTTTGCTACAGCAGTCTGAACCGCAGTTAGAATTTTCTCCGTTGAACTGAATTTTATTTCAGCCTTTGTGTACAAATGTGATTTGTAAGCTATTGGTACCTTTTCTCCCTCATTAGAGGTCAGGTATGTGAACCCGCATCTTCCTGGGATGACTCGGATTACAAGATCACGTGTGTTGTCACGTGTATCTAATTTTGTTTTTGCTAACATGTCTGTTTGCAGCGATCTCAAAATTTCTGTGTGTTTTTGAGTCCAATTGATTTGTTTAAAATCAGGTTTAATTAGTTCGTAGAGAGGTTTAACCCTCTCTACGTAATTTAGAATGTAAGTTCTTCCGAAATTCAGAAAACCTAGTATGGATTGTAAATTCTTCAGCGTTTTTGGAGCTTGGAGTACAGCGCACTTCTCTAAGAAGTTGTCCGCTAGGCTTTTCCCTTCACTTGATAATTCGTATCCTAAAAATAATACTGTCAGATGGGCAATTCGGGACTTTTTAAAGTTGAATTTGTAACCCTCTGCTGCGAACCCAAGTATAATGGTGTTCACTCTTTTCAAGTGAGTATCCAAGTCGTCGTCTGTGAGATAGATATCATCTACGTAAGATAATGCCTCATCATCATAGATTTGTAGTAACTCTGTTACCCTAGCTGAGAATAGTCCTGGGCTGTTCTTGAACCCCTGTGGGAGTCGACAGAATTTTTTCTGCGACCCAAATGCAGAGAAAGCGGTCAAATATCTGCTTTCCGGTGCAATGTTTTGACAAAAGAAACCATTAGATATGTCTAATGTCGTTTTATATTTTTTCCTAACTATGTTATTCATTAGGGCTGCACTATGCGAGTTTTGTACTGCAAATGTTTTACAACATGTATTAAGATGTCTGTAGTCCAAAACTAGACGATATGAATTGTCTGGCTTGGAGACAGGAAACAAAGGATTGTTCATTTGAGAGGTGCATCTTTCAATCACCCCCTGGTATTCAAGTTGATCTAAGATCTCCCTGACCCGTTTTTTAGCTTCTTGCTTAATAGGATACTGCCGTTGGGCAGTTGGTTCACTTTTTTATTGGATTTTATGAGGAGTTGAGTCCTCATCCCATCCTACATGATTTTTATATAAAGCAGGTGCCTGGGCCACTGCCCATTTCCTTGCATATGTATATTTTTTGTGAATCGGAATGTGATTCGAGAAGGCAGGCATAATCACTTCTTCGCCACGAGGGCACTCCCTGACAAACTCTGGGGGCCAATCTTTTTCAGCTAACAGAATATCATAGCCTTTTGAGAGTTTATCCCAAAATAGACCTCTTATTTTCCTAGTCTTATCACCCTCTATACGCAATGTTATTTCGTATATTTTATGGGGCTCGCTAAGTCTGGTGTCGGCAGTTTCAACCTGAATGTATTCATTCGTGTCCACTGTCTCCAGATGACTCATCAATATCTTGCGCGCTATACTGATTTCTGCTGCACTGTCCAACATTGTCAATGCCCACTCCCCGTTTTTCAACTGTGTCCTCAGTATTCTCGGCATGGTTGAGTACTCTAATACTGGCTACCTTCTTTTTCTGAAATTGAGATTTTTTACTCTGAGCAGGTTCCTTGTCTTTGGACTTGGTGTGCTCTCCTGGGTCTGACCGTCCTCTTCTTTCCCAATTCTGTGGAAAAGATCGAGAGGGACGTTTATCAATACTTTGATATCTATCAGGTTTTTTCAGATTATCCCTATTTCTAAGGTTATATCTTTTCTCAGAGGGCTCCCTCTGGGGAGACTGGCGTTCTCGAGTCGGAGTTCTTTCCCTCCGTCGAGGAGACCTTCCTCTGGACTGGAAAACTTTTTCCTTGGGAGTGGATTGTTTATTTCCATCCCAGCTCTTTTTAGGAGTGTTTAAATTATTTTTAATAAATAATTTTTCAGGATTTTCGAGCAGTTGGGGCTTTACCGGTTTCCCACCCAAGCTGTCTCTACCTAATTCTTCATAGCATTTTTCTATGATTTTGGCAAGCTCAACAGGATCTTTTATATCTGTTTCCTTCAACTTCTGGCGGATCGCCACAGATGCTGCTTCTCCTTTTATATTGGCTAATAATATAGCCGAGACCTGCTTGAAGTCTTTCAGTAATTTCATACCAAGATGTAAAGCGGGTTCTGGACCGTATTCATTTTGAATCTGTTTTAGCACTTCTGGTATTACCGCCATAGACGGAACACCGTGTGTTTTTGTGTAAATGGAAGCAAAGACTGTACCCCAAGTGTCGCAGTCCTCTATGTGTGGTGCGATTCCCATAGGAAGGCAGATTGTCAAGATTCTGTGTTTCTCTATAGGGGTAGTATCAGGAAATACTGCCTCTATTTGAGTGATTTTCTGTGCTAACCAGAAAGGAATTTGTTCCCGTTTTACGGGTGTTTTACCAAGACATGACTGTATGTTCTGTGGTGTAATTTTATTAGTGTTCCCCTGATGAGGGGTCAGCTGTGGTACATTAACAGCTGGCTGGACTGTTGCAGTCCGCATTACATATTGGACTAATTGCCTATGTATTTTTATTAGTGTTTTTAGCTGTACTAACAGCTCTTCCTTTGACATTTTTACAATGTCTGGATGTGGTGTGTAGCTGGCTAGAACCGGCCACGTTGCTCCTGGTCTACCTAGTGGACCGAGCCTGGTAATGTGATCATTGTGTTTTAGGGCGCCATTAAACCAGAGCAGGTGCTCTTGAAATTTAAGTGGAATTTCAATCTCCTCGAAAGGAGCGTACTCTTCCGGAAGTTCCTCTATTTTGTAATAGTGAAACTCTTTTGTTGTAGCGTTTGCCGCTGGAAAGTTTATCCATGAATAGAATACCTCTGTCTGCCGATATTCGTGAGCCTCTATCACGAAAATTACTGTACCACCTTGAGGTGTCAGTCCGTTCTCTATAAGTTTTAAAGTTATAGATTTTCTTAAGTGGACCGGGAGGATAATAGCACCCGGGTCTGTGTGTTCGGGACCCTGCTGAGTCGCATCTGCTGCGGCCCCAGTGGTTCCGTTTTCTCCTGGCATTGTTAAAATGCAAGGTCTGCAGAGTTGGTCTCCAAGGAGACAAAGATTAGGTGCACAATATGTTGGAACACTGTATCCTTCAACGTTGAATAAACCAGAGCTTTACATAGGAATCTCTTCCTACTAAGGTCGGGCGGATTTTAACCTTTCACCCACTCCAGACGTCTATTGGAGTATTTACGGGAGAAAGGAGTCTGTGTTAAGCATGGGCGAATTTTGCGGATCTCGCGTTCGCGAATTTTGCGGATTTGCGAACTCGTAATCCGCAAAATCCGCGAATTCCCGCGAATTTGCGGATTTTTTTTTTTTTGTGTTCGCCCGTGTTTCTGCCAGTTCACGAGGGTTTTTACAATTTCGCAATTTGCGAACTTACCTGTCGGGTCGCAAGTTTTGCGAACTTGTTGTTTCTACGTGTCCAGCCTGTTTGGGACACTCTTCTTCATCACTGCCACTCTCTGTCACCACTGCCACTCTCTGACTACTCATGCCACCCTCTGGCCCACCCATGCCACCCTCTGTTTCATCACCACACCCTCTGGTTGTCCAGTGTACATTATTTTCGGCAAAGCAAAGCACACCTTCCCTGCCTCAAGTGACCTGAATTAATTTGGGGCTGATTAATGTGTCACAGAATATTTTTTTAGCTGGCACCTGCTTCCTTAGTGCGCCCTGATTAGTGATCTTTTGCACTTGCTTAGTGCTTTCATTGTTGCAAAATTAGTTACAACACCTGCCCTGCCCCAACTGACAATAATGAATTAGGGGCTGATTAATGGATTTTAACTTCCAGCCTGGCTCCTGCTTGTCTCCCTTAGCTGTAATTCAGGACCTTTGTGGCATATGTGTAACTATTCTGAGGTTCAGAGCAGGGTCACATAATAGTTGCAACTGGCAACTGAACTCTGGAGGGGCCCCTCAGGAAGCACTACAGGAAATGGCTACTAATGATGAGCCTGAACTTTTGAACCTGGCAAGTAGTTTCAGTTTTGCTAAGATCGTATTTCTGCAATTTAGCACTTATTCGCGGGGCGCGAAATTGTACTGGGAAGCCGCGAACTCACGCGAACAGTGCGAGCAGTGCGAGCAAAATCCGCTGCTCGCGGATTTGCGGATTTTGCGGGAGATTCGCGAATCTCGCGGATTGCGGATTTCCCGAAAATCCGCAAAATCCGCGAGCGGAACGGATTTTCCGCCCATACCTAGTCTGTGTGAAATATGCATGACTGAGTTACTCTAACGTCTTGCGTTAGTTTATCGCCTTACCAAACGTTTGGGCGCCATGTAGTGTAGTTCCTAGTTTCCCACTAGGCCCTGCGCATTGGAATAACATAAACAGTAGTATCGACGTAGAAGTGCGGATCTTCCAGGCCTCTACTGACTATGCTAAACTTAATTGGGTTTGTTACCAACTAGCTCAGAGGTCACTGGAAACTTTCTTCTCTGTATAGGAAGTGATCAGCTTCCCTGGCACAGACAAGAAGGGATTCAGTTTTCCAACAACCGTGCAACATGACAACTTTGCTCCTCAGATCAAGAGTCAATCTCTAGGGTTGTGTGAAACAATAGACAGTTATTTTACTCAGTCAGGTTAGTGCAGTTTACTTTCACGATATGTAGAGAATAGAGAGACGGGCGTTTTGTCAATAAAGGGTTAACATTTATTGAACAGTCTTTCTTCTCGTACAAGAGAAATGTATTGCCACAATTGCAAGACTTGTTATTATAAAAAGTACGTACAGTAAGATAAGTATTGCGAAATAATACTGTAAAAGCATTGATATGGTTTCTTAGCCATACAATGGTTTAAAAGTAATAAAACATATATACAGTCATATATACATTAGGCTAAAATACTCAACTGGTGCTTCTAACTACGCCTACCCAAGTGTGCCTGACCTAAGCCTAACACGTGGAAGGGGAGTAAGTAAGTAGCTTTAAGTTAAGTTGGTTTTGCCAAGGTTTGCTTCAAGAATTCTCTTCTAAGGGTTTAGTCAACACCATACCTCTGAATAGAAAGATGGAAGTCTGGTATTTCCTTCAGGGGGAACTCGGTATCCCAGTCACCCGCGAGGGCAGACTAGAAGCGCTGGAGCTGGATTTCTCTGTTCAGCGCGTCGAGGAGGAGGAGGGGGGACAGCGTCCGCGGGCAGCTTGGCATCTGCTGGGCTCTTCGCAGAGGGACGGCTGTTCAGCTCCTAAGCTCACCACACCATCGTTCGCGCTTTAGCAGCGATAATGGTATCAGTAGCTTCACCAACAGCAGCGGGGCAGCAGGCTGCAGCAGCAGGGTGCATACAGCATACAACAGCTAGCAACAGGGTAGCAGGCTGCAGCAACAGGCTATTGCTTAAGGCAACGTTGGTAGTATTTATACCTGACAGGTGCCTGGTTTGACGCAAGTTTGCTGGACATAAGACGTCAATTAAAGATGTCACTAGGAAGTGATAGCTATCAGTTGCTCATTAGAGTTCCATTACTAATCAAAACACAGCAAGCAGGGATTTCCAGTTTTGCTGAGTTTTTATCTTGTTGAAGAACTCGGAGTGTTAATCTAGGAATATCAGATAGTGACTTCTGCTCTGTCATTGCACTAATTGGTTGCAAAGGAAGTGGCAGAGAACTATTCTGGAATGTGGCTCTGTTCGTGTGAGGCCAGAGATGACTTTCTGAATATCGCACTTGAACGGTTATGCCAATATAGGGAATAAATGGATTTATAGCCGAATAGGGGCATAAGGTCACAGTATCGATCAGGAACCTAGATAAACACGCAACAATAGAACAACTTAAAAAGGTGGCAGTATAAAAACAGATATCAGCAGACTCCATGTTAAATAACAAACTCAACGCCTGATTAACTGTACATGCACCATATTTAACAAACATGGGTTTCAAATAGACTAATCGAAAAATCATGTACAGTTTACAAATCAATAAACAGTGCAAAGTGCTTTATTTGGTAACGCCATCACACCGACACTGCCCAATTGGATGTTTCTTGAGGTTTGGAAAGGCCACTAAGTGATGTGCTGCGCCAAACCTCAGCCTAGTTAGCACAAACTTATGGGATGGCCTAGTCACCATGGCTAAGTAGCGTGGAAAACCGCCATTCGTGTTGTATTTACTGTAAAACATGACTGTGGACAGAGATCCCTAAGCTGAAACCCGTTTCCCTGTTTTGGGCCAGGAATGTAGTTTTCAGCTCCACTTTGGATATCTTAGATGCGGCACTAGGGTCAGTCAATACATTTATATTAAATATTTCTAAATAACAGTCGGCAACATATTTTAACCAAGGGATATTGCGAAATTTATCCAGTGATAAACAGTCCTCTATAATAGATCTATTAAAAGCCTTTTCTTCCTGAAGCCATATCGATCCCCATAGCATTAGTTGCCTCATTGATAATAGATCATCTAAAAAATGGATATCCAATTCCCGATGGATCAACTCAGTCGGGGCGGAGGAAGGTAAGCATAAAAGTTTTTTAAAAAGGAGTTCGCATCCAATTGTAGGTTATGGGAGCAAGTGTGACCCCATACCCCTGCACCGTACATTGCAATGGTGACACATCTGGCTTGATAAATATGGAGCATATCCCTTGTGCGTCTGTCACCAACTTTTGCCGCAAATCTAAAAACACCATGTGCATTTTTCACCATTTTTTTACTAATATTGTTGAATTCATTAGTCCACTTTCTGTTTTTCGAGAAGGTTATACCAAGATAGCAGAATTTATCTACTTCTAGCACCTTTTCACCCTCGATAAAAAAGGCATTAGAGGTTTTGCTTCTAGCCCCACAAGTCATTGTATGCTTTTTCCCCTTGTTGATAGACAGTTTTCCATCCTTGATAAAGTTAGAAAATCTATCGATCAGACGCTGTAGTCCGCGGGGTGTTCTTGAAAGCAGAACAGCGTCATCAGCGTATAGTAACACTGGTACAGAAACGCCTTTAATTTTAGGGGCATCAGCATTTACGTCTTTTAAAATTGAGTCAATTTCATTAATAAACAGTATGAAAAGTAGGGGGGCTAATACGCAGCCCTGCCTAATCCCTCGTTTAACTCTGAATTTCGGGGTGCATTCACCTTTAGTGCCATAGCGCACACAGGTTTCTAACTTTTCGCATAATCTAGCAAGAAAGAAGATTATTCCCTCTGATGCTCCTAGCTGTAACAGGGTCGGCCACAGTATAGTGCAGTCGACCATATCGAAGGCACTACTGAGGTCTGCAAAGCAGAGGTATAATGAGCCCTGTTTAGCTTCAGTGTATTTACCTATCAATAAATCAAGGTTAATACACTGGTCGAGTGTTCCCCGACCCTTTCTAAACCCGAACTGACTGTCGGCCAGGATGCCCTCTTGCTCAACCCACTCTTCTAGTTTAACCATGATAACTCTACTCATGATCTTAACTGAGGAGTCTAGAAGAGAGATGGGGTGATAATTTCTTACATCAGATCTGTTACCCTTTTTGTGAATCGGGATTATGATGGATTCCCCCCAGGTTTTTGGTGCCACAGAACAGATAGCAGCATTAAAAACAATGGCCAAAAGAGGGGTCCACAACTCTGGGGCTGCTTTATAAACATCTATAGGGACCCCATCAGGTCCCTGTGCTTTGCCCCCCTTGCTAGCACCGATGCCAAGCTCGACCTCTTTAGCAGTTATGCCCAATGGAATACTGGGCCATCTACTAGGGTTGTTATTGGCAAAGTTAGCCGAACCAAAAATTTGGGAGAAATGTGAGACCCAGTCATCGCTAGATATGTTAGAAGTTAGCTCAGGTATGTTTTCCTCCTTAAGAAAAGCAGAGTTAACTGTTGCCCAAAACAATGTGTTATTAGATAACTCTGCGGCTTCATTAAGTGAATCCCAAGCCTGCTGCTGCATCTCACCCTTCCTCCTCTTCAGTGCTTGCTTGTACTCTAGTCTTAATTTGAAGATTGGGCTGCGGACCCTAGGCTTTTTTGCAAGAGCGTGTTTTAGCTTAATTAATAAACTGGTACACATATGGTCGAACCAACCCGGTCCATTTCTGCATTGTGTTTTTTTAAGTCTAGTGAACCTGGCATCGATGGATTTATTAATGCCGTTAAAAGCAGTTAAAACCCGTTCGTGATCTGTATCAGTATCAAGAATAAGGGTGATGTCAATCAAACTTTCTTTGACAATAGAACTTAACAATTCATTAGCCTTCTCCCCAACCCATCTTATTCGTACACCATTGGGTCTGTGTGGCTCCACATTGGTAATTGTAGTACCTGCTTCCACAGTGCTTCTCCCCCACAAGGTACATTCCAAAACTATACAGTTGTGGTCACTTAGAGAAGAGACCTCGATCCTGGGGGGGCACAGTATGGGGTAATATTCGATGAGACAATCACATGGTCGATAACTGAACTGCTCTGCTTGTTCTTAAAGGTAGGAATAGTCTGACCCAGATCATCTTTAGCAAAATCTAAGATTTCCAGGTCATGGCAGCCCATAAGCTTGTGTAAAGATTCGCCATAGCTGTTATGTCTAAAATGCAAGTCATCTAAACCAACATTATTGATAACCCCACAGACCTTTTGGGTTGACAGTTCACACAGCGGTAGGTTAAAATCACCCACCCAGATAAAATCAAATAAAACATTTAATTCTGTGCTAAAATGATCAATTAGACTAGCTAAATCATTGACTACTGTCATCCTAGAATTATCAAACTCATTATTGTAGTAATTAACTAGTAATATATTGCGCCCTTGGTCCACGATAAGCCAAAGGATCTGTACGTGCGCACCCACGCTCAAGTACCTTTTTACTACAAATTGTCGCTTAATAGAAACCAAGTTTAGAAGACCACCTTTAGCTCTCCCTGATGTTTAACCTTTTGCCACCAAACTATAAGAAACAAACCCCTAATAATTTACATCTTCATTACACCAAGTTTCCTGGAAGCAAAGAATATCATACTATTGATAAAATCTTTCCAGTCCAGAACATTCCCCTTAGATTTTAGTCCAGCGATATTCCAACTAACAATTGTGATACCATTAGCATGCATAGTACTTATAGCATCTGATGCAACAATAGTATGTGTACCATCCCCCGCCTTTGAGTTACCATTTGATGCATCCCCACAGTCATTGATCGCTATTGGACCACCTGTCAAAATTTGCTCTGGGACTGTATGCAGGACGTTTGGCTCAATTGCCTGACTATTTATGATCGCCCTTACAGGTGACCCAGAGCCCTGTAAATGTCAGTCGTTTGTGTCCAAGGAACATAGGGCCCGATGTAGGTAAAAGGGATTTTCCGATTTCAAAATACCGAGGCGGGCCGAATCGGTATTCTGAAATCGGAAAACGAGATGTAGCAAACAAACGGCGAAATAATACCGATTCGGTCGGCATCGGTAATGTGAATCGGTACGTTCCGAATCGGCACGGACCGAATCGGAAAGTACCGAATCGGCTACCACCGAATCGTAAATAGCCGAATCGGCTACCAACGAATCGGAAATAGCCGAGTCGGTAAAATCCGATTCGGCAATTAACGAATCGTAGCTATGAAAACACACCCATGGCCAAAAAGCCCATAGGAATGCATTGAAGAAACCGAATCGGTAAAATCCGAATCGGATAATACCGAATCGGATGTTACCGATTCGGTAATATCCGATTCGGTAAAAGCCGATTCGGCAAAAGCCGATTCAGCCAATGAGGTGGCTCCCCCTGCCCCACCCAAACAGGGAGTGGCAACCCTGGCAGGTGCAGCTAATTAAGAACTTTCTGGAGAGCCAGCCTGAGCTGAACACTCACAGTTAGCAGCAGTGGGAGTAGGAGGTTGTGAACTGTTCTGAACAAGATGGCAAACCAGAGTGAGAGCCAGAAGTCCTCCCAGAAGAGGAAGCCTAAGTTCAGCACCACCGAGCTGCAGGTGTTGGTTGAGGAGGTGGTGAGGGTGCACCGGCAGCTATTTGGAAAGCTGTCCCTGAATGTTCCAGACAGCACCAAGAGGAGGATCTGGAGCGAAATCGCCCAAAAGGTGAATGCTGTGGGTGTCACCCCCAGGTCCCTGGAAGAGCTGAAGAAGCGTTTCTATGACATCCGCAGCCTCACAAAACGGAAGATGGCAGACATCCAGAGGCAGGCTGGAGTCACTGGTGGAGGCAGGAACCCGGCGCCACCCCTCACAGACCTCGAGGAAATGGTGTCCACCACCATTGAGAGGGAGAGCGTAACTGGAATTGGGACCCTGGACAGCTCAGCCAGAGCTACAGCTACAGGTAAGAAGCATGCGCATCATGACACACCCTACCAGACACCTCCCCATTAGACACAATGCATAGGCAAACCCCAGCACAGTACTGTAACCAACATACAAGAGACAAGCATCATGGTACATGTAGTCAGCAGAAGTTAGCAAACTATGGCAGTGCAGAATCACAAGACAGGAAACAGTGGAACACATTCTAAGGAGATGCAAGGAAATGTGGAATGCTTTAATTGTACTGACTGTAATACATCGGCACTCAATTTACAAATGCTTCTTTGTACCTAGGGGCACCATCAGGCGGACAAACAATGTCAACAGAGGCAGCAGCACCATCTGACACTGCACTCGCAGGGCCGAGCACCAGCCAGGCTGCCGAGGAGGAGGAGGACGAAAACACCATAGGGCTTGGTATGGAGGGAGACCTGGTAATAGACTTTGAAGCACTGCACTCCCCACAAATGCCAAGCACACCCCCCTTGCAGTTCTCCCCAGAGAACTCCCCGACAAGGGACCTCCTTCCACCTACACCAGCTCCTGCCACGACCATGGCTGTGGCACCAGTACAACCTGTCCTGGGAGCAGGGGCTCAGGCCCCGGCCAGCACCACACCCCCACCAGTGGCACCCCAGCCCACTCAGCAGGCCGGCAGCAGCAGTACCCGGCGCCGTGCCATCCCCACCACTGCAGCACCAGCACCGGAGGGCAGTGTCTTCCTGGGCCTCGAAGGAAAGATGGTAAAGATACAAAGGCAGCAGGCGAAATCCATGATGGCCTGCCAACGCCAACTCCTGCAGCACAACCTGCAGATGGGGGAAATGGTAAAAGGATTTCAGGCCTTCGTGGATTCAAACAAGGAGGTAGCAGCAGGTTTGGGCAGGCTAACCACTGCCATAACCCAGTTGTGTGGCAGAATGGAGGAGCATGAGCTGGTGCGCAGGCGGGATGCCCGGGTGCAGAACCGCTCCATGAGCCGCCTTGCTGCGGCAACGGCACAACTCTGCCAGCGCAGTGCCAACATGGAGTCTAGCCTCACACAAAATACGGCAGAGTTAACAAGGGGAATGGCCCGCATCACGACCGCAATGGAGGCCATGATCATCTCTAACACTGCCGCAAATCCTGCCCTGGACCTGGGGGATGCTGGGGACAGCAGCAGCCGCAGCAGCCCGGCCAGCGCTGCGTCAGAGCCACGCAGGAGCACCAGGCGCTCCGCAGATGCCGCTGATCATTCTGAGGGGGCTGAGGGACACCCCAGTGGGGCTGCCAAGCGGTCAAAGAAATAGCCTTGCAAGGGCGGGTGAGGCAACCTGGACCTTGGACTTTTGTTTTCTTTGCCATTACACCTTTTTTTTGTTGCACATCAGTGCAGTAACTGTGTTGCAACAGTATTAAAATTGTTTTTTCACAACAACCATTTAGCTGTCTTTGCATCTGTACTCACTCAGAAATAGTTTTCTGTAATCTCCTCACGTCTGTATCTGCCATCACTTGGCGTACACACCCCAGCTGGCTGTGTCAGTGGCACAGCTTCGTCGTCGTCATGGTCCTCGTAGTCAGACAACTCCACCTCAGTGCCCTTCTTCACCGCAAGGTTGTGTAACATTGCACATACAGCTATGATCTTGCAGCAGGTGATGGGGGTATACTGCCTTGCACCTCCACTCTTGTGCAGGCATCTGAATCTACTTTTCAAGATGCCAAAGGTCCGTTCGACGACATTCCTTGTGCGTATGTGGGCCCGGTTATACCTCCTTTGGCTGGGTGTGGAGGGGTTGAGGTAGGGGGTGAGTATGAATGAGCGGAGGGCATATGCACTGTCGCCTGGAAGAGAAAGGGGTAACATTACACACATGCATACATGTATTCCACCTAGCTACTGTGTGTTATGGGGGTCTGATGATGTGTCTCACCTAGGAGGTATCCTTCACCAAATTCGCCAGCCATCAGCCGTGCATAGATGCCGCTCTGTTGGAAAATATAGGAGTCATGGGTACTCCCTGGAAATTTTGCTACCAGGTCTGTGATGGTGCACTTCGCATTGCAGATCACCTGCACGTTGATGGTGTGTGTAGACTTCCGATTGCGGTATATGTATTCTGTGTCCGCTGGTGGGCAAATCGGAATGTGCGTGCCATCTATGCAACCAATGATTTGGGGAAATTGTGCCATCTGGTAGAAGTCAGCTTTCGTTTGTAGCAGTTCTGCGTGGGTTGCAGGGAAAGAGATGTATTGGTCCATCCTGTGTATCATGGCGTCAAGGAATGTGTGGAAGAACCTTGACAGGCTGCTCTGGCTCACCCCTCCTACCGCCGCAACTCCACTTTGATAGCTGCCAGACGCTAGCAGGTGTAGGCTGCATAGCACCTGGACGTGTGCTGGGATGGCGTGTGCCCTTGGGGTGTGGTGGTCCAAGAATGGTTTGAGATCCCTGATGAGCTCAAGTATGGTGTCAGAGTCCAGCCTGTATCTCTGTAGGATCTCTGCCTCTGTGAGCATGAACAGGGTTATCCTCTGTCTGTAGACCTGTTCATTTCTTAGCCATTCCCTCTGTCCTTCCTGCTGTAGCCGTAGCTGCCTCGCAATGACATAAAAAGCTGCCATCCTGCAAGTTGCAATGCATTTTGGGGCTGTTTAAATGGGTTGGAGTTGGTTACCACCTGATTGTAATCCATGGTAAATACCGAGTGAATTCTACCGATTCTGAGCCGATTTCGGTGTTTCTGTGCCTCCCTACATCTCCCCATCTGTCGGAATCGGGGAATTTCCCGATCGGTGATTCATACGAATCGGTATGTTCTCCGAATCGGCTCATGTCCGATTCGGTCTATCTACCGATTCGGTACATGGACCGAAGCGGCTTCATTCCGATTCGGTGTGTCTACCGAATCGGTACATGGGCCGATTCGGATAATTTCCGAATCGGTGTCACTACCGAATCGGTACATGGACCGATTCGGTTATTTTCCGAATCGGTGTCACTACCGAATCGGTACATGGACCGATTCGGTTATTTTCTGAATCGGTGTCACTACCGAATCGGTACATGGACCGAATCGGTTATTTTCCGATTCGGTGTGTCTACCGATTCGGTACATTGACCGAATCGGTGTTTGCATCCGATTCGGTGTGTTACCGATTCGTTACATATCCGATTTTCGGTATGTACGTATCGGATTCTTTTCCATTCGGTACTCATTCCGATTCGGTTTTCACTCCGATTTTGATTTTTTTTTTTTCCCTACATCTCGATGGCTGTTTACCGATCGGTAAGGGCCAAAAATCGGTATTTTCGGCCGTTACCGATCGGTAACGGCCTACCTACATCGGGCCCTTAGAGCTTGGAACCTGTTTTGCATTGTTAATTCAAAGACAGGGCGATGAATAGGTATAAAGGGTCTGCTTCTACTGATATCGGGAGATGCTGTAGTAAGGTGACTATAGAAATAGCCGAGTGGGCGCACATATACACTATTGGCATCATATACTAGGGAAGCTGCTCTTAACAGGGCTGTAGCAACGTGTTGGGGGTGTTTAAAATTAATAATAACGCAGTCACCCCTACAGGTCTTTCTAGACGGGCCAATCCAATTTACCCTTCTGGTAGATAATATTTGATCAGAGTAGGCAATTGGAAAGGCACATTGCTTGTTCAGCCATGAAACTGTTTTATTTTTGAGTGATTCATGAGATTCCTGGTGGGACTGGTTGGTATGAGGATCGTTAGGTGGAACATTGGTAGGACGACCACATAGGGTGCACAGTCAGGGGGGAGATTAATAAAACGGCTTTTCTTTACTTCTCTAAAACCCAATTTGCTCTCGGGTGCTGCTATAACCGATTGATTCTGACAATGAATTGGTATTGGATCAGGCATGGCAGTTTCAGTTACGCTTATTCTCTCTCTAGGTGGGTTAGATTTGCTTTTACTGGTTCCATGACCCTCTTCAGCAGAACCCTCAGCGGCAACCTTAGATCTTTCGGCCACGGCCAAATGTGTTTCCAGAAGACCTCCTAGTCTTTTAACTTCTAGGGAAATAATATCCAATTTAAGCACTAGGGGTTTAATGATCTCTTCCATCTTTGCTTCAATAACACTAACTAGAAGATCAAGTTGCTCAGAATTAATTTTAACTGCGCCTTTTCTTTCCAATAGTTCAGAATCACCCAAGGGGCTTTTTGGGGGTGTTTCTACTCTTTTTTTGCTACGATTTCCCCCACGTTTAAATTGTAGTTTCCTACATGCCCTCACCGCCCTAGGGGCCGGTGGGCACTGCTCCGTTGCCTCATTAGATACTTCCAGAGTGTCCTGATTAGAATCAGAGTGGACCAGGGCTTTGGTCGTAACAACTACCCTATTATCCAATTCAGTACTGTCATCGTTTACTGATGCAGCCGGTGGAGTGGGAGTGACTGGGGATATGGCAGGAGGACTCCCCCGTCCTAGCGAAGCTCTCCGGTCAATATTGATTTTATTAACAACTTTCACTAGGTAATTATCTAGAGTAGCTAACACAGGTGTGGTTTTATCAGGTTTCTGTTTAGACATGGTCAAATCTGGCGACAAGCCCTTAAATGTTTGAATAAGTTTAAAAGAACAAAGACTATCATGAATGTCAAAATATACTAATCCCAAAATCGGCTCACAAACCTAAGGCCAAATATGGTAACTAAAACTGGACAATGTCCATAGTCAATAAAATAAAAGTCTCACTTGGAGGGAGTGAATAGCCTCAGCAGCAAGACTAAAATCTGTGGCCCAGCCCAGCCTTGTCCTGCCCCGGACTGCCACACACTGACCCGCCCTTGTCCCGGGCTTCTCCCGGCGCAGACCTGCGCGCGATCCCGCGATGCGGGGGCTGTGCTCCATTTAGTGTGCCTCCAGGTGCGAGAAATGCGGCCGGCGGCGGCTTCCGCGGCTGGGGCATCTGGGTAATGTAGTTCTGGTGCCCCTGAGCCCCTGAGCCCTCCTCCTCTCTGCGGCCGCTAATGGATGTGGGCTGCGGCGGAGGGAGGGAGCCAGGAGATGGCTGCGGCGGTCGGTCAAAGAAAGCGGCAGGTGAGGCTCCAGGTATGCCCCCAAGCAGCTAAAGGTTCAGAGGTAATTTTCAGGGCTGGGAGGGTTCACATAGCTTTCAGGCCTGGAGTGTTTTGGGGTAGTTTTCAGGGCTGGGTGGCTTCAGGGTAGTTTTCAAAGCTGGGAGTGTCAGGGTAGGTTTCAGGGCTGGGGGTGTTTGGGGTAGTAGTCAGGGCTGGGGAGGGGGTTATTTTTAGGAGGGAGGGGCAGTTTTAGGTGTCAGGGCAGGAGTAGGGAGCTATTGTAGGCTCAGGGCAAGAGGCAGGGATTGTAATGCTTTTTCTGGGCTGGGGTGTCGTTTTTAGGGCTCTGGGGGTTGGGGTAGTTTTTAGGGATTAGGGAGGGTGGGGTATTTTTTAGGGCTCAGGAGGAGGTCAGAGCCATTTTTGGGGCTCGGGGCAGGGTGTTGTTTTTCAGAGGGAGTGGGTAGTTTTAGGACTCGGGCAGGACAGGGGTCCGGGTTAAGACTTACCTGACAAGTCTTAACCATGGATATGTGTTTACCATACATTACTCTCAGTGAAAATGTATCTAACGTGCAGGTGGCAGGATCTTCCCCTCAAGGAAGTACTGAATAGCCATGAGGCGAAGCTATAGTTCATTAATACAATACTAGTCCTATTATTCTCTTGAAATCCTGCTTCCACGTGCCTGTTTTGAAAACGAGCTTACACTGCTAAGAAATGAGCATGGTACAACCCTAAGCCCCATGTCTTCTGGGCCTACTAAAGCCAGGAAAATTTGCAAGCACATTCAGTGTCACATGAAGTTTAGATACGATATAATACAACATCCATATTTGGGTAAATGTTTGATACAGTCCGGATTACTTATGTTATTATTAACACTGCATTACATAGGAGTATATGAACTTTATACCGACAGGATTAATGTTGGTTTTCATAGCCCTTAGTAATACTGTGCCCAGTAACACCTGGTGAAAAATTAAAAGCCCAAATACAAACTGTAGTTGAAGCTGCATGAAATGAGTAATGTCACTGAAAAGCACCATAAGCTCAGAGCAGGAGACAAAATGCCATGCCCAAAAATAGATATTTCAAAGGTACAACAATACAAAATACCAAACTCATAATACAATGACATGAACAAAGACTTACATTTGCACAACACTGGCCTACACTGAATAACAGGAAACACCCACATAAGCAGCCAAGAATGTAAATGCTGACCACTCCTTCCCTCATACAAACATACTTACAAACAGCACCATGGAGGAAGACCTAATTAGCCTTTACTTCATGCTACATGCAATCCAAATCAGGTCCACCAACACTGACAGGGGCAGCAACTGAAGGATGGAGCACCAAGATAAAGAGCATTACACTCCTCAATGAGAGGAGAAGGCTTAGGCTCATTAGGAGAAGCATAAATCCGCTCAATACCCTAACGACATATTGAAAGGATGGGAGTATCAAGAACTGCCCGGCTTTCAATATTGGTGCACGGGAACCCAATATAGGTATACAGACTTCTATCCCACCCTCATGAAACTACTCACTGTTTTGCACTTTTGTCCACTGGTGAAATTCATGGCCAAGTGGGAAGCCTCCACATCATGGCTCAGCCAACATTTAATAAGGTATTTAAGGTCATGGGTGTCCTTCTCAGTTTACCCCCTTGCTCGAATACATTGTGTTCCCAACCTACAAACGGCCAGTAAATGTTGTCAAAGATAGCTTTTATGCAATTTGTGGTTTCCAAAATGCCCTGCGGTATTAGAATGCACATGTGACACTTGTCCTTTCCTAGATCAAATTAACTGGAATTGTAAAATGCAACCCACCACTAACCTGCAGATGGTATGGGATTCTGACCTGCTGATAACACATTGTTGTAACTTATTCTCTGCGTTCACCCAAGATATGAGCATCCTGATGAACAACCATATCCTATAAATGATGGAGGGATAGCATCTGCAATGAAACTCTCCTCACATGCTAATCATAGTCTAAAAGGGTTTTTTGCCAAAACGAAATGAATAATCTATGAATGACAACGTGGACCATCCTGAATCTCCCCGGTCATGGCCTTAGAGCAGGTCTACAGAGTAATGACAAATCACAAATGCATACTCTTTGTAAGCTCCAAATACAGTCATGAGAATGTTTCTTTAAAAGATCACAAACAGAAGCCTACGTGATATCATGAATTCGAGTGAAACAACCTTCCCTGAAGCTTTACACAGTTCCGGAAACGCAAAAGACAAGCACCGGCGAGGCTATCAGTTCAGCGGCTTTGGCAGAATGCACACGGGATAAACATTTACTCTTAATAATTTGATGTACAGTACAATAGCAGAGCAACCGGGATTTCTTAATCACTCCTGAGGCAAGAGCCATCAACCTAATGTGCAAAAGCTCAATTTGGCAAGGGGGCATCAGTGAGATCAATATGAAGTGTTGTTTGATGGGAATTACTTAGTAAGCAGTCACGTGGCACCCTATCAAAAGCTGTAGGGTAAAGTGAAGCAGGATTAACAAAGGACATTTTACCAATGTGATATGAGAGACAAATAAAATCAGCCTTTCATAACAAGACAGCCTGGACATGGAAATGTGTTGCATTTTTGTGGTCAACAGAATTAGTGTGAGGCACAGCAACAGTGAGGGGTGACCCATGTACAATAAATTCAGACAGTTCAGCCCAGTGAGTAGCAGTCGCCACAGTGTGGAAGAAGGGGGCAACCTCTTTGCAAAAGCATTGAGAACAGAAAAATAACAAACAATTCTTTTTGTCCCCATTGTCTTGTACCAACACTCCCAAAGCAAAAAAACCCTCCCTCTCATGGCAAGACAACATGAAAGATTTGATGTAATCTGGTATTCCAAAAGCAGGTGTAGAGTCAATGCATATTTCAGAGATAGGATTGCTTGTTCCTCCTTCTCGGACCAGGTCAATGGATCCAAGGTGTCTTTCTTGAAAAAATCTTGTAAAGGTATGACAATATTTGCATAACCCTAAGACCCCTGTCAGCAGCAGCCTGCCTTCCCCAGGCGAGTGCATACCAAGGAGAAAGAGGGAAAGGGTGGGAGTGACAGCGGTTCCATTCTTCTCGCATGAAGAGGGAGGGAAAAGTACACTGACCCTCAGCGTTAAGGGTCTTCTGGTCACAGACTCTTGGGGTTCACAAAGATTCCAGGGAGGAAAGATCAGTGTACCTCTTTTATTCATACATTCATCCGTGAAGGGGATCCTTGCATGGCCTGCACCCTGTCTTGAGCCTCCTGCTCCGATACTCTCTTTTCTAGCTCCTAATTTCCCCAGTCCTCCCTCTTACCTACAAAACCAAACCGGTTTATCTTGTCAACACAGACCCAGACGGCAGTTCTTAGTTCTGAACACAAAACACCCTATATGGTCAATAAATACAACCAGACTTTACATTTCGTGTAATTTCTATCAGATTGGCATTGTTGGACCAGATTGACGAGCCAAACACTGCTCAGTGTGCCACTCAAGCGTCTAATGGAGAGTTTTCTGCCTTACATTTGGTGTCTGTGGCTGTCAAATGGAGTCTAGTCCAGCTCTGGTCAAAGCATTCAATCAGGTGTAGGCGATTCTTGTCCAACAAACAAGGGTCTGCCAAAGAAAATCTCCTCAAACGCCAATCATAGTCTGAACGGGTTTATTAACAAAAGAAAACGGAATAGTCTCTGAATAACAAAGTTGGCTGTCCAGAATCTCCCAAGCACAACTCAATGGAGCAAACTTGTAGAATAATGACAAAACACATATTTCTACACTTGCAGTTTAATATACAGTTGTGTAACTGATTCCTAAAATAATTAAACGCAGGTGTTTAGGCTGAGTTCATGAGAACAAGTGTAGATATTTCAGCTGAGCTAGATAGTCTTCATTTTCGTGCCTCAGGAGCCAACAGGGTGGGCACAGCTCAATGGCACAGATGGGCACTTCCTGTGGTCATCGTTTTCATGAACAAGAAAACATGGCTGAAGCAGGGTATAGTTACGCGAGAGCAATGAATTCTATTTCACAATGCAAAAAAAAAGGTGATGGAAGGAATGCTTGATTTAATCTCAACCCCTGGCAACTGCTCAGGGCTTCATTTCAGACCATGGGTTTTGTCCACTCTATCACTTTAGACAGAAACCTGCCATATGCAAATCTGTCTTGTTCCTGTTCCAATAAGAACAGTCTAGCCCAAACTACCAGGTCAGGAAAACAAGCAACCTAAGACTAGTTTTCACCTACCGTCTCGTCAGTGAGATATAGCTTGAGTCTTGTGGCAGAATGTCCGTATGACTCATGTCTGGGCATACCCGTCACACTTAGTGCATCAACTGCAAAAAACATCAAGGTGATGAAAGGAATGCTTGAATTTTTCTCAGCCACATGTGATAGCTCAGGCCACATTTCAGACCATCCTTTTCACTCACTTTGCTACTCTAGACAGAGACTGCCATATACAAATCAGTCTTGACCCTGCTCAAACTGCAACAGTGATGCCCAAAGTGCTAATCCAGGTCCCCTTCAGACAGGAAAGCAAGCAACCACAAATCAGTTTTGACCTACTTAGATCTTGTCAGCGTGCTACAGCTTGAGTCCTATGGCACAGAAAACACAGCACCCATGTCTGGGCATGAGCACTGGATGATAAGCTTGGACTAACCAGGCCCGTCACATTGGGAGGGCAGCCGAGGCATTATGCTCTTGTACCATGTTTTTTTTCCAGGGCGCCACATGTCTACCGCACAATTAATTTACTGATTATAAAAAAATCTGCCTTTATTTTATTTATGGTGAGGCAGCAAAAGAAAGGCACCCGACTAGATGGCCCCAGATGCTGCAGCTGCTTTGTTTTTTTTCGTAGTTATGGTTTGAGGGGAGCATGGACGGGTGCCACAAGTTGTTTTGACTTATTCACCACAAACATTTCTGAATGGCCTGGTAATGCTTAGACAATTACCACATGTTGAACATGGCATTAGTTTTGTTTTTCCCGAACATATGTATGCTCAACTTTGCAACTGAAATACCTAACGCAGTTTTCCATCTCCTCTAGTTGACTCTGGGTATCCATTGAGGACCTGGCAGAGATGCATGAACCACCAACACCATACAAACAGGCTCACACCCAAGCACACACCAGGATGTGTAATACCTTATACCATTCCTTTTGACCTTTGAAGGGGATTGTCAAATATCCACAGTGCTCTCTGGTACCTTGGCATGTGGGTCAGAAATAGGGTGTAACATCACTCTCCTCTGATCCATACTGTATTACATTACAGTACAGAGACATCTTTCCTGGCGAGGGTAGATGGTGCAGACGGAGAAGGTCAATGAGGATTCCAGTGATGATGAGGAACAGCCACAAGTTGGGCAGGGCCAACAGCGTTTGGATACTAACACCACTGTCACAGAGATTAACTAATTCACACTTGCTTTTGAATTCTAGCGGCCCAAGGCAATCACATCATCAGTTACTTGAGGATTGCCAGTGCTCCTTGGATGTGAACGATCTTTGAGCTACCAACTTGAGCCAACCTGCTTTTAAACTGAGCATCAAAAAATGTGTACGCTTCCGGTCATACCATTCCGACAGGACCACTTTAGCCAAGCGTAAGCACACCTGGCATCTCAACAACAATTACCAGCCAGCATCTCCCTCACCCTACCTCGCCTGTACCTACTCCAACCATCTGAAGGCAAGGTTTATGGCCCACAGGCTTGGGGAGTGGGCGTTCTTAAAACACCTCGCCAGTTGGTGTCAACCCATGGAAGGAACAACTGGCAGAGGCTGCGGCCAGTGTGAGGAATCACTTGAACACTTTGTCTGCCTCTGCCCAGCTCTGTTGGATGAGCATAAAACCAGACTAAGGCAAGAGTGGAACAATCTGGGACTCTGCTCGTGTCGACAGGCCCTCATTGTCTCCCTCAACCCAGACAATACCTCTTTAAAAGGTCTGCTGACCAAATGTGTCTCCTTCGCTATCAACAGGCTCAGCCGCCCAAGGGTATCATTGGGGGCTACAGATCCTGCTCCAGCACTCCCTTACCAGGCTCGGCCTAGCCAAAAGGGTCCCTTGGCACGTAGAGTCTCATGCAAGCTTTAGTTTTATTTATTTATTCATGTTTTTTGTCTGGAACTCGAGTGTCCCCCAACAACATGAATCTCAACTCTTTTCCCTTTGGTTGCCATAAGATTGTATTCCATTCCTTTGCCTTGAATATTGTGCGATTGTGTTCCGCACCTCCATGCTGCTGTTGTCCAGCCCCTGCTTTCAGCATGAGGTACTGACTCTTCTGTTATTGAATGCTGCAAGATAGTTTCTCTCATTCGTCGAGGAACTGTAGTCACTTATGTGTTTTTACAACACGTGTTAATGATTCCTATGTTATGTAAACTTGTCTGACCGCACTTTTTATCAAACGAACCATTGCTATTATCAGGGTTAGCATCAGCACTTTACAAGATAGCTTCTCTTACTTGAAGAACTGTTGTCATTTATTGAGCCCTGTGTGTTCTTCAATATGCCTAGATGATCCTTGTGTTATGCTACTTGTTTCTTTACAAAAAGCCACTGCTTTTATATGGTTTGCAGTCGCACTTTGCCGCGGACCCAGGTGTCCTCTGATCGCCATCTTTTAATCCGACGATTGTCTTATTTGCATGAAAAGTATTTGTAGTTTTATAGTTGTCTTACTTTACAAGGTTGTCTATAACTTTTTAAATGAACAGCCTGTTTGATTGCGATATTGTTGCTCACTTGGCTTTGCACTAGCACTGTGATACATCATGTCAAACTGACTTGGCACCAAAAGGGTTGACAAAAGTTGGATTTTTTACTGCATTTGTCATTTGATATTTATAGATGCTGGTTTTGAAGCCACAAGCCTGAAGGTCACATAGACCTCTCCTTTTATCAAATGTATGTGTTGTATATATTGCTGCTTATTGATGATAACATGATTGTATGTTTTTCTTCATGACTCAAGATTTTTTTTATCATGTATGTGTTTTTCAAATTGTTGTAACGGTTTTAATTAACTGCCTACATTAACTTTTCTTCATATTTCACTTGTTTCTAAATTCTCCACTATCACTGCAATTCACTTGCACAATAAAGTGCACTGCACACCCAACAACAGTTCAAAAAGATTTATTGTATGTCCCCCTTCTCTAACTACTCCCTCAATGAAAACGTTTCACTACATTAACACTCCCCCCAGATGCTCTATCCTACCATGCATCCCAATTCTTACAGCCCCTGTGCCCTGGCAGCACCATCTTAGCCTCACCACATCCCGACTAACGAATCAACAACAACTTACCACTACATTAGCCCTATCCCTACCTCACCCAGCCTAAATTGCATCCTAACGTATAGCATCTCAGAGCCTGTGGAAAGAGTGAGTATCAATCAGACGTCTTCGTGGTGTCATGTTCTAATCTAGGACCTCGATCAATATTGTGACCTTATGCCCCTATACGGCTATAATCCATCCATACCCCTACAATGGCATAAACGATCAGAGCCATATTTCAGAAACTCGTCTCTGGCATAAACGATCAGAGCCATATTTTCAGAAACTCGCCTCTGCAGCTCATTACAGTAGATGACACAGCAGAAGCCACTATCTTAGATTACACTCCGAGTTCTTCAACAAGATAAAACCCCCAGCAACCTGGGAAAGCCCCGCTTGCTTTGTTTTTATTAGTAATAGAACTCTAATGAGCACTGTACGAACGACCAGTTCCGAGTGACATCTTTATTGACGTCTTATGTCCAAAAACTTACGTCAAACAAGGCACCTTTCAGGTATAAATATTACCAACGTTGCCTTAGGCAAATGCGATGGTGTGGTGAATACAGGAGCAGAACAGCTGTCCCTTGCAGAGCCCAGCAGATGCAAGCAGCCCACGGACGCTGCCCCTCCTCCTCCTTGACGCGCTGAGAAAGACGCTGTCTTTTCTCCTGCCGAGAAAATCCAGCTCCGGCGTTTCCAGCCTACCCTTGCGGGTGACTGGAATATCGAGTCCTGAAAGGAGATACCAGCCCTCCAACATTCTATTTCAGAGGTATGGTGTTGACTAAACCCTTAGAGAGAATTCTTGAAGCAAACCCTTGGCAAAACCAACTTAACTAAACTGCTACTTACTTACTCCCTCCCAAGTATTAGGCTTAGGTCAGGTACACTGGGGTAGGCGTAGTTAGAAGCACCAGTTTAGTACGTTAGTCAAATGTATATATGAATGTATATATTTTAGTCATTTTAACCATTGTATGGCTAAGAAACCATATCAATGCTTTTACAGTATTATTTCGCAATCCTCCTTTCACTGTACGCACTTTTTATAATAACAAGTCTTGCAATTGTGGCAATTCATTTCTCTTGCATGAGAAGAAAGACTGTTCAATAAATAATACCTTTTATTGAAAACGCCCGTCTCTCTATTCTCTGTATCTTGGTGAAAGTAATCTGCACAACTGACTGAGTGAAATAGCTGTCTATTGTTTCACACGACTCTAGAGATTGACTCTTATTCTAAAGAGCAAAGTTGTCATGTTTATGCGGTTGTTGGAAAACTGAATCCCTTCTTGTCTGAGCCAGGGGAGCTGATCACTTCCTATTCAGTCAAGAAAGTTTCCAGTGACCTCTGAGCTAGTTGGTACAAACCCAATTAAGTTTAGCATAGTCAGTAGAGGCCTGGAAGACCGCACTTCTACGTCTACACTGCTGTTTATGTTATTCCAATGCGCAGGGCCTAAAGGGAAAATAGGAACTACACTACATGGCGCCCAACGTTTGGTAAGGCGATAAAACTAACGCAAGACGTTAGAGTAACTCAGTCGTGCTTTTTCACACAGACCCTTTCTACCGTAAATACTCCAATAGACGTCTGGAGTGGGTGAACGGTTAAAATCCGCCCGAACATAGTAGGAAGAGATTCCTATGTAAAGCTCTGGTTTATTCAACGTTGAAGGATACAGTGTTCCAAAATATTGTGCACCTAATCTTTGTCTCCTTGGAAACCAGCTCTGAAAAACTTTCATTTATACAATGTCAGTACTAGACAACGGGACCGCTGAAGCCGCAGTAGATGCGAATCAACGGGACGCCGGTGTTAATAAACCGGATGCGATAATCATCCCGGTCAACATAAGAAAAACTATAACGTTAAAACTTATAGAAAATGGACTGACCACACAAGGTGGCACAGTCGTCTTCGTGATAGAGGCACACGAATATCGGCAGACAGAGGTATTCTATTCATGGATAAAATTTCCAGCGGCAAATGCTGCAACAAACGAATTCCATTATTACAAAATAGGGGAACCACCGGATGAGTACGCTCCTTTCGAGGAGATTGAAATCCCATTAAAATTCCAAGAGCATTTGCTCTGGGTTAAAGGCGCCCTAAAACATAATGATCATATTACCAGGCTCGGTCCACTAGGTAGACCAGGAGCAACGTGGCCGGTTCTAGCCAGCTACACACTACACCCGGACATTGCAAAAATGTCTAAAGAAGAACTTTTAGCACAGCTAAAAACATTAATTAAAATACATAGACAACTAGTCCAATATGTAATGCGGACTGCAACAGTCCAAACAGCTGTTAATGTCCCACAGCTGACCCCTCATCAGGGGAACACAAATAAAATTACACCACAGAACATACAATCATGTCTTGGTAAAACACCCATAAAACGGGAACAAATTCCTTTCTGGTTAGCGCAGAAATTTACTCAAATAGAGGCAGTATTTCCGAATACTACCCCTATTGAAAAACACAGAATTCTGACCATCTGCCTTCCGATGGGGGTCGCACCATACGTGGAGGACTGTGACACTTGGGGTACAGTCTTTGCTTCCATTTACACAAAAACACATGGTGTTCCGTCAATGGCGGTAATACCAGATGTGCTGAAACAGATTCCGAATGAATACGGTCCAGAACCTGCTTTAACTCTTGGTATGAAATTACTGAAAGACTTCAAGCAGGTCTCGGCTATACTACTAGCCAATATAAAAGGGGAAGCAGCATCTGTGGCGATCCGCCAGAAATTGAAGGAAACAGATATAACAGATCAACCAATTGAGCTTGCCAGAATTATAGAAACATGTTATGAAGAATTAGGTAGAGACAGCTTGGGTGGAAAACCAGTGAAACCCCAACTACTCGAAAATCCTGAAAAACTATTTATTAAAAATAATTCAAACACTCCTAAAAAGAGCTGGGATGGAAATAAACAATCCACTCCCAAGGAAAAAAATTTCCAGTCCAGAGGAAGGTCTCCTCGATGGAGGGAAAGAACTCCGACACAAGAACACCAGTCTCCCCAGAGGGAGCCCTCTGAGAAAAGATATAACCTTAGAAATATGGATAACTTGAAGAAGCCTGATAGATATCAAAGTATTGATACACGTCCCTCTCGATCTTTTTAGCAGAAATCGGAAAGAAGAGGACGGTCAGACCCAGGAGAGCACACCAAGTCCAAAGACAAGGAACCTGCTCAAAGTAAAAATTTACAATTTCCAAAGAAGAAGGTAGCCAGTATTAGAGTAATCGAACATGCCGAGAATACTGAGGACACAGCTGAAAAACGGGGAGTGGGCACAGACAATGTTAGACAGTGCAGCAGAAATCACCATAGCTCGCAAGATCCTGATGAGTCATCTGGAGACAGTGGACACAAATGAATACATTCAAGTAGAAACTGCCGATACCAGAGTTAGCGAACCTCATAAGATATATGAAATAACACTGCATATAGAGGGAGATAAGACCAGGAAAATAAGGGGTCTATTTTGAGAAAACCTCTCAAAAGGCTATGACATCCTGTTAGCTGAAAAAGATTGGCCCCCGGAGTTTGTCAGGGAGTGCCCTCGTGGCGAAGAAATGATTATGCCTGCCTTCTCGAATCACATTCCGATTCACACTAAATATATATACGCAAGGAAATGGGCAGTGGCCCAGGCACCAGCATTATATAAAAATCCTGTAGGATGGGATGAGGACTCTCCTCCTCACAAAATCCAGTTAAAAAGTCAACCGACTGCAGTCAGGGAGATTTTAGATCAACTTGAATACCAGGGGGTGATTGAAACATGCAACTCTCAAATGAACAATCCTTTGTTTCCTGTCTCCAAACCGGACGATTCATATCGTCTAGTCTTGGACTACAGACACCTAAACTCATGTTGCAAAACATTTGCAGTACAAAATTTGCATAGTGCTGCACTAATGAATAACATAGTTCGTAAAAAATATAAAACAACATTAGACATATCTAATGGTTTCTTTTGTCAAAATATTGCACCAGAAAGCAGATACTTGACCGCTTTCTCAGTAATGGGGTCTCAGAAAAATTTCTGCAGGCTCCCACAGGGATTCAAGAACAGCCCAGGATTATTTTCAGCCAGAGTAACAGAGTTACTACAAATATATGATGATGAGGCATTATCTTACGTCGATGACATCTATCTCACAGACGACGACTTGGAGACTCACTTGAAAAGGGTGAACACCATAATACTTGGGTTCGCAGCAGAGGGTTACAAATTCAACTTTAAAAAGTCTCGAATTGCCCATCTGACAGTATTATTTTTAGGATACGAATTATCAAGTGAAGGGAAAAGCCTAGCGGACAACTTCTTAGAGAAGTGCGCTGTACTCCAAGCACCAAAAACGCTGAAGACCTTACAATCGATTCTAGGTTTTCTGAATTTCGGAAGAACTTACATTCTAAATTATGTGGAGAGGGTTAAACCTCTCTACGAACTAATTAAACCTGATTTTAAACCAATCAACTGGACTCAAAAACACACAGACATTTTGAGATCATTGCAAACAGACATGTTAGCAAAAACAAAATTAGATACACATGACAATACACGAAACCTTGTAATCCGAGTCATCCCAGGAAGATGCGGATTCACGTACCTAACCTCTAATGAGGAAGAAACGGTACCAGTTGCTTACAAATCACATTTGTACACAAAAGCTGAAATAAAATTCAGTTCAACGGAAAAAATTCTAACTGCGGTTCAGACTGCTGTAGCAAAAGAAAGGGCCCTAGCACAAGGTAAACGAATAATAATCGTTACACCTATACCTGCTTTAGAAGCAGTAACTAAAGCGAGCATTCCAAATGCTAAAGCTCTACATCCAAGAAGGATCCAATGGGTTAATTCTCTTGCTGCAACAGACGTAGTGTACGAATTTGATCCTAACTTAAAAACACAGGAATTTTTACAATATGAGTATGAATGTCCTCTGTCAATTGAAATCCTGCCTCTAAAAGAATACGGAAGTATCATATATACTGACGGATCAGCACAACCCGCAGTTGGGGGTAAACAAGCTTACAGTGCTGCGTGCGCGATTGTTAAAGGTCGTTGGCACAAAGGAAAATTTAGACCAATGGTCACTAAAACACAATCTCTAGGAGATTGTTCAGCTCAACGAGCTGAATTGGTAGCATTTAAGATGGCGCTAGAAAATACCGATCGCGAATTCCCAACACTCATAGTGTGCGATTCATATTATTGCGTACAATCTTATAATGAATACTTGCAGAATTGGGTGGAAAATGGGTTCAAAGATTCAAAAGGTGGCACAATCAAGCATAAAATGCTTTGGGAACATGTAGTTCTCTTACAGAAGGAACTACAAAAGACTCACGTGATAGACACGCTGAGTCATCAACGTGATGGCGTTCACGTTGCAGGGAATTCATTGGCTGATGAAGCCGCGAAGGCAGCTGTGCAAACGGCTTCCGTAGCTGCTATTACTCGGTCACAAACAAAAATAGACAGCGACATTCTACAAGCTGGCAGTGCGTCAGTAAAAAATGATAGAAAAACACTCCCAAAAGGCTTTCCAGAAAAGTACTTATATTTAACAGATACGAATAATGTTCCTTTTGCTCGAATCCCTGGAGTGGGGGATAGAGTAATTCCAAACATGGAACACAGATTAGGACTAATTACAGCGGCACATGAAGGGCTTGCTTCTGCACACGCTGGCGTTTCCGCAACAGTAACACTATTAAAACAGAGATATTGTTGGCCTCGCATGAGAATACAAACTAAGAAATACGTACTAGAATGCGAAATATGCCAAAGAATGAAAGTATCAACAGTAAAATGACCAGCGCAGACACCCCTTCTCATCTCAGATAAACCATTAGCATGTGTTTACCTGGACCACTGTGGTCCCCTACAAAGGGACGGTAACTATAAATATATCATGGTCGCAGTGGATTCCTGTACGAGATTCATATGGATGTGGCCCCAGCGCTCGGCTGATGCCAAAACTGTTATAAAAGATCTGCGAGTCTTTATCGGCACATACGCAATAGCCATGTTCCATTCTGACCAGGGTCCTGCTTTCAGCTCTCGAGCTTATAAGGAGGCCATGGCCAGCATGGGCGTTGGGTTGCGATACTCTTGTCCATCACACCCGGAGGGGAACAGTGTAGTGGAAAGAAAAAACCGAGACATAAAGCAATCTATAACAGCGAAGGTATTAGGTTCGGGTGATGGGTGGGTCAAACATTTAATAAGTGTCCAACTTAGTCTAAATAATTTGCCGAGAAATTCTCTAAAAGGTTTCAGCCCGTACGAACTATTGTTCGGAACTAGAATGCATGTTCAAGACCTCGATAGTCAGGCTTCAGTGGTAAAAGATAAGAATAAAGACTTTGACATCAAAGATCGTTTGGCTGTTTTACAGGACTTGAATGAAACAAGAAAATCCTAAAGCAACATAAAACTAAAGCAACAGCCAACTACCACTGAAGAGGCACCACCAGCCCCAGCAAGACCTATCTGGATTCCAAAGATTGGGGATCTAGTCAGAGAAAAAATAGCAGTGAAGAAGGAATTTGGGCCTTCTTACAGAAAAGCAGTACCTGTCTTAGCAATCAACGGAACAAGATCAGTAGTACTACCGCCTCTTGCTGGTAAAAAGGAGAACAGAGTTGTATCAATCGACCTGGTAAAACCACAATCATGTGGCCTATAATCAACAGTAGGCCAAGTGGACTCCCAAGAAACAATAGAATACCCAAATTTGCAACAATCCAATAGGTTCAAACTGAAAGACTAATCACATTTGATAAACCTGCAGTGCACAGAGAAGGACTATGCAATAATGCCATGGAACTCGTGCCTCTTGAAACACAGATTGAAACAGTTCGTCATGAAACACCAGTCTACAATGATGTGGCATCAGAATGTGCTACCGAAAGACAAATTTAGAAAACAATTCCAACAATTGACAGAACTGCCTCTGGCTACTTCATCAATTTCGATACCTTTTCTGAAGATCGAAACGACCCTGAAGTGACGCCAGAAACAAAGACTTTTAAAGAAAAAGCAACAGAACTCTTTCATCAACTCAAGGAAACTTACCTTATTTCTCCATGGTTAGAGTTTTGGTTTGGGCTAGGTGTATTTTTCCTCCTGCTTTGGCTCATCATGATACTTTGTTTGGGAAAATTCATTGAAGGGAAATATAGTTCAATGGACACAGCAAGTCTGAACATCAACTTAGTCCTGAAACCACACAAATCATCTCACGTGAAGAAAAGAGGACTATCATCGGTAAATGTAACAGCCATTCCAATACCCGGTGGGGTAGTATGGGACAAAACTGACTATGAAGTATATGGCCCGGTCGAAATCCTGAAATATCCTCACCAGTTCAAGGTTTCATTAAGTGACTTTGTAAAACCAAGTACATTTTCTGATGATTGGGATTTTGAAAGTATAAATAATATGATGTCCGATTTAGTGTTGTCAGCAAGATTTACAGAACATGATTATTTACAAGGTTCGTCTAATTATGAACAGATGTACTGCTTCTCACATTACGCTGACCATTACTTACATAAATCTGCACAACCTAGAAATGTTTTAAAGTATAACCAATGGGAACATTGTGCTACTCCACCTAAAAGCAGTTCGAAAACATTCTATGAGAAATTCCAGTACTTCTCAGGGTTTAATACAAGTGATGCAGAAACGTTTTATTATAAACTGTTGGATAAAACAGGGACGAAAACCATGTTGACAAATACTAAATTGATATATTCAGAAGCATTTTATGAAAAAATGATGACATTTGGTTTTGATTTCTGGAAAAATAACATTGAAAAAAAAACAATCTGGGGTACGAAAGATTGGCAGGTACAAGGCCTAGAAGCATTATTTCGAGCCTGCATGATCCCAGAACAAATAATGTTCTTAAATGACACAATTCACCAAACATCCTGTCTTGGCCTAGCTAAGATTAAAGACCTTAACAAACTGTCTATTCCAAAGCCAATACCTGATAATGTAACCACAGATATTGAAATAGACGTATCTCAAATTTTACACCTAAACAGAACACATCCTGATTGGAAAAAGTGGTTAATCTGGCCTACTGACACAAATAACTGTCAAGATAGATTCCTGAACAAAACACAGGGGTTAAAACTGACCAGGCCAGACCCTAGATACTCCCAGAGACAACATCCAGGGATAGTAACAACATACAGTGTAGGGAAACTGTGCCTCGAATGGCTAGAATCATCCACACTGGCAGAAATTAAGCAACACTTATCTTTACTTAAAGACGGTGCTGATTTGCGCGACTTCATTATGGGACCACGCAAACAGCGTCAGAAACGCTTCATAGCGGCCAGCATCTATGCAGCATACAACGAGGCTTGGAAAGTAACTCAAATTGAAACAGCTGAAAAAATACGAGAAATTATCGTATTAATTTGAAAAAATCACTTTCTGTTGTGGACAATGGGTTAATGACTCTGTCCTCCAGAATATATTCACTGGATAGTATTGTATCATTTGCCATCGATATAATAGACAAAGACTTGCTAATGTTACAGCATGGCCAGTCGCAATTGCGTTCTATTGTACAGCTAGGCTGGACGCTGCAAAATCTTTGTTCAGGCTATGTGCCATGGCGTTTAATCAACACAACGTCATTGTTTTCCATCTTTAACCTTACTGATAAACAAATCAGCTTGGCACAGAAAGGAGCAGACTATACAATCCTGAGCATCGAAAAACTTGAGAGATTACCATTGACAATGTCAGAAAGACCTGTCATTGAATGGATAATACACGGGATTATCACTATTCCGATAGCAACTTTCGGATTTAAAAAGTGCCTTGAATATATACCGACTGGCCAGTATGAACGATTGGGTAAAGGGTACATTAAGTCAGCATGGAAATTACCATATACACACACGTGCTATAGTGACAACAACAAAAATGTATTTCTTAGTGGTGAAAATTGCAAACATTCACTAAGCGGTATACTTTTGTGCCAGGGTATTAATTTACATGGGGCCTGTGAAGGAACTTCAAACAACCTTTCATGCCACCAACATGTCACACCTGCAACGCAGATAGAGCCTTTCTTTAAGCAACTCTCTAACAGGAGTTACATTCTAATAACGGATCACAGCTGTTGTGGCTTGATGCCAGGGAAAGCATATTTCGTAAGCGTAACTTCCATGGTCACTTGCTGTATGCAAGCATTGTTTCCAAACGGCCCTGGAGACTCCGAGACCCCCATTTGGCCTTGTTTGAATGTCTCTTCTATACGAATTGATACTTTAAGCAGAATGAAGTCTGTGCTTTTACAGACAACAGTGCCCATCACGTCATCGAAAGAGACATATGATCTCTAAGTTGCAAGGACAGCTTCGGAGATACATGACCTTTTATCAACAAATTGCCCCGTGCATTTCACAGAAATGCTTAGCCAAATTCTAAATATGTCAGATGCCGTAGGTATCTCAGGCGTATTTAAGACCATTTTTTCAGGACTGTTAACACCATTCAAAGCAATCTTAGGAATTATTCCTAATTTTGTCCATTCAGTCTTTGGCGGCATACCCCTAATTTTGGGACTTGTAGCAGGCATTTTATTTTTGACCCTCCTGCTCCGATATGGCAAGCCAAAACACAGACATGACTCCGGCAAGGATGGAAGAAACGATCCTAGCAGTACGCTACCGGGACCGCATAACTAGAGTCCTTGGATTGGCCAGGCTGAGAGATCTGAACATGACCTGGTTTCTTTCATTCAGACCTATATGGCAGACCTGCATCTTACCTGTGCTTCGATGTATGCTATGCGGAGAGGAATGCGTGTTGGACACCTGTCTTGCACTTCCATCAGTAGTACCAATGGATATCGATACTTTGCTAAGTCCTGTAACGGCTCATGCATTGTGTTGTCCCCAGCGGCTACCAATCCTGATGACCGCATTCGTTGAGACTCCTGTGCTACGACTAGGTGGCGACAGTGGAGCGAGAAATAAAAGCAATAAAAGCAACATCATCCAGGTACGACCTTCTGTGAGCATTGCTGATCCAGACATTGATGATAGAAATCATTCTCACACCTGCCAAGTTACAGCATTATCGAACTTGGTCGAACTGTCACCTGATTTTGTAGACCAATTCTTTGAGAGCCTGTCTGATATGATGTTCTCCCCTGAACAGAAACAATAATTTTTGAAAAAAACATTCCGACACACAGTGTTCGCATGAACTCTGAATTCGGCCTTCAGTTTTGATCAACAAAAACTACTGAAAGGCGTTGGAACTCTATTCCCCTGTTCACCGTGAGAAAAAATTATGTTTTTGAATTGAACTTTTTCAAAATATTTACCTTTTTTCTGGCACAAATTCTTTGCTTAAAGTAGAACTTTTCATAAAGAACAGAACTTCTATTTTTAGTACATCTAGAGACATAATAACTTCAACTCAGCCTCTAGCACATGTTACAGCAATTGCATTTATATGTGATGAAATAATCTCGCCCTTCTTTTCTGTATAAAGAGATATTTCATGTGTAATTCTTTTTTCGCAAAATCGTTCAACTGTTTACATATGCTATAATTTTTGAATGATTTCTATGCTTAAAGACGTACAGTACCTATATTTTCATGTATTTCAAATACACCATTTCAAATGCAAATATGTATTTTGGGGTGGGTAATGTTACACGCGCATCTTATTGCTTTAGTTTTTAGTAATTTGATGGACATAAATTCGTGGAGTGGGTGTTGTGTTCTAATCTAGGACCCCGATCAATATTGTGACCTTATGCCCCTATACGGCTATAATCCATCCATACCCCTATAATGGCATAAACGATCAGAGCCATATTTCAGAAACTCGTCTCTGGCATAAACGATCAGAGCCATATTTTCAGAAACTTGCCTCTGCAGCTCATTACAGTAGATGACACAGCAGAAGCCACTATCTTAGATTCCTAGATTACACTCCGAGTTCTTCAACAAGATAAAACCCCCAGCAACCTGGGAAAGCCCCGCTTGCTTTGTTTTTATTAGTAATAGAACTCTAATGAGCACTGTACGAACGACCAGTTCCGAGTGACATCTTTATTGACGTCTTATGTCCAAAAACTTATAAATATTATCAATGTTGCCTTAGGCAAATGCGATGGTGTGGTGAATACAGGAGCAGAACAGCTGTCCCTTGCAGAGCCCAGCAGATGCGAGCAGCCCACGGACGCTGCCCCTCCTCCTCCTTGATGCACTGAGAAAGACGCTGTCTTTTCTCCTGCCGAGAAAATCCAGCTCCGGCATTTCCAGCCTACCCTTGCGGGTGACTGGAATATCGAGTCCTGAAAGGAGATACCAGCCCTCCAACATTCTATTTCAGAGGTATGGTGTTGACTAAACCCTTAGAGAGAATTCTTGAAGCAAACCCTTGGCAAAACCAACTTAACTAAACTGCTACTTACTTACTCCCTCCCAAGTATTAGGCTTAGGTCAGGTACACTGGGGTAGGCGTAGTTAGAAGCACCAGTTGAGTACGTTAGTCAAATGTATATATGAATGTATATATTTTATTCATTTTAACCATTGTATGGCTAAGAAACCATATCAATGCTTTTACAGTATTATTTCGCAATCCCTGTACGCACTTTTTATAATAACAAGTCTTGCAATTGTGGCAATTCATTTCTCTTGCATGAGAAGAAAGACTGCTCAATAAATAATACCTTTTATTGAAAACGCCTGTCTCTCTATTCTCTGTATCTTGGTGAAAGTAATCTGCACAACTGACTGAGTGAAATAGCTGTCTATTGTTTCACACGACTCTAGAGATTGACTCTTATTCTAAGGAGCAAAGTTGTCATGTTTATGCGGTTGTTGGAAAACTGAATCCCTTCTTGTCTGAGCCAGGGGAGCTGATCACTTCCTATTCAGTCAAGAAAGTTTCCAGTGACCTCTGAGCTACTTGGTACACACCCAATTAAGTTTAGCATAGTCAGTAGAGACCTGGAAGACCGCACTTCTACGTCTACACTGCTGTTTATGTTATTCCAATGCGCAGGGCGTATAGGGAAAATAGGAACTACACTACAGTGGAAGGGGTATTCCCTTCTCCTGACTGGTGTGCAGCATTCAAAGCCATCTTGAATGAGTGAGGTCCACTGGGGGTGGGAAGGTGGTTAAAAAGTGGAAGAACTGAAGGAGCTAGAGGGAGTGGTAACGCTTGGTCCTAGGTAGGCAATTGCGTGCCAGGCAACAACTGTAGTTGTAGTCTCTCCATGATGTGTCTGTACATCGATGCCAAACATGATGGCCGTGGTACTGGGCCGAGTTGCTAAAGGATGTTCCATTCTGCCACTAGGCCCTGTACCCTGCGCTCTATTCTGCTGTATCCTCTGACAGAGGGCATGCTTAGACTCCTGGTGCTGATGGAGTTCCGGATTTCTGGGTGTGCTACCAGGGCATTCACAGTGGCCCCATGGCCCTCTGTAAGCAATAATGCCCAGCCTGAAGAGCCTCCAACCTTCTAACGATGTCCTGGAGTTCTCTGTCCACATTAATTATTAGACATTACACAGCCTCAGGAGCAGGCCAACCCTGATCCTTCTGCTGATCTCTGGGTACGTGTTTCGAACCTCAACAAGAGAATCACTTTCAAGCTCCTCACCCACGCACACAAGGCACTCTACGATACCGGACCAGCATACCTCAACAGACGATTCGCCGTCTACACCCCGAACTGCCAGATCCACTCCGCCGACCATGCCCTAGCTACCGCCCCTCGCATCCGAAGAGCAACATCCGGTGGCAGATCGTTCTCCTACTTTGCCGCCAAGTCCTGGAACACCCTCCCCATCCTCCCAAGGCAGACCCAAGACCTAATAACCTTTAGGAGGCTACTCAAGACTTGGCTATTCGAGCAGTAGCAGCACCCCCTCCCCCAGCGTCATGGGACCCTCATGGGTGAGTAGTGCGCTCTACAATTTTCCTGATTGATTGATTGATTGAACCACATGGCCCTCAGCAGATAGCTCTATGAGGGAGACATGTTGCAAGTCATCCTCATAACTAAATTCCATGTCCACCTCAGCAGACTAATCAGCAGGCATAGCAGGGGCTCCAGAAGCCATAGAGCTGGACACTTTTTTGGGTCTCATGTACAGGGAGCTTTTAGCTGCATGCAAAAGACCTCTGAGGACCATACCAGAAAAGAACAAAAGGCTTAGAGCCCACCCATTGCTTATCATTGGTTGGTATTCTCATTGTAATTTGCATGTTTCTTATTGGATGATTTTCCTTCTTCTGTTTGTGTTTTTCTCTCTCCTGAATCTTTGCTTCTTTCCATCATTTTGATTGGATTAGTCATTTACTTCCAGCGCACACATTTCAAGAATTACTTAAATCTTTTTCCTTAAGCACTCAATAAGACTGCAAGTGTCTTTTTGCTCTCTCCCTTGGGTGCTGTTCCTCATCAAATACTTGCCCCCACCTCCTGCACACACCATATTGCCCCCTCCTCTACACATCCCAAGCTCATGTCTATTCTTTTTTTCCCCTCCTCCTCTAGCTCGCCCCCTTGTTAACTTCTCCCTCCACTAGATCCTCCCACCTGCTTCTCTGTTGCTCCCTCCACCCTTCACAATCGTTTTTTTCATTTTGTCTGGGGCAGGCAGGCGCCATTTGCAACTGGGGCGCTCCATTTTCAGTTAAAGCTTATTGTGCAAGTGTAAACCCATCCAGGCATCTTGCTATGGTAAATAAACAATGAATAAAATTGCATCCGTGCCATGGTGTTAGCACATGCATGTATGTTGACAAATGCGCTTGCCTCCGTGCGCATACAAAATAACACTCTCCTCAATAGTAACATGACAAGTATGCATGCATGCATGCATGCATGCAGCTATCGCATTATATCCCTCTTTTTTCTTTCTTCTTTGTTTTTTGCCAATGCCACCCAGCATTGGTAAAAAACATTTCTTTTTACCAATACTGTATATATAACATTGGCAAAAATAGGGAAGCCGAGACCTATTGTATTTGCCAATGTTGTTTTGATTGCCAAATACGTTTATTTTAATGCCATCCAGGATAATTTAATTAGAAATATTAGTAGTTGTTACTAAATAAATTCATTTCTTTTACATTTATCTGATCTTTAATCTCTACAGATTGTTGCTGAACTGGTTCGAATGGATTAGCACTTTCAATCACCTTCTGCAGGGATACATTTGAGAAAGCTGCAAAAGTGTTGAAACAAACAGTAATCTTTTATTTTGGCATAATGCCATCCCCTTGTCTTCCCATGATCATGTCTGATACTCGTTGGAAACCATTCTGGTTGGAAAATACCATTCACCAACGATTCTAAAATGTGTCCTGAAGGTAAAAGATCATTGCAGAAGTTTGTCCCTGATTGGTCATAGTCTAGCCTGGGTGTATCAGTGTATTTTCTATTAGTCATTCTAGGTCTGAGTTGGTTTACCAGGCTGTTATCACATGCATCATTATTCATGCGAAATTAATTATTAATAGGAAATACCATGCTGTTCAGCCGAGGATGCAGAAGTCAAAATGTGAATTCTCTACTGAAATATCAAGCATATCTTAATTGCATTTCGATAATATTCATGTGTTTTACTGACAGTAAATTCATACAAAGTTTATCACTGGTTACTTTCAGTTCAGGAAACTCCTGCAAAACTTTGAATGACTCCTTCAAATGAATTTGACTTTGTCATAACTCTGGTACTCAGAATTGCACATTGCCATGCCTTTTACCTACTGTTCAGTTCTCCAATGGCCAATGCGAAGTGCAATGCTTTAAAAAACCACTTAGTAAATCAATGTATAAATAACTTACCATAGATAAAACCTAAAACAATCTAAAAAAGTTTACATTTCTATTAAAATTTCATACGCAAACACTACACTCCTTTGGCAATACAAGTTTATTTAAAATAAAGCTACAGCCCACAGACTGCGAAAAAATCCTGCGGCTGTTACATCCACTATATTTAGAGTTCCATTGAGATCAATGCACTCTTGATACAACAGACGGGACATCCACCTCCTTTGGTAGATATCCTGCATCAACAAAATCAACAAGAGAGATAGGGCGCGAGTAAACACTCCTGTACCCCAATAATTATATTTTAAACAACGAAGGAGTGAATTAATGAAAACAAAATAAGACAAAACAAGATGTGTTAGGTTATACAATGGTCCCTATCCGGTTGGCGTAACTGTCAGGTTGGAAAAATCCAATCTTAGCAATCAGGAGGTCGCAACCCAGTAAAATAGTGTAACTACACATGACTGGAAAGGAAAAGTAAACCTCTTTGTTAAAAGGACCCTCACTCACCACTAGTTGGTGACATGCTTCATCATAGGGTCCCCGCTGGGGTGGCCGAATGCCCCCCCAGCGTGCTACAACGCCTGATTTACAGCGGAGCGGGTTGATGTTGAGTGTGACAGTGGTTTAACTCAAAAGAAAATGTGTTGCAAAATTAGTGAGTGTAGAATTTAAAAATTACTAGGTTAAAACCCGAACAAAATCTTCAATGTGGGTCAACCTGTATCCAGATTAAAAAGACGGACAAAATAGGTTCTGAATTTAGAAACCTGTGTCCTTGAGTGAGATATAAGGTCAACATGTTTCTGCTGTAAAGATGCAGGATCGCACAGCATTCGTCAGGACCATAGACCACTAGCACTCCGGTGGTATGTACACACTAAGGTACACCCTCCCGTGAGGCACTTGATGTGAAAAATTGAAAGAGTATGATGGAATTACTCACAGATATTGCCCGTGTCGGCACACTGTGATTCACAGCAGCCCAAGTTACCTGTAGAGAAAGGAAAGGGACACACTAACACATAGACACACAAATCAACATGTTATCCATTTTTACGACATGTAACAAGGTAACGTGAAAATTATCACATCACCTCTGTTTCCTTAACACCCTATTAGAGTGGTAGGATCAAGTACCCTCATGATCATGAATTCGATATAGAGGGATGTCTAGTTACAAACTTCTAAACAAAATTATTCATATTGGAATAATGAAACCTAAAACGCAGTGGATTTATTTAAATCAGCGTTTTGGCTAAAGTATTAGAAAGGCTAAGGATTTCTTATCCCTCCATAATTTATACTTAAGCCAGGTATATAATTAAAGCAAACAAAAATTATTTTAGAGACTCATAAAACGGCAAAGGGGGCCTCACAATGTGGAAACCAGAGCGGCAACATGCATTAATCTGCAAGGTTCAATAGCGTGTCAGCAAGGAGCTCAAAGCACTTACAACTAGAAGAAGGGAAAATCACTTCATGGGTCAAGACAGCACGGGAATTGTTCACGCGGTGTAAAATCTAGCGTGTAAGGAGGAAAACAAAATGTTAACAAACCCTCCGTAGTTCGACGGTCCTTGAGGTAAAAAGCAGCTGCGCGGTAGACAAGCAGTTGAAAAACTTACTTTTCCACTCGCGACTCCCCGTCCAAAACCTATACTACAGGACTGCCGTCTGCCCGGAGATAGTAGAGAACCCATGTGAGCTCTTTTAAATAACATAGTTGTTCCGGCCACGTGACTGGCGTGCCCGGACATAAAAAGGGGCGTGACACGGGGCGTCATACAGGGCGAGGCGGAGAAGCCTTAAAGGGACGGAGCCCCTTTGATCACCCTACAGGTAATATGGTTCGAAACCCCGTTCCGCCTCATTGGTGAACCTATAAGTAGAGGGAAATAAGGTGTTAATTTTAAGGAACAGTAGGTCTCTCCAAAAAATGCGATTATTATTCATATCGATAACAATTAAGATAAAGACGTGCGTTAATTTAAACGAGTCAGACCAAAGTGGGAGGCTACGCCTTGATACTATATGGTAGGCAGCCAATTTGTCTGCGCCCATACCTTCCGAAATAATGCATTGTTATAGAATCTTCTCGGGGTATTGATACTGTATTATTATTAAGATATACTTAGATCGTGATGCCATAAAAAAATGGCTCTAATATGGTTATATTCTTGGTTCACCTTAATCCTCCCAGTCACCTGTCTGGGATATGTTATGCGCTAGAAAAGGGTCGAGAAATAAGGCATGTTGTCACCAAACAAAGCAACCACCTCTTCTTTTGAAAAGGAGGGGCCCTGTTCTACCATGGTGGATTAATGGTCTCGTTTAATAAGTCTCTACTAATAATAAATCAGTAAGTCTCTCACAGCTGCACGCTGCTCTAAGAACCAACAAAATCAACAAGAGAGATAGGGCGCGAGTAAACACTCCTGTACCCCAATAATTATATTTTAAACAACGAAGGAGTGAATTAATGAAAACAAAATAAGACAAAACAAGATGTGTTAGGTTATACAATGGTCCCTATCCGGTTGGCGTAACTGTCAGGTTGGAAAAATCCAATCTTAGCAATCAGGAGGTCGCAACCCAGTAAAATAGTGTAACTACACATGACTGGAAAGGAAAAGTAAACCTCTTTGTTAAAAGGACCCTCACTCACCACTAGTTGGTGACATGCTTCATCATAGGGTCCCCGCTGGGGTGGCCGAATGCCCCCCCAGCGTGCTACAACGCCTGATTTACAGCGGAGCGGGTTGATGTTGAGTGTGACAGTGGTTTAACTCAAAAGAAAATGTGTTGCAAAATTAGTGAGTGTAGAATTTAAAAATTACTAGGTTAAAACCCGAACAAAATCTTCAATGTGGGTCAACCTGTATCCAGATTAAAAAGACGGACAAAATAGGTTCTGAATTTAGAAACCTGTGTCCTTGAGTGAGATATAAGGTCAACATGTTTCTGCTGTAGAGATGCAGGATCGCACAGCATTCGTCATTTTTAAATTCTACACTCACTAATTTTTCAACACATTTTCTTTTGAGTTAAACCACTGTCACACTCAACATCAACCCGCTCCGCTGTAAATCAGGCGTTGTAGCACGCTGGGGGGGCATTCGGCCACCCCAGCGGGGACCCTATGATGAAGCATGTCACCAACTAGTGGTGAGTGAGGGTCCTTTTAACAAAGAGGTTTACTTTTCCTTTCCAGTCATGTGTAGTTACACTATTTTACTGGGTTGCGACCTCCTGATTGCTAAGATTGGATTTTTCCAACCTGACAGTTACGCCAACCGGATAGGGACCATTGTATAACCTAACACATCTTGTTTTGTCTTATTTTGTTTTCATTAATTCACTCCTTCGTTGTTTAAAAGATATCCTGCATCCACAGAAACTTAAATACGGCCCAAACGTTTTCCATCTTAACTCATTTGGGCTTTGTTTATTAGGATGCGGGGTTTCGGACAATAAGCTGCAAATGTCCAGTTCAGCCTATTTAGAGTACATAAATGCTCTCTAAATAGGGCGTAAAGCACATCTGCCACTTTTTGATTTATAGCCTGCATCTGCCCAACTATAAACAAGGCTCTATATCTATTTGTTGGCTTAAAACACCAACTTCTAACTGGTGTGGATTCTATTACAAACTAACTATATCATATACGTCCCAGGGCTTAGCTGTCCTACACAAATACTAAAGGGTCATTGGTGGTGGCCGTGGGCAGCATTAGACCACAGCGACGTCTACCGCCTTGGAAAATCTTTGGGTATAAGGAGGTCGCCGGCAACATTCCGCCTGGAGTACTGTCTTCAGTACTGGAGATGTCTAGAGAGCCGCTCCACAGTTGGGAACTGTGGCTCTGAGTTACTCATTTAACTACATTAGAGGAAGTGAGCAAACCCAAGGAAGGAATGGGTCTAAAACAAAGGGGAATACAGTGGCACTTTTTTAGCTTGGTTGTAAGGAGTATCAAGAGGATGTCTTGCTTAGTAATTTCGTGGCTCTACCAGATCCTCCCTGCAGAAGAGTGGCTGTGGAGAAAATGATAAAACGGGAGAGACTCTGAAGATTATAAATACCAGGAGAGCAGGGAAAGAGACATAAGCCAATTAATTTCAGTGGTAAATCAGGAATGGAATAACCGTGTTAGATGAGTCTACCAGCCGTCATCTGACTTCAGTACATACGTAACGTGCGCACGTTGCTCCCGCCAGCAGACGCACGCACGTTGACGCACGGCCATGGTCATACGCTCTCATCCCCTTAACGGGCTCTCAGCTGTAAGTCTCATTTCTCAGTGCCTGTTTTGCTGTGCCACAGAAGCTGATGTGTGCAATGCCAGCTCATTCCTGTCTTCACCCGAGGGGATGATTACAGTCACACTGTCATCTTGTTCCTCTTGCAGAAAATCAATACCAGCGTCAAGTGGTGAGGAAGCATTTCACACGCTCTCTCTAATGATGTGCGAGCAGAACATGGCTCCTCGCTGCCTGCCCGCCTGCCTTTTAATCAGCGTGAGATACAGAGGGTAACGATTTGCAGCACTACAATGGGAGCGCGTCACTGAACCTGTGACACAGCCAGAACAGGCCATAGGTTCCATCAGGAGGAGCAACTCCCTATTACTTTCGCAATAGGGCAGACTGAGCGCCCCCCCTTCCAAAATATTTTGAAGTCGGGCCCCACTCCTAAACTTTATGGAAAGACTTGTGGGAGTAGGGTGGCAGGGCTGAGTGCGATGTATGAGGGGTTATTATTCACTTTCTCTTAAGCTATGTGAGACTTATAAATGAGAACATCCATTTAAAAAAAACCTGAAATAAAAAAATAACAGTACTCATTATTTGGGGTCTTGTGAACCCCTCACACTCCTGGGCTCTGATGCAACTGCACCTTCTGCACAAATTATATCTGAAGCCCTGTGTAGCAGGCTATCCCCTCTGTCTCTTTCACCCCCCCCCAACAGGCCTGTCCATCACTCTGATCTTGAAAGAGACTTTGGGCCCGATGTAGGTGGCCAATACCGGTCGGAAACGGCCGAATTCGGCCGTTTCCGACCGGTATTTGGCCTTTTGAGATGTAGGGGACCTTTTTTTCTCCGATTCGGTATTTTACTGATTCGGTAAAATTACCGAATCGGAAAAATACCGAATCGGTAAGTTTACCGATTTTAAAAAATCGGGATGTAGGTGGGCCTACTTTCAGTCCCACAGGCCCTTCAGATTCGGTATTTTAACACCCAATCCAATTGGGTGTTAAAATACCGAATCCAGGTGTGCATGCACATGTGTGCATGCACACCTATGCCATGTGGCAGACAGACATGCCCTCAGGGCATGTCTGTGTGCCACATGGCACACAAGCCAGTATTGGGGGTGCTAGAGGGTGTCAAAGTGACACCCCCTGCACCCTTGCAGAAATCGGTAATTACCGAATCGGTAAATACCGATTCGGTAATGCACATTGATTCCTATGGGCTTCAAGGCCCATAGGAATCAATGGGGGATACCGATTCGGTATTTACAGAATCTGTAAATACCGAATCTTACAGATTCGGTATTTACCGATTCTGAAATACCCACATCTCCCCCCCTCCAATTTGCCACTTCTTAAATGCCGAATCGGTATGATTCGGTATTTAAGAAGTGGTAAATTGGAGGTTACCTACATCGGGCCCCAAGTATTGTTCAGAAAAAATGAGCTCCTGTGTGCCACTGCAGCTGCCTTGCTAATGAGAGCTAATGTATTGCGAAGCAGTCAGTATCCTCTGGCTCATGTTAAACCAACCCCATGTTCCTTTTTGTCATCTCTCTGGGTTTTAAGGTAAGGTGCCTCCTTTCAGCCTCTGGCATGTATGGAGGGTGGTGTAGGGTAGGACAAAAATAAAAGTAAATAAATAAGTAAAAATATAATTACGATGCTGTGTACTGCGCATACCGAAAATAAAGGTTTTTAAAAAATATATATATATAATTACACTTACCTTCCTGGCACAACATCCTCCTCACTCGTATCTTCTCCAGGCAGGCAGGTTCCAAAGCGGGACCCAGGAAAAAGCAGTAACCAATGCTGGCGCTGCTCTCATGCAGCATGAAAGAAGCACCAGGATGATCAGGAACAAAATGGCGGACGCGTTTCATTAAAGCTCCTCCATCCATCCCTGTTAAATCCTGCATGTATTAATATCACAGCAGATCCAGCCATGCGGTGTTGTGAAACGGCTGCAGTAAGCAGTCTGAGAGCGGACGAGCAACAGTGAGCGGCTTACGTCTTCGAAACATCGAATCCGAGTCGCGGGCTAGACCCTGCCAAGCCCCAGAGTTGCTGAGTAGGAATGCCAGAGGCGCTGAAGCCCTATTACCGCATTAGATCCGAAATGGACCAAGGAGTGAAGTTGTGCTGAGGTTGCACCTGAGACATCAGTTAGGGCCCTGCTGCTGTGAGCTAGGTGACGGAAGTGGGACAGGAGGTGAGAGGCGCTTGTAGCTGGGGCGAGCCAGAGATCTGGGCCTGGCTGCGTGGCAGTGTCTGATCGGCTGTAGTGGCTGAGGTCTACCACATTTGGAGACTGAGGAGTGGTGGGCTGGCGGCGGCGGGAGAACCGGAGGCTTTCAGTCAGTGGGAGCTGAAGGAGAGTGCCGTTGCCCTAGGGCCTATCTGTACCTTTATCGGTGAGTTTGAGGCCCGGGCCAGAAAGAACGACAAAGTTCTGGGATATACCGCAGAAGAGTAGAGGAGCCGTGCTAAGTCCCTACTGAGTGTGCCTGTGGGTCGGCGGGCCCGTCCACTGATGATAGCCCAAGGTGTCTGGCAGTCAGAACATCAGCCTAGCACATTGAGTAAAAGACGCCTAAGGGCTGGACACTGTAGAACTGTAACCTCACCCACACCAGGGGCTACATACGTCTCAAGGTTGCGTGATGATAGAACTGAGAGCATGCGTAAAGTGATAGCGATCCCTGGACACAAGGGTTGGTGCTCTCGAAGCATTATAAGGCAGAACAAATCGTACAAACTTACTCCCCACACGGAGGAATCGGCACATCACGCAGCAATATGAACATGCTGCTGCACCGGAGGGGCGGCAGGAGAGCAGAGCACCTGAGGCGGATAAACCCAGATTACTTGGAAGCTCCGAGGAGGCAAGCTAGCAGACACTCCCTACTTTATATAACGACTCGCCTCTGGTCACACCTATGCGAATGCAGCATACCAGGAGCATCGGTCAGAGTCCCTAAGACGCAGCTGAATTCTAATATACTCAGAAGACAAGCTTGATCCAAGGTTGTGCGGCGGAGGAGTAGGCCAATACCACTTGCTCACCCAGACCAAGATGATAATCACAACGCCGCAGAATCTGCTGAGGATTTGCGTAGCACGCAGCAAACAAAGGTTGATAAAGCAACACATGTCAGATATGGGCAACTCCGCTCTGGCGCTGGCGGCTCAGCGGCCATATGCCTCTGCCCGATCAACGATGGCAAGGTTGTCTGAAGAGGTGTCCGCTGACTCCATGTCTGCTAAATTGGATGCTGTGTTGGCCGCAGTTGAGAGCCTGGGAAGTACTCTGGATCAAACGTGCACCTCCTTAGAAAGCAAGATCAACGCAGTAGCAAGTGGCCTAAACCTCCTGCATGCAGACCACTGGAAATTAGAGGACAAAACCAACACTATGGAAGCAGCCATGGAAGAGCTGACTACAAAGGCAATAGCAGCAGAGAATCACCTGAAAGAATTTGCAGCTCGGTGCGTATTGTCAAGCATAGGGCGAAGTATTCTTAAGGCTGATCCAGGCGGAACAATGTCAGAGTGATTGGTCTGCCAGAAGGTGCGGAAGGCAAATACACGGCCGCATATGTGGAGTCTTGGATAATTGAACTAATGCCTAAGAATGTGCTCACAAAGCAATTTACAGTGGAAACAACGCACAGGGCACCTGCGAGGCCGCCTCCTCCGGGGTCGGGTCCCAGACCCCTTCTGTTTAGAGTCTTACACTATAAGAACAGAGACACAATCCTACAAGAAACACGAAAACTCCAAAACATACAAGTCACAAACAGTCATGTCATGTTTTTCCCAGATTATACGGCGGTGGTACAAAAACATTGTCCCTCCTTTCTGGAAGTAAGATGCCGCCTGTGTAGTTTAGAGCTCCCTTTTGTTTCCCACCCGCTTGCGCGTTAAGGTAATAGGCAAGACTCACTTTTTTGATATGCCAGAGGCCGCCTGGGACTGGCTAGACTCCACAACACCAGAGGGCAATACACCCCGGCGAAAATCAGTACGGGGAAGAGACAAGACGCTCTCACGAATCACAGATCAACTACGGAACAAATGATCCTAGATCAGCGTAAGGCTCTTCAGGCTGCAGCAGAAATCAGAAGCATACAAAATGACTCAATATCGGAGGATAGCCTACTGGACTGAGGCAGTGAGATGGAGTCGGTGGAGGTGGTGTCTAGCTCACTGGACTCCAATATCCCCCCAGAGATTTCGCCACAAACAACGGATGACATCATAAAATGACATAACAAGCTCATTACTGACTGATCATCTTTTTTACATTTGTGATCACACAAGTATAATCAAAACTGTTATGTTTAAACCTGATTAAATATTACGCTTTCTATGTATAGATCCGCGCTGTGCAATACATTAGCATGGCAGGGGTTAATGAGGTTCATTAATGCATCTATTCAGACTACAGCCATAAATGGCTGGCTCGGGTCATAGCCCATAGAAGAGCAGTCGCAGCTCTGGTTCCCGCTACTGTCTCTACTACTGAGGGGATTCGCCTTTCACCAACTCCCCTTTTCCTGACAAATGCATAGCCTGCCCCCGATCGCCAACGATGGCACAACAGTTTTGTTGCAAGTTTGGACGGATGCAAGTTGCATACTCACCCTTTTGGCATTCCACTTTTAGTTTCTATATTGTTAATTTGTTATGACACATCAGTCGCTCATGCTCTCACAAGTCCCCGGACACCGCGCCTTCCTTCGTTCCCAGTGTTATGGCCCCACGCATGTGTGACAGTTTCGCCCCTACATTTTATTGCCCACGGAAACCACCTCTAACACTAACATGACGGTCATTAATATATGCACATGGAATGTACGAGTAAATCATACATCCTCCATAAATATTCAATATACTACTATCTCAAAATACATCATGCCCATGTTGTATTCTTGCAGGAGACACAACTCACTGCTTCTGAATTAGTGAAACTACAGAGAAGATGGAGGAGCCAACAATCTGCTACTGGCTACTCGCCAGAGGAACACTGGTCTGGATCAGACCGGGCACCCCTTTCAAGCTTCAGAATCAGTTATAGATGCAAAAGGAAGGTACATAATTGTTAAGAGTCATCTAGATGGCAGACATATCGTGCTGGGTTCCATATATGCTCCCAATTCAGCCCAATCAGTTTATCTGAATAAACTGTCTGACAAGCTATTTGGCTGGCATGGTTGCTGGGTGGGAACTTTAACTGTGTATCAGACACAACTCCTGACCGATCCTCTCTCCCTCTTCCAGGCACGCCTATGACAACAGCTATGAAGGAATTAAATTCCTGGATGGCGCACTGGCAACTGGAAGATGTTTGGCGACAAAGAAACCCCACAGTCAGGGTATATTCCTATTACTCAGGCTCTCACCATTTGAATGTGAGACCGGACAAGCTACTTTGCACCAAAGAGATAGTGATGTCAGTGACTAAGACCGAATACTTGGGTAGGACCCATTTAGATCATAACCCCCAGCACAGAAATCATTATCTACTTCAATGACAACATATCATCAAGCCTAGTTGAATGGGACTCATTAAAAGTGGTTATAAAAGGTTACTGTCTAGGCACAGAAATAGGCAGGCACAAAACAATAGAAGCAGACATTAAGAAAGTAGAGGATGGGTTAATTCATCTTGAAATGCAAGTAGTCATAGATCCACTTCTGAGATCACAGCTCAATGAGAGTACATCAGAACACCTTAGGTCACTTGAGAGACTGATATTCCTCAATTATTAATTTCTCTCTCCAGGTACTCACAGCACCGTAAACTGCACAGGTCGACTCCTCCCATGGCGTATCAGGCAAGAGGATACTCGGACGCCCATAACAGAGATCCAAACTCCAGGTAGAGAACCATTGTATACACAACACGAAATACAATCTGAATTTGTAGAAAATGACACAAAATTGTATAGATCTCACAACATTGCTCCACCTGAGGAGATCCACCAATTCCTCTCGGAAGTCGCTCTCCCTAGCCTAACCCCACAGCAGTGGTTGGAATTGGAGGCGCCAGTCACTCCTGAAGAAATCCTAGTCAGTATACGAACCTTTGTCACAGGGAAGTCCCCAGGTCCAAACGGTCTCCTATCCGAATCGCATAAAGCATATGCTGCACGGCTCGTACCCCAATTAAAAAATATATATGATACTGATTTGTCCTCCTCCACACTTATGGCTTCACAACCAGAAGCGTTACTAATATCTTTCCCCAAACCAGATAGGGACCCATCGCAGTTGGGCTCATACAGACCACTTGAGCTTCTTAATACAGATTATAAAATCTTGGTAGCTGTATTATCTGCAAGGCTGGCACCTCTGGTGCAATCACTGGTGCATCTGGGCGAGAATGGCATTGTCCCAACTTGCAACACCTCTCTTAACATACAGAGATGATTTTTTAGGCTCCAGGAATATGCAGCACAATTTCGGCCCAGATCGGGTTTCCAGGTCCTTGACTTAGAAAAGGCCGTCGATCACTTGATCTATTTGTTTGCTGTCCTCTACTGATATGGGTTCAGTACATTCTTCCTGTACCTGGTACGGCTGTTATATACACAGCCCTTCATCTGAATACCTATGGAGCTACTAATATCAGAGAGCTTGTTGAATGGCTAGTGACATTACAACAGGTGAGACCAGAGCAAAATGGGGATACGCCATTGGAAAGAGAGTTCAGGGCATCGGGAGCTACCTGAGTGCAAGCTGCACCCCAAAGAGTCACCCAGAGCAGGGTCAACATGGATCAACCCGTTTGAATACTCCGGCAGTGAATTGAAACCTAATGTGTCACAGATATACTACTTTGGTGGACTATAGAGTCGGGCCAGCACCAGGCGGGGAAGGTATAACACAGGGTCTATCTACCTCTTAATATATAAGGCTGACTTATAGTGTCTAGTTATTGTTGGTTATATTCTACGATGTTTGCACTACCAACACATGAGTAACTGTGACACAGGAATGTTGCTGATATTCATCAGCCAAAGATTCCAAGATATATACTGTGCATACTGATACAACAGACATACTGTCGGCTACATGTTGTGACTGTCGCAAACACGTACTACTCCGTTTATTTTGTATCAACATGTATTAAATAAAATGCAAATATATATATTTTTCTTTTAAAGTGCCAGGGTTGGAGGGAGTGGCTTCCTTTGGCACTCCTGAGGATACTGGGGCCCTATGCTGTATCTAACCCATCAGTCTGTGAGTTAGAGAGGTTTAAAATCGGCATGTCTGGCTGGCCGTCACAAGAGGGCCGGACAAAGAGACATGCGCACTTTAAACTTAAAGTGCCCTGCCCATCACTGCTTTCTGCTGTTGCCAGACTGGCAGCAGCAGAAAGCCTTTGCCCCGGTCCTGACGCTCGGCTCGGGAAGGGTTTTGAAAAATAAAATGGTAATAAATGAACTTTATTACAATTTTATTTTTTCATCTCTGGGGCAATTTGGTTAGTGGGGCGACGCTCCTCCGCCTCAACAGAGGAGCCACCCGTCTCCTCTACTTTAATGTTCTCCCCTTGTGGGCCATTAGTTCAATGTCCTAAGCAACACTGGCACAACAAGGGTGCACTGAGCCCTAATGCAAGCGAAGAATGATGCTAAAACAGTCATAATTGGGGATTAGTTGGGCCGTCACACCCCTGGGACCAGGTGCCACTGTGCCTGCACCACCAATAATACCTACTGCTCTGACCACACTACTGGGCCATCACTCCTAGGCCAGAGGCTCAACGTCGTGTCAAAAAGAGAAAAAGGCATGTTACTTGTGACCCGTTCCCTGTATAGGAAGTGGGACTTGGACACCAATGCTAACAAGGAAAATGGCTCACCATCCCTTTTTTGCTAGTAACATTTCTATAATTGGGGTGCAGTGGTCCCTTACACCATTGTCCATATGCCAATGCACCTGCTACACTAAGGGTAGTGATGGCACTTAAAAAAAGTCTGCACTTCTCAACACCTTCATCAGGCCTTCTCTTTGAGGAAGTGGGAAGATGTCTCTGTCCATTTGTAAACGAAAAGATTATACCCTATGTAGAGCCCCCTTTCTCAAGGTATTCTCTTTGACTCTGTCCATGGATTTTGCTCCATTTGGCTTTCTCCCGGACATTACTCCCAGGTTGATAAGGGCATTGAATATGATCCTTTTGGCCTCCTCCCTCCCACCCCCACAACTCACCTAAGAGGACATTTGCATGTAAACAGAGATCGAAGTTGGCCAGGTGTATGAGGACCAAGGTGTTTTTAATTTTACAAAAACAGTTCCCGTACATTTTGTTAAAAACAACTCTTCCTGAATTGTCAATGGGCGCCTGGAGTACTTGGAGGGTGCTGACAGAGAGGTGTCTCTAAAGTGCTTACATTTAAAAGATAATCTAAGGATGCTGAGTTTTGGAAAGTGTCCTTTTAATGGACTTATAAAAAATGTCAGCACTAGGTGCAGTCTCGTTAGCTATTACTAATATGTATTCTTGGAAAGCACTTCTTTTTTCATGTACACTCAATTATTGTGTGGCAGCCTTCCTTATACCATGTGCAATACAATTTCAAAACAATGACGTAAATATTCACAGTGTTACTGTTAGTTGCTGGCACCTTATAGCACTATAAATTCACAAGTCACTATTCTGCACTGCACTGTGCAGGATTCAATTCTGTGACTCTCGTCTCTCAAACAGACATCTGGAGTGACTGCATTAACCAACTCATGTTTCATAATGTAAGAGTGCATTGCCTACCCAATAGTTTAATTTGCATTTATTTTTCATTTAAGGTGTGTGCATTATTTCTTATGTGTTGTCGTGAAGGTGGTATTTTTTCCTGTTATCAGTACATACTTTAAACAGAAAATGCTAGTACAAAACACCTTAAAATGCTTTCTACAGCTGCCCTAATGACCCGAATAGTAATTAAAGTAAACAAAGACAGAAAAAAACATCTTAAGAATGAATTCAGAGGAGTTCATATAATGATCTGCTTATCAATGTCTGGGCCTTTGCAGGATCATAAAACATGAACACATGGCTGCCATTTTTCATTTTGAAATAGGGCAAAACTAACTTGATTTGCTTCATGTAAATGAAGATGGCCTGGAAACGCAAATATAAAAGTCGTGCTTCCATGGCCATCTTCATTTACAAGTGCTTACAGAGGAATTTATGCCCCCCTGTGAATGCCGCCATGGACCCCAGGGAGTGCGTGCCCCACGGTTTGAAAAACTTTGCACTAGAGTATGAGAGCAGAAGCCACATCATGGTGAGCATTAAGTGGAATGAAAAAAGTGCGGGGTCTCTAAAAGGGGCGTGCACTATGTAGTTAATGGTGTGGCTTCAACACGTAAACTACATTTCTGTGATTCCCTTAGTATGTTACCCAGCTGGTATTTTGGTGCCACTATGAGCTTTCTGTTATTGCATCCACATATATAAAAACAAGTATTGACATACACCTACAACCAGCAAGGATTAATAGCTTTTGTCAGTGATCGTTAAGATAAGCTATAAAAGAGTAATATACTACACAGGGGAAAAAAGACCAAAAAACAGCATCTTGGAATTCTGGGCCGGCTTTAGCGCTGCCCTGTGCGCCGATTTTTGTTTGTGCTCCCAGTGACCTGCTTCTTGACAGATCCACTCATTATTCCCCAAGGATATCCCTCATCTCTCCATAGCCCCTCTCTCACATGTATTTAATTTATTTTACTGCACTTCTCAAACCAATGTTGAGTGTCAGAGCAGTTTACATCGCAAAACATTATAGAGAGACAATTGTACAACTCTGTAAATTAAGCACAAACTCTGGATTTAAAGCATGACACATAAGTTAGAGTTAGCTGTACAAATAGGAATTTATTTTGACCTAAACTAATACTTTTTGGCGAATTAGGGATAACCAAAGACTGTGGAAAAAACATAAGGTTCTAAACCTAAGCTGTACATTTTTCATGCTGCGCTTTGGTGCCAGTTTATAACTAACTGTGCCATATACTTCATGACGTGTGGGGGGAAAACTGCTTGACCATTGGACGATATCTGCATAATGTGGTATTTTGCAAAATAATGTGTAAAAAGGTTTATGCCTGATTCAATATTACAGGCACCGTTTTTTAGAAGACCTGGTTTGGGGTGGGGGGGTATTCCGCAATGTTCATCACTAGCTGGCAAATTTCAACCTTCAAATCTGGGCATTGGAAATGTACCCCCAAAGTTGGGATTCATTGTCAGTGACTATCATTTTGAACATAGGTATTTACAGAAAAGTAGAGATTTGGCTCCCATCACTCATTCTTTCACAAATTATGCACTGCCTTAGATCCTTCGAAGACTCCTTCCTTGACCACTTAAAGCTCAGATGCGCCTCTCACCTTGCTGATTTGACACCCGTTGTAATCATTCATCAAAGTTCTCATCAAAGAAACTCTCTCACCATTGTCCACACTTCCCTCATGTGAGGCTTCTTCCTAGAAGCTCTCAAGGCAGGCCAGATTTATCCACTGCTGAAGGAACCCTAACTAGGGACAGGTGACCAAACCTATCAGTGGCTCATCATTCACCTTTTCATCAGCAAGGTTTTCTAAAAGCAGTCTGTGCTCAACTCCAAGACCACATAAACATCAGTCTTCTCCATCACAGCTATCAAACTGGCTTCAGATCAGCACAGTAGCAGCTACCTTGCACTTCACACATAATGCATTCCTGACCACAGATGAATATGACCCCTGTCGAACGAGTTACTCAGCTTTGGTAACGCCTTATCTGGTAGAGACATGATCTAGCTCCAGTCCAGATTCCTTACCTTTGAATTTCCCAGGAGTCATACTGGATCCTGAAGATATTTCTTTGAGCGATACCCCTGCATGCTGGTAGTTGGTATTGGTCGGCTCCGCGTGACATCGTCGGTGTCATTTGCGCCATAGTGACATCCGCGTCAACTGCAAATGCCCCCCCTCGGCACGCTGACGTCAGTTACTTTTCATGGCTTTCCACGCCAGAAGTGCGGGGCAATGAAGTGTATTGACATTGGTGTTTCAAAGTAAATTAATTATAATTAATTAATGTTTCATTATTATTGATTATTTGATTGATAATTCATTGTGTAAATTGTATAATTTAAGTTAAGTTTTAGGTGCGGGTTGTGGGGTCAGGAGGGGTACAGGGTGGGAAGTAATTTAATTAATTTTTAATTATTGTTTAATGGATAATTATGTGAATTGTGTAATGATTTTTACTTTTTAAGTTATAAATCAGGCGCTGGTTCTTGACTTTGTAGGGGTAGAGTGTGGAAAAGTTAATGAAATATAATTAATGTATTAATAGTTCATTAACCCCTTCGCTGCGGGGGTTAATCCCCCGCTGTGCTGGGGGGAAGTGGGGCGCGCACAGCGCCCGCATGCTCATGACGAGGGAGCTTGAAATGAGCTACGGCGCTCCTGTGCTCATGATGAGCTCAGCTCGTCACAGGTGTATTGCCTCCCGTGGAACACTCAGCACAGCGGGGGAATTGTCCCCGCACCTGAGCGTTCCACGGGTCATGACGAGCTGAGCTCGTCATGAGCACCGGAGCGCCGTGGCTCATGACAAGCTCAGCTCGTCATGAGCATTCAAGGTGTTAATATAAATTATTTATTTGATTATTAATTATGTATTTATGTAATAAGTTATTTTGTAAGTTAAATATTAGGTGTGGTTTATTGGGTTTATAGGGATAAACAGTGGGTAGTTAATTAAATATAAATAATGTATTAGTTAATTATTATGAATTATTTAATTGGTAATTAATTATGTAAAATGGGTATTTGTTATAATTTTAAGATATATTTTAGGTGTGTTTAGTTTGCAGATGTAAAGAGTGGGAAGTAGTAGGGAATGTAAAAATAGTTATTAATTTATTAAAAATTGTGCTATTTATTATGTTATGTGTTGTTATGATTGTGAGAATATAGTATGGTGTTTTAATTATAGTAATATTATTTGTTATAGTGAAATAATATTTATTTAACATTGTAATAAATATGTATTTTTTACAAATATATATATATAGACATATACAAAATTATTTAACTTAAATATTTATATTTTTGATTTAATATAGTTAAATATTTTATTTTGTTCCAGTGAAATGCTCTTTCTCAACTCTTGCACAGACAGGAGTTGGAATAGTAATTGTTACCCCTCCTGAATGCAACACGTTCCATACTGTTGCACTGACTAGAGTAGGAACAGTAAATTCTACGCCTTCGCAATCCAACACTTTCCCTGCTGTTGCACTGACGGGAGTGGGAATAGTACATTATACCCCTCCTCAATCCTATACTTTCCCTACTGTTGAAGTGACTGGAGTGAGAATAGTAATTTCTACCCTTCCTGAGTCCAAAACTTTTTTTTCTGTTGTACTGACTGGAATAGTGAATTGTATTTCTCCTGAGTCCAACACTTTCTCTACTGTTACACAGACTGGAGTGGGAATAGTAAATTCACTCCTCCGCAAAATAACCCTTTCTCTATTGTAGTAGTGAACTGCAGTTTGAATAGTAAATGTATGTGGTATACACTGGGGGGGAGCTGTTCCTAAGGTCTCATGAGAGTAGCACCCAAAATCTGGTTGGTAGAGAGGAATAATGGAAAGTGGTCTATCTCAAAGAGGTTGGGTTTATAAATAGTAATGAGGGAATCCCTCCTTTTGCATAAAGTGCCCTCACACACCCTTGCGAGTGTCATGCTTCATCATCTCAGTCTCTATGCAGGAACAAAAAAGCTAGTCGTGAAAAGGTTACAGGTGGTCCAGAATGCTGCGGCTAGATTGGTACTCAAGCTCCCTATGGACTCTCCCTCAGCCGCGGCGCTCAAAATGCTTCACTGGTTACCAGTCCAAAAAAGAATTCTCTTTAAAATCTTGACCATTACTTACAATACCATAAGCGAAACTGGACCAGAATACCTAAGAATTAACATCAAGCCATATAACACCAAATGCATTTTGCGGTCCTCATCAGAAAACCTATTAAATATCCCCAAATTCAAATTGAAAGCTCGGGGGGGAAAGACCATGGCGGCACTAGGAACAAAGGCTTGGAACGCTCTACCTACTGAGCTGAGACACACACAAACCGAACTCACCTTTAGGAGGCTCCTCAAAACATGGATATTTGCCACCCCAGACCACCTAGCGCTAACTCTGAATTAAAAAGTCTCTGTCTCAACCACCCTTTTCCTCTCAAACCTCTCTGCTAAGCGCCAAGATGCTCTCTGGAGTGAACGTCGCGCTATACAAAAACCTTTCATTCATTCATCCGGCGTTGCTCCCCGTGGGGGTGGCGCTGCTGTCCCCCACGGGCACTGCGAGAGGGCTCTATGGTGGAGATCTTTTAAGGAGACGCTGCTGTTGTGCGTGTGGGTGTGTAGACTTAGGGAGATAAGTGCCTGAGTGAATTTAAATTACCAGATGGTACCCGGAACCAATGTTTATTCGAGGGTCCGAATGGTAAGGTTAAAAATAGATGTGGATCCTGGAGCCCCTCTCAGGAACAAATATAGAGGGCGGATATGTGACTGGCCGCGGTTCTCAGAATCAGTGCACAGGTGAATTAACAAAAAAATAGTACAACATGTTTCGCGCTTCTTATTGGTCCTTAAGGGATCCATTGGCGGTTCGTCAGGACCGAGAGGGTAAGTGAAAATAGAAGAAAAAGGAACAGGTTTCAGGAAAAGAAAGCCTTGTATACCTGTAGTACCTAGATTTTGAGGTGTATATGCGTCTTCAAGCAGATAAGAACTCTCAGTGTGGGTTCCTACCCCATAACCTGGTGATAGAAAATGGAGAAAGACACACAAACAAAAGCTTTAAAATGCACAGCACATATTTGACAGACATCATTTTGATGCGATGCATTGTGCTGGTCTTGCAGGCACAAGAGGGGGCATGCTGATGTATTTCATGCCAGGGTGACAAAATTACATGGACAAGTTAAAAACATTTCTCAGGGGGCTGCTGTCAGCTGTGCAGAAGGTGAAGCCTATAGGTGGTATCTATGTCTGAATGCTCTATAGATCCCCATGCACAGTGTCAACTGCCTGAACATAGCACAGATGTGGTGGACCCGGGTGAGGTCTGATATGCATCTTCAAATAGTGATCTACTGCGTGATGGCAGTAGGAACTGGGAATACAAGCCCACGATTGTGTGAGACTGTCAGTGATCTCAGTGGTACAATTCCCGGAAGTGATTGAAACATGGCTATGTTTGGGATGATGTGAAGGCCAGTGGGGCGCACTGGTTAAATACACACACATACAGACCCCGTTCACCCCGTTCACAAAGTGTAGCATACATTCGCTCTACACATGCACTTGAGGAATCCTCCCCCTTGTTAAGGAAATTGGGCTTCGTCTGCGCGCCCTCGGCGAAAGGCAGAGTTTCTGTCAGGCAATAAAGATAAAATAGTGCCATCACTATTGTAGGCAAGTGTGGCCTAGAACTCTACCTTGATCCATAAGGATGTGGGACTGGAATTAAGTACTCACAGTAGCAAGCCTCTTCCCGGTCATTCACCTACCCCTCCGTAGCAGTGCGCCGGGATCGAAGGGGAGTGAGGATGGCCTACCCAGTTATATCCTCCGGTATTGCAATCCAGGCAGGATGAAGAGGCCGGGTCCAAACGTGCACAATGACGCACGGGGTTGTGGGTGGGTCTACAGAGCCATGCTCTGCTCTCCTGTAAGGTTCCACATCATGGTGGCCGTCTTGTAGCGGAGTATCAAGCCTGGATTTGTAATCATATTTACGGCTCTTATTGAATGTGTAGATTAGTTTGTACCAATAATTATTTAAAATTTAGAGATAATGAATCAACACTGGTGAATAGCGGTGTAAATTCAGTGGTGTTAAGAGTGGGTGTGCATAGTAAATGTATCCCTTCAGAGTCCAATGTTTCTGTAGTATTCTGATTTTATGGTTTCTCTCCTATATTATCCTGTTCCCTAGCTGCTCAACCTGTATGAGTGTTCTGAGTGGAATGTTGGTGTGTGGGATATGTGTGGAATGGCTGTGTGACTGGATGAGTGGGATATGTGTGGAATGGCTGTGTGACTGGATGAGTGATGATAGTTGGTGAGAGGGGCTGAGCAGCTAGCAGGCTGCTCCTGGTGTGGTTGTTGATATGAGCTTACGGGCTGCCTTACAGGACTTATATATTAACAATGACTTGTCTACCTACCTGAATAAACCTTCTTGGATTATAACCTATCAGTGTGTCCTCACTACTACAGTGTCCCTACTGTTGCACCAACTGAAGTGGGAATAGTAACTTTGACCCCTTCTGTGTCAAGCACTTTCCCTACTGTTACACAGACTGGAATGGGAATAGTACATTTGTACTCCTCTTCGGTCCAACCTTTTCCCTACTGTTGCACAGACTGGAGTGGGAATATTACATTTTAGCCCTCTGCAATCCAACACTTTCTCTACTGCTGCATCGACTGGAGTGGGAATAGTACATTTCACCCCTCTGCAAACCAACACTTTCCCTACTGTAGTAGTGACTGCACAGGGAATTGTAAATGTATCCCTTCTGAGTCCAATGATTCCCTACTATTGCAAAGACAGAAGTGGGAATATACATTTTGACCCCTTCTGAGTCCAACGCTTTCCCTACTCTTACACAGACTGGAGGGGAATAGTACATTTTTACTCCTCCTCAGTCCAACCTTTTCCCTACTGTTGCACAGACTGGAGTGGGTATATAAAAGTTTAGCCCTCCGCAATCCAACCCGTTCCCTACAGTTGCATTGGCTGAGTGGGAATAGTAATTTCTACTTGTCCTGAGCCCAATGCTTTCCCTAGTTTTGCACAGACTGGGGTTGGTATAGTCTTTGTATTATTCCTACAATTTTATAGTTTGGTTTAAATTGTTTACATTTATATTATGATGATAATTTTGTGTATTTTAAATTAAATATTTGTAGTGTGTAATATATTTTTTAGTAAAATGTAATTTTTATATATTGTTTCCTTTTTCATGTTTAATTAAATTGGTATGAGTTTATTTGTATCCAGTTTATTTGTATATATATATATATATATATATATATATATATATATATATATATATATATATATATATATATATATCAGGGAATCCTGCCAGGATAGCCGCCACGTCTTCAATCACGCGCTGCCGCCAGCAAACAGGACACAGACCCGGTATCGGTGCTTCAGATAATTATTTTCCCAAAGTCAGAGACATATATTTGCCACCAAGTTCGTCCAAATACGGAGGGCGCGCTATTGCATGGCTGGTGCAGGCAACGGGGACGGACTCTCCCCGAAAATAATCCTTTGCCAAAAGAATATGCTTGCACTCGCTCAGTTCAGTAGTCCAGGTTTTTATTTCTTAAGAGGCTCTTGCCAGTACTCCCACACCTACGCGTTTCGACCAACAGGTCCACAGCTCACATTCCACTCTTATCCATTCATGAAGTAAAATACCAAATATTTGGGATATTGGATCCTATTATTAACTCAACACAGAGTAACATATATGATAATAATACATTTTTAAGCAAATAACTAGCCCTGAAGTGCATTTAAAAAACCCCAAGCCCCAAAGACAAACACATCAGCCCTGTTCATTCGATCTTATGCATGATCACACTATTAATTTCATGTTTATACATACTAGTCTAATCCATAAAGTTTAAATCTCCTATTCCTTTCATATTACATTAATTATTACATCTTATCCCGAGGTAATAATCCTTATGGAAAAGCGAAATTTAAAATACCTCTTCATACTAAAGTGCTGTGCATTTAACTCCCATAAAGTGCTTTCCTTAACTATTTCCAGATAAAAGGATCTAATCTTACTTCTATAACACAATACCCAAATTCCACTCTAGCCTCCCTCCGCACCATGCTTGAATATGAATAAACAAAATGTCATCAATAAAGTGCAATACTTTCAATAATTCCACTGATACCATAGTTATATCATCTAGCTTAAGTCAACTACTTGACTTTCTACTTTATCCATATGCTTCCAGACAGCTGAAAGTCTTTTAATAGCACCTACCCTTTTTGCATAAAACTTCCTCAAATGTATTAGTTCGAATCATTTTATTATGCCAGTTTAAATATACTGGCACTTTAGTTGTCCTCCAATTCTGTAGAATGAGGGACCGTGCAACTAGAGGGGACATTGCTATAAATGCTTCCTCTCCTTTGGAGATTGGAAACTTTTTTGCTCTGCCTTATTACACCAAAGAGTACTGTTTCCGCCTCTGGTTTTAGTTTTCTCTGTAACATAACATAACATAACATAACCTACAGCAGATCAAGGACTGTATGTGTGTGCGTCGAAGCTGTCTCAGTCTGGGCTGGCCACATGATGGGCAGACAAAGGCCATATAGCCCTCTCGGTGTTGAGTCCAACCCGAAAGTGTGCAGCATATCCTTGGACTGGCCCTGCTGGCAATTTGACATTGTTTGATGGGATGGTGCACCAGGGTCACCTGTAAGCCACTGTTTTGGGGACTTTGTAAACCACACCAACATCAATACTTGCTTCCCCAGTCCCCACCAGATCACAGCAATGTGGTTCCAGTATCATGTCCATTGATCTGCTGTGCTGCAAATTGAGGATGGGGTCAGACTTTGGAGCATACTCACCTTGGCCCCCTGCGTAATGTACCTTGCAAGAAGCAGTGTCATCTCCCCTACCCATCCATGAGTATCAGGGTACGGCAGGTGCAGTGAGTTCGCATTCGATGTAGGGGCATTGCAGGGAGGCAAGTCACATTTGGCTATTTCATCATCATCATCATAATAAGTTTATTCAGAATCTTTTTATCAATCCATAAAAGTGCATAAAATACAAAGAGAAAATATCACAAATAAGAATAAAAACTTCTATCAATAGACCCAAAAGGTACATAAAAAAGTGAATACATCTTATATAAAATTAAAACTCATTCAATTAGTAGTTAGATCTTCATTAATAAAAATCATCTTGTTTACTTACATTTTAAAAAGTGTTATCAGCCCAAAATCATCTTTTAATCAGTGTCTAGACTCCCCTGATGCCTCCACACCTTAGCCATTCAAAGGTAGAATGCCATGTATACACATGCATGTGTAGTCTACTGGGAAGTGTGGGGATGCATTTCTGGAGATGTGTGCCCCAAGGTGGCACAACACACATCCATTACTATTCTCTTGAGGGGGCAATAGCCCCCTAAGCAATGGACTGCGCTCCAATGTTCCTGCATCATGACATAACATCAGAAGCAGTCACCACCTCAATTCCAGTGCTTCATTCAAGGGTTGGAATGACCAATACGTGACCATAACTAGCTACGAAGGGCAAATCACCACTTATGCACACATACAACTCAGACAAGGAAAGCCTAGGTGGAGGTCACCTGTCCTGTGATGTCAATAGTTTTTGCACGTGACAGTGTACCCAACGTGGCCATAACAACAATCAGTCGATAACATACATTGGCAGACAGCAAGCTGCAGTAAACACATCACACAACCACATATTCTCTCTGGCCAATGTTTCTGCATACTCACATACACATAATTCACACATATGTACATTTCAACATAACCGTAAGGCCTGCATGAACTCCACGTTTGCAGGTATGACCCCTCACACATACACTTCAAAGTACATGCTCATCTCTCAAAACTACCATATACACAAGCATGTAAGAGGCCCACTCTGGTACAGCTAGACACAAAAGGTTGTCTACCCCACAAGGTCCAGACATGTTCTCAAACTTTACTAAGCTGAGTCACACTAAATCACTTTTGCGCTGCCCTTCTCACATCCACACTTGCAGCACCACTCTTCATCACTATGTATACAACAGCTCTCACATACATGACATGCACACAATGTACTGTACTCATCATCACAGCCCACTCTGATATGCACACTGAACACATCACCACATCTCACAACAAGACACTTAAATAGCTCAATGAATATGTACTCAGTCATTCGCATATCACCATACACCCACCCATCTCAGCTCAAGTTCTATAGCTTGTCACTCATAAAAAAGATGCGTCCACAGATCTAAACACAACAAACTTCAACTATACAACACCTCACATTTCACCATTTAGCACTGCAAATTATACAACTGGTGTAAATACCTTCACATACACGTATACACATAATCACATATGACTAGTTTAACCTTGTCTCAATGTGGCCCAGTGACATCCACAATTGACTTCCATGCCCAAAATTCCACATATGACTTCCCTGCCCAATGACTCCATGGACTCATGCACAGTAACAACTAACCTCACTCATCCAAAAAGAACTGTTACAGTTATATCTCACAATACTGCCACAGACTATAGCTCTCTTTAACTGCCACAGTCCAAACTTGTCTGTCTGAAAATACCCATATCACATCTACCGATTCCTCCCATACCTTGCACAGGATGAAAGCAGTTCAACAAACTTGCATACTCTGAATCGCACCCCAGAATTTAAAGCACTCACATTGGGACAATGCGGACACTCCATGTCCCATACACAAGAACTGCTTATGTACCAAAGTCATACCTCACATTCGGACAATCTGCATATTTATCCAGCCCCCATTGTGTAGGAGTCTCCGCTACGTAACAAAGTTTGAAACACCAGTTTCTCTCACCTCCACCCTTATGTGTGCCATATCTTCACATGCAATATTAGTCTTGCTAAACACACCTGCAGTTAGGCATCACAATCAAAAATACACATACTGCCCTATGTGGCAACTAAGAGCATGGATTTGACACTGGCTGCAGTGGCAACTGCACGGCAGACAGCAGACACACCACACTTCTGTACACCCACTGTCAACTCAAATTACCACATATAGCACTGGGCAATCTAACAGACATCACAGCACCCTTAGGTCAGCTCTGTGTGAGCTGGCACAGCATCATGTATAGCTCAAAAGGACACCATTAACAGTCATGCACTAATGATTACCTACACACACATCTTATGCTCAACTACTAATGATGTGTGGCTGTAAACATGAAATTGCATCTTGGACAGACCAAACCCAACATCAACATGATGTAGCCAGACAGAAGCAGGCTGGCACGACTAACATGAGAATTAGAAATCCATGGACTTTTAGGACAACAGACACCTTGCCAAGGAGGGCCATCTGCAGAGACTTAAATGTACCAGATGGACCCACATCCATGATTAGAAATTGCGTACAGTGTAATGCCACCTAGTTCAAGTTTGCCATTACCACTGGTCTACCAGACCAAAAGGAGACACAGACATGGCTCAGCACTATCATGTCACATACAAGTATTGTACCCTCCCCTTGAGTGCATGGGTGTGTCCAAAGTCACCACTACGTAGTCAAACTCCCTATGTACCCAGATGTACTGATGAGACAGGTGACTCTCTGCACATCACAAACATATTCAGTGTGCCTCTCCTAAACTGTAGCACTTTGCAACAAATAAAAGGATGGTGAATGCATGTCACCCTCATGGCCAAAATTTGATGTGTGTGATAACATTCAGCAAATTTAGACAAGTAAACCTGGAATATATACTGTAAAAGCTCACATACCCCATCAACCACATGCAATCAATGACATACCAACATCATTGTGTGCTCGTACCAATAATTGAACATGAATGATAGTTGACTTATGATCAATTTGTGGGACACAGAAATCAGCATTCAAAAACTTTAAACATGCTTTATTTGACATTTATTAACCAAGTGCATTAGAACAAACGCAAAGCCAATGGCCAGTCCATAAAAGTTCAACTTTTGATGGGGTTAAAAAACATACCCATCAACTCTTGCCTGCACTGTGACCGCAAGTGGTCACCTCCCCTTTGAGGGGCCTCTCGGGGGCATGCCAGGCACTAAAGGGTCAAAACTATGGTGTATTGATTTGGGAGGGATGTGATCAGGAGGGATTGTTGGGTCCACTGCAGTTGATGGGCCAGATGGAGGGGGTGGTTGGTCCACTGCAGTGGATGGGACAGATGGAGGTAGTGGTTGGTATTAGCAGACTGAGGGGAGGGCAGTTGTAGTGGGAGTGCTCGATGGAGGGTGGGTGGGGCTTGGCTTGAGCTTCTTGGGGATGGTGTACTAGTGGACAGAACAAACAGGGGTGGGGATTGAATCTGCATGAGTCATGTCACACAGACAACAGTGATTGGGCTAATTTGTCCAGAAATTAGGCACTCTACTGTCAGGTCACACATCTGACTCCTGTAAATGGAGTGATTGGAACCTTCCACACAATCATGTGACAGGCCAGTGTGACAGAAGACCATTAGCATACCTGTAATCGGCCCTTGGGATACATTTGATAACACTGAGTGGCATGGCTGGGATCTAACAGTGATTCAGAAAAGGGGGTGGTGATGAACAGAGTGTCTGAATTAAGCAGACCACTCTTACCCAGTCCAAAGATCAGGGCTTGATCCATCACCGTTTTTTAGCTCACTGCACCATCCCAGCTCAGAACTTGGCTATATGCAAATTAGTCCGACCCTGGCCCAGTGCATCATGGGAACAGGGCAGACCAAACTACCGAGCCAATTCTTATACTGGGAAGGAAACAAGCTTCCGAGGACCGGTTTCTGGCATTTCAGCCGTCTTCGGCCCGGCTTGCCTGAATCCTGATGGTGCAATGAGCAAGGGACTCACATCTGAGTATACCCTTCCACGCTTATGGTGGACAAAAATGATTCAGAAAAGGGGGTGGTGATGAACAGAGTGTCTGAATTAAGCAGACCACTCTTACCCAGTCCAAAGATCAGGGCTTGATCCATCACCGTTTTTTAGCTCACTGCACCATCCCAGCTCAGAACTTGGCTATATGCAAATTAGTCCGACCCTGGCCCAGTGCATCATGGGAACAGGGCAGACCAAACTACCAAGCCAATTCTTATACTGGGAAGGAAACAAGCTTCCGAGGACCGGTTCTGGCATTTCAGCCGTCTTCGGCCCGGCTTGCCTGAATCCTGATGCAATGAGCAAGGGACTCAAATCTGAGTATACCCTTCCACGCTTATGGTGGACAAAAATGATTCAGCTTGTCTCCTTTCTGGTGAAGAATTGGCTTGGTAGTTTAGTCTGCCCTGTTCCCATGATGCACTGGGCCAGGGACAGACTGATTTGCATATAGCCAGGTTCTGAGCTGGGATGGTGCAGTGAGATAAATAACGGTGATGGATCAAGCCCTGATCTTTGGACTGGGTAAGAGTGGTCTGCTTAATTCAGACACTCTGTTCATCACCACCCCCTTTTCTGAATCGTTTTTGGCCACTATAGGTGTGGCAGGGTATACTCAGACATGAGTCCCTTTCTCACTGCACCATCAGGATTCAAGCAAGCCGGGCCGAAGACGGCTGAAATGCCAGAAACCGGTCCCCGGTAGCTTGTCTCCTTTCTGGTGAAGAATTGGCTTGGTAGTTTAGTCTGCCCTGTTCCCATGATGCACTGGGCCAGGGACAGACTGATTTGCATATAGCCAGGTTCTGAGCTGGGATGCTGCAGTGAGATAAATAACGGTGATGGATCAAGCCCTGATCTTTGGACTGGGTAAGAGTGGTCAGCTTAATTCAGACACTCTGTTCATCACCACCCCCTTTTCTGAATCGTTTTTGGCCACTATAGGTGTGGCAGGGTATACTCAGACATGAGTCCCTTTCTCACTGCACCATCAGGATTCAAGCAAGCCGGGCCGAAGACGGATGAAATGCCAGAAACCGGTCCCCGGTAGCTTGTCTCCTTTCTAGTGAAGAATTGGCTTGGTAGTTTAGTCTGCCCTGTTCCCATGATGCACTGGGCCAGGGACAGACTGATTTGCATATAGCCAGGTTCTGAGCTGGGATGGTGCAGTGAGATAAATAACGGTGATGGATCAAGCCCTGATCTTTGGACTGGGTAAGAGTGGTCTGCTTAATTCAGACACTCAGTTCATCACCACCCCCTTTTCTGAATCGGGATCTAACAGTGGCACAATGAGCAAGCAAAACTCACAAAGGCCTCAAATCTTTATGTCACCTGCTGCAGGGATGCATGCATAGCATGGCCTATTCACACTTGTTTGATACAATAACAAAATGTCTCACACATTTGTGGAAACCACATTGAGAACAGGTCATACATTAGTCAATGAGCTAGTACATGTTGTGCTTATGCATGACTCCAGAAGCTTACCTCCACGCACATGTTTCTGTGCTTTGTGGTGATCACATTAGTATGGCACTAGGGTAACTTCTCACTTCCCTGAAAATGACTGACTCACATCTCCCTGATGAAAGGGGTATAACTGAACATCAATAAATCCATGCTCATATGTATCTTACAAAACTGATCTGTGGGTTTGGCTGACTTATAACTAGTAAAAGGGTCTGAAGGCTAAGGTATTGTAATATGTATGTTTAACAAAGGTGTGCGAAAAGGCACATACTCACCCCCTCCTCTCTGCTGTTTTGCCTTCAACTGTCAATCCAGGTCAGGGAAGACCATCGCTAAGATGTCAAGGCATGTGGGGGTCAGTTTTCAGCATCTGTCCCTCTTGCCAGGATGTGACAGGCCCAGCTGGACCTCTGTGATCTTCTTGGCCCAGCCACGAAGGTCCTGCCATCTCTTGCGGCAATGATGGACACGCCGAAGCTCCAAACCCACGGATCTCATGTTTCTGGCAACGGTCCTTCAAATCCCGGCCTTCTCATTGGGGGTCAGTATGTAAGGATGACACGGTGACAGAACATTAGTGTACATGCAACTATTTTCTGAGTCAGACACCCTTATACACAGTTAATGCTCAGTTTGGCAACAATGTCTAAGGGCTAGGCAAATGTCAGTCTGTGCAGTTGTCCTGGGTTCAATGATGACTCTGTCCCATGAGAACAGTGATAATATGTTCTGCCCAGTACACACACTTCTACAGCAGTGTACCTGCTCACATCAGTTATCTACACACTTTTAAAGTCACAGATAACATTTTACATGCTTGCAAATGAGATTGATAATGGTAGTATAGCACAGCACCCTGTTGCTTTAGATCTAGTCTCATACTTTATAGACCCCCAAACATATTAACTTACAAATGGGTGTTGGAAGAACAATGAATGAAAGACAAGGGAATGAAAGATGTTATAACAGATACGAACTTAAGGTGATAAAAAGTCAACAAAATAAAAGATAAAGAGTTAAACTTTGAGAGGAAACGATACAAGATGCAAGAAGGCAAGGTGGAGGCCAAACCAAATGACAATGAATGGTGGCAAATGGCAGAGAAAGGCAAGACAAAAGAGAATACTCATAGCAGTTTCACCCATGTCTGGTTTCGCTACTAGATTATACACCTAAACCGAACATCTGAAGAGATCTGTTTTGCATGCAGTGTGCAGAACAAGGTTTACTCTATTTGGCAATGTGCAGTCGGAGGTTGGGTGTCTGGCTTTGGCTTGATCTTTCCAATCCTCATCCCACTGAACTCTTGCTGCACTCCCTCCCTCAGGAATGGAAAGTCTGAGAAGATATCCTCTCCTTGCTCTAGTTGGATTGGGGGCTTGATTTCAAATGTGCTCAATACTTTCCAATCCTATTGTAGCAAAAAGGGATTAGAGATAAACACCGGCAAGACAAAATACATGACAATAAATCCTCATAGCTCGTTAAGGGAAAACTTGGTCTTGAATAATCAAAAACTGGAATATGTCTAAAATTTTAGTTACCTGGGCGTTTCACTTGATTCAAAAATGCAGTGGAAATCACAAATTGAAACAAGTAAGCTGCTATTAATACAGAACACTCGTCCGATATTAAAAAGACATGGAAACAGCCTCAATAAAGTGGTACTTCCTGCACTCAAGGTGTTTCGGGCTAAAGCACAATCGGGAGATTTTATGGGGCAGAATTGTGGGGCCCGTCCTGTAAAAAGACATTTGAGGTGAAGGAGAATATATTTTATAGAGCCCTCCTAAAGGTACTGGTATGCACTCCCACAATACCGCTGATACTTGATCTCAACATGAAGCGTACAGATCATCATGCTATACTTAGACCCTTAATGTTCTGGGTTAGAATTTGGACAACACCAGAGCTCCTACATTATAGAGAGGCTCTAGTGGAGATAAAAGATAAAGGGCTAGATGTAGGTAACTCTAATTTACCGACTCATAAATACCGAATTTTACTGATTCGGTATTTATGAATCGGTAAATTAGAAGGAGGGAGATGTAGCTAATTTTTAATTTTTAATTACCGAATCGTTAACATTCGGTATTTACCGATTCGGTAAATACCGAATCGGTATTGCCCATTGATTCCTATGGGCCTTGAAGCCCATAGGAATCAATGGGCAATACCGATTCGGTATTTACCGAATCGGTAAATACCGAATCCTGCAAGGGTGCAGGGGGTGTCACTTTGACACCCTCTAGCACCCCAAATACAGCTTGAGTTACATGTGGCACACATACATGCCCTAAGGGCATGTCTGTGTGTCACATTGCACAGGTGTGCATGCACAGATGTGCATGCACACCTGAATTCAGTATTTTACCACCCATTAGGATTGGGTGGTAAAATACCAACTCTTAAGGGCCTGTGGCACTCTTAGGAGTGTCACCTACATATGGATTTACCGAATCAGTAAATATACCGATTTGGTATTTTACAGATTCTGTAAATTTACCGATTCAGTAAATTTACAGAATCGGTAAAATGTAGGCCCTCTACATCAGAAAACCTTAATACCGGTCGGTAACGGCCGAATTCGGCCGTTACCGACCGGTATTAGGGCTCCTACATCTGGCCCCTAGATACCTCCAACCTGTACCTACCTGGTTAAAGAGGGTTGGATTATCACACTTTTGGAGTAACCCATCTGCATTAATGCCAGGGTCAAAGAAGATTTTAAAAGTAACTTTTTGGGTTTACATGGACGATCATAGAACCAATGATATAACAAGTGGTTCTTTGACTAAAGAATTTCTTTCGTTCAAAGCAGGCCCAAATTTTGAAACTTTTTTAAATGAAGTAAATCCACCTTTGGCTAAAACATTACATCTAAAGTTTAGATACGGAGTACTAATGTTAAAAAGTTGTCTAGCAAAGTGGAACAAAGAAAGTAATGACAAATGCACGATGTACAGTGAGAAAGTCCGGGAGAATAATGTGCATGTTTTGTTCCTTTGCCCTGCTTACATGACTCCAAGGAAAAGATGGATCAACCCCCTCTGTATAAATATCGGTGTGCGATTGTGCAGAGTAGCAGAAAGAATCCTAAAAACCGATATGTGCCAGGTCTTTGTTTTTGGCATCAGCAGGTTTCTGCTAGCAGTGTATTTCCTTATGGAAAAAGCTGGTGAAAAACTTTGAAATTCATTCGAGATCCAACACACTTATAAATTAATTAAGACTGTTAAAAATTGATGTGTTTTTAAGATAATGATTTTCTTGTGCCTTTTTAAATTATTTATGCATGTTTTAAATCACGATTGACTCCTCCCCCTCATGATTAGAAATGCCCGTACTTATATCCACCCATGACTGTGCAATGATGTAAAGCCTCCTGGTAAAACCTGTGATTTTATGTAACTTTCATGATACAGTGTATCGAAAGAAAGATTAAATGAATGAATGAAATGTGCTATCACTTCTCATTGGATCTTGGCATTCTGCCAAGGCCCCCAGTTTCTGATAAATGCGGGTCCTTGGAACAAGTGCATTCTACTCATTGTTCACTTCAAAAAATGCCTGAAACATCAACTCAGCGAAGATGACGTGTCAGGAATACAACTTTGTTTTTGTTTCTCTCAAAGACTTGAACCAGCCCTAGTAATGGAAGACAAAGTCAAAGGTGGGTTGACCCGCTTCAAATACAAAGTACTAGTCTAGCTGGACCAGAGAAGAACTGCCCTGACAGAGAGAACACAGAACGAAAGCCATGCTGACTGAGACCTGCTTGGAGGCCAGACTCACAGACCGTGTGTAGAGCAGCCATGACTGTCTGCAGTCCAGCTGATCAGGACTGAATCTGAAGCATCAGACACCTGCATGCCAACAGAGGGCCGGGGATGGATTGTAGACATCAGAGGACTTTCCTTGCTGTGGAAGCTGCACTGCTGGGTAATCCTGTGCTCCAGCTGCAAGCTGATTCATGACTGGGGTCCACACAAGCTGACTGGTTGGAAATATCTTTTGAGGGCTTACCAAGATCTTACAGTGAGCTTACAGTCTCTCCATGCTTACCTTTCGTTGGCTTTATTGTCACTCATTTGCTTGCTTGCTATTCGAGGGTTTTTATTTTCTAACTTGTACCATTTTGTGTTTGTCCCTCCCCTGGAGCGTATCCTCTTTTATATCCTTTGGCAGTGGTGGCTGCCACAACACGAAAGAGGGGGGACGGGCGGGCGGGAGCATGGTTATGAAATGGGGAATGGAAAATAATACTTTTTTTAAACGTACCTTTTGCTGCAGCCTCCGACGGCTGCCTCTGAGCTCTTCCAGCAGTCTCTGGGAAGGGAGAGGCTGCTCAGCCAATCCTGACGCTGCTCTCCTGCTAGGAGAGCAGCACCAGGATTGGTCTGAGCCGCCTGCTCTGCTGCTCACACACTACTGGTAAGTAAACAAAGGGTGGGTGGTCCGAGCTGTTCGAGTATATTTTGAAATTATTTCGTGTTAATACATATCGACAATTACCACAATTGTGTTTCACTGTGGGTAAGCTTAGCTTATCAAGAGTAACGTATGCAGTATTCAAAAGTAAATTGTATTTATTCAATGTAGAGCAGTTTTCATTATACTGGTGCTGCATATAATTATTTAGAAACCATCAACATATTATCAATGTAATTGTAAAATCATTACATAAATGGTGCTCTCAGTGAGAAGGGGAAAAGGGAGTGAGGAATATGTGAGGGACGAGGTAAAGGTGGTGTGACAATGGTACATCACAATCAAATAAAAATGCCTTTACAATCAAGGTAATACATGTGTTCCCAAAGTACATCACACATAGGTAAGATTGATTTGTTCTTTTGTTCCTATGGTGTGTAGGGTGTGGCGTATTCTACGTTTCGACCCCGAGTACGTTAAAGGGATAGTCTCGCCTCATGTTGGGGTCTTCATCAGGTATTGTTAATTCTTCAAGAAAGGTGCGCGGTGTACAAGAATTTTCGACATGAAGAATTAACGATACCTTCACTCCATCTTAAAGAAATCCAATCGCAAAACGGAAAGGAGCACGCTTTAGCCCTAAACGTGACGCAAGATTCATCGTCGTCATTTTCTATGCTCTCCTCCATGTCCTGATGAAGACCCCAACATGAGGGGAGACTAACCCTTTAACGTACTCTGGGTGGAAACGTAGACTACGCCACACCCTACACACCATAGGAACAAAAGAACGAATCAATCTTACCTAAGAGTGATGTACTTTGGGAACACATGTATTACCTTGATTGTAAAGGCGTTTTTATTTGATTGTGATGTACCATTGTCACACCACCTTTACCTCGTCCCTCACATATTCCTCACTCCCTTTTCCCCTTCTCACTGAGAGCACCATTTATGTAATGATTTTACAATTACATTGATAATATGTTGATGGTTTCTAAATAATTATATGCAGCAAAAGTATATTGAAAACTGCTCTACATTGAATAAATACAATTTACTTTTGAATACTGCATACGTTACTCTTGATAAGCTAAGCTTACCCACAGTGAAACACAATTGTGGTGATTGTCGATATGTATTAACATGAAATAATTTCCAACATTTCCTGGAGTCCTTCCCTTTGGCCCCTCTTGGTGATGTTGAGTCTGGTTATACCCTTTTTTGTAACTGGATCACTAAAGCTCTTGATGTTTTGATTCCTGCGGTGTGGAGTAAAAGCCGTTGATCAGGATCCAGTCCATGGTGCAATGACTCCCTACGGCTTTTGAAAGCTACCTGCAGACAAGCAGAGAGACAAAACAGCTTAGACAACCACAGATCTCAAAGGTCCCACTTGAAGTGCCCAACTCCCAGATACAGAATGTACAAAGAGATAGGAATCATAACAATTATAAAAGGAATGTTAAAGGGGAATACACACATGGAATACTACAGCATGGCGTAAGACCTATGAGGTGGGACTGAAAACTCTCTATCTTGCCAAAGTTAAATTCTATCATCGAGCCGTTTGCAGGGCTCGCGCAGCGTACTATTCTCAAGAACTTACTATGAGCACTAATCCTACAAAATTGATTTTTAAAGTCTTAAAAGATCTCACTGCTAATAGAGCCTCTGTGCCCGAGGTCTGTTCACCGTCTCATTGCGGGGCTCTCGCAGCCTTTTTTGTTGATAAAGTGACTAAGATCTACCGCTCCTTCCCTAATACTGTGCTGGCAAGTGTGGAGTTGGGGTCCACTCCTTGTAACAACTTGACTCTTTCGACACTCTCAGCTCTTTCGGAGGAGCAGTTGGAGAAACTGGCAGCTAAAGTGAAATCTGGATCTCCTGTGGACCCACTGAGGCCAGCTCAATTTAAAGACTCAGCTGCTTTTTGCCTGCCTCCTATTCGTCATCTTATCAATTTATCCCTCTCTTCGGGTATAGTCCCCTCAAGATGGAAGGAAGCTTATGTCACCCCCATCCTGAAAAAACCCTCACTGGACCCTCTAAAGCTCGAGAACTATCGTCCTATCTCCCTCCTTCCATGGGCTGCGAAGGTGACAGAAGCCCATGTAAACGGCATTCTGTCCAATCATCTTCAATCTGCTAACACTCTAGACACTTCGCAGAATGGCTTTCGTGCTGGACACAGCACTGAAACAGCCCTTCTCTCCATGGTTGAACATCTACGCCCTGTGTTGGATGCGGGTCAAACGGCGGCACTGGTACTACTAGATCTCAGTGCCGCCTTTGACACTGTCTCCCATGCAATTCTTCTGCAGCGTCTGGGAGAGGCGGGCGTCAAGGGCGTGGCGCTGGAATGGTTTCGATTGTTTCTTTCTGATCGTACCTTCCGGGTCTCTACGCCTCCCTTTGAGTCTAAACCCCATAGCATCGAACAGGGAGTTCCGCAGGGATCGGCATTCAGCCCCACTCTTTTCAACCTTTATTTGCAGCCGCTGGCTGCTGTCGCCAAGCGTTTGGACCTTACAATGGTGTCTTACGCTGACGACACGCAGATTGCGGTTGCACTTAGTGGGGACTCCGATACTGCGGCCGCTAATTTTTGTGAGGGTCTCAGTGTGGTGGCTGGATGGATGACGGCCAACTACCTGCAGCTCAACGCGAAAAAAACTGAGGTATTGATTGTGGGCAAACAGAGTAGCCTCTGGGGTGATAAGTGGTGGCCAGCTGACCTCGGCCCCACCCCGATTCCGGTTGTTGAAGTGAAAAATCTGGGCGTTTGGCTGGATTCTATGCTCAGTTTTTCTTGTCATACTAAGAAAATAGCTGCGACCTGCTTTGGTTATCTACGGGGGCTCAGACCGGTGTTGAAATTTTTTGACGCCCGACTCGCCGATTGATTATTCAGGCAGTCATATTGTCTAGGCTCGACTATGCGAGCTCGTTGCTGCTTGGGGCCAATCAGGCTGAAATTATGAGATTGCAGCGCGTTCAGAACGCTGCAGCTAGGGCTTTAGTCGGTCTCCCTAGATTCTGCTCTGCCAAAAGCACTCAGGGGCGGGGGGTGACATTTGAAAGTGGTGGGGCGTAAAGTGATTTGCATACTGCACCGTAGCGAGCGAGCGCAGCGAGCGAGCCTGAACCCCAAAAGGGGGGTTTGGGGGGATAACCCCCCCCAAGAAAATTTTGAAAAAAAAAGAAGAAAATCGTGCATTTTCAAGCAAATTTGAGAAAGCAGGAAGGTTAATAAAGCAATTGTGAAGGTGCAGTTATTACATTAATAGATGGCATAACATAGGTAGCTGCTTATTCAGTATAACCACAGAGCTTCATACATTCCGTCCTATTACGCTCAGGTGCTGAATTCAGACTATAAGACTTTCATGAAAATCTCAGCTCTAAGAGTGGAAGAAGTTGCACAGCAGTTGGGAAACAGCCTTTACAAAGCATTGGGAACCACGCCTTACCTTTACCACGTTTCCATTAGAACGCATGTGACTTTATCACGCATGTCTTTCCACACAGATTATAGTGTTTAGGTGAAACAAAATGTACTTAATATGCCATTTGATCATTAAAATCTGTTCAGTCCCCAAATAGGAACAAAAACTAGAAAACTTTATAACCCATAGGCTACAGGAACGCCTGCTGCTATTTCACTACTGGGACCACAAAAATAGGCTAGGTCTGCCAGACTGCCAATGCACCTCCATATATAGGCCAACAACTGATTTTTCTATTTTTTGTTTTATATAGTGCGAACTAGAACTGAGACATTGGGTATCAGAGCGCTTTACATGATCACCAGAACCCCTGGCCCCCGCAGAGGCCATCCCATCCGCCGGACCTACGACGCCGCCACACTCAACACCGGCCGAACCCCTGGATGCTACCGAGCCACCCTGAGACGCACCCACGGACCCTTCTGCTGGCGATCCTGCAACTTCTCCTGCATCCGGACTTGCACCGCACCCGCCAAGACGAGCACCAGCAGCTAACACCTGAAGTGCATCCTGCTCAACACCCACTCTGTACACAGACACGCTGTGGAACTCTGGAACCTCCTCGACACCACATCTCCAGACATCGCCTTCCTGACAGAAACCTGGATGAACGCCTCCTCAGCGCCCGACATCGCCATCGCCATTCCGGACGGATACAAGATCACCCGGAGGGACCGCGTCAACCAGACTGGAGGAGGCATCGCCATCGTCCACAAGAACACCATCCACATCACGATCAACTCCGACGACACCCTCACGGCGGCCGAACACCTGCACTTCCAGATTCACACCGACCCCAAGACCACCCTCAGAGGCACCCTCATCTACAGACCCCCAGGACCCTGCACACAATTCAGCGAAGACATCGCAGACTTCATCAGCTCACACGCCCTTCCCTCCACCGACTACATCCTCATCGGGGACCTCAAATTCCACCTGGAGAACAACAACGACCGCAACACCACCACCCTGCTGGACAACCTCGCCAACCTCGGACTCAAGCAACTGGTCAAGACCCCCACCCACTACGCCGGCCACACGCTTGATCCAGTCTTCTCATCCAGCAAGCACATCACCTTCAGCCACTCCACAGGACTTCACTGGACCGACCACAGCTGCGTCCACTTCATCTTCAGAAGAACCACGACCCACCACCACCCGCAACAGGTTCCTCACAGGAGCTGAAGCAAGATCACCGCCGAACAGCTCACCACCTCCCTCAGTCAGAACCCACCCGCCAGCACAACGGACCCCACCGAAGCAGCACGCAACTTCACGAAGTGGCTGACCGACTGCGCTGACTACCTCGCGCCACTAAAGAACCCTACCAGCAGACCCAGAAGCAAGAAAGCCTCCTGGTTCACCGACGAACTCAAGGACTCCAAGAAAAGCTGCCGCACCCCCGAGAAAGACTGGCTCTTTGACCAGACCACAGACAACATGACCGCCCTCAAACACGCCACCCGCAAGCACCACCAGCTTATCCGCACTACCAAGAAGAAATCACTGAAGGAACGACTGGACAACAACACCCACGACAGCAAGGAACTCTTCAGCATCGTCAAGGAGTTCTCCAACCCCAGCACCGGCAACAACGACATCACTCCTTCCCAAGACCTCTGCAACTCTCTTGCCTCGTTCTTCCACCGCAAGATCGCCGACATCCACAACAGCTTCAGCGCACCATCAACGCACCCAACCGTCGAACCAACGCCCTCTACCGCCGCCCTCCGCACCTGGACCACGGTGACCACCGAAGACACAGCCCGCATGATGAACACCATCCACTCCGGATCTCCGACCGACCCCTGCCCCCCACCACGTCTTCAACAAGGCCGACTCCATCATCGCACCCCAACTCCGGGACGTCATCAACACCTCCTTCAACACCGCCACCTTCCCGGAGAGCTGGAAGCATGCCGAGCTCAACGCCCTACTGAAGAAACCAACAGCTTACCCCATCGATCTCAAGAACTTCCGCCCCATCTCGCTCCTCCCTTTTCCTGCCAAAGTCATCGAGAAGACCGTCAACAGACAGCCTTCCTCGAGACGAACGGATCCCTCGACCCCTCGCAGTCTGGTTTTCGAGCCAACCACAGCACCGAGACCGCCCTCATCACAGCCACCGACGACATCAGAACCCTGCTCGACAACGGGGAAACAGCGGCCCTCATCCTCCTGGACCTCTCTGCAGCGTTCGACACCGTCTGCCACTGCACCCTAGCTCAACGCCTCAGCAACACTGGTATCCAAGAGAGGGCACTGGAGTGGATCATCTCATTCCTCACCGGAAGAACACAGAGAGTTTGCCTCCCCCCATTTCGATCCGAGGCCACCAAAGTCATCTGCGGCGTACCGCAAGGATCATCACTCAGCCCCACCCTCTTCAGCATCTACATGAGACCTCTTGCAGCCATCGCTCGCCAGCACAACCTCAACATCATCTCCTACGCCGACGACACCCAACTGATCCTCTCCCTCACCAGAGACCCCGCCACAACGAACCTACACGAAGGGATGAAAGACGTCGCCAAGTGGATGAAGAGCAGCCGCCTGAAACTGAACTCAGACAAGACGGAAGTCCTCGTCCTGGGACCATCGCCCTCCGCCTGGGACGACTCCTGGTGGCCCCCCGCCCTGGGCGCCACTCCCAAGCCAACAGACCACGCACGCAACCTGGGATTCATCCTGGACTCCTCTCTCTCGATGACCAGACAAGTCAACGCCGTCTCCTCATCATGCTTCAACACCCTACGCATGCTCCGCAAGATCTTCCGATGGATCCCAACCGAAACCAGGAAGACTGTCACCCAGGCACTCGTCACCAGCCGACTGGACTACGGAAACGTCCTCTACGCCGGAACCACAGCCAAGCTACAGAAAAGACTCCAACACATCCAGAACGCCTCCGCCCGACTTATCCTGAACATCCCCCGACGCTGCCACATCTCCGGCCACCTGAAGGACCTGCACAGGCTCCCCGTCAGCAAGAGGATCACGTTCAGGCTCCTCACCCACAAATCTCTCCACGACCTGGGCCCCAAGTACCTCAACGACCGCCTGACCTTCTATACGCCCACCCGCCAGCTACGCTCAACAAGCCTCGCCCTCGCCGCCGTACCACACATCCGAAGAGCCACCGCTGGTGGCAGATCCTTCTCCTACCTGGCGGCCAAGACATGGAACTTCCTCCCCATCCATCTACGGCTGACCCAGGACCATCTCGCCTTCAGGAGACAACTCAAGACCTAGCTGTTCGAGCAATAGCAGACCCCTTCCCCCAAGCGCCTGAGACCCTGCCGGGTGAGTAGTGCGCTATACAAGTGCTATGATTGATTGATTACCAGTTTCGTTACAGATGGACACATTTATATTTGTTAGGCACGGGAGATTAAATGATTTGCCCAGAATCACAGGATGTTGAGCGTTGTTGCCGAGTCTCGAAACCGGTTTCCCAGCTTCGAGGTCAACTGCTCTGGCTGTAAGGCTACATCTTCTCCCCTCATTGTTAAACTCCAGGTGATTGTTTCCTCCTTCATGTAAGATTCTAGAAAGATATAAGGCCACAGTCAGATTCAAAATAATTAGGACAGTCTTGAACTTCTGAGCGTGGCCCTCTCACACGTGGACTCACCACAAAACCTCTCTGTCCCACTCTGATTTAGTAGACACCCCACTACCAGGCTCATCTATAGCTCCCTCTTGCTGCTCCCCCTTTCTCATCCTTGAGATTGGCTTGCTCCCCCAACTCGTATTCCTCCGGTCCTCTGTCGACCCCTCCCTGTTTCTTTAAAATTGTTTTTGTTTATTTGTTTTATTTTTCAGGAGGTCACCGAGCTGCAATTTGCTACCAGGCCACTTCTTTCCCTAAATTAACTTTCCCTCACCTTTATTTTTAGAATTTACCTCAACCTTAGAATCTGCTATCATGCAACTGTAAAAGCAAATAAAGTGGATGCTGTTTCACGACATATGTGCGCACATACATACATCATCAGGGTTCAAAAGCAAGACCTGTTGGTTTTGCCATTGCGTTTTGAATAAGTCTTCAGATAATAATTGTTTGATTCCCTCAAACGGTAGCTACTGTTAGAATAATCAATTCAATCCATGTCTGATGTTCACTACTTCCAGCCCTTGAGGTGGTGGTGTTCCATTTTGCACAAAGTTACTAATTGACTGCAGGTCTTACACATAGGGAAACTGGAATTATGTAATTGTGCGACAGCAACGTTGTTCGCATAGTTCTAGATTTGCGGCATTTACCATATAGGCCCACAACCTAGATATTTTCCTGAAATAACGATATAATAGCTCATTAGAGTTACTACATATGTGTGTTCGACTGCGTATAAATTGACAACGCAGCCCTTTCAATTTCCCACTTTCTCCCGTCCTGTAATGCTTGTTTTGAGTTAAACATGTGACCCAGGAAGTAGTTTGGGCACAGACCACTAGGCTGTTATTATGTTTTTACTCTGGCGCAAGATTCCACCTCCTTGGCATAAGTGGTTCTGGTACAATGCAGGCCTTCTTCGTTTGCTGTCAAGACTTCCCTTAAGACTCTCTAACAGCTTCACCAGCAGGTCCCAGCCTTCACATCTAGTACGACCTGCATGCTGATAAACCACTACATCCTGCCCTGGCAGGGTTTTTAACTCTCCACACCTTCTAAAATCAGACAGAACATTTGCTGCACTATTTTCGCCATCATGGAAACCACCCACATCGATCACGATTATGCGATCAAAGGACACATATATTCAGTTAAGACTGTTCAATCCTCTTCTCTAATGGCCCGATGTCAAATGTTTTTCCCATTCTTTGTCGATGGAAACACATGTTAGTATCTAGGGGCCAAAATTCCTTGTTACTGACAAATAGCAAGGCATGATTGCGTTCCAGAAGTCTAGGTCTTTGTTAGTACTCCCAGGCATCAAGCCACAAGTGAAAATGGCAATCGGAGGGGGACACAAGTATTTAAATTCCCTTTCACGAAGAAGAATTAGCAGGGAATTAAGTGCAGACATAATTTTCTCCAAAATTGTAAAAGAGAGCAATGAGTGAATCCAACATCAGAACTTGACAAACCAGCTCACCATAACAAGGACAAAACAGCACTAAAAGGCTTTTACACTTAATGCAACTAACAGCAAAAGATCACTAACAACTTTAACATAACCTTTCACGTGAAACGCTCATAAAGCAGTATGCTCATATACGATGAGCTGAGCAAATGAACAGAAATCTGCACCACTCAAAGGCATTAACACTATAAAACTGCAAAATCAATATACAAGTTCGATTTCACGTTAAAAAAACACAGAAAAGGTGCCTGGTGTGAAGCTGTTCCCCTCATTACACAGAGCAGCAGTGGCCAGAGCAGCCTCCGTGCACACTTCTTGTCACACGCAGCAGTGAAAGCATCGCACACATAACAGGACATTGGACAAGGCATTAGCAAGGCACACTTCCTAAGTTCCTCGCTTTTACGGAGCCGGTACATGTGCCGATTGCCGTATGTCAGGTGTGTGTTTATGTGCACAGCTATGAGTCTCAGACACCCCTTCTATTAGGGCAGATCCATACCCACAGTGCTCCCGCCCCCCAGCACTCTGTGAGGTCGAGGATGGTTCATAGGGGACAGTCTGGCTGCCTCCCTGTGGGACGCAACAGATGCCTAGACCAGCTGCACATCTGGCCCGGCCTCCCTCCCCAGCTCCCGTTCGAGACATCACTGAAGCCGGCAGCCCATCCCTCACTCCCGGGGTCAGCAGAGAGTCTTGGGGACACAGAGGGGCCTTTGTTCGGGGTCTGCATGAAGCCTCCCAGGTCCCAGGAATCCAGGAATGTGCTGTGCAACGTTTATCTCCTCATTGTGTGTGTGTGTGTGTGATGGTGTTTCGTGTTTTACTGTATGTAGCAGCATGTTTGTGTTGCGGCGCGGACCAGGTACAGACTCCAGTTCAAACTTGGCGCCATTATTTATCGTCGGGCCTGGCTGCCCTGCAGTGCCGCGGACCTTAAGGAGCACGGAGGGCATCTGCGCGAGAGTGAAGGTAGGCCTGTGCTGCAGCGTGCTTACAATTCCCGCTATCGGATGGGGGGCACGTAGGTCAATCAGTCCTAGGCCCCCTGGCCGGGCAAGATGTATGAATGAGAAGCCACTGCCAGCCCAGCTGACAGCGCACAAGGGTCACCTAAGGCCTAGGCTGTCCCTCCCTTCTGCTTGCGCTAATCCTATGGCGCATGAAAGTGAAAGGGAACCAAGACTGAAGTTCCCTGGTGACTGCGAGATCAGGCACGGTCTGCAGTGGCGCTGAAGAGAGTGGATGGATGTGCAGGCAGTGCATGCCATTGCGGTCTGTGTCACGTCACAGCGACAACATTGAGGATCCTCTGCAGCCCTCAATCCCACGCCCATGTTACTTACAGTCAGCAGCTCACTCTTACTTTTTCACAGCAGGATGGATCGGATCTGGATCACACGATTAGAGACGTCACGTCACCTACACACCAGCGGCTGAAGTCGGTCTGCTGACTGCTGCCTGCACACGAGATTGGAACGTCACACCCCACCAGCAGCGCGCGCGTCACGAAATGGCCAATCACTGCATGACTTCACATGAAGTCACACAGTGATTGGCCATATGCAGTGCGGCTGCCACCACCCACGCGCGGCATCCAATGATGGATTGCCTGCCCTTCTGCCGGTGGGACCAGCCAATCCTGGTGCCGCATGCAGCACCAGGATTGGCTGGGGGGTCACACTAACTACTCGCCCTGGCGCATTTGAAACCCCGGGGGCTGCTGCGGCCCGTCTAAAGCAGCACCCCCTCTGTCCCTCTATTACTAAGGTAACCAGTGCGCATGCTTGGGTTAGGTGCAATCAAACAATCGCATGCGCAGTGCTGCTGGCCTCCTGCTGTCACTCAAGCTGTGCAGCAGACCAGCCAGCCCCACCCCCTGCCCCTGCGCACTCTCTCCAATTCAATCGGGTGTGTCCCGGATTGAAGCGCTGCGCTGTGGCATTTAAATATATTTCTAGCTGCATTCACAAAAATATTTTAGCGGTCCAGGCTTAGAGGGGCTACGCCCATACGCCCCAATGGACGCACCGCTGCTGGAAGCACTATTACCAAGCTTCACTGGCTGCCTGTGCTTCAGAGGATAGAATTTAAGACACTATGTCTTGCTTTTAAGATAACAAAACTCTCCTCTCCCCAGATATTGGAGCATCTTATTCTTCCTTACACCCCTTCCCGTCTGCTGAGATCCTGTGGACAAAATTTAGCGGTAGTCCCTCGTTTTCTAAGGAGTAGGTCCGGCGGTCGCTCTATTAGAGTGCTTGCCCCTAAACTTTGTAACTCTCTCCCTGCCCATTTGCGTGCTCTTGATGACCTTCTGAAATTCAGGAAAGCCGTAAAAACGTATATTTTCCGAAACAGATGTTAATTCTTCTTATTCTGGACTCTTTCTTCTCGCTCGGTTTGTGTTGTGTTCCTTTCCAGGCGCAGCGCCGGGACGCCTCTTAGCTGGGGCAGCTGTGCTCTTAAAAAATGGAGTTAACATAACATAACATAACATAACAAATATACTGGACCAGCTCGGACCACCCACCCTTTGTTTACTTACTTATTGACCCAGGTCCATGAGTTTTGAGGGCCTACCCCTTTACAACTCACACACACTACTGGTAGCCTGCGGCTTTTCTACAACCCGGCTGTGAACACAGCTGGGTTGGAGAAATATAAGTGTGCATGTCTGTTTGGCCTGCCTAGGACAGCCGACCAAACATACATGTGCACTTCTAAGTGCAGACCACCTGCCTGTCATGGCCCAGCCCTGCCCTACATGCATTTTGGAGCCAGTCACAGAAAAATAAAATTATATTGTTCCTTATCATTTTATTTTTCTGTGACTGCCTCTGACGAGTGGGGTGACACTCCGCCACCATTATGGAGGAGCTGCCCCTGTCTTTGGCTTGGTTGGCCTGTAACCTTACCCTGATCACTTTTAGGGAAATACTTTTTTCTCTTTGCTTAAGTACGCCATGAGAGTGCATATGTTTTCCAGCCCCCCTCCCTAATGTGCTTCTCCCATGCCAAATATCTTCCCCTGTGTGCTCTATGTTGCTGTCTCCCTCGTGTTACAAGCTCTCTTTCATCGCCAAACTTCCCTTTTCCTCATGCTCGGTGTTACTTTCCCACTGTGTGCTTCTCCCACCGCCCACGATACTCTCCCTCATTTGCTGCTTTTCCCCTCCCCTGACCACTCCTCGTTGCTCCCCCCACAACCTCTCCTCCATTTTCCCCACAATCCCACTGTTTAAAAAAATAATATTATTTTCTAAACTTAATATCTAGGACGAATAACACCAAAATGGTGCTGGCCCCTTTGCCTGGAAAAAAACCCACTTTGCACTACTTCTGTTTCATTTTTTTTTATTTACCAATCCATCTCGAATCGATAAATACAAAAAAAGGGCCTGTATCATTTCGTAGGGGCGCAAATGTGTAATGATGCATGCGCATGCACCTGTTATCACACATGTTAATGCTTACAAAATGACATGGTCACATCATCATGCATTTTTCTCTTGATTTTGTTTGGGTCACACTGCACATCATGCTGCAGAAGGTGCACAGCATTGCCAGAAAGCATAGGGAGAGCAAACAGGTCCAAAAGGCAAAACCTTTTGTCTTGCCAATGCTTTGTGACTCCAGGGTGCCTCTGACAACCAGGAGTCATCCTACACCTGTGTAGTAAGCATCACTCATTTGAATCATTGGTAGCATTGTTTGCCAGCAAAAGGATGAACTTTTGTAGCTTGAAATAATCAATCAATCAATCAATCAATCAATCACTTGTAGAGCGCACTACTTACCCGTGAGGGTCCCAAGGCGCTGAAGGGAGGGGGGAGTGCTGCTACAGCTCGAAAAGCCAGGTCTTGAGCAGTCTTCTGAAGGTGAGTAGGTCTTGGGTCTGCCGTATGTGGGTAGGGAGGGTGTTCCAGGTCTTGGCGGCGAGGTAGGAGAAGGATCTGCCGCCGGAGGTCGTTTATTGGATGCGGGGGACAGCAGCCGAGGGCGAGGATGGGGGAGCGGAGCTGGGGGGTGGGGGTGTGGAAGCTGAGTCTGCTGTTCAGGTAGGCTGGTCCGGTGTTGTAGAGTGCTTTGTGTGTGTGTTTGAGGAGCTTGAAAGTGATCCTCTTGTCAACGGGGAGCCAGTGTAGGTTTCTCAGGTGGGGGGTGATGTGGCTGCAGTGGGGGATGTTGACGATCAGTCGGGCGGAGGCGTTTTGGATGCGTTGCAGTCGTCGTAGGTATTTGGCTGGGATTCCTGCATAGAGTGCGTTTCCGTTGTCCAGTCTGCTGCTGACGAGGGCCTGTGTCACCGTTCTTCTTGTTTCGGTCGGTATACACTTGTAGATCCTGCGGAGCATGCAGAGGGTGTTGTAGCAGGAGGAGGAGATGGCGTTGACCTGCTTAGACATGGAGAGGGAGGAGTCGAGGATGAATCCTAGATTGCGTGCGTGGTCGGTGGGTGTTGGTGCTGTTCCCAGAGTGGTCGGCCACCAGGAGTCGTCCCAGGCTGAGGGGGTGGATCCGAGGATGAGGACCTCTGTCTTGTCCGAGTTGAGCTTCAGACGGCTGCTCCTCATTACCCATCTTTCCAACCCTCCCATCCCTCGCTCTGACGGATCACAGGATCTCTGCAACTCTCTTGCCAAGTTCTTTGAAGACAAAGTTACCACTATCTTCTCAGCCTTCACCCACTCTCACTCTGCTGCTACCACCATTCCACCACCTCCTAATAATGCACCTAGCTTTTCAGCCTTCGAAACTGCCACGGAGGAACAAGTCCAGCGACTTGTCTCCGGCACAAAATCAGGATCACCTCTAGACCCCTGTCCTCCCGCCATCCTTAACCTCATTCCAGAAGCTATTTCACCCGCTCTCACTACCATCTGCAATGCTATGTTCACAACGGGCATATATCCATCAGTTTGGAAGGAAGCTATCATCAAACCCCTTCTAAAAAACCTACTCTCGATCCCCTTCTCCCCGCCAGTTATCGACCCATTGCATGTCTTCCGTTTCCAGCAAAAATCTTCGAAAAAATAATGAACACTCAGCTATCTAAATTTAAAGACAATAACAACCTACTGGACGACACCCAATTTGGGTTCAGACAGGGTCACGGGACCGAGACTGCGTTACTAAAAGCAGCAGACGAAATAAGGATGACATTGGACAGGGGAGGAGCGGCAGTATTAATACTGCTAGATCTCTCTGCAGCTTTCGACATGGTCGATCATGTCACCTTGATCGACCGTGTCTCATCAATAGGAATCCAGAAGAAGGCTGAAGAACTTCTCTCTTCATTCCTGGCTGACCGAACACAAACAGTAAAAATGGATCAGTACACCTCCCACACCTTTACCCTTCCCTGCGGAGTTCCACAGGGCTCCTCGCTAAGTCCGACACTGTTTAACATTTATGTTTCAGACTTAGCGAGGGTAATAAAATCTCACGGAATTGCCCTTACAACATACGCTGATGACACTCAACTGGTGCTATCTGTACACAACAATGGTACATCAGTTGCGGCAAATTTCCAAGAGGGAATGCGGGCAATCAGTTCCTGGATGTCATCAAACTGTCTCAAATTAAACTCTGACAAAACAGAGGTGATGACATTCGGGAAACTGGAACCAATCTGGTCCCCCCTATGGTGGCAACCCGAGATGGGAGCCCCACCTCAACCTGTCACCAAGGTTCGTAACCTTGGAGTCATGTTCGATAATAAAATGACTTTCCATCAACATGTCAATTCCGTGGTCTCCTCGTCTTTCTACATCCTGAGAAAAATAAAGAAACTGATGCCATACCTTCCCTCGTCGGCTGGCAAAACCCTAATCAGCACTTTGGTTTTTTCAAAAACAGATTATTGCAATGCCCTTCTTCTGAGTGCCCAGGAAAAAGTCCTCAACAGATTGCTGCTAATCCAGAATGCCTCAGCCAGAATCCTACTGAACATTCCTAAGTTCACCTCCATCTCCCCTTACATTCGACAGCTGCATTGGCTCCCAATCAGGAGCCGGACAAAATTTAAGGCACTGTGCATTGCATACAAAGCCATTAATAACTCAGGCCCACTGTTTCTTAAAAATGCACTCTGCCCGCTTGAACATTCAAGAACACTACGCTCATCCTCAGCTCATCTGCTGAAAGTCCTGCGTACAAAAAGGGCCACTTGGGGTGACAGATGTTTCACTATTTCCACAGCCAAACTTTGGAACTCATTACCCCTTCACATCAAAACCGCCCCCACTCTCATCAGCTTCAGAAAAAAACGAAAAACTTGTTTTTTTTCAGTATAATTTTCTGCCACAGTGATGGTTCTGTATCCTGAGCGCCGAGACACCCCCGGGTAGTTGAGCGCTATAAAAATCGCATAAACATAAACATCCAGTCGGCGACGGCCTTCATTCCATCGTGGAGGTTGGTTTTGGTGGTGTATGGGTCCTTGGTGAGGGAGAGGATGAGCTGGGTGTCGGCGGCGTAGGAGATTATGTTGAGGTTGTGATGGCGGGCCACTAGTATGAGGGGGGCCATGTAGACGTTGAACAGTGTCGGGGTGAGGGATGAGCCCTGTGGGATGCGGCAGATGATGTCGGTGGCTTCGGATCGGAAGGGTGGGAGGCGGACGCTTTGGGTTCTGCCGGTGAGGAAGGACGTGGTCCAGTCAAGGGCTAATGCTCTATAGTTACAGTTGATGCGAGGTGAATGTTCTTGAAATCAGAAAAGGCTCAAGAATCCATCTAAATCCCCAGCCATCTGACATCACGAGCACAGAAATCAATGTAAAATGGCTATAGAATTGTCCCCGCTAAATGCTGTAAAACTGGGGTCATGCGTCAGTGACAGTTGTCTTCAGGGACTTCAGTTTTTCTGGGTGTGCATCTCCTAATGAGTTTCTCCGTCAGGCATGAGGTTCTAAGGTACATTTGGTCAAATTGTGGGAGAGAAAGTGAGACAAAACATCAGAGGAATGAATACTATTGAGACGACAAGGGACAATGAGGGAACAGCTATAGAAAGTACACACAATGGCAGACAGTATTAGGGAGCTGAAGAGATGAATGAAAGGAAAATCGGGTAAGAGCGGGAAAGGCAAAGGAAGATAAAGAATGCACTGAAACTAATACAATGGAGCCAACAATGATAAGAGAAGTTTCCGCCTAGTTCAGTTAAAGATTCTTCACTGCTCCTACTATTCTCAGACAACAGTGGTCAAGATTGGAAGGGCAACGGATGAGTGATGCCGACGAGGTTGCGGGTGCATTTTATCATGTTGAATGGCAATGCCCGGAGCTACAAAGTTTCTGGGTGGAGGTGGTAGCATGTATGGGCGAGGTGCGTGTGGGTTCCCTAACCGTCTCTGCAAAGTAGTGATTCTTAAATGTCTGGGGCAAAACAGATCTGCAACCGTAGGGCGCGTATATGGATAACCCTGGGATTAGCTGCAGCCAAATGAAAAGTTTCAAGGTTGTGGGGTGAAGATTAAGTGCCGTAGCGGGGGGCTGGAAACCTGATATGGACTGGTGCATGTTGGCTGAGAGGGTGGTATATGATGGCCGGGGATGCCTCAAAAGGTGGGCAAAAGTACGGGCACATTGGACTAGCTAAAGGGGCAATATTTGTGATGGCCTCGCCCCCATCATCTTCGAGGGGCTGCCATTGGGTACAGCCATGTCAAGCACTGCTGTCAACTGTGTTGGGGAGGGGGAAGAGAGGGCAGAGATGTTGAATGCTGAAATGATGACTATATCAGAGAAAATGACAGTGCAGAGATTCGTTAGTGTGTGTTTTTTACTGAAATACCAATAAAAAGATCTGTGAAAAAAAAATCAATGAGAAGAGAAAGAAGGGGAGAGCCTGCAAGGGGCGGGGGGGGGGGGGGGGGGGGTGGGGGAGCGGAAATAGAATAGAATCACAAGGTAAGGAATAGCTCCAATGAAAGGGATGTAAAAATAAGACATGCACGAGAGTGGGGCGAGCTGGAACAGGATAGGAGTTGTATGTAGTGCAAACACGACCCGAGGGTATTGGAGCGCTTTGCAATAGCACCAGTTACATTACACACGGCTGCGTGCATTTTTTCTTTTAGGCACAGGGACATTAAGTGATCTGCCCAGAATCACAGGATGTTGAGCCATTGCCGAGACTCCAAGCTGGCACCGCACACACAGTTTTTAGGCACGGGGAGATTGTCATTTGCCCAGAAGCCTTGGCTGTTGAGCCAACGCCGAGACTCGAACCTGGCACATGTAAAACAAGTGGAAATTACACGTTATCAGACCACAAAGAAAGGCTACATAAATTAGAAAGATAACAATATAAAGAAAAGAGAATAGAAACAAAGAAAAATAAGAAGGGAAAGAATGGGCTGTAAGTAAGATGTCTTACAACAAAAAAATGGCGTAGACTGTGAGAGAAGGGGAACAGAAAGGGAAGAAGAATACATATATTAACTTGAAAGTAAGACAACAATAACTGGGTTTTTATGTAGAGCTTTGCACCACAGTTTTAATAACCTGTGACTGCAATGGTCGTTGCGTGATCACTTCGATAGTTGGACCTTTCAGTGTTAACCTTCACTACTAACTGCAAGTCATACAAGATGTTAATATTATTGAACGCTTGTTTTACTGAGCTACGAAAATGACATGAAGAAGAAAAGATAATACAAACATAAAAGAGGAGGAAGGAAGAGAGTAAGCAGTAAGGAAAGGAGTCAGATAGGGTGGTCTGAGGGAAAGAAAGAAGGAAAGCTGGACGAAAGCAATAAGAAGGAACAAAGGATGAAAATGAGGAAGGAGATCAAGGTTGGGAGAGTGGGCAGACGAAGGATGGCGAGGAAGAAAGGACGTGGCGATCGAGCAAATGAAGTGAGGATGGCAAAAAGAAATAAAGGGAGCCAAGAAGGAAATGTTGGTGAGAAAGAAGGAAAAAGGTGATGAAGGAGGAAGGAGGACAAAGGAAGCAGGAAAGAAGGGACGATACAAAGAAATCCCACTAAAGGAGGACACAGACCGAGTAGTGGCGAAGAGCAGGGACGGTTTCAGACTCCAGACCCTGCACACAAGATGGATCTGGAACGAAAGGCACATTAGCCTCCTTAGTACCATCCCCTCCATCTGGTCCATTATCCCATAACTGCCCTGGCTGCCTCAGCGTCTCCCAAGTATCCCGCCCTCGCCATATGACTAGAGATGCTCGTTACTGCATGTTGGAGGGGGTGGCGTGATAGTGCTTCGGATGCCTGGAAGGTAACACTGATAGCACGAGCTTTCTGGGAAGTTCGGCACGCGGATATAAACAGCCCTGTTTGCGTTGCAAAAGCTGTCAGGGTTCTTCAGTCTTCCCAGAAATGTGCTTCCCATTCATCCCAATCTTGCTCTACACTTCCAACAATCGTTTCAATCCTCCTGACACTTCGTTTTCACTGCTCACCGCCTTAACATTGTACCTCAAGTCTGTCCCAATCTTCCCAGCACACTTCAAATTATGTACAACTTTCCCAGTACTATACCTCCTGCCATGCCTAATTTTTCCAAAACCGCACAAGATACTCCCCTTATCTCCTAGCAGTGCCTGTCCTGTTCACAGCACTACTCTTATAACTGCCAAGTCTTTTCAGCACTACATTCTGTTCCTGATCAGCTCTCTCCACTACACTCCCAAAGCTGCCAAGTGTTCTCAGCACTTCACTTCCATTTCTATGCAGGCTTTACAGCCCCACATTTCCAGTCCTTCTCATACACCCACTGTTTACCACCTCTCTTGCTAAGATACTCATAAGTATCCAATTTATGATGCCTCAACACCATCCCAAATTGATCAATTTTAGAATAGAGTGCCTAACAATTTCACCTAAAAAATGCTCCATTGCACTGTGAATGTGGCTTGACACATTTGGGTTTATGTGTTTGACTGTAAGCTTCCATCACTGAACGTGCTGAACCTCGAGGCTTTATCCTGGATAAAAGTCAGAACCTTCTTGCTCACATTAACTTCTTGCGTGAAAGCAAGAGACACACAGATGATGGACGGAATGTATAGCAAATCAAACATTCACCCCAAGTCAAAAGATGTGGGTTAAATTCATCATTCTTTTGCTCAGCGTGCCACCTCAGTTTAGACCAAGCCATATGCAAATCAGTCTTGACCCTGTGCCTCATGGGAACAGTCCAGACTGAACTGCCAAGCCAGGTCCTACCTGAACCGGAAACAAGCAGAAGTAACAGATTAGTCTCCTTAGAGGGTTCAAAGCTGTCATTCCAGAGGAGGGCTTTAAAGCAATGGTCCAGCTTTTCAGCTTATTGAAGACCAATTAGAGTATGTTCTCATTATGGGTATCCCAAGACGGTTCCTGCCCTTCAAAAGTTAGCCCTCTATGTGGCTGTGAGCTCAGTCTGAGGAAGCAGAAAGCTTCATCACATCACTGATGTCCTGGTCACCCCTAAGTGGTTTCCAATTGAAACCAGCAGTATTTTTCAGGTGTCCTGCTTTGTCCATATATCACCTAAATTTGCATCACCTTCTCTCCAGGTTTGAGAATTACCCATCCCGAGGGGTTCTGGTAGCCTCTTTCTCCTCAAAATACCAACCTTCTATTAAAAAGCAGACTAGTTTTAATTTTTCTTCATTGGAATTCCAAGGTTTGGAACCCTAGTCACATCAAAGCTAACCACTCGCTTTTTTAACTACATCTGATCTACTTCTCTCTCAACCCGCACATGTAAGTAGAATCACAAAGGCATAAACTCAAAGTGAATCACTCATTCTAGATGTACAGTCCATTTATTTTTATTAAAAACAAATAGTTTAAAAGTTTCTATTTGGAGTTTGTCACTTGAAGAATGATCTTTTCGATTTTAGCAACAACTCATCATATTACAAGTTCTTTGGCATCAACATTTCATATTTAATACAGTGCCTAGTGCCAATAAACAATTTTACAAAAAAACATTTATACAACCACAACATTTTTTAAAACCAAGGGTTTTTTTGTCAACGCGTTTCGGTGGGTTCAGCTTTAAGCCCCACCTTCCTTAGGACAGTTAAAAACACACAATAATCTGTAAATATAAAAATTTAAATATAAAAATTCAAGAACATATGGAATTACACTTTTGTATCACATTTTGTCTAGATCCTTACATTGTTTTATTATGCTATTTGTGGTCCCACTTATCTCATGGTTATCATGTGCATGATCAAGTTGCCAAACAATCATACTTTTTACTTCGCCATCAGTAGATACAGTATTTCACACATACTAGCATTATACATACTCTAGACTCCAATTTTCATACCTCTATTGGGCCTAATACGTATTTTTCCTGTTATTTCATATGCGTAGGACCACAGGTTGATACACCAATTGTTGACTTTAGCACCTTGGGATATAGACATTTATCTGATTATGAATCCACCCCAGTGTCTAAATATTGATTACATTCTTGCAACCTGTGTTTCTCATACCTTTTAAAAAACATTTTAATGAATATTCTGGCCTTTATGTAGGTCAAGCTGCAACGGATTTTTCCATATTTGTGTTGGCCAGCGGGAAAAACAGATAGTTGTCTCTTTTAGTTTTTCTCCACATAACTCTAATTTATCTTATGTGGCCTTGTTGGGTAAAAAACTCACCCTCTTCAATAGTGGCAGGTTTATTTGTACGGAAACTCCCAAGGTCTAGAGTGTGTATATGGCTAGTATGTGTGAGATACTGTAACTACTGATGGCGAAGTAAAAAGTATGATTGTTTGGTAACTTGAACAGCACATGATCACCATGAGATAAGTTGGACCACAAATAGCATAATAAAACAATGTAAGGATCTAGACAAAATGTGATACAAAATTATAATTCCATATGTTCTTGAATTTTTATATTATTGTGTGTTTTTAACTGTCCTGAGGAAGGTGGGGCTTAAAGCTGAATCCACCAAAACACGTCGACAAAACACCCTTTGGTTTAAAAAAAATATTGTGGTTGTATAAATGATTTTTGTAAAATTGTTTATTGGCACTAGGCACTGTATTAAATATGAAATGTTGATGCCAAAGAACTTGTAATCGGATGAGTTGTTGCTAAAATCTAAAAGATCATTCTTCAAGTGACAAACTCTAAATAGAAACTTTTAAACTGTTTGTTTTTAATAAAAATAAATGGAATGCACATCTGGAATTAGTGATTCACTTTGAGTTTATGCCTTTGTGGTTCTACTTACATGTGCGGGTTGAGGGAGAAGAAGATCAGATGTGGTTAAAAAAGCGAGTGGTTAGCTTTGATGTGAGAAGTGCAACTGATTAGATTGCTCTAATAGACAAATATAAAAATACCCAGGGAACACTTTTATTTTTACTGTACTACACCCAATTCCTGCGGGTTCAAGGGTTACTCTCTCTCTCTCTTAAACTTGGAACCCTAGTCATCCTGCAATAAGGATGAATCCCTCTGTTGTAAATGGCCCTTTTTGCAGGGTTATCCCCAAACTGTTTGCTTCTTCCTCCTTTATTTTTCCTGATCTGTGGTTGTTGGCAATAGGACTCTGGGCACTTTATCACTGCTGATCAGTGCTAAAGGGCATATGCTCTCTGTATAAATTGTAATTGTGATTGGGTGTCCGTGATTGGTTCGTTTGGCTTACCTGCCAGAACCTAGTACAGTGCACCAGGAGTGCCCAGGGCTGGTAATCCAAAGACTGCTAGTGGGCTTGCAGCACTGGTCGTGCCACCCACAGAAGCAGCTTGTAAAAGTGTGTCTCAGGTCTGCCATTGCAGAGTCTGTGTGCATTCTGGTACTGCCATGCTGACTGGGCAAGTGCACCCACTTGCCAGTCCCTAAACCTTCCCTTTTCTTCCTGTCAGACACCCCTATGGTAGGCCCAAGGGCAGGGTGCATTGTAAGTATAAGGTAGGACATGCCCTGGTGTGTGTGGCATGTCCTAATAGTGAATTACAGCCATTTTTGTTTTTCACTATTGTAAGGCTACCTGTTCTCCATAGGCCAGAATGGGCAGTTAGATTATTACATTTTATAATCCTATCTGACTCAGGGAACATGGTAGAGATTTGAGTTTAGTATGCCCGAACTCAGAATGATAAAATGCAGCTTTTAGTGAAGTTGGTTTTAACATTCTGTGTTTGAAAATACCACTTTTAGAAAGTAGGTATTTTCTTGTCTAACTATTCAGGCCTGCCTCTGCTAGGTTGTTTATTCCTTGTCTGGAGTTTGAGTGACAGGGCTGGGGGATTCCAGGAGACAGAACAAGTTAGGCCAGTGGTGAATAGAGAGATCTGCATCTAGATGGGAGGGAGGAGTTGCACCTGGGACCTGAATAGGACAGTGCATGCCCCCCACAGTGCTGTCTCCGCCCCCTGTGGTGCGTCTGATGTCTCTGCCCTGCACTGTGAAAGGAGAGAAGGAATCATGTCAACAAAGTGCCCCAGGGCTGTGCTTTCCCTCCACAATGCCGGCTCCAACTCCTGTGGGGCTCTGATGTTTCTGCCCTGCACTGTGAAAGGAAAGAAGGAGTCATGTAAACAGAGTGCTCTAGAACTGGTTTGGTCTGGGCAAAGGCCCCTCTGCCCTCAGAGGACAAAGGATTTTGGGGTATAAATAGTGGGACCCTGATCCTAAGAAATTAGATCATCCTGGAATCAAGAAGGAACCCCTGCCAAGAAGAAAGCCGGAAGACTGAAGAGAAAGGACTGTCCTGCTGTGTGTTTGTGGGCTGACCTGCAGTTGCTTTGCTGCCAAGGACAGGGGAAGGACTTTGTTGGTGCTTAGTCCCCTTGCTTGGAGAGATCTCCAAGGGCCTGGAGAGAGCTGGCCTCCTGTTAGGAAGTCCCCGGAACAAAAGGACTTCACCCCCAGCTTCCCCCCTGTAAATGTAAATGTAAATGTATTTGAGCTTATATAGCGCACAGCTACCCACAAAGGGTTTCCCGGCGCTTGCTTAGGGAACCCGTCCTGGTATTCCCTTGTGAGATAACCCCGGCAGGGTATCCACAAGGTGAAAGCCAGGCATCCCACCGCGAGGGGCCCTGAACTCTGCTGAGAGAGTTCTGCCCTTCCTAGAGTGCTGAATCCGACTGAGGGGCCTGTGGATGTTGTGGCCTGCTGTTTGGGAATCTGAACAAGGAGAAACTAGGACAATCTGCAGATTTCCACGCATCGCTCGCTTGCGGAGCGCATCCCCGACAGTGCGAGGAAATTCCCGCCACCGCGAAGATCAAGATCGTCGCAGCGCCTGTTGCCGCTGCAAGAGCCACCGCATCCTTCACTTGCGAAACGCATCGGCCAGGTGCGGGAAGATTCCTCTCGCTGCGAGTATTGTCGCAGAGCCTGTCGTCGCTGGGTGAGATTGCTGCACCGCTTGCTTGCGGACCACATCACGTCGCTGCGAACATCGTCGCAGAGCCATTGCATCGAGGGGCCGCGAGAGGAGAAGATCGACGCTACGCCTCGCCGCCGCACCTGAGATCGTCGCCGTCCCAAAGATCGTCGCATCGTGCCTTTGCGAGACGCTTCCTACCGAACCTGCGCACCGAATTCCATACGAGGTATCACATCCCTCCCCATACAGACCGGATTTATCGCAACACGCCCGCTGCTCCAGTGGGGCTGTCGCATCGCCTCCCCAGGGTCTCAGGAGTGACACATCGCTTGTTTTTCAATGCTTTTGCTTCCATTTGGAACTTTTATCTCATCTAAAGGTACTTTTGGCTAAACGTGAACCAACTGTGGATTATTTTGACGCAAACCCTAGAACTCTTTAAAAATCATATTCTTGAACTGTGTATGTTGTATTTTTGTTGTTTTGGTCTTGTGTAGTTTAGGTAAAGATACTTTATTTTTCTAAACTGGTGTGGAGTATATTTGTGGTGTTTTCCCTGGGTTACTGTGAGTGTTGGTACAAATACTTTACACATTGCCTTTGATAAGCCTGTCTGCTCGTGCCAAGCTACCAAGGGAGTGAGCAGGGGTTATCTAAAGAGTGTATCCACCTTACCCTGACTAGAAGCAAGGGTCCCTATTTGGACATTGGTACCTATCTCTGCCAACTAGAGACTCTCAGATCTAACACTCTCCTTTGACGTCTTAAAAATTAAGTTTAAATGCCTTCTATTTAAACGGAGGCTCTGATAATGTTATACCTTACCCTAGAGGCATGATCAAATTGTACATATGTATATATTCTGTTGTTGCTGTACTTTGTTAATCCAATTTTTTTTTTTTTTTTTTATTTTTGAAAACCTTTATTGTGCATAAAGAAGAGTAACATATACGGGCCTACAACCATCCGGCCGGCCACGAACGATCAAAGAGCACATCAGCTTGCATTACGTCTACACATTACCGTAGCAGAATCTCAGTCATTAAAAGGAAGAAGGAATGGAGGATATCGCAGCTCCGTGTAACAGGATGAATATAGGTTCAATTTTAAAGTTTTTTGTTATGCAACTATTAACATCAGGCCGTAGTGTTCCGTACCAAGAAAAGAAGCGAAGAACAAGGTACATGCAGGCGGGACATGACATAAGCAACTGTATCATGCCCACCGTAGATCGATAAACAAGTCCCCGCCGGGGAGGACGGTTATACAATAGCAAAGCCACAGATTTACACCCATGACCCGGTTACAGCACCACTACCACCCTACACCCGGCATTCCCAAACATGAACAAGAAAGTTGAAATCATAAAGGAGAACAAAACAGGTCCCATAGAAACTAATAAAAAATGAAATATAACCCCCCACCCTACACACATGCAGAGGCTATGGCCTACCCCCCCCCCTAGCAGCGTGTCTGTCGCCCTATAAACCCGAAATTTAGAAAGAAGAAGAGTCGGAAGAAAAGAGGAGGAACAGCAAGAAAGAGCGGAAAGAGAGGAAAAAAAGAGGAAGAAAAGAAGAAGAAAAAGGAAAATTTCACTCTCGAATACAGGGAGGGAGAAAAGAACGAGCTAGTCTACCACTCCCTATAAGAATAAATAGGGGGGGAGGAGCCCACCTAATATCCAAGCTCCCGGATCCCAGCCATCCACTGCGTCCCACACTGAAAACCGCCTACTCCAAATGCGACAGAGCTGTATTAAAGAATAACAATAGGAAAGATGGAGAGACCATAACACAGTGAGTGCGCCCAACATTTGCAAAAACAGTCCTGGTGTTCTTGAAGCCCAACCTAGAAGACATAATATCAGTAAACACCCCAAACACGACATGATAGCAGGCACATAGCAAATCAGGTTACTGATAATAATGCAATCCCATGTAGAACCACCGGACTCCCACAGGCCCACCCTCTCACCACCAAGGAACATAAAAGTGCAGGATAGTCACGAGCTCAAATGGGCGAGGGGCTACAATGGCAAAATTGTCAGCAGATCAAAACGATGAATAGTCCGGGTCTCCACCAGCCGATCAAAGCAGTCGAGGTGATATGCCCCTTCAACCCTGGCCCGATCGACGAAACTTCTCCAGGCAGGACCGTCGCAGCGGATACGTGTCCGGCAGAACAAAGGGACAAAATGGCCGCACTCGACATGAAGGAAGCATCAGAGAGGAAGATGAGCGTCTTCGTTCCCTAACTAACACATCGGCCAAGATGACAAGCCCCCCTAGCCATTCAGGACGTCGCTCACTCCAGCAGTATTGAAAGAGGGCTTCGAGGGCTACACTCTCAAAGGGGGCAAACAGCTGGGAGAGTGACAAGCGAAGCCCCGAGTGCAGTTGGTCAGGCAGAGTCAATGTTCCCGGAGCGAGGGGAAACCTCGCAACAATAGTAGCATCGGCAGGGCGGCACGCAACACTGTAGCTAGGAACATTGCGATCATCCGCTCGCACTTGTGGTAACACTGTATCCACTTGAAAGGCACAAACAGGCAGCGTAGAAACAGGCAGCGCCGGCCGTCTGAAGGAGGACACAACCTCATCGATCTGTTCCCCCAGTTGTTGAGCAATGTGCCGCCATGTTGCTCGTAGATCTATGAGGGCATCAAGAATGTCGCCACAGGTTAGGTCACTCCGTGATTCCAGCCGAGCCGCGGTACACCGCGTCACATCTGACTCTTCACCCGGGCCCAGTGCGGGCAAGTCTGCATAAGCTGGGGACAAGGGACCAGCCCGCTGGCTTTGTTGGGGGACAAGCGCCATTGCCGTATCACCCACGGATCCACACTGGAGGGAAGGGGGGGGGGTGACCCCGTCAAGGAAAGGCGATCGTCGCTCCACGGAGGGGCACGCAGCCACCAGCGCGGAGGGTCTGCACAATGAGGTCTCCCTTGGCTCCCGGGGCACGAACTGTGCGCGACCAGAAGGGCGCTGCAAAATGGAGTCCGCCCAGGACAAAGGCTGCGTAGAAGGGAGAGCGAGGAACAAAGAGATCTCGTCTTCCAGGCGCACTCACCACAGCAGACTGGAGTCGCTCCCCGCGGGTCAGGATAAAACCTCCCGTCTCCAGCAATCGGGCCGATCCAGACGTCGGCACCTCCACTGCCCGTCCGCCCAGCTGAAAGCACCAGTGACCTGCGGCTGCAATCGGCACCAGGGTCGCGGTCAGCCCCGGTAAACAGTTAGTCACCGATTCCTCGTCCAAAACGGCCAGCGAAGGTCTCATATGAAAGCGACTGACTTCAGCGCATCCGAGTCATCGTCGCAGCGTGGTGCACGAAAGGATTAGTGCCAGGATGTCAAAGCGAAGCAGACGGCTTTGGGAGCCGGGCGCTCACACGTCCGTCCCGTCCGCCATCTTGGCTCCTCCCCCTGTTAATCCAATTTTATTTAATTCCTTTTCATTGTCAATCATTGTAACCTTTTTGTCAGTATATGTGTTCATTCTATTCAACTTGACTCTACATATGTCTGTAAAGTGCTCAAGCACATGGGCCTTGTCCATGCTATATAAAACCACACATATATATAAAATGCAATATTACACTGCCAGTTCATCAAAAATTTCACATGACTATTCTTGCCCAATTTATCCAACTCTACACTTCAAATTCTATCCAAGACTTGAATCACTACACTTCCAGCTTTGCCTAGTCCTCAGGTTCTGTCCAGTCATGTCTGCACTACAATTTAGATATCATCCATTACCCAAAGGCACACTTAGAGCCAATGAAGTAAAGAAAATCCTTTACTTCACTGTTCAAGTGCCCTAGTCCCACGGGTTGAAGAAGGGGCCCCTCTTATCTTCTAACACTTAGAGCCAAGCCAAATCTTACCACTACCATTACTTTTGATACTGCCCAACTCTTTCAATCCTGCCCCTTCTTCACATATTACACTTATATCACCATCCAGCCTTACCAGCACTCCACTTCAAATGTTGTCCTCATTTATTTTCAAGCACTACATTTCCAGCCCTGTCTATTTGAAGTGCCACACATTATACTGCCGGATTTCCCAGCACTACACTTTGTTCTTGTCTGCTTTTGCAGAATTGTGTCCATTACATGAGTGTACAAGCTTTAAGCACTCAATTCCCAATTGCTCTCAATCAAACAGCACTACAAGTTCAAGTGTTCCAAAACCTTTCAGCACTACAGTTTGGATCCTGACCAACCTTGTAGAATCACAATCCAAGTCCTAACAAACATTTAAAGCTCTGCACTTCTGGTCTATCTCAAGCTACCCAGTTTAGCTCTACAATATTTCAGAATTCTAGCAGCACAATACTCCCAGTCTTATCCAGTTTTTCGCTACTTTATTTCCAATCTACCCAAATATTTCCAGCACTGTGCTTCACTTCTCGGCTATATTAGCAACAACAAGGGGCCCCAATTAAGTCAGCAGGGGACCTCGGGGAGCATACTTTGTTTAAACAACAGTGGTCCCATGCATACAAGAAATACGTACAACAATAAATATAGACAGAGTCAATCTATATTGGGAGTGACATGTCCAGCCGGACAGAGGTCTTTCAAGTTTACTCAATAAACACTTAATCCAAACACAAAGAGTACCTTCCACAATTCGCCTAGTGTGGTACACAAGCCTGTGCCCAGCACTAACAGATCCAGTACAGAAGGTAGAAAGCAAAGGAGGGCTTTTTAAGGCAAACAAACGTTTTCTGTTTAAAATTCAGTTGTACAGAAATGTCAAACCAGCACCAATAAATTACATAGTAATCAAGTTTTTGCATTAGGTGCTGGACAGGTACTTCTTGGCACAGCACTTTTCATCCTGCCAAATTAACATGAATTACTCAGCTATTCATAACTAATGTTCGCAGCATCAGACTTCCAATCCCATCTAATGTTTCTTGCTCTGCACTCCAAATCACCTTGTTCTTCCCAGCACATTTCTTGTCGTAACCAATCTTCCTAGAAATACACCTCTCTACTATTTCTCTTAGCCATACACTTCCAATTTTGACAAACCTTTTGTTACTATTCTTCAAGCCCTATCCATTCTCCTCAACACCACCCTTCTATTCTTGTCCAAGTAACCATGTCCTTAGAGACTCTACATGTCGGATTGGACCTGTTGTTAAATTAGGATGTCACCCACCGAAGGATGAACCCCCTGAATACTATTCTCACTGAGAGTGCTTTGAATAGGGCTTGATGGCCAACTCTCTCCACTGCTGCAGGGAGATCCAGCATGATAAGAGGGAATGTATCACCAACGGCATTGATCTGGAGCATGCTGTGACCACTTGGTTGGTAGCTGTGTTGGTGTGGTATTGAGGTTAAACAGAGATTTGTAGTCCTTAAAGAGGACTTGATTTTCTCCTGGAGTTGAGTGGTGCTGTGTTTTCTTACTAACAGGGTTGCTGTGAATAGCTCTGTTGGTTACTATGTCATTGGAACTCAGATTGAGTTTCCTCAGTAGCAGGATTTTTCCATTCATGAGGGATTTGGGGAATATGTGCTGGGTAAGTGCTGCATTGTTATGTTGAGGGGAGGTTTCAGTGCTTGAGCAGTGATGGGATGATATCTTCTTCATCTGTAGTGGCTTTCATTGAGCCAAGAAGGCTTGAGAAGTACTCAGAAGGGAGTAGGTCAAAGTGGATTGACTTTGGTCTGTCACAAGATCATAGTATTGGAGAGAAGTTCAAACAGGTGAAACACTTGTCCTTTGACATCCTTAGGGGAAACATCACTTACAACGCAACTTTTACAACGACATACCATTACAACGGAACTTTTACAACGCAAAAACTTTTACAACGCATGTATTTACAACGCATGTTTTTACAACACAGGTACCTTTACAACGCATACCATTACAACGTAAGTATTGGTAAGTATATAATTATATTTTAAATGTTATATGTTTGGGGTAAAGGGGTATTTTTAGGGTTCAGGGTCAGTTTCGGGTTTTTGGGTAAAGGGGTATTTTTGGGGTTCAGGGTCAGTTTTTAGTTTTTGGGTAAAGGGGTATTTTTGGGGTTCAGGGTCAGTTTTTAGTTTTTGGGTAAAGGGGTATTTTTAGGGTTCAGGGTCAGTTTTTAGTTTTTGGGTAAAGGGGTATTTTTGGGGTTCAGGGTCAGTTTTTAGTTTTTGGGTAAAGGGGTATTTTTGGGGTTCAGGGTCAGTTTTTAGTTTTTGGGTAAAGGGGTATTTTTGGGGTTCAGGGTCAGTTTTTAGTTTTTGGGTAAAGGGGTATTTTTGGGGTTCAGGGTCAGCTTTTAGTTTTTGGGTAAAGGGGTATTTTTGGGGTTCAGGGTCAGTTTTTAGTTTTTGGGTAAAGGGGTATTTTTGGGGTTCAGGGTCAGTTTTTAGTTTTTGGGTAAAGGGGTATTTTTGGGGTTCAGGGTCAGTTTTTAGTTTTTGGGTAAAGGGGTATTTTTGGGGTTCAGGGTATGTTTTTAGTTTTTGGGTAAAGGGGTATTTTTGGGGTTCAGGGTCAGTTTTTAGTTTTTGGGTAAAGGGGTATTTTTGGGGTTCAGGGTCAGTTTTTAGTTTTTGGGTAAAGGGGTATTTTTGGGGTTCAGGGTCAGTTTTGGGTTTTTGGGTAAAGGGGTATTTTTGGGGTTGAGGGTCAGTTTTGGGTTTTTGGGGTACAGGGGTACAGGGTAAAAATAAATTAAAATTAAATTTAAATTAAATTACATTAAATTATATTTTTTTCAATTATTTTACGATTATAAAATTAATATATATTTATCAATGCTTACGTTGTAATGGTATGCGTTGTAAAGGTACCTTCGTTGTAAAAACATGCGTTGTAAATACATGCGTTGTAAACGTTTTTGCGTTGTAAAAAATGCGATGTAAAAGCATGCGTTGTAATAACATGCGTTGTATCATCATATATCCCATCCTTAGCCATGCATCCACCCCTCCCAGTTGTGGGACACACTTTGGATCAGAAAGAATGTCACAAAGAACGTGGCATAAAGGGGTTCTGTGACCACAGTCTGGTTAAGAAGCCAGAGGCAGGCGAGAGGTGGGGCCATAATAACATATAGGAGGTTATGGAGCTCTTCTGGAGTGGAAGGGGGGATTCTTGTCTCTAGAAAGCATTCTTGTAGCTGGAAGGGATCTGGAGCCACTGATTATCTGAGGCAGTGGATCATGTAAGCTTGGCCTCGTGTTTGTGGAGTGATTTGGCCATGGGGTGGACTGCTCTAGGTTTGAACGTAGGCTTGCTTGTTAGAAGAAGGGATCGTTTCCCTCTGAATCCATCGCCTACACCCCATCTCTTATATTTTCTTATGTAGACTTTCCTTCTGCTGTCTTTTTTCACGTCTTCTCCACCTCTATTCAACCACCTTCCCTTGTGGGCACTCTTCCCCTTCCAGCTGTCGCTTGCCTTGCCCAGTATGTCTTTGCATGTTTCTTTCTCGTGTTTTGTCTTACCTTTCATTGTAATACTTTTTCTTCTCTCAAATTATTTGACATTATGGTTTAACTGCCACTTGAACAATTATTAGAGAACATCTGTTAATTATATTTAATAAGAAAATCATTGGTCGCGCTCTTGCACAAAATCTGTGTTTAATCATGTGTAATACATTAATGACTCTGTTAATATGATGCAATGATTTTCTATCGTACAATACAAAAAAAGCTGCCAAAAGAACTGTTTCGTTATATTCCTGACTAGCAATCTGCAAAATCGATAGAAAGAAAAACAAACCTTAAAATGTATCAATTTTTTCCTTCCTAAAATGCTAACTCAATACTTTTAAGTGTACTCGCTGCATAGTTTTATTTACCAAATTCAATTGCTTTGAGACATCGGGTTGGATAGCAGAAAACAGACTACATCTAAAAACTACATCTTGCAAAGGAATTTTGAGACGAGGAAACTCCCTTGAGAAAGCATAAGGCAGGCGTGTTGAAGGCGGCAAAAAATGGGTAGACGCATCTTGATTTGTCTCCCTGCCCAGTGCTCCTGTAATCGGGTTTCGTCTGCTTGTGCCTGGCCGGGGTGTGGGGACCACAGCAGAGCGCAGTGGGGGCCAGCTGGGCGACCTCATTGCAGGGTTAGAGGTAGGGGTTGACCGTTTTTTTGCCGGCACCACCGTTATTTTGATGTCCCACCGGTACAAAAATAATCAAAATCACTTAAACTGGTATTTCTACCTTTTATGCGTATATACTTTTAAAAGCAGATAGAACACTTTTAAATCTATTTTAGAGCTGCGTTAATCATCCCAGACTAAAAATTAAAGGAAACAAAAGTAGAAAAATAATGTTACAAATATCAATATTCGATTTTGTTGAAAGTCCTATTTATTATCATGCCCGGCCCCTTGCTGTCTTTTAAAGCAAGAACAAATGGCTGGTATTTTTCTCTTGGACAGGAGGTAACCCTAGTTTTGCATTTTTAGTTCTATAGTGGGATATGGGTTTATAGGGGAATAGGGTGGGAAGATATTTAATTACCTCAAATTGTAAAGCGCTCTGATATTGGGCCGTGCTCGGCGGTGTGAGGACCTATCGGGACTGAAACAGCTTGGTCTGGCTTGCGGGGCCTTGGCAAGTCTAGCGGGCCTTTCCTATTCCTGACGGGTTGGACTGCTGGCCGCAAATCGCCTGGTTGAGATGCCCCTTCCCCTGCACATGGCTCTCCTGTTGTCACTCGACATTTGACTACCTACTTCACAACCAACTCTTGTGGTTGGATCTGGAAGCCATGGGATGGGTTAATCTGGCAAAGTCCGGTGCCCAACGGTCAGGGTTTGCAAAGCAGTGGAACCCCTTGTTGTAGAACCTGACAAGCATGACAATATCCTGTAGGCAATAGGAGCAACCAGGGCTTATCTGGAGGCAAAAATCAACACCATCTCAATTGATGCTGGCCTGCTGCAGAGCGAACAGAAGCGGTTGACTGCGAGAGACACTGTAATGACTGGACGGAGTCAGATGAGTAGAACAGCAAGTCTTTATTCACAAACTCCCACGGGCACGACTCTCTTGCCTGTGGCTATCAACAACGCACGTTATCTCCAACTGTCATTAACCTCTACGTCATCGCAGGCAGCGCGAGACACTGAATGTCCGCCTCGCGCTCAGGCAGCGCGAGGCAGGTCAAGCCACTACATATCTCCTTTTCTTAGAGAACAGAGAAATAGAGAAAGCAGCGAAGGAGAGAGCAAGGGAAAAGGAAGGAAGAAAGAACGAACAAAAGAGAGAGAGAGAGAGAGAGAGAGAGAGAGAGAGAGAGAAAGAGAAAGCATGTGCAGGCGAAACACAACAGTGGCATAAAGAAACACAGAAAATCATTGGCGGTACCTAACAGGAATATTAACTGTTCTGGTACTCCTCCTGACAGCGGCGTGGCTGGGAGGAGAACTCTGGACATCAAGTTTACCTTGAGAGATCCTATGAGAGACCTCACTTTTCAACATGGGACACTTGACGTCATTGAGCAAATTTTTGACTTTCACCACCTTGTTACTATTCCACCAGTCTTTTCCATTGACTCGAACCGCATTTCCACACACTTTATCCACCACCACAATTTCCCCATACTTAGTTTCTCCTTTTCTTACAAAACCTGGTTTCTTAATTCTGATCCTGTCTCCCACCGCAAATTCTCTGATCTTAACACGCTTCCTTTCATCAAAGTACTCTTTTTGTTTGACCTGGACCTCAGCAGACTTGGACCTCACTTTCTCATCCATTTCTTAGGGAGTAGAATTGGATTTATTCCATTTAGACATCCAAGCCGGCCTAAACTCGGTACATGGTTTCCTACCTCTCAGTAGTTCAAAGGGGAACACACCAGTGGAAGAATGGGGAGTGGTTCTATAAAACCACAACATAGTCCTGACACTTTGGGGAACAGCTTTGTGGTGGGCAAGAGCCCACTTAACACAATCACCTATGACTCTATTAAGTCTCTCTACCAAGCCGTTAGTTTGAGGATGATAGAGAGAACTTCGGTGATGAGTAATGGCAGATGCTCTAAGAAACTCTTCCACTTCGGATGATACAAATTGTACTCCGTTGTCTGATATTATAGATTGGGGGAACCCTTCTCTCATAAATGTTTCCCTTAAGAAGTCGATGATTTCTTGGGAATCGACCTTAGAGACAAACTTGGCCTCGGGCCATTTTGTGTAATAGTCCACCATGACAATTGCGAATCTGCATTGTTGGGGTAAACTGTGAAAGGGTCCTAGAACATCTATGCCAAGTTTTTCCCACGGTCCACCCGGGAGGGGAATTGGGGTAAGAGGGGGACTACTAGTGTGAAGACTTTTGTCACTAGACGAACAAACAGTGCACTCTTGCACCATTTCCTCAATATCTCTATCCATTTTAGGCCACCAAAAGTACTCTCTTACTCTACGCTTGGTTAATGTGGCACCTAGGTGCCCATCATGTGCTTTGGTCAGAAGAGTGGATCTGATGTCCACCGGTGGAACAAGTTTTTCTAACCTGAAAACGAGACCATCCTCAATCGAAAGTTCATCACACACCTTGACATAGGGTTGCAAATTAACATCCACATTCCTTTCCCTGGGCCACCCTTGGGAAATATATTTCATCACTTTTTTGGAAACTTCATCACCAGCCAACGCCTCCCTCCATCTTTGCTGATCAATAGTACAAACGTTATTAAGTTCAACACTTGCTATAATATAATCCTCCTTATCACCAAAACAACATTCATCAGTACCTTGTATGTCCTGACTGGTGTTAGCAGGTAAACGTGACAGTGCATCCGCTCTTACATTTTTTCCCCCAGCAATATGTACAATATCAAAGTTGAATTGTAAGAGTTTGGAAGCTAGGCGTGCGATGCGGGGAGTGGCCCCGCGGCTGTTGGTACATCCTAAAATCGCCACCAATGGTTTGTGGTCCGTTTGAAGAATAAATTTTTGTCCCCACAAATAATTTTTAAATTTTTCAATGCCCCACCAACACGCTAGAAGCTCCTTCTCAATGACAGAATAGTGAGTCTCTGCTTCTCTTAGTACTCTGGATGCAAATCCTACCGTGTGTTCCTTTTGGTCAACAATCTGTGTCAAAACAGCGCCCAGTCCATAACTGCTAGCATCAACAGTCAAGGTACACTGGACCCCTTGTACAAATGGCTTCAAGGCCTTGACAGTGCTAAGTTGCTCCTTGATCCAATCGAAGGCGGTTTTGCATTCCTCATCCCATACAAATTCACTTCTGTCTTGGAGCAGCTTGGAAATGGGACGAATCTTTGTAGCATAGTCTTGAATAAAGCGGGCATAAAATTCTGTGAGACCTAACAGTGATTTAACTCCTGCTTTGTCTTTGGGAGCAGAGGCATCAACAATGGCTTGAACCAAACTCGGTTTGGGCGTGACTCCTTCACTTGAGATCGTGTGACCCAGATAATCCATCTTGTCTTTAGAGAATTCACACTTGTCCCTTTTTAGGACCACCCCATGTTCCTGGAATACAGACAAGATCTTGTTCAGCACTATGTCGTGTTCTTGTTGGTCTTTTGCGAACAGCAGAATGTCATCTTGGAATATGGCCACGTTTTTTATCCCCTTCAGTAAATTGACCATGACTCTCTGAAAGACAGAGGCTGCTGAGGCCAACCCGAAAGGCATTTGACAAAATTGGAACAAACCTGCAGGAGAGTTGAACGCAGTGAAATGGCGTGAATCCTTGTCCAGTTCAATTTGGTGATATGCCGAGGCCAGATCTAATTTGGTGAAGACCTTGGCACTTTCGACTACACCCAGCATTTCTGATATATTCGGTAGAGGATGCAAATCCACCCAGATGACCTTGTTTAGATTGCGCAAATCAATGCAAATTCTGAGATCATTATTTTTCTTCCTTGCCACGACCAAAGCTGAAGACCAATCAGACGATTCTATGGGTTCAATAACCCCTCTTTTTTGCATGGACAAAAGTTCTTTTTCCAAGTCTTCTCTGATGCTGAAAGGAATACTCCTTATTTTGTGTTTTACTGGTTCCGCATCACTCTTTATCTTGATCTTGTGTTTGAATCCCTTGATTTTCCCCAATTCGCCTGAAAACACTCTTGGATATTTATTGAGTAGTTCCTCAACATGTGTTTGGTCCCGAACAACCAGAATCTGTTCCTTTGCTCCAGGGCACAGCATCATACTGAACAAACCTTGGTGGAACCATCCCAATATGTCTAATCCATTGACAGCGACGTATACTTTTCCATAGATGTGTCTGTTCTTGAAAATCAAGATGTCCTCAAAGTACCCCATCAGTTCTATACTTCTCCCTTCATAGGATACAGGTTCACGGTCAGGCGGTTGCAGAGGTCTGTTACCCCATTTTTTCCTGAACAAAGATTCACTGATCATTGTGATCCTTGCACCAGAGTCTACAAGCAGTCTCAAACTTTCTTCACCTACTCCAATGATGGCATAGGGATCAATACAGTCGTCAGGATTACCACTTCTTATGTTCCCTTCGCTGACAACTACAACCAAGTCCTTGAGTTCGCAAAGAGTGTCGTCGCTGTCACTACCACTTGCATCCATGGCACATGCTACCTGTTCTTTTTTATATTTTTGGCTTTGGCATACTTTGTCAAAATGTCCCAATTTTCCACATTTGCGACAGGTTGCATTTCTCGCAGGACACGGTCTACCACTTTTCACATGGGAGGGATATCCACATCTGTAACAGATATCAGTCCTTTTGAAAAAATTACTTGGCTGATAATCTTTTTTCCTCTCATACTTTTTAAAACGGACAGGGGTAACCACTTCAACACTTTTACTTTCCAGTTCCTTGATAGAAGATTGTGAAGTTTCAATACTTTTTGCTATGCGAATAGATTCATCAAGGGAGGGATTTTCCAAGGATAAGAGCTTTTGTCTTATGGTTTTGTCCAGACATTTTCCTATGAACTGGTCACGAATCAATTGTTCACTGAAATTTTCAAAATCACATTCTGCCACCAACTTCCTCAAAGCAGTAATGTATGTGTCTACATCTTCTTCGGTTTTCTGCACTCTTTTGAAGAATTTATGCCTAGACACCACCACACTGGGTTGCTTATCAAATCTGACTTTTAATTTCTTCACTGTGTCTTTGTATTCATCCGTATCTTCTTCTCCTTCACCCACTACATCAGGTAAATGTTTAAGGGTTTCTCTTCCTTCAAACCCCAGAGAATGAAGTAGTAGAAACTTTTTCCTTTCTGCCCTGAACCTATGTGCTCCTATTGCACCCAGGTAATTTTCAAACGCATCGAACCACTTTCTCCAAGGCACAGGAGGTTCACCAGGTGTGTCCAGGAAAGGAGGTGGAGGAAGAATAGACTGCATCATATAAAGTTTTTTCCCAAAGTGAGAATGAGGAAATATATATATATTTATTGTTCCTACTTATTAGTGGTTAACAGTAGCAATCCCAAGAGTCAGTACGAAATTACATCAAAGCCAGTATTCTTGATGAGCCACAATGTTTGAAACAGCCTCTATTACTCCAACAAGAGAGACTACGAGAAGAACTATATGTTTTTTCCCTTTTTTTTTTTTTTTTTTAAGATCGTGCCCACGTCATGTCCTATTTGCCAATTGCAGAGTAAGTAACCCTTTTTGTCTTAATGGGTTTTTCTTCACACTTGTAGACACTGCCACGAACACACCAGTCCAATTTTTTTTTAAGCCCCAGCAATATTCGATGATAAGCCTTGCGCAGCAGACCATATGCACTGAAAGTGACAAAAACGAGGCTGCCTCTTTAAGAGCTGGGCGGGGAAGATCGTGTGTCAGAAGGCAGAAAGGGAGGGACAAACAGCGAAGTCTGCGCGCCTAACGCAGGGCGTCACAAGTTTCCTCACCTCAGGCTTATCCGAACCGATCACCAGGAGACATGCTCCAACATCAGGAAACAGACGCTCGCTTTTCCGTGTAAGGCTGTGGCAGTGGATCGGTACCAACCATTACGTGAGAAATGCGCAGGGCGTCCGATTCCTCGATTAATCAGGTACCTTTCACCGTAGTCTTCTGTGGGTTCTGTGGGAGTCGTCCTCGTCGCCACTTTCTTATGTAATGACTGGACGGAGTCAGATGAGTAGAACAGCAAGTCTTTATTCACGAACTCCCACGGGCACGACTCTCTTGCCTGTGGCTATCAACAACGCACGTTATCTCCAACTGTCATTAACCTCTACGTCATCGCAGGCAGCGCGAGACACTGAATGTCCGCCTCGCGCTCAGGCAGCGCGAGGCAGGTCAAGCCACTACAGACACCCAGCGAGAGGGGGCTTTGCAAGAATTACAGCCTCAGACATCAGAGCTGCAGCAACAGATTCAAGATCAGACGGATCAAGCGTGTTTTCTCGAGGGCAGGGTGGAGGATGCAGATGGCCTCTTTCAGCGCAGCCGCGTCAGAGTGTTTCTGGAGAATTAGTGATAGGACTTTGTGGGGTCCACAAACTCTCCCCCTTTGTTTCTATCGAGATAGCTCCTCATTTTCCTACATATCGACCTCTTCCTTGTATCCTCCCATGGCCGAGTGTCACCAAGTGCTGCACTTTAAGGATACATACAAAATACTATGGCGCCTCATAATGGACAATTACCCGCTCCTTGTTTTTCTGGAATACATGCTGACCATCCAAGTATCAATTGGCCTATTTTCTTGGTGTAAAGAGGAGACATAGCGAGGTGGGATTGAAATACTCACTACTACCATCTTCCACCTCATCTGAGGCCTCCAAAGACGACACCTCATCTCACCTGAAAACTCTCCAGGACCTGAGGTCCCCCTCAGATTCCTAGTAGTGAGAGAAGCCTGCTGTGTTGACCCTGATGGGGCTAGGCCTCTCTTTTGTGCTCTCTTTTCTTAAACAGTTTAGAAATTGTCCTTAAAAAGTTCTCAACTGTTAAGCTTTTCCTCAATTCTTAATTTGCGTCTGGGCAGTGTGCACCCTCGTAATAATATAGATTGGCTGATAGCTGCTGTCCAAATTCTTCACAAATTGCTCTGTGCTGGTGCAGCAAACCATGATCAGGGCCACTAGCCCTATTGGATGTACTACATAGGGGCACTTGGGCAGGGCTCCAGGCTAAAACAAGCTGCTGAGTACACCCCACATAATACTGATGGTGAGCAGTTTGTTCTGCATCCCCTGTTTTGTACTTATTGTGACCTCGCTTTGGGTTTCCTTGGTGGGGCTGTGCGAATATGCGATATGTTATTTCTAAAGGCAACATAAATGGGTTCTGGGGATCTTCTCAGAATACAGATGTGCATACTACCATCCCCTCCATGGCAAGACCAGATGGTTTATCTTTGATTACATGGAACATCGGGCGTGCACGCTGTGAATATATGATGTAGAATTCACTCCTTTCTTAAGAGCGTGGGATCCACATTTCTTTGCTCCAAGAATCCTAAGATCCAGAAGCACTGGTGTAGTTGGGTCTTTACTACCAATGTTTCTGCTTACTCGAGGGAGGCCCTGATTTGAGTGAGGGCAGGTGTCCATTTGAGGCTTGTTTGTTCACGGTAGATTGAGAAGGTAGATTACTTCGAATGGAGGGTAGGGTAGACGGAGCCCTAGTCATATTAGGGAGTAGGTTTGTCCTCAAAATAGAGCAGCATACATTTTTCAGTCGGCTGTCAGAACAGGAAGCTAATTGGCTACACATTCCATGGATCCTAGGAGGCGACTTTAATGCGTATTAGATGTCAAACTGGACAAGTCACATGAACCCCTTCTACAAGCCCAGACAACAACATTGTCACTTGGGTCAAGAAATGGTCCTTGATGGATGTGTGGAAGCTACATAACCCTGGGGGTTAGGCTCTATACATTTTTCCCCTCTCATGACCTAGATGTGTGGCTGAATCGAGTTGTCTGTCTACCAGCTGGTCTCCTCCTCTGATTACCTAGACAGGATGATCACAATCCTCTGCAGATAGATTTGCCCTAGGTGAAAATTCTTCCTCCCATCCGGTCATGGTGCCTACAAAGCTTCATGTTAGAAGATGCAGCATTTCATTGAGAATATTCATGGATCAGCCTCTTATATAGCTCTTGAATGGGATGCCTTCAGAATAGTAGTCGCACAAGCTCACTGCATAAATACTGGTGGACACACATAGGATCATAGAGATGGAACTCCATAAAGTTGAAAACTCTTGCGTTCAAATGGAAAGAAATCTGGTGAGCGACACCTCCCTTCATGAACCCCTCGGAAGGTAATGCAGGTAGAAAGTCATCTTGACAGATAAGCTGTAGTGTCAAGATACAACTGTATAAGGTGTTTGATCTCACAATGAAATAAATAAAGAAGGCAGATTGTTGGTGTAGCTTGCCAACTAAGAAAACGCACATGTACCTATTACATCACTTCAAACCGTGCCGGTGGCTCTTGTATGTTTCCAAAAAGACATCCACATACATTTTAATGATTTTTTACCATAGGCTCCATGAGGGTTTTGCTGAGGGGCACTGGCGCGGCAGCTGATGACTCTCTGAGTGAACTGGCTCTACCTAGGATACCCCTCAAGCCGATGGAGAAGACAGATGCCCCCATTGCTGCCTAGAACATTTATGAGGTCAAACAAAATCTAGCTTACGGCATGACACTGGGTACAGTAGAACTCTATCAAACCTATGCTGACATCTAAGTGCCAAAGATATCCATTATATATGAAATGGCGACAACTGAAGGTTCGTTGCCATCATCACTTCGGGAGATCTTGATAGTCTAGATATTCAAGCTAGGGTATATTCATGCTGATTCTCTTCTATACAGGCCTAAAGCTATCCTAAATTCTGAATTTAAAATTTGTGATAACATCTTGGTGGGATTGCATACTCTAAGCACTCCCTCAACTTATCCACCTGGGTCAGAATGTTTTCGTGCCTGGGAGGAAAACGTCTCTAAATTTAAGGCGCCTACAAAATTATGGCAGCAGCTCCACTGGTGTGGCCTGTAGTGTAGTTCCTATATTCCCAATAGGCTCTGTGCTTTGGAATAACATAAACTGCAGTTTAGACGTAGGACTGAGGTCGACTAGGTCTCTACTGAATATGTTAGACTTAATTAGGTATGCCAGCTAGCTCAGAGGTCACTAGAAACTTTCTCGAATGAAAAGGGAGGAGTTAACTTCCCTGATTAGACAAGAAGGGATTAGCTTCTGACAACCGCATAAACATGACAACTTTGCTCCCTCCAGAATAAGGAGTATATCTCCAGAGTCGTGTGAAAACAATAGATAACTATTTCACTCAGTCCATCGTGCATACTTAGTTTCACCAGAGTGCAGAGAAATAGAGAGACGGGCGTTTTCAATAAAAGGTGTTATTTATTGAGCAGTCTTCTTTCTCATGCAAGAGAAGTGAATTGCCACAATTGCAAAACTTGTCATAAAGTACAGTGCGTACAGTAAAAGGAGTATTATGAAATAATACTGTAAAAGCATTGATATGGTTTCTGAGCCATATGATACTTAAAACGGATAAAATATATACAATTACATACAATGATAAAAAGTTGACTAAACATACTCAACTGGTGCTTCTAAATACGCCTACCCCAGTGTACCTAACCTAAGCCTAGTACGTGGGAAGGAGTAAGGGAGTTGGAGTTTAAGTTAAGTTAGTTTTGCCAAGAATCTGAATCAAGAATTCTCTAAGGGTCTAATCAGCTCCGTACCTTGGTTTTAGAATGAAGGAGGTCTTGTATCTCGTTCTCAGGACTCGATCTCCCAGTAACCCGCAGGGGTGACTGGAAACACTGGAGCTGGATTTTCTTGGCAGGAGAAAAGACAGCGTCTTTCTCAGTGCGTCAAATGGGAGGGATGGGTTCCTTCGGCACTTGTATCAGCTGGGCTTTGGGTAAGTAGATAGCCGCTCTGCTCCAAACCAACGTGTGTTGCTTAAGGCAAATGCTGGTATATTTATGCCTGGAAGGTGCCGTGTTTGACGTAAGGTTGGACATAAGACGTCAATAAGAACCGTCATTAGGAACTGGCAGTTCTTTCAGACTTGCAGGAGTTCTAGGAAAAATCAAAACAAAAGTATGGGGAGTTCCCATGTTGCTGGAAGTTTGGTTTGTTTAACCCTTTCGATGCTGATCACGAGCTCAGCTCGTCATCACCCACGGGTGTCGTGTGCTGATGACGAGCTCAGCTCGTCATGGTGCCACTAAAATGGCATTTTCCAGCACGGGGGGGGGAAAACGCCCAGCAGCCATGTGGTTAAAGAACTCGTTGTACTTTCTAGGAGTCTAAGGAAGTAGCCTTGCCGTATTTGGACTGCATTGGCTATTACTAAATATGGATATGATTCTTATGCCTTTATAAGGATATGATTTGTTATAACCATATAAGGGCATAAATCGGGGAAATTTAATTAGGGTCCTAGATACGTTCACAACACCCACTCCACGTATAATGTCCATCATTACTAAATACTAAGCAATATATAAACATATAAGTATGCATGTGTTTTCCAGCCCACCCAAAATACATCAAATGCATTTGAAATGGTATAGATACACGAAATGAGCATTATACTGTACGCTTTCAAGCAGTGGTATCATGCAGATAAAATTTTGTTCATATAGAATGTTGGCTGAATGAATCACGAAAATTACATTCATGAAATGGCTCTTAATACAGAAAAAAAAGTCGAGACCATTCCATCACATATTTATACAAGATTGTACATGTGCTAGAGGCTGATTCAAAATAATGTCACTAGAGTCTCTAAGAATAGAAGTTCTGTTCTCTAAGAATAGTTCTACTTTAAGCAGAGTACCTTGTGCCAAAAAAAAGGTAAATTTTTGGGAAATTGGGAAAAAAGAATTTTGCTTTCAAGGGAAAAAAATAGTTCCAAATGTTTTCAGTAGTGTTGTTTATAAAAACTTAAGGCCGAATTCAGAGTTCAGGGAACGTTGTGTGCTCGCTATTTCAAATATTATTCTCGTTGTTAGGAGAGAACATTACCTCAGCTAGACCAGCAAAAAATGTGTCTACAACAGTAGGTGAAAGTTGGGCCAGAGCTGAAAAATCAGAAATAGTGCATATATGCAATGCATTGCCATCGGAGTTCAGATCAGCAATGTTCACAGAAGTTTGTACCTGTGTGGTGCCGCTTTCATCTCGTACTTCACCGCCACCTAATCGTAATGGTGAAGTCTCAACGAATGCCGTCATCAGAATCGGTAGCCGCTGGGGACAACACGTTGCATGAGTCGTTACCGGACAAAGCAAAGCATCGATATCCATTGATACTGTTGATGGTAGTGTAAGACAGTCGTCCAACACGCATTCTTCTCCGCATAGCAGACATCGAAGCACAGGTAAGATGCAATTTTGCCAAATTGGTCTGAACGAAAAAAAACTGGTAGTATTCATATCTCTTAGCCGGACCAATCCGAGGACCTTAGTGATACGGTCTTGGTATCGTATTGCTAGGATCGTTTCTTCCATCGTAACCTGAGTTTTGTCTGTGACTTGGCTTGCCATATCGGAGCAGAAGGAACAAAAATAAAATTCCTGCTACGTGCCCCAAAATAAGAGGCAGGCCACCGAAAAGAGAATGCACAAAATTCGGGAAGATGCCCAGAACTGTTTCAAAGGGTGCTAACAGTCCCGAAAAAATTGTCTTAAATACATGTGCGATGCCACTGGTATCTGACATGTTTAAGAATTGGCTTAACATTTCTACGAAATGCACGGGGCAATTTGTCGATAATAGGGTATGTATCTCTGCCGCTGTCCTTGCAACTTGCAGGATATACGTTTCTTTGGACGAGGTTAAAGGCACAATTGTTTGTAAAAGAATAGACTTAATTTTGCTTAAAGTATCAAGTCGAATATAAGAGATATTCACAGAAGGCCATAATGCTGCCTCCATGTCTGGATTGCTGTTTGGATACAATACTTGCATACAACAAATGACCCTGGAAGTGACGCTCACAAGATAGGGTTTTCCTGGCATCATGCTACAACAGCTCTGGTCACTCAATATAACGTAGCTACTGTTGAAAGTTGTCTGAAATAAGGCTCTATCTGTGTAGCGGGGGTGCCGTGCAGTTGACATGAAAGGTTGTTTGATGAACCTCGGCAGGCTCCATGCAAGTTAATACTTTGACACAGAAGTGTACCGCTTAGTGATTTTTTACAATTGTTACCACTAAGAAATACCTCTTTTTTTCCCTTCACTATGACATTTATGTGTAAAAGGTAAATTCATGGTTGATTTGATGCATCCTTTACCCAACCTTTCATACAGGCCTGCTGGTATATATTTTTGGCAGTATTGAAACTGAAAAGTTGTTATCGGGATTGTAATGGTGCCATGTATTATCCATTCAATGACAGGTCTTTCTGACATTGTCAATGGTAATCTCTCTAGTTTTTCAATGCTCAGCACCGTATAGTCTGCTCCTTTTTGTGCCAACGAGATTTGTCTATCAGTAAGGTTAAAGATAGAAAATAATGACGTTATGTTGATTAGATGCCATGGCACGTGGCCTGAACGGAGGTTTTGTAACGTCCAGCTTAGCTGTACAATAGAACGCAATTGGGGTTGACCATGTTGTAACATTAGCATATCCTGTTCTATTATATCAATAGCAGATGATACAATGCTGTCCAGTGAATACATTCTGGAAGACAGAGTCGTTAACCCATTGTCCACCACAGAAAGGGATTTTTCCAAATTAATACGATCAATTTCTCGTATTTTTTCTGCAGTTTCAATTTGTGTTACTTTCCAAGCTTCATTGTAAGCTGCGTATATACCGGCGTATATGAAACGTTTTTGCGCTGTTTGCGAGGTCCCAGTAAGAAATCTCGCAAGTCAGCACCTTCTTTAAGTAAAGTTAAGTGTTGCTTAATTTCGGGAAGTGTGGATCTTGAGGCATAGTTTTCCTACACTGTATGCTGTAACTATCCCTGGATGTTGTCTCTGGGAATATCTGGGAATATCTTGGGTCTGGCCTGTTCTGTTTTAACCCCTGTCTTTTTTGTTCAGGAATCTATCTTGACAGTTATTAGTGTCTGTGGGCCAGATCAACCATTTGTTCCAATCAGGAATTGTTCTGTTTTGTTTCAAAATATAGGACACGTCTATCCCCTCATCTGTAGTGGTGTTTCTATCAGGCATAGGCTTTGGTATAGACGGGTTGTTTAAATCTTTTATCTTGGCTAAACCAAGACATGTTGTTTGTTGAACGGTTTCATTCAGGAACAATATTTGTTCTGGGATCATACAGGCTCTAAACAATGATTCTAGACCTTGTACCTGCCATTCTTTTGTACCCCAGATGTTTTTTTTCTCAATGTTGTTTTTCCAAAATTCAAAACCAAATGTAGACATTTTTTCATAAAACTTTTCAGAATAAATCAGTTCAGTATTTGTCAACATGTTTTTCACTCCTGTCTTATTTAACATTTTGAAATAAAACGTTTCTGGATTAGTGTAATTAAACCCTGAGAAGTATGGAAATTTCTCATAAAATGTTTTCGAACTGCCTTTTGACGGGGTTAAACAATATTCCCACTGATTATAACTGAAAACATTTCTAGGATTTAAAGATTTATGCAGATAGTGATGCCCAAAGTGATTGTAACAATACATTTCCTCATAATTCGACGAACCCTGTAAATATTCATGTTCTGTAAATTTTGCTTTTCAAAAAAAGAACCTATACCCCAGGCACTAATTACATTTATAACTTAATGGTGTATCATATATTGAAAAACATTACAACCACCTCCCCTCTTTCAATTGATGGGGTAGGAGATACATCCACATTGTGCCATGATTAAAATTGCCCAGGCCCCCTTCCTAAAATAGCAGCTGTGAGACAACAAACAACACACACCAAGGTGTCACGTTCAGACAAAAGGAAAAAAGTGTGTGTGAGCGAGATGGCACCTCACGGGCGAACCACCAACAGCAACCTGGCAGGTACTCACCAGGATTGCCCTGTTCTCATCATTGGTGCCATCAAGCTAAAGAAAATGTGTCCAAATTAACAAACAAAGGTAGTGTTTGTAAATACATGCAGTGTAAACAAACCACAAATGACACACATTAAGGTCAAAACAACATAGATACCACAAGCAACACGGATCTCCAATTTTATTCTTTCTCCTTAATGTTGGTTGTGGAGTGTTAAAAAAGTGAGTGTGGTTACTACTTATCCAACCATACTCCACTTGCCGACATGTTTCATTGCCACTTAACTTTTTGGCAATCTCTTCAGGGCACGACGTTTTTTAAGCACTGCCTTGGACATACATCGTCTTCACAGCCTCTATCAGCGTACCTAACCTAAGCCTAGCACGTGGGAAGGAGTAAGGGAGTTGCAGTTTAAGTTAAGTTAGTTTTGCCAAGAATCTGAATCAAGAATTCTCTAAGGGTCTCATCAGCTCAGTACCTTGGTTTTAGAATGAAGGAGGTCTTGTATCTCGTTCTCAGGACTCGATCTCCCAGTAACCCGCAAGGGTGACTGGAAACACTGGAGCTGGATTTTTTTGGCAGGAGAAAAGACAGCATCTTTCTCAGTGCGTCGAATGGGAGGGACGGCTTCCTTCGGCACTCGCATCAGTTGGGCTTTGGGTAAGTAGATAGCCGCTCTGCTCCAAACCACTGTGTGTTGCTTAAGGCAAATGCTGGTATATTTATACCTGGAAGGTGCCGTGTTTGACATAAGACGTCAATAAAAACCGTCATTAGGAACTGGCAGTTCTTTCAGACTCGCAGGAGTTCTAGGACAAATCAAAACAAAAGTATGGGGAATTCCCAGGTTGCTGGAGGTTTGGTTTGTTTAAAGAACTCGTTGTACTATCTAGGAGTCTAAGGAAGTAGCCTTGCCGTATTTGGACTGCATTGGCTATTACTAAATATGGATATGATTCTTATGCCTTTGTAAGGATATGATTTGTTATAATCATATAAGGGCATAAATAGGGGATATTTAATTAGGGTCCTAGATACGTTCACAACAGGCCTTGCTCAATTTGTGTGGGCCTTGACCTGGAAAAGGCATTCAATACTTTGACCTGGGAATAAATTAGTACTGGCCAAATTTTGATTTGGGAAGCACACAGTGCAATTGATTAGATTGCAAGGGACTCCAACCTTTTCAATAGTGAGAGCTACTGCTCATCAATGAAAAGTATCCTTAGCTACTTTCTTATATATGGATTAGATAAACGCATAATACAAGTTCAAACCACTTAAACAGTGTCCCTATAGCATGCAGAACTGATGTAGTAAACACACACCATTAATAGCAGCATAAAAGCTGTCTGGAACATTTGAAGAGGTGTCTAGTTTCCAAGAACCAGTTCTATCCCATTACGTTTCGTTGTGAATCATCTGTGAGGGATGTCCCAATCGAGTTGTGGTCTCATAGCCATGCAGTACACAGCATGACACTACTCTCATGCTGAGAGCTAGGCCTTCAAAGACTTCTATAATTTGGCTAATTGCCCTAAAATCCATTTATTGATGTCCAGAAACTGGCCTGGCCTTGATGATTTAGGATTAAGAATAGTTACATGCAAATGTGATAGTGCTCTACAAGTAAACCTAAGTCTGCATCCATCCCCATTCACGTACGTATACCTCAGAGGCACAGATGAACCAATTGAATGAATGATAGGATCGCTATAGAGATTAAGTACCTCTAAATAAAGAAAGAAAGAAGCAAAAGAAAGGAACAGCGAAAAAGAAAAAAAAGGAGATAAAAAAAGGAGACAAATAAGGAAAAAGGAATGAACATGGAAAGAAGAAGAGAAAAATAGGAAACTGTGAAAAAAGAATACAGAAAGAAGGAAAGGAAAGAAGGAAGAGAGGAAGAATACAGGGGGACAGAAAAGATGAAGGAAGGGCAGGAGAGGAAGAAAAGATGGATGGTGAAGGAGGAATCAAGAAAGCAAAGGAAAGCATGAGAAAGGATGTACTGCAAAACAGAGGAAAGAACGAAGGGGAGAAAGAAAGAAAGAACCAAATGGATGAACGAAGGAATGAATGAAACAAGGTTAGCAGGGACAGAAAAGGGACAAAGGAGAGACGAGAATAATAGGAACAAGTAGAAGAGATGGTGAGAAGGAGGAAAGGAAAGGAGACAAGAATAGAAGGAAAGTAAGATAAAAGAAAAGAAAGAGAACAAATATGAGTGCAAGTGATATACAGGGAAAGAAAGAGTAAGAGCGGGACAGAAAAAGAAAACACTGAAATAAATAAAAAACAATAGAAATAAGATACAGAGAAAAATAATGTAGAAAAAGGGTTAGAAAGAAACATAGAAGATCAGAAAAGAGAGAGAAAGAAAAATACAGAAAAAGGACAAAAGAAAGGAAAAAGAAAGAAGGAGAAGATTAAGAAGAAAGCAGAAGGAACAAGAAAGAGATAGATGGAAACAAAGAAGGGGAAAGGGAAGAAAAGTAACAAAACGGAAAGAAAATTAAAATGCAGTGGATCTCTCTTCAAATACTTTACTGACGGTGACTTTAAGGAAGTAATCCTCTGATTGAGACTCGTCATCATGGATGCTATATTTTATCAGGGTGAAGGTTTTAAAATAGTGTGCTCTGATGTGAGGCATGTGTTACTTGTGTATTTAAGGCTTCCTATCAGCAACTATGTTTGTTTAAGAAGAGAGCAGGCTACTGCACAGTCACCTTTTCAGGCCTCATAGCTGCATTCCCAGAAATGGAGTCAGAGACTTTGCAGGAAACCAGCAAGGCAAAGCCCTTAAGGAGTCTGGCACTGCTTCGATGCAATACGGTATTTGGGCAAAGTCGTGCTTATTCCCGCTTCGCCCAAATGATGCTCTGGCCTTTCTAGACATAGGGGTGACTCCTTTAGTTATCTGGGCATCAGAACATACCAGACTGGCCAGGACCTTCTTATCTAGAATCTCACTAAAACATTGACCACCCTTTGGGTTTTTGGAGAACCCATATGCTTTCGGCTATGGGGATCAATGCTTTATCTAAAATGGCGATGCAGCCCCACTTGTACTATTTTGCACTGGTTAAGCTGGGCCTTCTGTTTGAGAAGGGGAGTTGGGCGCCCTGAATTTTGAACATATGATTTGGCAGCACAGCTTCAATGGATTTGTCATTGGCTATCTGGTCGCTCAATGGAGGAAACGTGCGCTTGATAGAGGTACACAACAGCGACCTTGTGTACTGCATTCAGCAATGAGTTATTTTGTAAATTACTAATTGATCTCTAAACAACACCCACCACTACTTGATCCGCCTATCATGTGGGGCACCTTGTGGCTGGTGACCTTAGGCATTGGGAGGACACAGGCATCACGACTCTGGGCAATCTATTTCAGGATGGTCAACTCCTTTCCTGGAATTGGCTTGAGAAAACAATTTGAAATTCACGAGGAGCATTTCCTGACACATTGAAACCTGGTCCACATTCTCTGGGCCACATGGGAGTCCCAAAAAGGGAGAGCAGTCCATGATAGGGATTGGACCAGGACAATTATGTATCCTCACACTGTTTCATGCAATGTTACATTTAAATGTATACGATTCCATTTTTGCACAGGAGCTATCTGTCTCTTGCTAAAATTATTAAACTTTTCCCCCACCCCTCTTGCCTACGTTGTAGTGCGGCCCTAGCTACCTTTGAGCATGTGTTATAGGTTAGCCCTTTATTGGTGGCCACTAGTCCGATGTATTCGGTTGGTTGGCAACTACCACTGGGCTAGTCAAGGTACATAGTTGGGAGGCTTGACCCATGTGACTGTGCATGCGACCAAATATGAATAAAGTTACTGCTTGCTTCTTGGATCTCGATTTACTGATTGCCAAATAAGCCATCGCCATGAAATGGAAGGCCATTGTCTTCCCAGGTTTGGGAATGGAACCAAGTGGCCATAAAAGGGGCATATGCTGAAAGCAAAGCCTTGCACAGGGTGGAAGCCAGGGCCCTACGGAAACACCCAACTAGCAGCGATTAGTAAGACACATTGATGAGTCTAAAGGAAGAACCCAAAGATGACATAATACTGTCATAGCTTCAATGCTTTGCCTCCTCCACATCTCTACGCCACAGACTCTGGCAGTGACATAGCTTCTAGTATAGCAGTGGTTATGATGTTTACACAACTTTTACACGTTTTCCTAACAGCTCAGCCCGATTCCAAGTCATACCACCAACCCTAGCCCCTACCTCCCATTTGCATAATATAATCCCTCATAAGTAGACACAGGCTTATGACACTTCTCATATTTGCTTGCACCATCATGACAATTTTCCACCTAACAGTTATCACTATTACCTCCGCCCCACGGCTTAGGGTTAGGTTACACGGTTCAGAATAGGTGCCTGCAGTTGCAGTGCTCAAGGGGATATCTTTAAATGTGTTCAGCTAACTGTTACTCATGAAGAATTACACCCATTCTCTCTTAGTAAAAGACTAAACTGTAAGCAATAGGCATTAAAGCTGTTTTCATGGTGAACTATGTCAGCCCCACTGATCTGGCTGTTTACCACTCCTGCTCTTCATCAAGATGTATACTGCTGGTCTGGTTATCAGATCGAGGCCAAAAAACATGTTTTGGGTAGAAATTAGGCAGACATGTTTATTGTGGGGATGAAAAGCAAGAAAACATGGTGATAAAAATAATGTTTCCATTTTAGAGGCAGTTAACACTGGTCACTTCCTCATAATACTGTGGCTTTTAGGTCTTGCTAGTTATTTATTCTGAAAGAGTGTACAGTGGACGCAGGAGATTTACCCTCTAATTACCGTCTATTGGTTGTTTGGTGTAACATTTTCACTTCCTAACGAATGTTTCCTTTGCAACGTATGAGGGACTATTTTACGGCTGAATAATACAACCAATCTTCACATAATCAATTCTTTATCTAAAATATGGGTTGTACACTGAAAGCAATCCTTGTTTCTAGCCTGTGATACTATAGTATAAGGTTTTTGTCATAACTCAAGTGTATGCCTTACCCTAAGATGCTTCTTCATTGCTTTTTTCATCTTCAAACATGAAGACAGCCAGACCTCAAATGGCTGTCCCATCTAGTGAGATCCTCGTTCATGCGCAAACCTGCCCTCCTTGTTGCAGTGGTGTCGCAGCCTAGCTTGTCTGTGATCATTTTTCATGTGCCCCTGTTGGCCTCCTGTGTACAAAGAAGTGCCTGGCTCAGTGGCTTTTCTCCTTCTTGCCCAGACAGGTCAGTGTTTGGCCGGTATATAGGATAATCAGGCAGTGCCCAATGGACTGGTCTCACAGGCCAGTGTGCGCGCTGTTGTTTGGGCTGTTTGCGGACCAGTTTTATGGTCTGCTGGGTTGTTTGTTTCCTGTTGATTTCCCTGACATTAAAACAAACATTGCTGCAAGCTCAAACCCATGCAGGTTTCTATACCTTGCAAAACACTTAAAAAGCGTATCTTTACAAGTTTAAAACTGTCCCATTTTGCAAACATGGTTCACTTTTTTAGCTATCTAATTCACTGATGGAGCCACTTTTCATTTGGTAGGTGGGCCTATTATGTGTCCCAGCCTGACCCTCATTCAAGCTGCCTTTATTCTACTGTTGCTGGAAGCTACATACACTTTCAGTATACACAATAACTTATGTGATGCTGCTGTATTGTAATCCCCCATGTTTGTGTATAAATAAGATAGAGCCCAGCCTGGTGGATCTCGTTTCACTCATTTGCTTTTCACCCTCTCTGTACCCCTTTCTCCCTACCTACCCTAACCACCAACACTACCTTTTCAGTTACCACACCAGCCCCATTCCCATTAACAGCAGCACCTTTACTACCACCACTAGTACCAATATCACCATCATTAACATTACAGTTGCTGCTACATTACTACCCCCACCAACACCAGCACCACCATTTCCACTGCCACCACCACCACTAATAACATGGACACATGCACCACTGTTTCTACCATCATTACTACCATGATTACTTGATTATCACCACCACCACTATTGCCACCAATACCATTATTACCACCATCAGCATTATCACCACCATTACTACCACCACTATTACCAATATCACCATTATTAACATTACAGTTGCCGCTACATTACTACCACCACCAGCACGTTTACCAGTACCACCACTAACAGCATTAAAACAAGCACCACCGTTACTACCACCATTACTCCCATGATTACTTGATTATCACCACCACCATTGCCACCAATACCATTATTACCACCATCAGGATTATCACCGCCATTACTACCATCACTATTACCAATATCACAATTATTAACATTACAGTTGCCGCTATATTACTACCACCACCAGCACGTTTACCATCACCACCACTAACAACATTAAAACAAGCACCACCGTTACTACCACCATTGCTCACATGGTTACTTGATTATCACCACCTACACCATTGCCAACAATGCCATTACCACCATGAGCATTATCACTACCATCGCCACCACCATTTTCATCTTGACCTAGGTTACCACCACCACAATTAACACCACCTCGGGATTTGTGCAGGTCTGTGTATGCATGCTTTACCTCAAGAAAGATAGACCTGCTGAATTGGCCGACGGGAGCATGCAAGGGGTTAAAATCTGTAAAAGGGTTTCAAACTTCTGCTTTTAGGATGAAGGAGTATGAAGGAGTATGCCTAATAGGAATTCTTCTAGTTCGGCATATGGCCTGTGTGACATGGGTCCAAAAGGACTGTGGAACAGGGCGGCTCCAAATTACTTGTAAATGTCCTGCATTATTCGCTTTACATTTGGGGCAGCTACCTGGGGCTGTATGAAATACCTTGTGCAGTTTACTACAGGATAAATTAGTATGATGCATTATACTGTGTTGGATTAATTTAATTTGTCCATTCCTAGAGACAGTTTTGGGTATACCAGAATTAATTTTCATTCATGGTAGGCCAGTCACCCATGTCAGTGAAGTCGGATTGCGTCATAAGAGTCCTGAGTGCGGAATATTAACTGCGGATTGCTCATTTGGCGCAGCCAATCTCCAACAGTGTATCCACAACTTTAACTTCCTTGGCTGTCAGGAGTTTGCCTACTAGTAGTACATTTCACTTCAGCAGTAGCTGGAATGTATGTAGCTCTAAGTTGCTATACACCTATGACTGTAATTTCTGCCTCCTTCCAGGTACAAAGAAAAACCAAAGGAAATGATGGACGGAGTGTTGAACATTGCAAGCACTCACCCCCTGTCAACTGACCTGGGTTTAATCTATCATCATTCTTTAGCTCACTCTACCACCCCAGTTCAGACATGGCCATATGCAAATCAGTCTAACCTTGTGCCTCATGGGAACAGTCCAGTCCGAACTGCCAAGCCATGTCTTCCCTGGACCGGAAATAAGCATCCTGGGACCAGTTTCTGGCTAATCAGCCGTCATCAGCCAGACGTGGGTCCCTTGCTCACTCTGCCACTGGATTCAAGATAGCCTGGCTGATGAGGGTTATTAACCTGAAACCAGTCCGAGGATGCTTGTTTCAGGTCCAGGGAAGACATGACTTGACAGCTCGTGCTGGACTGTTCCTATGAGGCACAGGATCAGACTGATTTGCATATGGCCATGACTGAACTGGGGTGGTGGAGTGAGCAAAAGAATGATGATGGATTAAACCCAGATCAGTTGACTCGGGGTGACTGCTTGCAATGTTTAACACTCCGTCCATCATCCCCTTTGGTTTTGATCTTATTGTGTTTTTATCTGGGAACCTGAATCAATATTGCTATTCTATGCCCTTGTACGGCTATAATCAATAATATCCCTATAATGGCATAAGAATCAGATCCATATTTAAGTAAATCGCCCTTGCAGTCCAAGGCACGGCAAAAGCTACTTCCTTGGATTCCTAGAAAGCATAACGAGTTCTTTCGACACAAACCTCCAGCAACCTAGGAAATCCCCACTTGCTTTGTTTTGATTTGTAATAGAACTCCTGCGAGCACTGTAAGAATGGCCAGTTCTTAGTGACATCTTTATTGACGTCTTATGTCCAAACCTTACGTCAAACTCGGCACCTTTCAGGTATAAATATACCAACGTTGCCTTAAGCAAACACACAGTGGTGGTTTTGGAGCAGAGCAGCTATCTCCTTGCCGAGAGCCCAGCTGATGCGAGAAGCCCACGGACGCTGCCCCTCCTCTTTGACGCGCTGAGAAAGACGCTGTCTTTTCTCCTGCCGAGAAAATCCAGCTCCGGCGTTTCCAGCCTACTCTTGCTGGTGACTGGGATATCGAGTCCTGAAAGAGAGATACCAGACCTCCCACATTCTATTCCCAAGGTACAGTGCTGACTAAACCCTTAAAGAGAATTCTTGAATCAGATTCTTGGCAAAACCAACTTAACTTAAACTGCTACTTACTTACTCCTTCCCACGTATTAGGCTTAGGTCAGGTACACCGGGGTAGGCATATTTTAGAAGCACCAGTTGAGCACGTTAGTCAATGTATATATGTATGCATATATTTTATCCATTTTAAAGTGTCTTATGGCTAAGAAACCATACCAATACTTTTACAATATTATTTCATAATACTCCTTTTACTGTACATACTTTACTTTATATTAAGTATTGCAATTGTGGCAATTCATTTCTCTTGCATGAGAAGGAAGACTGCTCAATAAATAATACCTTTTATTGAAAACGCCCGTCTCTCTCTTCTCTGCACTCTGGTGAAACTAAGAACACACATTTGACTGAGTGAAATAGCTGTCTATTGTTTTCACACAACTCTAGAGATTTACTCTTATTCTGGGGGAGCAAAGTTGTCGTGTTATATGGTTGTCGGAAACTGAATCCCTTCTTGTCTAAGCCAGGGAAGCTTATCCCTCCCTATTCATTCAAGAAAGTTTCCAGTGACCTCTGAGCTAGCTGGCGCAAACCTAAATTAAGTTTAACATAGTCAGTAGAGACCTAGATTACCTCAGTCCTACGTCTACACTGCTGTTTATGTTATTCCAATGCGCAGAGCCTATTGGGAAAATAGGAACTACACTACATGGCGCCAAACGTTTGGTAAGGCGATAAAACTAACGCAAGACATTAGAGTAACTCAGTCGTGCTTTTTCACACAGACCGTTTTTCCCGTAAATACTCCAATATACGTCTGGAGTGGGTGAAAGGTTAAAATCTGCCGGAACTTAGTAGGAAGAGATTCCTATGTAGAGTTTGTGGTTTAGTCAACGTTGAAGGATACAGTGTTCCAAAATATTGTGCACCTAATCTTTTGTTTCCTTGGAAACCTGCTCTGCAAACTTTCATTAAAACAATGTCAAATAACGGCGACAGCAACGAAACCGGTGAAGCCGAAGTAGATGCGAATCAACAGGGTTTCGATGTTACAGGGTTTAATGAAAATGAACCGGGTGCAATTATCATCCCGGCTATAACTCTAAAACTTATAGAAAACGGGCTGACACCACGAGGTAGTACAGTCATATTCGTGGTAGAGGCCCATGAATATCGGCAGACAGAGGTATTCTAATTATGGATAAACTTTCCAGCAGGAAACGCTGCAACACACAAATTCCACTATTACAAAATAGAGGAACCTCCGGAAGAATACACTCCTTTCGAGGATGTGGAAATCCCACTAAATTACCAAGAGCACCTGCTCTGGTTTAAAGGCGCCCTAAAACATACTGATCACATCACCAGGCTCGGTCCACTAGGTAGACCAGGAGCAACGTGGCCGGTTCTAGCCAGCTACACACCACATCCAGACAGACATCAAAAAAATGTCAGACTGGGAACTTTTAGCCCAGCTAAAAGTACTAATTAAAATTCATAGACAATTAGTCCAATATGTAATGCGGACTGCAACAGTCCAACCAGCTATTAACATTCCACAGCTGACCCCTCATCAGGGAAACACAAATAAAATTACACCACAGAACATACAATCATGTCTTGGTAAAACACCCGCAAAACGGGAACAAATTCCATTAAGGCTAGCACAAAAGATAACTCAAATAGAGGCAGTATTCCCGAATACTACCCCTAGTGATAAACACAGAATTCTGACTATCTGCCTTCCAATGGGGGTTGCACCACATGTGGAGGATTGTGAAACTTGGGGCACAGCCTTTGCTTCCATTTACACACAAAACACATGGTGTTCCGTCTCTGGTGGTGATACCAGATGTACTAAGACAGATTCAAAATGAATACGGTCCAGAACCTGCTTTAACTCTTGGTATGAAATTACTGAAAGACTTCAAGCAGGTCTCGGCTATATTATTAGCCAACATAAAAGGAGAAGCAGCATCTGTGGCGATCCGCCAAAAATTGAAAGAAACAGATATAGCAGACCAACCAATTGAACTTGCCAGAATCATAGAAAAATTCTATGAAGAACTAGGTAGAGATAGTTTGGGTGGGAAACCGGTAAAACCCCAACTACTTGAAAATCCTGAAAAGATATTTATTAAAAATAATCTAAACACTCCAAAAAAGAGCTGGGATGGAAATAAACAATCCACTCCCAAAGAAAAAAGATTCCAGTCCAGAGGAAGGTCTCCTCGGTGGAGGGAAAGAACTCCGAACCGAGAATACAAGTCTTCCCAAAGGGAGCCCTCTGAAAAAAGATACAACCTTAGAAATAGGGATAATTTGAAAAAGCCTGATAGATATCAAGATATTGATACACGTCCCTCTCGATCTTTTCAGACTTCCTCGCAGAAATCGGAAAGAAGAGGACGGTCAGAACACAGGGAAGAGCACGTCAAGTCCAAAGACAAGGAACCTGCTCAAGTAAAAAATTGCAATTTCCAAGAAAGAAGATAACAAGTATTAAAATAATTAAACATGCCGAGGATACTGAGGACACAGCTGAAAAACGGAGAGTGGGCACAGACAATGCTAGACAGCGCATCAGAAGTGACCATAGCTCGCAAGATCCTGATGAATCATCTGGAGACAGTGGACACGAATGAATACATTCAGGTGGAAACTGCAGATACCAGAGTTAGCGAACCTCATAAAATATACGAAATAACATTGCGTATAGAGGGAGATAAGACTAGGAAGGTAAGGGGTCTGTTTTGGGATAACCTCTCAAAAAGCTATGACATCCTATTAGCTGAGAAAGACTGGCCACCAGAGTTTGTCAGGCAGTGCCCTCATGGCGAAGAAAGATTATGCCTGCCTTCTCGAATCTTATTCCAATACATATAAAATATATATATGCGAGAAAATGGGCAGTAGCTCAAGCACCTGCATTATATAAGAATCATGTAGGATGGGATGAGGACTCTCCTCCTCACAAAATCCAGTTAAAATGTCAACCAACTGCACAAAGACAGTACCCAATTAAGCAAGAATATAAAAAACAGGTCAGGGAGATCTTAGATCAACTTGAATACCAAGGGGTGATTGAAACATGCACCTCTCAAATGAACAATCCTTTGTTTCCTGTCTCCAAACCAGATGATTCATATCGCCTAGTCTTAGACTACAGACACCTTAACTCATGTTGCAAGACATTTGCGGTACAAAATTTGCACAGTGCAGCACTAATGAATAACATCATTCGCAAAAAATACAAAACAACATTAGACATTTCTAATGGATTCTTTTGTCAAAATATCGCACCGGAAAGCAGGTATTTAACCGCTTTCTCAATAATGGGGTCACAGAAATTTCTGTCGACTCCCACAGGGATTCAAGAATAGCCCAGGATTATTCTCAGCAAGAGTAACAGAGTTACTACAAATATATGATGATGAGGCATTATCTTATGTCGATGACATCTATCTCACAGATGACGACCTGGATACTCACTTGAAAAGAGTGAACACCATATTACTTGGGTACGCAGCAGAGGGTTACAAATTCAACTTTAAAAAGTCACGAATTGCCCATCTAACTGTCCTATTTTTAGGATATGAATTATCAATTGAAGGCAAAAGTCGAGCAGACAACTTCTTAGAGAAGTGCGCTGTACTCCAAGCAACAAAAACGCTGAAGAACTTACAATCAATACTAGGCTTCCTGAATTTCGGAAGAACTTACATTCTAAATTATGCAGAGAGGGTTAAACCTCTCTATGAATTAATAAAACCTGATTTTAAACCAATCAATTGGACTCAGAAACACACAGAAATTTTGAGATCATTGCAAACAGACATGTTAGCTAAAACAAAATTAGAAACTCGCGACAATACAAGCAACCTTGTAATCCGAGTCATCCCAGGAAGATGCGGATTCACGTACCTGACCTCTAATGAGGGAGAAACTGTACCAATAGCTTACAAATCATATTTGTACACACAAGCTGAAAAAACATTCAGTCTTACAGAAAATACTGTAAAGACGGTTAAGACTGCTGTAGCAAAAGAAAGAGCCCAAGCCCAAGGCAAAAGAATAACTGTTTTTACAGCAGAATCAGCCTTTGAGGCGTTATTCACCCCAGTTAATCTAAAAACGGTGGCACTAGATCCAAAATGGATACAGTGGGAAAATTCTCTTGCTGCAGAAGATGTGACATACTATTTTGACCCGAACATGAAAAAACGGAATGATTTGAAATATGAAGAATAAAATCCTCTGCAAATCGAAATTCTGCCTCTCCAACAGTACTCTTGCATAATCTATACGGACAGATTTGTACAACATTACGATGTGGATAATAAATCCTACAATGCAGCATGTGCGATTGTTAATGGTCGCTGGCGCTGTGGTAAATTCAGACCAAAAGTAACAAAAACTGAATCACTGAAGAACTGTTCGGCTCAGCAAGCTGAAATCAGATCTTTAAAGATGGCGCTTGAAAATGCCGATCGTGAATTCCCGACACTAATAGTGTACGATTCGCATTTCTGCGTCAAATCTTACAATAATGACTTGCAGTCACAGTTTCAATGGATTTGTCATTGGCTATCAGGTCTCTCAATAGAGCAAACGTGCGCTTGATAGAGGTACACAACAGCGACCTTGTTTACTGCATTCAGCAATGAGTTATTTTGTAAATCGCTTATTGATCTCTAAACAACACCCACCACTACTTGATCCGCCTATCATGTGGGGCACCTTGTGGCTGGTGAGCTTAGGCATTGGGAGGACACAGGCATCACGACTCTGGGCAATCTATTTCAGGATGGTCAACTCCTTTCCTGCAATTGGCTTAGGAAAACAAGTTGAAATTCACAAGGAGCATTTCCTGACACATTGAAACCTGGTCCACATTCTCTGGGCCACATGGGAGTCCCAAAAAGGGAGAGCAGTCCATGATAGGGATTTGACCAGGACAATTATGTATCTTCACGCTGTTTCATGCAATGTTACATTTAAATGTATACAATTCCATTTTTTGCACAGGAGCTATCTGTCTCCTGCTAAAATGATTAAACTTTTCCCCCAACCCCTCTTGCCTACGTTGCAGTGCGGCCCTAGCTACCTTTGAGCATGTGTTATATGTTAGCCCTTTATTGGTGGCCACTAGTCCGATGTATTCAGTTGGTTGGCAACTACCACTGGGCTAGTCGATGCACATAGCTGGGAGGCTTGACCCATGCGACTATGCACACGACCAAATATGAATAAAGTTACTGCTTGCTTCTTGGATCTCGATTTACTGATTGCCAAATAAGCCATCGCCATGAAATGGAAGGCCATTGTCTTCCCAGGTTTGGGAATGGCACCAAGTGGCCATAAAATGGGCATATGCTGAAAGCAAAGCCTTGCACAGGGTGGCAACCAGGGCCCTACGAAAACGCCCAACTACCAGCGATTAGTAAGACACATTGATGAGTCTAAAGGAAGAACCCAAAGATGACATAATACTGTCATAGCTTCAATGCTTTGCCTCCTCCACATCTCTACGCCACAGACTCTGGCAGTGACATAGCTTCTAGTATAGCAGTGGTTATGATGTTTACACAACTTTTACACGTTTTCCTAACAGCTCAGCCCGATTCCAAGTCATACCACCAACCCTAGCCCCTACCTCCCATTTGCATAATATAATCCCTCATAAGTAGACACAGGCTTATGACACTTCTCATATTTGCTTGCACCATCATGACAATTTTCTACCTAACAGTTATCACTATTACCTCCGCCCCACGGCCTAGGGTTAGGTTACATGGTTCAGAATAGGGGCCTGCAGTTGCAGTGCTCAAGGGGATATCTTTAAATGTGTTCAGCTTACTTTTACTCATGAAGAATTACACCCATTCTCTCTTAGTAAAAGCCTAAACTGTAAGCAATAGGCATTAAAGCTATTTTCATGGTGAACTATGTATCTGGCTGTTTACCACTCCTGCTCTTCATCAAGATGTATACTGCTGGTCTGGTTATCAGATCGAGGCAAAAAAAAAATTGGGGGTAAAAATTAGGCAGACATGTTTACTGTGGGGATGAAAAGCAAGAAAACATGGTGATAAAAATATTTTTACCATTCTAGAGGAAGTTAACACTGGTCACTTCCTCATAATACTGTGGCTTTTAGGTCTTGCTAGTTATTTATTCTGAAAGAGAGTACAGTGGACTCAGGAGATTTACCCTCTAATTACGGTCTATTGGTTGTTTGGTGTAACATTTTCACTTCCTAACGAATGTTTCCTTTGCAACGTATGAGGGACTATTTTACGCCTGAATAATACAACCACTCTTCACATAATCAATTCTTTATCTAAAATATGGGTTGTACACTGAAAGCAATCCTTGTCTCTAGCTTGTGATACTACAGTATCATGTTTTTGTCATACGTCAAGTGTATGCCTTACCCTAAGATGGCTTCTTCATTGTTTTTTTCATCTTCAAACATGAAGATAGCTGGACCTCGAATGGTTGTCCCATCTAGTGAGATCCTGGCTCATGCTCAAACCTGCCCTCCTTCTTGCAGTGGTTGTGGTTCTTCTACTGCTGCTGGGCCACTGTGCATGCCTAGCATGTCTGTGATGCTTTTTCATGTGCCCCTGCTGGCCTCCTGTGTACAAAGAAGTGCCTGGCTCAGTGGCTTTTCTCCTTCTTGCCCAGACAGGCCAGTGTTCGGCCGGCATATAGGGCAATCAGGCCGTTCCCAATGGACTGGTCTCACAGGCCAGTGTGTGCGCTGTTGTTTGGGCTGTTTGCGGACCAGTTTTATGGTCTGCTGGGCTGTTTGTTTCCTGTTGATTTCCCTGACATTAAAACAAACATTTCCTGCTGCAAGCTCAAACCCATGCAGGTTTCTATACCTTTCAAAACACTTAAAAAGCGTGTTTTTACAAGTTTAAAACTGTCCCATTTTGCAAACATGGTTCACTTTTTTAGCTATCTAATTCACTGATGGAGCCACTTTTCATTTGGTAGGTGGGCCTATTATGTGTCCCAGCCTAACCCTCATTCAAGCTGCCTTTATTCTACTGTTGCTGGAAGCTACATACACTTTCAGTATGCACAATAACGTCTGTGATGCTGCTGTATTGTAATCCCCCATGTTTGTGTATAAATAAGATAGAGCCCAGCCTGGTGGATCTCGTTTCACTCATTTGCTTTTCACCCTCTCTGTACCCCTTTCTCCCTACCTACCCTAACCACCAACACTACCTTTTCAATTACCACATCAGCCCCATTCCCATTAACAGCAGCACCTTTACTACCACCACTAATACCAATATCATTAACATTACAGTTGCTGCTACATTACTACCCCCACCAACACCAGCACCACCATTTCCACTGCCACCACCACCACTAATAACATGGATACACGCACCACTGTTTCTACCAACATTACTACCATGATTACCTGATTATCACCACCACCACTATTGCCACCAATACCATTATTACCACCATCAGCATTATCACCACCATTACTACCACCACTATTACCAATATCACCATTATTAACATTACAGTTGCCACTACATTACTACCACCACCAGCACGTTTACCAGTACCACCACTAACAACATTAAAACAAGCACCACCTTTAATACCACCATTACTTCCATGATTACTTGATTATCAACACCACCACTATTCCCACCAATACCATTATTACCACCATCAGCATTATCACCACCATTACTACCATCACTATTACCAATATCACCATTATTAACATTACAGTTGCCGCTATATTACTACCACCACCAGCACGTTTACCATCACCACCACTAACAACATTAAAACAAGCACCACCGTTACTACCACCATTGCTCACATGGTTACTTGATTATCACCACCACCACCATTGCCAACAATGCCATTACCACCATGAGCATTATCACCACCATTGCCACCACCATTTTCATCTTGACCTAGGTTACCACCACCACAATTAACACCACCTCGGGATTTGTGCAGGTCTGTGTATGCATGCTTTACCTCAAGAAAGATAGACCTGCTGAATTTGCTGATGTGTATACAGCATATTATTGGTAGAAGCTGCCAGCAAGTTAAACTTATAACAAAATAAAGATAATTGTGCCCAAGTCCAATGGCAGCTCCAATCCAGAGCACCCAACTTAACATGACCACAGACAGATATACAAGTTGTTTCAAATAGCACAGAGTTCCTACACATCTTGTTGTCTTGGGGTGAGAGGAGGGATCATCCTTAACGCACTGTGAGTCGCCTAGAGCATGTTAAGGAGGATTTAAGGGTCAGCTATTATCCTATGAGATCACTCTTCTCTGGGGCAAACATGTTTTACCAGATATATTAACGCCTTAACCGCTGCGGTTTTTCCGCCGCGGTGCGGGCGTTCTAAAGAGTGGGCGGGGCTCCGTTGGCCGTTGGCCGACGGCAGCACTAGGGAGGGTTGGCCGACGGGAGCACGCAAGGGGTTAAAATCTGTAAAGGTGTGAGCATTCGAGATTATTATCATAATTTTCACTGGGCAGATGTAATAGTAGCGCATTTGTGCTAGTAATTAGAATACAATTGGTTTTCTGCCTCTGCTGGCTGGCAAGTCCCTACCTTTCAGTCACTGCCCGTTTATTTAGCTCCTTGTGCCATTGCTCCACACTGGGCAAAATCTCAGCTATCTATTTCTGAGCCATAAGTCTTTCAGCTAATATAAGCACTAGATTTATAAATCTGGTTTCAAACTTCTGCTTTTTAGGATGAAGGAGTATGCATAATAGGAATTCTTCTAGTTCTGCGTATGACCTGTGTGACATGGGTCCAAAAGGACTGTGGATCAGGGCAGCTACAAATTACTTGTAAAAGTCCTGCATTATTCGCTTTACATTTGGGGCTGCTACCTGGGGCTGTATGAAATACCTTGTGCAGTTTACTACAGGATAAATTAGTATGATGCATTATACTGTGTTGGATTAATTTAATATGTCCATTCCTAGAGACAGTTTTGGGTATACCAGAATTAATTTTCATTCATGGTAGACCAGTCACCCATGTCAGTGAAGTCGGATTGCGTCATAAGAGTCCGGAGTGCGGAATATTAACTGCAGATTGCTCATTTGGCGCAGCAAATCTCCAACAGTGTATCCACAACTGCGTGAGTCGAGGGAGGGGCAAGCGTGTGGGGCCACACTTCTTCAAGGTGCCTTCAACTTCCTTCGCTGTCAGGAGTTTGCCTACTAGTAGTACATTTCACTTCAGCAGTAGCTGGAATGTATGTAGCTCTAAGTTGCTATACACCTATGACTGTAATTTCTGCCTCCTTCCAGGTACAAAGCAAAACCAAAGGGGATGATGGACGGAGTGTTGAACATTGCAAGCACTCACCCCCTGTCAACTGATCTGGGTTTAATCCATCATCATTCTTTAGCTCACGCCACCACCCCAGTTCAGACATGGCCATATGCAAATCAGTCTGACCTTGTGCCTCATGGGAACAGTCCAGTCCGAACTGCCAAGCCATGTCTTCCCTGGACCGGAAACAAGCATCCTCGGACTGGTTTCAGGTTAATAACCCTCATCAGCCAGGCTATCTTGAATCCAGTGGCAGAGTGAGCAAGGGACCCATGCTGGGCTGATTCCCCTGCTGTGCTGAGCATTCTATTGGAATGGGCGTGGTCATGACGAGCTGAGCTCGTCATGAGCACCGGAGCACCGTGGCTCATGACGAGCTGACCTCGTCTTGAGCACCGGGGCGCTGTGCGCGCCCCCCATTCCCCAGCACAGCGGGGGGAAACAGCCCCGCAGTGAAGGGGTTAAAAAAAAGTGCAACAGTGACTTCACTACAACATTCTGAATCTGTTTTAGGTGGTACCACTGCATAGCAGGAAGTCCACAATACAGACCGTGACTATAGTGAAAGCACAATTAAATGTTAGGATTGATTACAGGTGATCTTCCAATCAGGAAGTGCCAGTTTCACTGCGCCACCCAAACTTCTTTCACACTCTTCTTAGTCTCCTTGCAATCTTTTGCACTCTTCTGGTAGATCACTCTTTAGCACTCTTACTATATTTAGCTGTCACCGCCTGTCTCATACTTTCTCGTTTTAGCTTTTTATGCTTGTTTCTCACTCTTTCATTACATCTCTGTGCCTGCTTCTCACTCTTTCTTTAGATCTCTTTGCCTGTCTCTCACTCTCTCTTTAGACCTCAGTGCCTGTCTCTCACTCTCTTTGGGTCTCTGTTCCTGTCTCTTACTCTATTTAGATCACTGTCTGTCCCTCACTCGCTTTCTCTATAGCGCTCTGAATATTTAGCCATCTCTGCCTTGCTTTATTGCTGTGTTCATCTCTTGCACTCTCCTTCTCTTTCCTGGTCTGCCTCTTACTCTTCTGCAGTATGTGGTCGTCTCTCACACTCTCTTGGTCTTTGGCTCTATCTGCCTGTCTCTCACTCTTTCTTATCACCTACGTTTCTCTTCTGTGGCTGTGGATTTCTGCCTCTCTCACACTCTCTTTAGTTCTCTCTCTCTCTCTCTCTTACTTATGTTTGCACTGTCTGTCTCCTCTCCTCTTTGTCTCTCGCCCACTCTCTTTCACTCTGTCTGTCTCTCACTGCCTCTTGCCATGGAGCTCCCCCTGCCCGTCTCCAAGTCTCTTTAGCTTTCACAGTCTGTCTCCCTCTCTCTCTCCTCCTTCCAAACTGCCCTTATCTCACTCTTTAACTCTTTCTCCCAGTTTATAAATGTCTCATTATCTCTGTCTGCTCGTCTCTACCTAAAGCTATATGTATCTGTCGCTGCCCCTTTCTCTCCAGGTCTCTCTACCCACCCTTCTACGTCCCACTCTCTGTGCCACTCTCCCGGTCCATGACTCCTTCACACTCTCTGCCTCTTTCTATTTCTTGTAGTTACCTGCCTCGGGCCTGCTCATCCTGTGTGTGGGAGCGGGAGTGTGTGTGTGTTGTGGGAGGCGGGTGAAGAGGGAGAGGGGGGTACAGTTCATAATATCCCAACCCATCAGGAATTTAAGAATCTCGATTGAGGGTATCGAATATTTACCTGCCAACGGCTAAACAACAGATAATGTTTGATCGATGCACGGATAAAGTGCTACTTTCTTAATTTGTGCTTAAGGTGGTGGAGGGTGGCTGGGGGTATGTTGGACTTTAGCACCTCACGTGCTTGCAGACACAGAGCCCAGGGGTTACATCCAACCTGAGGCTGAAAAACATCTTTTCTCATCACGGCAACTTTTTACTATAGACATAGGCATACATAGTGAGTGTGATAGTAAACTTCCAGGCAGGGGTATGTATGAATGATTTGTGCTGTTGAAGGAGTGACTACTGACAAGCATGCAAAACACTCCCAAGTATGCCCAAACCAGTCTCTGCCTTCTCAGTTGTCCGAAGCTCATCGGGGGGACGGCCCTCAGATGAAGAGACCATGTCAGAGAAACCCCGGGGGACCAGACAGACTCGCAGTGATTTAAATACTTCTGACAGTGGAACATTCAGGAGTACTGGAGGTGCAAAGCTGCATAGGAGGCAGTAGCCTTCCTCTGACTGCTCGCCATCTTTGAGTAGATTCAAAAGCAAAATAACTTTATTAACCTGAAAAGATATATCGTTATTCAAAATCTTTATCTCCTTAAAACACTAAGGGGCAGATTTACAAGCCCCTTGCGTCAATTTTGAGTCACTTTTCCCATGTTAAAAATTACGCAAAAGTGGCACAAGGGCCTTTTAAATCTGCCCCTAAGATATAGTGCTGTAATCGAAACCTGTAAAAATAATTAAAACAAGCCAGTGTATGCAGGTATTTACATAACCTTATACAGACCCCCGAGGATATAGCGGCATAAAAGTGCAAATTTAGCGGCACAAAAATGTAAATTTAGCGGCACAAAAATGTAAATTTAGCGGCATTATAGTGGCACTTTATTTTACTCATAATCATTCCTTTTCAGCCCTAAATCAATGGAACCTGTTTTAGCATAGTATTCTTCTTTGAAATAGGCACGTGTAAAGTTTCTGCAGCTCCACGGAAGCACAGCTCCAATCTACTAACCTTGTGGAAGGGGTCGTATTTCTCCCTGGGATTTTTTGGGCACCCATGAGTGCACCCCTACGGGGTTCCACTTTTACCGCTCCCTGGTTGCAGTCACACAGCCCCCATTTGCTCCCTTGGTGCAGTCACACAGACCCCCCCATCGCTCCCTGGGTGCAGAGGTACAGCCTCCACATGTGTTGCGTGCACTGACTCCCTTTGGGTAGTGCTGACAGGGCAGACATCTCACAATAATCATCCTTCAGAACCAGGTTCCCCAGTTCCAAATTTAGTTGCTCTGACCATGGTGTCACATCCTCTCCCCCACTAAACACCATACCGCCCAATGAGAGAAACTCGCCCTGTCTCAACTATAACCCAACTGTGCCCGCTATAAACACCTGGATGCGGCTCAATTTAAATTACGCACTAGACAAGAGCAATATGCTGCCTACAAAAAAAGTAACATCATCCTGGAAAAAGCAAATACTCATAGGGAATACAAAATTAAGTGAAGCATGTGAAATGTAATCAGGAAAAACATGGTTACTTTAACACTTTTACACTCACTATTCAGAAATTAGTGAGTGCTTTTACCTGAAAAGTTAAGAACACGACTACAGGGCACGGAATGGACCCATTTCAGTGTCCATTGCCTATATCCTTACAGATTGTAAGCAGTATAGTAAAAAGACCAATTTTCTGAACACCGAGACGCAGTACACATTTTGTTTTCCAATTCATGTGTTGCAGTGCCTCCAGCACTTGTGCACTAGTTCCCCGCCCGGGGGAAAACAACGCTATTCAAAGAAAGACAAGTAAACAAAAGTAGAGCTTCACTGGCAAACTCTGTAGAGTGGCGCAAATGTGTTTGGGTATGAATAAAATCAATCTGCCCACTTTGCTATCATTCGGTTTGGCTTTATTTAGTTATTTTCATGTTTTGAACCTTTTATTCCCACAGCTACACTTTGGAACATTGCTTTCATTGGGCCGGTACTGTCCAGTACAAAGTACCCAGCACTTATTTAGAGAGAGAGAGAGAGTGCCGGCACTTCTCAGAAACAAGCAGGTACTTTGTTACAGAGTACCTGCACTTCTATTAATCCATTTCAAGCACTGTTTAGAATTGTAAAATATCACAAAAAGTCCATCAATTACAATGTTTTTCTTTTTTGGATCCCTTTCACAAGGAAACAAATCACCGAAGGAAGAAAAGAGAGGGGGAGAACCGTTTCTGAAATAAGGGTTTTCAGTCAGAGAGAAGGTGCTAGACAAAGCGAAGGAAGAAAAGGGAGGAAGAAAGAAAGGGGGGAGGGCAGTTGAAGCGGCAGAGCAGACAAACACAGTGTATTGTGTGTGCAAGAAAGGAAAACACAGTCCTTTTCCTTATCTGCGCGCCCCGCCCGTCCCGGGAGCTGGAATCCTAATTGTTTACATTATTTCCAGTCGAGCCTGCAGCTGGAGAGAAGAGAGGCAATACTTTGCTTTTCTCGCTCCTCTTTCATAACTATGGTGAATAATCGAGGAAGCAAATACGGCTGTAAAGCGCAGTTTCACGGGATGACGTATGGGTGCACAGCCAATAAAATGGCTTCATTTTTTCATGCCTACCGGGAGAGTGTTTTTTTGCGGGCAGTTTGGTAAATATTGCACCCGTAGCGCTTGCCAGCTGATTTCGAGATTTTTTCGTGAATCGCGAAATGGCGAAATGCTGGAGGGTCTGCTTATACACAATAAGTTAAATAAATGATCACAGCTCGCGGGGGGTCGTGCGGGGGAGGATAAAATGAAAAGAAAAAGCAAATTTACCTGACGGGGTCCGCACCACCTCTGCTCCTGGGCCCCGCATTCTGAACAGGAACATGCCAGCATCGGATTGCTAACGAGGGCACTCGGGCAATGTCCGAGGGTCCGGTATCCGAATTCCAGCTGTGGGCTGCTTTTTTGAGCATCCTTGGGGGCCGATTTGGGCGGTTCTGAGTTGTTCGATGCCGCCAGCGCTTCATTGGGTGCCTGAGTGGCCTTTCTGGAGGCAGATGGGCATCCATTACCTCCCTTTTATCATCAGGCAGAGGTGTCACTCCCTTTAGCCCATTAATGTATGCATATTGAGCAGGGGCAATGGGCCTAAGCAAAAGTGACCTCACTTGTTTTCAGGTGTGTTTCACCAGTGTAAACTAATAAATGCATTTTTTTAACCCCCCCCCCTCTTTTTTATAAAATGTCGCCAAATCAGTATTTTGTGGAAAGGCAATATTCAAATGTGGGCCACTTTTTTTAGCATGCCTGGACCGATTTTTAATCCCAATCCAACCCTGGAATAGGCATGCTGCAACTCCCTCCCCTCCTGTAAGCCAATCACAGCGTGCGGAGTCTTAGACGACACCCAGTCGGGCACCAGTAGGGAGGGATCACTGACATAATATGGAGGGACATAATATCGACTAGCAAAAATATCGGCGAAAAAATATCGACAGACAGAATATCGACTTTGTATCTACAAACAGGTAAGTACAAAAATATCGAGTAAAAAATATCGTTTACAAAAATATCGTTTATAAAAATATTAATTTTATTAAAAACAATGTTAAATTAAATTAATATTAAAAATTAATTACTAAAATATACTTAAAAATACTTAAATTATTATTCCCACTCCAGAGAGTGCAACAGTAGGGAAAGCGTTGTATAGCGTAGGGGTACAAATTACTATTCCCACTCTGGAGAGTGCAACAGTAGGGAAAGCGTTGGATAGCGTAGGGGTAAAAAATACTATCCCCACTCCAGAAAGTGCAACAGTAGGTAAGGCGTTGGATAGCATAGAAGTAAAAATTACTATTCCCACTCCAGTGAGTGCAACAGTAGGGAAAGCATTGTATAGCGTAGGGGTACAAATTACTATTCCCACTCCAGAGAGTGCAACAGTAGAGAAAGGGTTGGATAGCCTAGGGGTAAAAATGTAATATTCCCACTCCAGAGAGTGCAACAGTAGAGAAAGGGTTGGATAGCGTAGGGGTAAAAAGTACTATTCCCACTTCATATATATATAGTAACATAATATAATTATAAAATATCCTATATTATTACCGTAGGATAGCGGAAGTGTAAAAATTACTATTCCCACTCCAGCAAGTGCAACAGTAGATAAGGCGTTGGATAGCGTAGAGGTAAAAATTATTATTCGCACTCCGGAGAGTGCAACAGTAGGGAAAGCATTGGATAGCGTAGGGGTAAAAATTACTATTCCCACTCCAGAGAGTGCAACAGTAGAGAAAGGGTTGGATAGCGTAGGGGTAAAAAGTACTATTCCCACTCCAAAAAGTGCAACAGTAGGTAAGGCGTTGGATAGCTTAGAGGTAAAAACTACGATTCCCACTCCAGAGAGTGCAACAGTAGGGAAAGGGTTGAATAACGTAGGGGTACAAATTACTATTCCCACTCCAGAGAGTGCAACAGTAGGGAAAGTAGATACTTCATATATTTTTTTAAAATATATATATATTAATATCAATCAAAAAATTAATTAAAAGTAATTACCAATTTAATATATTATAATAATTAATGAATTCCAAATACTAATTTAAATTAATCATTACAATTAGTTACCTATTAATACCAATTAATTACTAATTAACAATTAATTAATTAGTAATTAAAAAGTTACTTAACAATTAAAATCTAATAAATACCAAAAGAAATTAACATATGTAATTAGTTATAATTAAATGACTTCCCACCCTATTCCCCTATAAACCCACAACCCACTACAGAAAATAACTCAGTAAAATTAACATAATTATCAATTAATCAATTTAATCAAATTAATTCTCAATTATATTTTAATTATTTACCAAATAACAATTATTTAACAATTAATTATAAATAAATAACACTACATAAATTAACATGTTTAATTAATTATAATTAAATTACTTCCCACCCTATTCCCCTATAAACCCGCAACCCGCTACAGAAATTAAATTAGTTACATTAACATAATTATCAATTAATCAATTAAATAAAATTAATTGGCCATTAAAATTCAATTAATTACAAAATAAAAATTAATTAACAAATAATTATAAACAAATACCAATAAATACATTTACATATTTAACTAATTATAATTAAATTACTTCCCACCCTATTCCCCTATAAACCCACAGCCCGCTACAGAATTAAATTAAGCAACATTTAAATAACATTAAATTCATTCATTAAATTACATTATAACATAAATAAACACCTTTAACACATAAAACACACTATAAAAAATATGATATTATTAAATGTTCGAAATTTTTATTAACCTATATTATGTACTTCGATATTTTGACTATCTATATTTTAATATTCGATATTACATTACTTACCTTCAAAACGATATTTTTGATGTCTATATTCTGTCCATTCGATATTCTGTCCAGCCTATATTTTGTACTAGATATTGTGTCCATTCGATATTTTGTAGTCGATATTTTGTTTGTTTATGGTAGGGAGGCCATTTTCTCTATGTAGACTGCATGAGCCTACATAGAGAAAATGTAGAGTGTGCATGACTGCTTACGTCGGTCCCAGGGCCGACCACGCAGTCAGGGCACTCAGAGTGGTGCAAGCCACTCTTCCCTGACCCACCCGCCCCCACCCAGGCATACGCTCCCGCCCGCCCCCAACCAGCCTACCCCTGCCATGTTCTTTCTCGCAGCGTGAGAAGCAGAAAATAAAATAGTATTTAAAATACCATTTTATTTTCTGCTTCTTGCACTGCGAGAAACAGTGAGGCGGCACTCCAACTCCCTAATGGAGCGGCCGTCACTGAGTAGTGTGACATATATACCAATAGACCCGATTCAGGCGGGAGACTACCGTTTTTTTAAAGACAAAAATGACTTTATTTTGGGTGTCTCCTGCCTGAAATTACCTCTGCTTCAATAGAAGTCAAAGAGGAAATACATTTTCCCAATTGTGTTTTTTAGAAACTCCCTCTTTCCTCTTCCCTAAAATGTTAGCATGTATGGTATGGGGGGCATATGCTCCCTCTGGTTTTGTTTTATTTAAAACTGCATCACCACCAGTTCGACACTTCTCTCAATGTGCTGCGGAGAAGCACAGGCGTGGGACCAAGAATAACACAATGCACGAGTGTCCAGTGTCCTGGCGCTTTCTGAATAGGTTTAATACTTGGAGTTCACCAGCTCGTTTGGCTGAGGTGATAGCTGAGAGGACTGTCTTGACAGTGAGTAGCCTTAAAGGGCAACTGCGAAGGGGTTCAAATGGTGAGTACATAAGAAATGTAGGGGCATGTTATCAAGAAAGCTCGATACATTATCGCCGCTTTTATCGGCCAGTAAATGCCGATAAAGCGGCGATAATGGGCTTGATAATATGCTCTATGGAATTCCAATCGAAGCCCATGTTAGATGTCTTCACACCTAACATGGGCTTCGATTGGAATTCCATAGAGCATATTATCAAGCCCATTATCGCTGCTTTATCGGCAGTTTCCTGCCGTTAAAAGCGGCGATGATGTATTGAGCTTTCTTGATAATATGCCACCCAAGGACTACGTTAAGATCCAAAAGAGACATTATAAATGGTGTAGGAAGGAATCTCTTTGTAAGTCCTTTAATAGATCTAATAACAATAGAAGATTCGAACAGGATTGTTTGATCAGGCAAACAAATAAAAGCTAAAAGCGCTGGCAAATAACCTTTCATTATAGCAATGGTGAAGCCCTGCAGTGCTAATGAAAGAGCAAAACGAAGAATATCAGAAAGATGAGGTTTAAGAGGATCTAAAGAATTAGCCTCACACAATTTAACACATTAGTCCCTCTATTAGCATAAATGGATTAGTTGCAGTACTGATGTTGTGTTGAGGCGGCCGCTGGCTCCGGAATTGGAGCTGTGGGCTTCGGGAGTCCCCTTGTTGACCTGAGGCTGCTGCAGGATTAGAGCTGAGAAATGCGGGCTCAATTGCAGATTTTTATGCAAAAAATATGTTGGTTATCCATATAGATAGATGGGTGCAAAACTGATTACCAGCTCAGGCTTCTATAAAAGAGTTGACCAGGCGTCAGTGGTGCAGCGTCTAGGGCAGCTGACTTCAGAGCACAAGGTTCGATCCCGGCTCCAGCGGCAGCTCAGCAGAGTACCGCGTGACTCTGGGCAATAGCTCAATTAATTTCTACGACGGCCCCCAGCGCCGTGAGACCCATGAGGGTGAGTAGTTCGCACTTTACAAATACGGGTTTACATTTTTGATAGGGATGATACCAAGGATAATAGATGGTTATGCAAAAACTGCTTCCTTATGCGGGATGAATGCTAGTGCCACTGTGTTGGCACTGTACCACTATGTGTGGGAAATGGGCATATGTTGTGTTAACACAGCAGGAACCGACTGACAATATTGCGAATTCCAATAATTCCCGGCCTTGTGCGGACCAGTGTATAGTGCTCCCTCTTACGAGGCTGCCCACAATCACATCAATGGCAGCTCATCGTATAATCATTTCATAAACTGAGCAAATAAAAATGTCATCGGACCTCTGTTAACTACAAATCATGTCTCACAGGAAGTGTAGTGCTGTTTTCCAATACAATTATGTTAGGGGCTATGGCTTGGTCCTCTATTGCTAATATTTTAGAGGGCAGCAAGTATACTGTCGCTACTTTTGTTGGGATTTTTATGGGACATTATAGGCTGCCTTTGGAAGGGACTTTATATCTGCCAATTAGCACATTTGGGAATTCGCACATGTGGCTACAGTGCATGGGCGCTCATTTGTGTTTGATTTGTAAATCCGCATATAAAAGTGAGGTAATATGAATTTTTATGATCAATTGTGTCCCCTATCGTGGACCCCAACGGCTCCATGTACCTGCTTCTAGTACATGTAAGTTCCCTCCACAACCAGCTATGAAGATGCAAATACATTTGCGTCCAACGTTAATATGTCCTCTTTCTGATCCACCATGAATGGGTCCGATATTCAGTTCCTAAGTGTGCCTTGCCAACGTCTTTACATGGTGCACTTTCATGTTTTTCTGGCCCTGGCGAGTTGGGCCTTGTTTTCTGCCATTCAAGCTTTCTCCTGCCTTCTGCCTCTGGAAGCTGCAGCCTGAACCTGCATCTGTATCCATGACCTTTCACTCACTCCCTGCGTGGCTAGCGGTGCCTGGCTCAGCCTGCCGGCCTGCCAAGACTGTATTCAACCTTCGAGTTATCTGCTCCGCTCCTCGAAAAATACATTCCTGTCTAGTAGTTTAGGTAAACATCCTTCCCATCTGCAGAGCAAAGGGCCCGGCCTTTCTGTCTCCATGCAAGTAATTCATAGCTTCCGTTACCATGGTAGGCCCATGGCCCCTTGCTTTACACGTAGACACGCAGTTGCATATACACGCATTAACAGTCAGTATAGAATAGCCTCTGCCCAAGAGACCTTTCCTTCTAGATAATACAGTTCCTCAAACACAAGATATTAGATATGATTTGGGATTAGGTTGTTCTGACACTCCAGACTTCTGTCTCCAATGTAGGGCTAAATGTCAAGTCCCCTTCACCCTCCAGTTGCACGTCAATCATACGTCATGCTGCTGCGCGCGCATCTCTGCCACATGTTCTTGCTGACTCTGCAGGATCCTTCTAGGGATCCACCCACTTATGACACCTTTATGTGACGTTTCTTGCACACACCTCCGTGTACGCCCTAGTGCACGCCTCCTGTTACGTATTTCTGTTCTTATCTCGTTTCTCTCAGCTGTTACGCCTTCTGCATTCAATGTACTGTATGAAATGACTATATATACGATTTCTTGTTAATAAATCATTGTACATGTCCATTGCAATTCCCACCCTGAACCCTCGTGGCGATGGGTCATGCTACCATTGGTTCGAACCAATTCCTTTTTAAGGAATAAAACCCCACTTTAAACCTCAGATACCACGGACTCTGCCTTCTTATTTTGACTGAGTTATTTTTATTGAACTTTACCGCATAAATTCCGTATAGGTAATTAAAATTTACCACAGAATTTGGCGCCCGAATAGGGACCCCTCCCCCAACTCACGCGCCGGCGGTGCGTTGCAGGCCCGGTCCCCTGCCACAGCGCTGACGGACAACTACGCATACCCGCAGGATTTCCTGTATCTCCCTCAGGCCAACGGAGGTGACTGAGGCTGCGATCGACACCCAGACGAGGCGGTGAGGAGTGCGGAGGATCCCGACCAGAGCCTAGCTGAGAGAGCAAAGTCCGAGGTATCCGGAGGCCCACCAGTTCCGAAGTTCCGAAGTGCTTACGTCACGAGTCGAGTCCAGTTGAGTCCAGTCCAGTGTCGAGTTTCCGAGGCCTTCTGTTCCGTGCTTCTCGGTGAGTACCGTTGCTGGGGACGCATCTAGACGAGCGCATTAATTTGTGCCGGTCAAGACGGGTTTGGGTACGCAGACCCGGTCTGCACTGTTTAGCGGTGTATCTGTACTGTTTAGCAGTATATCCAGTATGAAATTGTCTAGTTTTATTCTAATCGTTATTGTTCGTTCTGAAATGTTTTAGTATGTTTTAATGTCGCGGTATGAGTGATTGTTCGATCTGCATTATTGTGTTTACTGTATTAGTTGTGTCCAAATTCGAGTAAGTATCAAGCCCAGAGTAGCACGACTTAAACATGCCGCTGTTCTCCAAACTAAGACAGATAGGAACTAGAAAAGGGATTCTAGAAGAAGCAGTGCCTGTTCCACCTAGGGACACTCCAGGGCACTTTATGTACCACAAGCACGGCCTCGACGCTGTATTATATCTCGATTTGTGGGTAGACTATACTAAAGATTTAGCAGAGAATCAAAGATGGCCCGCTGCGGGGACATGGGATGCCGAGTGCATCATGAGAGTAGAGGAAGCGTTATGGAAAAAGAAAGCCAGACAGTTACAGAAAGACGCCATTGAACTATGGCGTAAAGAATCGCATAGGCGCACCGAGAAAGCACTCAGAAAAGCAGAGAAACATAAAGAGGATTCAGACAAGGCCCAAGAAAATGTATTAGTTGAGGAGGGGATACGAGTAAAAACAGAACAAGTAGACCGACAACGAAACACTCTTATGAATGGTATGTATCCTTTGCTGACCAAGGGTTTACCTAAGGCCACCCCGGAAATACCGAAGGATCTGCCCCCTCCCTTGCTCCCGACTAAAGTACATCACAAGACCACAAAGGACATATTCCTTTCTTCCTATCTAGACGACGTAGCTCCCGCATATACAAATCCACATGCTCAACCACTACCCGCTGATGGTACTCCACCCCGAGATCATCTACTCCCACCTCCGCAACGAACTCCTTCTCCCGTTCGACCCCCTGCACCTGTTCCCCCAACCTTTCCTGCACCTATTCTTCCGATCACTAACCCATTCAATCCTTTTGGTCCTGGCACCTCGGGAGGTGCGACAGGTTTTCAAACACCGCCACCAGCACTCCGATTGACTTATAGGGATCTAGCGCAACAACGTACACCTAAATCAGCCGATTATGACATACTTAAAGAACGTCTCTCAGACTGTAGATATGATCCAGTACCCGGTAAAAATGACGACAGATTGATGCTCGCATCAGTACGCCTAAGACGGGTTACCAACTTTTTACTGTTACTACCAGGAATGGTTGATCATCTAGACAGAATATATCATTTTGTTCAAACAGGGGAAGGCCCTGAAAGCATTGGCGAGGCCATGGCTCACCAGAAAGTTGACACTCAAGCCAAGATATTACGGTTTTTCATAAACTGCCTAATAAGAGAACAAGATAGGCCGGGTGTAGACCCGGAAGAAATGAAAGCACTTAATAGATGGGGTCAGAATATAGCAGACGGGAACCATGATAAACAGAGTTGTATAAAAAACATGTATCAAAGAATCAGAAATGCAGTAATAAAAATACATGAAAGAAGACCGTCAGAACCAGACATAGAATCAGACAAGGTCGAATCCTCAGGGGAGGAGGATGCACCAGAAACGGCAACAGGACAATCACAATTACCAGTTAGAGAAATGATAGCATATGTAGGTAAAGGAAGACCCTATAATAATTCAATGCGTCCGGTACGTCCGGAAAGTAAAAGAATATTTCAAGCTGCCATGTCAAATCCAAAGACCCCCGAACATCTGTTTCAGGCCGCTGATAGAATACTTCAGGAACGGATGGGGTACCATGTACTCAATTCCATGGATGAACAAGAACTGGCCAGGTCAGCCGTACAATGGACTGACGATCCTGATAAATATAGTGATGATGGTTTAGTGCAGACCTTTTTATATCTTTCCCCAGATGAACAGAAATTAGCTGGTATATATATGGTTCAGCATCTCATTACGTTATTCAAAGGCCAACATTCTGACCCAGGTCCCTTACCTGATATATTAATAGAACTACTCTCGCCACAATGGAGAGGTCTAGGTACTGACTTGATTAAAGTAATTCTAGAACATCGACACAGGTATAATACTTTCCTGAATACACGGTTCGTTCCAGCTCCATCCGTAGACAGAAAAACGTATTACATAGACAGACAGAACCCCTTGCGAGAAGTGCATCCGGTCCAGAATGCTGATAATTCCTTTAGACGCGTGTTTGTGTACACGCCCATAACGAAAATGGAACTGTTAGAAATGAAGAAATTAGTGCCCTGTCACGATAAAGACCCAGCAGGTTTCCATCGCGAAATCAAAGACATGTTACTCATGGGGGATTACACCTACCCCGACATTATGAAAATATTGAAAGTGTTAATGCCTTCTGGTATTTACGAGAAACTCAAAGAAAAGGATTGGGAGGTAGGAGACCAAAATATAGATTGGGCTGCATTAGAAGACGAAGAAAAGACTCGTACCCCAGGAACAGGGCTTGGGGACAAATCTAAAAAATTACCAGGATTGTTAGTGCAAGTATTGCCACGTTTATTAGCAACTAAAAAGGAGGACTGGGATGCAATCTCAGCCTGTAAACAGAAACCCGATGAAGACACTAGCGATTTTTATTCCCGATTTGAGAAATGTTTTGGTATTAATAGTGGTTTGAAAACAAGTAGCGAGTCATATCCACATCTTTTCGTAACAAAGCTAGTAGAAAATTCCCTGCCCCAAGTTAAGAATCGTGTACAGAAAGTCGAGAGCACATGGCAAGCAAATACACCTTCACAAATGTTACAAATGTTACAGTATCACCAGAACAGAATTAGAGAGGAACATGAACACGAACAGAGACGCATGAAAGACACGAAAATGAAAATGTTAGTTGCTCAGTCAGTTCCAGCTGACGGTCAGAAAAAAGGCCCGACACAGTCAAATAATTCACCAGCTCCTGTCAAAGGGACATGCAACTATTGCAAACAGCCAGGTCACTATATAAACGATTGTGCAGTTTTGAAACATAATATACTTACTGGAAAAACTAAAGAGAGACCGCGTCCTCCTAGACAGGACCAGGTCCAACAACAAGTACCACAGAATATTCAGCCTATGCAAGCCTCACAACAGACAGGACAGACAGTAGCAGTGCCACAACCTCAACCGATTGCTGCAACTCAGCATGCATCACAGCAGATGTACCAGTATGCCCAGACTGATTATCCCGATTATCAGCGATACACATGAAACAGCCTAGAGAGGGAAGTTGGCTTGCCTCTTATTGAGGTTCCTGTAGATCAAGAGGGTCCTTATGTACACAGTCAAGTATTAGGGAAAGACAGAAAGTTTTTAATTGATACAGGGGCAAGCCGAACAACAATAAGTCATGACGAGGTCCCAGGGGCACCCCTCTCAGGCTCGCAGAATGTTTCCCTTGGTTTTTCAGGCAAGCCTATTATTAATGAAGTATCGCAACCACTTCCCCTTGCAGTTGGTCCATTGACACGTACTACAGATTTACTGCTCACAAAGTCATGTCCAGAAAACTTGTTAGGTATCAAGACTCTGAAAGCTCTAGGAGCTGTTATTTGCTGTTCTCCGGAAGGAGTACGGTTGTTTCTACGTGACTTTAAAGGTCACTATGTGTTGAGAGATATTGATCCCCGATTACAGAATGTACCTGCGCATTTATGGGCGCAAGGCCCCACTGATGTAGGTTGTATGCACATTACACCGTATCGAGTCACACTCAAACCAGGTGTTGTTTTACCACGAATTCGACAATACAAGTTACCCCCCGATGCTGTAGTGGCTTTACTGAAAATCATTGAAGAGCTCATTGCACAAGGAGTGGTTGTAGAAACCAACTCGAATTTATGTAATTCTCCTATCATTCCAATTCTTAAACGTACAGATCCCAATGCACCACCAGTTTACCGATTAGTTATTGACTTGCGCGAATTGAATAAATGTATTGTACCACAGTACCCTGTGGTCCCAGATATCTCATCTCTATTGACTGCTATTGATTCTGAAGCAACGTTCTTTACTGTTATTGATCTTAAGAACGCCTTCTTTAGTGTCCCAATTGACCCGGAAAGCCAATACCTTTTCGGATTCTGTTTAAATGGACGAAGCTTCAAATTTGCACGCGCACCTCAAGGATTCACAGAAAGCCCCAGCATCTATAGCCAAGCACTGAAAAGACAACTCGACAGTATACACATGCCTGAAAACACTGCCCTACTACAGTATGTCGATGATCTGCTGATCACCGCCCGAAGCGAACCTGAATGTGAACTAGCGTCACTGACGGTTTTACATTTCCTGGCTGACAAGGGGCACAAGGTATCCCCTTCGAAGCTGCAATTCTGTGTTCAGCAAGTTGTTTACTTAGGCCACTTGCTGTCCAAATGGGGGAGGCAGCTAACGCCTGATCGCATCCAGTTAATTGCAGGTATGTTACCACCCAGGACACAAAAGGAGGTGCGGGCTTTTATAGGCCTCACTTCTTACTGCAGACAATGGATCCCTCAGTATGCATTTCTAGCAAAGCCACTCATTCAGTTAACCACTCAGGAGGCAGCGTCTTCGACTGTCCTCCCTTGGACTCAGGAACATACACAAGCTTTTGACGACTTAAAGAAAGCCTTATGTCAAGCACCAGTTTTAGCAACACCATGTTACAGTAAGCCTTTTTCACTTTTCGTCACAGAACGTGAAGGTACTGCATTGTCGGTACTCACGCAGGATCAAGCAGGTTCACACAAACCGTGTGCTTACTTTTCTAGTACATTAGATCCAGTAGCCCAGGCTCTGCCTGCGTGCTTGAAATCAGTTGCAGCAACAGCTCTAGCAATCAGACAAAGTGATTCAATAGTGTTAGGACATCCTTTGACAGTACAAGTTCCACACTCCGTGGAAGTTCTTTTAAATCGAACACAGACTCAACACTTGACTATAGCAAGATTGACAGGTTATGAATTGACATTATTTCAGCCACACATAGAAATTAGACGTTGTAATACATTGAATCCTGCTACACTTTTGCCATTAACTGAAACAGACCCATTGGCACATGATTGCATTGAAGTTATTACTATCACGACGAAACCCAGACAAGACTTGACAGACACTCCATTACCAGATCCAGACCTGAGACTTTACGTGGATGGTTCATGCATGAGAACAAGTACAGGAGAATTAGTGGCCGCCTACGCAGTCACAACAGAAACTGAAGTCATAGAAACAAATTGTATTGACACCCTTTCAGCACAAGCAGCAGAGCTCATCGCTCTGACACAAGCCTGTATTCAAGCCGAGAACAAGAGAGTTAACATATACACAGATTCCCGTTATGCATTCGGAGTTGTTCACGACTTCGGTGTCCTCTGGCGAGAGAGAGGTTTTTTGACTTCTCACGGTGCCAAAATTCAACACGGTCCCCTCATTCAAACTCTATTAGATGCAATACATCTGCCTACTGCGATATCCATCATGAAGTGCAAGGCACATACAAAAGTTACAGATACTATTTCCCAGGGTAATGACCTGGCAGATCGAACCGCAAAACATACAGCTCAGAACCAGATTCACACCACTAACCTGACAAAGACAATAGTCGCGACACCGACACATTGCATGACAGTTAAGGATCCCGCCTTAGATGTAATTGACATACAGACACATGCTACACCAGATGAAATCAAGAAATGGATTGAACTAGGAGGGACTCAGACAGATCAAGGATGGATGACGAAGGGAAAATCCACATGGTTTCTCCCCGACTCTATGGTTCAAGTTATCATTAATACCGTACACAGTCCAGCACATTTAGGAGAAAAAGCCATGTTAGACAGTATTCAACATCTCTGGTTCAATAAACACTTACGAGCAGCAGCCAAACAGAAAGTGCGTACTTGCATGATTTGTTGTCAGTTCAACCCAGGTAAAGGCGTTCCCGTAGAGCAAGGTGGTTTTCATCCTCCCGATCACCCTTTTGAAGTCCTCCAGATGGATTATATTCAGATGGAACGTTGTCGAGGTTTCAAATATGTCCTCGTAGTTGTTTGTGCACTTTCCCGTTGGACAGAAGCATATCCAGTCCCAGATTACACTGCTCCGACCACTGCCAAGCAGCTGGTTCGTGAATTCTTCCCTCGATATGGTTTGCCCCGTGTTGTGTACTCAGACAACGGTCAGCCATTCTCGTCCGAGCTCATGAAGCAGGTATCACTCCTGCTAGGCTACCAGTGGAAGTTCCACTGTGTCCGACATCCTGAAGCAGCAGGTCTCGTAGAGAGACACAATCAGACCCTGAAAACTCGTCTAGCAAAAATCTGTAAGGAGAAGGGTGTCAACTGGATCGTAGCTTTGCCAGTCGCCCTTTTTTACATGAGAATGGTTGCGCATTCCAGAACAGGGCTATCCCCGTATGAGGTGGTCTTTGGTAGACCACCGAATATGTGGGGGACGCCTTTGCCAAGAAAGATTACTGATGTCGATTGTAATATGTTGACAGATTACCTTGCCTCCTTGATGTCTGCACTACAATCATGTCGTTCACAGGTCGCTGCAGCTTTTCCCGACAACACCGAGGTGAAGCCGCATGACGTGGTTCCAGGTGATATCGTCCTTGTAAGAAATTTCGACAGGAAAAGTCCGCTGGAGCCCAGGTGGCAGGCGCCGAAGTTGGTTCTTCTCACGACGAGGACTGCAATCAAGGTCGAGGGCCGAAAAGGGTGGTTGCACTCAAGTCACGTGAAGAAATTTCGTGCATTGCCAGAGACTGACTCACCCTCCCCCTCTAAGGACTGTCCAGATTCTAGTGACTCTAAACTTCCCCTGATAGAGAAAACTCCACAGCAGGAGTATAAAGAAAAATTGAGGTCTAGCAAGTCAGACAGTTTAATTGTTTAAGTCCTCCCCTAGGTGAATCGGTTAGACGTGTTTTCTGACATGTATCCCCTAGACCCCAACAGAGAGAGAGATAGACAGAAACAGCTCAAGAAACGTTAATATTGCAAATCTCTTCGCAGCCACTGTATTGTGACTTTATTGATTATGTTTTTTCTGAGCCTTATGATTATTGCTGCAAGTGTGCTTCTACACATATACTATCCTATATTCAAGCGTGAACTTTCTTCCTTCAACGTCACTGCCGAGCATTCTTTCAGTGAACTGCCCCCGCACGAGTTATCTTACAGACTTGCGCTGCGCAACAATACATTTATTAGTATGTTACATCATTCCCATCAGACCAGCAATGCTACTAATTGTTGGATATGTGGCCGACTTCCTCCCTATCAGAAATACAAAGGAGTTCTGCCTCTTTTTCCGTACCCGTTCACACATAATGGGTCCTGTGGCGCATGGTTTAGTTTAATGTACTCTCTAGATTCCGATTCCGTAGTCTATCAGGGTAACTGGGTATGGGGAAACCTGAACGTCGTTTTCCATAAAGTCTGCTTCCCTGACAAGGAGGGTCTCCCCAAAAGGACAGGAACTGATCTAGAAAACGAAGTATATGGATTAGGTAACTTTACACTTAACCTCATGATTCTCAGTGTTGAATCCGAAACAGAACCAGTCTTGCCCGCCATGTCCGTACTTCCAGTCAAAGGTGAATTATGTGTCAGAAAAAATGGTTCAGTACACCTGGGTCATAGTAGATGTACTACTGTGATCGAATTCAGTGATAAGGGCAAGTCTACCTTTAAAGCTTCACGTCATTCCTACTTCATTTGTGGTCATACCGCATATATACGCTTACCTCTAGATTGGGATGGCACCTGTTACATTGCATTCCTTCTGCCACCTGTTTTCCTAGCCCCTCCTGATTATCATAGAAATACTCATCTAGTACACAATAGACCACAGAGAGATCTCCCGATTGTCGACTACACTGAAACGGCATGGGAACAATATGCAGATTTCAATAAAGGTTTCTTTCCCTACCTAGGTGCTGTCTTTAATAGTAAACTGATACGAAAATTAACTAGAACCCTTGAAGCTGTAGTGAATGAAACTACTTCCGCCCTGGGCAACTTAACAGAGGAGCAGTCTGCGATGCGGATTGTTGTTCTTCAAAATCGTCTCGTCCTTGACGTCATCCTGGCCGATAGGGGCGGAGATTGTAAGGTCATCGGGTCGAGCTGCTGTGTTTTCATTCCAGAAAACGCGCCAACAGTATATAGAGCCATAACTCGCCTTCATAAGATTGCAAGTCTGATACACCAGAATCCAGGCACCTGGACTTGGTCCGGTTGGTTCTGGACAACGTTGTCAGCCTGGGGATGGAAAGTCCTGTCCTTCCTAGGTATTGGCCTTCTCATAGTATTCAGTTGTTGCCTATGTCTGCAATGTGGGCCAGCGATTTGCGGCTTGTGCGCCACATCATGTATTCCTCATTCAAGTCCTCATTCAAAACGCCATAAGAAGAAAGAAGAGCAAATGATGTTACATGAACAGATTGATAGATTAATGAGGATTGATATATCATGAAGGGTCCGTAGGGGACAAGGAGGGAATGAGGTAATATGAATTTTTATGATCAATTGTGTCCCCTATCGTAGACCCCAACGGCTCCATGTACCTGCTTCTAGTACATGTAAGTTCCCTCCACAACCAGCTATGAAGACGCAAATACATTTGCGTCCAACATTAATATGTCCTCTTTCTGATCCACCATGAATGGGTCCGATATTCAGTTCCTAAGTGTGCCTTGCCAACGTCTTTACATGGTGCACTTTCATGTTTTTCTGGCCCTGGCGAGTTGGGCCTTGTTTTCTGCCATTCAAGCTTTCTCCTGCCTTCTGCCTCTGGAAGCTGCAGCCTGAACCTGCATCTGTATCCATGACCTTTCACTCACTCCCTGCGCGGCTAGCGGTGCCTGGCTCAGCCTGCCGGCCTGCCAAGACTGTATTCAACCTTCGAGTTATCTGCTCCGCTCCTCGAAAAATACATTCCTGTCTAGTAGTTTAGGTAAACATCCTTCCCATCTGCAGAGCAAAGGGCCCGGCCTTTCTGTCTCCATGCAAGTAATTCATAGCTTCCGTTACCATGGAAGGCCCATGGCCCCTTGCTTTACACGTAGACACGCAGTTGCATATACACGCATTAACAGTCAGTATAGAATAGCCTCTGCCCAAGAGACCTTTCCTTCTAGATAATACAGTTCCTCAAACACAAGATATTAGATATGATTTGGGATTAGGTTGTTCTGACACTCCAGACTTCTGTCTCCAATGTAGGGCTAAATGTCAAGTCCCCTTCACCCTCCAGTTGCACGTCAATCATACGTCATGCTGCTGCGCGCGCATCTCTGCCACATGTTCTTGCTGACTCTGCAGGATCCTTCTAGGGATCCACCCACTTATGACACCTTTATGTGACGTTTCTTGCACACACCTCCGTGTACGCCCTAGTGCACGCCTCCTGTTACGTATTTCTGTTCTTATCTCGTTTCTCTCAGCTGTTACGCCTTCTGCATTCAATGTACTGTATGAAATGACTATATATACGATTTCTTGTTAATAAATCATTGTACATGTCCATTGCAATTCCCACCCTGAACCCTCGTGGCGATGGGTCATGCTACCATTGGTTCGAACCAATTCCTTTTTAAGGAATAAAACCCCACTTTAAACCTCAGATACCACGGACTCTGCCTTCTTATTTTGACTGAGTTATTTTTATTGAACTTTACCGCATAAATTCCGTATAGGTAATTAAAATTTACCACAAAAGGCCGACAGTATACTAATGTTAGTGCAAAGCCTAAAAAAGCGCTTCATTTTCAAGAGCAAATAATAAAGAATGCGGTCAACGCGCAGTTTCGATAATTTTTCATTCAACGTTTTATGGCCAGCCTTTTAGTGGTGGCGATGTGGCAAAGTTTGTCTTTGCCAGGGTGTATATGTTCAAAATGAAGACAGAGCCATAGAGAAGAACTATCAAAGTGCTGTGCAGCATAGGATGTGGAACGCATGACAGATGTTACGCGTCTGACCTGCAGCATAGAAGGTTCAGGAAACGATAGACAGTTGTGAGCTAGGTTCTGAGCATTTACAAACCTTGCAAAGGTGAAGGTAGTCGTTATCTAGTCTGCCTTGTAATGGTTCTTCAAGGAGAGGTTTTCTACGTGGTGTGTTCGGCCTCCTGTCATCTTCTTCGATCTGTAGGTAGTTTGAATATTGATTATTGCAATGTGATGCTTCCATGCCCAAAGACCATGACCTTTGTTTTTATCTAATCAATCATTATCCCCTAAGCCCAGGGGCATGCAGACAAGAAGCAAAATTGATACTAAGTCTAAAAGGGAGCTCTGTATAGGAGTTTGCTGTGACTGCATGCACGTGGGCCGCATAGACCAGAGCTACCTACAGTCTGTACTGACTAGTAGAGGCTATTAGGTGTGCGGTCATTAACATCGTTAAACAGGGCCAACCATGAAAGAGAGAAAACGTGCTTTTTTTGTGTTGAAATTGTTTATTAGCATTTATTAAATATAAGACAATAAAAGCAATAAAATACAGAAATGTGCAATATGATAACATAAATTACATTGGGAGTAGTGCATAAAGTTAAATATATGAATTCATAAGGATGAAGACTGTACCTTGTTTAAATACAAGTAATACAATAATAAGATGAAAGGAGTATAAAAGAATTCAGTTGTGAATAAAACAATAAGCTATTTGATCGAAAAACTCTAATGACTTACGGTGAGATAAAAAGTAATTTTAAAGCAAAAAAGAACAAGAACTTGATATAAGGTGAAGCATAAAATTGCAAACGAATAACTGAGAGAAAGACAGGAAATGTGGGTAGAAAGAGAGTGAAGAATAATAAAGGAGAGGTATCAAAGCAGTAAAATATAAAAGAATAGAACGTATAGTATAGAAAATTATATAGGGAAAAACATGCTGTTTACCAAGTCCTGCATCACTGACAGTCGCCAACAATAGGCATTCCAGAATGCTCCTGAATTTGATGATGTCAGCTTGGGTTTCCGGCCATTGTTACCTCATTCACAATATGGCCCCTTTAAATCCAGGCAGCATGCAATGCCACCGAACCTCTACCCGAGAACCTACAATAGGGTCCTGCACTCAAGCATCCTGCCATCGACATACATTAAGGCTCTGCAGCATAAAATGCCACCCTGAGACAAATGTGCAAGGAGGTCATGTCTAAGAGCATTGTGCCATCGAAGTGCATTAGGGACGCGCACCACACAGAAGCACTCCTAGTAGGGAAAGCACTGTGGGCTTCTGAATAGAGGAGGGTGCTTTCTTTATACATTAGTGTCTGGCAGCTGGAAGTACCAACCTTTGCGAAGATTGTACAAGTGGAGTCTTCAGACGCTCTTTGTCATGTACATACATTAGGGCTGGGAACAGTGCCTAGTCTAATGTGCCTGCAGTCACATTTGTGTAATTGGATTGTACCTCTGCGTGCTAATTTAACCCCTTGTGCCCAAGCGGTGCTAATTAGTGGGCAGGCGGCAGCAGAGGATGTGTCATCAGAGCCTGCTGAGACTATGTTCTTACAACAGGCCGTGGTCAGGCTGCATATTGTGCCCATACGGGGGGCTGCACTCCAGAAGAGCTGTGCCCACTGAACACAACTGCAGAAGGCCGAGCATCTGTTGGGAATGTACAAAGAGGGTCATACCTGAGAGCACCGGTCCTTCTGCATACATTAGTGCCAGGTATCATGTGCAAATAAACCCTGTGAGGTGTGATGTTAAATGACAGCTCCATTTAGGAGCACGGGGCCATCTGCATATTTAGCGGTGTGCCGCATACAGTGGCAAACCTAGGAGAGAGGATGGATGCTGAATACTTAATGAACCCAAACACCCCACTTCAGTGTTCATAGCATAAGTCAAATCCAATAAAGACACCTCAGGGGTCATGTGGGTCCTTATTTAGAGGTGGGCGGAAAGGGTAAGTTACTTACCTGTAATCCTAGTTCTCTTCCAGGGGTATACTCATCAAAGTCATAAGCAGTGAATTATCCCCGCCCACGTGCAGGACCCCGGAGCTTATAACAATATTGTTATAAGCTCCGGTAGATTCGATCTCTTTGTCCACCACCTGAGGGAGTCCTTGGCTGACTTGTTAAGGGCAATCCAATCCTCCCACTTCCCTGAAGCCTGTGCCCACTGGACCTCCAGAGCCCGCTGAAGAGGACGCATGTTCAATCGAGCATTGGGGACAATAGAGATGCACGAGTCCATGAACCCCAGGAGAGAGGACACTTGTCTGACCGAAGGGCGGAGAGTCTGTAGAAGCTCCTGAGACTTCTTCCTGATAGATGCGAATCTCTCCTTCAAAGGACACACGCTTCCTTCCACGGTGTCCAGCGACGGTCCTGGGTAGTGAATGCTCTGAGTGGGGTTGAGAATCGATTTTTTTGAAATTGACTCGTAGACCCAGTTTATTCAGAATTTGGAGACTGTAAGACAGATGCAACTGAAGCAGAGATGGAGTGGAACTCTTCAGAAGCCAATTCCTCGTTTGCGCAGAAAAGCCGCCACCACTGCCATGCACTTTGAAAAGGTTCTTGGGGCTGACTTGAGTTAAAATGGCAGAACTCAAAACTGATAATGATGCCAAGCCACTTGGAAACAGAGAAACACTCATTTGTTGCTTGTTTGCTATATTGTGCCACTCGTACCTACCGGAGTGGACAACACATTTAGAGGAAGTATCTCCTCATTGTCTCGCTGGCTGTTTTGAGGTAGAGGCCTGTTGTTTATTGTTGCCTCTTCCCCTCCCTGGTCGTCTTTGTTGGAAATGAGACCTTTGCTGTTGTTGTTGACCCTGCGACAACCACTGGTTCGATTGACCTTTTTGTTGGCACTGGCGTTTCTCATTGGAGCGAAAACGCGTACGAAAGTCATTCTTCTTTAACTGTGTCCAGTTCCGCTTTCATTTTTGTCATCTCTTCGTCTGCATGAGGACCAAAGAGAGAAGATCCATTAAACCGTAAGTTAGTAATTTTTTGCAGCCATGCAGAACGCCTTGAACAGATCCCGTGAGCGTATCCATGAGCAGCTAAATCAGCCGCATCTGCGGAGGCGCTAATAACTAGGTTAGCGACAAGACCTCCTTCTTGTAAGATTTCTCTAAAATCTTGCTGATCTTCTTTAGGAAGCTTATCTTCAAAACTACTCAGGGAATCCCATAAGGACCTGTTGTATCTTCCCAATAGAGAAGAGGCACTGGAAACCTTCATGAAAGAGGCTGATGTGTTGCACATTTTCCTGCCCATGGAATCCATTACTTTGCTATCTCTATCTGGAGGAGCTGAGGAGGAAGACATAGATGACTGAGTCTTCCTAGCAGCTGCCACAATGATAGAATCTGGAGGCGGATCAGAGCGAAGAAATAATGGATCCTGATCAGGGGCCTTATATTTCTTAGCTATTTGTGAAGGCACAAACCCCACTGTTGCAGGAGTTAGAAAAGTCTGAGTGAGAGTCTAATGCCAGGAACAAGTGGAAGCAATGGTCTGGCTGAGGAACGGTGATGCAGGGTCTCAAAGATTACTGAGGTAGACACAGTAGGAACCGACATTGTTATATTTAGCTTGCTCGCTCCTCGACATAACACCTCATTGAAGGTAGTGAGATTGTCCACAAGTGAACCTTGTGATCGAGGTGTAGAGGTACAAGTAGGAGAGTAATCTCTCATAGAGGTCTTAGTAGACGAGGTAGGCCAGGTGCGAGGTCTTCGTGGTCTCCTCCTTGGTGAAGAATGAAAAGATCTAGATCTATCCCTTAAATGCCTATGACGGGATCGCGGAGAGCGTGATCTAGTCAGAGTTCTTCTTCTTGAAGATACCACAGTGGGTGTCCTTGATCTTCGTGGAGATCTCCGGGGTGTTTCAATTGGAGATTTTGACAGGCGGGAAGGAGAATAGGTACGGGAGTAGTCTGAACCAGGACTGCTGATAGACCTAGCTTTTTTCCGCCTAAGTTCTTCACCAACTGCTGGAGAGCCCTCCGGTGAAACCTGTACAATATGAAGTTCAGGTCACGAAGATCTTGAGGGAGAGTGAGATGCACAGGCAACCTCCTCCGAGGCCCCAGCATGCTCCTTGTCCCTCGACATCGATGGCCTCGACATCGACAAATACCTCTCCCTCGACGTCGAACCATGGTGATGCCCCGTAGGAGTCAAGGGCTGTGCAGATTTTGACATCTTCAAAAGGGACCTCGACGTCGACCTGGCATGACGTTGTGTCGACTTCGACATCAAACGACCTCGTCGTCGAGGTGATCTCGACGTCGAATGGTGACCTGCTCTCGACGTCGACTGGTCTTCAGGTCTCTTCGACATCGGCAAGCTTCTCGGCGTCGACCTACGGCAAGGTGACGGAGAGTGTCTCGATGTCGATGGGTGTCAAGACCACGATACATGTTTCAACGTCGATAGACCCACATCTTGACCATACCTCGGGTCCAAAGCAGGACGCTTTGACGTCGAGGCCTTTCTCAACGACAGAGACTTACGCTGTCTCGACGTCAGAGACTTTTCAGGCCTTTTCTTCGACGGTGGCTGCGACACCGACGGCGAACAATCTGGAATCTGCCTTGTAGAGGCAGACTGTAGACGATGTCGATGCTTCTGATGAGAGGAGGGCTCTTGATCCCCAAGGCCACTTTCTGGATGAAATTTTCCTCTCTCCATCACCGCTTGAAGCCAAATCCTCTCTCTATCATGGAGTGTCCTTGAGAAAAAATTTTGGCTGTGATAATAGGCGTCTACCTTATGAGAAGAAGGAAAACAGGTGATACACACGGAGTGTTGATCTGACCTAGCAATCTTTTTTCCACAAGATGGACAATTTCTGAAGAGAGCTGGCATTTTGACAGAAAAAGATGACAAGTTTCTGTCAGAAAAAGAAGGTAAAACTTCTTCCAGCACAGGAGAAAGGCTAAACAGCAAGAAAAATGACAATTTCTGACTAAAAAGTAAAACAAATTGTCGAGCTCAAGCTCCAGGATCCTCACAGAAGGAGCCGGAAAAAAGAACTGACCTAACTACCACCTGTGGTGCATGCTGGGAGCACAGGGCTCTCTGAGGTTCTTAAAAACAAAGTGCCTAGATTCTTGTAAATCTTAAAGGAGAGGTGCCAGTTGTCTTTTCTGTCTCAGGACAGTAATTCCTATGCATCCCATGGGCCAAACTACCTTTAATTACTTGTGTTTTTTTTCCTTGTTCTGGAAAATAAAGAGATTCTTGTATGAAGCCATTTGGGTGTATGGTCTCTATTACAAGTTGTCTTAAGTCATTTATTACTATACAAGTATTGCTTAGTTGTTTTCTGGCTGTTTGTCCCTTTTTTAGCTTGGGCTTTTAAGGGGCTCCAAAGTTACGTATATGTTGGTCTTCACACATATTTGAGTGTATGTATAAACTTTAGTGTCTTGACATACACCTGTATATGTATGTGCATATGTTTATTTATATATATATATATATATATATATATATATATATATATATATATATATATATATATATATATATATATACACATATAGATATTGTTATAAGCTCCGGGGTCCCGCACATGGGCGGGGATAATTCACTGCTTATGACTATTGATGAATATATAATTGTAAGAAAGGAGGGAGGGAGGGAGAGAAAAGTGGATTCAGTCTCCCCGGATAAGTTTCATAAACAAAGTGGAATCCACTTGGATGGTGGTGGTGGTCCCAAATGCTACTCAGTTTAGATATGGAGAGTCTTTATACCAGCTTGCCCCATGACGAGACTCTCCTCATCATAGAGGAAGTACTCTATTCGAAAACATGGAGATACCAAACTCCACGAGGGGTAGTCATGGAATGCATTTCCACCGCATTGACCAAGAACTTTTTTGAATACGAGGGCACTCTTTACTTCCAATGCCACGGGACCAGCATGGGCAGCACTTTCGCGCCGAGTCTGGCTGGACTGTATGTCCATCATCTAGAGTACACCAGGATCCTCCATCCAGGCAACCCCTTCATGGATAGAATAAAAACATGGAAACAATATATAGATGACATCTTGGTCATCTGGAATGGGGATAGCCAGACAGTCATAGATTTTCGGACATGGCTGAATAATCAAAATGCGTACCTGAAATTCACCCACTCCATGTCCAACAAATCAATGGTCTTCCTGGACCTCAACATCTATCATGACTCAGGGTCCCTAAAAACCGAGACGCACTTTAAACCAACGGCAAGGAACTGTCTGTTGCGTTTTGACAGTTTCCACCCTCGCCACCTTAGAGAAAATCTACCATATGGGCAGTTCCTGCGCCTACGCCGTAATTGCAGCGACATAGGCAAATACAAGGCACAAGCCCAAGATCTCAAGAAAAAATTACAACAGAGACAATATCCATACAGAGTAATAAACGCCCCAATGTAGAGGGCACGAAATAACAATCAAGAGGCCGTCCTGGAAGACAAGGTACTGAAAGACAACATTCGAGAGAGGCCAGTGTGTGTTACCACGTACAGCACACACTCAAACCAGGCATCAAAGATAATAAATAAACATTGGAGAATACTGACAAGTGGGGTTCTAGATCTAGAGAATCCACTTTTTGCCCACAGACGAGGAAAGAATCTCAAAGACATCCTGGTGCATACTAGACCGAAAACAACACCATGCCAACAGTCAAGGTTGCAGGGGATACAAGGGCACCACCCCTGTGGCAACTGCAACAACTGCCACCGCACGAAAAGGAGCCGGGACCTTACTTTCAGGAATGGGAGTAAGTGGGAACAACGCAATTTTACAAATTGCAACAGTAAAAACGTAGTGTACCTAATCACCTGCCCGTGCAGTTTGGAATATGTGGGCATGACCACGAGGGCTGTAAAAGTGAGAATTAACGAACATAAGAGCAATGTCAGGTGTAAAGAAACCACAACAAAGATGGCAGCCCATTACCTACAGGAGCAGCATTGCGTCAATGACCTACAATGGACCATTATCGAGCAGTTACCATCAGAAGCAGGCCTCTTTGAAAAGGAGCAGAGATGGGTGTTCCGTTTAGGGACACACACAATAGGCCTCAATGATGCCATACCATGGGGCCAATTACGCTAATAATCAAACTGCAAAATGCTCTAAGGAGAAGGTAGTCTGAAACCAGATCACAGTCTTCACATGCCCATAGACATCCTTTGTGTAGGAACCTATATTTATGTTCATGACGGGGACCAGAGAATTTTATTCGGCCATAATTTTATTCGGCCAGAAGTACTGTCAGGCTCACAGTCAAAAAAGGACCACTCGTTCTTTTCAGATATAATTTTAATTATTTATTTTTTATTTATTTTTTAAACCTTTTTATCAATAGCAACGTTTTATACATTTCAGCCTATGGGTGCCACATCTGTATGTATGAACCAGCCCCGTCTGATCTTGAGCATCCCTACCGCATCTAGGAAAGGACAGCTCCGATTGCTTGAAAAAATAGCCCACCAGTGTTTTACCGCGCCGCGCATGCACGGGACAACATTCCAGCCCGGCACATGCTCCTTGTTTACTTCGCGGGGCATCAGTGACTGCGAATGCGCAGAACTGAAAGAATGAGCACTCGCACATTACCGGTAAACGAAGACACAAAGGTACCGAGCAGCCCTTGTTTGGGCACATATCCGCCTTCAATTTACCTGTCAATTGGCAATTTAGAATGCATCGTGAAAGTATAAAAGGGCACACCTCTCCCCACAGCGGCATTACCAGCGGAGCCGCGTAGAGGGGAAGAGGATAGATCGCATCCTGAATAACTGTGAGTTTACAAAAACCCTGAAAGAGGAGGGCAACAGAAGCACTCTGTAAGTAAGAGAACTCAAACAGGTTTTTGTCATATTTTCAGATCACTATAATTGGGCAAGATGGAAACCCCCAATATACGTAAAAGGCTCATGGAGCATTACAACTAATATCAAAAAGTCAGACAATCCCTTTCCTGCTTTTTCCTGTCCACAACACAGGAATGCAAAACACCCAATACGTGTGTTTTTAATGTTACATGTGTGTTTCGTCCAGTTCTTGTGTCTTTGCTTTACAGGGGGCACGATCACTTAAGGCATAATATATGTATGTTTAAATCGGCAACCCTTCACTTTTTCCTAAGGTCACCGCAACCTGGAAGACAGTTATAGATTATTATGAGAATAGTATCCAATATGCATTTTCTCCTTCTAGGTCTTTAATTTACGCCAATTGGGCGATGAGAGACTACATTTCTGAACTACAAAATAGGTACATAACACCTATAGTTCACTTCCTTTTTGTAGAATACACTTTTACATTTACATTCATGTGAGTAAGGTGGGGATCTTTGTGCAAACCCCGTCCTGAAGAAGGAGTTTTTAACTCCAAAACATGTTCATGTAGACGCACAAATGAGGTTGATTTACATAATTATACACTAACAACCTCTCACTGCACCCCTTTTAATGATACCAGCCGGGGGCTTAATAAAAGTCTTTTTTTTCACCCCACGAGCCAGGTATTTTTTAACCTTCACTTAATCCACCACTCACGTACATTCACTACCCCACACACATCCACACATAGTCCAATAATAGTGCTCCCACGTAGTCATTGGTCGCAGTACGCCGCATCCCGTAGAGGGGTGCGAAGACCCCGATGATGAAGCATGACACCAAGGGGCCTGTTGGTGTGTGAGGGGTATTTAAACAACACTGAGTGCTCCCCGCCACAGTAGGGATCACCACCACCATCCAAGTGGATTCCACTTTATTGATGAGTATACCCTGGAAGAGAAGAAATCATTCAATAGAGGGCCCTGTTCGCCCACCTCATGGTTTCTGTGCCTCTAGGGGAACCAGGTTCGAGCCCTGGGGGAGGCTCAAACATCCTGTGATTCTGGGCACATCACTATCTCCCCGTGCCTAAAAAAAAAATGAACATCTCCGGCTGTAGCACAACTGGTGCTCATGTAAAGTGCTCTGATACCTTTGGGTCGAGTTCGCGCAATATAAAACTGCAACAAAAATTTTTTTTCTGCTGCCAACTCCACTACCTAGAAATCCGCGAATGCCAGTCAAATGCTCAAGAAAAGGCCACATGCCCCACACTATGAGATCAGAGAAAATACTGGGGACTGCCATGCACAAGCTGTATTTCTTCTCTCGGCCCGTGTGCTGTTAGTCCAGTGTTGCTGGTTTGCATACGCAGGCAAGATAGGCTATGAGTTGGTGGTAGGTACGTGGGTAAAGCATGTGTGGCAGAAATTTTCACTCAGGTCTCAATGCTTTTGGCATTACGGTGCAGCTCTTCAATTTCCTGGTTACTATAAAAATACTGTTTAGTAAAGTTTCTACATATAGCACAATCTTCCTTTAGAGCATGGCTAATCACAAAGATTTTCCCGGTGGCCGCAAAGTTTGGTCTATGGTGTGACCGAGGGCCCCACTGATGTGGGTGGGGGGGTTTAAAGTGGGTGTAGGGGAAGCAAAGCATGTATATCTAGTGTCTGTCTTTGAAATGAAGGTGTTCCTAAAGTTAAGCACCTAGTTACTTCCTTTCCCTTACTGCAATTAACATTTAAATAAGTGCTTACTGTATATATATAATTTTTTTTCATGTTAGTGCTGAGTCGAGTAAACAGCAGCCCAGTGCTGCTGCTGCCCAGGGGGCCGCATGTAAAGGCCAGGAGGGCCCCATGCGGCCCCCAGGCCCTACTTGAGTATCACCGCTAGAGTAATCCCAGAAAGATTCCCATTGAGCACTCCTTAAATTGGAAGTTGATGTCCCTTTCAAATCAATAGGCAATTGTAATTTATAAAACAAGTCATAAGTGTCTCTTCTTTTCCTTTAGTGACCAAATAAGTGAGCACATTACATTATTGTTTTGTTGATTGACCAGTGTCAGCTTAGTCTGAAGCCAACTCATTGTTATGCTTGACTCGATATCCTCTGGTGGCTAGGCCATCGGGTCAAAGGTATCTAGCGCTCCACTGTTTGAAAAGTTGCGGTTTCCCCACTACCAAATGGGCAGGAGAACCCCGAGTTTGGTGAAACAGTGCATCTTCTGAGCAATGGAGGATGCAACGTTCCGCCAGACTCTAAATGCCTGCGCTACATCTTAATCTGCATGCTAACTGCAAACCAGGCTCACACTGTGCTAACTGCAAACCATGCTCACATTGTGTTAACTGCAAACCATTTTAAAATGGAGATATTCATAGTTTAAGACACACCTAGCCATACTATTCAAGAGTAGCGACGAGAGATGCGTGGAGCCGTTCGAGCGGCACTGTCGCGAAATTTGTTAACGGGCATACATAGACTCCAGCACCACAACGGGGGTTAGAAATCGGCTTCAGTAGTGAAATTTTGCATTGTTGTATTTTGAAACCTTAGAACTTATGGGTAATTCCAATGACATTTGTTATCTGACTCCACCTGAGCCTTCCATGACACATAAACATGGGCAGGACATGAAGATCCTTAAAACACAACGCCGCTTCCGAAGGGCCACCCTGACCCCCCCCCTGCTACCCACCGCGCCACCCCCCTGTTTAACTGACTCCATCACAACTCACAATGTGCCATGACCGTGGGCAGGATTGGCGATCCGTTAAGCAGAACGCGACTCCGATAGAAACCACGCCGGCGTGCTATACACGGAGACATAAGTGAGACGCTGCTATACACGGAGATATAAGCGAGACGCTGCAAGTTGCATCTAAATTAGTTCTTAGACCCTTGGGATTTTCACACAATGGGTCAAGAGAGACTATTCAGAGTCTACATGAGAGGGCACAACACGAGGGGCGCGATGCTCCATACTGATTAGTTACAGGCGGACAAGAAAGTAGCACCAAACAATTTGATTGTTCTCAGCCAGTCCAATATGAGTAAATGACACACTTACAGTGTATATTTCATTAAGCATGACTCCATCTAGCTATAGTCAAATACCTGTTTTTATAAAAGTAACAGAGAGAAATGAAAGAAAGAATCACAACTCCTCCATCTCTCTAATGATCCCGACCATCCTTTCATACACAGCCATCATTTTATGGAAGCATAACCTGCTGTGCAGACCGCCGGCTACTGTTGATGCCTGGGAACTAGACATAATAGGTGAGTCCTGTAATCATCCCCAACCACCAAGTTTGCTGCTGTATTATCCACAGTGGTATGCTGTCCACCGTTGCTCACTGAGGATATATTTTCACAATCGTTTTTATCTGTTTTTACTTAATCAAGATGCTAGTTGCACATTTAATAGCGTTTTCGGAATGATGTACAAAGTCACCATTATTATTACCTAAAACGTATACCTGTTTTTATATGCCTTTGTGTCTCCTTGTTACAGGTAGATCCAGCTCATCACAGGTACATTGACACATTAAGCACCTTCTTTTTGTGACACTCCGATTAGCCTTTTGGATACTTATGCAGATCCTCTAGTGTAGACAGCTTTCATAACAATATTTATCAAGGTCCTGAAGAATCGCGAGTTATTGAACACAAGTGCGAGAAACTTGTCGACCGTTACAATCACACACTAACTGACACTTAAGTAGGAAACATTGTATTCCATCAAGTGCCGGTTATCTTCCTTTTTTAACTAGGGCAGGAGACCCACAGAATAAACCTTCTCACTGATACTCCCAGCCTTATTTTAAACCCACTATCACGTCTACACACTTCTGGCCCCACACCCGCACTTCACAAAACGGCTGTTGGATAAAAGATCTCCGGTAAAGTGCCCCTCCTTGAGGTGAGCCGGTTGGGTATTGCACCGCCGACCCGACGAGGAACAGCCCAGATGATGAAGCATGACACCTGAAAGGGTGCGTGAGGGCATTACATCCAACAACATGGATGCCCAACTGTAGGTCTCATCGAGACCAGTGACATCCAGACAATTGTGTGACTCGTACATCCTTCCTCTGAGGAACGGCACAGCATTCCTTGTTTTGATAACTGCAAACCAGGCTCACACTGTGCTAACTGCAAACCAGGCTCTCACTGTGCTAACTGGACCCAGGTCACACTGTGCTAACTGCATACCAGGCTCACATTGTGCTAACTGCAAACCAGGCTCACACTGTGCTAACAGCAAACCAGGCTCACACTGTGCTAACTGCAAACCAGGCTCACACTGTGCTAGCTTCAAACCAGGCTCACACTGTTCTAACTGCAAACCATGCTCACACTGTGCTAACTGCAAACCATGCTCATACTTTGCTAACTGCACCCAGGTCACACTGTGCTAACTGAAAACCAGGCTCACACTGTGCTAACTGGACCCAGGTCACACTGTGCTAACTGGACCCAAGTCACACTGTGCTAACTGGATCCAGGTTACACTGTGCTAACTGCAAACTAGGCTCACACTCTGCTACCTGAACCAAGTTCACACTGTGCTAACTGAACCCAGGTCACACTGTGCTAAGTGGACCCAGGTCACACTGTGCTAACTGCAAATCAGGCTCACACTGTGCTAACTGGACCCAGGTCACACTGTGCTAACTGCAAACCAGGCTCTCACTGTGCTAACTGGACCCAGGTCACACTGTGCTAACTGCAAACCAGGCTCTCACTGTGCTAACTGGGCCCAGGCTCACACTGTGCTAACTGCAAACCAGGCTCACACTGTGCTGACTGCAAACCAGGCTCACACTGTGCTAGCTGCAAACCAGGCTCACACTGTGCAAACTGCAGATCAGGCTCACACTGTGCTAACTGTGCACAGCTCTCCCTGTGCTAGCTGCAAACCAGGCTCACACTTTGCTAACTGGACCCAGGTCACACTGTGCTAACTGCAAACCAGGCTCACACTGTGCTAACTGGACCCAGGTCAAACTGTGCTAACTGCAAACCAGGCTCACACTGTGCTACCTGAACCCAGTTCACACTGTGCTAACTGGACCCAGGTAACACTGTGCTAACTGGACCCAGGTCACACTGTGCTAACTGCAAACCAGGCTCTCACTGTGTTTACTGGGCCCAGACTCACACCTTGCTAACTGCAAGCCAGGCTCTCACTGTGCTAACTGGACCTAGGTCACACTGTGCTAACTGCAAAGCCGGCTCACAATGTGCTAACTGGACCCAGGTCACACGGTGCTAACTGCAAACCAGGCTCGAATTGTGCTAACTGGACCCAGGTCACATGGTGCTAACTGCAAACCAGGCTCACATTGTGCTAACAGGACCCAGGTCACATGGTGCTAACTGCAAACCAGGCTCACACTGTGCTAACTGGACCCAGGTCACACTGTGCTAACTGGAAACCAGGCTCTCACTGTGCTAACTGGATCCAGGTCACACGGTGCTAACTGCAAACCAGGCTCTCACTGTGCTAACTGGATCCAGGTCACACGGTGCTAACTGCAAACCAGGCTCACATTGTGCTAACTGGACCTAGGTCACATTGTGCTAACTGCAAACCAGGCTCTCAAAGTGCTAACTGGACCCAAGTCACACGGTGCTAACTGCAAACCAGGCTCTCACTGTGCTAACTGGACCCAGGTCACACGGTGATAACTGCAAACCAGGCTCACAATGTGCTAACTGGACCCAGGTCACACTGTGCTAACTGCAAACCAGGCTCTCACTGTGCTAACTGGATCCAGGTCACACGGTGCTAACTGCAAACCAGGCTCTCACTGTGCTAACTGGACCCAGGTCACACAGTGATAACTGCAAACCAGGCTCACAATGTGCTAACTGGACCCAGGTCACACTGTGCTAACTGCAAACCAGGCTCTCACTGTGCTAACTGGATCCAGGTCACACGGTGCTAATTGCAAACCAGGCTCTCACTGTGCTAACTGGACCCATGTCACATGGTGCTAACTGCAAACCAGGCTCACATTGTGCTAACTCGACCCAGGTCACACTGTGCTAACTGGATCCAGGTCACACGGTGCTAACTGCAAACCAGGCTCTCACTGTGCTAACTGGACCCAGGTTACACAGTGCTAACTGCAAACCAGGCTCTCACTGTGCTAACTGGACCCAGGTCACATGGTGCTAACTGCAAACCAGGCTCACATTGTGCTAACTGGACCCAGGTCACATGGTGCTAACTGCAAACCAGGCTCACATTGTGCTAACTGGACCCAGGTCACACGGTGCTAACTGGAAACCAGGCTCTCACTGTGCTAACTGGATCCATGTCACACGGTGCTAACTGCAAACCAGGCTCACACTGTGCTAAACCAGGCTCACATTGTGCTAACTGGACCCAGGTCACATGGTGCTAACTGGAAACCAGGCTCTCACTGTGCTAACTGGATCCATGTCACACGGTGCTAACTGCAAACCAGGCTCACACTGTGCTAACTGTACCCAGGTCACACTGTGCTAACTGGAAACGAGGCTCTCACTGTGCTAACTGGACCCAGGTCACATGGTGCTAACTGCAAACCAGGCTCACATTGTGCTAACTGGACCCAGGTCACATGGTGCTAACTGGAAACCAGGCTCTCACTGTGCTAACTGGACCCAGGTCACACGGTGCTAACTGCAAACCAGGCTCTCACTGTGCTAACTGGATCCAGGTCACACGGTGCTAACTGCAAACCAGGCTCTCACTGTGCTAACTGGATCCAGGTCACACGGTGCTAACTGCAAACCAGGCTCTCACTGTGCTAACTGGATCCAGGTCACACGGTGCTAACTGCAAACCAGGCTCTCACTGTGTTAACTGGACCCAGGTCATACTTCGGTTATAAAATTCCTCTCTTTCTTCTGATCAAGTATGGGCATTCATGTTCTGTCCGCTTCTGCGCTCTGCACCTTATATCCTGGAGCACACTCAGTTGGCCCCAGATTGTTCAATAAAAAGTCTTCCCTGGTCTCCTTCCTCTAAGAGCTGTCCATTGCAGTTACTAGGACCCAAGGGAAATCCGTCTGCCTTGAGAAAGTGGGATTTCTGTAGAGAAAAACAGTACCCCAAATTCAGAAGGTATAGAAGAGGGTGAATTTTGTGTACCTAATAGACCTATAATGTCTGTGAGAATGGGTAGAAACATGGGGCAGCGATCAAAACCTCACCTGCCTAGTGTGAAGAGCCTTAGGGTAGGTTAGTCCTACGGTCCTGTCCTGGGTCACATAATGCACTTTCTTCAAAGTAAAGCAAGCTGAGTTAATATGTTAGCAATTGTGTTAGTCAAAGAAAGCCCATTCTTAACTCTTGCCTTGTCTCACAAGCCAGAGTCATTTTAGTAATATCTGGAAAACCCCTAAGTGCAATAGGTACCTCACAACAACATAAAAAATCCATCGAGCACATAAGATGAATGCGTCCAGGCGAATAAAACTAACATGCCAGCGCATGAAAATGCAAACAAAAGAAGGTAAAAATAAAGATGCATGAAATGACAAACCATGTTAATGTTCTCTTAGTTAATACCGTTCAACAAATGACTGCTTCTAAACGAAAAACGGAACTTATTATTTCTCTTTTTTTGTTTTACAATGTATTTAATGTTTAATAAAAATGAATTGGCATCAGTGCAGGGCCGAATGACTGGACCCCAATGCAGGGGCAACACAGACAGAGAAACCTACTCTGACTTCCTTGAGTAGTGAGGCAGCCTTCACATGGTTCTTGGCACACCCACAGTCAGGGTACCATCAAATTGAAGACAAAGTAATACAAAAAAATAAACACATGGCGATAGGCCTTCTCCATTTATATACCCATGATGTGGAATTACATTTGTGTGTCAACCAGGACAGCCAGCTCCAATATAGGAAAGTGCTGAGCACAGCTCTTTAAAGAAGAATACTAGATCACGCGCACTACTGGTCCACTTCTGCTCTCCATACCCTGCTTTCCCTTAAATCCCTTGTAGACTGTATTTTTGTATTTGACTGTCTACAACGTTCCACTGCTTTTTGGCTAGGTACGTGTTTTATAACTACCATATTCACACATACATACATATTCGCTACAGTATGTGCACATCCCTTTGAGAACGAGGGAAAGGCCTGGCAGTTTAACACCCGGGACCCTTTCTTTCTTACAGCTTCTCAGAGTAAGGTTGGTAAGTACATTCCTTACATGTAATGAGGCAGCTGGGTTGGAAATCCTACACATTGTAATTAGAAATGGGGGTCTCTGGTTGACAGAGGTAGGTACCTTTGTCCAAGTAGGGACCCTTCTATCTACTCAGGGTAAGGAGGGAAACACTTCTAAAATAACCCCTGCCCACCTCTTTAATAGCTTCGCACAAGCAGACAGGCTTATCTCAGAGGCAGTGTTTAAAGCATTTGTGAACGGATACAGTAATTTAGTGCCAACACTACAAAGGGATGCCACACCAGTTTAGGAAAATAGGTAAACTTTATCTAAACCAAACAAGACCAAAACGACAAAAATCCACAATACAGTAATACAAAAGGTAGAAAGAGTTCTGTTCAAGCAAATTGCAGATGCAACACTTTTCACACAAAGGACCTTGGATGTGTCATGTGCACAAACAAAGTCTGTCGCAGGGAAGGTGAAACATCGCTTCCTTACGTCCAGGGAAGGTGATGCATTTGTTCCCTATTTCAGGGGAGGTGATGCATTTGTGCCTTACAGCCACACAGGGGCGGTGATGCATTGGTTCCTTACTGAAGGGGAGGTGATGCGTCTGTTTCGTACTGTGCAAGGAGGTGATGTGTCCGTTTCATATTGTGACCCCCGGCATTCTTGCAGGCATGACGCCCAGATGCGATGCATGCGGATCAGGGATGCGTCGGTTCTTGCAGCCGTGGTCCCACGATGCGTTGATTCTTGCAGCCGCACAGCAGGGCCTGCGTCTGAATCATTACAGTGATCTCGGACTCCGTAGATTGGTGCACTCGATGCAGCATGCAGAGATTTCTAGAGCCGCTGGCAGGCGCTGCATCAATTTCTTCCTCGATGCATCGGAAACAGGTGCAGATGCATCACACTTCTCTTAGTTGCGTTGCTTTTCCAGATCCCAACAGCAGGAACAACTTCCAGAGGCCCAAAACAGCAGCAGGCACATCTTGGCAGGTCAGAACTCCCAGCAAGGAAAGTAAGGGGAGCTGGGGATGAAGTTTATGTATCCCTGAGACTTCAAAAACAGGAGGCAAGCTCTACTTCAAGCCTATGGAGATCTTCCTCAAGCAGGGGGCGCAGCACACAGCAAAGTCCTTGTCCTTTCCTTAGCAGAAACAGCCACTGCAGGCCAACTCCAGACAGCACACAGCAAAGGGACAGCACTTCTCTTCAGTTTCTCCAGCTCTTCTCCTTGGCAAAGGTTCCCTTTGAATCCCAGAAGTAATCTAAAATTCAGGGGTTTGGGCCCCACTCTTTACAGTGCAAAATCCTGTGATCTCTGGAGGCTGAGAGTGTCTTTGCCCAGCCCGAACCAATTCTGTCCTCTCCGGTTCAGCTTCCTGAGGCAGACCAGGCCCATTCAGGTGTGAAAGAAAACTTCTCCCCCACTCTGAATCAGCCCAGGTCTATTCAGCCTAGCCATGACTCACCCTGGAAAGACAGGACACATCAAACCCCCCCCAAGAAGCTGTCTGTACAGAATGCACATCCCCAGCCCCTGTCACCCCAAAGCCAGACAGTCAAAACATAAACTTAGCAGAAGCACTATGGATGGCTATGCAAGAATATATCTACTTTCTAAAAGTGGTGATTTCAAACACAGAATGTAAAAATCATCCTTACTAAAAGATACATCTTTACATTCGGAGTTCAGGCATTCTAAACTCAATTTTCCTATCTTGTTCACATGGGCAGTTAATGCTTATAAGATGTTATAAGCAAACTTCTCAATCTATCCGATGGGACAGATAGCCTTTCAATAGTAAAAAAACAAAATTGGTAGTATTTCACTATCAGGCCATGCCACACACATCAGGTAATATCCTACCTTTCACATACAGTGCACCCTGCCCACAGTGTTACCTTAGGCCCACCTTAGGGGTGACTCACAAGTAAGAAAATGGAAGGTTAGGGCCTGGCAAGTGGGTGCACTTGTCAGGGCGACATGGCAGTACCAGACAGCCCACAGGCACCGCTATGGTAGACCCCAGACTCTATTGCAAAGCTGTGTGTGTGGGTGGGCAATCAGTGCTGCAAACCCACTAGCAACATTTGGTTTACAGGTCCTGGGCACACAGAGTGCACTGTACTTGGGTCTTAACAGTAAACCAAATAATGGAAGCACTAATCCATCATAAAAATTAAAGAGGGAATCCTTGCATTTTGGCATTGAACAGCAGTCGCAACGTGCCCAAAGCATCTAGACCAGCAAAATTAGTCCAACACACAGCAAAACACAGGAGGCAAAGGCAAAAATACAGGAGAATCCCATACCTGTGATGACAGGTCTAACAATAGTTACCAATCCAAATTACAAGTTTTGATGCTCAGAATGAGAAATAACTCTGAGAATCAGTGTTTAAATCTTATTATTAGCATTTTGAAAAGTATATCAAACATCAATCAACAACGGCACCAGTAGCATGTAATTGATTCCTAATACAAAAAATTGATCAATGTCACAAGTCTGCAATATTACATCAGCCATGCTCTTCAACAGTAAAGCATTGAAAGTAAGGAATAAAGAGTGGACAGTACAATACAGAGGTGCTGAAGGGATCAGGAGGTAGAAAAGAGGTGCTGAGAGACTTCAAAAGTTAAAAATAATGACAACATGTTGTCCAGGAGTCCACAAGGGCCCAATAGTAACTCAGGGAGAACTTTTGGGTCAAAGAGCGCAACATGCAAAGCAATATACATGGAGTAGAAGCTACGTGTTGTAGCATGTACAAGGTTGGGTTCTCCAGACATGCTTGTCAGGTAATGGCAGAATGGGGTAGGATCCATATAACTGCACCTATCAGAGGAAAGATCCCAATTTCTTTTGATAGGTCTCTGAAAACGTGGTCTTGATAATTCAACCTATAGATCAATCATTCAATCAATATACTTTATTCCGTTTGAGGTTGAAAACCATAAAACACAGTTTCATATAAAATTCAAACAATACACAGATAAAACGTTGCAAAACAAGCCATCAAGTCATCAATCATAAGGATCCTTTGTCTACCAGCACAATTTAAAAAAACAACCAACAGACCAACAAATAAAAGAATCACTTAACTCCTTGAATGCTCATGACGAGCTGAGCTCGTCTTGAGCCAGAGCGCTCCGGTGCTCATGACGAGCTCAGCTCGTCATGGGCCGTGGAACGCTCGGGTGCGAGGAGAATTCCCCCGCTGTGGTGAGCGTTCCACGGGAGGCAATACACCTGTGTGTGCTGAGCTCGTCATGAGCACAGGAGCGCCGTAGTTCATGACGAGCTCAGCTCGTCATGAGCATGGGGGCACTGTGCGTGCCCCTCTACCCCCAGCACAGCGGGGGATTAACCCCCGCAGCGAAGGGGTTAATAGCTGTAAAAACAGAAAAGAAGGCCTAGCCTCGGTAACATTTCTTCCAGCTAAAAGTTTCTTTATTAAACGAGATCTGAGATGCTTCTACATAAGACAGAGTAAAGTAAAGTGCTGTGCTTAATTTGAGCCAGTGGTATCCTGTGCCTGTTCCTAGCACGTCATTGTCAACACCATGGCTGAGGGTGCTGCCTGCCAAATTCAAAGATGAGCACAACAACAGTTGTTTATTAATTAAATATACATACAAAATGACTATTGACTGCAGCCCAAGCCATTCTTACAGCTTTGGGGGCCTGGGGTAGGCTGAATTGTCACACTTGTAGGAGTGTGATGATTATTAATTGGATTGGTACTGCCATGGCAGTGCTGAGAGGTGCAATATTGTTTTTACAGATTAAGCACTGGTAAAGTGCATAGTGTCTTGAGTGGAAGTAGAGTCACACGGTGGGGGATCTGCATCCTGTGACCATCCATTGGTGGACTCAGTAAAGGATAAATCATGGATAACCTAAGATGTTTTGTTAAATAACGATGAGAGTTAGACATGTCATATAGAAGATATGGTTCTGTATACCTGACTGAAACCTTTCATAAGGCAAGGAACTCTCTCTCTTCTTGTAACTGGTTGAGAAAGGCATTGTTTACGCAAATAAAATCCTCTTTATTGATACTCTCAAGGTTGCTAAAAGGAGTCAGTCGCCCTAGTTTAAATAAACATTTCCTGATGTCAAAAATCTATGGTATGTGAGAAACATGATGTAGTCCCAAGCAATACTTCTAAAAATTCCTGTTGAGTTCCAGCTCTGGCTTAAGCCAAATGGACAACCATAAAATGAGAGCTCTCAGTCTAATCGTATTGCCCAGAATACCCTGTCCAAGCTCTTCACGTACAATAAATGTAGAGGAACTACTGGAGACTGCAAGTTGCATTCTCAAAAACATGTTCTCAACACATTGCAGGGAGACAATTTACCCCTAAATGTCACAACCGTAAGACACTATGGGCACACATTTCACTTTAAAAATCTCAAGCACATCCTCAGCCTCTCAATCTATTATTGCCCTAACCTGGCAGCAAAGACAGCAGCATTTCTTCTAGCAAAAGCGTGTGTCACTTCCCTGATCAGTGGTGACCAAGTGATGGTGGAGTCAAACATAATACCAAGGTATGGAAAGGTTTTAACTTTGGTAAGAATGTGGTGCTTGCAAAGGGTGGGGGTCTGCTTTTTGTGCTTCTAGAGCCTATTACCTCGTTGTATGATTTTATAGAGTTAGTACTGAGGACAAGTGTGTCCATATCAGTACTGAAAAGGTCCAATACAATTAGAGAGACCTTATGCCATCCCCAAAGAAATACTTATTACAACGAGAACTATTTTGGATTTTCAAACTTGGTATGACCGTGCCACAAGGACTCAACGAACGTCTGGAATTTAGCTGCTTTCTTTGAAAATTCCCTATTCTGAATAGACACTTTGTCTGCTGGTTGTTCAACATTTTGTGCATGCATTATTGAAATGTACTGGTTATTTTTCATTTTGCATTTTACATGTATACCTTTGTTTACTTGACAATCTTTCCCATCTTACACTTTATTATACTCCCCTTTTTTGAGTACACCTGTTCCATCATTACACTGTTTGTCTTTTATTCTTCTCTTGGAGTTCTTCTGTGTGCTTATACAATTTTGACCCGCCTTACTTTTTTCGCCCTGTGTTTGCACTTACTATACACTTCCTTTCTTTTCACCAGTCCCGCTATATTTTCATATTTTTCTCTCTTATTTTTCTATCTTATTTACAGGTTCTGTGCTGCATCTTTCCTTTGTTTATTTTCATTCATTTTAAAGCGCTGTAACAACAAGTCCGTTTTCTATCGCCACCGAATTTCCATAGTAAAGCGCATGCGCTGATTCACCGATCACTAACGCGTTCACCCGATGGCGTCTGGCAGCCGTTTCTACACGTACGATGCATGAAAAACCTCGGTAAGCACGCTTGGGCACCTGTCTCTTTACAGTTGTTTTTAAAGTTCGCATATTTCTGATGTGGACTTTACGGGGATTAGACGCTCCTTTGCACACCCTGTGATTCTGTCACACGGCGGTTGGCCAGTCTCGTTTATCGTTCAGAAGCACCGTGGCTGTCATTAGCGCTTCTAAAGATTTGGTTATTTCATTGAAAATCGGGCTCACACTTGCATGTATTTTCACTTCAATACACTTTTTGTCCAGTTTGCCTGCACAACCAATGTCAGTAGGATTCACTATATTCTTTTTTATACGCACTCGAGTTCTGTTAGGGCATTACTTTACTTTTGGATCTGTCACCTGCATGCGGATAAACTTCCATCGGTTTCTTCATTTTTTCACCGTAGATTGTCATTTACAAATCTATTTTTTAACACTCTCGGCTCCTGACTGATATAGCTTCTATCTACTTGTTCACAGCTTATACCCCCTGACGAAGAGCCACCGGCTCGAAATGCATTGGGGAGAGGATTTATGCAATTGACGCCACCATATTGAAATTTTGAATACTTTGAAGTGCCTAAACATTTGCTTCAGTTGTCTCTATATGAGGAATACTTTGGATTATAATCTGTGAATACACACTCCACCAATTGAATGTGAAAAAGTGAATACAACTTTTGATCATAATACTTGGATTACCTCTTTGCTCATTCAGCACATAGGAGTGCTCAGGTTAACCACCTTGTGCTTACAAGGTTTTGTATGTACTTTTACGTCCTGCCCTTCCTGGACAGTAAGGGCAGCATCCTAATCACCCTAAAAGACTTTAACCTTCCTTGGGATACCTTACAGAAGAATTTGGTTCACCCTAGGAGTGCAGCGGATTCCCCCAAATTTGTGATCCTCAAAATTAAAACAGTGTTATTTGCATATAAAATTGCTGGCCCAGTATAGCCATCTAACATAGAGAGATTACAGCCCCCAGCTGCAAATATCTGCTTCAATTTGCTGACATAAAGAGAAAATAAAAAAGGGGCGAGGATGCAACCGTGTCTCAGCCCCCCTTTTGAGTGTAAAATGGTCAGTGCATTCTCCAATCAGGTCGTACCTGGCAGAAGTGCTCAAGTTAAGTTGCCCATCACGTAAAAAAAATATGTTTTTATCAATCCCCATATCCAACATTATGGGCCACAACTTATCTTTGTTGACCCTATCACAAGCGGAGCTTAGATCCATGAAGGCCAAGTTTATGGCTCCAGATCTGGCCATTATGTACTTATTAACTAAAAGATACAGGTTTAGGCAATGAGCAACAGTGTCTTTGCCTGGTCTGAAACCATACTGGACATCAGATAGCGCACCATTTTTAATCTAGACATGAGCACTCTCCCAATGACTTCGACCTCGGAGACTATCAGGGCAATTGGCCAATAACACAGAGTCGTCTCTCGGACCATTCTTGTATACAGGGACAATAACCGATTAAGACCATATACTGGACAGACTATGCTTAAATACAACTTTCAAATAAACAGTTAACATTGGTGCCCACAGATGTACATTGGACTTGAAAAGGTCCATCGGAACCCTGTTAGGACCCAGGGCCTTGTTGCTAGGGAGAGTGAGAATAGTGTGTTTTAATTCTTTCCAATCAAGAGAAAGAGAAGGGTCGCTAATAGGCGTCAGTACTGGGTGAAGCTCTGATAGTCCAACAGTAGAACAAGGCCTATCATAGATGTCTTCAAAATGTTTGATCCACATATCAGCTGAGATGTGTTGTGGTAGTAGGCTTCCTAAATCCAATGGACGGTTCACAAGCTCCCAAACGTTTGCGCTAGATCTAGAGGCACAGGCAGTGATGACATCCTCTTGTTTCAGGATATGCTTCCTGCCTTGAGAGCTGTTGATAGATCATCATGATCCATACAGGAATGATCAAACATTTAACAGGAGTAGATGTTTGAGGTTGAGAGGAAGTCAAGAGGACCGCAAAGTGCTTTCTAAAGATATCAAATGAGTCAAACATGGTCTTGTCTGTGTACTGAGGATCAAGGCATGAATTAAGGCATCAGGGCAAAGGCCAAAGAAATTACGATAAAGGAAATCAGGATCAGTGCCCTTCCACCTGAGTCTACGACCCTGGTCATGTGGGGTCAACTACCCATGAGTTAAGTTCTTGGCAGAATTCAAATAATGCCTTGCCTGTAAGGTGGCTGTTAATGGATTATGATCACTTCTAGTGTGTCATAGTTCATTATATTTGATCAGTAATGGCACCAGGTCAGTGGAAACAAAAATAAAGTCTATCATGGGGTAGGCACCTCTCCCAGTAAATGTAGGAATAAAAGCAGAATCACAGAGACTTTGTATCACCCTGAGACAGCGCAGACAAGTTATAGTCACTAATGGGGTATTAAACAACTCCTCCTGGGCAGTATGTACAAAGAGAATACCTGTTGTAGGAAGAACAATCCCATCAGTAGGCCCACAGTCATCACAAAGATGCAAATTAAAATCACCCATCAACCACAGGAGTAAAAGCACTGGCAGAGTAAAGGCATTTATCAAGCAGAGAGTTATTGGCATTATGAAAGTCGATAAATCAATCATTTATGGGCAGCTGTCGTAGCCATAGTCTCAAGCCAGTTCTCCAAAGCAGGTGCAGGAAGAGGCCCGATTTGGGGGAGTACATAATTTAGCTGCAGTTAAAAAGTAAGTACATCCATCTCTATTCGTGGTTAGTGAGGTCTGGAATCTCATCGATATTGTGTAGATTGGCCAGCGCAGCTGTAAGGGTAAAGGGACAGCCGTGGCTCTTGCTCAACGATCGCCCAACTTCCGGCCAAATGAGTTGGATGGAAGGGCAAGACCAGAGGATATGAAGAATGTGGCAGCCAACTTGGTGGCATCGCCAGCATTCAAAGGTGAGTGGCAGTTTAACCCTGTGAAGCTTAGCAGATGACCAGTGCCAATTCTGAAGAATCTTAAAACATCTGAACTTTATTTGAACTTAACTAATGACTCTCTTGTGGTTTTTCATGAATTGGGACTAATCTAAGGTAGGGTAACACACTTTGAGACGTTGCTGCCACCTAAGTTGAAGTAGGATTCCAAAGAGCCAGAGAATATTTTCAGTGTGAAAAGGCCGTATAAGCCAGAGACCGACTTTTTATAGTGGCCCCACTGCACTAGGTAGGAATGAAGTGAGAAGGGGGTATGAGTCAATTCTGAAGCTTGACGCTGTGTGCGATGACAGTGTCAGATTTTTAAATATTTCCAAAAATGGAACTTCTGCAGATGATAATCCTCCATAAGATTTGTAAAGGACACAACATGAAGGAAACTGTATGCCTTCAATAGGGAGAGTGTTGACTTCCAGACCACCTTCCACCAACATCGAGTTTTGTTGGTCTTTCAAGGCCTAGGGGCCAGCACATTGGACTGAAGGTCCTTGTGTACCATTATGAAGCTCCCGCTCAATTTTGACCTACAAGGGAGTTTCTCTATGTGAGCTGAAATGGTAAGTCAGAGGGATGAGATCCCACAAATGTATAGAGTCCATCTTAGACAAGTTTCTGTCTGGGATATTAAATGAGCGAATGCTAAAAAGATAATTAAATCTGGGATAGGGGTGATTTTGACAGTCTGGGTCCTGCCCCAGAGTGACAGTTGAGGGGCTGACCATTTGGCAAAGTCTGTTTTTATTCTCTCCAGCAGGGCTAAGAAGTTATCTTTGATCATCGTGCTGAAGGTATGGCTCACTAGGATACCCAGATAATATAGTCTTCTTGGTATCCATTAAGTTTGAAGATCAAGTAGAGAGTGCCAGCAGCTAGAGGGCAAGAAGGAAGAGATGCAGAGAGAACAGACAGCCCTGTCTTGTGCTATGGGTATTGGGAATCGGGTCTGAAAGGGGACCGTTGCAGGCGATTTGCGCCTTTGGGGCTTTATACAGCCAGCGGGCTATCACGATAAAGTCAAAAGCTTTCTCTACGTCGAGAGACAGGACTAGTTTGTTGTCTCTGTCGGATCTGGTCGACTAGAGCAGATGGACTAGAATTAGAAGGTGGTTACGGGAGGACCTATAGCCTACAAAGCGGACCTGGTCATCATGCATCAACTAGTGAATGCCCTTGCCAAGTTTAACGGTCAAGATTTTGGACAGAATCTTCATGTCACCATTCAACAGTGAAATGGGACTCAAACTGGCACAAGACAGTGGGTCTTTATCAGGTTTCATAATGGGGGAGATGTGGGTTCTGTTACATTTGGGTCACAAAGAGCCCTTGGTTTTTGCTTCCTGGAACATCTAAGTAAGAATCTGACTATTTGCATGCATGCATTTTTCTAAAGTTCTAAAGAAATTGTTGTCAACAAGCATTTCCCCACAGTCATGGCTTTAATTGCTTCTGTGACTTTCTCGTCGCTTATGTCCTGTTCCAGCTCTTGGTGGACACTAGTAAGGAGGGTAAGCAAGCATTATAGGAACATGGATGTATTTCCATGGGTAGTGCCCTCTGGATACAGCGACATCTCGAGCGCCGAGAACAAAGAAGTAAACTCTTGCGTAATATTGAAGGGGTGGCTGAGAATCTCTCCGGAGACCCTGCGAAATGCTGGTATGATAGACTAGGCTTGCCTCAGGTTCGGTTGCATCACTAATTGCCTTACTGCTTTCTTGCCATGTTCATAGGTGTTCTGCTTGATGAAGGATAGTGCCTTCTCCACCCCAAAAGTGTAGAAACTGTTAAGTTCGAACTTCTTGTTGACTTTCAGGCGATCCGGAGTGGTGTGGATGCAGTAATCTTCCTGAAGGGCCTTCACATCTGTGTCCAGGGCCCATTTCTTTGCTTCAGTGGCATATGTCCCGATGTCGGCATCCCTCATTAGCATCCCGCATAAGTCCGCCTTTGCTGCTGCCCACAGGAGTTGCTAAAGTTTGTAGAGGGCCCAGTTATTCTGTGAAAAGAGCTATGAGTCTTTTCTTCTCTTCTTGAGATTTGAGTCATGCAGGGTTCAGTCTCCATGTAGGGACCCTGGAAGAGTCAAGTGGAGATCCAGGGAGAGCAGGGCAGGGGCATAATCAGATATGGCACTCGGGCCAATCTCACAATTTTTAATCCATAGTACTGAATTTGTCAAGAAGAAGTCCAATCTGGCTCTTGGAGAGGTGTGGTGCAGCGGCCAGGGCAGCTGACTTAGGAGCAGAGGGCTCAAGGTTCGATCCTCGGCTTCGGTAGCAGCTCAGCTCAGCACCATCTGACTCTGGGCAATAGCTCACTTAATTTCCACAACGGCCCCCAGCGCCTTGAGACCCGTTAGGGTTTGTAGTTGCACTTTACAAAGACAGATTTATTTACATTCCGAAACATAAGTCGGATAGAGGTGGGTATACTGTTTATTTGTGGGGACACTAAACAACAGATGTCATGTAGTGAATTGTATGCTATTAGATCACACAATATGGCTCTTTCATTGTCTTTTCTATCCAGTTTTATCCAAGAAGTGATCCAGGATCAGGGACGTTTCGCTCCCACTATACTTTTATGTGATCCAATCCAAATTCCTTCAGTAATCAGTTAAGCACCAAGAACCAGGTGATTGTCAGACCACATTTTTTGAACTTGGACTGACATCCGTTTGTGAAACAGAATAGCTACTCTGTTCTTCCTGGGAGTCCGTACGAAGTCGGGGGTTGCATCAGAGGCTGAGGAGAATACGACCTTTCTAACACAGTTTTGGTTGAGTTTGGCAGATTGTGCTGTGTTGAGATGCCTTTCCTGTATAAGAATGTCATTGTGTTTCTTGGAACCCAAAAAGCATCAATTCTTAAGTATGATGCAATGGGTCATACCGCTTACATTAACAGACCAGCTCGCCATATTCACAGTATGATGGAGTGCCATGTTGTACCTCCAAGCAAAAAAAGTCAGAAAAAGAAGGATCCAGTGCAGGGAAAAATAGTATAAAAGGTGTGAGGGCAAGTGGGCCACTTCAGGAGCCTGGTTGGCTGGAAGGATGTTGCAAAGTAACTTTTTTTTTTTTTTTTTAAACCTTTATTATGAAGAAAAGGAGTGCAGTTACAGACCTACAACCACAGAGGCTGCTCAGTAGCAATAAATATCAAAAGCACAACAATACACAGCTCATCAGCCACCAACCCGAGGGCCCAGCAGCGATAATGCACGACATTGTAGAGAGCCCGTGGCGATAGGAGGAAAAGGAGTGCAGTTACAGACCTACAACCACAGAGGCTGGTCAGTAGCAATAAATATCAAAAGCACAACAATACACAGCTCATCAGCCATCAACCCGAGGGCCCGGCAGCGATAATGCACGACATTGTAGAGAGCCCGTGGCGATAGGAGGATAAATAAAAGGTTTCACATTTTATATTTTATAAACGAACAAAAAGAAAACACAAAAAAAGGTTTGAGGCGGGAACTGTACAGTGTATTGGCTGTCTCATGCGGTAGGGGGGAGCTAATTGATCAGGGAGCAACTTTATGAAGGATAAAGATCTTAAGGAGGGAGGAGGCCGAGAGCAAACCAATAAATCATAGACAACAGGAATCAAATAACCTGAAACGCACAGTCAAGGGGACAGGGGAATGTCAGAAGCTTCTACAAAATGGGGAGTGCAGATCTCTCCTCGGTACGAATTCCATTTGACCCCATATCCTTCCCCACTTCTTGGGCCTACCACGGGAGACATATATAATTTTTTCTCTAAACATGCACCAGTCCATGTTTTCTTTCCAAGTTGAGACTAAAGGTGCCCTTTGAGACCCCCACAATTGGGCAATGTCCCTTTTTGCGATCATGTTGCCGAGGGTGGCCCACTGAGTCTGAGAACACTGCAATCATTTGGTTCCCAGATGTTCAACAAACAGCGTCTGGCCACAGGCAATAACTCCACACCCGTCACCTCTCCCATCACAGCATGCACTCGATTCCAGAAAACCACAACCTCCGGACATTCCCATATAATGTGAAGGAAGGTAGCAAGCATACCACAACCACGCCTACACAGCCCATCCGCAGAATAACCCATACGCATCAGTCTTGGACCCGTGACATAGACTCGGTGCAAAATCTTTAATTGCACCAGCCAGAGACGCGCCGGAATCGCAACCTCTTTGGGGGAGGATATCGCAGCCTGCCAGTCTTCATCGTCCAACTCCGAGCGGTCGTTAATGAGTTTTTTGTAGATGAGAGATATAGTGCTATCGGGGACGTACCCGTCAAGCACTCTATCTTCCAAGGGAGAGGACTCCGGAACAGCAGACCCGGCCGGGAAGACCGATTCAGGCGCGTGGCGGACCTGGATGTATCGGAAGTATTCCCTATCACTCAATTTGTATTCATGTTTTAATTTGTCGAAAGTCTTGACTCTGTCCTTGACCCAGAGGTCACCGACCTTACTGATGCCAATAAGGTCCCATCTATCGAACCCCTTCGTCGTCCATAGACTGCCCAGTCTCTCCGCAGCATACAAGGGGGTTGCTCTAGTTAGCTTGCCCGTTCACCCCGTGGCCGTAGTCGCACTACCCCATACTCGTACCGCCACCCCGGTGGGGCCCGTCAGATTCTTCCTGGCAGCTCTGGAGTAGAGCGCCCTATTATAGTCGCCCCCGGGTAGCTGCCACCTATCCATCTCGAATGCGGGATTCGGAACAGGACCGTACATAGCATGATTGACCACACTCAGTTGGGATGCCCAGTAGTAGCGTTTGATATCAGGCAGCGCTATACCACCATCATTCAAGAACATCTGGGGTTGAAGTACCCTACCCCACACGCTGCTCCGCTACCAGCGGAGCAGCGTGTGGGGTAGCACGGAGGAATACTCGTCCCAAGTCTATTGCAAAAATAGCAATCAACCCCAGACGTTCTTGAATGCCACATGAAGCAAGACAACCTTTAACAATGAGTCATGCAAATGCATGGATCCTGATTCAAAAACTGCTGTAGGCACACTATAGCCTGTAATATATTATTAAAACACTGTAAATAGTCCTGCACTTTTGGTTATTTACACAAACTATAGAGATACGTAAGTAAGTTGGGGAAGTTGTGCCCCCGTCCTGAAGGAGCATATGGTCCGAAACATGTCGACGCACACCTGAGGTACTGTCCATAGTCAAGACAGAAAATTACCTCGCACTGCACTTCTTTTAACAGTACCAGCCCGGGGTTGTGAATAAAGATTTTTCCTATACACCCACGAGCCAGGTACTTTTTAAACCTTCACTATATCCCACCACTCACATTAAATACCCCTACCACTTTCACCACACACACCACACATAGTCCATACTTTCAGTACTCCTGCGTAGTCGTAGGTCGCAGCACGCCGCATCCCGTTAGAGGGGTGCGAAGACCCCTATGATGAAGCATGACACCAAGGGGCCTGTTGGTGTGTGAGGGGTATTTTACAAAACACTGAGTGTCCCCACACCTGTGGTAGACACTTTTCCCTTTCACTGTAAGTAGGATTCCTTTTGTTTATGTAACTGTGCCCGTGGAGTAAGAATCCTACTTCTATACTCTACCTCCCTCCTGATGTTTTTTTGTAGGCAACGCAATATCCCGAAGCAGCAAGTGCGAGTCCTCCTCTGGCCTATCCGAGACCGGCGTGTAAACCTTCTGAAAGTGCTGGGCAAAGACCTCAACTATCTCAACCGGGTCCACCACTTGCGTTCCATCCACCTTTTCAACAACAGGCACCACCCGATTCAATCTATCCCTTTTGTCCAACCAAGCAATCAACGTTCCCGCTATATCACCAACATCATACACACGCCCCTGTTGCTCACGATTCATTGGCTTGGCCGCATCAGTCACCAGAGCTCTGTAGTCAGACTGTTTAAGGGCCAGAGAATGTATACCCTCTGGTGTAACCCCAGACTCCATCCTCTCCTCCAATGCAGTAATGTCATTTTCCAGACCAACCACTTCCTCGTTCTTACGCTTCCTCTCGCTAGCAATCAAGGACAGAGTTTGACCACGAATCACAGTCTTATAAGCCTCCCACAAGGAGATGGGGGAGGACACCGATCCCTCATTCTCGGCGAAGTAATAATCCATGCACTTAACAATTTCGGCTCTTATTTTAGGGTTACGAAGGTGCCAGGGGTTAATCGGAGCAACCCGACCCCCGGTTTCCAACTGTACGTCAATAGTGAGCCAGAGTGGGGAGTGGTCTGAGATCCCCCTAGCTAAATGCCTAATTTCCCTTACAGAGACCATCTGCACCGCCGGTATAAGGATATAATCAAGCCTCGAGAGACTCCCATGAGCTCCCGAGTAAAAGGTATACTGTTGCTGTCCGGGGTGCAGTTGCCTCCAACAATCCGCTAGACCCAACGTTTTCAAAAAGTTGCCCAGCCATAGTTGTGATGTCGGGAGAAGTCTGGGGGGGCTACGATCTTCATCACCGCTGACAACCGAATTAAAGTCACCACCCACAACCAACATGCCCTCAGGGAACCCCAGAACCACCCTACCCAAATCAGAAAATGTAGTGGACTGTAGGCCGGGTGGGACATACACAGATAAAATGGAGATCGTCTTCCCCTCCCAGCGGCCCGTAATGGCCGCATATCGGCCTCTATCATCCAGCACAGTGTCATCTATCTCCAGGGGGAGGGAGTTCCTAACCCGGACGCCCGCCCCCCTCGACCCAGTGGTGAATCCAGAGTGAGCCGCCAGGCGGTAGCCCCGTCTGTTCAGTGCATGGCACGTGTTTCCTATTAGATGCGTCTCCTGGAGCAAAACAATATCTGGGGAGCAGCGCTTCAAGTATTGCAAAACTATCCCCCGCTTTATCCTATCGCCCAGACCACTGACGTTCCAGCTCAGTACCCTCAGCCCCCTACCCCCTCCCCAGAAATAAGAACAACGCCCCCCGCCAAGAAACAGGCACAAGAGATAAGATATGCAACAAAGCGCAGCCTCGAAACAAACAAAAAAGTAAAGACCCCCCACCACCCCCAAGAAAATCCCCAAAACACACCCCCCCCACCTTGCACCCCTGCGGTAGACCAAAAAGCCACCCCAACTTGCAGTGTGCCTGTCGCCCCATTGAACTAACCTACAAGAAGAGAGAAAAAAAACCCCAGAGGAGGAAGAGTCCCGATTCCCCCCACCCCGGGTATTCACATTGTATATACATAACAGTCATAGAGCTACTTCCATAAGTCCATAGAATTGGCTCGCCGGCACAGACTCACTGCTCCTGTTCTTCCAGGCCACCTTCAGCGCCCCTCGACCTTTCGGCGCTGGTAAGATGTGTCGGCAGAGTATCAAGCCAGTCACTGACTACCTCGGGCGGTCAAAGAAGAGCGCACGTTCCTCATATTCAATCCTCAGGCGAGCCGGGAAAAGCATCAGTCCCATGTCCCTGAGGCACCGTTTCACCCCCGTGAAGCCCATGCGTTGTTTCTGCACCGCCTGTGTAAAGTCAGGATAAAATTGATCAACGCGTTTTCAAATTTAGTGGGACCAGTGGTGCGTGATGCCTGAAGAATAGCGTCTCTGTCCCGCAAATTAAAAATCCTGGCTATGATAGGCCTCGGAGCGGCCCCCAGTTTGGGCTTCCCGCCGGGGACTCTGTGAGCACGCTCCACCATGAAAAATGTACTGAGGCTCTTTGGTGCAGAGTGCTTTAGAACAAGGTCCTCCACCAGAAGGTCCGTGGATAAGTCTACGGAATTCTCCGGAACACCAACAATGCGAACGTTGTTGTGCCTGGTCCGGCTCTCGAAATCATCCAGCCGACGGGCAAACGAGTTGTTAGACGTTCGGAGATTGCGGACTTCGGTCTGAATATCCGAGACATCCGTAGTAAGGCTCGCGGTCTTGATGTCCAGGGGCTTGACCCGCTCATTGGTTTTCCCCAAGTCCATCCTGATAAGATTGACTTCGATCGCCATTGTGTCTATCTTAGCAGCCAGCGTTTCGTACTGCTGGCCCATAGATGTCTGGACACTTGAGATGTTGCAGGAGAGCCATCACCAGTCTCATCAAAGACTTTACTCACACCGCCAAGGGATCCTTTCGTGTGGGTGTAGCGATCTATAGTGTGGGATTGGACAAACCCCCCTTGGTGTGTGCCTCTGGTTGCATGCTTCTCGGTATCCGCCTTGCCCGCCATAATGAGCGACGAGCTCTGAGGGAACCTTTGGGATCTGGTCAGAATGGTTCCCTCCGCAGCAAACTTGTGGAGGCGAGGGGACGAGGGCAAAAAACAAGCGTAGAGCTGGCAGCAAGAATCAGGTCAGGCGTGTCGACCGGCAGCAAGTCGCCGTCAACAATGACCAAAAGCGAAACCGAAAGTACCACAGGGGCAGTGGACGTGTCGCACAGGCCGTTGTTGTCCAATTGCCACCTGGGTACCTCGGGGACTCAAGTCCATGGATGGTCTTCGGTGTAGGCCGCAAGTTTCAAAGTTCTGTCCGTCCGGTTCCCGGCGGCAAAATCGAATTTTGAAAAAGGATGTCGTATCAGCAGGGCATCCACTAAAAGTACCCGTCGTCCAAATCAGGATACGTTGCAGGATAGATGCGGGAGGCGGAAAGGGTCTCGAGACCCCTGTGCTCACGCGTCCATCTTGGATGCACGCGAAGCTCCTCCTCCTGCAAAGTAACTTTTTGAAGGATAGTAACAGTCTTTAGTAAGCGGCCAACACTGAAAATTATAAACAGGTCCATAGGATCCAAAGAGAGTAGGGAAAGGTGTGCCACCCAACCAGCGAGTGTGCAACTTCCAAAAAACACTCATTGATCATCAGGGAACCGTGATTTATCCCTGTCCGGGGGTCAGTTCTTCTGCCTGTGGTCTCTCTCAGAGTCTCTCCTATTGAAAGTATTTGAGGGGTGTGCTTATGAGAGGGGGCAATATCCACATACTGTTGTCATGTCTCAAAGCTCTCCAACCAGAGCTCCAGTTCTTCGAAATCACAGCACTCTTTTGCCTTATCATTGACAGTGACCAGCATGATTACTGGTTCCAGCAAACTGTAGAATAAATCCAGTTACTTAAGTGCTGGACGTAGGTCCAGGAATTTCTTCTGAAGTATGTTGCTCATGGGAGAAATCTGCCAAGAAAGTAATTTTGCAGCCTTTAACTGCTAGGGGTCATAGTTCCTTACCTCAGAGAGGATAGTCCTCACATGCTGATGTTAAGGCAGGCAGGCAATTATCTAACAAGATGTCGGTCAGGTGGTCACAGAGCATGCCACCCCCTCATGAGCCAGCGCAAATTCCAGAGGGAGAGTAAAGGACAAACTTAACAGCTTTTGGAATGAAAGTTTGGAGGAATAGTGGAACATCTCAGTTATCGTCAGTCGCTGGGACTCCAAAGATGAGGATATTATTCCCGCACTAGGGATCATATTAATCCTTACATTTTTTTCTGGTCTTTCCACAACTCAGGACTCCATGTCATAGTTTCCACCACCCTCAGATCCAGTCCGTCTACTCTCTGGTCTGTGGAATCCATCGGTTGCTACAGTAGAGTCATATCTCCCTTCGCCAGTATAAGCTTATTTATTCATCTCCGTTGTGGAATGTTCCACCACAGCTAAAGATGCTTTAATCACTCTTAATTAAACATTAACAGAGTTTAGGGTTACTCCTGATATTGCCATTATGGAACCTGCAGGCTGAAGAATTTTTGTTTTGTGTGGCCTCAGCGAAAGTCAATTGTCGTACTGCCTTACCAGCAGACATGCAGGCCATGGGCAGGTGGAAGTAGTAAATTGGTGGGTTGTGCACAAGTGTGGAGCATCCAGGATCTAAGAAAGTCAACCACACTATCAGGAACCTGTACCTGCAGACAGCATCCTATGGAAGGCAGCAGTGAAAAGAATAAGGCCATAGCAGTCTAGTGTGGTGAAAGAAGAGGATGAGGACCATAGGTTGCGCTTACTGAGCTTCCCAATTCAAAATGGTGGCGTGGAGGACCTGTCCCCTGAGCGTCAGTGTGCAAACAAGATAATGATGCTGGGGAAACCACTGCAGGTCCAGGCAGGCACTTCAGTTTAACCTACCAGGGTTGAACTCTCCAGATACAAGCTAAACTTTGGGTGACCAGCGGTGCAGCAAACAAGGGGCCCGATGTAGGTAATTCTAATTTACCACTTCTAAAATACCGAATCATACCGATTCGGTATTTAAGAAGTGGTAAATTAGAGGGGGGGAAATGTAGGTAATTGAGAATCGGTGAATACTGAATCGGTAAGATTCGGTATTTACCGATTCTGTAAATACCGAATCGGTATCCCCCATTGATTCCTATGCGCCTTGAAGCCAATAGGAATCAATGTGGAATACCGAACCGATATTTACCGATTCTGTAAATTCTGATGGTTGCAAGGGTGCAGGGGGTGTCACTTTGACACCCTCTAGCACCCCAATTCCGGACTTGTGTGCCATGTGGCACACAGACATGCCCTAAGGGCATGTCTGTGTGTCACATTGCACAGGTGTGCATGCACAGATATGCATGCACACCTGTATTCGGTATTTTACCACCCAATAGGATTGGGTGGTAAAATACCGATTCTTAAAGCCCTGTGGCACTCTGACATGTGCCAGCTACATCTGCATTTACAGAATCGGTATTTTACCGAGTCTGTATTTACCGATTCTGTAATTTTACCGAATCGGTAAATACAGAGGGCCCGATGTAGGTAAATCTACATTTACCACTTCATAAATACCGAATCATACCGAATCGGTATTTATGAAGTGGTAAATTAGAGGGGGGGAGATGTAGGTATTTCAGATTCGGTAAATACCGAATCTGTAAGATTCGGTATTTACCAATTCTGTAAATACCGATTCGGTATCCCCCATTGCTTCCTATGGGCCTTGAAGCCCATAGGAATCAATGGGCATTACCGAATCGGTAATTACCGATTCGGTAATTACCGATTTGTGCAAGGGTGCAGGGGGTGTCACTTTGACACCCTCTAGCACCCCCAAAACAGACATGTGAGCCATGTGGCACACAGACATGCCCTTAGGGCATGTCTGTCTGTCACATGGCATAGGTGTGCATGCACACATGTGCATGCACACCTGGATCCGGTATTTTAACACCCAATTGGATTGGGTGTTAAAATACCGAATCTGAAGGGCCGTTTCCGACCGGTATTTTGCCTACTGAGATGTAGGGGACCTTTTTTTGTCCGATTCGGTATTTTTGCGATTCAGTAATTTTACAGAATCGGTAAAATACCGAATCGGACAAAAAAAGGTCCCCTACATCTCAGTAGGCAAAATACCGGTCGGAAACGGCCGAAATCGGCCGTTTCCGACCGGTCTTTGATACCTACATCGGGCCCAGAATCAGTAAAATACTGATTCTGTAAATGCATGCCCTACATCTGAAAACCGTAATACCGGTCGGAAACGGCCGAATTCGGCCGTTTCCGACCGGTATTAGGGCACCTACATCGGGCCCAAGGTGAGCAGTTGTGCCCTAGAGGTCAAATAAGCCCCAGTGATGATCCAAGGAAGCGCAGCCTGGATCACAAGACGGTGGCCCACCAGTCACATTACGTCTCCATCCACAGTGGACGCTCATGCTTAATAGAGGTACCCCTGCAGGTCAAGTACTGAGTCGGATCATAGACGTATGGCGGCCGTATCAAGCGACGGGCTCATGAGCTGCACTAGGGAGCCGTCATTGCGATTGCGGCATAGATCCCTCCGTAACTCTGAGAATCTGATTGCACACCGATTCCTGTCCTTAGTCCAGGCATTTTTTCCTCCATTTAGATTTCCTGTGTTTTCTAGCTGAAAGTAAGTGTAGAAGTTACTACTGTGATGTCTTGCCTCCCTTGATCTTTCTTAATTGTGTGTCATCTATCTCCACTCCCCAAAATTGAAGATGCAATGCAGTTATTTCTGCAGAACAGAATACTTACAGGGTGAGGTAAAAGATAGTTATAAAAGACAGCAGATACCGTCAGATCTGGTTTTATTTCAAACTAAACATACGTGCCTTCATCCACATTGTTTTTCATTATGTTACCCTTTCCAGATGAGCGTAAACGTTGTTTCACTCATATCCCATTAAGCTTAGCATATTGTTTTCGGTTCTCCAGCTTGAAAAGTTTGTTTGTAGGGAGGCACACGAAGCTTGCTTTTCTACTGTGAATCATTCTCAGTGTTCTTACAAAACCTATAAAACAAGGATTGGTAGTGGTGTTTTCCACAATGGGAAAAGAACTGCACTATCACTTATCAATTTATTTAGAAAGAATCAAATGGGCTTCTAGTATGTTCTAACACCTATAGTTGAGGTGGAGTGCTACACAGACCACTGTCACCCACTACCAAGAGTGACTATTACCAATCCAAAAGGTCGGTAAGTCAAAGATGTGCACAATAGGGTCAAGGGGAGCACAATCCTAAGCAAATGTAAAGCAAGTGATGTGTGATCACAAAATGTTAAGACAACAATTAAATAGGGTCCAATTGATAATAGCAGCTGCTCTTGTTGACTCTTTTTACGAAGCCTTGTGAATAAATGGAGAAATGAACATACATGGACTATAATTGATTTTGTACCTTATCTGAAAAAGAAGTCTTACTGATATTATCAATTGGACCCTATTTAATTGTTGTCCTAACATTTTGTGATCACACATCACTTGCTTTACATTTGCTTAGGATTGTGCTACCCTTCTTACAAAACCTGTATTGTGGACTGAGAATGCAACTCGTGTGTCCGCCCAAATCAACTGTGTAATGAGGGCCATGTAGAGGGTACATGTCCCTTACTTACTAAATCCAGGACTTCAATCCAGAATAAAGTTCAAATCTGAGTCAACTCTAGAAAAACAGACTACAAAACCTATCACTCCAAACCTGTTCAATTATGATCCAATTTCCACCTATATGAGCTCTGACATACATTCAAATCTCTTTATTAAAATTATAAATATAGCCCATGAAAAAGCGTTTACCCTTTTAGCAAATGATCCTGCACTAGCCGGTTGTGTGGGCGGAATTTGCGTAGTCACGTTACGCAAAGTTCCACAAAACGGCAAAAACTCTGCGAGCAAGCGGAATTCCGCGAGCTTGCGGAATACATTTTTGTGACAGGAGCATCGTGCCAGAATGAATACTCCCTAGCATATATTTATCCAGGAAGATGCCACCGTTTTGTGCAATGCCTCTACTCAACTGGAGTACTACTGGCTAATCAGTAAGTGCTACCTCCTTGGGTAAATGTATAGCGCCATTCCTACACTACAGCTTTTGGGCCAGAAGAGTTGTCTCCAGTGTGTGTCTGTAACTTTGCCACCGCTTCGAAAGGCGCCGGGGTCCCTTGAGTGAGCTGTCCATCAAAGTTGGTAAAGGGCAGGAAGACGTTGCATAAAGCTAGTGTATGTGGGGCAGGGACAAACAGACAGGGATTCTATGTGGGTTCACATGCCTCTTGTTTTTAAAAGGTCAGAGACCGATCAAAGCAGCAGATGAGGAAAAAAACCTCCTGGTCAGAGGAACTACACGGGATTGTGCTCGAGAAACTCTTGGATGCAAAGACCTCCAGCAAGGATCACAGCTAATTTTTGACGGTGGATGTGGGGAGAAAGCGCACCTTCCCAGCCTCGACGGTGCTCACGAACATTTTGGGCTGATTAATGTGTTACTGAATTTGAGCTTCAACTCGGGGACCTACTTTATTTATATCTGTAAGTGCTTCCTGTTGAGGTTTAATTTTTGTGACAGGAGCATCATGCCAGAATGAATCCTGCCCTGCATATTTATCTAAGAAGATAGCACTGTGTTGTAAAATATCTGCAAGTGGAATTTCCTCTTTCTCCATATTCTCATTGATATAGTGTTCTTTGACAAAACACTAGGAGGGAGTCGCACAAAACTGATTCAGAGAACAAACAAGTATACAAAGAAAAAATCGGAGTGCTAGATGGACATTCACAAGGAGTTATAAAATACCTGTACTCGCCAGGAGTACTTTCGACTGGCTAATCAGTAAGTGCTACCTCCTTGGGTAAATATACAGTGCTTTTCTTACACTACAGCTGCGTAAATGGCCAGAAGAGTTATATCCAGTGACCATGTGTGTCTGTAATTTTGCCACTGCGCCGAAAGGCGCCGGGGTCCCTTGAGTGAGCTGTCCATCATAGTGGGTAAAGGGCGGGAATACGTTGCATACCGCTAGTGTATGTGGGGCGGGGCCAAACGGGCGGGGCTTCTATGCAAGTTCACATACCTCTTCTTTATAAAAGGTCAGAGACCGATCAGAGTAGCAGATGAGGAGAAAGAACCTCCTGGTCACAGGAACAACACAGGATTGTGCTCGAGAAACTCATGAATGCAAAGACCTCCATCAAGGATCACAGCAAATTTTTTACGGTAAATATGGGGAGAAAACACACCTGCCCAGCCTCGACCGTGCTCACTAACTTGTTGGGCTGATTAATGCGTTACTGAATTTTAGCTTCAACTCGGGCACCTGCTTTATTTATATCTGTAAGTGCTTCCTGTTGAGGTTTAATTTTTGCGACAGGAGCATCGTGCCAGAATGAATTCTGCCCTGCATATTTATCCAAGAAGATGCCACCGTTTTGTGCAATACCTCAACTCACCATGCTCAGAATTCCGCTACGCCGCGGATCGCGGACTTTTCGGCCATTCCGTGTTCCACGCGGAATTGCCAAAATTTCCCAAATTCCGCGAGCGGAGCGGACTTTGCCGCCCACCCTTAAGTCACTTGTAGAAGGGCACCTCTAGTGCACAGCATTAGAAGTAAAGTAAAAATTCAGCCTAAGAGAATATACACAGACAAACCCAGGCTTTAAATGTCCCCAAGATCTTATATGACCTCTTCGAAGCCAATGAAGAGGTTACACATGCATCCATCAACGTACTGACATTGGATCCTCAGCCATCTTATATCAAAGCCTTGCATCCTTTTCGGCAAACAAGGTGAACAACACTTGTAACATAAATGTAGAACGATTTCTTCCCCAACGTATTCCCCAGGTCAGAAAGGACCTAGGATGTACATCAACCTACTTTCATTTAGTTCACTCCTTTCTTCTCTCCCTAGTTCTAATGATTGAGTTAATTAAGAACAGGAGAGACAGTGCTGCCCCCCAGGATATCAGACCTCCGGCCCTTCTGAAAAACCTGGCGGAAGCGCGTGAATCTAATTAAATCTCACTTCAGCACGGGGTGTCCCAGCAGACCTAACACATAGCAAGGCAACACCTCATTTAAAAAAAGAGCATTGTAGATATTTTAGTCTCAAACAACATTCCCTGCGTTTTTCCATTTTAGTACTATACGTATTAGACAGAAAGGTTCATGGACAAATGTAGCGAGTGTCTCTTTCACCCACACTATTATTTAACGTGGAAATACCCTCTACACCAGTACGTAATTCGTAAAAGAACAAGTGCCGGGGCACAGAGATGCTCTTAGGCACTGCGGCTGAATCTGGGGTTGCTGAATACCAAGGTTATGTAGTCTTTATTTAACGTCATACCTCTTTCATCCACCAATATACTCTCCCTGCCCATACATGGCGCACTCCTACGTTCTTTTACATCCCTCCTTTCTCTCTTACCCACAGTTTTATTTTCAGTCTTTCTCTTCCCCTTTCTCCCCCCAAAACCCTTTGCTTCTTTTCTCTTTCTTGTTCTGGCACAATGTCTGATGAGCAAAAATATGCCCGAGTCACCAAACAAGAGTGCAAGGAGGCTCAAACTAAGCCCTGCTCTACACTAAGGGATGTAAGGCCTCAGAATCTAGAGTGCCAATGAATGAATGAAATGAAATGAATGAATGAAATGAAATGAAAATGGGTTTTCTAAAGCGCAGATAGCTGCCCGGAGGCGTCCCAGCGCTAAAGCGGGCTGCTATGACTGTAAGCTGCTGACCTTCATCATGACAGGAAGGATCAGCAGTGTGAGTGAGTGCCAAGAGGACTAGGAATTGTCAAACGCTGCGCTATACCAAAAAAGTAGCATAACAAAGCAAAAGTGTCACTGTACCCTAGGTGAAGAGACTGCTCATCTGCAGGTGTGCAGGTAACATTAAGAATTTATAGGCGAAGGCGGAGGCCCTGCCAGCCTGATGTATCCGGCAGCTCGAGAAACAGGTAGAAGGTTTGCAGGGCTGCACACGATGCCACAGATGGTCCGTCTCATGCCTCAGTGACCCGGCGGCTGCTTTAATGACTCTATCACAAAAGCCCAAGCCAAGGCAGATTGTCTGGACGCTAGAATGTCAGGATCAATGCGTTGCTTCCACGTGGGCTCTGCACTGCTCCACTGCAGGCTGGGTGATGCTGATGCCATGGTCTTGTATCAGGGAGGATAGAAGCTTATAGATTGAGGTTGGCCGCTGTCCATCAATGTAAGACCAGCACAAGAGAAACACACGTCTATAGACCCGTGTAAAAAGCTTGCTCCAAAGGGGAAAAACACGCACCTCTTTGGGGGTCGAATCATTTCTTTTTGTTATATGTCCTGTTAGCCTGCTTTTGAAGCCCTTGTGTGTGCACCAAGTGCGGCTTCATTCCATCAAACGGTTTTACACCTGATTTCAGGATACAAGTTGAGCGTAGACTGCACTGCTACTTGACTTTTAGGGCCATATGTATCAACATCCTGTTTTGCGATTTCTAAATAGCGATTTTTAAGAGTCTCTATTTAGAAATCGCAAAATGGTATGTATGTAGAAATTCGCTTCTTTTTAGCGATTCCTTAAAATTCCTTAATTGCGATTAGCAAATTGCTAATCGCAATTAAGGAATAATTTCCCATTCATTTCTATGGGCCAGGAGGCCCATAGGAATGAAGGGGAAATTTGCGATTCGCAATTTGCTAATCACAAATTGAGAATATTTTCGAGGGTGCATGTTGCACCCCTGAAATCTGTATCAGTGCACATGTGGCGCACATACAAGCCCTAAGGGCATGTATGTACGTCACATGGCACTTTGAAAAATGAAAAAATATGCATTTTGAAAGGAATTCGCAACTTACCACCAACTAGAAGTTGGTGGCAATTTGCGATTCCTTAAGACCAATTTGCTATTTTTTTTGGCTTCTTACATTGCATTTAAGGAATCGCAAAATTTGCGATTCCTTAAATGCAATCACAAGATAAGGAATCGCAAATTTTGCGATTCCTTATTTTTCAAGCAGATTCCCTTGATGCATACCATTAGTCCAAATTGCATTCGCAAACGCCGAAATTCTGAGAAGTCAATTTGGCTTGATACATATGGCCCTTAGTCCCATGCTAATCCCTCTAAATGTAGGAAAATACCACGGCCGTACAGCAATTCTACATCTTTGAAACAACTTTACCAGCCATTTTTTTTTCATCAGACCTCAGAATAAGTGGCTGAGTGGTTTGGTGGTAAACTGTGGCAAACTGTGGTATAGTCGAGGAATTTAAGCATTCTGTCTTGAGTGACCAGAAACACATCAACCAGGCTTTGACAAGACTCAACTTTTCGAATTATTCCTATCTCAGGGAGGTGCAATAGATGGCAGACAGGCGGAACCCGTTCTCCTCTTAAGGTGGATTCCTCCCACCTCACTCACACTGCTGATCCTTCCTGTCATGATGAAGGGCAGCAGCTTACAGTCATAGCAGCCCCGCTTTAGCCTTGTGTTTTTCCTCTCAAAATTCCCCACATTGTACTTCTGCACCCATTAATCTCTAACCAGGGCACCAGTTCCATTGGTCGCCTGCAGACTGAGGCCTGGACACTAGTGGAGTAAACTCCCCTGGTTAATAGCTTGTTATGTATATCGTATCTTGGGGTTTTACCTTATAATTGATGCACAGTGATGAGAGTTGTGAACCCGTTGTACATAAATCATAAACAAAACACAATAAACAGAATTCTAGTTGGGGGGGCAGTGAGTAGTAACTGGGATGCTGCCTTTTACTGAGGGGTTCTAAGTGATGTCAGTGAGAGAGCTGGAGCAGAGTCATTCAGAACCCTGAGAAGAAATAAATACCGTTTTAGTCAGTTAACACCTTCTTCATCACATGTTATAAATTGCCCCTCTATTTTATGAATATGCCACGTCCCCTCTGACACTGACATTTTAAAATCAGTTAGTGGCATCCTTCAGTCCTCCCACATCTCCCTCTGAATTTACTCTTCCCTCCTCTACTAAATATTAAAATAATAATACCTGACCAATTGATAATAAAAACACCTGGTGACCTGGCTCTCCACTTTCAACTGCCTCTGGGCCTTCCCTCCCTATCCCGCCAAAGTTGTGCTTCCTACTCTCTGTGGAGCAGCAGCAACATGCTTGCCGCATGTACAGGCTCCCTGAGACCGCATCAGTGCAGCTTTGAGATCCATCTGGATTCAACAGAGTCGTGCAAGGATTGGGGAATGTGGCAAAGCAGGGGATGCTAGGACCTCACGTTACGACGTCACAGTTGGAAACAACTTTTGTTCCACACTGCTATGACCTAGTAGCGAGGAATAACCAGATTCAGAATCCGGTATTCACACTCCTGGGTCTCTATGAGCGTGATGCATAACAGAGCCCTGACAATATAGTGCGATTGGTATAGTATATTTAAGAGATCCTGGTGTGAGAGATGCAAGCTTGCTGCAGGCTGCCTCCACAGGGCGTTACACTGTTGCTTCTTTGATCTTATGCAAACATTTCCATTGGCCTTAAATTGATTTTTCTGCAGTTGTCTGGCTCCACTGTAACTTGGAGCCCTATCATTTAAAGCAGTTTCCCCGTTTGCCTGCGAAGAGAGCATCCACAAATGTTTGCTTATTTAAGTGACTCTCAACTTAAAAAATGCAAACAAAACCCTTCTCCGAGAGTTGGGACCTGTCAGACCTGGCATTCTTGGCATGGTTCTCCCCTTACTTTTTGCCTTCAATTCTCCTGCATTGATGACTTTGTTTTTACTGGCTTTAGGACTCTGTGCATTTTATTACTGCTATTGACGTTTTTGTCATGGCAGCTTAAAGGCATCGAGTCCTATCGCGCCCCCTCATCCCCACAGCTCTCACTCCAGGCTTTCTCCATAAACGTTTTGTTCTTACCTACCCACATAGAATGTTTCTCACAAGCATTTGCCAGGCAATAGGTCTCGCATTACTGGTAGTTTGAAGTATTGGCATTGCAAATAATATTGCAATGCCAATAGCTCATACTTTCAGTAATGCAAGACCTAGTGCATTGTAAATGATTGCATAGTGATCCAGTAATCAGCATTGTATGTCGCAGTGCAGTACCGCAAGCTGCTCTTAGAGGTCCCTAGTGATCAAGGCACCAGCATTGTATGTCTCGGTGCAGTACCGCAAGCTGCTCCTAAAGGTCCCTGGTGAGCAAGGCACCAGCACTGCATGTCTCAGTGCAGTACCGCAAGCTGCTCCTAGAGGTCCCTGGTGAGCAAGGCACCAGCACTGCATGTCTCAGTGCAGTACCGCAAGCTGCTCCTAGAGGTCCCTAGTGAGCAAGGCATCAGCACCGCAGACCTCTTTTTCTCAAATATGGTACTGCAACATGCAGAAGATATGGCAAATCCACTCAACCCAATATGGGTCTAAAAGGAAGAAACATGCTGTTTCAACCAGAGGTGAGCTGTTTGTTATTATGTTAAGAATCAGTAAAAGTTTAAATAAAGGTTTGAATAAATTGGCCTTACTAACATTTTTATATTACGACAATGATTGGAAAGTTGGGTGCTTAAGTGATGAGAACAATGAAGGTCAGCATGATAAAATCGGTTTTATTAAAAAGAACATGCCTTATAATATGGCTTTTCTCCCACCCGGCATGTATACATAAAGTTCAAATTGAATTCAAAGAAGCAACACACTATATTATGGCTTTTCTTCCACCTGGAGTGTATGAATAAAGTTCAAATTTAACATAAATTCGCAACACATGACTTACGCGAATCGGGCCCCAGCGCATATAAAGGGAGCATGAAGAGTGAGACTCGGTTTCACTCGGTTGAATTTTACAAGCGGGAACGAACGTCCCTCTTGAAAAAGCACCCGCAGTGATATTGGGAGTTTTAGAAAAACTATTATCAGATTCTGTGCCTAGCATGTGAATAATGTTTATGATCACATGGGCCCTTTATTCGGAAAGGAGGCCCAGAAAGTAAACCTTGTTCTGAGGGACAGTGATTGCGTTCTACTAGCATCCTGCCCTTGATAACAAGTTGAAAAAAAGAACAACTGGAGTATTTTGCTTGTTTCTGTCTCTCAGTGGGTCTAAACATAAAGCCACCATTTACACTATAAAAATGTGGGAAGCAAAATTAGAATACATTTATAAACATAGCTTTCTTAAGTCCCTATTAAATCCTCGTAGTCACTAAGAATGTAGGATATAGTTAGACATTAGTTTAACCAGATGTGTGCGACTATACTTAAAAGCCATAGGTATGATTAACAACAAGGGGTCTATGAATATGGATTTGTGAATGATGCACATATATGCAAACTTTTGGAGGCCCCATTATAGTATATATATTTATATATATATATATTTTTTTAACTGCAATTTCATTTTGAAATTGTATATAAGTGAGATTACGTTAGAGGCCAAAATGAGGGGCAAACTTGCTTTAGGGTATTGAATTTTCCCAATGAAGTAATAATTGCACATCTATAGCGATAAAACTAATAATATATAAAGAACACCATTGTGAGTGGCTAGTCCCGTTTGGGGTTGAATTTAAAATCACATATGGACTTTGCTTATCCCCTTAGATCAAAAAAAGTGTGCAATTGGCAAAGAAAGTAAAGAAAATTGGCGACTTCGCAACGTATTTGTTTTTAAAGCGACTCTTAACCATTATCCACATCAGAACGTGAAAACGAGGAAAAGGTTCTTTTAATTGAAAGTGAGCACTATATCTGCTTTTTTTTTGTTAAAAGGGCATATCCGTACAATTGACCAGAGAGGATTAGCCCATTTAACACGAATTGTTACACTTTACAGGTTCAGTTGACCGCAGAGGGATTAATTTACATATGCGTCTGTGGTCAAAGATATCAATACCAGTCAAGAGGTAAGATGACACCGGTATATATAAGAAGTGTGCATCTCTATAAAACAAAGAATACTAAAAAGGGTTTTCTGTTATACAATCAAGCAATGACAAGAAGCATGATAGTACTTAAGTGCTAATCCTGGACAATCATAATAAACGGTAACTAATCACCGTCTTCTCATAGAAAAATCTTGCTTTTAAAAAAAAAAAAAATTATTTGTCAATTTGCATATGTCGTGCAGGGCTCTGCACACCAGAGTCATCTGCCAAAGCATACTCAACACATCCATTACAGCAAACAACGTTAGATTTTCCTCCCCCTGTAGCCCCCCCCCATGATCAACAATACAAAACATCGGGGCACTGAACGATGACACACCCCACCCCCAACTCCCTCCTCCCACTCCTTCACCCCCAAAGATCGCACAAGTCCATACTACCTCATCTACAGTATTAAAAGGAGGATGTTCAGAAGGTCCCAATCCAGGACCGCAGCCCCCCTGCTCCTTCCCTCCCCTCCCCCTATACAGGATTCTCGACTCAAACCGGCAGCACAGACTCCTCTATCGCCGGGGGTTCCAGCCAGAGGCCCCGATACTCCGCCCATCGGTTCCATATTTTATAGTGTTTGCGCGGACACCCCCCTGGCCACAAATATGGGTTGTGTCGCTTTGCTCCAGACCCATGCAGAAGTCCAGGCCATTTTTCCAAGCTGCCACCGATGGAGCTCTCGTCGCCTTCCAGGCTTTAGCAATGTCTCATTTCACCAGGGTAAGGCTGAGAAGCATAAGGAGTCGTTGATAGGTATTGCCACCCACCCCCTCCATAACTTGCAGCAGTGCCAGCTGTGGTGTACGGGTTAGCTCCCAGCCCAAAGCTTCAGAAAGACAAGCAAATACCCCCCTCCAGAAGCGATCCAGTGATGTGCACTGCCAAACTGTGTGGATAAACGTGCCCTCCGCCCGGCCACAGCAAACACATTCTGGGGAGGCAATCATCCCTGCCCGCCACAATCGCGTCCTAGTAAAGTAGACCCTGTGGAGGTATTTGAATTGGACTAGGCGAAGCCGCATCACTATGGCCGCCCCCTGCGGGGCTGCCTGGGCCTCCCTCCAGTCCTCCTCTTCCAGCCCGCCCATATCTGCCTCCCAGTCCCCTCAGAGTTTCTGAAGTGTAGGGGAGCAATGTGTGACCAGGGACTAATAAATAGGCAAAATCCTTTTTTCTTTTAGATCCCCCAGCTTCAATGGGACTAAACTCAGGAATGGACTCCAGACCCTGCAGGCTAGAGGGTTTAACGGATGCCATAACTGTAGGTATCAATAGAATTGTGTCTGGGGCATATGAAACTCCTCTTGGAGATCCCGAAAGGATTTAAGTGTCGTGTCCCTCAGTACATCACCCAGGGTGGAGATACCAATGGCGTCCCGTCCCGAAACCCCAAAAGAGCCGTCAAGTGGGGCAGGCGCCCATTATTCCACAGAGGAGTCTCCCGGTGTGCAACATCATAGAAAACTCTTGTTTTAAAAAAAAATACATTTATAAACAAAATCGTCAACATACAACTGGCCCGCCACCTCGAGGACAACAACATCCTAGACCCATCCCAGTCCAGATTCAGACGTAACCACAGCACTGAGACAGCCCTTATCGGCGACACAGACGACATCAGGCGCCAACTAAACAACGGCGAAACATCAGCCCTCATCCTCCTGGACCTATCAGCCACCTTCGACACACTAAAAACCCGCCTCCAAGAAGCCAGAATCCAGGAGAAGGCCCTGGACTGGACCACGTCCTTCCTCTCCGGCAGAACCCAGAGAGTCCGCCTCCCCCCTTCCGATCCGAAGCCACCGACATCATCTGCGGCATACCCCAGGGCTCTTCTCTCAGCCCGACCCTGTTCAACGTCTACATGGCCCCCTCGCACTAGTGGCTCGCCACTATGACCTGAACATCATCTCCTACGCCGACGACACCCAGCTCATCCTTTCCCTCACCAAAGACACGCACACCGCCAAAACCAACCTCCACGAGGGAATGAAGGCCGTCACCGACTGGATTTAGAGCAGCTGCCTGAAATTTAACTCGGACAAGACGGAGGTCCTCATCCTCGGCCCCACCCCTCTGCCTGGGACAACTCCTGGTGGCCTACCGCACTGGGGACAGCACCGACACCCACGGACCACGCACGCAACCTTGGGTTCATCCTCGACTCCTCCCTCTCCATGTCGAAGCAGGTCAGCGTCGTCTCCTCATCCTGCTACAAAACAATCTGCAGGATCTTCATATGGATCCCGACCAAAACCAGAAGAACGGTGACCCAAGCCCTGGTCAGCAGCAGGCTGGACTACGGCAATGCACTCTATGCAGGAATCCCGGCCAAACACCTACGACGACTGCAACGCATCCAAAACGCCTCTGTCCGACTGATTCTCAACATCCCTCGTCACAGCCACATCACCCCCCACCTGAGAGACCTACACTGGCTCCCCGTCAACAAGAGGATCACCTTCAAGTTCCTCACCCATGCACACAAAGCACTCCACACCACCGGACCAGCCTATCTGAACAGCAGACTCAGCTTTTACACCCCCACCCGCCAGCTCCGCTCCTCCAGCCTCGCCCTCGCCGCCGTCCCCCGCATCCAACGAACAACATCCGGTGGCAGATCCTTCTCCTTCCTCGCCGCCAAGACCTGGAACACCCTCCCTACTCACCTCGACAGACCCAAGACCTGCTCACCTTCAGAAGACTCCTCAAGACCTGGCTGTTCGAGCAGTAGCAGCACATCCTCCCCTCAGCACCTTGAGACCCTCACGGGTGAGTAGCGCGCTTTACAAGTGACTGATTGATTGATTGATTGGGTAGCATGGTGAGCAAAAGAACGAATGGTTGGAGTGCTATCCAAAGCGATTGCAAATTGTAAGCATTCCTTTCATCACCTTTTGTGGATTTCATGTACCGCCTTACTTGGTACCGTTCTGCCCAGACATGGGTCCCTTGCTCACTGTATCACTGGAACCAAGCTATACCCAGCTGATGGGCCCATAACTAGGGGAAACCTGTCTTGGGTTGCTTGTGTACCAGTTCAGTGAGGAACTGGCCTGTCAGTTTGGGCTCGCCTGTTCCCATAAGGAGCAAGGTCAGGACTGATTTGCATATGGCTGGGTCCAAACTGAAGTGCCTGGTCAGCAAAAGAACAATGGGTTAGGATGCTACTCCGAGCAACTGGCAGTAGTTAAACAAATTGCAAGCATTTTTTCCATCACCTTTTGTGTGCTTGATTTAACTTTTGTGTTTGACAAAGAATTAAAGACATAGTAGTGACGTTTAATGTAAGAAAAATAGGCATTACTCATCTAGTAGCTAAATGAAACCAGAAACCTGGGATCAATTCTGACTTTTCTGCTCTACCAAATTGGTGATTGATCCTGGGAAAATATTTTACTTTACTGCACCTTCTTTACATTCATTATCACATATGAGAGTGTCTGAGTTTAGAATATGCTCTGTTCAAAATAATATAAATGAAGGAATATAGAGTACAGGTGACAATTGACTTGCATCATAGTTTACTTGTAGCATTACCATCAAGAGGAGGGTGGCATGAATGTTTCTTAGTTCCTCACTTTTATTAAATACGATGCACTTAGATGAAGCAGTTTTGCACGTCAAAGAAATACACTGTTTTTGAATGTTGGAGACACTTTAGCATTGATATCTGAACATTTTTTTAATGTTTTGTTTAGTCATTTCAACATATAACGTAACAAAATATTAAACATATTGCAGGACAATGCATTGCACTATAGTAGAGAAAAAATTCAGTAGAGAATATAAGCAGTTGACCAGGTTGACGAAGGAGACAATTGGAGTCTGAGAAAGTCCCAATCAAGCATACCAACCTCCACAGACCCTGACAGACACAATGGCACATTAATGTACGTCTGGCGCCGAAATACTGGCCGGAATGTTGTTTCCTCCCCTAGTTGCAGGCAACCCACCTCTTTGCCACCATCTGCACAAAAGACGCATACCTTCATGCAGTCCATTATATATTTATTGTGCATTGCATAAGGGCCTGTTTGGGGGATGGTGTCACTGCTAGGCCAATCATTTCACATAGAGCCGCGAATATCGTAGTCTAGTAATCAGCTATGGGGGGGCATAGCCATTCTCTACAAGAAGGTGCACATGGAATCCGACCGTAGCCTGAAGCAAGCTGTTTAACCCCTTGCCCGCGGCCGGAATTCCGCTCCTGTGCAGCACATTCCGATTGCGGGCGTGGTCATGACGGCTGGGAGCCATCATCAGCACACGAGCACTGTGTGCCATGACAGCTCCCAGTCGTCATCAGCATCGAAGGGGTTAAGTGATACACCTTGTACAGAACATGAAAGTGTATAAGACGGAGCCATCGTTTGGGGCTAAAGCTCTAGCCTGCATGAACAGAATATCCATTCCATAATGCACAGTGTGCATATCTGTTGTGTGATTTACTTGCCAAAAATGTTCAGAGCTAGGCTCGTGCATACGGTTAAGTACAAAGCCAGACCCTTATCTTGGCTGTCCCTTGTAACCTGTTGGCTCTCCCATCTTTAAGACAGTGCAACTGGACTGATAAAGGGGAGGGGGGTGGATTGTGAAAGAAAAACAAAGCCACTACAATCCTTAAATGTTTTCAGAAAACACTCTGAATGGGGCTGACTGTCAGGGCTCCCTCTCAACTGCAGCCCAGTTCCTGGCAACTTAAGAATCCTGTGTGCCTCTCCACTGAATCTGCAGCAGCCGGGCCGGTGGCACACGAAGGGGTGGGATGGGGAGGCGAGGCCAGTCAGACCATACAGAATTCTATGTGCACAACGCCCATTCGGCCGAAAGGTCTTCAAGTGCCCTGGGTCAGGTTCCGAGAGACGCATAAGAAAACATGACTGCCCCCCCCCTTCCTTTTGCAGGATATGCTGCTCACTTCAGTAGGGGCTGAGGGGCCCCCTGCAGTATCGGCATGCCTTTCCCTCCTCCTACAACCCCCCCACACCCCCACTGCCGGTCGCAGGGGGCCTTTGTTACACCCCTGTAAAGAGGCATTTGTTATGATGGTCGGTAATAATGAGTGACAGCTGGTATGTGTTCGAACGTTTCTTTATTATCTATATATCAGGGCTTATGCTCGAGGAGCGCCGGCCGGCGCTGCCGTCTAGTATGCTGCTCGGCGCGCAATGGCGATGCGCGCGCACCACCGCCAACATGGCCGCCGCACGTCACGTCCCAACGTGACGTGCATCAACTAGAACGTACACTACATATCTCCCCCTTTTTCTGAACAATAAGCAAACGCTTACAACCCATTGTCTAATTCAAAGTCTCTAAATCTGGAGGGTCTCACCACCTGCCTTCCGCACCTGGTAACCCTGGTGGGGTTCCCCTGAGTCCCATGATTTTGCATATCAGTTCCTTCCGTTTCTTCACTTGCCGCTCCACCATCATTCATGCCTCTCTCTGGCCAGTCCTTCTCTGCTTCTTGACTCTCGCTCACTCTTTCCCCTTCTCGCACCGTCTCTGTACTTACTCCATTGCCTTGTTCACTTACACCTTGTCCTCCTTCAGTATTGGGATCGTCCATCTCTTCCCATGCCCTTCCAGGTTGCTCCCAGCTCAATACCTTGTTGCACCGGGCCATGCGGTCCTGGGACCACACGTTTCCGTCACTCAACAGTGCTGCTCGCTCATACACTTCTTTAACTTGCAAGGGTCTGCTATATTTACTGTCTCCTTTCTTCTGCAGGGAGGCAAGTTTTACTCTTACCAACTCACCCTTCTCCAGACCCGTTTCCTTCACGTTCCTGCGTTTGTTGAAATGGTTGGTGTATATAGTTTGTGCCCTTTCCTAGTTGGCTCGGACCACTGCGGGAGACCACTCACTTGTGATGACCTTTTCCTTCCAGATCCTATTGTCATGCGTGAAGGGTTCTCGCACTCTCAATATTTGGAACGGGTTGTACCCCGTACCGGTGGGAGTTATTCTGTAGGCCCACACCATATTCTCTAGTGCTTTCTCCCAGTCCTTGTTGCAGGATATGGCGGCTTGTATGGCTCCCATCACTACCCTGTTGAACCGCTCCACTAAGCCGTTCCCAGCTGGATGGTAGATCGCGGTGTGTTTGATGATAATGCCATTTCTCAGCATAAAATTGTTCCACCTCTCCGACGTGAACTGTGGGCCATTGTCGCTTAAAATGGATTTGGGGATTCCTTCCCTTGTGAAGGTTTCGGACAAGAACTTCAAGATATTCTCAGTGTCCATGGACTCGTCCACCCTCAACTCTGGCCACTTAGAGTATCGATCTATTAGAACACACACGTACTTCTGCGTGCCCTGGTCATCTAGAACAGGTCCCAAAATGTCTATGGACAGCTCTTCCCATGGATTAGAGGGAGACTCGAACTTTCCTAGAGCTGGGCGCAGGGGTTTTAGGGTTTTGTCTGCTCCTTGGCATTGTGGACACTCCCTGACATGTCTCTCCGCTCTTATGTCCATGCCTGGCCACCAGTAATTTTGTTTCGCTCTGGCTTTGAGTTTTCCTATGCCTAAATGGCCCTCATGTAGCAGGTCCACTAGCTTGGTGATGAGGTTCCTTGGGGGGATCACCTTGTCTCCTCTGTAAATGAATATCCCCTTGTCTCCTACTGACAGTTCTTCCCTCACTTCGTAGTATGGCCTAAGGCTCATTCTCACATTTCTTTTGTCTGGCCATCCTTGTACAATGTGCGTCTTCACTTCCTTCATGTCAGTGTCCTCCTCGTATGCCTCAGTCCATTCTTGTTGGCTGATTAACTTCTCCTGGTCTTCTATGAGAGCTACAAACTCCCCTTTGTCTGCAGGGTCTTCATCTCCGGGCTCCATGGCAGCTGCTCTACTCAGGTAGTCCGCTACTCGGTTCCAGTTCCCGGGGATGTACTCCACATCATACCTGAACTCGAGTAACTTTAAAGACATTTTGGATATCCTGGGTGTGGCACTGGCGTGTCCGCTCGATGTTAGTACTTTTACCAACGGTTTGTGGTCTGTTTTGAGTAGAAATCGGGTACCCCAAAGGAATTGCCGGAACCTCGCCATGGCCCATACCACCGCCAGCATCTCCTTCTCGATCACGCTGTATTTGCTCTCGGTATCCGTCAATGCTCTGGATGCAAAGCTGATCGTCTCCATTTCCCCTCTTCCTCGGTCTTGCATGAGCACCGCGCCCAGACCCTTGTCGCTGGCGTCTGTCGTGAGCACAGTGGTGCCTTGTGGGTCGTAACCTTTGAGCGGTATGGCTCCTGTGACGTCCTTTTTTGATGGTTTCGAACTCTGCTTGGGCTTCCGGTGTCCACTGGAACGCCGTGCTTTCCCTGGTCAGCAACCTCATGTTGTGGGTCTTTGAGGCAAAGTGTACCACAAACTTGCTGTAGTACTCCGCCATCCCCAAGAACGACCTGACCTCTTCTTTGTTCTTGGGGGGTGGTGCTTCAGCGATGGCTTTTACGTTCTCCGCCTTTGGTGTGATGCCCTGTTGTCCGATTTCGTGGCCTAGGTACGTTACCGATTGCAGGCCCAATCGGCACTTTGTCCACTCCGCTGTAAGGCCTTTGTTCTCCAACGTTTGTAGCACTTTTTCTAACTTCTGATCGTGATCCAGCCTGTCACACTCCATCACCAGGATGTCATCCTGGAAGTACTGGACGCCCTTGCAGTCTCTGAACAATTGGTGCATCATTTTCTGAAAGACTGCAGCCGCCGAGGCCAGCCCGAACGGCATCCGACAGAACTGGTACACCCGAACGGGGTGATGAAGGATGTGAGGCTTTTGCTGTCCGGATGTAGTGCTATTTGGTGGTAGGCCGAGGTCAAGTCAATAGTGGAGTACCACCTTACTCCTCTGGTCTTGGCCAACATCTCCTCGATTCTGGGGAGGGGAAATTTCTCCACTACAATGTTTTTATTCAGTTCTCTCAGGTCCACGCAGAGCCTGACCTTCCCATTGGGCTTCATTACAACCACTAAGGGCGCCAGCCATTCAGCGCAGGTTATTGGTTCTATTATACCCCTCCTTTCCAACTCTTGGAGTTCCATCTGGACTGCCTCTCTTACCGCAATTGGCACATTCCTCACTTTGTGGGCTACCGGGATGGCTCCTTCCTTGAGCACGATCTTGTGTTGGAATTTCTCCATCCTCCCCACCGTACCTCCAAACACCTTTGGGTAGTTCTCCTTCCATTTGTTCATATCTGGCCATTCCTCCTGCTCTGTGAGTAGTATTTGCTCCTTCCCTCCTGGATCCAGCTTTATTCCTAGGTCGCCCTGGTCTAGCCATCCTAGGACAGAGGGTCCTCTCTCTGCAATGTACAGCTTGCACCATGCTGATCGGCCTCTAAATTCGAACAACAGGCGTCGGAATCCCACCATTGGAATGCGGTCGCCATTGTAGGTGACCGGCCGAATGTCTAGTTTCTCCAACTCTGGGCCCAACTTGGGTTTGAACTCTTCTTCCCATACTGCCCGTTGTACAATGGTGAATGGGGATCCAGTGTCTGCCACCACTGTGATGGTGATTCCGCCCATTGACATATCCAGGACGGGTTTGGTTGACCTCTTCCCGTCCACACTCAGTACCTGGTCGTATATGCATAAGACGGTGACCACCTCTTCCTCTGCGACCTCCTCCTGATCTTCTTCACCTTGGTCGACATATTTCACCACGCCCTTGTGCTGTTTCTTCCGACACACTTTCTCATAGTGGCCTAAGATGCCGCAGTGTAGGCACTTGGCCCGAAACGCCGGACATCTTCTATCATGTGCTTCATGGGACCAACTCCCGCACCTGTAGCACGTTTTCTTGCCCTCATTGCTCGCCTGCTTCCCTTGCCATCTGTTGGTTCCTTTGGTCACTGGATTCTTGCCTCTCTGGTCTTTGCGGTGTTCCTCCTCCTGTATCCTGTTCACAATGGTTGGAGTGGCTACGTCTTTCTTGGTTGCGTCCGCACACCTCCGTGCGAGTTCCGCCCTCTTCACGATGACCAACACATCTGTGAGTGTGGTGTCGCCGCTTGCCCATAACTTGTCTTGAACATTTGCGCTCGTGGTATGCATCACAATCTGATCCTTGATGAATTCGTCTTCCCACAGTGCATATTTACACGTGGCCGCCAGCTTCCTCAAGGCCGCTACATATTCTTCTATAGTTTCTCCAGCCCTTTGTTTTCTCTGTTGTAAATTAAATCTGTCCACTGACACGCAAATGGTGGGCCGATAACGTTCATCTAGGTCTTCCACTGCATGCGCATACACGTCGTCATCGGTGTCTTCTCTCTTTTTTGGGCACCAGACTCTTGTAAATTCTGAGTCCCTCCGGTCCCAGATTCAGTAACAGAATGCGTTTCTTTCTTTGGGGGGTGAATTTTTCTTCATTTTCGTCCTCTAGGACCCCTATGAAATTATCTATGTATTCTTTCCAGTCCTCCCACTTCATCAGTGGTTCTCCAGGTTTCGGTAGGAATTGTACAGGTGCTATTGCATACCCCGCCGGTGCGCTCATTTTCACCTCCCTGGTGCCTGATGTGTTGGTGTCTTTGCCGGTGGGGCTGCCTGGGGTGCTGTCCTTTAACCCTGTGCTCGTTTCTCTCTGGGGACTCTTGGTGTTGGTCCCCCCTTCCTCCTCTTTAGTAGCCAGCGCTGTTTCTCCCTGGCGTTGTTTAACAGGAATGTTACGCGCTTATTCTGGCTGCTGCGGGGTGTCTATGTCGCCACTCCGACCCCTTCGCCGTCTCCGTGGGTGGCTGTGGCTCTGCCACGCTCCTCGAGCTCGCCGTACCTTGAGTGTGTGCTGCCGTGTCCCTATGGGCCGTCACGTTGGCTGGATTGTGCAGGGTAGCTGTGTCCAGGTCTGGTTTGGGCCTGCTGACTGCTTCCCTTGCTGCTGCCCACGTGGGGGGTCCGTTTTTTATTCTTTTCCCATATGGTGTAGTTTGGCTGGTTGTCTCCCGACCTCGTCGCCACTGTTATGATGGTCGGTAATAATGAGTGACAGCTGGTATGTGTTCGAGCGTTTCTTTATTATCTATATATCAGGGCTTATGCTCGAGGAGCGCCGGCCGGCGCTGCCGTCTAGTATGCTGCTCGGCGCGCAATGGCGATGCGCGCGCACCGCCGCCAACATGGCCGCCGCACGTCACGTCCCAACGTGACGTGCATCAACTAGAACGTACACTACAGCATTTCGTCATCACGCATGCTCCGAGAATCATGAGAATATCCTTTCCTGTTCGTCGTCGCGCATGACTTAGTAGTCAAGTATTGTTTCCTATCAGCAAAAGAAAAGGTTAGTTCTTGCTCATGTTCCAAAAATCAGAGCAGTGTTCCTCTCAGTTTTGAAGATGATTGTCATAGCACATACTTCAGAAATTAGAACAGTTTTCCCTTTGAGAAATAAAAGAATTTCATGGTTGCGCTATGTTCTACGATTGAGTTTCGTCTCTGCCAATTCCTGAGCAGAGATGTTTGGGCTCACTTGGTGCTTCAACACAGTATTGGTGTATTCCAGAGCGCTCTCTTGAAGGCAGAAAAGTGTCATGGCAAAGTTTATGGCTCCAGAGATCCTTCAAGAAAAGGACCGCTATACCTACAAGATAAGATACAGCAATACAAAGAAAACAGGGCCCTGTGCTCCAGGCTTGCACCACTTATCATACAACTTTTCCGCAAGAAATTCAAAGGAGGCACTATTTTCTCAGTACAACCTGCCAAGCTCTGGAACTCCCTAACAGCAAGATTTTAAGCAACCAGGAGCATATATACTGCAGAAGGCAGTTGAAAACACAGCTCTGTAGAACAGCCGTAACTAGATTAATCTGTCCGGTCCTAGAGTATGATAACAATTATGTATCTTTCCATCACGATTTGCTCTTGTATTTATTTTTATTTAACAACTACATATGTATTTATGCTACAACTAAAACTGATGTCAATACTATTCTGACAGTATGTCTACAGTGTCTATGAACTTGTAATTGTATTTCTATGGGTGATTGAGTGCAGTTCTCTAACTTGAAAAAGGCATCTCCCAAACACGTAGTTTGTGTGCACAATAAAAGTCTTGTGTACCGTCCTCTGGTGTGCAGCTGGATGAAAGCAACAGTGATTTCACTTTCAGGTAAGTGGGCGAAGTGGGGGTGAACCTGGGGGTCCTGTCTGGATTCCTAGTTGGAGGGCAAGTGTCTGGTACGGTATTCCATTCTCCCCATTCACATAAGCGTGTACTCTACCTTGGATTTGGATCTGGAATTCGGCGCAGATGCAACGCCGCAGTTTTAATTAAGCCCCTGGCGTCCGAGAACGAAGATTACCTGTTTTTACACACATTGAGTATGACGAGCGGATGGGAATTGGAAAGGAAAGCAGCTGCATGTTCCCTTTTTGACGAAGAACTAGAACCTAGACATAAGCATTCAGGTCTGAGCAATGCGCCGGGCACTATCGAACCATCATCAAAGCAAAAGCTTGCCCTGTTAAAAAAGCTGTCGAAACGGGAACTGAATAAATGGTGGAAGGTCACATCGCTCACCAATTACATCGAGGTGAACAGACCCCCAGAGGTTTGAGAATATTCATCATTCCCACTTATGAGAACCCCAGTCCCAAATTATTAAAAGAATGGGCTACCTATATGGCAAAAACCTGCAAAGGCATGCTTGAGATGTTGGCAAAATATACCAAACTTGACCTTGATGCCACATGAAAGGAGTTAGCTGAACCCTGACAAGATCTGGAAAAATATAAAAATGAAAAATCAGTAGTTGAATTTCTGAAACTCCTAGATGGCAAGCTAAAAACGTATGAAGACGCAATTATGGCCAAAAAGCAACGTAAATTTCTGCTCAATAAAAATGGCGCGGAAGGGCGAATCCTTACCTATGTGAAACGCTTTCATTGGGCTCAGAGAGATCTTCAAGCACTACATAAACAGAGACAACAACAGATCCTGTCAACAGGATAAAGTTCTGATTTAAGCTCTGATACCAAGGCATTGAATCAAAACATCTCTTTAGGGGTAAGTCCCCTGACCTTTTTACACGAGTTCCAGTTGTTAAAACAAAAGAAGGAACAGGGATCAGATGACAAGACCCCAGCCAGAGGCAGAGGAAAATCCAGGGGTCCCAAAAGATGAAGAGGCAAACAAACCAAAAAAACTCAGATTAAAGAGAAGAAAAGGTGGGAGAACGACATCTTATAAATCTCACCTCTCTACACCGATAGCAGCAACAAGTCAGTCATCAATTTATCTTCTAGGACACTTGCGATGGAGGAAGAGTCAGTTCTCCAACTTGGCCTATCCTTCTGTGCCTCGTATGATATGAATTATGTGGACAACCATATCAATCTCTGTCTGTATATATGAGAACTGAAGCTCATGAAAATACATTAAATGGCAGTAGGACAGAGAAAAAAGAAGGGATTGCAATTCCAATGTCAGACAGCAATCTGAACTTTTGTCTAGAAGACGCTGACTTTATTCTTGACTTACATCAATTGGAAGAAAACATTATGGAGATCCCTAAGCAGGATAAAGGAAGAACACTTAGGCAACTTGGCTTTTCCCCAGGCACAGCGAGTCATAGTGGGCTCAAACCAAATTCAGTTTTCAACCCGATTGTCCCTCATGACAATATTGAGATGTTTAATATTGTTATGTTCAAAGAAATCAACAAACTACCCGAACAATCTCTCAAAAGACAGCGGGACAATCTAACGCAGACACAAAGAAGGGCTCTTGCAAATCTAACAAATGACACAGGAATAATTGATAAACCCTCAAACAAGGGAGGAAACTTAGTTGTAATGGAGATTGAACAATACAACAATGAAGCACTGGGACAATTGGAGGACTTACAGTGTTATGAACCCATTGGATGGGACCTGTATAGATCCTCTATCACTAAATATCATGACCTTCTGAAGGGCTTGTGGCTACAGGTTTACTTGACGAGGTTGAATATCGTTTTTTGAAAACAGACAATCCACGTGCACCTTGCTTTTACTTATTACCTAAAATCATGGGCGTCCGCAGGGGAGGGCAAGGGGGTGCGCTTGCCCCCCCCCTGGGTCACCGGTCCCATTCCTTTTGGTCCGTAATGTTCAAGATTACAGCAGGCTGTTCCCCTGCGAGAAGCCCCAGGAGTTTAAATGATCTCTCACTTGGGGCCCCTAGCACTTATCTTTGAACTCTAGAGGCTGCAGCAGCCCCTCCCCGACCTCGAGCAACCTGTGGAAGGGCCCATTGTCATTCTCTCTGCTGCTGATCATCACTTAAAGAATGACAATGGGCCGTCTGCATTAAAAGTGCCTTGAAGGCGAGTGAGGAAGTTAATATGTTGCCCCCCCCTGGAAGGCGAGTGATGAAGTTAAAAGTTTGCCCCCCCCCCCCCCCCTGGAAACATTTCTGCGGAGGCCCATGCCTAAAATTCATGAACACCACACTAGACCACCAGGGAGACCAATTGTATCCTCTAATGGAGGACTTCTGGAGAATACTTCGATTTTCCTGGAAATCTACCTATCTCCTTTTGTTCTCAGTTTGAGGTCATACTGCAGAGATAGCACAGATTTCCCATGACGCATTCACAATGTTAGATGGGAGGAAGGCTTTCCCTTGATAGCATTAGATGTATGTTCATTGTACACCTGTATCGATCAAAAACAAGGTGCAGAAGCATGTATCAACTACTTCCGTGGGCGATATATGTCTGTATGGGAACACACGACCATGCTTGAGTAAATGATGTTATATTGCCTTAACCAAAACATCTTTATTTTTGGAAAACAGCTGTATCGCCAGAAGTCTGGGACTGCAATGGGCACATGCTTTGCCCCCAGCCAGGCAAACCTCTTTCTAGGCTGGTGGGAGGAGCAGATAGTGTGGGTGGAAGAAAATGAAAAATTCATTGAACACATCCCAATCTGGATCAGGTACATAGATAACCTGTTCCCGATTTGGGATGGACCTAGAGATCTAGCACAGGAATTCATAAGTAAATTGGAAAATAACGATCTGAACCCTGAGTTTTACACACAAAATAATTGACAGGTACTGTGAGTTCCTTGATAAATCCATCAACATTGAGAACAACCAAATGGTTACTGGTCTGTTCAGAAAAGAAACGGCAGGGAACACGCTTCTCCATGCGCACAGTAATCAACTCACACCACTCATTATTAGTATCCCCTATGGGGAATTCCTCCAAGCTCGCTGCAACTGCAGCTCAGAAGTAAGGTACAAAAAAGAACGTAAAACCATGGAAGAAAGGTTTGCCCAACGCAGGTACAGCGACAAAGTGTTGTCCGAAGCTGCAAAGAAAGTTGATCATTCAACCCACAGTGATGTTTTGTTTCGACCTAAATCAGATAAAAAAGACAAGGCCATGATCCCTAGAATGATAACTACCTACAAAACTATGTCCAATGTCATTAGAAGAATTATGAAACAGCATTGGAGCCTACTTGAAACTCATCCAGTATTAGGTAAACACATTGGCAAAGCCCCTCAAATAACATATAAAAAATCGAAGTCACTGAGGGACTGGTTGGTTCACAGTTATCAAGGGGAACCCATGAGTAGTACATGGCTTGGTTCACTGAAAGGCTTTATCAGGTGCAGTTCCTGCAAAGCATGTAAAAACAGCTAGAACAGAGACCACTATATTACCAGTGGCTTTAGAACTACAAAGATCACTAAGTTCATTACATGTAAGAGTGATTATGTTGTATATGCTTTGGAGTCACCGTGCCGTCTCAGATATATTGGGAGCACAAAGTTGCAGCTTAAGACCAGAATTTTGCACATATGAGAGCAGTTACTAATCTTGACTTTAACTACCCGATGGCCAGACATTTTTACGAGAAACATCAGAATAACAGCAAACTGATCGAATTCTTCGGAATTGATAGAATCATGCCACATCCTAGGGGTGGAGGCAGAGAAAATCAGCTACGTATAGCTGAATCCAGATACATAATTGAGCGTAATACTAAAATCCCACATGGGTTCAAAAGTGGGGAAGAACTAGCCACACATATTGGATTAAAATGATTCTAGTTTCCTCAGCAGCTATGCACCCTGTAATATTCAGTTAGGCTGCACCTATCAGGATATGTTTGCCCTAGTATTTTACGCTCTCTTTCCCGTACCAGTATGGAATGTTATTTCACCTACAGCCGAGGCTGTTCACATCATTAAATCACTTTTAATAGGGGCTAAAAGGCAATTCAGGATAGTGGATCTTTATTTATTTTCTGGAGTTCCTTAGTAGAAATCAGAATTCAATGGCTTGGTGAAATGTTTCTTCTTCAGGCTGTTGAGGCACGTATAATGAGCTTGATCCACTGTGGGACAGACTTGCATTTACCCACGAACCTGGTAGTGGGAACTATTTTTCTCACTACCTTGAACATAACCCATGAACCATTACGTTGTACATACTTCACATTTGTTTGGGTTTTTGGACGCACACATACATAGGAAGTTGTCCTCTCTTTCGGTTTGAAATTAAAATCTAGTTCTAAAGCTGTTGCAGCCATATTGTTGTTGTGTTGGGTACATTACCCAGAATAGCAGGTTCACATTGTGATACTTTAAAGGTTGATGGTTGTAGTGGCTAAGAACCACAAAAATGTATTGATTGTCATCCAGTAACGTTGGACACTGCCTCTGATGGAGTAGTGCAATAATTACATCCAACTTATGCGCATTGATTATTTACTCTGATTATGATTGCATTAATTATATGTGAGGGGTTTACCATGTGATGAATATATCTTATTATTGGGAATTATCCTGCGCCTCTACCACAAAGTATCTCTTCGTTGTCTATGATTATTTGATTGATGAGTTAGAACTTTATTTAGACAGAAGGTTGCTATAACAATTATGTATCTTTTCACCATGATTTGCTCTTGTATTTATTTTTATTTAATGACAACTACATATGTATTTATGCTGCAACTAAAACTGATGTCAATACTATTCCGACAGTATGTCTACACTGTAATTGTATTTCTATGGGAGATAGAGCGTAATTCTCTAACTTGAAAAAGGCATCGCCGAAACACGTTGTTTGTGTGCACAATAAAAGTCTTGTGTACCGTCCTCCAGTGTGCCGCAGGATGTTTGTTTTGATTTCCTGAATTTTCCTGCCTTCTGAATATATATATCTTTCAAAAAATCATCCCCAGTTGAAGAGGTACTCAAAAAAGCAGATAAATTCCACGGATAATTTTAATAAAAGGAAACTGGCATTTTCCTTCAGATACATTTCATTGCCTTATGCGTTTTAGAGCAGGCAGCTCCTTGTGATACTGCACAGAAATGATGAAAAGGCCCCCCCCCCCCTGCATGTTCAGATTCAGACCAATGTAATATACACCTGCAGTGCAGACACCAATGCTGTTGTAGCAAAACCCAGTAAAACACCAGACCACTGCATCAAACGGATTGGTGTCACTACAACGCATGCTTTTACATCGCATGCCTTTACAACGCGGTTTTTACCACGCAGTCCATTACAACGCATAATGCTTTTAGGCGCTGGATAGTGAATTATTTAATTTACTATTCCAACTCCAGTCCCCGTGGATAGCAGGGAAGGTGTTGGATAGTAAATTAAATATATTCCCTATCTTAGAGCGCCCCCCAGCGCAATGCGTTGTAATGGTATGCGTTGTAATGGTTGCGATGTAATGGTAGTGCGTTGTAAAAAATGCGTTGTAAGTGATGTTCCCCCATCAGACCAATGGACTATAAACCTGCAGACCAGACAGCAGGAAGAGTGCAGCAAAACAAGGTAACAGGTACCAGACCAAAGGCATTTAAACCTGCAAACGCTGCTTTGGAGTGACCTCTTGGAATAACTCTGAGTTTTTTGGAAACTCATGCATGTACTGCACTGTTTCCAATGAGCACTCATGCATGTACAGCGTTTACCTTGCGGGAGCAAGCAGTGGCGCTATCTGTTTGCAATAATCGCGCTCGCTACCGCAAGGTAAACACTGTACATGGACTGAGCCTCAAAGCTGCACCCCCGTTCCCCACAGTGGCATTGCCGGCCTGCTCCCCGCTTATCTGTTTATACAGTGGCGTACTGGAGGGGAGAGCTACCTAGTGCCGGCTGACCGTCTTCACCAAAATGTGTGATATTCGGCAAATCACTTTGTTTGCAGCATCAGTTTCGTGCCCCTCACCCGCAATTTCTCACAGTCAGGACAGACTGCGCTCTTCTCAATACAGGCATTCAAGACAGAGGCAGCCTGAGAGAGTGTCCCCATGTGATTAATTTAACACAGTCTCTTGATTTCCTCTTGCTTTAACCCTTGCTTACTCTCTCGGTCTGCACTGTTGTTGCCTTTTGCTGCCCTCTTCATTTGAATAAATGTGCTCCTTAGCAATTTATGTTTGAACCAATTCTGTTGGGAGGGGGTGCAGGGCGTAGAATGCGGCCCCCGGGGGAATGCAGGTCGACAGACTAGTCTTCCCCCGGGGTGTTCGCGCGAGGACACGGCAGGCGGAAGTTAGGTAAGGGGTTTAGGCAGGGGTGGGAGGGGTTAGGTAGGAGGCTACTTATAGGGGGACAGGAGAGGAACAACTTCCTTTTCCTGTCCCCGGTGCCTCAGGGAAGAGTTAGGTTTTTGGGGAGCGTAGGCGGAGTGTGACTTAGGTAGGTGGTGTGTAATTGGCGTGGGTCGTCGTTTTGGTGTCCCAGGACGACGAGTAGGCTAGTGTGTACGGCGCATTTAGGCGGGTTGTGATTTAGTGTATTTTTACTTTTATCGGAGCGGGTGCTCCGGGCGGCGAGTGTAGGGTGCCAAACGTCACGCATCTCGCGGACGTTCCGAGCGGGTGCCGATCCTCACGCATCTCGCGGAGGGTGTATTGCCGGTTTTTGTGCAATGGCTGTCCCTGATGCTGAGGCAGTTAGGGCTGCTTTACTTGTGCTAGGCCGGGCTGGGAGGGCAGATCTCCTCCAGCCAGGTGTTCTGGATCAGGCCTGGGTCGGCATGACCCGCCAGACCAGGTCTGCGTTGGCGGGAGTGGCAGCTGTGGTGGCTGCCTGTAAGGAGGAGCCTGCTGGGTCGAGGGATGGGGGACCCGGGGGGGGAAGGCCAGGAAGGTGCAGGAGCCCCCAAAGAAGGGAGGGAGGAGATTGAGTCTCCCAGCTAAGGTCGGGGCTAAGGGGGAGGTGGTCCCGGAGGGGGGTGGGGGGGCGGAGGGCCCCGAGCTGGAGGCTGATGGGCACGTGCAGGGACAGGACTTGCTGGCGTCTCGGGCCGGACTGTCCAGGAGTTTGAGCCAGTTGGCGGGGTACGGGGGGAGCAGTGATGGCAGTGGGGGGGAGGACTCTGACGAGTGGGAGGTGGCGGCTGGGGATGAATTCGCCCTCTTGCTGTCAGGGGAGGAATCTGGGGGGGAGGATGGTTTCACGGCTGTTGAGCAGCCGGTTGACCTGTCTAGGGGCCGGAAGGGGGTGGTGAAGTCCCAGGGTTCCAAGGGCAAGGGCCCCGTCAAGGTGCAGCAGCGGGGTGTGGCTGGGCACGGGGCGGGTGGTGCTGTGGCACCCTTGCCCGGGAATGGAGGGCCGGGGCAGACGTCTATGTTTGACCGGTGGGCCCAGATGACGGAGGAGGAGAGGACGAGGGACCAGCGGCGGGTCATGGAAGAGTATGAGAGGGAGTGGCAGCGCCTGTGTGCCGCCAGGGAGGAGAAGATGGGAGGGGTGCCCGGGGGCGATGGGGCCCCGGCACCAGGGCGAGGCAGGTCGTCGGCCGTTGGCCGTGGTAGGGGGGCCCCTGGGTCGCACGGTCAGTGGGTCTGGGTGGAGAATGCAGGGACTGCCTTGACGGATCAGAGACCTGGTGGCACCGGGGCCTCCCCGAGCGCATACGGCTCGGGGGGGGGGGTCAAGCCAGCAGGGTCGGCTGGCAGAGGCCGGGGTGGGCCGGCAGGGCGCAAGACGGCCTCCAAACGCCGGGACGAAGATGCAGGGGGGTCCGCGGCGGCCTGCCCTCCACCGAGGGAGCGGGCACCGACCATGTTGGAGTGTGAATTTACGCCTGGTGTGAAAGGGAAGGGTGCTAAAAGAGTCGTGACTGAGGTGGTGCCACTGGATGGGGAAATAGAAGGTTTTTAGATCAGTTATAGGTGGGTGCACTGCCAGTTCATACGCATACAGTTATAGATACAATGAGTGTCCTAGGTGCTAATCGGCGAGTGGACAAACCTGAACCACTCCCTTGAGTAGAAAAACTACTACTGTCTAATACATGGATTGCCGATGCACTCTAAATTGAGTATATAGATTGTTCGGTAACAATTCATAACAGTTCAAAACACCAATTGACAGAAGTGACAAAAAGCTCCAACAGATGAGTGAATCTTGGAGTCTTTAATGCAGAATACAGCCAGCCGACACGTGTTTCAGCGCCTTCGCGATTCCTCAGGGCTGAAACAAACAAATGAGTAGCATCTAGCATGTATTTTGAACAAATGAATTTTACATACATGACCATAGTGTAAGGTCGTTACAAACAATAATTGCTTCCCACTGCAGTGAGCATACAGTGATTTTTCTCAGATTTGTTTTACTAGTGCCACCACTACACATCCGTGTCGAAATTGGGTGTATACTACCGATATTCTATAAGGACGTGGTTATATGTGGTAGTGATTGTGATAGATGTGTGCAGGGACACAATAATAATAGTGTATCCGGGACGGCAAGCAATGACAAGTGTTTTGCGTCGCAGCGGAAGTGTCCTATCCGTGTGCGGCTCATTCATCCTTCATACCGATTCATTGTGAAACAGTGAAAACATGTGTCATTGCGAAAGCATACCTAGATGGCCGTGTCAACGTCAGAAGGTCTGCATGTTTGGAAAAGGGGAAGAAAAAACCGAAAGAATCTCATCACTAACTGTTCTTTCAGTGATATTCAGGCAAGAGGTCACCAAGGTAAGACTGTCCGCCAAGTACAAAATGCAGACTTACCGCTCAGCTGGTGATAATTCCGACCCAGCCGGGCCCTTGACCAGTTGCACTCAGTTCGAGTGTATCCAGCAACGGTTAATATCTTTGTTTCTGTGACAAGGTAAAAGTAATACATGTCACCTCAAATACGTGGTGTCTAATCGTCATCACGGTGCCCTAAGGTGATCTTCCCATATGTAATCTAATGTCACTATGATTATCTCACTAGTACCATTTCATTTGAAATACCAACGAGGAATTTCCCTTCTTGTAACTGTTAAAATCATATTCGGAATTTTAAGGAATTTGGTGTGTGTCATGCAGTCCCCTAAAGGTTCTACCAATCTACTTACATGTATATTGTAATCAAGAAGTATAAGTAGGGCTCGGAGGTCACCCGATATATTTCACAAAGTTGTGTGAAGTTCCGTTTTCGAAATGAGTACTGTTAAGAGAAATTGCGCTTAAGTCAAAACATTACTATAAATGACCGGTACTAAGTAAACTCACATCCTGGAAGACCATAACTTGATCTTACCTATTTAAATCTTGCACGAGGATACCGGTTGTGGTTCCTGTCAAGCGTATGAAAATGAAATGGTACTAGTGAGATAATCATAGTGACATTAGATTACATATGGGAAGATCACCTTAGGGCACCGTGATGACGATTAGACACCACGTATTTGAGGTGACATGTATTACTTTTACCTTGTCACAGAAACAAAGATATTAACCGTTGCTGGATACACTCGAACTGAGTGCAACTGGTCAAGGGCCCGGCTGGGTCGGAATTATCACCAGCTGAGCGGTAAGTCTGCATTTTGTACTTGGCGGACAGTCTTACCTTGGTGACCTCTTGCCTGAATATCACTGAAAGAACAGTTAGTGATGAGATTCTTTCGTTTTTTTCTTCCCCTTTTCCAAACATGCAGACCTTCTGACGTTGACACGGCCATCTAGGTATGCTTTCGCAATGACACATGTTTTCACTGTTTCACAATGAATCGGCATGAAGGATGAATGAGCCGCACACGGATAGGACACTTCCGCTGCGACGCAAAACACTTGTAATTGCTTGCCGTCCCGGATACACTATTATTATTGTGTCCCTGCACACATCTATCACAATCACTACCACATATAACCACGTCCTTATAGAATATCGGTAGTATACACCCAATTTCGACACGGATGTGTAGTGGTGGCACTAGTAAAACAAATCTGAGAAAAATCACTGTATGCTCACTGCAGTGGGAAGCAATTATTGTTTGTAACGACCTTACACTATGGTCATGTATGTAAAATTCATTTGTTCAAAATACATGCTAGATGCTACTCATTTGCTTGTTTCAGCCCTGAGGAATCGCGAAGGCGATGAAACACGTGTCGGCTGGCTGTATTCTGCATTAAAGACTCCAAGGTTCACTCATCTGTTGGAGCTTTTTGTCACTTCTGTCAATTGGTGTTTTGAACTGTTGTGAATTGTTACCGAACAATCTATATACTCAATTTAGAGTGCATCGGCAATCCATGTGTGGTGCCGCTGGATGTTCAGGATGAATGGTTGGATTACGAGGATGATGAGGATGAGTTGGAAGAGGGTGAGTTGCGTGAGCCTGGGCGTGTGTGCAGGGCTCAGGGGGCAGCTACCAAGGTTGGTGCTTCTCAGGAGGCACGAGATGGCGCCGGTCGGGCCACCAGCGGGATGTCAAGGCCGGCGGACGCACGGCGACAGGAGCGGGAGGCTCCTGCAACTTTGTCAGGTGAGGGCTCTTGGTGGGACGCCTGGCTGGATGGGGGGAGCGGGGGGAGGAAGAAGCTCTGCCGTTCGGTGGGGGTGGGGGAGGGGTCTGTGCGGGCTGGAGCCCATGGCGGTGGGGAGCCTGTGAAGGCTGCTGGGGGCAAGCAGGTCACGACGGCCAGCGCGCAGACGGACAAGGTGGAAGACCTGGAGGGGAAGGAGGAGGGTGGGAGTGGGGTGGAGAAACTGAGGAAGAAGTTGCCGTACATGGGGCTGGGTGTGCCACTGGGGTCTCATTTGTCGGAGAAGACTAGGGCAAGGATTTGGAGGCACGAGTATGTGGATGTGTTCAAGCTTTTGCACAGGGAGGTTCAGGCGAAGGAGGGGTCTAAGGAGGAGGAATGGGAACTGACCAGGCGGCCGAGGGTGCCGGTTACTATGAAGAATTGGACTTCTGCCTTTCTGATTTATGCAAGTATATATTGTGAGAAGCATGGGGATCGGGCTATCGCTTTGTTTAAATACATGGACGTGATAAGGAAGGCGCAGATGCATTTCGGGGGTTTCGCTTGGTTGAGCTATGACGAAGAGTTCAGGGCTCGGGTCAGTGTTAACCCGGATAAGCCGTGGGGGGATGTGGATCAGGAGCTTTGGCTCCAGTGGATGTCCTCGATGCAGGCGGCGGCGTCTACTCATACGGCCAGCGGTCTTCCGGTCACGTATCGGTCCTTTCAGCCGCGTCCCGCCCAATCTGGGGCGGGTAGCCAGGGTACCCCAAGTGGTCATGGGAACCAGCCCGTGTGGTCCGGATCAGCGGGTCAGCAATACAAGCCGGTCGCTTCAGGAGCATGCTGGGGGTTTAACAGAGGTTTCTGCAACCGCCCCTCCTGTAAATTCAAGCATGAGTGTTCTAAGTGTGGGGGACGCCACCCGGTCACGCAGTGCCTCACCCTGGCTACGCCGTCAGACCAGTGGAAATTTGCCAAGGGTAGGGGGCAGCCTGGGCCGAAGGGCCCGTACTCCGGTTAAGGTGGAGGCCATGGGTCCATGGCTCTCCCGGTACCCTGATAAGGAGGCAGCGTTGCGCTTTTACTGGGGGTTTGTGGAAAGTTTTCGGATTGGCTATCAGGGGCCCAGGGAGAGGCGTTGGGCTGAGAATTTGCGGTCTGCTAAAGAGTTGCCGGGGGTAGTGGCATGTAAATTGGAGAAGGAGGTGTCGGAGGGCAGGATTGCGGGTCCATTCTCGGAGTGGCCCTTGGCGGATCTCATCGTGTCACCGTTGGGGGTGGTGCCCAAGAAGGAACGAGGGGAGTACCGGTTGATCCATCACTTGTCCTGGCCGGAGGGCGGGTAGGTGAATGATTTCATTGCTGAGGAGGACTCGAAGGTGTTGTACGCTTCGGTGGATGATGCCATTGGGTTGGTGCGGTCGTGTGGGAGGGGGGCGGAGATGGCCAAGTGTGACATCAAGTCGGCCTTTCGGCTTCTTCCCATTCATCCGGCGGATTTCTCTCTCTTGGGTATGCAGTTTGATGGGGCCATTTTTGTGGACATGGTGCTACCAATGGGCTGTGCGATTTCCTGCACGCTCTTCGAGACTTTCAGCTCCTTTTTGCAGTGGGCCTTTGTGGACCGCTGTGGGCACCGGCTGGTGTCCCACTACTTGGATGATTTTCTGTTTGTGGGTTCTGGACGTTCGGGTGACTGTGGTCAGGCGCTGCGGCAGTTTCAGTTGTTGGCTCAAGATTTTGGGGTGCCTTTGGCGCCAGAGAAGACGGAAGGGCCCAGTTGTTGTCTGACGTTCCTCGGAATTGAATTGGATTTGGTGGCCTGGCAGGCACGCTTACCGGTGGCGAAGGTGGCTGAGATGCAGGATGCTTTGAAGAGTGCGGTTGCGGTTCAGAAGCTGGATTTGAGGTCTGTGCAGCGCTTGCTGGGTTTGTTGAACTTTGCCTGTAGAGTGGTGAGGGCGGGGAGGACTTTCTGTAGGCGGCTCGGCATGGCCATGTCGGGCGTGGCCCTCCCACATCACAGGGTCAGGATCACGCTGGGGGTCCGGTCGGACTTGCGAGTGTGGCTGGTCTTTCTTGAGGATTTCAATGGAGTGTCGTTGGACTTTATGGGGGACAGGATGGTGTGGCAGGTTCAGCTTTACTCGGATGCAGCGGGGCGGCTGGTTTCGGAATTTTCTGGGACGGTCGCTGGTGCGCGGAAAGGTGGCCGGATCATTGGCTGCGTCAGGGCAGGAGCATTGCTTTCTTGGAGTTCTTTCCCTTGTTGGTGGCGTTGCTGGTGTGGGGCCCGGAGTTCAAGAACAGGTCTGTGTTGTTCCACGTGGACAATATGACGGTGGTGGACTTGGTCAACAATCAGAAGGCAAGAGATCTGAGGGTGATGCGCTTGCTGCGAAGTTTCATGCTGCTATGTCTGCGTTACAATGTGCTGTTTCGCGCGCAACATGTGCCTGGCGCAAGTAACGAAATTGCGGATGCGTTATCTCGTTCGCAGTGGCTGCGCTTCAGAGAGCTGGCACCGGGAGCGGAGGCTTGCAAGACCAAGGTGCCGGAGGGTATCTGGGCGTGGGGGGAGTGAGAGTGGTGGGTTTGGTGGAACGGTCGCTGGCGGAGTCTACCAGGCGGGCGTACCGATTGGCTTGGAATGAGTTTGGGAAGTTTGTGGGCCTTGGAGCGGGGGTGCTGGGTTTGCCAAAGGAAGAGTGCGAACGGCTGCATGGATAAGGGACTGTCACAGACAACGATTGCTGGCAAGTTGGCGGGTGTGTCGTTTTACTGCATGTTGTATTTGGGTTTTGATCCGGCTAGTTCGGATCTGCTGAGCCGAATGTTGAAGGGTTGGGGGCGGGTGCGGGCTGAGTTGGGGGGCGGGGAGTTACCCAGGGAGGCGGTCACGTTTGACTTGTTGAAGTTGGTTTTGCAGGAATTGGTTTTGTGTTGCTATGACGGGGGGGAGGTGGCGCTTTTTCGCCTATGCATGATCTGGATGTTTTTTGGAGCGTTTCGGGTGTCGGAGCTGCTGGGGGCGTGGGGGGCGCCGGGTAGGCTGTTTGCTGATGTGCGGGTGGACGGGCTTCGTCTGGGCATTTGGTTGGGGCGGTCCAAGACTGACCAGTTGGGTCGGGGTAAATGGGTGTGGTTGTCGGTGAGTGGGTGTGCAGGTGTGTGTCCGGTACGGGAGTGGCTGTGTTTTAGGCAGAGAGTGCAGCGGACGGAGGGGGAGATCTTTGTGCATGTATCGCGGAAGCGTTTGACGTCGGGCCAGTTGTTGGCGGTGCTACGGATGGCTTTGCGGAGGCTGGGTAGGGACCCGGCTCGGTTTGGCACGCATTCCTTTCGGATTGGGGCGGCTACGGCGGCGGCGGGTTTGGGTTGGTCATGGGAGGAGATCAGAAGGATCGGTCGCTGGAGGTCGCGGTGCTGCGAGCGCTATGTGCGCAAGTGAGGGCGGGAGCGCAACGCTTGGACGGCGACGCTGCTTGGCGTAGTTTCTTGTCTGCCTTGGTACTAATATCTTTTTCTTCGTAGGTTGTGTTCGTGGACCAGGGGCCAAGACGGTCACTTGGGTCGTGGGGCACTCGTTTGTGCATTGGGCTTCGAAGTATGCTGCCAGACAGGTGTACGGTCGTAGCCTGGGCCTGAGGAGCAGCCATCATGAAGTGCAATGGTGGGGTAAGAGCGGAATGAGATGGGGTGAACTGTTACCATGGCTGACAAAGAAAGTGTCGCAGCTGGGCTGCCCGGATTTGATCATCATTCACCTGGGGGAAAATGACTTAGTGAAACAATCGGGGGTGTCACTGTCGCACTTGATGCAGAGGGACTTGGAGGTAATGAAGAACAATCTGGCTGGCGCCTGCATTGTATGGACTGAGTTTGTGCCAAGGAGGATTTGGAGGGGTGCACTTAAGCCTGCGGCTGTGGAACGGGCCCGCAGGAAACTGAATAGGGCTATGAGACTCTTTTGCGCAGATCGGGGGATTAAAGTGCTGGCTCATGACGGGCTCCAGCTGGAACAACCTCTTCTTTTCAGGGACGACGGCGTGCACCTTTCTCGCATGGGAAATGCATTCTACCTCATGGAGCTGCGGGACTTGATTAGTTGTCTGTGGAATGAGTCAATTTGGTGTAGGAGAGTCTGAGTTCGAAAGGTGCACGCTTGGTGGGGCAGGTAACCGCCCTCCGGGGGTTCCCTGGGTGGCGGGAACTGGGAGGGGTGGGGAGTCCATGACGGGCAGAATCAACCTTACAGGGAGGGGGTTACAGGCGCAGGATGGGAGAGAGTGGTAGACGGGAGTGCGATGGACGGAAATGACTGAGGAGTCGGGAAGGTGAAAGGGGAAGTGAATGGGTTGCAGAGAGGTTGTGGTGTGATTTGGGAATGGATGGTGGAGCACGTGAGTGGATGACGGTTGAAAGGCAGAATGTTGGGGGGATTGTTAAAGTTGATAATGTTATGTTTTGTAAGCTGTCATGCCTGTCCTAATAAATGGCCTTTTACGCAAAACTGATGCGTGGAGTGGTTCATTGCGCGATGCGGCCCCCGGGGGAATGCAGGTCGACCGACTAGTCTTCCCCCGGGGTGTTCGCGCGAGGACACGGCAGGCGGAAGTTAGGTAAGGGGGTTAGGCAGGGGTGGGAGGGGTTAGGTAGGAGGCTACTTATAGGGGGACAGGAGAGGAACAACTTCCTTTTCCTGTCCCCGGTGACTCAGGGAAGAGTTAGGTTTTTGCCAACCGCCCACCCTACAAGTAAAAGGGTTTTTGGTGCGGTGTTGTTATGGTTGCCATGTTGGGCAACGTGCCAGTTTAGGACAGGATGGCAAGGGGGGTGACGTTCCGGGAACTGGGAGGGGTGGGGAGTCCATGACGGGCAGTATCACCCTTACAGGGAGGGGGGTTACAGGCGCAGGATGGGAGAGAGTGGTAGACAGGAGTGCGATGGACGGAAATGACCGAGGAGTCGGGAAGTGGAAAGGGGAAGTGAATGGGATGCAGAGAGGTTGTGGTGTGATTTGGGAATGGATGGTGGAGCACGTGAGTGGATGACGGTTGAAAGGCAGAATGTTGGGGGGATTGTTAAAGTTGATAATGTTATGTTTTGTAAGCTGTCATGCCTGTCCTAATAAATGGCCTTTTACGCAAAACTGATGGAGTGGTTCATTGCGCGATGTGAGTGCATTATCCGACATAGACACAAAGAATGCATCTAATTAATTGCTCCCAGTTCTTATTTCTCTCCTCCGACTAACTCTTCTATTGCGCACACTCACTTCCTGCCTCTCCCTCCCTACCTGTGACCTGCTGCCCACCCCGGCCGAGCGACTCCCTGCTCTCGCCCAGCCCTCTTTCTAGCTATTGTTAGCGTCCCTGCGAAGCTCTCTATGGTAGATGCATTCTCTCAAGCGACCCCCCCTCCCCAAGTCTCCACTCTGTTCAACTGTTCCGGCGGCACCATTCACTCACCTCGTCTCTTAGAGAATGATTAACTGCCCAACAGAGTTCAGAGCTTTGCCTGGGCCGGTGAACGCGAAAGGGGAGGGACCATTCATGGCAAAGGGTTTCTATGTGCGCGGATATTTACACACCTAATTACAGAACACGCTTGGGCCTACATCTACTGGGGGTTTGTTCCTCGGACTGATTACATTAACTGTTAAAAACACACTTAATAATAGTTCTCAAAAAGCTTAAAGTGTGTAAGGTTCCCATTAAATGGCTTTTTAAAACAAAACTGCTAAACTCAGTTGGAAACAGAATGAGCAAAAAAAAACATAGTTTGGTAGATCTATCATAATAGAGCCAAAGGACGACTTTAAGTCATTTTGAATATTTCTCTGGAGTGCTTTATAGTTAGTACAATATGATAGATTATGTAAATCCAGTATCCTACGGTAGAGTTAAGAGCCTAATTGGACTAACGGTGTAGGCGGAGTTGAGTCGCAAAAGTATGCTGCTGCTTTGTAGTAGCTGCTATGCACAGTGTAAATGTAACAATTTGGTGGTGTTATCCCTTTTTTACGTTTCCTAACTGGCTCCTATGCATGGCCATCTCTGCTAAGGGAAAGCTAAGTCGTGTAGCCAACAATGTTTGAGAAGGTCTACTTTAAATAGAAAGCCTCAGCCTTTTTTATGTTGGGGGCAAAAAAAGGAAATAGACACACCAGCAAGATACTACTTTAATTTAGGAGTACTAGTTCCATTACAGAAACCTGCCCGGTGGGTGATAATGTGCTGCATGGCTAAACACTTATAAGGACCCAAAGGCAAGACCTATTGGCTATGCCATTGCTTGTTAACATTGCGGTGGGTGCTGCAGCCAGCAGCACCGGCAGCAATGTTAAAGGTGGGTAATGCGACCGCCACAGTCGCAGATGCATTGTAGTTCCAATTGTGGGACTGCCGCACAGTTAGGAGACAATGGCGGATGGACTGAAGTCCATCCGCCATCGTAATGAGCCCCTTTAATGTTTGTAATTGAGGAAAATGGGCCTGATGTATGAAACCATTTAGTGGTTGCAAATCCTGTGATTGTCTAAGTTAAAGGGTTTGCTATTGCTAAATCTTACCAAATCGCAAAATGGGTTTAGAATCGCATACCAAACCGCTATTTGGAAGGGGTGTTGTTAGATTTCGGGGTCTCTAGTTGGCACAGGTAGGTACTTGTGACAAATAGGGACCCTGGCCCCTAGTCAGGGTAAGGGGGATACACTCTTTAGATAACCACTGCTCACCCCCTTGGTAGCTTGGCACGAGCAGACAGGCTTATCAAAGGCAATGTGTATAGTATTTGTACCAACACTCACAGTAACACAGTAAAAACACCACAAATGGAATCCACACCAGTTTAGAAAACATAGAAGTATTTAATCTAAACTAAACAAGACCAAAACGACAAAAATCCAACATACACAGTTCAAGAATATGGTTTCAAAATAGTTCTTAAGGTTGCGTAAAAATAATCCACAGTTGCGTCACGTTTTAGCCACAATTAACTTTAGATGCGACAAAAATTCCAAGTGAAAGCTGCAGCGTTGAAAAACAAGTGATGCGTCACTCCTGAGACCCTGGGGAGGCGATGGAACAACCCCGCTGGACGCAGCGGGTGTGTTGGGGTGACTCCGGTCTGCATGGGGAGGGATGCAATACTTTGTGTGGATTCCGGTGTGCAGGTTTTGTAGGAAGGGTCTCGCAAAGGTACGATGCGGCGATCTTCCTGACAGCGACGATCTCAGGTGCGGCGGCGATGCGCAGCTCAGCGTCAATTTTCTCCTCTCGCGGCCCCTCGATGCGAAGGCTCTGCATTGACTCTCGCAGCGACGTGATGCGGTCTGCAAGCAAGCGGTGTGACGATCTCACCCAGCGACGACAGGCTCTGTGACGACACACGCAGCAATGGTAATCTTCCCGCACCGGAACGATGCATTCCACAAGCGAAGGTTGCGTTGGTTCTTGCAGTGGCAACAGCGACAATCTCTATCTTATTGTCGTCGGGAATTTCCTCGCACTTTGGGAGATGCGCACCGCAAGCGAGTGATGCATGAAACTTTGCAGAAAGTCTCTAGTTTCTTCTTGTCCAGCTTCCCAACAACAGGTACAACTTCCAGAGGCACCACAACTGGCCCAAGCACTCTAGGAAGGACAGAACTCTCTCAGTAGAGTTCAGGGGGGAAGCTGGGGGTGAATTCCTTTTGTTCCTGGGGCTTCTTAACAGGGGGCCAGCTCAACTCAGACCCTTGGAGATCTCTTCAAGCAAGGGGACACAGCACAAAGCAAAGTCCTTCCCCTCTCCTTGGCAGCAAAGCAACTTCAGGTCAGCCCACAAACACACAGCAGGACAGTCCTTCCTCTTCATCTTCCAGCTTTCATCTTGGCAGAGGTTCCTTCTTGATTCCAGGATGATCTAAAGTTCAGTGGTCTGGGGTCCTGTACTTTTATCCCAAAATGTCTTTGTTCCCTTTGTGCAGGAGAGCTCTGAGCCTGGTCCAAACCAGTTCTGGAGCACTCTGTTTACATGACTCCTTCTTTCCTTTCACAGTGCAGAACAGAAACATCAGACGCCCCACAAGAGGTGGAGCCAGCATTGTCAAGGGAAAACACAGCCCTGGAGCACTTTGTTGACATGATTCCTTCTTTCCTTTCACAGTGCAGGGCAGAGACATCAGATGCACCACTGGGGTGGACCCAGCACTGTGGGGGGCAGACACAGTCCTATTCAGGTCCCAGGTGCAACTCCTCCATCCCATCAAGATGCAGATCTCTCTATTCACCTTTGGGCGGACTCATTCTGTCTCCTGGAATCCCCCAGCCCTGTCACTCACTAACCAGACAGTCAATTCACAAACAGGCCAAGGCACACAGAAAGGTCAGATTAGAAAGCAGCCACTTTCTAAAAGTGCTGTTTTCAAACACAGTATTTAAAAACCATCCTTCCTAAAAGATGTGTTATTAAATTCTGAGTTCAGGGATACCAGACTTTAATTTATTTTCTATCTTGCTCCTATGGGAAGATATGCAGGTAAACATTATACACAGCATTCCCCATTATAGCTTATGGGCAAGATAGCCTTTCAATAGTGAAAAACGAAAATGGCTGTAATTCACTACCAGAGCATGTCACCAACCCTAGTACATAGTCTACCTTTCACATACACTGCACCCTGCTTGGGGGGTACCTGGGGCCTTCCATAGGGGTGTCCAGTGTGTACAGAAATGAAAGGGTTAGGCCTGGCCAGTGTGGACACTGGTCAGGTCAGCATGGCATTTAGCAACTGCACACAGGCACTGCGGTGGCAGGCCTGCAACACCATGTTAGGGCTACTCCTGTGGGTGGCACAATCAGTGCTGCAGGCTCACTAGTAGCATTTGAGTCATCAGCCCTGGCACACCCAGTGCACTTTACTAGGGACTTCCTGGTAACACAAATATGCCAATCGTGGATAACCAATCACAATAACAATTTATACAGAGAGCATGTGTACTTTAGCACCGATCAGCAGTGGGAAAGTGCCCAGAGTCCTATTGCCAACAACCACAGGTCAGGAAAAATAAGGGAGGAAGAAGCAAAAAGTTTGGGGATAACCCTTCAAAAAGGGCCATTTCCAACAGGTGTGTATAGGGCATCCCCTTCAAATAGACATTCCTTATGGTATGTATCGATGATTTGCAACTGAATTCCAGTTGAACACCATTTACATTTTACAGACTCCCAAAATGGGGTTATAAGCCATTCACAAGGAGAAGGGTTCCTCTTGGGACCCCTTCCCCTTTGTGAATGTGAAAAAAACACAAATGTGTTGAGAAGTAGGCCTTTCAAACAAACTTTGAAAATGTTAAAATCCTTTTTTTTAACTCCGCCCTGCACCCTATAAGGAATATATGCTTCATAAAAAAAAATGTCAAAGCAATCACAGACATAGGGCTCCATTACGATATCGGGCGGATCGCCACCGCCATGGTGGCAGTGGCGATCCGCCTGACAGAAATGCCCGCCCGCCACCCTTTTCCCCCGCCACATTACAATGGCGGGGGGGACCGCAACGGAGGGAAACACCGCCCGCCACTTTTCCGCCCCGGTCGCCTTGCGGCCGGGTCGGAAAAGGAATAATATGGTGGCGGTGTCTAATAGACACCGCCAGACATATTATGATGAGTGGTGTGCAGAGCCTTTCCGCGGCGGCGATGCCGCCACGGAAAGGCATGCGGTCTTCCCTCTGGGGGCCCCCTGCGGGCCCCCAGAGTGAAGTACAGGTGGGGGGTGCACGTGGGGGGTACCTGTGGTACCCCCCTTCATTTTAATTTGCAAAGAGGCAGGCACCGCACGGTGCCTGCCGCTTTGCATATGACAATGTTAAAGTGCATTTTCAGCATTGTGGCGGGCGGTGCAGAGAGAATGCTGAAAATACAGGATGTGCCCGCCACTGTGGCGGGCACATCCTAATGGCACCCCGGGACCCCTGCCCTTATGGCGGGTGGTCCCGATTTATGATGGGATGACGGGCGGACAAAGTCCGCCCGTCATCCTAATGGAGCCCATAGTGTCTGCTGACCTTAGTAGGCCACCACCCCCGTAAAGTCCACCAATCGCAGTGAGTTGTAAATTGTGACTTATCTCGTGAATATTGATGAGGTAAGTTGGATTGTGTCCAAATACAATTTGGAAATTTGTAAGTTAACCTTTTGGCACATATGTCAGTTCACAGAATTCCACTCTGATTGGAAAAATGCTGGTCACTATTTACGACCAGTATTTTACAATCAATGTTTTGCATATTTAGTCACAAGATACCTTACAAATATCTCTGCCAATGTTCCGCATTCCTGAGCTGCAACATCATCAGATCAGCCTGCTGTTCCTTGAACATGGCACTAACAAGCTGATCTGCACATGCATATAAAGGAAAATGGCAATTTGCAGTTCTCTGTGCACATGTCTGGTAACCTGGAGGCTACACATCTGAAATCGTTCCAAACAAAGAATCATCACATCATCTTACCCAAACCAGATTAGCCTTCCTTGCTCAATCCACCCTCTTTTTCTTTCACAATTCTTCTTCCCTTCGTTCCTACCTTTTAACTGAATGTAAAATATAAACACAACAAAATTACAAATTGTGGTACATGCTGGTTTTATACTTCTATGAATCATTAAAGCAGCAATTGATACTCATCTGCAAATCCTAGCATGTCATCTTTGGTAACATTTAATGAGGATTCATACCCGCACCCCTCACCTCCTAAGTACCTAATATTCTGATCTATTAGCAGAGAGAGAAAAGGGAAATACACTGAAGGGAACAGCCTCTTTGTGTTCAATCATAAATCTCAGGACTTCACTGCCTTACCCAGCAACAATCATGGTCAAACTGGGGAACCAAAAGTAGCCCTGCCAAAAATGCTCAAACCAGCCTTGTCCCTTTGTCTCCTCGCACAACCTCTCTCTGTCCATCCATCCATTCTCTCTACCCTCTCTTTCTCTTCTCCCTCTCAGATCCTTTGTCTCAATGAAACCCCCTCCCTCCAACTCTTTCTTTCTCTCTTGAAGCCTCCCTTGTGCCAGCTGCAAATAACTTCAGGAGTTGGGGAGCGATACAGAGGCACCAGTAGTGTCCATGGGATTTCAAAACCAGCTTCCAAGGGATCTGGCCCACCGGGGAAATGTCTGGTGGAAAAAAGGCCTGTCCGAACCTTTCTTTATGATCCTTGATGTTCCAACTATGTTCTGATAGGGCTATGTCCAGTGACATGAGCACAGCTGGAAATACAAAAAAAACACGTCTGGTAAATCTGCTACTAGTCTTAAGGTCTGCAGGCCACATTTGAGATATCAGTTGCTCCTTGTTGAGTGGTTTATCACTCTCCTTGAGAAATGTGTGGCAAGCTCAGACCACACTTCTACTTTACTACCCGAAATACTGTAAACCCTGACACAGAACAGGCACAGATGTGATCCCTTGCTCTACTCCTATTCCAAGCGGTGAACATGCTAGTAGGAAATAAGGGTGAGTCTTGCCAATGAACTAATTCTGATTGCCTTTGAGCCATGGATTCCTATAAGCTTCAAGAGTCTTGCTTGATGCAAAAGAAGTGGTTGTCACAAAGGCTGGTAGGAAAAGAATGATTAATGGCCAGTTAGGCCAATCTTAAGAAGCGTGTACGTTATCTATATTGACTTCTTCTTGGGCTTGGCTTCTGACTGCTTTGAGCAGTGTTCATAAGCCTTCCTTGTTTGCTCCAAAGTTGAACAAAGTTCTTGAGGCCCAGTGCCAGGCCAGGGTTGAGGGTGCAGTGGTCTTTAAGTCTGATCCTAGCCTTGGTCATATACTTAGCTGAAAAACCTTTTATTACCAAGAAGAAGGACCCTGGTTACAACCTTTTATACAATCTAAAGATATTTGCAACTTCTTGGAGACATAGGTCTTGCTGGAAACAACTTTGGGTGGGTTTGTTGAAAACGTCCTCCTGGCAATCAAGCTCAAATGTAGGCAACAAATGATTGGATAGCCCACATGAGTGTCCCCCAACCTCCATGTCTCGGTCAAACTAAATTTCATGTCCAGTGTATCTCACAATGTTCTGCAGGCAGGTTTGAGACTAAGGCGCCTGGGGAGATCCTTGAAAACTTTAAATTCTATGTCACCTCAAAGTACTGTGCCGAGTCCGTACTCAGTCATTAGGGAAGTGATTTTGCCTATATAACCAGAGGTTAATGACACAAGGCATCTTACAAGTTGTTATGTGAGAATGTAAATATTTCCCAGGTCAAAGAGATGCTGTAAATCATGGGAAGCTAGCCTGGAGGTTCCCAGAGTCAGAGACAGCATGTAACAGGAATAAGGGATACACTATGTATCACTGATGACAAGACTGTGGTATGTTCTTCCTTAATAGTATCACACCTTTAGATGCCTCACTAACAAGACTTTAAGTCAGGGAAAAGATCTAGCTTCATTGATTATATCATGGTTACTACTGACGGCAGGATATCAGTCATCAATATGAAAGCAGTGTGTCATATAGAAAGAGACTGCAATCCTTTAGTTGCCGCTATCCATGATACATGAATCTCATGGTACTATGCATGGGTCGAATTTACAAAATACCATATGAAACCTACACCTAGTGATAACAGAATGACACTTACATGGGGAGGAGAAAACGTTGGAAAATTCAGCCCCTCTTTAGTTAAGGAAATAATCAAAGAGCTTGAATGGTTTGATGCAGAATGATAGTCATACAATTGGAGCTTTCTGGGACTTTCTGGGGCCTTAGTAGTTCGCCATTACTCTACATCAGATTATACTCATTTTATCTCAATCATGAAAGACTACTAGAGGTTACTTGCTAGTGAAAAAACACTAACTACGAAGCTGCGGCTACTAAATGAGTTAAAAGACCCTTCAACGCAGCCCAGTACTAAAGGATTTTGAGAACTTGTGGTCAGTGTTTATCGAATAAGACAAGAAATGCACAGTTATGCAAAGGTGCAAATAGACACTTTAAGAAGCTGTAGGCTGTTAATACTGCTTAGGGCAGCACTTTGAGCATGGACCTGGAGCAATTCGAAAAACCTCAGGGGCATATTCTCAAGAACGTGTTATAACCATCGCAAAATTAGCTTAACGCAACTTTGCATATCGCAGTCTATTGCAAGAAAATAACACTGTCTTAACGTCCAATTCCCAACCCAGCGGCACCATGCGATGGTAGTAGGATAATTAGCCAAATGACCTCGTAAAAATCAACGCAAAACGTGAACGCCCAAAAAATTGCGATGCCCCAAAGTGCGATACCAAAATCAGTGAAAACCAGCGACAGGCCTGCAATTCCCACACGTCATGTGGGAAAATGCACTATAAAATCAAAAAAAAACAAAAACATACCGAAACCAAATCAAACTGCGTAGCACCATGGATGCACCTGAACCGAGTGCAGAGGACAATCCGAAGCCCCACGGAGGACCGCCAGGAATTCCGTGTTCGGGGCAGGGCAAGGAGAAGAGGAAGACAGGGTTCAGTCCGCGGGAAGACGGATCATTGTCACGGAGGTGATAGAACACTACCAACAACTGTTCATCACCTCCACTACGGCACTGGCAACCCAAACGGAAATATGGCACACCATCGTCAACAACGTCAATGCAGTCGAAATGTCGAGGAGGTCAATGGAGGAGGTGAAGAGTTGCTGGCATGATGTGCAAAGCCAGACCAAACAGAAACTTGCCACCAACAGGAAGGCAGCAACGGCGCCTGGAGGTGAGAGTCCAGCGCCAGTGGAGGAGCTAAATGAGCTGGAAAGAATGGTGGCCACAGTCACCAGTGTGGAGACGGTGGCAGGAGTCGGGGATCTGGACACAGTTCGATATGACCTGAGCCAACAGCAACAGGTTGAGTAACAACCAGGGACTGGGGGATGGGGGAGATGGGCACAATGGCACACATGCACAATCATGTGTAGCACACTGTACATGCACAATGGTTGTGGAACATGTCCCTGATACCCTTGGCACAGTGCAGCACGCATACAAACACCAAGTAGGCCCCCATCCACCATGTGCACATATGGGCCCCCTCCAAATCACCAATGACACAACATATCCATGCACATGTACCGAATCCAGAAAAGCAGCGGCTGTGTGAGCCCCACTGACCATGCAAGTGGCACTGCATGACCGATAGCATGGCTGCACCCAAAATACATGACATGGTGCACAATTCGACATTGAGGTGGTCCAGTGTGGATCACATCGATAAAGGAGCAGCTCACACTCTTACTCATCCAAGTGCACCAACAACCCATGACGTCCAATACACGCAGCAGACAAACAATGCACAAGACCACAATATCTGTCCAAGAGCACAAACGACCCAAGTCGCAAACATTTCAGCCCCGACAAGCACACAATTCAAAGGCACACCACCTCTAAGGGATAAAGGTCTAAGAAATCAGAGCTGCAGGTGCGACCCTCCCACAATGCAGCACACACACATAGCAATCACAGAACATCAACAACGACGGCAATGTGGTACAAAGTGCAATCCCTACACCACAGGACAGAGGACACAACAGGTTCCACTTGTACGTAGTAACTGGCCACTCACATCTGGCATTGCCTGACACTGTGTGATGAGAATGTACGAGTACAACCACACATCCGTCATGTAGTCAATAATCAGTGCTTGATTTGTGCCGGTGCTTTCCGGTGCTTAGCACCGGCACTTATTGGTCAGGGCCGGGTCTACACAGGATATCAGCTGCTGCCTGCTCACTGACTTCAAACAAGTCTTCCCAGTGGCGGGGAAGAGCTGATAAGCGTTCAGCCATAATGGGACACTCCGCATACTGCTTCGAGACGTGCTGCCAGCAGCTGCTTGCTGGGCTCAGTAAGGTCATAAATAGAAGATTTCTGCTCTCAGCTCTGGACCGGCTGAGAGAGCAATTTAACAAATATGCCCAGCCAGGTTACCACATATATATTCCTGCGGCGCCGCACGATGACACACTGCTACAATGTTGCGATTCCCCCACTTGCAGCTCTGGCTGTCACCCTGACGTCACAGGCGGGCCCTTCAGGTATTGTGCTAGTACTTGCTGGTGCCATGGTGGACCGTCGTCAGATCCTGTCTATCTGCGGGGGAGTTCAGTTTGTTTAGGGAGGGAGATTGCTGCTTGCTAAATTTGCCACCCGAAACCATCAGCAGCGGTGCGTCCATTGGGGCGTAGGGGCGTAGCCCCACCAGCCACCATGGACGCATCGCGGCCGCCGGCCGCAATAAAATACATTGAATACTAGCAATCAGCCGCCGGCGGGAATTGTGTAGGGGGGTGGCCTGCTGCAGCTTGAGTGACAGTCCACACTCAGGCTGCAGCAGACCGTAGGGCACAGTTTCGTTGAGGAACTTATAGTGCGCATGCTTGGGAAAGTTGAAGACTTTCACAAGCATACGCACTGTAAGTTCCCCAGCGGGACCCAGGGGTGCTTGTTTGGTGCCACAGCCCGGGTTTTCTAAGGGCGACAGGGCGAGCAGCAAATGTGCCTCGCTAGCCAATTCTGGCGCTGCATGCAGCGCCAGGATTGGCTGGTGGCACACTGGCTCAGGCTCAGCACTGCATGGCCAATCACTGTGTGACTTCACTGTGAAGCCATGCAGTGATTGGTCATTCTGGACTTGCGCTGTGACGTTTGCCTGGCTGGTTGTTGCACAGCACTCACGGGATCTCGCCAGACCTGACTGCGGGGATAAGTGTGGTGAGTAGCAATTGTCCTACGGGTTCCAACATTAATGTGGCCTCTACAAACATAGATTGTGTGATTTGGCTTGAGCTATTGTTGAATATAACTAGAGATAAGCGCACTGCATCTTGATAAATATTTGTTTTATGGGCGCTAACAGTGTGGCTTCTCCTAAATTGTGATGACGTCGTTTGGCTCGGGCCTTTGGGGATTATGCACCCGTTTTCGGAATGGGTGGATGTTGCCGAATTTACCAGGACAGTACCTTGAAAAACATAATTGGAGTGTATGCCATGACGGGCGGCAGCTTCCTTTTTCATTGCCGGCCTGCCGCCTGTCAAGTATAGTCGAGTCCTGAGAGGTAGCTGTGCAGGTCAGTGTGTCAACTGATTTATTTTAGCTAGGCTGTTTGTATGTCTGTTTGGTCTGGAGCTCCGGTTTTTGCTGGTGATGTACACATAAAACAAAAACCGTGCCTGAAGTAATTCTTATAAATGCTGTCGCCTGTACCTGGCTAAACACAGTATAGTGCAGTGCCCGAGGCGAGGTGGAGTGACCCCTCACAGTGTACTGTGTGGAGGTGGTCGAGCAGGCCGCATGGTGTTGGATACTTTTATGGCGCACAACTGGGAGAGCTTTCACATGGCTCTCCCCTCCCAGCAGCTGTAAGGAAGGCAGTGGGGGTGGTGCCCAAGTGAGACAGTGGGGATCACAAACTCAGCTTATATATTAGCGAAAAAGGCAGGAGCAGAAGACTCAAAGGGGAGCAGTCATTAAAAGAAGGAACACCAGGAAAGGAGCATTCACCTCATGGGAGCACTGTTTTCTATCTGCATGACGTGTTTTCTACTGACTGTTTGCTGAGAGGTAAGTCAGTTCTCACTTGTAACCTATAGGCAAACTAGATTCCCGTTATAGTCCATTAAATTAAACACGAAACATGGCAGAGCATGTGGTGTTTCCGTCAGAGCTGCAGACTTTGGAACTCGGGAACCAGGTTCAAGTCTGGGCATTGGCTCAATATCCTGTGAATATGGGCAAATTACTTAATCTTACTGTTCCTAAAAACAAATCTGACCATCTATAATATAACTGGTACTCATGTAAAGTGCTCCAAAGCACACTATAAAAATGCAACAAAAAGCAATGAACAGGATTCCAATTTGCACCTCTCAAACCAATTGATGACATCTTTGTTGTGCAGAGGTCATTTACTTGCAGCATTTTAGCAATGGTGTTATTTAGAAAATATTTAGTAACCCCAGAAGGCATGCCTTCCTCTGATTAAGTTGTACAATATCTGTGACGTATTATATATGTGCAGAGTACAGTTAAACTCTAAGATATGAAGGAATTTTTATCACAATTAGTTGATACCATTACGATTTACACAAACATGTTTTAATTTGTATGACACGCATATTTGAAGGCACTCTCATATGTAATAATGAACATAAAGACGGCTCTGTGAAATAAACACTTTGTCTAGGATAACACAATTTAGTGATGCAGAGAAGCTGGGATTTGTCACAGCTTTACCAGGTTCTCACTGAACAATTTGATCACTAGATGGGTATGTCATTCTGTTATTGCATATTAATGCTTTGTCTTTAATTCTCGGAGGATGAGATTAGAGCATAGGTAATACTGCCTGCTGCTCAACCATGCTCAATGCTACTTTGGGTGTATGAAGCTTTCCCACTCACCCCTGATTCCCTCACAATCCCTGAATCTGGGGCCTGGCTGCAGGGACACACAGCGTCCAGGCAGCACCCTCGTGTATGTAGCTTTCTCACACCCCCGCTTCCATAAAAAAAAACCTGAACCTGGGGCTTGACTGCAGTGACACACTGCTTCCAGGCAACACGTTTATTTAAGGGCAGTAGGTTAGTTTTGCAGCAGTTTTAAGATCTTCTTAGAGTTTCTAGTTGCTCAAAGGGGTGTAATATCTGATATTTATATATGTTTCCCTCTTTTTCATTGCTTGATTTTGCAAGCAAGAAAGTGTCACTCATAGTTGTTGAATGTCACTCATTATAACATTAAAATTCTGAAAATGTCACACATAAGCAATCCTAAACCTTGGCAGCTATGAATTCTATTTTCTGCGTCTGCCCACTTCTCCAGCTCTCTTTTCCAGATCTCTGTTCTTGGTCCGCTTGTAGCCCTCCAATTATTCGTAATTTCTCTCTTCGCTATTAATACACGTGCTAAGTCTTGAAACCTCCCGGCAAAACTTTGTCTTGGCCGTGTGTTTATCAACCAGCGTAGTATTCAGTGTCCCAGCATATGTGGTAGCCTATGCCTCTCGCCATGTTCTATTAGACCTTGAGTTTCCCGTTTCGACAAAGGTGTGACATTCTGGTGCTAGATGTGGGACACCACCATGTTGTCATTTCAATCTAGAAAGAATATATTGGATGTTAGTCTCTTTCCTTTAATGAAATTGTGTAAGGGGGGGCTTTAAAGCCGTTGCAACACATCCGGAGTACTGATGCAAATGATAACATTGATAATGCTCGGAGGGAGAACAGATAACCTCAGTGCAGCACAGTCGGTGTATACAGGCTGGGAAAGTTAGAATTAATGAGTGCACATATATTTCAGAGCTGCAAAGTGCAACACTTGAATCCAGCGGGTCATAGACAGGAGAATGTATAGCCTAAACTGGGAGAATTTCTTGTTTCACACCCTGACACTTGGCACAGGGACAGTCCATAAATCGTCTGATCATAAAGTACCAGAAGTGGTACTTCCTTTACCATGATACCACTATGGAGAAGAAAATTCCACCAACAGATTCCCCTCTCCAATTAACATTTCGAACGTGTATCAGATGATTATCCATTACCACCCAACGCAAAATCTAGCCCTCAGGCTGCTAGATAACAATGGAAATAAAGCAGTATGTGTGAGGTCCGGTCCATGAAACTCTTGCCACCTGTCTCCCTCCTTTATTCTTTCCACCCTTTGCTTTGAAAATCTTTCTCTTCTCTCTGTTCACCCACGCTATTCTTTTGCACATGGCGAACCTGCATGCCTTGGAGAATTGTGCGTTAATGGGGTATCTGTGAATCAGAGTATTCATAAAGAGCGGGGGGGGGGGCTTGTTTTGCTGGCAAAAGTTCGGGATCGAAGGTGGCACGCTGGCATGACCATTGGAAGACTCCCTCCATGTATGCTGTTATGTCTTTGTAGGGTCTGGTTGAGGGTAGATAAGGGGGCATTCGGGGTCAGTGTGTGCTGCAGGTACACTTGAGTCCCCGGTGGCATACTGTGGCTGTCTACAGAACTGGGGGGAGGAGGGTGCGGAGACAGAGAGAGAGAGATGGTGAGCAGCCATTGAGAGAAAGAGGTCTGTGTGTACACCCTGGGAAATATAAAAACCCTTCCAGCAGGTAATAAAACAAGCCAAAAACTTTCTTACACTCTGACTTGTCAGATTAGCCCCTCGTGCACTGCCTGATTGCCCCTTAGGCCAGTCCAACCCTGGGCAGCAGGGAAAGTGTGAACATGGACAGTGTGGGTGAGGACACACTAGGGCATCGTATATCTGTATAGAGGAGAGTGTAGATGCGGGCAGACAGGCGTGGCCTACACGTCCCTGCGGGAAGCATGTTCTAGTGTGGCCTCACACGAAGCATGTGTGCATTCAAGGGTAGTGACTGAGTGCATACAGCGAGTGTGTTTGTACAAGGAAAGTGAGTCTGTGCATATATTAAGCGTGGGTGCCTATATGCAATAAAAGTCAGTGTGCACGTGCAGAGTTTGTCTACCTACATTAAAGAGTGTGCTGTGCTTGTGCTTACTGCCATAGTGTGTGGCTGTGTGCGGGCACATAAAGGGAGCTTGGCATGGGCATGATCGTCGTGGTATTGTTTTAACAATCAGCCCAGTCTTATCAGATTGGTGTCAGACCGCACATTTACACATTTAGTTAAGGTTGGTTTGAAACATAGTGCAGCTCTTTGTCGCCCTGACTTCTCTCTATTATCCAGCAATGTTGATAGATGCTGAGCTTTCCTCATTAACATCATTTCACTCTCACCCCTACCTTCTCTCTATCAGCACTCCCTTTAAAAATTGAGTTGAATGTCATTATCACACTTCTGTAAAGCCATCTTTGTTCCTTTCTGCCACACTGTATATCAGCAGTCGCTGAGTTGGCTTTTAATCATATCACATTACTTCATTGGGGTTTCTTCTCGTTCACTGTTGGGTTGACTTTTGATAGTCTTATACCGCCCTCTTTTCCCCCCTCTTTTATCTGGTGTGGTCCATCGGCAGCTGTTGGGTCAGCCTTTGATCGTGTCTTGTGTGGTCCTCCGTGCTCCCACTCTTCTCTGGATTGGTTCATTGACCGCTGTTGGGTAGGGTGTGTTGATTGAAAGACGGTGCAGAGCTCACTGGACTTTAAGGGCAGACACTGTACCCTCATTTTGCACTCGCAAGTGTTTTTCTGCACATAGCGGCCACCCACATACAGCCACCCACCCATACACAGAGCCACCTACACAGCCACCTACACAGCCACCTACACACACACAGAGCCACCTACACACACACACAGAGCCACCCACACAACCACAGAGCCACGCACACAACCACAGAGCCACCCACACAACCTCAGAGCCACACACACAGCCAGACAGAGCCACACACACAGCCAGACAGAGCCACACACACAGCCAGACAGAGCCACACACACAGCCAGACAGAGCCACACACAAAGAGCCCAACACACACAGAGCCCAACACACACAGAGCCCAACACACACAGAGCCCCCACACACACAGAGCCCCCCACACACACAGAGCCCTTCACACACAGACCCACACACACACAGAGCCCCACACACACACAGAGCCCCCCACACACAGAGCCACACACAGAGCCCCCCACACACACAGAGCCCCACACACACACAGAGCCCCACACACACACAGAGCCGTACACACACATAGAGCCCCCCACACACACACACGCAGAGCCCCACACACACAGAGAGCCACACACAGGGAACAGGGGGCAGGAAAGCAAGCACAACGAGGGAACAGGGGGCAGGAAAGAAAGCACAACAAGGGAACAGGGGGCAGGAAAGCAAGCACAACGAGGGGGCCGTATTTTTGGGACAAGGCCACAACATATGAAGTAGATCACCTATGTTAACTTATCACAATCTCGCCAGCGCAGCGAGGCGCACTAGCACTAGGGTATTATTTGTAGAGTTTCGCCAGATGTATATACCAGACCTACAGTAATTTAAAATGTGTTTCTTTGCCAGAAAAGTGTGGAGTGCCTCGTTTGCTCCCACCTTAGGTGTGAATATTGTTGATCTGAGATTTTCATGAAAGTCTTATAGTCTGAATTCAGCACCTGAGCGTAATAGGACAGAATGTATGAAGCTCTGTGGTTATACTGAATAAGCAGCTACCTATGTTAAGCCATCTATTAATGTAATAACTGCACTTCCACAATTACTTTATTAACCTTCCTGCTTTCTCAAATTTGCTTGAAAATGCAAGATTTTTCTTCTTTTTTTCAACATTTTCTGGGGGGGGGGTAATCCCCCCAAACCCCCCTTTTGGGGTTCAGGCTCGCTCGCTGCGCTCGCTCGCTACGGTGATGTATGCAAAACACTTTGCGCCCCACCACTTTCAAATCTCACCCACCGCCCCTGGAAACCATTCATAGCTTTTGCAGCTTCCTGCTGCAGCTTGCACCGGCCGAGGGACGCAAAGGAAAGAGTCAGTGACCCGAGTTGCACCAGTTGTTGCAGGACAGCCTGTCACTAGACAGTCCCGCTCTGGACTCATTGAACAGCCTGGACGACTGGCATCTCAATTACGGAACGTGAGTGATAAAAAAACAACTTTTGCATTTACTTTCATTTGCCGTTTTTTTTTTGCTAAATGTCAATACAGAGAAATTTAAATACTTCCTGCAAGATTCATGTGTACTAAGCGAGGGAAGAAAAATAATCTACTCTGAATCTCCACGGAGGCCTGGCAGAGATGGGCAGGGGTCATAGCGAGAGCTGGTTTCACAGCTTCCCCCTCCCCCCCTTCAACCAGCAGCACACGGCCCATTAATCTAGCCTTTGCTGAGGTGAGCAGCCCTGGAATTGCCGCTCGCATCCTCAAAGTAAGTCAGTGCCCGTAAAGTAATCTCTCGCTGTTGTATTTAGCGTGATACAACTCCAGCCGCTGCATTTCCAAGAGACACGTGTATTTTTTATGGGGGGTTTATGTTGTTTCACACTTGTGAGCACAACTCAGATGCACGACTACAGAGGTACTGAATGTTTACCTCCCCCCCCACCTGCTAAACATAGAACTGGCTCGTAATAGCTGCAGGCAAGTATTTGTGAAAAAGGCCTCATTAACCCCACATCACCTTCTGGCAGAAATCTGTTTATTTTTAGAGTCTGCCTTTGATTGACGGCAGAGTCCCTAGAGTGTGAAAGAGCACGGATGGGCGTGAATCCTGCCAGAATGTTCTGCAGGTACTTGAGGGATGAGCGGTGAGCCGGTGACAAATGTAATATATACCAATAAAAGCTCTTATTCACCAATCAGTTCACCCGATGATCTGGGATCTCTACTACCTTACCCTGACCTACTCACTGCTTAGGGGACATCCTTAGGCTGCTTGAAAACATATGAGATTAGATTCAGAGAGATAGAAGGGAAGAGAGGAAAAGGGAATGTTGGGAAAATTTGATGTTCGTATAACATTATGTCATTTTACGTTTACTTTGAAGTGCTGGTGGGGAACAGAAGTGTAAGGGAGTATAGGAAAGAGAGGAATGTTCTGGAATATTGGGTAATGAGACATAGGGGTGGCGCCTTAGGCGGCTGTTTCATATTGCCTTTCCTGCACTGCCTAAGGACGATTCAGTATGCAGAATTGTACATATAAGTGTAGCAGTAATTGTGAACGCACCATTTTCGACATTGACACACAGTATTACTACACGGGCCGGAAGAGATATTTGTAAGCTTCTCCTCTGCCTTCTAATCCCACAACCCGACCACCCGACAGGTGGTCCACCGGAGAAATTATTAATTGCCCTGCTGGAGAGGACACGTAATGGCGCCAGAGAGAGCCCTTTAAATCAGATGGGCCTCTCCCTGCCTGCAGCAACTAATTTAAGAGTTGCAGCGAACTATTGTATTGTTTTAGTTTGGAGGGGTAGGTGCTGTGGACTCACTGACTCAGGCTGGCAAGGATGGCAGCCGGGCTCAGAGCACGCAATAATAGAAGTCATTACGTGCCATTACCAGCCAGAATACAGCACTTCTCACAGACTTCTCGCAGTGAAGAGATGCTGCTTAGCTCCGGTGACGTCTCTGCTCAGGCACACACACAAATTCTGTAATTCAAGTTCACTTTTAAGTTGTTATAGGCTTCTCATACTTTATATTATGGTATATTGATTAGTATAGCGCACTATTCACCCAAGAGAGTATCCGGGTGCTTGGGCAATTGGGTAGGTGAGAGGTACTCTAGGTGCTTATGTGAAGAGCCAGGGCTTCAGCTTCTTGTGGAACTCAAGAAGGGATGAGGTGGCTCTGATGTGTTGAGAGTTGTAGATGTCGGTAGACCCAACAATGGAAGTGGGTGGGGCCACTGAAGGATGTGGGTGGAGCCGGGGAAGTGGGTGTGGCCTCCTAGAAAAATGTTAGCACCTGCACTTCATATTTTACAAATTAAGCACTGTCAATAATCCCACTGTCTGCCATCAAATAGCCTGCTCCACCAAAACAGACACAATGTACATAGTCATTCAGTCTGTATGTAAAAATCTGCAAAGCATCAACATATATGGGATACTCTGTTAACCTGTATTTCCCCTTACCACTGCAGAGGGCCAATTAACGAACATCCACTGTCCCCACCATGGTGCCCGACAATCCTTGGCTGACATCGCTGGGGCCATTTCTCGGATACAAGAACTGTCTAGTCAGACAGGCACCAGCGATGACAGCACACAGTTGGCACAAATGTGCAGGACAATGGGGACCATGGAGCAGATGCAGGCTGGAAGTATGGCTGCCATGGCTGAACACCAGCAAGATGTAGCAGGGATCTTCCATGCCTTACAGTTCCTCATCTTACCATTGCTGCCACTGAGCCTGTCCCAGATAACTGCTGCAGGATCTTCGACACACACATCTCCGACCCCTGATGTGTCAGTAGCACACAGTGATGCAGCCCTATCACCTTTGCACCCTGATGCATCAGTGGCACACAGTGATGCAGCCATAACACCACCACACATACCTGACACCGGACACAGAAGAAGTATCAGCGGAGTAAGATGTGGATGGTAATGACTGTGTGAGGAAGGAGATAATAGTATCCATCACTGCCTTATGGCCTGTCCCTGCCTGGTTCAGCTCTATGCATCATGCCCTGGGACAACACCTCCCACTGACACCTGGAACACTCTGCGACATTCACCTGGACCCCGACATGGACTGGCATATCTTCACTGGCTGACAATTACACAGAAATCCTGCTGCGGACTGCACTCTCCCTCTTCCAATTCACTTTTCTATCCCCAAAGGACTCTGTTTGGCCCACCACTGGGCTACCATGTAATGTGGGCGTGGCATGGCCATGTGCAGCTCCAGTACAGGCATCCACCAGAATGTGAATAAAACATTTGAAATCACACATATATGTCATGACTATGTTCACTCAAGTATGAAAGTATGGTTGGGTGTAGGGACAATGATTGCACAAGAAGGTACAACCTGGTAAATGAAATCAATGCACATGTTTGACCCTGTGCCACATGGCCAATTAGATTACTGTGAAGGTGTGAACTAGCTGTGGCCTCATTGAACATGAACAACAATCTCGCAACTCCCCAGCGTAGGCACACGTCCATGTCTTGAATAGGGCTGTGTGTAGGAATGACCAAATCGGTAGCAGGCCAGAAGTGGTGTCCTATATCACATGTGACAACAGAACTTCCCTTTGCATACCTACTCACACATATCTGTATGGACACATTCTGTTGTGATTCATAACATTGCTCCACATGATCAGAGGTTGGACACCATACTCACATTGCTGAAAACACGTAAGTGCATAGGTCTGAAAGTAACTATCCCAAAACAATTGCTGGCTCACAGAGGTGCAGCTGTCAAAAGGGGCCCCCCCATTGTACATGCGTCATGTCAGTCCCTACCTGTGTAGGGTCAATGCTCATTGTGGCACACGATTTGTCAATCTAATCAACACTAATCACAGCTAGACACCAGTGAAGTTGCATATACTTTATTGGAATGTGCGTGTCAGTACGGACAAGGCAACGGCCAAAACATGCAGGGAAATGCTTAAGACACTTACACGCAGTATGGGAACATGTCGAGGTGCAAGAAATGGGGAGGCAAAAATGTACACGAAATCCTTACGGATGGCAACGGTCTCAGCCCACCTTGCCTTGCTGGACGAGTCATTTGATGTTTGGCGTCTGCTCATTGCCCCATGTTAGGGGACACGACTCACAGCCAATGGGATCTGCATAGTGCTGTACCACCGGACTGTGCTGGCTGTCTGCTCTGCTGACAGTTATCAGGTGCAAGGGTCCACCAAGGTCACATGTCATGCTACATTGCCTTGTGTGTACTCTCCACCAGCAGTTGTCCGAATTGGGGACGTTGCCAAATGACACTGCGCTGCTCCGCCCATGGAACTGCATCACCTTGCACAGGTATGTGTACACACGCGTAGTTCCACGCACATGCATCCAGATGAAGGCAGACATGGCAACTGTTGTGGTGGGATATGTGAGCATTCACCACGATGCAACAAGGTGTTGGGACCTGTGCTGTGGGTGACAATCCGATGTGGCTGCAGGAACGTAGTTACTCGTCAATGAATTTCGAGGGCAGCTTTATGGGCAATGTGTTCCAATAGTACGTTGTTGTCGGGTTCAAGGAACACCAGGGTGAGCCAATCCATTAACTAGGTGCCGTAGGCAAGACAGAAACTCAGACAGAAACTTATTTGCAACACTGCCATTGGCACAGATCCCAACAGATGCAGCATTCGTGCACGGTACAGATCCACGTGACAGGGCAGTGCATGGGCCCGGGAATGCGTGCTATTGCGTTTGTTGGTCTCGTAGAACCAGCACTCCTCAGACCGGCTGCAGTTCGGTGGACGATAGGCCACAGGTCTGGGCACTGAGTCGTATGTTTGTGCAACGTTTGGACGTATGGGTAGTTTTTAACCAATGTGTCAAGGGGATCCCTTGCAGGTGTAGGTTGTGCAGGGACAAGTGTGTGTGGGGTATGGGCACGTTGTTCTTTCATTCGCATAGTTTGTGGTGTGGGAGTCGTCAGAGGCTGGTATGGTATCTCACGCAGGGCGTGCCAGCTGCATTCAAAACCAAGGTCGGGGTTCCGTTGTCCTTCTGCCTTGTGTATTGAGACCTTATTTTAGGCTGACTACTGCTTGCATTTCTTAACTGTGATGTGGCCTTCGCGCTGACTTTGATGCCAGGCCTGTGATTTGGGGTGCACCAGTTTTGAGACACACGCAGCTGTTGGCATGTTTGCATGAGCCAAGGACCTTATTGGCCTTGCTCACCTTGTTCAGTCTCTCTCTCTCTCTCTCTCTCTCTCTCTCTGTTTCTCTCTCTCCCTGTCCTTTGATGAGTGCCTGACACACCTTCTTATTTTGGATATTGTCTTGCAGGCTTTGACTCACAGATAGTCCAGGGATGCCCCGCCATGACTCTTCAAAATAGTTGTTTGGGGACAAATTATAATGTGATATTTTGTTTGGTCCTTCAATGGTGAATGAAGGAATCAGAATTTCAGTACTCAATTGTATGTTGATGGTTGCAATTGTGCGACATCATGCAGGTGCTTTTGTTCATGTTTTTGTGCCGTTGATGTGCAGTGTCTTGGTCCGGGGGAGGTGGGGGGTTCCCGGGGTAGGGCCCGGGGAGGGGGGGTGATCCTGGGGGTGATGGTGGTGAGTGTTGTGACTCACTTGGTTGTTTGGGCTGCATGTTAAGAGACTCCATGGCATCTGTTGGCCTTCAGGTGTGGCTCTGGGCAGGGGTCCCTTTCGTGGTGCAGGCTGCCGCCTGGCTTTGCACCAGGTCAGACCATGTGTTAACTTCCTGCTGCTATCGTGCCCTATCGCATGTTTTGTGATCTTATCGCTGATCTGGCTGGTCATTCAGAATGTTGTGGAGTGGTGTTGTCGTGGCTTTTGGCACAGGAATGCCTACTCTGCATCTCATTAGCGATAGTTGCCGGGGTCATCTGTGGCGATGTTTTTTGCGGTTGCTATCGCGGGTAAACTGGTGATGTCGGCTGTTAGCACCTGCTTGTGAATGGGGTGATAAATGTATTGCGTCTTTGGCTGCAATAAAGGGCAGTTAACTCGGCAATAAGTCCTTGAGAATATGCCCTCATAGTTCTGCTACAGCAGTCTCACCTGTGCTGAGTTGAATAAAGCCTCGGGTCATGACTCTGTTGTGATCAATTTTTATTCAATGGGCTTTATTGTAAGTGGTACGGCCCTCACTCACAACTTTAATGCTTTACCGAACTGTTCCCTATCCATGATGGTCTGCAACAAGCGTACTCTTGAACAAGAAAGAAAATTGGATGGACTCGGCAATAATAGGCCTATACCCCTACTGGATGGGCAGGTAAGATATTTGTGAAAGTTCCGTTAATTCGCTAACAGGGATGGGTAGATTCAGAAGCTATCCTTTGCTGTTCAAGAGAGTTTCAGGGGCCCACCCAAATCAACATCATTCAAAGCCTCCATATAAATACACCTGTAGGAGTGCGGTCTGGCCTCGTTGGAGAGATACTGAAGACTTTTTCATTTCAAGGCAAAAAAAGGAGGAGGGAGAAGGAGGATAAACAAGGCTAGGTCGGCCTCCAAGTAATCTAGCAAAAAGGGTAGGAACCCAATGTACTGGATTCAGAGATCTAGCTTGTGTGATGGTCACTGATCAGATTCTGTCAGTACAAACCAATGAGAAAGAAAAATTTCTTTCTAGTGTCCCCTCACTCACCGGGGTTTCCCCACGCACGGTGACATGCTTTATCATTGGGGCCATCCCAGTTCTCTACGAAAAGGGGCATGCTACGACTAGAGAACAATGCAGGAGCACTTTGTTGTGAAAGACTATGTGTGGTGTGAGTGAGATAGTGATAGAGTGGGTGTGAGTGATTAAAAATACTGTGCTAGTGGGCCTCAACAAATTTTATTTAGTTCCTAGGTTGGTATATTAAAAGGGGGGTGACACTGCAATTTAACCTTTAATGAGGGCTAAATCAGTGTTCGGTCAACATGTTTCAAGCTCCCCAGGCTTTTCATCAGGACCATACAGGGACCAGCCCTGTATTTACCACTCTTATGAGTCCCTATTAGGGTGTGTAAATTAATTAAAGAACATTTAACGCTGTTAAATCTAAAACATGCGTGTTATACATACGTTTGTACTGTTTCGTTAATTCTGTAAAAGAATGACACATGGTTAGTGGCAAGGTACCCTTTCTTAAAAGGAAGGGTTTCACACATTTTTCACACATCACATTCGAGTATATGGTGTCCGATCTGCACCTTATTGGCACGTGCAGGATTTCGAGTCCAGTGCATACATAAATATAAAAGTGTAAAAGGTGGGTTGTGAATTCACATATATAAACAACACAGGACATAATGCGGTTTTCCCGCATCCGCCGGCCCGGAGGATGCGGGAAAACCGCTGCGGAGCCTCCACAGACCCACCGCCAAATTAGGATGGCTGGTGGGTCTGGTAATCTGTCCGCAGCTTTTTCGCCGCAGTCGCCTTCCGACCGCGGCGGAAAAGCACTAACATGTCTGACGGTGTCTATCAGACACTGCCAGGCATATTAGGACGTCTGCATTTCTATGCTTTTCCACGGCGGCTTTACTGCCGTGGAAAAGCATACGGACCTTCACTTCGGGGGCCTGTTGCGGGCCCCTGGGTGAAGGGGTGGTGGGGGGTGCACATGGGGAGTACCTATGGTACCCCCCTGCATTTGCGTGCACAAAGCAGCAGGCACGGCGCGGTGCCTGCCGCTTTGTGCACGCAAATGCCGTGCTTGCATTTTTAACATTGCGGCGGGTGCAGCTTGAAGCTGCACCCACCGCAATGTTAAAGATTGAGGATGTGACCGCCACCCTGGCGGTCACAAACTAATCTGCACAGAGGGAACGCCGCAGCCCATGCGGACGTTCCCTCCTACTCTGGGGTCACGGACGGACTCAAGTCCGTCCGCGATCCTAATGACCCCCATAGTCTTTCACAACAAAGTGCTCCTGAGTAGTTCGCTAGTCGTAGCACGCCCCTTTTCGTAGAGAACTGGGATGGCCCCAATGATGAAGCATGTCATGTCATGAGGGGGCCATCCCAGTTCTCAGTTCTAGTGTGAGGGGACACTAGAAAGAAATTTTTCTTTCTCATTGGTTTGTACTGACAAAATCTGATCAGTGACCATCACACAAGCTAGGTCTCTGAATCCAGTACATTGGGTTTCTACCGTTTTTGACTTTTTCATTTCGTCAGGTGTGCCTCAGGGATGTGTCGTTGCCCCTACTCTTCAGCTAGTTTCTAAATAATGGTTGAGGAACACTTAGAAAAGCTGACTCTTGACACCCTCAAGATAAATGGCACCAGAGGAGCGATTCTCCTGTTTTCCAATGACTGTTTATCTCTCCCTAACATACATACATACATGCATACATTGATCAGTGGTTTACAGAGTTTTTTGTAAGATGAAGCAGCTGAATATTAAAACCAAAGTCACGCTCCCGAGGAGCGAGTACTCCTGTATTAAGAGGTTTCTTTTCAGTTACCAACGAATTACTTGAATGTGTTAATGAATTTGACAATCTCGGCATTCACTTTGACTCAAAGTTACATTGGGTCTAACAGACACAAAGCAGCTCCTATATGAAAACAACAGAGTGGAGCAGTCCTAAGATGCAAGCAGCCAGTTGGCAGTCACCTGCTAGGTACACTCTTGCCCCTGTGCAGATGGAGGCAGTAACAGCTGCCACATAGGAAGAACTGTGGGAGTGTGCTGGTGCTCATGAGCTGCAAAGAGCTGGAAATGTTTTATGTGGCTGCTGTTCTGGTTGGGACCCGGCTGTCCATTGAGGCCCTGCGTCTAGAGCTCGACATCAGGCTTCTCGCCACAATTGTAGCGCTCGCTTCAATATTATCGTGGAATCGGCTGCACAGGAACAGACAGACAGACAGACATGAGACAGCATCCTACAAAGGAGCCGCTGCCAGTAGGTTGACTGCCCGAGTCTCAAGCACCCTTAAGGAGTCTGAGTTTGATTACCTCTGTGAAATCTCTTGCTTATCACGGGTGACAACGCGATTTTAATTAAAGAAGAACAATGGCTTTCAATGGATAAAAAGCAATCTACAAAACTAATGACGGCTCTTTGACTTCTAATTATTTCCTTCACGAGCGCTTCTTTGGCTTTGAGACTTACTAATACGGGATACCACCTGAAGCAGGCTGTACCCCGGCCCAGAATTCTACCCACCAGAGCCTTTAAGACCAAATGGGGTCCGAAAACATACGGTGGTGGTCTTTGATTGTAGTGTGGGGGTATGGAATCTATTTTGCACTTGATGCTTTTTTACACTAAATCTAAATAAACTAATTATTTAACTACTATGGCATCTATATGCACTTTGTTATAGAATAGTGGAGCACTGATATATTTCTCAGTGGCTTTATATACCTACCCAGGGTGGCTGCTTACTAGCCAAGAATAAGAACTGCAAGTCCAATTACTCGAATACTTGTCCAGAAGGAGGTTAATTTTTCTATGTATTGTAGCACTTTGTAACAGCAGTATTGTGAGAACTTGTGTGTATTTCAAAATGTTAGATTTTTTTTAGGTCGAATAAAAAAGGTGGTTTATCTGGCATATTTTTTATTATTAATGGGAAGTAGGCGGATTGATGTAAATATTTTTGTCTAAAATATTGTCTTAATGTTTTTACCTGTTATTTTTATGGTTAGGCTGAGAACACTAAAGACCTACTCTACTTGAAAACTCTAACCTAGAAATTTAAACTCAGAGCACATCTTAACCTCCACGCACCAAACCGCACCACTTGCGGGGGCGGTGGGGGAAGAAGCAGCGTAAGCTTAAAAAGCAGAATGTATTGTATGGCATTGTAGTATTTCTATGCTATATTCGTGCTATGCGACATTCAAGAGCAAAACACACAAGACGATGGACGGAATGTTGCACATTGGCAAAACATTCACCCCCAGTCACAGATCTGGGTTTAATCCATCTTTATTTTGCTCACCACGCCAACTCAGTTCAGACATGGCCATATGCAAATCAGTCTTGACCCTGTGCCTCATGGGAACAGTCCAGCCCGAACTACCAAGCCATGTCTTCCCTGGACCAGAATCGAGCATCCTAGGACCGGTTTCTGGCTATCAGCCGTCATCAGCCAGGATAGCTTGACTCCAGTGGCGTAGTGAGCACGGGACCCAAATCTGGGCTTACTCTTCCCACATAGGGCGACCAGCAAAACACACAAGATGATGGACGGAATGTTGCACATTGGCAAATCATTCACCCCCAGTCACAGATCTGGGTTTAATCCATTGTTATTTTTCTCACTACGCCACCCCAGTTCAGACATGGCCATATGCAAATCAGTCTTGACCCTGTGCCTCATGGGAACAGTCCTGCCCGAACTGCCAAGCCATGTCTTCCCTGGACCGGAATCAAGCATCCTAGGACTGGTTTCTGGCTATCAGCCGTCATCAGCCAGGATAGCTTGACTCCAGTGGCGTAGTGAGCACGGGACCCACGTCTGGGCATACCCTTCCCACATAGGGCGAACAGCAAAACACACAACCGGTCCTAGGATGCTTGTTTCCAGTCCAAAGAGGACCTAGCTTGGTAGTTCGGGCTGGACTGTTCCCATGAGGCACAGGGTCAAGACTGATTTGCATATGGCTGGATTCAAACTAGAATGGCACGGTGAGCAAAAAAACGATGGATTTAGGCCCAGATCTCTGTACTGGGGTGAATGTATGACATTGTTCTGCATTCTTTCCATCAACTGTTGATTTGCATTTGTCACCCCGAGTGGGACAGGTATGCTCAGACGTGAGTCCTGTGCTCTCCATGCCACTGGAATCAAGCTATCCTGGCGGAAGAGGAGTGAAACCCTGAAAACAGTCATAGGATGACTGTTTCCTGTCCAGGGAGGACCTATCTTGGCAGTTTGGGCTGGACTGTTTCCATGAGGCACAGGGTCAAGACTTATTTGCATATGGCTGGGTTCAAACTGGAATGGCATGGTGAGCAAAAAAACGATGGATTTAGACCCGGATCTCTGTACTGGGATGACATTGTTCTGCATTCTGTCCATCAACTGTTGTTTTTGCATGCAACATTCAAGAACCTGTTAAAGATGTGCATATTCTAATAAGTGCACCACTGCCATGAACAGCAGAGCGCAGAGAAACTCCTTCGGGAGTGAGTCGTCTGCTATACCAAATACATTTAACTTAACTTAACATAACATAACATATAGTGCTTACTACCCATTCGTGGGCACTGAAACGCTTGCCCACGCGTAGTATGCTACACAGTGCAGGGTGTTTGATTGGAAGTGTGTTGTTTTTGTATTCAGCCTATGTGGGAAGTGTTTTGTGGTGTGCAAAAGTAAGTAGAGAGGTGCTTTTATCTTGTATTTTAACACCAGCCTTGAGTGTGATAGATGAGAGGCATGAGAGATAGACGTGTAATTTATGATTTGAAGTGTCCTGGTATCTGTGATTAGCTCTGCAGGTTATGATTTCTTTATATTCTGGGTCCAAATGTATATTTTGACTGCAGCAAGAGGTCTGCCGCTCCAAGATCTAGTGGACTTTGAGGAAAACTGTGAAATAAGAGGGCGATGATCTGCCAGGATGGACATGGTTACGGTCATCCCTTGTATGACTGTTATTCATGGTTACATATGTGTCAAGAAATGGTCAGAATATACAGACTATGTAGGTGTGAACTGGGTTAAAGTTCTTCAGTGACCTGCACTGTATTGTAGATCTCCTTAGACATCACATATCTGTCCGATAGGTATACTGGAATGATAGCATGATTGCATCGTTATTAAAGTTGCTCAATAATAGGAGGAAGGGCAGAGGTAAGTAACCGGTATCTGTCACAGTGTTTTAGGAGTAGTCTGGGATTATCTCCAAAACAGCAAGTTTGGACAAAGAAATTGAAACCTCCAATCAATTGTTTTTACACGGGGTGTGACGATTCCGTGGTGCTAATGTTGAATATAGCGTTCTGATTTGTCAGCATTGTTTAAACTTCAGCTGTAAATATAATGGACCTGTTCTGTGGGAGACTCTTTGAACAATGCAGAGTGCCTTAAACATTGATCGCTTAGCTGTAGTTGGGCAGCGAAGCATCAGAGCATAGGCAGAGGAGAAGTCTTGCTGTAATATTCTGCACTTATTGTAGTTTCTGACTAGGGAAGCACAATCCAACCCCTTGACATAGGGTCTTGGTATGGTCTATCTTGGAGTCCACAAGAGTTAGAATAGCCTGTTGCTTTTTTCTGGTATCAAAGAGATGGTAAGATACGTCTCGGTATTTTCATTGTGTAGGAGTACCTAGTGACCTTGTTAGCACATGGGATTAGGGATTGGCAGGAGTCCATGGTTACCCCAAGGTTCCTAATTTTTCTTGACATAGCTTGTGGGGCATCAAGTTCTTTAGGCCATTTGGTCATAGTTTGGTGTTTGTGCCACAATGTGCAGGTTATTAACTCTATTTTTGCTGTGTTAAGTTTTAAGTGGTTGTTCATCGTCTACTTGTTTGTGGCACAAAGGCAGTCTTGCAGTTTTGAGGCATTGAGGCTTTCTTACTTACCAGTTGTTAGACAATTTGAGTGTTGTCTGTATAGTCGGGGCACATAAGGTTGAAGAATTTAATGTGATCCTGTAAGGAGGTTAGGTAGATACTGAATAGAAAAGGAGAGATGATGGAGCCCTTTGAGTAACCTCAAAGCAGGGTGAGGTACTGATATAAAGGTGTCAGGAATACCAGGCTTTGTCTGCTTTTGACGTGGGAGGTTATCCACTTTCAAGCGCTGTCACTTATGCTGATATGTTGGAGTAGTAGCATGCGATGGAAGATCATGTCACACACTGCCAAAAATGTCAGTAGTAGTTATGCTGCCACACTGTTCTTGTCAGTCATACGTTTAAAGTCGTTCCTGTGCATATTGTAGGAGATATGTTTCAAACAACCGTGCAAATGAAGCTACTATTGAGGAAACCATTGTTTTCTATCACCACCTTGTCTATCCCTTAGTAGCAAAGGACAAGACAGAAGGCAATGTCAGAGAATGTGTATTAAGGTTTATCAAAACTAGCTCAACTCTTGTCAGTGGTGGCTCCTCCGCTATGGCAGAGGAGCGTCGCCCCACTGCTTTGAGCAGTGTGAAGGAAAGGAAATATAACGTTTCCTTCCTTTGCGGGCAGGTGGGCAGGGCTGCTATGCTGACACAGAGCAGTAGAGGAGTGGTTTGCCCACTCCTAAGTGCGCAATGACTCTCATGTGTTGAGTTTTTAAACTTTTTACATTAAGAGGCCGATTCCGATCCGGTAAAAAGCGCTCCGAATAGCCGTTCAGAGAGTTTTTCCCGTACCAATTGTACCCTGCAACGTCCCCCGTACGTACGACGAAGTACGATTCGTACAAGGAGCTGAACTCCGTACGAATCGTACAGAGACCGTACGACTCTAATCTCCGTATGAGTCTCGCTCGGAACCCTCTGTATGCGACATCTGTACGGTTTGCGGCAGGTTTATACGACCCAGCAAGTACGATACATGTCGGGTATGCACCGTACAACCCTTTTACTACGGGAGCTGAAAACAGCCGTAAAAGAAGAGTTTGAGACAAAACAGGTACGGAACGCCCCCCCGGTTTCGGCGAGTACCCCCATGATCGGAGGGGTACGGTGCGTACTCCTGCGATCATGGGGGGTACGCACTGTACACCCAGCGTACATGGGGTACGCACCGTACCCCATGTACGCTGGGTGTATGGCACATACCCCTTATTCGCTGGGTGTACGGTGCGTACCCCCCATGATCGCAGGGGTACGCGCCATACCCCTCCGATCATGGGGGATATGCACCATACGGTGTGTATGTGATAGTGCGCTTTTCCGTATGAATCACCCTTACCTGACATGGACCGTACAACTCGCGTCCTGATACCCCAGTCCGGATCGTACTCCTCGGGTCGTACAGTATGTGTACGAGTTGTACGGTTCACTGTTTCAGCCTTGCAATACTTACAGATAGCGACGATTCGGACGGATTGACGGAATACGGATTGTACTACGCAACTCGTACGGACGGGTACGAATCGTACAGCAATGGCTCCGGATAACAATCGTACGGGCGTTTTTTTTCCAGGATCGGAATCAGCCCCTAAATGTGTATTTTTTGTGAAATTGTTACATTGTTGATTGTGTATGACCTTTTTTAACCTAAATATTTACTTTGATATTAGCTTCGGTGTCTATGAAACTCACTGGTGATTTTGATTATTGGTGGTGTGAATGATGTGTTAGAATTTGTAGTATGCTTTCAAACAACCCAAAGGGAAATTGTTGCTGACTTAGGGATTGAAATAATGCCAAAATGTAAAAAACTACACCAGGCACAAAGCGTCAGTTCCATTTCACATGGAATTCAATTTAATCTACATGGGCATCAATAAAGGTTCTTGTGCAGTAATTACAAGTGGCCATGGGAGGCTTCTGCTCTCTACAATCACAGCATGAATCCCAGGTCAAGGCTGCCTCTAGCCTTCAGCCAGGCCAAAGTGGAGGTACTGGACCCTTGTCTCCTTCTGCAGGTAGGCACAATAGACAGCTTCCACATTCCACAAGGTTGCCCATCACAAGGTTCCAGTGGGGGTGTCTCTGGCTTGTGTCTCCACACACAAAAGAGCCTTTGGGCTTTCCAAGTCTACCTAAGCTAGTGCATAAAGTACTCTCCTCCTTCTCAGCTGCCAGTGCACCTAGCCCAATTAAATATAGATTGGAGTGGGAATAGTAAATCAATTAGGTTCAGTGTCCAGCAACTACCCCTATTAAATGTCTATCGGAGTGGGAATAGTTAATTAATGAGGTTCAGTGTCCAGCACATATCCTAATTAAATGTAGACTGGAGTTTGAATAGTAAATTCATTAGCTTCAGTGTTCAGCACCTACCCAAATTAAATGTAGATTGGAGTGGGAATAGTAAATTAAATAGGTTCAGTGTCCAGCACCTACCCAAATTAAATATAGATTGGAGTTGGAATAATAAATGAATTAGGTTTAGTGTCCAGCACCTACCCCAATTAAATATAGATTGGAGTGGGAATAGTAAATTATTTAGTTTCAGTGTCCAGTACCTACCCCAATTAAATGTAGATTGGAGTGGGAATAGTACATTAATTAGTTTCAGTGTCCAGCACCTACCCCAATTAAATGTAGATTGGAGTGAGAATAGTAAGTTCATTAGTTTCAGTATCCAGCACCTACCCCAATTAAATGTAGATTGGAGTGTGAATAGTACATTAATTAGGTTCGGTGTCCAGCACCTACCCCAATTAAATATAGACTGGAGTGGGAATAGTAAATCAATTAGTTTCCGTGCCCAGCACCTACCCCAATTAAATGTCGATTGGAGTGGGAATAGTACATTAATTAGGTTCAGTGTCCACCACCTATCCCAATTAAATATAGATTGGAGTTGGAATAGTAAATTAATTAGTTTCAGTGCCCAGCAACTACCCCTATTAAATGTCTATTGTATTGGGAATAGTAAATTAATTAGGTTCAGTGTCCAGCACATATCATAATTAAATGTAGACTGGAGTGTGAATAGTAAATTCATTAGGTTCAGTGTTCAGCACCTACCCAAATTAAATGTAGATTGGAGTGGGAATAGTAAATTATTTAGGTTTAGTGTCCAGCACCAACTCCAATTAAATATAGATTGGAGTGGGAATGGTAAATTATTTAGTTTCAGTGTCCAGCACCTACCCCAATTAAATGTAGATTGGAATGGGTATAGTAAATTAATTGGGTTCAGTGTCCAGCACCTACCCCAATTAAATGTAGATTGGAGTGGGAATAGTAAATTAGTTTCAGTTTCCAGCACCTACCCCAATTAAATGTAGATTGGAGTGGGAATAGTAAATTAGTTTCAGTATCCAGCACCTACCCCAATTAACTGTAGATATGAGTGGGAATAGTAAATTAATTAGGTTCAGTGTCCAGCACCTACCCCAATTAAATATAGACTGGAGTGGGAATAGTAAATTATTTATTTTCAGTGTCCAGCACCTACCCCAATTAAATGTAGATTGGAGTGCGAATAGTAAATTAATTAGGTTCAGTGTCCAGCACCTACCGCAATTAAATGTAGATTGGAGTGCGAATAGTAAACTAATTAGGTTCAGTGCCCAGCAACTACCCCTATTAAATGTCTATTGTATTGGGAATAGTACATTAATTGGGTTCAGTGTCTAGCACATATCATAATTAAATGTAGACTGGAGTGTGAATAGTAAATTCATTAGGTTCAGTGTTCAGCACCTACCCAAATTAAATGTAGATTGGAGTGGGAATAGTAAAATATTTAGGTTTAGTGTCCAGCACCAACTCCAATTAAATATAGATTGGAGTGGGAATAGTAAATTATTTAGTTTCAGTGTCCAGCACCTACCCCAATTAAATGTAGATTGGAATGGGTAAAGTAAATTAATTTGGTTCAGTGTCCAGCACCTACCCCAATTAAATGTAGATTGGAGTGGGAATAGTAAATTAGTTTCAGTTTCCAGCACCTACCCCAATTAAATGTAGATTGGAGTGGGAATAGTAAATTAGTTTCAGTATCCAGCACCTACCCCAATTAACTGTAGATTGGAGTGGGAATAGTAAATTAATTAGGTTCAGTGTCCAGCACCTACCCCAATTAAATATAGACTGGAGTGGGAATAGTAAATTATTTAGTTTCAGTGTCCAGCACCTACTCCAATTAAATGTAGATTGGAGTGCGAATAGTAAATTAATTAGGTTCAGTGTCCAGCACCTACCCCAATTAAATATAGACAGGAGTGGGAATAGTAAATTAATTAGGTTCAGTGTCCATCAACTATCCCAATTAAATATAGATTGGAGTGGGAATAGTAAATTAATTACGTTCGGTGTCCAGCAACTACCCCTATTAAATGTCTATTGCATTGGGAATAGTAAATTAATTAGGTTCAGTGTCCAGCACATATCATAATTAAATGTAGACTGGAGTGTGAATAGTAAATTCATTAGCTTCAGTGTTTAGCACCTACCCAAATTAAATGAAGATTGGAGTAGGAATAGTAAATTAATTAGGTTTAGTGTCCAGCACCAACTCCAATTAAATATAGATTGGAGTGGGAATAGTAAATTAATTAGGTTCAGTGCCCAGCAACTACCCCTATTAAATGTCTATTGTATTGGGAATAGTAAATTAATTAGGTTCAGTGTCCAGCACATATCATAATTAAATGTAGACGGGAGTGTGAATAGTAAATTCATTAGGTTCAGTGTTCAGCACCTACCCAAATTAAATGTAGATTCGAGTGGGAATAGTAAATTACTTAGGTTTAGTGTCCAGCACCAACTCCAATTACATATAGATTGGAGTAAGAATAGTAAATTATTTAGTTTCAGTGTCCAGCACCTACCCCAATTAAATGTAGATTGGAGTGGGAATAGTAAATTAATTAGGTTCAGTGTCCAGCACCCACCCCAATTAAATGTAGATTGGAGTAGGAATAGTAAATTAGTTTCAGTATCCACCACCTACCCCAATTCAATATAGATTGGAGTGGGAATAGTAAATTAATTAGGTTCAGTGTTCAGCACCTACCCAAATTAAATGTAGATTGGAGTGGGAATAGTAAATTATTTAGGTTTAGTGTCCAGCACCAACTCCAATTAAATATAGATTGGAGTGGGAATAGTAAATTATTTAGTTTCAGTGTCCAGCACCTACCCCAATTAAATGTAGATTGGAATGGGTATAGTAAATTAATTGGGTTCAGTGTCCAGCACCTACCCCACTTAAATGTAGATTGGAGTGGGAATAGTAAATTAGTTTCAGTTTCCAGCACCTACCCCAATTAAATGTAGATTGGCGTGGGAATAGTAACTTAGTTTCAGTATCCAGCACCTACCCCAATTAACTGTAAATTGGAGTGGGAATAGTAAATTAATTAGGTTCAGTGTCCAGCACCTACCCCAATTAAATATAGACTGGAGTGGGAATAGTAAATTATTTAGTTTCAGTGTCCAGCACCTACCCCAATTACATGTAGATTGGAGTGCAAATAGTAAATTAATTAGGTTCAGTGTCCAGCACCTACCCCAAATAAATATAGACAGGAGTGGGAATAGTAAATTAATTAGGTTCAGTGTCCAGCACCTACCCCAATTAAATATAGATTGGAGTGGGAATAGTAAATTATTTAGTTTCAGTGTCCAGTACCTACCCCAATTAAATGTAGATTGGAGTGGGGATAGTACATTAATTAGTTTCAGTGTCCAGCACCTACCCCAATTAAATGTAGATTGGAGTGAGAATAGTAAATTCATTAGTTTCAGCATCCAGCACCTACCCCAATTAAATGTAGATTAGAGTGTGAATAGTAAATTAATTAGGTTCGGCGTCCAGCACCTACCCCAATTAAATATAGACTGGAGTGGGAATAGTAAATGAATTAGTTTCCGTGCCCAGCACCTACCCCAATTAAATGTAGATTGGAGTGAGAATAGTAAATTAATTAAGTTCAGTGTCCACCACCTATCCCAATTAAATATAGATTGGAGTTGGAATAGTAAATTAATTAGTTTCAGTGCCCAGCAACTACCCCTATTAAATGTCTATTGTATTGGGAACAGTAAATTATTTGGGTTCAGTGTCCAGCACATATCATAATTAAATGTAGACTGGAGTGTGAATAGTAAATTCATTAGGTTCAGTGTTCAGCACCTACCCAAATTAAATGTAGATTGGAGTGGGAATAGTAAATTATTTAGTTTCAGTGTCCAGCACCTACCCCAATTAAATGTAGATTGGAATGGGTATAGTAAATTAATTAGGTTCAGTTTCCAGCACCTACCCCAATTAAATGTAGATTGGAGTTGGAATCGTAAATTAGTTTCAGTATCCAGCACCTACCCCAATTAACTGTAGATTGGAGTGGGAATAGTAAATTAATTAGGTTCAGTGTCCAGCACCTACCCCAATTAAATATAGACTGGAGTGGGAATAGTAAATTATTTAGTTTCAGTGTCCAGCACCTACCCCAATTAAATGTAGATTGGAGTGCGAATAGTAAATTATTTAGGTTCAGTGTCCAGCACCTACCCCAATTAAATATTGACAGGAGTGGGAATAGTAAAATAATTAGGTTCAGTGTCCATCAACTATCCCAATTAAATATAGATTGGAGTGGGAATAGTAAATTAATTACGTTCAGTGTGTAGCAACTACCCCTTTTAAATGTCTATTGTATTGGGAATAGTAAATAATTAGGTTCAGTGTCCAGCACATATAACAATTAAATGTAGACTGGAGTGTGAATAGTAAATTCATTAGCTTCAGTGTTCAGCACCTACCCAAATTAAATGAAGATTAGAGTAGGAATAGTAAATTAATTAGGTTTAGTGTCCAGCACATATCATAATTAAATGTAGACTGGAGTGTGAATAGTAAATTCATTAGGTTCAGTGTTCAGCACCTACCCAAATTAAATGTAGATTTGAGTGGGAATAGTAAATTACTTTGGTTTAGTGTCCAGCACCAACTCCAATTAAATATAGATTGGAGTGGGAATAGTAAATGATTTAGTTTCAGTGTCGAGCACCTACCCCAATTAAATGTATATTGGAGTGGGAATAGTAAATTAATTAGGTTCAGTGTCCAGCCCCCACCCCAATTAAATGTAGATTGGAGTAGGAATAGTAAATTAGTTTCAGTATCCAGCACCTACCCCAATTAAATATAGATTGGAGTGGGAATAGTAAATTAATTAGGTTCAGTGTTCAGCACCTACCCAAATTAAATGTAGATTGGAGTGGGAATAGTAAATTATTTAGGTTTAGTGTCCAGCACCAACTCCAATTAAATATAGATTGGAGTGGGAATAGTAAATCAATTAGTTTCCGTGCCCAGCACCTACCCCAATTAAATGTAGATTGGAGTGGGAATAGTAAATTAATTAGGTTCTGTGTCCACCACCTATCCCAATTAAATATAGATTGGAATTGGAATAGTAAATTAATTAGTTTCAGTGTCCAGCACATATCATAATTAAATGTAGACTGGAGTGTGAATAGTAAATTCATTAGGTTCAGTGTTCAGCACCTACCCAAATTAAATGTAGATTGGAGTGGGAATAGTAAATTATTTAGGTTTAGTGTCCAGCACCAACTCCAATTACATATAGATTGGAGTGGGAATAGTAAATTATTTAGTTTCAGTGCCCAGCACCTACCCCAATTAAATGTAGATTGGAATGGGTATAGTAAATTAATTAGGTTCAGTGTCCAGCACCTACCCCAATTAAATGTAGATTGGAGTGGGAATAGTAAATTAGTTTCAGTTTCCAGCACCTACCCCAATTAAATGTAGATTGGAGTGGGAATCGTAAATTAGTTTCAGTATCCAGCACCTACCCCAATTAAATGTAGATTGGAGTGCGAATAGTAAATTAATTAGGTTCAGTGTCCAGCACCTACCCCAATTAAATATAGACTGGAGTGGGAATAGTAAATTATTTAGTTTCAGTGTCCAGCACCTACCCCAATTAAATGTAGATTGGAGTGCGAATAGTAAATTAATTAGGTTCAGTGTCCAGCACCTACCCCAATTAAATATAAACAGGAGTGGGAATAGTAAATTAAGTAGGTTCAGTGTCCATCAACTATCCCAATTAAATATAGATTGGAGTGGGAATAGTAAATTAATTACGTTCAGTGTGTAGCAACTACCCCTATTAAATGTCTATTGTATTGGGAATAGTAAATAATTAGGTTCAGTGTCCAGCACATATCACAATTAAATGTAGACTGGAGTGTGAATAGTAAATTTATTAGCTTCAGTGTTCAGCACCTACCCAAATTAAATGAAGATTGGAGTAGGAATAGTAAATTAATTAGGTTTAGTGTCCAGCACATATCATAATTAAATGTAGACTGGAGTGTGAATAGTAAATTCATTAGGTTCAGTGTTCAGCACCTACCCAAATTAAATGTAGATTCGAGTCGGAATAGTAAATTACTTTGGTTTAGTGTCCAGCACCAACTCCAATTAAATATAGATTGGAGTGGGAATAGTAAATGATTTAGTTTCAGTGTCGAGCACCTACCCCAATTAAATGTAGATTGGAGTGGGAATAGTAAATTAATTAGGTTCAGTGTCCAGCCCCCACCCCAATTAAATGTAGATTGGAGTAGGAATAGTAAATTAGTTTCAGTATCCAGCACCTACCCCAATTAAATATAGATTGGAGTGGGAATAGTAAATTAATTAGGTTCAGTGTTCAGCACCTACCCAAATTAAATGTAGATTGGAGTGGGAATAGTAAATTATTTAGGTTTAGTGTCCAGCACCAACTCCAATTAAATATAGTTTGGAGTGGGAATAGTAAATTATTTAGTTTCAGTGTCCAGCGCCTACCCCAATTAAATGTAGATTGGAATGGGTATAGTAAATTAATTGGGTTCAGTGTCCAGCACCTACCCCAATTAAATGTAGATTGGAGTGGGAATAGTGAATTAGTTTCAGTTTCCAGCACCTACCCCAATTAAATGTAGATTGGAGTGGGAATAGTAAATTAGTTTCAGTATCCAGCACCTACCCCAATTAACTGTAGATTGGAGTGGGAATAGTAAATTAATTAGGTTCAGTGTCCAGCACCTACCCCAATTAAATATAGACTGGAGTGGGAATAGTAAATTATTTAGTTTCAGTGTCCAGCACCTACCCCAATTAAATGTAGATTGGAGTGCGAATAGGAAATTAATTAGGTTCAGTGTCCAGCACCTACCCCAATTAAATATGGACAGGAGTGGGAATAGTAAATTACTTAGTTTCAGTGTTCAGCACCTAATCCAAATAAATGTAGATTGGAGTGGGAATAGTAAATTAATTAAGTTCAGTGTCCAGCACCTACCCCAATTAAATGTAGATTGGAGTTGGAATAGTAAATTAAATAGGTTCAGTGTCCAGCACCTACCCAAATTAAATATAGATTGGAGTTGGAATAGTAAATGAATTAGGTTTAGTGTCCAGCACCTACCCCAATTAAATATAGATTGGAGTGGGAATAGTAAATTATTTAGTTTCAGTGTCCAGTACCTACCCCAATTAAATGTAGATTGGAGTGGGAATAGTACATTAATTAGTTTCAGTGTCCAGCACCTACCCCAATTAAATGTAGATTGGAGTGAGAATAGTAAATTCATTAGTTTCAGTATCCAGCACCTACCCCAATTAAATGTAGATTGGAGTGTGAATAGTAAATTAATTAGGTTCGGTGTCCAGCACCTACCCCAATTAAATATAGACTGGAGTGGGAATAGTAAATCAATTAGTTTCCGTGCCCAGCACCCACTCCAATTAAATGTAGATTGGAGTGGGAATAGTAAATTAATTAGGTTCAGTGTCCACCACCTATCCCAATTAAATATAGATTAGAGTTGGAATAGTAAATTAATTAGGTTTAGTGTCCAGCACCGACTTCAATTAAATATAGATTGGAGTGGGAATAGTAAATTATTTAGTTTCAGTGTCCAGCACCTACCCCAATTAAATGTAGATTGGAATGGGTATAGTAAATTAATTAGGTTCAGTGTCCAGCACCTACCCCTATTAAATGTCTATTGTATTGGGAATAGTAAATTAATTGGGTTCAGTGTCCAGCACATACCATAATTAAATGTAGACTGGAGTGTGAATAGTAAATTCATTAGGTTCAGTGTTCAGCACCTACCCAAATTAAATGTAGCTTGGAGTGGGAATAGTAAATTATTTAGGTTTAGTGTCCAGCACCGACTCCAATTAAATATAGATTGGAGTGGGAATAGTAAATTATTTAGTTTCAGTGTCCAGCACCTACCCCAATTAAATGTAGATTGGAATGGGTATAGTAAATTAATTAGGTTCAGTGTCCAGCACCTACCCCAATTAAATGTAGATCGGAGTGGGAATCGTAAATTAGTTTCAGTTTCCAGCACCTACCCCAATTAAATATAGATTGGAGTGGGAATAGTAAATTAGTTTCAGTATCCAGCACCTAACCCAATTAACTGTAGATTGGAGTGGGAATAGTAAATTAATTAGGTTCAGTGTCCAGCACCTACCCCAATCAAATATAGACTGGAGTGGGAATAGTAAATTATTTAGTTTCAGTGTCCAGCACCTACCCCAATTAAATGTAGATTGGAGTGCGAATAGTAAATTAATTAGGTTCAGTGTCCAGCACCTACCCCAATTAAATATAGACAGGAGTGGGAATAGTAAATTAATTAGGTTCAGTGTCCATCAACTATCCCAATTAAATATAGATTGGAGTGGGAATAGTAAATTAATTACGTTCAGTGTGTAGCAACTACCCCTATTAAATGTCTATTGTATTGGGAATAGTAAATTAATTAGGTTCAGTGTCCAGCACAAATCATAATTAAATGTAGACTGGAGTGTGAATAGTAAATTCATTAGCTTCAGTGTTCAGCACCTACCCAAATTAAATGAAGATTGGAGTAGGAATAGTAAATTAAATAGGTTTAGTGTCCACCACCAACTCCAATTAAATATAGATTGGCGTGGGAATAGTAAATTAATTAGGTTCAGTGTCCAGCAACTACCCCTATTAAATGTCTATTGTATTGGGAATAGTAAATTAATTAGGTTCAGTGTCCAGCACATATCATAATTAAATGTAGACTGCAGTGTGAATAGTAAATTCATTAGGTTCAGTGTTCAGCACCTACCCAAATTAAATGTAGATTCGAGTGGGAATAGTAAATTACTTAGGTTTAGTGTCCAGCACCAAATCCAATTAAATATAGATTGGAGTGGGAATAGTAAATTATTTAGGTTTAGTGTCCAGCACCAACTCCAATTAAATATAGATTGGAGTGGGAATAGTAAATCAATTAGTTTCCGTGCCCAGCACCTACCCCAATTAAATGTAGATTGGAGTGGGAATAGTAAATTAATTAGGTTCTGTGTCCACCACCTATCCCAATTAAATATAGATTGGAATTGGAATAGTAAATTAATTAGTTTCAGTGTCCAGCACATATCATAATTAAATGTAGACTGGAGTGTGAATAGTAAATTCATTTGGTTCAGTGTTCAGCACCTACCCAAATTAAATGTAGATTGGAGTGGGAATAGTAAATTATTTAGGTTTAGTGTCCAGCACCAACTCCAATTACATATAGATTGGAGTGGGAATAGTAAATTATTTAGTTTCAGTGCCCAGCACCTACCCCAATTAAATGTAGATTGGAATGGGTATAGTAAATTAATTAGGTTCAGTGTCCAGCACCTACCCCAATTAAATGTAGATTGGAGTGGGAATAGTAAATTAGTTTCAGTTTCCAGCACCTACCCCAATTAAATGTAGATTGGAGTGGGAATCGTAAATTAGTTTCAGTATCCAGCACCTACCCCAATTAAATGTAGATTGGAGTGCGAATAGTAAATTAATTAGGTTCAGTGTCCAGCACCTACCCCAATTAAATATAGACTGGAGTGGGAATAGTAAATTATTTAGTTTTAGTGTCCAGCACCTACCCCAATTAAATGTAGATTGGAGTGCGAATAGTAAATTAATTAGGTTCAGTGTCCAGCACCTACCCCAATTAAATATAAACAGGAGTGGGAATAGTAAATTAATTAGGTTCAGTGTCCATCAACTATCCCAATTAAATATAGATTGGAGTGGGAATAGTAAATTAATTACGTTCAGTGTGTAGCAACTACCCCTATTAAATGTCTATTGTATTGGGAATAGTAAATAATTAGGTTCAGTGTCCAGCACATATCACAATTAAATGTAGACTGGAGTGTGAATAGTAAATTTATTAACTTCAGTGTTCAGCACCTACCCAAATTAAATGAAGATTGGAGTAGGAATAGTAAATTAATTAGGTTTAGTGTCCAGCACATATCATAATTAAATGTAGACTGGAGTGTGAATAGTAAATTCATTAGGTTCAGTGTTCAGCACCTACCCAAATTAAATGTAGATTCGAGTCGGAATAGTAAATTACTTTGGATTAGTGTCCAGCACCAACTCCAATTAAATATAGATTGGAGTGGGAATAGTAAATGATTTAGTTTCAGTGTCGAGCACCTACCCCAATTAAATGTAGATTGGAGTGGGAATAGTAAATTAATTAGGTTCAGTGTCCAGCCCCCACCCCAATTAAATGTAGATTGGAGTAGGAATAGTAAATTAGTTTCAGTATCCAGCACCTACCCCAATTAAATATAGATTGGAGTGGGAATAGTAAATTAATTAGGTTCAGTGTTCAGCACCTACCCAAATTAAATGTAGATTGGAGTGGGAATAGTAAATTATTTAGGTTTAGTGTCCAGCACCAACTCCAATTAAATATAGTTTGGAGTGGGAATAGTAAATTATTTAGTTTCAGTGTCCAGCGCCTACCCCAATTAAATGTAGATTGGAATGGGTATAGTAAATTAATTGGGTTCAGTGTCCAGCACCTACCCCAATTAAATGTAGATTGGAGTGGGAATAGTGAATTAGTTTCAGTTTCCAGCACCTACCCCAATTAAATGTAGATTGGAGTGGGAATAGTAAATTAGTTTCAGTATCCAGCACCTACCCCAATTAACTGTAGATTGGAGTGGGAATAGTAAATTAATTAGGTTCAGTGTCCAGCACCTACCCCAATTAAATATAGACTGGAGTGGGAATAGTAAATTATTTAGTTTCAGTGTCCAGCACCTACCCCAATTAAATGTAGATTGGAGTGCGAATAGGAAATTAATTAGGTTCAGTGTCCAGCACCTACCCCAATTAAATATGGACAGGAGTGGGAATAGTAAATTACTTAGTTTCAGTGTTCAGCACCTAATCCAAATAAATGTAGATTGGAGTGGGAATAGTAAATTAATTAAGTTCAGTGTCCAGCACCTACCCCAATTAAATGTAGATTGGAGTTGGAATAGTAAATTAAATAGGTTCAGTGTCCAGCACCTACCCAAATTAAATATAGATTGGAGTTGGAATAGTAAATGAATTAGGTTTAGTGTCCAGCACCTACCCCAATAAATATAGATTGGAGTGGGAATAGTAAATTATTTAGTTTCAGTGTCCAGTACCTACCCCAATTAAATGTAGATTGGAGTGGGAATAGTACATTAATTAGTTTCAGTGTCCAGCACCTACCCCAATTAAATGTAGATTTGAGTGAGAATAGTAAATTCATTAGTTTCAGTATCCAGCACCTACCCCAATTAAATGTAGATTGGAGTGTGAATAGTAAATTAATTAGGTTCGGTGTCCAGCACCTACCCCAATTAAATATAGACTGGAGTGGGAATAGTAAATCAATTAGTTTCCGTGCCCAGCACCCACTCCAATTAAATGTAGATTGGAGTGGGAATAGTAAATTAATTAGGTTCAGTGTCCACCACCTATCCCAATTAAATATAGATTAGAGTTGGAATAGTAAATTAATTAGGTTTAGTGTCCAGCACCGACTTCAATTAAATATAGATTGGAGTGGGAATAGTAAATTATTTAGTTTCAGTGTCCAGCACCTACCCCAATTAAATGTAGATTGGAATGGGTATAGTAAATTAATTAGGTTCAGTGTCCAGCACCTACCCCTATTAAATGTCTATTGTATTGGGAATAGTAAATTAATTGGGTTCAGTGTCCAGCACATACCATAATTAAATGTAGACTGGAGTGTGAATAGTAAATTCATTAGGTTCAGTGTTCAGCACCTACCCAAATTAAATGTAGATTGGAGTGGGAATAGTAAATTATTTAGGTTTAGTGTCCAGCACCGACTCCAATTAAATATAGATTGGTGTGGGAATAGTAAATTATTTAGTTTCAGTGTCCAGCACCTACCCCAATTAAATGTAGATTGGAATGGGTATAGTAAATTAATTAGGTTCAGTGTCCAGCACCTACCCCAATTAAATGTAGATTGGAGTGGGAATCGTAAATTAGTTTCAGTTTCCAGCACCTACCCCAATTAAATATAGATTGGAGTGGGAATAGTAAATTAGTTTCAGTATCCAGCACCTAACCCAATTAACTGTAGATTGGAGTGGGAATAGTAAATTAATTAGGTTCAGTGTCCAGCACCTACCCCAATCAAATATAGACTGGAGTGGGAATAGTAAATTATTTAGTTTCAGTGTCCAGCACCTACCCCAATTAAATGTAGATTGGAGTGCGAATAGTAAATTAATTAGGTTCAGTGTCCAGCACCTACCCCAATTAAATATAGACAGGAGTGGGAATAGTAAATTAATTAGGTTCAGTGTCCATCAACTATCCCAATTAAATATAGATTGGAGTGGGAATAGTAAATTAATTACGTTCAGTGTGTAGCAACTACCCCTATTAAATGTCTATTGTATTGGGAATAGTAAATTAATTAGGTTCAGTGTCCAGCACAAATCATAATTAAATGTAGACTGGAGTGTGAATAGTAAATTCATTAGCTTCAGTGTTCAGCACCTACCCAAATTAAATGTAGATTGGAGTAGGAATAGTAAATTACTTAGGTTTAGTGTCCACCACCAACTCCAATTAAATATAGATTGGAGTGGGAATAGTAAATTATTTAGTTTAAGTGTCCAGCACCTACCCCAATTAAATGTAGATTGGAGTGGGAATAGTAAATTTATTAGGTTCAGTGTCCACCACCAACTCCAATTAAATATAGATTGGCGTGGGAATAGTAAATTAATTAGGTTCAGTGTCCAGCAACTACCCCTATTAAATGTCTATTGTATTGGGAATAGTAAATTAATTAGGTTCAGTGTCCAGCACATATCATAATTAAATGTAGACTGCAGTGTGAATAGTAAATTCATTAGGTTCAGTGTTCAGCACCTACCCAAATTAAATGTAGATTCGAGTGGGAATAGTAAATTACTTAGGTTTAGTGTCCAGCACCAAATCCAATTAAATATAGATTGGAGTGGGAATAGTAAATTATTTAGGTTTAGTGTCCAGCACCAACTCCAATTAAATATAGATTGGAGTGGGAATAGTAAATCAATTAGTTTCCGTGCCCAGCACCTACCCCAATTAAATGTAGATTGGAGTGGGAATAGTAAATTAATTAGGTTCTGTGTCCACCACCTATCCCAATTAAATATAGATTGGAATTGGAATAGTAAATTAATTATTTTCAGTGTCCAGCACATATCATAATTAAATGTAGACTGGAGTGTGAATAGTAAATTCATTTGGTTCAGTGTTCAGCACCTACCCAAATTAAATGTAGATTGGAGTGGGAATAGTAAATTATTTAGGTTTAGTGTCCAGCACCAACTCCAATTACATATAGATTGGAGTGGGAATAGTAAATTATTTAGTTTCAGTGCCCAGCACCTACCCCAATTAAATGTAGATTGGAATGGGTATAGTAAATTAATTAGGTTCAGTGTCCAGCACCTACCCCAATTAAATGTAGATTGGAGTGGGAATAGTAAATTAGTTTCAGTTTCCAGCACCTACCCCAATTAAATGTAGATTGGAGTGGGAATCGTAAATTAGTTTCAGTATCCAGCACCTACCCCAATTAAATGTAGATTGGAGTGCGAATAGTAAATTAATTAGGTTCAGTGTTCAGCACCTAACCCAATTAACTGTAGATTGGAGTGGGAATAGTAAATTAATTAGGTTCAGTGTCCAGCACCTACCCCAATCAAATATAGACTGGAGTGGGAATAGTAAATTATTTAGTTTCAGTGTCCAGCACCTACCCCAATTAAATGTAGATTGGAGTGCGAATAGTAAATTAATTAGGTTCAGTGTCCAGCACCTACCCCAATTAAATATAGACAGGAGTGGGAATAGTAAATTAATTAGGTTCAGTGTCCATCAACTATCCCAATTAAATATAGATTGGAGTGGGAATAGTAAATTAATTACGTTCAGTGTGTAGCAACTACCCCTATTAAATGTCTATTGTATTGGGAATAGTAAATTAATTAGGTTCAGTGTCCAGCACAAATCATAATTAAATGTAGACTGGAGTGTGAATAGTAAATTCATTAGCTTCAGTGTTCAGCACCTACCCAAATTAAATGAAGATTGGAGTAGGAATAGTAAATTAAATAGGTTTAGTGTCCACCACCAACTCCAATTAAATATAGATTGGCGTGGGAATAGTAAATTAATTAGGTTCAGTGTCCAGCAACTACCCCTATTAAATGTCTATTGTATTGGGAATAGTAAATTAATTAGGTTCAGTGTCCAGCACATATCATAATTAAATGTAGACTGCAGTGTGAATAGTAAATTCATTAGGTTCAGTGTTCAGCACCTACCCAAATTAAATGTAGATTCGAGTGGGAATAGTAAATTACTTAGGTTTAGTGTCCAGCACCAAATCCAATTAAATATAGATTGGAGTGGGAATAGTAAATTATTTAGGTTTAGTGTCCAGCACCAACTCCAATTAAATATAGATTGGAGTGGGAATAGTAAATCAATTAGTTTCCGTGCCCAGCACCTACCCCAATTAAATGTAGATTGGAGTGGGAATAGTAAATTAATTAGGTTCTGTGTCCACCACCTATCCCAATTAAATATAGATTGGAATTGGAATAGTAAATTAATTAGTTTCAGTGTCCAGCACATATCATAATTAAATGTAGACTGGAGTGTGAATAGTAAATTCATTTGGTTCAGTGTTCAGCACCTACCCAAATTAAATGTAGATTGGAGTGGGAATAGTAAATTATTTAGGTTTAGTGTCCAGCACCAACTCCAATTACATATAGATTGGAGTGGGAATAGTAAATTATTTAGTTTCAGTGCCCAGCACCTACCCCAATTAAATGTAGATTGGAATGGGTATAGTAAATTAATTAGGTTCAGTGTCCAGCACCTACCCCAATTAAATGTAGATTGGAGTGGGAATAGTAAATTAGTTTCAGTTTCCAGCACCTACCCCAATTAAATGTAGATTGGAGTGGGAATCGTAAATTAGTTTCAGTATCCAGCACCTACCCCAATTAAATGTAGATTGGAGTGCGAATAGTAAATTAATTAGGTTCAGTGTCCAGCACCTACCCCAATTAAATATAGACTGGAGTGGGAATAGTAAATTATTTAGTTTTAGTGTCCAGCACCTACCCCAATTAAATGTAGATTGGAGTGCGAATAGTAAATTAATTAGGTTCAGTGTCCAGCACCTACCCCAATTAAATATAAACAGGAGTGGGAATAGTAAATTAATTAGGTTCAGTGTCCATCAACTATCCCAATTAAATATAGATTGGAGTGGGAATAGTAAATTAATTACGTTCAGTGTGTAGCAACTACCCCTATTAAATGTCTATTGTATTGGGAATAGTAAATAATTAGGTTCAGTGTCCAGCACATATCACAATTAAATGTAGACTGGAGTGTGAATAGTAAATTTATTAACTTCAGTGTTCAGCACCTACCCAAATTAAATGAAGATTGGAGTAGGAATAGTAAATTAATTAGGTTTAGTGTCCAGCACATATCATAATTAAATGTAGACTGGAGTGTGAATAGTAAATTCATTAGGTTCAGTGTTCAGCACCTACCCAAATTAAATGTAGATTCGAGTCGGAATAGTAAATTACTTTGGATTAGTGTCCAGCACCAACTCCAATTAAATATAGATTGGAGTGGGAATAGTAAATGATTTAGTTTCAGTGTCGAGCACCTACCCCAATTAAATGTAGATTGGAGTGGGAATAGTAAATTAATTAGGTTCAGTGTCCAGCCCCCACCCCAATTAAATGTAGATTGGAGTAGGAATAGTAAATTAGTTTCAGTATCCAGCACCTACCCCAATTAAATATAGATTGGAGTGGGAATAGTAAATTAATTAGGTTCAGTGTTCAGCACCTACCCAAATTAAATGTAGATTGGAGTGGGAATAGTAAATTATTTAGGTTTAGTGTCCAGCACCAACTCCAATTAAATATAGTTTGGAGTGGGAATAGTAAATTATTTAGTTTCAGTGTCCAGCGCCTACCCCAATTAAATGTAGATTGGAATGGGTATAGTAAATTAATTGGGTTCAGTGTCCAGCACCTACCCCAATTAAATGTAGATTGGAGTGGGAATAGTGAATTAGTTTCAGTTTCCAGCACCTACCCCAATTAAATGTAGATTGGAGTGGGAATAGTAAATTAGTTTCAGTATCCAGCACCTACCCCAATTAACTGTAGATTGGAGTGGGAATAGTAAATTAATTAGGTTCAGTGTCCAGCACCTACCCCAATTAAATATAGACTGGAGTGGGAATAGTAAATTATTTAGTTTCAGTGTCCAGCACCTACCCCAATTAAATGTAGATTGGAGTGCGAATAGGAAATTAATTAGGTTCAGTGTCCAGCACCTACCCCAATTAAATATGGACAGGAGCGGGAATAGTAAATTACTTAGTTTCAGTGTTCAGCACCTAATCCAAATAAATGTAGATTGGAGTGGGAATAGTAAATTAATTAAGTTCAGTGTCCAGCACCTACCCCAATTAAATGTAGATTGGAGTTGGAATAGTAAATTAAATAGGTTCAGTGTCCAGCACCTACCCAAATTAAATATAGATTGGAGTTGGAATAGTAAATGAATTAGGTTTAGTGTCCAGCACCTACCCCAATAAATATAGATTGGAGTGGGAATAGTAAATTATTTAGTTTCAGTGTCCAGTACCTACCCCAATTAAATGTAGATTGGAGTGGGAATAGTACATTAATTAGTTTCAGTGTCCAGCACCTACCCCAATTAAATGTAGATTGGAGTGAGAATAGTAAATTCATTAGTTTCAGTATCCAGCACCTACCCCAATTAAATGTAGATTGGAGTGTGAATAGTAAATTAATTAGGTTCGGTGTCCAGCACCTACCCCAATTAAATATAGACTGGAGTGGGAATAGTAAATCAATTAGTTTCCGTGCCCAGCACCCACTCCAATTAAATGTAGATTGGAGTGGGAATAGTAAATTAATTAGGTTCAGTGTCCACCACCTATCCCAATTAAATATAGATTAGAGTTGGAATAGTAAATTAATTAGGTTTAGTGTCCAGCACCGACTTCAATTAAATATAGATTGGAGTGGGAATAGTAAATTATTTAGTTTCAGTGTCCAGCACCTACCCCAATTAAATGTAGATTGGAATGGGTATAGTAAATTAATTAGGTTCAGTGTCCAGCACCTACCCCTATTAAATGTCTATTGTATTGGGAATAGTAAATTAATTGGGTTCAGTGTCCAGCACATACCATAATTAAATGTAGACTGGAGTGTGAATAGTAAATTCATTAGGTTCAGTGTTCAGCACCTACCCAAATTAAATGTAGATTGGAGTGGGAATAGTAAATTATTTAGGTTTAGTGTCCAGCACCGACTCCAATTAAATATAGATTGGTGTGGGAATAGTAAATTATTTAGTTTCAGTGTCCAGCACCTACCCCAATTAAATGTAGATTGGAATGGGTATAGTAAATTAATTAGGTTCAGTGTCCAGCACCTACCCCAATTAAATGTAGATTGGAGTGGGAATCGTAAATTAGTTTCAGTTTCCAGCACCTACCCCAATTAAATATAGATTGGAGTGGGAATAGTAAATTAGTTTCAGTATCCAGCACCTAACCCAATTAACTGTAGATTGGAGTGGGAATAGTAAATTAATTAGGTTCAGTGTCCAGCACCTACCCCAATCAAATATAGACTGGAGTGGGAATAGTAAATTATTTAGTTTCAGTGTCCAGCACCTACCCCAATTAAATGTAGATTGGAGTGCGAATAGTAAATTAATTAGGTTCAGTGTCCAGCACCTACCCCAATTAAATATAGACAGGAGTGGGAATAGTAAATTAATTAGGTTCAGTGTCCATCAACTATCCCAATTAAATATAGATTGGAGTGGGAATAGTAAATTAATTACGTTCAGTGTGTAGCAACTACCCCTATTAAATGTCTATTGTATTGGGAATAGTAAATTAATTAGGTTCAGTGTCCAGCACAAATCATAATTAAATGTAGACTGGAGTGTGAATAGTAAATTCATTAGCTTCAGTGTTCAGCACCTACCCAAATTAAATGTAGATTGGAGTAGGAATAGTAAATTACTTAGGTTTAGTGTCCACCACCAACTCCAATTAAATATAGATTGGAGTGGGAATAGTAAATTATTTAGTTTAAGTGTCCAGCACCTACCCCAATTAAATGTAGATTGGAGTGGGAATAGTAAATTTATTAGGTTCAGTGTCCACCACCAACTCCAATTAAATATAGATTGGCGTGGGAATAGTAAATTAATTAGGTTCAGTGTCCAGCAACTACCCCTATTAAATGTCTATTGTATTGGGAATAGTAAATTAATTAGGTTCAGTGTCCAGCACATATCATAATTAAATGTAGACTGCAGTGTGAATAGTAAATTCATTAGGTTCAGTGTTCAGCACCTACCCAAATTAAATGTAGATTCGAGTGGGAATAGTAAATTACTTAGGTTTAGTGTCCAGCACCAAATCCAATTAAATATAGATTGGAGTGGGAATAGTAAATTATTTAGGTTTAGTGTCCAGCACCAACTCCAATTAAATATAGATTGGAGTGGGAATAGTAAATCAATTAGTTTCCGTGCCCAGCACCTACCCCAATTAAATGTAGATTGGAGTGGGAATAGTAAATTAATTAGGTTCTGTGTCCACCACCTATCCCAATTAAATATAGATTGGAATTGGAATAGTAAATTAATTAGTTTCAGTGTCCAGCACATATCATAATTAAATGTAGACTGGAGTGTGAATAGTAAATTCATTTGGTTCAGTGTTCAGCACCTACCCAAATTAAATGTAGATTGGAGTGGGAATAGTAAATTATTTAGGTTTAGTGTCCAGCACCAACTCCAATTACATATAGATTGGAGTGGGAATAGTAAATTATTTAGTTTCAGTGCCCAGCACCTACCCCAATTAAATGTAGATTGGAATGGGTATAGTAAATTAATTAGGTTCAGTGTCCAGCACCTACCCCAATTAAATGTAGATTGGAGTGGGAATAGTAAATTAGTTTCAGTTTCCAGCACCTACCCCAATTAAATGTAGATTGGAGTGGGAATCGTAAATTAGTTTCAGTATCCAGCACCTACCCCAATTAAATGTAGATTGGAGTGCGAATAGTAAATTAATTAGGTTCAGTGTCCAGCACCTACCCCAATTAAATATAGACTGGAGTGGGAATAGTAAATTATTTAGTTTCAGTGTCCAGCACCTACCCCAATTAAATGTAGATTGGAGTGCGAATAGTAAATTAATTAGGTTCAGTGTCCAGCACCTACCCCAATTAAATATAAACAGGAGTGGGAATAGTAAATTAATTAGGTTCAGTGTCCATCAACTATCCCAATTAAATATAGATTGGAGTGGGAATAGTAAATTAATTACGTTCAGTGTGTAGCAACTACCCCTATTAAATGTCTATTGTATTGGGAATAGTAAATAATTAGGTTCAGTGTCCAGCACATATCACAATTAAATGTAGACTGGAGTGTGAATAGTAAATTTATTAACTTCAGTGTTCAGCACCTACCCAAATTAAATGAAGATTGGAGTAGGAATAGTAAATTAATTAGGTTTAGTGTCCAGCACATATCATAATTAAATGTAGACTGGAGTGTGAATAGTAAATTCATTAGGTTCAGTGTTCAGCACCTACCCAAATTAAATGTAGATTCGAGTCGGAATAGTAAATTACTTTGGTTTAGTGTCCAGCACCAACTCCAATTAAATATAGATTGGAGTGGGAATAGTAAATGATTTAGTTTCAGTGTCGAGCACCTACCCCAATTAAATGTAGATTGGAGTGGGAATAGTAAATTAATTAGGTTCAGTGTCCAGCCCCCACCCCAATTAAATGTAGATTGGAGTAGGAATAGTAAATTAGTTTCAGTATCCAGCACCTACCCCAATTAAATATAGATTGGAGTGGGAATAGTAAATTAATTAGGTTCAGTGTTCAGCACCTACCCAAATTAAATGTAGATTGGAGTGGGAATAGTAAATTATTTAGGTTTAGTGTCCAGCACCAACTCCAATTAAATATAGTTTGGAGTGGGAATAGTAAATTATTTAGTTTCAGTGTCCAGCGCCTACCCCAATTAAATGTAGATTGGAATGGGTATAGTAAATTAATTGGGTTCAGTGTCCAGCACCTACCCCAATTAAATGTAGATTGGAGTGGGAATAGTGAATTAGTTTCAGTTTCCAGCACCTACCCCAATTAAATGTAGATTGGAGTGGGAATAGTAAATTAGTTTCAGTATCCAGCACCTACCCCAATTAACTGTAGATTGGAGTGGGAATAGTAAATTAATTAGGTTCAGTGTCCAGCACCTACCCCAATTAAATATAGACTGGAGTGGGAATAGTAAATTATTTAGTTTCAGTGTCCAGCACCTACCCCAATTAAATGTAGATTGGAGTGCGAATAGGAAATTAATTAGGTTCAGTGTCCAGCACCTACCCCAATTAAATATGGACAGGAGTGGGAATAGTAAATTACTTAGTTTCAGTGTTCAGCACCTAATCCAAATAAATGTAGATTGGAGTGGGAATAGTAAATTAATTAAGTTCAGTGTCCAGCACCTACCCCAATTAAATGTAGATTGGAGTTGGAATAGTAAATTAAATAGGTTCAGTGTCCAGCACCTACCCAAATTAAATATAGATTGGAGTTGGAATAGTAAATGAATTAGGTTTAGTGTCCAGCACCTACCCCAATAAATATAGATTGGAGTGGGAATAGTAAATTATTTAGTTTCAGTGTCCAGTACCTACCCCAATTAAATGTAGATTGGAGTGGGAATAGTACATTAATTAGTTTCAGTGTCCAGCACCTACCCCAATTAAATGTAGATTGGAGTGAGAATAGTAAATTCATTAGTTTCAGTATCCAGCACCTACCCCAATTAAATGTAGATTGGAGTGTGAATAGTAAATTAATTAGGTTCGGTGTCCAGCACCTACCCCAATTAAATATAGACTGGAGTGGGAATAGTAAATCAATTAGTTTCCGTGCCCAGCACCCACTCCAATTAAATGTAGATTGGAGTGGGAATAGTAAATTAATTAGGTTCAGTGTCCACCACCTATCCCAATTAAATATAGATTAGAGTTGGAATAGTAAATTAATTAGGTTTAGTGTCCAGCACCGACTTCAATTAAATATAGATTGGAGTGGGAATAGTAAATTATTTAGTTTCAGTGTCCAGCACCTACCCCAATTAAATGTAGATTGGAATGGGTATAGTAAATTAATTAGGTTCAGTGTCCAGCACCTACCCCTATTAAATGTCTATTGTATTGGGAATAGTAAATTAATTGGGTTCAGTGTCCAGCACATACCATAATTAAATGTAGACTGGAGTGTGAATAGTAAATTCATTAGGTTCAGTGTTCAGCACCTACCCAAATTAAATGTAGATTGGAGTGGGAATAGTAAATTATTTAGGTTTAGTGTCCAGCACCGACTCCAATTAAATATAGATTGGTGTGGGAATAGTAAATTATTTAGTTTCAGTGTCCAGCACCTACCCCAATTAAATGTAGATTGGAATGGGTATAGTAAATTAATTAGGTTCAGTGTCCAGCACCTACCCCAATTAAATGTAGATTGGAGTGGGAATCGTAAATTAGTTTCAGTTTCCAGCACCTACCCCAATTAAATATAGATTGGAGTGGGAATAGTAAATTAGTTTCAGTATCCAGCACCTAACCCAATTAACTGTAGATTGGAGTGGGAATAGTAAATTAATTAGGTTCAGTGTCCAGCACCTACCCCAATCAAATATAGACTGGAGTGGGAATAGTAAATTATTTAGTTTCAGTGTCCAGCACCTACCCCAATTAAATGTAGATTGGAGTGCGAATAGTAAATTAATTAGGTTCAGTGTCCAGCACCTACCCCAATTAAATATAGACAGGAGTGGGAATAGTAAATTAATTAGGTTCAGTGTCCATCAACTATCCCAATTAAATATAGATTGGAGTGGGAATAGTAAATTAATTACGTTCAGTGTGTAGCAACTACCCCTATTAAATGTCTATTGTATTGGGAATAGTAAATTAATTAGGTTCAGTGTCCAGCACAAATCATAATTAAATGTAGACTGGAGTGTGAATAGTAAATTCATTAGCTTCAGTGTTCAGCACCTACCCAAATTAAATGTAGATTGGAGTAGGAATAGTAAATTACTTAGGTTTAGTGTCCACCACCAACTCCAATTAAATATAGATTGGAGTGGGAATAGTAAATTATTTAGTTTAAGTGTCCAGCACCTACCCCAATTAAATGTAGATTGGAGTGGGAATAGTAAATTTATTAGGTTCAGTGTCCAGCACCTACCCCTATTAAATGTCTATTGGAGTGGGAATAGTAAATTAATTAGGTTCAGTGTACAGTACATATCCTAATTAAATGTAGACTGGAGTGTGAATAGTAAATTCATTAGGTTCAGTGTCCAGCACCTAACCAAATTAAATGTAGATTGGAGTGGGAATAGTAAATTAATTAGGTTTACGGTCTAGCATCTACCCCAATTAAATCTGGATTGGAGTGGGAATAGTAAATTAATTAGGTTCAGTGTCCAGCACCTACCCCAATAAAATATAAACTGGAGTGGGAATAGTAAATTAATTAGTTTCAGTATCCAGCACCTACCCCAATTAAATGTAGATTGGAGTGGGAATAGTAAATTAATTAGGTTCAGCGTCCAGCACCTACCCCAATTAAATATAGACTGCAGTGGGAATAGTAAATTATTTAGTTTCAGTGTCCAGCACCTACCCCAATTAAATGTAGATTGGAGTGGGAATAGTACATTAATTAGGTTTACTGTCCAGAATCTACCCCAATTAAATCTAGATTGGAGTGGGAATAGTAAATTATTTAGTTTCAGTGTCCAGCACCTACCCCAATTAAATGTAGATTGGAGTGGGAATAGTAAATTAATTATGTTCAGGGTCCAGCACCGACCCCAATTAAATGTATATTGGAGTGGGAATAGTAAATTCATTAGTTTCAGTATTCAGCACCTACCCCAATTAAATGTAGATTGGAGTTGGAATAGTACATTTATTAGGTTCAGTGTCCAGCACCTACCCCAATTAAATATAAACTGGAGTGGGAATAGTAAATTATTTAGTTTCAGTGTCCAGCACCTACCCCCATTAAATGTAGATTGGAGTGGGAATAGTAAATTAATTAGGTTCAGTGTCCAGCACCTACCCCAATTAAACGTAGATTGGACTGGGAATAGTAAATAATTAGGTTTAGTGTCCAGTATCTACTTCAATTAAATGTATATTGGAGTGGGAATCCTAAATGTATTTATTTTTTTGTTTAGAATTTATTGTACAAGAAATTTATATTATAGTGGGAGTAATGTTTTAGTTATGTTTAAAGAAAAATTAATTGTTATATTTAAGTATGTGAAGTGTGTAACTTTTTTATTCAAAATTGTTTTCAAAATCATATTTAATATATTTTGTAAATGTTATATTTTAATAAGTGTTAATATATGTATTATTGTAAATACAGTTTTTATATGTTTATAAAATAATGTTGTTTTTAAAATTTTATAATTTGTGATGTACATATATTTATAAATTTAAAATAAAAAACAGTTTTGTACTAAGATAGTAATAGTGATTTTTGAGCTATTAATATAAATTACACATTTTTTAAAAAACATTTTTATTATATAATTCATATAGTACATAAATCAAAGAAAATATGTATTACACATAATAGTATGAATGTTTAACAAATATATAAGTATTTGTATTTTTTTATTTTATACAAATTATTTTTCATTTGTAAAGTTGTTGGGATAAGTACATTTCAGGTGCATAGAAACAGTATAGTTAATGCAAATATATTTTACATTTGTATATATTTTGTACATATGGAGCCGATTTTGATCCTGGATTTTTATTTTCCATACAAATAGGATTTGTATTTTTTTCCATACAAATTGTACAAGTCCCTTCCAACCCGTGTAGTACGATTCGTACAGGAAAAATACATACAGATCGGCCCGATCCTTACAAATCGGATCGGGAAAAGCTGTATGACACGGACTTGTAAAAAAGACCATACAATTTATAAAAAGTCTGTCCAACCCATCAAGTACGATTCGTACCGGGTTGTCAGCATACGATTTATATAGAAAATGGCCTGTATACGGGGAATGACTCGTACCGGGCAACGAAGCAAACCCCTATACGCCTCGTACCCTGGTATGACTCGTTCTGGGGGTACGACTCATACCGGGGTACGGGTCGTATAGGGGTATGAGGCGTACAGTTGTCCCCCCACATGCGAGGCGCGTGTATGGTGCATACCCCAACATCGCGCATGTACGCACCGTACATACGCAATTTTGGGGTACGGTGCGTACAACGTGATTTTGGGGTACGGTGCATACATACGTGATTTTGGGGTACGGTGCGTACATACGCGATTTTGGGGTACGGTGAGTACATACGCGATTTTGGGGTACGGTACGTACATACGCGATTTCGGGGTACGGTGCGTACATACGTGATTTTGGGGTACGGTGCGTACATATGCGATTTCGGGGTATGGTGCGTACATACGCGATTTTGGGGTATGGTGCGTACATATGCGATTTTGGGGTACGGTGTGTAAATACGCGATTTTGGGGTACGGTGCGTACATATGCGATTTTGGGGTGCGGTGCGTACATTCGCGATTTTGGGGTACGTTGCATACACAGGCGATTTCGCTGTACGGTGCTTGTACTGTGCGTACACGACCAGTACCCCTTCATTGCGTAGGTATGCACCGTACCCCACTTTCTGTGTCATCCGTACGCACCGTACATACGCACCGTACCCCTGTATTCATGGGGTGTACGACACGTACATGGGGGGGTCTGTCTCGTACTGTTTTCGGGGTGTACAAGGTTTTTCCGGCACTTTTTGGCTCTTGTAAAAAAAGAGCCGTACGGAGTGCCGTTTGTACGAATCGTACTTGCCGGGTTGTAAACTGCTGCTGGGAATACATGGGAACGTCGCATACAGAGCAATCCGAATCGGAATCGCTTGTATATACGAGTTTTATGGTCTTTTTTACAATTTGTATGGAGTGCGTCTATTTGTATGGATCGTACTTCCTAGGTTGTAGGGGCCTCCTTACAAGTACGAGTTGTATGGGGAAAAAGCTCTACATCACGATTTGTACAGTGTTTTTCCAGGATCGGAATCGGCCTCATAGTTGCATGCATTTTTATTTTAATTCAATTTTTTTTATTATTATACATTTTGGGATACATTTTGCATAATAAATTTTTTTAAGAATTATGATATAAATGTCAATGTACATTTGAAGAAAAATAATTAAATCATATATTGTAAATAATATAATATACAGTTTTTATATAATAACATTTAAGTACTGTAATATGAATTATATTTTTAAATATTATTTATATTAATATAGTTTTATTAATATTAATAATTTAGCAAATGTATTTTTGAAAATAAGCAAATGTATATATTGTTTCTCAATTTTTTTAAACATATTTTGGTAATTATAATATTAAATATTATAATATGATATTTAATTTTATAATTTTACAATATTTGAAAATAATAAAACATTTTTTTAATACATCATTTACAATTTGACAAAATTGGAACAATGTTTTTATAATTTTTTCATTATTCTTTTCTTTTAAATAAATTATTTAGTCATTTATTTAACTATTTTTGTATTGGTATTATTATTTGGGTCTTTTATTTTGTAATCACTCTTTGTCTTTTTGGGTCATTTGGGCAGACTCAAGCTGCGGCTTGAAGCTGCTTCGCGTCTGAGAAGGTAAGAGATATTTTCTTTATATTTTGACTATTTAAAGTGTATTTGGAAGGTAGTAGTTTTATATTTAGGGTGATTGGAGTTATGTTTTAGATGTTTTAATGTTTGGAGTCGTTTCTTTAGGTTTTAATTCTTATAGGTGTTCTTTGGATTTACGGCCTAGTTAGTATTATTGCGTTTTTATGTATATACTAAGTTTTCGTGTTAATGATGCATGTTATGGTGTTTGAAAAAGTGTAATTTTACGTTTTATGTGGGTGGGAATGTTTGTTTTTCTATTTTAGGTTTTTGGAGAAAGCCTTTTCGTTTCTCGGAGTTTTGCGTTTTATACTAAAAGGTAGTGTATTTTAGTTGTTTCAACTAATGTTATTTTTACACTTCCTTTTTTATTCGGGTTTCCTGAAGCGGTTTTTATTTTTTTTAACGTTTTCGTGTTTTAAATGGATTGTGGATTATCGATTTTTTAAGGATTTTCGATGGATTTGGCACAGTTGTATTTTTTCATTTTGTTGGAGTTTATTTTTATTTGACATGGATTTATAACTCACTGGATTATTTTGGAGAAGTTGGATTTTCTATTTACATCCCTGCTAAAGGTAAGTCATTTTAAATATATTTTATTGTGGGTGGAAAAATGTTTTATTTTTATATTGTTGCTGTTTTGTTGTATAATTATTTTGTCTATATATTTTGAAAAATGTTAAATATATTAGACAAAATAATTATTTATTTGTTTAAAGTAAAAGAGTATGTTTATATTTTAGAGATATTTTGGCTTGTTTTTAGTTTAGATAGTTTTTATTTTTAGATTAGGGTTTTGGCAATCATTTTTAAGTATTCTAGTCCTTTTGTTGTTGGATAAAGTTGTACTTGTTGTTGTAAATATTGGTACATTTGGGCAGTTTGTTGTGATAGTTTAGGTTTTAATTGTAAGACAGATTGCTCGATTCTTAGTTCTTGAAAACGTTGTTCTTTTTGGATAACTGTTAGTAGTTTGTGTAGGGTATGAGTTGTTCGGCCTGTTGAAGATATGAAGGCATTATGCCAACCCTCAACTGCGTTGTTTGTTTTGGCTTCTCGGTTTAGGGTTAATAGATATACATTCCACCAAGGGATTTTGAATTTTGGTTGTCGTCTACGGCCTGATCTGTGTAGTCTACCCACCCAGGTGTCCTCAAAGTAGTCTAAAAGGGGTGCTAGTTTTTGTTCATTTTTGGTGTAGAATGAACTTTCTATTAATATGTTGTAGTGCTCATCTACGTCTGTGATTGGCACGTATGCTAGGGCTATTAGGTGTTTTGTTTGGTACGCGAATGTCATGTTTGTTGCATACTCAACACTTAGGGGGTCATTAGGATGACGGGTGGACTTTGTCCGCCCGCCATACTGTCGGTATGCGGGACCGCCCGCCATAAGGGCGGGGGTCCCGGGGGGGGTATTAGGATGTGCCCGCTTCAGTGGCGGGCACATCCTGCATGGTAAGCATTGTGGCAGGCAGTGCTCTCAGCACTGCCCGCCACAATGCTTAAAAAGCACTTTTACATTTGCATAATCAAAGCGGGGCACCGCGCGGTGCCTGCCCCTTTGATTATGCAAATGCAGGGGGGTACCACAGGTACCCCCCGTGTGTACCCCCATACTCTCCTTCCGCAGGGGGCCCCCAGAGTGAAGTCCGCCTGACTTTCCGTGGCGGAAAGGCATTGAAAAATGCCCATGATAATATGACTGGCGGTGTCTGCTAGACACCGCCACCATATTATTCCTTTTCCTCCCAGGCCGCAAGGCGACCGGGGCGGAAAAGCGGCGGACGGTCTTTCCGTCCGCCGAGGTCCCCCCGCCATACTAATATGGCGGGGGGGAAAATGAGTGAGGATGTCGGGCGGATTGCCCCCGCCAGCCTGGCGGTAGCTACCACCAGCCTGGCGGAGGCAATCCGCCCGACATCCTAATGACCCCCTTAATGTTGATTTTTTTAAATGTCTCCATAGACATTGGTTGAAGTGGAAGTAACATCCTTGTATGGATGTGTGAGGATATATGTTAAGGATGGTATTTATCATGGCTTGTTCAAAGTCAATGAATATTTTTAGGGGAAAGAATTCTGCTGTTTCTTCTTTTATTTTATTCAACATTTCTGTGTATGTTGAAGTTTGTTTGTTTGGTAACAAACAATAGATAAATGGAATGCAGGTGTTATGGTATTGTCCATGTATGGTATATAATTGGTAGAATGGTTTAGGACATATACTAAAAGTGCCATCCATCATCCATGGTTGACTTTCTTTTAATTTTTTTATATTATTTACTGTAGAAAACATTATTATTCTTTTATCTTTTATGAGTTATGGCAAGGTCAGGGGGAATTATTACTTCTTCAAAAGTTTTAGGTGTTGGTATTGTTGGTCTTGCAGCTTTTTTTAGTTCTAGTTCTAGTTCTTTTTATAGAAGCTATTGTTGGTAGTTGACCTCTAGCTTCTCTAGGTGTTTTAGGAAGTAGATTTATTTGTTCTCGATATTTACTACTCGATAATTGTGTATGTCGATTTTTATTGTTTCAATATATTGTCATAGATTCAAGGACATCATCCCTTCTTCCGCTTTCTTATGCAAAGGACAAGCAGGTTGTGCACTTACAGCTGATAAACATTATTTAAATGAAAACATACACTGAGAAATTAGCTGGATGTTTCTCAATGTTCAGAGTCAAAACACCAACAGTATATAGCTGAAAAAATGGTCAGGAACCATGTGTAAAAGAGAAGTTTCTACAGATATGATAGTTGATTCTGTGCCTCTGCCTGGTATAAAACACAACTGCTGAGACGATAATAGATTGGGCTTCTTCAATGAAGCTGGAGAGTTGGTTGAAGACTGGTCTTTCATTCAATATACTAATGAGCCATTGGAAATTGGTCTCTAGATTGCTAGGTTGGATGGGTCAAGATCCCTTTTTTTGAGGAGTGGTATGATGTAGGAGATCTTTAAATTAGATGGGAAAGATCCTTATTGTAAGAATTAATTTAACGACTTATCATTAGAGATTTTTGGGTGGAGATGGTCCAACGGAAATCCCAATCACCTGCTTGCATGGACAAGGCTACAGAATTCTTCTCAAAGAGAGCTGAAGGTGTTAAGAGATGGTTGGCCTATTCTGTCATCTCTCTGGTGGCCTTGTCATTAGGAAAATGAGTTCGATCTGCTTTTTTTCAAGGTGCTGCTCTAGTTTTGTGATTTTTGGACAACCTCTCTTGAGATTTTTCACAGAAGGCTTGAGGGTATGAAGTCTTTGGGCTGCAGTTCCCTGAGTTGTGAAATTCTGCCAGGATCTTATGTAGCCCCTTCAATGAGCAGTTTGCATTCATCATACATGTGGTGTAGTACTATCTTTTTGCAGCTTCACTTGTTAGGTTAGGTTTTATTGACATAATAGAATTTTATCTTTAACATCCTATGAGTTCCTCAATGTATGTTGTATCACGCAGATTCCTATTCACAGTTTTTTAATCTTATCATTATGCTATCTAATCCTTTTTTTCAGGTTAGGATTGAAAGACATCTTTAACGGCATCTGGTTGTTCAGGCCTGCGGGTAGATAGTTATAGAAGGTCAATACATCTTGAATTTGCTTGCCATTCTGAATTTTGAGGAGGTGGAAGATTAGAACTAGGAGATGCAGTTTTCATCATTGTTTGTTTGTGTTGTTTCTGTTATGTGCTGTCTGTGTGGTGGTTTTGTGGGCTGAAACGTTTATGTGGAAGGCAATAATATCATGGATGCTCCCAGCATACTAAAGAGTTGATGGTACCAAGGCATCTCTAGCTATTGGACAAAATGACATCTAGTGTGCATCCAGAGGAATCATTAGGTCCAGATACAATTTGTCAAAGGTTGAGGGCCTCAAGGTTTGATGTGATGAATGCAGTTGTTGGGTGTTGGTTATCAAACCTGATGGGAAAGTCCATGAAAGACCCTGAAAGAGGTCTTTGCACTTATTCAGGCTGAGCTCAGAGTAGCGGGCGTCATTGCATTAATCACATTGTGCCTAGATTATTGCAACTCTTTCTACTAAAACATCAATAAGTTTTTGCTTAACAGACTGCAGGTCATTCAGAATGCGGCCGCTTGCCTGGTTCTGAATGTTACTAAACAACTCTCAGTAAGTGAAGGCATGAGCTCCCTCCACTGGCTGCATGTTAGGAAGTGTGTGACACATAAAGCACTCTGCATGGTATTTCTGGCTTTTCATCATCAAGGACCGTTGTGTCTGAAAAACAGCATTTCCCTGGTACACTCCCAAAAAGGCAGCTTAAATAGTCCTCTCTAATAAAGGGGACAATTCTGAGATTCCGAAGAGCCAAGTAAGTGGCTGCTCCTTTTTGGTAGCAGCAGCTAAACTGTGGAACATTTTGTCTGCTCACATTGCGAGCTTGGATTCCTTTGTAGCCTTTCAGAAGCAACTGAAAACATTGCTCTTCTCCTACAAGTGATGGCAGCCCTCTGGTTGTAGTGGATGTTCTTTTAATTTCCTGACTTCAGCGCTTTGACACTTTTTGCATAATGTGCTCTGTAAATCCCATTCCAATCCCTCAAATGTGTTGGTAGAGGTAATTTAGCTAAGTTTTTATAACTGCATCGATTAAGGCTGCCGTAACTAATGCTTTGGGTATCGTGAAGTAGCCATGGGATTTGATTCTGCATCAAATATCTGGGGTACAAATAGATAGTTGATCAGATGTATTTGTAAACAGGGCGCCAACATTTTAGGATGGAGGCAGTTATTACCTGGGTGACTATACAGCCCAATAGTGGAAGTGGGTTATACCTGTTGGCAGCTGCGGCTCCTGCATTAGGGCAGAAGAGCATCGCCCTCCTGCTGCGTGAATAGCAAACGTGAAATTATAAAATGGTCAACAAAGGGCTGAGGTTGGCAGAAGCCCTCTGCCGACCCCAGTGGCCTTAAAAATTACCGACCAATCTCCCTGCTTCTCTACCAAGCCAAAGTACTCAAGAAAGCCGTCAACCAACAGCTCACTGAATATCTGGAGCTAAACCACCTACTCGATGGCTCACAATCAGGAATCCATGCCAACCACAGCCCCAGGGCCACGCTGATTGCCTCCGCCTGCTTCCACACCCTTTGCATGCTCCACAAAACCTTCAGATGGATCTCAATCAACATCACAAAGTCCATTTCCGACCGAGCCCATCAGAATGGCTCGGTCGGAAATGAATGCGTGTGACACTTTCTGGTTCGGTCAGAAGGGCTCTGACTATCGTTCGGTGCCCTTCCGAACGAAATCAGAATCGACCCCTTAGTCTTGCTAGTTTCCAGAATTTCTGTATATTATTGGTAGTCTACAGTTAGTCAGAGGTAGATAGGACACTTGTAACCACGTTGCCAGGAGATCTGTTGAAAAACCCTCAGAAACGCTGTGTATTCGAAAAGCGGTTTATTTTGATTCTCCGCCCCACACTAGCGTTGTGGCATTTATCATAGGGTTCGACAATGTGCACCATGCCAGCCTCACCCGAGGCAGTCTCTGGTGTAACGTGGCAGTCTCCAGAGATCTCCAATTGTAACCCCACAAGCAGGTTTTTTCTTAAATTAAAAATAGTCTCCAAAGAACACCCGGACTTTATTTTGTTGTTGGACAACTAATTTAAAAAGAAGAAGATGGGTATGCTATGTGGACTGAATGCCAGAGACTGCCTCGGTGAGGCTGGCATGGTGCACGTTGTCGAACCCCATGATAAATGCCACAACGCTAGTGTGGGGCGAAGAATCAAGATAAACCACTTTTCGAATACACAGCGTTTATGAGGGTTTTTCAACAGATCTCCTGGCAACGTGGTTACAAGTGTCCTATCTACCTCTGATTAACTGTAGATGACTTGGGGAACTGATAGGACAATCATTCCTCCTCCCTTCCTTTGATAATCACGATATTATTGGTAGTCATCACTTCCAGCATTATCTCCCAGTTGTACTCATAATAATATGCTTTGCTTCTTCTTGATCTTTCTTTATAAAGATTATACACTTCTTGATAAAAGTTGCTGTCCCTAATTGAAGATTTTGTCCGTTTAAATTTTCTTAGTTTCCTTTTCAGTCTGGTATTTAGAACCAAATCATGGAACTATCACTTTTCCTGACACCCGGAGAACGTTTAAGGTCTTCCTTTCCAAGCAGCTATCTATATCCTTTATCGTGACTACAAAATTGGCCATAGGGTCCGTAATGAAAAAAGCCAAATAATTTAGATCAATACTTTATTGTAGCTCAGTCAAGAACTAGATATGGTGAGCACAGATTTTTGTAGAAATTAGTCAGGTAAATTCAATATCAACTAACATAATTATGTCTCTGGACAATGTTCTTAGATTTGATGTGTTTTTTTTAATGAAATCTGATCAGTTACTGGCAAATCAAGTGGTCAGAAGTTCAAAACTAGAGGAGCAGTACCATGCCTGAATAAAATTGTAATCTATAGGGCCCTTTAAGTTCCCATGCTTAAATGTCTGCGATGCTGGACAATCTCTCTGAAAAACGCCTTTTAAGGAGAAGCTGCATCTTTCAGAAAAAGGGCTCATTTACTTGAACCCTCATTGCTGAGATATTTGGAAATCAGTTTAAATCCCAGCAACACTGGCTTAGCCACCAATCCTTTTGAAGCTGGTAAACAGAGAACCATTAAGTTGGGTAACAGTAAACTGTTTTGAAATATTTTTTCATTAACTGTTTTGGATTTATTGGATGTAATAGGAGAAACAATTACAAGGAAATGGAATATGACTTTTATTTCGTGAAATCTTCTTTGGCTGTGATGACAAAGAGAAAAGCAATTTTAAAAAATTGGAACACTTTTTATTTACAGCCTGGGAGTAGGAACCATAAGGGACATGCAAATTTAATCCTTTCCCCAGCAGATTGTAGAGTGGGGGCAGCAGAGGACAATTTCCATCTAGATTTTGAAGGGGCAACTGAGCATAAACACTTGCATTGTTAAACAACTAAAGAGTGTTGTAAAGAATATATTTAGTGCGCACTAGACACAGAGAAAAAGGAAAAAACACCCAGAATGAGCCACAATGGACATCAGAGGGGATTTTTCAGGAAGCCCTCACTCACCACCCTGGGTGGTGACATGCTTCATCATCGGGCCCACCAGGAGAAGCCGAATGCCTCCCTGGTGTGCTACAATGCCAGATTACTGCGGAGCTGGTTCTTTGTGACAAGAGTGTCAAAAAGAAATGTGAATTAAAAATGTCAGTGACTGTACCATACAAAAACTTTATTCATTGGTCAGTTTGACATGGATGAAATATGTGTGGGAAAACTACCAGTTTATGACTTGGTTGTTTCCACTTAAAGTGGGGTCAACATGCTTCTGCCCATATATGTGTCACTTACTGGGCTTTCGTCAGGACCGTCAGTATGTGTACCTCGGTGGTATGGGCACGCTAAGGCCCACCCGAACCAGAGGACGTGAAAGTTAAAAGCAGGTGTAGAAAATAAGTGCAAAAAACAAAACATAAGTGATGGGATACCTTCAAGTTAGAGGTATATGTATAGTTTGTGATTTACAAGATCCACACCCCATGGGTCTCGGGAGGGGGTGGAGGCGACAATGGCACACCGCCCGCAACAACTGTCACCCGTTCAGCACCTAGCGTCTCCTGCTACCGGACCCCGTGGAGCAGTCACTGACATTTTTAATTCACATTTCTTTTTTAGGAGAGCCTCAACATCTCAAGGACCACAATAAATAATTTGAAAAACTGAAGTGGTCTCCCTCACAGAGTTTGCTCTTTAAGTTACAGCTCTTCAAGGTTCGGGAAGGCCTATTCTGTTACTGCATTTTATCTTCAGTGTCTGTGGAACCATTCAAAACAGAAAATCACACATTTAAATCTTAAGACTATCAATGTCATCTTGATTTAAGAGGGTTACTTTGATAGAAGGTATGATAACTGTTTTTATTGAACTCCATATACTAACACTAATTGAATAACTGAACGCAAAGCATTAACCTACGGTGTGATATAGCTGTTTTCCTAAAATGTAATGCTGTGCACATATAAAAACTTGAACTCTGGCTAACTTTGAGAATTTGGGGACAGATGTAGGTAGCGAAATACCGGTCGGTAACCAATGAAAATCTGTGAATTTCCTGTTACCGACTGGTATTTAGCCCTTCCTAATGTAGGAGGCTGTGAAAGGATTCAGTAAAATACCGATTCCTTATTTTAAGGAATCGGTAAAAATACTGATTCCTTATTTTAAGGATCAGTAAATTACCGATTCCTTATTTTAAGGCATCTGTAAATTACCGAATCCTTAAAACCTATGTAGGTAGCACGTAAGTGAGTGCATTTTTGCTTTAAAGATTCGTTATTTACCACCAACTACAAGTTGGTGGTAAATACGGAATACCTTTAAAAAAGCAATTATTTGCTTTTTTCAAAGTGCCTTGTGGCAGACATACATGCCCTTAGTGCATGTATCTGCACCACATGTGCACACATGCATGATTCAGGGGTGCAACAGAGTGTCAATGTGACACTCAGACACCCTTGAATATGCTCCCGCTATTACCGATTCGATAATACCGAATCGGTAATAGTGAATGGCTTCCCATTCACTCCTACGGTCCTCCAGGCCCAAAGGAATGAATGGGATTGTATTCCTTGATACCGAATCGGTATTACCAATTCGGTAATAAGGAATATTACAGAATAGGTAAATTTTACTGATCATGCGAATAGGCTTGTTTTTTTTTTTAACAGAGTTTTATATAGCGCAAACTTGACTCTAAGGTATCGGGTATCAGAGCGCTTTACACGAGTACCAGTTGCGTTACATGAGGACACCTTCATTTTGTTAGGCATGGGGAGATTGAGGGATTTTGCTGTTGTGCGTCCTTGCCAAGACTCAAACCCGGTTCCCCAGATTTGAATGTATGACATTACAACGAAAACGATAATAATGCACACCTTTACAACGCGGTCAATACAATGCAACTTCCATTACAACGCCTGCCATTACAACGAAAATTACTATTCTAACACTGCCGGGTGCTTACCTCAGGGAAGGAGCTGGCTAGTGAGGGATATGCGTTGAATGGCATGCATTGTAATGGATCCTGCATTGTATTGACCATGTTTTAAAGGCATTGTGTTGCAATGGATGTTTCCCCTCATATTTTTATGTATTACTAAAATAGAAATGTACACCTGTAGTAAATGTATGAAATAAATTATTCAAAAAGTGTGTTTTCCTGATGTAACAGGAGATCCTTTCCCACTTACCTAAAAGGTAAATCCATGCTGGATCGCTATCTGACTATCTACGCTTTGCATTCTGTGTCAGGTTGGGAACTTCTCCTACTGACTCTGGTGTGCAGAGATGTTTCCTGGCTCCGGTTCTTGAAGGTTCTGGTTTGTCCAAGGTAGGAGTGACCCTTTCCAGTAGCCACGGTGTTGTCGACAATGTACCGCCAGAGGGAAAAAACCTCTGGAAGAAGGAGGAGACTCCAGGAATGACAAGGACACAACAGAAGAAACAAGAGAGCGCAGCCAGGAAAGGAAATAAACCAGCGACAAGATATCAGATCCGGAAACAGGAAAGTCCAAGCAGGAACAAAGGAACCAATGTAATCCAAATAGGAATAAGAAGCGCCAAAAGGAGCGAAGATACACCAACAGGAGCGAGGACACACCAGCAGGAGTGAGGAGTGGTGCAACACAAGGAGAAGAAAGATTCAGCCCCTTATATACCCAGAGACAGGATGTGATGTGACAGGAAATGAACCATCACCATCTTAGATAGGGAAGTAGTAATGAAAAAGATAAGAAAAGTCACCATATTGGAAAGGTGTAAGAACACCCTTCCCAAGGCATTCAGGAAACAGCTGCAGAATCATGGGAATAAGATCTGTATGGAAATGGCCTCCACTGCAGGAGAATGGTTACTGGGATATTAACCCCTTTGATGCTCATGACGGAATGGTTCCATCATGAGCATCGATTGGGCTGTGCTCATGACGGAACCGTTCCGTCATGACCACACCCATTTACATTGGGGCCCAGCACCGGCGGTAAATCTGCACCGCACGGAAGGTGTTAATTATATTTGCTCCAGGTGTGAGGTTAGAGGACTGAGGCGGACATAGAGCGCTGTGCAGGGATCTGCAGTTTCAAAACTGGAACCGCTGCAAATCCGAGATGCTGCAGAGATGATAGTGTGGTGCCTGAGAGGAGGTGGAAGGTGGCACGAGCTGAACTGTGGCAGTGTAGCTGGAGGTGTCGCACCCCGGACTGCGTTCCACAGCGTAACATTCTGATCATTTGGATTTAACTGACTTCTTAATTGATCCTGTATTTAACTGAGCTTTGCACTTTGATTTATTTGACTAATTGACTTTGTCTATATGGTCAAAATTCTAAAATAAAACCTTTAAGGTTAAGATTTCCCTATCTGTCATTCTTGTAGGGCCAAATGAGTTGTACGCAAACATCAGCAGAAGTTGACAGTTAAAATGCTCTATTTGAAAAAAGTTCAGCTGGAAGCACCAAAATCCATATCAGGAATTTAGTGCTCCCGATCAATCAGTTCCGCACAGTATGAAAACTGTGGTTTGCATGCCATCAGGTGTTCAACGGAAGAGAGAAGGATGTAACCCTATTGTCTCTGAACTGCACAATAGGCAATCCTAAATTCAAATCCTGGGATCCCCACTTGACCAAACTGTGTGATGCGTGGTACATTGCTTTAGTTCACTATGCATCATTTTCCTTAATAATTCAGTTTGTGTGCACATTGAAGTAATTCAATACAGGAACTGTCCTGTACAAAAAACTCACTTATATATGGCTAATATAAAATAATTGTGCTTCACATTTTATAATAATATAGGATTTATCATGCTTTTCCAATGAGTAGCTTGTCAGCTACTGGTAGCGCTCCACCTACCTGTTAGTAGCTTTCCTGCGTGCAGTCCAATCTACTAAATTAGAAGATTTTGCTTATTTGAATATATGCATACCAAAATTAAAACATATGTAATGGAGAAAAAAAGATGTGTATTTTTTTAACTCAAAGCTGGTGTTTAGAGAAAAATGGTTGAATTTCCAAAATATATTTAAAGCTGATATATCAGTAATAAATCATATGGCACTACAGAGATTTACTACTAATAATCTTACCTTGGTGACAGAGGCATTGTTATGTATTAGTCACATAGAAGAATTCTTCCTTGACAAAGCCTTGTTATACTGCTGGCAAAGGTACCTGACTAATGCAGGGGAGCACTGCTAATAATCTTGAATGAGGTAGCCACTAATGTAATTTTATCTATTGTGATAATTGTTAGAATTCTAATAATATTAGTAGCTCAGGATGATTTTCGTTGAACATAATCAGGATCACTGGAATTATGCAATCCCGAGGCTGTGGGGCTTTCCGCATAATTGTGGATTTTCAGCCTTTACCACACAAGTCATCTGTTGCATAATTAACATATTTTACCTAAAAAATGTGTTTCTAGCTCAAAAGGATGAAAAGTTACTTAAAAAAAGCAGAGACATGTGTTACCTCGCAGTGGAAGGCGCTTACAAAAGTTGGCTGATCACCTTTCGATTGCTTATTGCTGTATTGGAGTGTTAAACATGTGTAACAAAAAAAAGACAAAATAATGCAGTGATACTGTCACAAAATGTAGTGCATAATGTCACATAATTTGCCTTTTCTTGACACATACTTTTGTGAACTCTATTGCATAATGTGAACCTCCCTTTCGCATAGTTACAGTGGCCTAGAACATAAGTAACTCTTAATACAGTAAAGGTTGGAGCCCCCTAGGCTATTTAAATAAAGACCATGACAAACTTTCAATAAATGTCACTCAATACGGTGATATAATCTTATGTACTTAATTAAGACACTGAGAAACGTTGAACAATATGTTTTCCTGACATTTGTCATCAGATTTACATTATTTGATAGATCAGCTGTGCTTTGGCTCCTAGAGCAAAACCACACCCCTAGCGTGCCTCTTCTCAAGGCTGTCCGTGTTCTACCCAAAGATGTAGTGTCTCCTACGCCCTTTATTTACTGAGATGAGAAACGTTACAATTGTATGACGCACAAAATATAAGAAACAGGTTGTTACTGTATGTAAGCAGTATTGGGGAAGAAAAATGGACTTGTGCAACTTTACCTTTAGTGTGTAGACCTCAGGGCTATTCTGAAGGCATGCGAGTTTGCATGTTGTTTTCCTGTGGGCAAGGTCTGTGTTATGTGGGGACTTTTAGTGACTCCATGTAAAATATGAACTAATAACTCCTAAATGAACTTGTATTTGGCCGAAATTATTCTGAGGTGGTAACCGACTCCTCTGCTGAATTAGTTCCGGTGTTCACGTGACAGGCAGGGTAAGGGTTATGGCGTGTTCTGGTAGTGAGGTCAGGGCCTGCAGGGAAAGCCATGCCTGCTGTAACTCTTAGCTGCATCAGATTAATGGGCTCTGACCCCTTCTCACCCCAGATGACAGCTGATTCCGCAAAGGACAAAGGTTACGCCTGCAGGTAACTGCCATAAAGAAAATACGGCAGTCCATCAGCCTATCCGCAACCACTAAAGGGGACATGAAGCTGGGACTGCACCAGTGCGCGAGCTTCCGTCTGCCTGCAGGTTTCCCAGGCAATGCGTCAGTGAAAGCAATGCTTATTTATGTAGCTGCAGGTGGCGGACACCGCACTCCAGTCATTTCCGGGGCCCAGGCTCATTCTTATAGTCAGATTTTGACCTAGAGCAAGAGAGAGGGAGAAAATGGAGAAAACAGTACCAGGTACAAATCAGGGATGAGAAATAACTTGAAAGAGTAAGATAAAGAGACCGGAAGGGAGAATGAGGCGTAAGGTGGAATCAACATGAGGCCGTCTTGGTATTCGACACACCCGGCTTTCGGCCGTGTAGAAGCCAAACATTGGGCTCCTGAGTCCCTGCACTTTTCAATTATTATTATTATTTATACACGTAGTCAAGTATTATGTGGGAGGGTAACCTCGGTGCAAGTGTTGGAGTACTGGCTGTAGGTGTGCTGGCTGCACTAATGGAGCTTTTGAGATTAGCACAGGAGTGCTGCTCTGGCGGTGCTGCCAGGGATCATGCTGGAGCACAGAGGATGGTGGAGATTGGTCACCGCACAGGAGAGCTTGCTGTGAGGGTCCTACAAGGAATGAAGGAAGGGCGCCGGAGTGAGGGTGCAACACTGATAGCTGGCTGTGGGAAACGGTGCTTGAATGTTGATTATTGAGAGCTCTGCCCAGGATAGTGTGAGAGTTTTGACTTTGAAGCGTTGCAGGGGACTGGTTCTGAAGCGCTGGCTGTGGAGCCAACAGATGTGACAGGCCTTCCAGAATCAGACCACACCTGAAGTCTGTTGTCAAGGGAGTAATGGTAATATTATGGCCCATGATGGACTCCGGCTGTCATGCTTTCATAGCTGCCAAGTATTCAGATGGCTTATGAGTGACATCTTCATGATTTCAGTGTACTTATGGCTGACATTTAATGGCCACATGTGTGACACTTAGAGTGGCACTTTCTCGTGAGTAAAAGCAAGCAATCATATATTCAATGAAGTCCATGGGAATGGATAAATATAAAAAACTGCATACTTTTCAGCATCAAGAAGCTCTAAAAAGATCTTGAAACTGCTGCAAAGCACCTGAAATGGAAGGCCGCTAACCTACTGCCCCTTTTTAAGCTGATTGTATTGTAAAACAATTGTGTAACCATGATATTAAACAATAAACAAGTCTTTCAGAGGCAGTACTTTATTAATGTTCTGTGGACATTTACAAACACATGGAGTAAAATACAAAAAATGGCTTACTGGATGCCACTGGACAGATTGTCACGTGCATTATAAAATAAGCAATGTACAATTAATGTCCATATGTGCATTAAATAAATTCAGTCTAGACTGAGTGCAACATATGCCCAACTGAAGAAAAAGCACTAGAGACCATGGGGTAACAGCCCAGTCAGATCATTCACAGTGTGTAGCGAAAAGTACCAGAGGCTGACAGTCCAATGGTCCCTACTCTACCCTGTATAAGGGTTATGGCCATTTATAATTAGAGACCAAATTTAAAACCAAATAACACACAGGCTAACATTTTATTTTGTGCTTTCATGAAACCTGTAGTCCCAAGTCAAAGTTCTTGCCTTCCATTTGACTGAGAATATCTTTAACGTGCTTTACCTGAGGCTAGTTCCTTTGAAGCATTAACATAGAAGACAGGGTTCTATCCAGTGATAAAAAGGGGCAAAATGTGGTTTTATTCTTTGTTATTCTTGAGGACATCCTTTTTTCATCAGCATTGCTGTTGGACAACATAAAAAGAAGTTTGTCTACTTTTGAAAGAAGGATGAACTTGCTTCTCTGAATGCCAACAACAGTGATGTCTGTCTCAAGGGAATGCCAAATTATATCCATCCTTTAAGACACAACCTCATCAGTATCACAGTTTATTTTAATAGCAGCACTTTATCTTGCATTTCTGGATCCATCCTCAAAATCAGTTATTTGGTATTGTGCCAATTTTTCTTTTAAGGAAACTAGATCACGGTTCGTAAACTTGAGTTAGGTTGCAAACTGTCCCATCAAAAACAGCACACTATCAAAACAATGTGTTTGTTTCTTTAAAAATTTGAACATACCTACATGCTTGGGCACGTTGCCATGAACTGAAAGTACTTTCAGCAAATACTTTACTGCATTCTTGTAACTGCATTGAATGCTCTTTGGATTCATGGATCAATATCCCAACTTTCAAGCATATTTCTCAACTTGCCACTCACAATGATACCAACATAACCAGCATTTTTCTGACATAAGAGCAGATAAACTTGCATCTGGATTTCTCTTAAATGACAGTATGAAATAAATATGAAACACTCTACTCAAAAGCACAACAATAAGTTCAATCATGGCTTTGTAATACAGGAGGTGAATGGCCAGACCTTCCCGCTGCAGAAAAAGGTTAAATTTAACAAAGGCAGGGGACACAGCCTGAAAACATAGGCAGTACATATCAGCCACAGGCTTCTCGAAGCACTGCACAGGTCTCCTTAACCCTTTCGGTGTTCATGACGGAACTGTTCCGTCATGAGCACCAGTGCTCCTGTGCTAATGATGGAGCCATTCCGTCATGAGTACAGAAACAAAATCCCTCTGCTGTCTGCTGGTTTGCATTTTTTTGTTTGCCTCTGGAGGTGGAGAAGAGCTTTCCCAACCTCCCAAGGCCGTTTTTGCATTTCAAATGCAATGACGATCGCGCGCATGGTGCGGTGACATCATTGCATTAAAAATTAAACTGAAACTTAGTTTCAATTTCATTGTTTCGGTGCTTCTGGGGCTATCTCAGCCGGAGCACCGAAACACTTGGGAGAGGTATCGATGGAAAGGGGATAATCTCCCCTTTCCAATGGGACCCTTCACTAGTGTATCCCTGCTTGGGGATCGCCCCAGAAGGGTGATCCCCAAGACGGGAACCACCCACTGGCCACCAGGGAGGGGGGGCGGCCCCTTGGGCAAGGGCATTTGCTCCCCCCAATAGATTTGTCACAGACAGTCTTTCTGACCCCCTGGATGGCAGATTGGGGCAGTAGCCCCATATCTGCCCACTGGGGGGGGCGGCACAAAGCACCCTAGATGCCAGATTATTTTCTTATAGGCCAGGGGTGGGGGCTGCCAAGAATGGGCATGCCAAACCCCCCCAAAGAAGGCAAAAGACTTTCTGCTCCCCCAAGGAGGCAGATCGGGGCAATAGCCCCTGATTTGCCCCCTGGGGGGGGGAGCAGAAAGCCCACTAGGTACCAGTGATTTTATTTTTTGCAAATGATGGGGCGGGGGCTGCCAAGAATGGGCATGCCAATGCCCCCACACCCCAAAAAAAGTCACAGTTTTTCTGCCCCCATCAGGAGGCAGATGTGCGCAGTAACCCCTGATTTTCCCCCCTGGGTGCAGAAAGCCCACTAGGCACCAGGGATACATTTGTTTCAAAATTCAGGAGTGAGGGGTGCCTAGGATGACTATGCCAATGCCCCACCTCCTAAAAAAAGATGCCACTGTCGTTCTGCCCCCCCCCCCCCAGGAGGCAGATGGGGCAGTAGCCCTGATCAGGGGGCAGAGAGTCCACTTGGTGCCAGTGATTATGCTGGCATTTATATACATGGGGTGGGGGCTGCCCAGAATGGGTATCCAATGCCCCCACCCTCCAAAAAAAATTACCACAGTCTTTATGCACCCCTTGGGGCCATACCAGGGCAAAAGCCCCCGATTCCCCCCTCCCCAGGTGGCAAAAGCCACTAGGCACTAACTTTTTTCGGAATGTGTCTACCTGTGGATTTTGGGTCCTAGCGCAGCCAGCACCTAGTAAAACATAGCAAATCCGTATATTTTGGAAAACTAGACACCAAGGGAGATCCAGGATGGAGTGACATGTGTGCCTCTCACAAAGTTCTGTTATCCAGAATCCCTATCAAATCTCAAACTTAGTTAAAAAACACATTTTCTGTGATGGAAAGTTCTGGAATCTAAGGGAAGCAACAAACTTCGACCAATCAAGCATTTCCACAAGACTCCTGATAAAAATGGTACCTTGTGTGGGTAGGCCTAGTGCCAGAAACAGGAAATGGCCCAAACGGAACATGGACAAATCACATCTTTGCAGTGAAAACTGACCCTTTTTTGGCAATGTGCCTAGCTGTGGATTTTGGACCCTAGCTCAGCCGGCTACCTAAGGAAACATAGCCAACCTATACATTTTTCAAACCTAGACACCCAGGGGAATCCAGGATGTGGTGACTTGTGTGGCTCTCACCAGTTTCTGTTACCCCGAATCCCTTGAAAACCTCAAATAAAAAAAATAAAAAACATTTTCCCCATATATCCGTGATGGAAAGTTCTGGAATCTGCGTGGGTCTACAAACTTCCACCCACCCCGCATTCTCTAAAGTCTCCCGATAAAAACTGTACCTCACTCGTGTGGGTGGGTCAAGTACCCACGACAAGAAGGTCCCAAAATGTATTGTGGAGACATCAAAATTACCTATCACAATACGACCTGGTTTTGAAAGAGGGGGCATATGGGTTTTTGGCCCCGGGCTCAGCGGCCATTTAGGGAAACCTACCAAACTCAAACATTTCTGAAAACTAAACACCCCGGGGAGTCCAGTGAGGTATGGCTTGTGTGGATCCCCCAATGGTTCCCTACCCAGAATCCCCTGTAAACCTCAAATTTTGCTGAACAAAATCATATTTACCCCTAATTTCTGTGTGGGAAAGTTGTGGGATGACCAGGCTGACACAAATTTCCTTCCACCCAGCGTTCCCCCAGGTCTCCCGATAAAAATGGTACCTCACTTGTGTGGGTAGGCATAGTGCCTGCAACAGGAAATGGCCCAAATCATACTGTGGGGACTTCATAATTATCTATCATAAAACTACCTGGTTTTGCAAGGGGGGCATCTGGTTATTCGGCCCCGGGCTGACTGTCATCTAGAGAAACCTAGCAAACCCACACATTTCTGAAAATGATACAACCTGGGGAGTCCAGTGAGGTATGGTTTGTGTGGATCCCCCAAGGTTTTCCTACCAAGAATCCCCTGCAAACCTCACATTTAGCTGAACAAAATCACTTATTCCACACATTTTTGTGCGGGATCCTGCGTAAAATTATACCTCACTTGTGTGGTTGTTCAGTGCAGAATCAGCTAAAAACGTATTTTCTTTAAAAATGTAGCGTTTAGAATTTGCAGTGCTATAACCTTAATCCATATGTTTTTGGCACTTCCCAGTGACCGGCCTTTTTTTAGCTAAATTTGAGGTTTGCAGGGGATTCTGGATAGGAAAACCTTTGGGGATCCATGAAAGCCATACCTCCCTAAACTCCCTTGGGTGTTTAGTTTTCAAAAATATCTGGGTTTGGTCGGTTTTCCTAGATGGCCATCGAGCCCGGGATCAGAAACTCAGGTAGCCCCCTTGCAAAACCATTCAATTGTGTGATAATTTTTGATGTCTCTAAAATATGTTTTCGACTCTTCCCTGCCACGAGTACTAGGCCCACCCACACAAGTGAGATACCATTTTTATTGGGAGACCTGGGGAAAGGCTGGGTGGTAGAAAAGTTGTGCCAGCCAGTGATCCCACAACTTTCCCACACAGAAATGTGAGAAAAATTAGATTTTTTAATCGCAATTTGAGGTTTGCAGGGGATTCAAGGTAGGGAAACATAGGGGGATCAATGCTAGCCACACCTCCCTGGACTCTACCAAACCCACACATTTTTGAAAACTAGAGACCCAAGGAAGTCCAGGGAGGTATGGCCTGTGTGGATCACCCAACGTTTCACTACCCAGAATCTCCTGCAAACCTTAAATTGTGCTAAGAAATTACATATTTCTCAAATTTTTGTGTGGGGAAGTTGTAGGTTCACCGGGCTCACACAAATTTTCTACCACCCAGCGTTCCCACAGGTCTCCCGATAAAAATGGTACCCCAATCATGTGGGTGGGTCAAGTACCAGCGACAGGCAAGGGGCCTAAACGTATTGTGTAAAATAAAATGACCTATCATAAAAGGACCTGGTTTTGCGGGGGCACCTGGGTTTTTGGCCCCGGCTCAGCGGTCATCTAATGAAACCTACCAAGCCCACACATTTCTAAAATCTAGACACCCTGGGGAATCCAGGGAGGTATGGCTTGCGTGGATCCCCAACGTTTCCATTCCCAGAATCTCATGCAAACTTCAAATTTAGCTGAAAAAAATTGCTTTTTCCACACATTTCTGTGTGGGATCACCGTGCCGGCACAAATGTCCTACCACCCGCGTTCCCCTTGTTCCCCCAAGTAATAAGATACCTCACTTGTGTGGGTAGGCTAAAGACCTGTGACTGGGAAAGGCCAAACATATATAGATTAAGGGTATAGCAACCGCAAATTCTAAGCGCTAAATTAAAGAAATAAAAGAGGGTTTAGCTGATTCTGCATTGGACAGCCACACAGGTGTGGTATCATTTTACTCAGGAAACCAAGGGGAACACTAGGTGGTAGGACATTTGTGCCGGCACAGTGAATCCCCACAAAAAGCGGGGAAAAGGTGATTTTTTCAGCTAGGTTTGAATTTTGCAGGGGACTCTGGGTAGGAAAGCATTGAGAGATCCATGCAAGTCATACCTCACTAGACTCCCCAGGGTATCTAGTTTCCAAAAATGTGACGGTTTGGTAGGTTTCCCTAGATGGCCGAGAGCCCGGGTCAAAAAACCAGGTGCCCCCCCCTGTGAAACCAGGTAGTTTTATGATAGGTAATTTTGAAGTCTCCCCTCAGTACTATTTGGGCCATTTCCTGTTGCAGCCACTATGCTCACCCACACAAGTGAGTTACCATTTTTATCGTAAGAACTGGGGGAACGCTACGTGGTAGGAAATTTGTGTCAGCCCAGTGATCCCACAACTTTCCCACACAGAAAAGTAAGGAAAATGTGATTTTCCTCAGCTAGATTTGAGGTTTGCAGGGGATTCTGGGTAGGGAAACGTTGGGGGTTCCATGCAAGCCACATCTCACTGAACTCCCCAGGGTGTCTAGTTTTCAGAAATATGTGGGTTTGGTAGAATTCCCTAGATTGGTGCGGAGCCTGGGGCCAAAAGCCCAGGTGCCCCCCCCCCCCTGCAAAACTAGGCAATTTTTATGTCTCCACAATATGTTTTGGGCCCTTGCCTGTCGCGGGTACTTGACCCACCCACACGAGTGGGATACCATTTTTATCAGAAGGCTTTGGGGAATGCGGGGTGGGTGGAATTTTGTGGATCCACGCAGATTCCAAAACTTTCTATCACAGAAATGTGAAGAAAATGTGTTTTTTCTAACAAAGTTTTGGCTTTGCAAGGGATTCTGGGTAACAGACCCTGGTGAGAGCCACAGAAGTCACCACATCCTGGATTCCCCAGGGTGTCTAGTTTTTAAATATTTATAGTTTTTCTAGGTTTTCCTAGGTGCCAGCAGAGCTAGGGTTTAAAATCTACAGCTAGGCACTTTTCAAAAAAGGGGTCCGTTTTCATTGTAAAAAAGTGGTGTGTCCACGTTGCATCTTGGGCCGTTTCCTGTTGGAGGCACTAGGCCTACCCACAAAAATGAGGTACCATTTTTATCGGAAGATCTTGGGGAATGCAGGGTGAGTAGAATTTTGTGGATCCGCACAGATTCCAGAACTTTCCATCACAGAAATGTGAGGAAAATGTGTTTTTTCTGGACAAAGTTGGAAGTTTGCAAGCGATTCTGGGTAATAGAACCCCACAACCAGGAGGGTACAGCAGATGTAATGGTATATTGCTTTAAAAATCTGTCATACTTAGAAGAAGTTACAGGTGAAAATGTTGGCACAAACTGATTTTCTTTTTAACTCATTTTCATTTTTTTCTATTTTCCGAGGTTAGTTTCTATAAAATAAAACTTGAAAGATCTACACAAATGACCCCTTGATGAATTCAGACCTTTGCCTACTTTTCTTAAATGTATAGCTTTCCAGGATCCATTATTGATTTCATACCCATTTCTACCATTAACTGGAAAGAGGTTGAAAGCACAAAAAATAGCAAAAATAGGCATTGCCCCAGTAAAATACCAAAACTGTGTAAACAATGTTGGTTTTCTGACAAAAGACTGTCAGTCCCTGAAAGCTGGGAAGATGGTGATTTCAGCACCACAAACCCTTTGTTGATACCATGTACAGGGAAAAAACAGGCACTTCTTCTACAGCACTTTTTTCCCACAAAAAGTTTGTTAACTGTATTTTGGCTAATTTCTGTGTCTCCTCCAGGAAAAACGAACAAACACTGGGTATGTTTAAAATCATCATGATGTGGGAAGAAAAGGACACACATTTGGCTTGGAAACCTTATGTGGTCAAAAGGTTACAGGGGCCTAAGCGCAAACTACCCCAAATTGCCAAAAAAGGTTTAGCACGGGGAGGGGGACGCCTGGCAGCAAAGGGATTAACCTGGACTTTCTACTTCTGTCACCTTCAGGTGTTGCCAGGTAGTATGCAGGCAGAACTTAAAACTGAAGAATCAGTCTACCCAAACATGTGGACATTCCTAGCCACTGCACTGAAATTTACTTCAGCATTTCAACATATTGATAGAGTTCAGCATATACAGTCTTATTTTTCTACATCAATTCCTCTACAGCTGGAACTGAACACAGAAACAGCATGGGGTGCTACACTGTGTGTCATGTGGCACGAACAAGCAATGAAATAGACATTAAGATTCAGAGACTATACTCTACTTTTGATGGGCTTATGCCTTAATTGCCCTGTTCACTGAGACACTATCTACAACAAAGCCAAAGAATTCCATGAAATTGAATGTTTTTCTATAACATCAGATAACACAAAGAATATAACTTCAATTGTACATTACTTGCTCAAACATGTAAAAACACATAAGTATACCAAACCCTGCTTCAAATAAAAAAATGTGTACAGTTATGGGATTCCTTTTTTCAGTGTCTTGATTGTTGCTACCATCAATACACAAACTAAAGGCTAATACTGTCATATCAGCAATTAAGTCAGTCAATGGCTAAAAATCATGTGTATTTAATTTCCGCTTCTGTTGCAAGAAAGTCTTCACTGGAATCTTTCTCTGTCAAGAATCCTGAGATGGGCTTCATTTAAATCTTTGTGACCTGAAGAGACGTGTGAACTTTACCAATAATATGGCTCTTCAGATCAAACTTTCCTTAATGCCCACAACTGACATTTTTCTTTTGAATCAAAGAGTAAATGAGATATGGATGGGTTTTCACAGGAACAATCCCTAAAGTTAAAAAGGATTTCCAAAAGTATTATTGTCTCTGTTTAGTTTTGGTAAGATTTTAAATTGGAGCACCAGTGCATACAGTGGCTGTTCTTAAGCGACTGCCCGGCACTCATAATGCAGGCTGTTATAGTACAAGACAGAAACTCTATGCATCATAACATCGTTGAGGGCTGGGCTAGACACTATGTTTATTAACAAACAGCATTGAATTGCGAACGGTACACAGGAAGAAACTGAAATGCTCAGGAACACATAATGTTGTCATGATTTGGGACCCTTATTGAAATGCTTGTCTCCTGAATCCCCAGCATACACAGCAGAAAATATGCCACACCTCTCTCTCTATAACATAGGAAATAACCATCTGTAAAAACAGTTGTAATTGTACATTCACTTCTAAAAGATATGACTCAACTCAAAACATAAGACATAAAATCTAGATGGTAGCATAGAGATAGTAAGAAGAAGAATAAGATACAATGAAATGGATATACTAATTGTCAACACACTTGAAAGCGTATACCCTGGTTGAACTACCTTTACACTGCTCTGCTTGCATTCAAGATAGGTGGAAATTACTTTGATATTACTGTGCCCCAGATTTCTTCTTGCTAGGTTTCATTTAGCTATTGCCAGCCTTTCCCTTTTTGGAACTCATACGTAAAAGGCAGGGCTCACTGTTGTCAGTATCAAACATTATTCTGTCGAAACAGGGAAGAAAAATAAAATATGCCCAACACTCTGCATGTATGACTAACAGGGATAAAGCTTGCTGTAGTCAATCCGTGATGGTCACAGTAAATCCGCAGTCCAGAAGGTGTTGCCATTTAACTGTTAGATCTTGTACTTTGCCTTGTGAGTCTTATATGTCTCCGAGGTCCCTCTAATTTTTTTTAAGTCAGATCCATGTTTTTCACTGCTTATAATTATCAGGAATTGAAAATATCCCTTATTTCTTAGACGTACGACTTGTTTGCAACTCACACCACAGGTGTTAATTACCCTCTGGGCATATTAATAGTGCCCACTCACCAATATCAATGTGTCTGTATCTGTGATACACCACCATACCCCAAAATTAAGAGGTTTAGAACTCACAGTCCATCTGGAAAGTCGCTGCCTTTGTTCCGCTATGCCGTTTGCAATGAATTGCCTGTTCAATGTTGTCCTAAAAAGCTTCCTTTGGTTACCTGCACTGCGTGGTGGAGGATGAATACCTAAAATAAAAAATAACAAACACACAGATACATTTGGGTTTACTTGTACAGAAAGAGTTAAGGTTTTAAACATACTTATAGCATAAATGACCGTGCTCAATGTAGCATAGGTAAAAAGGCACTCCATCAACCCAAATAAACATTTCAACGTGATGTCAGCAAATGGAATTCAAGCATGAGATCATATGAGACATGAAAGAAAGTAAAAGAAAGCACTGGGTGTAAAAAAGATATTTTCGAAAGGTTGAAGTCTGAGCTATATTGTTAAGCCTGTACATCAACCCCAGCCAGTGTTTCTCCACTTCTCAGCTACCATTGTGCCACAGCTGGGGGATATTGGTCAATGACAATGAAGAAAGACGTCAGATAGTATGCCACACTGAGGGGAAAACACCACTATATAATGATTCAGCTAGCCAGTTCTCCCTTTACTTTTGCACACAATGGGGCATATGTATCAAAAAATGAATTTGCGATTCTCAAATAGCGATTTTGTGCAAATCCCTGTTTGAGAATCGCAAAACGCGATGTAAATAATTAATCACAAAAAATAGTGATTTCTTAGAAGTCGCAAAATAAAATTGTGATTTCAAAAATTGCGATTTCTTCATTGCGAATTCGCAATTAAATAAATCGCAACTTTGCGAATCTGTTATTCAGGTGCAGCTTGATGACATCACACCCAGGAAGTGTGACTGCCCATGCTGTTCCTGATTGCCTGAGGGTGTGTCAGAGGCTGGGAGGAGAAGCACACCACTCGGAACTGCTACATCACCAATACACAATGGAGCCACAGGAGAAGGATAAGGAGGCAGCTGGCAGGGAAAGGAAACACAAATTCAGTGAGCAGGAGCAGGAGGTACTAATTGAGGAGATGGTTAAAAGCTATGTAGTTCTTTTTGGCAAGAAATCCCTGCGTGTCCCTGAGTCTCAAAAGAGGAAAATATGTCTGGACCTACAGGCTGAAATGAATGCCATGTCACACAGAGCTCTATTGGTGACCTATGCAAGCGCTGGTATGACATGAGCTCACGGTCTAAGGACAAGGTTTCCACCAGGCTTGCGGAGGCAAAGAAACCTGGTGGGGGTACATCAACAGAGCCTGAATCCACACCCCTTGAAGAGCTGCTGGAGTCCACCCTACAGACAGAAAGCATCAGCGAGGTTGTAGACAACGACAGCTCCTACACACCCAACACCAGACAAGGTAGGATGCATGCTAAATCAGCCCTGACCTATTACCAACTTAAAAACAGACACAGGAATGCCCCAATCATGAAGTAACAATTCAACTCCATTCCACATTTTCCAGCCCACCCAGCAATGCATCATGGTAGATGTAGTCACACACATAACACAGTTGAGCAATGACACACAGCAATGTATCAGCAGTTGACACAAAATAGTAAAACGCCAAAAATGTAAGCCAGCACTTAGGTAACCAAAATGCAAAAAAATGTTTTCAGTGAACAATGGAAAGCAGAACCAATCATTACATTTGTAGAGCGCGCTACTCACCCGTGAGGGTCTCAAGGCGCTGATGAGGAAAGGGGGGGGGGGGTGCTGCTACTGCTCGAACAGCCAGGTCTTGAGGTGTTTCCTGAAGGTGGGATGGTCCTGGGTCAGTCGTAGGATTGTGGGGAGGTAATTCCATGTCTTCGCTGCAAGGTAGGAGAATGATCTTCCTCCGGTGGTGGCTCTGTGAATCCGTGGGACGGTGGCGAGGGCGAGGCTGGAGGAGCGGAGTTGGTGGGTGGGGGTGTGGAACGAGATGCGGTTGTTGAGGTATTCGGGGCCCATGTTGTGGAGCACTTTGTGTGTGTGGGTGAGCAGCCTGAACGTGATCCTCTTGCTGACTGGGAGCCAGTGCAGGTTTCTCAGGTGGCTGTGGTGGGGGATGTCGAGGATGAGTTGTGCAGAGGTGTTCTGTATGCGCTGAAGGCGTTTCTGAAGTTTGTCTGTGGTTCCTGTGTATAGGGCATTTCCGTAGTCCAGTAAGCTGGTGAGGAGGGCCTGGGTGACCGTCTGTCTGGTTTCGGTGGGGACCCACCGGAAGATCTTTCGGAACATGCGCAGGGTGTTGAAACACAAGGACGAGACTGCGTTGACTTGCTTGGTCATCGTGAGAGAGGAGTCGAGGATGAATCCCAGGTTGCGTGCATGGTCAGTGGGTGTCGGTGGGGTGCCCAGCGACGTGGGCCACCAGGAGTCATCCCAGGCGGAAGGGGATTGTCCGAGGATAAGAACCTCCGTCTTGTCTGAGTTGAGCTTCAGGCCGCTGTGCCTCATCCATTCTGTGACCTCTTTCATTCCGTCCTGGAAGTTGGCTTTGGCGGTGAGAGGGTCTTTGGTGAGGGAGTGCTTTTGTATTTACAGTCTTAAATCATCAATCGCTGAAAGCATCATACATACCGTCCCATGGCCGGGGCAGAAACCAGCTTGTAACAGACCTAAAAAATCTGATGACTGTAAATGGCTGCACAGCAGATGTGCCACATATGCTTCCAAGAACTTTGCAGGGAATATCAACAGTGAAATAGGACAGTAGAGTGCCAAACATACAGGGGACCTCCAGCAATCCATAGCTCTCCATGCAGAGAAGAGCTGTGACGCAACACTCTTGAATTGTTCCATAACCTAGAGCGCTGGCTTAGGTCTACAAAGTTTGGCATTCCCACCCACGGATGACTGGACTGCGTCCAGTACACCATCACTTGAGCGGGGAAGTCCAGGTTACTATAACCCCACACAACCCCACTGAACATACCTGCTAGTATGGTGTCTCTTCTTTCTGGGTTCCTAATTGTCCCATAAACGGGTCAAAGATGCAGTGGTAATTCATACACAATTTCATTCATTAGAATAGCACACACAAGTACTGCACTGAGAACAGACACTAAGGGCATGATTACGACTTTGGAGGTCCTGGAGCAGGGCGCCACACCACCACCTGCTCCATGACCGCCAAAGCTGTCCGCACACTGCCTGTTGGATTATGAATTCAAATCCGGCAGGCGGTCCTATGAATGTTCTCCCACTGCACTGCCTTTCAAAGGTTCATAGGAGACCCTTAGAAAGGCAGTGCCGTGGACCAGCCACAGTGAGTTTGAGTGCGGCATGTACTGTAAAGTCCATGCCGACCTGGACCTGGGGGTACAGAAAGACAAGGGGACTCATCATGTGCCCCCGGCAGGCACCCCCATGCACAGGGGCAAGAGGGGGCCCTGTAGGACCCCCTTTCTTTCCTCACTGCCAGCAGTAACATGGAGGAAGAACCTCCATTACACCGCTGGCAGTGAGGAAAGTCATAATATGCTTGGTGGTGCCTCAAGGCGCCATCAAGCATATTGCGACCCTTAGACCGACACAGAACTGCCAGGGTACGCGGTTCCAAGGCAGTTGCAGCGGTCTCCCTGTTGTAATACTGCGGGTGCAGTGTGGCAGTTGTCAGACCGTGACTACGGCGATCCTGTTGACCACCATAGTCGTAATTAGGCACAATATATCTTTTAAAGTGTTTTATTTCACCTATCTCATTCTGTTGCTTAGTACATGAGTAATAACTAAACAGAATATAATTATAACAGCAATAATGCATGCTGCTGGCAATGAGTATCATATGAACAGTTCTAACTTGATTAGAATGTTCCTAGCATCCTAACAGCATACCGCTTACTTCTATGTGCTACACTATGAGAGTATAGAGCATAGGTACTCAAGGTACGGCCCTTGGGCCGCCAGCGGCCCAGCAAGCCTCCCTTGGCGGCCCGCGGACCTTGCAGACATTGTACCTGTGTTGTTTTTTTTTATTTAAAGAGTTTCAGCAAACACCGCCGCAGTAGCGAGGACTCCGAGACACTCTGCCCTATGGGGGCCGGGCGATTCATAACAAAGCCTCAATAACAAGTAAATGGTCTTTTAAAGACCTGTAAAGTACTCGGCTGCGGCTGTGTGTGTGCCCGGGAAGCTGGGGTGAGGTGACAGAGGGTGACAGACAGAGGGTGATAGACAGAGGGAGACAGACAGAGGGAGACAGACAGAGGGAGATGGATGGAGGAAGACAGAGGGAGGTAGACAGACAGAGGGAGACAGACAGAGGGGGCAGAGGGAGGGGGACAGGGGGAGAGAGAGGTGGGAGACAGAGGGAGAGAGAGGGAGGGAGACAGAGGGAGAGAGAGGGAGGGAGACAAACAGAGTGAGTGAGACAGAGGGGGAAAGAGGGAGAGAGGGAGGGAGAGAGGGAGAGATAGAGAGAGGGAGGGAGACAGAGAGAGAGAGAGGGATGGATACAGAGGGTGGGAGAGATAGAGAGAGGGAGAGAGACAGAGAGAGAGAGAGAGAGAGAGAGAGAAAGATGTGTGTATACTGGGTCTAGTGGCTCAGTGGACGAAGGCGTCCGCTGCAGGGGGCCTGTGTTCAACCTTAGGGTCACCGTTTTTTTTTCCTCTAGCCCGCCCCCCTCCCCCACTGGTGTGTTCCTCGGACACAAACCACACTGTAAATTTGGCCCCAGAGAGAAAGTTTGTGAGTACCCATGGTATAGAGTATCTAACTTGCCTCTAGAGTTTCTTGGGGCTCAACACACTACATACCTTCTTATAGTGGATCAGCTGTGGCGATCAGACTCCAGCCAAGAAAGGAAACACATATCAGCTTGGCTAAGCTCCTCTCCTCTCTGTATTGACTCTCAGTATAGAAATGGATACTTCAACAGTCCGGCAGGACCTCTCGTGATAACCTTGGGCAAAGACCTCTCTCCTTAGGTGGTCAGTTCGTGGGCTTTATATGACCACTGACTTTATCCCTCATTGGGGGACCCTCCATTAATCTGAGACATAGCCATTAGGGACCAACATGATGAAAATACATCAACTCAGGTTACATATTTATTTTACACACGTCCACTGTCCGATCTTGAAATCTAAATATCATGTAGCTTGTAGTAGACAGGTGTCGCATTAAGTGTTAGCAAAGTCATGTGAGAGGATGTGGCCCAACTGCTAGAGCGGTCGACCTCGGAGCTGGGGAACCGGGTTTGAGTCTCAGCATGGACGCTCAACATCCTGTGATTCTGGGCGAATCACTTAATCTCCCTGTGCCTAACAAAATGAATGTGTCCATCTGTAACTCAACTGGAGCTCATGAAAAGCACTCTGATACCTTCGAGTCTAGTTCACGCTATATAAAACTCCCAAAAAAAACAAAAAACAATTGTTTCGATGAACTGACACTTTCATGAGTTCTGATAATGATAATGTGGACCAAAGTCAGACAGGCTCAAAATGGAGTCTGGGTTTGGGAGTTTACCACAGAAACATACTTGAACTATGTGTCATTTTTTCTAAAAAAAGGGGGCAACACCAAGGTATTGAGACAGCCATTCTAGATAGACCAAAGAACTCCACGTATGCCATTTTTTAAATAAAAAACTGCCAAGTGGAAAGGGGTGTCCAAAAATCACATCTAAAGTTCCATTTTACACTCAGGGTTGCAGCTATAAACCCTAAATGAAGAGTAACAAAGACCAGTCAATGAATTAATTGATTTTATTCTCTACACACATTAGAGAATAGATGACTTGGAGACATTTACATTAGTTAAAGAGATCTATCAATTATTAACTAGGTTGGACTTCTGCACTGTAAGTTTTTTGGATGATTTCCCAGAGGGAGTGACTGATGAAACCCAATTTCCCCTGGGGGTCAGGAACCTCTATAAGTTAAATTGCCTTTGTAGAGAAAGTCTTGTCTGATTTCACACATGGTTCTTCATCCAGCTACTGCAGGATAACGGCAGCAGATTTTTGTCATGAAAAAGAACACATTTACAGAGAAACCAATACAGAAGAATGTTATTGTTACAGAAAAACCACTACAGAGAAATCTAAAAGACTTTATTGATTAATATGAAAAGATTGCCTAAAATGAAACCGCTGCTCAAGTCTATAACTTGGGGAGAAGGCCTCTAACAATCATTATAGGCGTCGGCTGTCAACTATGATGATATATTAGTATGGCATTGCACCACATTGGTATTCTGTGGTATGACTGTCCAAATATTTCCCTTCGGTTTTATGGTGGTTTGTGGTCGGTGGGTGAGTATGACGGTTTTAATGAGTGTAAGGAAACAGGCTTTTTGCAGGTTTGTCCTCCACACTTTTTGCCCCATTTTGACTACTAAGTGCTGGTATAATGACTCCGAAATGCCCTGAGCCCTGCTAAAGAGGACTCTCTTCTGCGGCTTGTAGAAGGGACTCCAAGCCAATACCAAGCACCTGGGGGAGGCGTCTGTCAGCCCGTCTTTCCTGCAAGGGCTATTTAGCATGACCTGAACCGCCCACAGCGTGGGAAATAGAAGTCTCTTCGGGTGCCTGTAAAAGGGACTCCAGGCCCCACAATAGAAAGCACCTTAAGGGAGGCACCTTCATTGTCTGCCAGTCCGCCTACTGCCAGGCGCTATTTAGTGTGGCCTGCATTCCCGCAGCGCTGGTCGTGCCAGGGCTATTACCAGGCGAAGCCCAGGCCAAGGGACAGGATGTAGCCTCACGGCTAGAGCGGTCAATGTCGAAGCTGGGGAACCAGGTTCGAGGTCTGTCTTTATTCTCTCGCACTTTAGCAGATGATGCCACCAATGTCATAAATGTCCCTTATGTAACAGGGAACAACATTGGCAGCCCTCAATTTCAACCTGCAACCAACAGGAAGGCAAAACAGGGAACTCACAAAAGGCAAGGAGAACCATCCAGCCACGTTAATCAGGCCAGGCAAGCTATGGCCATAAGCTCAGCTTCTTATACCCCAACCTCTCCCTATTCTCCCACTCATTTCTCTCCTTTTCTGGTGGGAGTCTTGGCGGTTTCATTTCCATTCGATCTCGTATTGAGCATCTTATGGAGGACTGTTGCACCCAATTCAAGGCTCTCCTACAGGCTGAACTATCCCCTTTCATGGACCGATTCAAATCCATAGAGACACAATAAGCGACTCTCACTGCTGCTACCTCAAACAGCTAATACCTTGCAAGCCACAATCATGGATAACCACCCCACATTTACCTCCCAGCCTTCTCTTTGCAGCCTTTCTACATCTGGAATACCCGGAGAGTCTACATCTGGCAAGCACTGCCCAGCTGCCTGCCCATACATGGTGATGCTCACGTGAGGTCCTATGTGACCTGGGGAAGTCCCACTTGAAATGACGTGATAAAATCTTGGACTAGCTTGCACGCCATAGAGGTTTTCCTTTTTCTTTGGACAATGACATCTTGCTGTCTCTCAGGTTGGACAGAGAGGGCTGGATCCACCTGATTTAAGTGGGGATTGCATCATAGTGAATTTCAGATCGCCTCTCCTGGTGCAAAGTCTGCTGTTTCGGCTCTAGGGCATGGCTGGTGATAAGGACAACATAACCTTGGTCCTGTTAGGTTATTTTTATAAACCCAGTTCCTGTCACCAGTGGGCAGATAATTATTTGCCACCCATGGTCATTGATCGCAGCAGAAGCAGCCAGGTGATCTCCTTTTCTATGCCCCAAGTTTTGCATTCTCAAAACAAGACTGCGATGCAGAGGAACAAATCTGCCAATTGATTTATCTTAGGGAGAACTAAATTGGTCCTTATCTATGAGTAATCAATCTCTATCATTTTTCATTTATATGCAACACCAATACTTACTCCAGGTGTGGTTGTAAAAATATTTGTATTTATCAAATGTGTCACAAACAAAGAAAACAAATTAATCAAACATACAAATACATATATCTACATGTATCCAAACAATCTTTGCTGCCCGCTATTTTTGTGTGCGGGTGTACCAATGACGTAATTCCATCCGTCACTAGAAAAAGTGAAAGAATAAGGAAGTCCTGTACACGTTCGAGGGGATTTTTCAGTGTGCTTTGGAAAACTTTTATCTTGCAAACAATTCAGGTATTTCTATTTCCTCGCCATTACTGTCCTGATGAGGCCAAAATTAATATGGCCGAAATGTGTCGACCTCATGATACAGAGGAGTCCGCCAGATGTTGATTAATATGACAAAATTGTGTACATGTTCTAGATAAGAGAGTGAGGGTTGACATTTAGGTGCCCAAAAGACCATTGCGTTGCCAGCACGACACTTCTGGTGGCTAACCCTCTGCAAAGATGTTAGACAGTATGTGAACGGTTGTGCTGTTTGTGCTCACTGAAAAAACAGCCACAGTAAACCAGCGGGGCAGCTACGATCTATTCCTGTTCCTCCAATACCCTGGCACACAGACTCACAGTGGTGCACGTCCTGCCCTCAGCATTTGCTTCTCTCTGCCTGGCTTCCTCTCTCTGGGCGAAGCTCCGCCCGAGTCAGGCTGGCTTCGCCCAACTTCCGGTTTGCGGTGCAACCGCTCTCGCCACGGTCACTGTAGAGGCACAATAGTGGAGTAGGCACAATAGTGGAGTCCAAGGTGCACACGTGCCCTCCTGGTGGGCATACACAGCCGAGAAGGGGTGGTGCACCAGGAGCGCTTCGCCCGCTGCTCACTAGGCTGCCACCATTTGGCTGAAAGCGCCCTCACTCCGCTTTGCTGCCGGACTCACAGAAGCAAGTGTCCCATGGCAGAGATACTCAAGGTGTCACCTCTCGATGTCATGTTATGTTATGTTATGTTAAAATCTTTTTTACCGCGCACGGTCGTCAGACGGTTTCATGGCGCTCATAGACAAAAGCAGAGGGGCCAAGCAGCAGGGTTACTCATAAGCTAACTGAAAGAGATGAGTCTTGAGTAGTTTGCGAAAGCAGGTTTAGTTAGGACAGACTCGAATAGGAATCGGAAGGGAATTCCACAATGCAGGGGCAAGGAAGGAGAAACACGAGCCTCCGTGCTTTTTACGTTTATACCTGGGGACAGTTAGGAGGTTGTGAGCAGAGGACCGGAGATTTCTTGAGGGGATGTGACGCTTAAGGCTGAGGGAAGTGAAAGCTGGGGCGAGAGCAAGGAGTGCCTTAAAAACAGTACAACCCAATTTAAAAATGCATCGAGAGGCCACTGGGAGCCAGTGCAATCTCCTCAACAGGGGCGAGACATGTTGGTGTTTAGGCTGTTGAAAGACCAGTCTGGCCGCCTGGTTTTGTACCAGCTGAAGCCGATGAAGATGGTAAGCAGGAATACCAACATAGAGGGAGTTGGCATAGTCAATACGGGAGGTGACAAGTGCCATGATGACAAGTATGAGAGCCTCAGTAGTAAGAAACCTACGAATTTTGCAGATCCTGCGTAGATGGAAAAAGCAGGAAGAAGTAACAGCATTAATTTGAGGCCTCATAGATAAATCACTGGATATAATTACACCAAGGCTCTTCACCGAATTGACAGGACAGGGCGGGGGGCCGAGGGAAGGGGGCCAAAAACTAGAGCTCCAAGGATTAGCTGACCCTCCTGTCAACACCAACTCCGTCTTGTTGGGATTGAGCTTCAGCTGGCTAAAGTGCATCCACTCAGAGATGGCAAGCATGGTGGATTGGAAATTGACACAGGAAGAAGCAGAGGAATCAATAGGAAAGATCAGCTGTAAATCATCCGCATAATTGAAAATAGTGACCGGAGTGTGACGGAGAGAAACAATAAGGGGTTGCATGTAAAGATTAAATAAAAGGGGTGAAAGGGCAGAGCCTTGAGGGACACCACAGGAGAGTGAGGAATAGGGGGCTGAAAAGGTGGACAAATGAACTGACTGAGAGCGCTGGTACAGGAAAGACCTGATCCAAGTTAGAGCCATGCCCTGGATGCCCGCATTTTTGACACAGTCGATCAAGATAGCATGATCGACAGTGTCAGAGGCAGCCGACAGATCTAATAGGAAAAGTGCTTGGGCCAAGTTCTTATCGGCGCCTTGCCTCAGCACATCCATTACAGCCACAATGACAGCTTCAGTGGAGTGGGCCGGTGAACTGCCGCTGAAGGAAAGGTGTGTGGACGCTTTCCTGAGGGAATCGAAACTCGCCTGCATTCTCTGACGACCCCCGTGCCTGGCTGCTGTCACTCGCCGGTTCCTCCCTGCCGAGACGCTAGGAACAACAGCGTCGCAGGTTGAAGGAACTCACCTCCCCAGGGGGCACTGCAAACGCGCATAGGAGCGCGTCATCACCCTGCGCCAGGCGGCGCTACAAAGCGGGACTCAGCCTGACCAGTGGGGTGAACTGCCGCTGAAGGAAAGGTGTGTGTGGATGCTTTCCTGAGGGAATCGAAACTCGCCTGCATTCTCTGACGACCCCCGTGCCTGGCTGCTGTCACTCGCCGGTTCCTCCCTGCCGAGACGCTAGGAACAACAGCGTCGCAGGTTGAAGGAACTCACCTCCCCAGGGGGCACTGCAAACGCGCATAGGAGCGCGTCATCACCCTGCGCCAGGCGGCGCTACAAAGCGGGACTCAGCCCGCAACGCGGGACGCGAGCGGGACGCCCGGGGCGAAGCCCGGGCAAAGGGCGGGCCGTCTGAGGTCGTTCGAGGTCGGCCAAGGTTGGGTTGGGCCAGTGACTCTGCCCAATCTTCTACAGGCCTGCAGACAATCACAGTTCTTCGGATCCATCGACCTCCAGGTAAAACATTCACCCCTTATTTAGCTTCTGAGTATTGTTTTAGCGCCAAAGCCATCTGCATACATGCCTGGTAGAAAGTTAACACCAGCCACTAACACTATGGAGAACTACCTAGTCCAGGTACTGGCGAAAATAAATAGTGATAGAAGGTCTTCTTTGGGCTTGGATTCATCTACACAATCTCCATTAGTAGACAAAGAGACAGAGGACTCCTTTGATCTGTTAAATAGTAGCCTCTCTGGAGTGGCACATGCTTCCGCTCAGGACACTGTTATCATCCAGCCTAGTGGCATAGTAGCCAGTACTGAAGATAACAGTGATAACGAAGTAGTGACTGTGAGCCCTACGACCTGTGAGCCCATCATCCCTTCTACTGTCCCTATTCCGGCACCGAGGGTTACAGGGGCCAAACGAAAAGCTATACAAAAACGGGTGGGATTAAGGTCAGCCAAAAATAAAATTGCAACACCACCAAGGAAAATTTCTGACGAGGAGGAGGATGATCTGACTGGGGAAACCTATGTGACCTTCTCTAATGTTCAATTCCAGAAATTTTGCAGTTTGATAGATACAAAAATCAAAGGGATAGTTAAACCTTTGATAAGCAAAATTGATAAACTAGCCGCAGAGGTAACCAAATTGGAAGGTCTTCTTGGAAAAACTCTGGGTGAAGTGGGGAAACTCCCAGAAGTCATTACGTCCAGTATTCAATCTTTGGTTAATGACATTCAATCGATTAAATCCAACGGACTGATTCCTACTGTTGCCCCAAACCCCCCAGTGGCTCCACTGATAAACCCACCGGATAATACCTTTGGTGCTGTACCCTCTGCCCATCCTAATGGTGAACCTAATACCTCGAAAGGGTCATTTGAGCTGGTGGTGGAAGCTTCGCCACTAGTTCTTGTACTAGCAAATGTGCCCCCTCTGGCTCCTGGTGAAGTTGAAACAACATCATCACTTCTAAATAAATCTTTATCTTGGCTAACTAATAACATGGCCATATCTCCGTGTGGCAAACAGCAATTAGCTGAAGAACTGGTAAACGCAAGAAGAGTGGAGTGGATTGGGAACAGGGAAAAAAAGTTCAAGGGTGATTGCGTTGTGCTCAATCTCTCTGACCCTGAGGTTCTATCAAACATCTTGCCTAACATTTTTCCTCCACAGAGACGATCTACTTCTATTGTTCCATTGACTCTAGACTTCTTTTACCCCCGGAAAGGCAGAGGCCCCAATCCAAGCACCTTAAGAACAAAATGGAACGTCGTAACCAAAAGGGGCAGTAAGAATTTTGGTTCCGTAGAGTGGGGTCTAGGACTGGAAAACAGATTTTCTGCTCTTTCCAATCTAGATGCTTGTGATTGACAAATAACTAATTGTTTGCCTCTGCTGCAAAATTCTTCAGCCGCTTGCACAATAGGGGGGCATAGTCGAGCTATAGGTACACCAAATGAGTCATGTAATCCTGATGCTTCAGTAGGACTAACTTATCCAATTGTAAATGACAATGTTAATGTTGATGCAAATTTGAATGGGTTTGATCACAGTTCTGAAATAAGTGCGGAGTATGCCTCCGGGAACTTACTCTCTTGGAATGTGGCGGGGCTCAGTTCCAAAATGGACTGTGGAGAATGGTTTGTATTTGTTAGCAAGTATGATGTTTGCATTTTTCAAGAAACATGGGCCTGTGATCCTGTTTTTGCCCTGGGGTATTTGAATTATTATGTACCGGCCATTAAAGGTCCCAAAGGGAGACCGATGGGAGGACTCACTATATGGGTCCGTCAGTCCCTGAAGATCTTAGAAAAAATCTGGAGCTTAATCATAAAGATATTCAGCTCATTAGACTTACGAGGGACTCATCCACCTCTATTGATATTTATAATTTATATGCTAGAGGAGGAAGTGCTGGTAAATCAGTGGTCCTATCGTCTCTGTATAATTACCTAGATATCCACTCTTCTGGGAACAACATTATATTGGCAGGAGACCTAAACCGTACTTTTGAACCCCTTGATACTGGTGAGGCTTTTTTAGGTGCGGAGGAAGATAAGATCTGGGAAATCCCTGCACTTGACCTAACCCCAATAACTCGCTGGACCGAGGATATCTTAGGTTTGAATGCAATGTGCCTTGAACATGGGTTAAGGGCTCTGAATGGTCGTACTAAGTCAGACAGAGTATCAGCCATGACTTTTAATAATGGAAGATCCAAGAGCCGTATTGACTATGTTATATGCAGTATGTCCCTATGGTCATCTATTATTGATATGGAGGTCACGGAAAGGCTCGAGAGTGACCACAACCCTCTTTGTGTTCTCCATAAATGGTGGCTGTCTGATGTTACTGCTCCTAGTGCTTCTTTTGATCACTTACCCCCGCTGATTGTGCCTACAAATGACTTACGCAGGCTGAGGTGGACTAGTGTTAAAACAGATCAGCTGGTTCTGGAAAAAATAAGTACGGCAACTGACAAGGCTATCATGGCCCTTGAGGATGAAGCTGGGCTCTCTCCTAGCAAAAATACTGTCACCAAGGTCCATGAAGTTCTTTTTAATGAAATCAAAGGCCATTTTCTGAAACCGGTAAATAAAAAGAAGATCTGTGCCTATAGACCTGCACGATGGTACAATCATGAATGTAGGCTGGCAAGAACCTCCTTGGGTGATGCTATCAAAAACAAAAATCTAGAGGCTATTAGATCTGCCAGGAAGCAATACAAACAGTGCATAGCAAAAGCGAAAAAAGATTGGGATGAGGCACACTGGAATAACTTAAAAAATGCAAGTGATCGAAAGGACTCCAGGCTATTTTGGCATATAATCAAATGGGGACATGACAGGTTAGAAGAGGCTAGCACTAACAATGTCCCTCAGGACGCATGGGTTAAGTTCTTTAGCGAACAGTATGCCTCTAGAGATCAGGCAGTGGATAGAAGATGTCTGCATTTTTTACCAACTGAGGACGACATCTTTACCAAGAACGAAATAGTTACTGCCCTTAATACTGTTCGAAGTGGACGGGCCCCTGGTATTGACGGGGTTCCGGCAGATGTTTTTTTGAATGACACTGATAGATGGTGTAAATATATTCATTTGTTAATAAATTTGATCACCAGAGGGGCAGATATCCCAGCAACCTGGCGGGGTGCTGTAATCATCCCTATATATAAGAAAGGAGATCGAGCACTGCCCGGTAATTATCGCCCCATTAGTTTAATAGACACCATTCAGAAAATAGTGGGGCGAGTAATTGTTAATAGGTTGCTCGACTGGGCTGATGAATGCAACATTTTATCCCCCTTCCAGGCTGGATTTCGCAGGGCAACCAGTACTGTGGATCAAGTCTTCCGTTTCCAACTGATACAGTGGAAGACCGTGGTGCTAGGCGGAGGTAGCCTGTATGCAGCATTTGTTGATTTGCGGGCTGCCTTCGACCTGGTACCTAGGGCAAAACTGTGGGAAGTGCTTGAGACACTAGGGGTCCCTGGGGATCTGTTGATTTTAATTATGCGACTGCATGAGGGCAACTATGCCAAAATACGATGGGGAGGATATGGGAATGACACTGCTGAATTTCCTGTTGAGCGCGGGGTTCGGCAGGGATGTTCATGGCCCCTACTTTGTTTACCCTTTTTATTAATGGTGTTGTTTCCCGCATGCAATCTCGGGCTGTGGATGCCCCTTCTCTTGCTGGTGTGAAAGTCCCTATTTTAATGTTCGCCGATGACACCTTAATTTTATCAAAAACCCCTAGTGGTTTACAAAAAGCATTGGCAATATTTGAAGAGTTCTGTGCTGACCACGGACTTGAAGTGAATGTGTCCAAGACAAAACTCATGGCTTTTAACCCACATAGAAATTTTAAATCAAAAATTACCATGAGTGGTCGCACCCTGGAAGTTGTAAAATCCTTCACTTATTTGGGGATCTTGATCTCCAATGACAATAAGTGGCAGCAACATCTCAATATCGCTACATTAAGGCATAAGCAGATAGCCGGCACTATAATTAAGGAGCATAGGAAGTCACAGACAAAACCCATCAAACCACCCTTGATAATATATGAGGCAAAAGCAATTGGGTCTGCTTTGTATGGTGCGTAGTTATGGGGGTATGAAAATCTCCATGAACTCCAACTATCTGAAAACAAATTTTTGAGGTCGTTGACAGGTACCCCACAGAGCAGTCCGCTATTGCCCCTGCGTTACGAGTTAGGTAGAAGAGAAATTACGGAAAAGGCTAAACTACGTCCGATACTATTCTGGCGTAGACTTTGGACTACGCCAGAGCTCTCCCACTATGCGGAAGGGTTCATAGATGTTATTAAAGCTGACCATTATAATAAAATCAGATGGTTTAAAACATTAAAGATTGCATTGTTCAACCTAGGACTATATGCTTTATGGACCGATCCTGCTGGGGCTTTATTTCCCTCTAAGTCTGTTTTAAAAGACATTTTTGGGGAATATGTTGCCAATAGGAGTATGCTCAATACCAATAGTGGGACCATGGCCACTAGTTACCTAGAAGTTAAAATGTACCCCATTTATGAAAAGTATTGGGATTACATAACGAACCCCTTGGACAGGAAATTGCTATTTCAATTGAGGGTAGGCTCGCTCCCCCTTCGTAATTTAACAACTAAATGGAAATCTGGGGGGGAAGCATTTTGTCCAGCCTGTGGGGTAGGAAAAGAAACTCTAGGTCACTTTTTGTTTTGTTGCCCAGTATATTTTGCCCCAAGGCGAGCCTGGTTGGCTCCCATGTGTAGGAATTTAGGCACAAAAAGTAGCATGGTGGCACTGCGTATTGTAAAATCCACTACTGAAGAATGGATCAATATTGCAATTGCAAAGTACTTGGGGTGGGCGTGGGTTTTAAGGCAGAGACTGTTGGTAAGTTAACTACTCGCCATCAAGTTGATCAGAGACTGCTGGACAGTTGTCTATTCTCTGTAACTGCTTAGTAATAGCCAGAGACTGCTAAACTAATGTTTATTCTCTGTAAATCTTTTAGCTGACCAGAGACTGCTAGACTTTTGTCTATTCTCTGTTTATGTTTATGCTTACTTAATGTGTCATCGGCTTGAACTTTGAACTTTCAATGGAATGAATTCTTGAGGATTTTTATATTGCTATTATGAATAGCATCCCTCTGGTATTTTTTAACAGTAATGATTTTTGCACCTGTATATATGATGTGTCATTGTTTTTAATTGCTTAAATTGTGTAATAGTTTTTAATTGTTTAAATTGTGTAATGTGCTTTGTCTGATTGACTATGTAAATTTAATTGTTTTTTATTATATGTTTGTATGTCTTGCTTTTATGAGTAATACTCGAATAAAGCACTTTTTGAATTTGAATTGAATTGACTGAGAGCGCTGGTACAGGAAAGACCTGATCCAAGTTAGAGCCATGCCCTGGATGCCGGCATTTTTGACACGGTCGATCAAGATAGCATGATCGACAGTGTCAGAGGCAGCCGACAGATCTAATAGGACAAGTGCTTGGGCCAAGTTCTTATCGGCGCCTTGCCTCAGCACATCCATTACAGCCACGATGACAGCTTCAGTGGAGTGGGCCGGTCTAAAACCGGCTTGCTGGTCGTCTAAGAAAGAAGACCTCTCAATGAATGCGCTGAGGCAGCGGGTGACATAAGTCTCCAAAATCTTCCCCAAGTAGGGGAGAATGGAGATCGGACGATAATTGCTCAGGACAGACGGATCAGCACCATGCTTTTTAAATATGGGGACAACAACCGCCTGTTTGAAAGCATCCGGGACAGAGCCTGTGGCAAGCGAGTTGTTAAGAAGTGCCAACGGGGGACCAGGACATGCCAAGAAGGCGGCTTTCAGGATTTGGGGGGGACAACATTCGTTGGGTGATCCTGTACTAACCGCATGTAGCAGGGAGATGAACTCGGTCGGGGAAATGGGAGGGAACTCATTAAAACAACAAGGATTCATGGGGGGTAAAGAACCGGCAGTAGACGAAGAGGGGGGAGGGATATTGGTTTAATAGTGATGATTTTATCAATAAAAAATGAATGAAGGGTATCACAGAGGACTTCCCCTTCTTCAGTGCTCTGGGGGACACATGCACTGAAATAGCTGGCAGGCAAACCAACACGTAGAGACCCTAAGCAGGCAGCTGCTTGGTCCCAAACGGCTATCCAGCCGGGCAGTCCAGCAGCCTGCCGGCCACAAGTAAGGACCAATATACTTTCATGGGGTCACAGCCCCAATACTTATATCCCATCAAGTCTTTGTTCTCCCCCGGCACAGGGCTCTGTGCCCGGTCCAAACCAGTTTTGAGGGGCACTTAAACATTTTATCTAAAGTGCACAACAACCTCCTTTGTTAGTGTAGACTCCGGCCCACACACACCACAGGAGGTCGGAGCCAGCATTGTGGAAGGCAGGCACAGTCCTATTCAGGCCCCGGTGCTACTCCTCCCACTAATCTAAATACAGATCGGTCTATTCAGCCTAGCACTGACTCACCCAGCCCCTCTGGAGCCACTGCACCACCCCAGCCCCTATAACTCTAGAGCCAGACATGTAATACACAACAGGCAGGCACAAAGACACATAGCACACAGAAATGCCAACTTCTGAAAGTGGAATTTCTAAAATAGTCATAGTAAATCTGCGAACACCATTACGCAGCATTTGTTACCACTATTCCAAACATACCAAACTTGAACACGCTACTCCTCTCATGTCAGGAATAACCACTGAAACACATATCAGGGAATCCCCAATGCATTCCTATGAGAGGGCAGCCACACAGTAGTGAGAAAACAAATTGGCTGCTTGTCACTACCACGACATGCCACACAGTTAAGGCACATGTCCTACCTTTCACCTACAGCGCATCCTGCCTATAGGGCTAGGGCCTACCTTAGGGGTGACTGATATGTAGTAAAAGAGGAGTCACAGACGTGGCACTCCCTTTATGTGCCATGTCACAGTGGCAGTAAACTGAGGCCTGATATGGGTTTGAAAGGCTACTTTGGTAGGTGGCAGCACTGCAAGACCACCAGTAGCATTTAATTTACTAGCCCGGGGTATATCGGAGAAGTGTGGCTCAGGGGTTAGAGGCGGCAGACCTGGAGCTTGAGTTCGGCCCTGGACCAGGGTTCAATGCCCCGCCTCGGCGGGTCTTGGGCTCAATAATTCCACGGACTCGTTAATTCTCGCTCCGGTGCCTTCTCGACTCACGGGTTCACACTCTGCGACTCTGGGCAATAGCTTGCTTAATCTCCACATCGGCCCCTCGCGGTGGGATGCCTGGCTTTCACCTTGTGGATACCCTGCCAGGGTTATCTCACAGGGGAATACCAGGACGGGTTCCCTAAGCAAGCGCGGAGATGCCCCAGGGTAAGTCATGCGCTATATAAGCTTCATACATTTACATTTATATGAGATACCACTTTACAGGGGACTGATAGGTAAATTAAATATGCCAAACAGGTGTAGACCAATCTTATCACGTTTACCATAGAGAGCCAAGCACTTTACACTGGACAGCAGTGATAAAGTGCCCTGAGTCCTAAAACCATCAACACTAGGTCAGAAACAATACCAGGAGGAAGGCAAAAAGTTCAGGGATGACCCTGCAAAAAAGGGCCAAGTCTAACAGGGGGGATTTCGACGGACAATGACTAGGGAAAATTAATTATTTATTTAATTTTCCCTTTTCATCGTCCGTCAAAATCCACCTCCTAGCCCGCCCCACGCTCTTACCTGTAGGGGCCGCAGCTGACTCTGACCCTTATAATGGTGTATGTTTAATTGGCGTGTTCCCAATTGGAATAGTCTAACTTTCTTTTAAGTCCTTAGAATATGTTTACAGTGGTTCACAGGGCCTGTATGTTAGAATGTCCCCCAGGGACTGCAGCACTTGTTGTGCCACCCTGAGGGGTACAAAGTAAAACATTGATGGATAATCTCATTTCTTACATTTTCTAATGCGCTCAAATATACTCATGATAGACCTGCTAAACATATGTGTGAGGTGTTAAGATCTGAAGTCACTTGTTGCGATGTCAGTCCTGTGAGGTCATGGGTTATGAGGTAATGCGCTGTGATGTTACGCGCCATGATGTCACTCACATACTACCTAACTTGGTTAGTCACCCTAATTCTATTTTTTAGGACTTGTGCCCTGGTGATAGGGCTTACTGATCTGGCCTGTGCCTGGCACACCCAGTTAAGATGCACCTTGGTGACCAGGGCAGTGCTCTCTATTTGCATTGTCGATTTTAGTTGGTTCAATTGAAGCAAACAAAGATTGCGATTGCTAAATGCCAGGGCTGGAAATATGGTGTCATGTGGACATGGAGCAGTCCTTCCTGACTTCATGCAGCTCCGGCAAGCCTACGATATGGCGTCTCTTTTGTTAAATCTCTCCTGCTCTTAATTGCCACATTTCACGAGACTGTCTGTCCCAGGCCTTCCCGGCTCGTGTCTCTCCGACCTGCAGAAGCTGACAGGATTTTCTGACCCGTGGAAACAATGTCACTGCAGTCCCAGTAGGCGCGCTGCTGGGCTTTGCAGGCGCGGGCGGCTGAGAGGGAGTCTCATACCGAGAGAAGCCGGGCTTTGTCAGCTGAGCCTCGGGGATCCCACTGACCGGGTGCTATCCTCTTTCCAGCTCTATAAGGGCAGACGTGGACTTGCTCAAACGGAAACTAACCGGCGGACTTTCCTGTCTTGACGTTCGGGCCTCCCTCCTCTGAAAGGCCAGGACACAGCAGGATACGTTTCTAACTTGACAGGCTATTGGAAATGTGGAGATTTTCTCGCTCTGACTCTGAAAAGTCAATAGTGCTAGGCTGAGTAAGTGTTAAAGTAAAATGAAAAAGCATTGGCAAAGCCAATAGGTCTTCTTTTGGCTTTGGTAATGTTTTTTGTCAAAGGTTTTTTTTTGTCAAAGGTTTTGTTAATGTTTTTTGCCATGTGCTACAACAGCTGAAAGTAAAAAATAGAAGCGCAATGATACGTTAAATGTTGCCCACGGCGAAACGCATTTTCCCCTTACTTTCAGCCATGTTGTATGCCAGCCACGCTGCTGTACAACATGGCTAACAAATATTGACAAAACCAATATATCTTGCATAGTCGAGAACAATTGTGTTTGCTAATGCTTGTTTTCAATTACCAACTCTACTATTTAAGCGATTTCTTTCCTGTGCTAAGAAAATGAAGCCGGTATGTCACTTTCAGCCATACGTCCCATTTCACATTATTGCCTAATGCAGATGTGCAACAGTCATGTGCCTAGAAGCCACCATCACACATTCGCTGTGTGTAGGCGAAACAGCAATCACCCCGCAGTCTCGTGCAAACACCTCTTGTGTTCCAGGGACGCTGCCTGAACTGTCTGCTACAAAAAATCTACTCTACGGACAGAGCCATCGAGACCGAACATATTCCATCAATACGCGCTTATGGCCCGAATCGAGGCACCCACACGTTTAGCTTCAAATGTCTGTAATCTGGCTTTCACAATTGCCAACTTCGTCTCCTTAATGCACCGTACCTACTAAAAATTTAAATAATTTTAAGGAGATCGTCAAATGTTAATTATTAGAAAAACGCAGGCTGCGCGAGAACGGCCTAAACAAGAGAGTGCGTGCGGTTATTACTCCCTAAAAAGTAAAACCAGAACCTGTCAAAAAGTACATTCTTAAAATATTGCAGAAGCTACAATGCTTTTTGTTTAAGTTGGTATAGCAAAAAAACAACAAAAAACTATAATTAAATAGGAGTCTTCCATAATACAATATAGTAAGGCGCTACAAAGGTGCTGTTGGCATTAGGACAGGCACAGTCTGGTGGCAAGCTGACCTTGGCTGAAGGCACGAGGTAGAAGTGAAGAAAGGGAAATGGGATCTTATTATCACGGCACAGCACACAGCAGCTGCCTGGGTGCAACCTTTCTGAGTGACAGAGGCAGGACTTGTGCGGATCAGCCAAATTAACTCTCTTCGCGCCCCGGAACCACAATTACCAACAGAGCTGTGATTAAAATGCAGATTAATGCAGCCCAAGAGCCAAACTCCATACATGACGCAAGGATAACGTCGAAGGTAGACTCCTGAGGTGCACGTTTGCTGAACTTACTTCCAACTTCCACACCGCGGCTTCTATCCTCTCTGGTGGAGGTGAATACGGAATGCTAAGAGAAGGGCTGCCAGGCAGTAGTTGGGGCTGGGACAGGTTTTTAATGTGCGGGGTCCCTGGGACCTGGATTTTAAATCCGTACTGAAGTTTTTGAAGTCAATTTAGTATGTGTGAAATAATATTATAAAGTGAAAACTTTGGAGTAGAATATACGTGCAGAAAGGAATTAGTTACATGACTGAAAAGAAAAAAAATGAAAAAGTAGCAGTTGTTTAATATAGTAATGTTCCACTTATCTTTTGCTCAAAGATAGTGTAAACCAATTATAGAAAAGGGAAAATGCGCATTTAATCTACGCTAGGGGCAAAATGCTCCAGAAGCGCTACAAAGGTAGAACGGGATGCTTGCCCAGTTGTCGCTACTGTATGTATTGGGTGAATGCCAGGGAGGGCTGCCCTGTTACTATTCACCCTGCAGGTACACTGCTTAGGAACAGCCTAAGCGAACAGAGATCAAGTCTCCCATGCAGGCTCAGCTCCAGGATTTGGGATCTTGGAGGGCCATGAAAGCAAGGGTGGGCCATAAAGATGAGTGGGGTTGTCCTAGTCTCCCAGGTATCTCAGAGCTCGGTCTGAGCAGATTTGAGCGGCATACCCACTCTAGAGTTCTGTCTACCAGTTTTAAGTGTGTATTTCTCAAATGTTTAAACCTATGAGCTTGATCGCTTATGCTCTCTCCAACTTACCCTCCACACTCTTTGTCTCACCCTCCTCTTTCCTGACTTCACCCAATTTCTCTTCACTTTACCCTGCTGCCTTGCGCACCTCACCCTCTACTTCCACCACCTCACTTTCTTTTCTCTTCACCTCATCCTACTTTCTCTCTATCCTATCCACTTGTTTTCCTGTTGTGCCCTTCTTTTTCTCCACTTCACCCTTCTCAGCTCAAACTCATCTCTTTCTGCCTTATCCTACTTTTACCCTCGCCTGACCTCGCCATCCTCTCACTGTGTGTCAACTTACTCTCACTCCACGTCACCTTTCAATTTCCACCCACCTTCTCTTTCCCCTTGCCCTTCTCTCTCCATCTCACCATTCTCTCTCTCTTCCTTACCCTCCCCTGTGTTCTTTGGCCTCCTCTCACTCGCCTTCCTGTCCTTCTGACTCGCCCTCATCGTCCTTCTTTTTTAGGGCTCGCCTGCTGATGCGCTCTTGCGCATAGCTGGCGAAGCTCTATAGGGACTTAAACAGCGTTTAACTACTGGCGATTCCTCTGGCGATTCCTTGAAGTGCATGTGGTTTTTAACTCATTGCGCAAGCGCAATGAGTTAAAATGCGCGTGCACAGCAAGGAATCGCCAGCTTGGTGCCGCCATCAGCTCTTCCCGCTCCGCCCCCTGCTGCATATCAAAGGCTTTTTCTCGGCCGGCCAGCCGTGACTCTCGTTTCTGCCGTGCTTGTTTTGCTCTCTCTCTCTCCTCAAGTCCTCCGATGCTCTTCTCTCCCTGCCCGCAGCATGCCCCCGTCTCGCCTTTATTTTTGCTCTCTGTCTCCTCAAGGCTTCCCCGGCGCTCTCGCGCATTATTCCGCCAGCTGCAGCAGCAGTCTCGTTCTGTCTGAACGAGCAATAATAACATCATTTGAGACCAGCATCGCAACCGACCTGTTATTATCCCTGCTTGGAAGAGACTGTAGCGCTGTTCTTTAGGATGTTGACACTCTTTTCCACACCCTCCCCCAGGCGTCACCGTTATATTAAAGTGGTGTGGTAGTCAGCTGTTGCACTTTGTAGTTTCCTGTTGTGACAAGTTGTATGGCATAAAATAAGATTGATCGCTTTGAACTACGCTTGCTGGTTTTTAACAGGTGCCATTGTCTTCAAATCAGGCTGCACTATATATACATTCGGATGAAGGTTGTAAGTATTTGAGATACTCTGGGAAGTGGAGACTATTTTCTTTTGTCATTGTTTTTCTGAGCCTTCCTAATTTCACCCGAGTTCATTTGTTACAGTAGCGTCCCCTGGAATCATTCATGTATCAAGCCTTGATTTGGCTGCATTCGCTTTGGTCACGTGGGGGCACACCTACAGCCCTTTTGTAAAATGCAATTGAAAGTCACGAACGATTAGCTCTGATTTGAATGGCTAATCCTGTTACTCTTTCAACATTTAGGTTGTGATTACCAAGTTGTGTATTGCAACCGTAGCTTTATGCATTTCCATGCATCTGTCTGTCAGATCGGTTACTTCTCTAAGGAATTTTCATTTTGTTCATGTACTTGTTACGGTAAAAATGGGAGTAACTACTTTATTCTTCAGCCTGTACCTGCCATTGAACAATGCAACATTATATTCCCCTCCAATACACCAACATTGCACGTTTATAGCGTGAGTGGTTTGAGGGCGCACGTTCTGTTCTGGTCCGCCCGCCTCCAGTCTTCGAGGAAGGCTGATGTGCTGAAGAAATGACTGCGAGCCACGGTTTTAATAATCGGGCGTCCTGCCAACACCCAGAGTTCAAAATTTGAAAGTTATATGAGTGGGTGTGTTCGCGTCTCTGCAGTTTGTCTTGGCTGTACGATCGCATGTAGAGAACTTTGATTGCTAGTAACATTTCAGAGGAATGATGACGTGCTGAACACTACAACCTTGCCAGTCCTCGGAGTTGGACAGCACTACTCACAGAAGATTGTCACTCGCTTTTATAAGCCTGGGTTGACAGAATAAATATTGTCACCAATCCTGGCGTTTTGGCTCCATCCAGAGAAGAATTACTCCCCCGTGTGATGCTATTGGCTATGTGGTACTTAATTCCTCCTTGCGGGAAGAGCCCAGATTGGAACGCGCGAAAGACAATCACAAAAGAGAAATAGTCATCATGCAATTTCCAATTTACTTTCTCGGTCTCCTATTTGCCCCAAAAGTGGTTTCCAAACCAATCCCTTTTGTTCTTTCTCTGCATTGGCAAAGCCAATAGGGTGGACATAAATGTGATAAACAACATTTACGCCTGCGGTTTCAGTAGTTATCAGTTGTAATGCCTGTTCAGTTGCGCTGCAACAATAAATTCAGGGTTGTTGGCTTTGTCATTATACTGTTAGTAGACCACGAAGCATTCATTGTTTAGTACTTGGGCGGTGTCCTGCCTGGTGGTGCTTGTCTTACACTGCACACAGGTCCACCTCTGATACCGGACACAAGTCACACCAGACGCTGCACACAGTCCTGCCAGGATGCTGTGCACAAATCACACTTTGGCACTGCAGACAAGTCACACCGAACGCTGCACACAAATCACGCTCGGACACTGCACACACCCACAAGACACTAACAGCCCAGGCACCCATGCGCCTGCCGACCACAAACCTACTCATGCTCCCTCATCTGCTTGCCAGTAACTCAGACCTGCCTAATCTGTCGGGTGGGGTGCCCCAGCGCCGCCCCAGTGCAGCTCGCTATCTCCTCACAGAACTTAACCTCTGTACCAAATTAGAGCTGAATTAAGGGGCCCAGATACCAACATCATATCAACTGAGTACCCCCTTACAAAGCAGTGACATACGACGCTACTAACGTCAGCAGTAATTACCACTGGAGTATGGTTAAAACCCACCACACCTTACAGGTGTAAAGTTTCCTTTTCTTCAAACCCCACTGAGCACTGCACACACAAGTACCCGAGCACTGCACACTGACCTGTGCGAATACTGTGCAAAGAACCACTCACACCTGTTGCCCTACTCCCTCCTGCCTGCGGCTGCCTGATGTAAGTAATCCGGCCTCTGACTATTACTCGACTTCGTCTTTCCCTGGAGAGAGCTGATGCCAGCCGATCGTCCTAATGGTACTCCTTTCATCCCTTTCCGTCTGTGCCTGGCCAGTAACAGGGATGCGCTGATAAACAAGGACGCCCTGATGTAGTTGTGCCTAATTTACTGTGGCATGAGTGTGACTTACCCGTGACCTTGTACCTGCACTTCCTGTCTCTGTGTCTCGTTTTTTTGTATGTTCTTTTTCATCCGTACTTTACCCCTATGCCGCTGTTTCCCCTCCATCCTTGTTTTTTTAGGGGACTTGTTTGCATGTTTTGACGTGGCTGCATTTTCATCACAATAAAATACACTGAACATATTCTTCATAAAAGTTATTTACAACAGTTTAAGCTATTGCTATTATAAATTACAAGAACTTTTATTTAAGTATTAATTATTTAAAAAAATTAAAAGCCATTTGTATTTGTTATATGAATACATGTAAGTCACGTACATACAAAACATGTGGCATTACAAATGCTATAGGTGTCACATTTGAAAAAGTTAAAAGTATTGGCATTATAAATGACAAAGCTATTAATTTTGCTATTTTCAAGACCAACACATAAAAAAAATGTCATTTACAAAACCAATAGCTCCAACTTTTCTAATGCGAGACCTATTGCATTTCCAATGCTTGTTTTACATTATGCTCCCGCCTGCATCTGTCTTCTCCCTATTACCCTCTCATCTTTCTGCTTCACCTTCTCTTCTCTTCACCTACCCTTCTCTTTCTCCACCTCACCTGGACCCCCCTGCCTCATCCTCTTCAGTCAGCTTCACCTTCACTGCTGCTGCTTATGAGTAATTATTTTGTACATGTAAAGGAGTGAGGGGTGTGCATTTGCTTGTGTGGGTGAATGAGTGTGTGTAATCGGTCCTTGCATTTCCGTCTCTGGATCTGTTCTTCTCTGGTAGATCTCCACCTTCCAAACAGTGGAAGCTCTAAGCCCTGAATATCTTGCACATATTCCTGAGCACACGTGAGATCTACATAGACCTCGGGTTATGGGCATTTTCACTAAATAAGCAAGGTAATAATTGGAAGCACAATCAAAGGTGGCAACCTGAGCATCAAAACCAAACCAGACACCAAAATGTGGGCCTATTTCTTCCCTTATCTGTCCACTGCGCCAAGAGTACATCTTCCAAGGTTGATGACTGGACTTGTAATTTGATGGCTAGTTTCTCAACCACTTTTATGTTGTCAGCCTTTTGTGCAGAATGTATCTTAAGGAGAACGAAGAGGAAACGTACAGCTTATGTCAATGCCTCAAAATTGAATGGAAATGACTAGTGTCCTCCAAAATCTAACACTAAAATTCAGTTTGAAACCTGCCCTGGACTCACAACAAAAAATGAGAGATAGAGAAAAATGAGTGAGACAAAGCAGGGTCCTTCAGCAAACAGACAGAGGATACACAAAAATTGTGATTTGATCCTGTTTGATTCCTTTTAAGGGCAACAACATGTTTACCTGTGCTTCAGTATATTATCTTATCTGTTTAGGATCAAAGGAGTAACAGTAGCACTATGATTAGGGCCACTGGAATTATGCAACTGGGGAGGACCAAATATGCAACAGGGGGGGTTAAATTGCGTAGCATAATGCGCAGTGGTATTACTTTATCATTTTGTCATTTTTTACACATTTGCACTGTCTGGGAAATAGTTTCATCTCAATAGTACCAGTGGTACAACTACAGCAATAAGCATCTAAAAGGAGACCAGTAAACCTTTGAGAAGGGCCTTCTAATGTGAATCAATAGGTCACTCGGTTATTAGTAACTTTCAATCCATTTTTTTTATTTGCAAATTATGCAGCAGATGATGGATTTCATAGCAAATGTGAAAAATGTATAACTACTCATAAAAAGCTGCATCTGCAAAATCACATAATTCCAGTGGCACTGACTATAATCTATTAATGTATATTCATGTGACAGAATTAGAGAATTTCTTGTGGGAGCACACATGCACAGTCACCGGCTCCCCAAAGTAGGGTGTATGTTCTATAAGCGCCTTTTAATTACATTCGCAAAGTCAGCCTTCTGTGAGCACGTTGGGAGATTGAGAGTAGGCAGGACAGTGGCAGCACATGTTGCCAGTGCTGCAAGGCAATTGTTGACACTGATTTTTTGTATAATAGGCACCTGCACTGCTCCTTCCCATTCTGCATCTGTGTGGTATTACTGAAACTTGAGAAGTCTTTTTCATTTAAGAGTCAAAACGTTGCCATTATCAGTGGTTTTTAGTGTTGATATAGTGCCATAAGCATAGCCAATGAAATAATGCGATTATGTGTCTGCAGCGTATCGCACATAATTATACATTTGCCACATTTTTCACATAATCCATTATCTGCTGCATAATTTGCATTTTTAACAAAACAAAGTATTGTTTCTAACTCAAACTGTTCAAAAGTTAATAAAAACACAGCAACATGTGTTGCTACATTGTGGAAGGCCCTTCGCAAAGGTGACTGGTCACCTTTCGGTCGTCTATTGCAGCATTTCACTGTTAAAGTGAAACGAGGGGTAATATTTTACAAGACAGTGTAAATGTGTACAAATAATGAACACTGTCACAAAACGTTTCACATTACTCCAAGCAATTTGCTTTTTTTTACACAAAATTTAGTCAACTCTGCCACCTACTATGGTTTTCCCCAGCCGCATAATTCCTCTAACCCTGGCCAAACATGAGGAATAACGTCACTGAAGAAAGAAAACATAACAAAACAAAGCTAAGATATACATCGTGATTGCTCATTTTCACTTACTTTTCTTGCAATGGCAAAATCATTCAGACTATTTCTGCAATAACATTGTATTCAATTGTATTCATCTCTTAATTACTGTGTGACTCAAACTTGTCTTCATATAGTGGGATGTCTCAGATATTCCTGTTTACACATACACAGTAATAGCAGCCATCCCAATGACATCATTCCTCTCTCCATGCACTTACAGTATCCCAAGAAATTGGCAGCTTAGGTGACAGTTGAACAATTAGATTTTGATTTGCAGGCCAGTGTGTTTTTTCATTCAGAAAACAACATGAGTGTTTTCTGTTTGTTAATGGGACTTAGGTGGGCCACAGGGCTATCTGGGAGGTCCTTTCCCACCCTCTAGAACAGGCCTGCTCCCACGGAGCACCTCCTTACCCGATGGTAAAGTATTCAAGTTGGTGCTTAATTTGTTAAATAATAAGACCTAGGGCCCTGACCAGGAGGCCACTGCCACTTGCACCACCCATCGCCCCTGTAATCGCTGCCAAAACAACTACTAACCATTTCTCTCGCCTGCAAGTATTTATTTATTTATTTATTTATTTATTTGTAGGTTTATATAGCGCTTGAATCACTCCAACAGGTGTATCTCTGCGCTTTTTGACCGGTAAATCAGCAAACATGATATGAAGATGGAATTAGATTTCATTTTTGAATAGAACAGTTTTTAGGAGTTTACGGAATGTTAGGTACTCTTTGCATTGTCTTAAAGCCAGGGGTAATTTGTTCCACAGCTTGGGACCAGTGGTAGACAGGGCTCTAACTCCGTGTCTGACCTTTTTGACATGGGGGACCACGAGGAGGAGATCGTTACTTGATCTGAGGGATCGTGCTGGAACATAAGGAACAAATCTCCGCTCAAGATAGATCGGCCCCTGTCCATTCAAGCACTTATGGATCAGGCAGCATATTTTGAATTTTGCCCTTTGTCGGATCGGAAGCCAATGTAGTTGTTTAAGGAGGGGCTTGGAAGCAGTTCTCGGAGGGGCATTCAGAACAAGGCGGGCTGCCGTGTTCTGGATGACTTGTAGCTTACCCAGCACTCCTTCGTTGGCAGAGAGTAACAAACCGTTACAATAATCAATCCGACTAAGGATCAGTGCTTGAACAAGGGTTTTCCTTACTGAGTCAGGTAGGAGTGGGAAGACCTTGCGGAGGAGACCGATGGTGTGGAAGCATATCCCTGAAATATAGCTGGTGTGTTGTTTTAGTGACAGGTCGTGATCGAGCCGAATTCCTAAGTTCTTCACGACCTGTTTAGGTTCAGGGACTGCTCCTAGTTCTGATGGCCACCATTCTGGAGTCCATAGTATTTTAGCCTCCCCAAATAACATGATCTCCGTTTTGGTGACTTTACATTGGAGATAGTTGGTAGACATCCATTTTGCCACTTCTTTCATGCCTGACGAGAAAGAGTTCCTAACCTCAGTGGAAAGAGTTTTGAAGGGGAAAAGGAGCTGCGTATCATCTGCGTATGATACGGGGACAAAACCGTATCTACGCAATACTCCTGCCAGGGGTGCCACATAGATATTAAAAAGAGTGGGGCTCAAACATGAGCCCTGTGGCACCCCCTTGGAAATCTCTATTTCCGCAGAGCGATATGCACCCATGGTGACTCTCTGGGTGCGATCAGCTAGGAAACTCTTTAACCAGTCAAGGGCTTTGTTCTTAATGCCAGCGTTCGACAACCGTTGAGTCAGGATGGTATGAGACACGGTGTCGAACGCTGCCGATAGATCTAATAGAACCAAGATGACTGAGAGGCCCTTGTCCTGGTAGGCGTGGAGATCATCAGTAACAGACAGTAAGGTGGATTCTGTACTGTATTTGGGGCGGAATCCTGATTGGGATTCATCCAGAGCTTTTACCAGTTCAATGTGTCCGGATAGGTGGCGATTGACATGTTTTTCTATAATTTTCCCCAAGAATGGTAACAGGGAAATAGGTCTTAGATTTGTCAGGTCAGACCACGGTATGGCGGTGTTTTTCCTTATGGGTCTGACAAGAGCTTGCTTCCATTCCTTGGGGACAGTATGACAGTTTAGAATATTCCAGGTCCTCAAAGCTAAAGGAATGTCTGAGGGGCAAGTATTAGTGATTTTTAATGTATATTGTAACCTTAAACAACCATTGTTCAGCTCATCTCTAAATATGATGAGCAGTGCCAGCATGTGGCAGACTGTCCTAAGTGCGGTGTTAACAATTAAGTGTCAGTGCCGAGCACCGGAAAACATTTAAGTGCCAGTGCTGAGCTCTGGTAACCAATGGCCCAAATTAAGCACTGATTGAAGTGCTCTGGAGAGGCAGTAACAGCATGTGAAGACTCATCAAAGCAAATGGGTGGGACAGATACAAATCTCCAGTGGAGCACCATGCTACCCGACTGTGCAGCGCTCAATGCTATGTCCTGTTTTACAATACTGTATAATAAATAAAAGGACAAAAACATAGCAACTAAATAAAAAAACATTGAGAAAAACAATAGATTTTGTATATGCAAGCCCTATTCGCTTTGCCATTCCTTTTTAGGTTTCGCCTAAGTGAAAGCTGCGCACTGCGCAGCTTTTCGCGCAGGCTAAAACTTAATGAGAATACTATGTGGCTTGGGAATCCGCCCTCTGTTCCATTGGCTAGCTCCATAAATGGAGGCTAGCCATTGGAACAGAGATCTGTCCGTCATGGCCGGACCAGATTCGAGGGCGTTCCCGCGATTTCTTCCCTCTCCACCCTTTTCTGATCGTCATCGCGGCTCATTCCGCAACGTCATGCGGCCGTGGGCGGGGTTTATTTATTTTTGTCATCCAGGTTTGTTTTGGCCATTCCGCGGCTGACCCCCGCCGGAGGAAGTCCAGGTGAGTGCTTGTTTTTATGACTTGTGGACTGTACCCATTAGGAGCGTCCCCACCATACACTGGCTGCAGTCTCTCCTCTACCTCCATGCGCACTCAGTACAATATAGTGCAAAATCTACAAGTATACGACTACACAGCACAGCAAGCTCCCACTCTTCCTCTTCATTTTTCTCACAATAGGGAAACCGTATCTGGACTTCTTGTACTCGATAAAAAGGCCCTCCCAGAGCTTTTGCTGTTCCCTCTTCTAACACAGAACCTCTGAGCTCCTATCTGTTGCGCTCTGAACCTGTTATTATTAGTGCTGCCTGTTTACAGACGCTTCAGCGCCTCGCCACGCGTAGAAAGCGCTATATAAATGCCAATAAAACACAGACTCACCACAGCACCGATCCGAGGCCGGTCACCAGCGAGTGCACCATGGACACGCTGAGGTTCCTCCACTGCCAAGTCCGTGTCCAGTCTTTCTCCACCAACCTGGGCACCGGAAGAGCCCAGAGGAGCCAACTGAGGACTTTAAAAGTCAGGGCAAAGCCAGCCATGAGCAGCGTAGGGAAGTGAGACAGAACCATGCTGTACAGCGCACAGCTCCCGGAGAGCCTGGCGTCTGCGCTGTCTCCGAGGTCTGTCTCTCGTCTCACTGAGGGTCGTGCTTCTGCGCTGTCTCCGAGGTCTGTCTCTCGTCTCACTGAGGGTCGTTGCTTCTGCGCTGTCTCCGAGGTCTATCTCTCGTCTCACCGAGGGTCGTGCTTCTGCGCTGTCTCTGAGGTCTGTCTCTCGTCTCACTGAGGGTCGTGCTTCTGCGCTGTCTCTGAGGTCTGTCTCTCGTCTCACCGAGGGTCGTTGCTTCTGCGCTGTCTCCGAGGTCTATCTCTCGTCTCACCGAGGGTCGTGCTTCTGCGCTGTCTCTGAGGTCTGTCTCTCGTCTCACCGAGGGTCGTGCTTCTGCGCTGTCTCCGAGGTCTGTCTCTCGTCTCACCGAGGGGTCGTTGCTTCTGCGCTGTCTCTTAGGTCCCCCGCCTCACCGAGGGTCTCGTGCTTCTAGTCGCTGAATCAAGTTGGGTGGATTCTGAACTAGAACATTGATCCTACCAAATGTATCCACTGCCCTTTTTTACACACTGCTCCAGAGTTCTGTAGTAATTTCCCACTCTCTGACGACTACCTCACCCGACCCTCCCCTTGCCGGCCCTCGGGCTGCCTTTTGAGTCATGTGAGTTCGCGGCTCAGATTAATGTAGAGCTTCGATGGCTCTTTCTAATTGGTCCCTACGTCCTCGGGTTACCTCACTGCGTCTCGCTCTCAGTTAGGCATCTCTCCTCCCTTCACTCGACAGTCTCCTCACCATCATGTGCTGGCCCTCAGGCGCACTCTGACCGGGTCCTCAAACCGGCACGGTCCTCAGTTCCCCAGGCCAGCCTCACACCCTCACTGTGTGCCCTGAGGCAGCCTCACACCCTCACTGTGTGCCCTGGGGCAGCCTCACACCCTCAATGTGTACCATGAGGCAGCCTCACACCCTCACTGTGTGTCCTGAGGCAGCCTCACATCCTCACTGTGTGCCCTGGGGCAGCCTCACACCCTCACTGTGTGCCCTGACCCCTGAGGCAGGCTCACACCCTCATTGTGTGCCCTGGGGCAGCTTCACACCAGCCTAACACCCTCACTGTGTGCGCCGTGGGGCAGCCTCACACCCTCACTGTGTGCCGTGAGGCAGCCTCACTCTCACTGTGTGCCCTGGGGCGGTGGCCAACCTCGCGCTGCAGGCCCAGTGAAAGCCACGAGCCTGGAGCTGGACTCGTCGGTCTGCGTGCAGCTCACTCACTCTCCAGCCCAGCTCATTTTTGGCAACGTCTGCGTCTCCTGTTCCTATTTCCGTGCTCATCACGGCCTGGCCCCTTCTGGTATTCATCTTCGGAGAGACGTCAAGAAAGCGCTTCCTTCCTTCAGCCGAAAGGGGAGGGGAGCGAGCCAGAAGTAGGATCGGTTCTAGGGGGGGGAGGGGGAGGGCAACCCCCACCAAGGTAGCTGCGTGGGCCACCCAAGGTCCATTCACCAGTAGAATAGTATCTTCGGTTCTTTTTCTCGATGAGTTGCACCGGCCTGCAGCCTGGCATTCTTTGCCTACATTGTTTAACTTGAATGATTAACACCATGCCTTGGGGAATAGGTGCATAGGTAGTTGGGGGGGAGGTGGGGTTTTTTAATGCACATGAATATCAACGGTACACGTGACGCTGGCAAGAACTCAAAAGAGCCTGTGCAACATACATGCCAGCAGCATTTGGAAGGAAGAAGTAGAGAGGTTTTGAAAATAATCAGGGAGATTTTAATTTCCCCATTGACTTGTTTCAAACTATGGGCATTTATAGGTGGACGGCTGCAAAAACAAAGCCATTTTTGGCAGTACGGGAGTCTCCCCCCTGAATCGGGTGTGTTGGCATGTATGCACAAGCGTCCATTACACATGACCTCATCATCGCTTCCTCTCCCAGTCCTTCCTTAGTGAGATTTTGCTTATGTAAACCAATCAGTCACCCTTTCCTAAGTTTTCTGCTATTTCTATTTCCCCTGGGGCTCTATCCAAAACGATTAAATCCGGCTTTGACATTTTTGTCCAGTTTTAATCACAATTTATAGCCGCTCGCGGGCAGTGAGTGAGTCATACTTCACTCATGTCAGTCAGGTAATCAATCATTTTAAATCGTAATCAAGTCATAAATCAAGTCATAACTTACATTACTCATGCTTTAACTCATAAATCAAACCATAAATCAATTACATTACTACAAGTCATAAATTACTAGAGTTGATACTTAGTTCTGTCAAAGATAATTAACGTGCGTTCTGATTAATGGTTAGGAGGGCATCCTAAACTCAATGCAGTCTTAGATGCTGGAGTTTGTATGGTGGGGTATCAATGTAACCTGTGGTGGGCTTAACTGGCTACCTTGCTTGTTCTGGTTCTGACCAGCAATCTGGCAGGCATGGGCTGCAAGGGCCTTGTTCTGGGTCCCCTTTCTAGCTGACCTGACCTGTCAAGAGGCATCCCCCACCAAGCTGCATACCTCTTCCCACTCCTGGTCGTGGATATTACCGCCTCCTAACTGCAGTGTGCGTGTGAGTTTGTGTGAGCATGTAGCGCGTGGAGCCTGCATCCTACTGACGTCAAGGTCTAAGTCTAACACCTCTTGTGAGAGGACCCAACGCCCTGATGCATACAGTGCCTTGAAGTGTATAATATAAGATTGTTAGTCATATAGTTATCCAGTTTACCGACTTGGTGCAAATATTATCCAGAAAGGTCACGCTACAGGTGGCCTGACAAAGGCCACCTTTACAGGCAAGTGGAACTGTGAAAAAGGACCTAGCCCTCTTTGTTTTCAAAATATATCAACTGACCAGTCGACATCCTGTAGTGTAGATTTGTTATTTGCTAACAAGGGAGTGGCCAGCAACGCCCCCCCCCCACACACACACTTAAACTAAACGTGTAATGACTCAGAGAGATAGAAGCAAGTAAGCCCGACCCTTCCCTGCCCCCTCGCTGTGCTTGCTTCCCTGCCCCCCTCGCTGTGCTTGCTCTCCTGAGTGTGTGTGTGGCTTTGGGTGGGTGGGTGTGGCTCTGGGTGGGTGTGTGTGGCTCTGGGTGGGTGTGTGTGGCTCTGGGTGGGTGTGTGTGGCTCTGTGTGTGTGACCCTGGGTGTGGCTCTCTATGTGTGTGTGGGTCTGTGTGTTTGTGTGGGTCTGTGTGTGTGTGGGTCTGTGTGTGTGTGGGTCTGTGTGTGTGTGGCTCTGTGTGTGTGGCTCTGTGTGAGTGGCTCAGTGTGTGTGGCTCTGTGTGTGTGGCTCTGTGTGTGTGTGTGGCTCTGTGTGTGTGGCTCTGTGTGAGTGGCTCAGTGTGTGTGGCTCTGTGTGTGTGGCTCTGTGTGTGTGTGTGGCTCTGTGTGTGTGAGTGTGTGGGGGGGCTCTGTTGGTGTGTGTGGGTCTGTGTGTGTGTGTGGGTCTGTGTGTTTTTGTGTGGCATTTGCCAGAGATTAAACTATTGGCATTGTAAATGACAATGCCATTTATTTATCTGTTTTCAAAACCAACACATAAATACAAATTTTGTCATTTACAATGCCAATAGCTCAAACTTTTCAAAAGGCGAAACCATTGCATTGTAAATGCTTGTTGTTTCTTAGCAATTTGTGGAAGGAAAAGAACTGGAACCAAATCCACCCTAAGCCATCCCAAAGCTTCCAGAAGCCAGCTACACAGACTGACCAAAGTGATAAGCAAGCCTACCAATGGTAAGTAAAAAAAAGGAGAGCGACCAGCAAACTACCAATGGTAAGGAATGGGTGGGCTATAAGCCCCTTTAGGTCGAAGCCTTTTGCTAACAACATCTTGGGGACATTTGGAAAGCTTTCCAGGGAATGCACTTTGCCCATTGCTTACCATTGGCTTTGTTGGTTGGAATTCACATTTGCTGGCTTTCTATTTGCTGGATCTTTTTGTTTTAGGCTGTCCAGCTTGAGTTCGTCACTGCCATTGCCCAAACCCAATTTACTGTATTCTTGCCCCAGTGCTCAATTTCTATAAACAGGCCTTTAAATCTTGTTTTTATCTTATCATATTTGATGTGCATTCAAAGACAGCGGTCACATTTCAGGCTCTCTCTTCCAAGGAGCTTGATGTTTACTCTTTTTTCTCCAACTTCAAAATTAGAGACTTTATGTGACAGTCATGCTGGCTACCGGGGATGAGCTTGACGAAGGCTGTAAAATGTTTTTGTTATTTTTTTCTGACATACGACAAAATATAAATGTCAGTAAATTAACTGTACAGATATTTCAGAATATATTAGAAATAGAAAAGCACAAACCAAGCACATTTTCCGGTAATTCTAAAGTGTGGAAACACATTTTTTTATTACGAACAAAGCAAATTATTAACACCAGTTCAAGACATTTCCAAACATTCTCATTTGTGAGCTGTATATTTTTATCAGTAAAAAAAGTCTGTGCAAATGTATGATCCGTTCAATTGGAGATGTGCTGTCTGTAATGGCAGTATGCTACCACACCGTGCATACTTCACTGCATCCCAACCCATTCTACTCTGCACCACTCCACACCACTCCAGTCTACTCTGCACCCCTCCACACTATGCCACCCCACTCCACGCAACTCTACACTAAGTCAATGCACTCTACTCTGTACCCCTCCATTCTACACCAGTGCAGTCTATACTAATCCACTCTATGCCACCCTAATCTACTCTGCACTTTACGCCACTGTACTGTACCGTGCATCACTCCACTCTACTCTGAAACAATCTTTTCTGTACCACTACACATAGCACCACTGCACTCTATGCCATTGTACTCTCTGTTACTGCATTCTAGGCCACTTTGTTCTACTCTGTACCACTGTACTCTATGCCACTGCTCTCTATGCCTCTATACTCTGCACCAGTCTATGCCACTGCACTCTACATCAATGCACTCTGCGCCACTCGACTATACCCCAATGCACTCTACGACAGTCAACTCTGCAACACCTCACTCTCAGTCACTGAACTCTACTACTGCAGTCTATGCCACTGCACTCTGTGTGCACTCTACTCTGCACCACTCTACTCTACGCCAATCTATGTCAATGCACACTATGCTACTACACTCTACCCTGCACCACTCCACTCTACTCTGTACCACCCCATTGATCAGTGCACTTTATGCCAATGCACTCCACACCAAATTATTCAAAACCAATGCACTCTACGCCACTCTAATCTGCAACACTGAACTCTACGACACTCTTCTCTGCACCACTGCACTCTATCCCAGTGCACTCTACTCTGCACCACTCTACTCTACACCACTCTTCTGTACTCTACACCAATGCACAGTACTCTGCATTGCTTCGCTCTACGCCAGTACACTCTACACCAGTCCACTCTAATCTACTGTACAACACTGACTCTACCCCAATGCACTCTACACCAATCTACACTACACCACTGCACTCTACGCCACTATACTCTACTCTACAACACTTTCTGCCACTGCACTCTACACCATTTTACTCTATGACACTGTATTATACTCTGCACTAACACACCCTACACCACTGCTCTCTACACCAATCCACCTTTCACCACTCTACACCATTGCACTCCATGACATTGCACTCTACTCCACTCTACTATACACCATTCTAGTCGATGACAGTCTACTCGGCAACACTGCACACTCTCTCCTTCAACTCCGAACCACTGCTCTATATCCCACTGCACTCTACACCATTGCCCTCTTCTCTGCACCACTACTTTATGGCACACTATTCCACTCTAATCCACTGCTCCACTCTATGCCATCCAACTCCATTCTATGCTACTCCACTCTATGACACTCTACTCTACGCCACTCAAATCTAGTCTATGCAACTCCACCCTACGATAATCTACTCTGCTCTACTCCACTATACTCCACCCTACAAAACACCCTCTATGCCACTCCACTCTGCGCTATACCACTCCATAACACTCTATGCCACTCCACTCTATGCCACTCAACGCTAATCCACTCTACCACACTCTACTCCTTCAAAGACACTCCACTACACTCTACACCACATCACGATAATCCACTTCACTCCACTCGAATCCATTTAACACTATGCCACTCCAGGCCACTCCATAATACTCCACTCTACTCCACCTTACAACAGTCCACGCCACTCTCCTTTACCCCACTAATGTTTAGCCATGCTGAATAATAGCCACACTAGTCTACAACATGTCTAACATATTGGCAAAGTCAATAGTGCTTGCATAGAGGAGACCTATTAGCTTTGCCAATGCTTGTCTACACTATATGTTTTAAAGTAAACAATGGACTCGAAAGAAACAGAGCATGCATGCTGTCTCAGACGAGACCTAAAAACATCCCATCAGGTTGGCGCCTGCAAAACGTTGGCAGAACTGGGGTGAGTCAGTCACATATCAAGGTTTATGGCAATCTGAAAGTTTCTCCATATTTTATATTCACCAAAATGTCAGTGACAGCCTAATTAATATCACAGCCCTGTGACTCCATGATGGCGTCACAACATTGGACCCTTTTCACTGTTTATACCATCAAGAGTAAGTGCTGCTTAGGGAGTAGGGAAAGGGCAATGCACTTTACTTTCTTTAACTGTGGCACTTACAATGATACCAAAGGGTAAAATCCCTACCACTGACTAATCCTTTACATTTAAGACTCTGGCATGTGGCTACTTCAGGCCGGCTGACCTTTAGAGGCATCAGCCTATCAGATAATATTTGTACTTCCACCTCTGATTCACAAGGTAGAAAACACATTGAGCTGCACGTACTGCTCCACAGCCTCAAAAACTCATGGAAGACAGAATGAGGGTTTTAGGTAGCAGAATTCACCAACACCATAAACACACAGAGACCTGCAACCTGACTGACTGCGACTGGTATCGCCCCTCACTCCACGCTTTAAGAAGAGTGATCACGGGACGAGCATACATAGTAAGCTTCTCTTCCTCCACCATTGCACCCCCCGCCTCCGACAATCTATACAAAAATTCTATTGCTTCAAAGGTAGGTTGGGCATTACAAGGTCACGAACATGCATACATCACAGCGGTTTGCAGAAGTATTTTTTAAATCTGTTTAATTGTGTTGGATCATGCCTTGGTGATGCCACTGAAATAGTTAAGACCAGAAAATAGTTGTAAGACCAGCATCTGACATCGTATTTGAGTCCTAAATATTGTCACAAAAAATTCTTCATCCGATAAGACTATATATTTAAAACGGGTATCAACCCGTACCAGGCGCCAGGCGTGTCCCCTGGAGGCTGGAAGGGTGGGTGCCGGTTTTGTAACCGGGACCCGTTTTTGTAGCAGTGCAGCAGTTGTGAAAACATTAGTAGTTTTCAGGCAACAATAAAAGTGTCAAGATCACTCTTGTGATTAATGTACCTGCTGGAGAGAGATTTGACACATCTAAGGTAGTGCAGAGGGTTAATATGCCTGCTGCAAAGGATGTGTACCATGCAAATCACAGAACAGTATTTGATGTGCATACTTTAGTTGGTTACTGCTTTTGTCACAGAGATCCTTTTGTTACTGTGCAGTTCATAAGGTACAATCATAATCTAGCACAGTGAGCTATTAAGTGTCATCAAAGAGCTACATGCAAACTACATGGTACAGGTTAAAAAGTTACATTTTCTTTTCAAGCCTTTCATTATCCTTATGTTGTGAAAAGTGTTTGTTTAGGTAGAAATACATTTTTATCAGTAAAGCCAACTCTAACCACTGTGTTACGTTCTGAATCATGGGTGTGTGCTTCTCCACACCAAGCTCTCTTAAAAGACGCCTACCAGCATGGATGATGTGAATCCTAGACCATGTATTTCCTTTTGGCTTCGTAACATTTTCTATACACTGATTTACTCGTTTGTGTGTGATGATAAGTGCTCCAACACCCTACACTGGTATGAGAGGCGCCATAAAACAAATGAAATACATGTGAGGGAGTCCATGGATAGATAAGAGGCACTGTTGGAGGGTAAGAGTGAGGGAATCATTGAAGAGTCCCAACAAAAATGGTTGAATACTGGCACAATCTAAAGGTCATCATATACTACGCTTAAAAAGCTAATACAATTGAATATATATTGAAAAATATGTTGCAAAATGCACAATTGTGTCCACATTGTTATTGGGGGGAGAACCACCCCCCCTCCCCCCTCCCCAAACCCTCCTTGTAGTAATCAGGTTTACTCTGAGGCTGATCTGACAAAATTTGACCAGGCTGCTTTGGGTTCCCAGTCCAGCCCTGCATGGTATACATGCCAGACTATATATTTTAAGGAGATGTTCCGGCATACAACCCTGTAAATAGGGCGACATGCCAAAAACGTGGTAAAATCTTATGAAACTGCAGAAAAACTGGTGAGAATTTGTCTCATACTTGTGCTGGATCAGAACGAGAATCAGATAATGACTGGGGAGCATTGGAAAGATTATGTGAGACCCAGCCTTGGCCTAACAGGGCAAAAGGGTTATAATGACAGAGGAGTAAGGCATTCGGCTTCTGCGTAAGGGGCCACAGGATTGCAGTAAGGACTAAGGAGAGTTGTAAAGTATGCATGTCCAAGTTCTGAATGAAAAAAGGAGGAGCCCCTTAGAGATTAGCTGGAATTGGAAAGTATTTAGGTCCCCAGTTCAGGACTAATAGTGCAAGAATCACATAGGAACTGAGGGCACATCAAATAAGGAATATTGTAGGAAATCTGTAGAGTATTGATGTAATAATGTAAGGCCTTAGGTTTACGAGGAAGCTGCTCAAACTCATTTTTTTGCTTTTGCTCTGAAGGTTCCTCGCCGGTCATTTTTACTTGGTGGTCTCTGATCTCAGATGCACCTTTGTGGTGGCTCTAGACTGCTATTCTGCCTAGTAGAGCATCACAATAGGTGCTCCTCCGTTTGCTATCATGGAATAACCACTCTGGGTTAGGTGTGGTGTGAACGTTTGGTTGGTGGCACTTTTCTTAGTCATGGAGTAGACATTTTATTGTACTCCTGGTAAGGCTACCAACTCCCTTGTGTGATAAACCATGTAGCCCTCCAAAACAGGAACCTTACTTTTATCAGTATGTGTGGTGAGACTATTCAGCAGGCGTCTGTGACTCCTACTAAATGATAGATACTTGTGATAATATGTTGATACACTTGAGAATTATCCTGTGTACATGATCTCCCTCTCCTTCTCTGAGCTATTGCCTATGGGCAGGTATTTTGAGAAGTCTAGCTTAGGGCTGGAATTCACACCCAAACAGCCCAAGCAAAAAGTTCTCTCCTGAGTGGATGACTGCTTACAATTCAAAGCCAAACCCCCTGTTTATTGAGTAGGGTATGCAACTCCAAATTCTGCATCAGTGAATCCTTGCAGCTAATAATTTACAGGGTAAGGGTCATCACAAACATTTCCTCAGAGACCAAAAAGTACCACATGGAGTTTAATAGAGAACTGCCTTGATAGCACTAAACATTTGATGAATTACATAGGACAAGAAAGCAGTGCAGCAAAGTATGATTGATCACACAAGTATGTAATTAAAATATCTGCAATCTTGCTTATACTGCAGGATTAGTATAACGGGTGAGTGTAATATGGATTGATGATTGTTTGTAGAATATGCTGGCTGCAGTTCTGGACTAACACGTAAGAGTTGCACAAGGGCTGAAAATAGTAGGTGAGGACCAGTTCTTGAGAAATAAGATGAAAGTCAGAAATGGGATTCAGAAGTTGTTCAACATATGTTTCCCAGTTTTGATGTGAAAGGGTCACACAGAAACTAAGGAGCTTTGTAGGGTATACTGGATCAGATTATATTTAATTCATGCCGGAAATAGGCTTTTTGGGGGATTTAGTAACATCAATATCCAGCCGCTAATCTATTTTAGAACATCCTTTGATCTCATCATGGGATGCATTATATTAAACTAAATCTGGTCTTTTTTTAAGTTTCCCAATTGTCAGAATGCAGTAAGTTTTGTACAAATGGAGCAATGCAATTTTCTTTCTATCCCCAGCCTCACTAGTAACCTCATGCACAGGAATATGAGGCCAAGTAGATGAAGCAGGTAAATGGGAATGGAAAAACAGAGAAACAGGGCTCCACTACTCTGGTTCATCCATTCTGTTTGTCAAGGCTGTCTAGTAGTGGATATCTACTAAACAAAGAGATATCTTCAGTAGCTTGTAATAAAACATTCTATGCTGAATAATGTGAATGGATATACCTTAGCAATATCTCTGTGTAACCAACTGTGTAGTTCTTAATGTGAAACTGTCAATTTCTGAAAACTAAACTCACATTGAATTACCTCCTATATACACCTTCGCTTCTCACTCTGATCTGATTACATACCTCCATTTGTCATTCAGCACTCTCTTGTGAAACATTAGTTATAGTTTCTGCTTTACTTCTGTAGGACATTTACTGAAACTGGAGGAAGTATGGGGGTGCTTGAATGGCTGGAGGTTCTCTGACCGGTGACCGGGCCCAGGATGAGTTGTCTCACCTCAATAACTGAAGAGACCAAACATTTCAGAGTGAGTAGTAAGAGAAGAATTGGATAGGCTCAATTGTCAAAGCTGTATCGCAGAAGGCTTGTGTTGTGAGCACGGATGAGTGGAGGTCCCAGGATGGAATTGATTCTAATAATGGAGACTTGACTTTTAACCCCTTCACTGCGGCGGCTATTCCGCCGCAGTGCTAAGGGGGCGGGGGGGCCGCGCGGCGCGCCCATGCTGGTGACGGAACCGCTCCGTCACCAGCCGCAGTTGCGCTGTGCTCATGACGGAGCGGTTCCGTCACGGCCCCGCCCGCTCAATGGAACGCTCAGCGCAGGCGCGGAATCCGCGCCACGCAGGCGTGCCGATCAGGCCGTGACGGAACCGCTCTGTCATCAGCGCAGCGCGACCGCGGCTGATGACGGAGTGGTTCCGTCACCAGCAGAGGAGGGGTTAAAAAGTCTGCAGGGCAACGAGATAAAATTGCAATTGAATCTCCTGGGTAGAAGGGATGTCTTTAGCTTTCTGAGTGCCCCTTATAGGTCCTCATACTGTAATGTGCTGCCTCCTCCAGTGGGTCAACTGGGATCCAATATTCTAGAACTTGACACAAAACGGTTGGCCCAGTGGGGCGTAAGGCCAATCAATACAGCAAGATGTTGGCTTGGGTGAAGATGATAGTACACAATATTATTATGTTGTCTGCAATGGGCAATTTCTTTAGTCACAAGTTCTGACAATACTCTTGTACAGAATTTGTTAATAGTGAAGTGATTTCCAACTGAATAGTGGGTCAGTGTTAGTTTGGACTGATTGCATGCGGAGTGTAGATGCAAGAGGATAAGGTTGGGACAATGGCAGCTAAAAGACAACTCTAAGTTCTGCCACCATGAACAGCCTTCTCATTTAATGTGATTGGAATAAGAGACCAAATCTTGCAGGGAATTGTTACATACGTATTCCTGAGACATAATGTTTTGAATGACTTCTGGATAACAGGTGTCCTTCTGGGGATATATAGGAAACAGGTGCTCCTGATCTATGCCAGCCTCAAGAAGGGGTGAGACGAGTGGCAAACAATGTTTAAAAATAACATTTATTTGTAGGCTTATAATGTGTGATGACTCTAAAGTTGAAGCTTTAGAAGGGTCCTTCAAGGCAGGAAATATTGAAGAAGGACGATACACACTTATTATAAGCTGAGAAAATTGTAGATCTCCAGATCTTACCACGGAAGAAGAACTGGATGCTGTAAAAGAATAATGTATTTCCTAAAGAAAGGAAACATGCACAAGTTCAAGGTACAATCGTAGTTATTTATTTGTAAGCTTGAGCTGAGAGTCACAGAATGACCGGCCTTTCGTAGACAGTCTTAAGTTATTTATACATTCTTGATTACATAAGTTGTTATTAAACAAGCAGACTCATCATCAAACCCAGACAGTACGTGCAGGGTTCAGGCTTATCAGCACAAACATAAAAGGCCCAGGATGTCAGTTAAAACGTCTGCCTGAATGTACCCCATGAGTTGCACATTGATAACAGAGGAACAAGAGATAAAGTTTTCCAAGGAACTCGAGGAAAAGCATGGGTGTATGTTACCAACCTACATTTTTCAACAGCTCATAAGATGGAGGCCTTTATACAAAACAAATCCTAATGTATGTATATTCCAATATATATATTTGTGAATGCAGTACTCCTTCTCAATCCCTCCTTTCCAACTAATGCCCAACCATTTGGTCTAATTCCATCACCATCATATTTTCTGCTTTGCTTTCCTTTTTCTTTTTGTGATAAAATTGTAGCTTTTTCCTGAGACATTTTCCTTATTACACACGTTTGTACACATTTGAATGCATGAAGGTAATACATTGATGAACACATATTCGTAGGGCGGCTACTATAATCAAGGCTATTTTTAGCAGCCAGCAACCCCAGTTTCTGCATCGGGATCCTATATCATCCCAGAATCATCTTTCAGTTACCCGAGGCACTTGATGTCCACTGCTTTGTACACACAGTGTCTTTTGGTCAGTGTAGCATTGTAGGAAGTACCCATCCTATATAGTAAGAACCTCCCTAATCATTTGGTAGCCAGGTGAATGCCCTTGCACCAAATATACAATATGCTTGCTTCCCCAGAAAGCCTAATGAGCAAGTGTTGCTCATACTAAAATGCTTCTCACATTCACTATTTCCTAATAGTACTCTTCATTTATCCATTAGAAAGAATGACCACCTTAATCTCCTTCTCAACTTCAAAGCCACCTGAATAGGAGTGCTGTATCTTTCCAGATTAAATCTAGAAATTCACTCTGATGTGTTTATTTATTATTACAGGTTCCTCTTCCTAATTATTTGACATTGCCCATTCCATATATCCATAAGGTATAGTGACCTGCCTATTATATTCCGATGATATTTTATTTGTGGATGTGTATTTATTATTACAGGTTCCTCTTCCTAATTATTTGACATTGCCCATTCCATATATCCATATGGTATTGTGAGCTGCCTATTATATTCCGATAATATTTTAATCGTGGATGTTCTAACCTTTCCTAAAGGAAAGAGTCCTAAATAAAGGACAAAATGCATAGCAGGATGAATTAAACAGTAAAGGCATGCGTAACAATAGGAGCCCCTTTTCACTTCAGCAAGCATGTTGATACATTTCTAATAATCTGAGACATTCATTTCCTATTTGTATGCATCCATCATTGCACTACTACAGTGTCATGGTATTCTTTGGCGTGGTGTTTATAAAAGTCTAAATCATTGTTTGTTTGTATTCTTCCTGGTGCTCCTGGCGTTCCTGCAGCATATGCCTCATACATTATCACCATTAAAAAAGCTAATATCATTATTAGAATCATAAGTATTAGTCCAAATAATGGTCCAGAAAACGGTCTTTTCTTCCATGCATTTTCTACCGGTGGTCCATCATCTTCTGTGTCCCTAGCCCCCTAAAGTTTACTAGTACTTGTGGTGCTCCAACTTTAGTATTTACTATTGTTGATCAGATTTGGAAGACACTCTAGGGTTGTAAATTGTATCAGGGTTTAGCAGTATGCACTGCTGGCTGCAAATCTGTTTGCTTCCCAGGCTATTCACAGGAAGCCACAGACAATCAATTAGGTGTTTCAGGTATACATCATAAATATCACATCTCATAGTCAACAGCAGGATACACAGCCATTTAGCCCACATCCCTAAGGTTGGGCGGCGAGTCATGAGTGAGCACTGTCGGCTCTGTTGCATATATAAATGTAGGCTTTCAACGGGCGTTCCTAGTATCTGCTTTTTTCCTTTTTTGTTACTGAGCCCCTCCCCACCCCCCCTAACGAACAAGAACAGAAGCTGGTTATCCTCAACACATATGTACAAAAGAAAAATATCAGCAATCACATTTCCATCCCCTCCTTTGTCTCTCTGTTGCCAGCAATGTTCGTAACAGTTCTGAACCAGAGATCACAGATGCCTACGGAGTTCCACAAATTTAGGATGTCTCGTCTTACTCCTTGTAGAGAGGTCCTAGTTCCCCTTCTCATATTCCCAGCAGGCCATCCCCCCTCACATCCCCCCATCAAGCCCATGATACTGTCTCCACTTAGACCAGACCCTACGGAATTTTTTGGGACATCCCCATGCCTTATAGGTCACCCTCTCGGCCGCCATATACAGATCCAGCCCTCTCCTCCATTCCTCCAGATCTGGAGGCTCCGGCGCTCCCCAGTGTTTTGCGATGTCCCTCTTTGCAACTACCAATGCAAGCACTAAAAATGTAAGGAGTGGGCGGGTCAGGTCCACCTCGGTGGTCGTACCCAGCAGAGCCAGTCTGGGATCTTGCGGGATCGAGGCCCCTAGTACCTCTTCTAACTCCTTAAATACCTGTGTCCAATATGTTTGTATTATGTCGCATGTCCATATTGTGTGGTAAAAATCCCCCTCTCCCTGATGACATCGGAGACATCGCGGGTCCTCCACCCTCCCCATTTTGCTTAGCCGTAACCTATCGTAGTAAATCCGGTGGAGTACATTGAATTGGATAAGCCGCAAGCGTGACTTGATTGCCACCTCCCGGGGATGCATCAACACTATTTCCCAGTCCAGATCTTCCATCTCACCAACCTCCGCCTCCCACGAAGCCCTGGGGGTTGCCAAATCCCCTAGCATGTGGTTGGTTAGCGTTTTATATGTCAGTGAGACCGCTTTTTCCGTTATCTGTTCTTGAAGGAGTCTCCCCTCCAGCGGTGCATACTACTGCTCCTTGTAGATCACCTTAAGTTTGGCCGGGAAGAGGAGCATGTAGGAAATCTTTAAGTCTCTAAGCTTGGCCTTCACCATATCAAACGATCTCCTCTGTTTCTGGACTTCCTGGCTATAGTCCGGGAATATCATGATATGCGCGTTTTCTAGCCGGATCTCTCCCATCTTCCTCGCCTCTCTGAGAATCAAGTCTCTGCCGGCAAAGTTCAGAAAATGAAATGAAATTAAATGAATGAAACTTATATAGCGCACGACTTACCCTGGGGCATCTCAGCACTTACTTAGGGAACCCGTCCTGGTATTCCCCTGTGAGAAAACCCTGGCAGGGTATCCACAAGGTGAAAGCCAGGCATCCCACCGCGAGGGGCCGTTGTGGAGATTAAGCAAGCTATTGCCCAGAGTCGCAGAGTGTGAACCCGTGAGTCGAGAAGGCACCGGAGCGAGAATTAACGAGTCCATGGAATTTTGAGCCCAAGACCCGCCGAGGCGGGGACTTGAACCCTGGTCCAGGGCCGAACTCAAGCTCCAGGTCTGCCGCCTCTAACCCCTGAGCCACACTTCTCCACCCTTCAAACGCGCAATGACCGGTCGCGGTCTCGCTCCCTCTGGGGGTTTTGCAAGAAGGGCCCGATGAGCCCTTTCAATGATGAAACAGGGCGAGAATTGTACCGTTGGAAAGGTTTTCATTAGCCACGCGTGGAGGAAGGACACCATATCCGACTTCTCGATCCCCTCTCTAAAGCCGACGAAGCGGAGGTTGTTCCACCGTGCTCTGTTTTTGGTGTCGTCCAACTTCCAGAGCAGTTGGCGATGGGATGCCTTGAGCTCCGCCATATCTTTCCGAAGGGTTGTGTCGAATCTTTGACCTCGTCCATACGCGTCTCTGCTGAGGTGACCCTTTCCGACAAATTTCGAAAGTCCTGTCTCAGAAGTGTCACCTCCGAGCATACCTCACCAATCTTGACCTCCAGGGCCGCTCTGGAGTCCTGGATATCCGTTCTCGAGGCCTGTATGGCTTCCATAAGCAATGCGGTATCCGAGCGCGGTCCGGGCGCAGCAGAAAGGCCCTCCGTCACCAAACGTGGCGCAGCATAATTGTCCATCGGCCCCTGCTTGGGCCTTTTGGGCAGTATCTCCTTCTTGCCCATGTCGTGCCGAAGCGGCTCGTTGGGCCCACCGGTCGGGAGTATTGGATCCCCCGGACGGGCTGGAGAGTGTCGTCACGAGGGCCTCGCGGGTTTCGGTCTTCCCCGCTCTGCGTATCCAGTTCTTACAGCTTGTGCACTTTACTCCAGCGTTGGTCACCAACAGGGCTTGTACTGTGCCCTACCACCTGGGCTGCACTATACTGTGGTGTAATACAGCTTTACGATGTCAGGACACAATTTTGGGAAGTCAATTTCATTGTTGAGCAATAGTGGGAAAGCACCCTGATGAATAGGGAAAAATAAATGAAAAATGAATCAGTTCAGTTCATAAACTTTATTTGGGTACCTTGGTACCCATAAAAGCACAAAGTCATGACAAATACAAACAACAGTCTGGGAGTTTAAGGACACATGACAATATAAAATATACAACAATATTACATAATATTTAAAAATTGAATCTGCCTATTAAAAGTGATTTCAATGGGAAAGAATATAGCTAAAGTCATTAAAACATTTTACAATTATACCAAGAGTCTCAGGGATCTAACATGGACTTACGTGTTCTAATGGCAATTCTAAGAAAAGTGCATGTGCGAAAAATCGAGTCTGCATCATCCAGGGTTGCTATACACCGATGAGCCATGTCCAAACTGATAGGCCGTCTCTTTTTAAAATAAGGATTGAAAAGCCACTTAGAGTATTTAATATAGTACTTACAAAAAAATAAAAATGAATCAATTATGACAGTTCTATGGTAGAACCCACCTTAATAGGGGTCTCTAGGTGGTAGTCTTGCATGGAGGTTTGAAGGAGTTAACTTTGAAAGCTACCTCGCAGCTGTGAAAAGTGAGTTATACTCTAAGGTCCTCATTTCGAGTGGTCGTGAGTTAGGTGCGATATTTTTTACATGTAATAACAATACCATGCTGAATGTTATTCATCTATTGCAATAAAAAGGAACAGTACAAGGTTGTCTCCTAACATGGAGCATAACATGCAGATTTTGGTGCTTACAGCACAAAAATTCTTATGTTCCAGTATTTTCTGAGTCCTTTTACTCCCTTTAAATTCCAACAGGCGGGTTGGAGCTGCCGAAATTAACAATGTTTTGATCGCACCCATAAGTGCCAATTATAATAAGAATAGCAAACAACATGACACACAAATATGCCGTGACAGAAGTTATCACGTGTAGAGAACATTTTCTGGCCACTCATAATGAGGGTGGAACTTGTGCGAGAAAGTCCACAAAATTGGAACTGATACCCAATATTCGCCACCCCTTGATTTGAGCTTGTACCTACCTGGATGAGAGCGATCATGTTCCCCTAGTACTTTGCATCCTAAATTGCTAGTGTTGGTCCCTCTGCCACACAGAGAGAAATATGACCAGTACTTGAAGTTCACTAATAACTGCAGAAATGTGAAATGGGAGGCTGTATATTGTTCCCCTGATGTCATGTCACATTTGTACAGGACCCTTGCCTCACGCCTGGAGGTTATGTATGTCAACTGGGTGGTGGGGGGAGCCAGTGAGCTGATTATGGCTCAGCATGCCACATTTATCAACACTTTAGGGGTTTATTAGTTTCCATGTCTAGTAGCACAGGAAGGAAGAGTACTGCTACTGGGTGGTCCGATGACACCTGCAGAAAGGCCTGAAGCAGTTGGCTGAAAGCAAGTAAAGGTGGAAACTGCAGGGAGGTTAGGGAACCCAGAGCAGCAAATAGGCGGGCGCTTAAAGACGCGAAGGTCGCCTAGGAAAGCAGGCTCTGGGACGAGCTGCTCGGGGTTTCCTCGACCGACCAAAAATGTTTTTGACGACTGGTTAACAGTTGTAACGGTAATGCCAAAACTACCTCTGGCCCCTCTATACTTCCTTTCAAATGGCATTCTCATTTTAGTAGCCTTTATTATTGTACTATGGCCACCGACCAGTTAGGCCGAGCCTTGGACTTCCTTAGTGTTTTCCCTTGAAGAGACTGCAATCGCGATAGATGTTATTGTTCTAATAGCAAATCAAACCATTAATTGTTAATAACTGCAATTTTATGGTATATTGTTTGGTTTTTATTGCACTGCTTTATATGATGCTTAATTTTTATGTGTAATATTAGTGATTTTATTCATCATCATAATAACTTTATTCGGTTTTATACAAACCATCAAAGTACACATGAACAATAAATGATTTTATTCATTTTATATGAGGGCTCCACTCTTAGCCCCTTACTGTTCAATGTTTACATCACCCCCCTGGTTTATCTAGCGGAACAGTATGGGGCTAAGATAATTGGGTATGCGGATGATACCCAACTGCTGTTCACCTGGCCTGACGATAATTTGGACCCATCAGTAGTTCATCGGTGTCTGTCCTCTGTATTTCGCTGGCTGACTCAGGCCCAGCTGAAGTGCAATGAGGACAAGTCGGAGGTGCTTTTTTACGGTTCCTTCCCCCCTCTGTTTAAGAACACATTGTGGCCCCCTAACATCCCTAGCCCGAAAGAGATGGGTAGACCGGCAAAAAACCTGGGCATCTGGTTTGCAGAGGATCTTAGATTTGAGGAGCATATAAAAAAGCTGACAGGCACTTGCTTTGCCACGCTGAAAATGCTCCGCAAGTTTTTTCCTCTGCTCCCTCAAGAGGCTAAGGAGACGGTTGCCCGAGCTCTTATACTGGCAAGGCTGGACTACGCGAATGCTTTGTTCAGCGGTATTCCGGCCTACCTGGTGAAGCGCCTGCAAATCATCCAGTACGCGGCCGTCCGTCTGATTTTTAACATCCCCAGATGGAAGAGCGTACGTGCTGAGATGAGCACCATTCATTGGCTCCCGGTTGCGCAGCGCATCCTGTTTAAATCTCTGGTGCTGGCGTTCAGAGCCATTCACGACTAAGGCCCCGTCTATCTGAGAAAGAGATTCATTTGTTATGTGCCAACACGCTCTCTTAGATCATCCACGCAGCTGAAACTGTCCCTTCCCCGTTTCAAACGTGCCAGACTTGGTGGCCAGTCAATCTCTGTGATTGTGGCCAGGGCGTGGAACGCCCTACCTCTTTATCTGCGTTCCTCCCAAACTGTGGCGTTATTTAAGAAAAATTTAAAAACACACTTATTCAAGAGTTTAATATAAGTTGTTTTCTCTGTGGTTCTGTTTCCCGCCTTTCCCCTCGCGCCAGGATACTCTCAAGTAACGGAGCGCGCTACAAAATAGTTTATACATACATACATACATACATACATACATATATGTGTTGACGATGAAAAAGTATTTTTCGAACTGTCAATAAACTTGAACCTGATTGTGTTGTCATGCCTTTGTATCCACAAAGCCTCCAGTGCACTATTAGGAGCTTTACACTTTGACTTTACACCAATTATACTATCATGAAAATATATAATCAGAGAATAAAAGCACTACTTTGTATAGGGTTCAGAGATTAGGCGGTGTGCAGTTGTCCCTTTGTGAGGTTAGGCATAAGGGCCATATATTCCTAGCAGGTCATGCATGGCATACAGTTTTGGTAATTAGTCCAAATAAAAGCATTAGACGAAAACCAGTTTGGACGCTTTTCTTGAATTCTCTTGCCAGTGAAAGTGCGGCGTGCAAAAGTGCTAGAGTTTAGCCCCATGAAATTTCAGAGAAGTATCAGAACAGGTGCCCTATCACATGGCTTGGCAGTTCGGGCTGGACTGTTCCCATGAGGCACAGGGTCAAGGCTGATTTGCATATAGTAATGTCTGAACTGGGGTGGCATGGTGAGCATAAAAACGATGGATTTAGGCCCAGATCTCTGTACTGGGGTGAATGTATGACATTGTTCTGCATTCTGTCCATCATTTGTTTTTGCATTTGTCACCCCGAGTGGGAAGGGTATGCTCAGACGTGATTCCCGTGCTCTCCACACCACTGGAGTCAAACTATCCTGGCGGAAGAGGGCTGATAGCCAGAAACCGGTCCTAGGATGCTTGATTCCTCCAGGGAAGACATGGCTTGGCAGTTCGGGCTGGACCGTTTCCATGCAGGGCCGGACTAGCCATAGCGGGCACCGGGCAATCCCCTGGTGCACTGCATGGGTGGGTGCCGGTTTTGAGCCCCTGGGGGACGTTTTTATTACAGGGCCGTTTTTGCAGCCTAACTGCAAAATCGGCCCTGTATCAAAATCAGCTGAAAACATGTCCTGCCAAAGAGCTTGGCGGCACCTCCAACCCGCCGAGTGGTGAGGGGAGGACGGCCAAGCACTTTGCCAGGGCTGGCTGTGGTTCCCAGTCGGGCCCTGTTCCCATGAGGCACAGGGTCAAGGCTGATTTGCATATGGCCATGTCTGAACTGGGGTGGTGTGGTGAGCAAAAAAACTATGGATTTAGGCTCAGATCTCTGTACTGGGGTGAATGTATGACATTGTTCTGCATTCTGTCCATCAACTGTTGTTTTTGACTGGTTAACAGTGGCAATAGTAATGCCAAAACTACCGCTGGGCCCTACATACTTCCTTGCAAATGGCTTTCTCATTTTTGTAGCCTTTATTATTGTAAGGACTTCCTTAGTGTTTTCCGATGAAAAGACTGCAATAGCGATAGATGTTATTGTTCCTAACAGCAACTCAAACCATTCATTGTTAATAACTGCCATTTTATGGTATATTGTTTGGTTTTTATTGCACTGCTTTTTATGATGATAAATTTATATGTTATATTAGTGATTTTATTCATCATCATAATAACTTTATTCGGTTTTATACAAACCATCAAAGTAAACATGAACAATAAATGATTTTAATAATGTTATATGTGTTGACCATGAAAAAGTATTTTTCGAACTGTCAATAAACTTGAACCTGATTGTGTTGTCATGCCTTTGTATCCACAAAGCCTCCAGTGCACTATTAGGAGCTTTACACTTTGACTTTACACTAATTATACTATCATGAATATATATAATCAGAGAATAAAAACACTACTTAGTATAGGGTTCAGAGATTAGGCGGTGTGCAGTTGTCCCTTTGTGAGGTTAGGCATAAGGGCCATATATTCCTAGCAGGTCATGCACGGCATATGGTTTTGGTAATTAGTCCAAATAAAAGCATTAGACGAAAACCAGTTTTGACGCTTTACTTGAATTCTCTTGCCAGTGAAAGTGTGGTGTGCAAAAGTGCTAGAGTCTAGCCCCATGTAATTTCACAGAAGTATCAGAACAGGTGCCCTATCTAAATTGGCCAATTCCACATCCTTATGCCATCTGCGGCTTTATCATTGTGCTGAGCTGAATGCTGACTGTAAATAAGAAGGGTACTGGATAGGGAGTCTGGCCTCTCTACTGGAATATTCATGTTTGTCCAGTTCTAGTTGTTTGCATCTGCGTCTGGTGAATCTGTGCATGTTGGCTGGCTTGGTGGGGTGACTTGTTTGGCGGCGCAGGTGATCCAGGCGCTGAAGTACTCTACTGCCAGATTCAGGTTGTTTGAGACATCAGGCTGGGTGTACTGAGGGCATCAGTCCATTGGTGCTGTCTGACCTTTGTCCAGCTGCAGAAGGGGGAGCTGTGGTGGTTGGGGGTGGTGCGGGGTGGTGCAGCGATGGTGAAATGGACAATGGAATGGTCAAACCAGGTGAGTTCCGTGGTGTGGCTGTATCTGACTCTGTTGCTGGACATGAAGAAAGGGTCCAGCATCTGTCCTGCTCGGTGCGTGGGGTCTGAGACCTGCTGCATGAGGCTGATGTTGTCCGTTTGTTCCAGGATGCCGGTAGAGTTCTTGTCTGTGGGGTTGTCCAGGTGGAAGTTGCGGTCTCCCAGGAAGACGTACTGTGCGAAATGGAAGGTGAGCGGGTGATGAATTCTTTGATGGCGTCGCTGAGGCCAGTTTGTGGTCCTGGGGTTCTGTATGCTAGGGTGCCTTTGATGGTGGTTTTGTCATCAGTGTTGGGTTGGAAGTTCAGGTGCCCTATGATCGTTGTGGTCTCATCTTTCGTGGTGGTGCAGATGATAGATTCTTTGTGTACAATGGCAATGACACCACTGTGTCGGTTGGTTCGGTCCTGTTGTTTTATCTTGTAGCAGTTGGGTGTTGCAGTGACGATTTCTTGGGCAGATGCGGGCTGATCCATGTCTCTATGATGAAGGTAATGTCGGTGGAGAGGATGGAGATGGTGTCCCTGACTTCAGTGGTGTGTTTGCATAGTGATCTGTCATTGATCAGGAGGCATCTGAGTGGTTCTGGGGAAGTGACAGATGGCGGGAGGGCGTGGCGCTAGATTCTGCGAAGGCAACCGGTCCAGGTATGGAGGCGTAAAGGCATCAGAGTCAGGTGAATGGTTCTGCTGTGGAGAGCGGAGATGCGAGGCAGCAGTTGTTGCTGTGTCCGGGGTCCAGGGCAAGGATATCTGTGTAGTAGTACCTGTGGGAGTCTGAAGGGCCAGGATTTCTGAGGCAGGGTGGGGTCCAGACACGGAGGCGCGCACATAGGTTCGCCTTTGGTGCACCTTCTGTGTTCTGGTGGTGCGGCCTTGCTACAGCCTCCCTTAAGTAGGTCCTGGGAAGGGTGCTGGATAGGGGCAAAGTGGAAAAACAGCACAGGCACTGGTGGGTAGGAAGGAGCAGTGAGTGGCACTGGTCTTCGCAGCTTAGGGGCACAGGAACCTGGGGGCTTCCTGTGGGCACGGTACCTGAGCAGCACGGCTGGCTGGTAAGGTTGACTTGTGACGGGACCTGAAAGGCTGGCAGGTGAAGCTGACTTGCGGCGGGGGCAGCAGGAGACGACTGGCAGCAGGGGAGCTGGTGGGGACCTGCTCAATGGAGCTGTGCTGCATCCTCCATTAAGTAGGGCCTGGGAGGGGAACTGGGGAGCCAAGAAGCGGGGAAAATGGCACAGGAAACAGCAGACGGAAAGGAGCAGCAAGTGGCACTGATCCTGGTGGCCTAGGGACCAGGTATCTGGGGGCCAAGTGTGGGCACGGTATCTGGGCAGCAAGGCTGGCTGGTGAGGCTGACTTGCGGTGGTAGCAGCAAGACTGACTGGTGAGGCTAACTTGCAGCTGGAGCAGCAGGAGGTGACTGGCAGCAGGGGAGCTGGTGGGGATCTGCTCATATAGTAGGGACTTATAGGTAAGGTAAATATGCCAATCAGGTTTATACCAATGTCATCATGTTAAAAGGAGTAGCACAAGCACTTTACCACTGGTTCACTGGGTTAATGTGTACACAGTTCGATGGCCAACAAAAACAGTCAAGGCAAAAATCTGGGGGAATTACATGAAAAAGATGGCTATTTCAACAGTGAGTATGTGATTCTAGGTGCTGAAAAGTCAGAAAAGGACTAAAGAGCATAGAGTGTAGGTTGACTTATTTCTGGAGCGACTGGTCTAGTCTCATAAGGTAAGTGGGGTGTTGTAGGGTATTTGTGTCTCAATGTGTAGGTTCCTGTTCTGAAGTAACACTAACAAGGTGAGTCTAATAAGGATTAAGCAGCCTTTGGTGTGTTCAGCTCCCAGGTATAACTTAACAGGGTGAGTGTGATGGAGGCTGGAGGGCATGTAAAGTATGCAGATCCCATGTCTTGATTATTTAGGAATTAAGAGCGAGTACCATATGTAGGTCTTAATTCTGGATTAATAGAGCGAGAGTTGTATGTTATAAGGAACGAAGAGTGCATCCAATAAGGACAGGTAAACCTTTGTGAAAATGTGGATTCTAGTTGAAGTCTAACAGATGAGAAAGCTAAGGCCTGAAGAGTATTCAAAAGGATAATGTGAGTCTTAACACTGAAACAAGATAGAGAGAGGAAATATGTTAACTGCAGTTATTGTACCATAGCGAGAGACTACTGTGAATCAGGCGCGCAACACCCATTGGCCTCTTAGGGCCTCAGCACCCCCTGTCGTGTGTGGCAGCCCGGGATGAGACACTTCCCGGACCCGCTCACAGCCGCACCCGAGCACTTCACAGGTCTTTAAAAGACCTAGTGCATGTTAATGGGGCTTAGTTGTTGTTTCACCCCTTCTAAGAGCCCCTGCAGCTCGACTCTGCCGATTGCCTAAAGATTCAGTCCCCCCGAAATTTTTTCTTAGCCCCCGCCTGAAATTTGACTCTAGTTGCGCCTCTGCTGTGAATCTACTGCCTGAATCTACTCCGATCTGCAGGTCACACTCCATTCCATTCTAGCACAATCACAGTTGTGTGGGGGTTGTACTTTTCTTTTTTTCTGCTTTCTTTCGGCAGTTGACTGTTTATTTTCTTCTCTTTTCAGTTTTCCCGTTCTTATTTAGATACTACTTTCTTTGACCTTTTGCCTCCATTTCTTCTTTTCTTTATCTCCCTTTATGTTGTTCCATTATGTTTGCTTTTTCCTTTGATCATTTTTCTCTGTTTATTTCATGTGTCTCAGTCTCTAGAAGTCTCTTTTAGTCTTTCCCACTATTTCTTCCCTCTTAATGTTCTCACTTACTTTATTCCTTTGTTGTTTTTTTCTTTCTCTTTCTGCATTTATGTATTTGTCTCGCTTTCTCTTCCCTTTTCTCTTTTTTCTCCCTTTTTCCTTTCTTTATTCTTCCTTCCTTCCTTTCCCGTACCTCCTCTACCTGCCTGTTTACCACTATGCTCCTTTCTGATTTAGATCTCTCTCTCTCCCTCTCAAGTTTCTAGTTGGGCTTTCCCCTTCGATTATTTTGCTCTCTTGCAATCTCTGTTTCTCGACTTTGAGCTCTCTCTCGTTCCCTCTATCTCTTTGCCTTTTCCTTTTCCATTCCTCTATTCTAATATCTGTTCTTTTTTCTCCAGTCTTTTGTTACCTACCTCTTGATTCATCATGTCTCCTACTCCCCCACACCTCTGTATTTGATATTTTCTCTCTACTATTTTTCTCTTGTCCTCCTGGTCTTTCACTCGTGCCTCCTACTCGTACAGCTTTCTTGTAGGTACGGCTATAAAGAGTTTCAACTGTTTTATAGATTTTCCCCCAGATTCATCAAATTCCTGTTTTGCGAGTCCTTAATAGCGATTATTAAGGAATCGCTATTAAAGACTCACAAAACGGGATGCATGTAGAAATCGCAATATTTTTTGCAATTTCTACAGCTTCCTTATTTTCGATTCGCTAATTGCGAATCGCAAATAAGGAATGGCTGTCTCATTCATTCCTATGGGCCTAAAGGCCCGTAGGAATTAATTAGAAGTCATTCCTTATTTGCGATTAGCAAATAGCGAATCGCAAATAATGAAGCAATTTCAAGGGTGCCAGGGTGTCCAAAGGACACCCTGTAGCACCCCTGAAATGGTAATGTACACTGGTGTTGCGCACAAACATGTCCAAAGGACATGTGTGTGTATGTAACAAACAACTTAGAATAATGCACTAAAGCGCATTTTTTAAAGTTTTCGCTGTTTACCACGTAGTTAGACTTCGCGGTAAATAGTGGCCCCAGATTGCGAATTTGCAATTTTTAAATTGTTAATGAATTGCATTTAAGGAATCTCAAATTGAGATTCCTTAAATGCAATTATTCGCAATTTAGTGATTTTCAGAATTGCGATTTTTGCATTTGAGATGATGAATCCCAAATGCAAAAATAGCGCTCGCAAAGGGCCAGATTCTCAGAATCTGGCCCTTTGCGAGCCGAATTTCCTTTGATGAATCTGGCTGCAAGTCTTTGAAAATTAACCAATAAAAAGTATGAAGAGAGAGCGTGAGCTTTGAGCCAGCCCCCTTCAACAATTGGCTTTCATGGGCTTTTCATTAATGCCTTGGAATGTCATGGATAATTTATTGTCTCTTTGTTCCCATTCGGTTTTGCAGATGGGGCATCACATAATCATTTTGTTATGCTGCGAAATCAAAATGGCATCCAGTAGTTTGTAAGGAGGTCCAGTGGTTGTTCTTTGGATGTACTTACTTGGCAGTCACAAAGACATTTTAATTTATTATATGTTTATCGTCAGGAGTTATATGCTGTTTGCAGGTTTAGCCTGTCATAAAAACACAGTACTATTCACTCTTGCAAGATCATTTGTTTTACCTTGCTTAGTTGTTTAATTGACGTACTTCTGATCACAAACATGTGCATGCACACAGACTTTCTTAGAAATGCAAAGAAAATGCTGGCTCTTTATCAAAAGTATCTAATATGCAACAATTTATCCTGCGTGCATTTTAAGTCCCCTATTTAAAATGCAAACTTCATCCTTTAACTCCTTTTTATTCCACTCTTCTTCGACAGTCAGCTTTTATACGATAATATATTCTGTTCAACGATGGGGCCCCACTCCCATCTCCCATATTGTAATAGTCGATATTATTGCTTCATTATGGGACTCTCTTTCTAGGACAGCTGGTAGCAAGGCACATAAAATCACCCAACCATAACCAAACCCTTTCCCAGGCCTTTTGGCTTTACCAGTGCGTGTCATTTTATCTTTTAAGGCCCCGATTATTGATCCCATTAGCCACCAATCACTACCCTGCCTCCATCCCATTTGTCTCCATAAAAACTTTTTGGGCTTTCTCTCCCCTCGTCTTTCCCCAAATATCCAGCTTTCTTTTGGTCCTTTTCCTGAATTCCTGTACTCAGCCCACCACTCTCCATTCTCAGGTCTGTTTCTTCTGAACCTTTGGCAGCCTTCACCCCCCTTACTTGGTCTACCCTCGTTCCCTTTTGCTCGGTCTTTCTATCCTAGCCTGCTCTTTTCACCCTCCCCCAGTGTCTGTCATCTCCCACATTTCCTTCTTTCAACTCTTTTAATCTTTATTTTTTCAACTTCTTCCTCATTCTCCTCTTTTCCCCTGTTCGTTTCTCTCATTTTCCATCTCTGTATGGCTTTCTCTTGACTTTCTCTCCTCATAAATCTCTGCTTTCCCTCCACTTTTAGATCTTCGCACTCGTTGGTCTATCAGTTTCTCCCGTCTGGCGCGTCTAGCTTTATCTCCTTCCCACGCAGTGGGACAGACTCGGCTGTGGAGGTTTCCCTCCCTCAGAAGTGATAATATATTTGAGCAATAAAAGGGAAGCGCTTGTAAGTGCTGGAGACATTAACTACCCAGAGACAGCTCCTTACACAACAAGCCTGCAGTTTTCCTCGACGAAGATCAATCTTCGCAGTTTTGGAAGTCCGTGGGGTGGTGATGGGCTGTCCTCGGGCAGAGCCTGCTGCAGCGCAGGAAACCTACGGTATATAGAGATGCTGCAAATTATTGCAGGGCAAGCAGAACTGCTGGGTGATAGGAGGGGCTAAGCGCAGGCAGGGTCAGACTATGGGGCAATCAGGCAGGGCCCGAAGGCTGGGCTCACAGATCAGTTTATGGGAGGTTGTTTTGTTGGTTGTTTCTGGGCCTATCTTATGTTCTGTTGGGCTGTTTTTTTTTACTGTTGATTTCTCTGATATTACCACAAACATGGCCTGGAACAAGTAAATGTTTGTAGTCTTCCATACTTCGCAAAACACCTGTACAGCTTGGCTTTGCAAGTTCTGATTTGCAAATGTGGGCCACTTTTCCATCTATCTGATAATGGGGGCTAACTTTAATTTGTTGCCCAGGACTATTTTCTGGTCCAGTGTAACCTTAAGGGTAGGGAAAAAATGGGTGAGAGCTTAATTTGAGCTGGTGGTTGCCAGTGGTTGACGGTGGGGGCCACTGGCACACATTTTTGGAGACAAGCACTTCTTTTTCTGCATCAGACATTTGCATAACAAGAGAGGAAAATAACACACAAAGCGGAAAGAGGGAGGAAGAGAAAAATGAAAAAACTGTAACAAAGGGAGAAAGAGGTAACCTGCAAGAGTGAGATAAAAGGGCAGGGAGCGTCTGGTAGTGGATTAAAGAGGCATCAGGTGGATTTTGACTACGCAGCCTTGGTGATCGGCACGTTTACATTTAATCGCTCTGGCTGCTGGCTTCTGAGCAGAGATTTTGGCAATGGTCCTCATGCATTTACAAACTAAGCATGGTGAGAGAGGGTAAGGAGAGGATCGGCGATAATTAGGGATGGGATGGCAAAGAATGTCCCAGAACTGCAGAAGAGGAGATAGGGAAAGAGTGAGAAAGGGAGGAGCAAGGAGATCATGGTAAGAAAAGGATGGGAGAGAATGATAGAGAAAGGCGAAAGACAAGCTATGGTGAGTGTTAAGTGAAAGGAGCAGGGAGACTCTGGGAAAGTAAGGAAATGGCAGGGAGGTGGGAAAAGGACAGAAAAGGTTGATGCAAAAGAGGAAAGCATTGAGAGAATGGGTGAGAAAAGGGAGAGCAGCGACAGCATGGGTAAGAAGGAGGAGTGAAACGGAGAGAAACTGTAAGAAACGGAAAGTTAGGAAGAGGATGGTGAAACGGGGACTGTAGGAGGGAAATTTGTGAGAAGGGGACTGGAAGAAAAAGTGAGAACGGGAAAGTCAGAGAGACCATAAATGAGAAAAGGAAAAGAGGGGATGGCTGAGGAGGGCAAAGGACAAGAATGGGTGGTTGGGAAGGCAGGGAGAGGATTTGTGGTAATGGAAGGGCTATGGAAGGGATGGCTGAAAGGTAGGTAGCGATGGGATGGGACAGAGGGAAAGAAAGGCGTAAGTTTCAGGTTTAGGTGGAGGAGGAGTACTAAAGAAAAAGACACTGACAGATTTTTCCAACAGTGACTGTAAATGTCCTTAAGGAAATCCATGTCATTGATGACGTTTCTGTTTACATTTTGCAGGCTTTACTTCCTCTTTCTTTCCCTAACAACATTTGCATTTGTCAGACGTCACTACTGTAGTATCTTTTTTCAAGAAACATATGATTCTTGAGTAGTGCATACTGTGAACCGAATCACTTCCAGGTATCTGGGTGAGTTCAGGTTGTGGGCTGGTGTTTATGACAGGGCACCATTGAGATCTCTGAAGTGGTGGATGAAAGCAGTGCCTGTGAATGTATTTTACAGGTTGTCAGACTATATGCACATCTCCCCTTGGCCTCTCTGCAGAGTGCCACAATTGTGCCAACTGCAATAATGGGAAAGTGTGTGAAGGAGGTCGACTGCTCTCACAATATGGACGTCATCATAGGAAAGAAAATGCAAGATTAACAGCTGAGTCGGAGGGTTGTGTGTGTGGGCATGGTGACGTGGAGGAGTTGTAAGGATGTGTAGAAGGAGAGAGTGAACAGAGGTGCTGACAAGAAAAGAGATGAGATGTGACAGATGAACATGGAGGATTTCAGAAATATATGGGGAGAAAAAAGGTGTGTATACCAGAGTGTGAGACTGCAAAGGAAAACGGTGTGATAAAGAGTTCAAGAGTGATTGAGACACTCTAAGGACCACCACCTCTTCAAAAGACCTTTGGCACCTTTTACTCACAGTATCATATAATGGGATGTGAAACGTTTTCCAGTCTAATCATTCACAAGAAAGTCATTGAACCTCCTCATTTATTTGATACTGGTAACAAGCACTGGCAAGTCAATAGGTCTGATCTGTTTTAAGCACTTGAGGTGACGTGTTATGTGTCTGGATAAGATAACAGAAAATTCACAGAGAGGCAACCAAATACTATTCATGTAGCATGCTGCGTGAAGGACATAATTTTAGTTGATATATTTTAAGCCACACACTTAATTACATAGATCACACATCTTGGAAAGAATTCCTAGTTAGGCTTCTTTGACCACACCATATTTAGTCCCACTGATCCATCTTTGTTATCCCACTTACAGCACCAAGGGAGTGGATGGGTGAGGAAGGAAAGGACAGGATGATGTAAAGGGGTAAAGAGAACAGATGTGAACATGGAATGACCAGAAAATGAGAAGTAAGAAAAGGAAAACAAGGGAAAGGATGGGTTAGGTCAAGGATTGGAAAGTGAGAAAGATGGGAGCAGCAAAGGATGTGTGGAAAAGATAGGTGGAAGGTGGTTTAGAATTGGATATCTTTATTGGTATTGATGAGAAGGGGAGGAGGGTTTTGTTATTATTATTATTATTATTATCGTGTCTGCTACTATTATTATTATTACTATTATTTACTTACAGTGTATTCATTGTTAACCATACATAAACTAATTGCATTTAACTTTCTAAAAGGTATAAAAAAATATCAACAATAATCAAAGAGTCAACATATTTAGATCTAACACGATTAAAAGCTCTACAGTAAAACATAACAAGCTCAAATGACTATGGATTCCTGGCACAGGTGGCTTATCACGTTGGAGGTTACTGTTAACATTGACCCTGTGGAATAGGTTCCCTTTCATAATCTTTCAGTGGCTATCATTATTTTAAAATTGTTCTTGACTAATTTACTTGTGAGTCACCCCATTGGGGGTACCATGTTTAAGTTAGATATAGCAGGGCAACTGATGAATCAGTTCCTTTCATGTTATTTTCGTGGTCATGCAATTTTTAAATAGCTGGGGAACCCCTGTTTGTGGTAACCGTCACTCAACCATCAATCCAACTTTCAGGCTTATGCACCTTCTCCTATGGTAAAGGGATTCTGGCACCCCTCAAGAAGCTAACAATCTGTCTCTTTGTTGGGCCTTTCACCTATCCAAGACCCCAAAAAGTACTTATCCACGTAGTCATGCCAGTATTGCCAAACAAGCTGCGGCATCCTCTTGTTGAAAAAGCACTTGTGATCCCAATATTTTCAGAATTACCGTCCTATTTCTTTAATCCCAATTGATAGATTATTTAATAAGGAGGTGCCTTTGAAGCAGGTGTCACCAATAAACTCTTGTTCTTCCTGTTTTCAACGGCTTTTATGTGGAGATCCCATAGGCGTCTTTGTCTCCCAATCAATTTACTGTTTGGATTGAACCTCTTGTCTTCCTCAAGGCAAGCTTTTCAATTATATTAGTAAACTGATGATACACAGGTTCACTTCTGGCTGGAGATTCGGGTTTAGCCTCGAAAAATGTGTCACTCTGTATTTTGGTACTGGATGGGTCGACAGCAGCCCAAACTAAAAACTGCCAAATCGGAGGATGTGACTGTGCGTGCCAGCGATGATCTCTGGAGTTCCGCATTTTGGACCTCGTAAATTGGACACTTCCTCAACCGGTAAAAGGTGGTTAAAAATCTTGTCTTGTGGATGGAGTCTGTTCTTTCCATTGACACTCGAATTTCATCTGTTTTCTTTGCCTGTTTTTTTTCAAAGTGGTTAGAAGACCATCATCTGCATCTCTACAAGAGGAGGAAGAGGTATGAGAACCAGGGAGATTGTGGAGACTACAAAGAAAACAGTATGGGAGCTCATACTTCATGCCTCTTCAGAGAACAAATTGAATGCCTAAATGGTCACATGTAAACTGTGCGATATAAAGATCACTGGTAGGCAAAGCGTTTTATAGTCTGTTGGACTTTTACCCATGTGAAGACACTGTAGCGTTCTCCCCAGCTAGAGAGCATTTAACAGAACAAGCCACATATGAAGCTTTGGTTTGCACCTTTTTTTTTCTTCAGCATGCTATCGTTAACTGAACGTCCTATGTCACAAACTCTATTAACCACACCCAGTCACACCCACCAGATTATGTACTCCTCGTACGGAGTCTTCTGAGGGCCACTAGAGGTCTCCTACATATAAACACAGGAAAGGACATCTCCCCCTTTGTTGGATATACATATACAGATCATAACTCCTCGATAAGTGGTTGAGGTGCTCACACCAGTCTTCCAGATCTAGTTGTACAAGATAGAGAAGGGGTACTTACATCTGGCATCTCTGGAGAAGAGCTGGATGCTTGACTTGGGCACTCAGATGGATTTGCCTCACTCGGGGCTCACTGACGAACATTGAAGTAAAGGCTTAAAGTGTGACGAGTCTCTGGTTATGGATTTTCCAGGTCTTTTGGCAGCACTATATGTCCCTTGCAGTTCATGTCAAACAGGGTGCCCGTCTTGCATGTCTGCTTTTGCTTGGCAGGAACTCGTCTCCTTTCTAAAAAACTGTGTCTTGAGCATGTCAGCAATTGTTGGTGTAAGCCTTCATTTTGCATTTGGGAGAGATGTTAGTGACATGAATCTTGACAGCATCCATTGACTGATTCGTGGTCCATCGTGGTATCTTCATTCCAAGAACCCTCGAAACAGCAAGGTGGCAGTATTTATTCCTGTCATGGAATGTGGAGTGGAACAGTAGACACGAAGGGCTGGCCATAAAGCAGACTTGAGATCAATGCCTTCATGAGCAGCAAAATGAACTACCCTTTTTGAAGTAGTCATAAATCATTCCGCAAAGCCTTTTGCCTGTGCAAGGAAGGTGTACTGTTCTGATGTTTGATGTTCAAATGATTAGCAAAGTCTTTGAACTTTCTGCTATTGAAGGGTGGACCATTGTCAGGTTTGAGAATGGAGGGAACACCCAATGTTGTAGCTGCTCTATGACTCTGTCATGTGAGATTGATGACAGGTCCTCCAATAAAGGAAAACACATGTACTCAGTGACAACTACCATGGGATAATGTTCATTAGAGAGAGGTCTGAAGAAGTCAACCACAACCCTCTTCCAAGCTTGCTTAGGTAGATCAGACATGTTCAATGAGTGCTGAGTCAGCGTGGGGACAAAGCAGTTGCACAGATTGGATCTATGACAGAATATCGACTACAAAAATATCGACCTACAAGAATATCGAGTCAACAATATCGAGGGCAAAAATATCGACATCCTATCTACAACATGGTAAGTACTAAAATATCGAAAATATAATATCGTTGTAAAAAATATCGATGTTAAAAATATCGATTTTTTTTTTTAATATATATAAATGTAAAAGTAAGTATATAACACTAATAAATAAAATATACATATTTAAAAGTATCTAATAATGTTTAAAATTAATGAATAAAAATATATACAGTAAAGATATAATATATATGTACTGAACAATAAGTATTAATAATTAATTTACTAAAAATACCCCATTACCCAAGAACTGAAAACTGACCCTGAACCCTAAAAATACCCCTTTACCCAAAAACTGAAAACTGACCCTGAACCCTAAAAATACCCCTTTACCCATGAACTGAAAACTGACCCTGAACCCTAAAAATACCCCTTTCCCCATGAACTGAAAACTGACCCTGAACCCTAAAAATACCCCTTTACCCATGAACTGAAAACTGACCCTGAACCCTAAAAATACCCCTTTCCCCATGAACTGAAAACTGACCCTGAACCCTAAAAAATACCCCTTTACCCATGAACTGAAAACTGACCCTGAACCCTAAAAATACCCCTTTACCCAAAAACTGAAAACTGACCCTGAACCCTAAAAATACCCCCTTACCCAAGAACTGAAAACTGACCCTGAACCCTAAAAATACCCCTTTACCCAAGAACTGAAAACTGACCCTGAACCCTAAAAATACCCCTTTACCCAAAAACAGAAAACTGACCCTGAACCCTAAAAATACCCCTTTACCCAAGAACTAAAAACTGACCCTGAACCCTAAAAATACCCCTTTACCCAAAAACAGAAAACTGACCCTGAACCCTAAAAATACCCCTTTACCCAAAAACCCAAAAATGACCCTGAACCCTAAAAATGCTCCTTAACCCAAAGGTAAATAATATTATTTAATTAGCAATTAATAATTAATTAACAATAACAATAAAATAAATATATTAGCACATAAGCTGTAATTAATATAATTTAATAATTAATATCATTTTCCCCAATTAATTAATTAACAGTAACTAAAAATTATATATATAAATAAATTACTCTAATAATGTAATTAACTAACTAATATTATTTAATTACCAATTAATTACTAATTTAAAATATGTACCAAATTATATTAATTAATTAACTAATTAATATTAATTATTTGCCAATTAATTAGTTATAAATATTTAAAAACATATATTAATTAATTAATTATTATTAAATTACTCCCCACCCTATTCCCCTATAAACCCACATCCCGCTACAGAAAATATATATCAATTAATCAATTAATTATTTCCCAATTATCAATATTAATTAGCAAATAATTATAATTAATTAATTAATCCTACTAATTATTAATCAACTTACCATAATTAAATTACTTCCCACCCTATTCCCCTATAAACCCACAACCCGCTCCGGTACTAAAACATCAAATGTCCTTATAAATTTCTATATTATTATAGAAAATGTATACACATATAATAGTAATTATTTTAAATACTTAAATTAAACATATAACACATACATAATAAAAAACTATAAAATAATACAAATATCGATATTAGTGTCATCGAAATTATTAACATCGATATATATGCTATCGATATTACTAACTTCGATATTACTTACATCGATATTAAGTATTTCGATATTACTTACCTTGGGTCGATATTCTGTCCTACGATATTCTTGCCTTCGATATTATGCTCCTTCGATATTACAGACTCGATATTATGGTAAGTCGATATTTCCAACTCGATATTTTGACTGTCTACCGCACAGATTACATGCTTTATGCTCCCTTTCAACTCATCAAGATGCAGGAACCACACTTGATCCCGGAGACCTCATTTAGTTTCAGCAATACCACGATGACCTTCATGCCCCAATTCAATGACTTGTTGGCTCAGGCTTTCAGGGATAACTATTCTTGCCCCCTCTAGGTATGACACCATCATGTGTGAAAGAAAGTTCTTCCTGAACATTTTTGAACTTCTGGTATTCAACATCTACAAAAGGTTGAATCTGCTTCCTCCATGAGTGTGTTGTAATGATTTCCTTGAGCTTAAACATATCTTTGTCAGTATTAGTGGCTGTCAGAATCTGTTTAATAGAAAGAGCTGCAGGCACACTTGACTTTATGATAAAATTGATGTAGACCTCCGCTGCTTTGGATGTTGTACCATGATGCTGTAGCAGCACTGGTGTTTTCTGTTACTGATACGCTCATCTTGGGTCCTCTCACGAATCCTATTGCGGTTGCTACCATACACTGATGGCGGGGTTGGGTGGGGGAGGGATTTCTTTGCAAGTTAGTGTTTTGTGGGTGGGACTTTCTTTTGGGTTTGGGGGCTTGTTTAGAAAAGCAGATGACGGACAGTGGATTATCCGGACCAGCCTTTCGCTCCTGCTGAACCCCCACTGGATTTTAGCGCCCGACTTTTGAACTGTGGGCTGGATGATAGTGTATAAAAACGTGCTGCGGGGGGTGGACGGGTTGCAGTCGATTGATTTCAGTGTATTTTTGATGCTGGTCATATATGTAACAGTTTACTGATTCCTGCAATAAAAATATATTTAAAAAAAAAAAAAAAAAAAATGATGCTGTAGCAGCACGCGTGAAAAGTAGTCTGCAGGGTTTTTGTTATGCCCTGCATAGTTTACTTATATCTTGTACTCTATCAATCTTCCTGCTGCTCAGCCAGTGTGTGTGTTTACTGTAAAATGTTGGTAATTCAGTGATGCACGGAATGTTGGGTGTCTGTGGGAGAGAGGATGACAGAGATGGGCTGAGCAGCAGGCAGGCTGCTCCTGGTGGGGTTTGCTATTACATGGAACTAAAGGATTGACTACTGGCTAACCTACATTTACTTTACCCGTTTACCTGGACTACCCCTAGGATGTACCTATATACTATCTGGATGTGCTTGGACCAGCTACAGAATAAAGGTACTTATGAACTAAACATGGCTACCAGCGTCTACGTGTTGCACATGGTACAACATATTTTGGCGACGAACAAGAGTTGGAGACTTACCCTCTTGCCTATTGATCTCCACAATTGGTCAAGGAAGCAGAAGATGACATCTTTAATAAGTCCAGAGGGTGAGAAGGAGCCACAAGTCTTACTGTCAACTAAGAAACAATGCTACATCAAGCATGCAAGAGGCAACACGTCAAGCAACACAAGAGCAATTATCGCAACAAAATAATCTGCAACAGCTTACTCACCAACCCCACCACTGTCCTGTACATCGGACAGCCCCAACAAAAGCATGCTGTACCGTGTGTTTGCCCCAAGAACTGCACAATCAAGAGAAGAGTGTCTCTTGGTAATGACTTTAAACATGTTTAAACTATGCTGGTATGCTGCACAAGTCATGATCAGTCCTGCGCATTGTCTGTCTGTTACTGGATGTGACTGCTACTTTGGAGATTTTTTTTTTTACAAAGAACAGTGGTCCCTATATGAAGTCAATATACATAAAAAATGAACATATACCTGATAAGTAATATGACTTCTGTCCGTCCGGACAGGATTTATTTTTCAATATGTGCAGAAATAAAAGGAGTTTTCTGAGAAAGAAATGTCAAGTGGGCACAGCCGTGACCCTTAACATACAAGACAGAACAACAAAGGGACAATATTAGACAAAGCAAGCAAGTAAGTCTGCGTGCTAGTACTTCAGTAGGGCAGACATTAGGTATCAAAAAAACACTCCATTGCAATTGAAAGTTACACATAGAAGTTTTTGTATATGGGTTTTACAAGTCGACGGCGTTTCGATGCCTATAAAAATAAAGGCATCATCATCAGGACAAGGGTTGACCTTATTGTTGTCTTGACCTTAAGCATAGTTAAAAGCTTTTTCATCACATTTAATTGAAGCCAGCAAGGCTTTCCATCATGGAGGATAAGTCCAATGCAAGCGATTTCCGGATAAATCTGAATTCAATCATCCAGTCCATATATTCTGTTAAAGGGGGTCCATATGGCAATTTATATTACCGGATACATGACTCAGACGCTAAAATAGCGGAGGAGCACAATGGCTATTGTGAAGGTGCGGCGGCACCGCTGCTAGTATGGCAATCCGGTTGTGGTCATTCTCAGCGTGGAGAATTCACACAAAGGAGAGCTGTGGATATTACACGGAGCCTGACTGACAAGCTTTGGGCAATTGCAAGCATCTCCCTGGCAGTGGCTAATGGCGTGGTGACAAGATGTGGTGCATGCCTGGCGCCTCACAGATGCAGTGTCACAGGGGGCAGTGTAAGGTGAGACACATTGTTTGACATTGATTGTTGGTCTATTCTGAGACCTGATGTTTGTGGGTATTTTTCAACTGCCACTCTTGAATTTAAAAATGAGGCACGAGTCAAGAGTTGCGTGAGGAGGCTTACCTTCATTGTGGGTCTCTTGCGCTGTTCCTCTTTTCAATTGTGACGTTCGAGGAAGCTCCATGTATAACCCTTAACGATTTGAGGCACCGGCGTGCCGTGAGCCACTCGGCACGGCGTGAGAAAGCATGGCGCCATCTTGGGGCTGGCGATTGCCCATGTTATTTGCTGGTTCTCTTAGCGTCAAACCAACCATTTGCCAACCATTTTGTTCACTCAATAAAGTTCAACTTATTCATCAGCAACGTCCCAGAGTGAAGGTCGGGTCCAATTCATTTCTTCTGGTTTGACTACAGTTTGTTTTGTGGAGCACAAGAATATGCAGGTACTTTTCTTACGTCAGAACAGCTAGTGTGTATGTTTATTGTAGAATGTTGGTAATTCAGTGATGAACGGAATGTTGGGTAACTGTGGGAGTGAGGAATGACAGTTAGAGATGGGCTTTGCAGCAGGAAGGCTGCTCCTGGTGGGGTTTGCTACTACATGGAACTAAAGGATTGACTACTGGCTAACCTACATTTACTTCACCTGTTTACCTGGACTACCTCTATGATGTACCCATGTACTCTCTGGATGTACTTGGACCAGCTACAGAATAAAGGTACTTATGAACTAAACATGGCTACCAGCGTCTACTTGTTGCACAGGGTACAGCAGTTTTGATCTTTCCCGGTTTTGTACTACAATGTGATCACACTCCTGCAGATGCAACACCCGCCTTTTGATGCAAGGGGGCATCTTGGCTTTCAGAATCCCAAAGATGGTGAGCAATGCCTGAGGATCCATGGCAAGGGTAAAATGCTTTCCATACAGAAACACATAGAAGCGTTCACACACCCACACTACAGCTAAGCCTTCTTTCTATAGTTGAGCATAAGCATGTTCAGTCTGAGATAGACTTTGGCTAGCATAGGCCACAACGTTTCTCAGAGCATCAGGCTGTTCAATGTGTTGGGCAAGGATTACTCCCAACCCCACCAGGCTTGCATCCACTACAATGTCTGTATGCAATTTTGGATCATAGTATGAGTAAGCCATATCATTTGCCTTTTCAATTGTGTGTTTTATTTTCTTGAAACTGCGGTCACATTTCAGATGACTATTCAAACTGAACATTTTGTTTTGTTGGTTCTTTTAGAGGGACACTCGTATTGGCAACATCACTAGTGTACCTGGTGCAGTAGCTGACCAAGCCTAAGGAGAATCGCAGGATGGCCACATCTTCTGGAGGGTAAGTTGATGACAATGCTTGTACCTTTTCAGTTCCGAAGTCATCACCTTTTAAAAGAAAATATGACCAAAGAATTTAAGTCTGTTTTTGTGAAAATCACACTTCTCTTCATTTAGTGTGAGACCTGCATAAGCAAGCAGACGGCATACTTGTATGAGTGCTTTGTCATTTTCCTTTCGTGTAGCCCCAAACAGCAGCATATCATTACTGTAGTTAAAAGCATGTGTGCCAAGATGAATTATTCAACAAATGACATCTTGAAAGATTCCTATAGTTGACAACACACCAAAACTGAGCCTTATCTGTATCTGATCAGACCAACATGCATTGAAAAAGTAGTAATGTACCTTTGGTTTTCGTCCAGTTCAAGTTGATGGTAACCTCTGTTCAGAACAAGGCAGGAAAAAACATTGGCACCATTCAGCTGTGTGAACATGTCCGCAATATGTGGACCTGGATTTCTTTCTCTTTTGATTGCTTTGTTGGTCTCTCGCATATCAACACAATTGCCTACAGAACCTCCACTGTCCTTTTTTGGTACCACAACAATGCGTGAAAACCACAGTGTCAGACCAGAAGAGCGCTCGATGATGTCATGCTTTTAACCGTGTTTCTAGTTATTAACATTTTCCTGTAAATGAAAAGTGAATCAGCAGTGTTGCTGTGTAACAGGTCGAATATCTTCATTAATGTAAAGCTGTACCTTTATTCTCTAAAGTTTCCCAAGTCCATGAAACAATTTCAGAAATTGGCTCACTGCTTTAGAATGAGCATTCAACTTGTAGTTAATAGAGATCAGTCCCATATCAGCAGCAGTGTCAAAACTTAATAAGCATGCAGTTGACAAAGTACCTAGGAGGATATGAATTGGCACTTGCACTGTCATTTTCTTGTGCTGCATGGGCGCCACAAAGGATTCTGTGATCTGCAAGGGTGTAGAAGCTGCTTTGTTCTTGACGGTGTGAGATGTGGTATCGGAGACAGTCCTTTGTACTATACTGCTGGCAAGATGTTTATCTATGCACCACTGTCTATAAAGAAAGTTTTAGTGCAACCATACACCTCGAGCGTGATTTTAGGACTATGACAATGTCCAAATGAACTTTGCTGTTTCATGTGGTAATTCTTTTCAGATTTGTGTTTTTCCTTGCAAGCAGCCAATCCTACATGCCCTTGTCGATATGTGACTGACATCACCATGGCACATTCATTTTCTTCATCGCTACTCAATGATGATGCCACTGAAAAGCTGGAAAATGAATTTAACGATCAACTTCGATTCGTTTTGACTTGCCCTAGTCAATGTTCACGTTTAGTCTTGTGGGAGTAGCTAGAGTGCTTCTGGAACTTCCTAGCACCCATCTTCTCATCTCTTTGTGACGCACTTAGTTTCTCTTTTGCTTTACAAACCGTTATGAAATGGTTTTTTCTTCCAGCAGCCTCTACATATTTGTCCAATGGTAGGACATTACGTTCATGTGGAGAGGAGAATCCACAGTGGAAACACAATTTCCTTTTCTTCGTAGACATCACTCGGTGGGCCTCCGCCTTTTGCTTACTTTTCATGCCCAAAGCTGGTTCATTTTGGGTTGTTCCAGCTTCTATGTCAGCAACTTGTTGATCAGCATGTTCCTCTGCTCTTGCAGTCATTAGCACTTTCTTCACACTGAGCATTTCTCTCAGCATGAGTTGTCAGAATGAATTGGAAAGGCAACCAACACTAAGGCGCATGGCTTCTTCATCATTGAATTAATTGAACTTGCAGTGATTTATAGCATATCAAGTCTCTCGACAAACTCCTCCATCATCTCACCAGGTTGCTGTCTCGCTGGGTTGAAAGTGTACAATTCATTGTTGACATTCTTCATTGGATTGAAGAAGGCCTCCAAAGTCATCTTGATTTGACAGTATGATACTTCATCAGCTTGTAATATCTTCTTAGCCACTTCTTTTACTCCATCACCTTCCAGGTTCTTTAAGTATTTGATGATCTTTTTTTCATCTGCTTCTATAGCATCTATGAAGTCAATGAAAGTTTTGATCCAGGCAGTTCATCTGGCAACAAAATTCTGGTTTTTGAAGGTATTGAAAGGATGTGGTGTTTTCAGAAACACAGAGGCATTATACTTTGTGTTGTTTCCTACTGGTGTAGAGAGTATATGCTGTTCAGACAGCATCTGATCATCAGCGTCTCCTGGCTCATTGGCACCCTTGCAAGCATTTGTCTGCTCACTGGTGCTCGGGTCATCGTGCCTGAGCTGAGGTCAGCGGGCAAAATCTACCTCCTTCACGGTGAGTACTGATTTCGCTTCCTGCATGTGCTCCTCACTGCTCTTGACGTTATGCATTATACCTGGCTGTCACTGCCTTTTGCGTGTCTTTGCACTTGATCATCTCTGAATCTAGCGCTTTCTTGCACCTGGATTTGCTGCCTTTAGAGTTTCTGCTTTGTATCGGTGCTGGCTCTGTGTTATGCTGTGGCACAGTATATCTTCTTTCGGCGTTACCAGTAGATTATTTTGGAATGCCTACTGACTATACTTCACTGTAATGCCTTCACCTTCTTCAAGGGCATCTCAAAAGCTGGAGTTATGCTTTGACTCCACATACGCCAACTGTAGACTGCTTCATGTGGCACATGTGGCACACACAAGCAGTATGCTGGACCATGGCAATCTCTCATGAACAGCAGTCTTGTATCTTTGGGGTACGTATCCCCTATCTCGACCCCAGTTGTAGTGTCCTTCCTAGCCCGGGAGCATATATCTGGCCACGCCACACATGGAGCTCTGGTTTGCACATATTTATTATTCAGTATGCAACCGTTAACTGAACGTACTGCGTCACAAACTTTATTAACCACACCCACCAGATTATGTAATACTTGTAAGGAGTGCGCCGAGGGCCACCACAGGCCTCATACATATAAACACAGGACATGACAGGCACTTCAAGGCAAAGCATGGAGAACAAGTTGGCAAAATGCTTATGTGAGCTACGGCAAAAGAAGACACAGGACTACCCAAAACTGTCCCCGCAGAGATGCTAAAGCAAAATGAGGAGCAGAACAACCCTCACCTCAGCGTCTCTGCCTTTTACTGTATGGAGTGCAAAGCCACTGTGTGGTGCAACAAACAGAATCCAAGTATATATGAAATGAAAAAATGGAAGAGCAGTTCAAGAAATTTCATAAATAAAAAAAAATGCTTCCAGTTAGAAAGTGTCCGTTTGTTACCAAATTTGAAAAACAGTTCAGTCAAAACAGCAAAATCTCAAAAAAATTTAAAAACAAAATCCAAATCAACATAGAAACTAAAAAAATATTCTTACGAGGATCATCCCTATAATTCAAAATGAGCTTGTCTCTATTTAGTCCTAAGTACTTACAGACCGCCAGTGTTGAGTTGGGCCCAGACCCCCATTCTGTGAAACTAAAGGGGGGGACATGATAATTTTTTTTTTACCTTGTTTGCTAATATATTACCTTTGACTACTTTTGTGACATTTTATAAATTCCAGCTTTCAAACAATGTGTTTACATTCAGTGTCAGACCTGGCTGTCATATTTGCGTAGATTCATAAGTGTTTCGCATTCTTCGAGCTACAGGCATTCACTCTCAAAGGGCAGATTTCTATGCCAGGAAAACAAAAACTCTTGCACAATTCCACAAAAACTATTGTTAATCTATATCCTTTCATGTGTTCTGATTCATAGGTGCACATTTATAGCTTTACTTCCCTGAAGTATATATGAAAAGCTGCACCAATCACAGCCCTCCAGGCATATCCTTGGAGAGTTCTGCAACTTTTTTTTTTGTTTGGTCACTGCAGAATTGTACAGGCAGTACAATTCTGCGTCTGGGAAAACAGCTCCCTTTCCAATGGCACTTTTCCTCTCGTTTTTCTCCAAAGACAACTGTATTCAGTTTGCCTACAAAATCAAGAAGTTTTAGTGGTATTCTTATGCCTTCCTCACCTTGGAAAATGATTTACTCTAAGCTTTGCTTGGTTTAAATCTCCAACCATTTCCAAGTTGTTGAATGGATACCAACTGACATGGCTGAGGCCAGTCACAAACTTTACAGACTAAACACATTGTACACCGCCCAGGTCCCTCTCCCACATAATGTTACAATATCACTGGTAATATTAAATGGGACTAAATAGATTTGCATCTAATAGGTCACCTGTGAGAATTCCAGACAGCAGTAAAACCTGACATTTGTGCTTGTAAAATTATGTTGAGAGAACAAATGGCTTTGTAAATCAGGTTCAATAAATTGCACTGCCTGGTGTATTTAAAATTCAACTTTGCAGTCAGAAAACCTTAAAAACGCATCGCAAGAAGACCATCATTGATGCATATATAATGTCATGGTATGATGCATTATATCAAGCGATATATGGTATTTCGTATAAATGTCATGTTAGGCTCTTCATACCATATTATGTCATGTAATGTAGGGATTTTTTCATACGTATGCCACATACATAGTGACATAGGATGCTCCCTCCTTGCTGGGAATGTTACAGGCCAAACAAGCATATAGGCTTGCACTGCAGTACAATTTCCACTTTTCACTACTACATTAGTGTTGCGTGGAGTTCAAAAACCTGCTGAGTGGCTGACATAGATTGAAGAGTTTTCTCTTGGGGGATTAAGAATTGCCACACTAAGGGACCGATTATGATTGCGGTTTTTCCGCATCCTCCGGGCCAGCGGAAGCCACCGCCGGCCCTGAGGATGCGGAAAAACCGATGCGTAGCCTCCAAAGACCCACTGCCACATTAGGATGGCTGGTGGGTCTTGAATTCTGTCCGCCGCTTTTCCGCCGTGGTCGCATTACAACCGCGGCGGAAAAGCCCTAATATGGTGGCGGTGTCTAACAGACACCGCCAGCCTTATTAGGATGGTGGGAAAGACATGCTTTTCCGCGGTTGCTTTTCCGCCGTGGAAAAGCATACGGACTTTCACTTCGGGGGCCCGTTGTGGGCCCCCTGGGTGAAGGGAGGTTGGGGGTGCACATGTGGGGTACCTATGGTACCCCCCTGCATTTGCGTGCACAAAGCAGCAGGCACTGCGCGGTGCCTGCCGCTTTGTGCATGCAAATGCGATGCATGCATTTTTAGCCTTGCGGCGGGTGCAGCTTGAGGCTGAACCCGCCGCAATGTTAAAGATAGAGGATGTGACCGCCACCCTGGCGGTCACATCCTAATCTGCTCGGAGGAAACGCCGCCGCCCCTGCGGACGTTCCCTCCTCCTCAGGGGTCGCGGACAGACTTAAGTCGTCCGCGATCATAATCAGGCCCTTAGACCCAATCTGTGTCTGTAGCTTCAGAGCTATATGTTGTTTGTGTATCTGAAAAACGGGTCTAGTGGGTACTGCAATCTCATATTGTTTGAGACTTTATGAAAAATGTATTTCTTTTTATTTCATGTATTTGATTTTATAGAGCATTTTGCTAGAAGCAACATACTACTAGAACTAAATAAAAAAACTCAACTGACTTAGTTCAGATCAGGGGACGATTAGTTTGAGTCGTTTATTTGTATGTATGCAAGTATGTATGCATGTATACGGTATTTCTATATGAACCTGGCTAAAAGTAAGTGAAGCGCTGTACATGGTCAAAGTGCAGCATAAAGTCAAAGAGTGATGAAGAGGTAACCTATTTGTGTAAGGCTAATGCATTATGATGTAGATGTTTTTAATGAGGTGTGTCTTCCTAAATTGGAGCAACGATGGGGTGGTCCTGATGGATCCAGGGATGTTGTTCCAGATCCTGGGTCAACAAATGAGGGAGGCCACCATGAATGCTCTCAATCCGTATCTTGCTACCTTGAAATGTAGAATGTTACCTGGCGATATCAGCTTGAGCTGAGATCAAGCGTAGGGGAATACTGTAAGCTATATATGCTTTTTCTTGTTTTCCATGTGCTCCCTGTCCCCTGACTATAACTTCTGGTTGTTGACTAGTGGGAAAGGTGGTCTTGCAACTTTCTGCCAGCCCACCAAAGTATGTAAAAATGCAAAGGAAGAATGTGCAGCCTTATCTTTGGGGTGTGGTGTGTGTATGAATGCTACCTACTTTTTGATGAAACTTCAAACTCAGGCTTTTAGTATTCCACAAATTTCTTCCTAGGATCACTTAACCCCTTCTGTTTTCATTGACATTGAAAGGCTTGTGTTGGATTCCGTTTTTTGTGTGGATTTCAGTGGTGTTTTCCGAACGTTTTGAAATCAGCTGCATATCTGTATGTATTCAGCTGCCACACATTCAAAATAGACAACAACAGTGCTTTCTAGTGCTTACAAAACTTGTTGTTTTTGCAGTGATTGTCATAAATCACATACTTAATTTAAACGAGAAGTAATGCAGGGCAGGTAGTATCTTCCCACTGGCCGTGTGTGCAGTGGACTTATGTTAGACTGTTTTACGCACAGAAAGCCTGTGTTGCACTCTCGGGCATTGTCACATCTTATCTCCTCTCACGCTCCGTCAGCACCCTGTCTGGTTTAGAGAACTTTTAATGGATTAAAATTGAAGTGTGTTTAATTCGAATAACCAAATTCCTGGTTAAAATTGGGTGTCACCACCTACTCATTACAGTCTATTGTGACATTGTAGGGGTAGTCAAACCTGCTAACAGCATGGTACCTTGTGAAACCTTTAAAATATTGAATTACACCAGATTAATTTGTAGCGCTGCATTCAAACACACCTGACACTTGATGCTTTAAGCATGCTCACCACTGCTTTCTGCACTCTTTGCCAGACTGCATTAAGGTAGTGATGTATGAACATTCATAGCTGCTAAGTGTCCCCTGGGCAAATGCTTCACTTTAGGCAGGGATGTGGAATTTTGGTCAAGGGCAACAAGTTTTCATGTGTATATTGTTCTTGGGACAAGTAGGCCCAACCGCCTGCAGCACAAACCCTTTGGCTGCCAGTTTGCAGTATGGATCAGGTAAAGGCACTGTCTGCAGTTAAGGTAATATTTTTGCCCATATGTTAATGCTGTTCAAACTTGTATTTATGGTTGATTAATCCTACTGCACTACTGACAGTGGTGCCAGTATAAAAATGTGTGCACACGTTTTCAAAGTTTAGCAATATGAGGCTATATGTAATGCTCCCAGACTGCTCTTTAATTTGATGCAAATATTTGGAAAAGCTTGAAAGCAAGATTGATGATTCTTTGCTTTCAAAATAAAATGTTCATAAAAAATGAAAGCAGGAAAAAAACATTTAGCTAAACTACTGTAAAATTTCAGGTACCATTTCTTTGCAACATCATTTAGTAACGTGTTGAAACATGCTAGTATTTCCCAAACATATTCATATTGGAAAATCAGTGTAACCAGTTTCAATAAAATTATCGGAAACAAACAGGCATTGGTAAAGCCAGTAGGTCTGAAATTGGTGGTCAGCTTTTTAGCTTTGTCAATGTGTGACTTGTTTTGGCCGGGTTTTTGTAAAACCTTATTGGTGTGGGAGCTGCCGGGCCCTCACCATTATATTAAACATTGGCAAAAACAGTTGTTTTGCCAATTTTTGGGTCTCAAAAAGCACACACTGCCACAGTAGTTACTAGCACTGAACAAAACTACTTTGTGTGCCGATATGCTCCTTGTGAAAGAGCATAACGATGTCACTCACAGTTAAGCCAGCTGATACAGAGAGAGACATAATTTGAATAAACACAAAAGGTGAGAGTCAACGCCAGGACAATAAGATTCAGACAGCCCTCTATAGAAAACCAACGGCGGGAAACACTATCCTGCATGCGGGTAGTTGCCATCCACGCAGTGTGGTCAATAACATTCCATTTGGAGAGTTTCTGCGGATCAAGCGGAACTGCTCCACAGAGAGGGAATACATCAGAGCCAGGGCAGAGTCTAGAAAGAGTTTTGAAGAGAGGGGCTATTGCAAAGGTGTTCTGAATGAAGCTGAGCATAGGAGTGATGCCAGGTCTAGAAATGAACTGCTCATTGACAAAATCACAAACAAGGACACAAAAGTGAGAGTGATTACCAATTTCAATGATAAATCGCATCAGATGTGTCAAATCTTGAAGAAAAACTGGAACATATTGAAATCAGATGGTGTAGTGGGCAGTCTGCTATCCGACTATCCATTAGTAACTTATCGGAAAAGCAATTCTCTGAGAGACCACCTAGTAAATAGCACCATGAATCAAAGAAGAGGAAAAAGACCCCTGCTGTGGGATTTTATCCATGCATGAAATGCAAGGCATGTAAAAACTCACAGAAAGTAAAAGAATATGAGGCACCAGGGAGATTTCAAAAGATGACAATTTCGAAATTGCTGAATTGTAATTCCGAATTTACTGTATATTGTTTGATGTGTCCATACGGTAAAAAGTACGTGAGCAGCACCACAAAGCAAACAAAACTCAGGATTCTGGAACACATGAGAGCCATAAACACGAAAGATCAAAGTTACCCGGAGGCTCGACATTATGAGAAAATGCATAAAAGAAATAGCAATTTGCCAAGCTTTTTCATTCTGGATCAGCTGGTAAAAACAGAGAGAGGAGGTGATTGGGTAAAGAAACTGAGAACCCTCGAGTCCAAATATATCATAATGCTCCAGACAAAGAATCCTGTAGGGCTGAATAATGAAGAGGAGATGTGGGTGCACATTGATTGAATGAGAAATCTCTCCCAAATTTCAATATTGCATTAGGGAAATATCAGTCATTATATATCCCAAACCTTTTCTTTCCCTTCCCTTCCCCACTTCCCCTAAGAAAATTCTTCAAATTTGACCTGCAGAAAAAACTCTTTCCCTAGTCTTGATAGGTCACGTAATATATGTAACATGAAATAGCCCATCCAGGGCATTATCGTTTAATTACACGTGACAGAATGGGCATAAATACATAGGTCAAATACTAGTACATCTATAATGTTATTAAGAAGAAGCTAAAAGCCCATTCAGGGCTTGACTGAGGTTGAAATATCAATTTATCAGTATGATATAATACTTAGAAATAATGAGATATTGAGTTAAATAGCCGCACATGTATGAATTGTAATGTGAATGATGCTTCTCATATACGTGAATGATAATGTACTTAGACATTGCAAGATGGCCGCCACATAACAATGAATGAAATTGATATGCCTTCTTTTATGTTGTTTTTAATCATGTGACAAGGTGTCATGGTGAAACTTTATTTAAACACAAAAAATGTCTCAGTCAGGCAACACTGACGAAGGCGGCAACGCCGAAACGCGTTTGTTGACTTGGCATATGTGAAAACGCTATGAATAAATATGGCAATGGGACTACAAAGAATGAGTGTCCTTAATTGAGGAGCGGTTCTAAAGAATTTGAACTGTGTGTTTGAAGATATATATATATATATATATATATATATATATATTTCTTGGCTAAACATCTAGAGGCTTGGCAAGGGAGCTTTTACATACAGCGCAAGTAACTGCAAACAACACGGGTATGCCTGGCAAGCACAGAAAAGGAATTATTCCTGGAATTAAGGACACGAAAATGAAAGGTGATATTTGAAATATGATGAACATTGTGAAAATATTACCGTGCTTACATGGCAGCCAGAAGTGCAAGCATAACCTTTGCAGTCCTATTTTGATTACAATCACTAGGAACTTACCAATAAGGGAACAGCACTGTTTATTTAAACGTCATGCTGTGCGCTGGATGTTAAAGAATCTTAACTTTAAGCATTGATAAAGGCTAAAGGCTGAAACGCGTCTGCATTAATATAGCTGATTGAATTTTATCCCTGGAGTGCCTACGTGTGCTGTATTGCGCAGGTTGGAGCTGTGATATTTACGTGAGTACCCATTCTCACGAAGCAAGGCACCCGCCTTAAGTGTTTGGCAAAGCTGTTAATGGGTTTTGGAGCGGTGATACGAAACGCGTCATCTGCATTTGAATAAACCGTCTTCCCTGCCTATCCATTTGAGGATTCTTTGTTTTTTTGGCTGTATTTCGCTGCTTGTTGTGAGGCTCTGGAGGTCCTGACCTACTCGGTTCCACCATTCTTGGACGGGACAAGGACTGCTTTCATTATATATATCTCATAAAGATGTTACTTACACCAAGTACGCTCATTATCATCAGCACTGTGGGGGAAATCACTCAGTCCTCGACACCGGGTCCTTAATAGAATTGAAACTTTCCGTTACGAAATCTAGGACATTTTAGATTCTACATCATGGCTGGAGGTGAGGATTATGCTCATTCGAAGCTTATCCACCACAAGAGCTGTCAGGTTAGGAAGTGGTTTAAAGTAGAAATGCTTGAACATTGAGTCTGATGACCAATCCACTGTGTTCATGCTGTCTTCCAAGTGTGGCCCAGGTAGAATGCCTTTGACACCATTGCTCCTCTGGCAGAATATGCCCCAAACAGTTTTTGTATCAATGCCTACTTCTTGTATGGCCCATCTAACCCATCTAGTGATGGTAGGGGAGAACACAGCTCAGTGTGACTTTATGAGAACAATAAGGGACTGTCAGTCCCCAGGGGGACGATGATCTTCGGTCATAACTTTTTAAGCCTTAATGTATCTCACTACGCACATGTATGCGTGCAGGGGACTATTTCTGGGGTAAAGGCAACTTTACCCACCAGAGATGGGTGGGGACACTTCACCTAGAGACGGTTGCGAACCTCCTTATTGAGAGATTTCCACAATCTCTCCGTCATGTACACGTCCACTTTATTTGCGGGTACCCAATCAGATAACCGGGGATGCAGGAGATCCTCCATGTCAAGCATGTCAGATCTAACCTTGGAGTGCTCTTGCCACCGTTGGATGATTTTGGGTTGCCCTCCGACGTGTGGGAGGTAGCAGATACCTCCAGGCTTATGGTGGATTTTTCAGGCACGGATAATGGGGAATAACAGCTGTGTCTGGGAGGGTAATATGACCCAGTAAGGCAATCTTCTGCCTGTCGAAGGCATGCATATTGACCCCTGGGTCAAGGGCGCACGTCTTTTTTATGTCTGGGACAGCTTCGGCTGACCCGTAGACACAAGGGTGGATGACCCTTTGAGTTCTCCCCTGGGATTGAGGGATTGCAGGAACTGTGTAGCGAGATTGAGGAATTTTTTCTCCAGGGGTGCCATAGTCTCTGAAACCGCCCTTTGTATGGAAGCATTCATGGCCTCACAGAAGTTATCTTCAGTCGTGAGGTACGTAACAGACTCTTCCTCCATGTATGAATCATGCATGTCTTGCATGTTAGGGGCACTTTATGTATACTGGATGAACAAGTTAAACTATGATAGCATGTGAAAGCACAATAAAGTTGCACTTGTAGACACCAAGGTCCGTGTATATACTGAGTATGTTTGGTGCCTAGGTGCGGTGTCCTCAATGCCCTCTTGGGGAACCAGCATGTAGTCACGCGGAACACTTGACGAGCACGTTATAACGCACCAGGCTCAGGGGCCTCCAATACTGACCCCTGTATGAAGCGTCATTACGCGCTATGCCAGTGCGAGAGAAATAGCCTAAAATTGCCAAATTCAGACACCAATTCGGGACGTCTCATTCCAGGCGCCCAAGGCACCCAAGGCACAAGAGAGGCGGGCGGCCGGTCACGCTGTTTCGTTCATCGTCTTCTGAGGCACCTGAACAGCTCGATCGGAGTGCTCATGCCAAGAAAAAGCCTCAGAAAAGGCACCACTAATGGTTGGAAGACAGCACTGCACATCCCCAACATGCCTCTCACAGGGTCCACCCCTTGGGGCGCCTAAAACCGCATAGGAGAGAGTGAGCGCTTCCACGGTAAGTGGAAATTCATAAAGACAAATATTATTATTAAAATGCCATAAATAGCATAAAAAAACACTTGGAACATAAAGTACGTCCCACTGGCCCTTTACTTACCGGTTGGCTGTGAGGAGCAGAAAGAGGAGGAGGAAACGTGAATAAAGGGCTGTAAATGGGATATTTCCCCCCGATTGAAGGAAGTGTGATGAACTTTTGCCAAGTGTTCATGGGATTTATAGTTTGATAATGTTTAACATGGCTGCTATGAATAAAAGTGATGAAAGTAGAGCATAATCCTCGCCTCCAGTCATGACATAGAATCAAATGCCTAACCCTACAAAGTCCCACAAAGCCCATAATAATAATCCACATTTGTAAAGCGCGAACAGTTACCCGTAAGGGTCTCTAGCCGCCGTTGGGAAGATTAGGCAAGCTATTGTACAGAGTCACATGGTGCTGGGCTAACCTGCCACCAGAGCCAGGGATCGAACTGTGATCCCCAGATTCCAGCGTCAGTCACCCTGGCTGGGGCACCACACCTCTCCCTACTGTTGCTTGGAAATATTAAATCTAGCCCTTCCAAAGTACAACATTTTCCCTACTGTTTATTAGACTGGAGTTGGAATAGGAAATCAAACCCCTTCAAAGACCAACACTTTTCTTTGATTTTGCTTAGTTGGAGTAGGAATAGTAAATCTAACCCCTCCAAAGTCCAAAACTTGCCGTACTGTTACTTAGATTGGAGATGAAGTAGTGTATTTCAGCCCCCAACATTTTCCCTACCATTGTTTAAACTGAAGTGAGAATAACAAATCTAAACCCTCAGAAGTACAAAACTTTCCTTGATTTTGCTTAAGTTGCAGTGGGAATAGTATATTTTTTACTTGACCTGCTATTGAGAGTTGTCTACTGACATCTCTCACATTTATTAAATTAGTTATTTTCAACTATATCCTTCGACCGTCCATGGATGGATGTCACATGTGCATACTTCCTCTGCATGTATAGAGGATGTGATGGAGCACGTATGACACATATGGCATAGCCACACAGGAATCCAAACCATAATTGTTACAATCAAATGGTACTAAAGATGGCGGGTTGGAGACAGCCCAGACAGCAGATGATTTTCAGGGCCTTTCCATGATATTTCAGGGGTCATTTTATAATGGGACAGACTATTGGGTGTGGAAAGAGGAGACAGATGGTCCATTTGAAGCAAGGGAGTTTCCCCTGCCTTTTCCTGACCATTCTTTACAGAAGGGCTATTCCCCAGTGGTTAACAATTAGTTAAGTAGGAAAGGCTACCTCTCTCTTGTACCCTTGAGATAGCCATATTAGGAGACTCCCGGCTTCACCCTACCTTCATGCTGGCACCTTGTAAAAGAGACCAGCCTGAGTGGAATAAACAGAAGAGTCAGAAACTACCCAGAAATGGTCTCTGAGCTGACTGTGAGCTGGCTGTTGGATTGCACAATTTATGTCTGCAACTTTCGGTATAAAGATAGGACACTACCTTCCAGCCAGATTGCCAGGAATTCTCAGAAACAGGGGTTCCATGCCAATGGCAGCCAAGAGCCAAGACGTTTTCTATGGTCCAGGGTTGGTGTATTCACTGTCAACTGCTATTACAAGGCTTGGGACCAGAAAAGTGCTAGGAAGGGCTGCAAGCACCCTGCTTTAAGCAAGAACACTCAGGAGAGGCACTGGAGGTGCCCTTGAACTAGGGAGATGCTGCTCATAAGAAAAGGGGCCATGAAGGAGGTGAGGTAGGATGAGCCAAAGCACTTGAAGAGGTTCTGCAGGGCTCTGTGAGGGTGAGACCAAGAGCCCTGTAGTACCCGCAGTGCAGATCAAACAGTGTGTCCTCATGAAATGACCAGTCTACCCAGTTTATTCTGAACCCATGCCCCCAAATTCACAAGGCACTAAAAGAAGCTGAATCTCATTCTGCAGTCCCACCACAGTAGAAACTGAGAAGCCTGTAGCAGGGCTTAGGTGCTCACTATTCCCAGGGTATTTGGGTGGTGGGTTTTGTGATTGGGCCGGAGGAAGAATCCAAGCGTAAATACACACCCAGCCACAAGTGCTGTGTATCCACCACAGGCTCCCTGACGTCTACTAGCATTGCCTCTGCTTACCAGTCTCACTGCACCAGCATTGCAGGTGCTACTCATACACAAGTCGGCTGGGTCCCGGTGAAAATACTGCACTCTGCGTGTCATGAACCATGCAGAGCGAACCACATGTAGCAACACTTTTTTATATAACACCATAGAGTGCGGACTTTGCCTGCACTCTTCAACAAACAAGGTTACTGTGAAACCAACAAGAACACAAAAGGGGGTAATAAAGTTCATACTAAACAGGGAAGAAGTGCAACGCACGTTCCTGCATTCAGCCAGGTCAGGCTCACCAAAGACTTACTGCATCCCAAATGCCCCTTCAGGAAGCTGTGCAGAAACTGTTCAGGATTTTTACATATAGGGTAACACAACAGGTTGTCCCATACAAACAGCATAAGTGATAGTAGATACTGAAAATGTTTGGTTTTGGTTTTGTGTGCTGATTTCCCAAGTATTAAGTACAGCATTACTTTGTGCTGATTACACTGGATGGACCTCGAGTTATTGACTTGTTCTGGCTGACTGATTGAGTTATGAGTTTCTAACCCCTCTCCACCCCCTGGCGCACTAATGGGGTGTATTTGCATAGGATGCTGGCTCTGTATATACTATACCAAAGTAAGGTATAGTGTGCACAGAGTACAGCGGGTCCCCAAAGGTATAGCAAAGGCTAAATTAGGTCATCACTAAAAGCCCTCTTTGTGGTAGGGTGGTCGAGCAGTTAGGCTTATCAGGAAGGTGTGGGAAGCATTTATTGTATTTACTCAATCAAGGCTGATGGCAGATATTCAGAGGATGAATACAGACCAATTAGGTAAGTATAAAAAAAGTATACTTAGGTTTTATTTCTATAAACAAGAAGCACTTGCCACAGGCAAATACAATTTACTTTCACATGCAAAACTTTACAAGGAAATGCAGTTGTGAATGGAATTGCAATTGTTACAGGTTTGTATTTGCTATAAAACTGTTTTAAATACATAGAAATTACTTTTGATTACTTTAGCGTTACTTTTGGATTACATTGACTGCTCGGGATGATATGCCTAGATATTCCACTCTAGATCCTACAATACAAAGGAAAGTAAGACACCTTTTGGTTTAAAGCACAGTTACTTTTTTCATACAAAAAAACTGTTCAACCCAGAACATTTTAGGAACAAAAATCAAAACATTGGTTCAGATTGGAGAAAAGAAGGTTATCGGTTTGCGGGTAAGTAAATGACCTGCAAGAGTAGAATTTGGGGGATAGAACCAAGGTTCCCCAAGGTTTAGTTAGGCACTCACATTGCACCACCAGCAGCATTAGAGTGGTGGGGTGCAGAGTGCTGGCGCCCAATGTTAAACAATGGGGCTAAGGGGGCCTTTGGTCAGTGGCTGCTTATGAGCAGGCCTCTCCGGTGTGGGAGCAACCTAGCTTTACGAAGTTGTTGGATAAACTACTGTGTAGAAGTTAAGCAAGCAATAGTATCTTTCTTGGGTGTGGGTTTCTTTAGAAGGGCGCTGAGTTCGGCATGTTTCCAGATTTCCGGGAAGGTTGCGGAGTTGAAGGAGCAGTTGATGACATCGCGGAGATGGGGTGCGATGATGGAGCTTGCTTTGTTGAAAATGTGGTGTGGACATGGGTCGGTTGGCGATCATGAGTGGATGGAGTTCATCAGGTGGATGGTATCTTAGGTGGTGATGGGATTCCAGGCGCAAAGGTTGTTAGAGGGCGGTGTTGGTTCGGAAATGGGTGGAGTGGACATATCTTCGGACTGGTTTTCAAAGCTGTTATGTATTTCGGCGATCTTGTGTGGAAGAATGAGGATAGAGAATCGCAGAGGTCTTGGGAGGGAGAAATGTCGTTGGTGCCGGCGGTGGGGTTAGTAAATTCTTTGACGATGTTGAATAGTTCCTTGCTGTTTTGGGCATTGTTGTCAAGTCGATCTTTGAATGCTGATTTCTTGGTGGATCGGATTAGTTGGTGGTGTTTGCAGGTGGCGTTCTTGAAGTTGTCTAGGTTCTCAGTGGTTGGGTTTTTTCTCCAGGTTTTCTCGAGAGTACGACAGAGCTTCTTGGATTTCTTAAGGTCATCGTTGAACCATGGGGCTTTTTTGCTACCTTGCTTGATTCGATGGTTTTTCAAAGGTGCAAGTTCTTCGGCGCTATGGATGATCCATTGGGTGAGGTTAGTGGCTGCTTGGTTTGGGTCCGACGATTTGGTGGGGGGGGTTTTGGTGAAGCGATGTGAAGAGTTGTTCGGTGGTGATTTTGTTCCAATTTCTTCGAGGAATAGGTTGTGGGGGGTTGTGGGTCGTGGACTTTTTGTAGTTGAAGTGAACGCAGCTGTGGTCCATCCAATGGAGAGCTGTGGTGTGATCAAAGGAGATGTGCTTGCTGGAGGTGAAGATAGGGTCGAGTGTGTGTCCGGCGTAGTGGGTGGGGGTGTCAACAAGTTGATTGAGTCCTAGATTGGCTAGGTTATCCAGGAGGGTAGTGGTGTTGTTGTCGTTTTTCTTTTCCAGGTGGAATTTGAAGTCTCCCAGTAGAATGTAGTTCTCGGAGGGGAGGGCATGTGGGCTGATGAAGTCAGTGATGTCTTCGCTGAATTGTGTGCGGGGTCCTGGTGGTCTGTAGATGAGGGTGCCTCTGAGTGTGGTTTTGTGGTCGGTGTGAATCTGGAAGTGAAGGTGTTCGGCGGAAGCGAGGTTATCATCGGAACTGGTCCTGATGCGGATGGTGTTCTTATGGATAATGGCGATGCCTCCTCCTGTTTGGTTGGTGCGATCTTTTCGGATGATCTTGTTGGTGTCCGGGATGGCTATGGCGATGTCGGGAGCTGATGAGGCGTTCATCCATGTTTCTGTAAGGAAGGCGACGTCCCGCGATGTAGTGTCGAGTAGGTTCCAGAGTTCGATTGAGTGTCTGTGGACTGAGCGGGTGTTGAGCAGGAAGCACTTTAGGTGGTTAGTGTCGGGGCTCTGTTTGGAGTTTGTGGATTTGGTGTGGGTCCTGATGCAGTCAAACTTGCAGGAGTGGCAGGTGAAGGGTCCCTGGGTGTGTCCTGGGGCGGCTTGGTAGCAGTTAGGTGGTCGGCCGGGGTTGAGGGCTGAGAGGGTTGCGGTGTCATATGTTAGGCGGGTGGAATGGGTATTGCGGGGGCCAGGGGGTCTGGCGCTGGGCGCGGTCCATGCGTGGACGGGCGTAGACGGGCTTACCTTTTGCGCACCTTCGGCGCGCATGGGGCGCGACCGCTGCGCGTGAATGCTGCGCGCGAATGCATCTGTCATCTGCGGATAGTGGAGGGGAGGGGCGAGGGAGGAGCAGCTGGGAGGCGGGAGCAGGGTGGAGAGCCGGGCAGGGAGGCACAACAACAACAACAAAAACAAAATGGCAGTAAGCTAAAAGCGAAACAGGGTTGGGGCACAATATGTAAGAAATGCAATGTGAATGGCAGTGGAACCGGCACAAGGCACAATCAGGCGCAAAACCAAAATACAGGCAGCACAGTACAATTGAGCAGAGCGTTGCAGCGCACTTTGGCAGACTAGCGCTACGATAATATGCAAATTAGCAATCGGGAAATAGACAAGGCAGCGCAGCACAATTGAGCAGATATTTAAAGCGCAATATGGCAGGCTAGCTCAGGGATAATGTAGCACACATATAGGTTGCCGGGTGGGTGGGAGATGGGCTCATAGGGGTCAATTTAAATCAAATCCCATGAGGTTTAGGAGGGGGAAGTGGGGAAACACAAGAAGAATGCAATTTTAAGTTTTCACTGGGTGGGGAGCAAATTAGGGAAAAAAAGAAAAAGTCCTCATTTACACACCTTTTTCAAGAAAGTTGTTAGTCAGATAGGAATAGCAGGTGAGCAGAGGGCGCTCCCTTGGGCCATAGTTAGAGCACGCCGACCCGCCATAACTGACTAAAACCAGAATTTGTACTTGGAATGTCAATGGTTTAAGGGTCCCAAGTAGGCGTAGGAGGATTTTTAAATACTTAAGGCAGGCAGACTTTGACATCATGATCTTACAAGAGACTCACCTTACACCTGAGGAGTGGGAACTGGCTGTAGCTAAGCAAAGATGGATAGATGCCTCACTTCATACCACACACCCCTTTTGTACTAAAGGCGTCACCATTATGATAAAAAAAACCTGCTAAAGCTATTTTGTTTTTTTTTAAGTTGGACAATAGGTGGCGGTGGATCATAACAGATTGAAAAATACGAAATGAGTGGGTAACTTTGGTGGGATAATATGGCCCAAATATAGGCGATGAGTCATCTCTTAGAATAATCTATAACCACTTAATAGAAACCAATTTCCCCATTATCATGGGTGGAGACTTTAATGTCCTCTTGAACACCGCTCTGGATAGTTCCAAGGGGGGGAGAGTGATACCTACGAAAATGGGTTCACTGATTAAAGTTATTATGAATGACCTAAATCTTGTAGATATCTGGAGAGCAAAAATAAGACTATAACTGACCTCCAAAACTTCACGTTTCATAATAAAAAACACAAATACCACTCCAGAATAGATTATTGCTTCATAGGTTTTAGGTTGATAGAATTGGTCAGTCCAGTCTCCCACATCCCAGAACATTTATCAGATCACTCATCGGTCCAGATAAATCTAAAATGTCCTAGATACTCAGAAACCAAAAGATGGACGTTTGATAGAGTCATTCTTAAAGATGAGTCAGTGATTGAACAATTAAAAGTGGATACTCTGCTCTTTTCTGAGGTAAATGATCCGTCAGGCCCTCTGGAGATAATATGAGATGCCTATAAGGCGTATATCAGAGGCAGAATCAGTGGTATTTAGACTAAAATTAATAAGGGAAAAAAAGATAAAATTAAGCTACTGGAAGCAGAAATTCTTAGAGCCATGCTTAATCAAACAACAAGTCAAAGGAGTGTAGAACCGAGGGAGGAAAGTCCAGAGCTATTATCCAAACGACAAGACATGGCTGACTATCTTGACAATATCACTAAAAGTAGATGGGAAGTTAGCAGACTGGCGAACTATGAATATGGTGAGAGCAGTGGGAAGCTCTTGGCCTGGAAAGCTCGAGCCAATCTAGCTAGAAATCTGATAAAAGAGAAATGCAATCTAGAAACAGGGGAGATTTTGTCAGACAGGGTTGAGATAGAGAATGAATTTGAACTATTTTTCAAAGATCTGTATACTGAAGATCTAAAGTCAGTGACGCCAAATTAAAAATTACCGAGCAAAGCCTCCTTACAGTCATTATCTGAAGACCAGGCTCAACAACTTAATAGGAAGTTTTCACTATTTGAAATCAGAACTGTAATAGAAAACTTAAAGAGAATTAGTGCTGCGGGCCTGGCTGCGATCCCTAACAAGTTCTATATTGCTCTTATTGAGACACTTGCCCCGTTCTTAGAGAAACTGTTTGATAGTATCTTCTTATCCAACTCTCTAATCCCTAGTTCATGGAACGAGGCGGCCATGTCCTTGATCTTGAAACCTAACAAAGATTTAAAAAATGTGAATCGTATAGACCCATCTCCCTTCTTAATTGTGATTATAAAATCTTTGTGCAAATTATAGCAGGGAGACTGAACAGTATAGTGGGGAAATTAATTCACCCGGATCAAAAGGGATTTATTAGAGGATGCCAACTGCATGAAGTAACCCACGAGTTGATAGGAGCTATTGACATCGCTTCAGCTGATAGCTTGTCACTTACCATATTTGCATTCGACGCGGCCAAAGCTTATGACCGAGTGAATTGGGCTTGCTTATACCTCCTAGTTGAAGCAGCCGGATTAGGAGAAAATATTTTAAGAACTATTAAGAATATATATAAAACTCCTACAGCCAGGATTATAGTTAAAGGAAACCTATCTAACTCGGTTACTTTAGAGCGAGGCACTAGGCAGGGTTGTCTCCTCTCCCCTCTTCTCTTTGATCTGTACATAGAACCACTGGCCCAAATCTTTAGGTCCAGTGACTGCTTTGTCCCATTTGAATTTAGGAACTGGTCAAAGAAATTAGCCCTGTATGCCGATGACCTGATGATTTTTACAAAAGAATCACCAGCGATTCTGCCAAAATTAGAACAACTACTTATAGATTTTGGGAAGATATCAGGCTACCAAATCAACTCACAAAAAACTGAGAATATGACATGAAATTGCCAACATAGCTTGTCGTTAGTACACCATCAAATAAGATACCTAGGTATTCAAATCACACAGAATATAAATGACTTGGCCCAGATTCATTTAGAGGTTAAAAAGAAGGAGATAAGAGCTTTACTGAAGTCTTGGAGCAACCTCCCATTGTCAATCCTTGGTCGTTCTAATCTTGTTAAAATGTCAGTTCTCCCTAAAATTACATTTATTTTTGAATATGAGATCTCTGCTTCTTGATTTCATCTACTTTGCGCCTTTCCTCTTAGCCATGTCCAATAGTGTACCACAGGGGGCGATGGATTTCTTTTTAAATTTGGTCACCCAAAATACTTTAAAAAAATTAAATTGAAGGTGATACGGTCGCCCTTTGAGTTATGGTTCCAGATTAGGAAGCTGCTTAAAATTCCATACTACTGTTTTAGTGCTCCTATATGGAACTATCCAGGCACTCCATCATGTTTTTTGACAGATTATCTGCCCCTTTATGGCAAAATGAATTTCAGAATTGGGGCCAACTACTGCGAGAAAATAATCTCTTGTAATGGGAAGAGTTTAATTCTCAAACAAATCAAAGGCTATCAAGATTTACATTCTATCAAATCTCCCATTGGGCTTCTAATCGGGATAAAAATGAAATCAGTAAGGAAGAACTGGAGAGCAGGTTTTTAGTCCCGAACTACCAAAGCAAAGAAGTGGTGAATTGGTACTGGACTTTGATTAAAGGAGATCCACCATCACTGCCCATGGAGGAGCCCTGGAGAAGAGAACTGCCGCTCAGCGATATTTCATCCTTTTGGCAAGTATCTATATGCATTTTGTGGAAGGTTGTCAAAGCTGAATCGTTGAGGAGAACTCTTCTGTTCACACTTTACAGAGCCTATTGTACCCCGAAGAGGCTTTCTAAGATGGGAGGTGGAGAGAAGGTCTATGTGAAGTGTAACCTGAGATGCACAGATGATTTGCATATGTTCATGCAGTGTCCTCGATCCAGGGCTTCTGGAGGCAAGTTGGTAAGATTATCTCCGAAGTAATGGGTCAAGAAATTCAGGTAAGCCTGGTGTTAATTATTTTTGGAATTTTACCTGATGACAGTAGTACCATCAAACTGTCAAATCTCCAAGTATCACTATTGTTTGTTTTAATACTTTTGGCAAGAAGAGAAATCTGTTTAAATTGGATATCACCTAATTCTCCAAAGTTGTTAGATTGGTTATCCTCTGTTAAAAGAATCCATAAATTGGATATGGCTTGTGAAGCAAAGAAAAGAACTAGGTTCTGGAGGATTTGGGATAATGGAGCTAATAATTTGAACTCTATAACTTTCTAGCACGTATAAAAATTCCAATGATTATGAAGCAAGTGAGTTCCTGGGAAAATGGTTTATGCATAAACTATGGGCGTGATACTATCTTTGACATTCCCAAGTGTCATGTGGTCGGTGTCTCTAAATCAACCTGGAGGTGGAAAGAGATCTGTAGGGTTATATATATTATCCTCTAATAGGTCCAGGAGGGTGCCAAGGTACTGCTCTATGACCACTCACTTTTTTTCTTTAATGAGGAGAAAAAAACAACAACAAAAAAGATATTATATCTAGCATTTGCCTTTTTCCCAATTGCCACAAGCATGTAGTCATATGGCCCAAATTGTCAGTAGGGATTACAGAAGGATCTTTATGTTTGGATGGGAAAGTTTGTTTTAGTATGATGGGTGTGTCACCCAGTTGTATCGATCAACCACGTTTTGTGAGGAGTATTAGGCCAATTTGGGTCTTCAGAGAAATGCAGAGAATGTATTTGTTGTTTAGGTCTATGGTTGTCTGGTGTGACTTATATATTATATATATATATATATATATATATATATATATATATATATATATATATATATACACACACACACACATATATATATATATATATATATATATATATATATATATATATATATATATATATATATATATATATATCCAACCAACAGAGTCGCTGTAGAACCTTGCCACTTGCCAAAGGCGGGCCTCGAATGGGATAGCGAGTCCCAATAACATCCAACCAACAACCTTCTCCAGTAAGGAAAAAGAAATCCGGGCCACTTGTAAATGCAAAAGCGTGATTTATTCAATGGCTTTCTCGACGCGTTTCGCAGTAAGTTCTGCTTTTTCACGAGCCGCTATATATATATATATACTAGCAGCCCGCCCCCAGCGTTGCCTGGGGCAGAAAGGGGCTGGGGGCAGTACACCCGCTCCCGCCCCGACCTCCTCCCGCACCGACTCCCTCCCGCCCGACTCACTCGCGCCCCCCTCCCGCCCAGACTCACTCGTGCCCCCCTCCCGCCCAGACTCACTCGCGCTTCTCTCCCGCCCAGACTTACTCGCGCCCCCCTCCCGCCCAGACTTACTCGCGCCCCCCTCCCGCCCAGACTTACTCGTGCCCCCCTCCCGCCCAGACTTACTCGCGCCCCCCTCCCGCCCAGACTCACTCGCGCCCCTACCTCCTCCGAAACTGCTGCCTCCACACCTTTCCTCGGGCCCCGCAACCTTCGGCAGCTCCGAGCCGCGTTCAGTGCGCTCAAGTGCGGACCCTCCGCTCCACCGCACTCCCCGTTGTCGCCATCTCACACACAGCTCGCTGCAGAGCCGTAGTCATAAAAGAGAGACACAGCCCTGACAGACTGCAATCGAGGCATTACTGCACCGCCCTCCTCCTTGTCGTCATGACGCACGTCGCGTCGTGGCCAGCGCTAGGTCCCGGCCGGCGCTACTTTCTGGGGGGGACTACTTTGTTTACAAACGTAATTTTTTAAATTTACTTTTTTTTTTTAATTTATGTAGCCTATATCCATCTACACACCCTGACATTTTCATAGATGTATCGGGTGTGTAGATTGGCGCTGTCGTTCCTGAGTTTACCTTGCCAAAAGGTGCAAGTTCTCTCTTTATAATAGTAGTATAGATATATATATATATATATATATATATATATATATATATATATATATATATATATATATATATTATATATATATATATAATTTACACCAAGTACGTTCATTATCATCAGCACCGTGGGGGAAATCACTCAGTCCTCGACCCCGGGTCCTTAATAGAATTGAACATTTCCATTAAGAAAGCTAGGAAATGTTATATTCTACATCAGGGCTGGAAGTGAGGATTATGCTAGTTCGAAGCTCATCCACCACAAGAGCTGCCACATTAGGAAGTGATTTAAAGTAGAAATGCTTAAACATTGAGTCTCATGACCAATCCACTGTGTTCATGCTGTCTTCCAAGTGTGACCCAGGTAGGATGCCTTTTAGGCCATTGCTCCTCTGGCAGAATATGCCCCAAACATTTGTGTATCAATGCCTACTTCTTGCATGGCCCATCTAACCCATCTAGTGATGGTAGGGGACGACACAGCTCAGTGTGACTTTATGAGAACAATAAGGGACTGTCAGTCCCCAGGGGGACGATGATCTTCGGTCATAACTTCTAAAGCCTTAATGTATCTCACTGCGCACATGTATGCTTGCAGGGGTCTATTTCTGAGGTAAGGCCAACTTTACCCACCAGAGATGGGTGGGGACACTCCACCTGGAGACGGTTGCAGACTTCCTTTTTGAGAGATTTCCACAATCTCTCTGTCATGTACATGTCCACTTTGTCTGGGGGTACCCAATCAGATGACTGGGGATGCAGGAGGTCCTCCGTGTCCAGCATGTCAGAGCTAACCTTGGAGTGCTCTTGCCACCGTTGGATGACTTTGGGTTGCCATCCGATGTGTGGGAGGTAGGAGATACCTTTAGGCTTATGGTGGGTTTTTCAGGCACGGATAAGGGGGAATAACAGCTGTGTCAGGGACGGTACTATGACCCAGTAAGGCAATCTTCTGCCTGTCGAAGGGTCAAGGGCGCACTTCTTTTTTTATGTCTGGGACAGCTTTGGCTGGTCCGTAGACACAAGGGTGGATGACCCTTTGAGTTCTTCCCTGGGATTGAGGGGTGTAGCGACAGGATAATTTGTATTAATTGGATTGGTGGTGACCGTTGTCCACCGCCATCTCAGTATATAATCATGAATTCTTTATTTCTGACCTTTTCTTACTTATTGGTAAGGTTTACCTATGTGCTTGGACATGATACCATGTCTCTTTCGCCTCTTTTCAGGCCTAGAGGCCTAAACTAGAGGGACTCCATCTTGTCTCTGCCCTGACTCTCTGAGGCCTTGTAGGTCAGGGGTAGTGTTTTAGTTTTAGCTTGTTGTTCGCCAGTTCCAATCCAATCCAAAGAAACTTTATTGCGGTTATTTCCTAACCATAAAAGCACATTCAATTTAGACAATTTGTACAATTACAGATCAAGGGTGGGATAGAACGAAGAGTAAGTTACTTACATTAGGAATTTGGGCATAATGCAACAGTACAATTATATAAAAATCATTTAAAAGAAAAATTCTCAGTTTAAAAATACATTAAAAAATTAAGTTATATGTACAATTCTTAGAAATTTAAAATTCTTATTGATCTAATCTCATTTTTAAAACGTTTCTACGAATTTACCACATGGATAGGAGGAACTTTGCTATTGACACCACATAGAGTGGATTAGTATCTGTACTTATAATCCTAAAAAATACAGTGTGTTCCCTAATCCCCATGTTCCTGCACAATTGAATTATCCATTTCTGCCTAGGTTTTTTAAACGCCACACAGAAGAGTATTACATGCACTGCCGTTTCTTTTCTACTTGGCATCCAGGACAGAGACTCTTTGATGCTCCCACCCACTTACTAGTATATGCAAACAGTGGTAGGGTACCATATCTAAACTGTAAGAAAAGCTTTTTGGCTAGGGTTCGCTGGATAGAATCTAAGACATGCTCAAATTCATAATGGCATTTGAAGTCCAAAAACCCCTGTGTGAGGCTTGTTGATTTTACAGACCGTATAATCCCCATCAGTTTAGACTCTTTCAGTGCAATTTTTAATGTTTTTTTGGATGTCTCTAGGCAGGAAGCCTTCGAATTTGTCCAGAGGTTTTCGATACCAATTTCACTGAAAGAGTGCCTTACAAAGGCTAGCCAGGGTATGCTGCCTGCACCTAATGTTGTCATTACCGCTCTCAGTTCTTCCCTGTAAGAGCCCAGCTCTGGTGTGCACACATCCGCCGCCAGTAAAGCAGCGGGCGGGTTGCAATAATATCAGAAATGGGAAGGACATTTAAGTCCATTATAAGCGATATTAATAGAGTATTTTTTGGCAGGGTCAGAATTTGTCTTATGAAGTTATTATCTGTGAGTGTGAGAGTTTCAGATGGTCTATGCCCCCACAGTTCCGCCCCATATAGCGATGCTGCCCTTGCTTGGGCTTTATAGGTTTCCAAGGGTGAGGATAACATTTTTAGAACGCAATTCTTTTGTATTTTTAGGATTCCCTCCATGGCTTGCGTTAATCTCATATTAGCCTTTTCCATCTGTGGGCCCCACCCCATTTTATCGTTCAATGTGAGGCCTAAATAATCAAAGACGGATACCTTTTCCAGGTGTCTGTCATCCATCTTTGGTTGGGGACAATTGATGGAGTTGGCATTAAAAACCATGTATTTAGTTTTATCGATATTAATCACAAGATTTCTTTTTTGGCAGAACTGGGAAAATGCGTTTAGTACACGCTGCATGCCATTGATGACTTTGAGAGCAGCAGCGTGTCATCCACAAACATAAGAGCGGGAAAACTGCGTGATGCCAGTTTCGGGCAGTCTATATCCTTAGTGTCGAGAAGGTCTTTAATCAACCCATTTAAAAAGAAGGAGAAAAGGGGCGGCCCAAGTACGCAGCCCTGCCTGACCCCCTTGTCTACAGGGAATGGGGCCGACAATTGTCCATTCCTCTTGTACCTTGTTCGTCAGTTAGAAACCGGTGAAGACCGGCTCTTATCGAAGGAATGTGCTTATTTCCCGGGCTCCAGACGCAACAGCAGCTGGCCACTGTGGGTGCGTAGGGAGCGCGGGGCTTGGTACAGGAATTCGGTGGGAGGCAGGTTGCTGGCTGGAAATTTCCATGGAGAGAGGGCCTTCTATATTATCGAAGGGCAGTGAAGCAGAGAGTTCAGTTCCAGTAGTCGCTATAGTCAGTACCAGTAGTTGTCCCCGTGGATGGAGCAATTGTTATCATAGCTGCAGATGAAGTTGGAGTTTGAAGATAGATGGTGAATGCTGAAGAAGGTGGCAGTTTCGATGAGGCATAGCGGTGCAGATGTGTCTCCGTGATTGCAGAGCAGAGTCCCGAATGAACCGAAGCAATAGCGAGAGAGGGGTCAGCTCGACTGCCAAGGCCAGGATGTGCAGGACCAAGGTGGGACGTTCTTAGTTAGAGTATGATAACCCTGGGCAGAGCACTTCGCTCCGCCCACGGAGTGCACGTAGTGTTGCCTACTACGCGATTCGCAAAGTAGGCATAGTAGGCAACACTACGCACACTCGTGGACGGAGCAAAGTTCCCCGCTGCCCGCCTCCCTCCCGCCCTCTTCTACACCCCTAATTTGGATTTTTAATAGGTTAAAAGGTAAAGAAAAGCACTTACCTTTTATGCAGCGTCCCGGGGCTTCATCTTCTTCTTTGCGCTGACTTCATCCAACCAAATGTGCATGCGCGGGCTTTGTGGTTTGGAAGAAGTCGGCGCAAAGAAGAAGATGGAGCCCCGGGACGCCGCATAAAAGGTAGGTGTTTTTCTTTACTTTTTAACTTATTAAAAATCCAAATTAGGGGTGTAAAAGAGGGCGGGAGGGAGGCGGGTGGCGCGTAGATTCATGTCCACTTCATGAAGCTTCGGGTAGCCCCACTACGCCCAGGGTTATACATAACCATTTATTCTTTGCTTTCTAGGTTGTGCTTAGGTTTCTATTTGCATAAATGCTATTGCTCTTTCTACCTTATTATTATTGTGTAATAAATAGACTCCAATGATTACCAATTGCATTTGAATGTTATTTCTGAGACAGGATTAACCTTTCTTTCTAGCCAGGTGCTGACGTATAGAAGGATGTGTAATTCCCTTCTTACAGGTAACTGATGACAGGAGAATGTGTAGTTCATGGCAAGGAATAACTTCAGATGAGAATAATTTGGCCTAACAGTTCTTGCTTGGGAGGATTGAGACCTTTCTTTACCAAATGCTCACAAAGGGATGGGTTATTTCCCCTCTAATGGGTAGTTGCAGATATAGAAGTGAGATCAGCTCTTGAGCAGGAAATAGTAGTATTCCTCTTGTTTATTGTTATTTTTCCCATTCTCAGGTAGGTATTTTAGGTATTGTGTTTCATAGGTCCTGAGAAGGGTGGTGGTACGTGGCGGCTGTGTGTGTTATAATTGGTAAGCTGATAACTTGGTCTAACGATCCGGTCGCTACAAGGGGTTGCAGGAACTGTGTAGCGAGATTGAGGAGTTTTTTTCTCCAGGGGTGCCATAGTCTCTGAAACCGCGCTTTGTATAGAGGCATCCATGGCCTCACAGAAGTTATCGTCAGTCGTGAGGTAAGTAACAGACTCTTCCTCCATGTATGAATCATGCATGTCTTGCATGTTAGGGGCACTTTATACTGGATGAACAAGTTAAACTATGGTAGCATGTGAAAGCACAGTAAAGTTACACCTGTAGACACCAAGGTCCTTGTATATATTGAGTATGTATGGTGTCTGGGTGCGGTGTCCTCAACTCCCACTTGGGGAACCAGCATGTAGTCATGCAGAACGCACGACGAGCGTGTTATAACTCACCAGGCTCAGGGGCCTCCAATATGGACCCCTGTATGAAGCGTCAACACGCGCTAAGCCAGTATGAGAGAAATAGCCTAAAATGGCCAAATACTGACCCCCAATTCGGGGCGTTTCACTCCAAACGCCCAAGGCACCCAAGGCACAAGAGAGGCATGCGGCCGGTCACGCCGTTTCGTTCACCGTCTTCTGAGCCCGAACAGCTCGATCAGAGCGCTCATGCCAAGAAAAAGCCTCAGAAGAGGCGTCACTAACGGTTGGAAGACAGCACCGCAAATCCCCAACATGCCTCTCACAGGGGTTCACCCCCGGGGGCGCCTCAAACTGCATAGGAGAAAGTGAGCGCTTCCATGGTAAGTGGAAATTCCTAAAGACAAATATTGTTGTTAAAATGCCAAAAATAGCATTAAAAAAACCCTTGGAACATAAAGTACTTCCCACTGGCCCTTTACTTACTGGTTGGCTGTGAGGAGCAGAAAGAGGAGGAGGCAACGTGAATAAAGGGCTGTAAATGGGAGATTTCCCACAGATTGAACGAACTGTGATGAATGTTCATGGGATTTATAGTTTGATCATGTTTAACATGGCTGCTATAAATAAAAGTGATGAAAGTAGAGCATAATCCTCGTCTCTGGTCCTGACATAGAATCGAATGCCTAACCCTACAAAGTCCCACAAAGTCCATACTGTTGCTTGGGAATATTAAATCTAGCCCTTCCAAATTACAACATTTTCCCTACTGTTCAAAGACTGGAGTTGGAATAGGAAATCAAATCCCTTCAAAGACCAACACTTTTCTTTTATTTTGCTTAGTTGGAGTAGGAATAGTAAATCTAACCCATCCAAAGTCGAAAACTTGCGGTACTGTTGTTTGATTGGAGTTGAAGTAGTGTATTTCAGCCCCCTACATTTTCCCTACCATTGTTTAAACTGAAGTGAGAATAACAAATCTAAACCCTCAGAAGTACAACACTTTCCTTGATTTTTCTTAAGCTGCAATGGGAATAGTAAATTTTTGACTTGACCTGCTATTGAGAGTTGTCTACTGACATCTCTCACGTTGATTAAATTAGTTTTTTTTAACTATATCATTCGACCGTCCATGGATGGATGCCGCATGTGCATACATCCTCTGCATGTATTGAGGATGTGATGGAGCACGGATGACACATATGGCATAGCCACACAGGAATCCAAACCATAATTGTTACAATCAAATGGTACCAAAGATGGCAGGTTGGTGACAGCCCAGACGGCAGATGATTTGCAGGACCTTTCCAGGATATTTCAGGGGTCATTTTATACTGGGGCAGACTATTGGGTGTGGAAAGAGAAGACAGATGGTCCATTTGAAGCTAGGGAGTTTCCCCTGCATTTTCCTGACCCATTGTTTACTTGAAGGGCTACTCCCCAGCGGTTAACAAGCAGATAAGTAGGAAAGGCTACCTCTCTTTGTAGCCTTGAGATAGCCATATTAGGAGACTCCCTGCTTCACCCTACCTTCATGCTGGCACCTTGCAAAAAGACCCGCCTGAGTGGAATAAACAGAAGTGTCAGAAACTACCCAGAAATGGTCTCTGAGCTGACTGCGAGCTGGCTGTTGGATTGCACAATTTCTGTCTGCAACTTTTGGTATAAAGATAGGACAGTACCTTCCAGCCAGTTTGCCAAGAATTCTCAGAAACAGGGTTTCCATGCCAATGGCAGCCAGGACGTGTTCTATGGTGCATGGTTAGTGTATTCACTGTCAACTGCTATTACCATGCTTGGGACGAGAAAAGTGCTAGGAAGGGCTGCAAGCACCCTGCTTTAAGCAAGAACGCTCAGGAGAGGCACTGGAGGTGCCCTTGAACTAGGGAGATGCTGCTCATAGGAAAAGGGGCAATGAAGGAGGTGAGGTAGGATGAGCCAAAGCACTTGAAGAGGTCCTGCACGGCTCTCTGAGGGTGAGACCAAGAGCTCTGTGGTACCCTGCAGTGCAGATCAAACAGTGTGTCCTCATTAAATGACAGTCTACCCAGTTTTGATTCTGAACCCATGCCCCCAAATTCACAAGGCACTAAAAGAAGCTGAATCTCATTCTGCAGTCCAACCAAAGTAGAAACTGAGAAGCCTGTAGCAGGGCTTAGGTGCTCACTATTCCCAGGGTATTTGGGTGGTGGGTTTTGTGATTGGGCCGGAGGAAGAATCCAAGCGTAAATACACACCCAGCCACAAGTGCTGTGTATCCACCACAGGCTCCCTGACGTCTACTAGCATTGCCTCTGCTTACCAGTCTCACTGCACCAGCATTGCAGGTGCTACTCATACACAAGTCGGCTGGGTCCCGGTGAAAATACTGCACTCTGCGTGTCATGAACCATGCAGAGCGAACCACATGTAGCAACACTTTTTTATATAACACCATAGAGTGCGGACTTTGCCTGCACTCTTCAACAAACAAGGTTACTGTGAAACCAACAAGAACACAAAAGGGGGTAATAAAGTTCATACTAAACAGGGAAGAAGTGCAACGCACGTTCCTGCATTCAGCCAGGTCAGGCTCACCAAAGACTTACTGCATCCCAAATGCCCCTTCAGGAAGCTGTGCAGAAACTGTTCAGGATTTTTACATATAGGGTAACACAACAGGTTGTCCCATACAAACAGCATAAGTGATAGTAGATACTGAAAATGTTTGGTTTTGGTTTTGTGTGCTGATTTCCCAAGTATTAAGTACAGCATTACTTTGTGCTGATTACACTGGATGGACCTCGAGTTATTGACTTGTTCTGGCTGACTGATTGAGTTATGAGTTTCTAACCCCTCTCCACCCCCTGGCGCACTAATGGGGTGTATTTGCATAGGATGCTGGCTCTGTATATACTATACCAAAGTAAGGTATAGTGTGCACAGAGTACAGCGGGTCCCCAAAGGTATAGCAAAGGCTAAATTAGGTCATCACTACCTGTGGTAGGGTGGTCGAGCAGTTAGGCTTATCAGGAAGGTGTGGGAAGCATTTATTGTATTTACTCAATCAAGGCTGATGGCAGATATTCAGAGGATGAATACAGACCAATTAGGTAAGTAATTAGGTAAGTATAAAAAAAGTATACTTAGGTTTTATTTCTATAAACAAGAAGCACTTGGCACAGGCAAATACAATTTACTTTCACATGCAAAACTTTACAAGGAAATGCAGTTGTGAATGGAATTGCAATTGTTACAGGTTTGTATTTGCTTTAAAACTGTTTTAAGTACATAGAAATTACTTTTGATAACTTTAGCGTTACTTTTGGATTACATTGACTGCTCGGGATGATATGCCTAGATATTCCACTCTAGATCCTACAATACAAAGGAAAGTAAGACACCTTTTGGTTTAAAGCAAAGTTACTTTTTTCATAAAAAAAAAACTGTTCAACCCAGAACATTTTAGGAACAAAAATCAAAACATTGGTTCAGATTGGAGAAAAGAAGGTTATCGGTTTGCGGGTAAGTAAATGACCTGCAAGAGTAGAATTTGGGGGATAGAACCAAGGTTCCCCAAGGTTTAGTTAGGCACTCACATTGCACCACCAGCAGCATTAGGGTGGCGGGGTGCAGAGTGCTGGCGCCCAATGTTAAACAATGGGGCTAAGGGGGCCTTTGGTCAGTGGCTGCTTATGAGCAGGCCTCTCCGGTGTGGGAGCAACCTAGCTTTACGAAGTTGTTGGATAAACTACTGTGTAGAAGTTAAGCAAGCAATAGTATCTTTCTTGGAGAAAAATGGGGATTTCTTCACACATCTGGGTGAACAACAGAAATAATCAACAAGTTCTTAGCCTTTGATTGGAATGGAAGCGCCTGGTATTGATGCTAACCAAACTTTCCGGAATTGTGCTGAGAACAGAAAGGGTAAAGGGTTATGTAACTGTATTGGCTGACTAGGAAAACAGAGGCAAACTCATAGATTCAAAATTATTGCCAAATGCACACACTTCCACAAAACAATTTTTGTGAGTGGAGCAGTTTGGCTCAATGGTTAGATCGGCAGACCCTAATGCAGAGGTCCGGCCCGGGACCAGGGTTCAATTCCTGCCTCGGCGGGTCTTGGGCTCAATTTCATCGGACCTGATAATTCTTGCCTCAGTGCCTATTCTAATCATGGGTTCCACTCTGCAACTCTGGGCAATAGCTTGCTTAATCTCCACAATGGCCCCAACAGCGCTGGGATGCCTGGCTTCACCTTGGGGTGCCCAGGAGTGGGCATTTCACAGGGAAAAGCTAGGAAGGGTTCCACATCGGTATGCGTTACAGTGCCAGAAAACCCCAGTTGGGGTATTAGTGCGCATTACAATTACAATTACAATCTCTGGGACACCTCAATGTCAGCTTCATGTGATGTCATGAGCAAAAGCCCAACCCCCAAAATAGAATGCAGACACATTAAGCATCCCAAAAAATGCTTGCAACATTTTTATGCAATATATAAAACCTAAAGCCGCTCCCGACCGTCTTAATAAATCCATTGACACAATCCTTCGACTAAACATTAGAGGGGTGTGGTATCATGAAGAAGAGCAATTCTTACACAGTCGAAAAATCAAACCTAAAAATTGAAACAACTGTGAGGTATGCAGGCCAGATAAATTTGGTCTTCTCCCACAACCCTTGGCACTTTGTTATTTCCAACTGTATCGTACTAACTAATGCCACCTTTTTACAAGGCCATTTGGGCCTACAAGGAAGGTCAGGATGCAGGTACTTAAACTGTAGTGACGTGAGATTAGTTGAATCCTGTGTTGGCCTTAGAAACGTCTCGATGCACAATGCAGGTGGGGTGGTGAGACTTTGGAAAGTATCAGGGCTGCGGTAGTAGAGGTTCCATGGGTGCTTGTGAATGGGGACTGATAAGTGGCAGACAATGCTTTTAATGGCAGGCCCTTTAAACCTGAAGAACCTAGTTTAGAATATGTGTCATAAATACAATTCCCTGAGGGATGTAACATAGAGCCATATGGTCTAATTTTCCCCTTAAGGAACCCTCTTTAAGACACAAAATTGACGGAGCATGGCAATCGGCATCAAAGAGAACAGAAGTAGTACGCACCAACCAGTGCTTAATTTCAGCCAGTCATTACATAACAATGGGGTAACCCAAAACGAACCAGAAGTACTTGGGTAATTTGTGTTACAGAAAACAGTGGTCCAATCAGACAGAACGACGGAAAAGAATGATTCAGACGCAGAGTCTGAAGTAATATTTACCACTATCCTCGAGTTAGTTGAGTTGGCGTTATTTACATGAAATCAGGATAAGTTAATTCATTAACTCAATAATTTCAGCCAGTGGCTGCTGGTGGTCCAAACAGCACTCATTTTTGGCACTGGCACTTATTTTTCCTCATCAGACATTTCCCGAGAGCAAGAGAGGGAAAAGCACACAAAGGGGAAAGAAGAAGGCATAGGAAGACAGACAATTGTCGCAACATGAAAAATGTAGGAACCTGCAGGAGTAAGATAAAAGGCCAGGGTGTGTCTTATACTTGATTGAAGAGAAATGAATTGGATTCCACACTAACAGCCTTTTTATTTGACGCATCAGCATTTAAGTACATTGGAGTACAGCTTGGGCCCCAACACTCTTTCTTTTACAAATCGAGCACTAGCACCAGCAAGGTGAAACACAACACAAAAGGGTCAATTTAAATCCTGCCAGATGTCTGTTGTTCCACCAGGTCGATGCAGTGAATGAAGCACTGTCAGGAACCACCATCATGGTGCATCTGGTCAACGCATTTGTTATTTGGTACAGGGTCCTGTCAACATGACGGAGCCCTGCACCAAAGAGTATTCTTTTTTTATATTTTCAAAAAGAAAATCCCCCACCCAAAAAAATACTCCCCTTGCAATGGGAGTCCCTTTCCAATGGCGAAAAGACAATTTCGCAGTTTTCACTGCCTCTTACAGCCAGGGATTTCCTGGCATTGTAAACTGACCTGTAAATCCACCCATATAAATTAGCTGGTGGAATTACAGGTCTGCCTCTGATAGTACTTATTCTGCAGGGTGCTCCGCAGTGATTAAAACTATGGTCCGCCCACATCTAAATTGGATGTGCAGACCATTATCTTGGCGGTATAGATAAGGTACAGATATTATGTTGCCACCAAGATATAAATCGGCCCCAAACCAACACTCTGACATTCTAGCCAGAAATGAATTCCAGGACCACACAAATGCGCTGCTAACATTTTAACCATCAGTTATAAAAGTGAGTTCTTTACCTAGAACACTGCTTCAGGGAGAGTAACATTATATGAAGATATCAAATCTAAAATGGTCGGCACCAGGCGAATGTCGGAAAGAGCAAATCATTTTGTCATTAACAATAACAAAAGGAACAACTGGACGGCATAAGCAGGAGATGGAGGCAGAATAGGACAGTGACCATTTGGGACAATTCTTATTTTAGGGTAAGGAAATCAGAAGCCTGTGTGCACTGCCCCACATTGTAAAAGGGAGGACTGAACTGGCATATGGCGCCAAATGCCCATCAAATATTACTGCAGAAACAAAGCTATAGGTAATAAGAGAGGAAACAAACACAAGAGAGAGCGGGCAGGCCTGTATGTAGACGGAGTGATTACATTGTGCTGGTGTTTGCCATTACCCTGCACAAGCCATTATTTCTTAACACAGCGCGCACATTTTTGTAACCCACCACATGGGGATGCAGTCTGTTTTTAAACAGAGCACATCTGTAGCATTTTAACTCGTCAATATATATTAAACATATAAAACTAGTGGGCCCAGGACATTCATATAGATTTGAGTGACCTAGAAAAGTCCAACCTGTCACATTTGTATGAGTGTGACGGTTGGACATGTCCCTTCTTAGTGGAATTTACTTCAAAACCTTTAGTTTTTCGCTCCTATTCTTTGCCAACTCTCTACTCAAACCGTAGGAATCTGGGCATCTTCCCACTGTACTGAAGAGGGAGGGTACACACGCCGGCCTCACCGAACACTAGGCTGGGGGTGCATACGCGATGGGTTTAGGTGCTGTACCTCCGTGCAACCCATAAACAGCTACACTGCATACCCAGGGAATATACGGCACTAGCTAGTCACAGGACGTAGCAATGAGTGTGCCACCCACCGGATAGCCTCACAGCCCCATATGGGGTCTGCCAATGCAGGCTGTGGGGGTCATTGCGCACCTGCCATTTTGGCAACACTTATGCCTCAATCAACCCTGAGTGGGCTATCCATACCATGAGGGCAACCTCGCAGGAAGTCCGTAACAGGTGCCAGGGCTGCGGTAGGCTGTAGACCAGGTGGGTACATATGGATGTCCTCTGCCCAGGTAGTGAGGAAAACACCAAATGGGGCTTCTCCTGCCTTGTGGTTGTCTTTCTCTGTGGGGTACTCCGGTGTGTTGCCGATTCTCTTGTGTGCCCTCAGGGCCCGGAGCATGTCCTAACTGTCAAGGCAGTTTGGAAGTGTGTGCGTCTTCCTTCACAGGTTAGGAAGAGACGCTGACACGATGTTCCGAAACATGGGCTGGTATGCCAACGCAGATCAGAGTGTGCGCACTGGCCCTTATGCTATTTCCAATATGTGTCCAACCTGCAATTGGATGCTGGAGGATGTACCCTGGCACCTATGGCATTATGGATAGGTGCTCGGCCTGCCATTGCGAACTGGTGAGAGTATACCTGCATCTCCGGTGTTCAAACCTCTAGGTCAGGCCTGCTGGTGCAGGCCTGTGTCTGCGAGCTTGCATCTATGGTGCTAGTGGCAAGGTGCACAATAAGCCATCACTGGCCAGGAGTGTGCAATTGCACCCTTAACGGGGTCCGGCTGGTCCCAGCAGGGTTGTGTGAGCATACTTGCACCAAAGGTTCTAGGGCCTGGGTAAGGCATGTGCCCGGCCTGTTCTTGCCATGTGAAAGTGTGTGTACCCTTCCTACCTTGGAAATGGTGCTGACTCAATGTTCTAAAACATGGGCTGATCTGCCATTGGAGACCAGTGGGTGCGCACTGGAATCAATCATGAGTAAACTCATGAGCAGATTGCCATTGTAGGCTGCTGTATGTGCGCACCTGCACCTATCGTGCCCATGATCACGTGTGCCACTTGCCAACGCAGGCTTCTGCGTGCACACAGACACACGTATTAATTAACCCTGTGAACAGTCTGCTGTGCAGACGTGGGCGGGCGCACATGCGACCATGTTGCTGGAGCTCTGTGTCCAATCTGCCAATGCAGGTCTGTGTGCATAATAGCGTACGTACACCCAGGTACCAAGGAATTCACTGTATGTTTTCACTACCTATGAGGCCTTCTCTTCCCATAGGTTAACATGGGGAAGTGTTTGACATTATTTCGGGCAGCAGTGGAGTAGCTTCATGATGTTTCCTATTAATTGAGTCGCCATGCCAAACCCTTTCCATTGGTAAAGGTTTTTTTGGCATAATGCGCTTAGAAATGACACTTATAGAATATGGGCATTTCTATGTTCCAAGAGTCCGGTAGGGTGTTGAAATATCGATTACAAAAACATAGTTGACATAAATATAGTTGTAAAAATATCGTTTACAAAAATATCGACACCCTATACTTAAACAGGTAAGTACATAAATATCTACTCAAAAATATTGTTGTAATAAATATAGATGTAAAAAATATCGACTTTTTAAAATAATTAAATTTACATTAAATAATAAATAAATATAAGTACTATTAACAAAATACATTACATTACTTTTATTTTTAAACTATTGAAAACAAATTAACTACACTTTTTCATTATAAACTTAATAAATGTGTACATATACATATATTTAACACATTACTTTATATAACAACAATAATACATACATATAATTAAAATATACAATATATTATTAGTTAAAACATTTGATAGCGTAGGTGTAAAAATTACTATTCCCACTCCAGAGGGTGCAACAGTAGGGAAAGCGTTGGATAGCGTAGGGGTAAAAATTACTATTCCCACTCCAGAGGGTGCAACAGTAGGGAAAGCGTTGGATAACGTAGGGGTAAAAATTACTATCCCCACTCCAGAGGGTGCAACAGTATGGAAAGCGTTGGATAGCGTAGGGGTAAAAATTACTATTCCCACTCCAGAGGGTGCAACAGTAGGGAAAGCGTTGGATAGCGTAGGGGTAAAAATTACTATTCCCGCTCCAGAGGGTGCAACAGTAAGGAAAGCGTTGGATAGCGTAGGGGTAAAAATTACTATTCCCACTCCAGAGGGTGCAGCAGTAGAGAAAGCGTTGGATAGCGTAGGGGTAAAAATTACTATTCCCACTCCAGAGGGTGCAACAGTAGGGAAAGCGTTGGATAGCGTAGGGGTAAAAATTACTATTCCCACTCCAGAGGGTGCAGCAGTAGAGAAAGCGTTGGATAGCGTAGGGGTAAAAATTACTATTCCCACTCCAGAGGGTGCAACAGTAGGGAAAGCGTTGGATAGCGTAGGGGTAAAAATTACTATTCCCACTCCAGAGGGTGCAACAGTAGGGAAAGCGTTGGATAGCGTAGGGGTAAAAATTACTATTCTCACTCCAAAAGGTGCAACAGTAGGGAAAGCATTGGATAGTGTAGGTGTAAACATTACTAAATGTATTTACTCATTTATAAAATAACAAATCGTTTTATTTATTTAATTAATCAATAATTAAATAATTATTCAATTAAAATGTAATCAATTCACTACATTTTCACTAAAAAATTCCAGTGCACACACCTAAAATTAATTAAACAATTAACATAATTAATTACATAATTATTAATCAATTAACTAATTGAAATTAATTAACTATTATTTATTACACTATTTATAATCATTTAAAACATTAATTAATCTATTATTTTATTATATTTAAATTACTTCCCACCCTACTCCCCTATAAACCCACAACCCGCTACAGAACTATTAACACTAAATTCAACATAAAATACGTTGTTAACTAATAAAATACTACAAAAAATACTACTTTGACAACAAATACTCATTAAAATCACTACATTACTTATAATTATTTAAAAAACGATATTTTTGTAAACTATGTTTTTGTAAGCGATATTTATTACAACTATAATAATGTTATCGATATTACTTACCTGTCTGTCGATATTCTGGTCAAACTATATTTTTGTCATCGATATTTCTTCCTGTAGATATTTTTGTGACGATATTTAGGTTAGTCGATATTTTTACGACGATATTCCTGCTCTGTACCCGAGAGTCCTGTGGATCGTGGCACCCGGCTCCAGTGGACATGAGGAATCGGTGGGAGGGGGAGGGGGGGCACATCTGTGCTTTTCTCAAGCAGCGGTCATGAAGTGTAGGCCTCCAACGGGAACGGCAGACCTTTGCCATTTGAGGGCTGATTTGGATACATTGGAGAGAGAGATATTTTGACACTTAGCCTCTTAGGCCGGATCATGGCCCCACTAAAGAATAAAATCTGCCTTCCACTGCCCCATGGCAGACGGGCCTACAATTTAGCAGAGGCATCTGTGGTTCAAAGGGAACCCCCTAAACCACTCATAACTTTAATGACAGCCAACAGTATAACTATGGGTGCCATCTTTCAGCAAGGGGTGAGATACGCTTGTGGGGATGTGGGACCAGAGAACCCAGACTGTGTGGTGCACATTACCAGAGGACTCTGTTGTGTACATGCAGGATAAGTGTCCGAATAATGGCTTGCCTGGGCAAAGCATCTGGCGAAGTATGGCACGCTGAAGTGTGCTCTCCAAGGGCACGACCGCAGACTTAATGTTCTCCCGGAGATCTCAGGGACATAAAAGATCTCCTACGAGGTACCTACACCTTCTACCAGTGACATCTGGAGAGTGGTGCACTCTCAAGTGCCCATATCGGCTACTGAATCCCAAGTGGTAGCATGGTGTGAGCGTGGAACTAGGACTTGTGTCTGGAGACCAGATTGACTAGTGCGGAGCTCCAGAAATCCTGCCTGCATCTAAGACATGGTTCCTGTGCTGTAGGGACCCTGACATTCATAAGTGCCCAGTTGGTGGTGAGCTGATTTACCGGTTATAGGACACTGCGTGGCCCGTTTCATTGATCATGCCGCATCTCTCTCTTGCGGCACACCAACTGCATGCTCAATGCATGCAGTGTTCGATTCACAGGGTGCAACCGTCAGAGATGGGGGCGTACCCATAGTAGTGCCTCATTCTACCTCGTGTGGCCCTTCTAAACTTGCATTAGTGTGTGTGACTGGACTGGGGTGGGTCAACCTGTATCATCATGCACTAGATGTTGTGCCTCATTTCCAGGGAGGTGCGGAGTTTGCAACTTATCGTGTTTGAAATCTGAAGTGCGTCTGAGTGGGAGTGATTGTGTGAGGACCGCCTGTGATTCACTACACTGACTAGTGGTGCTGACTCATACGTTGATTGTATGCCAAAATCACAACACATTTGTCATTAGGTTTACCTGCATGGCTCTGGTCCACGGTGCTGCTAAAAAGTGTTTTACTTTCGTGTATGTACATATTTTTGATATTGTGCACTGCATATGGGTGCTCTTTCTCAATTGGGGGGGAGGTTGTGGCAGCCGCGGCCCGTGCAGGTAAGAATGGTGGGGCGGTGGGTCTGGGTGTGGGGGGATTTTGACAGATGGCAACAAGGGGAAATTAATTATGTATTTAACTTTCCCTCGCGGTCATCTGTCGTATCCCCCCCAACCCGCTCCTTAGAGGTAGATTAGAAATTGTCCAGTATGCATACTATTGGTATCATAACAATATGAGTGGGACTAGTCCAGCTAGTAATATGTCCAAATGTGCTGTATGCCCAAAAGGTATATGATGTTTATGTGCTAATGATTGAATATGTGTTTTGAACATAAACATTTTTACAAACATCCATTGTGAAGTCTCTTTTGTGACGCTCAGTGTATTTATCGCGAGTGGCTGCTGTGCCTTTGCTCTCCCCATTGCCTCTGATATAATCCTAACTGCTCAGTGCCAACCTACTAAAGGGTGTGCACCTGTTGCACAATGAGTGTAATCACCTGCCCTTGATGGAAGTGGTAAGTTCTGCCTGGCTGGGGGCTTCCCTTCATCCAACCAGACACTGCAGGTTCCGACAGTGATGGTTAGCAAGTAACCTTGTATCTCTGACAGTTTGGCAGCGCTAACAAAGACAGTGGGTGGTGCAAGCTCCATCAGTCACCTGGGAAACATCTCGGGCCCTGGTGCTTATTTCCTTATAAGAGGAAGCCTGATACTATAAATTGATTTTAAAAATATATAATAATCCACAAATGTATAATAATAGTTCAGAGCTTTAAAGAAAATGACAGTCTAGTGCTTGGTGCAACTCCAAGAAAACACAACAACACTCTTACACTGATTCTAATACAGAAACAGGGAACACAGTGGCAACTTATAGCCTAATACTACAATGAATCCAGTAACATTATTGATAAAGGTTACACATTTCAAATCAATTTATTTTTTTAATTTAAATAAAGATCAGTCGACGCTTGCTTCACAATGCATTTCTTTATTTTTCAAATCAGCAACAAATTATGATATTGTACATATTGAATTAGATAGCACTATTTTATATTTATATATAAATGAAATGTAATGTTTATCAAATTATATATTAGAATTAACTTAATTGCAATCTTCTATACATCAGTCTATCATATTACAAATCCTATTGTAACCTGTGCCCCTCAACAATATCACTAATTGTACTGCAGTTTTCACAATAAGACATTTTCAGATAGTATAATAATATATTTTAATGTCAATTATCTACGGTAGGTGGCATTCTACCCTGAAATATACCAAACCATCCTCTATCTCTAATAAAATTCCCCTAAAGAGAACAATTCAGACTGAAATGTATGTGGTTGCTACTTACAAATGCAGCGTTAAAAACTCTTCTTTTAGAAAATAATATCAAGCATCTAACATCTTCACCAAGTGCTTCTAAACAGCTTTAGATGCTACTACCCCTCGCCCTACTGAGAAGGGCGGCCCTATATAGAATTATTTATCTCCCTAAGGTTCTTAATGTTGTGCAAAATTCAATGTTTGAGGTCCCCGACCTTTTTTCTGGGCATGGGAGGCAGAAGTTAGAACCCTTTTCTGGGATGGCGGCAAATAATGGATTGCTACCGGAATGTTGGCATAGCGGTCGATGGATGGGGGTATTGTCCTGCTAGATTCCCATTTGTATTACTGGACACCTCGCTTCCTGATAATCAATGATTGATCCTTCATGTACCAAAGAGAACCAGCCCTGATAGCAGACAGGTAGGCACTAGCGCCCCATGGTTTCACATGATGGCTCTACAGTGTGGGGAAAATGATGACCCTCCTGGAGCCCGTGTCTTCGGTGATTCAAAACTGGAGACGTGCTACATGAAGGTTGAAATGGGCATGCCTACTGACACTTGAGACACCACTTTGGGACTCAAACGCATTGGCAAAGTTACGCGGTTGTCGGGTCACTGGCGATAGGATATGATTGGCGTTTCAGAGGTGGGGCATTTGTTGGGGGACATGGGGTGGTTAATGTTTGCGGACTTACAGAGTTAATATAAAATTATGAAGTTCCAGGGGGACAATTCCTGCAGTAGTTGCAGATTAGATCTATCTTGCTCCAATGAATCTCCTGGCCTCAGGATTTAGAGGCCCAGAGCCCAACTGGAAGACCTGGTGCTGAATGTTCCACTCAATAGACCCGCTATTTAAATGATTTATTTATTTACAAAATTATATATAGCGCTGGCTGGACCCGTAGGTATCAGAGTGCTTTGCATGAGGATCAGCAAGTTAAAGATTACATAATTACTTCAGTTACAGATTCCAAGTATAGACCTAAGAGAAAGATAGAGGGAAGGAAACATTATGGGAGGGGGGGTGAGGAAAACAATGTCAGCTGTCCAGCTGGTTAGGTGATGGCTGAGGGGGTGAACCAGGGCCAACCTCCTCTATAGCTGCATAGGACAGCTCCACCGGGCATCGGCCAAGGATGTTCGGATTCCGCGGTGAGAACGGACAGATAAGAAACATGCTATTACACAATTAAATAAGTTATTTTCGCGTTACGTAGCAAAGACAAAATGTCTTATGTGGAATGGAAGGTAGAGGGGGGAAGTAAACAGGGGAAAAAGGAATGCAGATAGCGTCAGGCAGACCAGAGGGGGGAGGGACTTCTGGGGAAACAAGCAGTCAAAGTGAAAGATAGACAAGACCGTGAAGCACCGTTAAGAACAATGTCCGATGTCCGGCTGGGTAGGTGACGGCCGAGGGGGTGAACCCTAGCCAGATTCCTTTATAGCTGCATAGCAGCTCCACCGGGCATCGGCCAAGGTTGTTCGGACCCCGCAGTGAGAACAGACAGTAGAAAAACATGAGATTACACAATAACATAGATTATTTTCGAGTTCATAGGAAAGACCGATACATCTTGTGTGGAATGGAAGGTAGAGGGGAAAGGTAAACAGGGGAAAAGGAATGCCGATAGTGTTAGACAGACCAAAGGGGGGAAGGGACTTCAGGGGAAACAAGCAGTCAAAGTGAAAGATAGACAAGACTGTGCAGCACCGTTAAAAACAGTGTCCGATGTCCGGCTGGGTAGGTGACGGCCGAAGGGGTGAACCATGGCCAGACTCCTCTATAGCTGCATAGGACAGCTCCACCGGGTAACGGCTAATGGTACTCGGGATCAGCGGTAATTACAAACAGATTTGTTTTTTCGCCCATGGGGCATCATCATTGTTCAATCGAAGGCATAGGTCCCGGTGTAATTGGGAACCACCCTTCGCTTCGTCCTCCCGCTAGCCTAAGTCTGTAGATTGTCGGACAACCCATCGTTCTTGCCTTCCGGACTCTAGCCTCTAGAGCTAGGATCAAGGTCAGTACATGGGGGAGCCCCACCACGTCTCCAGGCTGGAAGCCTGAATGAATAAATGAATGAACGAATAAATAAAAGGCTTCCAATAATATCAATGAGAACGATAGCCACCCTATTAGGTTTAAAAGGTCACATTACAGAAATCTGTGAAACTTAGGAGGCGAGCGGTGCATGAGCCCATCTGTCCATCGGTCCACCATTTTTTGGTACTGGTTGTGAACACCAACAAGGAGTTTCAGGAGACATAAGAAACCTTAGCTGTGCTGTCTGCACTCAAACGTTATTCTTTGAATGGAATGCTTTATGTGATATAATTTATTTTTTGATAACAGCTGTAGGAAGCTGGCTCTGTATATACTATACCAAAGTGAGGTATAGAGTGCACAGAGTCCAGTGGAACCCCAAAGGTAGGCAGAGGCTAAAGTAGATAATACCTTGCTCTCCATTTGTGGTCGTGTGGGCGAGCAGTAAGGCTTTATCAGAGGGTAGTGTTAAGCATTGTCTTGTACACACTCAATCAGCAACTGATGTCACACACTCAAAGACTGAACTCAGACCAATTTGGTTTGTATAAAAAGTTTATTTAGTTGTATTTTATTTTCTAGAACCAAGCCAGGCTGGTACAGGTAAGTATAATATTACTTTGCAAGAATAATACAGTTTAGAAACCGTTGGAATGCAGCTGAATGCAATCCTATGGGAGAAAACAATGTTATCGGTTTAATGGTAATTTCTTGGGTTTGGGAGTTGGTTTTCTGGAGTTAGAACCAGGGTTTCCCCAGCATCAAGGATGCACTCTCAAAGCGCCCTCAGCGGCACTAAGGCGGCTGGGTGCAAAGTGCTGAGGCCCAATGTTATCCAATGGGGGATAGGGGCCTCCAGGTGGTGGCTGCTCACAAGCAGGCCACAAGGTTGCAGGAGCAAAGCTCCTCGACTTAGGCTCAGGGCAAAGGGGGATTGGATTTAGCACACAAGGTGGACTCACAGCAGCACAGCGGTGGCAAGGTGCTGTATTAGCGTTGGGTGCCCTGTTTTCAAAGGGAATTCTCCAGTTGCAACAAACACTGCAGGCTCGGGGGATGAAGATCTTCTGGAAGGGACCACCAGTTGGAGAGGTAAGTTGGGATGTCTTGGGGTGCCGGTACACAGTCGGTTGGGCCACCCAAGGTTGTGGGACATTGGGTGCAGTGGTGTCTTTTGGTATCAGGTTTTTCTTATCGGCTCCGGTCGCAGTCAGGAGGGAACCTCCAGCAAGGGGCTGCAGGCGTCAGTTGGAGACTTGAGGCAGGTCAGGGATCACCAGATCCTAGATCAGTATCACCGGGGAGATCTCTTCATGGTGGCCCCTCGAACTCTGGCCTTGGGAGTCGGGCGCAGAGTGGTGCAGACTATCAGATTTAGCTGGTGCCAGTGTCTGCAGGTGAGCAAATCCGGTGCTTATGGGAGACAAATTCTGGTTTGGGAAGTCAGGGCAGGTACTCCGGTTTCATGGGGGCTGCTGGCTAGAGGACACACCAGGATTTCACTGTAGTTGGTCGAGACAAGCCGGTAGGGCTGGGGCCAAGTCAGTGGGCGTCCTCCTCTTCTTAGTTTCAGCACAGCTTCTTCCTCTCTTCTTTTGGTTGGTTCTTGTCTGAGGAGGCAAGGTACGGGGTTGCCCCTAAATACTAAATTTAGGGGTGTTACAGGTAGGTACAGATTGGGACCAATGGGTCCCTTACTTGGGGTGGGCACCCAGCCAACCAGAGCGAGGCCTATGCCCGGCTCCCACTGGAGGGTGGCACAAGCCTCACTCTGGTTGGCTGGGTGCCCCATTTTCAAGATGGCGGAACTGAGTGTGCTTCACTTCACCTGAGGGGTGAGGTTGGCACAGGTGAGCACACCACGGTCCTTCTTCTTTTCTTCTTGGTCGGTTCTTGTCAGAGGAAGCAATGTTCAGGGGTGCCCCTAAATACTAGATTTAAGGGTGTTACATGTAATTAAAGTTTGGGACTAATGGGTCCCTTCCTTGGGATGGGTACACCCCCTAATATGGCACCCTCCAGTGGGAGGGGGCATATTCCCCAATCTGGTTGGCTGGGGCCCCCCATCTACAATATGGCGGGGACTGAGAGTTGGGCTTCACTTCACCTCCCTCACCTGAGGGATGGGGTTGGCAAAGGTGGGCATACCTCCCATCCTCACTTATTTTTCCCACAGATTCTCCCGCCCAAAGTTGGGTTCAGGACCGGTGGGGACCAGTGGTGGAAGTAGCAAAAACCTCACAAAGGCTTGGGCAAGCCTTTGAAGCTTCCCCTTCGTGGGCACAGCCCATCCTGGGGAGGAGGCTTTGCACCTCGTCCCAGGATGCGCATTGTTTCAGACCCCCGAGAGCAGCAGGCTCTCGACCCAGGGGTCCAGAACATGTCTGGTAGTGGCAGCTGGTGAGCAGCCACTCAGCCAGGACACTAGAGGTAGGTTGTTTTTCAGAGGGCATCTCTAAGGTGCCCTTTGGGTGTATTTTTCATTAAATTCCACACTGACATCAGTGTGGGTTTAATGTGCTGAGAAATTTTATACCAAACTTACCAGTTTTCAGTAAAACCAGTATGGTGCTGTGGAGTTTGTAATGACAAACTCCCATACCATTCACTATCCTACTTAATCACAATAACTGACTAACATATCCACCATTCAAATTACTTGCATATTTTCACTATGCAAATTCACCACTAATCCTTCACGGGTTCCGGAGTACCGTGCTACTCGCCGAAAAAGCACTTTGCCGCCTCGTATGGGGTAGTAAGCACTTACAATTCAATATATTCTTTACTTCATTACTGCGCTTACAATATCTAAATTGACTTAGACACTGTAGGGGTACAGGGCTCATAGACCTGTACCCTCACCAGTAGTGTAGTGCACCCAGCTAGAGGGGTGGCTTACCTATGCCAGGGTAGTGGATTGTAGGCATGGCACACAGGGATGTGTACCATATCGACTGTTCACTTTGTTCTACACCAAAACATGCAGTCTGCAATGGCAGTGTGCTGGTGTAAAGGTACAGGGACTCTAAGGGTGGCACAGCAAGTGTTGCTGCCCTTAGATGCCTTCTCTTGTCACAATGCCCTTGTACCTATGGTTCCTTTTACAAGGGGCTTACATGTGGCCAGAGAGTTGCCAGTTGGGTTTTGCAACAGTACTGTTTAGGGAAAGAACATAGGCCCTGGGTACCTGGTTGGCAGGAACCCAGGGCAGACTCAGTCAAAGTGCATCAACATTAGGCAAAATGTGAGGGGGCAACCATGCAAAAAAGGGGCACTTTCCTACAACAGCACTGCTATTCTCTAGATTATTTCTGGTAATAAGTGAATCACATTAAATCTGCATTTGCTGTGGGTGTTTTCTACTGTTTTAACATACTTTCTCTTACTTGGCAGCATTCCAAAGAACATGTTCGATTAAGTGTTGCTACCTGAGTACACATATGTAAGACACCAGTTTTAAGACCGCTCAGAACAGTGCTATGGGCCAAATGAGCCTAATGGAATGCACAAAATTAGTTGGGATCTTCAACATTTTCCTAGGTTTAAGTGGAAACCTCCTAGCAAAATAGCGCAGAAGCTGCGGGCCAACAGAGTAGCAATGCAACCACAAAACAGGTTCTAGTCCTGGCAGGGCAGTTGAAAAACAGGTAAAGATATTAATTACATCACAGTAGGCGGTAGAGAGGAAGAGGAATATGCTACTTACCAGTATGCATCTGTTCTTGGCATGAAGGGCTGCTGACATTCATATCTGTGCATAGATCGCCGCCTAGTGTTGGGTCCGGATGATTGCACATTGTTGTCCTGGAAGAGTCTTCGAAGTATCACGAGATAGGTGGCTCCTCCCCTGGACTACAGTGCGCATGGGCATCCTCTCCATCCCCAGATTGTTTTTCGCCATTGTGGCAGAGATGGAGCGTAATACTGAAAGTGATGACCATGCCTGAAAATGCTTCTGAGAGCTGCAGCTGCAACAGGCACCGGGGAGGAGGGCGGGCGATATGAATGTCAGCAGCCCTTCATGCCAAGTACAGATGCATACTGGTAAGTAGCATATTCCGTTCGAGGCATGAGGGCTGCTGAATTCATATCTGTGCATAGAATAAATAGCAGTTTCCTCCTCACTTGCGGGTGCCCGTGCCAGCTGCAGCAGTCTGAAAGAGAGTCCTGAGAACAGCCTGACCTACAGCAGCTTGCTGTTTGGAGTGTACATCTACGCAGTAGTGTTTGGTGAATGTATGTATAGTGGTCCATGTGGCTGCTCTACATATGTCCTCTAGAGGAATATTACCCAGGAATACCATGGAGGCCCCCAATTTGCGTGTGGAATGAGCTCTAGGGGGAACTGTTAGTGTGCGTTTAGCTTTTTGATAACATATCTGGATACATTTAACAATCCACCTGGCTATACCTGATTTGGAGATAGGGTTGCCTTTATGTTGTGGAGAGAATGCAACGAACAGCTGTTTAGTTTTTCGAAAGTCTTTTGTCCTGTCGATGTAGTACAGGAGAGCTCTTTTGACATCCAAGGTGTGCAGTGCTCTGTCTGCCACCGAATCTGGGTTAGGAAAGAAAACGGGCAGTTCAATATTTTGGTTGATGTGGAACTGCGAAACCACTTTTGGCATGAATTTAGGGTTGGTGCGAAGCACCACTCTATTTGCATGGATTTGCAGGTAGGGTTCCTGAATTGTGAGGGCTTGCAGCTCACTGACCCTCCGCAGGGATGTAATAGCTATGAGGAAGGCCACCTTCCAGGTGAGGAACTGTATGTCACAGGAATGGAGTGGCTCAAAGGGTGGCCCCATGAGTCTGGTGAGAACGATATTTAAGTTCCAGACTGGTGAAGGGGGGTGTCTGGGAGGGATCACTCTTTTAAGGCCTTCCAAGAAGGCTTTAATGGCAGGTACCCGAAAAACGGAAAGGTGTTGCCTGTTTTGAAGGTAAGCGGCTATGGCCGCGAGATGGATCCTGATAGAACTGTACGCCAGGTTGCATTGGTACAGATGAAACAAGTAACATATGATGTTTTGCGTAGAGGCGTCCAACGGGTTAATGTTATTGTTGGAGCAGTAAATAACAAAACGCTTCCATTTGGCCGCATAGCAGGCCCTGGTTGTTGGACGCCTTGCCTCCTTGATGATGTCCATACACTCTGGAGGCAAGTTCAGGTATCCAAACTCTATGACCTCAGGAGCCAAATCGCAAGGTTCAGCTGTTGTGGATCTGGGTGCTGAATGTCGCCATGGCTCTGCGTGAGGAGGCTGGGAGTGAGGTGCAGTCGCTGGTGAGGCACCACTGAAAGTTCCAGGAACGTGGTGTACCAAGCCTGCCGTGCCCACGTTGGAGCAACCAGGATGAGTGTCATGGAGTGCTGTCGCAGTTTGCGCGCCACCAGAGGTATGAGGGGGGCTGGCGGAAAAGCGTACGCAAATCTGCCTGACCAGTTCATCCATATCGCATTGCCATGAGACTGCGGTGTGGGAACCTGGCGGCGAAGTTTGGGCATTTTGCGTTCTCGCTTGTGGCGAACAGGTCGATGTCCGGATGACCCCACTGCTGGAAGTACGGATGGAGAACCGATGGGTGGATCTCCCACTCATGCATTTGATGACTGTGCCTGCTGAGCAGGTCCGCCATCTGGTTGTCGACACCCGGGAGATGCTCCGCCATGAGGAAGATGTTCCTCTGAATGGCCCACTTCCACATGCTCTGGGCCAGGTGAGACAGCTGCGGGGAGTGCGTGCCTCCCTGCTTCTGGATGTAATACATGGCGGTCATGTTGTCCGTCCGGACTAGCACGACCTTGTTGCACAGGTGCAACTTGAATGCCTTCAGTGCCAGGAAGATCGCCATGAGTTCCAACACATTGATATGCATCCTCTGCTGTTGCGCAGTCCATAGCCCCTGCACCGTGTAGTGGAGGACATGTGCCCCCCAACCCTGGAGAGATGCGTCCGTCGTCAGTACTATCTGTGGTACAGGCTCCTGGAATGGTCGTCCCCTGCAAAGGTTTTGTGGGTTCCACCAATGCAGAGAGTTGTAAGCACGACCGGTCACCAACACTAGGTCTTTTAGATGGCCATGAGCCTGGTTCCACTGACGAGCTAAGCATTCCTGGAGGGGTCGCATGTGCAGCCTCGCGTGCGGGACTATGAATATGCAGGATGCCATCATGCCTATGAGTTGCATGAAAACCTGTGCCGGGAGGGAGTGCTGAGGGCGAAACCTCCGGATGAGCGCCTGCATGCCGTTGACCCTGGCTGCGGCCGGCTGCGCCGTGGCCGACTGGGTGTTTATTGACGCCCCCAGGTACTGCTGGACCTGGGCCGGTTGCAGGTGAGACTTTGCGTAGTTGAGAGAGAATCCTAGACTGTGAAGGAGGTGAATGGTTCGCAACACGTCGTGGCCGCACTGTACGGCCGACCTTGCCTGGACGAGCCAGTCGTCCAGGTAGGGATACACGTGAACACCTTCCCTGCGCAAGTGCGCTGCCACAGTCGCTAAGCACTTGGTGAAAACCCTGGGAGCGGTAGCGACCCCGAATGGCAGGACTTTGAACTGGTAATGCTGACTGTTGACTGTGAACCTGAGATACTTCTTGTGGCTTGGGTGAATGGGAATGTGGAAATACGCATCCTTGAGGTCCAGGGTGGCTAGGAAGTCGCCCTGACGGAGCAGTGGCAGGACTTGTTGTAAAGTTAGCATGTGAAAGTGCTCCGAGAGGATGTATTGGTTGAGGGGTCTGAGGTCTAGAATGGGCCGTAGGGACCCGTCCTTTTTTGGAATTAAGAAGTACAGGGAGTACACCCCTGCACCCCTTTCTTCGGCAGGCACCAGTTCTATGGCCCCTTTTTGCAGCATGGAGAGAACTTCTTGCTGCAATAAGTGCGAGTGCTCTGCGGACATAGGACGGCTTCTTGGGGGTATGTTGGGGGGGGTGGAGGTCAATTCTAGACAATAGCCGTAACGGAAAAGTTGTCTCACCCACCTGTCTGTTGTGATGTTTTCCCAGAGTGGCGGGAACTGCTGGAGTCTCCCACCGACAGGTGTTAGATGGTTGGGGGGCAGTGACAAGGAGTCACTGTTTGTTGGGAGTGGAGGACCTGGCGTTGTTATTGCCGCGGCCTCTCCCTTTGGCGCTGTTCCCCCGGTAACCACCTCTGGTGTTTTTAGTGTATGCAGATTGCGTGTTGCCTTTGGGATACTGGGAGTGCTGAAGAGCCTGCCCTCTGGTTGCTCCCCTGTTACCGGAGCGACGAAAGGAACCGCTCCGAAACTGCTGTGACTGGAGAGCCCCCATGGACTTTGCCGTTTCAGTGTCTTTTTTCATTTTCTCGAGTGTGGTGTCCACATCGGGTCCAAACAGGAAGTCCGGATTAACCGGCTGATTAAGAAGAGTAGTTTGGATCTCGGGTTTAAACCCAGAGATGCGCAGCCATGCGTGGCGTCGCAGCATCACGCTAGTGTTGATAGCTCTCGCTGCAGTGTCCGCCGCGTCCAGTGCGCACTTGATGGACGCATTGGAGATTAGTTTACCCTCTTGTATAACCATTTCCGCAGCCTCTCTGTACATATCAGGCATGTGCTGCATCAATTGCTCCAGGGTGTCATAGTGCGCCCTGTCGTACCTAGCCAACAGGGCCTGTGTATTGGCTATTCTCCAAGTGTTAGCGGCCTGCGCCGCCACCCACTTCCCCGATGCCTCAAAGATTTTGGACTCTTTGTCCGGAGGGGGAGCGTCACCCGTTGACTGAGAGTTAGCCCTTTTGCGTGTGTTAGCCACCACAAGGGAGTCCAAGGGGAGCTGTCCTTTGATGTAGGTGGGGTCCACTGGAGCAGGCCTGTATTTCTTGTTGATCCGTGGATTGATAACCCTAGCTTTTGTGGGCTCTTTGAAAATGGCTGTGGCATGTTTGAGGACCCCCTTAAGCATGGGCAGAGTCTTGGTGGAGCGTTCAGAAGTGGAGAAGGTGTCGAATAAGAAGTCCTCATCCACTGGCTCAGCATGCATTTCGACGTCATGATTGAGAGCAGCGCGCTCTATCAATGCATTGAATGCTGCGGTGTCCTCAGTCGGAGATTGTTTGACATTATAGGACTGAGAGTCCGGGGTGACCTGGGGGTCATCAGGGTCACCGCCTTGATCCGCTGCCCCTGACCACTGGTTGGAGACATCTTGATCAGTGTCTGTATTGTAAGTGAAGCCCATTTGGCTGTAGTCTGCAGTTAAGTCCTCCTCACTTTGTGTAGGAGAATGAACAGCATGGTGTGAGTAGTCCTGAAGATGTTCAACAAGAACCGGAGAGGTGGAGGAGACCATCTTCTTTTTCAGGGGAATTTTATAACCCTCCAAAGGGTGTTCAGGCGTGATCTTCCGCATGTGGACGGTAAGCCTGCCCGACTCCGAGTCAATGAACAGTTTTGTTTGGTTGTCGTAAGAAGGTTCATGATAGACGACCTGTGCATGAGAGGACACCTTCGCCACCTTGGAAGCCTCCTGAGACTTTGGACGTGCAGTGGGTGGAAGGCCAAATTTAAGTGGCGCCGATCCAGCCTGCTTGGAAGCGGAAGTGTCGGCTCCGTGCTTCTTCGACGCCTGTGTAGGCCGCTTGCTTGAGCGCGTCGAATCGACCTCAGTGTGCGGTGCGCCCCCGACTTTCGGTGTCGACGATAGTTTCGGGGCGACCTGTGCCGCGGCTTCGACCCTTTTCGCCAGCCCATGCTTCAGTCCCGAGAGGGGTGGCTGCAGACCTTTCCCGATAGGAAGTCCCTGCCCTTCTCGCCATGTTTGGTAGTGGACGCGGGCACCGGCGCCGAGGCCTTCGAGGCGACGGTCTTGGTGTTAGGGCCCTGCTTCGGAATCCCAGTGTCGGCGCCGACGGGCATCTTCGGCGCCGAAGGATCTACGACGACCTTCGAGGCGGGCGTCGACGTCGAACCGACCACCATCTTGAGCAGTTTCGGTTTCGATTTCTCCTTCGACTGTTTCGGTTTCGATTGCACGGAATCGACCGATGGCTCCTTTGAAAGGGTCTTAGCCTGGCTATGTCGCGGGGCTGTAGACCGAAAGGATGGATCTTGGCTAAGGCCTTTCGGCGATGCCTCGACCGGAGCCGGAGCGGGCTGAATGGCAATGATAGGCCCCGGAGCAGTGGGCGGACTCGGTTCACCACCGGAGTCGTCATCAATGGCCGCAAGGGCCTGTTCTGCGTCCCCTACCTCGACGACATCCTGGTCGTGGCCGAACTCCTCGTCTGGCTCGTCCATAACAAAAGTTGAGTCATGTTCCGACGCCGGTTCCAACGTTTCTTCGGGAACGTTGTCCTCCACCTCTTCCTCATCTTGGAAGAGTTCCTCGTCCCCGGCATCGAAGATGATCGCAGGTGCCGGAGCCGACTGTTGGGCCGACTGCCTCGCAGCGCGCCGAAGTTTGATGGTTTTTTTAGAACGGAACTTTGAGCATGCGAAACACTTTGACTCGTCGTGGTCGGGGGACAAGCAGGTGTTGCACACGGGGTGCACATCTAAGTTCGAATATTTGGAATTACACACAGGACACCGCTTAAACGGGGTCCGTTCCATCGTTAATATAGTCTGGGCCTGAGTCGTCGAGAGTCTTTATTCGACGCCGATCGAAGAACCGAAAGGGCCAGGCACCGAACGAAACAATACCGACGCTAAGAAAGGCCTTTTGGCCTTAGGAACAGAAGAGTACAAGTTAATTAACTGGAGTAAGAGATTAGACATCCGAACCCAATGGCGGAAAAAAACAATCTGGGGATGGAGAGGATGCCCATGCGCACTGTAGTCCAGGGGAGGAGCCACCTATCTCGTGATACTTCGAAGACTCTTCCAGGACAACAATGTGCAATCATCCGGACCCAACACTAGGCGGCGATCTATGCACAGATATGAATTCAGCAGCCCTCATGCCTCGAACACACATTTATTATGTGCATCTTAAGCAGCACCATCCAGGTTATCAAGAGTTTAAAAAGAGCCACCCAGAATTTCAGCCATAGCTGCAGTCCTTGCCGAATCAGTTAATTCCTACCATCACCAAGTTACTCTATAAATGTCCCACATCTGACGATCTTCATGATGGTTTCTGGTCTGTTCCTCCAAAACAAACGCCTAATACCAGAGCACAATGCACTTACCATACAAAACAAAAATCCACACGTAACGAATTGAAGCTGTGATTTGCAACCTTACAATCTAACAAATTCTCACATCATTGTGTGGGGAAGCAGACATACTAACATGTGCTCCTCCTTGCACCACACATTCCATCTCACAGAACAGACGTCTGATACACTGAACTGAAAGCACTGTAATTCAGGAATGACACATGAATGGTTATGGAAAGAAAAGTCGGAACCTAAACAGAATGTCTCAGGATGTTTTACACAGCAAGCAAAGATAGGCAGAGCAAAAGACAAGGCAAACCCCCGACCTTGCTCCAAAGGTGAAAGTAAGATCCAAGCTTGCTAAACGAGAGATGGAAGTGAAATGTAGGAAATCAAATGGTCCCACCAAATGACTTCTTACCCTAACACCTGGCTGGGTTCCCAACACAAATATTGCTGAGCCATGGCTGGTTGACATATTGAGTTTATCCCCTTTATGGATTTGCTCAAAACTAACTGGATGACTTAATAAAGCTGTAAAAAGCACACAATTTCAATAATTAACACATTAGAGGTCCAGACGTATAGCTACCAAAAATGAGCATTTTGTAATTATTAAGGGCAGGAAAATAAAAGAACTACTAAGGTGCAAAGAAGCACAGGCAATTGTAGTCCTTCGCATGAGTTTGTAGAAGCTCATCAAGTATCAGCAAACTGAAACAAACTATTTTTAATAAAATAATTATAATTGTTTCATTTGTATCAGATGCCACGCAGCTAGTAAAGAGTCGTACATTCTCTCTTCATTATTCCTCTATTTGTGTTGTGCTCCTGTCTACAAGTATTCTGATAGATTTCTATTCTTTGCTGCACCTTGAACCTAGACCACTGGCTTTTTTTGTGTATTACAACAAAGAAAGAAACATTAAGAAACTAAAAGATTTCCTCCATCACAGAGGTTAAAGTGGGGCATTCATTACAGAACGGAACCCAACACTCCAAACCCTGTCATAAAACCTATTACAATCTGGTACCCAACCTGCAGACACTAAAGGCATTTTATGGGGCAGCCAACATAAGTTGCAGAATAGAAGACAGACCATTTCCAGGAACAGTAAAAAGCTACTAAGATTCAGCATTCTCAGACCGGTTATAATAACATTATGAGGTTATAAAAAGAGGGCTGTCCAACAAGATCATAAAACTACATAATGGGTCAGCGAGGCAGGTTATCCTTTTTCATGGCTGCTTTATATAGCAATCAACTGTGATTTTCCTGTCCATCCTTTCTTTGCTCAGCATCACCGTGCAATCAGTAACTAAATGTATTACTTCACACTTTGGCAGTTTAAAAAGCTTACACTGTAAATTAGGACCTTAGCTTTCAAACTTCTGTCAGGACCTGTACACTGTGCTCCAAAGTCCATGGAAAAACACTTAACATGGAAGTGCACAAACTAACACTAAATTCAATGTAAGAAGTTTGATGACTTACTATACGCTATATCCCAGCTGTACTTCAAGATTCTTACCAATAGTCAGGCCCCGCTGAAGAAGCTAGGGGAGAAGTGAGAGGGTGACATGGGTAGATTGGAGGGTAGTGAAAGAGGAGTGACCTGTAAATATCCCAGGGAGGTTGCCATCTGGGCAAGGTTTCGGCTGAAATGGTTGCACTGGGCATATTTCACACGCACAAGGTTCCATGCAATGGGATGAGTGGCATAGACAGTTGCCTGAGGGGATGTGGTCAGTGGGGAAGGCTGGTGCACATGCTCTGGGAGTGCCCGAGTGAGAGTCTTCTGGACTGGGGTACAGCGTAGACTTCCAGAGGTGGCAGGAGAGGTCCTGGAGCCTACCTCTAGGCTGATTCTCCTGGGTACTTAGGGAGAAGTAACCCTGAAAAAGTATACACTCCTGCTCTGCAACGCGGCACTGGTGGTCGTAAAGCGCAATTGGCTGGGGGTGTGCACAGATTCCAACACTGAGAGACTGGATATCCAATATGAAATGATGCCGACAGGCAGATGCACTGATTACCGATCAAAAGGCTGCTCCTGGAAGTTGCCACAAAAATGTTTCATACATACCATTTAGCGAAAATGGGTTCGCAAACGCCGGAATTCTGTGAATTTTGGCGTTTGCGAACCCATTTTGCCTTGATACATATGGCCCTTAGTTACTTAAAAGCAATCCAATTTCACAAAAGGTATCTGTATATTCTTCCAAACAAAATGTCAATAAATTGCATCTTATCATTGGAAGACACAGAGTGTGATTGATCAAATTAATTAGGCAAAGGAAAACTAATGCTACGCGTAATTTTATGTTTACAGACATATAAATATGACTAAAATATTCTGTGTCCAAATGTATTGTGTAAAAAATAAAACTCACTCTATTGGCCTATGCGGAATCTGGAATATGTTTATTAACAAAAGGAGTCAAACTCGAAACAAATAAATTCCTCTTCTCCTTCATAGCACAAATATGACGAGAAATGGTATTACTTTTATACTTTTTCTTCACATATGGGCGAGGAAGAAATCCCACGATTAAGAGGAGCTGAGGCAGGTGCCCCTGGTTATTATGAGAACAATCATCGAAGAGCAGAGACTTTTCTACTGAGCTCACAAAATTCAATCTTTTCTGCTTACAAGTGCCAAGGCAAAAATGAGGCTTCGGCTCCCGCAGATGAGAAGGCCTCGGCAGCTTCAGATAACATAGGAGTACATTAAATGCAGTTTAAAAACAACATTCCTGACATAAAAAGGTAGTCTAACATGAGCAGACGTTTACAGCTGCAGCCTAGCAAAAGCCTTAAACAAATTTCTAAACACGTGTCAGATGATATACAATTATAGCAACAATATAAAAAGAACAAATTGAGTTCAGTTGAGGAACCTATATTAGAAATACCTTTGGACTCATTTCAATTATAAGGATATGAGGTGACTCTGCTTTCTTTGTTTTATAATTCTCAAAATCTCCTTCCATCAAAAACAATGTTTTTTTTTCTTTGAATTGTCAATGAAATTGAAATTTGTCTTTATTGCTTGGTTGATAAAAATCTTTGCAATTAAGTTGACAATACAAAAAAGCACCTTTGCAAAAACGCATAAAACAACTCATTATATTTCAGTGAGGTTAGTTTAAGAGCGTTAAATTGCAAATGACGGTTTTATCATTCTCAACGTGGCCATTTTGACATGGATCCTTTCACAACTATTTGCAGTTCCTCGCTGTTCCGGGTTGTTTTTCGCTGTATTTTCTTTCTCTTGAGCACCGATGAAAAAGTGCGGTTCGGAGTTAGCATCCGAGGCTGGGACCTTTCAATTCATCCTTTTGGCAGCAGTGTGGCAGAAAAATGGGGGTTTGAGAAGAATATGTAGTCTTTTGTTTCTATTTTTAAGTCCTAATATTACTACAGTTACTTAGATGCGCTTCCAGGAATGGTGGGTTCTTGGCCATGAACCTGTAGGTTCTATGCCCAACCCTAGGACTTTATTGACTCATTTGTCGCACTTGAAAAATGTTTCCAGGCTCTGGAGAGCCCACCACCAGAAGAAGCAAAGAAAATAGGTCAGCGTGCAAGTGCTCCATTGTTTACAACAGTATTAATTCTAAATGCTATGAATACCCGAAAAAGTAAAATACAACTAATAGGTTTCGGGGTGAAGAAAAAAAAACAAGAGAAATTCAACACTTCTCTACTGTAGCCAGAGCTATTTCCTTTTTTTACAATGGGTGGATTATTTTAGGATTACTCAATCTGTTCCTGTACTAGGGACAGGTCCTTCTCTGATTTCATTCTACTGGCCACTGATTTTTACACCTTTTGTGCTAAAAAAACTCTTACCCACATCTTTCAATTTTCCGGGTTCAATGCATGATTTACATTCTATTGAAGATGTGTTTGGCCTATTGGAAATTCAGGGCTACTAGTACCAGGCTGTCAACAAACCCTGGACAGGATGTGATAATGCCACGTGGAATTGTGAAGCTTGATGACTATGATAATCTTGTACATGTCTTTAAATTTCAGCGGATCGGCTTGGGCGTGGATCCATAATATTCTCTTTTGAGTGTTCATTTCCGTTTGTTCGGACAGGAGAGCCTACAAAAGTGTGTTGGCGTGTTTCCTGTCTCAGCTCTCGCATACTTACATACCACTTTTTGCTTTAGTTTTCTTCACCGTTTCTGTCGGCTGCTCCTACCTTTAAGTAGTATACAGTTTTTTTTTTATCTCTCTGACCATTTTAATCCATTTTTGTTTATTTCTCACATGCATCAAATTGTTCTCCTCTATGTGCATGTCTCCCACTTACTGTATTCCACTCGTGTCCGTTTCTGCCGAACTTTCGTCCTCTTTCCCACTTTACGTCCCCTCACTATATTTACTGTTCTGATTCCCACTCTTCTGTCTCCGTCTCTAATCTCAGTGTATCGATGCCGTCTGTCTGCTCCTGCCAGTCTCTGGCTCTTCCTCCTTTGATCTGGCCATTTCTTCCATGTCACTGTACGCTCCTCTCTTTCTTCCATCACTGTCACGTTTCCTCATTCCCTGCATCTTTCTACAGCCTCTTGTTCCCATGATTCCACTCTTCACTGCCCCTTCCTGTTAGGCTTCTTGTCTCCCCGCATTCTTCCTCTCTCGTCTATCACCTTGTCGTGGCGCCTGGCTATGTCCATTTATTTTATTCCCATTCGCTTGTTGGAATTCCTCGCACACCTCGACGCTGAATACTCCTCTTCAGTTTTATGCCCCCCAATCCCTCCTCCCAAGCAGGGGGCATTGCATCACCATCTGCTGTCAGCGATGAGGGTCACCTCTGGGGGAGGTGGCAGTCGTTTCCTTTACTCTGGCAATTACTCGAAAGGGGAGTCGAGATGGTGCGGCTGGTCCAGCCTTCGGGGAAAGGCGCATCTCTGCGCACGCTGCTTCCTTTCCTTGGTGCCAGACATGTCTCATTAGAGGCGAATCCAAGAACTCTGGGGCACAAGAAATATTCATCTATGAGAAATGTGAATTCTAATAAGAGCGGAGGATGTGTCACTGTGAGAGCGGGGCTGTTCTCTTCTTCTGCTGCCTAGTGTCACTGCAGTGAGCTCCCAGCCATGGCCAGCAGGTGTCCCTTAAGAGTGAGGCAGTTCTCTCCATTGCCTAGAGGCTGTGTCCCTTCAGCTGCCTACCCTGACCCCGCCAGCAGGTGTCACTGTAAGAGCAGGGCAGTGATGTGATGAAAATTGATGCCCCCCTGCCCCCCCTCCGCAAAGCACATTGAGGGCCTTCTTCTGGGCCCACTCAGGAGCTCTCAGGCCAGGAGACTGTGCTGAGAGGGCCTTCTGGAGCTCGGACCCCGGTCCCCCACACTTCAGGTGCGGCGGGGGCTTTTGATATGCCACTAGAGCAGAGTTGTTCTCTCTTTCTCTGCTTGTGCCCATGTGTCACTGCAGCTGCCCTCCCAGCTCCCGCCAGCAGGTGTCCCTTTAATAGCAGGTTTGTCCTCTATCCACTGGTGCCCAGGTGTACCTGCAGCTGCCCTCCCAGCTCCCACCAGCAGGTGTCCCTGTAAGAGCAGGGTCACTGTCTCCCTCCAGTGGTGCTTGTCACTGCCGCTAAGCTCAAAACCGTAGCCAGCAGGTGTCACTGTAAGAGCAGGGCTGTTTTCTTCCTCCACTGGTGCTGGGTGTCAATGCAGCTGAACTCCCAGTCACCGACAGTAGGAGTCACTGTAAGAGCTGGGAGTTTTTTCTCTCCACTGGTGCCCACCTGTCACTGCAGCTGTTCTCCCAGCTTCCGCAGGCTGTTCTCTCTCACCACTGGTGCCCGCGTGCACTGCGCAAGCCCTCCCAGCTTCCGCCAGCAGGTGTCACTGTGAGAGCAGTAGGGTCGTTGTTTCCCTCCACTAGTGCTTGAGTGTCACTGCCACTCACCTCACAGCCATAGCCAGCAGGTATTCTGTAAGAGCAGGGCAGTTCTCTCCTTCCACTTGTGCCCGAGGGTCACTTTAAGGTGACCCTGTAAGAGCAGGGCCGTTATCTTCCTCTACTGGTGCCAAGTGTCAATTACAGCTGAATTATATCATCCACAAGAAACTGCAATAAATAGGTGTTGTTTTTAGGTTTCGCCTGGCGTCCACGGCGCAGCAGCGTTCGCGCAGGCGAAAACTTTTGTTAGAACAGTACGGGGGCTTTGTCCCGCCTGCTCTTCCATTGGCTAGCTCCATAAATTATTATTATTTATTTATTGCATTTGTATGGCGCAACAGCTACCCTGAGGGTTTCCCGGCGCCCTGGATCTGTTTTACTGGTATGAAAGCAGGGGATAATAATTATTGATTAAACAGCCATGATTTCGCTCCCTTGCGAAAGCGTAGATAACAAGGTTCTAGCCGTAGTTGAAGGGGGAGTGAGTTCCATAGTGCCGGTGCTAAACAGGAAAAAGAGCGACCTCCTAGTCGAGCCCTTTTTACCCTGGGCGCAATGAATTTTGCTTGATTCATTGAGCGTAAGTTACGCGCGGGTCGGTATTTCTGTACCATTTTGCATAGGTACTCCGGGGCTGCTCCTGGGCTGATCCTGTACATATAGCACAGTGCTTTGAACTTTACTCTGCTGGTTACTCTCAGCCAGTGTAGTTTTTTAAGATGTTCTGTCATCCTCGTGCGTCCTGGAAGATTAAGGAGCATTCTGGCCGTGGAGTTCTGGACTACTTGCAGTCGGTTCAGAGTGCTATTCGTAACTCCTAGAAGTAGGACGTTACTATAGTCTAATCTTGACGTAATTAATGCCTGTATGACCATCCTCTGAGCCCCATCTGGTAGTTGCCACAATATTTTTCTCAACCATTTGAGGATGAGAAAGCATGTGGAGGCAGTTTTGGCTGTGTGTGTCCGCATGGACAGCTTATCATCAATTATTATCCCTAAGTTGCGTGCGGATTGAACCGCGGTCGGGGTAGCGCCCATTTCAGCAGGCCAGTGAGTTGGGCCCCAGAGATTCCTTTGGATAAATGGAGGCTAGCCATTGGAAGATAGATCTGTCCGTCCTTGCCGGAGCAGATTCGTGGGCGTTCCAGGGATTTTTTCGCTCTCCACCTCTTTTTGTACGTCATGCGGCGGTGGGCGCTTGTGGGTGTTTATTTATTTATTTATTTTTTCACAGATGTTTTTCGTCATTTCCAACTTCGTCCCCGTCCGGCGTTGTTGTATTCTGCTGTCCGTCCTCTCTCCAGCTGTTTGTGTCTTTCTTCCCACCCCCCTCCCGCTGTCTGTGTCTTTCAGGAGCTGCTTGGCTCCGCTCGCCTCCCCCCCTTCTCTCTGCCCTTCTCCGTCACGCTCTCGACCCCTCACTCTGCTCAGCTCTCCTCCGTCCGCTCCGTTGCATCACCCCCATACGTCTTGTGCCTTCTGAAGGTGCCGAGGTCTGCTGAACTGGGTCACGGGTGGCATGCCATTTCAGGATGAATCGGGGGATGGGGGAGTTAAGTTGCATGTTTGCATTCATTCCTTCTGTTTATCCTATGTGTCGAGTAAGAGGGTTCTCTTTTCGTACTCGCAAGGCATCGGGTATCATTCTATGCATGATTAGCGGTGTTGAATTCCCAATACGACTACGTACATGTCCTGACGCCTCTCCGCTGCCTCGCCGTTTGAGCACTCGACAAGTATCAGATGCAGTGTTACTATGCAGGGGAGCGGTCCACCCCACGTCATCACTCAGTAAACTTTTCATCTTCTGACTTTCAGTCTGACGCACTTCAGCTGGCCCACAGGCCTGACATGCGCAGTTAAAAAGAATGCTATTCCTCACAGGCCAACCAAAGGCCTGACATCAGACTTCATAAAGGTCTGACAGCCCCTGTTTAATCAATTCCCACAATATGTATAACCAATGTCCCTTGGACGCTTGGCCAGAGCCCTCTGCAGCCATGAATGGAGCTTTCTGTCACCCTCATGAGGGACCCCTACTGTCATTTCCGGATCTTTTAATCATCTGCCCATCCCCCCCGCCCCCCCCAATCTGTGTTAGCCACGTACAGTCCGGTCTGATACCCTCTACAGGCTTCACCCAGCCTCTTTGAAGCCGAACCCAAGCCAGGGTGTCATAAAAGTGCAGCGGTGCCCGTTGACTGCCGGCCCTTTAGGCCTCCGGCCTCTGTATGGCGGAGAGATGCTGGCATCGCAAGGGCTCCTGTCTGCTTGTGTTGGGCTGTAGACCTGATTCCCCCTCCCATCCCCTACCACACCCCTCCCCCCGCCCAGTAGGCCTGTCTAGACGCTTATAAGACAGATCATTGCCCACTGCAGGCGCCATAAAAGTCCCTCACAGTTGTGTTCCAGCCTCCTGCAGACCTTACTCGCTTCTACTGTGCACCTTGCAGAACAGTCCACAGCCACCAGTCTTTACAGGCCTGACCAGAGCCCCTGTTGAGCTTGATCAGAGCACCTTACAGTCCTGACCTTGGCACCGCCCTTTACAGGACTCGCAGTTCCCCTGTAGGTCTGTGGGAACAGTCTTTGTCTCAGGTCGTATTCAGTCCTGATTTGGACCCATTGCCGACCTGTCCTTGATCATTTAGTTGGGTATTAGCTGCCAACCCCAGAATAATAGAGAGGATGTTTGGTTGTCAACTAAGACTATGGGTTATCCTAGCCCTCGGCCGATAGTAATAGAAGTAGCTTCAAAGGGACACCCGTGTCAGACAGTTCGCAGATTTAACATGGCACCAACTAAGCAAATAGTAAACAAAACGGAAGGATTTTTATCTTTTCTGGAACAAATTTAGCAAGGGGCTTATCGTTGCTTTCGTTCACCTGTGTAACCTTTATCAGATTATCGTAATTGAAAACTGTCTTGGGTATTTGGTTACACAAAACAATGTTTTAAAAATGTTTGTCGGACGGTGTTCGCAAACAGAAATAAGCTTAAAAGTAGTGAACTCATTAGACATGGTTTGGGACCTGAGTGCGCACATTTAATAGAAGTTGATACTAATCACAGCGTGGAGTGATCTCATACCTCATTACTTTACTACCACTTAGAATAAGATCACACTTTGAAACGGCTAAAACTAGCTTGTACTTTTACTCTGCACAGAACAAGCGGGTAATGAGCTATCAAGTACTGTATGGCTCTGACATTTTCTAATCCATATGCATATGCACTGTGATTCCTGCAGGAGGCGTAGTCTCCTTTCAGTGCATGTACACAACTTCTTAAGAGGTTGATTTTATTTTTAGATCTGCGGCGCAGCCAAGGCCTTTTCTTCTTCATGCTGCTGTTGCTTTGGCGAGTGTACTTTAATGTAGTCCACATGTCTCCAGAACTGCTCACTTCTTTGCATAACTTTGGATGGAAAATGTTTAAAGATGCCCGTGACGCCAGTTTGGTAGCAGCGGTGCTAGTGAGGGCTAAATGCAGAACTCGGTGTCTGACACTTACACCCGTTGTTGGAAACTCGCGTCCCCTGTCGCGGCAGACGTATCCCTTGCCGTTGAGTGTGCAAGTACCCACTCAAAGGTTTGATCCGACACGGACTAAGAATCTTATTTCCTCAAACATGGAGTAGGCTCATTTATTTCTCGTCACGTTGCTGCTTTCGGCAACCTCTCACCGAACTCCCTCCACCTTGCCACCAACTTTTTTGCACTCATTCGTGAGCCTTGCTCTACTCATAACCATAAACCCTCTGGTGCTTCCTAGTTAGGTGCGTCCTGTATAACCTCCAATTCACGTGTAAAGGTGCTATGATTGTGAGTTGCCTCACCCTTTTATGCGCAGGGATTATTAAAGCGAGGCTCTACTACTGCTGGCCAGTGGATTTTTGTGGGAAGTGGTGGTCAAGGAGTGGGTGGATAAACCTTTATGTTAAATTTGTGATTTTGTGTACACACTTCTTTTATTCTTTCCATGAGACAGTCGAAAGCATTTAAAGTGATTTTCAGTCCGTAGAATAGACTGCACTTTTTTTTGTAATGTTCAGGTTAGCACTGTTGTGGTTCTGCTACAGTAGTTTGTAAAAAGAGGTTGTACATTTTGTATATTGCCTATTCCTTCTGCATTTTCATTTGTTATACTTTATAGGTTTCGCCGGCGTGTGTGTGTGTGGGGCTCTATGTGGGTGTGTGTGGGTCTGTGTGTGGGTCTGTGTGGGTCTGTGTGTTTTTGTGTGGCATTTGCGAGAGATTAAACTATTGGCATTGTAAATGACAATGCCATCTATTTATCTGTTTTCAAAACCAACACATAAATAAAAAATTTGACATTTACAATGCCAATAGCTCTAACTTTTGCGAAGACGAGACCGTTGCATTGTAAATGCTTGTTTCTTTTAAAGTTAAGGAAAGGCTATGTTTATTTTACAATATTATTAGGCTGCAGATCACAGAGCCTGAGAAGAAGCAGTGCTCCACTCAGGTTTATGACCCTTGTGGGTCACAAAGGGTTCAGAACTGAGGCACTCAGGGTTCTAGCACTTAAACAAAAGTGGTTCTCAACTCAATATTGGAGCGTGAGAACAAAACTATATTTCTGAATGCTTTTAAATGAGAGAAAATTGAAATAGAGTTAACTTAATGATTAAGTAAACTCTTCACTTTAATATTCTCCCATTTCAAAGTGTCACATTTACACACAGCAGGCATCTTGCCCCCAGTGGCTGGTAGACATGCTGCCATATTGATAAATTAATAATACAGCCATTTTTAGTAAATGGGAGAAATTTAAAGTGCAGGATAATGTTCCAGTAAGGGCAGAAAGATATTCCTTATTATGAGCATTTCTGAAGAATATTTTTCTGCACTTCAAATTTCTCCCATTTAAAAAAAAAAGTGGTTGTGTGTTTGTGTTGTACATGTAACAATGCCATTTGTCCCATGGTTGATGAGCCACGTGGCAGACAGGAGTCAGTGATTTATTCACAGGTACTAACAGAGAAAGACAGCAGGTGACAGAAGAATGTGGGGAACAGCTGCAGCCGGGGGCCAAATTCCTGCAGGTGGCCGCACCAACAGGAAAACAGGACAGTGGGATTACAATGGAAATTTTACCTGGAATGGGGTGCATACTGTTGAAATAACTCTCAGCTTGACCCCATTCTTTATCAAGCTTAACTGACATTGGATATGTAGGCATAACTTGAATACACCAATGAATTGACAAGAATTTTGGAAACAGTGTAAGGGTTTACAGAAGGAGATGTGATTTTTTTAAACTGAAAATTTGAGATTGGCCTTTCAAACAGGGCAGCTTGACAGCTTTGGTTTAGGATCACAGAAAGGCGAGAATAGCTGTCAGCATGGAAACCTGTCCATGTTGGCACCTATCTATAGGTGGGGGGTGGGGGAGGGGGCGTGGCCTGGAGCCGAAGATGGTGGACGTGTAGCCCTTGAGCTCTGTCCGTAATCCTCTACACGAGCCAATTATCCTGATTCCCCCACCTGCGACCCACCTGATTACTGTACCGGAGGTCCCCGGAGGTGTCCTTCTGGAAGCGGAGCGGTGCTTCTCCACCCTGCCCGCTCTGCTGAGGCGCTGACACGGCTGCTTCGGCCGTGGCCTGCTGCTCGCGGTGAAGCCCCGGGCTCAAGTGGGCATTCTCCCCGGCCTCCCCATAGCCTCTGGCGCGGTCCGATCGTGACTCCGCGCCGGACCACAGCGACGGATGCCAGCGGCTGACATCACCACTGAAGAGGCGCTCTGATCCTGCGGCGACCCTGCGGCCCCCCTCTCCGCGGCGGAGCCCTGCCCGGCCACCCTGCTGGGTGACCTGCGGAACGAGCGGAGGCTTCTCTGACCGGCTGACCGGCTTGTTACCAGTCTACACGGTGGGCGAACCGCCCGTTACCTGCTGCGCTGACCGGGACTGTGGGGCGGCCGGCGCCGGGCACCTGGCACCAGCACTACTTGCTCCGGACCCCCCCCCCGGGCACTGCAGGCCTCATAAGCAGTATTATCGGCGCCATCTTGTCACTGGGTGCCGGACGGGGAGAGTCCCCGGCCCTGCGCTGAGACATTTCTCTGGCCCACATACTGGCCGATCGGCAGAACCGCGACTGGGATTCCACGCGGAGTGACGCACTGCGGAGGGCAGAGTGCCCGGCTGCGGGCAGCGGGCGGTGGACAGCAGACCTTGGATATCCGGACAGCCGGCCCCAGACAGCGGTAAGGGGGTGAGACACGTGCGCTGCGGACCTGCCACCACGCACTGGCCCAGACTTCTCGAGTGCTCCTGCGTGAGGCCGATTCACTGGACATTTGCAGCAGGCCGTCTTACTCCCTTCATCTGTCCTCTTGGGAGCTAAGGTCAATTCTGCACACGGGGCCTCCCTGAGGAAGCCGCCTATACCGACACCGACGCCACGGACAGAGATTCTACGCACTCCCTGCCAACCCTGGGTCTGCGCTACTCCCACCCTTGACCGCCACACCCTGATCCTGCGGCGGACGCGGTCCGGCGTCCAGAGTAGACACGAGAGTGGGCGGCGGCGATCTGCTGTGCCCTTTCCAGCGTCACCCTGCTAACAAGATCCATGGGCAAACAAAGGGGCAAGACTCATGGACAGGGCGCTACGGCGGACCTGCAGTCCACGGGCTCCGAGGACCCACTGGCCTCCTCCAACATGGACATCATTCCGCTGACTGGAAAAAGGTCCCAGGGCGCAAAGTTGGACCTTATCCTTAATGAGATACGAGCGACTCGCGAAGCCCTGGAATCGCGTATAGACAATATGGCGCCTGGCCTATCGCTATTAAGGGCGGACCAAAACAAATTGGCGGAACGAGTGGCGGAGCAGAAGATAGCACTGAATGACCTAGTGCCACAACAGACGGAGCATTCCACGAGGTTGGAGGGAGTGGAGAAACAGCTTAAACATCTCTGGGACAGGGTGGATGAGGCCGAAGGACGTGCGCGCCGCAACAACGTCCGCATCTTAGGCATTCCAGAGAGAAGTGAGGGGAGGAACCCCACCCAATTCGTGGAGGACTGGTTACGAAAACTGGTGGGCCAAGAAGATCTCACTGCCCTGTACAGTGTGGAGAGGGCACATCGGATGCCTCCTCGGCCTCCCAAACCGGGGGCGCCCCCTCGTCCCCTGATCGCGCGCCTCCTTCATTTCAGAGACCGGGACACTGTGTTGCGTGCGGCCAGGGAGAAAGCACCAATACGATTTGAAGATAAAAACATTTCAGTCTATCCTGATTTCACGCCCACTGTACAGCGCGCCAGATCCACATTCATGGGTGTCAAACGCAAATTAAGAGACAGAAATATGAAATATGCGCTGCTGTTCCCTGCTCGGCTCAAAATCCTGCACGACAACAAATCCCACTTCTTCGACTCACCAGAAGAGGCTGAGGAATGGATGGAGGTCACTCTGACGCCGCCGACCTCACAGGACCCATTCGGGGAGCACCAGGAAGGCGGCCGCAACGAACGCGGAGACACTCCGGACAGACGGCACAACACTCCTAGCCCGGGACACCACTCTTCCCATGGACCCTCTGCGGAGACGCACCCTCCTGGTGCTCGGGTGGCGAGCCACCCATCGTCAACTCATCGGCAGCAGCTCACGGAGGAGGCACTGGCAGCTCACGATGCGGAAGCACTTAGTGACAGGCACACCGGCACCACTGACACTCATACAGAGGTGTCTGGCTCAATGGACAGCTTGCTGCTGTTCCCGAAAATTACAGCCCAAATGGCAGAGGAGTTCTGATTTGCTGAGAACATGATCCCCTCCAAGTGGTAATGTATACTTGAACTCCCCCCCCCCCTCCTTTCGCATGTGGTGGGTTGCATGGGGAACCCACTTTGTTGAGGACTAACGAGCCCATGCAGACCGTTCAATGACAGTCGACAGAGGCCTGTCACCCCCCGGTATGCACACGGACTCCATTGACTTGTGCCCACGTTGGGCACCGCAGTTTGGATCCCGGGCACGTTGGCTTGGGGACCTTTTTGTTCAGGGGTTATTTGTTTTCACGACACACTCACCTTATCTCAACGCAGAACTGACATGGGGCCCAGGGTGTTTCACTGGGTCGCACCACATAGATGGTTATGGGGCCACTTAATAATTACCAACTGTGCACCTGGAACGTGCGTGGCATGGGAGCAGTCCAGAAACGCCATCGAATTTTGGCCCAGCTTAATCGCAGGGTGACCCAGATTGCATGCCTGCAAGGGACACATTTGAACGCTTCTGAAGCTGTGAAGCTGCGCAAGAAATGGAGGGGACAACTATTTGCTACCTCCTATTCTGCGTTTTCAAGGGGGGCAGCGACTTGGTTCCGTGGCTCTGTCCCCTTTCAGATGTTAGAGCATAGAATCGATAAAGAGGGCCGATATGTATTCATGCGGGGGCTGTTAGACGGGGATGCTGTTGTATTTGGATGTGTTTACTCGCCGAACTCTAATCAATCGGAGTTCTTGTTAACGGTGAACGGGGTGCTGACGGAGTGGGCTGATCATCGTTGGTTTATTGGGGGTGATTTCAATGCTGTGCTTGATGTTACGCTGGATAGGTCACATCCCCCTTTGCAGGCGACTGAGAGTAGGAAACAAGCGGATGCTCTTACTAGGTGGGCTGAGGGCTGGGACCTGACTGATGCATGGCGCAGTACACATTCACAAGAGAGGGAATATACCTTTTTCTCCCCACCACACCAGCTTCATACCAGAATTGACCACATATTCTGTTCCCGCTCCGTAGCAGATACAATTGTTCAGGCCCAACACATGGGGAAAACTCTGTCCGATCACAGCTCTGTAGAACTCACATGGCAGTGGGGCAGGCGACTAGCCCCCATCCCCACTTGGAGACTGTCTCCAGATCTCCTTGAAGACTCGGTATTCCGGGCTTCCCTGCCCGATGCTATAGTAACATATTTCTCCACAAACATGAACACGGCCAGCACCCGTCAAGTGGAATGGGACGCATTTAAGGTCTGTCTTAGGGGGGCAGCCATTACCGCTGGAATGGGCAGGAAACGGGAGATAATTAATCAACTGAAGGAGGTGGAGGGCTCCCTAGCTTCCCTAGAGAATAAGGCTGCCGGCACACATGCACCCTTCACGCCATTACAGGAGGCTCACATTCGACACGCAGAGCTACTGGAAGACCTGAGGCTCCTAGACTATAGAGAATATACGAACAGGCAGCATGCACAGGCGGATAGAGCTGGCCCCCTCCTAGCCCGCCTCTTACTAGACTCCCCAGTGAGCCACCCCATTCTGAGAATCTTGGACCAAGCAGGAAACCCAACCACCACCCAGGTCGGGATCAACACTGCGTTCAGGGAATACTACACAACGCTGTACAGTCCCCCACAGCCCCTTCCCGAGGTTGCATTTGAGGCCTTCACAAGGGACTTAGCCCTGCCTCGACTTAATGACGGGCAAATCAAAGACCTTAAGCGCACCATTACTATACCTGAAATCAGACAGGCAATACGCGCCCTTCCTAAGGGCAAGACCCCTGGGACAGATGGCCTACCAGCCGACTTTTATGCAACATACATAGACCTACTAGCCCCACGGTTACACGCTATTTATTTGGAAGCTCTGCGGACAGCCACCCTACCGCAATCGTCTATGCAGGCGTTAATCACGTCCCTTTTGAAGCCTACTAAAGAAGGGCTTCAGATGGCTGACTATAGACCCCTGTCCCTTCTCAATACTGACTCCAAGATATTGAGCAAGGTGCTGGCATCGAGGCTCGTGCAATATGTACCTCAGCTGGTCCACTCGGACCAATGTGGTTTTGTCCCTGGCCGCAATACAGCCATGAACCTCAGGTGACTAGCTCAGCTCATGCTCGGTGACCGTGAGGACACGAGCTCCGAAGGCTGCATCTCCCTGGACTTGAAACAAGCATTTGATTCCCTTAGATGGGATTACATGTTCGACACACTGTCGAAATTTGGGATTCCCCCCGAATTCCTCGCTTGGGTCAGATTGCTGTATACAGCCCCCACAGCTAGAGTGCGCACCTCAGGCCATATATCAGCTCCTATAGCTATTGCACGGGGCACCAGACCAGGCTGCCCACTTTCCCCCCTCCTATTCGTCCTTGCCCTTGAGCCGATGCTCTGTAGGCTCCGCTAAATGGCCCCCCGATTTGGCATTCTACGTCATGGGACGGCACATATAGTGTCCGCTTATGCGGATGATATTATCTTATATTTCCGGGACTTGAGGGGCGACTTGAGCCCTGTTGCCCAGGTCTTTGAGGACTTTAGGTCGATCTCAGGCCTGACCATAAGCAAATCCAAATCATATGGATTTACATTTGCAGCAGCTGGTCTGGCTACTCCACTACCCTTCGCCCCCCACGAGTTCCGGATAGCTGAAACCACCTTCAGATATCTGGGGATGCAGATCTACAGGGAAGCAGACCAGATGCTCGACGGTAACCTTGGGAGGGCCATCAGAGCACTGAAGTCGCAGATACAATTTTGGCTCACACTACCACTCTCTATACCTGGCAGAGTGGCGATATCCAAGATGGTGATGCTCCCCAGCCTTCTCTACCACTTCACTAACTTGCCACACCTGATCCCGGCAGCAACCTTTAAGACCCTAGACACTCTACTCACCGAACTTGTGTGGGGGCACGGCCGCAGGCGTATAGGTCTGTCCACGCTGCAGCTCCCCTCTGACGCCGGTGGCATGGGTTTGCCTGATTTTAGAGCCTACAACTATGCGTGTCAACTACAATGGCTGGCCTTCTGGGTAGCGGGCCGCAATCTCCAGGAGATCAACATGACGGATAGGGAGCATGCATTGGGGAGAATACACACGTTACTTTTGCCCAACTCGGTTATATCGAGGGATGTCCCGCCTCTCCTCAAACTGGCGATAACTTACTGGCGAAAGGCATTAAAGTATACGTCCCCGGGGTCGTCCTATGCACCCACGATCCCGCTCTTGGGTATTCCGCTGGCCACAGGGACTCTATCGGCGGACTCGCTGGAACAATGGCATGACGGGGGAGTGTCACACGTAGGTGACCTGTTCGCGGAAGAGCACCTATTGTCCTTTGCAGACTTTAGAACTACCCATGGAGTCCCTGGAGGCACCTTCCTCCTACACTCTGGCCTTCGCCACTATATCACACATAAGTGGTCCCCTAGGGGCCGAGAGCCAGCTACAAATCCTCTCATCACAATGCACTACCTGATGGGCACGGTTTTGACCGGGGTTTGTCTATACTGTGACGGTTCCTGTCACCAACAAAATGAAAAATCAAGACAACTATGCAATTATATGTTCTAAGCAACCTTATGTATGTATTACCCTGTTTCCCTCCGGGACTGGAAATTTCTGTGACTGCTTTACCTACTATGCTAATAAACAGATTTTCAAAAAAATCTATAGGTGGGCAAGCCACTATAAGCTCGAGTCATGCGCTAGCCTGAAGCCTGGCTCTTGCTTTGCAAGAGGTCCTGCTGGAAACGTGAGCACATAATGAGCCGAGCTTCCATGTGGCTTCTGCCTGTCTTGTACCCGGGATGTGGTGTTTCATCAAGAGCTGTCGACTATGAAACTGGGAAACAGGTTCAAGTCTCTGTGTCCGCTCAATATCAGGTGATTCTGGGCAAATCACTCAATCTTTCAATGTCCATAAACAATGCATGTGACCTTTTATTATGTAATTGGTGCTCTTGTAAAGCGCTCCAATACAATGGGGTCAAGTTTGTTTGAAAAACTATAGAAGAAAGCACTAAGAGGTAAAACAAAGCCTTAACATAAGGAAAGACAAATAGATACCCATTTACTGGCTGATTTGAACAGAGTGAAACCATAAAACCTGGATAAGTGGTGGCTTCCCTAGTTAAATTGTGATATACCTTAGGCAAATATTTTATTTAACCACAACTTTTTTTCCTTCAGACTCGCATATAAAAGCACTTTCGAATAGGTGAGTTCAGACTGCCAATTGTATAAAACTATCCCTTTTAAAAAGTACTTCTCAGTTCAGTGCCATAATGTGTGCCCTATTAATGTCAAAGCTTCCATATGTTAAAGAAATATAGTTATTTCAACTTTGAAGATACTCTATCATCTTTTATGTGGTTTGTTGTATGATCTACATATAACACTCAACTCGTGCACAGGCTCTAAGCTTCGAGCCAGGCCCTTGGCTCGGCTCTCCCTGTAAATTTGTTGACTCATCCACATTTACTCCTAGTCCTACACCAGCCACCCTCATTGTAATTGGAGAGGCACAGCAGTGGTGTACCTGGACAGGACAGTTCATGGGGAGGGGGTGCTTAGACGCCATGAGATGAATTATTTGACTCATTTGGGGCAGCTGTCTGGTGTACCACCATCTTCCCAGGCACCATCGGTGCAGAGGGGGAGATCTGTTTAAGCAGCCAAACTATGGAACTCTTTATTCCCAAACATAAGATCCACAGATAACTATCTTATCTTCCGAAGCCTACTTAAGAGTTGGCTCTTCCCCACATAACCACCATATTCAAAAGTATATATGTACAGTATATCCCTGTGTATATCAGCATTAATTTGTATTATATGTGTATCTAGATATGTGTATTCCTTTGTATAAATGTGTATGATAATTATGTTTATAAATATATAGATAATCGTTAGGTCTGCTTAACAAATGTAAATATTACCTATGGTTATAATATTCTACGTTTAACTTATATGTAGGTCACTGCATAAATAAGAAAATTTCTATCATGTTAAAATCTAGGTTGCGGCGTAAACATTATCGGCGCCATCTTGTCCCTTTTCCAGGCTCATATGTGTGCATAAGTAGCAGCCATTTTGAAAGCCATGGCCTCTCTGCCCACTGCCGATAGCCAGCGCGTCTCTCTCTCTCTCTCTCTCTCTGACCTCGCAAGCATCCCCAGCGCACTGACGGCCCCTGCTCTCCATGCTTGGGCCATAAACCACTCCCTCAGCGCGACCCTGCCTCAGAGCCACATCCAGTACCCGTCTAACACCTCCCTCCATCCCTTTCATGATCACACATCCTTTGATGAACCCCCTTCCTCTGTGCCCGATTGTCCGACCCGATCCCAGGCCATCACCTAGTCCTGCGGATGCAGTTTATTGCCCCCTACAGTAGGAAGCTGCCCCTCTTCAAAGGATCTACGACTGATCAAAGCCCCCACCCCATGAGATCCGATGAGCAGCACACATTCCGGGAACGAGTGGAATGTCCTGCTGCGCGACAGTCATCACCTACTGAGATCGGGGTAGGTACTTCTACTGTAGATATGTGTGGGAACGGGCTTGAAGCGGGGATTCCGAGGATGTCTTTCCGTACCTCAAAGTATTAACAAGAATGTGTTTCATGCAATAAAGTCATAAACCTGTGTATAAGAGGCCAGGCCTCAGAGATGCGGTTAGAGCACCTCGAGACGATACCCTGTTGTCTGATCTGATGTGTTCTGCCCCGACGAAATAATCTTCTGTTTCCTGCCTTCCAGTCTCCAGCGCCTGCCTCTTTGTTTGATAATTATCGAGTGGTATGAGAGGCGACTAACGCCGGGCAATACTTAAAGGTTATCGATTGAATCTGCCCTCTTTTACAATTGGCACCCAATGTGGGGCCCATCAGCGACACGTGGATCCAGTGGGAGAGGTCCTGACGACAGAGTGAACGACTGCAACGATCGGGAAGTGCACGTGCCCAATAGACCCTCATCTGGCAGCCGATCATCCGAACTTCACCGGTTCCGAGCAGACCTCTCTCGAGTGATCTACGGTCCTGACTGGGAACCATCAGGAGTGCCGCGGCAATAACGGAGAATAGAGGACGATCGGGCGCTGGAAGCGGAAGACGAGAAACTGTCCATGCGGTCCGGGTAAGGTCGTGTAACACGATGAATTGCGCAACAATTGTTTGATTTTTTGAAAAATACTAGTATTGCTCATTCATTGTTTTTGAGATATTCTCTGCCTGCAAACGGGGAAGAATAGAAATATTCTTTCTTCCTTTGCAGATAGTGAAGGGTAGGTAACGCGGACCTTTGTCCCCCTTTGTAATCTGTCGTGCCTATTTTCTCCCCACTGATTGATTGATTGTCCGAACATTGATTGTTCGAAGTTGGTTCTTTTGAGAGATTCTCTGTTTGCAAATAACGTAGAATAGAAATATTCTGTCTAGTCTTTGCAAGTAGTGAAGGATAGGTAGTGCGGGCCTTTGTCCCCCTTTGTAATCTGCCATGCCTATCATCTCCCCACTGATTGGTAGTTGGTTCAGCCCGGACCGCTTATTAGAGGTGAACCATCCGGCTCCACTGGAAGGCACCCCTAATAAGGACATGTTCACTAAATATGGACTAGTCGCTGTGGCTTATAGTAAGCTATGGCATAAATACACAAGAAAGGATCAGGAAAGTCAGAGGCCACTGATAGGATCCTTCGATGACAATAAAATAGATGTGCTAGAAACAGCCCTTCGTAACAATAAGACAACGCCCACTATGCTTGATAGTTTTGGCATGTGGCGCAAAGAAGCAGCGCAACGGAAAAAGAGAGAGGAAGTAAGATTAGAGAAGGAGCTACAAAAAGCAGCTCACCTTGCCGCCAAAAAGTTAGAGGAAGAGATAAAGGAGAGAGAGGAAGCTAAACAGAAACAAGAGTCCGAAACATCGGGCCAGTGTCCCGTTAGAACACCCTCTACGCTCTACTCTGAGTTACCCTCGAAACAACGAGCGAACGATGATTTATTACTGGGTCCCCCAATCATCTATATGCCCCCTCCATACGCCCCTTCCCAACCCTTAGTACAGCACCCGCAGCCCCCAAGCACAGGTGAGAATAGTGCCAGGGCCTCGGTCCTCACGGCCTCCGCGCCGGCCGAGCCCCTTGTACTGAACGCTGCACAAGCAGTAATATTAGATAACCCTGAGACCCGAAAGAAAGATTCCACTAGAATGAACCGGTTGAGCAAAGATGAACGAGCAGCGATCGATAAGATAGTGAAGACACTGGTGGAACGGAAGGAGAGCGAAGAATACGCAACGGATATGTACAATTCATATGCCGATAGCCACAGACGACACTTTGTTGCGCGATTTTGTTATCACACCCTCAATGCCTATGAGGACCGATACCAAGACAAAGGTCCTGAGAGCCTAACAACTCTGTATAGGAAAGTCGACATTGGAGACGAAGGCGAGTGTGATGTGATGGACCTCTTCACACGTAAGCTTGAAGTTTTCCGCCACCTCACTGAACAGAGGCTAGAAACTAAGACTACGACTCCTGTAGCGACCGAACCCCGAGCAGAAAAAACGGACACAATGATGCCTATCAAGGAGGCCGCTCCCTACTGGGTTCCCCCACGAGGACAGGGAACGCATGATGACATTAACCACCAAGATGCGAGAGGGAGGGTAGTTTATAACTGGGTCTACCAACCATGGGATCGACAAGACATCCTGACTTTCCGAAAATCCCTGCCCGATTTACGAATGAACCCCACTGCCTTTTATACTGAACTAGGCACAGCCTTGGGTTTGATGATTATGACCCTAGCGGACATCGATTTGTTTTTCGGGCTATGTCTGCCGGCTGATGTGTGGAAGCAAATCCAGAAAGTTGACCACCTTGAGCTGTTCGGACATACCTGGTCACAACTTGATGGCATAGATAGACAACGAGAGCCTGGACAGAAACCTTTAAAATCCATTCTAGAACTCCCGGACAAGATCGTCCAGAAATTGAAAACCCTGATCCCAGAAAAGAAGGTGGACTAGTCGATAGTAACGGCCTACCGCCAGAAACCCCAGGAAGACGTATCAGAATTCTTCTCCCGGTTTGAGACGGTGTTTTCTGATTACAGTGGCCAGGACATGACCACTGCAACCGGACATCATCTGTTTGTCCAGAATTATGTCAAAGGTCTGTCGCAGGAAGTCTCGCAGAAACTACAGACTAGCGAGAGCAGTTGGGCGGCCTCCAAACCTGTGGCTATCCTTCAAATGGCCCAGTACTATGAGCATCAAAAAAACGAGAACGATAGGGCGACTGAGAAAAAGAAAAAGGACCTGAAGGAAAGGGTGATGATTGCACAGTTGCAAGGGGTGACTATAGGAAGGGAACAGCACAAAGGAAGTTACCAATCAAATGCTCCTAGAAATCCACCCCCTAAAGACCGTATATCCGCACCCTACGCTGGACGTAAAGACATCGATGAGAACCAGTGTGCGTTTTGTAAAGGATTTGGTCATTGGAAGTCAGAGTGTCTGGTCCTGCTAGAAATGAACAAAAATAGGGACACAAGAGACGTAGCGGGTGGGCCAAGAAATAGAAGACAGGGCGAGGGTACAAGAACGACACCAACAACGACAGGCCAGGCAGACCGAACACATTTGACCGCCCCCAACAGAACCAGTACCAACAGTCTGACTGCGAAAACACCCACGACTTCGCATAGGACTGCCAAGGGCAAGGGAGGGATCCAGTCGAGCTCTATGTTGACCAGCAAAGTCCTTATGTCACCGCTAAGTTCCTGGGTATGAAGTCTCCATTTTTGGTAGACACTGGCGCGACACGTAGTGCGTTATCTAAACAACTGATTCCAAGGGCACCCTTGTCTGGCTCACACATAACATCAATAGATTTTGATGGAACGCCCTCCACTAATCCCTTGTCCACACCGATCTCCTTTGATTTGGAAAATAACACCACTGACACAACGTTTTTGCTTTCATCCAACACCCCCGACGCCATTATAGGACTTGACTTACTAAAACATTTCCGAGCTACTATTAGATGTTCACAAGACGGAGTTCGAGTCATTCTGTACGACAACCCGACTCTGCTCAGACCTTATCCCACGCAACGCATGTTTTCCATAACTGATGCTGACCTGTCCCTGCTCGACACCCTACCTCTGTACCTGTGGGCCAAAACTGACTCGGACATAGGACGCATGATGATTGACCCTGTGCATATAACTGTTCGACAGGACGCAGTACTCCCAAAACTTCCACAATATCGGATATCGCCCGAGGGCGAGAAGGCATTGGTAAAGATTATCCAGTCCTTGATAGATGCAGGAGTGGTAGAGGAAGTAGTTAGTAATGTTTGCAACAGCCCTATCCTACCCATCGTAAAGAAGCAGGGTGAGGGAGATGAGAAAGCGTACCGTTTCATCATCGACCTACGAGAGGTCAACAAGGTAGTTGTACCTCAGTACCCCGTAGTCTCAGACATCACCACCATTCTGACTTTGATTTCTTCCACTGCCACCACCTTCACTGTAATCGACCTCAAGAACGCATTCTTTTCCATCCCCATCCACCCAGACAGCCGCTACCTCTTCGGCTTCACCTTAAAAGCCGGCTCATATAGATTTTGTAGAGCACCCCAAGGCTACACTGAAAGTCCCAGCATCTATAGCCAGGCCCTCAAGAGACAACTGGATGCATTCCAGTTACCGGATGGAGTGGTGTTGATACAGTACGTCAATGATATTTTTGGCGGCCGACACCACTCCACTTGCAGTCACAGCCACCATCCAACTCCTACACTTCCTCGCGGAAAATGGCCACAAGGTCTCCAAGAAGAAGTTACAGTTATGCCAACCCCAGGTGACATACCTAGGCCACCTCTTGTCCAAAGACTGGAGGAAACTTACCCCTGACCAAATTCAGACCATCCTAGAAATCCCTATCCCTAAGACTCAGAAGCAAGTCCGCTCCCTGGTAGGTCTCACCTCCTTCTGTCGACAGTGGTTGCCAAATTTCAGCCTCATTGTAAAACCACTACTTTCCCTGCTGGCCAAAGATGTCCCCTTCCCACTCCCATGGACCCCCGAATGCCAATCCTCCTTCAAAGAGTTACGAGATGCCCTTTGCTCAGCACCAGTCCTAGGAACACCCGATTACTCAAAGCCCTTCTCCCTCTACACTCACGAAAGGGAGGGGTGCGCTTTGTCTGTCTTGACTCAGTCCATCGGCCCCAAGCAATGCCCTTGTGCCTACTTCTCTGCCACTCTTGACCCCGTAGCCAGAGCTTTGCCTGCCTGCCTTCGAGCTGTAGCTGCCACTGCTGTCTCTATCCGACAAAGTGAGGGAATCGTGCTCTCGAACTCCCTTACGGTGTTAGTGCCCCATGCGGTTGACACCCTCCTGAACCAGACTAAGACACAGCATCTGACTAGTGCACGACTGACTGGGTACAAACTGACTCTGCTTGCACCCCACATCACACTGAAAAGATGCACCACGCTGAATCCAGCCACTCTGTTGCCCCTATCTGAGAACGACCCCAATGTGTCCCCTATACATGACTGTGTGACCCTCACGTACGAACAGACTAGGAGTTGAGTTGACCTCCGAGACACTGCCTTCCCAGATCCTAATGGAGAGCTATGGGTGGACGGCTCTTGCATCAAACTCCCCGATGGCACCACCTCAGCTGCTTATGCAGTTACCACAGCCCAAACCGTAGTTGAGACCGCCCGCATCACACAACGATCTGCACAGGCAGCAGAACTGATTGCCCTCACACGAGCGTGTATCCTAGCAGCAGGGACGACAGCAAATATATACACAGACAGCCAGTATGCCTTCGGGGTGGTTCATCATTTCGGGCTCTTGTGGAAGGAGAGGGGATTCCTGACCTCACACGGCACACCCATCCTGCATGAAGATCTAGTCTCCGCCCTGACTGAAGCAGTCCTCCTTCCCAAACAACTTGCTGTAATCAAATGCCAGGCACACAAAAAGGTGACGGACATCATTGGGCAGGGGAATGCACTGGCCGACATCACTGCCCGGACCACAGCCGAGAATAGGACGACGACACGCATGTATGTGACCAGGTCACAAGCAGAAAAATGGAAGGACGCTAGGGAAACTATTAGGGACATCCAGATGGCCAGCTCACCACACGAATTGACTGAATGGGCACGGGTGGGACTGAAAGACGATGAAGGCTGCTGGTGGACAAAAGACACGTACAAATGGTTGTTGCTACCCAACTCGTACCTGATCCCCATACTGACCATGGCACACTCCCCTGCGCACATAGGATCAGCACCCATGGCCGAACTTGTCTCCAAAGTTTGGCACAATGACAAGATCACAGACTCAGCTAAACGTCTGGTCCAACAATGTCCAACACAACCCTGGGAAAGGAACTGTCGTACCACGGGGAGGGTTTGGGGTCCCCAATCATCCTTTTGAAGTCCTACAGATTAACTATATCCAGCTAGAGAGATGCCAAGGTCTAAGGTATGTACTTGTTGTCGTGTGCGCATTTAGCAAGTGGGTGGAAGCCTATCCAACTCGCAACAACACTGCCATTGCTACTGTGAAGGTATTACTGAAGGAATTCTTCCCTCGCTACGGCCTTTGTTGAATTTTGTGGAGCGACAATGGCCCCACTTCGTAGCCGAGGTTTTCCAGCTCATCTTGAAGGGGTTGGGTGTAAAACAGAAATTTCACACAGTCTTCCACCCCAAATCTGCCGGACTAGTTGAGCGACATAATGCCATGCTGAAACGAAGATAGTGGCTACCACAGGACTGAAATGGCCAGACGCTCTCCCACTGGCATTGCTGTCAATGCGTTCCACACTCGCCAAACACCACTTAACCCCCTACGAAGTCGTTTTTGGCCGGCTATGAGCGTTTGGTTTGCACCAAAACCGACATCCATTCACGACGTCCCAGACGTCCTAATGTCTGACTATTTGTATAATCTGACTAAAGCACTGTCTGTTATCCATCAACAGGTGCTGCAGGCCATCCCTGATGCTTCCTGGGGCCCCGGACACGACATCCAACCCGGTGATTTTGTGCTGATACGAAACTTCCAGCGTGCAAATAGTCTGGAACCCCGGTGGACGTGCCCCTGGCAAGTCTTGATCACCACCCGAACAGCTCCTCAAGTGGAGGGAAAGCGAAACTGGCAGCATGCACATCACTGTAAGAAAATAACATCGACCCTGACGACGACCGAAGACGTGGCCACCCAAGAAGAGCTCCTGAACAAAGACCGACCATCCCTGAGCTGCTACCCTGATACAGAGACACTTGAATTGGCAAAATTTCCCGACCCCACTGTGCGATCCAGAGAAGGGTATAACCTGCGACGAAAGGAGGGAGCTTCGGCTAAGCAGACCACTGACTAAGTTATAAATCTCAGAACGGTGGCCTATCACTACTAAGGCTACCAGGAGAGAGGCTAAACAAAGTTTGTGGTTCTGCCCGCTACCGAGCCCCTTGAAGATAATGGAAGCGCCCGATACGAAGATGATGGAAGCGCCCGATACGAAGATGATGGAAGCAACCGGACATCCGAAGATCCACTACAGAAACCCAAAGACTGACAAAATACACAGCTCAAAGGCTATTGCCCTTTTTATCGCCCTTCTCTTCTGCCTCCTCCTCATGACCACCTTCCGGATCGTGGAAGAGAGCGCACCAGCTCATAAGACATTTCTAACTACTGCACAGTCTACCACCATGAAAGAACACTACCTGGTCTCTCTTTCACCTCAACTCCGAGAAAGACGTAAGGAGTTCTGGAACAACTCCTTCGTGCAGTTGCTGCACCAACACAACCTTGCCGCCAATGCCACGAATTGCTGGATCTGTGGGTTGTTACCACATGCCACTGGACATTCCATCCCCTTCATCCCTTCACCTTTCTCCGTTCATGGTTCCTGCCTTGCTTGGCTGATCCTCTTGCAAGAGAGTTACAGGGATAATGCCACTTCCAGCAAAACTGTGTCACACTTTTACCATGGGGTCTGGCTGAACAAAACAGGAAGAACCACTGCTCCCTTTTGTCCTTTGACATCCAAAGCCTCTATTCACATCGACATCCCTGCCAAAGAACGGGTTGAAATGCAGGTGTTCAACAACCCAGCCAGACCCACCTTCTCCTACCTCCGGAAACGAACAGCTGCCACCCTGACTGTGGCCCTGTCTGTCGTCAACGTCTCGAGCCTTGTATGCATCGAAGGCCTCGGGACACAGTTGGTGGGCCACAGCGCTTGCCACATCACCAGAACTTTGGACTCAGCTGATCCACCCTCTTTTGTCACCTCTCCGAATATGTACTTTGTCTGCGGTACAAAAGCCTACACCTGGCTCCTAAAGGGCTTGGGAGGTACCTGCTACATCGCCTTCATCCTTCCTCCGACCTACGTGGCTCCAGCAAACCACCACCGACAAAAGCGAGCAAGAGACATTGAGCAAGCCGACTCCACCGGAGCACAGTTCCTGGACGCAATGAAGGGACTTGTTCAACTTTGGGGTCCGATGGTGAACAGCCGTGCCATCCGACATTTGACCCAGGCAGTTGAAACGACGATGAACATTACAGCTGGCATCCTCACAAACAATACAGCCGAGCTTCAGGCGGTCCGCCTGGTGGCCCTTCAGAACCGCCTTGTTCTAGATGTGGTTCTAGCGGATCGTGGAGGAGCATGGCGTATCATCGGGTCCAGCTGCTGCACCTATATACCAGACAATTCGCACTCAGTCTACAAAGCCATTGAACACCTACACAGACTTTCCCTAGAGGTTCATCAGGAACAAGAAGAATGGTCGCTTGGGAGCTGGTTCTGGAGTGCTGTAAAGGACTGGGGGTGGAGGTTGTTTATGATCATATTGATACCGATTGTCATAATATGTGGATTCTGCCTGGGTGTTCAATGCTTGCCGCCCCTGTGCTCGCTTTTTGCTAACTGTATCTGCCCTAAGACTTTGGACTTCGAAGCTGAACGCATGAAAGCTTTATACGAAGTAGAAATTCGTAACATGATGGGGATAGACATAGATTGCAAAGCTGGCTAGATATGTTGAAAAGGGAGGACTGTTAAAATCTAGGTTGCGTCATAAACATTATCGGCGCCAAGTTGTCCCTTTTCCAGGCTCATATGTGTGCGTAAGTAGCAGCCATTTTGAATGCCATGGCCTATCTGCCCACTGCCGATAGCCAGCGCGTCTCTCTCTCTCTCTGACCTCGCAAGCATCCCCCGCGCACTGACAGCCCCCGCTCTCACATGCTTGAGCCATAAACCACCCCCTCAGCGCGACCCTGCCTCAGAGTCACATCCAGTACCCGGCTAACACCTCCCTCCATCCCTTTCATGATCACACATCCTTTGATGAATCCCCTTCCTCTGTGTACCGATTGTCTGACCCGATCCCAGGCCATCACCTAGTCCTGCGGATGCAGTTTATTGCCCCCTACAGTAGGAAGCTGCCCCTCTTTAAAGGATCTACGACTGATCAAAGCCCCCACCCCATGAGATCCGATCAGCCGCACACATTCCGGGAACCGGCGGAATGTCCAGCTGCGCGAAAGTCATCACCTACTGAGATCGGGGTGGGGACTTCTACTGTAGGTATGTGTGGGAATGGGCTTGAAGCGGGGATTCCGAGGATGTCTTTCCGTACCTCAAAGTATTAACAAGAATGTGTTTCATGCAATAAAGCTATAAACCTGTGTATAAGAGGCCAGGCCTCAGAGATGCAGTTAGAGCACCTCGAGACGATACCCTGTCGTCTGATCTGATGTGTTCTGCTCCGACGGAATAAACTTCTGTTTCCTGCCTTCCAGTCTCCAGCGCCTGCCTCTTTGTTTGATAATTATCGATTGGTATGAGAGGCGACTAACGCCGGGCAATACTTAAAGGTTATCGATTGATTCTGCCCTCTTTTACAATCATAACTATTTATTTACATTTACTTCTCTATTAAATCAATAATAAGAAAAAAATATATAAAAACAAATAAATGAGCAACCCCGTAACGTCTGAGTTTATTAAATACAACTTAAATTTAGATATATTTCCTTTCTTATACATACCGTCCAATCACTTATGTATCTTTATATTTATTACTTTACTCCTAATTCAGCATCTCCAATGCACTACGCTATTTCTCACTCTATACCTCTCTCAATTTATCCTCTACCTTTACTCTCTGACTCATCCCAAAATCCATTCTACTACTATGATCCCCAAAATAACTCTTTCTAGACTCTTCCCTCCTCTATCCTCTTTTACTATTCAGATATTCCAATTAAGCCTTTCTAAACCATTCCGTCATGTATCCCTCCTAGACTCATCTGATACCATATCTTTCTCCCTAATCCACTTCTAAAGACTCTTCCCCCTCCATCTCTCCTTTACTCAACCCAAACCTCCTCCTACTGCTGTGACCTCCAAATAAAAACTTTCTAGACCCTTCCCTCTTCTATCCCTCAACTATCCTTTTCAATCCAACTAATAGACTCAATTGTCCACCGCTCAAATAGATTATATATTTCCCTATACTAATTGACCACTAATAATTTTTGGGTTCCGAAGTAGTGTGCTACTCGCCGAAAAGCGCTTTACGCCTCGTGAGGAGTAGTATGCGCTATATAAATGCAATTACAATTACAAAAACATATGGCAAAAGGTATGTTCTGTACCACAAGTACATACATCACAGGCTGTCAGTCCCACATACACATATATCCCATTAATTCACATACATGTGCATACATCTTCACAGATCATGCACTCACCTACGCACATGATAACCCTATCATGGTACCCCTAGTCATAGTAATATGTTCAAACCATAGTATCGGGCTCCATGGACATTATGCATAAAGTCAATGAAGCTGGATGAGGGGGTGTCTGGTGCGAGTTACGTGGCCGTCAGTACCTCATAACGGTTTTCACTGATCAGAGGTAGCACTCATTACAGAAAAGGTTGGAGACTCCTGTCTTAGAACTTATGTGATCAATGCAGCTGAACTTCTATACCCTGTCAGCAGGAATTTCCCAATCATAACCAGCAGATATCACTGTAAGAGCAAGGCATTTTTCTCCCTCCACTGGTGCGCCACCATCACTGCTGGGTGTCACTGTAAGAGCAGGGCCATCTCTCCCTCCATTGGTGCCTAGGTGTCACTTAACTCCCAACCTCAGACAGCAGGTGTCACTGTAATAGCAGGACATCTCTCCCTCCACTAGTGCCTAGTGTCAATGCAGCTGAACTTTCAGCCCTCACCAGCAGGTGTCGCTGTAAAAGCGGGACAGTTCTCTCCCAGGTGTGCTTGAAAGAGGATGGCTCTTTTCTACCTACACTGGTGCTTGAGCTTCCAAGCAGCTGAGCTCCCAGCCCTGGCCAGCAAGTGTCCCTGTAAGAGCAGGGCCATTCTCTCCCAGGTATCACTGTAAGAGCAGGACAGTTGTCTTCCTCCACTGGTGCCTGAGCGTCACTGCAGCTGAGCTCCCAGCCATGGCCAGAAGGTATCACTGTAAGAGCGGGGCCATTCTTTTCCAGGGGTCACTGTAAGAGTAGGGTCATTCTCTCCCTCCACTGATACCTGACAATCATTGCGATTCAGCTCCCAACCATACGCAGCAGATATCACTGTAAGAACAAGGCATTTTTCTACCTCCACTGGGGCACGACCATCACTGCTAGGTGTCACTGAAAGAGCAGGGCCTTCTCTCCCTCCATTGGTGCCTGAGTGTCACTTAGCTCCCAACCTTAGACAGCAGGTGTCACTGTAATAGCATGACATGTCTCTCCCTCCACTGCTGCAGAGTGTCAATGCAGCTGAACTCCCAGTGCTCGCCAGCAGGTGTCACTGTAAAAGCGGGACCGTTCTCTCCCAGGTGTCCCTGGAAGAGGAGGGCCCATGTCTTCCCTTCCTCCACTGCTGCTTGAGCATCGATACAGCTGAGCTCCCAGCCCTGGCCAGCAGGTGTCACTGTAAGAGCATGGCTGTTCTCTCCCAGGTATTACTGTAAGGGCAGGGCAGCTGTCTTCCTCCACTGGTGCCCAAGCGTTACTGCAGCTGAGCACCCAGCCATGGCCAGCAGGTATCACTGTAAGAGTAGGGCCATTCTTTCCCAGGTGTCACTGTAAGAGCAGGACTGTTCTCTCCCAGGTGTTCCTGAAAGACGAGGGCCCATGTCTTCCTCCACTGCTGCTTGAGCATCGATACAGCTGAGCTCCCAGTCCTGGCCAGCAAGTATCACTGTAAGGGCAGGGAAGCTGTCTTCCTCCACTAGTGCCCAAGCGTCACTACAGCTAAGCACCCAGTCATGGCCAGCAGGTGTCACAGTAAGAGTAGGGCTTTTCTCGTCCTCGCTTGATGCCTGAGTGTCACTCCAGCTGTGCTCACAGCCCTAGTCAGCAGGTGTCCCTGTAAGAGCAGGGCTGTTGTCTCCCATCTCTGGTGCCTGAGTGTCTCTGCAAGATCAGGGCCGTTCTCTCCCAAGTATCACCGTAAGAGCAGGGCAGTTGCCTTTCTCCACTGGTGCCTGAGCGTCACTGCGGCTAAGCTCCCAACCCCAGTCAGCAAGTGTCACTGTAAGAGCAGGGCTGATCTCTCTCTCCACTAGTGCCGCGTGCCACTGCAGCTGCCCTCCTAGCTCCTGCTAACAGGTGTCACTGTAAGAGCAGGGTCGTTGTTTCCCTCCACTATCATAAAAAGAGAGACTAGGGAGTGAGCCTTCTCTAACTCCCCTCACAAGTACACTTCAACTCACAAAACGAGAAGGACTAAAATACATACCAGAGAAGACCCTACTCTGAGCAGTTACGTCTGTATCTCTGTCCAAAGAAAACCGCAAAAAAGAGGGTGAGAGAGAAAGATAGGAGGGAAAATCAATAGATTTTAAATACTGCCCTCACCCACTAATTAGTGGCATGCTTCATCCTACGGCCGCTTACAAAGCCCACGTGCAGACCAACACACTGGATGGAATGCTTATTTTTTAGAGGTGAAGGAATAGAGAAGGAAAAGTTTCCCTCTTGAGGGATCACTGGTGCAGAAAAAGATGTGCTAAAACTACCTAAGGAGGTTCTGCCTAATTCCTTTATTATCGGACCACCTTGGCAGGGTTAAAAAATCAAAAGGTGGGGTATATAGAAGGAGTTACTACTCCTTACCCCCCACTGTATTGACCAACATATTTCGCTCAAATTTAATTGCCCTTCTGGGTCACTGCCCTTCTTCAAGGTAAAGATCCCTCGCAAGCGTTGGTCTATATCACTATGTGATCAATTGTTACTAAGTGGTTAAGTCAACCTTACTTGTTTCTACGTAACACATTCGTCATTAATATCTGTGAAAGAGAAATGAAAATCATGAGTAATCCCCTCTACGCCCCTGCAAATATACAAAGACAATTCCAGTCTGATTTGTAGGGTATATTACTAAAACGTTCTCCCAAGCGAAGTGTTGTCATAAAAAACACAATAAAAAGATAATAAAAACACAATATGTACCCAACACCAAGTGAGGCTAAGGACTAGTCAACCATAAGCGCACCAGTGGTTAAAACACAAGCACCTTCACAGTGAGGATACCCCTTGAGTATCTTATCTGAGTTTCGCAATGTGATCTCCTAACCCGGGACCATTGTGGGGACACTGCCCAGTAGTCACACACTGCAGAATAGAAAAGATACTAAACCAAAAACTATCCAAGCAGTGCCTGATCAGGTACACTCTACAGAATCTGTGTGGTTGGCATAGCTTGTTGCTGTTTTTTTAACTGGTGATGTAGGCACTATACGATTGAATGTGCCTAATCATAAGGACTCAGAGGGGCCCTTTTTGGCAGGCTTCAAAGCCTTCCTGTACTGGTGAATTAATCGTGTTGTCAGCGTGATTAGTATCTATGTCATCTCCATTTGCCTACATAATTAAGGCAAAATCATGGTGGCGATAAACGTCCTATCTCACCCCGTTCTAGGCTTCTGATCAATGATGACAAAGTGCAGGGTGCACTGACACTTGTTTCTCAATATCGTACCATCAACGCCGCCTGGTCTGTACCTCATTAGCGTGTTTTCATACATGGATGGATGTTGGTAATCATTCTCCCGATAGTTTCCTAATACTGGTAGTTTTGGGGGTGGGGTGGTGAAATATAATGTCGTCCCCCCCCCCCTTTGCCCTGTTTTCAATTACTCGTCTCACTCAGGTCATTCGCATACGGGTTCCAAGCTCTATTTTCTTTTAACTTTCTTTTTATGACTCCTCCCTAAAATATATGGATGATTAGTTAGGAGAATGCCACCCCCTCCCCTGTTATGGAAGTTAGGTGCCTGGAAGTCACCTAGTTAGCCGTTCAAGGGCAAATAGTCGAAATGCGCTGAGTCCGCTCTCAAATTGCCCCGCCGCCCATTCCCTGCTTACTTTGTCATGGATGTAGAGAGCCACCCGGCCTCTGGACAACATTGTATCCACACACACACACGCACGCCTTCACCCTCGGGACGGGCACGCCCCGAGGTATATAATAAAAGCGCGGAAGACCGCTCGGGGTCTTTCCGGCATACCCTCCAACCTGTGTGTGTGTCCACTTCATTTACTGCCACCCCACGTGCGAGGCCCAGTCCTCGCGCACTACATTGGCGACGAGGCCGGTTCCGCCCCGCGCGTGCCTGGCCGACTGGAAGGTGCCGCCTGCTGTGGTGCCTGCTGGTAGCTCTCCAGCATCTTCGTGACTGCGGAGCCCGTCCGCCGGCCTGCGGCCCGTGCTCAAGTCGGCTCCCCGCCCACGCGCCTCCGAGGACGGAGCGTGTTCAGCCGGCGGGAGCCGCCTGGTGAGTCTGTTCACCCCCACCCGCAGGCCTGTCCGGAGCCCCCGCGCTGTGTGCGCCGCTGTCCTGGAGCGTGCCCCGTGGTGCTCCCAACGCGAGCGCGTTCTCTATAGCGCGCTGCCCCGGTGGGGGAGGGGCGAAGAGGGGAGACGCTGCACGTCAGCCCCGTGGCCCTTCCAGAGGCATTCTCTGCGCCTGCCCTGCCTTCTGCTCCCGCGTGCACCGCCCTGCCTCGTGTGCACAGCTGGCTCGAGGCCCGAAGAGTAGAAGATTAGAAAAAAAAAAACAAATAAAATAATTAAGTCAGTTCAATAAACAAGCCGGTAGTGATTTCCAACAAACAAGCACTGGCTCATCCAAACACTGTCTTCTGGGGATACACCTGCACAACAACTAGGCCATCCCAAATTCGCTCACTCTGCGCCCAACTACACAGCGCGGCCTACACAGCTGAAGTGTCCCCCAGAGGAGGCATTCCGACATGAACGACGCTGCGACAGGAGGTGCCCCCACGACGCCAGCCACGCCTGCCGTCCCACCACCCCCGCCTCCGCGGCGCGGATCTGAAACGCATGTGGTCAGCCATGCGCACACTGGAGTGGCCCCACTTCCGCCATTCAGCGAAACTGCGGATCCCGCGACTGCGGCACCGCGCTGGAAGGCGTGGCTGGGGCGCTTGAACCTCTACTTCAAGGGGACCAGGGAAAACGACAGCACCGTAAAGAGGTGGCTCCTACTCCTGTATGGCGGCCGGGAAATATATGACCTATTCGAAAATCTCCCGAATACCGGTGAGGACGACGACTATGACGTGGCGGTGACCGCGCTGAACACTCACTTTGACCCACAGGTCAACACCGACTTCGAGAAGTTCAAGTTTAAACGGGCGTGGCAAACCGAGAGTGAATCTGTGGACATGTACTATGCGAGACTGCGCCGGCTGGCCAGCAGCTGCCCGTTCACTGACCCACGTGAGGAGATCAGAGACCAAATCATCGTAGGATGCAAATCGAAGCTGCTGAGGAAGCTCATCCTCAGACAACCGGGTATCACGCTGGATGCCATTCTTATCCTCGCTCGATCCCATGAACTGTCAGATTCCAGAGCAGACGAAATGGAGCTGGCCCTCCGATCCCCCATAGCCCCACAAGCAGCACCCAAAATGGCGCCCATTAAGGAGGAGACCGTCGACGTGATACAGAGGAGACCGACGGGTGGAAGAGCGCGACAGTGGCAAGCTCGAGACGCTCAGTGCGCATACTGTGGGGGAGACCATGCAGCGACCGCTGTGTGTAACGCGAAAGGAAAGACGTGCTCGAAATGCGGCAGACTCAATCATTTTGCCGCGGTATGCCAAGGAGGACGATACAGACCCAATGCGCAAAGGTCGCGAGGGGGACATGGGTCTCGGTCGATGACATCCAGAGTGCGACAGCTGTCGCTAGAACAAGAACATCCACCGCCTGACATGCAGGCCCAAGGCCGGAAACCGTACTACGAGGACGAAGAAGATGACGAGGTATACGTAATATCCTATGTCAGCAGGGTAGCCACCCGGAAGAGACCACCACCCATGTGCACGATCTCAGTAGAGGGATCAGAAATCAGAGCACTGATCGACACCGGAGCCTCCGTGAATGTCATGGACTCTGACCAGTATGAACAGATGTCGCCAAAACCCATACTGACCCCGACGCACGCTCGAATATACACATACGGAGGCACCGAACCCATGCCGCTACGCGGCGTCATCAGCACCGTCATCAGAAATGGGGGCTACACAACCACGGCCCGGTTCCACATAACTGAGGGGAAGAAAGGCACGCTGCTCAGCTGCAACACAGCGGAAGATCTAGGGCTGGTCTTCTTCGCTAACCAAGTCCACCAGTCGCACGCCAATACCATGCTAAAAGAGTTCCCTGCGCTCTTCAGCGGCCTCGGAAAGCTCAAAGGCAAGAAAGTCAAACTGCACATTGACACCTCCATTCGTCCTGTCGCCCTGCGACACAGAAGACTGCCTTTTAACCTCCGCCCGCAGGTTGAGGAGGAGCTGAGGAAGCTCGAAGCCCTCGACGTGATTGAGAAAGTGTCAGGACCGACCCCATGGGTGTCTCCACTGGTGGTTGCCCCCAAACCCAAGCAGCCTGGCGCCATCAGGCTGTGCGTCGACATGAGGCTACCAAATACAGCTGTGAAGCGGGAGCGCCACATCACGCCCACCATGGACGACATCGTCGCCGACCTCAACGGGGCGAAGTGGTTCTCTAAACTTGATCTCAACGCGGGCTACCACCAGCTGGAACTTGATCAGAACAGCCAATACATCACGACATTCTCCACCAATGTTGGGCTCCGGCGATACAAGAGGCTAAGCTTCGGAGTGTCATCGGCGGCCGAAGTATTTCAGAACGCGATAAAGGAAGTTCTGTCTGGTTTGAGCGGAGTCATAAATTTGAGCGACGATATTCTGATCTACTCAAACACGCTGGAGGAACACCACACACATCTGAGGGCCACCCTCCAAAGACTACAAGACCACGGACTAACCCTCCACAGAGAAAAGTGCTCATTCTACCAGGAAGCAGTGGACTTCTTCGGATACCGATTCACACGCGAAGGGCTCAGGGTCGACCCAAAAAAGGCGGAAGCCATTCGGAATGCCAGCACACCCAGAAACCCCACCGAGGTGAGGAGTTTCCTCGGGATGGCCACGTACTGCGGCCGATTCATACCCAACCTGGCCGACCTGGCCGAGCCCCTTCGCACACTCACTAGACAGGTCCACGAATGGAAGTGGACGGGCGCAGCGAATCGAGCTTTCCAAGAAATCAAGGCGAGCCTTCTAGACAAGGCCACGATGGCGTACTTCCAACCCCGCAGGAAAACTGAATTGGTCGTGGACGCTAGCCCCGTAGGCCTCGGCGCTGTCCTACTGCAGGAATATGGCCAGAATGACTGGAAGCCCGCCGCATATGCAAGCAAGGCCCTCACAGAAACGGAGACACGGTATGCTCAAATCGAGCGAGAAGCGCTGGCCATCAAGTGGGCCTGCCTCCACTTTCACCTGTATCTCTGTGGCCAGCCCTTCACCATCGTGGCCGACCACAAACCACTCCTGCCCCTGTTCACCGGATCCTCCAGGCTCGCCCCACCGCGGATCGAACGATGGGCCGTCCAGCTCCAAGGCTACAATTTCACTCTGATCTTCCGGCCCGGCGCCCATAATCCAGCTGACTATTTGTCCAGACACCCCGATGTAACCCGACAAGCAACCCCGCTGGCGGACAGTCCATTGGTGGAGGAATTTGTCCACATGGTATCCGCAGCTGCCTGCCCAGAGACCCTCACCCTGCCGGAAATCGGGAAAGCCACCGCGGAAGATGAGACCCTGACCCGCGTCAAGAATGCCCTGGACACAGGAAGATGGACAAGGTTTCTGGAAGGAGCGCAAGGACTTCGTCCCGAGATAAGCCATGCCCGACAACAGCTATGGCAGATCCGACATGAGCTGAGCGTCGGCGACGAAGGCGTTATACTGCGGGGACATCTCATTGTGGTGCCGACAAGCCTTCAACAACAGATCCTCGCGATCGCCCACATGGGCCACCAGGGAACAGCCAAGACGAAGGCCAGGTTACGTAACAAGGTGTGGTTCCCGGCCATGGATCGCATGGTGGACGAGGTGGTGCGTTCCTGCCATGCCTGCACTATCACGGGGTCGGACCCAGCCCCAGCCCCGATCATCACTGAAGAAGCGGCGACAACACCCTGGACCCAGCTGAGCATCGACTTCGGGAGCTTCCCCGACGGCCGACACACGCTGGTGGTCGTGGACTCCTTTTAGAAATTCCCCGTCGTGGAGCTGTTGTCGTCCACAGCGTTCGGACTAGTCAAGAAAGCGCTGGACCGCATATTTGCCACCATGGGACTCCCTGAAGTGGTGAAGTCGGATAATGGACCCCCCTTTCAAGGGCGAGAGTTCCAGGCATACCTTGATGGCCTAGGGATAAGACACCGCAAGATCACACCGCTGTGGCCGCAAGCAAACGGCGAAGTAGAGAGACTTATGCGTACCCTCAACAGGGCGCTCCGCATCGCGGTCAACGATGGCAAAGACCCAGAAACTGCACTGGACCAATTCCTGAGTGCGTACCGGCAAACCCCTTATAGCACCACTCATTGCGCACCGGCACATGTTCTATTCAAGAGGGCACCCAGAGGCAACATCCCGGCGTCCTCTACGCGGACCCCTGAAGAAAGAGATAGTGATGCCATCCAGGCACGAAGAACCGTCACGAACCAGAAAGCAAGTGAGAGAAGACATGCAGAACACCACGGGCTACAAGAAGGAGACAGCGTCGTGGTCCAAGATCGGCACCCGTGGTGGAAATTTAGAACCCCATTTGAACCAGAGCGGTGGATCGTGGAGAAAATTCGAGGAACGATGGTGACGGCCCGCCTCGGCCAGCAGACCGTCACAAGGAATGTATCCTGTTTCAAAAAAATAGGAAGCTCAGACGGCGCTCACCAAGAGGCTGACGAAACCATGGATGCTGGCGCAGATGGTCCGGGTGATGGAAGAACAAGGGCCCAAAACTCCGTGCCCCCACAGAATCGTGACCAGCCAGAAGAAGACAGGCGTCACGGTGGGGGGGGCCGAAGTGAAACAACCGGGTGTCCCTCCTCTTCCCGAGACGAAGCAACCACCCCGGCTGGGGCTGGCGAGTCACCCCCCCCCGGTCCAACCACAGATATAACCTGCGGCCCAATCCTGGGCCGAGCCAAAGACTCCGAGACTTTATATGCTCTTCCCCGTAGCCATTGTATTTGGACAGTTTGCATATGAACTAAATTGAAGGAGGGATGTAGAGAGCCACCCGGCCTCTGGACAACATTGTATCCACACACACACACGCACGCCTTCACCCTCGGGACGGGCACGCCCGAGGTATATAATAAAAGCGCGGAAGACCGCTCGGGGTCTTTCCGGCATACCCTCCAACCTGTGTGTGTGTCCACTTCATTTACTGCCACCCCACGTGCGAGGCCCAGTCCTCGCGCACTACAATGGGCCGGTGTTTCAGAAACACGCCACTCTGTGTCCTCTGTCGCTGTAGGCATGTTTGCCATTTACCCTTAGGTAGCAGGTAATACTAGTTCCTGTCACCGTCATCCATAACTAGGCCCTCACCCTCCGTTGTTATAGGTCAAATGGCAGCGGTCATCTTGCCATTCCCCACGGACTCGAATCCTAGGGAGAGGCAAAGTTGCCTCCCTCCACTAGTGCTTGAGTGTCACTGCAGCTCACCTACCAACCCTAGTCAGCAGGTGTCACTGTAAGAGCAGGGAAGTTTTCTCCCTCCACTGGTGCCCAAGCGTCACTGAAGCGGAGTTGTCAGCCCTGGCAAGCAGATGTCCCTGCAAGGGAGTAGCCAAAAAATGAAAATAACCCCCACTTTGAAACAATCTTTTACTGACACCAAGTAAATAAACTAAGTAAGTCCGACCCTTCCTAAAATAGTTCCCTTCTCCTTTACATCCACTCATCTATCCATCCATCCTGCCATCTTTCCAATCGTGCACCATCCTTTTCCATTCTTCTATTCCTCCTTTCATTATTCCCCACCATCCATTTAAATTCCATCTATCTGTCCACACATTCAGTAATCCTTTCGCCCATTCATATGTTAACCTTCCCATTTTTCCATACATCCAGTGACAGTTCCCTTCACACATAGATCTATCAATCCTTTCACTCTTCCAGTCATTCATCCTTTCAGGCAGTCTTCTGTCCATCCTTCCATCAGCCTAACCATCACTTAACCAATTATTTTCCGCTTCCATTCTTCCTTTCACAGAGTCATCCTTTCACCCTTCTATCCATCCTTTCAGACATCAGTTCTTTTACTCACTTTTCCATGTTCTCTTTTCACGATCCCTACCTTCCACTTTGCCTTTCATATTTCCTTCCCTCTATATTTTCGTCTTTGCATCTTTAATTACTGTCACAATTTCTTTCTCCTCCCCTTGCTCCCGTCCAGTTGCAAACCACGACTATTGAATATTTTCTCCCGTTGTTTTTTTACATGCTTTCCTCTCTCCCACATCCACTATTTACTGCTCTCTGTGTCCTTTTTTCGGTTTGCATCATTCCTTTTTCCTTTTGCTGAATTTGACTCATATAGCAAAACTTGACCTCCACCTGGTAGCTCTGTCCTGTTCTTTCCTGCCCTGGAGCATTTTAGGAGTTTTTGTCTGCAGCTGCCGACTGAAGGGGCCACTGTAAAGTAAAACAACTTTTAGTGGTACCTCCACTTAACTTAAGCAGCCTGTGGGACAGGGTTCACAACGCTACTGCCTGTAAACGAGGGGTTGCTCTCTCCCTCCACCAGTGCCCAAGTGTCACTGCAGCTGAGAGGCCAGCCCTATTGGCCTGTCCAGCCGCAGTATATAGCTTTCCTGGTGCCCACTGACATATAGATTCATCAATGCAACATTCTGCGAATTTAAAATTGTGATAATTACTGAATCGCAATTAAAAATTCGCAGAATGGCATTCATGAAGAAATGCGAAAAAAAGCGAATCGCAATCGTCCACAATGGCCGAATGCGATTTTGCCCCAATCGCATAATAATCGCAGAATCGCTCGATTTCCCTGTTGAAATTGCGATCTCGCAATTACCGAAATCGCATTTTGCGATCTCGCTAACTGCGAGATCGCAAAAACGGGAAGTCACATTTCGAGCCCATTGATGACATCACAACCAGGAAGTAGGCTGTTCCCTCCCTCATTCAGAGCACTGAGCTGGAAAGTGGAAGCAGTACTGGGAAGAGCTCCACTACACTCGACTTGCAGCACCACAGCAGGACATTATCCACCATCCAAATGTCCCAGGAAGCAGCAGGGAGCAGTGCCCCAGGGAGGAAGAGGAAGATAAAGTTTTCCGAGCAAGAACTTGAGTTCCTCATTGAGGGGGTCTGTAAGGACCATGCACGCCTGTTTGGCAAGGACTCCCGGAGGGTGCCAGAGGCTGACAAGCGCCGCATCTGGCTGTGCATCCGCGCAAAAGTCAATTCTGTCGGGGTGACCCAGCGGTCAATTGACGATTTAAAAAAGAGGTGGTACGACCTCAGGGGGCGTGCCAAAAAGCGAATTGCGGAGCGGCTTGGGGAGCGACTTGCCACCGGTGGAGGGGAGCCCACTGCCGCACCCAACACTCCATTGGAGGACCTGGTGGAGGACACTCTGACTCCAGAAGCCTGCATGGGGTTGACACAGCTTGACTTGTCCCGACCCCCCAACAATCCCAAGGTAAGTGCCATGCGACTACGACCCCGTCCCCTAACAATGCCCATGACTCCTGAGCTACCAATATCACAACCCCAGTAATGAAGGCCATGCACACCTGAAATGCCCTAATGCATTGTGGTAGTTGTAGTGTAATCAAAATTCCCAGATAGCCCAACACAGCCAGACCTGTCAATTCAAAGTAATTCCAGAAGCCAGCCAGGGAAAGCAAGCCTGCATGCATGTAGCAACATCTCATGTGCAAGATACATATCATTAATCATGCACCCATTTACATCACAGGTGCTGCAGAACAACCCAGCACCGACAGCGAGGCCCTACAGATTGAGGAGTACCCGGAGGACACCGAGGGTGAGGGCCAACCAGAAACACAACCAGGACCATTACAGCCACCTGCATCAGTAGCACCACCACTCCCCCATGTGGACAGGGCCACCCCTGCAGCCACAGGTGCCCAGCAACCAACCCAACTCATACCCACGGCAGTGGTACAGGCCACAACACCTGCAGCCAGGAGGCAGACGAGGTGCACTGCCGCAGTAAGGTCGCAGTCTAGCGGACTGAGGCGCCAGCAGCTTGACGCCTCAACACACAGGGGCAGGGATGTCCATTTCCGTGATCCTGGCCTGGCCATTGAACGCCGCATGCTGGCGGTACATCAGACACAGGCACGTCACCTGGCAGCCATACATCTTCAGCTGCAGAATTCTGCGCAAAATGTTGGGCAGATGACCATAGCTGTTCGAGAGAAATGCTGGATCCTGGTATCCCAGCAAGACATCACCCGCCACCGCCACTGTCAGCTTCTGACCCGCCTGTCACCGTACACCAGGTCGAATTCCATAATTGGCAATGCTACGTCACAACTCTCCCGCCGGTCCCTAGCAATGCAGGCGCAAATGGTCCAGTGTTGCCAGGACGTTGCCCGAGCACTGGAACAGGTGACAGCAGCAGTGCATAGTCTGTAGCCAACTGCCCATGGTGAACCAGGGGGGGTGATGATGCCAGCGAGGGCACGTCAAGCCACAGCAGCATGCCCTTGCCACCGGTGACTGTACACCGCCGCAGCAGCAGGCCCACTGCAGCATCACGGGCCAACACTGCCATAAAGGACTCTGAGAGGCGACTCGGTGCGTCTGGACGGAGCGCCAGTGACATTTTGCACTCTGTCTGCAGGGCCATGCTGGTTCTATAAGCAAGCCCTCTACCCCTGCATGTGGACGTATGACGCAATACTGTCCTCATGTGAAATCATGGACAGCAAAGGCCACATTATTGTGATTTAACAATAAAAATTTATGGTGTCACGAAAATCCAACTCATGTCATTATTACATTTCTCATGCATGAGTGAAGTGTTGGGTGTGAGGAGTGGGTGCACTAGAAACAGTTAATGGTGATTTGGTTGCGGCGCCTGTGTCCTTCTGCAGGATTCTCCCCGCGTGCATGACGCACATGTGCAGGTGGTCGGTTGTCCCCTTCCGACTCACTGCCAGAAATCTCTACAGGTATCCTGCGCTTGGTAGCAATGTTGTGGAGGATTGCACACACGGCCATGATGAGGCAGCAGACCTCAGGCTCGTATTTGATGGCCCCATCAGTCTTGTGAAGTATGCAGAATCTGCTCTTCAAAAGGCCAAATGTCCTCTCAATGCAATTTCTTGTGCGTATGTGTGCAGCATTGTACCACCATTGCAGGGTTGAGGTATGGGGTGAGGAGGTACTCACGAAGACCGTAGGCACTGTCACCTAAATGATAGGAGCAGAGGGTGAGTGCCTGTTCTGCGCAGCAACATGATCACAATGTACTATTTGGGGGCATGTGTACATACCTAGTAGGTGTCCTTCGCCAAAGTCTCCCCTGGCCAATCGTGTGTGAATGCCGCTGTGCCGGAATATGAAGGAGTCATGTGTGCTCCCCGGGTACTGTGCCACTATGTCCGTGATGAAAGTCTTAGCGTTGCACACCATCTGGATATTGAGGGAGTGGTAGGACTTGCGGTTGCGGTACATGTATTCCGTTTGTGCTGGTGGGCAGATGTGGATGTGGGTACAGTCAATGCATCCTATTACATGTGGGAATTGCGCAACGTTGTAGAATTGAAGCTTGGTCTCATTCAATTCCTGTTGGCTGGTCGGGAATGAGATGTAGTGGTGTAGCCGGGTCAGCATAGCCTCCAGGAAACTCCTTAGGCAGCGGCATATGTTGCTTTGGGATATCCCCCCTGCAGCAGTGACTATCCCCTGGAAGCTTCAGGAGGCCAGTAGGTGCAGGCTGCACAAGACCAGGACATGTGTGGGCACGGCATTGGTCCTCCTTATTGGGTGCTGCATCAGGGGGTCTAGGTCCCGGATCAGCTTGATGATCATTGCCCCATTCAGGCGGTACTTAGAGTAAATTTGCTCCGCTGTTTGGCCCAGAAGGGTGACCCGCTGCCAGAATATTCGCTCCTGGATCCTGCGTCTGTTCCGTGCTGCAGCCTGGAGCCTTCGCCGCCTGACCACCATGTAGAGTCCTGGCATTGTGAGAGTCCTCATGCTCCTTCTGTGATTCCTTAAGTGTGTTTGTTCAGGACTGCACATGTGGCTCGTTAGAAATATATATATTTTTTTTATTTTCCTTCATGGTTACCACCTGCTTTAGCTTCTCCTTAAATTGCGCCTCGCAAATAGCGATTTTCCTATTTTTGGGTAATTGCGAGTTTTAATGAATTGCGTTTGCGATTCTTTAGCGATTTCGCATAATAAATAGCAGGATCCATGGTTTCTCGCTATTTCCGATTCGCTATAGGGGTTCCTCCTAGATTCTGCGATTTATTTTGCAATTTCGCTATTTTAATTTTGCGATTTTGCAATTTATGGGTTTTTTCACATCATGAATTGCTTTTCTGTTAATTGCGATCGCAATAGCTAATTCGCAGCTATTGCGATCGCAATTTTGCTTGATGAATCTATCTGTTAGTGCTTACTTGGACTAGATCATGTACCGGTCTTCTTCTCATGATCAGCTCACACGGCAAACAACCAGTTTTACTATGCAGCATTTGTCTGTATGCTCTCAGAAATTGGTGAAGACAATCTTCCATCTCCACCCCTTGATCAACTCCAATTCTGAGTACTTTGTTGAGAGTTCTCATGAATCTTTCAAGCCCCCCATTGGCTTGAGGCCATAGAGGGGTCACTCGCCTGTGTCTGATGTTTACATGATGAAGGTAATCTCGAAATTCCTGACCATGGAAGGGCGTACCATTGTCCGTCTTGATTTCATCCGGCAACCCTAACATGGCAAAAATATTGTCCAGCACTGGCTTGACACATTCAAAGGCAGTGGCGCTGACTATTTTCACAGCCAGAAACTTGGAGTAACTATCAATTGTGACTAGTGTTAGGCGACCCTCCGGGAAGCTCTCAAAATCCATACTGATGGCCCACCAGGGTTTGGTGCTGGAACTTTCTATGATGACTGGCTTTGTTGGGGGTTCTCCCCAGGTAAGCCGACAGGAGTGGCACCCACGCACCAATTTTTCAATCATTCGATCCACCCCAGGGAACAACACCTTTGCCTTTAAACTCGCTTTCATTATGGCTAGGCCCTGATGACTCTAATTAGCGAGCTCAACCATCCTCCTCCAGAGACTCTTCTGTATCACAATTTGTCGACCTCGTAGTACCAGCCCTTCCATGCTTTTTCTGAGCTCATCCCTACATCTTCATAAGCTAGTTCTGGCCTCTCTTTCTTCACCTGTCATGTGACCTACTCCTTCCAGAAAAGTCTTCCAGCAGTGTTCCTTCACAGCTTCTGTCTGCTGCCAGAGGGTGACGTGACTGATAATCTGCTGGGTTATTGATACATGGACGGTATATCACTTCAAAGTCATACTTCAGCAGCTGCACCGCCCACCATTCAATTCGGGATGGCCCATTCCTTGCACCAGTGGTTTGTGATCAGTGACTACTCGGTACTTGTGCCCATGCAGGTATATGTTAAAGTGTTGGCAGGCCCACCTGATGGCAAGCGCCACTTGTTAGATTTGCGCATATCTGGTCACTACCGCCGACAGTGCCCTGCTGGCATAAGCAATTGGTACCCATTCACTTTTAAGGTCTAGCTGCAGTGGCACAGCCCCCAGGCCAACAGGGCAAGCATCAGCTCTGAGTTCTGTGGGGCTCTCTGGACTGATGTATGCCACAGTGGCTCCTTTCAACAGCGCCCCTTTCACCCCCTAAAATGCCTGAGACCCTGCACTTGACCAGTTCCGTGGGTTGTCGTTTTTGTGAGGGCCTCAGAGGTTCGGATATGTTTGCCAGATGAGGAATGAACCACCCACAATAGTTCGCAATTCCCAAAAGACTGTGCATCTTCGTGGGGCTTTGGGGAATAGCAGCTGCCGTGATGGCCTCAACTTTCGGCGGATCAACTTGCAGTCCATACTGAGTGAATTTGTACCCAAAAAACTCCACTTCATTGGTACAGAAGGAGCACTTGTTTTTATGTAGGGTCAGTCCTTGTTCGTCAAGTCCGCAGGGTCGCTCTTAATCGCACATGGTGTTTCTCCAAAGTTTGTGAGAATATTAATATTTCACCAATTACATTTATGACTCCTACCAGTCCCGACAGGGCTGCTCTTATGACATCCTGAAATACCTCCGCTGCCAAGGATACTCCAAAACTAAGCTGCTTGAAACGTCTTAGCCCCACATGTGTCAAGAAAGCTGTTATATATAGACTCGATTCATCCAACATGAGCTGGTGGTATCCAGAGTTAAGATCCACTTTTGAAAACCATTTCGCCCCGTTGATGTCAGTGACAATTTAGTCAGTCGTGGGAGTAATGTACCTTTCCCTGCGTAGTGCTTTATTCGGTAGCCGCATATCCACACACAATCTGATCGCTCCCGGCTGCTTTGGTTTGGGAGCGATCACCAATGGGGATACCCACAGGGTAGGTTCAGGCACTTTTTCAATTACCCCCGCCTTTTCCAGCTTCTCCACTTCAGCCTATACCAGGGACAGCAGAAGAAAAGGCACTTGTCTGTGTCGTAGGGTGACAGGTTTGATCGATCCGTCAATGTGAAGTTTTATCTTGAAGTTCTTCAAACATCCGAGTCCTTCAAATAGCTCAGGGAATTCCATCATGATTTCTTCAGCATGTGACTGGTGCAAGCAGCGCCAGTCCTAAGTACTCATCCATGTGACATCCCAGTAGCGTGCATGAGCTGTCCTGGTGACATGAAATCTGGTCTGAAAAGTTATCTTGCCACGCGTGACCTCTACTTCGATGACCCCTTGCAGAGGAATGGGTGTATTGCCCCCATACGTGAATATTTTTGGTCTGGAGGCCATCAGTTTTGGGCGAAGCTCAAATTGGCGATAGTGTTCTGTATAAAGGATGTTTACAGACACTACTGTGTCTATGAGAGCCGTTGCTTGATTTCCACCAATGTCTATTCTGCACATAGGTGGTGGCCTTTTCTTTTGATTTGAAAGAGATGGTGAATATTTATTCTTCTTCCTCATCCTCTTCCAACAAGCGCATTTGTTGGCACGCTACTTTTTTTAATAACAATATTTATTGGCATGTTTTTGCACATTGCATACTTCTACTGTTCCAGAGTCACATTTCAATATAACACAATTACCGTAATACCTATACCAGACTTCCACAAATGTAACCCCCCTCTTCCCATACACCCCTTTCGTGTCTTAGTGTCCTTTATCTGTGATCTCGTTTAACATTCTATAACCATCATTAGAAGTGCAGTTCAATATATCTATCTTTGGAATTCCTGTCCTTTTATAGCTTTACTGGAGCTTATTATGTATTATCCCTCTCTTCTACCTCCATGCCATGAGGGTCTCTTAGATCTACGATCATCATGGACCACACCTGTACCTCCTCCTCTAGTTTATCATCCTTCCTTATGTGTTGTTGGCACACAACTTATTGGTGATCTGGCGTTTCTGTTACAATTTGCTTGACCCTACCAAACCTCTTGGATTTTCCTCCTACATTTACTGTGCAAGCAGCACTCTGACACACTTTCATAAAATATCCTATCTTTACAATTCAAGTATGTCTTATCGCTGGCCGGGCAGCACCATGGCGGATGACTGTCCATTCTGCAGTTGCCACAAACGTTCTCCCCAAAACATGCGCTTGTATTTCCTCACCCCCTACCAGTCCACTTCATATTGTGAAAATGTCAGTGCTCTGCAACTTTCACAGTCTGACCTGCAGCTGCACCCCAAGCTTTCCCACTCTTGCATTCTTACCAGCGTCACAGGGCAGTGGATAAGCTTATGGCAGTCTATGCACAGCCAGTGTGCCTTATGTCCCTGCACTTTGCTTCTCTGTGCCTTTTGTTCCTGTATTTCTTTTGTATGTCTCTTTTTTGTTCTCTTTGGGGCATATGAAAAAAAATCCGTTTTTGCAATTCTCAAATAGCGATTTTTTTGGGAATCGCTATTTGAGAATTGCTAAATGGCATGTATTTAAAAATTAGCAACTTTTTTGCGATTTCTTAGTATTCTTTAATTGGGATTAGCAAATTGCGAAATCCCAATTATGGAATACCTTCCCATTCATTCCTATGGGCCAGGAGGCCCATAGGAATGAATTGGAAGTCATTCTCAATTTGCGATTCGCAATTTGCTAATCGCAAACTGAGAATAATTTCAAGGGTGCAAGGGTGTCATAAGGACACCCTGATGCAACCCTGAAATTAGCATGTGTGCGCATATGGCACACATACATGCCTTAAAGGGATGTATGTGCACCACACGGCACCTTGAAAAATGCCAAAAAGTGCATTTTTGAAAGAAACCGCAAATTACCACCAACTTGAAGTTGGTGGTAATTTGCGATTTCTTAAGGAGAAATCGCACAACTTGCGTGCTTGTTACATAGCATTTAAGGAATCGCAATTTGTGATTCCTTACAGGCACATGCATCAAGCGATTTGGGAATCGCAAACGGTGCGAATCGCAAAATTCGGCCGTTTGCGATTCCCAAATCACTATTTGGGATGCATCAACCTAAAAGTGAATAAATCGCTATTTTAGCGATTTTTTCAAGTGCGATTGCTTTTAAGGAATTGCAATTTTGCGATTCCTTAAAAGCAATGCATGAAACTTAAAAAAATTGCGATTTCGCAATTAGAGAGAAAATATTACCATGAGGTTGGACCTCATGGTAATTTTGCGAAAAGTTAGAAAAATGCAATTTTGTTCATATTTTTAACTTTCATGTTGTGCACACACATGCCCTTAGGGCATGTGTGTACACAACATATGTGCATTGTTTGATTTCAGGGGTGCAACAGGGTGTCCTTTGGACACCCCTGCACCCTTGAAATCGCAATCTCAATTTGCGATTAGCTAATTGCGAATCGCAAATTGAGATTGTCTTCCCATTCATTCCTATGGGCCTCTAGGCCCATAGGAATGAATGGGAAGGGATTCCTTAATTGCGATTTGCAAAATGCTAATCGCAAATAAGGAATTCTAAGGAATCGCAATTTATTTAGCGATTTCTTGATGCATAGGCATTTGCGATTCCTTATTTGCGATTCCTTAAAAATCGCAATTAAGGAATCGCAAATGCTGAGATTGATGCATGTACCTGCAAAATTCTTACACAAAATTAAGGAATCGCAAATTTTGCGATTCCTTAAAGTTGAGAAAAAAGCTCATACATCGCGTTTAGCGATTTTTTTATCTGCAAACCCTGTTTTTTTGCAAATTGCAGCGTTTGCGAATAAAACATTGTTTGATACATATGCCCCTTTGTCTCTGAGAGCTGGTGGTTTCACTTGCCTTACTATAACAGGCCAGGGGGCAGCATTTCTCCTATTGTCATTATTAGGCCTCCCACACCCTGTACCGCATGCTGGCTCCCTTCACTTCTTCCCCGGTTGAAGCGTTGTGCTACCACAACAACAGCCTGTAAGTGGCAACGCCCACTGGCAGCAACCTCAGCACAGGACTCAACACGCTGGACCTGCAGCATGCTCAGTTGGCCAGCTCACCGCAGCGCATGGGGCTCGCTGAGCGTAATCCATCTGGAGGGAATACGGCAATCACCTTGACCTACAGTTGGCAGGCGGTGCACCAGCCACACCACACACGTTGGTTTTCGGAGCGGGCGGACAACGATGTCTTCGTCGCCACCAGCCGCAGAGATACACCACATAGCAGGTTCGCCCTCCTCATCGCCAATGTAGTGGGGGCCTCTGGAGGTAAGCGTAGGTTACCTCAGCCTGGCCTGTGCATGGATAATGATGTGGCACATGAGACACAGAGCTGGTTATGTGCTATCCACCGCGAGCAGTGGTTACCCCTTTATTTGCACTCTCGGTGCCGAGCCAGGCTTGAGAATGTAATGTGCAACAATATATTGTAGTGGCCGGATGGCTCACTACAAGAGCATGGCTGCAGCTGAGCTCCTACTTGTGGCCAGCTGCAGTCACTGACAAAACTACAAAGTGCTGCTATGAAACCTTGGGTTTGACTATTACTCTCTTGGCTGTGGCTAGGGACTCCTGCTGGCCAATGCTAGGAACCCTGGCTGGTAGTATCTGAAAAAGTCTCTGTAAATGCAGCGAGTAGATGTTCCTTCAAATGAGTATCTAAGTTGTGGTGCATCTTAGCCTAAAGTCCATGGGCCTCATTTATGAGAAGTGACGCATCGCTGCGTGAAAGCAGCGATGCGTCACTTCTCAGTGCGCCCTCCTTGTGACATGATTGATGCGTCATATTTACTGTATGACGCATCATGTTGCAAGGAGTTACAGATACGTCAGTATTTCTGACGTATCTGTATGGCGCAAAAGTGATGCATTGCTGGAGTGTGTCACAAAAGTGACGCAACTCCAGCAATGTGCCCCTTCACATGGGGCAAGCCCAATGTGAAAGAGCTTGCATCAGTCTTACGCCTGCTGTGAGGCAGGCGTAAGATTTTGACGCATTTGAGTCCTAGAAGTGGTGCAGAGAAATCTGGTAGATTTCACTGCGTCACTTCTACGATCCTTTCTTGTGCGGGAACATCCCCCCTGCATACATTATACCTGGCGCTGGTATAATGTAGCGCAGAGGTTTACAAAGTGACGCATCTACCTAGATGCGTCACTTTGTAAATATGGCGCAACAAGGTGCATTTTTTACATTGCTGGTGCACCATAAAAGGTGACGCACCAGTGGTGCAAAAATGACACAAGAGCTCATAAATGAGCCCCTATATGAGTAATTGTCACTACAAGTGGAGGGAGGGCTTTGCTACCCTGCGCATGGCGAGTGAGTATCTCTTCTGCAGAAATTCAAGCACTAACGTGGTAAAATGATGGTACAAGAAGTATATGGCTCTCCTCCCATATGCCATGAGCGTACTCCACCGACAATCGATTCCCTTACTAGGGAACGCAACTCAAAGCAGTGCTGGATTTTCATGGGTTTGGAAAGTAGTATAGTTTTTTTGTCTCACAAAGTACATATACTTCTCATGCAAACTACCAGTATGAGAGGATCTTCGACATGAAAATCAGGAGTTGGTAAGTAAGCGTCATTTTTCTTGTCTCTCACAAGGAAAAGCTAAACAAGGCCTGAACTTGCCCACAAAATGTTTGCGAGTTACTAGTGCTACATGACTTCGGAGTTGTCCCAGACAAAAACTCAGCAAGGAGTGTACTTGCTCAAAAAATGCTCACGAGCTAACAGGGCGAAGAAACCCTCATGAAAAAAAACCCACAACAGGAGTGCGCGAGCATTCACGATAATAGCACCTCGGTGGCTCTTAGGCGCGACATGGCAGCACTTCCCACACAGGATCAAAACAAAGACAATTCGTCCAACCACATACCCTGCATGGTGTGGTGCACTACCCATGCAGAGAAGCACTTCAGAGTCCCACATAGCGGTAGTAAGCGCTATGTAAATGTTGCAATACAATACAAAAAAGCAGTAAAATAAGCAAGCTGTGGCAGATCAGTAATCAGCAACTGTGAAAGACTACACTCTCATATTAAAACCTTCTCACAGCCCTCGAGTCGACCATCAGTGAGACTCTGAGTGCTGCGGCATTCCCATCCAGAAAACGGGCGGGTTTTCTCTCCCTACTGGCTATGAGTGCTCACCACGGAGTACAGCACTTAAAGCCTCTGATGACAAGGGAGGCAGTTACAAACAACAGGGATCATTCATAAAAGCGTTTATGAGCACAGGAAGGAGTGCTACACTGCACAGTACTATTTCTGAAACTCTTACACACCAGCGTGAATCAGCCCCCAAATGTTCAACTCCCTATTAGTAAAAGTGCAAAGAACAAAGGCCTATTTATTTGCTATAAGTGTATATGTAAATGTATACCCAAAAATAATGCCATTTTATCCCGATTTTAGACGTTCTGAATCTGACTTACAAACGCATGCAGGATGAAAGAACACTCCACTGGTACTACTTTCCATCCTTACTACAAATGCTTTTGTGAATCTGCCTCAGTGCATCCTCACTGAGGTGCGGCTGTAGGTGGACTGCTGCATTTTTTGTGTGCAGATGTATATAGTGCGAACTCGGCCTGAAGGTATTGTAGCGCTTTACACGAGCACCAGTTATGTTGCACAAGGACACATTCTTTTTTGGTAGGCATGGGGAGATTAAGTGATTTGCCCAGAATCACAGGATGTGGTGTCGACCCCGAGGCTCGAACCTTGGTTTTCCGGCTCCAAAGTCGGCAGTCAAGCAGTGAGACCACATCCTCTCCCCAATGTGTATTCAATAGGCTCCCCGATGCACCTAGAAACCCTGATATGTAATGAAAAGTAAACAATTGCTGCTTCTGATTTATTCTAAAAACAACTAGAAATTAAAAAAGTAGGAATATCAGAAATTGAAAACAGTAATCCGGAATAAATGAAAGTATTTGCACTTAAAATATTAATCAAAATGAATGACTATTTTATCTGCAACCAAATTTAGGGCAATCTTTAATTTTGCATATAAGATATTCAAAAGAAGCAGGGTGCTGCAACACAAGAGAGGCGTCAGTGCAAGGTTCTTTAGCAAAATAGTGGGTGATACCACACGTAACCCTGCAAATGATCATGTTCTGGCTGCTTTTATTTCTATGTATGCAGAACATTTTTGGGGGATTTATAATTATAATTATGGTTTGTATTTTTTGTTGCAAAGTACAACCAATTGTAAATGATGGACAGTCCAAGTACGCAAGAGTCGTTACAACCACTTCATAATTTCTTTTTGGGAGGGGTCAACAATGAAATCAGTGACCCTGAAATGAAGAAGATCGGGTAGTTTGGTCAGACAGATGCAAGGAAACTACACTGCCCTGGTGCAGAAAGTGGTCGAACTACGGCTGACACATCTTTCTCTTTCTTACCAGCTGATTTCACGCCTTACAGGGGCACTAAAAACATGTCTTGTTTTAAAGGACCCATCAAAGGTATAGCGAATTGCGTCGGAGAAAACACTAATTGAAGCATCGCCATATGAGATTATTTGGCCTATGGTGTCTACGGAAAAAAACACAAAAATAAAGAAGTCTGAAGGAACGTTATGTGAACCGTTGAGTAAATAGTGCAGACCACATTCCCTGCATATTCTCAAGTAATTTTCGAGCATAAATACATTATTAATCATCAGGCCACGTATGCCTGCATGCTTTACACCTTTAATAAATAAATATATACATACAAATACAACTAATTTAGAATTATGTTTTCGCGGTTCGGTAACATTAATCTTTCATGGGGCCATCACTGCTCCTGTCGCACAATATTTCATTTCAGACAAATTCGGTTTATTCCAAACCCATAAATCATGCAGTAAGTGTATGGGCGGGGTGTGGGGTGCTGGAGAAGTGAAGAGGAACAGAGATGGAGGAAAGGAGGTAAGGAGGTAAGGAAAGAAGGAAACAGGTGGATGGAAAAGAAATGTGGCGGGAAACCCTGCTGTTCGTTCAGAGTGATACAACATGCGCTATTAATCAGAAAGGCTTTATATTCAATCAATTTTCAATTTTCAAAACTTGATTCGACAGCAGTCATAAAAGCAATTCTACATTCCTACTTACACAATACAATTAATACTAAGACACAGTTATAATCAACATCGGTTAAAAAACTTATTAAACATAATACTGTTGTTTACGAAATTAGCTACATAAAATCATGACAATGAACCATATCAATGAAATCTTTAGACAGCGCCTAGCTGCTGTAAAGTGCAGGTGCGTATAATCCATGACCAATTTAGGAATTTTGCGACCGCAATCGCCAGGTAAGGTGTACAGTCTGATTCCAATATTCTTAGTGCCTCTGTGCACCTAAGTGTTCCTAAATTTAGGCACACTGGTTTTATCCATTTGCGTCGTGGATTAACATATAAGGGACAGACAAACAGTATATGGGCTGTATTCTCTATCAAGTCTTTGCAATGGGGACATTTATCGTCCTGATTTGCCGACCATTTGCAAGTAAACGCCTTTATAGGAAGCGTCCCAATTCTAAATTGAAATTACAGTTTTCTGTCAAATGGTCTTTCGATAATGTCCCAATAAGGTTCGCAAGATGGTACATATTTGATATTTTGAAGAAGTGCTCACTATTATTTTTGTTCCGTAAAGTTGAGGCATCACGCTACTGACTTTGCTCTTATGTTATGTAACGAATACCGGTTTGTGGAAGACCAGTAAACTGAATTATGGGAAACGTAGTTTTACTAGATTAAGCATCAGGTGAAATGAACTGTGCAATTGGGAGAGCGGGAAACCTGAACTGCTGAACCAATGGGGAGATGCAAAGAATCATTTTAAAAGTGAAAAGGATTGTGGGGTGCTTTAGAATCTGGTTGGAGAAACAGCGAGGGAGGAGATATTTTAACGTTGCATGGCAGGTATGTACAAGAGCGTAACTGTAAGGCGTCACAGTATAGTGAATGGGTGGTTAATTAAACAATGCGGTGGGATGGTGTATAGAAGCGAACCAGTATGGTGAGCGAGGAGATGAGGAAAGATTGAAAACATGCAAGTAAAGGTCACAGGAAGATTGTTGGAGGGCAGTGGCAAGGGGGACGAAGAGGGGTGAGGCCAGATCAGAGTGAGAGAGAACAACATTTGTACACTGTCTGGGACACGTGGAGAATAAAGAATACAGAACTGTTTAGTTTGGAGTCTGTTTTTTGATTAGTAATAAGGGAAAAGAAGCGCAGATAGGAAGTTTAAGAAAGGCACAACAAAGAATGGTTCTGAACAAGAGGTACTTCTGTATAATCCAGTGCATGTTAATTCACGTAGAGATGATGATTTTCGTTTGGGAGCATAGTATAGAACATTATTTTATTTGGAGGGACAAATGATAATTGCTAATGTTTGTGTTACTAGCAGTTGGTAATAGCGCTTTTTCATGATTTTCCACAGCGACCCCCGAAGAAGGGTGATGAGCCCGAAATGCATTGGGTAATTTTTTATCGAATAAAATGCTGCCTGAAAAGAACGCTAAGCCTCAGTCATGTTCTTATGGAAAGTCTGGATAGACACACTGGGAACAGTAGAAACATGTAAATAAGCTATGTATACTCGACCTATGGACTCTTTTCAAAGTTTGAAAAATGGGATTAAAGCATGCGAATATAAGGATGATATGGAGTAAATATTAATGTTTGATACAGATATATGTAGGCCTGAACAGCACAATGAGCTGTGCATTTGCTTGGGACGTGACCACGCCCCACCTGTCACATATTTAATATTCAAATAACGTTCTGTTAAATTTGTGTTAAAACCTGTGCATTGGTTAGATGACCGTACCATTTCCCAATACATGTTCTTTAACGCAGCCTTTGGTGGGAAACTTTCAACTTTGGGAGAATTCCATAAATGGTCTTATTCCAGCTTGCTGAGCAATCCTCTTATTTCTTTTAACCAAAGAATCGAATGAAAGCGATCTGCCCTTATGATATCCTTTAGGGCATTTGCAAAGTGCACAAGTTCAGGCGTGGTCATTAGGCGTCTCCAGTATAATAGCGGGCGTAGCCGTGCCAAATCCTTGATATGTTTCCTGCTCAGATCATAGGCCAATGCTACGGTGGGAGTACTTTGGGGGACCCCATTCAGACGGCGGAAAAAGCTATTTTCCGCTAATGTTAATTGTTTCAGGTTGGAGAAACCCCAAAGTTCCGAGCCATATAGGGAGGCACTGACTACCTTCATGTTGTAAATTTCGAGGGCAGGGGTAATGGGCTTGGTCAGTGAGATTTTGTGTTTGTGGGCCACTATACCTGCCAATTGATGAAACTTTAGCATAGCCATATCAATATGTTTTTTCCAACTCAGGTTACTTTGGAGGTTTATCCCCAAGTATGTGAAGGATTCAACCTGTTCCAATGGGATACCATCAAAATGTATTGAACCCCTAAAGGTATTACGCTGGTTTAAGCACATGAACTTGGTCTTAGATGTATTTATCTCAAGTCCGTGTGCTTTACAAAACTCTCCGAAGGCGTTAACTGCCTTCTGGAGCCCACTTGGTGTTCGAGAAATTATGAGCGTGTCGTCCGCAAACATGAGAACAGGTACGCGAGCTCCAGCCAAAATCGGTGCATCGGTGGGGGAACGGCTTAGATGGTTTACAATCCCGTTGATGTAGATAGAGAACAACGTCAGTGCCAAGACACACCCCTGCCGAACCCCACGCTCGACAGGGAATGTGTCAGTCACCTCGCCGTGAGCACCCCACCTGATTCTCGCATAATTGTTCTCATGTAGGTGGACGAGTAGCGTCAATAGTTCCGGGGGCATCCCAGCTTCAGCAAGTACCCCCCAAAGTTTGGAACGAGGAACTAAATCAAAAGCTGATTTTAAGTCTACGAATACAGCGTAGAGGGTTCCATTGGTGAGCAACACATTCCTCCAGTACAGAGCTATGAAAAAAAAGACCTGGTCAACTGAGCTTGTGCAGGGACGAAACCCGGCTTGATATGGGGATAAAATATTGTTTTCATCGATCCAGGTTTGTAATTTGTTTTGTATTAGGCGACCTATTATTTTTTGGGCAGAGTCTATAAGACTAATAGGTCTATAATTGCTGGGTAATGATTTGTTTTCCTTTTTAAATACTGGAATTATTTCTGCACCCTTACAAGAAGTAGGTATAGGTGCACCTCTAGCCACAGAGTTTTCTAGCCACACAAAATACTGGCACCAGGATGGGCGATCGCTTAAATTGATACTTGTAAATTGATACTTTTTTTTATAGCGCACTACTCACCCGCAAGGGTCTCAAGGCGCTTGTACGAATACCGCTGTGGAACCCGTCCTGGCTTTCCCTGTGAGGTGTCTACTCCTGGGCACCCCCAGGGTGAAGGCCAGGCATCCTTAGCATTGTGGGGGCCGTTGTGGAGATTAAGCAAGCTATTGCCCAGAGTTGCAGAGTGGGAATCTATGATTATAATAGGCACCGCGGCGAGAATTATCAGGTCCGTGAAATTTTGAGCCCAAGACCCGCCGAGGCGGGGAATTGATCCCTGGTCCCGGGCTAGACCTCTGCATCAGGGTCTGCCGCTCTAACCATTGAGCCACACTTCTCCTTAAGAACACATCTTCTGGTATGGCGTCCATTCCTGGGGCACGACCCCTTGTCACACAATCCAACGCTATACTAACATCTTTTATAGTGAATAGCTGGCATTGGTAGAAAATTGTGGGGGGTAAGGTGTGTTCCCCTTCAATTGGCACAGAAGCGTATTGTGGTCTAAAAAATCTACCCATTGGTTTTGAGCTACGTTATTTTGTGGGGGTTGGGCCACCCCTCCTCTATCCCATTTAACCAGAGCCCAGAATTGGCTCTGGTTCCTTGCGTCACAGGTGGATTTCAGATCACGCCAGTGGGCCTCATCCCACTTTTTCTTAGCCTCTTTTTGTACCTTCCTATAGTTGTCCCTAGCTTTTCTCACCCCTAAGATGTTCTTATTTCTGAGTTCTATACTAAGGTTCTCGAGGGCTTCTCTACAGGTCTTATCAAACCATCCTTGTATGGATTTTTTATTCTGGACATATCCTGGTTTATTCTCCTTCTTAAAAAACTCTTGAAGCTTTGTAAAGAAGGTCGTATGGGCTTCAAGCATAGTTTCAGGGAAATTCTGCTTGTTGACGTGTGAATTGATCTCAGCCACTTCTTCTAACACAACTGCTTATAGGTCCTCTAATCTCTCTATGTTCTCAACGAGTCTGCCCCATTTAAAATGGCGCTGGTTGTTCGAGGATAATATATCTAGGGTAGTTTTACCTCCTCCTAGGTTTGGTTTTCTTGACCCTACATTTACTTTGAGAACCATGCAGAGGGGATTGTGATCACTCTCTATTCGGGTTTTGACTGCCATATCGATCAACCTATGCCATAATCTGACATCCACTAGGATATAATCTATTCGACTGGAGAACCTACCATTATTAAATGTTTTATTCCCCAGTCGATCTGATGGAGTTCTTCCATTTGCTGCTCTTAGTCCTCTTGCCAGACATAGGGCCTTCAGTTGGATGGCCGCCGCTGTCCATCTATTAACTACAGGGAGTTCTAACTGTGGGATACCCCACTTCCTATCCTCTTCTTCTGTTAAGGTTTGGTCTTCTTGACCAAGCGGTTCAAAAGTGATATTAACATCGCTCCCTACAATGAAAGGCAAGTATGTTGGGAGAACGTCAAGCTCATGATCCAAAGCGATTATTACTTCTGATGCTTTACCACCCGCTATTCCCCTGGCATAGATATTAAATATGACCATCCCATGACCATTGGCCCAGGTAAGAGTAATTGACAATATATCTGCTAGTGGGGAGCTCCTTTGATGAGTACTGCAGCATAAATTTTGGTGAACCCAGATTATTAATCCCCCTACTGGTCGTCCCTTAGGGTTTTTTGTAGCTGGGATATAAAAATTAAGGTACCCTTGATGGAGTATTGCGGTCACAGACCATGTTTCCTGGAACAGTAAGATGTCATATTGATCTATAAATGTGCACCATCCAGGAGATGTCAACTTGTTGGTGATTCCAGCAAGGTTCCAGTAAAGAAATGTCAGCCCTGTCTCTTCTAAACTATCTACCACTACCTCAGGTGGAACCTGTGGAAGGGAAGAACCTTGTAGATCATCCCCCCACCCCGTTTCTAAATCTAGATTGGTATTATTGTGGCATGGGGGTTCGAGGATAGGTGCAATTGAGTCGGTAGCTAGTTTCACTATAAAAGGGTCTAACTGTGGTTCCAGTTGTATGTTCATATTTCCACTACTTAAAGTAAGTGCTTCCTCTACCCTTTTCCCCGTAAACGAGGAAATAGCGTGTGCCAAACAGTGCTCCTTCTCTGTGGGGGTATCTTTATGAATTGATTCCGCTATCTCGTTTGGCACTGCTCTATCAGCCAGTTTAAGGCAATCACATTCGTTCAAGTTTGATAACACCCCAAATCGATTTTCTAGATTGATTTCCCAATCACTAGGTTGGGGGGCTCTATCCCACTTGTGTGATATCAAGTTCCACTTTGTCTTTAAGATACTCGGGTTCCCTATTTCACTGCTATGATAGAAAAAATCCAAAGTTAATGGAACAATGTCTGTGCTCCTACGTTGTGGTGTGAAAAGATTCCTCAAAACCTCAGGGAGTACTTCTGGGTTTAGAAAATGCAGGACTACACAGTCACCTTTGAATTTATTGACTCCATTCCGTATCCAATCCACCCTTCTTGCCATAGTGATTTCCTCTGCTAATTGCTGTTTAGCCCAAGGGGATATCACCATGTTATTGGATAGCCAGTGAAAAGCTTTGCTAATCAAAGAAGCAGTAGGTTCTACTTGGCCCGGCTTTAAAGGAGGTACATTGGCCAGGACCAAAACTAGGGGGGAAGCCTCTACTATAAGTTGGACCGGGCCTTTCTCAGTACCTGTGCTCGTGGATTTAGATGGCTGAGTTTCGATGTTAATTCCCTGATTATTATTGGGTACATAGTGAGGGGCATTTGGGGAATTGGGGCCGTTTTTTCCCTGCTCTCTATCCCAGCACCTGGTGCATTTACTATGGGATCGGCTCTACTAGGGCCTAAAGTTGGTGTGTTGCCCACCTTTTCCACTGTCTGGTTTATGATACCCCAAGCCTAGATATCTCTGCTGTTAAGTGATCGATTTTGGCTATCAACGGTTTAACAATATTTTTAATCTTAGAATCTATCATACTCACAAGTGTTTTAATTTGCTCATCCTCCAATGACACCTTCTCACCAAGCTCCCCAGTTGTATCTTTTATGGGCATAGTTTTAGGAGGGGAAGCAATTCTTTTCCTACTAGAGCGCAAACCACCACGTTTGTTCTGGCCCTTTCTACATGCTCTTACTGCTCTAGTTACTGGGACAGATGCAGGGGAGGGTGGGAGTGATTTTTCTTGGGTCGTGTTGGATTGATCTGAGGTATCATTTACCAAATTGATAGCATTGGAAGTAGCTTGGTCGGGGTTATCTTCCTGAGTAAATACATTATCAAGGGAATCACTATGATGTACCTGTATCCGAACTTCAACATGGTTCGGTTCTAGTAGGGAGTTCTCTGTGGGGATTAAGGGAGTTGAGCTCAGGCCCAATGATATCCTTCTAGAATTGGTGATTTTACTAACTACCTGCACTAGGTAGTTATCTATTGTATTAGTAGCAGAAGAAGACTTCTGTTTAGACATATTACACACAATAAGTTGGAGCCACAGTTATACAAGAAACTCAAATAGCGCCAAAAATAACAATTAGCAAAGAAACACAACATCAGCAATACGGAGGGGTTCCAAAAACAAAAAGTCTTACGGTCACAGTGCCGCGGGGAGGCAACAAAAGCAACGGATAAGAATCCTGGCCCAGTCCAGTCACGGTCAGTCTCGGACTGTCTCAGACTGTCCGCCCTTTGTCCGGGCTTCGTCCCGCGCACGCGTCCCGCTGACGCGCTGTAGGACCGCCTAAAGTACTGGAGACAAGCTGAAGGGGAGGAGACACAGGAAGAGGCGGCAGGTGTGCGCAGTATGGATATCGCACTGCCTGGTGGGCCTCGCAGTCCCGGTCCCAAGCTGTCAATCTGTCAAAACTCCAGGCACGATCACCAGCAAGGGCAGCAAAGGCAGCAGACTTCAATCCTTGAAAGACAAGGCAGTATCCCAGAAAACCAACTGCGAGCCGCTCCCGCGGAGCGGGGGCCGCGAGTCGTGTTTTAAAGGCAGGCGGACAAGCAGCAGAGGGGAGAAGACACAGGAAGAGGCGGCAGGTGTGCGCAGTATGGATATCGCACTGCCTCGTGGGCCTCGCAGTCCCGGTCCCAAGCAGTCTATCTGTCAAAACTCCAGGCACGATCACCAGCAAAGGCAGCAAAGGCAGCAGACTTCAATCCTTGAAAGACAAGGCAGTATCCCAGAAAACCGACTGCGAGCAGCTTTATATTACTTCACACTGCTGGAAGGGTCACACCAGAGAAAGCTCACACTGCTGGAGTCCGCATGCTATAAGTTCCACACCAGAGAAAGCTCACTCTGCTGGAGTCACGCCAGGAAACATCTCACACTACTGGAGTCATACCAGGAAACATTTCACACTACTGGAGCCATACTAGGAAACATTTCACACTGCTGGAGCCATACCAGGAAAATTCTCAGACTGCTGGAGCCACACCAGGAAACATCTCAGACTGCTGGAGCCACACCAGGACACATCTCAGACTGCTGGAGCCATTCCAGGAAACATCTCACACTGCTGGAGCCATACCGGGAAACATCTCACACTGCTGGAGCCATACCAGGAAACATCTCACACTGATGAAGCCACACCAGGAAACATCTCACACTGCTGGAGCCATACCGGGAAACATCTCACACTGCTGGAGCCATACCAGGAAACATCTCACACTGCTGGAGCCATACCAGGAAACATCTCACACTGCTGCTGTTCTGCAGCACTGCAGGGACCACACCAGAGAAAGCTCACTCTGCTGGAGACACACCAGGAAACATCTCAGACGGCTGGAGCCACATCAGGAAACATCTCAGACTGCTGTAACTACACCAGGGAGCATCTCACACTGCTGGAGCCACACAAGGAAACATCTCAGACTGCTGGAGCCATACCAGGAACCATCTCACACTGATGAAGCCACACCAGGAAACATCTCACACTGCAGGAGCCATACCAGGAAACATCTCACACTGCTGGAGCCATACCAGGAAACATCTCACACTGCTGGAGCCATACCAGGAAACATCTCACACTGCTAGAGCCATACCAGGAAACATCTCACACTGCTGCTGTTCTGCAGCACTGCAAGGGTCGCACCAGAGAAGCTCACTCTGCTGGAGCCACACCAGGAAACATCTCAGATTCCTGGAGCCATACCAGGAAACATCTCAGACTGCTGGAGCCACACCAGGAAACATCTCAGACTGCTGGAACCACACCAGGAAGCAGCTCACACTGCTGGAGCCATACCAGGAAACATCTCCCACTGCTGGAAAAGAAATGTGGCGGGAAACCCTGCTCTTTGTTCAGAGTGATACAACATGCGCTATTAATCAGAAAGGCTTTATATTACTTCACACTGCTGGAGGCCTGCAGCTCTGGAAGGGTCACACCAGAGGAAGCTCACACTGCTGGAGTCCGCATGCTAGAAGTTCCACACCAGAGAAAGTTCACTCTGCTGGAGTCACACCAGGAAACATTTCACACTGCTGGAGCCATACCAGGAAACATCTCACACTGCTGGAGCCATAACAGGAAACATCTCAGACTGCTGGAGCTATACCAGGAAACATCTCACACTGCTGGAGCTACACCAGGAAACATCTCACACTGCTGGAGCCATACCAGGAAGCATCTCACACTGCTGGAGCCACACCAGGAAACATCTCACACTGCTGCTGTTCTGAAGCACTGCAAGGGTCACGCCAGAGAAAGCTAACTCTGCTGGAGCCACACCAGGAAACATCTCAGACTCCTGGAGCCATACCAGGAAGCAGCTCACACTGCTGGAGCCACACCAGGAAGCATCCCACACTGCTGGAGCCACACAAGGAAACATCTCAGACTGCGGGAGCCATACCAGGAAGCATCTCACACTGATGAAGCCACACCAGGACACATCTCACACTGCTGAAGCCATACCAGGAAACATCTCACACTGCTGGAGCCATACCAAGAAACATCTCACACTGCTGGAGCCATACCAGGAAACATCTCACACTGCTGCTGTTCTGCAGCACTGCAAGGGTCACACCAGAGAAGCTCACTCTGCTGGAGCCACACCAGGAAACATCTCAGACTCCTGGAGCCATACCAGGAAGCAGCTCACACTGCTGGAGCCATACCAGGAAACATCTCACACTGCTGGAGCCACACCAGGAAACATCTCAGACTGCTGGAGCGGCACCATGAAACAAGTAGGACTGCTGCAGCCACACCAGGAAACATTTCAGACTGCTGGAGCCAAACCAGGAAACATCTCAGACTGATGGAGCCATACCAGGAAACATCTCAGACTGCTGGAGCCATACCAGGAAGCATCTCACACTGATGAAGCCACACCAGGAAACATCTCACACTGCTGGAGCCATACCAGGAAGCATATCCCACTGCTGGAAAAGAAATGTGGCGGGAAACCCTGCTCTTTGTTCAGAGTGATACAACATGCGCTATTAATCAGAAAGGCTTTATATTACTTCACACTGCTGGAGGCCTGCAGCTCTGGAAGGGTCACACCAGAGGAAGCTCACACTGCTGGAGTCCGCATGCTAGAAGTTCCACACCAGAGAAAGCTCAGTCTGCTGGAGTCACACCAGGAAACATTTCACACTGCTGGAGCCATACCAGGAAACATCTCACACTGCTGGAGCCATAACAGGAAACATCTCAGACTGCTGGAGCTATACCAGGAAACATCTCACACTGCTGGAGCCACACCAGGAAACATCTCACACTGCTGGAGCCATACCAGGAAACATCTCACACTGCTGTAGCCATACCAGGAAACATCTCACACTGCTGGAGCCATACCAGGAAACATCTCACACTGCTGCTGTTCTGCAGCACTGCAAGGGTCACACCAGAGAAAGCTCACTCTGCTGGAGCCACACCAGGAAACATCTCAGACGGCTGGAGCCACATCAGGAAACATCTCAGACTGCTGGAGCCATGCCAGGAAACATCCCAGACTGCTGGACCCACACCAGGAAGCATCCCACACTGCTGGAGCCACACAAGGAAACATCTCAGACTGCGGGAGCCATACCAGGAAGCATCTCACACTGATGAAGCCATACCAGGAAACATCTCACACTGCTGGAGCCATACCAAGAAACATCTCACACTGCTGGAGCCATACCAAGAAACATCTCACACTGCTGAAGCCATACCACGAAACATCTCACACTGCTGGAGCCATACCAGGAAACATCTCACACTGCAGCTGTTCTGCAGCACTGCAAGGGTCACACCAGAGAAGCTCACTCTGCTGGAGCCACACCAGGAAACATCTCAGACTCCTGGAGCCATACCAAGAAACATCTCAGACTGCTGGAGCCACACCAGGAAACATCTCTGACTGCTGGAACCACACCAGGAAGCAGCTCACACTGCTGGAGCCATACCAGGAAAAATCTCACACTGCTGGAGCCATACCAGGAAACATCTCACACTGCTGGAGCCATACCAGGAAACCTCTATCACTGCTGGAGCCATACCAGGCAACATCTCAGACTGCTGGAACCACACCAGGAAACATCTCAGACTTATGGAGCCATACCAGGAAACATTTCAGACTGCTGGAGCCATTCCAGGAAGCATCTCACACTGATGAAGCCACACCAGGAAACATCTCACACTGCTGGAGCCATACCGGGAAACATCTCACACTGCTGGAGCCATACCAGGAAACATCTCACACTGCTGACGCCATACCACGAAACATCTCACACTGCTGGAGCCATACCACGAAACATCTCACACTGCTGCTGTTCCGCAGCACTGCAAGGGTCACACCAGAGAAAGCTCACTCTGCTGGAGCCACACCAGGAAACATCTCAGACTCCTGGAGCCATACCAGGAAACATCTCACACTGCTAGAGCCATGCCAGGAAACATCTCACACTGCCGGAGTCATACCAGGAAACATCTCACACTGCTGGAACCACGCGAGGAAACACCTCAGACTGCTAGAGCCATGCCAGGAAACATCTCAGACTGCTGGAGCCATGCCAGGAAACATCTCACACTGCTAGAACCATACCAGGAAACATCTCACACTGCTGGAGCCCACACCAGGAAACATCTCACACTGCTGGAGCCATACCAGGAAACATCTCACACTGCTAGAGCCATACCAGGAAACATCTCACACTGCCAGAGCCATACCAGGAAACATCTCACACTGCTGGAGCCATACCAGGAAACATCTCACACTGCTGGAGCCATGCCATGAAGAATTTCAGACTGCTGGAGCCATACCAGGAAAGATCTCACACTGCTGGAGCCAAACCAGGAAACATCTCACACTGCTGTAGCCACACCAGGAAACATCTCACACTGCTGGAGCCACACCATGAAAAATCTCAGACTGTTGGAGCTATACCAGGAAACATCTCACACGGCTAGAGCCACACCAGGAAACATCTCACACTGCTGGAGCCACACCAGGAAACATCTCAGACTGCTGGAGCGGCACCATGAAACGACTCAGACTGCTGGAGCCACACCAGGAAACATTTCAGACTGCTGGAGCCATACCAGGAAACATCTCAGACTGATGGAGCCATACCAGGAAACATCTCAGACTGCTGGAGCCATACCAGGAAGCATCTCACACTGATGAAGCCACACCAGGAAACATCTCACACTGCTGGAGCCATACCAGGAAGCATCTCACACTGCTGGAGACATACCAGGAAACATCTCACACTGCTGGAGCCATACCAGGAAACATCTCACACTGCTGGAGCCATACCAGGAAACATCTCACACTGCTGCTGTTCTGCAGCACTGCAAGTGTCACACCAGAGAAAGCTCACTCTGCTGGAGCCACACCAGGAGACATCTCACACTGCTGTAGCCACACCAGGAAACATCTCACACTGCTGGAGCCACACCATGAAACATCTCAGACTGTTAGAGCTATACCAGGAAACATCTCACACTGCTAGAGCCACACCAGGAAACATCTCACACTGCTGAAGCCACACCAGGAAACATCTCAGACTGCTGGAGCCACACCATGAAACAACTCAGACTGCTGGAGCCACACCAGGAAACATCTCAAACTGCTGGAGCCATACCAGGAAGCATCTCACACTGATGAAGCCACACCAGGAAACATCTCACACTGCTGGAGCCATACTGGGAAACATCTCACACTGCTGGAGCTATACCAGGAAACATCTCACACTGCTGGAGCCATACCAGGAAATATCTCACACTGCTGCTGTTCAGCAGCACTGCAAGGGTCACACCAGAGAAAGCTCACTCTGCTGGAGCCACACCAGGAAACATCTCAGACTGCTGGAGCCATACCAGGAAACATCTCAGACGGCTGGAGCCACATAAGGAAACATCTCAGACTGCTGGAGCCATACCAGGAAACATCTCAGACTGCTGGAACCACACCAGGAAGCACCACACACTGCTGGAGCCATACCAGGAAACATCTCACACTGCTGGAGCTATACCAAGAAACCTCTCACACTGCTGGAGCCATACCAGGAAGCATCTCACACTGATGAAGCCACACCACGAAAAGAGCCATACCAGGAAACATCTCACACTGCTGGAGCCATACTAGGAAACATCTCACACTGCTGGAGACATACCAGGAAACATCTCACACTGCTGGAGCCATACCAGGAAACATCTCGGACTGCTGGAACCACACCAGGAAGCATCTCACACTGCTGGAGCCATACCAGGAAACATCTCACACTGCTGGAGCTATACCAAGAAACCTCTCACACTGCTGGAGCCATACCAGGAAGCATCTCACACTGATGAAGCCACACCAGGAAACATCTTGCACTGCTGGAGCCATATCAGGAAACATCTCACACTAATGGAACCATGCCAGGAAACACCTCAGACTGCTGGAGCTATACCAGGAAACATCTCAAACTGCTGGAGCCATACCAGGAAACATCTCAGACTGCTGGAGCCATGCCAGGAAACATCTCAAACTGCTGGAACCATACCAGGAAACATCTCACACTGCTGGAGCCACACCAGGAAACCTCTCAGACTGCTAGAGCCATACCAGGAAACATCTCAGACTGCTGGAGCCATACCAGGAAACATCTCACACTGCTAGAGCCATACCAGGAAACATCTCACACTGCTGGAGCCATACCAGGAAATATCTCACACTGCTGGAGCCATACCATGAAGAATTTCAGACTGCTGGAGGCATACCAGGAAACATCTCACACTGCAGGAGCCACACCAGGAAACATCTCACACTGCTGTAGCCACACCAGGAAACATCTCACACTGCTGGAGCCACACCTTGAAACATGTCAGACTGTTGGAGCTATACCAGGAAACATCTCACACTGCTAGAGCCACACCAGGAAACATCTCACACTGCTGGAGCCACACCAGGAAACATCTCAGACTGCTGGAGCCACATCATGAAGCAACCCAGACTGCTGGAGCCACACCAGGAAACATCTAAGACTGCTGGAGCCATACCAGAAAACATCTCAGACTGCTGGAGCCATACCAGGAAGCATCTCAGACTGCTGGAGCCAGGCCAGGAAACATCTCAGACTGCTGGAGCCATACCAGGAAAAACCCCACACTGCTGGAGCCATACCAGGAAACATCTCACACTGCTGGAGCCATACCATGAAGAATTTCAGACTGCTGGAGCCACACCAGGAAACATCTCACACTGCTGGAGCCACACCATGAAGAATTTCAGACTGCTGGAGCCATACCAGGAAACATCTCACACTGCTGGAGCCACACCAGGAAACATCTCACACTGCTGTAGCCACACCAGGAAACACCTCACACTGCTGGAGCCACACCATGAAACATCTCAGACTGTTGGAGCTATACCAGGAAACATCTCACACTGCTAGAGCCACACCAGGAAACATCTCACACTGCTGGAGCCACACCAGGAAACATATCAGACTGCTGGAGCCACACCATGAAACAACTCTGACTGCTGGAGCCACACCATGAAACAACTCTGACTGCTGGAGCCACACCAGGAAACATTTCAGACTGCTGGAGCCATACTAGGAAACATCTCAGACTGCTGGAGCCATACCAGGAAACATCTCAGACTGCTGAAGCCATACCAGGAAGCACCTCACACTGATGAAGCCACACCAGGAAACATCCCACACTGCTAGAGCCATACCAGGAAGCATCTCACACTGCTGGAGCCATACCAGGAAACATCACACACTGCTGGAGCCATCCAGGAAACATCTCACACTGCTGCTGTTCTGCAGCACTGCAAGGGTCACACCAGAGAAAGCTCAATCTGCTGGAGCCACACCAGGAAACATCTCAGACTCCTGGAGCCATACCAAGAAACATCTCAGACTGCTGGAGCCACACCAGGAAACATCTCTGACTGCTGTAACCACACCAGGAAGCAGCTCACACTGCTGGAGCCATACCAGGAAAAATCTCACACTGCTGGAGCCATACCAGGAAACATCTCACACTGCTGGAGCCATACCAGGAAACCTCTATCACTGCTGGAGCCATACCAGGCAACATCTCAGACTGCTGGAACCACACCAGGAAACATCTCAGACTTATGGAGCCATACCAGGAAACATTTCAGACTGCTGGAGCCATTCCAGGAAGCATCTCACACTGATGAAGCCACACCAGGAAACATCTCACACTGCTGGAGCCATACCGGGAAACATCTCACACTGCTGGAGCCATACCAGGAAACATCTCACACTGCTGAAGCCATACCACGAAACATCTCACACTGCTGGAGCCATACCACGAAACATCTCACACTGCTGCTGTTCCGCAGCACTGCAAGGGTCACACCAGAGAAAGCTCACTCTGCTGGAGCCACACCAGGAAACATTTCAGACTCCTGGAGCCATACCAGGAAACATCTCACACTGCTAGAGCCATGCCAGGAAACATCTCACACTGCCGGAGTCATACCAGGAAACATCTCACACTGCTGGAACCACGCGAGGAAACACCTCAGACTGCTAGAGCCATGCCAGGAAACATCTCAGACTGCTGGAGCCATGCCAGGAAACATCTCACACTGCTAGAACCATACCAGGAAACATCTCACACTGCTGGAGCCCACACCAGGAAACATCTCACACTGCTGGAGCCATACCAGGAAACATCTCACACTGCTAGAGCCATACCAGGAAACATCTCACACTGCCAGAGCCATACCAGGAAACATCTCACACTGCTGGAGCCATACCAGGAAACATCTCACACTGCTGGAGCCATGCCATGAAGAATTTCAGACTGCTGGAGCCATACCAGGAAAGATCTCACACTGCTGGAGCCAAACCAGGAAACATCTCACACTGCTGTAGCCACACCAGGAAACATCTCACACTGCTGGAGCCACACCATGAAAAATCTCAGACTGTTGGAGCTATACCAGGAAACATCTCACACGGCTAGAGCCACACCAGGAAACATCTCACACTGCTGGAGCCACACCAGGAAACATCTCAGACTGCTGGAGCGGCACCATGAAACAACTCAGACTGCTGGAGCCACACCAGGAAACATTTCAGACTGCTGGAGCCATACCAGGAAACATCTCAGACTGATGGAGCCATACCAGGAAACATCTCAGACTGCTGGAGCCATACCAGGAAGCATCTCACACTGATGAAGCCACACCAGGAAACATCTCACACTGCTGGAGCCATACCAGGAAGCATCTCACACTGCTGGAGACATACCAGGAAACATCTCACACTGCTGGAGCCATACCAGGAAACATCTCACACTGCTGGAGCCATACCAGGAAACATCTCACACTGCTGCTGTTCTGCAGCACTGCAAGTGTCACACCAGAGAAAGCTCACTCTGCTGGAGCCACACCAGGAGACATCTCACACTGCTGTAGCCACACCAGGAAACATCTCACACTGCTGGAGCCACACCATGAAACATCTCAGACTGTTAGAGCTATACCAGGAAACATCTCACACTGCTAGAGCCACACCAGGAAACATCTCACACTGCTGAAGCCACACCAGGAAACATCTCAGACTGCTGGAGCCACACCATGAAACAACTCAGACTGCTGGAGCCACACCAGGAAACATCTCAAACTGCTGGAGCCATACCAGGAAGCATCTCACACTGATGAAGCCACACCAGGAAACATCTCACACTGCTGGAGCCATACCAGGAAAACATCTCACACTGCTGCTGTTCTGCAGCACTGCAAGGGTCACACCAGAGAAAGCTCACTCTGCTGGAGCCACACCAGGAAACATCTCAGACTGCTGGAGCCATACCAGGAAACATCTCAGACGGCTGGAGCTACATCAGGAAACATCTCAGACTGCTGGAGCCATACCAGGAAACATCTCACACTGCTGGAGCCACACCATGAAACAACTCAGACTGCTGGAGCCATACCGGGAAAAATCTCACACTGCTGGAGCAATACTAGGAAACATCTCAGACTGCTGGAGCCATACCAGGAAACATCTCAGACTGCTGGAGCCATTCCAGGAAGCATCTCACACTGATGAAGCCACACCAGGAAACATCTCACACTGCTGGAGCCATACTGGGAAATATCTCACACTGCTGGAGCCATACCAGGAAACATCTCACACTGCTGGAGCCATACCAGGAAATATCTCACACTGCTGCTGTTCAGCAGCACTGCAAGGGTCACACCAGAGAAAGCTCACTCTGCTGGAGCCACACCAGGAAACATCTCAGACTGCTGGAGCCATACCAGGAAACATCTCAGACGGCTGGAGCCACATAAGGAAACATCTCAGACTGCTGGAGCCATACCAGGAAACATCTCAGACTGCTGGAACCACACCAGGAAGCACCACACACTGCTGGAGCCATACCAGGAAACATCTCACACTGCTGGAGCTATACCAAGAAACCTCTCACACTGCTGGAGCCATACCAGGAAGCATCTCACACTGATGAAGCCACACCAAGAAACATCTCACACTGCTGGAGCCATACCAGGAAACATCTCACACTGCTGGAGCCATACTAGGAAACATCTCACACTGCTGGAGACATACCAGGAAACATCTCACACTGCTGGAGCCATACCAGGAAACATCTCGGACTGCTGGAACCACACCAGGAAGCATCTCACACTGCTGGAGCCATACCAGGAAACATCTCACACTGCTGAGGCTATACCAAGAAACCTCTCACACTGCTGGAGCCATACCAGGAAGCATCTCACACTGATGAAGCCACACCAGGAAACATCTTGCACTGCTGGAGCTATATCAGGAAACATCTCACACTAATGGAACCATGCCAGGAAACACCTCAGACTGCTGGAGCTATACCAGGAAACATCTCAAACTGCTGGAGCCATACCAGGAAACATCTCAGACTGCTGGAGCCATGCCAGGAAACATCTCAAACTGCTGGAACCATACCAGGAAACATCTCACACTGCTGGAGCCACACCAGGAAACCTCTCAGACTGCTAGAGCCATACCAGGAAGCATCTCAGACTGCTAGAGCCATACCAGGAAACATCTCACACTGCTGGAGCCATACCAGGAAATATCTCACACTGCTGGAGCCATACCATGAAGAATTTCAGACTGCTGGAGGCATACCAGGAAACATCTCACACTGAAAGGAGCCACACCAGGAAACATCTCACACTGCTGTAGCCACACCAGGAAACATCTCACACTGCTGGAGCCACACCTTGAAACATGTCAGACTGTTGGAGCTATACCAGGAAACATCTCACACTGCTAGAGCCACACCAGGAAACATCTCACACTGCTGGAGCCACACCAGGAAACATCTCAGACTGCTGGAGCCACATCATGAAGCAACCCAGACTGCTGGAGCCACACCAGGAAACATCTAAGACTGCTGGAGCCATACCAGAAAACATCTCAGACTACTGGAGCCATACCAGGAAGCATCTCAGACTGCTGGAGCCATACCAGGAAACACCCCACACTGCTGGAGCCATACTAGGAAACATCTCACACTGCTGGAGCCATACCATGAAGAATTTCAGACTGCTGGAGCCACACCAGGAAACATCTCACACTGCTGGAGCCACACCATGAAGAATTTCAGACTGCTGGAGCCATACCAGGAAACATCTCACACTGCTGGAGCCACACCAGGAAACATCTCACACTGCTGTAGCCACACCAGGAAACACCTCACACTGCTGGAGCCACACCATGAAACATCTCAGACTGTTGGAGCTATACCAGGAAACATCTCACACTGCTAGAGCCACACCAGGAAACATCTCACACTGCTGGAGCCACACCAGGAAACATATCAGACTGCTGGAGCCACACCATGAAACAACTCTGACTGCTGGAGCCACACCATGAAACAACTCTGACTGCTGGAGCCACACCAGGAAACATTTCAGACTGCTGGAGCCATACTAGGAAACATCTCAGACTGCTGGAGCCATACCAGGAAACATCTCAGACTGCTGAAGCCATACCAGGAAGCACCTCACACTGATGAAGCCACACCAGGAAACATCCCACACTGCTAGAGCCATACCAGGAAGCATCTCACACTGCTGGAGCCATACCAGGAAACATCACACACTGCTGGAGCCATACCAGGAAACATCTCACACTGCTGCTGTTCTGCAGCACTGCAAGGGTCACACCAGAGAAAGCTCAATCTGCTGGAGCCACACCAGGAAACATCTCACACTGCTGTAGCCACACCAGGAAACATCTCACACTGCTGGAGCCATACCAGGAAACATCTCACACTGCTGCTGTTCTGCAGCACTGCAAGGGTCACACCAGAGAAAGCTCACTCTGCTGGAGCCACACCAGGAAACATCTCAGACTGCTGGAGCCATACCAGGAAACATCTCAGACGGCTGGAGCCACATCAGGAAACATCTCAGACTGCTGGAGCCATACCAGGAAACATCTCACAGTGCTGGAGCAACACCATGAAACAACTCAGACTGCTGGATCCACACCAGGAAAAATCTCAGACTACTGGAGCCATACCAGGAAACATCTCAGACTTATGGAGCCATACCAGGAAACATTTCAGACTGCTGGAGCCATTCCAGGAAGCATCTCACACTGATGAAGCCACACCAGGAAACATCTCACACTGCTGGAGCCATACCGGGAAACATCTCACACTGCTGGAGCCATACCAGGAAACATCTCACACTGCTGAAGCCATACCACGAAACATCTCACACTGCTGGAGCCATACCACGAAACATCTCACACTGCTGCTGTTCCGCAGCACTGCAAGGGTCACACTAGAGAAAGCTCACTCTGCTGGAGCCACACCAGGAAACATCTCAGACTCATGGAGCCAGACCAGGAAACATCTCACACTGCTAGAGCCATGCCAGGAAACATCTCACACTGCCGGAGTCATACCAGGAAACATCTCACACTGCTGGAGCCATTCCAGGAAATATCTCACACTGCTGGAGCCATACCATGAAGAATTTCAGACTGCTGGAGCCATACCAGGAAACATCTCACACTGCTGAAGCCACATCAGGAAACATCTCACACTGCTGTAGCCACACCAGGAAACATCTCACACTGCTGGAGCCACACCTTGAAACATGTCAGACTGTTGGAGCTATACCAGGAAACATCTCACACTGCTAGAGCCACACCAGGAAACATCTCACACTGATGGAGCCACACCAGGAAACAACTCAGACTGCTGGAGCCACACCAGGAAACATCTCAGACTGCTGGAGCCATACCAGGAAACATCTCAGACTGCTGGAGCCATACCAGGAAATATCTCACACTGCTGGAGCCATACCATGAAGAATTTCAGACTGCTGGAGCCATACCAGGAAACATCTCACACTGCTGAAGCCACACCAGGAAACATCTCACACTGCTGTAGCCACACCAGGAAACATCTCACACTGCTAGAGCCACACCAGGAAACATCTCACACTGATGGAGCCACACCAGGAAACACCTCACACTGCTGGAGCTATATCAGGAAACATCTCACACTGCTGGAGCCATACCAGGAAGCATCTCACACTGATGAAGCCACACCAGGAAACATCTCACACTGCTGGAGCCATACCAGGAAACACCTCACACTGCTGGAGCCATACCAGGAAACATCTCACACTGCTGGAGCCATACCAGGAAACATCTCGGACTACTGGAACCACACCAGGAAGCATCTCACACTGCTGGAGCCATACCAGGAAACATCTCACACTGCTGGAGCCACACCAGGAAACATCTCGGACTGCTGGAGCCATACCAGGAAGCATCTCACACTGAAAAAGCCACACCAGGAAACATCTCGCACTGCTGGAGCCATACCAGGAAACATCTCACACTAATGGAACCATGCCAGGAAACACCTCAGACTGCTGGAGCTATACCAGGAAACATCTCAAACTGCTGGAGCCATACCAGGAAACATCTCAGACTGCTGGAGCCATGCCAGGAAACATCTCAGACTGCTGGAGCCATACCAGGGAACATCTCACACTGCTGGAACCATACCAGGAAACATCTCACACTGCTGGAGCCACACCAGGAAACATCTCAGACTGCTGGAGCCATACCAGGAAACATCTCAGACTGCTGGAGCCATATCAGGAAACATCTCACACTGCTAGAGCCTTACCAGGAAACATCTCACACTGCCGGAGCCATACCAGGAAACATCTCACACTGCTGGAGCCATACCAGGAAATATCTCACACTGCTGGAGCCATACCATGGAGAATTTTAGACTGCTGGAGCCATACCAGGAAACATCTCACACTGCTGGAGCCACACCAGGAAACATCTCACACTGCTGTAGCCACACCAGGAAACATCTCACACTGCTGTAGCCACACCAGGAAACATCTCACACTGCTGTAGCCACACAAGGAAACATCTCACACTGCTAGAGCCACACCAGGAAATGTCTCAGACTGCTGGAGCCATACCAGGAAACATCTCAGACTGCTGGAGCCATACCAGGAAGCATCTCAGACTGCTGGAGCCAGGCCAGGAAACATCTCAGACTGCTGGAGCCATACCAGGAAACACCTCACACTGCTGGAGCCATGCCAGGAAACATCTCACACTGCTGGAGCCATGCCAGGAAACACCTCACACTGCTGGAGCTACACCAGGAAACATCTCACACTGGTGGAGCCACACAAGGAAACATCTTAGACTGCTGGAGCCATACCAGGAAACATCTCACACTGCTGGAACCATACCAGGAAGCATATCACACTGCTGGAGCCACACCAGGAAACACCTCACACTGCTAAAGCCATACCAGGAAACATCTCACACTGCCGGAGCCATACCAGGAAACATCTCACACTGCTGGAGCCACACCAGGAAACATCTCACACTGCTGGAGCCATACCATAAAATATAACACACTGCTGGAGCCATACCATGAAGAATTTCAGACTGCATGAGCCATACCAGGAAACATCTCACACTGCTGGAGCCACACCAGGAAACATCTCACACTGCTGTAGCCAAACAAGGAAACATCTCACACTGCTGGAGCCACACCTTGAAACATGTCAGACTGTTTGTGCTATACCAGGAAACATCTCACACTGCTAGAGCCACACCAGGAAACATCTCACACTGCTGGAGCCACACCAGGAAACATCTCAGACTGCTGGAGCCACATCATGAAACAACTCAGACTGCTGGAGCCACACCAGGAAACATCTGAGACTGCTAGCGCCATACCAGGAAACATCTCAGACTGCTGGAGCCATACCAGGAAACACCTCACACTGCTGGAGCCATGCCAGGAAACATCTCAGACTGCTGGAGCCATACCAGGAAACATCTCAGACTGCTGGAGCCATACCAGGAAACACCTCACACTGCTGGAGCCACACCAGGAAGCATCTCAGACTGCTGGAGCCATACCAGGAAACATCTCAGACTGCTGGAGCCATACCAGGAAACACCTCACACTGCTGGAGCCATGCCAGGAAACATCTCACACTGCTGGAGCTACACCAGGACATATCTCACACTGGTGGAGCCACACCAGGAAACATCTTAGACTGCTGGAGCCATACCAGGAAACATCTCACACTGCTGGAACCATACCAGGAATCATGTCACACTGCTGGAGCCACACCAGGAAACACCTCACACTGCTAGAGCCATACCAGGAAACATCTCACAATGCCGGAGCCATACCAGGAAACATCTCACACTGCTGGATCCATACCAGGAAACATCTCACACTGCTGGAGCCATACCATGAAGAATTTCAGACTGCTGGAGCCATACCAGGAAACATCTCACACTGCTGGAGCCACACCAGGAAACATCTCACACGGCTTTAGTCACACCAGGAAACATCTCACACTGCTGGAGCCATACCATGAAACATCTCACACTGCTGGAGCCACACCAGGAAACATCTCACACTGCTGGAGCCACACCATGAAACAACTCAGACTGCTGGAGCCACACCAGGAAACATCTCAGACTGCTGGAGCCACACCATGAAACATCTCAGACTGCTGGAGCCACACCAGGAAACATCTCACACTGCTGGAGCCATACCAGGAGACATCTCACACTGCTGGAGTCCTGCAGCACTGCAAGGGTAACACCAGAGAAAGCACACTCTGCTGGAGCCACACCAGGAAACATCTCAGACTGCTAGAGCTATACCAGGAAACATCTCAGACTGCTGGAGCCATAACAGGGAACATCTCAGACTGCTGGAGGCATACCAGGAAACATCTCAGACTGCTGGAGCCACACCAGGAAACATCTCACACTGCTGGAGACATACCAGGAAACATCTCACAGTGCTGGAGCCACACCAGGAAACATCTCAGGCTGCTGGAGCCACACCAGGAAACCTCTCATACTGCTAGAGCCATACCAGGAAACATCTCAGACTGCCGGAGCCATACCAGGAAACATCTCACACTCCTGGAGCCATACCAGGAAACATCTCACACTGCTGGAGCCAGACCAGGAAACATCTCACACTGCTGGAGCCATACCATGAAGAATTTCCGACTGCTGGAGCCATACCATGAAACATCTCACACTGCTGGAGCCATACCAGGAAACATCTCACACTGCTAGAGCCACACCAGGAAACATATCACACTGCTGGAGCCACACCGTGAAACAACTCAGACTGCTGGAGCCACACCAGGAAACATCTCAGACTGCTGGAGCCATGCTAGGATACATCTCACACTGTTGGAGCCATACCAGGAAACATCTCACACTGCTGGAGTCCTGCAGCACTGCATGTGGGAAACACCAGAGAAAGCACACTCTGCTGGAGCCACACCAGGAAACCTCTCACACTGCTGGAGCCATACCAGGAAACATCTCACACTGTGGGAGCCACACCATGAAACATGTCAGACTGCTGGAGCTATACCAGGAAACAGCTCAGACTGCTGGAGCCATACCAGGAAACATCTCAGACTGCAGGAGCCACACCAGGAAACATCTCACACTGCTGGAGTCATACCAGGAAACATCTCACAGTGCTGGAGCCACACCAGGAAACATCTCAGGCTGCTGGAGCGACACCATGAAACATCTCAGACTGCTGGAGCCATACCAGGAATCATCTCACACTGCTTGAGCCATTCCAGGAAACATCTCACACTGCTGGAGGCTGCAGCACTGAAAGGGCCATACCAGAGGAAGCTCTCACTGCTGGAGTCCCAAAGCACTGGAAGTTCCACACCAGAGAAAGCTCACACTATTGAAGCCATACCAGGAAACATCTCACACTGCTGGAGTCCTGCAGCACTGGAAGGATCATACCAGAGGCAGCTCACACTGCTTGCATCCCTAGAAGTTTCACTCCAGAGAAAACTCACACTGCTGGAATCCTGTAGCATGGGAAGGGCCATAAAAGAGGAAGTTCACACGGCTGGAGCCATACCAGAAAACTTCTCACGGTGCTGGAGTGCTGCAGCACCGGAAGGGTCATACCAGAGAAAGTTGTTCGATTTGAAAACCGACCCGCTAAGCAGTGTATCCTGAATCGTTGCACCCTCGTATATTTACCGATGTAGCGTGCGTACTGCTTGAAAAGAGAATACAAGACATCAACATAGCGCCACGCCGTCGCCGCATACGTTTAAATCAAGCTACGAGGACGCCTTTGGACCGTTATGGCACAACGCTACGTATCTTAGGTTAGGTCCATCTAAAATATCAGGATATTGCTGTGACGCGCTTTACGGAGCTGAAACCCATAGAAAAATAACGCCCCAAATTCAGGGCAGTTTTTCGTCTAATGGACCTTTAATAACTCCATGGTTTTAATAACAAAACTGAAAGTTATAGCCGAAATAAAGCTATCTACTTAAGAAAACTAAGAAATTTTAAATCGGAATATCCAGCTAGATATCAGGTCATACAGCTCTGCTGCATGAGAACAGTAAGATTTCAAACCATCTAGTTTGGAACAAGTACATAACCAGAAGGGAAACTGAAAATCAAAATCGATTTTCGAACTGAACTACACAGCAATATGATGGTAAAAGTCCTGATGAAGGCATAGTCTTTATGTCGAAACGCGTCGACAGGAAACCATCTACTCTTTTAATAATAACTTCTTTTGTGAATACATATGTATTAATACAATGTCATTTTATCAATTCTGATCAATGTATTGATTTTTATCATTCCTTTTTATCGCATTAAAAATGTATATTTTCTAAACTGAACTAGTTTGTTTGCTTAGTCTAGTGTGCCATTATCTTGTTTGTATGCCTGGGAGTGTTACCTTACATACATTATTTACCCTGTCCAAGGATATTGATCCATATCAGGGGGTCCTTGTTGTTAACACAGTCATACCAGAGGAAGCTCACACTGCTCGAGTCCCGCAGCAGTAGAAGTTTCCCTCCAGTGGAAAACTCCCACTGCTGGAGTCCTGCAGCATGGGAAGGCCATACCAGAGGAAGCTCACACTGCTCAAGTCCCGCAGCACTAGGAGTTCCACACCAGAGAAACGTCACAGTGCCAAAGCTACACCAGTAAAATTTCACACTGCTGGTGTCCCGCAACCCATGAAGGAGCCATACCTGAGGAAGCTCACACTGCTGGAATCCCACCGCACCTTGGGTTCCACACCAAAAATATCTTACACTGCTGGAGTCCTGCAAAACTGGAAGAGCCGCACCAGGAGAAGCTTACACTGCTGGAGCCACACCAGAAACATATCAAACTGCCGGTGTCCTGCTACACGAGAAGAGGCACACACTTTTGAAGTACGGTAGGGCTGGAAAGACTATACAAGAGGATAATAATGAAGCCAGAGGTCCTGCAACAGTAGACTAGAATTGCCACACCCGGGTCAACCTACACTGCTGCATCCTTTGAGCAGAGACAAAACACTGCTAGTCAAACAATCCAAAAAACATGGCAGAAGACTCACACTGCTAAAGTCTCGCTGCACTGATACACACCCAAAGAATGAAGCACACACTACTGCAATCCTGCAGCACTGAAAGTGCCATACTAGTGGACGCTCGAACTACTGGACACCTGCAGTACTAGTAGGGTCATACCAAAAGAAGCTCACACAGCTGGAGACCGGCATCACTAGGAATTTTCAACCAGAGCAAGCCACTCTTTTGGAGACCAGCAGCATGGGAAGGGACCATACCAAAGGAAACTCACACTTCTGGAGCCATACAAGAAACATCCCACACAGCTAGAGTCCAGCAGCACTGGCAGGGCCATACCAGAGGCAGCTCACAATACTGGAGTTCTGCTCCACTTGGAATTCAACACAGGAGAAAGCTCACACTGCTGGCGCCACACCAGAAACATCACACACTGCTGAAGTCCAGCAGCACGGGAAGGAACCATACCAGAGAAAGTTCACACTGGTGGAGTCCTGGTGCACTAAGAGTGCTGTACCTGAGAAAGTTCACACTATTGGAATCCTGCAGCGCTGGAAGGGTGATATGAAGCCCCAAATGAATCTCACACTGCTGGAGACCTGCAGCACTAAGGGTTCAGTATTGGAGAGAGTTCACATTGCTGGAGTCCTGCAACACTAGGGGTTCAGTATCAGAGGGAGTTCACACTGCTGGAGTCCGGCAGCACTAAGGCTTCAGTATCAGAGGGAGTTCACACTGCTGGAGTCCAGCAGCACTAAGGCTTCAGTATCGGAGGAAGTTCACACTGCTGGAGTCCGGCAGCACTAAGGGTTCAGTATCAGAGGGAGTTCACACTGCTGGAGTCCTGCAGCACTGAGGGTTCAGTATTAGAGGGAGTTCACACTACTGGAGTCCAGCAGCACTAAGGGTTCAGTATCAGAGGGAGTTCACACTGCTGGAGTCCGGCAGCACTAAGGGTTCAGTATCAGAGGGAGTTCACACTGCTGGAGTCCTGCAGCACTGAGGGTTCAGTATCAGAGGGAGTTGACACTGCTGGAGTCCAGCAGCACTAAGGCTTCAGTATCAGAGGGAGTTCACACTGCTGGAGTCCGGCAGCACTAAGGCTTCAGTATCGGAGGGAGTTCACACTGCTGGAGTCCTGCAGCACTAAGGGTACAGTATCAGAGGGAGTTCACACTGCTGGAGTCCTGCAGCACTGAGGGTTCAGTATCAGAGGGAGTTCACACTACTGGAGTCCAGCAGCACTAAGGGTTCAGTATCAGAGGGAGTTCACACTGCTGGAGTCCGGCAGCACTAAGGTTTCAGTATTGAAGGGAGTTCACACTGCTGGAGTCCTGCAGCACTAGGGTGCAGTATCTGAGGGAGTTCACACTGCTGGAGTCCTGCAGCACTAAGGGTTCAGTATCGGAGGGAGTTCACACTGCTTGAGTCCGGCAGCACTAAGGGTTCAGTATCGGAGGGAGTTCACACTGCTTGAGTCCGGCAGCACTAAGGGTTTAGTATCGAAGGGAGTTTACACTGCTGGAGTCCTGCATCACTAAGGGTTCAGTATCAGAGGGAGTTCACACTGCTGGAGTCCTGCACACTTAGGGTGCAGTATCTGAGGGAGTTCACACTGCTGGAGTCCTGCAGCAATAAGGGTTCAGTATTGAGGGAGTTCACACTGCTGGAGTCCTTCAGCACTGAGGCTTCAGTATCAGAGGGAGTTCACACTGCTGGAGTCCTGCAGCACTGAGGGTTCAGTATCAGAAGGAGTTCACACTGCTGGAGTCCGGCAGCACTAAGGGTTCAGTATCAGAGGGAGTTCAAACTGCTGGAGTCCTTCAGCGCTGAGGGTTCAGTATCAGAGGGAGTTCACACTGCTGGACTCCTGCAGCACTAAGGGTTCAGTATCAGAGGGAGTTCACACTGCTAGACTCCTGCAGCACTAAGGGTTCAGTATCAGAGGGAGTTCACACTGCTGGTGTCCTGCAGCACTGAGGGTTCAGTATCAGAGGGAGTTCACACTACTGGAATCCAGCAGAACTAAGGGTTCTGTATCGGAGGGAGTTCACACTACTGGAGTCCTTCAGCACTAAGGGTTCAGTATCGGAGGGGGGTTCACACTACTGGAATCCAGCAGCACTAAGGGTTCAGTATCGGAGGGAGTTCACACTACTGGAGTCCTTCAGCACTGAGGGTTCAGTATCGGAGGGAGTTCACACTACTGGAGTCCTGCAGCACTGAGGGTTCAGTATCAGAGGGAGTTCACACTGCTGGGGTCCTGCAGCACTGAGGGTTCAGTATCAGAGGGAGTTCACACTGCTGGAGTCCTGCAGCACTGAGGGTTCAGTATCAGAGAGAGTTCACGCTGCTGGACTCCTGCAGCACTAAGCGTTCAGTATCAGAGGGAGTTCACTCTGCTGGAGTCCTGCAGCACTAAGGGTTCAGTATCAGAGGGAGTTCACACTGCTGGACTCCTGCAGCACTAAGGGTTCAGTATCAGAGGGAGTTCACACTGCTGGAGTCCTGCAGCACTAAGGGTTCAGTATCAGAGGGAGTTCACACTGCTGGGTCTGCAGCACTAAGGGTTCATTATCAGAGGGAGTTCACACTGCTGGAGTCATGCACAGCACTAAGGGTTCAGTATAAGAGGGAGTTCACACTGCTGGTGTCCTGCAGCACTGACGGTTCAGTATCAGAGGGAGTTCACACTGCTGGAGTCCTGCAGCACTAAGGGTTCAGTATCAGAGGGAGTTCACACTGCTGGGTCTGCAGCACTAAGGGTTCATTATCAGAGGGAGTTCACACTGCTGGAGTCATGCACAGCACTAAGGGTTCAGTATAAGAGGGAGTTCACACTGCTGGAGTCCTGCAGCACTGAGGGTTTAGTATCGGAGGGAGTTCACACTGCTGGAGTCCTGCAGCACTGAGGGTTCAGTATCAGAGGGAGTTCACACTACTGGAGTCCTGCAGCACTAAGGGTTCAGTATCAGAGGGAGTTCACACTACTGGAGCCCTGCAGCACTGAGGGTTCAGTATCAGAGGGAGTTCACACTGCTGGAGTCCTGCAGCACTGAGGGTTCAGTATCGGAGGGAGATCACACTGCTGGAGTCCTGCAGCGCTAAGGGTTCAGTATCGGAGGGAGTTCACACTGCTGGAGTCCTGCAACACTGAGGGTTCAGTATAGGAGGGAGTTCACACTGCTGGAGTCCTGCAGCACTAAGGGTTCAGTATCGGAGGGAGTTCACACTGCTGGAGTCCTACAGCACCGAGGGTTCAGTATCAGAGGGAGTTCACACTGCTGGAGTCCTGCAGGACCAAGGATTCAGTATCAGAGGGAGTTCACACTATTGGAGTCCTGCAGCACTGAGGGTTCAGTATCAGAGGGAGTTCCCACTGCTGGAGTCCTGCAGGACCAAGGATTCAGTATCAGAGGGAGTTCACACTATTGGAGTCCTGCAGCACTGAGGGTTCAGTATCAGAGGGAGTTCACACTGCTGGAGTCCTGCATCACTGAGGGTTCAGGTCGTAGGGGAGTTCACACTGCTGGAGTCCTGTAGCACTAAGGGTTCAGTATCAGAGGGAGTTCACACTGCTGGAGTCTTGCAGCACTGAGGGTTCAGTATCAGAGGGAGTTCACACTACTGGAGTCCTGCAGCACTGAGGGTTCAGTATCAGAGGGAGTTCACACTGCTGGGGTCCTGCAGCACTGAGGGTTCAGTATCAGAGGGAGTTCACACTGCTGGAGTCCTGCAGCACTGAGGGTTCAGTATCAGAGGAAGTTCACACTGCTGGAGTCCTGCCGCACTAAGGGTTCAGTATCGGAGGGAGTTCACACTACTGGAGTCCTGCAGCACTGAGGGTTCAGTATCAGAGGGAGTTCACACTGCTGGAGTCCTGCAGCACTGAGGGTTCATTATCAGAGGGAGTTCACACTACTGGAGTCCTGCAGCACTGAGGGTTCAGTATCAGAGGGAGTTCACCCTACTGGAATCCAGCAGCACTAAGGGTTCAGTATCAGTGGGAGTTCACACTGCTGGAGTCCTGCAGCACTAAGGCTTCAGTATTGGAGGGAGTTCACACTGCTGGACTCCTGCAGCACTGAGGGTTCATTATCAGAGGGAGTTCACACTACTGGAGTCCTGCAGCACTGAGGGTTCAGTATCAGAGAGAGTTCACACTACTGGAGTCCTGCAGCACTAAGGGTTCAGTATCAGAGGGAGTTCACACTGCTGGAGTCCTGCAGCACTAAGGGTTCAGTATCAGAGGGAGTTCACACTGCTGGGTCTGCAGCACTAAGGGTTCATTATCAGAGGGAGTTCACACTGCTGGAGTCATGCACAGCACTAAGGGTTCAGTATCAGAGGGAGTTCACACTACTGGAGTCCTGCAGCACTGAGGGTTCAGAATCAGAGGGGGTTCACACTACTGGAGTCCAGCAGCACTAAGGGTTCAGTATCAGAGGGAGTTCACACTACTGGAGTCCTGCAGCACTAAGGGTTCAGTATCAGAGGGAGTTCACACTACTGGAGTCCTGCAGTACTTGGAGTACTTTACAAGAAGAAGCTCACATTTCTCAAATCCTGCAGCCCTGGAAGAGTGAGATCGTAATACCGACAGAAACTCATGCTGCTGGAGTCCTTAAGCACTGATATGTCCATATTAATCCCTCCCCTGCAGGTGACGGAACCACTCAGTCATCAGCCGCGGTCGCGCTGTGCTGATGACGGAGCGGTTCCGTCACGGCCCGCTCGGCACGCCTGCGCGGCGCGGATTCCCCGCCTGCGCTGAGTGTTCCATTGAGCGGGGAAGGCCGTGACGGAACCGCTCCGTCATGAGCACAGCGCGACCGCGGCTGGTGACGGAGCGGTTCCGTCACCAGCATGGGCGCACCGCGCGGCCCCCCGCCCCCTTAGCGCTGTGGCGGAAGGGTTAAAGGAAGCTCACATTGCCGGAGTCCTACAGCACAGCGGGAAGGGGGATGGGGGCATAGCAAATTATTCTCCCACTGCTCGTGTCCTGCAGCAGTAGGACTTCACACCAGATGAACCTCACACTGCTGCAGTGCTGCAGCATGTAGAGGTTCAGTACCAGAGGAAGTACACATTACTGGAATCCTGCGGCACTGGAAGGATGTCATGAAATACTGAAAGAAGTTCACTCTTCTGGAGTCCAGCAGAACAACGGTTCCGTACCCGAGGTTGCTGACGCTTTTGGAATCCTGGAGAACTGGATGGGTGATATCTAATATCAAAATAAGGTCACTATAGATGCTGGAGTCCTGCAGCACTAGGATATCCACATCAGAGACCTGCAGCACTAGAATGGTCATATGAATCTCACATTGCTGCAGCACTAAGGGTTCTGTACCAGCTTGAGCTCACATTACAAGAGTCCTGCAGCACTAGGAGTATGTGACTTTAGTGGGAGGAAGCTCATACCATTTGAATGCTGCAGCACTGGAAGGGTGACATGTAATACCATAAGAAGCTTGCACAACCGGAGCCCTACAGTAGTAACATTTCCACATCAGAGGAAGCTCACATTCATTGGGGTGGTCGCCACATATAAAAGTGGTGGGGTGGCGGGAGAAGGCTCGGGGAGGGCGTGGGTGAGGGGGACTATAACAATAAAATAATTTTAAAAGCTGTCAAACGTACCTGCTGCCGGGCACCTCCCACATCACGTCCTGGGACTTTCTTAGCCCAGCAGACACTCTGTCTACGTTACAGGCTCTGGCCTGAGCGGGCTGGAAAGACGCTTTGCTCCGCTTAGGTCATGGAGTCTGTGGGGTCGCTCTAGCCTGCTGTTCAACATAGCTAGGTTAGAAAAACCTAAGTGCGCATGTGTGTTTTGGTCAGAGTGAGACCGCCGGCCAAACACATGCGCGCACTTAGGGAGTGCACATAGCACTCCTCCTCCCCACTCCTATGCCCCGGCCCGCGTCTCCCGACAGAGCTAGTGCCTTAAAAATAAAACTTTAAAGAAATAATTTTTTACTGCTGGCTCTAAGCCAGTAGGGTGGCAGCCCTCTGCCACTGCAGACGAGCCACCCCTCCTCACACTGCTGGAGCCCTGCAACACCAGAAGGGTCATAGCAAATGAATGCCACACTGCAGAAGTCCGGCGGCAGTAGGTACTCTGTACCAGAGATCAATAGTGGAATCCTTCTGCACTGGAAGGTCAGTATCAGAAGAGGCTTACAATGCTGCAGTCCTGCAGCCTGAGGAATCAACCGCATTTGAAGTCCTGCAGCACTGGAAGGGTCAATCCAGATGTCCTGCCACATAAGGCAAGTATTGCCACACCAGAGTAAGCCCACACTTCTCGATCCTGGAGGGGTTTTATGAAAGTGACTGCTAGAGTCATTAGCAAAAAAACATAGCAGAAGAAGCTTACATTGCTAGAGTCCAGCAGCACCAGGAGGGTCATGCCAAAAGAAGTCCTACTGCTTCCACAAAAGAGAAAGTTCACACTGCTGGAAGCCTGCAAAACTGGATGAAGAAATACCAGAGGCAGCTCACATTGCCGGCCGGAGTCTTGAGGCACCAGAGGTTCCACATGAAGGGAGTCTCGTACTATTGGAGTCCTACAGCACTAAAAGTGCTATGCCAGATGAATCTCACACTCCTGCAGTATAGTGGCACCGATGCACACCGATGGGAAGGAGCTCGCACTGCTGGAGTCTGTCCTGCAGTACTGCTGGAGTTATGTAGCATTAAAAGAATCATACACGAGCAAGCTCACACTGCTGGCGTCCTGTAACACTAGGCGTTCCAGATGAGAGGAAGCTCACATTGTTGGAGTCTGGTGGCACTGATACTCACTCATGGAAAGAAACTAATACAGCTGGAGTCCTGCAGCACTCAAACTGCCATCCCAGAGGAAGCTTGCACTGCTGGAGTCCTGCAGCACAAATACAATCTTAAGGGACGAAGATCACAGGCAGCACCAAAATTAGACTGCACTGGCATACACCGCTGAGGGCGTGGGGAGTTCACACTCAAAGAGTAGTAGACCTGGAATAGAGCACTTATTGGGTCATATAACACTGTCATCAATCAATCAATCAACCAATCAATCAATCATAGCATTTGTCAATTGCACTACATACCTGTGAGGGTCTCAAGGCGCGGGGGGGGAGGGGGGGGGGATTATGCTACTGTTCGAAGAGCCAAGTCTTGAGGAGTCTCCTGAAGGTTAGAAGGTCTTTGGTCTGGCGTAGGCGGATGGGGAGGGTGTTCCACATCTTGGCAGCGAGGAGGGAGAATGATCTGCCGCTGGCGGTCACTGTTCGGATGCGGGGGATGGTGGGGAGGACGTAGTCTTTGGAGTGGAGCTGATGGGCGGGGGTGTAGAGCTTGAAGGTTATCCTCCTGTTAATGGGGAGCCAGTGCAGGTCTTTCAGATGGGGTGTGATGTGGCTGCGGCGGGGGATGTCCAGGATCAGGCGAGCGGAGACGTTCTGGATGCGTTGGAGTCGTTTCAGGAGTTTGGCCTGGGCTCCTGCGTAGAGTGTGTTGCCGTAGTCCAGTCTGCTGCTGAAGAGGGCCTGGGTGACCGTCCTCCTAGTTTCGGTGGGGATCCACTTGAAGATCCTGCGAAGCATGCGGAGGGTGTTGAAGCAGGAGGAGGAGACAGCATTGACCTGTTTTGTCATGGAGAGTGTGGAGTCGAGGATGACCTCTAGGTTTCGTGCGTGGTTGGTAGGTGTAGGGGTGCTCCTAGTGCCGTCGGCCACCAGGAGTCGTCCCAGGCTAAGGGGGTGGAGCCGAGGATGAGGACCTCCGTCTTGTCCGAGTTCAGCTTCATTCGGCTGTTCCTCATCCAGTCGTCGACGGCCTTCATTCCTTTGTGGAGGTTGGTTTTGGAGGTGTGGGGGTCCTTGGTGAGCGAGAGGATTTGCTGGGTGTCATCGGCATAGGAGAGGATGTTTAGGTCATGCTGTCAGGCAACGTGGGCGAGTGGTGCCATGTAGACGTTGAACAACGTTGGGCTGAGAGATGAGCCTTGGGGTACGCTGCAGATGATCTTGGTGGCTTCGGAGCAGAAGGGGGGGAGGTGGATGCTCTGGGTTCTCCCGGAGAGGAAGGAGGTCCAGTCCAGGGCCTTCTCTTGGATTCCAGGGTCGTGGAGGCGTGCTCTTAGTGTGCGGTGGCAGACTGTGTTGAAAGCAGCTGACAGGTCCAGGAGGATGAGGGCTGCGGTTTCTCCGTTGTCGAGCATGATCCTGATGTCCTCGGTGGCAGCGATGAGGGCAGTTTTGGTGCTGTGGTTGCTGCGGAACCCTGACAGGGATGAGTCCAGGATGTTGTTCTCTTCAAGGAAGCTGGTCAGTTGTTTGTTGAAGACCTTTTCGATGACCTTCGCCAGCAACGAGAGCAGGGAGATAGGTCGGAAGTTTTTGAGGTCCTTGGGGTCTTCCTTGTTTTTTTTTTAGTAAGGCGTTGATCTCTGCATGCTTCCAGCTCTCCGGGATGGTCGCTGTCTCGAAGGAGATGTTGATGGTTTTCCGGAGGTGGGGTGCGATGATGCTGCTGGCTTTTTTGAAAATGTGGTGTGGGCAGGGGTCTTCCGGAGATCCGGAGTGGACGGTGTTCATGATCTTGATGGTGTTGTGGTCGTTGATGTTGGTGCGGGTGGGGGTCGTGGGAACGGGGGTGTCGGCTATTGCCGGGGTGGTGCCGGCATCGAAGCTGTCGTGGATGTCTGCGATCTTGCGATGGAAGAAGGTGGCCAGCGAGTCGCACAGGTCTTGTGACCGTGGGATGTCGTTGGTGTTGGAGCTGGGAATGGGGAGTTCCTTCACAATGCTGAAGAGCTCTTTGCTGTTGTGTGCGTTGTTGTCTAGGCGGTCTCTGATGGCGGTCCTTTTGGAGGATCGGATGAGTTGGTGATGTTGGTGGGTGGCGTTACTGTGGGCTGTGTAGCTTTCCGGTGTTGTTTCTTGGGTCCAGTTTTATTCTAGTTTTCTGCAGGTTCGCTTGGAGGCCTGGAGGTCTTCGGTGAACCAGCTGGCTCTCTTGCTTGTGTGGGTGTTGGGGGATTTTTGAGCGGGCAAGGGTGTTGGCACAGTCATTGATCCATTGTTTGAGGTTGTGGGCTGGGGCCTCGGGTCGGTTGGGTCTGTGGGTGGGCTCTGGGCGAGGTCGGAGGTTAGCTGGTCCTCGGTGATCTTGCCCAAACTGCGGCGAGGCATTGCTGGGTGCGGTGGTGTGTGGTGGGTTTCCGGAAGGTGAAGTGGATGCAGTGGTGGTCGGTCCAGTGGAGTTCGGTGGGGCGGTCGAAGAAGACGTGGGTGCTCGCTGAGAAGATGGGGTCAAGCGTGTGGCCGGTGGAGTGTGTGGGTGCTGTGACGAGTTGTATGAGTCCGAGGTTGCCGAGGTTGTCAATCAGGGTGGAGGAGTTGGCATCGTTGTTGTTCTCGAGGTGGAAGTTCAGGTCCCCGAGGAGGGTGTAGTCTGTGGAGGCGAGGGCGTGTGTGCTGACTAGGTCGGTGATGGAGTCGCTGAACTGCGGTCAGGGTCTGGGGGGGTCTGTAGATGAGGGTGCCTCTGAGGGTGGTGTTGGGGTCGGTGTGCATCTGGAAGTGCATGTGTTCGGAAGTGCAGAGGGTATTGCCGGCGTGTGTCGAGATTTTGAGAGTGTTTCTATGGACGATGACCTATTCCGTTGGTGCGGTCCTTGTGGGTGATCTTGTAGCCTCCGGGATGGCTATGGCGATGTCAGGTGCCGAGGAGGGGGTCATCCAGGTTTCCGTCAGGAAGGAGAGGTCTGGGGCGTTGGTGTTGAGTGTCATGATTCTGATGCCAGAAGAACCCTCTAAAGGGGTGTATCAGCCCTCTTAAATTATTGCTTTGAATAAATACACCGGCCCACGGATCCAATGGGTGGTCTAAACCCAATTTGCTCATTAGCATTCAGTTGAGGTGCGATGAGGCTAGGCATAGACTTTGTTCCTGCCCTCCTAGCCATGAAGACTCTTGCCGCCAGCCATGCAAGACCCACAGCTCCCAAAAGCCACTGTGTGGGGAATCTCTTCTTTCATTACTGACCATGTGAATCTAAGAAGATTTCCAATACTACAGTTACAGGTAAGTAACTTGTTTTCTTACTCCAGTATTGGAACTTTCATAGATTCACATGCTTGAATCAGAGTAGCTAGCAGTAAGTAGCACATTTTACTGTGCCTGAACCTGACAGAAGCCAGAATGCGTCGTGAAACTGCACCATAAATATACTTCACCTTAAAACTCGCAGGTATCGCATAGCCTGGACATATTCTTTGACAATAACAACAATGTATATCCATCTTAACATATGACAAGAAAAAGCAGTTACAGTAAAATGTGAACATGCAATGTATAAAGGAAGGAGGGATGATAAAGAGGGCTCACCGTCACTGGAAAAGGTCTCTCAGCACCTCTTGCCCCACTGCCACATCCTTGTCCATGGCTGCATCCAGGCAGTAATGCCTGGTAAAGGTGGGCATACTCTTCCAGGTAGCCGCCCAGCAAGTGTCCTGGATGGGAACTCCATCAAACAATGCAGTGGAAGTAGACACTGCTCTCGTAGAATGAGCACGAACCTGTGCATTCAACGACTTCCCTGCCACCTGATGGCAATATTTTATTGCACTAGAAATCCATCGGGCAATTCCCCTTTTGGATAGAGGAAACCCCCTTCTAGATGCACTGAAGGATACAAAGAGCTGTGATGACTTGCGAAAAGGTTTAGTTCTTTGTAAATAAACAACGCTGGACATCCAGCGAATGGAGAATCCTTTCCGCCGCAGTAGTCGGTTGAGGAAAAAAACTCTTCAGAATCAGAGGTTCATTCAAGTGAAAGTCTGATGGTACTTTGGGTATAAACTTTGGATTAGTTCTAAGGACTATCCGATCCTCCCCGAAGTGTAAGAAAGGTTCCTGTATGGTGAGAGCTTGTATCTCCCCCACTCTCCTGGCCGAAGTGAGTGCTACACGAAGAGCCACCTTGCAAGACAAAAATGTAAGATCCGCCCTGTGAATTGGTTCGAAGGGATGCTTTATTAGTTGTGATAATACTATGTTTAGCTGCCAGAGAGGTGGTGGAGGCTTTACTGGGGGAAAGGTTCGAAATAACCCCTTTATGAATTGCTTGATGAGTTTCTCTGACCACAACCATGGTCCTGAAGAAGTTCTTCTGTAACGTGATATAGCGGCTAGATGCACTCTTATAGACGAATGAGCTAATCCAGATGTTGCCAAGAGCAGGATATATGGAATAATCTCATGAGCAGCAGATCTCAGAGGATGAATATTAACCTTCTAGCACCATAAACAAAACCTTCTCAATTTCATCCTGTATGTCTTATTTGTACTTGCTGCATTGGCCTTTGATAGAATATCTCTACATGCAGATGAAAGATTCAAATGCTGAAATTCACAGTGTTCAGGAACCATGCCGCTAAACGTAGTGATTTAGGATCCGGATGAAGTACTTGTCCCTGGGACATCGTAAAATGAGATGGGATTGGTTGAAGGAGAATCGGTTGAGCCTTTGATAATAGGAGGAGCTCTGTGAACCAGTGTTGTCTGGGCCACCAAGGGGCTATCAGGACCATTCTGGGCAGCTCTCTCTTGATCTTTGTAAGAAGACATGGTAGAAGGGGAATTGGTGGAAAGGCGTAGGCAAAGACGCTTGACCATGCCATCAACAATGCATTCCCCCATGAATACCGTTGGTGAAGCCTACTTGCAAAGAACTAATATTTCTTGTTCTGAGCCGTCGCAAAGAGACCCACTGTTGGTTCTCCACACTTTGGAAATGTACTCTCCAAAATTTCCTGATTGATCTCCCACTCGTTACAGGTTGACTTGAGCCTGCTCAGAGTGTCTGCCTTGACATTTTGATCTCCCGGGAGGTGTTCCGCTTTTAGGGATATCCCATTTTGGACCGCCCATTTCCAGATCTTCTGGACTTCCTGAGACAGGGGAAGCAATCTGGTACCCCCCTGTTTGTTGAGATAATGCATTGCTGTTGTGTTGTCTGTCCTGATTAGCACCGCTGAGCCCTTATTCTCGGCAGAAAAGACAGCAATGCTAACCTCACTGCCCTGAGTTCCAACAGATTGATGTGGAGCTGTTGATCCTGCAACTTCCAACAACCGCTGACCTGGTGGTCTTGAAGTAAAGCTCCCCAACCTTCCAGGGATGTATCGGTGGTAATAACCAGTGGAGATGATACAGTGAGGAAGGAAAGGCCTACTGAGATATTCTGTCATTGGGTCCACCAGGCTACCGCCTGAACCATGGCTGGTCTGATCATGATAAAGTCTTCGAAGGATCCCACCGCCTGACGCCATTGTCGATCCAGTTGTTCTTGCAAGGACGCATCCTTAACTGGCAGAAAGGAACGAGAGGGATGCAAGAGGACATTGTCCTTAGAAGCAACTTGTAACGGCGTACTGAAAGAGACTTTCTTTTTGCAAATGCTCAGGATAGGGAGATTAGCCTCTGTTGTCTCTCTATAAAAGGAAATGCTTTGTTTACTGTGGTGTCCAGAGTCGCCCTCAATAACGTGCTGTTCTTCGCAGGATGGAGAGATGATTTGTCTGGGTTTAGAGTCAGGTCCAGCTCGACAAATCATTTTACACATGCCATTGTCGATGACTGAGCAGCGGCCTGTGACGGCGCCTTGACTAACCAGTCGTCCAGGTAAGCGAACACCTGATATCTTTGTTTCCTCAGAAAGGCTGCCAAAAGAGCTAGGCATTTTGTGAAAATCCTTGGGGCTGTCTTGAGGCCGAACTGCAGCACCTTGAACAGGTAATGGCTCCCGGCTATAGCAAACCAAAGGTACTGCCTATGGGAATGATGGATGGGGATGTGGAAATACGCATCCTGCAAGTCTAAGGTGGTCATATGATTCCCTGGGTTTAGAAGTAGCAGAATGTCCTGAAGGGAAACCATCCGGAAGGACTGCTTTTGAGATAAGTATTCTCTCAGATCCAGGATAGGACGCCATTAAAGAAGATTTTTTTGTACTAGGAAAAACGGGAATAAAATCCCCTTCCCCTCTGGGAGAATGGCACCATTTCTATTGCTCCTTTTCGGAGCATTGTTTCAATCTCCAAGCGCATAAGATGCAGATTTTTTTAACTCCTGACGTTTCAGAGGGGCACATGGAGGAGTTTGAAGGAGAAATAATTGTATTAGATTGAGGACCCATCGGTCTGTGGTTATCGCTTGCCATTGGTAAAAATGAAAGGAAATTTGTCCACCCAGGGGAACTTCTGGAGAAGGAGGAATAAATGTAACTCGAGCCTGAAGGTTGTCATTGCCGTCGTGAGGTGTCTTTTCCCGGTGCTGGCGTCATCATCAACACTGCAGCCGTCGTCAACGCCCTCGTCGACGATACAGTCGTCGACGGTGACTTTGTTGATGGTGGCGTCGACGACGGAGACGCTAATGGTTTCTTGAGGACTAAACAAACCTCAATCTTTGTCGTCGATGAGGAGGCACTGACAAAGGCTTCTTGACGGACTGCCTGACCTGAGGGGGTGACTTAGACAGTTCAGAACCTGCCTTTTAGTAGCTTTATCCCCAGAAGCATGTTCCTTACTCTCCTTTGTTGAGTATGAGGAGATTTTGAAGGACTGCACCCATAACACCCTTGAGTGGTCTTTTTAAGGGTTTTCTCAGGGCGATCCACTAAAGAATGAGCATGAGGAGACTTCCTTCTTTTCTGGGACCTCCTAGATGAGGAAGAGGATGCTTCATCACTGTCACTGGAAATAACCTCCTTTCTGGCCTTGAGCTTTTGAAGCCATATTAAAAGGCGCCCCTCACAGTCCCTCAATGTTTTACTGGAAAAGGTACGGCATACCTTACAGTCTTCAGCTTGGTGCTCCGGATAAAGTCAGTAAATGCAGTCAGAATGAGGGTCATCAGTATAGATCCTCTTCTTGGAACAGGTGGCACAGGCTCTAAATAAACCCCTTTCTCCTTCCCTGACATCTTCAGGCTGGAAGAATCATTAACCAGCAATAAAGATGATATTTGCAGATGAAATTCACAGAAACTCTCAAGTAACAAGAGAAAATCTTGAGCAGAGCTCAAAGGAGACTCCCTAGCACAACATGCGGTAGAACATCTGAAGGGCTAAGGTTCTCTCAGGAGTGTTCTAGAGGGTGAGAGGTCCTGATTGGCTCAGTGAAAATGTTAGTCTCTTTTACATATTGACTGTTATGGGCTGCAAAATGGAAATGGGCCTGGGGCTTTTTTCTGTTTTGTACTTATCTAAGCATTGCTTTTTTATATACCGGGGACTCCCATCTTGACGACGGGGAATGATTCAAGCATGTGAATCTATGAAAGTTCCAACACTGGAGTAAATTTGAGATTCCCCTCCCCCACCAGATCTTACTAACCAAGCTATGACCCTGCTAGGATGGTTACTTCTTCCTCTTCTTTGGAAAGAGGATCAACCTGGTACACAAAGTAAACAACTTGAGGCTTTTGTCTGGATGAAGGCTTTTCCTTAAGAGTCCAGGTAGATAATGATATTAACCCACTAAATTAAGTAGCTATCTCATCTGGACCTAGAAAGATCTTTAGGCAGTCTTAGATTGAATCTTGTTCAATCTTTATATTTCAGTGCAACTAAAAAGCAAACTCATAGCTTCAGATTGCCCGATGTGCATGAATTAGATAGATTGGTTGTTGAATAAGACAGGATCAAGTTGCTTATGACATGGGGAGGGGGGTAGGTTTAGAAGGGGTCCATTAGTCAAATGCAAAGAAATAAATGAGTTTCAAATTACTTTAGTACACAACTGTGTTTTCAGCTCGCAGGCAGCATAAGTGCAGGTAAACACACAACCCTTAAAAGTGAGAGATGTGAGAGCATTAACAGACTGCAATACTGGCGCGCCTTGCCCTCTGGGTTTGCTGAAGCCAGTGTAGGTGGGCAAAGGTCTTTTAATTAGGGAATCTGCATATGGAATTCCTACGCTAAAGGCTCAGCTCTTTTCACAGTCCTTCCTTGGCTCAAAGGGGCCATGTTGCAGGCAATAGGCACTTACACTGCCCAGATAAGGCATACCGATGAGCAGTACATGAAATGGATATATATAAGTGCAGGTTCTCACTATCTCAGACCTTCCATTGGCAATTGAGAATTGCTGATACTTTACAATCTAAAGAATGTAACCAAAGCTGAAAACTACTGGAACTATCCCTTTCAAATTAAAGAAGTATAGGTTTTCAGCACCCGACCCTTTAAAGCACTGCGTATCAGTGTACATTTTGTGTAATCAAAGCACTGGTGCATAAATACTAAGAGGAACCTACACCTGTAACACTGATGCGGAAGCAGGAAGCTTGCACTGCTGGAAGACACTTGAACTATAGAAGGGAGCCTACACTGCTGGAGTCCTATCACATTAATGGGATCCTGCTGGAGGAAGCTTATACTTTAGGAAGAAGTTTTCACTGATGGAGAGACCTTCCAATACTGAAACCCAATGTAACTAACAGAGCACAGCAGGAGGATGATGGCGCTCGTGGAGGAAGCTTTTAAAGCTTCCTCCAACAGTCCTATAACAAAATGTATGCAAAATTACCAAGATCAAGCCATTACACAGCACTGATGAATTCTGGAAATACATTTTATACGGAGATGAACTGTTCAGGTAATTTTTGAACAAGAGTAGCATTTCAGGAAAGTTTTTGTACCGAAGTGCACCGTTTGAGTAATTTTTGAGTGCCAAACTACAAATATGAATGCTAGAGGCAGTGTTCTTCATGCGCTCGAATATACCAAAAAGTGATTGCTGAAATGCTTGAATTAATCTTAACCATTGGTAATTACTTGTGGCTGCTACTCAGTCTTAACCGTGATTCAAAAGAACATTCCAGCCCAAACAACCAGGCCAGGTCCTTCAAGAACCCAAAGACTAGTAACGCAAGACAGGTTTCTCCTTTTTGAGCGCTCATCTATCGGGTACAGCTTAGTTTCATGGCCCACTGTGCACAGAACCCACATCTGGGTATACCAGTCCTACTTAGGGTGTCGTTTTTAAGTGTACAAAAAAGTAATGGATGAAATGCTTGATTAACCTCAACCACAGGTAATTACTTGGGGCTGAAACCTAGTTCATTGTTATGTTGCAGACCATGAAACCTCAGTTTGGAACCAGTCATGTGAAAATCAGCTTTGACCCTGCTCCAATAGGAACAGTCCAATTGGAACTCCTGGGCCAGTTCCTCCCTGAACCAGAACACAAGCAACCCAAAATCGGTTTCGCCTGTATAAGGACTTATCAGTGAGGTATAGTTTGGTCTCAACAGCTCTCTGTGTACTGGACCCATGGCTGGGCACATTAGTCCCACCTAGGGCATCGCACTAAAGTATACAAAAATGAAATAGATAGAATGCTTGAGTTAAATTCAGCTGCTGGTAATTACTTTGGACCACATCCCAGTCCAACGTTACTTTGCACATCATACCACCTCTGTTTGGACCAAGCCATATGAAAATCAGTCTTGATCCTGCTTCAATAGGAACAGTCCATCCCGAACTGCCAGGCCAGGTCTTTCCTGAATTGGAACACAAAAACCTAAGACCTGTTTCGCCCTTGTTAGGGCTCATCAGTCAGGTATAGCTTGCTTCCTGTGGCACTCGTGCAAGGAACTCCCGTCTGGGCATACCTATCCCACTTAGGGTGTTGCACTGAAATATACAAAAAAAGTAATGGATGGAAGATTTTAATTATTCTCAGCCTCTGGTAATTACTCAAAGCTGCATCCATCATTATTTTGCACACCATGGCCCCTCGGTTTGGACCCTGGCATATTCAAATCAGCCTTGACCCTGCTCCAACAGGAGCAGTCCAGATCAAACAGCCAGGCCAGGTGCTACATGATCCAGAACACAAGCAATCCAAGACCGGGTTGCTTGTGTTCTAGTTTGAACATGAGAAGCAGTTTCTTTAACGTTAAGATAGATTTTTTTACCCCAGCAGACCATTCAGTAATTTTTTGCGTGCAAAACTACAAATCTGAATTTGAGCAGCAGAGTATGGAAACAACTTGAAATTACATTTTTGAGTTGAATTTTTACCCGAATTTCGCTCAACTGCAAGTAAATTTGCTTAATTTTACAGCCATTTCAAGTAATGTAGCAAAATACACAAGTTTCACAGACCCCTAATCCTATGTCGCCAACAGCTGGAGAAAGCTTGCACTGTCAGAGTTTCCTACCACTAACAGTGTGCTCCTATAATTCATGTGGCATTAACAGGACACTGTTGGGAGAAATGCGACACTTCTGGTATTCTGCCACTAACAAGGCACTGCTGCCATAGTAAGTGTGCACAGCAAGAGAAACCCTGCACTACTGGAATCTATATCACCACCATGGCACTGACGGAGTGGGCTCGCACTACTGGGGCCTGCAGGACACTGCTGCTGGAGGAAGCTCACACTACTGAGTCACACTGAATTAATTGGATATAGGGAGCACACTTCTATTTTCTCAGCCTTTGTAATACTTTTTACACATTTGCATCTTACTCCACAGAGATATGTGTAACGACAACTAGTGAATGAGTCACTGAGATGGAGGGTTTTGCACCTAAAACATCAAAGTTGATAATGAAGGTAGTGGAGTAAGACCACCCTAGCCCCTTGCCTTGATCAAATGAAAAGTCCCTGCACTGCAAATTCCCGTCTGAGATTTCCTGTTCTGTACATGCCTATCTGGGGTCACCAAAGCTGCATGCAATTCACTGGCACCCCTGCAGTCCACATGCTTTGCTCACATTCTCTGCACTGCGGTCACACTTGTCAACCTCACCGATTCAGGCAGTAAACAACTGGTTTTTTGAAACGCTATTGCTTACCTTTTCTTAACTACTTTTATTGTTTTAACAAACCTAGAACATGTTACAACATAGTGAGCTCAATTTGCATACTGTTAACCCAGTTCCCCATAAATAACACAATAAGCAAAGTACTTCGAACAGTTATATGCTTCAAGCAGGTATAATGTAGACGCATTTTGCATTATGTATTGCATCATGTAGTATTGCAGCATTTATATGGCGCTTACTACCCCTGTGCTGGGCACTGAAGCACTTGCCTACATGAGGAGTACGCGACAATGTGTAGGGCTTCATGAGTAGTATGCTACACTGTGTAGGGCGCGTGGTTGGAAATAAATTGTCTTTGTTTGTGATTGTCATGTGCTGGGACGCAGGACAGAGTAGTATGTTGGATGATGAAGTGTGAGAAGCAGATGCAGGGTTTTATGGTTTTCATTATGTTGCTACTTTAGAACAGCTCTGCCGGTAAGTTTATGGTATTTGATATGATACAGCCTGTTCAGCTGGTAACTTGAGATGTTGTGTATAGTTACAGTCCTGAACTGACATGGTTGGAGCATGAGAGAAGTGTGAAAGACAGATGTGCAGTTTTACAGTTTTGTGTAGAATTATAGAGCAGTTTTGTGTTGCTGTTATCAGCCAACTTGTATCCTATTACTGTCTATATATCTGTACCTACCATCCTACATCTTTTTATGAGGCCAGCACAGGCAGGTTCACCAGACATTCCCAATTGGCCCTCACAGTCCCGTTTATTTAACACTTTTTAGCTTAATAAATACATATCCCGGTTTTCGGGAGTCTATTGGGAGAGCGCTCACATTAATTACAAGGCTGTGCAGGCTGAGGTTTCCATAGCCTTCTCATCATGCCAGGGGCGGCACCAGGGACTTCTTCAAAGAGTTACTTGCTGTGCTTCCTCACCTCATTCGCACAGCACAGCAGGTTCTAATGGGGGTGAATCAGCGTCCCAAAAGACCGTCAGCCAAGGCTTAGCCAGTCCTGGGGCTCATTACAACAAGGCAGAGAATTTTGTTTTAAGAAATAGTTTAATCTAACAGAAGCTTTCGCAATGCTATATAAGAACTCTGAAAAGGGCTCCTTTTTTTAAACCCATTGCAAATTTTACATAATTCCATCACAGGGTCCTCGGCATCTCTTCGCCATGCCCAACTCATCACCTCTTCTATAAACACATACTGAAGCTTTTCCAGTCCTCTTTTTCATTTGCTTTCCGGTACTAGTAATCTTGTTTTACAATTATACTACACACCCCAAAATACAGAGGAAACAAGACCAAATGAGCTGCTTGAGTGTAACTTTAGGCAACTTGTGATTTTTAGGTCTCGCCTGAGCCAACGCATGTGCTGTACTGGAAAGACATTTAGTGAGTGGGTTTTCAGAAGTGCGACTGGGTGGCATGGAGCATGCGGTTACGCGCACAATAACGAGCAGAGGCGCCATCTGGCTTTCCTCTCTAGTCATGGTGCGCACATCGCACACCACTCACCAGGCTGCTTTTGCTGTTGCGCACGCGCACGCACCTCAATTAACTTTCCTGCATGTCTTATCCCCCACTCTGCTCCTCACTCCTTCCTCTCACCTCACTGCACCCTTTCTCTCCCCAGGCCCTCCTCTCCGCCCACACTCCTCTCGGCTCTAAGATCCTCACACTTTGTTTTGCATGATATATCACAAACATCTTCACCGTTTTTAATCTTTTCTTCGAGCTGTGTTATGGCTTGGCCTGTGGCAGATGTGAGCCGCTGACCTTCGGTTCACCTTGTGTTAATAGGCTCACATCTCACTCAAAGCCGCCCCAGCCGCTGACGTCTCCGTCACCTGTCATGTGTGCCATCATATGAGAGCAGGCTCGTCTCGGTCCATTGTGCCGCCGTATCAGAAACATTACACGTGAATGCGTCCAGATACAGAGCAGAGAGGAGAGGAACAAAGACGTCGCCGAACACTGACGTCATTACGCCTCATACAAATGAACGTCACTGCCTAATAAGACATCTGAAAGCTTCATTCATTATGTGCCTACTGGGGTATTTCTGCCGGTTTGTAGACACTGCTGTTTTTCACTCCCCGGGATCATGTCACATTACGGCAAATTTATAATAATTGTCTTTGTCTCTATTAATTTGGTTACTGTGTCGTACCTCTATTGACGTCAATTAATATGTCAGCGGTAGTGGCAATTATGCAGCACTTGACCCAAATGCATTAGAACTGACCCCAGCCCCTCTGCAGCCCCGGAGTAGCTACAGAAAGTTCTAGAGGAAGGTGAAGGAGCACAAGATGGAGCTAGACAGCTTGCTGTTCCTGACAAAAGGCGAATGTAGTTATGAGGGCATGGCTAACGTACAGGGCTTCACGCTGCAATGTTGTCATCCTTCATAGCATAGCATGCCATCATTTGAAACAGCACAACATAACACTGCCTGGCACGTCATGCCATACCGTAACAAAGTATGATACAGCGTGACACACCGTGACCAGCATGGCAAAGCAGTACGTCATGTGATGTATGGTGTGTTACTTGTGCTACACATATGTTGAAGGACAATTCCATTGCATTAACCATAGCGCAGGTAAGTACAGCAGCAGTCTTTTTCATGAATATTTACATCGGAAATCAATCCCTCTCAAAAGCCACTGTATTGATGGCAAGTAAATAATTGTATTTCATTATAATTGTTGTGAGTGAAGTTATGTCTATGTATATTACATTGGTGGTGCTAGTGCCTGGGCAGTAATAGTTATGTCTGAATTTCTCTAGCAAAGGCTTTTTTGTTTTCCTAATAACGATGGCACAGAGTCTGCACAAAACGTTTTCGAATTAAAGATCATCTACTTTGGCTCCTTGTATTGTACTGATATGTCAAGCAGTGGCCAAGAAAAAGGTAGGTCTTGAAGAGAAGATTGATCTCTGATACAGAAAAAACATCTGAATGAAATGACACTAAATTTGGCAAAACGTTAGAACTTTATTCAGAAAGCTTTATTTTTGTGATTTGGTGTAAATCAGTTCAACCATTTTAAAGAAATTAGCATTTTAAGTGGGGATCAGGTTGGACGTGAATGGATTAACCCTAAAAAAAAGTTGCGAAATATGTAATGTTAATTTGTGGAAGATTTTTCTCCCATCAGCTAGTTTGGCGCTGAAATTCCCAATAAGGAACAGTGGTACCAGAGCTTTCTGACTAGCTGCACCATTGGATGAAATATGGCAGCCTTAATTACAGGACTTGTTTAAGAGTTCTGTAAAATAAAAAACAAGCATTGGCATAGCCAATAGATCTCGCCTTTGGGACCTTATAAGTGTTTAGGCATGCAACAGTTGATGTTTTTTTTTTGTTTTTTTTTTGTGTCCTCATTTTGCCCTTAGTAAATCACCTAGGTGCACTAGGAGAGGGGTATGAACTTCGCTGTCATAGCTAAACTGGTAGTGCCGTCGCCCGACTGATATGGTTTTGACACTCAGCGTTGTTCATTCACTCCCAAAAAAGCGCCGCAAGATGACAACTCTAGAGGAGCAATGTTGCTGCTATGCAATACCCATACAGGAAAGGGGGGGACCACAACCTTGGATAGAGCAATGGGGGAGAGCAGACCAAGCAGCGTTAATCATCGGACAGTGGGGGAAAAAAAAAAAACCACAGTCTAAAGAAGAATCACCTAGACCAGTTTAAAAGGTGCCAGAAGCCACGTTTGTTGGGGTTGCCAGCTCTTACTAGGTCAGTTTTAGATGTTTGTAAAACTGAGATGCGCCAATCTAACACAGTGGGAGGCAGTGGTTCCTTCCATTTCCTGCATATTTCTCTCCTGGCCAATAGGATACAGTAGAAGAGGAGTTTTTTGACAGGGCCTTGGATTTCCAATGATGTTCCGAAGACTACAAGCAGTGCATCTATTGGGATTTCGAAGCCCAGGGATGTTGTTAACAGAGAGCTGATAGAATCCCAGTAAGATGACAGCACTGGGCATTCAAAGAACATGTGTAAGTCGGAGGCTGCAAGCAACCCACACTTAGGGCAAGCCACGGTGGAATCAGTTGAGAACTTCGATAGCCACTGTGGAGAGTAGTAGGCCCTATGTAGCGTAAAAAGATGGTTCCTACGCAACCACGCCGGCTTCACTGTATCCCACAGAAGCCTAAAGGAAGAATACCAAATGTTCTCGAGATCTTTTCCGATAAAGGAAGAGCTCCACAATGTCTCGGGAAGGACAAAATCCCCTTCTACCTCATCAAGAAAACAAATTATACCAGAACGAGATTTCCTTAATTACCGGGGGTTTGTCCATCATCAGTGACAATATGTTACTATCACCTCCCATTTGGAATCTACCCCTAACAGAACTCTGTGTATGGGCCCAGCTTGCCATCTGTAGATATTTAAATTTAGAGAGGCCCAACCCCACTCTAGCTGATAGGTAGTCCCAAGGTAACAAAGAGCCCTCTAAAAACAGATCCCCCCATACCTCCAGGCCGGCCTCTCTCAAAGGAGTTGCCAAACTATCAAGGAGCCATCCTGGACACCCAGGAGAGTCCCACAATGGAGACCTGCCTGCGAAATACCCCACCTTTATGGCACTTCTTAATTTAACCCATGTTTTGGTGAATCCCAACAAAATCTTCAACTTAATCTTTTTAAAAAACTTAGGATCCCCTTGCAACAGTTGATGTTGTTGCACCAAGGATATTGTGCTGCATAACTAAATACTTATAAGGTCCCAAAAACGAGACCTGTTGGCTATGCCAATGCTTGTTATTTTTTGCTAGTCAAAGCGTTTTGAAATGGAGCAAGCTGCACAACCCCTGGAATGCTTGTCTGTTTTTGTCTTTATTTGGATTCCTTTTATAGGTATCTGCAGTGTGACAGTCCAGTCCTACGTTGTTACGAGTTGTATTGCAACCCTCCACCGTTTGTGGTCTGGGCCAACATTTAGTTCTATTTCTATGGCTATGGCCATCCCTGTTTTTGGTTCTCAAAATATGGTCACTCTACAGTGCAGGCCATGCCTTAGTAGTACCTGCCCTCCCACCAGGGCATAATGGACACTGCTGCAGCACCCGGGTGCAGGGGGGACCCAGTATTCTCTGCATGAAGAGGGTCCCCTCATTATGGCCTAGATGTAGGTAATAGCAAATTACCGAATGGTAAATACCGAATTTTACCGATTCGGTATTTACTATTCGGTAATTGCTATGTAGGTAAAAAATTCGGTAAAAATACTGAATCGGTAAGATTCAGTAATTACTGATTCGGTAATTACCAAATCGGTATTTGCCATTGATTCCTATGGGCCTTGAAGCCCATAGGATTCAATAGCAAATACCGATTCAGTAATTACCGAAACGGTAAAATTACCGATTTTACAAGGGGGACAGGGTGTCACTTTAACACCCTGTTGCACCTCTGTGACTGGCTTGTGTGCCATGTGACACACATACTTGCCCTTAGGACATGTCTGTGTGCCACATGGCACGGGTGTACATGCACAGATGTGCATGTACACTGGAATTAGTTATTTACCATGTCATAGAATTACTCGGAAAATAAAGAATCGGTAATGGCCTGTGGCGCTGTTTCCAGTGCCACCTACATCTGTATTTACCGACTCAGCAAATATACAGATTCTGTAAATTAAATGCCATCTGCTTGTCAATTCCTGAATTCCCGGCCGGTAACAACCTAATTCGGCCGTTACCGACCGGTAATTGGCGACCTACATCGGGCCGTATGTGTGTGCAGCTTGCCTCTCTCTAAAGCAGCTGCAGTGTGCAACATGCTCTGAGCTGACCCAGGACTGAAAAGAAGCAAAATAACTTATTTATTTGTCTTCAGTCCAAGCCCGCCAGACACCTTACATAAGTAGGTAGGCCCCCCGAAAAGAGAGCGTCCTCGACAGAGCACTGATTGTGTAGATGAGAAGCAGCACAGAAGTGACTGGAGCAGACATACGGATGCCACCTTTTCCCGGAGAAAAATGCCATGTTTGCATTGTTCAGCATTCCGTCCATCAATTGTTCCTTTTGCTTTTGAATGAGGTGTTAGGTAAAAGTTAAAAGCAATATGCAATACATATAGTTTAGAAACAATTGAAAAATCTATACCAATAAAAGCACAGCATTTGAAAACAAAAGTGGCCAGCTTTACTTAAATGTTTATAAGCGCTGTGAGTATTTTCTTTTTAAACCAAAGTAATCAACAAAGCAGATTGCCTATGTGTTACATAAAAGATTCAAAGAATTCAGTATATAAATAATCCTATTAAGTTGCAGGATTGTACGATGTATTTTTTATGCAACTGGGTTCTTATTATTTTGCTTTTCCCATTATTGACAGGACTACAAGTACCAGAATGCAATGTATCAACTACTCACGCCTGAAATGGAAAAATGTGAGGTCTCTGTATAAGGTCTACAGGATGCTTTTGTGTACACATATGCAGTATGGAAGCCTTTTCCTTAATTCTTTTCACAAAGTACGTTTGTGTTTTTATACTGGTAGCTCCCATAACAGGAATGGTCAGTAGCATTGCAATTTTAGTTTTCTTAGGTTTCCAAAGTCAAAACCTTCCCTCAAGGATACCAAGGCAGTCCATGATACCAAAGCAGTGTCCATGGGTCTGCGAGGAAGGGGACCAAGTCGATGATTTGATTGGGCAGGTGACGATAATGCCAGGTGACAGGAAGGGAATTATTACTGAAAGGGGAGTCATGATATTGTGAGAGGTCCGTATATAGTCAATTTGTATTGCTACGTAGAATTCCTGACACAGTTAGGGTACGTTATCTGCAAAGGGTCCTTGAATGTGCCTCGGAGAAAATTCCTGCTACATGTGCATAAACATTATCTGCTTGGGTCAAAGGCAAAGTTTTTCCCTATGGTGTTACTCTGAGTGTCACACGTGAAGCCTGAAAATGTTACACAGCTGCTGCTAACACTGAAATGTATGTTCAAACCAGGGGAAACCCCACAATTGTCAAGAACCTGGGGTAGTGAAGAATATAAGAAAAACAATGGTTCATTGGGGCCAGTTAGTCCTATATACGTATCTAAAAAGTAAAGCTTTTCACAAAAAATATATTATTTTGTATATTTACATTTGTAGCCCAAATGCAACAATTTAGTCAGGAAGGCAAGTGTGATGCAGGACAACATATAATGATTTTTTTTGCAATTGTTTTATTAATTGCAGCATATTATCTTATTTTTGGTTTTTTGTCTCTATTTAACGATGATTATCACGATCCAGTGCTCACAAATAAAAGTGACGTAAAAGTGCTCTAGTGGGTGAAAAACAATTAAACATGCAATTTTAATAAAGCGTAACACTAAGCTCCTTTTGCTAATTTTATATAATGAAATACGGAGTTAAGTAGGTTGATGGCAATTCGATCTCATTCAGTTAAACTAATCATCAGGACAGGGGAGTGAGCACCTAGTATCTCTGGAAAAAAAAGAGAAAGAAAGAGAGGGGTCAGACAGAGGGACCCCGAGTTGCCTGCTCAGTTATATACATTTAGTCTACTTGCCAAGTAGAGGGTAATTTCAATGAATGACACACATCTGATGTGTACATTTGGAATCACTACTAATTTAGATGGAGGGACAATAGAATCCCTGGTGCGAGAGCGACGCAATCTTGTCAGTCCAAGGCAAAGATGCATTTTCTTGAGGACGGACTGGGTTAATTTACACAAACCGGGGAATTTAGAAATCAACATACCAGGGTTTTACACCACTTACTCAAAAAGGGCCAGAGCAGCAGTCTATCTGATTCACGTTAATGGGGGTGTGGAAGTCTCTCGTGTGTAGAGTGCACCCGCAATGAACAAGCCTAATGATTTAAGAGACAGTGTGGATTTAAGGGCGAGGCATACTGTCAGGCGGCATACATATTGATGGGAATTAAGGACACTTTCACCACGGTCAGCTTGATATTCATATATTGTAGTTAGTAAAGCGAACCAATGTCAGTCTCTGAATTAAGGGTTGTGGTCTTTTAATTGCCTATAAGGAGCGAGGCAAAAACTTAGACCCTATTACTATGGAGTTCAGCAGGGCTACAAGTGGCGGGGAGGGCTAGTCCACTTACGTTGTAGGCCGCCACATGTGATTAGGGACCCTCGGTGCGATGTGTTCAAGTTGCGGATTAAATCACTTAGGGCCAGATGTAGGTAACTCTAATTTACCGACTCATAAATACAGAATTTTACCAATTCGGTATTTATGAATCGGTAAATTAGAAGGAGGGAGACGTAGCTAATTTTTAATTCTGAATTACCGAATCGTTAACATTTGGTATTTCCCGATTCGGTAAATACCGAATCGGTATTGCCCATTGATTCCTATGGGCCTTAAAGCCCATAGGAATCAATGGGCAATAAAGATTCGGTATTTACTGAATCAGTAAATACCGAATCCTGCAAGGGTGCAGGGGGTGTCACTTTGACACCCTCTTGCACCCCAAGTACAGGCTTGTGTGCCATGTGGCACACATACATGCCCTAAGGAAATGTCTGTGTGTCACATTGCACAGGTGTGCATGCACAGATGTGCATGCACACCTGAATTCGGTATTTTAACACCCAAATGGATTGGGTGGTAAAATACCGACTCTTAAGGGCCTGTGGCACTCTTAGGAGTGTCACCTACATATGGATTTACCGAATCGGTACATATACCGATTAGGTATTTTACCGATTCTGTAAATTTACCGATTCGGTAAATTTACAGAATCGGTAAAATATAGGCCCCCTACATCAGAAAACCCTAATACCGGTCGGTAGACCGGTATTAGGGCTCCTACATATGGCCCCTAGTCTGTAATTAATATGGAGATGTTCAGTAAAGGAGAGGGTTTCGTAGAGACTCTATGCATGAAGTGGGGAGTCTGTAGAGACTTACTTAGATAACGATTCTTGGTAGTGTGATTTCCTTAATCGGGCCAGGCAGTCGCTCTCACAGCTAGGAGTCAATACGCATTGAGAGCTAAGCGCAGAAGGGGTTATCAGGAAAATCCGACTTACAGTTTTCTTTTTTGAAAAAGAAACTACACAGAAAAAGGATATGACGAGATTGCCCCGGAAATCCTATTTTCAACCTACCAACCTAATGCCACCTGAAATTCTAACCTTCGAACGCCTGGTGCTGCTAAACTTTGAAAAGGTTACCACTTTACTCCCTATAACATTAGCTTGGAATAAGAAAGCCCCTTTAGTATCTTAAGTGCATGAATAACAAAGTGATCAAACCCTGTGATAAAGGGGGTGGAATAGTGATCCAAGATACTGTTGACTATAATAATATCTTTCGCCAACTGAATAACCCAAATCATTACGAACCACTTACCTGTAATATTTTACTCAAACTTAGGAATATCATCAACACAATCACAAAAGAAGCAAAAGAAGAGGGCTTCACTAGCCATAATGAATATATTTTTCTGAACAATAGGAACCCTCGCATACCTGTGAAGTGCGCCTTGACTAAAATTCATAAAGATCCCATTACACTACCGCGGACACCCATACTTTCAGAGAGTGGTTACATTTTGGAACCCCTTGGCAGATACATCAATTGTTTTTATTCAGGATTTGGTTCAGACTACTGCCACGTATGTGAAGGACACAACTCACTTCATCAACTTAGCTGAACTTGAATAATTGGACTTTAGGAGAGGAGCCCTTGCTGCCCGTTTTGCCTGCCGAGGACATTGCGGGAGGAGAAGCTGTTTGAACTCCAAACCTCGCCAAACCCGCTCCGCGGGTGCTGCTTCGTAGGGGGATTGCGCAGCCTGGCAACAGGGACTCATTGTACCAGGAGTCCCTGCTCCACTGATTGATAACACCTGATCCGGCGCTAGGCTGCAAGCCCCGCCCACTGGCCAGAGAACGCATTTACTCCTCGGACCAGCCTCAGTTGAATGGGAGCCGCTTTGCTTTAGGAGAGGAGACCTTGCTTCCCGTTTTGCCTGCCGAGGACATTGAGGGAGGAGAAGCTGTTTGAACTCCATACCTCGCCGCACCCGCTCTGCGGGTGCCGCGTCATTGGTGGGAGTCTCCTAACCAGTGGGTTTGTTGCAGCATGCATTGGGGCAATCTGGCCACGAGGGGGATTGCACAGCCTGGCAACAGGGACTCGTTGTACCAGGAGTCCCTGCTCCACTGGTTGATAACACCTGATCCGGCGCTAGGCTGCAAGCCCCGCCCACTGGCCAGAGAACGTGAGCTATATAACTGCTTAAGGCCCATGCTGCGCGGGAGCGTTCCGGGAGAAGGCCGGGACAAGGGCGGGCCCGTTGTAGCCCGTTAGAGACCGTTTGAGACCGGACCGGGCTCCCCCTCTTTGTTTGTTGTTTATCTGTCTCTTACTATTTTGCATACACAGATATCTCGTACGTATGTTTTACCTCTCTTATTATACTGTATAAGTCAACATTTGTTAAACACATACTTATAAACAATATGTCCACGAGGGGTCGCAGAAGTAAAACGGCTGCGGTGGAGCACAGATCATAGGTCCCCTGGATAATTTTATAACAAGGGCAAATGAAGCTATAGACCAAGGCATCATTCTCCTAGAACGCAGAGTCTCCCAAGATCTAGCTTTGGCTAGACGGTCATCCTTGGGACCCTTGCACTAGCTAGAACCCCAGTACAAGCCCAGGACGCTGGTCTTCTAGTAGATGTCCAGGCAGAAGTACATAGAATGCCAAATATAGTTGATTTGTCCGCGTCACAACTTCTGTCGGGCTCACAACTAAGTTTGGCTTTAGAAAGGTCACCAGAATTAGTTATCAACCTTACGCCAGACGAAATAAGCAATAGACAGTCAAGGGGAAGGAGGGAGGGTGCTATACAGAAACAAAAGAAACAGGCAAGGTTCTAACGGTTAAGGAGAAATGTGTACCAAAGAGTAAGCTAGGTAAAGCATCAGACCATCCCCCAAAGAATGGTAATGGAAAATTACTCCCAGATGTGACAAACGAGGTTTCGGACATAGAAAGTGCAGAGGTTCTGGGCACACGGGGGGGAATACCCAACCATTGTGACGCAAAAAGGAAATTGATAGCAAAAATTGGGGAGCTTTTCAATATCTAATTGTCCCCAATAGAGACCCGACTCTCACATATAGAAAAACAACTGGATGAACTGAGTGCCCTTTCCAAAAATGCACTTAAGACACAGAATATATGTAACCCCGGGACAACCACAGCTGGTGGGCCAAAACCTAGAAACAACAAACTCGCAGATTCAGTACCTAAGAAAACGACCGTACAAGTAGCAAACACAAATGGAAAGCCAAAGACCCCGGTAGCCCAAGTTGATAAAACACCAGCTATACCGGTAAACCCTGCTGCACCTTCTAGACATAAAGATAGCTTACCTAAGGCCCCCCCAACACCCCTCGAAAGGGATCAGAAGAGGGGAGAAAAAGAGTATAGACGTATAGTCAATCTGCCCCCAGAAGCAAGTCCACTAGTAGTAGTCATGACTGGGGTTCCAGAGGTGGCGGGCCATATAGTTGAATCCAGTTGGTCATTAAAGAACAAAGTACAATACTGGCTCAACGCTAACTGACCCCTACCCCCACACTGCTCAAGTAGGATTCTAACGGTGCGCAGAGTCCCCTGGGTGGGAGAAGAGCGGAAAACTACCCAGGGTGACTGTGTTATAATTAACTTTGAGGACCCGCGTACTGTGGATTACATATGCTCCTGGAGAACACAAGGGCGCCATAAACATATTGAAACCAAACGACTTTCCTTCTTTTATCCCCCTAGGAGTCGCGTCTGGCCAGGTCATGATAGGAATTGGAGCAGAATGGGCCACCGAGACTGGGGAGAAGACTGGGGAGACTGGGGAGGGAACATGGGTAGGGACGGAGCATTTATGGATAACTTTATAGGGGTTCCGACCGCATATAGATACAGCTGTCTGGAGATGGTTGACTGACTGACAGCAACCATCGGATCTCGCAAAGATTGGGAAGGGTCTAGAAAACTTGACAGAAGAGGTAACCAGATGCCTAACAGTCATTTGTTGCCCACTCCGGATGATAGGGAAGTAAATGTAACAGCAGAACTAATAACGGAGTGCCCTTCAGCCGCACGGACAAATAATAGTAAGGAGAAGACTGTAGTGACTGAAAGCATTGGAGAGGGTGAGGTTAGGTCCCTACCTGAACAAAGATTTTTAAATGAGGGGACCGTAAATGATGAGAATATTGGGAAAGCCTGCCTAAACACTTCAATCAAAACTGACCTTGCGATCCTTAGCTGGAACGTTGCAGGGCTGGAACGAAGACTATCTGATCCAGACTGGTTAATGACCCTATCTGATAAAGATATAAAAATGTTCCAGGAGACATTGGCCACTACCGATCTCCATATAGAGGGTTTTCATTGCAATAGTATAATTGCAACTAAACCTGATTTTGCTAGACCTATAGGCGGGTTATTAATTGGTATTAGGATAACTGCAGGTGGCAGTATTAAGATAATACCAACTAAAAGTCCTAATATCCAGATCATTGAATATAAAAGAAAGTTCCCTCTTTATGTGATACATTTTATAACAATGATTTTTATTCAATCCCAAACAAACATTTTATAGAACTTTTTAAACTTTTGTCTGAAGTTATTGAGTCACCAGATGAAAGTATGGGCAAAAGGATTATCCTAGCTGGGTATTTTAATGCTAAGATTCCAAATCCCGAACTAATTGGGATAAATACCCAAAGTGATCGAGCTGCAAAAAGGGGCTTAGAACTGGATTTCTTCATTCGTGAGCATATATTAACTAATATCATGGATGTAAGCCCTACCCCCGCAACTAATTATGTCCCAACATTTAGAGGCAGAGATTACTTGACAACTATTGACTATATTTTTATGTCACCCAAGCTCATTGATTGCCTGACAATGGCTAAGGTAACTGAGACTGCCTTTGGGGACCATAACGCATTAGTGGCGAATATTAGATTAGGGCCTTCCCCAGTGTTTGCAAGTACATTGGGGGCTAGAGACATAACCCCCGTTACAAACAATTTAAGATTGAAATGGAGGGGGGTCGATAATGGAAGCATAATCGATCAGGTTACAAACAAGCACCAACTTCTGATCGATTCATCCACACTATCAGATGGGAATCACCTAAGGCTTAGTAATCCCAGACTTTACTCATCTGTGCACAGTTATAAATACACTCTTAACTATCCCTAACCAAAGAATAGATATGGACCCTAAGTGGTTTGATAGTAACTGTTCAGGCGCAAACAGGGCTTTACATAAGGCACTGAACGCAAAACCCAGATGCCAAATGGAGGTTAGGGAGGCGAGAAAGAAGTATAAATCTGCATTAGGGGAACGTAAGGCAACTATTCTGTCAGAACGCTGGGAGGAGTTATCAGACTCGGCAGCAGGGAAGAAAGGAACGATTTTTTGGGCTGCTGTAAAAAATATGCGTAACATGGAAACTCAAATGTCAGTAATAAGCTGTACCATCTCGAGTAACCAGTGGGAAGACCATTTTTCTAAAGTGTATGCAACACCCCCAAATGTTAGTAGTAACTACACACCGGGCCAATAATGCCCTCTAAAGATCAGTCAAGTTGAGGTGATTGCAGCTATTAAACAAAGCCTTGGTATTAAAGCCCCTGGGCCAGACGGCCTTCCAATAGACATTATCAAATGGAAACCTGAACTTTGGGCACCTATTTTAAAAAATGTTTTTAATAGTTTGCCATTAGTACCAATGCCAGATACATGGTCTACAAGTGTAATAGTGCCCATATATAAAAAAAGGGGAAAGAACAGACCCAGTAAATTACAGACCTATTTCACTCCTAGATAATACCCTAAAATTTTGAGGCGAGTGTTATATAATAGAATAAATGCCTGGGTAGACGAATGAAACAGGGGTTATAGACCCCTGCCAAATGGGTTTTAGAAGTGGGGTTGAGACGACAGAGCAGTGCCTGAATTTAAATTTAGTTTTTTGGCAAATATACCATCGCTCGGTCGGCACCAATCTACTTAGATGTCCGCATTCGACCTAGTAAATAGGTCTAAACTGTGGTCTATTCTTTTAGACTATGGCCTAGAAGAGCCCCTTGTACACTTTCGGGCCTACCGGCATACTGACACAAAAGCACAAGTAAGGATCGGGATGGCGGGGGAAACATCAGGGCACATAAAGGTGGAAAGAGGAGTAAGACAGGGGTGCGTTTTAGCACCCCTGTTGTTCATCATTTATATTAATGGACTAAATAAATCCTTAAAACTGGCAACTACGGATGTCCCAAAAATAAGGGGGGATTGCTACCGACTCTGCTTTATGCAGATGACGCGGTGCTTATGGGCCTTACACAAAACGCTTTACGAAGTTTGGTAAAAAGTTTTGCACAATATATGGATAAACTAGATCTTAAAGTAAATTTAAAAAAATCTTTTATCATGTCTTGTGGCCCGGGAAAAAGACAGCTTAGTGTTATTTCGGTGGGATCAGATAAACTTTACTCCACTAATACTTTTCCCTATTTAGGAATGGTTTTTGCTGCGAACGGCTCGTGGAGTGGACATTTGGTCCACGCCACGAGCAAGTTCTCAAAATCCATTAATTCTATTCTTAGCCTTCCACGGCCTAAGAAAGTAGGTGCCACTAGAGTAATTTAAATTTTTTTTAAACTACAGTGCGTCCCAGTAGCAACATATGGGGCTGACATTTGGGGTCTGGGTAAAACATATAGTATCCAGACCGAGGAAAATCGTTTTTGTAGAAAAATCCTTGGGGCCCCTATCTCTTCCTCAGAGTGTATTTGTCACTGTGAATTGAATTTGCATTATATATCAGATTTCATAGCATCTAGACCGGCCATGTTTTGGCTGGCTATCTGGAGGAATAAATTGGCCTCCCTAACCCATGATATTATAAGAGATTTTCTTAACTGCGAGAAAGGAATGACAATCCCCTGGCTCTCCGGAGTTCTTAAAAAACTGAGCAGCGTAGGTAAAGGCCATCTCTTTTTTGACCCCAGTAAGATCGAGCCTAAAGACAAAAATGAGACAAAGTTTGCATTGTATGCACTTTATAGCAAAGATAGACTGGCGGGGGAGTTAACTAAATCAACTATCCAGGCTTATGTGAACAAAGATCTGTATATACAACCAATTCCATTGTATCTTACATTGCCAATGACAAACTGGGAAAGATCCCTTCTGTTCCGTTAAAGGGCAGGCACTGTTAGATTTTTATTATGTTTTCCATTAGGTTATTCTTTAACAAGATCTGAAAACAAAGCGTGCCCATGTGATGATACGAGCTTACAAAATGACTTACATTTCTTCTTTTTCTGTAAATTTTATCTAAAATACATTAAATGGTTCCTAGTTCCATATTTTAAGAAGCACAAACCACTTTCTTTGGAGGAATCCTATTTGATGCTGCTAACTTTGAATAATGATGAACTGATATTCCGCACCAGCACTTTTTTACGAGTTATTACCTATGTACGGAAAACTATGGAGTGCCCCTAGTAAAAATGTTTGTACTATTGCTGCTAAATAACTTGTATTTTGTAACGTGTGTGGCTTTTTAAATGTATCTGGAATCATGGTTATTTTATTCATTGGGATTTTATATTTGTACTGCTTTTATGGATTTGAAAAAATTCGAATAAAGATTTTTTTGATTCAACTCCTCTTCCGAATTCTTGGGACCATTGGATATAGTGCCTCTATATACAAATATACCACAGGACAACGGTATTAAAGTCATTAAAAAAATCTTAACCTGAGACCCTTTCCCCACCGAGGTCCCTTTAGAATTCATCATTAGCCTTTTAGAACTGGCACCTACCAAGAACTATTTTCTATTCGATGAAAAGTTCTACAAGCAATGTAAAGGCACTTCAATGGGGAGCACTTTTTGCCCCACATTTTGCTATGCTGTTTGTGGATGACATAGAAACCACCTGTATCCTAAACAACAGTAACCCTTTTTATGACAAAATCCGTACTTGGAAAAGATACATCAACAATGTTTTCATGATTCGGTCTGGAAATAGTAATGAATTGCTCACATTCTACGATTGGCTTAACAACTGCCAACCAGATCTAAAATGTACCAATCACTTTAGTAACACAGAGATTGATTATTTGGATGTCACAGTAAAAGTGTTAGAAGGCCAAATCTATACCGCACAATTCAGGAACCCCACAGAAAGAAACACACTACTTCAATATTCCAGCTCTTTGAGAGATGGGACTCCTGTGTAGCCAATTCTTTTTCTTTTTGTAAATCTTTTTATTTAACAAAACTTAGGTCGACTTTACAAGTTACAGTAGTTGAGGCAGAAACCAATATCACATGCCATCATGATTACAGAGTACATAGGTAAATCGTAGTAATTAACAATGACTATGGGAGAGCCGGGTCTTTTGGCTCTAGGACAGTGGGGGGAACACAGATATCTCTTCTGTATTTGTTCCATGTATTCCAAATGTAAGATCACTATCTGGTGCACCCCAGGAGACATACACAGTTTTCTCACGGAGCATGCATCAGTCCATGTCTGCCTTTCAAGATGCTACCTTGGGTGCCTCTCCCGCCCCCCACAGTTGTGCAATATTCCGTTTGGCCACCATTAAACCCAATGTGACCCATATTTTGTCTTTGCTGCTGAGATCGGTCGGTTCCCATATGTTCAATAGGCTCCGCTTGGCCTCCGGCCTCAAGACCATCCCCAACACCCTGTTCATGCATTGATGTATTTTCAACCAGTAGGATTGGATGTACTCACATTCCCATATTATATGCATAAAGGAGCCCAGCTGTCCACATCTTCGTCTACAGTTGCCGTCCTCTACTTTCCCATTTTGACTAGGCTTGGTCCGGTGACATATATTCTATGGAGGATTTTCAACTGCACGAGACGGAACCGGGATGAGATCGCCACCTCTCTTGGGGATGCGAATACTTCCTGCCATTCTTCGTCATCTATGTCTAGCCATCCCTCTCCCAGAGCTGCCTAAGTGTCATCAGAGGGTTTGGAGAGTTATTGATCAGCTTTTTATAGGTCAGGGATATTGCTATGTCGGGCATGTACCGATCCAACAACCTGTCCTCTAGTGACGAAGCGTCTGGCAAAGTGGTGCTTCTGGGTGTGTTTAACAGTAATGCGTGTCTGACTTGTAAGTAGTGGAAATGCTCCGAGTTAGCAAGCTCATGGCTCTGTTGTAGAGCAGCGAAGGTGACCACCTCTCCCTTGTCCCATTGGTCCCCGATTTTTGAGATCCCAATAGTGTCCCATTTGTCAAACCCCTTCGTGTTGCCTAGTGTGCCCAGTTGCTCCATTTCCCATTTTGCGGTGGCTTGTGTAAGCTTTTTATCCCACCCCAGGCTTTTGGTGGCCGTGTGCCAGACCCATACTGAGTGCTTGGTTGGTCCTGTCAGGGAATATTTCTGTGTTCTGGAGTAGAGAGCTCAGTGATTTGCCCCTCCTGGGAGTAGCCATTTGTCAAGCCTATACGCCGGGCCATCGTCTTTTCGATACGAGCAGTGGTTAATCTCCGCCCAGTAGTACTTCTTGATGTCAGGCAATCCATTTCCCCCGTCGTACCAGCCCAGGGTCAGTTTCTGAAATGCTGTTCGGGGTCTCCCTTCCCACAGTAATTCTGGCTGTATACTTTCTACCTCACTAAAGTATCTAGTTGGGACTATGTCCGGGGTGTTTTGTAATGCATAGAGGAGACGCGGCAATGCCATCATTTTAAACTATGCCGTGCTCCCTATTAGCGAGAGCAGGAGCGCCTTCCATGTGTCCACATCTCTCTTGAACCCTTGCAGTGGGGGGTGTAGGTTTCGCTGACATCTGAGTTTGGGGTTTGTCGTGATAAAGATACCTAGGTAGTGGAAGCCCTCCCTTGCTGTTTGTATGGGGCAATCTTGGGGCAGGGACTGGGGATCCCCACTCAGGGCGTATAGCAAGGACTTGCTCCAATTGATCCTATATCCGGAGTACCTTCCAAAATTGGTAGGACCGCGAGGAGAGAGGGCCTTGGGGAGGCCAGGCACAGTAGAATATCGTCCGCATACAGGGATAGGCAATCCTCCCAATCTGCCGCCCATCTGAGACCTCTAATGGAGGGGCTCCAGCGGATCCAAGCTGCAAGCAGCTCCAAGGAGAGGGCAAAGAGGAGGGGGGATAGTGGACAGCCCTGTCTGCTTCCCTGGCCAAGCTCAAGTACCCCAGATTTCTTGTTGTTGGCAACGACCTACGGCAAGGGCTCGGTGTGCAGTAGTTTGATTCATCCTATGAATGTAGGCCCGAACCCCAATTTGAATAACACAGCAAATAAATGAGGCCACTGTATCATGTCAAATGCCATGGCTACGTCTAGGGAGGCCACCACCGCTGCCTCCTGTATTGTGTCTAGTCTACCCAGCACCCGTGACGGAGGCGTAGATTTAAAGCCTTATTTTGATGAGGCATGAAGCCGGATTGGTCATGGTGTATTCATTTACAGATTACTTGGATAAGTCGATTTGCTAATACTTTGGCTAAGATCTTGGGCTCTGAGTTGAGCAGAGAGATGGGTCAATAGGAGGAGCATTTGCTCTTGGGCTTACCCTCCATGTGGATCTTTACTAGTGTGGCCACTCTTTGATCCTGCGGCAGCAGTTCCCCATCCATACTTTCTTCAAACAATGCCCGCAAGTGCGGGGCAACAGCGTCTGCCTTTAGTTTGTATAGCTCTATTGGCAGGCCATTTGGACCCATGGCCTTGCCAAGTCGAGAGTCTCTGATCGCCTGCGCTAGTTTGTCATTCGTGCGGGCGCTCTCCAGTGCAACCCTCTCCTCTGTCGACAAGGTCGGCATCTGGATATGAGTGGTTCTGTGGAGTCTTCCTCGGAGTGGGTGGAATTAGAGCAATAGATCTGTGCCAAAATAGGTGGCAAATTTGTTGGCTATAGCCTGCGGGTCAGTCACCATTTGCCCTCCATTGGCCTCCAATTCCGGAACCAGCCGGCTCGCTAAGTCCTTTTTGTCCAGCCAGGCGAGAAGTTTCCCAGCTTTATCCCCCAGGTCGTATATTCTACCCGCTTTGTCCCTTCCCTTTGCCTTTGCCAGATCAGTCGCAATACTTTTATATATTTGTCTCTCTTGAGTCTCAGGGTGTGGAGGGTCTCCTCTATGACCTCCTCCCCGTCCGTCCCCTCAAGGGGGAGATTCTCGCTGTACACCTGTTCAAGAATTTTACATTGTTCCTTCCACGTACAGTCGATCAAGGAGAGTGCCTGTCCCCTGATTACTGTCTTAAATATCTCCCATAAAGTTTGGGGGAGTGGACAGAGCCCACATTCTCAAGAAAGTAATTGTCAATAGTTAGCAGAAGGGAGTCCCTAACTGGGTTACGAATACCAAGTTGAGAGTAGATCCCTCCCACCGCCCAGAGATCGCGGCATACCTGCCCAAGTCATCCACCCATGTTCGGTGTATAGAGTAGGGGAAGGAGTTTTTTAACATAATACCCGCCCCCCCTGGAGCGGTGGTAAATCCAGAATGCGCCATGAGTCTATAGCCTCTGGAGAGTGTTGTTTAATGTGTTGCAGGACTATGCAGCGCTTCAGTTTGCCCCCCCATTCTTTTGACATTCCAACTTAATAGTTTAAAGTGTCTCTCTGGGTGCGTACCTGTCATGACAACCTTTACTTGCGTTTTTCTCTGCCTGTAAGGAGTATAGTTTAGTCCACGTAACAAAAAACAACAATGATTCATCTTTACCCACCCAACTTCCCCCCACCCTGCTCCCCTGCACTCTGAGCTTTGAACTGCCCATCTAACAAACTTGCAGAGTGCCTGTAACCCAGAACGGTACTAACTGCAGTTAACTTGGGGGCGGTGAGGCTGCTGCCTCGTGAACCCATCCTATTGTGGGAAATGGTGAGCCCCAGAGTCCATTCCCCCAGCTACAGTCAAGTTAAGCGTATCTATATATAAATCGGCTAGGTGGTTGCGTGTCCGTACATCTTGCTCAAAGAGCCCCCATCCCTCATTAACAACAGGAATAATGTCTCCCCAAATGTGCTACAATACTAACTCTGGGCAAAGAACTCCGCTCCGCCAGCGGAAGTTGCGGAGATTTGGTAACTACGTATTTCATTGATAACACGGATTTCATGCAAGAATTTCCATTCCGCTACACAATGGAGTTACCTACTGTACCCACAACCCTTTGGTAAATCAACTTTACCTTTACATGCTAAAAAGCATATAACCAATTCACAAAAGTGAATTTTGAAAAACACCTGGCAATGAGAGACATGATGATTTTGGGGTCACCCCTTACCTATGGGAGCTCAAGCAGATGCCTTGAACACAAAGGGCATATCATGATGAACGATTCGGTGGTGGTCCCATCCTTCAAGAACCACCCCAAGCAAAGTTATGGGCAAACATACAGTCCCAAGCTAAGGCCCTGCAAAGCATTATGGGGGAGATTCTAGAGTTTAGTGAATATTATAGTATTAGCTCTCAGCTGAGCCAGAGAGCCTTCCCCTTGAGGAGTGTTTTGATATTGGATACTATAATATTCACTGCACTCTAGAATATCGTCCCGTAATGCTTTGCAGGGCCTTAGGTTAGGATTATATTTTTGCCCATAACTGTGCTTTGGGTGGTCCTAGGAGGATGGGACCACCACTGAATAATATCAGCATGATGTGCTCTTTGTGTTCAAGGCATCTGCGTGGTCCTCTCCTTAGGTCATCACGTCTCTCACTGCTTGCTATTTTTCAATTTTACTTTTGTGAGATGACTATATGCATTTTAGCATATAAAGATATAATTATTTATTGTTTAATTAAAGGCACTGCTTGCTATATTTTCATTTTTGTGAGACGGCTGTATGTATTTTAGCATGCAAAGATAACTATTTACTTTTTTTACTAAAGGTATGTGAGATTTCTGTTTACAACTTGTATTAATACACAACGGAGTTCATACAAAAACTCTGGAGTACCTACTGCAACCACATTCCATTGCTAAAACAATTTTACCTTTACATGTTATGTAGCATGTAACCAATTCACAAAAGTGAGCTTTGAAAAATATTAGTCAATGAGAGAGGTGATAATTTTGGGGTCACCCCTAACCTACGGGGAGGACCAAGCAGGTGCCTTGAACACAAACAGCATATCATGCTCTATGATTGTGGTAGTCCCATCCTCCTAGGACCACCCCAAGCAAAGTTATGGGCAAAAATACAATGCCAACCAAAGGCCCAGCAAAGCATTATGGGGCAAGATTCTAGAGTTTAGGGAATATTATAGTATTAGTTCTCAGCTGAGCCCGAGAGCCTGCCCCTTGAGGAATGTTTTGATATTGGATACTATAATGTTCACTGCACCTTAGAATATTGTCCCATAATGCTTTGCAGGGCCTTTGGTTGGGATTGTATTTTTTGCCAATAACTGTGCTTGGGGTGGTCATAGGAGGATGGGACCACCACCAATCATTCAGCATGATGTGCTCTTTGTATTCAATGCATCTGCTTGGTTCACTCCGTAGGTTAGTGAGGACATCAAAATCATCACCTCTCTCACTGCTTGCTGTTTTTTTTATTTTTACTTTTGTGAGAGGATTATATGCATCTTACCATGTAAAAATAGTTACTACCTGTTGTTTTACTAAGGGTATGTGAGGTTTCTGTTTTATTAATTGTGGTGATATGGAATAGAGCTGTGGAGCGGAATTCACTGAGTTTTTGATCAATTGCGCAGAATTCCCAGTAGTGGTACTCCGCCAACTATGCCCACCCTTATACGATACATCTTATCAGGGTCAATACAGAATCAGGCATCCATGGGTCGCCTGGCACTCTCCTCCGCGACTCTCCAGCCAGTCTGTGACATCCTCAGGACGATCAAAGAGCCAGGCTTTACCTTCCGCCTCCACCCGGAGGCAGACTGGGAACAACATTGGGTACTTGATGCCCTTATCGTGCAGTTTCTTTTTTACCAGAGGAAATGATCTTCGTTGCTTCTGAACAGCTAGGGTAAAGTCTGGGAAAAACGAGATTACCGAGTTCTCATATCGAAGAGGTGGGGTAATTCTGGCATTTTGAAGGATGACATACCTGTCCCTAAAATTCAGAATTCTTGCCAGGATTGGCCGAGGCGGCGCTCTAAGCTTTGGCTTTCCCCCGGGGACCCTATGCGCCCTTTTGATCACAAAGAATTTGGACAGTCCCTTTAGCTGGAGGTGGTTAAGTAAGGTTCCACGAAGAGGTCAGTTGCCTGCCCCTCCACCCTCTAAGAACCCCAAAGATGCGCACGTTGTTTCGGCGGGTACATCCCTTGTATTCATCCAACTTGCCTTCCGCCAGCTTATGAAAGTTCTGCAGGTCTCTTATTTCGCGTTGCAGCTGAGAGGTGTCATCTACCGGGCTGGACTTGGTGATTTACATTTATTTCACTTTCTCCCCAATTTTCGTTAAATCTGCCTGAATAAGAGTCACCTTGGACGTGATCTCATCCAGCCTTTGTTCCACGTCTGAACTCCCGTTACAGCGTCCATTACGTCTTGGAACGTTAGTTCCACAAAGCTTTTTTCCATATTCGTCTTGCCGGTGGTTGCGTGTTAGGGATCCGGCAGTGATGCTTTAGAGAAAGCTTATTTGTCCAGCTTATTTTGTTGCACTGGTTTGTGGCCTTCTGGTCTCTGACATCCTCACTGTAGTGTTCTCGCCTCACAAGTCTCAGAAGGCAATGGGTCCTGTAGCGTGTGTTCCCAGAACCCACTAGATCACCAGCAGCGGGACTGATTCCCCAGGCTGTGTTGTTGTCTGAAATTACAGTATGGGCGAGGACCCCGCACCAGTGGCCTCCAATGCGAGGATCTGGGTGGCTCCAAGGTGATCCTGGAGCATGAGGGGAGGGAGCTCCATGCGCTACCAGGCACCCACCAGTGTCTCTCCGCTTTGCACGAATGTGCAGAGGATATGCCTCCCCCCAGGCTCAGGCGATCATTCACTCCTCAAACTCATTTAGCAGGGCCAGCTCTAGGCTCATGGTGGCCCTGTGCAGGGAGCGTAGGTGGGGGCCCGGACCCTCATGGACATCGATTCGCCAAAATGTTATGGGTGACAAAAGCGACATGTCACTCCCTTTCACACCCAGTGACATCACAGGCGTGTCTAACCTTGGACCTTCGACGGCCTCTTATTTACTGCTTGAGGTGTTATGGAAAGAGCAAGAAATGGAGACAACAGAAAAGTAAACAAAGCTCCATGGGCCCTCTTTAGTTTCTGTTCTCTCTGTCAGTCAGTCTCTCTCTCTGTCAGTCTCTGTCAGTCAATCTCTCTCTCAGTCAGTCTCTCTCTTTGTCAGTCTCTCTCTCTGTCACTCTATCTCTCTCTGACAGTCTCTCTCTCAGCCAGTAAGTCTCCCAGTCTCTCTCTCTCTCTCTTAGTCTCTCTCTCTGTCAGCCAGTCTCGCTCTCTCCCAGTCAGTCAGTCTCTCTCAGTCAGTCATTCTCTCTCTACCTCAGTCAGTCTCTCTCTCTCTCTCCCTGTCAGTCCCCCTCTCAGTCAGTCTCTCTCTCTCTCTGTCAGTCTCTCTCAGTCAGTCAGTCTCTCTCAGTCAGTCAGTCTCTCTCGCAGTCAATCAGTCTATCTCTCTCAGTCAGTCAGTCTCTAACTCTCTCTCTGTCTCTCTCTCTGTCAGTCAGTATCTCTCTACCTCAGTCAGCCAGTATCTCTCTACCTCAGTCAGTCTCTCTCTCTGCCAGTCAGCCTCACTCTCAATCAGTCTCTCTCTCTCTGTTAGTCAGTCGGTCACTCTCTTAGTCAGCCAATCTTGCTCTCTCTCTCTGTCAGTTTCCTAGCCAGTCAGTCTCTCAGTCAGTCAGTATTCAGTCTCTGAGTCAGTCAGTCAGTCAGTCTCTCTCTCTCTCAACTCTCTCTCTCTCCATTCTCTCTCTCAACTCTGTCCACTCCATCTCCACTGTCTCTCCACTCTCTCTCCACTGTCTCTCTCTCCACTTTCTCTCTCTCTACTCTCTCTCCACTCTCTCTCCACTATCTCCCTCCACTGTCTCCCTCCACTCTCTCTACTCTCTCTCCACTCTCCCCCCACTCTCTCCCCACTCTCTCTCTCCACTCTCTCCACCCTCTCTCCCTTCACACTCTCTCTCTACTTTCTCTCCACTCTCTCTTTCTCTCCGCTCTCTCTCTCCCTCCACTCTCTCACTCCACTCTCTCACTCTCTCACTCACTCTCTGTCTCACTCTCTTTCCACCCTCTATCTACTCTCTCCACCCTCTTTCTACTCTCTCTCCACTCTCTCCACACTCTCTCTCTGCACTGTCTCCCTCCACTGTCTACCTCCACTCTCTCCCTCCACTCTCCCTCCACTCTCTCTCCACTCTCTATGCACTCTCTCTCCTCTCTCTCTTCTCTCTCTCTCCACTCTCCACTCTCTCTCTCCACTCTCTCTCTCTTCTATCTCTCCCACCACTCTCTCTCCACTCTCTCTCCACTGTCTCTCCACTCTCTCTCCACTCTCTATCTCCTCTCTCTCTCTCCTCTCTCTCTCTCCACTCTCTCTCTCTCCTCTCTCTCTCTCTCCACTCTCTCTCTCTCTCTCCACTCTCTCGCTCCACTCTCTCTCTCCACTCTCTCTCTCCACTCTCGACTCTCTCTCTCCACTGTCTCTCTCTCCACTTTCTCTCTCTCTCTCTCCACTGTCTAGCTCCACTCCCTCCACTCTCTCTCTCTCTCTCTCTCTCTCTCTCTCTCTCTCCACTCTCTCTCTTCACTGTCTCTCTCACCACTTTCTCTCTCTCTCTCCACTCTCTATCCACTGTCTAGCTCCACGTTATCTCCACTCTCTCTCTCTACTCTTTCTCCACTCTCTCTCTCTACTCTCTCTCCACTCTCTCTCTCCACTCTCTCTCTCCACTCTCTCTCTCCACTCTCTCTCCCTCCACTCTCTCTCCCTCCACTCTCTCTCCCTCCACTCTCTCTCTCTCCACTCTCTCTCTACTCTCTCTCCACTCTCTCTCCACTGTCTCCCTCCACTCTCTCTCTCTCCACTCTCTTGCTCACTCTATCCACTGTCTCCATGCTCTCTCCACTCTCTCTCTCCACTGTCTAGCTCCACTCTCTCTCCACTCTCTCTCTCTCTCTCTGTCTCTCCACTCTCTCTCTCTCTACTCTCTCTCCACGCTCTCTCTCCACTCTCTCTCTCCACCCTCTCTCCCTCACTCTCTCTCTCTACTCTCTCCACTCTCTCTCTCCACTCTCTCTCTCCACTCTCTCTACTCTCTCTCCACTCTCTCTCCACTGACTCTCCCTCTCTACTCTCTCGCTACTCTCTCTCTCCACTCTCTCTATACTCTCTCTCCACTGCCTCACTCCACTCTTTCTCCACTCTCTCTCCACTCTCTCTCTCCACCCTCTCTCTCCACCCTCACTCTCTCTCCACTCTCTCTCCCTACTCTCGCTCTCTACTCTCGCTCTCTACTCTCTCTCTCCACACTCTCTCTCCACTCTCTCTCTCTCCACTCTCTCCCACTCTTTCTCACAAAGTAGTGTGCGTTCCATGGGCATCCGCAGAAATGTTTCCGGGGGGGGCACATTTTTAACTTCATCTCCATCCCCCTTGCACCCTTCTCCCCTCTGCCTTGCAGCACCCTTCTCGCCCTCCCCTTGCACCCTTCTCCCCCTCCCCCTTGCACCCTTCTCCACCTCCGCCTTGCACCCTTTTCTACCTTGCACCATTCTCCCCTCTGCCTTGCACCCTTCTCCCCTCTGCCTTGCACCCTTCTCCTCTCTGCCTTGCACCCTTCTCCCCTCTGCCTTGCACCCTTCTCCCCTCTGCCTTGCAGCACCCTTCTCGCCCTCCCCCTTGCACCCTTCTCCCCCTCCCCCTTGCACCCTTCTCCACCTCCGCCTTGCACCCTTTTCTACCTTGCACCATTCTCCCCTCTGCCTTGCACCCTTCTCCCCTCTGCCTTGCACCCTTCTCCTCTCTGCCTTGCACCCTTCTCCTCTCTGCCTTGCACCCTTCTCCCCTCTGCCTTGCACCCTTCTCCCCTCTGCCTTGCACCCTTCTCCTCTCTGCCTTGCACCCTTCTCCCCTCTGCCTTGCACCCTTCTCCCCTCTGCCTTGCACCCTTCTCCTCTCTGCCTTGCACCCTTCTCCCCTCTGCCTTGCACCCTTCTCCCCTCTGCCTTGCACCCTTCTCCTCTCTGCCTTGCAGCCTTCTCTACCGTGCACCCTTCTCCTCTCTGCCTTGCACCCTTCTCCTCTCTGCCTTGCACCCTTCTCCCCTCCCCGTGGCACCCTTCTCCTCTCCACCTTGCACCCTTCTCCCCTCCGCCTTGCACCCTTCTCCCCCTCCCCGTTGCACCATTCTCCCCTCTTCCTTGCACCCTTCTCCTCTCCACCTTGCACCCTTCTCCTCTCTGCCTTGCACCCTTCTCCCCTCTGCCTTGCACCCTTCTCCTCTCTGCCTTGCACCCTTCTCCCTCTCTGCCTTGCACCCTTCTCCCCTCCACCTAGCACCCTTCTCCCCTCCGCCTTGCACCCTTCTCCCCTCCACCTTGCACCCATCTCCCCTCCGCCTTGCACCCTTCTCCCCCTCCCCGTTGCACCATTCTCCCCTCTTCCTTGCACCCTTCTCCCCTCTGCCTTGCACCCTTCTCCCCTCTGCCTTGCACCCTTCTCCCCTCTGCCTTGCACCTTCTCCCCTCTGCCTTGCACCCTTCTCCCCTCTGCCTTGCACCCTTCTCCCCTCCGCCTTGCACCCTTCTCCTCTCTGCCTTGCACCCTTCTCCTCTCTGCCTTGCACCCTTCTCCCCTCTGCCTTGCACCCTTCTCCCCTCTGCCTTGCACCCTTCTCCTCTCTGCCTTGCACCCTTCTCCTCTCTGCCTTGCACCCTTCTCCCCTCTGCCTTGCACCCTTCTCCCCTCCGCCTTGCACCCTTCTCCTCTCTGCCTTGCATCCTACTCCCCTCTGCCTTGCACCCTTCTCCTCTCTGCCTTGCACCCTTCTCCTCTCTGCCTTGCAACCTTCTACCCACTGCCTTGCAACCTTCTCCCCTCTGCCTTGCACCCTTCTCTACTGTGCACCCTTTCTACTCTCTGCCTTGCACCCGTCTCCCCTCTGCCTTGCACCCTTTTCCCCTCCGCCTTGCTCCCTTCTCTACTTTGCACCCTTCTCTACCTTGCACCCTTCTCCTCTCTGCCTTCCACCTTTCTCCCCTCTGCCTTCCACCTTTCTCCCCTCTGCCTTGCACCCTTCTCCTCTCTGCCGTGCACCCTTCTCCTCTCTGCCTTGCGCCCTTCTCCTCTCTGCCTTGCGCCCTTCTCCTCTCTGCCTTGCGCCCTTCTCCTCTCTGCCTTCCACCCTTCTCCCCTCTGCCTTGCACCCTTCTCCCCTCTGCCTTGCACCCTTCTCCCCCTCCGCCTGGACTCCAAAACGTAAGCTGATCACTTTCTTCAAACAAAATAATTTTGACCTAATAGACAAGCTTTTTATTTTTAGTAAATGCATGGCAGGTGCTCTACTATCAGTTTGCAGTTTCCATCCAGTATCCATATGTACTCTGGCTATACAAGGAAAGTGCCACCATCCCAAGCCAAGGATACACACTAAATACTAAGAACTACCAACAATATATCGGCCAAACAAGGGTGGGCAGAGAGCACATCACCCTCACATGCATTCATGTTTTAATGAGGATGCTTTTCTCTCACAATAAAATTAATGTTTGTACAAATGCCATTTTGACACCTCTATGTGCTGTGCATAACGATTGTCACTGTAACTCAGCTTACCGAACTCAGAGGGAAGGTTGACTTGGTACACCGAGAGAATAACAAATGACTCGGAGGACTTAAACAGATGTCAGGGTGAGCGTGAAACGGACTACGATAAAGCAAGCAATTAAAATTGTATTTTGTTTAAAAGAACCATGACTTGTCGGAAAACACAGTTTCTATTATGTATAAAAGTTCCTAAAAATGTCACAGTGATTACAAACTATATTACACAGGCACGTATGTTGGAGAAAGGACCTACAGGCTGTCTGAACAGAGATAATCTTCCCTTACTTGCAGGCCCGTTATCCAATTCCACCGAGACCTCTGTTTCACCATTCAACAATAAAAATAAACTGACTCACTGTCTCGTTCCTTGTCCCAAACTTGGTGGCTGAGGAAGTGCTTCTGCATCTGGAGCGTTCTTTCTAATAATTATAATTCACCATGGGCCAACCTGTGCACAATCACATAGCAGAACACTGCGTCTTCGCCACATGCCAGCATGCCAGCTCTCCACATTTACCGAGGCCCACTCAATCGGGGTGTGCAAATCGCTTTCACTTTCGCATGTTAGACATGCGTAGTCGAGCCGGCTAAAATCATCCAGAAAATGTAAGCATGCTTTTAAAATGCTGATGTGGAAACAGAGCCAGCTTCAATGTTGTAATTGTGTCTTTAGATAACTTGTAGGGGTGGCAGGGAAGCAGTTTTTTAAGGGTGCCACAATCACATTAAGAAGTCCCCAGCCCATGCAGCCCTGGCCTCCTCCCTTCTCAAAGGAATAGTGCCTTGAGGAGAATGCACCATCCTAGGGCCCCCACCCCCTCCTCTTTCCGGGCCTGGCTCGTGGCTTTGACTGAAGAGAAACAATGGAAGTTGATACTTTGTTTCTCTTCAGTCAAAGGTCAGCAGCAGGAGCGAGGAGCTCCTAGGAGCAGGCTGCAGACAGCAGCAGCTGCTTTAGAGAGAGAGAGACACAGCTCTCTACCGGAGGGCTCAGCTGAGGGGCCCCCTTCAAACCCCCCCCCCCCTCCCCCGAAAACAACAACACGTGCTGAGAGATGGAGAGAGAGACAGGGGAAGCGCGAGATATCCTAACAAATAATAGAAGCCGGGAGGCTGCCAAATCCTGCCAGGGGGCGCCAGTGCCACGAACGGATCCTCGTCGTGGCGGCCCCTGGGGTTTGGCGGCCCTGTGCAGGTGCACAGTTTGCACATGGCTAGGGCCGGCCCTGCATTTAGGACCCCCCGACACTCGGATGGCCACTGCTTCCACTCCCAGTCGATCTCCCCTGTCTTTAGGGGGCCCTCCGCTCCTAGCTCATGCCCGGTGCTGTATTGGTCCAGGCTTCAGGAGCGCATGTGGCAGTTGTCTTAGCCAGCTGAGGGAGGGGGGAGCGCTGTCTACCTACAGGGAGGACATCTCCATCGGCATCCGTCCCCTGGCTACAGAAACGATGGGACGCAGTCCCGACACGGCCGGATGCCCCTCGGGCCGATTTCACCATTACCGACCCGCACTAAAGGGTTGCGCGGCTGTAGTTCAGGGTTGCGCTGGGGGAAAAATTTATGGTACAGTCGTTGGGTCCGAATAGGTACTGCTCCCGCAATGTTATGAGTGGGCTCTGCTCAGGCCAAGGGACATCGGTCGACGCAGAAGCAGATCACGGTTTTCAGTGCTTTAATGGGAGAGGTACTGCCGTAGCCTGCGGTCAACACCCACTCTCTCTCATTCACCCCCGCAAACTCAGTCCTCCATCAGTATCACTGGTCAGGCGGCAGCAACGCGGCTGTGCCGGCTCACCTCCGTGACCGCCTAAGGGGTATCAACACCTCTCCAAGCTGGCAGCTGACATTGCCCAGGGCGTTTTCTCATGGTTGATCCGGTGCGCACCACACCGAGCCTATCAGAGACAGTCTAGTAAGAGCACATAAACCTAAACATACTGACAGTACTATTAACTCTGCTCAAGACTTCCCCCAGTATTGGGAGACTTCATGTGTGGTAATTGCCTGGCTTGTAGCTCCACATCAAACACCAAAATGTTTGAACATGGCAACATGAAACAGACCCTTGGCTTTTATTCAAATTGCAATTCCTGTAAGAAAACAAGTTACTTACCTGTAACTTTGGTTCCCCAGTATTGGTAACTTTCATAGATTCCCATGCTTTGTATCATTCCCCGTCGTCGGACTGGGAGTCTCGGTAATAAAAAATATCATAGTAGTAGGTACAAAAGAGAAAGGAAAGGCCTAGGCCTCATTCCCTTTTGTAACATATCAGCCTCTTTTTGTAAAAGAGACCAAACTCTAGGCGTCAGCCAATCAGAAGAGCCTCACGCTTAAAACCTTCCTGAAGGAACCTCAGAGCCTCAGATTTTCGTAGCCGTAGTGTGCTAGACACCATACCTGCTGAAGGCTGAGCTTTCCCCGGGGAGGTGGGTGGGCGCATGGGAATCTATGAAAGTTACCAATACTGGGGAACCAAAGTTACAGGTAAGTAACTTGTTTTCTTGCCCCAGTATTGGAACTTTCATAGATTCCCATGCTTTGTATCAGAATAGCAAGCAGTAAACATCATAAACACATTTTGTAAAGCAGTACATTATAACATTAGCAAGAAAGTACAAAATGTGTCACCCATGGAAGGTGGGATAGAAAGGAAAGCTCACCCATCACTTGAAGAGGTTTCTCAGGACAGCCTGGCCCACAGCCGCATCATCCTGCTGCAAGGATTCTAAGCAATAATGCTTAGTGAACGTGTGTACGCTGCTCCAGGTAGCAGCCCCGCAGATGTCCTTGACATGTACCCCCGCAAAGAGGGCCGTAGAAGAAGCCACCGACCTCGTCGAGTGAGCGCGGATCTTGCCCACCAGAGGTTTTCCTGCTAACTTGTGGCAATGCAGAATGGCACTTGAAATCCATCTCGAGATCCCCTGTTTGGACAGAGGGAGACCCTTGTTTGGACCGCCGAAGGCAATGAATAATTGCGAAGATTTTCTAAAGTCCTTGGTGCGGTCTATGTAGAACTTTAGACAGCGTTGCAAATCCAGAGTGTGCAATGTCTTCTCTGCTGGAGTGACTGGGTTCGGAAAAAATGTTTTAAGTATGACTGGTTCATTTAGATGAAAGTCAGTGGGGACAACACCAACAAAACTGTGAACCCTGGCATTTATTGTTTTAAATCAAACTGTGATGTTTTATTGTTTTTAATACCATGGTAGCCCATGGGCACTACTATTGTACAAAATGTTTTTTTAACCTATTGTGAAATTGTAATAAACTATACACTGTTTTTATAACTAAACACACTATCTGAGGTTCTTGTTTTTCAAGTTTATGGTACATATTTTAAATTGAAATCTGGCATTTTGAGGTATATGATAACTATATTCGGGTGCTAATACGCCAAATGATTCAGGGACTTTCCTTGTTCTTCCTACGTATTCTCCTCGTCCCCAAATACAGAGAAAAGGAGACCTCCCTTTTTGTTTTGACTTTGGGAATGAACCTTGGGTTCGTCCTTAAGACGGTAGTGTTCTTTTTGAACTGCAAAAATGGTTCTTGGATAGTCAGGGCCTGTATCTCCCCCACTCGCCTCGCTGACGTGAGGGCCAAGAGTAGAGCTAACTTCCACGATAAGAACTTTAGGTCTGAGCGGTGAATCGGCTCAAAAGGTCTTTTCATTAGCTGAGCCAGGACTAAGTTCAGATGCCACGTTGGAGGAGGAGATCGCACTGGTGGATAGACCCTGAACAGGCCTTTGAGGAATTGCTTGACAATTCTAGCAGACCACAAAGAAGGACCCGAATCCGACCTTCTGAATCTCGAAATCGCCGCTAAATGAACCTTGATAGTAGAATGGGACAGATTAGACTTAGCTAGCGAGAGTAGGTAAGGCAGGAGCTGATGAGGTTGTGACATGAAAGGATCAATCTTTTGTTTTTTGCACCAAATACAGAATCTCTTCCACTTTAATCTGTATGTTTCGTTCGTGGACGGAGCCCTCGCCTGAGAGAGGATGTCTTTGACCTCAGTGGGAAGTGGGACATTCATGTATTCTCGCTGGTCAGGAGCCATGCGGTCAGGTGCAACGACCTTGGGTCTGGATGCCAAACTTGTCCTCCGGACATTGCCAGGAGATCCGGAACGTCCTCTAGCGCTATCGGAGGTACTAGCGATAGCAGATGTAGTTCGGTGTACCAGAATTGTCTTGGCCATGCCGGGGCTATTAGGATGAGTCTGCATGGTTCCGTTTTCATCTTCCTGATGAGTCGAGGAAGCAGGGGGATCGGTGGAAATGCATAGAGGAACCTCCCCGTCCAGGCTATCGACAGGGCATTGCCCAAAGAGTCTTGGTGATGGAACCTGCTGGCGTAGGCTGGACACTTTCTGTTGGTTGGAGTTGCAAAAAGGTCCACCTCTGGTGTGCCCCATTGTTGAAAGATTAGATCCAGAACGTGTTGCTTCAGCTCCCACTCGTGAGTGACTGAGGTGAGTCTGCTCAGTCTGTCTGCGCCTTCGTTGAGCACTCCTGGTAAGTGCTCCGCCCTCAGACAAATTCCGTGAAGAATCGTCCATTCCAGAATCTGCTGAGCCTCTCGTGACAAGGGAAGTGACCTGGTCCCTCCCTCCTTGTTCACATAATGCATAGCCGTGGTGTTGTCTGTCCTGACTAGCACCTGTGAACCCCGGAGACGCGGAAGAAAGGCTTGAAGGGCCAGCCTGATTGCCCTCAGCTCCAACAGGTTGATGTGTAACTTTTGGTCGCTTGGGGACCAATGGCCGCTGACCTGCAGGTCCTGCATCACGGCTCCCCATCCCTCCAATGACGCATCCGTCGTCAGTATGTGAGGTGATGGAACGCTTGCGAAGGATAGACCTCGGCATAAGTTCTGCTGATTTGACCACCAACGCACTGCATCCTTCATCTCTCGAGTGACCAGTACTTTGTCGTCGAACGATCCGTGCACTTGTTGCCACTGGAGGTCCAGTTGCTCCTGTAGGGGGCGCATCCGGAGCCTGCAGTGCGGGATCAGGGGGATACAGGATGACATTACCCCCAGCAGCGACTTGTAGCTGCGTACAGAAAGACACTTTCTTCTTTGAAGGTTTCCTGCTAGTGTCTGCAGTTTTTGAATCCTCTCTTGAGTCGGAAAAGCTTTGGAAAGCTGCGAATCCAGCATTGCTCCGAGGAACCGAGCCCTCCGTGACGGCAGCAGCGTGGATTTGTCTCTGTTCAAGGTGAGACCCAGATTGTGGAACAGAGTGGTGCAAGCCTGCACCGCGTCCTGCGCTAATGTTTTGGTTGGGGCCTTCAGTAACCAATCGTCCAGGTAAGGGAAGACCTGGAAGTGGTGTTTTCTCAGGAAAGCTGCGACAGGTGCCAGCACCTTCGTAAAAATCCTTGGAGCAGAGCGAAGGCCGAATGGCAAGACTCTGAATTGAAAATGGCTCTTGGCTACTGTGAAGCGTAGGAACCTTCTGTGCGCTGGGTGAATTGGGACATGGAAGTACGCGTCCTCCAGGTCGAGTGTGGCCATATAATCCCCCGGGTTGACCATCTTCAAAACATCCTGCAGGGATACCATCCTGAAGGATAGGGAGATGAGATAGGCATTTAGCTCCCTGAGGTCGAGGATGGGACGCCATTTCTCCTGCGTTTTTCTCACCAGGAAGAACCTGGAGTAGAAACCCTGGCCCCGTTGATTGGAGGGGACCGGTTCTATCGCTCCCTTGCGGAGCATCTGTTGAACCTCTAGCCGTAGGAGACGAAGATGTCGTGATGGTATGGCTGATGGGGGTCTGGATGGAGGGACTTCCGTAAACTCTAAAGTATGTCCTCTTTTGATTATGTTGAGCACCCAACGGTCCGATGTAATTTGGGACCAATTCAGAAGGAATTTTGACACCCTGCCTCCAACTGATGATCTCTTGGAGGAGTGAGCAGTAGGCAGAGCCAGGAGGCCGCTATTGGCGTTTAGACGAGTCCCGTCCACGGGCAGCCTGCTTGCCCTTATTGTATGGCCGTGAATAACCAGACGACTGGCCCTGTCTCTGCTGGTAGGACTGGCGATTTGGTTGGTATCCAGAGCTGGTCGAAGAATAGCGCTGTTGTTGATATGCGCCCCTGTAAGTGCCACCTCTGCCTCTTGTGCCCCTAAAAGGAGTTTTGCGGTACTGGAGCGTACCCAACGATCTAGCCGTCTCCGTGTCCTTTTTTATCTCCTGAAGTGTGTCGTCGATTAGTTTGCCGAAGAGTGCCTCGCCATCAAAAGGTAGATCCAGGACCTTATTTTGGATTTCTGGTCTAAACCACGTCGCTTTTAGCCACCCCTGGCGCCTTAACACTGCCGCTCCTGCCAAAGCTATAAAGGACGTAGTGGCAATGTCCATGGCACAGTCTATGATCTCCATGGAGACCGCTTCACCTTTTTGCAAGGACTTCTTGGCTTCCAGTCCTGATTCTGGAGGAAGGTGATCCAAATAGGGAGCAGTATCGCACCACAACTGGCGATCATATCGTCCCAGTATCGCCAAAGCATTGGCTGCGCGAACCAGAAGGCTAGCGATGGATGAAAATCTCTTGCCTGTGCTATCCAACCGACGTCCATCCTTATCGGGAGGGGCCGTTAAGGGTGCAGAAGGGTTCCGTGACTTCCTTTGCGTTGCCTGTGAGATTACAGAATCCGGCCTGGGATGACCTGTCAGGGCATCCGGACCATCCTCTGGCGCTTTATACTTCTTGTCAAGGCGCGGTAGCACAGGGACTACCGTGGCTGGGTTTTTCATGGTCTTTAACCCCTCCTCCCATATATGGTCCACAATCGGAATGGACCTCGTAGACTTACGGTGAGTGTCTTTAAAGTCATACAAGAAACAATCCGTTGTTTGCGCAGGCAAGACCAACTTAAATCGGCCGGCTGCACGTTCCATCAGTTGGTGAAAACTACCGATGTCAGCAGGAGGAGAATCGCCTAGGTCCTGGTGTGGCGAAGCCTGATCCGGGTGGACGTAATCATTGTATTCATCTCCATCCTGATCCGAGTCTGGACGATTATCGGAAGACACATCCGTTTCATTATCATGATCCCTATCCGGATCATCTGCTGGTTCAGACGGAGTCTGGGGCAGTGGCCGCTGTGGTTGAGGAGGAGACTGCACCGGGTGCATAGGTGGGACAATTGAAGAGTGGTCCTTAACTGGAGTTGATGGAATAGATCTTCTCGGAGCTGGGCGCTCGGCCTTGGATTTATAGTCTTGCAACATCTTGTGCAGGTCATGTAGGAAGGACGTCGGGACTGAAACCATGTTTTGTGATTCATATTCCCTTGGGTCGTCAGTTTGTGGGTAGTAACTGCCCCCTTGTTCATATGCCTCCTCCGAGTCAGTTTCTTGACTTTTAATGAGAAGTTGCGAAGGGCTATTCGCATAATCAAAGCCATCCTGACCGTCTCCCTCAGAGTCCTCCTGGTCTAGCAACATTGTGGGAGGTAATGATGGCACTCTCCTTGGGGACGTCATTTCAGGCGTAATCCTCGTAAGAGAAATCGTCACCCTCCTCTCTGCAGCCAGTATTGTAGGCTGCTCCGTCGATGCCGGTGAAATCCTCGTCGACGAGATAGGAAAGGAAGTCGTCGTCGACGCCACCGACGACGAGCCCGCCGTCGATGTCGAAATTGTTGTCGTCGTTGAAGCACTCGTCGACGACATGACCGTCGTCGACACCGTCGTCGACACCATCGTCGACGGCGTCGTCGGCGTCGTCGATGTGCTCGTCGTCGTCGGTATCGCCGTCGTCGCCACCGCCGTCGACGACGACGGCTTCTTCGTCGACGATGTCTTCACCTTCGTCGACGATGTCGTCGGCATACTGTCCGTCGACGCTGCAGTCGTCGAGCTCTTCTTCGACGACGACGGTGCTTTAGCCGTTGACGCTCCAGTCGACGAGCCCGTCGAGGGAACCAATCGGATCTTGGGCTTCATTTTCGTCGTCGACGGAGCCACCGTCGACGATGTCTTCGTCGTAGAGGACTTGGAACTCCTCTCAGAAGAGTGTGAAGAGGGTTTCTTGAAGGCTGGGTCTGTCTTCTCACCCTTAGGAGGCGAAACCAGTTCTGCCTTGCCCGACCCACTGTGGTGGGGGGAACCTCCTGAACCCCGGCCATCAGACTCACTGGGGGTCTTCCTTGAAGCCTTAGAGGGGCGCCCAGTAGAGGAAGAAGGGGAACCTCTACCCCTTTTCACTGACCTTTTAGAAGAAGCGCAGGACACTGATTCCTCCTCATCACTGGAAACTCCATGTTTCCTCTCCTTCTGCTTCTGCAACCATGTCAGAAGCCTTCCAGCACGATCTCTCAAGGTCTTGGTGGAGAGAGTGCGGCAAATTCGACAGTCCTCTGCCTTGTGATCAGGATACAGGCAGTAAATGCAATCCTTGTGTTTGTCTTCCACAAACAGCCTCTTCTTACCACAGGTGGAACAGGGTTTAAAAAGGGCTTTTTTCTTCTCAACTTCAGCCATTTTGATGAAGAAAGGTGTTTCCTGAAGAATCTGAAGAAAAATCTGAAGAAATATCTATAGAAATGAGTTTTAAAGAGTAGAAATAGAGCAGAGCTCAATGGAGACTCCCTAGCACAACGTGCAGTAGAAAATCTGAGGCTCTGAGGTTCCTTCAGGAAGGTTCTAAGGGTGAGGCTCTTCTGATTGGCTGACGCCTAGAGTTTGGTCTCTTTTACGAAAAGAGGCTGATATGTTACAAAAGGGAATGAGGCCTAGGCCTTTCCTTTCTCTTTTGTACCTACTACTATGATATTTTTTATTACAGAGACTCCCAGTCCGACGACGGGGAATGATACAAAGCATGGGAATCTATGAAAGTTCCAATACTGGGGCAATGTAATTTATTGTATAAGTTGCCCCTGTGAATTAGTCTACATAGGTCAAACAACACGAGGATAAAGGAATCCATTAAAAGATTTTCCTGAGATTACTCATTAGCCCGTAGCATTGTTGATGTGGTCCGCCAGGGAGATTTTATTGTCAATTATTATGCCCAGATTTCGAGCTGCTGACTTAGGCGGGGGCAGAGTCCCAAGGCAGGCGGCCACCAGTCATCAGTCCACAGTTTCTGAGCATCCACGAAAAGCATGATTTCTGTTTTGCTTGCATTAAGTAATAGGTGGTTGTGTGTCATCCAATCATTATGGCCATCATGCACTGATTAACCCCTTCGCCGCTGGGCTAATTCCCCCATGGTGCGGGGGTAGGGCAGCAGAACGGTGGCGCTTTGCTCATGAGGAGCTGAGCTCATCATTACCACGCCCGTTTTAATAGAACGCTCAGCACAGCAGGGGAATTATCCCCGCGTGGAAGCGCCGCGGCAGTCATGATGAGCTCAGCTCATCATGAGCACAGCGCCACTGTGCCTCCTGACGAGCTGAGATCGCCATGAGCACCGAAGGTGTTAAACCTGAGTTTGGTATCAGTTGGATCTGGTCCAAGGGTGATTAGCAACAGCGTGACGTCAGCATATGACACTGTTTCAATCCTGTGTGCTTTGATTATTTTTGCCAAAGGGGACACATATAGGTTGAAAAGTGTGGGTCTTAATATGAATCCCTGGGGACTCCCTTGTCGATTTTTAGCTCTTAGATGACAGATTTCCTATTTGGACTTTGGAGGACCGGTCTGTCAGGTAGCTCTTGATCCAGTTTAATGCTGGACCCTCGACACCAAGCTCTGCTAGGCACTCCAAGCGAATGCCATATGAGATGGTGTGGAAGGCAGCAGACAGGCCCAGTAAAATCAGGATGGCGGATTGTCCAGCATCAAGAGAAAGCCGGATGTTGTCAACTATCTCGAGTAAGGCTGTTTCAGTGCTATGAAATGCTCGAAACCCTGATTGGGAAGGGTCTAACAGGTTGTTGTTTTCAAGATGTTTATACAGTTGATTATTGACCAACGAATCCATGACTTTGCCAAATAAGGGCAGGAGAAAGATTGGAAGGTAGTTAGCAAGCTGTCTAGGGTGGGCTGTTGGCTTTTTTAGGACTGGTCTGATTATGGCTTCCTTCCAGTGGGAAGGTACAGTGGATTGGATAGTGAGAGATTACAAATTTTGGTCAGATTTGGGAGAAGGGTGGTGCAATTTCGGATAGAGTCTGAGAGGAGGCCGGGTCAGCTGATGATCCCGATTTAATCTTGTTTAGAGTGAGGGCTACTTCTTCCTTTGTTGAGGAGTGGAATTCATTGAGGGTAGTGGTGTGCAATGGAAGAAACTTATTAGCGGTCTGTTTAGGTGATATGTCGGTTGGTTGGGGAAACAATTTATGAATCTCGTTTATCTTGTTTACAAAAAAGGGTGAGAGGGAATCGACCCATTCTTGGGTCACTGTGAATGGTTTTTGGCATTAGGGGGGATTTGTGAATTCTTTTACTATTTTACGCAACTCTTTGTGTGAATTTGAGGCCAGGCTTATTCTATTTCCCAAATAGACTTTTTTGGCTGTGACTATATGGTCCATATAGAGCCGATGCATTTTTTTGTAGTGCTGTCTGTCTATTATGTTTTTGTGTGTCGCCATTTGCGTTCAGATTTCCTGACGGTGAGTTTGGTAATTTTTAGGTCTGGGGAGAACCAAATGGAGAGTTTATTTGGGCATCTTGTTGTCTTCCTGGGGGCGATTGTGTCTAGGGCTGTACTGATTGCAAGTTCCAGATCTATTGCTGCCTTGTTTGGCTGGGTTATCTCCATAGGGGAGGGGGGAATAAAGTGAGTGGAAAAAGATTCTAAGTTTATCTTGTTCCATGGTCTACTCAGTTTAGGTTATTTACTAGGTTGGGGTTGAGTCGGTTTCCCAAGTATGAGAAACCTGATCTCATGATGATCGGACCATAGGACTGGAAGTAACTGGTCGATACCAACATTGGGTGAATTTGTGAATAAGAGGTCTAGGGAGTGACCAGCGATACGGGTAGAGCCTATCACCAGTTGTTTTAGGCCTAATGTGTTTAGGCTGGTGATAAGGTTGATTGTGTGGGATCCGATAATAGATCTGCGTGATAGTTGAAATCCCCTAGTAGGAGAAAGTTACCTGTGTCTGTACTTAATATATTATTATCCAGTACATTAGATCCGAATGTACCTGTAACCCCATCTACACATGACCGATTGGCAACATTGCCACATGTTCCTGTAACCCCTGTATATTGTATATGTCCAGTGTACATGCAATATTATTGCATTTTTTCATTGTTTAGTACAGTAATGTATAGTCTCTTTCTTTCCCCTCTTCTGAGGGTTTCCTCCTTTCTAATTCAGCTCTCTATTCATTGTGCATGATTAGTAGAGGAATTAAAACCAGACCACTATGAAAAAACATGCGAGCGCGTATACCACACAGCTCGCACTGCGCATGCTCTGTGAATAGCACGGTCAGCGCTCTATGCTGCACCTACCAGTTCACGCGCCTTTTAATTCCCGGGGTTAAATAACCCCTTCCACGCTTAATCCTCAATGTTGATTTAGTCCTAGCCGTTGGAGCGACTGCCTGGCCCGATTAAGGAAATCGCACCGCCAAAATTTGTTATCTAAGTAAGTCCCTACAGACTCTCCACTTCAAGCGTAGAGTCTCTACGAAACTCTCTCCTTTATTAATTACAGACAAAGTGATTTAATCTGCAACTTGAACGCATCGTGCTGAGGGTCCCTAATCAGATGGGTGACCTACAATGGTAGTGGGCTTGCCATCCCTGCCACATGTAGCCCTGCTGCACTCCTTAGCATTAGGGTCTAATTTCTGCCACTCTCCTCATAGGTAATTAATAGACTACGACCCTTAATTCAGAGACTGACATCGGTCCGTTTTACTAACTACAATATATGAATATCAAGCTGACCCTGGTGAAAGTGTCCTTAATTCCCTTCAATATGTATGCCGCCTAACAGTATGCCTCGCCCTTAAATCCACACTGTCTCTTAAATCATTAGGCTTGTTCATTACGGGTGCACTCTACACACGAGAGACTTCCACACCCCCATTGGGGCTTTGGGGGGGTGGCCGACCGGAGGGAGGCTTGCCCCCCCGGGGAATTTTGGGGCCCCGGGAAGAGGGGAGGGGGGAAGAATTACGAGGGGACACAGGAAGGGACTAGGGGCTTGGGCTGGATAGTTGGTTTTGGGCTCCGTTTGGGCTGGTAGGGATAAAACCGGCCATTTTGGGTCACTGTGCACCATTTCGTGGGACAGTGACACAGCAGCCGGGGGGCGTAGTTAACGGAGCGTTGTGGTGGCTTGGTTTGGGTCGCTTGAGGCCGTTGGAAGTAGCGGTTCTGTGGCGGTTGGTGTGCGGTGCATCGTCGAGGAGGACTGGTGTGCGCAGGGCGGGATTTTCGAACGTTGGGAGCGAGAGTACCTGATTCGTAATGGCGACTGAGGCGATGTCTGATTCCAGGGTGCGGGAAGCGTTGCGCCTCTTGGGTGAGGCCGGCAGGACTGACCTACTGCGGGAAGACGTCAGGGTAAGGCCACCGCGGCGCGCTGCTGATGGCGCCGCGGCGGCGGTAGCGGCTTGCGAGCCTCTGCGGTCGCGTGCTAGGAAGGGGGAGGGGGCGGGAGCTGGAGGCGGAGCGGCGCGAGGTGGCGGTTCGAAGGCGGCTGGTGCGCCGGGGAAGAGAGGAGGTGCGGCGAGGGGGCGCGGTAGCCGGAGGAAGGCGCCGCTTGAGTTTGTAGAGGGGGCGGGAGGCCTGGGGGGTGTGGGGGGGGCGGGACCTTATGCGAGGGGGGTGCGGGAGGTGCGGGAGGCGCGGGGGGGCCAGGCCCGGTAGGGGGCGTGGGAGCAGCCAGGCCTCGCAGGCACCTAGGAAGAGCACCAGAGTGGGGCAGGGGGTGGGGGGGAGACAGAGGGGGCGCGAGGGGGCAGGGAGGGTGGGGGACGGGAGCAAGGGGGCGAGAACGCGGTGGGGGAGGGGGTGGCGAGGGGGCAGGGGGATGCAGGGGGGGTTCGCCGGTAATCGTGGAAGAGTCGGAGGAGGAGGTTGGGGACGATGAGGGGGGGGCAGGTGATTTGGAGTTGGGGTCTTCAGCAGATGAGGATGTGGTGGCGCCCAGTAGGACAGAGTCGCCATGGGGCGGGGGGAGGGGCATGGGGCAGAGAGGGTGGGCGAGGGGAGGTGGCGAGGGGCGCAGCGGAGTTGGGGGGATGCCACAGGGGTCCGGGGGGGATGGAGGAGAGGGATGGGGGAGGGGGGGTGCGGCGGGGGGGATTTCGGTTTCAGTGGGGGGGCCACGGGAGGTCGCGGAGTGGGTCCGAGGGGGGGCGGGGATGGGTGGGGGACGTGGGGTGGCAGGGATTGTTGGGGGCCGAGAGGGGGCGGGTGGGAGGGACGGGGCGAGTCGGGGGGTTGGGGGTGGGGAGAAGGGGGTTGGGGGGGGGGGATTCCGGCGCGGCGTGGAGGGCATTCGGCGGCTAGGGGGAGAGGGGGGTGGGGTGGCGACGGTTTTGGTTTTGCCCCGGCATGCTGGACTTCCCCGTTTTTTTCTTGGCAGGAGCAGTTGGTAAGGGGCTCGGGTGAGCAGCATGCGGCTCCAACCCGCCGAGATGATGGGCCGGCTCAGCCTAGTACGGGCGGTCGCGCTCCACCGAGGGACCATGTGCGCGCGGGCAGCGGATGGCAAGGTCATAGGTCTCCAACGCCCCCCTCCCGATGGGTCGCTCCGGCCGCCGGGGGACGGGGATGGAGCAGCAATATAGCAGGCACTTCTGGAAATCAAACTGGGGACACGAGTATGGAGAGTGTGGATTTGGGGACGTTGATGGCAGCGTGTAGGGACAAAGCGGGTCTGAGCAGGATGTCAACAGGAGCTGTCATGGGGGGCGGTGATGCAGAGATGGAGTCAGAGGAAGAAGGGGAACTGCGGGAGGATGGGGGGGAAACCGGTAATGTTGTTGACAGTGTTTTACAGGTGTGCCCCCGGCAATCGGTGCCGCGAGTGACGGCCCCCCCAACAGACCTGGTTAGGCAGCGGGATCCAGTGAGGACGCACGCCTTGACGCCAGGTAAGACCAGTACGGGGTCGGGGTGTGGCTTGGGCAGGCCTCATGGAGGCCAGGAGGGTGGGGGTGCGGATGGCGGATGCCAGAGGTCAGTGGGGACAGATGCCGGCGGTGGTGACGCAGTGCGATTGGTGAAGGGCAGATACGTAGCGGATGCGGGGGTGGGTACGGAAGCGGTAGGAGGCGCGGCGTCGGGGAGTGCGTCGACGGGGGATGCGGCGACGGCCGGCGGGGCTGTGGCGCCTGGCGCCGGGATGAAGGAGAGTTGTGATGTGCCGGTAAAGAAGCTGCCGTACATGGGGGTAGCGAAGCCTCTGGGGGCTCATTTGTCACTGGTGACCAAAGAGAAGATATGGAAGGGGGAGTATGTGGAGATCTGGAGGTTGCTTCACAGAGAGTTGATGGCAAAAGAGGGGTCGAAGGAGGAGGAGCATGAATTAGCCAGGCATCCGAAAGTGCCGGTTACGATTGAGAATTGGTCGGCGGCTTTCCTGATCTATGCCAGTGTGTACTGTGAGAAGTACCCGGACAGGGCGGTCGCGCTGTTCAAGTACATGGACGTAGTGCGGCGGGCGCAGGTGACTTACGGGGGTAATGCGTGGTCGCATTACGATGCGGAGTTTCGGGCGCGCATGGCGTCGGATCCGGAGGCAAAGTGGGGGGAGTTGGATGCCGACTTCTACCAACAGACGATGAGTGGGGCGAAGTTTGGCCGCACCATCTTCACGGCCAGCGGTTTGCCAATGGCGCCGCCCCCCTTTTCGGCCCGCCCCACCCGTAGAGGGGTGGGGGCGGGGGGTGCCGGAAGTAGTCAGGGTGTCGGAACCTGCTGGGATTTTAACAGGGGTTCCTGTCTCCGGCAGGCGTGCCGTTTTCGGCACGAGTGCTCCGCATGTGGGAGACGACACCCAGAGGCGCGATGCTGGGGACCTTGGGGAGGCCCAGCGCAGGCCCAGTACCCGGCCCCAGGGCCAAGCAGGGGGAGGGGAGGTGGAAGGGGGGGGCGAGTACCCT